>NC_084462.1:0-2774577 GCF_027409185.1 Cynocephalus volans
ATAAAACCGGTTTAAACCGGATAAAACCAGATTGAACCGGTTTTAACAGGATAAAACCGGATTGAACCGGTTTAAACCGGATAAAACCGGATTGAACCGGTTTAAACTGGTTTCAACCGGATAGAACCGGATAGAAACCGGTTTAAACTGGATAAAACTGGAATGAACCGGCTTAAACAGGTCTAAACCGGATAAAACCCAATTGAACAGGCTTAAACTGGTATAAACATCATAGAACCGGTTTAAACCGGATAAAACCGGATTGAACCGTTTAAACCGGTTGAAACCGGATAAAACCAGACTGAACCGTTTAAACCGGATAAAACCGGATTTAACCGGTTCAATACGGTTTCAACCGGATTGAACCGGTTTAAACCGGTTAAAACCTGATTGATCCGGTTTAAACCGTTTTCAACTGTATAGAACCGGATAGAACCGGTTTAAACTGGATAAAACAGTATTGAACTGGTTTAAACCGGATAAAACCTGATTGAACCGGTTTAAACTGGTTTCAACTGGATAGAAGTGGATAGAACAGGTTTAAAATGGATAAAACTGGATTGAATCGGCTTAAACCGGTTTAAACCAGATAAAACCGGATTGAACTGGCTTAACCGGTTTAAACCGGATAAAACTGGATTGAACCGGTTCAAGCCGTTTAAACCGGATAAAACCGGAATGAACTGTTTAAACCGGTTAAAACGGATAGAAACGGTTTAAACCGGATAAAACCGGATTGAACCAGTTTAAACTGGTTTAAACCAGATAGAAATGGATAGAACTGGTTTAAACTGGATAAAACCGGAATGAACCGGTTTGAACTGGTCTAAACCAGATAAAACCGGAATGAACTGGTTTCAAACGGTTTAAACCGGATAAAACAAGATTGAACCGGTTTAAACCGGATAAAACCGGATTGAACCAGCTTAAACCGGTTAAAACCGGATTGAACCGTTTAAACTGGTTTCAACCGGATAGAACCGGATAAAACCGGTTTAAACTGGATAAAACCGGATTGAACCGGCTTAAACCGGTTTAAACCGTATAAAAGCAGATTGAAGCGGTTTAAACCGGATAAAACCGGATGAACCGGCTTAAACCGGTTTAAACCGGATAAAACCGGATTGAACCGGTTCAAACAGGTTTAAACCGGATAAAACCGGAATGAAGTGGTTTAAACCGTTTAAAACGGATAGAACTGGATAGAAACGGTATAAACCGGATAAACCGGATTGAACCTGTGTAAACCGGTTGAAACTGGATAAAAACGGATTGAAAGGGTTTAAACCGGTTTAAGCTGGATAAAACCGGAATGAACCGGCTTAAACAGGTCTAAACTGATAAAACCCGATTGAACAGGCTTAAACTGGTATAAACAGCATAGAACCGGTTTAAACCGATAAAACCGGATTGAACTGGTCTAAACCAGACAAAAACGGATTGAACTGGTTTCAACCGGTTCAAACCGGTTTAAACAAGATTGAACGAGTATAAACCGGATAAAACCGGATTGAACCAGCTTAAACCGGTTTAAACCGGATAAAACAGGGTTGAATTGGTTTAAACCGGATGAAATCGGATTGAACAGGTTTAAACCGGTTTAAACCGTATAGAACTGGGTAAAAACGGTTGACGCCGGATAAAAACGGATTGAACCGGTTTAAACCGGTTTACACCAGATAGAACCGGATAGAACCGGTTTAAACCAGATAAAACCGGATTGAACGGTTTAAACCACATAAAACCGGATTGAAACAGTCTAAACCGGTTTAAACTGGAGAAAACCGGATTGAATAGGTTTAAACTGGATAAAACCGGATTGGGTTTAAACCGGATAAAACCGGATTGAACCGGTTCAAACCGGTTTAAACCGGATAAAACCAAATTGAAACAGTTTAAACCGGATAAAATCAGATTGAACCGGTTCAAAACGGATAAAACCGGATTGAACCAGTTGAAACCCGTTTAAACCAGATGGAAACGGATAGAACCGGTTTAAACCGGATAAAACCGGATTGAACTGGTTTAATCCAGTTAAAACAGGATAGAACAGGATAGAACCAGTTTAATCCGATTTAAAAAGGATAGAACCGGATAGAACCGGTCTAAATGAGATAAAACCGGATTGAACTGGTTCAAACTGGTTTAAACCGGATAAAACCGGATTAAACCGTTTTAAAGCGCTTTAAACCGGATAAAACCAGATTGAACCAGTTTAAGCCGATTAAAACCGGATTGAACTGGTTTAAACCGGTCTAAACCGGATAAAACCGGTTTAAACCGGATAGAACCGGATAGAACCGGTTTAAACCGGATAAAACCGGATTGAACCGGTTTAAACCGGTTTAAACCGGATAAAACCGGATTGAACCGGTTTAAACCGGTTTAAACCGGATAAAACCGAATTGAACTGGTTTAAACCGGATAAAAACGGACTGAACCGGTTTAAACTGGTTTCAACCGGATAGAACTGGATAGAACCGGTTTAAACCGGATAAAACCGGATTGACGTGGTTTAAACGGGTTAAAACCGGATAAAACCAGATTGAAACGGTTTAAACCGGATTGAACCAGCTTAAACCGGATAAAACCGGAATGAACTGGTTTAAACCGGTTTAAACCGGAAAAAACGGATTGAACCGGTTTAAACTGGATAAAACCGGATAGAACCGGTTTAATCCGCATTAAACCAGATAAAAACCGATTGAACCGGTTTAAACCGGTTTAAACCGGATAAAACCGGATTGAAGCGGTGTAAACCGGTTTAAACCGGATAGAACCGGTTTAAACCGGATAAAACCGGATTGAACCAGTTTGAACCGGTTTAAAACCGGATAAAAACGGATTGAACCGGTTTAAACCGGCTTAAACCAGATAGAACCGGATAGAACCGTTTAAACCGGAAGGAACCGGATAGAACCGGTTTAAACCGGATAAAACCGGATTGAACCGGTTTAAACCGGTTAAAAGTGGATAAAACCGGATTGAACTGGTTAAACCGGATAAAACCAGATTGAACCGGTTTAAATTGGTTTCAACCGGATAGAACCGGATAGAACCGGTTTAAACTGGATAAAACCGGATTGAACCTGTTTAAACCGGTTTAAACTGGAGAAAACCGGATTGAAGAGGTTTAAACCGAATAAAACCGGATTGACCCGGTTTAAACCGGTTTAAACCGGATAAAACCGGATTGAACCGGTTCAAACCTGTTTTAAACCGGATAAAACCAAATTGAACCAGTTTAAACCGGATAACATCAGATTGAACTGGTTTAAAACGTATAAAACCGGATTGAACCAGTTTAAACCCTTTTAAACCAGATGGAAACGGATAGAACCGGTTTAAACCGGATAAAACCGGATTGAACTGGTTTAATCCAGTTAAAACAGGATAGAACAGGATAGAACCAGTTTAATCCGATTTAAAAAGGATAGAACCGGATAGAACCGGTTTAAACGAGATAAAACCGGATTGAACCGGTTTAAACTGGTTTAAACCGGATAAAACCGGATTGAAACGGTTCAAACTGGTTTAAACCGGATAAAACAGGATTAAACCGTTTTAAAGCGGTTTAAACCGGATAAAACCAGATTGAACCGGTTTAATCCGATTAAAACCGGATTGAACTGGTTTAAACTGGTCTAAACCGGATAAAACCGGTTTAAACCGGATAAAACCGGTTTAAACCGGATAAAACCAGATTGAACCGGATTTAAACCGAATAAAACCGGATTGAACCGGTTTAAACCGGATAAAACCGATTGAACCGGTTTAAACTGGTTTCAACCGGATAGAACCGAATAGAACCGTTTAAACTGGATAAAACCGGATTGAACCGGCTTAAACCGGTTTAAACCGGATAAAACCGTATTGAACCGGTTCAAACTGGTTTAAACCGGATCAAACCAGATTGAACCGGTTTAAACCGGATAAAACCGGATTGAACCGGCTTAAACCGGTTTAAACCGGAAAAAACCGGATTGAACCGGTTCAAACTGGTTGAAACCGGATAAAACCGGATTGAACCGGTTCAAACCGGTTTAAACCGGATAAAACCAAATTGAAACAGTTTAAACCGGATAAAATCAGATTGAACCGGTTCAAAACGGATAAAACAGGAGAGAACCAGTTGAAACCCGTTTAAACCAGATGGAAACGGATAGAACCGGTTTAAACCGGAGAAAACCGGATTGAACTGGTTTAATCCAGTTAAAACAGGATAGAACAGGATAGAACCAGTTTAATCCGATTTAAAAAGGATAGAACCGGATAGAACCGGTCTAAATGAGATAAAACCGGATTGAACTGGTTTAAACTGGTTTAAACCGGATAAAACCGGAATGAACTTGTTTAAACCGGATAAAAACGGATTGAACCGGTTTAAACCGGATAAAACCGGATTGAACCATTTCAAACCGGTTTTAAACGGATAAAACAGGAATGAACCGGTTTAAACCGGATAAAACCGGATTGAACCGTTTCAAACCGGTTTTAAACGGATAAAACCGGAATGAACCGGTTTAAACTGGATGAAACCGGATTGAACCGGCTTAAACCGGTTTAAACCGGATAAAACCGGATTGAACCGGTTCAAACCGGATAGAACCGGATAGAACCAGTTTAACCGGATAAAACCGGATTGAACCGGTTTAAACCGGTTTAAACCGGATAAAACCGGATTGAACCGGTTTAAACTGGTTTCAACCGGATAGAACCGGATAGAACCGGTTTAAACTGGATAAAACCGGATTGAACCGGCTTAAACCGGTTTAAACCGGATAAAACCGGATTGAACCGGTTCAAACTGGTTTAAACCGGATCAAACCAGATTGAACCGGTTTTAAACCGGATAGAACCGGATTGAACCGGCTTAAACCGGTTTAAACCGGATAAAACCGGATTGAACCGGTTCAAACCGGTTGAAACCGGATAAAACCGGAATGAACTGGTTTAAACCGGTTTAAAACGGATAGAACCGGATAGAAATGGTATAAACCGGATAAAACTGGATTGAACCTGTGTAAACCGGTTGAAACTGGATAAAAACGGATTGAAAGGGTTTAAACCGGTTTAAGCTGGATAAAACCGGAATGAACCGGCTTAAACAGGTCTAAACTGGATAAAACCAGATTGAACAGGCTTAAACTGGTATAAACAGCATAGAACCGGTTTAAACCGGATAAAACCGGATTGAACTGGTCTAAACCGGACAAAACCGGATTGAACTGGTTTCAACCGGTTTTAAACCGGATAAAACAAGATTGAACCGGTTTAAACCGGATAAAACCGGATTGAACCAGCTTAAACCGGTTTAAACCGGATAAAACTGGGTTGAATTGGTTTAAACCAGATGAAATCGGATTGAACAGGTTTAAACCGGTTTAAACCGTATAGAACTGGGTAAAACGGGTGGAAGCCGGATAAAACCGGATTGATCCGGTTTAAACCGGTTTAAACAGGATAAAACCGGATTGAACTGGTTTATACCGGTTTAAACCGGATAAAACCAGTTTAAACGGGATAAAACCAAATGAACCAGTTTCAACCGGATAATACCAGATTGAACCGGATTAAGCCAGATAAAACCGGATTAACCGGTTTAAAGCGGTTTAAACCGGATAGAACAGGTTTAAACCGGATAAAACCGGATTAAACCGGTTCAAACCGTTTTAAACCGGATAAAACCGGATTGAACTGGTTCAAACCGTTTTAAACCGGATAAACCGGATTGAACCGGTTCAAACCGGTTTAAACCGGATAAAACCCTATTGAACCAGTTTAAACCGGATAAAACCAGACTGAACCGGTTTAAAATGGATAAAACCAGATTGAACCAGTTTAAACCGGTTTAAACCAGATAGAAACGGATAGAACCGGTTTAAACCGGATAAAGACGGATTGAACCGGTTTGAACCGGTCTAAACCGGATAGTACCGGTTTCAACCAGTTTAAACCGGATAAAACCAGATTGAACCGGTTTAAACCGGATAAAACTGGGTTGAATCGGTTTAAACCGGATGAAATCGGATTGAACAGGTTTAAACCTGTTTAAACCATATAGAACCGGGCTAAACCGGTTGAAACCGGATAAAACCGGATTGAACCGTATTAAACCGGTTTCAACCGGATAGAACCGGATAGAACCGGTTTAAACCGGATAGAACCGGATAGAACCGGTTTAAACCGATAAAACCGGATTGAACCGGTTAAACCGGTTAAAGTGGATAAAACCGGATTGAACTGGTTTAAACAGGATAAAACCGGATTGAACCGGTTGAAACCGGTTTCAACCGGATAGAACCGGATAGAACCGGTTTAAACTGGATAAAACCGGATTGAAACAGTCTAAACCAGTTTAAACTGGAGAAAACCGGATTGAATAGGTTTAAACTGGATAAAACCGGATTGACCCAGTTTAAACCGGTTTAAACCGGATAAAATCAGATTGAACCGGTTCAAAACGGATAAATCCGGATTGAACCAGTTGAAACCCGTTTAAACCAGATGGAAACGGATAGAACCGGTTTAAACCGGATAAAACCGGATTGAACTGGTTTAATCCAGTTAAAACAGGATAGAACAGGATAGAACCAGTTTAATCCGATTTAAAAAGGATAGAACCGGATAGAACCGGTCTAAATGAGATAAAACCGCATTGAACTGGTTCAAACTGGTTTAAACCGGATAAAACCGGATTAAACCGTTTTAAAGCGCTTTAAACTGGATAAAACCAGATTGAACCAGTTTAAGCCGATTAAAACCGGATTGAACTGGTTTAAACCGGTCTAAACCGGATAAAACCGGTTTAAACCGGATAGAACCGGATAGAACCGGTTTAAACCGGATAAAACCGGATTGAACCGGTTTAAACCGGATAAAACCGGATTGAACTGGTTTAAACCGGATAAAAACGGACTGAACCGGTTTAAACTGGTTTCAACCGGATAGAACTGGATAGAACCGGTTTAAACCGGATAAAACCGGATTGAAGCGGTTTAAACGGGTTAAAACCGGATAAAACCAGATTGAAACGGTTTAAACCGGATTGAACCGGCTTAAACCGGATAAAACCGGAATGAACTGGTTTAAACCGGTTTAAACCGGAAAAAACGGATTGAACCGGTTTGAACCGGTTTAAACCGAATAAAACCGGATTGATCCGGTTTAAACCGGATAAAAACGGATTGAACCGGTTTAAACCGGCTTAAACCAGATAGAACCGGATAGAACCGGTTTAAACCGGAAGGAACCGGATAGAACCTGTTTAAACCGGATAAAACCGGATTGAACCGGTTTAAACCGGTTTAAAGTGGATAAAACCGGATTGAACTGGTTTAAACCGGATAAAACCGGATTGAACCGGTTTAAACCGGATAAAACCGGATTGAACCGGTTTAAACCGGTTTAAAGTGGATAAAACCAGATTGAACCGGTTTTAAACCGGATAAAACCGGATTGAACCGGTTTAAACCGGATAAAACCGGATTGAACCGGTTTAAACTGGTTTCAACCGGATAGAACCGGATAGAACCGGTTTAAACTGGATAAAACCGGAGTGAACCGGCTTAAACCGGTTTAAACCGGATAAAACCTGATTGAACCGGTTCAAACTGGTTTAAACCGGATCAAACCAGATTGAACCGGTTTAAACCGGATAAAACCGGATTGAACCGGCTTAAACCGGTTTAAACCGGATAAAACCGGATTGAACCGGTTCAAACTGGTTGAAACCGGATAAAACCGGATTGAACCGGTTCAAACCGGTTGAAACCGGATAAAACCGGAATGAACTGGTTTAAACCGGTTTAAAACGGATAGAACCGGATAGAAATGGTATAAACCGGATAAAACTGGATTGAACCGGTGTAAACCAGTTGAAACTGGATAAAAACGGATTGAAAGGGTTTAAACCGGTTTAAGCTGGATAAAACCGGAATGAACCGGCTTAAACAGGTCTAAACTGGATAAAACCCGATTGAACAGGCTTAAACTGGTATAAACCGCATAGAACCGGTTTAAACCGGATAAAACCAGATTGAACTGGTCTAATCCGGAGAAAACCGGATTGAACTGGTTTCAACCGGTTTAAACCAGATAAAACAAGATTGAACCGGTTTAAACCGGATAAAACCGGATTGAACCAGCTTAAACCGGTTTAAACCGGATAAAACTGGGTTGAATTGGTTTAAACCAGATGAAATCGGATTGAACAGGTTTAAACCGGTTTAAACCATATAGAACTGGGTAAAACCGGTGGAAGCCGGATAAAACCGGATTGATCCGGTTTAAACCGGTTTAAACAGGATAAAACCGGATTGAACTGGTTTATACCGGTTTAAACCGGATAAAACCGGTTTAAACGGGATAAAACCAAATTGAACCAGTTTGAACCGGATAATACCAGATTGAACCGGTTTAAGCCGGATAAAACCGGATTAACCGGTTTAAAGCGGTTTAAACCGGATAGAACAGGTTTAAACCGGATAAAACCGGATTGAACCGGTTCAAACCGTTTTAAACCCGATAAAACCGGATTGAACCGGTTCAAACAGGTTTAAACCGGATAAAAACGGATTGAACCGGTTCAAACAGATTTAAAACGGTTAAAACCGGATTGAACCGGTTCAAACCGGTTTAAACAGGATAAAACCAAATTGAACCAGTTTAAACCGGATAAAACCAGACTGAACCGGTTTAAAATGAATAAAACCAGATTGAACCAGTTTAAACCGGTTTAAACCAGATAGAAGCGGATAGAACCGGTTTAAACCGGATAAAGACGGATTGAACCGGTTTGAACCGGTCTAAACCGGATAGAACCGGTTTCAACCAGTTTAAACCGGATAAAACCAGATTGAACCAGATTAAACCGGATAAAACCGGATTGAACCAGCTTAAACCTGTTTAAACCCGATAAAACCGGATTGAACCGGTTTAAACCGGATAAAATGGGATTGAACCGGTTTAAACCGGTTTTAAACGGATAGAACCGGGCTAAACCGTTTTAAACCGGATAAAACCAGATAGAACCGGTTTAAACCGGATAAAACCGGATTGAACAGGTTCAAACCGGTTTAAACCGGATAGAACAGGTTTAAACCGGATAAAAACAGATTGAACCGGTTTGAACCGGATAAAACCGCATAGAACCGGATCTAACCGGTTTAAACCAGATTGAAATGGGTAGAACCGGTTTAAACCAGATAAAACCGGATTGAACTGGTTTAAACCGGTTTAAACAGGATAGAACCAGATAGAACCGTTTTAAAGCGGATAAAACCGGATTGAACCAGTTTAAAGTGTGTTAAACCTGATAAAACCAGATTGAACCGGTCTAAAACCGGATAAAACCGGATAGAACCGGTTTAAACCGGATAAAAACAGATTGAACCGGTTTAAACCGGATAAAACCGGATTGAACCGGCTTAAACTGGTTTAAACCGGATAGAACCGGTTTCAACCAGTTTAAACCGGATAAAACCAGATTGAACCGGTTTAAACCGGATAAAACCGGATTGAACCGGCTTAAACCGGTTTAAACCGGATAAAACCGGATTGAACCGGTTTAAACCGGATAAAATGGGATTGAACCAGTTTAAACCGGTTTAAACCGGATAGAACAGGGCTAAACCGGCTTAATCCGGATAAAACCGGATAGAACCGGTTTAAACCAGATAAAACCGGATTGAACCAGTTTAAACCAAATAGAACCGTATAGAACCGGTTTAAACTGGATAGAACCGGATAGAACCTGTTTAAACCGGATAAAACCAGATTGAACCGGTTGAAACCAGATAAAACCGGTTTGAACCGGTTTAAACTGGTTTCAACCGGATAGAACCGGATAGAACCGGTTTAAACTGGATTAAACCGGATTGAACTGGCTTAAACCGGTTTAAACCGGATAAAACCGGATAGAAACGGTTTAAACCGGATTAAACCGGATTGAACCGGTGTAAACCGGTTGAAACCGGATAAAAACGGATTGAAAGGGTTTAAACTGGTTTAAACTGGATAAAACTGGAATGAACCGGCTTAAACAGGTCTAAACCGGATAAAACCCGATTGAACAGGCTTAAACTGGTATAAACAGCATAGAACCGGTTTAAACTGGATAAAACCGGATTGAACCGGTTTAAACCAGATAAAACCGGATTGAACCGGTTTAATACGGTTTCAACCAGATAGAACCGGTTTAAACCGGATAAAACCTGATTGAACAGGTTTAAAGCAGTTTCAACTGTATGGAACCGGATAGAACCGGTTTAAACCGGATAAAACAGGATTGAACTGGTTTAAACTGGAGAAAACCGAATTGAACCGGTTTAAACTGGTTTCAACCGGATAGAAACGGATAGAACCGGTTTAAACTGAATAAAACCTGATTGAACCGGCTAAAATCGGTTTAAACCGGATAAAACCGGATTGAACCGGTTGAAACCGGTTTAAACCGGATAAAAACAGACTGAACCGGTTTAAACCGGATAAAACCGGATTGAACCGGTTTAATACGGTTTCAACCGGATAGAACTGGTTTAAACCGGATAAAACCTGATTGAAACGGTTTAAACCGGTTTCAACTGTATAGAACCGGATAGAACCGTTTTAAACCGGATAAAACAGGACTGAACTGGTTCAAACCGGTTTAAACCGGATATAACCGGACTGAACTGGATTAAACCGGTTTAAAACGGATAAAACCGGTTTAAACCGGATAAAACCAAATTGAACCATTTTAAACCCCATAAAACCAGATTGAACCGGTTTAAAACGGATAAAACCGGATTGAACCAGTTTAAACCGGTTTAAATCAGATAGAAATGGATAGAACTGGTTTAAACCGGATAAAACCGGACTGAACCGGTTTGAAATGGTCTAAACCAGATAAAACCAGATTGAACTGGTTTCAACCGGTTTAAACCGGATAAAACCGGATTGAACCAGCTTAAACCGGTTAAAACCGGATAAAACCGGATTGAACCGGTTTAAACTGGTTTCAACTGGATAGAACCGGATAGAATCGATATAAACCGGATAAAACCGGATTGAACCGGTTTAAACTGGTTTCAAATGGATAGAACCGGATAGAACCGGTTTAAAACGGATAAAACTGGATTGAACCGGTTTAAACCAGATAAAATCGGATTGATCCGGTTTAAACCGGTTTAAACAGGATAAAACCGGATTGAACTGGTTTATACCGGTTTAAACCAGATAAAACCGGTTCAAACGGGATAAAACCAAATTGAACCAGTTTAAACCGGATAATACCAGATTGAACCGGTTTAAGCCGGATAAAACCGGATTAAACTGGTATAAACCGGATAAACCGGATAAAACCGGATATAACCGGTTTAAACTGGATAAAACCAGAATGAACTGGTTTAAACCGGATAAAACCGGTTTAAACCAGATAAATACGGATTGAACCGGTTTAAACCGGTTTCAACCGGATAGAACCGGAATGAACTGGTCTAAACCTGATAAACCGGTTTAAACCAGATAAAACCGGATTGAACCAGTTCAAACCGATTTAAACCGGATAAAACCGGAATGAACTGGTTTAAACCGGATAAATCCGGATTGAACCGGATGAAACCGGTTGAAACCGGATATAAACGGATTGAAGCAGTTTAAACCGGTTTAAAACTGATAAAACCGGAATGAACCGGCCTAAACCGGTTTAAACCTGATAGGACCGGTTAAAACTGGATAAAACCAGATTGAACTGGCTTAAAAGGGTTTAAACCGGATAGAACCGGTTTAAACTGGATAAAAACGGATTGAACCGGTTTTAACCGGATAAAACCACATTGAACTGGTTTAAACCGGTTTCAACTGGATAGAACCGGATAGAACCGGTTTAAACTGGATAAAACAGGATTGAACCAGCTTAAAAAGGTTTAAACCGGGTAAAACCGGATTGAACCGGTTCAAACCGGTTTAAACCGGGTAAAACCAGAGTGAACTGGTTTAAACCAGATAAAACCGGATTGAACCGGTTTAAACCGGATAAATCCGGAATGAACTGGTTTAAACCGGATAAAACCGGACTGAACCAGTTTAAACCGGATAAAACCGGATTGAACCATTTCAAACCGGTTTTAACCGGATAAAACCGGAATGAACCGGTTTAAACCGGATAAAACCGGATTGAACCTGTTTAAACCGGATAAAACCGGATTGAATCGGTTTAAACTGGTTTCAACCGGATAGAACCGGATAGAACCGTTTTAAACTGCATAAAACCGGATTGAACCAGCTTAAACTGCTTTAAACAGGATTAAACCGGTTTAAACCGGATAAAACCGGATTGAACCGGCTTAAACCGGTTTAAACCGGATTGAACCGGCTTAAACCGGTTTAAACCGGATAAAACCGGATTGAACCGGTTCAAACCGGTTTAAACCGGATAAAACCGGAATGAACTGGTTTAAACCGGTTTAAAACGGATAGAAGTGGATAGAAACGGTTTAAACCGGATAAAACCGGATTGAACCGGTGTAAACCGGTTGAAACCGGATAAAAACGGATTGAAAGGGTTTAAACCGGTTTAAACTGGATAAAACTGGAATGAACCGGCTTAAACAGGTCTAAACCGGATAAAACCCGATTGAACAGGCTTAAACTGGTATAAACAGCATAGAACCGGTTTAAACCGGATAAAACCGGATTGAACCGGTTTAAACCGGTTGAAAGCGGATAAAACCAGACTGAACCGGTTTAAACCGGTTAAAACCTGATTGATCCGGTTTAAACCGTTTTCAACTGTATAGAACCGGATAGAACCGGTTTAAACTGGATAAAACAGGATTGAACTGGTTTAAACCGGATAAAACCGGATTGAACCGGTTTAAACTGGTTTCCACTGGATAGAAGTGGATAGAACAGGTTTAAACTGGATAAAACTGGATTGAACCGGCTTAAACCGGTTTAAACCAGATAAAACCGGATTGAACTGGCTTAAACCGGTTTAAACCGGATAAAACCGGATTGAACCGGTTCAAACCGGTTTAAACCGGATAAAACTGGAATGAACTGTTTTAAACCGGTTAAAACGGATAGAAACGGTTTAAACCGGATAAAACCGGATTGAACCAGTTTAAACCGGTTTAAACCAGATAGAAATGGATAGAACTGGTTTAAACTGGATAAAACTGGAATGAACCGGTTTGAACTGGTCTAAACCAGATAAAACCGGATTGAACTGGTTTCAAACGGTTTAAACCGGATAAAACAAGATTGAACCGGTATAAACCGGATAAAACCGGATTGAACCAGCTTAAACCGGTTTAAACCGGATAAAACCGGATTGAACCGGTTCAAACAGGTTTAAACCGGATAAAACCGGAATGAACTGGTTTAAACCGGTTTAAAACGGATAGAACCGGATAGAAACGGTATAAACCGGATAAAACCGGATTGAACCGGTGTAAACCGGTTGAAACTGGATAAAAACGGATTGAAAGGGTTTAAACCGGTTTAAGCTGGATAAAACCGGAATGAACCGGCTTAAACAGGTCTAAACTGGATAAAACCCGATTGAACAGGCTTAAACTGGTATAAACAGCATAGAACCGGTTTAAACCGGATAAAACCGGATTGAACTGGTCTAAACCAGACAAAGCCGGATTGAACTGGTTTCAACCGGTTCAAACCGGTTAAACAAGATTGAACCGGTTTAAACCGGATAAAACCGGATTGAACCAGCTTAAACCGGTTTAAACCGGATAAAACAGGGTTGAATTGGTTTAAACCGGATGAAATCGGATTGAACAGGTTTAAACCGGTTTAAACCATATAGAACTGGGTAAAACCGGTTGAAGCCGGATAAAACCGGATTGAACCGGTTTAAACCGGTTTACACCAGATAGAACCGGATAGAACCGGTTTAAACCAGATAAAACCGGATTGAACCGGTTTAAACCACATAAAACCGGATTGAAACAGTCTAAACCGGTTTAAACTGGAGAAAACCGGATTGAATAGTTTTAAACTGGATAAAACCGGATTGACCCAGTTTAAACTGGTTTAAACCGGATAAAACCGGATTGAACCGGTTCAAACCGGTTTAAACCGGATAAAACCAAATTGAAACAGTTTAAACCGGATAAAATCAGATTGAACCGGTTCAAAAAGGATAAAACAGGACTGAACCAGTTGAAACCCGTTTAAACCAGATGGAAACGGATAGAACCGGTTTAAACCGGATAAAACCGGATTGAACTGGTTTAATCCAGTTAAAACAGGATAGGACAGGATAGAACCAGTTTAATCCGATTTAAAAAGGATAGAACCGGATAGAACCATTCTAAACGAGATAAAACCGGATTGAACCGGTTCAAACTGGTTTAAACCGGATAAAACCGGATTAAACCGTTTTAAAGCGCTTTAAACCGGATAAAACCAGATTGAACCAGTTTAAGCCGATTAAAACCGGATTGAACTGGTTTAAACCGGTCTAAACCGGATAAAACCGGTTTAAACCGGATAAAACCAGATTGAACCGGTTTAAAACACATAAAACCGGATTGAACCGGTTCAAACCGGTTTAAACCGGATAAAACCGGAGTGAACTTGTTTAAACCGGATAAAAACGGATTGAACCGGTTTAAAACTGATAAAACCGGATTGAACCATTTCAAACCGGTTTTAAACGGATAAAACAGGAATGAACCGGTTTAAACCGGATAAAACCGGATTGAACCGTTTCAAACCGGTTTTAAACGGATAAAACAGGAATGAACCGGTTTAAACTGGATGAAACCGGATTGAACCGGCTTAAACCGGTTTAAACCGGATAAAACCGGATTGAACCGGTTCAAACCGGATAGAACCGGAGAGAACCAGTTTAACCGGATAAAACCGGATTGAACCGGTTTAAACCGGTTTAAACCGGATAAAACCGGATTGAACTGGTTTAAACCGGTTTCAAACGGATAGAACTGGATAGAACCGGTTTAAACCGGATAAAACCAGATTGAACCGGTTTTAAACCGGATAAAACCGGATTGAACCGGTTTAAACCGGATAAAACCGGATTGAACCGGTTTAAACTGGTTTCAACCGGATAGAACCGGATAGAACCGGTTTAAACTGGATAAAACCGGATTGAACTGGCTTAAACCGGTTTAAACCGGATAAAACCGGATTGAACCGGTTCAAACTGGTTTAAACCGGATCAAACCAGATTGAACCGGTTTAAACCGGATAAAACCGGATTGAACCGGCTTAAACCGGTTTAAACCGGATAAAACCGGATTGAACCGGTTCAAACTGGTTGAAACCGGATAAAACCGGATTGAACCGGTTCAAACCGGTTGAAACCGGATAAAACCGGAATGAACTGGTTTAAACCGGTTTAAAACGGATAGAACCGGATAGAAATGGTATAAACCGGATAAAACTGGATTGAACCGGTGTAAACCGGTTGAAACTGGATAAAAACGGATTGAAAGGGTTTAAACCGGTTTAAGCTGGATAAAACCGGAATGAACCGGCTTAAGCAGGTCTAAACTGGATAAAACCCGATTGAACAGGCTTAAACTGGTATAAACAGCATAGAACCAGTTTAAACCGGATAAAACCGGATTGAACCAGCTTAAACCGGTTTAAACCGGATAAAACTGGGTTGAATTGGTTGAAACCAGATGAAATCAGATTGAACAGGTTTAAACCGGTTTAAACCGTATAGAACTGGGTAAAACGGGTGGAAGCCGGATAAAACCGGATTGATCCGGTTTAAACCGTTTAAACAGGATAAAACCGGATTGAACTGGTTTATACCGGTTTAAACCGGATAAAACCAGTTTAAACGGGATAAAACAAAATTGAACCAGTTTAAACCGGATAATACCAGATTGAACCGGATTAAGCCGGATAAAACCGGATTAACCGGTATAAAGCGGTTTAAACCGGATAGAACAGGTTTAAACCGGATAAAACCGGATTGAACCGGTTCAAACCGTTTTAAACCGGATAAAACCGGATTGAACCGGTTCAAACCGGTTGAAAACGGATAAAACCGGATTGAACCGGTTCAACCAGATTTAAAACGGTTAAAATCGGATTGAACCGGTTCAAACCGGTTTAAACCGGATAAAACCAAATTGAACCAGTTTAAACCGGATAAAACCAGACTGAACCGGTTTAACATGGATAAAACCAGATTGAACCAGTTTAAACCGGTTTAAACCAGATAGAAACGGATAGAACCGGTTTAAACCGGATAAAGACGGATTGAACCGGTTTGAACCGGTCTAAACCGGATAGAACCGGTTTCAACCAGTTTAAACCGGATATAACCAGATTGAACCGGTTTAAACCGGATAAAACTGGGTTGAATCGGTTTAAACCGGATGAAATCGGATTAAACAGGTTTAAACCTGTTTAAACCATATAGAACCGGGTAAAACCGGTTGAAACCGGATAAAACCGGATTGAACCGTATTAAACCGGTTTCAACCGGATAGAACCGGATAGAACCGGTTTAAACCGGATAGAACCGGATAGAACCGGTTTAAACCGGATAAAACCGGATTGAACCGGTTTAAACCGGTTTAAAGTGGATAAAACCGGATTGAACTGGTTTAAACAGGATAAAACCAGATTGAACCGGTTGAAACCGGTTTCAACCGGATAGAACAGGATAGAACTGGTTTGAACTGGATAAAACCGGATTGAAACAGTCTAAACCGGTTTAAACTGGAGAAAACCGGATTGAATAGGTTTAAACTGGATAAAACCGGATTGACCCAGTTTAAACCGGTTTAAACCGGATAAAACCGGATTGAACCGGTTCAAACCGGTTTAAACTGGATAAAACCAAATTGAAACAGTTTAAACCGGATAAAATCAGATTGAACCGGTTCAAAACGGATAAAACCGGATTGAACCAGTTGAAACCCGTTTAAACCAGATGGAAACGGATAGAACCGGTTTAAACCGGATAAAACCGTATTGAACTGGTTTAATCCAGTTAAAACAGGATAGAACAGGATAGAACCAGTTTAATCCGATTTAAAAAGGATAGAACCGGATAGAACCGGTCTAAATGAGATAAAACCGGATTGAACTGGTTCAAACTGGTTTAAACCGGATAAAAACGGATTAAACCGTTTTAAAGCGCTTTAAACCGGATAAAACCAGATTGAACCAGTTTAAGCCGATTAAAACCGGATTGAACTGGTTTAAACCGGTCTAAACCGGATAAAACCGGTTTAAACCGGATAGAACCAGATAGAACCGGTCTAAACCGGATAAAACCGGATTGAACCGGTTTAAACCGGTTTAAACCGGATAAAACCGGATTGAACTGGTTTAAACCGGATAAAAACGTACTGAACCGGTTTAAACTGGTTTCAACAGGATAGAACTGGATAGAACCGGTTTAAACCGGATAAAACCGGATTGAAGCGGTTTAAACGGGTTAAAACCGGATAAAACCAGATTGAAACGGTTTAAACCGGATTGAACCGGCTTAAACCGGATAAAACCGGAATGAACTGGTTTAAACCGGTTTAAACCGGAAAAAACGGATTGAACCGGTTTAAACTGGATAAAACCGGATAGAACCGGTTCAATCCGGATTAAACCAGATGAAAACCGATTGAACCGGTTTAAACCGGTTTAAACCGGATAAAACCGGATTGAAGCGGTGTAAACCGGTTTAAACCGGATAGAACCGGTTTAAACCGGATAAAACCAGATTGAACCAGTTTGAACCGGTTTAAACCGGATAAAACCGGATTGAACCAGCTTAAACCGGTTTAAACCGGATAAAACAGGGTTGAATTGGTTTAAACCGGATGAAATCGGATTGAACAGGTTTAAACCGGTTTAAACCATATAGAACTGGGTAAAACCGGTTGAAGCCGGATAAAACCGGATTGAACCGGTTTAAACCGGTTTACACCAGATAGAACCGGATAGAACCGGTTTAAACCAGATAAAACCGGATTGAACCGGTTTAAACCACATAAAACCGGATTGAAACAGTCTAAACCGGTTTAAACTGGAGAAAACCGGATTGAATAGTTTTAAACTGGATAAAACCGGATTGACCCAGTTTAAACTGGTTTAAACCGGATAAAACCGGATTGAACCGGTTCAAACCGGTTTAAACCGGATAAAACCAAATTGAAACAGTTTAAACCGGATAAAATCAGACTGAACCGGTTCAAAAAGGATAAAACAGGACTGAACCAGTTGAAACCCGTTTAAACCAGATGGAAACGGATAGAACCGGTTTAAACCGGATAAAACCGGATTGAACTGGTTTAATCCAGTTAAAACAGGATAGGACAGGATAGAACCAGTTTAATCCGATTTAAAAAGGATAGAACCGGATAGAACCATTCTAAACGAGATAAAACCGGATTGAACCGGTTCAAACTGGTTTAAACCGGATAAAACCGGATTAAACCGTTTTAAAGCGCTTTAAACCGGATAAAACCAGATTGAACCAGTTTAAGCCGATTAAAACCGGATTGAACTGGTTTAAACCGGTCTAAACCGGATAAAACCGGTTTAAACCGGATAAAACCAGATTGAACCGGTTTAAACCACATAAAACCGGATTGAACCGGTTCAAACCGGTTTAAACCGGATAAAACCGGAGTGAACTTGTTTAAACCGGATAAAAACGGATTGAACCGGTTTAAAACTGATAAAACCGGATTGAACCATTTCAAACCGGTTTTAAACGGATAAAACAGGAATGAACCGGTTTAAACCGGATAAAACCGGATTGAACCGTTTCAAACCGGTTTTAAACGGATAAAACAGGAATGAACCGGTTTAAACTGGATGAAACCGGATTGAACCGGCTTAAACCGGTTTAAACCGGATAAAACCGGATTGAACCGGTTCAAACCGGATAGAACCGGAGAGAACCAGTTTAACCGGATAAAACCGGATTGAACCGGTTTAAACCGGTTTAAACCGGATAAAACCGGATTGAACTGGTTTAAACCGGTTTCAACCGGATAGAACTGGATAGAACCGGTTTAAACCGGATAAAACCAGATTGAACCGGTTTTAAACCGGATAAAACCGGATTGAACCGGTTTAAACCGGATAAAACCGGATTGAACCGGTTTAAACTGGTTTCAACCGGATAGAACCGGATAGAACCGGTTTAAACTGGATAAAACCGGATTGAACTGGCTTAAACCGGTTTAAACCGGATAAAACCGGATTGAACCGGTTCAAACTGGTTTAAACCGGATCAAACCAGATTGAACCGGTTTAAACCGGATAAAACCGGATTGAACCGGCTTAAACCGGTTTAAACCGGATAAAACCGGATTGAACCGGTTCAAACTGGTTGAAACCGGATAAAACCGGATTGAACCGGTTCAAACCGGTTGAAACCGGATAAAACCGGAATGAACTGGTTTAAACCGGTTTAAAACGGATAGAACCGGATAGAAATGGTATAAACCGGATAAAACTGGATTGAACCGGTGTAAACCGGTTGAAACTGGATAAAAACGGATTGAAAGGGTTTAAACCGGTTTAAGCTGGATAAAACCGGAATGAACCGGCTTAAGCAGGTCTAAACTGGATAAAACCCGATTGAACAGGCTTAAACTGGTATAAACAGCATAGAACCAGTTTAAACCGGATAAAACCGGATTGAACTGGTCTAAACCGGACAAAACCGGATTGAACTGGTTTCAACCGGTTTAAACCGGATAAAACAAGATTGAACCGGTTTAAACCGGATAAAACCGGATTGAACCAGCTTAAACCGGTTTAAACCGGATAAAACTGGGTTGAATTGGTTGAAACCAGATGAAATCAGATTGAACAGGTTTAAACCGGTTTAAACCGTATAGAACTGGGTAAAACGGGTGGAAGCCGGATAAAACCGGATTGATCCGGTTTAAAACGTTTAAACAGGATAAAACCGGATTGAACTGGTTTATACCGGTTTAAACCGGATAAAACCAGTTTAAACGGGATAAAACAAAATTGAACCAGTTTAAACCGGATAATACCAGATTGAACCGGATTAAGCCGGATAAAACCGGATTAACCGGTATAAAGCGGTTTAAACCGGATAGAACAGGTTTAAACCGGATAAAACCGGATTGAACCGGTTCAAACCGTTTTAAACCGGATAAAACCGGATTGAACCGGTTCAAACCGGTTTAAACCGGATAAAACCAAATTGAACCAGTTTAAACCGGATAAAACCAGACTGAACCGGTTTAACATGGATAAAACCAGATTGAACCAGTTTAAACCGGTTTAAACCAGATAGAAACGGATAGAACCGGTTTAAACCGGATAAAGACGGATTGAACCGGTTTGAACCGGTCTAAACCGGATAGAACCGGTTTCAACCAGTTTAAACCGGATATAACCAGATTGAACCGGTTTAAACCGGATAAAACTGGGTTGAATCGGTTTAAACCGGATGAAATCGGATTAAACAGGTTTAAACCTGTTTAAACCATATAGAACCGGGTAAAACCGGTTGAAACCGGATAAAACCGGATTGAACCGTATTAAACCGGTTTCAACCGGATAGAACCGGATAGAACCGGTTTAAACCGGATAGAACCGGATAGAACCGGTTTAAACCGGATAAAACCGGATTGAACCGGTTTAAACCGGTTTAAAGTGGATAAAACCGGATTGAACTGGTTTAAACAGGATAAAACCAGATTGAACCGGTTGAAACCGGTTTCAACCGGATAGAACAGGATAGAACTGGTTTGAACTGGATAAAACCGGATTGAAACAGTCTAAACCGGTTTAAACTGGAGAAAACCGGATTGAATAGGTTTAAACTGGATAAAACCGGATTGACCCAGTTTAAACCGGTTTAAACCGGATAAAACCGGATTGAACCGGTTCAAACCGGTTTAAACTGGATAAAACCAAATTGAAACAGTTTAAACCGGATAAAATCAGATTGAACCGGTTCAAAACGGATAAAACCGGATTGAACCAGTTGAAACCCGTTTAAACCAGATGGAAACGGATAGAACCGGTTTAAACCGGATAAAACCGTATTGAACTGGTTTAATCCAGTTAAAACAGGATAGAACAGGATAGAACCAGTTTAATCCGATTTAAAAAGGATAGAACCGGATAGAACCGGTCTAAATGAGATAAAACCGGATTGAACTGGTTCAAACTGGTTTAAACCGGATAAAAACGGATTAAACCGTTTTAAAGCGCTTTAAACCGGATAAAACCAGATTGAACCAGTTTAAGCCGATTAAAACCGGATTGAACTGGTTTAAACCGGTCTAAACCGGATAAAACCGGTTTAAACCGGATAGAACCAGATAGAACCGGTCTAAACCGGATAAAACCGGATTGAACCGGTTTAAACCGGACAAAACCGGATTGAACTGGTTTCAACCGGTTTAAACCGGATAAAACAAGATTGAACCGGTTTAAACCGGATAAAACCGGATTGAACCAGCTTAAACCGGTTTAAACCGGATAAAACTGGGTTGAATTGGTTGAAACCAGATGAAATCAGATTGAACAGGTTTAAACCGGTTTAAACCGTATAGAACTGGGTAAAACGGGTGGAAGCCGGATAAAACCGGATTGATCCGGTTTAAAACGTTTAAACAGGATAAAACCGGATTGAACTGGTTTATACCGGTTTAAACCGGATAAAACCAGTTTAAACGGGATAAAACAAAATTGAACCAGTTTAAACCGGATAATACCAGATTGAACCGGATTAAGCCGGATAAAACCGGATTAACCGGTATAAAGCGGTTTAAACCGGATAGAACAGGTTTAAACCGGATAAAACCGGATTGAACCGGTTCAAACCGTTTTAAACCGGATAAAACCGGATTGAACCGGTTCAAACCGGTTTAAACCGGATAAAACCAAATTGAACCAGTTTAAACCGGATAAAACCAGACTGAACCGGTTTAACATGGATAAAACCAGATTGAACCAGTTTAAACCGGTTTAAACCAGATAGAAACGGATAGAACCGGTTTAAACCGGATAAAGACGGATTGAACCGGTTTGAACCGGTCTAAACCGGATAGAACCGGTTTCAACCAGTTTAAACCGGATATAACCAGATTGAACCGGTTTAAACCGGATAAAACTGGGTTGAATCGGTTTAAACCGGATGAAATCGGATTAAACAGGTTTAAACCTGTTTAAACCATATAGAACCGGGTAAAACCGGTTGAAACCGGATAAAACCGGATTGAACCGTATTAAACCGGTTTCAACCGGATAGAACCGGATAGAACCGGTTTAAACCGGATAGAACCGGATAGAACCGGTTTAAACCGGATAAAACCGGATTGAACCGGTTTAAACCGGTTTAAAGTGGATAAAACCGGATTGAACTGGTTTAAACAGGATAAAACCAGATTGAACCGGTTGAAACCGGTTTCAACCGGATAGAACAGGATAGAACTGGTTTGAACTGGATAAAACCGGATTGAAACAGTCTAAACCGGTTTAAACTGGAGAAAACCGGATTGAATAGGTTTAAACTGGATAAAACCGGATTGACCCAGTTTAAACCGGTTTAAACCGGATAAAACCGGATTGAACCGGTTCAAACCGGTTTAAACTGGATAAAACCAAATTGAAACAGTTTAAACCGGATAAAATCAGATTGAACCGGTTCAAAACGGATAAAACCGGATTGAACCAGTTGAAACCCGTTTAAACCAGATGGAAACGGATAGAACCGGTTTAAACCGGATAAAACCGTATTGAACTGGTTTAATCCAGTTAAAACAGGATAGAACAGGATAGAACCAGTTTAATCCGATTTAAAAAGGATAGAACCGGATAGAACCGGTCTAAATGAGATAAAACCGGATTGAACTGGTTCAAACTGGTTTAAACCGGATAAAAACGGATTAAACCGTTTTAAAGCGCTTTAAACCGGATAAAACCAGATTGAACCAGTTTAAGCCGATTAAAACCGGATTGAACTGGTTTAAACCGGTCTAAACCGGATAAAACCGGTTTAAACCGGATAGAACCAGATAGAACCGGTCTAAACCGGATAAAACCGGATTGAACCGGTTTAAACCGGTTTAAACCGGATAAAACCGGATTGAACTGGTTTAAACCGGATAAAAACGTACTGAACCGGTTTAAACTGGTTTCAACAGGATAGAACTGGATAGAACCGGTTTAAACCGGATAAAACCGGATTGAAGCGGTTTAAACGGGTTAAAACCGGATAAAACCAGATTGAAACGGTTTAAACCGGATTGAACCGGCTTAAACCGGATAAAACCGGAATGAACTGGTTTAAACCGGTTTAAACCGGAAAAAACGGATTGAACCGGTTTAAACTGGATAAAACCGGATAGAACCGGTTCAATCCGGATTAAACCAGATGAAAACCGATTGAACCGGTTTAAACCGGTTTAAACCGGATAAAACCGGATTGAAGCGGTGTAAACCGGTTTAAACCGGATAGAACCGGTTTAAACCGGATAAAACCAGATTGAACCAGTTTGAACCGGTTTAAACCGGATAAAACCGGATTGAACCAGCTTAAACCGGTTTAAACCGGATAAAACAGGGTTGAATTGGTTTAAACCGGATGAAATCGGATTGAACAGGTTTAAACCGGTTTAAACCATATAGAACTGGGTAAAACCGGTTGAAGCCGGATAAAACCGGATTGAACCGGTTTAAACCGGTTTACACCAGATAGAACCGGATAGAACCGGTTTAAACCAGATAAAACCGGATTGAACCGGTTTAAACCGCATAAAACCGGATTGAAACAGTCTAAACCGGTTTAAACTGGAGAAAACCGGATTGAATAGTTTTAAACTGGATAAAACCGGATTGACCCAGTTTAAACTGGTTTAAACCGGATAAAACCGGATTGAACCGGTTCAAACCGGTTTAAACCGGATAAAACCAAATTGAAACAGTTTAAACCGGATAAAATCAGATTGAACCGGTTCAAAAAGGATAAAACAGGACTGAACCAGTTGAAACCCGTTTAAACCAGATGGAAACGGATAGAACCGGTTTAAACCGGATAAAACCGGATTGAACTGGTTTAATCCAGTTAAAACAGGATAGGACAGGATAGAACCAGTTTAATCCGATTTAAAAAGGATAGAACCGGATAGAACCATTCTAAACGAGATAAAACCGGATTGAACCGGTTCAAACTGGTTTAAACCGGATAAAACCGGATTAAACCGTTTTAAAGCGCTTTAAACCGGATAAAACCAGATTGAACCAGTTTAAGCCGATTAAAACCGGATTGAACTGGTTTAAACCGGTCTAAACCGGATAAAACCGGTTTAAACCGGATAAAACCAGATTGAACCGGTTTAAACCACATAAAACCGGATTGAACCGGTTCAAACCGGTTTAAACCGGATAAAACCGGAGTGAACTTGTTTAAACCGGATAAAAACGGATTGAACCGGTTTAAAACTGATAAAAACGGATTGAACCATTTCAAACCGGTTTTAAACGGATAAAACAGGAATGAACCGGTTTAAACCGGATAAAACCGGATTGAACCGTTTCAAACCGGTTTTAAACGGATAAAACAGGAATGAACCGGTTTAAACTGGATGAAACCGGATTGAACCGGCTTAAACCGGTTTAAACCGGATAAAACCGGATTGAACCGGTTCAAACCGGATAGAACCGGAGAGAACCAGTTTAACCGGATAAAACCGGATTGAACCGGTTTAAACCGGTTTAAACCGGATAAAACCGGATTGAACTGGTTTAAACCGGTTTCAACCGGATAGAACTGGATAGAACCGGTTTAAACCGGATAAAACCAGATTGAACCGGTTTTAAACCGGATAAAACCGGATTGAACCGGTTTAAACCGGATAAAACCGGATTGAACCGGTTTAAACTGGTTTCAACCGGATAGAACCGGATAGAACCGGTTTAAACTGGATAAAACCGGATTGAACTGGCTTAAACCGGTTTAAACCGGATAAAACCGGATTGAACCGGTTCAAACTGGTTTAAACCGGATCAAACCAGATTGAACCGGTTTAAACCGGATAAAACCGGATTGAACCGGCTTAAACCGGTTTAAACCGGATAAAACCGGATTGAACCGGTTCAAACTGGTTGAAACCGGATAAAACCGGATTGAACCGGTTCAAACCGGTTGAAACCGGATAAAACCGGAATGAACTGGTTTAAACCGGTTTAAAACGGATAGAACCGGATAGAAATGGTATAAACCGGATAAAACTGGATTGAACCGGTGTAAACCGGTTGAAACTGGATAAAAACGGATTGAAAGGGTTTAAACCGGTTTAAGCTGGATAAAACCGGAATGAACCGGCTTAAGCAGGTCTAAACTGGATAAAACCCGATTGAACAGGCTTAAACTGGTATAAACAGCATAGAACCAGTTTAAACCGGATAAAACCGGATTGAACTGGTCTAAACCGGACAAAACCGGATTGAACTGGTTTCAACCGGTTTAAACCGGATAAAACAAGATTGAACCGGTTTAAACCGGATAAAACCGGATTGAACCAGCTTAAACCGGTTTAAACCGGATAAAACTGGGTTGAATTGGTTGAAACCAGATGAAATCAGATTGAACAGGTTTAAACCGGTTTAAACCGTATAGAACTGGGTAAAACGGGTGGAAGCCGGATAAAACCGGATTGATCCGGTTTAAACCGTTTAAACAGGATAAAACCGGATTGAACTGGTTTATACCGGTTTAAACCGGATAAAACCAGTTTAAACGGGATAAAACAAAATTGAACCAGTTTAAACCGGATAATACCAGATTGAACCGGATTAAGCCGGATAAAACCGGATTAACCGGTATAAAGCGGTTTAAACCGGATAGAACAGGTTTAAACCGGATAAAACCGGATTGAACCGGTTCAAACCGTTTTAAACCGGATAAAACCGGATTGAACCGGTTCAAACCGGTTGAAAACGGATAAAACCGGATTGAACCGGTTCAACCAGATTTAAAACGGTTAAAATCGGATTGAACCGGTTCAAACCGGTTTAAACCGGATAAAACCAAATTGAACCAGTTTAAACCGGATAAAACCAGACTGAACCGGTTTAACATGGATAAAACCAGATTGAACCAGTTTAAACCGGTTTAAACCAGATAGAAACGGATAGAACCGGTTTAAACCGGATAAAGACGGATTGAACCGGTTTGAACCGGTCTAAACCGGATAGAACCGGTTTCAACCAGTTTAAACCGGATATAACCAGATTGAACCGGTTTAAACCGGATAAAACTGGGTTGAATCGGTTTAAACCGGATGAAATCGGATTAAACAGGTTTAAACCTGTTTAAACCATATAGAACCGGGTAAAACCGGTTGAAACCGGATAAAACCGGATTGAACCGTATTAAACCGGTTTCAACCGGATAGAACCGGATAGAACCGGTTTAAACCGGATAGAACCGGATAGAACCGGTTTAAACCGGATAAAACCGGATTGAACCGGTTTAAACCGGTTTAAAGTGGATAAAACCGGATTGAACTGGTTTAAACAGGATAAAACCAGATTGAACCGGTTGAAACCGGTTTCAACCGGATAGAACAGGATAGAACTGGTTTGAACTGGATAAAACCGGATTGAAACAGTCTAAACCCGTTTAAACTGGAGAAAACCGGATTGAATAGGTTTAAACTGGATAAAACCGGATTGACCCAGTTTAAACCGGTTTAAACCGGATAAAACCGGATTGAACCGGTTCAAACCGGTTTAAACTGGATAAAACCAAATTGAAACAGTTTAAACCGGATAAAATCAGATTGAACCGGTTCAAAACGGATAAAACCGGATTGAACCAGTTGAAACCCGTTTAAACCAGATGGAAACGGATAGAACCGGTTTAAACCGGATAAAACCGTATTGAACTGGTTTAATCCAGTTAAAACAGGATAGAACAGGATAGAACCAGTTTAATCCGATTTAAAAAGGATAGAACAGGATAGAACCGGTCTAAATGAGATAAAACCGGATTGAACTGGTTCAAACTGGTTTAAACCGGATAAAAACGGATTAAACCGTTTTAAAGCGCTTTAAACCGGATAAAACCAGATTGAACCAGTTTAAGCCGATTAAAACCGGATTGAACTGGTTTAAACCGGTCTAAACCGGATAAAACCGGTTTAAACCGGATAGAACCAGATAGAACCGGTCTAAACCGGATAAAACCGGATTGAACCGGTTTAAACCGGTTTAAACCGGATAAAACCGGATTGAACTGGTTTAAACCGGATAAAAACGTACTGAACCGGTTTAAACTGGTTTCAACAGGATAGAACTGGATAGAACCGGTTTAAACCGGATAAAACCGGATTGAAGCGGTTTAAACGGGTTAAAACCGGATAAAACCAGATTGAAACGGTTTAAACCGGATTGAACCGGCTTAAACCGGATAAAACCGGAATGAACTGGTTTAAACCGGTTTAAACCGGAAAAAACGGATTGAACCGGTTTAAACTGGATAAAACCGGATAGAACCGGTTCAATCCGGATTAAACCAGATGAAAACCGATTGAACCGGTTTAAACCGGTTTAAACCGGATAAAACCAGATTGAAGCGGTGTAAACCGGTTTAAACCGGATAGAACCGGTTTAAACCGGATAAAACCAGATTGAACCAGTTTGAACCGGTTTAAACCGGATAAAACCGGATTGATCCGGTATAAACCAGATAAAAACGGATTGAACCGGTTTAAACCGGCTTAAACCAGATAGAACTGGATAGAACCGGTTTAAACCGGAAGGAACCGAATAGAACCGGTTTAAACCGGATAAAACCGGATTGAACCGGTTTAAACCGGTTTAAAGTGGATAAAACCGGATTGAACTGGTTTAAACCGGATAAAACCGGATTGAACCGGTTTAAACTGGTTTCAACCGGATAGAACCGGATAGAACCGGTTTAAACTGGATAAAACCGGATTGAACCTGTTTAAACCGGTTTAAACTGGAGAAAACCGGATTGAAGAGGTTTAAACCGAATAAAACCGGATTGACCCGGTTTAATCCGGTTTAAACCGGATAAAACCGGATTGAACCGGTTCAAACCTGTTTAAACCGGATAAAACCAAATTGAACCAGTTTAAACCGGATAAAATCAGATTGAACTGGTTTAAAACGTATAAAACCGGATTGAACCAGTTTAAACCCTTTTAAACCAGATGGAAACGGATAGAACCGGTTTAAACCGGATAAAACCGAATTGAACCGGTTTAATCCAGTTAAAACAGGATAGAACAGGATAGAACTAGTTTAATCCGATTTAAAAAGGATAGAACCGGATAGAACCGGTTTAAACGAGATAAAACCGGATTGAACCGGTTTAAACTGGTTTAAACCTGATAAAACCGGATTGAAACGGTTCAAACTGGTTTAAACCGGATAAAACCGGATTAAACCGTTTTAAAGCGGTTTAAACCGGATAAAACCAGATTGAACCGGTTTAATCCGATTAAAACCGGATTGAACTGGTTTAAACTGGTCTAAACCGGATAAAACCGGTTTAAACCGGATAAAACGAGATTGAACCGGTTTTAAACCGGATAAAACCGGATTGAACCGGTTTAAACCGGATAAAACCGGATTGAACCGGTTTAAACTGGTTTCAACCGGATAGAACCGGATAGAACCGGTTTAAACTGGATAAAACCGGATTGAACCGGCTTAAACCGGTTTAAACCGGATAAAACCGGATTGAACCGGTTCAAACTGGTTTAAACCGGATCAAACCAGATTGAACCGGTTTAAACCAGATAAAACCGGATTGAACCGGCTTAAACCGGTTTAAACCGGATAAAACCGGATTGAACCGGTTCAAACTGGTTGAAACCGGATAAAACCGGATTGAACTGGTTCAAACCGGTTGAAACCGGATAAAACCGGAATGAACTGGTTTAAACCGGTTGAAAACGGATAGAACCGGATAGAAATGGTATAAACCGGATAAAACTGGATTGAACCGGTGTAAACCGGTTGAAACTGGATAAAAACGGATTGAAAGGGTTTAAACCGGTTTAAGCGGGATAAAACCGGAATGAACCGGCTTAAACAGGTCTAAACTGGATAAAACCCGATTGAACAGGCTTAAACTGGTATAAACAGCATAGAACCGGTTTAAACCGGATAAAACCGGATTGAACTGGTCTAAACCGGACAAAACCGGATTGAACTGGTTTCAACCGGTTTAAACCGGATAAAACAAGATTGAACCGGTTTAAACCGGATAAAACCGGATTGAACCAGCTTAAACCGGTTTAAACCGGATAAAACTGGGTTGAATTGGTTTAAACCAGATGAAATCGGATTGAACAGGTTTAAACCGGTTTAAACCATATAGAACTGGGTAAAACTGGTGGAAGCCGGATAAAACCGGATTGATCCGGTTTAAACCGGTTTAAACAGGATAAAACCGGATTGAACTGGTTTATACCGGCTTAAACCGGATAAAACCGGTTTAAACGGGATAAAACCAAATTGAACCAGTTTAAACCGGATAAAACCGGATTGAATAGGTTGAAACCGGATAAAAACTGTTTGAACAGGCTTAAACCGGTTATAAACGGATTGAACCGGTTTAAACCGCTTTAAACCGGATAAAACCGGATTGAACCATTTCAAACCGGTTTAAACCGGATAGAACAGGTTTAAACCGGATAAAATCAGATTGAACCAGTTTAAAGTGGTTTAAACCGGATAAAACCAGATTGAATCGGTCTAAAACCGGATAAAACCGGATAGAACCGGTTTAAACCGGATAAAACCATATTGAACCAGTTTAAACCGGTTGAAACAGGATAGAACCGGTTTAAACTGGATAAAACCGGATTGAAACAGTTTAAACCCGTTTAAACCAGATAAAACCGGATTGAACCGTTTTAAACCGGCTTAAATCGGATAAAAACGGATTGAAACGGTTTAAAGTGGTTTAAACCAGATAAAACCGGATAGAACCGGGTTAAACCGGTTTAAATCGGATAAAACCGGATTGACCCGGTTTCAAGCGGTTTAAACTGGATAAAAACGGATTGAACCGGTTTAAACAGGTTTAAACCGGATAAAAACGGTTTAAACCAGATAAAACCAAATTGAACCAGTTTAAACCGGATAAAACCAGATTGAACCGGTTTAAACCAGATAAAACCGGATTGAACCAGTTTAAACCAAATAGAACCGTATAGAACCGGTTTAAACTGGATAGAACCGGATAGAACCTGTTTAAACCGGATAAAACCAGATTGAACCGGTTTAAACCAGATAAAACCGGTTTGAACCGGTTTAAACTGGTTTCAACCGGATAGAACCGGATAGAACCGGTTTAAACTGGATTAAACCGGATTGAACCGGCTTAAACCGGTTTAAACCGGATAAAACCGGATAGAAACGGTTTAAACTGGATTAAACCGGATTGAACCGGTGTAAACCGGTTGAAACCGGATAAAAACGGATTGAAAGGGTTTAAACTGGTTTAAACTGGATAAAACTGGAATGAACCGGCTTAAACAGGTCTAAACCGGATAAAACCCGATTGAACAGGGTTAAACTGGTATAAACAGCATAGAACCGGTTTAAACTGGATAAAACCGGATTGAACCGGTTTAAACCAGATAAAACCGGATTGAACCGGTTTAATACGGTTTCAACCAGATAGAACCGGTTTAAACCGGATAAAACCTGATTGAACAGGTTTAAAGCAGTTTCAACTGTATGGAACCGGATAGAACTGGTTTAAACCGGATAAAACAGGATTGAACTTGTTTAAACCGGAGAAAACGGGATTGAACCGGTTTAAACTGGTTTCAACCGGATAGAAACGGATAGAACCGGTTTAAACTGAATAAAACCTGATTGAACCGGCTAAAATCGGTTTAAACCGGATAAAACCGGATTGAACCGGTTGAAACCGGTTTAAACCGGATAAAAACAGACTGAACCGGTTTAAACCGGATAATACCGGATTGAACCGGTTTAATACGGTTTCAACCGGATAGAACTGGTTTAAACCGGATAAAACCTGATGGAAACGGTTTAAACCGGTTTCAACTGTATAGAACCGGATAGAACCGGTTTAAACCGGATAAAACAGGACTGAACTGGTTCAAACCGGTTTAAACCGGATATAACCGGACTGAACTGGATTAAACCGGTTTAAAACGGATAAAACCGGTTTAAACCGGATAAAACCAAATTGAACCAGTTTAAACCCCATAAAACCAGATTGAACCGGTTTAAAACGGATAAAACCGGATTGAACCAGTTTAAACCGGTTTAAATCAGATAGAAATGGATAGAACTGGTTTAAACCGGATAAAACCGGACTGAACCGGTTTGAAATGGTCTAAACCAGATAAAACCAGATTGAACTGGTTTCAACCGGTTTAAACCGGATAAAATAAGATTGAACCTGTTTAAACCGGATAAAACCGGATTGAACCAGCTTAAACCGGTAAAAACCGGATAAAACCGGATTGAACCGGTTTAAACTGGTTTCAACCGGATAGAACCTGATAGAAACGATATAAACCGGATAAAACCGGATTGAACCGGTTTAAACTGGTTTCAAACGGATAGAACCGGATAGAACCGGTTTAAACCGGATAAAACTGGATTGAACCGGTTTAAACCGGATAAAATCGGATTGATCCGGTTTAAACCGGTTTAAACAGGATAAAACCGGATTGAACTGGTTTATACCGGTTTAAACCGGATAAAACCGGTTCAAACGGGATAAAACCAAATTGAACCAGTTTAAACCGGATAATACCAGATTGAACCGGTTTAAGCCGGATAAAACCGGATTAAACTGGTTTAAACCGGATAAACTGGATAAAACCGGATAGAACCGGTTTAAACTGGATAAAACCGGAATGAACTGGTTTAAACCGGATAAAACCGGTTTAAAGCAGATAAATCCGGATTGAACCGGTTTAAACCGGTTTCAACCGGATAGAACCGGAATGAACTGGTCTAAACCGGATAAAACCGGTTTAAACCAGATAAAACCGGATTGAACCAGTTCAAACCGGTTTAAACCGGATAAAACCGGAATGAACTGGTTTAAACCGGATAAATCCGGATTGAACCGGATGAAACCGGTTGAAACCGGATATAAACGGATTGAAGCAGTTTAAACCGGTTGAAAACTGATAAAACCGGAATGAACCGGCCTAAACCGGTTTAAACCTGATAGGACCGGTTAAAACTGGATAAAACCAGATTGAACTGGCTTAAAAGGGTTTAAACCGGATAGAACCGGTTTAAACTGGATAAAACCGGATTGAACCAGCTTAAACAGGTTTAAACCGGGTAAAACCGGATTGAACCGGTTCAAACCGGTTTAAACCGGGTAAAACCAGAGTGAACTGGTTTAAACCAGATAAAACCGGATTGAACCGGTTTAAACCGGATAAAACCGGAATGAACTGGTTTAAACCGGATAAAACCGGACTGAACCAGTTTAAACCGGATAAAACCGGATTGAACCATTTCCAACCGGTTTTAACCGGATAAAACCGGAATGAACCGGTTTAAACCGGATAAAACCGGAATGAACCGGTTTAAACCGGATGAAACCGGATTGAACCGGTTTAAACCGGATAAAACCGGATTGAACCGGTTTAAACTGGTTTCAACCGGATAGAACCGGATAGAACCGGTTTAAACTGGATAAAACCGGATTGAACCAGCTTAAACTGCTTTAAACAGGATTAAACCGGTTTAAACCGGATAAAACCGGATTGAACCGGCTTAAACCGGTTTAAACCGTATAAAACCGGATGGAACAGGTTCAAACCGGTTTAAACCAGATAAAACCGGAATGAACTGGTTTAAACCGGTTTAAAACGGATAGAAGTGGATAGAAACGGTTTAAACCGGATAAAACCGGATTGAACCGGTGTAAACTGGTTGAAACCGGATAAAAACGGATTGAAAGGGTTTAAACCGGTTTAAACTGGATAAAACTGGAATGAACCGGCTTAAACAGGTCTAAACCGGATAAAACCCGATTGAACAGGCTTAAACTGGTATAAACAGCATAGAACCGGTTTAAACCGGATAAAACCGGATTGAAGCGGTTTAAACCGGTTGAAACCGGATAAAAACGGATTGAAAGGGTTTAAACCGGTTTAAACTGGATAAAACTGGAATGAACCGGCATAAACAGGTCTAAACCGGATAAAACCCGATTGAACAGGCTTAAACTGGTATAAACAGCATAGAACCGGTTTAAACCGGATAAAACCGGATTGAACCGGTTTAAACCGGTTGAAACCGGATAAAACCAGACTGAACCGTTTTAAACCGGATAAAACCGGATTTAACCGGTTCAATACGGTTTCAACCGGATTGAACCGGTTTAAACCGGTTAAAACCTGATTGATCCGGTTTAAACCGTTTTCAACTGTATAGAACCGGATAGAACCGGTTTAAACTGGATAAAACAGGATTGAACTGGTTTAAACCGGATAAAACCGGATTGAACTGGTTTAAACTCGTTTCAACTGGAGAGAAGTGGATAGAACAGGTTTAAACTGGATAAAACTGGATTGAACCGGCTTAAACCGGTTTAAACCAGATAAAACCGGATTGAACTGGCTTAAACCGGTTTAAACCAGATAAAACCGGATTGAACCGGTTCAAACCGGTTTAAACCGGATAGAACTGGAATGAACTGTTTTAAACCGGTTAAAACGGATAGAAACGGTTTAAACCGGATAAAACCGGATTGAACCAGTTTAAACCGGTTTAAACCAGATAGAAATGGATAGAACTGGTTTAAACTGGATAAAACTGGAATGAACCGGTTTGAACTGGTCTAAACCAGATAAAACCGGATTGAACTGGTTTCAAATGGTTTAAACCGGATAAAACAAGATTGAACCGGTTTAAACCGGATAAAACCAGATTGAACCAGCTTAAACCGGTTAAAACCGGATATAACCGGATTGATCCGGTTTAAACTGGTTTCAACCGGATAGAACCGGATAGAACCGGTTTAAACTGGATAAAACCGGATTGAACCGGCTTAAACCGGTTTAAACCGGATAAAACCAGATTGAACCGGTTTAAACCGGATAAAACCGGATTGAACCGGCTTAAACCGGTTTAAACCGGATAAAACCGGATTGAACCGGTTCAAACAGGTTTAAACCGGATAAAACCGGAATGAACTGGTTTAAACCGGTTTAAAACGGATAGAACCAGATAGAAACGGTATAAACCGGATAAAACCGGATTGAACCGGTGTAAACCGGTTGAAACTGGATAAAAACGGATTGAAAGGGTTTAAACCGGTTTAAGCTGGATAAAACCGGAATGAACCGGCTTAAACAGGTCTAAACTGGATAAAACCCGATTGAACAGGCTTAAACTGGTATAAACAGCATAGAACCGGTTTAAACCGGATAAAACCGGATTGAACTGGTCTAAACCAGACAAAGCCGGATTGAACTGGTTTCAACCGGTTCAAACCGGTTAAACAAGATTGAACCGGTTTAAACCGGATAAAACCGGATTGAACCAGCTTAAACCGGTTTAAACCAGATAAAACAGGGTTGAATTGGTTTAAACCGGATGAAATCGGATTGAACAGGTTTAAACCGGTTTAAACCATATAGAACTGGGTAAAACCGGTTGAAGCCGGATAAAACCGGATTGAACCGGTTTAAACCGGTTTACACCAGATAGAACCGGATAGAACCGGTTTAAACCAGATAAAACCGGATTGAACCGGTTTAAACCACATAAAACCGGATTGAAACAGTCTAAACCGGTTTAAACTGGAGAAAACCGGATTGAATAGTTTTAAACTGGATAAAACCGGATTGACGCAGTTTAAAGTGGTTTAAACCGGATAAAACCGGATTGAACCGGTTCAAACCGGTTTAAACCGGATAAAACCAAATTGAAACAGTTTAAACCGGATAAAATCAGATTGAACCGGTTCAAAAAGGATAAAACAGGACTGAACTAGTTGAAACCCGTTTAAACCAGATGGAAACGGATAGAACCAGTTTAAACCGGATAAAACCGGATTGAACTGGTTTAATCCAGTTAAAACAGGATAGGACAGGATAGAACCAGTTTAATCCGATTTAAAAAGGATAGAACCGGATAGAACCAGTCTAAACGAGATAAAACCGGATTGAACCGGTTCAAACTGGTTTAAACCGGATAAAACCGGATTAAACCGTTTTAAAGCGCTTTAAACCGGATAAAACCAGATTGAACCAGTTTAAGCCGATTAAAACCGGATTGAACTGGTTTAAACCGGTCTAAACCGGATAAAACCGGTTTAAACCGGATAAAACCAGATTGAACCGGTTTAAACCACATAAAACCGGATTGAACCGGTTCAAACCGGTTTAAACCGGATAAAACCGGAGTGAACTTGTTTAAACCGGATAAAAACCGGTTTAAAGTGGTTAAAACTGGATCGAACCAGCTTAAACCGGTTTAAACCGGATAAAACCGGAATGAACCACTTTAAACAGGTTTAAACCAGATAGAACCGCATAGAACCGGTTTCAACCGGTTTCAAACGGATTGAAACGGATAGAACCAGTTTAAACCAGATAAACCCGGATTGAAATGGTTTAAAATGGTTTAAACAGGATAGAACTGGATAGAACCGGTTCAAACCGGTTTAAACAGGATAGAACCGGATAGAATCGGTTTAAACCAGATAATACCGGATTGAACCGGTTTAAACCGGTTTAAACCGGATAAAACCGGATTGAACCGGATTAAACCGGATAAAACCGGAATGAACCGGTTTAAACTGGATAAAACCGGATTGAACCGGCTTAAACCGGTTTAGGCCGGATAAAACCAGATTGAACCGGTTTAAACCGCATAAAACCGGATTGAACCGGCTTAAACTGGTTTAAACCGGATAAAACCTGATTGAACCGGTTTAAACCGGTTTCAACAGGATAGAACCAGATAGAACCGGTTTAAACTGGATAAAACCGGATTGAACTGGCTTAAACCGGTTTAGACCGGATAAAACCAGATTGAACCGGTTTAAACCGGATAAAACCGGATTGAACTGGCTTAAACCGGTTTAAACTGGATAAAACCGGAATGAACCAGTTTAAGCCGGATAAAAACGTATTGAAACGGTATAAACCGGTTTCAACCGGATAAAACCAGACTGAACCGGTTTAAACTGGATAAAACCGGATTGAACCGGTTTAAACCGGATTCATTTGGATAGAACCGGATAGAACCGGTTTAAACCGTATAAAACCGGATTGAACCGGTTTAAACCAGTTTAAACCGGATAGAACCGGTTTCACCCGGATAAAACCGGATTGATCCGGTTTAAACTGGTTTAAACCGGATAAAACCGGATTGAACTGGATTAAACCGGTTTAAAACGGATAAAACCGGTTTAAACCGGATAAAACCAAATTGAACCAGTTTAAACGGGATAAAAGCAGATTGAACCGGTTTAAAACGGATAAAACCGGATTGAAACAGTTTAAACCGGTGGAAACCACATAGAAACAGATAGAACCGGTTTGAACCGGATAAAACCGGATCGAACCGGTTTAAACCGGTTTAAACCGGATCGAACCGGCTTAAACCAGTTTAAACCGGATAAAACAAGATTGAACCGGTTTAATACACTTTCAACCAGATAGAACAGGATAGAACCAGTTTAAACAGATAAAACCGGATTGAACCGGTTTAAACCGGTTTAAACAAGATAAAATCGGAGTGAACCAGTTTAAACCGGATAAAACCAGATTGAACCGGTTTAAACCGGATAAAACCGGATTGAACCGGCTTAAACCGGTTTAAACCGGATAAAACCGGATCGAACCGGTTTAAACCGGATTAAACCAGATTGAACCGGTTTAAACGGACAAAACCGGATAGAACCGGTATAAACCGGATCAAACCGGATTGAACTGGTTTAAACCAGTTTAAATAGGATAGAACCGGATACAACCGGTTTAAACTGGTTTAAACAGGATAGAAATGGATAGAACCGGTTTCAACCGTGTAAAACTTGATTCAACCAGTTTAAAGCGGTTTAAACCGGATACAACCAGATTGAACCAGTTTAAACCGGATAAAACTGGATTGAATCAGTTTAAACCCTTTTTAACCGGATAAAAATGGATTGAACCAGTTTAAACCGTTTTAAACCGGATAAAATCGGATTGAACCAGTTTAAAGCGGTTTAAAACGGATCAAACCAGATTGAACCGGTTAAAACCGGATAAAACCGGATTGAACCGGCTTAAACCGGTTTCAAGTTAATAAAACCGGACTGAACCGGTTTAAACCGGATAAAACCAAATTGAACCGGTTAAAACAGGATAAAACCGGATTGAACCGGTTTAAACTGGTTTAAACTGGATAAAACCGGAATGAACCACTTTAAACAGGTTTAAACCAGATAGAACCGGATTGAACCGGTTTAAACCGGTTTCAACAGGATAGAACCAGATAGAACCGGTTTAAACTGGATAAAACTGGATTGAACCGTCTTAAACCGTTTTAAACTGGATAAAACCGGATTGAACCGGTTCAAACCGGTTTAAACCGGATAAAACCGGAATGAACCAGTTTAAGCCGGATAAAAACATATTGAACCAGTTTAAACCGGTTTCAACCGGATAAAACCAGACTGAACCGGTTTAAACTGGATAAAATCGGATTGAACCGGTTTAATACGGTTTCAACCGGATAGAACCAGATTAAACCGGATAAAACCGGATTGAAACGGTTTAAACCGGTTTCAACTGGATAGAACCGGATAGAACCGGTTTAAACCGGATAAAACCGGATTGATCCGGTTTACACCAGTTTAAACCGGATAAAACCGGATTGAACTTGATTAAACCGGTTTAAACCGGATAAAACCAAATTGAACCAGCTTAAACCGGATAAAACCAGATTGAACCGGTTTAAAACGGATAAAACCGGATTGTACCAGTTTAAACTGGTTTAAACCAGATAGAAACAGATAGAAACGGTTTGAACCGGATAAAACCGGATCGAACCGGTTTAAACCGGTTTAAACCGATTAAAACCGGATTGAACCGGTTTAAACCGGTTTAAACAGGATAAAACCGGATTGAACTGGTTTATACCGGTTTAAACCGGATAAAACTGGTTTAAACGGGATAAAACCAAATTGAACCAGTTTAAACCGGATAATACCAGATTGAACCGGTTTAAGCCAGATAAAACCGGATAAAACCGGATTGAAGCTTTTTAAACCGGATAAAACAGTTTTGAACTAGTTTAAACCGGATAAAACCGGATTGAACCGGTTTAAGCCGGATAAAACCGGATTGAACCGGTTTAAACCGGATTCAACTGGATAGAACCGGATAGGACCGGTTCAACCCGGATAAAACCGGATTGATCCGGTTTAAACCGGTTTAAACCGGATAAAACCGGATAGAACTGGATTAAACCGGTTTAAAACGGATAAAACCGGTTTAAACCGGATAAAACCAAATTGAACCAGTTTAAAAGGGATAAAATCAGATTGAACCGTTTTAAACCGGATAAAACCAGAATGAACCGGTTAAAGCCGGATAAAGACATATTGAAATGGTATAAACCGGTTTGAACTGGATAAAACCAGACTGAACCGGTTTAAACTGGATAAAACCGGATTGAACCGGTTTAAACCGGATTCAACTGGATAGAACCGGATAGAACAGGTTTAAACCGGATAAAACCGGATTGAACCGGTTTAAACCAGTTTAAACCACATAGAAACAGATAGAACTGGTTTGAACTGGATAAAACCGGATCGAACCGGTTTAAACCGGTTTAAACCAGTTAAAACCGGATCGAACCGGCTTAAACCGGTTTAAACCGGATAAACCAAGATTGAACCGGTTTAATACAGTTTCAACCAGATAGAACCGGATAGAACCAGTTTAAACCGGTTTAAACAAGATAAAATCGGATTGAACCAGTTTAAACCGGATAAAACCAAATTGAACCGGTTTAAACCGGATAAAACCGGATCGAACCGGTTTAAACCAGTTTAAACCACATAGAAACAGATAGAACTGGTTTGAACTGGATAAAACCGGATCGAACCGGTTTAAACCGGTTTAAACCAGTTAAAACCGGATCGAACCGGCTTAAACCGGTTTAAACCGGATAAACCAAGATTGAACCGGTTTAATACAGTTTCAACCAGATAGAACCGGATAGAACCAGTTTAAACCGGTTTAAACAAGATAAAATCGGATTGAACCAGTTTAAACCGGATAAAACCAAATCGAACCGGTTTAAACCGGATAAAACCGGATCGAACCGGTTTAAACCGGATAAAACCGGATAGAACCGGTTTAAACCGGATCAAACCGGATTGAACAGGTTTAAACCGGTTTAAATAGGATAGAACTGGATAGAACCGGTTTAAACTGGTTTAAACAGTATAGAAATGGATAGAACTGGTTTAAACCGTATAAACTCGGTTTCAACCAGTTTAAAGCGGTTTAAACCGGATACAACCAGATTGAACCGGTTTAAACCGGATAAAACTGGATTGAATCAGTTTAAACCCTTTCAAACCGGATAAAAACGAATTGAACCAGTTTAAACCGGTTTAAACCGGATAAAACCGGATTGAACCAGTTCAAACTGGTTTAAAACGGATAAAACCGGATTGAACCGGTTTAAACCAGTTTCAACAGGATAGAACCAGATAGAACTGGTTTAAACTGGATAAAACCGGATCGAACCGGCTTAAACCGGTTTAAACCGGATAAAACAAGATTGAACCGGTTTAATACAGTTTCAACCGGATATAACCGGTTTAAACCGGATAAAACTGGATTGAATCAGTTTAAACCCTTTTGAACCGGATAAAAACGAATTGAACCAGTTTAAACCGGTTTAAACCGGATAAAACCGGATTGAACCAGTTTAAAGCGGTTTAAAACGGATAAAACCAGATTGAACCGGTTTAAACCGGATAAAACCGCATTGCACCGGCTTAAACCGGTTTAAACTGGATAAAACCGGACTGAACCGGTTTAATCCGTATAAAATCGGATTGAACTGGTTTAAACCGGTTTACACCAGATAAAACCGGATTGAACCGGTTTAAACCGGTTTAAACCGGATAAAACAGGATTGAACCGGTTTAAAACGGTTTAAACCGGATAAAACCAGATTGAACCGGTTGAAAACGAATAAACCCGGATTGAACTGGTTTAAACCGGATAAAACCGGATCGAACCGGGTTAAACCGGTTTAAACCGGATACAACCGGATCGAACCGGTTTAAACCGGTTTGAGCGGGAAAAAAACAGATCGAACCGGTTTAAACCGGTTTAAAGTGGTTAAAACTGGATCGAACCAGCTTAAACCGGTTTAAACCGGATAAAACCGGAATGAACCACTTTAAACATGTTTAAACCAGATAGAACCGCAGAGAACCGGTTTCAACCGGTTTCAAACGGATTGAAACGGATAGAACCAGTTTAAACCAGATAAACCCGGATTGAAATGGTTTAAAATGGTTTAAACAGGATAGAACTGGATAGAACCGGTTCAAACCGGTTTAAACAGGATAGAACCGGATAGAATCGGTTTAAACCAGATAATACCGGATTGAACCGGTTTAAACCGGTTTAAACCGGATAAAACCGGATTGAACCGGATTAAACCGGATAAAACCGGAATGAACCGGTTCAAACCGGTTTAAACCGGATAAAACCAAATTGAAACAGTTTAAACCGGATAAAATCAGATTGAACCGGTTCAAAACGGATAAAACCGGATTGAACTGGTCTAAACCAGACAAAAACGGATTGAACTGGTTTCAACCGGTTCAAACCGGTTAAACAAGATTGAACGAGTATAAACCGGATAAAACCGGATTGAACCAGCTTAAACCGGTTTAAACCGGATAAAACAGGGTTGAATTGGTTTAAACCGGATGAAATCGGATTGAACAGGTTTAAACCGGTTTAAACCGTATAGAACTGGGTAAAAACGGTTGACGCCGGATAAAAACGGATTGAACCGGTTTAAACCGGTTTACACCAGATAGAACCGGATAGAACCGGTTTAAACCAGATAAAACCGGATTGAACCGGTTTAAACCACATAAAACCGGATTGAAACAGTCTAAACCGGTTTAAACTGGAGAAAACCGGATTGAATAGGTTTAAACTGGATAAAACCGGATTGACCCAGTTTAAACCGGTTTAAACCGGATAAAACCGGATTGAACCGGTTCAAAACGGATAAAACCGGATTGAACCAGTTGAAACCCGTTTAAACCAGATGGAAACGGATAGAACCGGTTTAAACCGGATAAAACCGGATTGAACTGGTTTAATCCAGTTAAAACAGGATAGAACAGGATAGAACCAGTTTAATCCGATTTAAAAAGGATAGAACCGGATAGAACCGGTCTAAATGAGATAAAACCGGATTGAACTGGTTCAAACTGGTTTAAACCGGATAAAACTGGATTAAACCGTTTTAAAGCGCTTTAAACCGGATAAAACCAGATTGAACCAGTTTAAGCCGATTAAAACCGGATTGAACTGGTTTAAACCGGTCTAAACCGGATAAAACCGGTTTAAACCGGATAGAACCGGATAGAACCGGTTTAAACCGGATAAAACCGGATTGAACCGGTTTAAACTGGTTTAAACCGGATAAAACCGAATTGAACTGGTTTAAACCGGATAAAAACGGACTGAACCGGTTTAAACTGGTTTCAACCGGATAGAACTGGATAGAACCGGTTTAAACCGGATAAAACCGGATTGACGTGGTTTAAACGGGTTAAAACCGGATAAAACCAGATTGAAACGGTTTAAACCGGATTGAACCAGCTTAAACCGGATAAAACCGGAATGAACTGGTTTAAACCGGTTTAAACCGGAAAAAACGGATTGAACCGGTTTAAACTGGATAAAACCGGATAGAACCGGTTTAATCCGCATTAAACCAGATAAAAACCGATTGAACCGGTTTAAACCGGTTTAAACCGGATAAAACCGGATTGAAGCGGTGTAAACCGGTTTAAACCGGATAGAACCGGTTTAAACCGGATAAAACCGGATTGAACCAGTTTGAACCGGTTTAAACCGGATAAAAACGGATTGAACCGGTTTAAACCGGCTTAAACCAGATAGAACCGGATAGAACCGGTTTAAACCGGAAGGAACCGGATAGAACCGGTTTAAACCGGATAAAACCGGATTGAACCGGTTTAAACCGGTTAAAAGTGGATAAAACCGGATTGAACTGGTTAAACCGGATAAAACCGGATTGAACCGGTTTAAATTGGTTTCAACCGGATAGAACCGGATAGAACCGGTTTAAACTGGATAAAACCGGATTGAACCTGTTTAAACCGGTTTAAACTGGAGAAAACCGGATTGAAGAGGTTTAAACCGAATAAAACCGGATTGACCCGGTTTAAACCGGTTTAAACCGGATAAAACCGGATTGAACCGGTTCAAACCTGTTTAAACCGGATAAAACCAAATTGAACCAGTTTAAACCGGATAACATCAGATTGAACTGGTTTAAAACGTATAAAACCGGATTGAACCAGTTTAAACCCTTTTAAACCAGATGGAAACGGATAGAACCGGTTTAAACCGGATAAAACCGGATTGAACTGGTTTAATCCAGTTAAAACAGGATAGAACAGGATAGAACCAGTTTAATCCGATTTAAAAAGGATAGAACCGGATAGAACCGGTTTAAACGAGATAAAACCGGATTGAACCGGTTTAAACTGGTTTAAACCGGATAAAACCGGATTGAAACGGTTCAAACTGGTTTAAACCGGATAAAACAGGATTAAACCGTTTTAAAGCGGTTTAAACCGGATAAAACCAGATTGAACCGGTTTAATCCGATTAAAACCGGATTGAACTGGTTTAAACTGGTCTAAACCGGATAAAACCGGTTTAAACCGGATAAAACCGGTTTAAACCGGATAAAACCAGATTGAACCGGATTTAAACCGAATAAAACCGGATTGAACCGGTTTAAACCGGATAAAACCGGATTGAACCGGTTTAAACTGGTTTCAACCGGATAGAACCGAATAGAACCGGTTTAAACTGGATAAAACCGGATTGAACCGGCTTAAACCGGTTTAAACCGGATAAAACCGGATTGAACCGGTTCAAACTGGTTTAAACCGGATCAAACCAGATTGAACCGGTTTAAACCGGATAAAACCGGATTGAACCGGCTTAAACCGGTTTAAACCGGAAAAAACCGGATTGAACCGGTTCAAACTGGTTGAAACCGGATAAAACCGGATTGAACCGGTTCAAACCGGTTTAAACCGGATAAAACCAAATTGAAACAGTTTAAACCGGATAAAATCAGATTGAACCGGTTCAAAACGGATAAAACAGGAGAGAACCAGTTGAAACCCGTTTAAACCAGATGGAAACGGATAGAACCGGTTTAAACCGGAGAAAACCGGATTGAACTGGTTTAATCCAGTTAAAACAGGATAGAACAGGATAGAACCAGTTTAATCCGATTTAAAAAGGATAGAACCGGATAGAACCGGTCTAAATGAGATAAAACCGGATTGAACTGGTTTAAACTGGTTTAAACCGGATAAAACCGGAATGAACTTGTTTAAACCGGATAAAAACGGATTGAACCGGTTTAAACCGGATAAAACCGGATTGAACCATTTCAAACCGGTTTTAAACGGATAAAACAGGAATGAACCGGTTTAAACCGGATAAAACCGGATTGAACCGTTTCAAACCGGTTTTAAACGGATAAAACCGGAATGAACCGGTTTAAACTGGATGAAACCGGATTGAACCGGCTTAAACCGGTTTAAACCGGATAAAACCGGATTGAACCGGTTCAAACCGGATAGAACCGGATAGAACCAGTTTAACCGGATAAAACCGGATTGAACCGGTTTAAACCGGTTTAAACCGGATAAAACCGGATTGAACCGGTTTAAACTGGTTTCAACCGGATAGAACCGGATAGAACCGGTTTAAACTGGATAAAACCGGATTGAACCGGCTTAAACCGGTTTAAACCGGATAAAACCGGATTGAACCGGTTCAAACTGGTTTAAACCGGATCAAACCAGATTGAACCGGTTTAAACCGGATAGAACCGGATTGAACCGGCTTAAACCGGTTTAAACCGGATAAAACCGGATTGAACCGGTTCAAACTGGTTGAAACCGGATAAAACCGGATTGAACCGGTTCAAACCGGTTGAAACCGGATAAAACCGGAATGAACTGCTTTAAACCGGTTTAAAACGGATAGAACCGGATAGAAATGGTATAAACCGGATAAAACTGGATTGAACCTGTGTAAACCGGTTGAAACTGGATAAAAACGGATTGAAAGGGTTTAAACCGGTTTAAGCTGGATAAAACCGTAATGAACCGGCTTAAACAGGTCTAAACTGGATAAAACCAGATTGAACAGGCTTAAACTGGTATAAACAGCATAGAACCGGTTTAAACCGGATAAAACCGGATTGAACTGGTCTAAACCGGACAAAACCGGATTGAACTGGTTTCAACCGGTTTAAACCGGATAAAACAAGATTGAACCGGTTTAAACCGGATAAAACCGGATTGAACCAGCTTAAACCGGTTTAAACCGGATAAAACTGGGTTGAATTGGTTTAAACCAGATGAAATCGGATTGAACAGGTTTAAACCGGTTTAAACCGTATAGAACTGGGTAAAACGGGTGGAAGCCGGATAAAACCGGATTGATCCGGTTTAAACCGGTTTAAACAGGATAAAACCGGATTGAACTGGTTTATACCGGTTTAAACCGGATAAAACCAGTTTAAACGGGATAAAACCAAATTGAACCAGTTTCAACCGGATAATACCAGATTGAACCGGATTAAGCCAGATAAAACCGGATTAACCGGTTTAAAGCGGTTTAAACCGGATAGAACAGGTTTAAACCGGATAAAACCGGATTAAACCGGTTCAAACCGTTTTAAACCGGATAAAACCGGATTGAACCGGTTCAAACCGTTTTAAACCGGATAAAACCGGATTGAACCGGTTCAAACCGGTTTAAACCGGATAAAACCCTATTGAACCAGTTTAAACCGGATAAAACCAGACTGAACCGGTTTAAAATGGATAAAACCAGATTGAACCAGTTTAAACCGGTTTAAACCAGATAGAAACGGATAGAACCGGTTTAAACCGGATAAAGACGGATTGAACCGGTTTGAACCGGTCTAAACCGGATAGTACCGGTTTCAACCAGTTTAAACCGGATAAAACCAGATTGAACCGGTTTAAACCGGATAAAACTGGGTTGAATCGGTTTAAACCGGATGAAATCGGATTGAACAGGTTTAAACCTGTTTAAACCATATAGAACCGGGCTAAACCGGTTGAAACCGGATAAAACCGGATTGAACCGTATTAAACCGGTTTCAACCGGATAGAACCGGATAGAACCGGTTTAAACCGGATAGAACCGGATAGAACCGGTTTAAACCGGATAAAACCGGATTGAACCGGTTTAAACCGGTTTAAAGTGGATAAAACCGGATTGAACTGGTTTAAACAGGATAAAACCGGATTGAACCGGTTGAAACCGGTTTCAACCGGATAGAACCGGATAGAACCGGTTTAAACTGGATAAAACCGGATTGAAACAGTCTAAACCAGTTTAAACTGGAGAAAACCGGATTGAATAGGTTTAAACTGGATAAAACCGGATTGACCCAGTTTAAACCGGTTTAAACCGGATAAAACCGGATTGAACCGGTTCAAACCGGTTTAAACTGGATAAAACCAAATTGAAACAGTTTAAACCGGATAAAATCAGATTGAACCGGTTCAAAACGGATAAATCCGGATTGAACCAGTTGAAACCCGTTTAAACCAGATGGAAACGGATAGAACCGGTTTAAACCGGATAAAACCGGATTGAACTGGTTTAATCCAGTTAAAACAGGATAGAACAGGATAGAACCAGTTTAATCCGATTTAAAAAGGATAGAACCGGATAGAACCGGTCTAAATGAGATAAAACCGCATTGAACTGGTTCAAACTGGTTTAAACCGGATAAAACCGGATTAAACCGTTTTAAAGCGCTTTAAACTGGATAAAACCAGATTGAACCAGTTTAAGCCGATTAAAACCGGATTGAACTGGTTTAAACCGGTCTAAACCGGATAAAACCGGTTTAAACCGGATAGAACCGGATAGAACCGGTTTAAACCGGATAAAACCGGATTGAACCGGTTTAAACCGGATAAAACCGGATTGAACTGGTTTAAACCGGATAAAAACGGACTGAACCGGTTTAAACTGGTTTCAACCGGATAGAACTGGATAGAACCGGTTTAAACCGGATAAAACCGGATTGAAGCGGTTTAAACGGGTTAAAACCGGATAAAACCAGATTGAAACGGTTTAAACCGGATTGAACCGGCTTAAACCGGATAAAACCGGAATGAACTGGTTTAAACCGGTTTAAACCGGAAAAAACGGATTGAACCGGTTTGAACCGGTTTAAACCGAATAAAACCGGATTGATCCGGTTTAAACCGGATAAAAACGGATTGAACCGGTTTAAACCGGCTTAAACCAGATAGAACCGGATAGAACCGGTTTAAACCGGAAGGAACCGGATAGAACCTGTTTAAACCGGATAAAACCGGATTGAACCGGTTTAAACCGGTTTAAAGTGGATAAAACCGGATTGAACTGGTTTAAACCGGATAAAACCGGATTGAACCGGTTTAAACCGGATAAAACCGGATTGAACCGGTTTAAACCGGTTTAAAGTGGATAAAACCAGATTGAACCGGTTTTAAACCGGATAAAACCGGATTGAACCGGTTTAAACCGGATAAAACCGGATTGAACCGGTTTAAACTGGTTTCAACCGGATAGAACCGGATAGAACCGGTTTAAACTGGATAAAACCGGAGTGAACCGGCTTAAACCGGTTTAAACCGGATAAAACCTGATTGAACCGGTTCAAACTGGTTTAAACCGGATCAAACCAGATTGAACCGGTTTAAACCGGATAAAACCGGATTGAACCGGCTTAAACCGGTTTAAACCGGATAAAACCGGATTGAACCGGTTCAAACTGGTTGAAACCGGATAAAACCGGATTGAACCGGTTCAAACCGGTTGAAACCGGATAAAACCGGAATGAACTGGTTTAAACCGGTTTAAAACGGATAGAACCGGATAGAAATGGTATAAACCGGATAAAACTGGATTGAACCGGTGTAAACCAGTTGAAACTGGATAAAAACGGATTGAAAGGGTTTAAACCGGTTTAAGCTGGATAAAACCGGAATGAACCGGCTTAAACAGGTCTAAACTGGATAAAACCCGATTGAACAGGCTTAAACTGGTATAAACCGCATAGAACCGGTTTAAACCGGATAAAACCAGATTGAACTGGTCTAATCCGGAGAAAACCGGATTGAACTGGTTTCAACCGGTTTAAACCAGATAAAACAAGATTGAACCGGTTTAAACCGGATAAAACCGGATTGAACCAGCTTAAACCGGTTTAAACCGGATAAAACTGGGTTGAATTGGTTTAAACCAGATGAAATCGGATTGAACAGGTTTAAACCGGTTTAAACCATATAGAACTGGGTAAAACCGGTGGAAGCCGGATAAAACCGGATTGATCCGGTTTAAACCGGTTTAAACAGGATAAAACCGGATTGAACTGGTTTATACCGGTTTAAACCGGATAAAACCGGTTTAAACGGGATAAAACCAAATTGAACCAGTTTGAACCGGATAATACCAGATTGAACCGGTTTAAGCCGGATAAAACCGGATTAACCGGTTTAAAGCGGTTTAAACCGGATAGAACAGGTTTAAACCGGATAAAACCGGATTGAACCGGTTCAAACCGTTTTAAACCCGATAAAACCGGATTGAACCGGTTCAAACAGGTTTAAACCGGATAAAAACGGATTGAACCGGTTCAAACAGATTTAAAACGGTTAAAACCGGATTGAACCGGTTCAAACCGGTTTAAACAGGATAAAACCAAATTGAACCAGTTTAAACCGGATAAAACCAGACTGAACCGGTTTAAAATGAATAAAACCAGATTGAACCAGTTTAAACCGGTTTAAACCAGATAGAAGCGGATAGAACCGGTTTAAACCGGATAAAGACGGATTGAACCGGTTTGAACCGGTCTAAACCGGATAGAACCGGTTTCAACCAGTTTAAACCGGATAAAACCAGATTGAACCAGATTAAACCGGATAAAACCGGATTGAACCAGCTTAAACCGGTTTAAACCCGATAAAACCGGATTGAACCGGTTTAAACCGGATAAAATGGGATTGAACCGGTTTAAACCGGTTTTAAACGGATAGAACCGGGCTAAACCGTTTTAAACCGGATAAAACCAGATAGAACCGGTTTAAACCGGATAAAACCGGATTGAACAGGTTCAAACCGGTTTAAACCGGATAGAACAGGTTTAAACCGGATAAAAACAGATTGAACCGGTTTGAACCGGATAAAACCGCATAGAACCGGATCTAACCGGTTTAAACCAGATTGAAATGGGTAGAACCGGTTTAAACCAGATAAAACCGGATTGAACTGGTTTAAACCGGTTTAAACAGGATAGAACCAGATAGAACCGTTTTAAAGCGGATAAAACCAGATTGAACCAGTTTAAAGTGTGTTAAACCTGATAAAACCAGATTGAACCGGTCTAAAACCGGATAAAACCGGATAGAACCGGTTTAAACCGGATAAAAACAGATTGAACCGGTTTAAACCGGATAAAACCGGATTGAACCGGCTTAAACTGGTTTAAACCGGATAGAACCGGTTTCAACCAGTTTAAACCGGATAAAACCAGATTGAACCGGTTTAAACCGGATAAAACCGGATTGAACCGGCTTAAACCGGTTTAAACCGGATAAAACCGGATTGAACCGGTTTAAACCGGATAAAATGGGATTGAACCAGTTTAAACCGGTTTAAACCGGATAGAACAGGGCTAAACCGGCTTAATCCGGATAAAACCGGATAGAACCGGTTTAAACCAGATAAAACCGGATTGAACCAGTTTAAACCAAATAGAACCGTATAGAACCGGTTTAAACTGGATAGAACCGGATAGAACCTGTTTAAACCGGATAAAACCAGATTGAACCGGTTGAAACCAGATAAAACCGGTTTGAACCGGTTTAAACTGGTTTCAACCGGATAGAACCGGATAGAACCGGTTTAAACTGGATTAAACCGGATTGAACTGGCTTAAACCGGTTTAAACCGGATAAAACCGGATAGAAACGGTTTAAACCGGATTAAACCGGATTGAACCGGTGTAAACCGGTTGAAACCGGATAAAAACGGATTGAAAGGGTTTAAACTGGTTTAAACTGGATAAAACTGGAATGAACCGGCTTAAACAGGTCTAAACCGGATAAAACCCGATTGAACAGGCTTAAACTGGTATAAACAGCATAGAACCGGTTTAAACTGGATAAAACCGGATTGAACCGGTTTAAACCAGATAAAACCGGATTGAACCGGTTTAATACGGTTTCAACCAGATAGAACCGGTTTAAACCGGATAAAACCTGATTGAACAGGTTTAAAGCAGTTTCAACTGTATGGAACCGGATAGAACCGGTTTAAACCGGATAAAACAGGATTGAACTGGTTTAAACTGGAGAAAACCGAATTGAACCGGTTTAAACTGGTTTCAACCGGATAGAAACGGATAGAACCGGTTTAAACTGAATAAAACCTGATTGAACCGGCTAAAATCGGTTTAAACCGGATAAAACCGGATTGAACCGGTTGAAACCGGTTTAAACCGGATAAAAACAGACTGAACCGGTTTAAACCGGATAAAACCGGATTGAACCGGTTTAATACGGTTTCAACCGGATAGAACTGGTTTAAACCGGATAAAACCTGATTGAAACGGTTTAAACCGGTTTCAACTGTATAGAACCGGATAGAACCGTTTTAAACCGGATAAAACAGGACTGAACTGGTTCAAACCGGTTTAAACCGGATATAACCGGACTGAACTGGATTAAACCGGTTTAAAACGGATAAAACCGGTTTAAACCGGATAAAACCAAATTGAACCATTTTAAACCCCATAAAACCAGATTGAACCGGTTTAAAACGGATAAAACCGGATTGAACCAGTTTAAACCGGTTTAAATCAGATAGAAATGGATAGAACTGGTTTAAACCGGATAAAACCGGACTGAACCGGTTTGAAATGGTCTAAACCAGATAAAACCAGATTGAACTGGTTTCAACCGGTTTAAACCGGATAAAACCGGATTGAACCAGCTTAAACCGGTTAAAACCGGATAAAACCGGATTGAACCGGTTTAAACTGGTTTCAACCGGATAGAACCGGATAGAATCGATATAAACCGGATAAAACCGGATTGAACCGGTTTAAACTGGTTTCAAATGGATAGAACCGGATAGAACCGGTTTAAAACGGATAAAACTGGATTGAACCGGTTTAAACCAGATAAAATCGGATTGATCCGGTTTAAACCGGTTTAAACAGGATAAAACCGGATTGAACTGGTTTATACCGGTTTAAACCAGATAAAACCGGTTCAAACGGGATAAAACCAAATTGAACCAGTTTAAACCGGATAATACCAGATTGAACCGGTTTAAGCCGGATAAAACCGGATTAAACTGGTATAAACCGGATAAACCGGATAAAACCGGATATAACCGGTTTAAACTGGATAAAACCAGAATGAACTGGTTTAAACCGGATAAAACCGGTTTAAACCAGATAAATACGGATTGAACCGGTTTAAACCGGTTTCAACCGGATAGAACCGGAATGAACTGGTCTAAACCTGATAAACCGGTTTAAACCAGATAAAACCGGATTGAACCAGTTCAAACCGGTTTAAACCGGATAAAACCGGAATGAACTGGTTTAAACCGGATAAATCCGGATTGAACCGGATGAAACCGGTTGAAACCGGATATAAACGGATTGAAGCAGTTTAAACCGGTTTAAAACTGATAAAACCGGAATGAACCGGCCTAAACCGGTTTAAACCTGATAGGACCGGTTAAAACTGGATAAAACCAGATTGAACTGGCTTAAAAGGGTTTAAACCGGATAGAACCGGTTTAAACTGGATAAAAACGGATTGAACCGGTTTTAACCGGATAAAACCACATTGAACTGGTTTAAACCGGTTTCAACTGGATAGAACCGGATAGAACCGGTTTAAACTGGATAAAACAGGATTGAACCAGCTTAAAAAGGTTTAAACCGGGTAAAACCGGATTGAACCGGTTCAAACCGGTTTAAACCGGGTAAAACCAGAGTGAACTGGTTTAAACCAGATAAAACCGGATTGAACCGGTTTAAACCGGATAAATCCGGAATGAACTGGTTTAAACCGGATAAAACCGGACTGAACCAGTTTAAACCGGATAAAACCGGATTGAACCATTTCAAACCGGTTTTAACCGGATAAAACCGGAATGAACCGGTTTAAACCGGATAAAACCGGATTGAACCTGTTTAAACCGGATAAAACCGGATTGAATCGGTTTAAACTGGTTTCAACCGGATAGAACCGGATAGAACCGTTTTAAACTGCATAAAACCGGATTGAACCAGCTTAAACTGCTTTAAACAGGATTAAACCCGTTTAAACCGGATAAAACCGGATTGAACCGGCTTAAACCGGTTTAAACCGGATTGAACCGGCTTAAACCGGTTTAAACCGGATAAAACCGGATTGAACCGGTTCAAACCGGTTTAAACCGGATAAAACCGGAATGAACTGGTTTAAACCGGTTTAAAACGGATAGAAGTGGATAGAAACGGTTTAAACCGGATAAAACCGGATTGAACCGGTGTAAACCGGTTGAAACCGGATAAAAACGGATTGAAAGGGTTTAAACCGGTTTAAACTGGATAAAACTGGAATGAACCGGCTTAAACAGGTCTAAACCGGATAAAACCCGATTGAACAGGCTTAAACTGGTATAAACAGCATAGAACCGGTTTAAACCGGATAAAACCGGATTGAACCGGTTTAAACCGGTTGAAAGCGGATAAAACCAGACTGAACCGGTTTAAACCGGTTAAAACCTGATTGATCCGGTTTAAACCGTTTTCAACTGTATAGAACCGGATATAACCGGTTTAAACTGGATAAAACAGGATTGAACTGGTTTAAACCGGATAAAACCGGATTGAACCGGTTTAAACTGGTTTCCACTGGATAGAAGTGGATAGAACAGGTTTAAACTGGATAAAACTGGATTGAACCGGCTTAAACCGGTTTAAACCAGATAAAACCGGATTGAACTGGCTTAAACCGGTTTAAACCGGATAAAACCGGATTGAACCGGTTCAAACCGGTTTTAAACCGGATAAAACTGGAATGAACTGTTTTAAACCGGTTAAAACGGATAGAAACGGTTTAAACCGGATAAAACCGGATTGAACCAGTTTAAACCGGTTTAAACCAGATAGAAATGGATAGAACTGGTTTAAACTGGATAAAACTGGAATGAACCGGTTTGAACTGGTCTAAACCAGATAAAACCGGATTGAACTGGTTTCAAACGGTTTAAACCGGATAAAACAAGATTGAACCGGTATAAACCGGATAAAACCGGATTGAACCAGCTTAAACCGGTTTAAACCGGATAAAACCGGATTGAACCGGTTCAAACAGGTTTAAACCGGATAAAACCGGAATGAACTGGTTTAAACCGGTTTAAAACGGATAGAACCGGATAGAAACGGTATAAACCGGATAAAACCGGATTGAACCGGTGTAAACCGGTTGAAACTGGATAAAAACGGATTGAAAGGGTTTAAACCGGTTTAAGCTGGATAAAACCGGAATGAACCGGCTTAAACAGGTCTAAACTGGATAAAACCCGATTGAACAGGCTTAAACTGGTATAAACAGCATAGAACCGGTTTAAACCGGATAAAACCGGATTGAACTGGTCTAAACCAGACAAAGCCGGATTGAACTGGTTTCAACCGGTTCAAACCGGTTAAACAAGATTGAACCGGTTTAAACCGGATAAAACCGGATTGAACCAGCTTAAACCGGTTTAAACCGGATAAAACAGGGTTGAATTGGTTTAAACCGGATGAAATCGGATTGAACAGGTTTAAACCGGTTTAAACCATATAGAACTGGGTAAAACCGGTTGAAGCCGGATAAAACCGGATTGAACCGGTTTAAACCGGTTTACACCAGATAGAACCGGATAGAACCGGTTTAAACCAGATAAAACCGGATTGAACCGGTTTAAACCACATAAAACCGGATTGAAACAGTCTAAACCGGTTTAAACTGGAGAAAACCGGATTGAATAGTTTTAAACTGGATAAAACCGGATTGACCCAGTTTAAACTGGTTTAAACCGGATAAAACCGGATTGAACCGGTTCAAACCGGTTTAAACCGGATAAAACCAAATTGAAACAGTTTAAACCGGATAAAATCAGATTGAACCGGTTCAAAAAGGATAAAACAGTACTGAACCAGTTGAAACCCGTTTAAACCAGATGGAAACGGATAGAACCGGTTTAAACCGGATAAAACCGGATTGAACTGGTTTAATCCAGTTAAAACAGGATAGGACAGGATAGAACCAGTTTAATCCGATTTAAAAAGGATAGAACCGGATAGAACCATTCTAAACGAGATAAAACCGGATTGAACCGGTTCAAACTGGTTTAAACCGGATAAAACCGGATTAAACCGTTTTAAAGCGCTTTAAACCGGATAAAACCAGATTGAACCAGTTTAAGCCGATTAAAACCGGATTGAACTGGTTTAAACCGGTCTAAACCGGATAAAACCGGTTTAAACCGGATAAAACCAGATTGAACCGGTTTAAAACACATAAAACCGGATTGAACCGGTTCAAACCGGTTTAAACCGGATAAAACCGGAGTGAACTTGTTTAAACCGGATAAAAACGGATTGAACCGGTTTAAAACTGATAAAACCGGATTGAACCATTTCAAACCGGTTTTAAACGGATAAAACAGGAATGAACCGGTTTAAACCGGATAAAACCGGATTGAACCGTTTCAAACCGGTTTTAAACGGATAAAACAGGAATGAACCGGTTTAAACTGGATGAAACCGGATTGAACCGGCTTAAACCGGTTTAAACCGGATAAAACCGGATTGAACCGGTTCAAACCGGATAGAACCGGAGAGAAAACCAGTTTAACCGGATAAAACCGGATTGAACCGGTTTAAACCGGTTTAAACCGGATAAAACCGGATTGAACTGGTTTAAACCGGTTTCAAACGGATAGAACTGGATAGAACCGGTTTAAACCGGATAAAACCAGATTGAACCGGTTTTAAACCGGATAAAACCGGATTGAACCGGTTTAAACCGGATAAAACCGGATTGAACCGGTTTTAAACTGGTTTCAACCGGATAGAACCGGATAGAACCGGTTTAAACTGGATAAAACCGGATTGAACTGGCTTAAACCGGTTTAAACCGGATAAAACCGGATTGAACCGGTTCAAACTGGTTTAAACCGGATCAAACCAGATTGAACCGGTTTAAACCGGATAAAACCGGATTGAACCGGCTTAAACCGGTTTAAACCGGATAAAACCGGATTGAACCGGTTCAAACTGGTTGAAACCGGATAAAACCGGATTGAACCGGTTCAAACCGGTTGAAACCGGATAAAACCGGAATGAACTGGTTTAAACCGGTTTAAAACGGATAGAACCGGATAGAAATGGTATAAACCGGATAAAACTGGATTGAACCGGTGTAAACCGGTTGAAACTGGATAAAAACGGATTGAAAGGGTTTAAACCGGTTTAAGCTGGATAAAACCGGAATGAACCGGCTTAAGCAGGTCTAAACTGGATAAAACCCGATTGAACAGGCTTAAACTGGTATAAACAGCATAGAACCAGTTTAAACCGGATAAAACCGGATTGAACTGGTCTAAACCGGACAAAACCGGATTGAACTGGTTTCAACCGGTTTAAACCGGATAAAACAAGATTGAACCGGTTTAAACCGGATAAAACCGGATTGAACCAGCTTAAACCGGTTTAAACCGGATAAAACTGGGTTGAATTGGTTGAAACCAGATGAAATCAGATTGAACAGGTTTAAACCGGTTTAAACCGTATAGAACTGGGTAAAACGGGTGGAAGCCGGATAAAACCGGATTGATCCGGTTTAAACCGTTTAAACAGGATAAAACCGGATTGAACTGGTTTATACCGGTTTAAACCGGATAAAACCAGTTTAAACGGGATAAAACAAAATTGAACCAGTTTAAACCGGATAATACCAGATTGAACCGGATTAAGCCGGATAAAACCGGATTAACCGGTATAAAGCGGTTTAAACCGGATAGAACAGGTTTAAACCGGATAAAACCGGATTGAACCGGTTCAAACCGTTTTAAACCGGATAAAACCGGATTGAACCGGTTCAAACCGGTTGAAAACGGATAAAACCGGATTGAACCGGTTCAACCAGATTTAAAACGGTTAAAATCGGATTGAACCGGTTCAAACCGGTTTAAACCGGATAAAACCAAATTGAACCAGTTTAAACCGGATAAAACCAGACTGAACCGGTTTAACATGGATAAAACCAGATTGAACCAGTTTAAACCGGTTTAAACCAGATAGAAACGGATAGAACCGGTTTAAACCGGATAAAGACGGATTGAACCGGTTTGAACCGGTCTAAACCGGATAGAACCGGTTTCAACCAGTTTAAACCGGATATAACCAGATTGAACCGGTTTAAACCGGATAAAACTGGGTTGAATCGGTTTAAACCGGATGAAATCGGATTAAACAGGTTTAAACCTGTTTAAACCATATAGAACCGGGTAAAACCGGTTGAAACCGGATAAAACCGGATTGAACCGTATTAAACCGGTTTCAACCGGATAGAACCGGATAGAACCGGTTTAAACCGGATAGAACCGGATAGAACCGGTTTAAACCGGATAAAACCGGATTGAACCGGTTTAAACCGGTTTAAAGTGGATAAAACCGGATTGAACTGGTTTAAACAGGATAAAACCAGATTGAACCGGTTGAAACCGGTTTCAACCGGATAGAACAGGATAGAACTGGTTTGAACTGGATAAAACCGGATTGAAACAGTCTAAACCGGTTTAAACTGGAGAAAACCGGATTGAATAGGTTTAAACTGGATAAAACCGGATTGACCCAGTTTAAACCGGTTTAAACCGGATAAAACCGGATTGAACCGGTTCAAACCGGTTTAAACTGGATAAAACCAAATTGAAACAGTTTAAACCGGATAAAATCAGATTGAACCGGTTCAAAACGGATAAAACCGGATTGAACCAGTTGAAACCCGTTTAAACCAGATGGAAACGGATAGAACCGGTTTAAACCGGATAAAACCGTATTGAACTGGTTTAATCCAGTTAAAACAGGATAGAACAGGATAGAACCAGTTTAATCCGATTTAAAAAGGATAGAACCGGATAGAACCGGTCTAAATGAGATAAAACCGGATTGAACTGGTTCAAACTGGTTTAAACCGGATAAAAACGGATTAAACCGTTTTAAAGCGCTTTAAACCGGATAAAACCAGATTGAACCAGTTTAAGCCGATTAAAACCGGATTGAACTGGTTTAAACCGGTCTAAACCGGATAAAACCGGTTTAAACCGGATAGAACCAGATAGAACCGGTCTAAACCGGATAAAACCGGATTGAACCGGTTTAAACCGGTTTAAACCGGATAAAACCGGATTGAACTGGTTTAAACCGGATAAAAACGTACTGAACCGGTTTAAACTGGTTTCAACAGGATAGAACTGGATAGAACCGGTTTAAACCGGATAAAACCGGATTGAAGCGGTTTAAACGGGTTAAAACCGGATAAAACCAGATTGAAACGGTTTAAACCGGATTGAACCGGCTTAAACCGGATAAAACCGGAATGAACTGGTTTAAACCGGTTTAAACCGGAAAAAACGGATTGAACCGGTTTAAACTGGATAAAACCGGATAGAACCGGTTCAATCCGGATTAAACCAGATGAAAACCGATTGAACCGGTTTAAACCGGTTTAAACCGGATAAAACCGGATTGAAGCGGTGTAAACCGGTTTAAACCGGATAGAACCGGTTTAAACCGGATAAAACCAGATTGAACCAGTTTGAACCGGTTTAAACCGGATAAAACCGGATTGAACCAGCTTAAACCGGTTTAAACCGGATAAAACAGGGTTGAATTGGTTTAAACCGGATGAAATCGGATTGAACAGGTTTAAACCGGTTTAAACCATATAGAACTGGGTAAAACCGGTTGAAGCCGGATAAAACCGGATTGAACCGGTTTAAACCGGTTTACACCAGATAGAACCGGATAGAACCGGTTTAAACCAGATAAAACCGGATTGAACCGGTTTAAACCGCATAAAACCGGATTGAAACCGTCTAAACCGGTTTAAACTGGAGAAAACCGGATTGAATAGTTTTAAACTGGATAAAACCGGATTGACCCAGTTTAAACTGGTTTAAACCGGATAAAACCGGATTGAACCGGTTCAAACCGGTTTAAACCGGATAAAACCAAATTGAAACAGTTTAAACCGGATAAAATCAGATTGAACCGGTTCAAAAAGGATAAAACAGGACTGAACCAGTTGAAACCCGTTTAAACCAGATGGAAACGGATAGAACCGGTTTAAACCGGATAAAACCGGATTGAACTGGTTTAATCCAGTTAAAACAGGATAGGACAGGATAGAACCAGTTTAATCCGATTTAAAAAGGATAGAACCGGATAGAACCATTCTAAACGAGATAAAACCGGATTGAACCGGTTCAAACTGGTTTAAACCGGATAAAACCGGATTAAACCGTTTTAAAGCGCTTTAAACCGGATAAAACCAGATTGAACCAGTTTAAGCCGATTAAAACCGGATTGAACTGGTTTAAACCGGTCTAAACCGGATAAAACCGGTTTAAACCGGATAAAACCAGATTGAACCGGTTTAAACCACATAAAACCGGATTGAACCGGTTCAAACCGGTTTAAACCGGATAAAACCGGAGTGAACTTGTTTAAACCGGATAAAAACGGATTGAACCGGTTTAAAACTGATAAAACCGGATTGAACCATTTCAAACCGGTTTTAAACGGATAAAACAGGAATGAACCGGTTTAAACCGGATAAAACCGGATTGAACCGTTTCAAACCGGTTTTAAACGGATAAAACAGGAATGAACCGGTTTAAACTGGATGAAACCGGATTGAACCGGCTTAAACCGGTTTAAACCGGATAAAACCGGATTGAACCGGTTCAAACCGGATAGAACCGGAGAGAACCAGTTTAACCGGATAAAACCGGATTGAACCGGTTTAAACCGGTTTAAACCGGATAAAACCGGATTGAACTGGTTTAAACCGGTTTCAACCGGATAGAACTGGATAGAACCGGTTTAAACCGGATAAAACCAGATTGAACCGGTTTTAAACCGGATAAAACCGGATTGAACCGGTTTAAACCGGATAAAACCGGATTGAACCGGTTTAAACTGGTTTCAACCGGATAGAACCGGATAGAACCGGTTTAAACTGGATAAAACCGGATTGAACTGGCTTAAACCAGTTTAAACCGGATAAAACCGGATTGAACCGGTTCAAACTGGTTTAAACCGGATCAAACCAGATTGAACCGGTTTAAACCGGATAAAACCGGATTGAACCGGCTTAAACCGGTTTAAACCGGATAAAACCGGATTGAACCGGTTCAAACTGGTTGAAACCGGATAAAACCGGATTGAACCGGTTCAAACCGGTTGAAACCGGATAAAACCGGAATGAACTGGTTTAAACCGGTTTAAAACGGATAGAACCGGATAGAAATGGTATAAACCGGATAAAACTGGATTGAACCGGTGTAAACCGGTTGAAACTGGATAAAAACGGATTGAAAGGGTTTAAACCGGTTTAAGCTGGATAAAACCGGAATGAACCGGCTTAAGCAGGTCTAAACTGGATAAAACCCGATTGAACAGGCTTAAACTGGTATAAACAGCATAGAACCAGTTTAAACCGGATAAAACCGGATTGAACTGGTCTAAACCGGACAAAACCGGATTGAACTGGTTTCAACCGGTTTAAACCGGATAAAACAAGATTGAACCGGTTTAAACCGGATAAAACCGGATTGAACCAGCTTAAACCGGTTTAAACCGGATAAAACTGGGTTGAATTGGTTGAAACCAGATGAAATCAGATTGAACAGGTTTAAACCGGTTTAAACCGTATAGAACTGGGTAAAACGGGTGGAAGCCGGATAAAACCGGATTGATCCGGTTTAAACCGTTTAAACAGGATAAAACCGGATTGAACTGGTTTATACCGGTTTAAACCGGATAAAACCAGTTTAAACGGGATAAAACAAAATTGAACCAGTTTAAACCGGATAATACCAGATTGAACCGGATTAAGCCGGATAAAACCGGATTAACCGGTATAAAGCGGTTTAAACCGGATAGAACAGGTTTAAACCGGATAAAACCGGATTGAACCGGTTCAAACCGTTTTAAACCGGATAAAACCGGATTGAACCGGTTCAAACCGGTTGAAAACGGATAAAACCGGATTGAACCGGTTCAACCAGATTTAAAACGGTTAAAATCGGATTGAACCGGTTCAAACCGGTTTAAACCGGATAAAACCAAATTGAACCAGTTTAAACCGGATAAAACCAGACTGAACCGGTTTAACATGGATAAAACCAGATTGAACCAGTTTAAACCGGTTTAAACCAGATAGAAACGGATAGAACCGGTTTAAACCGGATAAAGACGGATTGAACCGGTTTGAACCGGTCTAAACCGGATAGAACCGGTTTCAACCAGTTTAAACCGGATATAACCAGATTGAACCGGTTTAAACCGGATAAAACTGGGTTGAATCGGTTTAAACCGGATGAAATCGGATTAAACAGGTTTAAACCTGTTTTAAACCATATAGAACCGGGTAAAACCGGTTGAAACCGGATAAAACCGGATTGAACCGTATTAAACCGGTTTCAACCGGATAGAACCGGATAGAACCGGTTTAAACCGGGATAGAACCGGATAGAACCGGTTTAAACCGGATAAAACCGGATTGAACCGGTTTAAACCGGTTTAAAGTGGATAAAACCGGATTGAACTGGTTTAAACAGGATAAAACCAGATTGAACCGGTTGAAACCGGTTTCAACCGGATAGAACAGGATAGAACTGGTTTGAACTGGATAAAACCGGATTGAAACAGTCTAAACCCGTTTAAACTGGAGAAAACCGGATTGAATAGGTTAAACTGGATAAAACCGGATTGACCCAGTTTAAAACCGGTTTTAAACCGGATAAAACCGGATTGAACCGGTTCAAACCGGTTTAAACTGGATAAAACCAAATTGAAACAGTTTTAAACCGGATAAAATCAGATTGAACCGGTTCAAAACGGATTAAAACCGGATTGAACCAGTTGAAACCCGTTTAAACCAGATGGAAACGGATAGAACCGGTTTAAACCGGATAAAACCGTATTGAACTGGTTTAATCCAGTTAAAACAGGATAGAACAGGATAGAACCAGTTTAATCCGATTTAAAAAGGATAGAACAGGATAGAACCGGTCTAAATGAGATAAAACCGGATTGAACTGGTTCAAACTGGTTTAAACCGGATAAAAACGGAATTAAACCGTTTTAAAGCGCTTTAAACCGGATAAAACCAGATTGAACCAGTTTAAGCCGATTAAAACCGGATTGAACTGGTTTTAAAACCGGTCTAAACCGGATAAAACCGGTTTAAACCGGATAGAACCAGATAGAACCGGTCTAAACCGGATAAAACCGGATTGAACCGGTTTAAACCGGTTTAAACCGGATAAAACCGGATTGAACTGGTTTAAACCGGATAAAAACGTACTGAACCGGTTTAAACTGGTTTCAACAGGATAGAACTGGATAGAACCGGTTTAAACCGGATAAAACCGGATTGAAGCGGTTTAAACGGGTTAAAACCGGATAAAACCAGATTGAAACGGTTTAAACCGGATTGAACCGGCTTAAACCGGATAAAACCGGAATGAACTGGTTTAAACCGGTTTTAAACCGGAAAAAACGGATTGAACCGGTTTAAACTGGATAAAACCGGATAGAACCGGTTCAATCCGGATTAAACCAGATGAAAACCGATTGAACCGGTTTAAACCGGTTTAAACCGGATAAAACCGGATTGAAGCGGTGTAAACCGGTTTAAACGGATAGAACCGGTTTAAACCGGATAAAACCAGATTGAACCAGTTTGAACCGGTTTAAACCGGATAAAACCGGATTGATCCGGTATAAACCAGATAAAAACGGATTGAACCGGTTAAACCGGCTTAAACCAGATAGAACTGGATAGAACCGGTTTAAACCGGAAGGAACCGAATAGAACCGGTTTAAACCGGATAAAACCGGATTGAACCGGTTTAAACCGGTTTAAAGTGGATAAAACCGGATTGAACTGGTTTAAACCGGATAAAACCGGATTGAACAGGTTTAAACTGGTTTCAACCGGATAGAACCGGATAGAACCGGTTTAAACTGGATAAAACCGGATTGAACCTGTTTAAACCGGTTTAAACTGGAGAAAACCGGATTGAAGAGGTTTAAACCGAATAAAACCGGATTGACCCGGTTTAATCCGGTTTAAACCGGATAAAACCGGATTGAACCGGTTCAAACCTGTTTAAACCGGATGAAACCAAATTGAACCAGTTTAAACCGGATAAAATCAGATTGAACTGGTTTAAAACGTATAAAACCGGATTGAACCAGTTTAAACCCTTTTAAACCAGATGGAAACGGATAGAACCGGTTTAAACCGGATAAAACCGAATTGAACCGGTTTAATCCAGTTAAAACAGGATAGAACAGGATAGAACTAGTTTAATCCGATTTAAAAAGGATAGAACCGGATAGAACCGGTTTAAACGAGATAAAACCGGATTGAACCGGTTTAAACTGGTTTAAACCTGATAAAACCGGATTGAAACGGTTCAAACTGGTTTAAACCGGATAAAACCGGATTAAACCGTTTTAAAGCGGTTTAAACCAGATAAAACCAGATTGAACCGGTTTAATCCGATTAAAACCGGATTGAACTGGTTTAAACTGGTCTAAACCGGATAAAACCGGTTTAAACCGGATAAAACGAGATTGAACCGGTTTTAAACCGGATAAAACCGGATTGAACCGGTTTAAACCGGATAAAACCGGATTGAACCGGTTTAAACTGGTTTCAACCGGATAGAACCGGATAGAACCGGTTTAAACTGGATAAAACCGGATTGAACCGGCTTAAACCGGTTTAAACCGGATAAAACCGGATTGAACCGGTTCAAACTGGTTTAAACCGGATCAAACCAGATTGAACCGGTTTAAACCGGATAAAACCGGATTGAACCGGCTTAAACCGGTTTAAACCGGATAAAACCGGATTGAACCGGTTCAAACTGGTTGAAACCGGATAAAACCGGATTGAACTGGTTCAAACCGGTTGAAACCGGATAAAACCGGAATGAACTGGTTTAAACCGGTTGAAAACGGATAGAACCGGATAGAAATGGTATAAACCGGATAAAACTGGATTGAACCGGTGTAAACCGGTTGAAACTGGATAAAAACGGATTGAAAGGGTTTAAACCGGTTTAAGCGGGATAAAACCGGAATGAACCGGCTTAAACAGGTCTAAACTGGATAAAACCCGATTGAACAGGCTTAAACTGGTATAAACAGCATAGAACCGGTTTAAACCGGATAAAACCGGATTGAACTGGTCTAAACCGGACAAAACCGGATTGAACTGGTTTCAACCGGTTTAAACCGGATAAAACAAGATTGAACCGGTTTAAACCGGATAAAACCGGATTGAACCAGCTTAAACCGGTTTAAACCGGATAAAACTGGGTTGAATTGGTTTAAACCAGATGAAATCGGATTGAACAGGTTTAAACCGGTTTAAACCATATAGAACTGGGTAAAACTGGTGGAAGCCGGATAAAACCGGATTGATCCGGTTTAAACCGGTTTAAACAGGATAAAACCGGATTGAACTGGTTTATACCGGCTTAAACCGGATAAAACCGGTTTAAACGGGATAAAACCAAATTGAACCAGTTTAAACCGGATAATACCAGATTGAACCGGTTCAAACAGATTTAAAACGGTTAAAACCGGATTGAACCGGTTCAAACCGGTTTAAACCGGATAAAACCAAATTGAACCAGTTTAAACCGGATAAAACCAGACTGAACCGGTTTAAAATGGATAAAACCAGATTGAACCAGTTTAAACCGGTTTAAACCAGATAGAAACGGATAGAACCGGCTTAAACCGGATAAAGACGGATTGAACCGGTTTGAACCGGTCTAAACCGTATAGAACCGTTTTCAACCAGTTTAAACCGGATAAAACCAGATTGAACCAGATTAAACCGGATAAAACCGGATTGAACCAGCTTAAACCGGTTTAAACCCGATAAAACCGGATTGAACCGGTTTAAACCGGATAAAATGGGATTGAACCGGTTTAAACCGGTTTTGAACGGATAGAACCGGGCTAAACCGGTTTAAACCGGATAAAACCGGATAGAACCGGTTTAAACCGGAAAAAACCGGATTGAACAGTTTCAAACCGGTTTAAACCGGATAGAACAGGTTTAAACCGGATAAAAACAGATTGAAACTGTTTAAACCGGATAAAACCGCATAGAACCGGATCTAACTGGTTTAAACCAGATTGAAATGGGTAGAACCGGTTTAAACCAGATAAAACCGGATTGAACTGGTTTAAACCGGTTTAAACAGGATAGAACCAGATAGAACCGTTTTAAAGCGGATAAAACCGGATTGAACCAGTTTAAAGTGGGTTAAACCAGATAAAACCAGATTGAACCCGTCTAAAACTGGATAAAACCGGATAGAACCGGTTTAAACCGGATAAAAACAGATTGAACCGGTTTAAACCGAATAAAACCGGATTGAACCGGCTTAAACCGGTTTAAACCGGATAGAACCGGTTTCAACCAGTTTAAACCGGATAAAACCAGATTGAACCGGTTTAAACCGGATAAAACCGGATTGAACCGGCTTAAACTGGTTTAAACCGGATAAAACCGGATTGAACCGGTTTAAACCGGATAAAAACGTATTGAACTGGTTTAAACTGGATAGAATCGGATAGAACCGGTTTTAACCGGATAGAAACGGATAGAACCGGTTTAAACCGGATAAAACCGGATTGAATAGGTTGAAACCGGATAAAAACTGTTTGAACAGGCTTAAACCGGTTATAAACGGATTGAACCGGTTTAAACCGCTTTAAACCGGATAAAACCGGATTGAACCATTTCAAACCGGTTTAAACCGGATAGAACAGGTTTAAACCGGATAAAATCAGATTGAACCAGTTTAAAGTGGTTTAAACCGGATAAAACCAGATTGAATCGGTCTAAAACCGGATAAAACCGGATAGAACCGGTTTAAACCGGATAAAACCATATTGAACCAGTTTAAACCGGTTGAAACAGGATAGAACCGGTTTAAACTGGATAAAACCGGATTGAAACAGTTTAAACCCATTTAAACCAGATAAAACCGGATTGAACCGTTTTAAACCGGCTTAAATCGGATAAAAACGGATTGAAACGGTTTAAAGTGGTTTAAACCGGATAAAACCGGATAGAACCGGGTTAAACCGGTTTAAATCGGATAAAACCGGATTGACCCGGTTTCAAGCGGTTTAAACTGGATAAAAACGGATTGAACCGGTTTAAACAGGTTTAAACCGGATAAAAACGGTTTAAACCAGATAAAACCAAATTGAACCAGTTTAAACCGGATAAAACCAGATTGAACCGGTTTAAACCAGATAAAACCGGATTGAACCAGTTTAAACCAAATAGAACCGTATAGAACCGGTTTAAACTGGATAGAACCGGATAGAACCTGTTTAAACCGGATAAAACCAGATTGAACCGGTTTAAACCAGATAAAACCGGTTTGAACCGGTTTAAACTGGTTTCAACCGGATAGAACCGGATAGAACCGGTTTAAACTGGATTAAACCGGATTGAACCGGCTTAAACCGGTTTAAACCGGATAAAACCGGATAGAAACGGTTTAAACTGGATTAAACCGGATTGAACCGGTGTAAACCGGTTGAAACCGGATAAAAACGGATTGAAAGGGTTTAAACTGGTTTAAACTGGATAAAACTGGAATGAACCGGCTTAAACAGGTCTAAACCGGATAAAACCCGATTGAACAGGGTTAAACTGGTATAAACAGCATAGAACCGGTTTAAACTGGATAAAACCGGATTGAACCGGTTTAAACCAGATAAAACCGGATTGAACCGGTTTAATACGGTTTCAACCAGATAGAACCGGTTTAAACCGGATAAAACCTGATTGAACAGGTTTAAAGCAGTTTCAACTGTATGGAACCGGATAGAACTGGTTTAAACCGGATAAAACAGGATTGAACTTGTTTAAACCGGAGAAAACGGGATTGAACCGGTTTAAACTGGTTTCAACCGGATAGAAACGGATAGAACCGGTTTAAACTGAATAAAACCTGATTGAACCGGCTAAAATCGGTTTAAACCGGATAAAACCGGATTGAACCGGTTGAAACCGGTTTAAACCGGATAAAAACAGACTGAACCGGTTTAAACCGGATAAAACCGGATTGAACCGGTTTAATACGGTTTCAACCGGATAGAACTGGTTTAAACCGGATAAAACCTGATGGAAACGGTTTAAACCGGTTTCAACTGTATAGAACCGGATAGAACCGGTTTAAACCGGATAAAACAGGACTGAACTGGTTCAAACCGGTTTAAACCGGATATAACCGGACTGAACTGGATTAAACCGGTTTAAAACGGATAAAACCGGTTTAAACCGGATAAAACCAAATTGAACCAGTTTAAACCCCATAAAACCAGATTGAACCGGTTTAAAACGGATAAAACCGGATTGAACCAGTTTAAACCGGTTTAAATCAGATAGAAATGGATAGAACTGGTTTAAACCGGATAAAACCGGACTGAACCGGTTTGAAATGGTCTAAACCAGATAAAACCAGATTGAACTGGTTTCAACCGGTTTAAACCGGATAAAATAAGATTGAACCTGTTTAAACCGGATAAAACCGGATTGAACCAGCTTAAACCGGTAAAAACCGGATAAAACCGGATTGAACCGGTTTAAACTGGTTTCAACCGGATAGAACCTGATAGAAACGATATAAACCGGATAAAACCGGATTGAACCGGTTTAAACTGGTTTCAAACGGATAGAACCGGATAGAACCGGTTTAAACCGGATAAAACTGGATTGAACCGGTTTAAACCGGATAAAATCGGATTGATCCGGTTTAAACCGGTTTAAACAGGATAAAACCGGATTGAACTGGTTTATACCGGTTTAAACCGGATAAAACCGGTTCAAACGGGATAAAACCAAATTGAACCAGTTTAAACCGGATAATACCAGATTGAACCGGTTTAAGCCGGATAAAACCGGATTAAACTGGTTTAAACCGGATAAACTGGATAAAACCGGATAGAACCGGTTTAAACTGGATAAAACCGGAATGAACTGGTTTAAACCGGATAAAACCGGTTTAAAGCAGATAAATCCGGATTGAACCGGTTTAAACCGGTTTCAACCGGATAGAACCGGAATGAACTGGTCTAAACCGGATAAAACCGGTTTAAACCAGATAAAACCGGATTGAACCAGTTCAAACCGGTTTAAACCGGATAAAACCGGAATGAACTGGTTTAAACCGGATAAATCCGGATTGAACCGGATGAAACCGGTTGAAACCGGATATAAACGGATTGAAGCAGTTTAAACCGGTTGAAAACTGATAAAACCGGAATGAACCGGCCTAAACCGGTTTAAACCTGATAGGACCGGTTAAAACTGGATAAAACCAGATTGAACTGGCTTAAAAGGGTTTAAACCGGATAGAACCGGTTTAAACTGGATAAAACCGGATTGAACCAGCTTAAACAGGTTTAAACCGGGTAAAACCGGATTGAACCGGTTCAAACCGGTTTAAACCGGGTAAAACCAGAGTGAACTGGTTTAAACCAGATAAAACCGGATTGAACCGGTTTAAACCGGATAAAACCGGAATGAACTGGTTTAAACCGGATAAAACCGGACTGAACCAGTTTAAACCGGATAAAACCGGATTGAACCATTTCCAACCGGTTTTAACCGGATAAAACCGGAATGAACCGGTTTAAACCGGATAAAACCGGAATGAACCGGTTTAAACCGGATAAAACCGGATTGAACCGGTTTAAACCGGATAAAACCGGATTGAACCGGTTTAAACTGGTTTCAACCGGATAGAACCGGATAGAACCGGTTTAAACTGGATAAAACCGGATTGAACCAGCTTAAACTGCTTTAAACAGGATTAAACCGGTTTAAACCGGATAAAACCGGATTGAACCGGCTTAAACCGGTTTAAACCGTATAAAACCGGATTGAACCGGTTCAAACCGGTTTAAACCAGATAAAACCGGAATGAACTGGTTTAAACCGGTTTAAAACGGATAGAAGTGGATAGAAACGGTTTAAACCGGATAAAACCGGATTGAACCGGTGTAAACTGGTTGAAACCGGATAAAAACGGATTGAAAGGGTTTAAACCGGTTTAAACTGGATAAAACTGGAATGAACCGGCTTAAACAGGTCTAAACCGGATAAAACCCGATTGAACAGGCTTAAACTGGTATAAACAGCATAGAACCGGTTTAAACCGGATAAAACCGGATTGAAGCGGTTTAAACCGGTTGAAACCGGATAAAAACGGATTGAAAGGGTTTAAACCGGTTTAAACTGGATAAAACTGGAATGAACCGGCATAAACAGGTCTAAACCGGATAAAACCCGATTGAACAGGCTTAAACTGGTATAAACAGCATAGAACCGGTTTAAACCGGATAAAACCGGATTGAACCGGTTTAAACCGGTTGAAACCGGATAAAACCAGACTGAACCGTTTTAAACCGGATAAAACCGGATTTAACCGGTTCAATACGGTTTCAACCGGATTGAACCGGTTTAAACCGGTTAAAACCTGATTGATCCGGTTTAAACCGTTTTCAACTGTATAGAACCGGATAGAACCGGTTTAAACTGGATAAAACAGGATTGAACTGGTTTAAACCGGATAAAACCGGATTGAACTGGTTTAAACTCGTTTCAACTGGATAGAAGTGGATAGAACAGGTTTAAACTGGATAAAACTGGATTGAACCGGCTTAAACCGGTTTAAACCAGATAAAACCGGATTGAACTGGCTTAAACCGGTTTAAACCAGATAAAACCGGATTGAACCGGTTCAAACCGGTTTAAACCGGATAGAACTGGAATGAACTGTTTTAAACCGGTTAAAACGGATAGAAACGGTTTAAACCGGATAAAACCGGATTGAACCAGTTTAAACCGGTTTAAACCAGATAGAAATGGATAGAACTGGTTTAAACTGGATAAAACTGGAATGAACCGGTTTGAACTGGTCTAAACCAGATAAAACCGGATTGAACTGGTTTCAAATGGTTTAAACCGGATAAAACAAGATTGAACCGGTTTAAACCGGAGAAAACCAGATTGAACCAGCTTAAACCGGTTAAAACCGGATATAACCGGATTGATCCGGTTTAAACTGGTTTCAACCGGATAGAACCGGATAGAACCGGTTTAAACTGGATAAAACCGGATTGAACCGGCTTAAACCGGTTTAAACCGGATAAAACCAGATTGAACCGGTTTAAACCGGATAAAACCGGATTGAACCGGCTTAAACCGGTTTAAACCGGATAAAACCGGATTGAACCGGTTCAAACAGGTTTAAACCGGATAAAACCGGAATGAACTGGTTTAAACCGGTTTAAAACGGATAGAACCAGATAGAAACGGTATAAACCGGATAAAACCGGATTGAACCGGTGTAAACCGGTTGAAACTGGATAAAAACGGATTGAAAGGGTTTAAACCGGTTTAAGCTGGATAAAACCGGAATGAACCGGCTTAAACAGGTCTAAACTGGATAAAACCCGATTGAACAGGCTGAAACTGGTATAAACAGCATAGAACCGGTTTAAACCGGATAAAACCGGATTGAACTGGTCTAAACCAGACAAAGCCGGATTGAACTGGTTTCAACCGGTTCAAACCGGTTAAACAAGATTGAACCGGTTTAAACCGGATAAAACCGGATTGAACCAGCTTAAACCGGTTTAAACCAGATAAAACAGGGTTGAATTGGTTTAAACCGGATGAAATCGGATTGAACAGGTTTAAACCGGTTTAAACCATATAGAACTGGGTAAAACCGGTTGAAGCCGGATAAAACCGGATTGAACCGGTTTAAACCGGTTTACACCAGATAGAACCGGATAGAACCGGTTTAAACCAGATAAAACCGGATTGAACCGGTTTAAACCACATAAAACCGGATTGAAACAGTCTAAACCGGTTTAAACTGGAGAAAACCGGATTGAATAGTTTTAAACTGGATAAAACCGGATTGACGCAGTTTAAAGTGGTTTAAACCGGATAAAACCGGATTGAACCGGTTCAAACCGGTTTAAACCGGATAAAACCAAATTGAAACAGTTTAAACCGGATAAAATCAGATTGAACCGGTTCAAAAAGGATAAAACAGGACTGAACTAGTTGAAACCCGTTTAAACCAGATGGAAACGGATAGAACCAGTTTAAACCGGATAAAACCGGATTGAACTGGTTTAATCCAGTTAAAACAGGATAGGACAGGATAGAACCAGTTTAATCCGATTTAAAAAGGATAGAACCGGATAGAACCAGTCTAAACGAGATAAAACCGGATTGAACCGGTTCAAACTGGTTTAAACCGGATAAAACCGGATTAAACCGTTTTAAAGCGCTTTAAACCGGATAAAACCAGATTGAACCAGTTTAAGCCGATTAAAACCGGATTGAACTGGTTTAAACCGGTCTAAACCGGATAAAACCGGTTTAAACCGGATAAAACCAGATTGAACCGGTTTAAACCACATAAAACCGGATTGAACCGGTTCAAACCGGTTTAAACCGGATAAAACCGGAGTGAACTTGTTTAAACCGGATAAAAACCGGTTTAAAGTGGTTAAAACTGGATCGAACCAGCTTAAACCGGTTTAAACCGGATAAAACCGGAATGAACCACTTTAAACAGGTTTAAACCAGATAGAACCGCATAGAACCGGTTTCAACCGGTTTCAAACGGATTGAAACGGATAGAACCAGTTTAAACCAGATAAACCCGGATTGAAATGGTTTAAAATGGTTTAAACAGGATAGAACTGGATAGAACCGGTTCAAACCGGTTTAAACAGGATAGAACCGGATAGAATCGGTTTAAACCAGATAATACCGGATTGAACCGGTTTAAACCGGTTTAAACCGGATAAAACCGGATTGAACCGGATTAAACCGGATAAAACCGGAATGAACCGGTTTAAACTGGATAAAACCGGATTGAACCGGCTTAAACCGGTTTAGGCCGGATAAAACCAGATTGAACCGGTTTAAACCGCATAAAACCGGATTGAACCGGCTTAAACTGGTTTAAACCGGATAAAACCTGATTGAACCGGTTTAAACCGGTTTCAACAGGATAGAACCAGATAGAACCGGTTTAAACTGGATAAAACCGGATTGAACTGGCTTAAACCGGTTTAGACCGGATAAAACCAGATTGAACCGGTTTAAACCGGATAAAACCGGATTGAACTGGCTTAAACCGGTTTAAACTGGATAAAACCGGAATGAACCAGTTTAAGCCGGATAAAAACGTATTGAAACGGTATAAACCGGTTTCAACCGGATAAAACCAGACTGAACCGGTTTAAACTGGATAAAACCGGATTGAACCGGTTTAAACCGGATTCATTTGGATAGAACCGGATAGAACCGGTTTAAACCGTATAAAACCGGATTGAACCGGTTTAAACCAGTTTAAACCGGATAGAACCGGTTTCACCCGGATAAAACCGGATTGATCCGGTTTAAACCGGTTTAAACCGGATAAAACCGGATTGAACTGGATTAAACCGGTTTAAAACGGATAAAACCGGTTTAAACCGGATAAAACCAAATTGAACCAGTTTAAACGGGATAAAAGCAGATTGAACCGGTTTAAAACGGATAAAACCGGATTGAAACAGTTTAAACCGGTGGAAACCACATAGAAACAGATAGAACCGGTTTGAACCGGATAAAACCGGATCGAACCGGTTTAAACCGGTTTAAACCGGATCGAACCGGCTTAAACCAGTTTAAACCGGATAAAACAAGATTGAACCGGTTTAATACACTTTCAACCAGATAGAACAGGATAGAACCAGTTTAAACAGATAAAACCGGATTGAACCGGTTTAAACCGGTTTAAACAAGATAAAATCGGAGTGAACCAGTTTAAACCGGATAAAACCAGATTGAACCGGTTTAAACCGGATAAAACCGGATTGAACCGGCTTAAACCGGTTTAAACCGGATAAAACCGGATCGAACCGGTTTAAACCGGATTAAACCAGATTGAACCGGTTTAAACGGACAAAACCGGATAGAACCGGTATAAACCGGATCAAACCGGATTGAACTGGTTTAAACCAGTTTAAATAGGATAGAACCGGATACAACCGGTTTAAACTGGTTTAAACAGGATAGAAATGGATAGAACCGGTTTCAACCGTGTAAAACTTGATTCAACCAGTTTAAAGCGGTTTAAACCGGATACAACCAGATTGAACCAGTTTAAACCGGATAAAACTGGATTGAATCAGTTTAAACCCTTTTTAACCGGATAAAAATGGATTGAACCAGTTTAAACCGTTTTAAACCGGATAAAATCGGATTGAACCAGTTTAAAGCGGTTTAAAACGGATCAAACCAGATTGAACCGGTTAAAACCGGATAAAACCGGATTGAACCGGCTTAAACCGGTTTCAAGTTAATAAAACCGGACTGAACCGGTTTAAACCGGATAAAACCAAATTGAACCGGTTAAAACAGGATAAAACCGGATTGAACCGGTTTAAACTGGTTTAAACTGGATAAAACCGGAATGAACCACTTTAAACAGGTTTAAACCAGATAGAACCGGATTGAACCGGTTTAAACCGGTTTCAACAGGATAGAACCAGATAGAACCGGTTTAAACTGGATAAAACTGGATTGAACCGTCTTAAACCGTTTTAAACTGGATAAAACCGGATTGAACCGGTTCAAACCGGTTTAAACCGGATAAAACCGGAATGAACCAGTTTAAGCCGGATAAAAACATATTGAACCAGTTTAAACCGGTTTCAACCGGATAAAACCAGACTGAACCGGTTTAAACTGGATAAAATCGGATTGAACCGGTTTAATACGGTTTCAACCGGATAGAACCAGATTAAACCGGATAAAACCGGATTGAAACGGTTTAAACCGGTTTCAACTGGATAGAACCGGATAGAACCGGTTTAAACCGGATAAAACCGGATTGATCCGGTTTACACCAGTTTAAACCGGATAAAACCGGATTGAACTTGATTAAACCGGTTTAAACCGGATAAAACCAAATTGAACCAGCTTAAACCGGATAAAACCAGATTGAACCGGTTTAAAACGGATAAAACCGGATTGTACCAGTTTAAACTGGTTTAAACCAGATAGAAACAGATAGAAACGGTTTGAACCGGATAAAACCGGATCGAACCGGTTTAAACCGGTTTAAACCGATTAAAACCGGATTGAACCGGTTTAAACCGGTTTAAACAGGATAAAACCGGATTGAACTGGTTTATACCGGTTTAAACCGGATAAAACTGGTTTAAACGGGATAAAACCAAATTGAACCAGTTTAAACCGGATAATACCAGATTGAACCGGTTTAAGCCAGATAAAACCGGATAAAACCGGATTGAAACAGTTTAAACCCGTTTAAACCAGATAAAACCGGATTGAACCGTTTTAAACCGGCTTAAATCGGATAAAAACGGATTGAAACGGTTTAAAGTGGTTTAAACCAGATAAAACCGGATAGAACCGGGTTAAACCGGTTTAAATCGGATAAAACCGGATTGACCCGGTTTCAAGCGGTTTAAACTGGATAAAAACGGATTGAACCGGTTTAAACAGGTTTAAACCGGATAAAAACGGTTTAAACCAGATAAAACCAAATTGAACCAGTTTAAACCGGATAAAACCAGATTGAACCGGTTTAAACCAGATAAAACCGGATTGAACCAGTTTAAACCAAATAGAACCGTATAGAACCGGTTTAAACTGGATAGAACCGGATAGAACCTGTTTAAACCGGATAAAACCAGATTGAACCGGTTTAAACCAGATAAAACCGGTTTGAACCGGTTTAAACTGGTTTCAACCGGATAGAACCGGATAGAACCGGTTTAAACTGGATTAAACCGGAATGAACCGGCTTAAACCGGTTTAAACCGGATAAAACCGGATAGAAACGGTTTAAACTGGATTAAACCGGATTGAACCGGTGTAAACCGGTTGAAACCGGATAAAAACGGATTGAAAGGGTTTAAACTGGTTTAAACTGGATAAAACTGGAATGAACCGGCTTAAACAGGTCTAAACCGGATAAAACCCGATTGAACAGGGTTAAACTGGTATAAACAGCATAGAACCGGTTTAAACTGGATAAAACCGGATTGAACCGGTTTAAACCAGATAAAACCGGATTGAACCGGTTTAATACGGTTTCAACCAGATAGAACCGGTTTAAACCGGATAAAACCTGATTGAACAGGTTTAAAGCAGTTTCAACTGTATGGAACCGGATAGAACTGGTTTAAACCGGATAAAACAGGATTGAACTTGTTTAAACCGGAGAAAACGGGATTGAACCGGTTTAAACTGGTTTCAACCGGATAGAAACGGATAGAACCGGTTTAAACTGAATAAAACCTGATTGAACCGGCTAAAATCGGTTTAAACCGGATAAAACCGGATTGAACCGGTTGAAACCGGTTTAAACCGGATAAAAACAGACTGAACCGGTTTAAACCGGATAAAACCGGATTGAACCGGTTTAATACGGTTTCAACCGGATAGAACTGGTTTAAACCGGATAAAACCTGATGGAAACGGTTTAAACCGGTTTCAACTGTATAGAACCGGATAGAACCGGTTTAAACCGGATAAAACAGGACTGAACTGGTTCAAACCGGTTTAAACCGGATATAACCGGACTGAACTGGATTAAACCGGTTTAAAATGGATAAAACCGGTTTAAACCGGATAAAACCAAATTGAACCAGTTTAAACCCCATAAAACCAGATTGAACCGGTTTAAAACGGATAAAACCGGATTGAACCAGTTTAAACCGGTTTAAATCAGATAGAAATGGATAGAACTGGTTTAAACCGGATAAAACCGGACTGAACCGGTTTGAAATGGTCTAAACCAGATAAAACCAGATTGAACTGGTTTCAACCGGTTTAAACCGGATAAAATAAGATTGAACCTGTTTAAACCGGATAAAACCGGATTGAACCAGCTTAAACCGGTAAAAACCGGATAAAACCGGATTGAACCGGTTTAAACTGGTTTCAACCGGATAGAACCTGATAGAAACGATATAAACCGGATAAAACCGGATTGAACCGGTTTAAACTGGTTTCAAACGGATAGAACCGGATAGAACCGGTTTAAACCGGATAAAACTGGATTGAACCGGTTTAAACCGGATAAAATCGGATTGATCCGGTTTAAACCGGTTTAAACAGGATAAAACCGGATTGAACTGGTTTATACCGGTTTAAACCGGATAAAACCGGTTCAAACGGGATAAAACCAAATTGAACCAGTTTAAACCGGATAATACCAGATTGAACCGGTTTAAGCCGGATAAAACCGGATTAAACTGGTTTAAACCGGATAAACTGGATAAAACCGGATAGAACCGGTTTAAACTGGATAAAACCGGAATGAACTGGTTTAAACCGGATAAAACCGGTTTAAAGCAGATAAATCCGGATTGAACCGGTTTAAACCGGTTTCAACCGGATAGAACCGGAATGAACTGGTCTAAACCGGATAAAACCGGTTTAAACCAGATAAAACCGGATTGAACCAGTTCAAACCGGTTTAAACCGGATAAAACCGGAATGAACTGGTTTAAACCGGATAAATCCGGATTGAACCGGATGAAACCGGTTGAAACCGGATATAAACGGATTGAAGCAGTTTAAACCGGTTGAAAACTGATAAAACCGGAATGAACCGGCCTAAACCGGTTTAAACCTGATAGGACCGGTTAAAACTGGATAAAACCAGATTGAACTGGCTTAAAAGGGTTTAAACCGGATAGAAACGGTTTAAACTGGATAAAACCGGATTGAACCAGCTTAAACAGGTTTAAACCGGGTAAAACCGGATTGAACCGGTTCAAACCGGTTTAAACCGGGTAAAACCAGAGTGAACTGGTTTAAACCAGATAAAACCGGATTGAACCGGTTTAAACCGGATAAAACCGGAATGAACTGGTTTAAACCGGATAAAACCGGACTGAACCAGTTTAAACCGGATAAAACCGGATTGAACCATTTCCAACCGGTTTTAACCGGATAAAACCGGAATGAACCGGTTTAAACCGGATAAAACCGGAATGAACCGGTTTAAACCGGATAAAACCGGATTGAACCGGTTTAAACCGGATAAAACCGGATTGAACCGGTTTAAACTGGTTTCAACCGGATAGAACCGGATAGAACCGGTTTAAACTGGATAAAACCGGATTGAACCAGCTTAAACTGCTTTAAACAGGATTAAACCGGTTTAAACCGGATAAAACCGGATTGAACCGGCTTAAACCGGTTTAAACCGTATAAAACCGGATTGAACCGGTTCAAACCGGTTTAAACCAGATAAAACCGGAATGAACTGGTTTAAACCGGTTTAAAACGGATAGAAGTGGATAGAAACGGTTTAAACCGGATAAAACCGGATTGAACCGGTGTAAACTGGGTGAAACCGGATAAAAACGGATTGAAAGGGTTTAAACCGGTTTAAACTGGATAAAACTGGAATGAACCGGCTTAAACAGGTCTAAACCGGATAAAACCCGATTGAACAGGCTTAAACTGGTATAAACAGCATAGAACCGGTTTAAACCGGATAAAACCGGATTGAAGCGGTTTAAACCGGTTGAAACCGGATAAAAACGGATTGAAAGGGTTTAAACCGGTTTAAACTGGATAAAACTGGAATGAACCGGCATAAACAGGTCTAAACCGGATAAAACCCGATTGAACAGGCTTAAACTGGTATAAACAGCATAGAACCGGTTTAAACCGGATAAAACCGGATTGAACCGGTTTAAACCGGTTGAAACCGGATAAAACCAGACTGAACCGTTTTAAACCGGATAAAACCGGATTTAACCGGTTCAATACGGTTTCAACCGGATTGAACCGGTTTAAACCGGTTAAAACCTGATTGATCCGGTTTAAACCGTTTTCAACTGTATAGAACCGGATAGAACCGGTTTAAACTGGATAAAACAGGATTGAACTGGTTTAAACCGGATAAAACCGGATTGAACTGGTTTAAACTCGTTTCAACTGGATAGAAGTGGATAGAACAGGTTTAAACTGGATAAAACTGGATTGAACCGGCTTAAACCGGTTTAAACCAGATAAAACCGGATTGAACTGGCTTAAACCGGTTTAAACCAGATAAAACCGGATTGAACCGGTTCAAACTGGTTTAAACCGGATAGAACTGGAATGAACTGTTTTAAACCGGTTAAAACGGATAGAAACGGTTTAAACCGGATAAAACCGGATTGAACCAGTTTAAACCGGTTTAAACCAGATAGAAATGGATAGAACTGGTTTAAACTGGATAAAACTGGAATGAACCGGTTTGAACTGGTCTAAACCAGATAAAACCGGATTGAACTGGTTTCAAATGGTTTAAACCGGATAAAACAAGATTGAACCGGTTTAAACCGGAGAAAACCAGATTGAACCAGCTTAAACCGGTTAAAACCGGATATAACCGGATTGATCCGGTTTAAACTGGTTTCAACCGGATAGAACCGGATAGAACCGGTTTAAACTGGATAAAACCGGATTGAACCGGCTTAAACCGGTTTAAACCGGATAAAACCAGATTGAACCGGTTTAAACCGGATAAAACCGGATTGAACCGGCTTAAACCGGTTTAAACCGGATAAAACCGGATTGAACCGGTTCAAACAGGTTTAAACCGGATAAAACCGGAATGAACTGGTTTAAACCGGTTTAAAACGGATAGAACCAGATAGAAACGGTATAAACCGGATAAAACCGGATTGAACCGGTGTAAACCGGTTGAAACTGGATAAAAACGGATTGAAAGGGTTTAAACCGGTTTAAGCTGGATAAAACCGGAATGAACCGGCTTAAACAGGTCTAAACTGGATAAAACCCGATTGAACAGGCTGAAACTGGTATAAACAGCATAGAACCGGTTTAAACCGGATAAAACCGGATTGAACTGGTCTAAACCAGACAAAGCCGGATTGAACTGGTTTCAACCGGTTCAAACCGGTTAAACAAGATTGAACCGGTTTAAACCGGATAAAACCGGATTGAACCAGCTTAAACCGGTTTAAACCAGATAAAACAGGGTTGAATTGGTTTAAACCGGATGAAATCGGATTGAACAGGTTTAAACCGGTTTAAACCATATAGAACTGGGTAAAACCGGTTGAAGCCGGATAAAACCGGATTGAACCGGTTTAAACCGGTTTACACCAGATAGAACCGGATAGAACCGGTTTAAACCAGATAAAACCGGATTGAACCGGTTTAAACCACATAAAACCGGATTGAAACAGTCTAAACCGGTTTAAACTGGAGAAAACCGGATTGAATAGTTTTAAACTGGATAAAACCGGATTGACGCAGTTTAAAGTGGTTTAAACCGGATAAAACCGGATTGAACCGGTTCAAACCGGTTTAAACCGGATAAAACCAAATTGAAACAGTTTAAACCGGATAAAATCAGATTGAACCGGTTCAAAAAGGATAAAACAGGACTGAACTAGTTGAAACCCGTTTAAACCAGATGGAAACGGATAGAACCAGTTTAAACCGGATAAAACCGGATTGAACTGGTTTAATCCAGTTAAAACAGGATAGGACAGGATAGAACCAGTTTAATCCGATTTAAAAAGGATAGAACCGGATAGAACCAGTCTAAACGAGATAAAACCGGATTGAACCGGTTCAAACTGGTTTAAACCGGATAAAACCGGATTAAACCGTTTTAAAGCGCTTTAAACCGGATAAAACCAGATTGAACCAGTTTAAGCCGATTAAAACCGGATTGAACTGGTTTAAACCGGTCTAAACCGGATAAAACCGGTTTAAACCGGATAAAACCAGATTGAACCGGTTTAAACCACATAAAACCGGATTGAACCGGTTCAAACCGGTTTAAACCGGATAAAACCGGAGTGAACTTGTTTAAACCGGATAAAAACCGGTTTAAAGTGGTTAAAACTGGATCGAACCAGCTTAAACCGGTTTAAACCGGATAAAACCGGAATGAACCACTTTAAACAGGTTTAAACCAGATAGAACCGCATAGAACCGGTTTCAACCGGTTTCAAACGGATTGAAACGGATAGAACCAGTTTAAACCAGATAAACCCGGATTGAAATGGTTTAAAATGGTTTAAACAGGATAGAACTGGATAGAACCGGTTCAAACCGGTTTAAACAGGATAGAACCGGATAGAATCGGTTTAAACCAGATAATACCGGATTGAACCGGTTTAAACCGGTTTAAACCGGATAAAACCGGATTGAACCGGATTAAACCGGATAAAACCGGAATGAACCGGTTTAAACTGGATAAAACCGGATTGAACCGGCTTAAACCGGTTTAGGCCGGATAAAACCAGATTGAACCGGTTTAAACCGCATAAAACCGGATTGAACCGGCTTAAACTGGTTTAAACCGGATAAAACCTGATTGAACCGGTTTAAACCGGTTTCAACAGGATAGAACCAGATAGAACCGGTTTAAACTGGATAAAACCGGATTGAACTGGCTTAAACCGGTTTAGACCGGATAAAACCAGATTGAACCGGTTTAAACCGGATAAAACCGGATTGAACTGGCTTAAACCGGTTTAAACTGGATAAAACCGGAATGAACCAGTTTAAGCCGGATAAAAACGTATTGAAACGGTATAAACCGGTTTCAACCGGATAAAACCAGACTGAACCGGTTTAAACTGGATAAAACCGGATTGAACCGGTTTAAACCGGATTCATTTGGATAGAACCGGATAGAACCGGTTTAAACCGTATAAAACCGGATTGAACCGGTTTAAACCAGTTTAAACCGGATAGAACCGGTTTCACCCGGATAAAACCGGATTGATCCGGTTTAAACCGGTTTAAACCGGATAAAACCGGATTGAACCGGTTTAAACTGGTTTCAAACGGATAGAACCGGATAGAACCGGTTTAAACCGGATAAAACTGGATTGAACCGGTTTAAACCGGATAAAATCGGATTGATCCGGTTTAAACCGGTTTAAACAGGATAAAACCGGATTGAACTGGTTTATACCGGTTTAAACCGGATAAAACCGGTTCAAACGGGATAAAACCAAATTGAACCAGTTTAAACCGGATAATACCAGATTGAACCGGTTTAAGCCGGATAAAACCGGATTAAACTGGTTTAAACCGGATAAACTGGATAAAACCGGATAGAACCGGTTTAAACTGGATAAAACCGGAATGAACTGGTTTAAACCGGATAAAACCGGTTTAAAGCAGATAAATCCGGATTGAACCGGTTTAAACCGGTTTCAACCGGATAGAACCGGAATGAACTGGTCTAAACCGGATAAAACCGGTTTAAACCAGATAAAACCGGATTGAACCAGTTCAAACCGGTTTAAACCGGATAAAACCGGAATGAACTGGTTTAAACCGGATAAATCCGGATTGAACCGGATGAAACCGGTTGAAACCGGATATAAACGGATTGAAGCAGTTTAAACCGGTTGAAAACTGATAAAACCGGAATGAACCGGCCTAAACCGGTTTAAACCTGATAGGACCGGTTAAAACTGGATAAAACCAGATTGAACTGGCTTAAAAGGGTTTAAACCGGATAGAACCGGTTTAAACTGGATAAAACCGGATTGAACCAGCTTAAACAGGTTTAAACCGGGTAAAACCGGATTGAACCGGTTCAAACCGGTTTAAACCGGGTAAAACCAGAGTGAACTGGTTTAAACCAGATAAAACCGGATTGAACCGGTTTAAACCGGATAAAACCGGAATGAACTGGTTTAAACCGGATAAAACCGGACTGAACCAGTTTAAACCGGATAAAACCGGATTGAACCATTTCCAACCGGTTTTAACCGGATAAAACCGGAATGAACCGGTTTAAACCGGATAAAACCGGAATGAACCGGTTTAAACCGGATAAAACCGGATTGAACCGGTTTAAACCGGATAAAACCGGATTGAACCGGTTTAAACTGGTTTCAACCGGATAGAACCGGATAGAACCGGTTTAAACTGGATAAAACCGGATTGAACCAGCTTAAACTGCTTTAAACAGGATTAAACCGGTTTAAACCGGATAAAACCGGATTGAACCGGCTTAAACCGGTTTAAACCGTATAAAACCGGATTGAACCGGTTCAAACCGGTTTAAACCAGATAAAACCGGAATGAACTGGTTTAAACCGGTTTAAAACGGATAGAAGTGGATAGAAACGGTTTAAACCGGATAAAACCGGATTGAACCGGTGTAAACTGGGTGAAACCGGATAAAAACGGATTGAAAGGGTTTAAACCGGTTTAAACTGGATAAAACTGGAATGAACCGGCTTAAACAGGTCTAAACCGGATAAAACCCGATTGAACAGGCTTAAACTGGTATAAACAGCATAGAACCGGTTTAAACCGGATAAAACCGGATTGAAGCGGTTTAAACCGGTTGAAACCGGATAAAAACGGATTGAAAGGGTTTAAACCGGTTTAAACTGGATAAAACTGGAATGAACCGGCATAAACAGGTCTAAACCGGATAAAACCCGATTGAACAGGCTTAAACTGGTATAAACAGCATAGAACCGGTTTAAACCGGATAAAACCGGATTGAACCGGTTTAAACCGGTTGAAACCGGATAAAACCAGACTGAACCGTTTTAAACCGGATAAAACCGGATTTAACCGGTTCAATACGGTTTCAACCGGATTGAACCGGTTTAAACCGGTTAAAACCTGATTGATCCGGTTTAAACCGTTTTCAACTGTATAGAACCGGATAGAACCGGTTTAAACTGGATAAAACAGGATTGAACTGGTTTAAACCGGATAAAACCGGATTGAACTGGTTTAAACTCGTTTCAACTGGATAGAAGTGGATAGAACAGGTTTAAACTGGATAAAACTGGATTGAACCGGCTTAAACCGGTTTAAACCAGATAAAACCGGATTGAACTGGCTTAAACCGGTTTAAACCAGATAAAACCGGATTGAACCGGTTCAAACCGGTTTAAACCGGATAGAACTGGAATGAACTGTTTTAAACCGGTTAAAACGGATAGAAACGGTTTAAACCGGATAAAACCGGATTGAACCAGTTTAAACCGGTTTAAACCAGATAGAAATGGATAGAACTGGTTTAAACTGGATAAAACTGGAATGAACCGGTTTGAACTGGTCTAAACCAGATAAAACCGGATTGAACTGGTTTCAAATGGTTTAAACCGGATAAAACAAGATTGAACCGGTTTAAACCGGAGAAAACCAGATTGAACCAGCTTAAACCGGTTAAAACCGGATATAACCGGATTGATCCGGTTTAAACTGGTTTCAACCGGATAGAACCGGATAGAACCGGTTTAAACTGGATAAAACCGGATTGAACCGGCTTAAACCGGTTTAAACCGGATAAAACCAGATTGAACCGGTTTAAACCGGATAAAACCGGATTGAACCGGCTTAAACCGGTTTAAACCGGATAAAACCGGATTGAACCGGTTCAAACAGGTTTAAACCGGATAAAACCGGAATGAACTGGTTTAAACCGGTTTAAAACGGATAGAACCAGATAGAAACGGTATAAACCGGATAAAACCGGATTGAACCGGTGTAAACCGGTTGAAACTGGATAAAAACGGATTGAAAGGGTTTAAACCGGTTTAAGCTGGATAAAACCGGAATGAACCGGCTTAAACAGGTCTAAACTGGATAAAACCCGATTGAACAGGCTGAAACTGGTATAAACAGCATAGAACCGGTTTAAACCGGATAAAACCGGATTGAACTGGTCTAAACCAGACAAAGCCGGATTGAACTGGTTTCAACCGGTTCAAACCGGTTAAACAAGATTGAACCGGTTTAAACCGGATAAAACCGGATTGAACCAGCTTAAACCGGTTTAAACCAGATAAAACAGGGTTGAATTGGTTTAAACCGGATGAAATCGGATTGAACAGGTTTAAACCGGTTTAAACCATATAGAACTGGGTAAAACCGGTTGAAGCCGGATAAAACCGGATTGAACCGGTTTAAACCGGTTTACACCAGATAGAACCGGATAGAACCGGTTTAAACCAGATAAAACCGGATTGAACCGGTTTAAACCACATAAAACCGGATTGAAACAGTCTAAACCGGTTTAAACTGGAGAAAACCGGATTGAATAGTTTTAAACTGGATAAAACCGGATTGACGCAGTTTAAAGTGGTTTAAACCGGATAAAACCGGATTGAACCGGTTCAAACCGGTTTAAACCGGATAAAACCAAATTGAAACAGTTTAAACCGGATAAAATCAGATTGAACCGGTTCAAAAAGGATAAAACAGGACTGAACTAGTTGAAACCCGTTTAAACCAGATGGAAACGGATAGAACCAGTTTAAACCGGATAAAACCGGATTGAACTGGTTTAATCCAGTTAAAACAGGATAGGACAGGATAGAACCAGTTTAATCCGATTTAAAAAGGATAGAACCGGATAGAACCAGTCTAAACGAGATAAAACCGGATTGAACCGGTTCAAACTGGTTTAAACCGGATAAAACCGGATTAAACCGTTTTAAAGCGCTTTAAACCGGATAAAACCAGATTGAACCAGTTTAAGCCGATTAAAACCGGATTGAACTGGTTTAAACCGGTCTAAACCGGATAAAACCGGTTTAAACCGGATAAAACCAGATTGAACCGGTTTAAACCACATAAAACCGGATTGAACCGGTTCAAACCGGTTTAAACCGGATAAAACCGGAGTGAACTTGTTTAAACCGGATAAAAACCGGTTTAAAGTGGTTAAAACTGGATCGAACCAGCTTAAACCGGTTTAAACCGGATAAAACCGGAATGAACCACTTTAAACAGGTTTAAACCAGATAGAACCGCATAGAACCGGTTTCAACCGGTTTCAAACGGATTGAAACGGATAGAACCAGTTTAAACCAGATAAACCCGGATTGAAATGGTTTAAAATGGTTTAAACAGGATAGAACTGGATAGAACCGGTTCAAACCGGTTTAAACAGGATAGAACCGGATAGAATCGGTTTAAACCAGATAATACCGGATTGAACCGGTTTAAACCGGTTTAAACCGGATAAAACCGGATTGAACCGGATTAAACCGGATAAAACCGGAATGAACCGGTTTAAACTGGATAAAACCGGATTGAACCGGCTTAAACCGGTTTAGGCCGGATAAAACCAGATTGAACCGGTTTAAACCGCATAAAACCGGATTGAACCGGCTTAAACTGGTTTAAACCGGATAAAACCTGATTGAACCGGTTTAAACCGGTTTCAACAGGATAGAACCAGATAGAACCGGTTTAAACTGGATAAAACCGGATTGAACTGGCTTAAACCGGTTTAGACCGGATAAAACCAGATTGAACCGGTTTAAACCGGATAAAACCGGATTGAACTGGCTTAAACCGGTTTAAACTGGATAAAACCGGAATGAACCAGTTTAAGCCGGATAAAAACGTATTGAAACGGTATAAACCGGTTTCAACCGGATAAAACCAGACTGAACCGGTTTAAACTGGATAAAACCGGATTGAACCGGTTTAAACCGGATTCATTTGGATAGAACCGGATAGAACCGGTTTAAACCGTATAAAACCGGATTGAACCGGTTTAAACCAGTTTAAACCGGATAGAACCGGTTTCATCCGGATAAAACCGGATTGATCCGGTTTAAACCGGTTTAAACCGGATAAAACCGGATTGAACTGGATTAAACCGGTTTAAAACGGATAAAACCGGTTTAAACCGGATAAAACCAAATTGAACCAGTTTAAACGGGATAAAAGCAGATTGAACCGGTTTAAAACGGATAAAACCGGATTGAAACAGTTTAAACCGGTGGAAACCACATAGAAACAGATAGAACCGGTTTGAACCGGATAAAACCGGATCGAACCGGTTTAAACCGGTTTAAACCGGATCGAACCGGCTTAAACCAGTTTAAACCGGATAAAACAAGATTGAACCGGTTTAATACACTTTCAACCAGATAGAACAGGATAGAACCAGTTTAAACAGATAAAACCGGATTGAACCGGTTTAAACCGGTTTAAACAAGATAAAATCGGAGTGAACCAGTTTAAACCGGATAAAACCAGATTGAACCGGTTTAAACCGGATAAAACCGGATTGAACCGGCTTAAACCGGTTTAAACCGGATAAAACCGGATCGAACCGGTTTAAACCGGATTAAACCAGATTGAACCGGTTTAAACGGACAAAACCGGATAGAACCGGTATAAACCGGATCAAACCGGATTGAACTGGTTTAAACCAGTTTAAATAGGATAGAACCGGATACAACCGGTTTAAACTGGTTTAAACAGGATAGAAATGGATAGAACCGGTTTCAACCGTGTAAAACTTGATTCAACCAGTTTAAAGCGGTTTAAACCGGATACAACCAGATTGAACCAGTTTAAACCGGATAAAACTGGATTGAATCAGTTTAAACCCTTTTTAACCGGATAAAAATGGATTGAACCAGTTTAAACCGTTTTAAACCGGATAAAATCGGATTGAACCAGTTTAAAGCGGTTTAAAACGGATCAAACCAGATTGAACCGGTTAAAACCGGATAAAACCGGATTGAACCGGCTTAAACCGGTTTCAAGTTAATAAAACCGGACTGAACCGGTTTAAACCGGATAAAACCAAATTGAACCGGTTAAAACAGGATAAAACCGGATTGAACCGGTTTAAACTGGTTTAAACTGGATAAAACCGGAATGAACCACTTTAAACAGGTTTAAACCAGATAGAACCGGATTGAACCGGTTTAAACCGGTTTCAACAGGATAGAACCAGATAGAACCGGTTTAAACTGGATAAAACTGGATTGAACCGTCTTAAACCGTTTTAAACTGGATAAAACCGGATTGAACCGGTTCAAACCGGTTTAAACCGGATAAAACCGGAATGAACCAGTTTAAGCCGGATAAAAACATATTGAACCAGTTTAAACCGGTTTCAACCGGATAAAACCAGACTGAACCGGTTTAAACTGGATAAAATCGGATTGAACCGGTTTAATACGGTTTCAACCGGATAGAACCAGATTAAACCGGATAAAACCGGATTGAAACGGTTTAAACCGGTTTCAACTGGATAGAACCGGATAGAACCGGTTTAAACCGGATAAAACCGGATTGATCCGGTTTACACCAGTTTAAACCGGATAAAACCGGATTGAACTTGATTAAACCGGTTTAAACTGGATAAAACCAAATTGAACCAGCTTAAACCGGATAAAACCAGATTGAACCGGTTTAAAACGGATAAAACCGGATTGTACCAGTTTAAACTGGTTTAAACCAGATAGAAACAGATAGAAACGGTTTGAACCGGATAAAACCGGATCGAACCGGTTTAAACCGGTTTAAACCGATTAAAACCGGATTGAACCGGTTTAAACCGGTTTAAACAGGATAAAACCGGATTGAACTGGTTTATACCGGTTTAAACCGGATAAAACTGGTTTAAACGGGATAAAACCAAATTGAACCAGTTTAAACCGGATAATACCAGATTGAACCGGTTTAAGCCAGATAAAACCGGATAAAACCGGATTGAAGCTTTTTAAACCGGATAAAACAGTTTTGAACTAGTTTAAACCGGATAAAACCGGATTGAACCGGTTTAAGCCGGATAAAACCGGATTGAACCGGTTTAAACCGGATTCAACTGGATAGAACCGGATAGGACCGGTTCAACCCGGATAAAACCGGATTGATCCGGTTTAAACCGGTTTAAACCGGATAAAACCGGATAGAACTGGATTAAACCGGTTTAAAACGGATAAAACCGGTTTAAACCGGATAAAACCAAATTGAACCAGTTTAAAAGGGATAAAATCAGATTGAACCGTTTTAAACCGGATAAAACCAGAATGAACCGGTTAAAGCCGGATAAAGACATATTGAAATGGTATAAACCGGTTTGAACTGGATAAAACCAGACTGAACCGGTTTAAACTGGATAAAACCGGATTGAACCGGTTTAAACCGGATTCAACTGGATAGAACCGGATAGAACAGGTTTAAACCGGATAAAACCGGATTGAACCGGTTTAAACCAGTTTAAACCACATAGAAACAGATAGAACTGGTTTGAACTGGATAAAACCGGATCGAACCGGTTTAAACCGGTTTAAACCAGTTAAAACCGGATCGAACCGGCTTAAACCGGTTTAAACCGGATAAACCAAGATTGAACCGGTTTAATACAGTTTCAACCAGATAGAACCGGATAGAACCAGTTTAAACCGGTTTAAACAAGATAAAATCGGATTGAACCAGTTTAAACCGGATAAAACCAAATTGAACCGGTTTAAACCGGATAAAACCGGATCGAACCGGTTTAAACCGGATAAAACCGGATCGAACCAGTTTAAACCGGATTAAACCAGATTGAACCGGTTTAAACGGATAAAACCGGATAGAACCGGTTTAAACCGGATCAAACCGGATTGAACAGGTTTAAACCGGTTTAAATAGGATAGAACTGGATAGAACCGGTTTAAACTGGTTTAAACAGTATAGAAATGGATAGAACTGGTTTAAACCGTATAAACTCGGTTTCAACCAGTTTAAAGCGGTTTAAACCGGATACAACCAGATTGAACCGGTTCAAACCGGATAGAACCGGAGAGAACCAGTTTAACCGGATAAAACCGGATTGAACCGGTTTAAACCGGTTTAAACCGGATAAAACCGGATTGAACTGGTTTAAACCGGTTTCAACCGGATAGAACTGGATAGAACCGGTTTAAACCGGATAAAACCAGATTGAACCGGTTTTAAACCGGATAAAACCGGATTGAACCGGTTTAAACCGGATAAAACCGGATTGAACCGGTTTAAACTGGTTTCAACCGGATAGAACCGGATAGAACCGGTTTAAACTGGATAAAACCGGATTGAACTGGCTTAAACCGGTTTAAACCGGATAAAACCGGATTGAACCGGTTCAAACTGGTTTAAACCGGATCAAACCAGATTGAACCGGTTTAAACCGGATAAAACCGGATTGAACCGGCTTAAACCGGTTTAAACCGGATAAAACCGGATTGAACCGGTTCAAACTGGTTGAAACCGGATAAAACCGGATTGAACCGGTTCAAACCGGTTGAAACCGGATAAAACCGGAATGAACTGGTTTAAACCGGTTTAAAACGGATAGAACCGGATAGAAATGGTATAAACCGGATAAAACTGGATTGAACCGGTGTAAACCGGTTGAAACTGGATAAAAACGGATTGAAAGGGTTTAAACCGGTTTAAGCTGGATAAAACCGGAATGAACCGGCTTAAGCAGGTCTAAACTGGATAAAACCCGATTGAACAGGCTTAAACTGGTATAAACAGCATAGAACCAGTTTAAACCGGATAAAACCGGATTGAACTGGTCTAAACCGGACAAAACCGGATTGAACTGGTTTCAACCGGTTTAAACCGGATAAAACAAGATTGAACCGGTTTAAACCGGATAAAACCGGATTGAACCAGCTTAAACCGGTTTAAACCGGATAAAACTGGGTTGAATTGGTTGAAACCAGATGAAATCAGATTGAACAGGTTTAAACCGGTTTAAACCGTATAGAACTGGGTAAAACGGGTGGAAGCCGGATAAAACCGGATTGATCCGGTTTAAACCGTTTAAACAGGATAAAACCGGATTGAACTGGTTTATACCGGTTTAAACCGGATAAAACCAGTTTAAACGGGATAAAACAAAATTGAACCAGTTTAAACCGGATAATACCAGATTGAACCGGATTAAGCCGGATAAAACCGGATTAACCGGTATAAAGCGGTTTAAACCGGATAGAACAGGTTTAAACCGGATAAAACCGGATTGAACCGGTTCAAACCGTTTTAAACCGGATAAAACCGGATTGAACCGGTTCAAACCGGTTGAAAACGGATAAAACCGGATTGAACCGGTTCAACCAGATTTAAAACGGTTAAAATCGGATTGAACCGGTTCAAACCGGTTTAAACCGGATAAAACCAAATTGAACCAGTTTAAACCGGATAAAACCAGACTGAACCGGTTTAACATGGATAAAACCAGATTGAACCAGTTTAAACCGGTTTAAACCAGATAGAAACGGATAGAACCGGTTTAAACCGGATAAAGACGGATTGAACCGGTTTGAACCGGTCTAAACCGGATAGAACCGGTTTCAACCAGTTTAAACCGGATATAACCAGATTGAACCGGTTTAAACCGGATAAAACTGGGTTGAATCGGTTTAAACCGGATGAAATCGGATTAAACAGGTTTAAACCTGTTTAAACCATATAGAACCGGGTAAAACCGGTTGAAACCGGATAAAACCGGATTGAACCGTATTAAACCGGTTTCAACCGGATAGAACCGGATAGAACCGGTTTAAACCGGATAGAACCGGATAGAACCGGTTTAAACCGGATAAAACCGGATTGAACCGGTTTAAACCGGTTTAAAGTGGATAAAACCGGATTGAACTGGTTTAAACAGGATAAAACCAGATTGAACCGGTTGAAACCGGTTTCAACCGGATAGAACAGGATAGAACTGGTTTGAACTGGATAAAACCGGATTGAAACAGTCTAAACCCGTTTAAACTGGAGAAAACCGGATTGAATAGGTTTAAACTGGATAAAACCGGATTGACCCAGTTTAAACCGGTTTAAACCGGATAAAACCGGATTGAACCGGTTCAAACCGGTTTAAACTGGATAAAACCAAATTGAAACAGTTTAAACCGGATAAAATCAGATTGAACCGGTTCAAAACGGATAAAACCGGATTGAACCAGTTGAAACCCGTTTAAACCAGATGGAAACGGATAGAACCGGTTTAAACCGGATAAAACCGTATTGAACTGGTTTAATCCAGTTAAAACAGGATAGAACAGGATAGAACCAGTTTAATCCGATTTAAAAAGGATAGAACAGGATAGAACCGGTCTAAATGAGATAAAACCGGATTGAACTGGTTCAAACTGGTTTAAACCGGATAAAAACGGATTAAACCGTTTTAAAGCGCTTTAAACTGGATAAAACCAGATTGAACCAGTTTAAGCCGATTAAAACCGGATTGAACTGGTTTAAACCGGTCTAAACCGGATAAAACCGGTTTAAACCGGATAGAACCAGATAGAACCGGTCTAAACCGGATAAAACCGGATTGAACCGGTTTAAACCGGTTTAAACCGGATAAAACCGGATTGAACTGGTTTAAACCGGATAAAAACGTACTGAACCGGTTTAAACTGGTTTCAACAGGATAGAACTGGATAGAACCGGTTTAAACCGGATAAAACCGGATTGAAGCGGTTTAAACGGGTTAAAACCGGATAAAACCAGATTGAAACGGTTTAAACCGGATTGAACCGGCTTAAACCGGATAAAACCGGAATGAACTGGTTTAAACCGGTTTAAACCGGAAAAAACGGATTGAACCGGTTTAAACTGGATAAAACCGGATAGAACCGGTTCAATCCGGATTAAACCAGATGAAAACCGATTGAACCGGTTTAAACCGGTTTAAACCGGATAAAACCGGATTGAAGCGGTGTAAACCGGTTTAAACCGGATAGAACCGGTTTAAACCGGATAAAACCAGATTGAACCAGTTTGAACCGGTTTAAACCGGATAAAACCGGATTGATCCGGTATAAACCAGATAAAAACGGATTGAACCGGTTTAAACCGGCTTAAACCAGATAGAACTGGATAGAACCGGTTTAAACCGGAAGGAACCGAATAGAACCGGTTTAAACCGGATAAAACCGGATTGAACCGGTTTAAACCGGTTTAAAGTGGATAAAACCGGATTGAACTGGTTTAAACCGGATAAAACCGGATTGAACCGGTTTAAACTGGTTTCAACCGGATAGAACCGGATAGAACCGGTTTAAACTGGATAAAACCGGATTGAACCTGTTTAAACCGGTTTAAACTGGAGAAAACCGGATTGAAGAGGTTTAAACCGAATAAAACCGGATTGACCCGGTTTAATCCGGTTTAAACCGGATAAAACCGGATTGAACCGGTTCAAACCTGTTTAAACCGGATAAAACCAAATTGAACCAGTTTAAACCGGATAAAATCAGATTGAACTGGTTTAAAACGTATAAAACCGGATTGAACCAGTTTAAACCCTTTTAAACCAGATGGAAACGGATAGAACCGGTTTAAACCGGATAAAACCGAATTGAACCGGTTTAATCCAGTTAAAACAGGATAGAACAGGATAGAACTAGTTTAATCCGATTTAAAAAGGATAGAACCGGATAGAACCGGTTTAAACGAGATAAAACCGGATTGAACCGGTTTAAACTGGTTTAAACCTGATAAAACCGGATTGAAACGGTTCAAACTGGTTTAAACCGGATAAAACCGGATTAAACCGTTTTAAAGCGGTTTAAACCGGATAAAACCAGATTGAACCGGTTTAATCCGATTAAAACCGGATTGAACTGGTTTAAACTGGTCTAAACCGGATAAAACCGGTTTAAACCGGATAAAACGAGATTGAACCGGTTTTAAACCGGATAAAACCGGATTGAACCGGTTTAAACCGGATAAAACCGGATTGAACCGGTTTAAACTGGTTTCAACCGGATAGAACCGGATAGAACCGGTTTAAACTGGATAAAACCGGATTGAACCGGCTTAAACCGGTTTAAACCGGATAAAACCGGATTGAACCGGTTCAAACTGGTTTAAACCGGATCAAACCAGATTGAACCGGTTTAAACCGGATAAAACCGGATTGAACCGGCTTAAACCGGTTTAAACCGGATAAAACCGGATTGAACCGGTTCAAACTGGTTGAAACCGGATAAAACCGGATTGAACTGGTTCAAACCGGTTGAAACCGGATAAAACCGGAATGAACTGGTTTAAACCGGTTGAAAACGGATAGAACCGGATAGAAATGGTATAAACCGGATAAAACTGGATTGAACCGGTGTAAACCGGTTGAAACTGGATAAAAACGGATTGAAAGGGTTTAAACCGGTTTAAGCGGGATAAAACCGGAATGAACCGGCTTAAACAGGTCTAAACTGGATAAAACCCGATTGAACAGGCTTAAACTGGTATAAACAGCATAGAACCGGTTTAAACCGGATAAAACCGGATTGAACTGGTCTAAACCGGACAAAACCGGATTGAACTGGTTTCAACCGGTTTAAACCGGATAAAACAAGATTGAACCGGTTTAAACCGGATAAAACCGGATTGAACCAGCTTAAACCGGTTTAAACCGGATAAAACTGGGTTGAATTGGTTTAAACCAGATGAAATCGGATTGAACAGGTTTGAACCGGTTTAAACCATATAGAACTGGGTAAAACTGGTGGAAGCCGGATAAAACCGGATTGATCCGGTTTAAACCGGTTTAAACAGGATAAAACCGGATTGAACTGGTTTATACCGGCTTAAACCGGATAAAACCGGTTTAAACGGGATAAAACCAAATTGAACCAGTTTAAACCGGATAATACCAGATTGAACCGGTTCAAACAGATTTAAAACGGTTAAAACCGGATTGAACCGGTTCAAACCGGTTTAAACCGGATAAAACCAAATTGAACCAGTTTAAACCGGATAAAACCAGACTGAACCGGTTTAAAATGGATAAAACCAGATTGAACCAGTTTAAACCGGTTTAAACCAGATAGAAACGGATAGAACCGGCTTAAACCGGATAAAGACGGATTGAACCGGTTTGAACCGGTCTAAACCGTATAGAACCGTTTTCAACCAGTTTAAACCGGATAAAACCAGATTGAACCAGATTAAACCGGATAAAACCGGATTGAACCAGCTTAAACCGGTTTAAACCCGATAAAACCGGATTGAACCGGTTTAAACCGGATAAAATGGGATTGAACCGGTTTAAACCGGTTTTGAACGGATAGAACCGGGCTAAACCGGTTTAAACCGGATAAAACCGGATAGAACCGGTTTAAACCGGATAAAACCGGATTGAACAGTTTCAAACCGGTTTAAACCGGATAGAACAGGTTTAAACCGGATAAAAACAGATTGAAACTGTTTAAACCGGATAAAACCGCATAGAACCGGATCTAACCGGTTTAAACCAGATTGAAATGGGTAGAACCGGTTTAAACCAGATAAAACCGGATTGAACTGGTTTAAACCGGTTTAAACAGGATATTACCAGATAGAACCGTTTTAAAGCGGATAAAACCGGATTGAACCAGTTTAAAGTGGGTTAAACCGGATAAAACCAGATTGAACCGGTCTAAAACTGGATAAAACCGGATAGAACCGGTTTAAACCGGATAAAAACAGATTGAACCGGTTTAAACCGAATAAAACCGGATTGAACCGGCTTAAACCGGTTTAAACCGGATAGAACCGGTTTCAACCAGTTTAAACCGGATAAAACCAGATTGAACCGGTTTAAACCGGATAAAACCGGATTGAACCGGCTTAAACTGGTTTAAACCGGATAAAACCGGATTGAACCGGTTTAAACCGGATAAAAACGTATTGAACTGGTTTAAACTGGATAGAATCGGATAGAACCGGTTTTAACCGGATAGAAACGGATAGAACCGGTTTAAACCGGATAAAACCGGATTGAATAGGTTGAAACCGGATAAAAACTGTTTGAACAGGCTTAAACCGGTTATAAACGGATTGAACCGGTTTAAACCGCTTTAAACCGGATAAAACCGGATTGAACCATTTCAAACCGGTTTAAACCGGATAGAACAGGTTTAAACCGGATAAAATCAGATTGAACCAGTTTAAAGTGGTTTAAACCGGATAAAACCAGATTGAATCGGTCTAAAACCGGATAAAACCGGATAGAACCGGTTTAAACCGGATAAAACCATATTGAACCAGTTTAAACCGGTTGAAACAGGATAGAACCGGTTTAAACTGGATAAAACCGGATTGAAACAGTTTAAACCCGTTTAAACCAGATAAAACCAGATTGAACCGTTTTAAACCGGCTTAAATCGGATAAAAACGGATTGAAACGGTTTAAAGTGGTTTAAACCGGATAAAACCGGATAGAACCGGGTTAAACCGGTTTAAATCGGATAAAACCGGATTGACCCGGTTTCAAGCGGTTTAAACTGGATAAAAACGGATTGAACCGGTTTAAACAGGTTTAAACCGGATAAAAACGGTTTAAACCAGATAAAACCAAATTGAACCAGTTTAAACCGGATAAAACCAGATTGAACCGGTTTAAACCAGATAAAACCGGATTGAACCAGTTTAAACCAAATAGAACCGTATAGAACCGGTTTAAACTGGATAGAACCGGATAGAACCTGTTTAAACCGGATAAAACCAGATTGAACCGGTTTAAACCAGATAAAACCGGTTTGAACCGGTTTAAACTGGTTTCAACCGGATAGAACCGGATAGAACCGGTTTAAACTGGATTAAACCGGATTGAACCGGCTTAAACCGGTTTAAACCGGATAAAACCGGATAGAAACGGTTTAAACTGGATTAAACCGGATTGAACCGGTGTAAACCGGTTGAAACCGGATAAAAACGGATTGAAAGGGTTTAAACTGGTTTAAACTGGATAAAACTGGAATGAACCGGCTTAAACAGGTCTAAACCGGATAAAACCCGATTGAACAGGGTTAAACTGGTATAAACAGCATAGAACCGGTTTAAACTGGATAAAACCGGATTGAACCGGTTTAAACCAGATAAAACCGGATTGAACCGGTTTAATACGGTTTCAACCAGATAGAACCGGTTTAAACCGGATAAAACCTGATTGAACAGGTTTAAAGCAGTTTCAACTGTATGGAACCGGATAGAACTGGTTTAAACCGGATAAAACAGGATTGAACTTGTTTAAACCGGAGAAAACGGGATTGAACCGGTTTAAACTGGTTTCAACCGGATAGAAACGGATAGAACCGGTTTAAACTGAATAAAACCTGATTGAACCGGCTAAAATCGGTTTAAACCGGATAAAACCGGATTGAACCGGTTGAAACCGGTTTAAACCGGATAAAAACAGACTGAACCGGTTTAAACCGGATAAAACCGGATTGAACCGGTTTAATACGGTTTCAACCGGATAGAACTGGTTTAAACCGGATAAAACCTGATGGAAACGGTTTAAACCGGTTTCAACTGTATAGAACCGGATAGAACCGGTTTAAACCGGATAAAACAGGACTGAACTGGTTCAAACCGGTTTAAACCGGATATAACCGGACTGAACTGGATTAAACCGGTTTAAAACGGATAAAACCGGTTTAAACCGGATAAAACCAAATTGAACCAGTTTAAACCCCATAAAACCAGATTGAACCGGTTTAAAACGGATAAAACCGGATTGAACCAGTTTAAACCGGTTTAAATCAGATAGAAATGGATAGAACTGGTTTAAACCGGATAAAACCGGACTGAACCGGTTTGAAATGGTCTAAACCAGATAAAACCAGATTGAACTGGTTTCAACCGGTTTAAACCGGATAAAATAAGATTGAACCTGTTTAAACCGGATAAAACCGGATTGAACCAGCTTAAACCGGTAAAAACCGGATAAAACCGGATTGAACCGGTTTAAACTGGTTTCAACCGGATAGAACCTGATAGAAACGATATAAACCGGATAAAACCGGATTGAACCGGTTTAAACTGGTTTCAAACGGATAGAACCGGATAGAACCGGTTTAAACCGGATAAAACTGGATTGAACCGGTTTAAACCGGATAAAATCGGATTGATCCGGTTTAAACCGGTTTAAACAGGATAAAACCGGATTGAACTGGTTTATACCGGTTTAAACCGGATAAAACCGGTTCAAACGGGATAAAACCAAATTGAACCAGTTTAAACCGGATAATACCAGATTGAACCGGTTTAAGCCGGATAAAACCGGATTAAACTGGTTTAAACCGGATAAACTGGATAAAACCGGATAGAACCGGTTTAAACTGGATAAAACCGGAATGAACTGGTTTAAACCGGATAAAACCGGTTTAAAGCAGATAAATCCGGATTGAACCGGTTTAAACCGGTTTCAACCGGATAGAACCGGAATGAACTGGTCTAAACCGGATAAAACCGGTTTAAACCAGATAAAACCGGATTGAACCAGTTCAAACCGGTTTAAACCGGATAAAACCGGAATGAACTGGTTTAAACCGGATAAATCCGGATTGAACCGGATGAAACCGGTTGAAACCGGATATAAACGGATTGAAGCAGTTTAAACCGGTTGAAAACTGATAAAACCGGAATGAACTGGCCTAAACCGGTTTAAACCTGATAGGACCGGTTAAAACTGGATAAAACCAGATTGAACTGGCTTAAAAGGGTTTAAACCGGATAGAACCGGTTTAAACTGGATAAAACCGGATTGAACCAGCTTAAACAGGTTTAAACCGGGTAAAACCGGATTGAACCGGTTCAAACCGGTTTAAACCGGGTAAAACCAGAGTGAACTGGTTTAAACCAGATAAAACCGGATTGAACCGGTTTAAACCGGATAAAACCGGAATGAACTGGTTTAAACCGGATAAAACCGGACTGAACCAGTTTAAACCGGATAAAACCGGATTGAACCATTTCCAACCGGTTTTAACCGGATAAAACCGGAATGAACCGGTTTAAACCGGATAAAACCGGAATGAACCGGTTTAAACCGGATAAAACCGGATTGAACCGGTTTAAACCGGATAAAACCGGATTGAACCGGTTTAAACTGGTTTCAACCGGATAGAACCGGATAGAACCGGTTTAAACTGGATAAAACCGGATTGAACCAGCTTAAACTGCTTTAAACAGGATTAAACCGGTTTAAACCGGATAAAACCGGATTGAACCGGCTTAAACCGGTTTAAACCGTATAAAACCGGATTGAACCGGTTCAAACCGGTTTAAACCGGATAAAACCGGAATGAACTGGTTTAAACCGGTTTAAAACGGATAGAAGTGGATAGAAACGGTTTAAACCGGATAAAACCGGATTGAACCGGTGTAAACTGGTTGAAACCGGATAAAAACGGATTGAAAGGGTTTAAACCGGTTTAAACTGGATAAAACTGGAATGAACCGGCTTAAACAGGTCTAAACCGGATAAAACCCGATTGAACAGGCTTAAACTGGTATAAACAGCATAGAACCGGTTTAAACCGGATAAAACCGGATTGAAGCGGTTTAAACCGGTTGAAACCGGATAAAAACGGATTGAAAGGGTTTAAACCGGTTTAAACTGGATAAAACTGGAATGAACCGGCATAAACAGGTCTAAACCGGATAAAACCCGATTGAACAGGCTTAAACTGGTATAAACAGCATAGAACCGGTTTAAACCGGATAAAACCGGATTGAACCGGTTTAAACCGGTTGAAACCGGATAAAACCAGACTGAACCGTTTTAAACCGGATAAAACCGGATTTAACCGGTTCAATACGGTTTCAACCGGATTGAACCGGTTTTAAACCGGTTAAAACCTGATTGATCCGGTTTAAACCGTTTTCAACTGTATAGAACCGGATAGAACCGGTTTAAACTGGATAAAACAGGATTGAACTGGTTTAAACCGGATAAAACCGGATTGAACTGGTTTAAACTCGTTTCAACTGGATAGAAGTGGATAGAACAGGTTTAAACTGGATAAAACTGGATTGAACCGGCTTAAACCGGTTTAAACCAGATAAAACCGGATTGAACTGGCTTAAACCGGTTTAAACCAGATAAAACCGGATTGAACCGGTTCAAACCGGTTTAAACCGGATAGAACTGGAATGAACTGTTTTAAACCGGTTAAAACGGATAGAAACGGTTTAAACCGGATAAAACCGGATTGAACCAGTTTAAACCGGTTTAAACCAGATAGAAATGGATAGAACTGGTTTAAACTGGATAAAACTGGAATGAACCGGTTTGAACTGGTCTAAACCAGATAAAACCGGATTGAACTGGTTTCAAATGGTTTAAACCGGATAAAACAAGATTGAACCGGTTTAAACCGGATAAAACCAGATTGAACCAGCTTAAACCGGTTAAAACCGGATATAACCGGATTGATCCGGTTTAAACTGGTTTCAACCGGATAGAACCGGATAGAACCGGTTTAAACTGGATAAAACCGGATTGAACCGGCTTAAACCGGTTTAAACCGGATAAAACCAGATTGAACCGGTTTAAACCGGATAAAACCGGATTGAACCGGCTTAAACCGGTTTAAACCGGATAAAACCGGATTGAACCGGTTCAAACAGGTTTAAACCGGATAAAACCGGAATGAACTGGTTTAAACCGGTTTAAAACGGATAGAACCAGATAGAAACGGTATAAACCGGATAAAACCGGATTGAACCGGTGTAAACCGGTTGAAACTGGATAAAAACGGATTGAAAGGGTTTAAACCGGTTTAAGCTGGATAAAACCGGAATGAACCGGCTTAAACAGGTCTAAACTGGATAAAACCCGATTGAACAGGCTGAAACTGGTATAAACAGCATAGAACCGGTTTAAACCGGATAAAACCGGATTGAACTGGTCTAAACCAGACAAAGCCGGATTGAACTGGTTTCAACCGGTTCAAACCGGTTAAACAAGATTGAACCGGTTTAAACCGGATAAAACCGGATTGAACCAGCTTAAACCGGTTTAAACCAGATAAAACAGGGTTGAATTGGTTTAAACCGGATGAAATCGGATTGAACAGGTTTAAACCGGTTTAAACCATATAGAACTGGGTAAAACCGGTTGAAGCCGGATAAAACCGGATTGAACCGGTTTAAACCGGTTTACACCAGATAGAACCGGATAGAACCGGTTTAAACCAGATAAAACCGGATTGAACCGGTTTAAACCACATAAAACCGGATTGAAACAGTCTAAACCGGTTTAAACTGGAGAAAACCGGATTGAATAGTTTTAAACTGGATAAAACCGGATTGACGCAGTTTAAAGTGGTTTAAACCGGATAAAACCGGATTGAACCGGTTCAAACCGGTTTAAACCGGATAAAACCAAATTGAAACAGTTTAAACCGGATAAAATCAGATTGAACCGGTTCAAAAAGGATAAAACAGGACTGAACTAGTTGAAACCCGTTTAAACCAGATGGAAACGGATAGAACCAGTTTAAACCGGATAAAACCGGATTGAACTGGTTTAATCCAGTTAAAACAGGATAGGACAGGATAGAACCAGTTTAATCCGATTTAAAAAGGATAGAACCGGATAGAACCAGTCTAAACGAGATAAAACCGGATTGAACCGGTTCAAACTGGTTTAAACCGGATAAAACCGGATTAAACCGTTTTAAAGCGCTTTAAACCGGATAAAACCAGATTGAACCAGTTTAAGCCGATTAAAACCGGATTGAACTGGTTTAAACCGGTCTAAACCGGATAAAACCGGTTTAAACCGGATAAAACCAGATTGAACCGGTTTAAACCACATAAAACCGGATTGAACCGGTTCAAACCGGTTTAAACCGGATAAAACCGGAGTGAACTTGTTTAAACCGGATAAAAACCGGTTTAAAGTGGTTAAAACTGGATCGAACCAGCTTAAACCGGTTTAAACCGGATAAAACCGGAATGAACCACTTTAAACAGGTTTAAACCAGATAGAACCGCATAGAACCGGTTTCAACCGGTTTCAAACGGATTGAAACGGATAGAACCAGTTTAAACCAGATAAACCCGGATTGAAATGGTTTAAAATGGTTTAAACAGGATAGAACTGGATAGAACCGGTTCAAACCGGTTTAAACAGGATAGAACCGGATAGAATCGGTTTAAACCAGATAATACCGGATTGAACCGGTTTAAACCGGTTTAAACCGGATAAAACCGGATTGAACCGGATTAAACCGGATAAAACCGGAATGAACCGGTTTAAACTGGATAAAACCGGATTGAACCGGCTTAAACCGGTTTAGGCCGGATAAAACCAGATTGAACCGGTTTAAACCGCATAAAACCGGATTGAACCGGCTTAAACTGGTTTAAACCGGATAAAACCTGATTGAACCGGTTTAAACCGGTTTCAACAGGATAGAACCAGATAGAACCGGTTTAAACTGGATAAAACCGGATTGAACTGGCTTAAACCGGTTTAGACCGGATAAAACCAGATTGAACCGGTTTAAACCGGATAAAACCAGATTGAACTGGCTTAAACCGGTTTAAACTGGATAAAACCGGAATGAACCAGTTTAAGCCGGATAAAAACGTATTGAAACGGTATAAACCGGTTTCAACCGGATAAAACCAGACTGAACCGGTTTAAACTGGATAAAACCGGATTGAACCGGTTTAAACCGGATTCATTTGGATAGAACCGGATAGAACCGGTTTAAACCGTATAAAACCGGATTGAACCGGTTTAAACCAGTTTAAACCGGATAGAACCGGTTTCACCCGGATAAAACCGGATTGATCCGGTTTAAACCGGTTTAAACCGGATAAAACCGGATTGAACTGGATTAAACCGGTTTAAAACGGATAAAACCGGTTTAAACCGGATAAAACCAAATTGAACCAGTTTAAACGGGATAAAAGCAGATTGAACCGGTTTAAAACGGATAAAACCGGATTGAAACAGTTTAAACCGGTGGAAACCACATAGAAACAGATAGAACCGGTTTGAACCGGATAAAACCGGATCGAACCGGTTTAAACCGGTTTAAACCGGATCGAACCGGCTTAAACCAGTTTAAACCGGATAAAACAAGATTGAACCGGTTTAATACACTTTCAACCAGATAGAACAGGATAGAACCAGTTTAAACAGATAAAACCGGATTGAACCGGTTTAAACCGGTTTAAACAAGATAAAATCGGAGTGAACCAGTTTAAACCGGATAAAACCAGATTGAACCGGTTTAAACCGGATAAAACCGGATTGAACCGGCTTAAACCGGTTTAAACCGGATAAAACCGGATCGAACCGGTTTAAACCGGATTAAACCAGATTGAACCGGTTTAAACGGACAAAACCGGATAGAACCGGTATAAACCGGATCAAACCGGATTGAACTGGTTTAAACCAGTTTAAATAGGATAGAACCGGATACAACCGGTTTAAACTGGTTTAAACAGGATAGAAATGGATAGAACCGGTTTCAACCGTGTAAAACTTGATTCAACCAGTTTAAAGCGGTTTAAACCGGATACAACCAGATTGAACCAGTTTAAACCGGATAAAACTGGATTGAATCAGTTTAAACCCTTTTTAACCGGATAAAAATGGATTGAACCAGTTTAAACCGTTTTAAACCGGATAAAATCGGATTGAACCAGTTTAAAGCGGTTTAAAACGGATCAAACCAGATTGAACCGGTTAAAACCGGATAAAACCGGATTGAACCGGCTTAAACCGGTTTCAAGTTAATAAAACCGGACTGAACCGGTTTAAACCGGATAAAACCAAATTGAACCGGTTAAAACAGGATAAAACCGGATTGAACCGGTTTAAACTGGTTTAAACTGGATAAAACCGGAATGAACCACTTTAAACAGGTTTAAACCAGATAGAACCGGATTGAACCGGTTTAAACCGGTTTCAACAGGATAGAACCAGATAGAACCGGTTTAAACTGGATAAAACTGGATTGAACCGTCTTAAACCGTTTTAAACTGGATAAAACCGGATTGAACTGGTTCAAACCGGTTTAAACCGGATAAAACCGGAATGAACCAGTTTAAGCCGGATAAAAACATATTGAACCAGTTTAAACCGGTTTCAACCGGATAAAACCAGACTGAACCGGTTTAAACTGGATAAAATCGGATTGAACCGGTTTAATACGGTTTCAACCGGATAGAACCAGATTAAACCGGATAAAACCGGATTGAAACGGTTTAAACCGGTTTCAACTGGATAGAACCGGATAGAACCGGTTTAAACCGGATAAAACCGGATTGATCCGGTTTACACCAGTTTAAACCGGATAAAACCGGATTGAACTTGATTAAACCGGTTTAAACCGGATAAAACCAAATTGAACCAGCTTAAACCGGATAAAACCAGATTGAACCGGTTTAAAACGGATAAAACCGGATTGTACCAGTTTAAACTGGTTTAAACCAGATAGAAACAGATAGAAACGGTTTGAACCGGATAAAACCGGATCGAACCGGTTTAAACCGGTTTAAACCGATTAAAACCGGATTGAACCGGTTTAAACCGGTTTAAACAGGATAAAACCGGATTGAACTGGTTTATACCGGTTTAAACCGGATAAAACTGGTTTAAACGGGATAAAACCAAATTGAACCAGTTTAAACCGGATAATACCAGATTGAACCGGTTTAAGCCAGATAAAACCGGATAAAACCGGATTGAAGCTTTTTAAACCGGATAAAACAGTTTTGAACTAGTTTAAACCGGATAAAACCGGATTGAACCGGTTTAAGCCGGATAAAACCGGATTGAACCGGTTTAAACCGGATTCAACTGGATAGAACCGGATAGGACCGGTTCAACCCGGATAAAACCGGATTGATCCGGTTTAAACCGGTTTAAACCGGATAAAACCGGATAGAACTGGATTAAACCGGTTTAAAACGGATAAAACCGGTTTAAACCGGATAAAACCAAATTGAACCAGTTTAAAAGGGATAAAATCAGATTGAACCGTTTTAAACCGGATAAAACCAGAATGAACCGGTTAAAGCCGGATAAAGACATATTGAAATGGTATAAACCGGTTTGAACTGGATAAAACCAGACTGAACCGGTTTAAACTGGATAAAACCGGATTGAACCGGTTTAAACCGGATTCAACTGGATAGAACCGGATAGAACAGGTTTAAACCGGATAAAACCGGATTGAACCGGTTTAAACCAGTTTAAACCACATAGAAACAGATAGAACTGGTTTGAACTGGATAAAACCGGATCGAACCGGTTTAAACCGGTTTAAACCAGTTAAAACCGGATCGAACCGGCTTAAACCGGTTTAAACCGGATAAACCAAGATTGAACCGGTTTAATACAGTTTCAACCAGATAGAACCGGATAGAACCAGTTTAAACCGGTTTAAACAAGATAAAATCGGATTGAACCAGTTTAAACCGGATAAAACCAAATTGAACCGGTTTAAACCGGATAAAACCGGATCGAACCGGTTTAAACCGGATAAAACCGGATCGAACCAGTTTAAACCGGATTAAACCAGATTGAACCGGTTTAAACGGATAAAACCGGATAGAACCGGTTTAAACCGGATCAAACCGGATTGAACAGGTTTAAACCGGTTTAAATAGGATAGAACTGGATAGAACCGGTTTAAACTGGTTTAAACAGTATAGAAATGGATAGAACTGGTTTAAACCGTATAAACTCGGTTTCAACCAGTTTAAAGCGGTTTAAACCGGATACAACCAGATTGAACCGGTTTAAACCGGATAAAACTGGATTGAATCAGTTTAAACCCTTTCAAACCGGATAAAAACGAATTGAACCAGTTTAAACCGGTTTAAACCGGATAAAACCGGATTGAACCAGTTCAAACTGGTTTAAAACGGATAAAAACGGATTGAACCGGTTTAAACCAGTTTCAACAGGATAGAACCAGATAGAACTGGTTTAAACTGGATAAAACCGGATCGAACCGGCTTAAACCGGTTTAAACCGGATAAAACCAGATTGAACCGGTTTAATACAGTTTCAACCGGATATAACCGGTTTAAACCGGATAAAACTGGATTGAATCAGTTTAAACCCTTTTGAACCGGATAAAAACGAATTGAACCAGTTTAAACCGGTTTAAACCGGATAAAACCGGATTGAACCAGTTTAAAGCGGTTTAAAACGGATAAAACCAGATTGAACCGGTTTAAACCGGATAAAACCGCATTGCACCGGCTTAAACCGGTTTAAACTGGATAAAACCGGACTGAACCGGTTTAATCCGTATAAAATCGGATTGAACTGGTTTAAACGGGTTTACACCAGATAAAACCGGATTGAACCGGTTTAAACCGGTTTAAACCGGATAAAACAGGATTGAACTGGTTTAAAACGGTTTAAACCGGATAAAACCAGATTGAACCGGTTGAAAACGAATAAACCCGGATTGAACTGGTTTAAACCGGATAAAACCGGATCGAACCGGGTTAAACCGGTTTAAACCGGATACAACCGGATCGAACCGGTTTAAACCGGTTTGAGCGGGAAAAAAACAGATTGAACCGGTTTAAACCGGTTTAAAGTGGTTAAAACTGGATCGAACCAGCTTAAACCGGTTTAAACCGGATAAAACCGGAATGAACCACTTTAAACAGGTTTAAACCAGATAGAACCGCAGAGAACCGGTTTCAACCGGTTTCAAACGGATTGAAACGGATAGAACCAGTTTAAACCAGATAAACCCGGATTGAAATGGTTTAAAATGGTTTAAACAGGATAGAACTGGATAGAACCGGTTCAAACCGGTTTAAACAGGATAGAACTGGATAGAATCGGTTTAAACCAGATAATACCGGATTGAACCGGTTTAAACCGGTTTAAACCGGATAAAACCGGATTGAACCGGATTAAACCGGATAAAACCGGAATGAACCGGTTTAAACTGGATAAAACCGGATTGAACCGGCTTAAACCGGTTTAGGCCGGATAAAACCAGATTGAACCGGTTTAAACCGCATAAAACCGGATTGAACCGGCTTAAACTGGTTTAAACCGGATAAAACCTGATTGAACCGGTTTAAACCGGTTTCAACAGGATAGAACCAGATAGAACCGGTTTAAACTGGATAAAACCGGATTGAACTGGCTTAAACCGGTTTAGACCGGATAAAACCAGATTGAACCGGTTTAAACCGGATAAAACCGGATTGAACTGGCTTAAACCGGTTTAAACTGGATAAAACCGGAATGAACCAGTTTAAGCCGGATAAAAACGTATTGAAACGGTATAAACCGGTTTCAACCGGATAAAACCAGACTGAACCGGTTTAAACTGGATAAAACCGGATTGAACCGGTTTAAACCGGATTCATTTGGATAGAACCGGATAGAACCGGTTTAAACCATATAAAACCGGATTGAACCGGTTTAAACCAGTTTAAACCGGATAGAACCGGTTTCACCCGGATAAAACCGGATTGATCCGGTTTAAACCGGTTTAAACCGGATAAAACCAAATTGAACCAGTTTAAACGGGATAAAAGCAGATTGAACCGGTTTAAAACGGATAAAACCGGATTGAAACAGTTTAAACCGGTGGAAACCACATAGAAACAGATAGAACCGGTTTGAACCGGATAAAACCGGATCGAACCGGTTTAAACCGGTTAAAACCGGATCGAACCGGCTTAAACCAGTTTAAACCGGATAAAACAAGATTGAACCGGTTTAATACACTTTCAACCAGATAGAACAGGATAGAACCAGTTTAAACAGATAAAACCGGATTGAACCGGTTTAAACCGGTTTAAACAAGATAAAATCGGAGTGAACCAGTTTAAACCGGATAAAACCAGATTGAACCGGTTTAAACCGGATAAAACCGGATCGAACCGGCTTAAACCGGTTTAAACCGGATAAAACCGGATCGAACCGGTTTAAACCGGATTAAACCAGATTGAACCGGTTTAAACGGATAAAACCGGATAGAACCGGTATAAACCGGATCAAACCGGATTGAACTGGTTTAAACCAGTTTAAATAGGATAGAACCGGATACAACCGGTTTAAACTGGTTTAAACAGGATAGAAATGGATAGAACCGGTTTAAACCGTGTAAAACTTGATTCAACCAGTTTAAAGCGGTTTAAACCGGATACAACCAGATTGAACCAGTTTAAACCGGATAAAACTGGATTGAATCAGTTTAAACCCTTTTTAACCGGATAAAAATGGATTGAACCAGTTTAAACCGTTTTAAACCGGATAAAATCGGATTGAACCAGTTTAAAGCGGTTTAAAACGGATCAAACCAGATTGAACCGGTTAAAACCGGATAAAACCGGATTGAACCGGCTTAAACCGGTTTCAAGTTAATAAAACCGGACTGAACCGGTTTAAACCGGATAAAACCAGATTGAACCGGTTAAAACAGGATAAAACCGGATTGAACCGGTTTAAACTGGTTTAAACTGGATAAAACCGGAATGAACCACTTTAAACAGGTTTAAACCAGATAGAACCGGATTGAACCGGTTTAAACCGGTTTCAACAGGATAGAACCAGATAGAACCGGTTTAAACTGGATAAAACTGGATTGAACCGTCTTAAACCGTTTTAAACTGGATAAAACCGGATTGAACCGGTTCAAACCGGTTTAAACCGGATAAAACCGGAATGAACCAGTTTAAGCCGGATAAAAACATATTGAACCAGTTTAAACCGGTTTCAACCGGATAAAACCAGACTGAACCGGTTTAAACTGGATAAAATCGGATTGAACCGGTTTAATACGGTTTCAACCGGATAGAACCAGATTAAACCGGATAAAAACGGATTGAAACGGTTTAAACCGGTTTCAACTGGATAGAACCGGATAGAACCGGTTTAAACCGGATAAAACCGGATTGATCCGGTTTACACCAGTTTAAACCGGATAAAACCGGATTGAACTTGATTAAACCGGTTTAAACCGGATAAAACCAAATTGAACCAGCTTAAACCGGATAAAACCAGATTGAACCGGTTTAAAACGGATAAAACCGGATTGTACCAGTTTAAACTGGTTTAAACCAGATAGAAACAGATAGAAACGGTTTGAACCGGATAAAACCGGATCGAACCGGTTTAAACCGGTTAAAACCGGATTGAACCGGTTTAAACCGGTTTAAACAGGATAAAACCGGATTGAACTGGTTTATACCGGTTTAAACCGGATAAAACTGGTTTAAACGGGATAAAACCAAATTGAACCAGTTTAAACCGGATAATACCAGATTGAACAGGTTTAAGCCAGATAAAACCGGATAAAACCGGATTGAAGCTTTTGAAACCGGATAAAACAGTTTTGAACTAGTTTAAACCGGATAAAACCGGATTGAACCGGTTTAAGCCGGATAAAACCGGATTGAACCGGTTTAAACCGGATTCAACTGGATAGAACCGGATAGGACCGGTTCAACCCGGATAAAACCGGATTGATCCGGTTTAAACCGGTTTAAACCGGATAAAACCGGATAGAACTGGATTAAACCGGTTTAAAACGGATAAAACCGGTTTAAACCGGATAAAACCAAATTGAACCAGTTTAAAAGGGATAAAATCAGATTGAACCGTTTTAAACCGAATAAAACCAGAATGAACCGGTTAAAGCCGGATAAAGACATATTGAAATGGTATAAACCGGTTTCAACTGGATAAAACCAGACTGAACCGGTTTAAACTGGATAAAACCGGATTGAACCGGTTTAAACCGGATTCAACTGGATAGAACCGGATAGAACAGGTTTAAACCGGATAAAACCGGATTGAACCGGTTTAAACCAGTTTAAACCACATAGAAACAGATAGAACTGGTTTGAACCGGATAAAACCGGATCGAACCGGTTTAAACCGGTTTAAACCAGTTAAAACCGGATCGAACCGGCTTAAACCGGTTTAAACGGGATAAAACAAGATTGAACCGGTTTAATACAGTTTCAACCAGATAGAACCGGATAGAACCAGTTTAAACCGGTTTAAACAAGATAAAATCGGATTGAACCAGTTTAAACTGGATAAAACCAAATTGAACCGGTTTAAACCGGATAAAACCGGATCGAACCGGTTTAAACCGGATAAAACCGGATCGAACCAGTTTAAACCGGATTAAACCAGATTGAACCGGTTTAAACGGATAAAACCGGATAGAACCGGTTTAAACCGGATCAAACCGGATTGAACAGGTTTAAACCGGTTTAAATAGGATAGAACTGGATAGAACCGGTTTAAACTGGTTTAAACAGTATAGAAATGGATAGAACTGGTTTAAACCGTATAAACTCGGTTTCAACCAGTTTAAAGCGGTTTAAACCGGATACAACCAGATTGAACCGGTTTAAACCGGATAAAACTGGATTGAATCAGTTTAAACCCTTTCAAACCGGATAAAAACGAATTGAACCAGTTTAAACCGGTTTAAACCGGATAAAACCGGATTGAACCAGTTCAAACTGGTTTAAAACGGATAAAACCGGATTGAACCGGTTTAAACCAGTTTCAACAGGATAGAACCAGATAGAACTGGTTTAAACTGGATAAAACCGGATCGAACCGGCTTAAACCGGTTTAAACCGGATAAAACCAGATTGAACCGGTTTAATACAGTTTCAACCGGATATAACCGGTTTAAACCGGATAAAACTGGATTGAATCAGTTTAAACCCTTTTGAACCGGATAAAAACGAATTGAACCAGTTTAAACCGGTTTCAACCGGATAAAACCGGATTGAACCAGTTTAAAGCGGTTTAAAACGGATAAAACCAGATTGAACCGGTTTAAACCGGATAAAACCGCATTGCACCGGCTTAAACCGGTTTAAACTGGATAAAACCGGACTGAACCGGTTTAATCCGTATAAAATCGGATTGAACTGGTTTAAACCGGTTTACACCAGATAAAACCGGATTGAACCGGTTTAAACCGGTTTAAACCGGATAAAACAGGATTGAACCGGTTTAAAACGGTTTAAACCGGATAAAACCAGATTGAACCGGTTGAAAACGAATAAACCCGGATTGAACTGGTTTAAACCGGATAAAACCGGATCGAACCGGGTTAAACCGGTTTAAACCGGATACAACCGGATCGAACCGGTTTAAACCGGTTTGAGCGGGAAAAAAACAGATCGAACCGGTTTAAACCGGTTTAAAGTGGTTAAAACTGGATCGAACCAGCTTAAACCGGTTTAAACCGGATAAAACCGGAATGAACCACTTTAAACAGGTTTAAACCAGATAGAACCGCAGAGAACCGGTTTCAACTGGTTTCAAACGGATTGAAACGGATAGAACCAGTTTAAACCAGATAAACCCGGATTGAAATGGTTTAAAATGGTTTAAACAGGATAGAACTGGATAGAACCGGTTCAAACCGGTTTAAACAGGATAGAACCGGATAGAATCGGTTTAAACCAGATAATACCGGATTGAACCGGTTTAAACCAGTTTAAACCGGATAAAACCGGATTGAACCGGATTAAACCGGATAAAATCGGAATGAACCGGTTTAAACTGGATAAAACCGGATTGAACCGGCTTAAACCGGTTTAGGCCGGATAAAACCAGATTGAACCGGTTTAAACCGCATAAAACCGGATTGAACCGGCTTAAACTGGTTTAAACCGGATAAAACCTGATTGAACCGGTTTAAACCGGTTTCAACAGGATAGAACCAGATAGAACCGGTTTAAACTGGATAAAACCGGATTGAAATGGCTTAAACCGGTTTAGGCCGGATAAAACCAGATTGAACCGGTTTAAACCGGATAAAACCGGATTGAACTGGCTTAAACCGGTTTAAACTGGATAAAACCGGAATGAACCAGTTTAAGCCGGATAAAAACGTATTGAAACGGTATAAACCGGTTTCAACCGGATAAAACCAGACTGAACCGGTTTAAACTGGATAAAACCGGATTGAACCGGTTTAAGCCGGATTCATTTGGATAGAACCGGATAGAACCGGTTTAAACCGTATAAAACCGGATTGAACCGGTTTAAACCAGTTTAAACCGGATAGAACCGGTTTCACCCGGATAAAACCGGATTGATCCGGTTTAAACCGGTTTAAACCGGATAAAACCGGATTGAACTGGATTAAACCGGTTTAAAACGGATAAAACCGGTTTAAACCGGATAAAACCAAATTGAATCAGTTTAAACGGGATTAAAGCAGATTGAACCGGTTTAAAACGGATAAAACTGGATTGAAACAGTTTAAACCGGTGGAAACCACATAGAAACAGATAGAACCGGTTTGAACCGGATAAAACCGGATCGAACCGGTTTAAACTGGTTTAAACCGGTTAAAACCGGATCGAACCGGCTTAAACCAGTTTAAACCGGATAAAACAAGATTGAACCGGTTTAATACACTTTCAACCAGATAGAACTGGATAGAACCAGTTTAAACAGATCAAACCGGATTGAACCGGTTTAAACCGGTTTAAACAAGATAAAATCGGAGTGAACCAGTTTAAACCGGATAAAACCAGATTGAACCGGTTTAAACCGGATAAAACCGGATCGAACCGGCTTAAACCGGTTTAAACCGGATAAAACCGGATCGAACCGGATTAAACCAGATTGAACCGGTTTAAACGGATAAAACCGGATAGAACCGGTATAAACCGGATCAAACCGGATTGAACTGGTTTAAACCAGTTTAAATAGGATAGAACCGGATACAACCGGTTTAAACTGGTTTAAACAGGATAGAAATGGATAGAACCGGTTTAAACCGTGTAAAACTGGATTCAACCAGTTTAAAGCGGTTTAAACCGGATACAACCAGATTGAACCAGTTTAAACCGGATAAAACTGGATTGAATCAGTTTAAACCCTTTTTAACCGGATAAAAACGGATTGAACCAGTTTAAACCGTTTTAAACCGGATAAAATCGGATTGAACCAGTTTAAAGCGGTTTAAAACGGATAAAACCAGATTGAACCGGTTAAAACCGGATAAAACCGGATTGAACCGGCTTAAACCGGTTTAAAGTGGATAAAACCGGACTGAACCGGTTTAAACCGGATAAAACCAGATTGAACCGGTTAAAACAGAATAAAACCGGATTGAACCGGTTTAAACTGGTTTAAACCGGATAAAACCGGAATGAACCACTTTAAACAGGTTTAAACCAGATAGAACCGGATTGAACCGGTTTAAACCGGTTTCAACAGGATAGAACCAGATAGAACCGGTTTAAACTGGATAAAACTGGATTGAACCGTCTTAAACCGTTTTAAACTGGATAAAACCGGATTGAACCGTTTCAAACCGGTTTAAACCAGATAAAACCGGAATGAACCAGTTTAAGCCGGATAAAAACATATTGAACCAGTTTAAACCGGTTTCAACCGGATAAAACCAGACTGAACCGGTTTAAACTGGATAAAACCGGATTGAACCGGTTTAATACGGTTTCAACCGGATAGAACCAGATTAAACCGGATAAAAGCGGATTGAAACGGTTTAAACCGGTTTCAACTGGATAGAACCGGATAGAACCGGTTTAAACCGGATAAAACCGGATTGAACCGGTTTAAATCAGTTTAAATCGGATAGAACCGGTTTAACCCGGAAAAAACCGGATTGATCGGGTTTACACCAGTTTAAACCGGATAAAACCGGATTGAACTTGATTAAACCGGTTTAAACCGGATAAAACCAAATTGAACCAGCTTAAACCGGATAAAACCAGATTGAACCGGTTTAAAACGGATAAAACCGGATTGTACCAGTTTAAACTGGTTTAAACCAGATAGAAACAGATAGAAACGGTTTGAACCGGATAAAACCGGATCGAACCGGTTTAAACCGGTTTAAACCGGTTAAAACCGGATTGAACCGGTTTAAACCGGTTTAAACAGGATAAAACCGGATTGAACTGGTTTATACCGGTTTAAAGCGGATAAAACTGGTTTAAACGGGATAAAACCAAATTGAACCAGTTTAAACCGGATAATACCAGATTGAACCGGTTTAAGCCAGATAAAACCGGATAAAACCGGATTGAAGCTTTTTAAACCGGATAAAACAGTTTTGAACTAGTTTAAACTGGATAAAACCGGATTGAACCGGTTTAAGCCGGATAAAACCGGATTGAACCGGTTTAAACCGGATTCAACTGGATAGAACCGGATAGGACCGGTTCAACCCGGATAAAACCGGATTGATCCGGTTTAAACCGGTTTAAACCGGATAAAACCGGATAGAACTGGACTAAACCGGTTTAAAACGGATAAAACCGGTTTAAACCGGATAAAACCAAATTGAACCAGTTTAAAAGGGATAAAATCAGATTGAACCGTTTTAAACCGGATAAAACCAGAATGAACCGGTTAAAGCCGGATAAAGACATATTGAAATGGTATAAACCGGTTTCAACTGGATAAAACCAGACTGAACCGGTTTAAACTGGATAAAACCGGATTGAACCGGTTTAAACCGGATTCAACTGGATAGAACCGGATAGAACAGGTTTAAACCGGATAAAACCGGATTGAACCGGTTTAAACCAGTTTAAACCACATAGAAACAGATAGAACTGGTTTGAACCGGATAAAACCGGATCGAACCGGTTTAAACCGGTTTAAACCAGTTAAAACCGGATCGAACCGGCTTAAACCGGTTTAAACCGGATAAAACAAGATTGAACCGGTTTAATACAGTTTCAACCAGATAGAACCGGATAGAACCAGTTTAAACCGGTTTAAACAAGATAAAATCGGATTGAACCAGTTTAAACTGGATAAAACCAAATTGAACCGGTTTAAACCGGATAAAACCGGATCGAACCGGTTTAAACCGGATAAAACCGGATCGAACCAGTTTAAACCGGATTAAACCAGATTGAACCGGTTTAAACGGATAAAACCGGATAGAACCGGTTTAAACCGGATCAAAACGGATTGAAAAGGTTTAAACCGGTTTAAATAGGATAGAACTGGATAGAACCGGTTTAAACTGGTTTAAACAGTATAGAAATGGATAGAACTGGTTTAAACCGTATAAACTCGGTTTCAACCAGTTTAAAGCGGTTTAAACCGGATACAACCAGATTGAACCGGTTTAAACCGGATAAAACTGGATTGAATCAGTTTAAACCCTTTTAAACCGGATAAAAACGAATTGAACCAGTTTAAACCGGTTTAAACCGGATAAAACCGGATTGAACCAGTTCAAACTGGTTTAAAACGGATAAAACCGGATTGAACCGGTTTAAACCAGTTTCAACAGGATAGAACCAGATAGAACTGGTTTAAACTGGATAAAACCGGATCGAACCGGCTTAAACCGGTTTAAACCGGATAAAACCAGATTGAACCGGTTTAATACAGTTTCAACCGGATATAACCGGTTTAAACCGGATAAAACTGGATTGAATCAGTTTAAACCCTTTTGAACCGGATAAAAACGAATTGAACCAGTTTAAACCGGTTTCAACCGGATAAAACCGGATTGAACCAGTTTAAAGCGGTTTAAAACGGATAAAACCAGATTGAACCGGTTTAAACCGGATAAAACCGCATTGCACCGGCTTAAACCGGTTTAAACTGGATAAAACCGGACTGAACCGGTTTAATCCGTATAAAATCGGATTGAACTGGTTTAAACCGGTTTACACCAGATAAAACCGGATTGAACCGGTTTAAACCGGTTTAAACCGGATAAAACAGGATTGAACCGGTTTAAAACGGTTTAAACCGGATAAAACCAGATTGAACCGGTTGAAAACGAATAAACCCGGATTGAACTGGTTTAAACCGGATAAAACCGGATCGAACCGGGTTAAACCGGTTTAAACCGGATACAACCGGATCGAACCGGTTTAAACCGGTTTGAGCGGGAAAAAAACAGATCGAACCGGTTTAAACCGGTTTAAAGTGGTTAAAACTGGATCGAACCAGCTTAAACCGGTTTAAACCGGATAAAACCGGAATGAACCACTTTAAACAGGTTTAAACCAGATAGAACCGCATAGAACCGGTTTCAACCGGTTTCAAACGGATTGAAACGGATAGAACCAGTTTAAACCAGATAAACCCGGATTGAAATGGTTTAAAATGGTTTAAACAGGATAGAACTGGATAGAACCGGTTCAAACCGGTTTAAACAGGATAGAACCGGATAGAATCGGTTTAAACCAGATAATACCGGATTGAACCGGTTTAAACCGGTTTAAACCGGATAAAACCGGATTGAACCGGATTAAACCGGATAAAACCGGAATGAACCGGTTTAAACTGGATAAAACCGGATTGAACCGGCTTAAACCGGTTTAGGCCGGATAAAACCAGATTGAACCGGTTTAAACCGCATAAAACCGGATTGAACCGGCTTAAACTGGTTTAAACCGGATAAAACCTGATTGAACCGGTTTAAACCGGTTTCAACAGGATAGAACCAGATAGAACCGGTTTAAACTGGATAAAACCGGATTGAACTGGCTTAAACCGGTTTAGACCGGATAAAACCAGATTGAACCGGTTTAAACCGGATAAAACCGGATTGAACTGGCTTAAACCGGTTTAAACTGGATAAAACCGGAATGAACCAGTTTAAGCCGGATAAAAACGTATTGAAACGGTATAAACCGGTTTCAACCGGATAAAACCAGACTGAACCGGTTTAAACTGGATAAAACCGGATTGAACCGGTTTAAACCGGATTCATTTGGATAGAACCGGATAGAACCGGTTTAAACCGTATAAAACCGGATTGAACCGGTTTAAACCAGTTTAAACCGGATAGAACCGGTTTCATCCGGATAAAACCGGATTGATCCGGTTTAAACCGGTTTAAACCGGATAAAACCGGATTGAACTGGATTAAACCGGTTTAAAACGGATAAAACCGGTTTAAACCGGATAAAACCAAATTGAACCAGTTTAAACGGGATAAAAGCAGATTGAACCGGTTTAAAACGGATAAAACCGGATTGAAACAGTTTAAACCGGTGGAAACCACATAGAAACAGATAGAACCGGTTTGAACCGGATAAAACCGGATCGAACCGGTTTAAACCGGTTTAAACCGGATCGAACCGGCTTAAACCAGTTTAAACCGGATAAAACAAGATTGAACCGGTTTAATACACTTTCAACCAGATAGAACAGGATAGAACCAGTTTAAACAGATAAAACCGGATTGAACCGGTTTAAACCGGTTTAAACAAGATAAAATCGGAGTGAACCAGTTTAAACCGGATAAAACCAGATTGAACCGGTTTAAACCGGATAAAACCGGATTGAACCGGCTTAAACCGGTTTAAACCGGATAAAACCGGATCGAACCGGTTTAAACCGGATTAAACCAGATTGAACCGGTTTAAACGGACAAAACCGGATAGAACCGGTATAAACCGGATCAAACCGGATTGAACTGGTTTAAACCAGTTTAAATAGGATAGAACCGGATACAACCGGTTTAAACTGGTTTAAACAGGATAGAAATGGATAGAACCGGTTTCAACCGTGTAAAACTTGATTCAACCAGTTTAAAGCGGTTTAAACCGGATACAACCAGATTGAACCAGTTTAAACCGGATAAAACTGGATTGAATCAGTTTAAACCCTTTTTAACCGGATAAAAATGGATTGAACCAGTTTAAACCGTTTTAAACCGGATAAAATCGGATTGAACCAGTTTAAAGCGGTTTAAAACGGATCAAACCAGATTGAACCGGTTAAAACCGGATAAAACCGGATTGAACCGGCTTAAACCGGTTTCAAGTTAATAAAACCGGACTGAACCGGTTTAAACCGGATAAAACCAAATTGAACCGGTTAAAACAGGATAAAACCGGATTGAACCGGTTTAAACTGGTTTAAACTGGATAAAACCGGAATGAACCACTTTAAACAGGTTTAAACCAGATAGAACCGGATTGAACCGGTTTAAACCGGTTTCAACAGGATAGAACCAGATAGAACCGGTTTAAACTGGATAAAACTGGATTGAACCGTCTTAAACCGTTTTAAACTGGATAAAACCGGATTGAACCGGTTCAAACCGGTTTAAACCGGATAAAACCGGAATGAACCAGTTTAAGCCGGATAAAAACATATTGAACCAGTTTAAACCGGTTTCAACCGGATAAAACCAGACTGAACCGGTTTAAACTGGATAAAATCGGATTGAACCGGTTTAATACGGTTTCAACCGGATAGAACCAGATTAAACCGGATAAAACCGGATTGAAACGGTTTAAACCGGTTTCAACTGGATAGAACCGGATAGAACCGGTTTAAACCGGATAAAACCGGATTGATCCGGTTTACACCAGTTTAAACCGGATAAAACCGGATTGAACTTGATTAAACCGGTTTAAACTGGATAAAACCAAATTGAACCAGCTTAAACCGGATAAAACCAGATTGAACCGGTTTAAAACGGATAAAACCGGATTGTACCAGTTTAAACTGGTTTAAACCAGATAGAAACAGATAGAAACGGTTTGAACCGGATAAAACCGGATCGAACCGGTTTAAACCGGTTTAAACCGATTAAAACCGGATTGAACCGGTTTAAACCGGTTTAAACAGGATAAAACCGGATTGAACTGGTTTATACCGGTTTAAACCGGATAAAACTGGTTTAAACGGGATAAAACCAAATTGAACCAGTTTAAACCGGATAATACCAGATTGAACCGGTTTAAGCCAGATAAAACCGGATAAAACCGGATTGAAGCTTTTTAAACCGGATAAAACAGTTTTGAACTAGTTTAAACCGGATAAAACCGGATTGAACCGGTTTAAGCCGGATAAAACCGGATTGAACCGGTTTAAACCGGATTCAACTGGATAGAACCGGATAGGACCGGTTCAACCCGGATAAAACCGGATTGATCCGGTTTAAACCGGTTTAAACCGGATAAAACCGGATAGAACTGGATTAAACCGGTTTAAAACGGATAAAACCGGTTTAAACCGGATAAAACCAAATTGAACCAGTTTAAAAGGGATAAAATCAGATTGAACCGTTTTAAACCGGATAAAACCAGAATGAACCGGTTAAAGCCGGATAAAGACATATTGAAATGGTATAAACCGGTTTGAACTGGATAAAACCAGACTGAACCGGTTTAAACTGGATAAAACCGGATTGAACCGGTTTAAACCGGATTCAACTGGATAGAACCGGATAGAACAGGTTTAAACCGGATAAAACCGGATTGAACCGGTTTAAACCAGTTTAAACCACATAGAAACAGATAGAACTGGTTTGAACTGGATAAAACCGGATCGAACCGGTTTAAACCGGTTTAAACCAGTTAAAACCGGATCGAACCGGCTTAAACCGGTTTAAACCGGATAAACCAAGATTGAACCGGTTTAATACAGTTTCAACCAGATAGAACCGGATAGAACCAGTTTAAACCGGTTTAAACAAGATAAAATCGGATTGAACCAGTTTAAACCGGATAAAACCAAATTGAACCGGTTTAAACCGGATAAAACCGGATCGAACCGGTTTAAACCGGATAAAACCGGATCGAACCAGTTTAAACCGGATTAAACCAGATTGAACCGGTTTAAACGGATAAAACCGGATAGAACCGGTTTAAACCGGATCAAACCGGATTGAACAGGTTTAAACCGGTTTAAATAGGATAGAACTGGATAGAACCGGTTTAAACTGGTTTAAACAGTATAGAAATGGATAGAACTGGTTTAAACCGTATAAACTCGGTTTCAACCAGTTTAAAGCGGTTTAAACCGGATACAACCAGATTGAACCGGTTCAAACCGGATAGAACCGGAGAGAACCAGTTTAACCGGATAAAACCGGATTGAACCGGTTTAAACCGGTTTAAACCGGATAAAACCGGATTGAACTGGTTTAAACCGGTTTCAACCGGATAGAACTGGATAGAACCGGTTTTAAACCGGATAAAACCGGATTGAACCGGTTTAAACCGGATAAAACCGGATTGAACCGGTTTAAACTGGTTTCAACCGGATAGAACCGGATAGAACCGGTTTAAACTGGATAAAACCGGATTGAACTGGCTTAAACCGGTTTAAACCGGATAAAACCGGATTGAACCGGTTCAAACTGGTTTAAACCGGATCAAACCAGATTGAACCGGTTTAAACCGGATAAAACCGGATAAAACCGGAATGAACTGGTTTAAACCGGTTTAAAACGGATATTACCGGATAGAAATGGTATAAACCGGATAAAACTGGATTGAACCGGTGTAAACCGGTTGAAACTGGATAAAAACGGATTGAAAGGGTTTAAACCGGTTTAAGCTGGATAAAACCGGAATGAACCGGCTTAAGCAGGTCTAAACTGGATAAAACCCGATTGAACAGGCTTAAACTGGTATAAACAGCATAGAACCAGTTTAAACCGGATAAAACCGGATTGAACTGGTCTAAACCGGACAAAACCGGATTGAACTGGTTTCAACCGGTTTAAACCGGATAAAACAAGATTGAACCGGTTTAAACCGGATAAAACCGGATTGAACCAGCTTAAACCGGTTTAAACCGGATAAAACTGGGTTGAATTGGTTGAAACCAGATGAAATCAGATTGAACAGGTTTAAACCGGTTTAAACCGTATAGAACTGGGTAAAACGGGTGGAAGCCGGATAAAACCGGATTGATCCGGTTTAAACCGTTTAAACAGGATAAAACCGGATTGAACTGGTTTATACCGGTTTAAACCGGATAAAACCAGTTTAAACGGGATAAAACAAAATTGAACCAGTTTAAACCGGATAATACCAGATTGAACCGGATTAAGCCGGATAAAACCGGATTAACCGGTATAAAGCGGTTTAAACCGGATAGAACAGGTTTAAACCGGATAAAACCGGATTGAACCGGTTCAAACCGTTTTAAACCGGATAAAACCGGATTGAACCGGTTCAAACCGGTTGAAAACGGATAAAACCGGATTGAACCGGTTCAACCAGATTTAAAACGGTTAAAATCGGATTGAACCGGTTCAAACCGGTTTAAACCGGATAAAACCAAATTGAACCAGTTTAAACCGGATAAAACCAGACTGAACCGGTTTAACATGGATAAAACCAGATTGAACCAGTTTAAACCGGTTTAAACCAGATAGAAACGGATAGAACCGGTTTAAACCGGATAAAGACGGATTGAACCGGTTTGAACCGGTCTAAACCGGATAGAACCGGTTTCAACCAGTTTAAACCGGATATAACCAGATTGAACCGGTTTAAACCGGATAAAACTGGGTTGAATCGGTTTAAACCGGATGAAATCGGATTAAACAGGTTTAAACCTGTTTAAACCATATAGAACCGGGTAAAACCGGTTGAAACCGGATAAAACCGGATTGAACCGTATTAAACCGGTTTCAACCGGATAGAACCGGATAGAACCGGTTTAAACCGGATAGAACCGGATAGAACCGGTTTAAACCGGATAAAACCGGATTGAACCGGTTTAAACCGGTTTAAAGTGGATAAAACCGGATTGAACTGGTTTAAACAGGATAAAACCAGATTGAACCGGTTGAAACCGGTTTCAACCGGATAGAACAGGATAGAACTGGTTTGAACTGGATAAAACCGGATTGAAACAGTCTAAACCCGTTTAAACTGGAGAAAACCGGATTGAATAGGTTTAAACTGGATAAAACCGGATTGACCCAGTTTAAACCGGTTTAAACCGGATAAAACCGGATTGAACCGGTTCAAACCGGTTTAAACTGGATAAAACCAAATTGAAACAGTTTAAACCGGATAAAATCAGATTGAACCGGTTCAAAACGGATAAAACCGGATTGAACCAGTTGAAACCCGTTTAAACCAGATGGAAACGGATAGAACCGGTTTAAACCGGATAAAACCGTATTGAACTGGTTTAATCCAGTTAAAACAGGATAGAACAGGATAGAACCAGTTTAATCCGATTTAAAAAGGATAGAACAGGATAGAACCGGTCTAAATGAGATAAAACCGGATTGAACTGGTTCAAACTGGTTTAAACCGGATAAAAACGGATTAAACCGTTTTAAAGCGCTTTAAACTGGATAAAACCAGATTGAACCAGTTTAAGCCGATTAAAACCGGATTGAACTGGTTTAAACCGGTCTAAACCGGATAAAACCGGTTTAAACCGGATAGAACCAGATAGAACCGGTCTAAACCGGATAAAACCGGATTGAACCGGTTTAAACCGGTTTAAACCGGATAAAACCGGATTGAACTGGTTTAAACCGGATAAAAACGTACTGAACCGGTTTAAACTGGTTTCAACAGGATAGAACTGGATAGAACCGGTTTAAACCGGATAAAACCGGATTGAAGCGGTTTAAACGGGTTAAAACCGGATAAAACCAGATTGAAACGGTTTAAACCGGATTGAACCGGCTTAAACCGGATAAAACCGGAATGAACTGGTTTAAACCGGTTTAAACCGGAAAAAACGGATTGAACCGGTTTAAACTGGATAAAACCGGATAGAACCGGTTCAATCCGGATTAAACCAGATGAAAACCGATTGAACCGGTTTAAACCGGTTTAAACCGGATAAAACCGGATTGAAGCGGTGTAAACCGGTTTAAACCGGATAGAACCGGTTTAAACCGGATAAAACCAGATTGAACCAGTTTGAACCGGTTTAAACCGGATAAAACCGGATTGATCCGGTATAAACCAGATAAAAACGGATTGAACCGGTTTAAACCGGCTTAAACCAGATAGAACTGGATAGAACCGGTTTAAACCGGAAGGAACCGAATAGAACCGGTTTAAACCGGATAAAACCGGATTGAACCGGTTTAAACCGGTTTAAAGTGGATAAAACCGGATTGAACTGGTTTAAACCGGATAAAACCGGATTGAACCGGTTTAAACTGGTTTCAACCGGATAGAACCGGATAGAACCGGTTTAAACTGGATAAAACCGGATTGAACCTGTTTAAACCGGTTTAAACTGGAGAAAACCGGATTGAAGAGGTTTAAACCGAATAAAACCGGATTGACCCGGTTTAATCCGGTTTAAACCGGATAAAACCGGATTGAACCGGTTCAAACCTGTTTAAACCGGATAAAACCAAATTGAACCAGTTTAAACCGGATAAAATCAGATTGAACTGGTTTAAAACGTATAAAACCGGATTGAACCAGTTTAAACCCTTTTAAACCAGATGGAAACGGATAGAACCGGTTTAAACCGGATAAAACCGAATTGAACCGGTTTAATCCAGTTAAAACAGGATAGAACAGGATAGAACTAGTTTAATCCGATTTAAAAAGGATAGAACCGGATAGAACCGGTTTAAACGAGATAAAACCGGATTGAACCGGTTTAAACTGGTTTAAACCTGATAAAACCGGATTGAAACGGTTCAAACTGGTTTAAACCGGATAAAACCGGATTAAACCGTTTTAAAGCGGTTTAAACCGGATAAAACCAGATTGAACCGGTTTAATCCGATTAAAACCGGATTGAACTGGTTTAAACTGGTCTAAACCGGATAAAACCGGTTTAAACCGGATAAAACGAGATTGAACCGGTTTTAAACCGGATAAAACCGGATTGAACCGGTTTAAACCGGATAAAACCGGATTGAACCGGTTTAAACTGGTTTCAACCGGATAGAACCGGATAGAACCGGTTTAAACTGGATAAAACCGGATTGAACCGGCTTAAACCGGTTTAAACCGGATAAAACCGGATTGAACCGGTTCAAACTGGTTTAAACCGGATCAAACCAGATTGAACCGGTTTAAACCGGATAAAACCGGATTGAACCGGCTTAAACCGGTTTAAACCGGATAAAACCGGATTGAACCGGTTCAAACTGGTTGAAACCGGATAAAACCGGATTGAACTGGTTCAAACCGGTTGAAACCGGATAAAACCGGAATGAACTGGTTTAAACCGGTTGAAAACGGATAGAACCGGATAGAAATGGTATAAACCGGATAAAACTGGATTGAACCGGTGTAAACCGGTTGAAACTGGATAAAAACGGATTGAAAGGGTTTAAACCGGTTTAAGCGGGATAAAACCGGAATGAACCGGCTTAAACAGGTCTAAACTGGATAAAACCCGATTGAACAGGCTTAAACTGGTATAAACAGCATAGAACCGGTTTAAACCGGATAAAACCGGATTGAACTGGTCTAAACCGGACAAAACCGGATTGAACTGGTTTCAACCGGTTTAAACCGGATAAAACAAGATTGAACCGGTTTAAACCGGATAAAACCGGATTGAACCAGCTTAAACCGGTTTAAACCGGATAAAACTGGGTTGAATTGGTTTAAACCAGATGAAATCGGATTGAACAGGTTTGAACCGGTTTAAACCATATAGAACTGGGTAAAACTGGTGGAAGCCGGATAAAACCGGATTGATCCGGTTTAAACCGGTTTAAACAGGATAAAACCGGATTGAACTGGTTTATACCGGCTTAAACCGGATAAAACCGGTTTAAACGGGATAAAACCAAATTGAACCAGTTTAAACCGGATAATACCAGATTGAACCGGTTCAAACAGATTTAAAACGGTTAAAACCGGATTGAACCGGTTCAAACCGGTTTAAACCGGATAAAACCAAATTGAACCAGTTTAAACCGGATAAAACCAGACTGAACCGGTTTAAAATGGATAAAACCAGATTGAACCAGTTTAAACCGGTTTAAACCAGATAGAAACGGATAGAACCGGCTTAAACCGGATAAAGACGGATTGAACCGGTTTGAACCGGTCTAAACCGTATAGAACCGTTTTCAACCAGTTTAAACCGGATAAAACCAGATTGAACCAGATTAAACCGGATAAAACCGGATTGAACCAGCTTAAACCGGTTTAAACCCGATAAAACCGGATTGAACCGGTTTAAACCGGATAAAATGGGATTGAACCGGTTTAAACCGGTTTTGAACGGATAGAACCGGGCTAAACCGGTTTAAACCGGATAAAACCGGATAGAACCGGTTTAAACCGGATAAAACCGGATTGAACAGTTTCAAACCGGTTTAAACCGGATAGAACAGGTTTAAACCGGATAAAAACAGATTGAAACTGTTTAAACCGGATAAAACCGCATAGAACCGGATCTAACCGGTTTAAACCAGATTGAAATGGGTAGAACCGGTTTAAACCAGATAAAACCGGATTGAACTGGTTTAAACCGGTTTAAACAGGATAGAACCAGATAGAACCGTTTTAAAGCGGATAAAACCGGATTGAACCAGTTTAAAGTGGGTTAAACCGGATAAAACCAGATTGAACCGGTCTAAAACTGGATAAAACCGGATAGAACCGGTTTAAACCGGATAAAAACAGATTGAACCGGTTTAAACCGAATAAAACCGGATTGAACCGGCTTAAACCGGTTTAAACCGGATAGAACCGGTTTCAACCAGTTTAAACCGGATAAAACCAGATTGAACCGGTTTAAACCGGATAAAACCGGATTGAACCGGCTTAAACTGGTTTAAACCGGATAAAACCGGATTGAACCGGTTTAAACCGGATAAAAACGTATTGAACTGGTTTAAACTGGATAGAATCGGATAGAACCGGTTTTAACCGGATAGAAACGGATAGAACCGGTTTAAACCGGATAAAACCGGATTGAATAGGTTGAAACCGGATAAAAACTGTTTGAACAGGCTTAAACCGGTTATAAACGGATTGAACCGGTTTAAACCGCTTTAAACCGGATAAAACCGGATTGAACCATTTCAAACCGGTTTAAACCGGATAGAACAGGTTTAAACCGGATAAAATCAGATTGAGCCAGTTTAAAGTGGTTTAAACCGGATAAAACCAGATTGAATCGGTCTAAAACCGGATAAAACCGGATAGAACCGGTTTAAACCGGATAAAACCATATTGAACCAGTTTAAACCGGTTGAAACAGGATAGAACCGGTTTAAACTGGATAAAACCGGATTGAAACAGTTTAAACCCGTTTAAACCAGATAAAACCAGATTGAACCGTTTTAAACCGGCTTAAATCGGATAAAAACGGATTGAAACGGTTTAAAGTGGTTTAAACCGGATAAAACCGGATAGAACCGGGTTAAACCGGTTTAAATCGGATAAAACCGGATTGACCCGGTTTCAAGCGGTTTAAACTGGATAAAAACGGATTGAACCGGTTTAAACAGGTTTAAACCGGATAAAAACGGTTTAAACCAGATAAAACCAAATTGAACCAGTTTAAACCGGATAAAACCAGATTGAACCGGTTTAAACCAGATAAAACCGGATTGAACCAGTTTAAACCAAATAGAACCGTATAGAACCGGTTTAAACTGGATAGAACCGGATAGAACCTGTTTAAACCGGATAAAACCAGATTGAACCGGTTTAAACCAGATAAAACCGGTTTGAACCGGTTTAAACTGGTTTCAACCGGATAGAACCGGATAGAACCGGTTTAAACTGGATTAAACCGGATTGAACCGGCTTAAACCGGTTTAAACCGGATAAAACCGGATAGAAACGGTTTAAACTGGATTAAACCGGATTGAACCGGTGTAAACCGGTTGAAACCGGATAAAAACGGATTGAAAGGGTTTAAACTGGTTTAAACTGGATAAAACTGGAATGAACCGGCTTAAACAGGTCTAAACCGGATAAAACCCGATTGAACAGGGTTAAACTGGTATAAACAGCATAGAACCGGTTTAAACTGGATAAAACCGGATTGAACCGGTTTAAACCAGATAAAACCGGATTGAACCGGTTTAATACGGTTTCAACCAGATAGAACCGGTTTAAACCGGATAAAACCTGATTGAACAGGTTTAAAGCAGTTTCAACTGTATGGAACCGGATAGAACTGGTTTAAACCGGATAAAACAGGATTGAACTTGTTTAAACCGGAGAAAACGGGATTGAACCGGTTTAAACTGGTTTCAACCGGATAGAAACGGATAGAACCGGTTTAAACTGAATAAAACCTGATTGAACCGGCTAAAATCGGTTTAAACCGGATAAAACCGGATTGAACCGGTTGAAACCGGTTTAAACCGGATAAAAACAGACTGAACCGGTTTAAACCGGATAAAACCGGATTGAACCGGTTTAATACGGTTTCAACCGGATAGAACTGGTTTAAACCGGATAAAACCTGATGGAAACGGTTTAAACCGGTTTCAACTGTATAGAACCGGATAGAACCGGTTTAAACCGGATAAAACAGGACTGAACTGGTTCAAACCGGTTTAAACCGGATATAACCGGACTGAACTGGATTAAACCGGTTTAAAACGGATAAAACCGGTTTAAACCGGATAAAACCAAATTGAACCAGTTTAAACCCCATAAAACCAGATTGAACCGGTTTAAAACGGATAAAACCGGATTGAACCAGTTTAAACCGGTTTAAATCAGATAGAAATGGATAGAACTGGTTTAAACCGGATAAAACCGGACTGAACCGGTTTGAAATGGTCTAAACCAGATAAAACCAGATTGAACTGGTTTCAACCGGTTTAAACCGGATAAAATAAGATTGAACCTGTTTAAACCGGATAAAACCGGATTGAACCAGCTTAAACCGGTAAAAACCGGATAAAACCGGATTGAACCGGTTTAAACTGGTTTCAACCGGATAGAACCTGATAGAAACGATATAAACCGGATAAAACCGGATTGAACCGGTTTAAACTGGTTTCAAACGGATAGAACCGGATAGAACCGGTTTAAACCGGATAAAACTGGATTGAACCGGTTTAAACCGGATAAAATCGGATTGATCCGGTTTAAACCGGTTTAAACAGGATAAAACCGGATTGAACTGGTTTATACCGGTTTAAACCGGATAAAACCGGTTCAAACGGGATAAAACCAAATTGAACCAGTTTAAACCGGATAATACCAGATTGAACCGGTTTAAGCCGGATAAAACCGGATTAAACTGGTTTAAACCGGATAAACTGGATAAAACCGGATAGAACCGGTTTAAACTGGATAAAACCGGAATGAACTGGTTTAAACCGGATAAAACCGGTTTAAAGCAGATAAATCCGGATTGAACCGGTTTAAACCGGTTTCAACCGGATAGAACCGGAATGAACTGGTCTAAACCGGATAAAACCGGTTTAAACCAGATAAAACCGGATTGAACCAGTTCAAACCGGTTTAAACCGGATAAAACCGGAATGAACTGGTTTAAACCGGATAAATCCGGATTGAACCGGATGAAACCGGTTGAAACCGGATATAAACGGATTGAAGCAGTTTAAACCGGTTGAAAACTGATAAAACCGGAATGAACCGGCCTAAACCGGTTTAAACCTGATAGGACCGGTTAAAACTGGATAAAACCAGATTGAACTGGCTTAAAAGGGTTTAAACCGGATAGAACCGGTTTAAACTGGATAAAACCGGATTGAACCAGCTTAAACAGGTTTAAACCGGGTAAAACCGGATTGAACCGGTTCAAACCGGTTTAAACCGGGTAAAACCAGAGTGAACTGGTTTAAACCAGATAAAACCGGATTGAACCGGTTTAAACCGGATAAAACCGGAATGAACTGGTTTAAACCGGATAAAACCGGACTGAACCAGTTTAAACCGGATAAAACCGGATTGAACCATTTCCAACCGGTTTTAACCGGATAAAACCGGAATGAACCGGTTTAAACCGGATAAAACCGGAATGAACCGGTTTAAACCGGATAAAACCGGATTGAACCGGTTTAAACCGGATAAAACCGGATTGAACCGGTTTAAACTGGTTTCAACCGGATAGAACCGGATAGAACCGGTTTAAACTGGATAAAACCGGATTGAACCAGCTTAAACTGCTTTAAACAGGATTAAACCGGTTTAAACCGGATAAAACCGGATTGAACCGGCTTAAACCGGTTTAAACCGTATAAAACCGGATTGAACCGGTTCAAACCGGTTTAAACCGGATAAAACCGGAATGAACTGGTTTAAACCGGTTTAAAACGGATAGAAGTGGATAGAAACGGTTTAAACCGGATAAAACCGGATTGAACCGGTGTAAACTGGTTGAAACCGGATAAAAACGGATTGAAAGGGTTTAAACCGGTTTAAACTGGATAAAACTGGAATGAACCGGCTTAAACAGGTCTAAACCGGATAAAACCCGATTGAACAGGCTTAAACTGGTATAAACAGCATAGAACCGGTTTAAACCGGATAAAACCGGATTGAAGCGGTTTAAACCGGTTGAAACCGGATAAAAACGGATTGAAAGGGTTTAAACCGGTTTAAACTGGATAAAACTGGAATGAACCGGCATAAACAGGTCTAAACCGGATAAAACCCGATTGAACAGGCTTAAACTGGTATAAACAGCATAGAACCGGTTTAAACCGGATAAAACCGGATTGAACCGGTTTAAACCGGTTGAAACCGGATAAAACCAGACTGAACCGTTTTAAACCGGATAAAACCGGATTTAACCGGTTCAATACGGTTTCAACCGGATTGAACCGGTTTAAACCGGTTAAAACCTGATTGATCCGGTTTAAACCGTTTTCAACTGTATAGAACCGGATAGAACCGGTTTAAACTGGATAAAACAGGATTGAACTGGTTTAAACCGGATAAAACCGGATTGAACTGGTTTAAACTCGTTTCAACTGGATAGAAGTGGATAGAACAGGTTTAAACTGGATAAAACTGGATTGAACCGGCTTAAACCGGTTTAAACCAGATAAAACCGGATTGAACTGGCTTAAACCGGTTTAAACCAGATAAAACCGGATTGAACCGGTTCAAACCGGTTTAAACCGGATAGAACTGGAATGAACTGTTTTAAACCGGTTAAAACGGATAGAAACGGTTTAAACCGGATAAAACCGGATTGAACCAGTTTAAACCGGTTTAAACCAGATAGAAATGGATAGAACTGGTTTAAACTGGATAAAACTGGAATGAACCGGTTTGAACTGGTCTAAACCAGATAAAACCGGATTGAACTGGTTTCAAATGGTTTAAACCGGATAAAACAAGATTGAACCGGTTTAAACCGGATAAAACCAGATTGAACCAGCTTAAACCGGTTAAAACCGGATATAACCGGATTGATCCGGTTTAAACTGGTTTCAACCGGATAGAACCGGATAGAACCGGTTTAAACTGGATAAAACCGGATTGAACCGGCTTAAACCGGTTTAAACCGGATAAAACCAGATTGAACCGGTTTAAACCGGATAAAACCGGATTGAACCGGCTTAAACCGGTTTAAACCGGATAAAACCGGATTGAACCGGTTCAAACAGGTTTAAACCGGATAAAACCGGAATGAACTGGTTTAAACCGGTTTAAAACGGATAGAACCAGATAGAAACGGTATAAACCGGATAAAACCGGATTGAACCGGTGTAAACCGGTTGAAACTGGATAAAAACGGATTGAAAGGGTTTAAACCGGTTTAAGCTGGATAAAACCGGAATGAACCGGCTTAAACAGGTCTAAACTGGATAAAACCCGATTGAACAGGCTGAAACTGGTATAAACAGCATAGAACCGGTTTAAACCGGATAAAACCGGATTGAACTGGTCTAAACCAGACAAAGCCGGATTGAACTGGTTTCAACCGGTTCAAACCGGTTAAACAAGATTGAACCGGTTTAAACCGGATAAAACCGGATTGAACCAGCTTAAACCGGTTTAAACCAGATAAAACAGGGTTGAATTGGTTTAAACCGGATGAAATCGGATTGAACAGGTTTAAACCGGTTTAAACCATATAGAACTGGGTAAAACCGGTTGAAGCCGGATAAAACCGGATTGAACCGGTTTAAACCGGTTTACACCAGATAGAACCGGATAGAACCGGTTTAAACCAGACAAAACCGGATTGAACCGGTTTAAACCACATAAAACCGGATTGAAACAGTCTAAACCGGTTTAAACTGGAGAAAACCGGATTGAATAGTTTTAAACTGGATAAAACCGGATTGACGCAGTTTAAAGTGGTTTAAACCGGATAAAACCGGATTGAACCGGTTCAAACCGGTTTAAACCGGATAAAACCAAATTGAAACAGTTTAAACCGGATAAAATCAGATTGAACCGGTTCAAAAAGGATAAAACAGGACTGAACTAGTTGAAACCCGTTTAAACCAGATGGAAACGGATAGAACCAGTTTAAACCGGATAAAACCGGATTGAACTGGTTTAATCCAGTTAAAACAGGATAGGACAGGATAGAACCAGTTTAATCCGATTTAAAAAGGATAGAACCGGATAGAACCAGTCTAAACGAGATAAAACCGGATTGAACCGGTTCAAACTGGTTTAAACCGGATAAAACCGGATTAAACCGTTTTAAAGCGCTTTAAACCGGATAAAACCAGATTGAACCAGTTTAAGCCGATTAAAACCGGATTGAACTGGTTTAAACCGGTCTAAACCGGATAAAACCGGTTTAAACCGGATAAAACCAGATTGAACCGGTTTAAACCACATAAAACCGGATTGAACCGGTTCAAACCGGTTTAAACCGGATAAAACCGGAGTGAACTTGTTTAAACCGGATAAAAACCGGTTTAAAGTGGTTAAAACTGGATCGAACCAGCTTAAACCGGTTTAAACCGGATAAAACCGGAATGAACCACTTTAAACAGGTTTAAACCAGATAGAACCGCATAGAACCGGTTTCAACCGGTTTCAAACGGATTGAAACGGATAGAACCAGTTTAAACCAGATAAACCCGGATTGAAATGGTTTAAAATGGTTTAAACAGGATAGAACTGGATAGAACCGGTTCAAACCGGTTTAAACAGGATAGAACCGGATAGAATCGGTTTAAACCAGATAATACCGGATTGAACCGGTTTAAACCGGTTTAAACCGGATAAAACCGGATTGAACCGGATTAAACCGGATAAAACCGGAATGAACCGGTTTAAACTGGATAAAACCGGATTGAACCGGCTTAAACCGGTTTAGGCCGGATAAAACCAGATTGAACCGGTTTAAACCGCATAAAACCGGATTGAACCGGCTTAAACTGGTTTAAACCGGATAAAACCTGATTGAACCGGTTTAAACCGGTTTCAACAGGATAGAACCAGATAGAACCGGTTTAAACTGGATAAAACCGGATTGAACTGGCTTAAACCGGTTTAGACCGGATAAAACCAGATTGAACCGGTTTAAACCGGATAAAACCGGATTGAACTGGCTTAAACCGGTTTAAACTGGATAAAACCGGAATGAACCAGTTTAAGCCGGATAAAAACGTATTGAAACGGTATAAACCGGTTTCAACCGGATAAAACCAGACTGAACCGGTTTAAACTGGATAAAACCGGATTGAACCGGTTTAAACCGGATTCATTTGGATAGAACCGGATAGAACCGGTTTAAACCGTATAAAACCGGATTGAACCGGTTTAAACCAGTTTAAACCGGATAGAACCGGTTTCACCCGGATAAAACCGGATTGATCCGGTTTAAACCGGTTTAAACCGGATAAAACCGGATTGAACTGGATTAAACCGGTTTAAAACGGATAAAACCGGTTTAAACCGGATAAAACCAAATTGAACCAGTTTAAACGGGATAAAAGCAGATTGAACCGGTTTAAAACGGATAAAACCGGATTGAAACAGTTTAAACCGGTGGAAACCACATAGAAACAGATAGAACCGGTTTGAACCGGATAAAACCGGATCGAACCGGTTTAAACCGGTTTAAACCGGATCGAACCGGCTTAAACCAGTTTAAACCGGATAAAACAAGATTGAACCGGTTTAATACACTTTCAACCAGATAGAACAGGATAGAACCAGTTTAAACAGATAAAACCGGATTGAACCGGTTTAAACCGGTTTAAACAAGATAAAATCGGAGTGAACCAGTTTAAACCGGATAAAACCAGATTGAACCGGTTTAAACCGGATAAAACCGGATTGAACCGGCTTAAACCGGTTTAAACCGGATAAAACCGGATCGAACCGGTTTAAACCGGATTAAACCAGATTGAACCGGTTTAAACGGACAAAACCGGATAGAACCGGTATAAACCGGATCAAACCGGATTGAACTGGTTTAAACCAGTTTAAATAGGATAGAACCGGATACAACCGGTTTAAACTGGTTTAAACAGGATAGAAATGGATAGAACCGGTTTCAACCGTGTAAAACTTGATTCAACCAGTTTAAAGCGGTTTAAACCGGATACAACCAGATTGAACCAGTTTAAACCGGATAAAACTGGATTGAATCAGTTTAAACCCTTTTTAACCGGATAAAAATGGATTGAACCAGTTTAAACCGTTTTAAACCGGATAAAATCGGATTGAACCAGTTTAAAGCGGTTTAAAACGGATCAAACCAGATTGAACCGGTTAAAACCGGATAAAACCGGATTGAACCGGCTTAAACCGGTTTCAAGTTAATAAAACCGGACTGAACCGGTTTAAACCGGATAAAACCAAATTGAACCGGTTAAAACAGGATAAAACCGGATTGAACCGGTTTAAACTGGTTTAAACTGGATAAAACCGGAATGAACCACTTTAAACAGGTTTAAACCAGATAGAACCGGATTGAACCGGTTTAAACCGGTTTCAACAGGATAGAACCAGATAGAACCGGTTTAAACTGGATAAAACTGGATTGAACCGTCTTAAACCGTTTTAAACTGGATAAAACCGGATTGAACTGGTTCAAACCGGTTTAAACCGGATAAAACCGGAATGAACCAGTTTAAGCCGGATAAAAACATATTGAACCAGTTTAAACCGGTTTCAACCGGATAAAACCAGACTGAACCGGTTTAAACTGGATAAAATCGGATTGAACCGGTTTAATACGGTTTCAACCGGATAGAACCAGATTAAACCGGATAAAACCGGATTGAAACGGTTTAAACCGGTTTCAACTGGATAGAACCGGATAGAACCGGTTTAAACCGGATAAAACCGGATTGATCCGGTTTACACCAGTTTAAACCGGATAAAACCGGATTGAACTTGATTAAACCGGTTTAAACCGGATAAAACCAAATTGAACCAGCTTAAACCGGATAAAACCAGATTGAACCGGTTTAAAACGGATAAAACCGGATTGTACCAGTTTAAACTGGTTTAAACCAGATAGAAACAGATAGAAACGGTTTGAACCGGATAAAACCGGATCGAACCGGTTTAAACCGGTTTAAACCGATTAAAACCGGATTGAACCGGTTTAAACCGGTTTAAACAGGATAAAACCGGATTGAACTGGTTTATACCGGTTTAAACCGGATAAAACTGGTTTAAACGGGATAAAACCAAATTGAACCAGTTTAAACCGGATAATACCAGATTGAACCGGTTTAAGCCAGATAAAACCGGATAAAACCGGATTGAAGCTTTTTAAACCGGATAAAACAGTTTTGAACTAGTTTAAACCGGATAAAACCGGATTGAACCGGTTTAAGCCGGATAAAACCGGATTGAACCGGTTTAAACCGGATTCAACTGGATAGAACCGGATAGGACCGGTTCAACCCGGATAAAACCGGATTGATCCGGTTTAAACCGGTTTAAACCGGATAAAACCGGATAGAACTGGATTAAACCGGTTTAAAACGGATAAAACCGGTTTAAACCGGATAAAACCAAATTGAACCAGTTTAAAAGGGATAAAATCAGATTGAACCGTTTTAAACCGGATAAAACCAGAATGAACCGGTTAAAGCCGGATAAAGACATATTGAAATGGTATAAACCGGTTTGAACTGGATAAAACCAGACTGAACCGGTTTAAACTGGATAAAACCGGATTGAACCGGTTTAAACCGGATTCAACTGGATAGAACCGGATAGAACAGGTTTAAACCGGATAAAACCGGATTGAACCGGTTTAAACCAGTTTAAACCACATAGAAACAGATAGAACTGGTTTGAACTGGATAAAACCGGATCGAACCGGTTTAAACCGGTTTAAACCAGTTAAAACCGGATCGAACCGGCTTAAACCGGTTTAAACCGGATAAACCAAGATTGAACCGGTTTAATACAGTTTCAACCAGATAGAACCGGATAGAACCAGTTTAAACCGGTTTAAACAAGATAAAATCGGATTGAACCAGTTTAAACCGGATAAAACCAAATTGAACCGGTTTAAACCGGATAAAACCGGATCGAACCGGTTTAAACCGGATAAAACCGGATCGAACCAGTTTAAACCGGATTAAACCAGATTGAACCGGTTTAAACGGATAAAACCGGATAGAACCGGTTTAAACCGGATCAAACCGGATTGAACAGGTTTAAACCGGTTTAAATAGGATAGAACTGGATAGAACCGGTTTAAACTGGTTTAAACAGTATAGAAATGGATAGAACTGGTTTAAACCGTATAAACTCGGTTTCAACCAGTTTAAAGCGGTTTAAACCGGATACAACCAGATTGAACCGGTTTAAACCGGATAAAACTGGATTGAATCAGTTTAAACCCTTTCAAACCGGATAAAAACGAATTGAACCAGTTTAAACCGGTTTAAACCGGATAAAACCGGATTGAACCAGTTCAAACTGGTTTAAAACGGATAAAAACGGATTGAACCGGTTTAAACCAGTTTCAACAGGATAGAACCAGATAGAACTGGTTTAAACTGGATAAAACCGGATCGAACCGGCTTAAACCGGTTTAAACCGGATAAAACCAGATTGAACCGGTTTAATACAGTTTCAACCGGATATAACCGGTTTAAACCGGATAAAACTGGATTGAATCAGTTTAAACCCTTTTGAACCGGATAAAAACGAATTGAACCAGTTTAAACCGGTTTAAACCGGATAAAACCGGATTGAACCAGTTTAAAGCGGTTTAAAACGGATAAAACCAGATTGAACCGGTTTAAACCGGATAAAACCGCATTGCACCGGCTTAAACCGGTTTAAACTGGATAAAACCGGACTGAACCGGTTTAATCCGTATAAAATCGGATTGAACTGGTTTAAACGGGTTTACACCAGATAAAACCGGATTGAACCGGTTTAAACCGGTTTAAACCGGATAAAACAGGATTGAACTGGTTTAAAACGGTTTAAACCGGATAAAACCAGATTGAACCGGTTGAAAACGAATAAACCCGGATTGAACTGGTTTAAACCGGATAAAACCGGATCGAACCGGGTTAAACCGGTTTAAACCGGATACAACCGGATCGAACCGGTTTAAACCGGTTTGAGCGGGAAAAAAACAGATTGAACCGGTTTAAACCGGTTTAAAGTGGTTAAAACTGGATCGAACCAGCTTAAACCGGTTTAAACCGGATAAAACCGGAATGAACCACTTTAAACAGGTTTAAACCAGATAGAACCGCAGAGAACCGGTTTCAACCGGTTTCAAACGGATTGAAACGGATAGAACCAGTTTAAACCAGATAAACCCGGATTGAAATGGTTTAAAATGGTTTAAACAGGATAGAACTGGATAGAACCGGTTCAAACCGGTTTAAACAGGATAGAACTGGATAGAATCGGTTTAAACCAGATAATACCGGATTGAACCGGTTTAAACCGGTTTAAACCGGATAAAACCGGATTGAACCGGATTAAACCGGATAAAACCGGAATGAACCGGTTTAAACTGGATAAAACCGGATTGAACCGGCTTAAACCGGTTTAGGCCGGATAAAACCAGATTGAACCGGTTTAAACCGCATAAAACCGGATTGAACCGGCTTAAACTGGTTTAAACCGGATAAAACCTGATTGAACCGGTTTAAACCGGTTTCAACAGGATAGAACCAGATAGAACCGGTTTAAACTGGATAAAACCGGATTGAACTGGCTTAAACCGGTTTAGACCGGATAAAACCAGATTGAACCGGTTTAAACCGGATAAAACCGGATTGAACTGGCTTAAACCGGTTTAAACTGGATAAAACCGGAATGAACCAGTTTAAGCCGGATAAAAACGTATTGAAACGGTATAAACCGGTTTCAACCGGATAAAACCAGACTGAACCGGTTTAAACTGGATAAAACCGGATTGAACCGGTTTAAACCGGATTCATTTGGATAGAACCGGATAGAACCGGTTTAAACCATATAAAACCGGATTGAACCGGTTTAAACCAGTTTAAACCGGATAGAACCGGTTTCACCCGGATAAAACCGGATTGATCCGGTTTAAACCGGTTTAAACCGGATAAAACCAAATTGAACCAGTTTAAACGGGATAAAAGCAGATTGAACCGGTTTAAAACGGATAAAACCGGATTGAAACAGTTTAAACCGGTGGAAACCACATAGAAACAGATAGAACCGGTTTGAACCGGATAAAACCGGATCGAACCGGTTTAAACCGGTTAAAACCGGATCGAACCGGCTTAAACCAGTTTAAACCGGATAAAACAAGATTGAACCGGTTTAATACACTTTCAACCAGATAGAACAGGATAGAACCAGTTTAAACAGATAAAACCGGATTGAACCGGTTTAAACCGGTTTAAACAAGATAAAATCGGAGTGAACCAGTTTAAACCGGATAAAACCAGATTGAACCGGTTTAAACCGGATAAAACCGGATCGAACCGGCTTAAACCGGTTTAAACCGGATAAAACCGGATCGAACCGGTTTAAACCGGATTAAACCAGATTGAACCGGTTTAAACGGATAAAACCGGATAGAACCGGTATAAACCGGATCAAACCGGATTGAACTGGTTTAAACCAGTTTAAATAGGATAGAACCGGATACAACCGGTTTAAACTGGTTTAAACAGGATAGAAATGGATAGAACCGGTTTAAACCGTGTAAAACTTGATTCAACCAGTTTAAAGCGGTTTAAACCGGATACAACCAGATTGAACCAGTTTAAACCGGATAAAACTGGATTGAATCAGTTTAAACCCTTTTTAACCGGATAAAAATGGATTGAACCAGTTTAAACCGTTTTAAACCGGATAAAATCGGATTGAACCAGTTTAAAGCGGTTTAAAACGGATCAAACCAGATTGAACCGGTTAAAACCGGATAAAACCGGATTGAACCGGCTTAAACCGGTTTCAAGTTAATAAAACCGGACTGAACCGGTTTAAACCGGATAAAACCAGATTGAACCGGTTAAAACAGGATAAAACCGGATTGAACCGGTTTAAACTGGTTTAAACTGGATAAAACCGGAATGAACCACTTTAAACAGGTTTAAACCAGATAGAACCGGATTGAACCGGTTTAAACCGGTTTCAACAGGATAGAACCAGATAGAACCGGTTTAAACTGGATAAAACTGGATTGAACCGTCTTAAACCGTTTTAAACTGGATAAAACCGGATTGAACCGGTTCAAACCGGTTTAAACCGGATAAAACCGGAATGAACCAGTTTAAGCCGGATAAAAACATATTGAACCAGTTTAAACCGGTTTCAACCGGATAAAACCAGACTGAACCGGTTTAAACTGGATAAAATCGGATTGAACCGGTTTAATACGGTTTCAACCGGATAGAACCAGATTAAACCGGATAAAAACGGATTGAAACGGTTTAAACCGGTTTCAACTGGATAGAACCGGATAGAACCGGTTTAAACCGGATAAAACCGGATTGATCCGGTTTACACCAGTTTAAACCGGATAAAACCGGATTGAACTTGATTAAACCGGTTTAAACCGGATAAAACCAAATTGAACCAGCTTAAACCGGATAAAACCAGATTGAACCGGTTTAAAACGGATAAAACCGGATTGTACCAGTTTAAACTGGTTTAAACCAGATAGAAACAGATAGAAACGGTTTGAACCGGATAAAACCGGATCGAACCGGTTTAAACCGGTTAAAACCGGATTGAACCGGTTTAAACCGGTTTAAACAGGATAAAACCGGATTGAACTGGTTTATACCGGTTTAAACCGGATAAAACTGGTTTAAACGGGATAAAACCAAATTGAACCAGTTTAAACCGGATAATACCAGATTGAACCGGTTTAAGCCAGATAAAACCGGATAAAACCGGATTGAAGCTTTTGAAACCGGATAAAACAGTTTTGAACTAGTTTAAACCGGATAAAACCGGATTGAACCGGTTTAAGCCGGATAAAACCGGATTGAACCGGTTTAAACCGGATTCAACTGGATAGAACCGGATAGGACCGGTTCAACCCGGATAAAACCGGATTGATCCGGTTTAAACCGGTTTAAACCGGATAAAACCGGATAGAACTGGATTAAACCGGTTTAAAACGGATAAAACCGGTTTAAACCGGATAAAACCAAATTGAACCAGTTTAAAAGGGATAAAATCAGATTGAACCGTTTTAAACCGGATAAAACCAGAATGAACCGGTTAAAGCCGGATAAAGACATATTGAAATGGTATAAACCGGTTTCAACTGGATAAAACCAGACTGAACCGGTTTAAACTGGATAAAACCGGATTGAACCGGTTTAAACCGGATTCAACTGGATAGAACCGGATAGAACAGGTTTAAACCGGATAAAACCGGATTGAACCGGTTTAAACCAGTTTAAACCACATAGAAACAGATAGAACTGGTTTGAACCGGATAAAACCGGATCGAACCGGTTTAAACCGGTTTAAACCAGTTAAAACCGGATCGAACCGGCTTAAACCGGTTTAAACGGGATAAAACAAGATTGAACCGGTTTAATACAGTTTCAACCAGATAGAACCGGATAGAACCAGTTTAAACCGGTTTAAACAAGATAAAATCGGATTGAACCAGTTTAAACTGGATAAAACCAAATTGAACCGGTTTAAACCGGATAAAACCGGATCGAACCGGTTTAAACCGGATAAAACCGGATCGAACCAGTTTAAACCGGATTAAACCAGATTGAACCGGTTTAAACGGATAAAACCGGATAGAACCGGTTTAAACCGGATCAAACCGGATTGAACAGGTTTAAACCGGTTTAAATAGGATAGAACTGGATAGAACCGGTTTAAACTGGTTTAAACAGTATAGAAATGGATAGAACTGGTTTAAACCGTATAAACTCGGTTTCAACCAGTTTAAAGCGGTTTAAACCGGATACAACCAGATTGAACCGGTTTAAACCGGATAAAACTGGATTGAATCAGTTTAAACCCTTTCAAACCGGATAAAAACGAATTGAACCAGTTTAAACCGGTTTAAACCGGATAAAACCGGATTGAACCAGTTCAAACTGGTTTAAAACGGATAAAACCGGATTGAACCGGTTTAAACCAGTTTCAACAGGATAGAACCAGATAGAACTGGTTTAAACTGGATAAAACCGGATCGAACCGGCTTAAACCGGTTTAAACCGGATAAAACCAGATTGAACCGGTTTAATACAGTTTCAACCGGATATAACCGGTTTAAACCGGATAAAACTGGATTGAATCAGTTTAAACCCTTTTGAACCGGATAAAAACGAATTGAACCAGTTTAAACCGGTTTCAACCGGATAAAACCGGATTGAACCAGTTTAAAGCGGTTTAAAACGGATAAAACCAGATTGAACCGGTTTAAACCGGATAAAACCGCATTGCACCGGCTTAAACCGGTTTAAACTGGATAAAACCGGACTGAACCGGTTTAATCCGTATAAAATCGGATTGAACTGGTTTAAACCGGTTTACACCAGATAAAACCGGATTGAACCGGTTTAAACCGGTTTAAACCGGATAAAACAGGATTGAACCGGTTTAAAACGGTTTAAACCGGATAAAACCAGATTGAACCGGTTGAAAACGAATAAACCCGGATTGAACTGGTTTAAACCGGATAAAACCGGATCGAACCGGGTTAAACCGGTTTAAACCGGATACAACCGGATCGAACCGGTTTAAACCGGTTTGAGCGGGAAAAAAACAGATCGAACCGGTTTAAACCGGTTTAAAGTGGTTAAAACTGGATCGAACCAGCTTAAACCGGTTTAAACCGGATAAAACCGGAATGAACCACTTTAAACAGGTTTAAACCAGATAGAACCGCAGAGAACCGGTTTCAACTGGTTTCAAACGGATTGAAACGGATAGAACCAGTTTAAACCAGATAAACCCGGATTGAAATGGTTTAAAATGGTTTAAACAGGATAGAACTGGATAGAACCGGTTCAAACCGGTTTAAACAGGATAGAACCGGATAGAATCGGTTTAAACCAGATAATACCGGATTGAACCGGTTTAAACCAGTTTAAACCGGATAAAACCGGATTGAACCGGATTAAACCGGATAAAATCGGAATGAACCGGTTTAAACTGGATAAAACCGGATTGAACCGGCTTAAACCGGTTTAGGCCGGATAAAACCAGATTGAACCGGTTTAAACCGCATAAAACCGGATTGAACCGGCTTAAACTGGTTTAAACCGGATAAAACCTGATTGAACCGGTTTAAACCGGTTTCAACAGGATAGAACCAGATAGAACCGGTTTAAACTGGATAAAACCGGATTGAAATGGCTTAAACCGGTTTAGGCCGGATAAAACCAGATTGAACCGGTTTAAACCGGATAAAACCGGATTGAACTGGCTTAAACCGGTTTAAACTGGATAAAACCGGAATGAACCAGTTTAAGCCGGATAAAAACGTATTGAAACGGTATAAACCGGTTTCAACCGGATAAAACCAGACTGAACCGGTTTAAACTGGATAAAACCGGATTGAACCGGTTTAAGCCGGATTCATTTGGATAGAACCGGATAGAACCGGTTTAAACCGTATAAAACCGGATTGAACCGGTTTAAACCAGTTTAAACCGGATAGAACCGGTTTCACCCGGATAAAACCGGATTGATCCGGTTTAAACCGGTTTAAACCGGATAAAACCGGATTGAACTGGATTAAACCGGTTTAAAACGGATAAAACCGGTTTAAACCGGATAAAACCAAATTGAATCAGTTTAAACGGGATTAAAGCAGATTGAACCGGTTTAAAACGGATAAAACTGGATTGAAACAGTTTAAACCGGTGGAAACCACATAGAAACAGATAGAACCGGTTTGAACCGGATAAAACCGGATCGAACCGGTTTAAACTGGTTTAAACCGGTTAAAACCGGATCGAACCGGCTTAAACCAGTTTAAACCGGATAAAACAAGATTGAACCGGTTTAATACACTTTCAACCAGATAGAACTGGATAGAACCAGTTTAAACAGATCAAACCGGATTGAACCGGTTTAAACCGGTTTAAACAAGATAAAATCGGAGTGAACCAGTTTAAACCGGATAAAACCAGATTGAACCGGTTTAAACCGGATAAAACCGGATCGAACCGGCTTAAACCGGTTTAAACCGGATAAAACCGGATCGAACCGGATTAAACCAGATTGAACCGGTTTAAACGGATAAAACCGGATAGAACCGGTATAAACCGGATCAAACCGGATTGAACTGGTTTAAACCAGTTTAAATAGGATAGAACCGGATACAACCGGTTTAAACTGGTTTAAACAGGATAGAAATGGATAGAACCGGTTTAAACCGTGTAAAACTGGATTCAACCAGTTTAAAGCGGTTTAAACCGGATACAACCAGATTGAACCAGTTTAAACCGGATAAAACTGGATTGAATCAGTTTAAACCCTTTTTAACCGGATAAAAACGGATTGAACCAGTTTAAACCGTTTTAAACCGGATAAAATCGGATTGAACCAGTTTAAAGCGGTTTAAAACGGATAAAACCAGATTGAACCGGTTAAAACCGGATAAAACCGGATTGAACCGGCTTAAACCGGTTTAAAGTGGATAAAACCGGACTGAACCGGTTTAAACCGGATAAAACCAGATTGAACCGGTTAAAACAGAATAAAACCGGATTGAACCGGTTTAAACTGGTTTAAACCGGATAAAACCGGAATGAACCACTTTAAACAGGTTTAAACCAGATAGAACCGGATTGAACCGGTTTAAACCGGTTTCAACAGGATAGAACCAGATAGAACCGGTTTAAACTGGATAAAACTGGATTGAACCGTCTTAAACCGTTTTAAACTGGATAAAACCGGATTGAACCGTTTCAAACCGGTTTAAACCAGATAAAACCGGAATGAACCAGTTTAAGCCGGATAAAAACATATTGAACCAGTTTAAACCGGTTTCAACCGGATAAAACCAGACTGAACCGGTTTAAACTGGATAAAACCGGATTGAACCGGTTTAATACGGTTTCAACCGGATAGAACCAGATTAAACCGGATAAAAGCGGATTGAAACGGTTTAAACCGGTTTCAACTGGATAGAACCGGATAGAACCGGTTTAAACCGGATAAAACCGGATTGAACCGGTTTAAATCAGTTTAAATCGGATAGAACCGGTTTAACCCGGAAAAAACCGGATTGATCGGGTTTACACCAGTTTAAACCGGATAAAACCGGATTGAACTTGATTAAACCGGTTTAAACCGGATAAAACCAAATTGAACCAGCTTAAACCGGATAAAACCAGATTGAACCGGTTTAAAACGGATAAAACCGGATTGTACCAGTTTAAACTGGTTTAAACCAGATAGAAACAGATAGAAACGGTTTGAACCGGATAAAACCGGATCGAACCGGTTTAAACCGGTTTAAACCGGTTAAAACCGGATTGAACCGGTTTAAACCGGTTTAAACAGGATAAAACCGGATTGAACTGGTTTATACCGGTTTAAAGCGGATAAAACTGGTTTAAACGGGATAAAACCAAATTGAACCAGTTTAAACCGGATAATACCAGATTGAACCGGTTTAAGCCAGATAAAACCGGATAAAACCGGATTGAAGCTTTTTAAACCGGATAAAACAGTTTTGAACTAGTTTAAACTGGATAAAACCGGATTGAACCGGTTTAAGCCGGATAAAACCGGATTGAACCGGTTTAAACCGGATTCAACTGGATAGAACCGGATAGGACCGGTTCAACCCGGATAAAACCGGATTGATCCGGTTTAAACCGGTTTAAACCGGATAAAACCGGATAGAACTGGACTAAACCGGTTTAAAACGGATAAAACCGGTTTAAACCGGATAAAACCAAATTGAACCAGTTTAAAAGGGATAAAATCAGATTGAACCGTTTTAAACCGGATAAAACCAGAATGAACCGGTTAAAGCCGGATAAAGACATATTGAAATGGTATAAACCGGTTTCAACTGGATAAAACCAGACTGAACCGGTTTAAACTGGATAAAACCGGATTGAACCGGTTTAAACCGGATTCAACTGGATAGAACCGGATAGAACAGGTTTAAACCGGATAAAACCGGATTGAACCGGTTTAAACCAGTTTAAACCACATAGAAACAGATAGAACTGGTTTGAACCGGATAAAACCGGATCGAACCGGTTTAAACCGGTTTAAACCAGTTAAAACCGGATCGAACCGGCTTAAACCGGTTTAAACCGGATAAAACAAGATTGAACCGGTTTAATACAGTTTCAACCAGATAGAACCGGATAGAACCAGTTTAAACCGGTTTAAACAAGATAAAATCGGATTGAACCAGTTTAAACTGGATAAAACCAAATTGAACCGGTTTAAACCGGATAAAACCGGATCGAACCGGTTTAAACCGGATAAAACCGGATCGAACCAGTTTAAACCGGATTAAACCAGATTGAACCGGTTTAAACGGATAAAACCGGATAGAACCGGTTTAAACCGGATCAAAACGGATTGAAAAGGTTTAAACCGGTTTAAATAGGATAGAACTGGATAGAACCGGTTTAAACTGGTTTAAACAGTATAGAAATGGATAGAACTGGTTTAAACCGTATAAACTCGGTTTCAACCAGTTTAAAGCGGTTTAAACCGGATACAACCAGATTGAACCGGTTTAAACCGGATAAAACTGGATTGAATCAGTTTAAACCCTTTTAAACCGGATAAAAACGAATTGAACCAGTTTAAACCGGTTTAAACCGGATAAAACCGGATTGAACCAGTTCAAACTGGTTTAAAACGGATAAAACCGGATTGAACCGGTTTAAACCAGTTTCAACAGGATAGAACCAGATAGAACTGGTTTAAACTGGATAAAACCGGATCGAACCGGCTTAAACCGGTTTAAACCGGATAAAACCAGATTGAACCGGTTTAATACAGTTTCAACCGGATATAACCGGTTTAAACCGGATAAAACTGGATTGAATCAGTTTAAACCCTTTTGAACCGGATAAAAACGAATTGAACCAGTTTAAACCGGTTTCAACCGGATAAAACCGGATTGAACCAGTTTAAAGCGGTTTAAAACGGATAAAACCAGATTGAACCGGTTTAAACCGGATAAAACCGCATTGCACCGGCTTAAACCGGTTTAAACTGGATAAAACCGGACTGAACCGGTTTAATCCGTATAAAATCGGATTGAACTGGTTTAAACCGGTTTACACCAGATAAAACCGGATTGAACCGGTTTAAACCGGTTTAAACCGGATAAAACAGGATTGAACCGGTTTAAAACGGTTTAAACCGGATAAAACCAGATTGAACCGGTTGAAAACGAATAAACCCGGATTGAACTGGTTTAAACCGGATAAAACCGGATCGAACCGGGTTAAACCGGTTTAAACCGGATACAACCGGATCGAACCGGTTTAAACCGGTTTGAGCGGGAAAAAAACAGATCGAACCGGTTTAAACCGGTTTAAAGTGGTTAAAACTGGATCGAACCAGCTTAAACCGGTTTTAAACCGGATAAAACCGGAATGAACCACTTTAAACAGGTTTAAACCAGATAGAACCGCAGAGAACCGGTTTCAACCGGTTTCAAACGGATTGAAACGGATAGAACCAGTTTAAACCAGATAAACCCGGATTGAAATGGTTTAAAATGGTTTAAACAGGATAGAAGTGGATAGAACCGGTTCAAACCGGTTTAAACAGGATAGAACCGGATAGAATCGGTTTAAACCAGATAATACCGGATTGAACCGGTTTAAACCGGTTTAAACCGGATAAAACCGGATTGAACCGGATTAAACCGGATAAAACCGGATAGAACCGGTTTAAACTGGATAAAACCGGATTGAACTGGCTTAAACCGGTTTAGGCCGGATAAAACCAGATTGAACCGGTTTAAACCGGATAAAATCGGATTGAACTGGCTTAAACCGGTTTAAACTGGATAAAACCTGATTGAAACGGTATAAGCCGGATAAAAACGTATTGAAACGGTATAAACCGGTTTCAACCGGATAAAACCAGACTGAACCGGTTTAAACTGGATAAAACCGGATTGAACCGGTTTAAACCGGATTCATTTGGATAGAACCGGATAGAACCGGTTTAAACCGTATAAAACCGGATTGAACCGGTTTAAACCAGTTTAAACCGGATAGAACCGGTTTCACCCGGATAAAACCGGATTGATCCGGTTTAAACCGGTTTAAACCGGATAAAACCGGATTGAACTGGATTAAACCGGTTTAAAACGGATAAAACCGGTTTAAACCGGATAAAACCAAATTGAACCAGTTTAAAAGGGATAAAAGCAGATTGAACCGGTTTAAAACGGATAAAACCGGATTGAAACAGTTTAAACCGGTGGAAACCACATAGAAACAGATAGAACCGGTTTGAACCGGATAAAACCGGATCGAACCGGCTTAAACCAGTTTAAACCGGATAAAACAAGATTGAACCGGTTTAATACACTTTCAACCAGATAGAACTGGATAGAACCAGATTAAACAGATAAAACCGGATTGAACCGGTTTAAACTGGTTTAAACAAGATAAAATCGGAGTGAACCAGTTTAAACCGGATAAAACCGGATCGAACCGGTTTAAACCGGATTAAACCAGATTGAACCGGTTTAAACGGATAAAACCGGATAGAACCGGTATAAACCGGATCAAACCGGATTGAACTGGTTTAAACCAGTTTAAATAGGATAGAACCGGATACAACCGGTTTAAACTGGTTTAAACAGGATAGAAATGGATAGAACCGGTTTAAACCGTGTAAAACTGGATTCAACCAGTTTAAAGCGGTTTAAACCGGATACAACCAGATTGAACCGGTTTAAACCGGATAAAACTGGATTGAATCAGTTTAAACCCTTTTAAACCGGATAAAAACGGATTGAACCAGTTTAAACCGTTTTAAACCGGATAAAATCGGATTGAACCAGTTTAAAGCGGTTTAAAACGGATAAAACCAGATTGAACCGGTTAAAACCGGATAAAACCGGATTGAACCGGCTTAAACCGGTTTAAAGTGGATAAAACCGGACTGAACCGGTTTAAACCGGATAAAACCAGATTGAACCGGTTAAAACAGGATAAAACCGGATTGAACCGGTTTAAACTGGTTTAAACCGGATAAAACCGGAATGAACCACTTTAAACAGGTTTAAACCAGATAGAACCGGATTGAACCGGTTTAAACCGGTTTCAACAGGATAGAACCAGATAGAACCGGTTTAAACTGGATAAAACTGGATTGAACCGTCTTAAACCGTTTTAAACTGGATAAAACCGGATTGAACCGGTTCAAACCGGTTTAAACCGGATAAAACCGGAATGAACCAGTTTAAGCCGGATAAAAACATATTGAACCAGTTTAAACCGGTTTCAACCGGATAAAACCAGACTGAACCGGTTTAAACTGGATAAAACCGGATTGAACCGGTTTAATACGGTTTCAACCGGATAGAACCAGATTAAACCGGATAAAACCGGATTGAAACGGTTTAAACCGGTTTCAACTGGATAGAACCGGATAGAACCGGTTTAAACCGGATAAAACCGGATTGAACTGGTTTAAATCAGTTTAAATTGGATAGAACCGGTTTAACCCGGAAAAAACCGGATTGATCCGGTTTACACCGGTTTAAACCGGATAAAACCGGATTGAACTTGATTAAACCGGTTGAAACCGGATAAAACCAAATTGAACCAGCTTAAACCGGATAAAACCAGATTGAACCGGTTTAAAACGGATAAAACCGGATTGTACCAGTTTAAACTGGTTTAAACCAGATAGAAACAGATAGAAACGGTTTGAACCGGATAAAACCGGATCGAACCGGTTTAAACCGGTTAAAACCGGATTGAACCGGTTTAAACCGGATAAAACCAGATTGAACCGGTTTAAACCGGATAAAACCGGATCAAACCGGCTTAAACCGGTTTAAACCGGATAAAACCGGATTGAACCGGTTTAAACCGGATTAAACCAGATTGAACCGGTTTAAATGGATAAAACCGGATAGAACCGGTTTAAACCGGATCAAACCGGATTGGACTTGTTTAAACTGGTTTAAACAGGATAGAAATGGATAGAACCAGTTTAAACCGGATAAAACCGGATTCAACCAGTTTAAAGCGGTTTAAACCGGATACAACCAGATTGAACCGGTTTAAATCGGATAAAACTGGATTGAACCAGTTTAAACCCTTTTAGCCCGGATAAAAACCGATTGAACCAGTTTAAACCGGTTTAAACCGGATAAAACCGGATTAAACCAGTTTAAAGCGGTTTAAAACGGATAAAACCAGATTGAACCGGTTTAAACCGGATTGAACTGGCTTAAACCGGTTTAAACTGGATAAAACCGGACTGAACCAGTTTAAACCGTATAAAACCGGATTGAACCGGTTTAAACCGGTTCAAACCGGATAAAACCGGATTGAACCGGTTTAAACCGGTTCAAACCGGATAAAACCGGATTGAACCGGTTTAAACCGGTTTCAACCGGATAAAATCGGATTGAACCGGTTTAAAACGGTTTTAAACCGGATAAAACCAGATTGAACCCGTTTAAAACGGATAAACCCGGATTGAACTGGTTTAAACAGGATAAAACCGGAGTAAACCGCTTTAAACCAAATAAAACCAGATTGAACTGGTTTTAACCGGATAAAACCGGATCGAACCGGCTTAAACCGGTTTAAACTGGATACACCCGGATCGAACCGGTTTAAACCGGTTTGAACTGCATAAAACCAGATAGAACCGGTTTAAACCGGGTTAAACTGGATAAGACTGGATAGAGCCGGTTTAAACCGAATAAAACCGGACTGAACCGGTTTAAACCAGTTTAAAATGGATAAAACCGGATTGAACCGTTTTAACCCGGATAAAACCGTATAGAACCGGTTTAAACTGGATATAACCGGATTGGACCGGTTTAAACCAGTTTAAAACGGATAAAAACGGATTGTACCTGTTTAAACTGGTTTAAAACGGATGAAATTGGATTGAACCGGTATAAACCAGTTTAAACCGGATAAAACCGGATTGAACCAGTTCAAACCAGTTTAAACTGGATAATACCGGATAGAACCAGTTTAAACTGGATAAAACCGGATTAATCCGGTTTAAACCGGTTTAAAACGGATAAAACCCCCTTGTTAGACTTTATCTAAGGAAATATGCAAATGAGGGACAAAGCTATAATCATAAAAATGTTCATTGCAAAATTATTCATAATCGCAAAAAAAAGCAACAATAAGTTTATGACAAATTAAATCATTATGCATCCACTGAGAGGACTATTACCCAGTCATTGAAAATTATGAAAAGCATTAGTCAGGTTACAAATGTTTATGATATTATAAGATGCAAATGTACATTATGATTGTAATCATGTTAGAATATTTATGCATTTGGACAAAGACTAGTGGGAAATAAACAAAAGTAAAAATGAATTAGGCTACTGGTCTCAGAGGTCATTAGTTTTTCCCTATTTTCCCAAACTTTGAATTTATTAATTTTATATTGCCTGATCTGCAGCATAATGAAGTTTGACATCAGTCGGTGCAAAGTTCCAGGATGACCCTGCCCCCTCTAAGACTGGACAATGTATTCAAAATGCTTAATGGTACACTCATACGATGGAATGCTATGCGGACAGTTTTCTAATGTTTTAGAAAAGTATATAATGGCAGGGAAAAATATTGGTGGCATATGGCTACATATATTACCCCAATTGTGTTTAGGTAGAAAGATGATCAATAGGCAGATATGACTGTTAGAATTTATACCAAAATTATTACCCCCGGTTGGTACAATTACAAATGAGTTTCAATTTCTTCTGTGCACTTTTCTGTAATTTCTAGACCTTCTCCAATGAATATATTTTATATTGTAATTATAAACTATAAAGGTTACTTTTAAACATAAAAAGCTGCATCTCTAGAGATCTATGTGACTAATATTAAATAAAAACCATGAGAGGCCATTGTTTTGGACTAAGTTCCTGCACTAGGTCCCAAAAGAACAGAGTGAAAACCAAAAAGGAGCCAGCTTGCCAAGCTCCAGTCACGGGCTGCGGTCTGGCCTTCCGAGAAGCAGGGAGAGAGACAACAGCCAATTTTGCTGAACAGGCCAGTTTAAATCTTCAACAGGTATAATAATGAAGTCTCCTCTGCTTTAATCCTTACACAAAAGAGATAGCCTGAAGTTACCTGAAGTCACTTAGAAATGACCAATCCATGTTTTGTTCTTTGTTTCTGCTCTCTTCAGCCTTTTCTGTCTATAAAGCCAACCCCCTCAGCTCAGCTCATTGGAACACTTATTCTATTTTATGGAATGACATCTTGCCTGATCCTAGAATCTCAATAAAGCCAATTGAGATCTTTAACTAAATTTGTCGTAATTTTGTCCTTTGACAGTCTTCACGGGCTTTGTCTTGTCTAGTCTTTTTGGTGGTGTTTAAAAAAGGCTGTGAGAATGAGATGGAAATCAAATCCAACAATCCCATTAGCTTTGGGATAGGAATCTTCCACAGCAGCATATCACTTTGCCCTTATAGGGCTTTTTGGGGACTCCTCCCCTCTTCCTTCCTTACAGATTGTGGATTATGTTCGTGCATCCATCCCCCTCCCCACCACACACCACACACCACACACCACAGAGGAATCCTACTCCACCACACATACCCAGTTGCAAGAATGGGCCTAACTGGTTTAGCTAATTCTAGTCAATAACATAGGAGGGGGATCTGCTGAAGGGCTTCAGGAAATGGCTTTTTTCTCAGAGAGTTACAAAGAGTCCTCTTCTCCTTTAGGGGTCATTATGTGTGCATTAAACTCCAGGGACTGCTGAATCCAGCTTCTTGATGGGACAGTCTGTGACAGCTGAGAGCTGGAAATAATCTGGAAATTTGATTTGCCTCTGAAACAATCAGTGCAGGCCCATTTTATCACCAAAACACTCAGCATAGGAGAGAATTCGTTTCTTATTCTTAAGCTACTCTGAGTCAGGGTGCAGTGGGATTCATCCTTAATGGCACAGCTCTGTTCTCAAGTTGTTGATGGTCCTGTGCTCATCGGATGGTTGAGATAGTGCAAAGTGGCTGCCACTCTGAATGACAATAGGGCCCTGCAAAAGCCTAGGGCAGAGCTGACTCACACCAGAACAGGTCAGCTGTTAGTTCTGCTCGGTGCTCCAAGTGCCCACTTACCTACAAAACTAGGATAGCATTTGTTGCAGATATCTTGAGGCACTTGTCACCAAGAATCCCAGAAATCTGTTCCAACATCTAGAATCTCCTGGAGTCTCTGAAATACAAGACTGTTACCAGGTGGCAGTTCCAGGTACTTTGTCTACCCACCAAAGAAAAATCTTTCACAGGACCATTGAAAGGAAAGGAAAAGAAGGACAGAGAAATTGAACATAATAGGGCTTTATTACAAGCAAAGGTACACACAGAAATAGTGCTTGGACATCTCTGCACAAGAGAAATGCACGCACCCCCGGAATCTTAGGAGGAGGATTTGTGTGTTGTTCTGGGAGGGGAGTATTTCCATATCTTAACTAAGGGGAGGAATATTTGGCCATTGGGGGGGAATCTAAAGTAACTAAGGCCTAATAGGCCAATGAGAGGTTGCATCAGCCTCTTGTCATGTGTCCCTGAGTTACTGAAGTTTCTGGTCTCCCTCTCAACTTTGATCCAGTCTGAATATTTCTGAGCAGCCTCCCTGGGGCACGTCCCCACTCTGTCCTGCTCAAGACCACTCCAAAGGAAGAGCTGTCTGAGTACAGTGCTCAGCATGGCTCATGGCACTCCTAGATCCAATCCCATATGATGGGTTAAATTAAGTTTGGCCTAAAGGTTTCTTCAGACATAGTGAGCTGTAACTTAACTTGATAGGCAAACAGACTGCAACCACTCTTTCAACAATATCTGAATCTCAGCCAATCACAGTCAGCCAAGTGTTCAAACCTTGTTCAAACGAGGCAAATGCTCAGCTGTTCCCAATCCAGCTGTTTCTGAACCTCACTTTCATTTTCTGTAAATTGCTTTTCTTTTTCTGTCTATAATAGCTGACCATGCAGCAGCCCTGGAGTTGCTCTGATATTCTGGTTCTGATAGCTGCCTGATTCATGAATTGTTTTTTGCTCAGTTAAATTCTGTTCAGTTTAACTTATCTAAAGTTTTTCTTTTTAACAGATGGGATCTGAAGTAGAGCTTCCAGCAACCTCCAGCATCTGGGGATTGTGGGTAAGTTCTCTCTTGGATTCTAAAGCTCCACAGATTTGTGTTGTGAGCCATCCAAGTTTTGTCTGAGAAAATGTTTATCTGGACTGGGTTAAAAAGTCACAACAGAAACTGGACTGGGCCCAGGATTTGAATGGATCCAGTAGCAAACTGGATTGGATTCAGTTAGAGGCCTCAGATGTCTGGCAATAAAGAGTGATTACTGCAAGGGGTACAAACTCTGGCTTTCAGAAACTCACAGCGATCTTGTGCTCTATCTTCTTTTAAGAAAGTAGTATAAGGGACTCATTTTCAGAAAAGACTTACCTGAGGGTGTTTTAACTGATTCAGGTCCAGCTCAAAAGTTGTTTGACTGGTCCAGCCCATTCCTGGAGGGTCTCTGAACAGACAGAGTTCTCCTTGTGATGGTAATTAGTTACTAGCCCCCATTGCTTTCTTCATTGCCTGGTATTTCTCCCTTCACAGGGCTTAAGCAGGCCTTTTTCATGGGCTTGTCCTGAGTCCCCAGACAAAGGAATTCCTTGCAAGGAGGTAATAAATTTTAGCTGTCATTCAGGAAGGTTGTGCACCGGGTAGTACTCAGCCAATGAGGAAGTGGGGGAAGGGACTTGCATACTAGGGAATAAATTACTTGCTACAGGCTTTTTCCGTGTGCCTGCCCTTTGGACACTCAAAACTTATAAGGCCATAATTAAAGTCTCGCTTTGCTGAACCTCATGTCTCTGTGTCCATCCTTTGGTGTTGGACAGGTGAGGGCATTTCTCACACTCTTCGTTTCTTTTTCTTGCTCACTTAGATAGGGAGAAAAATTTTGACTAAGTTGATCAAGGAGATCTCAGAGTCAACACCCAGATTTAACATAAAAATGGGATCCTTAATTTCTGAAGAACTGAGTAATCCACTTTTCATCTACACCTGCCCTTATGTGCGTAAGCATTAGGCCCCAGAAGCTGCAAATGCCTACAAATATGGCAAAATCTTACTAAAGATTATTTAAAACTATGGTGAGGCATTCCAAATGAACAACAGTGCACTTGAAAATGAGGCTTCTGAACTGGACTTATCCAAGGATGGCTACTGATGTGTAGACTTTCTAAAAAGATCTCAAAAAAGTATTGCCGCTTTTAAAAGGCTCTTTACAAAAGGCAAATAAGATGCTTAGCAAACTAAATGATAAGAAAAATGGAATCTTCTGACCTTGAGGCTTGGCTGCTATCTCGCCCTGAAGGCGAAAAGAAAGTTGGGTGAAGGCCCGTGGGTAAAGTGTGCTGCTGCTTTTCAGAGCCTTCCGTGCTGAGTCCAGGCATAGAGAAGGCTTTCTTTGCCCTTTCATTCATCCATCCTTAACTCGGCAATTTTAGCTAAGAAACAGAAGCTAAGTTAAAAAGACTGCCTGTTGAACTAAATCAGCCTCCAAAAAACACCTTTCTGTCATTTACCTGGCTATTTTGAAACAGTGTTGAAAAAGAAATTTCCATCTATAGGGGAAATTCCCATTTTTAGGGTGTCTGCTTCCCTGAACCAGGAAGAGGGAGAACCGAGTCACTGAAACTCTACTGTGGAAAAGGCATTGGTTTAGATTTACGTTACAAGTCCTTGTTTAAGGAGCTTTTTGGCCATCTTGTCTTGCTGGGTGTTCACTTACACCCTCCTTCCCTTTTTTGGGCAAACGTGATTTATGATGGCATTTAGGCCTGAAGTCTCAGCTCTGTGCTTTTCATATGTAAATTTTCTCCCTTGTTTTACCTAAGCCATTCCTTTGGAAATGAAAATGTAGGGCAAAAATTTTAGATGGTCATTAAAAATGGGATAAGTAAAGCAGACAGTGATGGGGTTAGAACAAAGACTAAATCTGCCAAAGGTTAGATAGGACAGAGGGACCACTGCTGGTCCCCCCAACATTGCAGGCCCCCACGCCAGTCTGCTCTATTTACCCTGGTTTGGAGAAATTTAAAAAGTCAGAAGGCAAAAATTATAATGAGGAAACTAGTGAACAATCACTTAGGGTGAAATTAGACAAGGTAAATCAATAAAGAGGGTCCCTTGACTTAACACCTTGTTATGGGATAAAAGTTTATAGATGAACTTGTCACAGTTTCAAAATTCTTTTTCAGTAACTTTAAAACTTGAAGTTATGCTAAATTAAGTAATAGACACTCGTTAAATGTCTGAGTCATTTCTAAGTAAGTTAAAATACTGAAATATTAATTGCTAAGCATAGGATTAGTGTATATATTTCAACATCTTGTTTTTACACGGTATAGCAAACCTAAATATATTTAAATCTGTTAATAAACATGGAAAAATTCTCTTATACTTAAACATGTTTCTAAAAATTATGAAATGGTTCTCATCTACAAAATGCTGATATAAAATTGTTCAAGTGAGTTCTGGTCAAGATGGTGGAACAGACAGTCCCCAGCGTCACTCTCTCCCACAAATCAACCAATTTACAACTATAAAAATGTAACATCAGCCAAGCTGGGGCTGTTAGAGCTCAGGGGAAGAGGAGGAGAGACCTACGGAGTTCACGAAGGGGGAGAAACCACAATGAGAGAAAGAAAAAGCTGCTCGGAGCATTTTGGGCTGTGGCTGCTTTAAGGATGGAACTGCTGAGCACATGAAGGAGGAGCCAGCAGGAGCCAGCAGAAGCTGCAGCTGTGCCCTTCGGATGGAGTTGCTTGGAGGTGGCAGGGGAGAAGAGGGCCTTGGTGGCCCCCAGGATAGCAAGACCACTAATAGGGTTCCTGTGGACCCACGCAGGAGCAAGGACCCAGAACAGTTGAAAAAGGGGAGCCATTCAGAGGCCGGTGAGTCATTGCAAGGGACCACAGCAGGGCCCATCCCATGGGAAGTGTTTCAAGTATGGGCGGTGGGGGAGACAGGCCCACTGGGAGAACACTGGGACACAGCAAGGACAGCCAATCCTTGCCGCCATCAGCACAGGACCACTCAGAGGGGACTGGTCAGGAATGCAGAATTACATGGGGTGTAGTTTGATGAAAAAACTCAGGCCCAGATCAGAGTTTCTACACAACCCAGGTGCACTGGGTCTCTGGAGAGCCGGAAGTACCTATAAGGTCAACCATTAAACACTGAGCTGCACAAAAAGCCTTCCCTAGGGAAACAGCAGCAAAGCAGGAATTTAGCTCAACCACACAGTTCAAGTACTGGTTCCCACAGGAAGTTCCCCCTTTTTAGAAGTAAGCAAAGGACAAAAAATTAGTTCCAGCACTGGCCCACCACCAGTGCCTCCAGACCCTCCAGGGAACCTGAGGCTTGGAGCCAGGGACTGGAACCCACTCCCATATCCAGGCACACAGCCAGCATCTTGGACAGCCCTGCCCAGAGGCCCGGGGCATGAAGCCAGGGACCAGAACCCTGCCCACAACCAGGCACACCACCAGCACCTAGGAGCATGCCAAAAACATCACCTCCATGTGGATGGCCCATCACAGCCACCACAGTAACCACAGATGCCACAAAAGTGGCTGGATGTCACAACCACCACGCAGATGGTCTGCCAGTCACTGGAGTGCAGTGACACAAAGAGAGTCACCAGCAGAGACCAAAGAAAAGAAGAGGACGTCTCTCTCCACAAAGCCCATTCCAGAGTGACAGAAGAAGCATCTGCTCTATGATAATATTGGGGGACCTGATCAAACCTCTCCGCATTGGACAGATCATCTAGGCAACAAATCAAGAGTAACCATTACTCTTTCAGAAGGAGAGAAGAAATCAAGGGTAATTAGATGGGGGAGGGGGGAGGGAGAGGGGTACAGGGAGAGAATGGACAAGGAGCATAAAGAATATGTACAATTTGTAACAATATACATACTAGTAATATTGATTTGATCAACATATGTCAACATTGAATCCCAAAAATATGTATAATCAATTATGATTCAATAATAAAAAAGGAAATTACAAAAAGAGAAACAAATATTTTCTTTTCTCTTTCTTTTCTTTTCTTTTTTCTTTTTCTTTTTCTTTTTGGCAGCTGAGCAGTACAGGCACTACAGTGACCCGAACCCATGGCCTTTGTGTTATAAGGCTGTGCTCTAACCAACTGAGCTAATGGGCCAGCCCCCAAGAGAACCAAATATAAATTCTGTATTTAAAAGTACAATAACTGAAATTAAAAATTCACTAAAGGAGTTCAACAGTCAATTTAAGCTGATGTAAAGAGAATCAGCAAACTTGAAAAAAAGCTAGTTGAGATTATCCAGTCTGGTAAAATAACGAATAAATAAAGAAGAAAATAAAAAGATGAACAGAAATTTTAAAAAGATGGAGAATAAACAGAGCTTCAAAGATCTGTGGGACACCATCAAATATACCAATATAGGCACGATGGGAAAGAAGAAAAGAGGAGAAAGAAGGAGCAGAAAGAATATTTGAAAAAATAGTGGCTGAACAAATTCACAAATCTGATGACCTAATATTAATCTAGATATTGAAAAAGCTCAACAAACTCCAAGTAGGATAAACTCAGTAAGATTTACACCTGTGGGCCGGCCAGTCAGCTCACTTGTTTAGAGCATGGTGCTGATAACACCAAGGTCAAGGGTTCAGAGCCCTATACTAGCCAGCTGCCAAAACAACAACAACAAAAAAAACATTCAAACTTAGAAACATTAAAGTCAAAGTGTTGAAAGACAAAAGAAAAGGAGACTCTTGAAAGCAGTAAGGGAAAAGTGATTCATCATTTGCAATAGATCTTCACAAGATTAACAATGGATTGCTCATCAGAAGCCATGGAGTCCAGAAGGCAGTGGAATGACATATTCAAAACGCTGAGTTTAAATGACTGTCAACAAATACTTCTCTACCCAGCAGAACTATTCTTCAAAAACAAAGGAGAAATTAAGACATTCCTAGGAAAACAAAAAATAAGTGAATTCATTACTAGCAGACCTACTCTATAAAAAACACCAAAGGGATTCCTTCAGGCTGAAATGAAAGGGCACGAGTAATTCAAATTCAAAGGAAGGAAGGTAGGGAGGTAGGAGGGAGGGATGGGTGGAGAAGGGAAGGAAGGAAGGATGGATTACTAAAGGTAATTCAAATCCACGTGAAAAAATAGAGAGTACTGGTGAAGGTAACTACATAGGTAAATACAAAAGGCAGCACAAATGCATTTTTCTTGTAAATATTTCCCCCTTCTATATGTTTTAAAAGACAACCTGCACAGTTGGAAAAAGTATTTGCAATTCATTTTTCTGATAAGTATCTACTATCTAAAACACATAAAGACTCTTGCAATGCTACAAGAAGACAAATAATCCAACTGAAAAATGGGCAAAGGATTTGAATAGAAATATCTCTAAAAAAGATATACAAGTGGACAATAGGCACCTGGAAAAAATGCTCAATATCATCAGTCATCAAGGAAATGCAAGCCAGAACCACCACTTCACACCCACTAGGATGACTACAAACAAGCAAACAAAAAAAGTGAAGTAAGAGCTGGTGAGGATGTGGATAAACTGAAACTTTCACACATTGCTAGTGGGAATGTAAAATGGTGCAGCCACTTGAAAAGCAGTTTTACAGTCACTCAAAAGTTAAACATAGGGCTGGTGGCCAGATAGCTCACTTGGGAGAGCGTGGTGCTTGCTGATAACACCAAGGTCAAGGGTTCAGATCCCCTTACAGGCCAGCTCCCCCCCCCCAAAAAAAATGTTAAACATAGAGTTACCATATGACCCAGCAATTCAACTCCTAGTACAGAATCAAAAGAAATGAAAACATATGTCCACACTTGCATACAAATATTCATAGAAGCATAATTCATAATAGCTAAAATGTGGAAATAACCCAACTGTTCTTCAACTGATGAATGGGTAAATAAAATGTGACATATCCATACGAGGAAATATTATTTGACAATAAAAAGAAATGAAGTACAAATCTCTTCAACAAGTGATGTTGGAAAAACTGAATATTCACATGCAAAAAATAAAATTGGACCCTTACCTTACCTCTTATACAAAGATTAATTAAAAATGGATTAAAGACCTAAACACAAGACCTGAAACTACAGAACTCCTTGAAGAAAACAGGGGAAAAGCTTCAAGACATTGACTTTGGCAATGGATTTTTTTTGGATACAACACCAAAAGCACAGGCAACAAAAGCAAAAATAGACAAATGGGACTACATCGAACTTAAAAAAATTCTGAACAGCAAAGGAAACAATCAACAGAATGAAAAGGCAACTTACAGACTGGGAGAAAATATTTGCAAACATATATCTGATATATTGTTAATATCCAAAATGTATAAAGAACTACAATAGTAACAACAACAACAATAAAACAAACGAGCTGATTAAAAAATGGGCAAAAGACTTCAGCAGACGTTTCTCCAAAGAAGACACACAAATGGCCAATGAGCACAAGAAAAAAAGCTCAGCATCCCTGATCATCAGGGAAATGCAAATCAAAACTATAATGAGATATCATCTCACAACTGTTAGGATGGCTAATACCAAACTGTTGAAAGACAACAAGTGTTGGTGAGGATGTGGAGAAATTGGAACCCTTGTGCATTGCTGCTAGGAATGTACAATGGTGTAGCCAGTATAGAAAGCAGTATGGAGATTCTTCAAAAAATTAAAAATAGAACTACCATATGATTCAGAAACCCCACTACTGGGTATATATTTAAAAGAATTGAAAAATAGAATCTTAAAGAAATATTAGCACACCCATGTTCATTGCAGCATATTCATAACACCCGAGATGTAGAAACAACGTGTGTCTATTAATGGGTGAATGGATAGAAAAAAATGTGGTATATACATGCAATGGAATATTATTCAGCCTTAAAAAAGAAGGAAATCCTTTCATGTGTCCCTGAGGACATTGTGCTAAGTGAAATAAGCCAGTCACAAAAAGTTTAATACTGCATGATTCCACTTATGTGAGGTATCAAAAGTAGTCACATACTTAGAAACAAAGTGAAAGGACCAGCCCATGGCTCACTCGGGAGAGCGTGGTGCTGACAACACCAAGTCAAGGGATAAGATCCCCTTACCGGTCATCTTTAAAAGAAAAAAAGAAAAGAAAGAAACAAAGTGGACTGGTGGTTGCCAGGGCCTGGGAGAATGATAAGGGGGTGTTGTTCAATGAGCGTAGAGTTTTTGTCTTTGTTTTGCAGGATGAAAAAGGATCTGTTGTGCAATCATCTAAATATAGATAACACTTAAAAATAGTTAAGAAGATAAATTTGATGCTATATATTTTTTACCACAATTGAAAATAATAATAAAAGGAATGAAGTATTGCTACTACAACATGAACAAAACTTGAAAACATTAGGCTAAGTGAAAAAAGCCAGACCCCCCTCCGAAAAAAAGACTACATATTATACGATTTTGTTTGAGTAAATGTCCAGAATAAAAAAATCTGCACAGACAGAAAGTACATGAGTGTTCGCACAGGGCTGGGGCACTGAACGGAAGTGGGAAGGGATTGCTAACGAGGGTGGGTTTTCTCTCTGGAGTTATGCAAGTGCCCTGAAATGTACTGTGGTAAAGACTGCTCAAGTCTGTATGCACAGACTCAACCAAAAACCATTGAATTTTATACTTTAAGTGGGTGAATTGTATGATATGTGAGTTACATCTCAATAAAGCTGTTATAAAAAAGAGAGAATTTGAGTGGCTGTACTAGTATCAGTCAAAACAATATTTAAGAAAAAAATTGTTACTGGAGACAAAGGACATTTTACAATGATAAAGGTTTTAGTGTTAATGTAACAGAATGGCATAATAATTATAACACATGCACACTAACAACAGAGCCCCCAAATACACATAGCTACACTGACAGAAATGAAGAGATAAATCAGCTGCTCAACAATAACAGTCTGAGACTCCCATACTTTGATTTCAATAATGAATAGGACAATTATAGTCTTCCAGGTGCACATGAAACATTTTCCAGGACAGACCATATGTCATGACATAAAACAAGCCTCAGTAAAATTGAAAAGGATTTCAATTATACAAAGTATATGGCCCAACTACAATGGAATGAAATTAGAAATTGGTAACAGAAGAATATTTGGAAAATTCACAAACATGTGGAAATAAAATGACATACTCTTAAATAGGCAATAAGTACAAGAACAAATCAAAAGGGATACCAGAAAATACTTTTAAATGAATGAAAACAAAAACACCACATACCAAAGTTTATGGGATGCAGCAAAAGCAGTGCTCAGAATAAGAAAAGTTATAGCTATAAATGCCTGCATTAAAAAAGAAAGATCTCTAACATCAACGTCATGGGTTCAAATCCCCGTACCAGTGACCAAAAACCTAAATAAAATAAAATAAAAAAGAAAGATCTCAAATCAATAATCTAACTTTACACCTTAAAGAGCTAGAAAAAAAGAAGAGCAAACAAAACCCAAAGCAAGGCAAAAACAGGAAATAATAAAGTAATAAAAAAGGCTAGAATGAAAATAAATGAACTAGAGAATAGAAAAACTTGTAACAAAAAAAATCAACAAAATAATAGCAAACAAAATTCGGCAGTTTTTTTTTTTTTTTTAACAGAATTATACACTATTACCAAGGGGTGTTTATTCCAAAATGCAAGGGTTCAAAATATGAAAATCAATGTAATGCACCATATTAATACGACAAGGGAAAAAATTCAAATGACCATCTCAACAGATGCAGAAAAACCATTTGACAAAATTTAACATCCTTTCATGATTAAAAAAAAATACACTTAACAAATAGAAATAAGAGGGAATGTCCTCAAGCTCATTAAGGACACATGTATTAGTCCGTTTTGTGTTGCAATAACAGAAATACCTGAGACTGGGTAATTTATAAAGAACAGAGGTTTATTTGGCTTCCGATTCTGGGACAGCTGCATCTGGCGTGGTCCTCAGGCTGCTGCTACTCATGGTGGAAAGTGGCAGCAGCCGGTGGGTACAAGCAGATCACATGGAGAGGAAGCAAGAGAGAGAGAGAAGGTGCCAGGGTCCTTTTAAGCAATGAGCTCTCATGGGAACTAACAGAGCGAGAACTCACTCACTTCTCCTCCTCCCCCAGGGAGAGCACTAATCCATTCATGAGGGATCCGCCCCAGGACTCAGTTTCCAACACTGCCACACTGGAGACCAAATTTCCACATGAGTTTTGGCGGGGACAACACGTCCAAACTCTATCAACACCTATGAAGTACACATAGCTAACATCATATTTGATGAAAGACTGAGTGCTTTCCCCCAAAGATCAGAAACAAGACAAGAATGTCCACTCTTCCCATTTCTATTCAAAACTGTGCTGGAGGTTCTAGCCAAGATAACTAGGCAAGTGAAAGAAATAAAAGGCATCTACATTGGAAAGGAAGAAGCAACTCTATCTCTGTCTACAGATAACACGATCTTGTGTATGGAAAATCCTAAAGAATTCACTAAAAAGCTATTAGAGTCAAAATATAAGTTCAGCAAAATTGCAGGATGTAAGATAATATACAAAAATCAATTGAATTTCTATACACTAGAATTGAGTAATTGAAAATTGAATTAAGAAAACAATTCCATTCACAATAAAATTAAAAAGAATAAAATACTTAGGAACAAATTTAACAAAAAATGCAAAACTCATACACTGATTACTACAAAATATTGTTGAAAGCCATCCATGTGCAAGTCGTAGAACATGGAATATTAAGACAGCAATCCTCTTCAAATTGATCTGCAGACTCAGCACAAGTCCTCTTAAAATCCCAGCCAGTCACAAAAGGCCACACAGTGTATAACTCCAATTACATGAAATGTCCAGCATAGGCAAATCCATAGAGAAAAAAGGTAGATTAGTGGTTGCCAGGTGCTGGGGGGAGGGGGTCAGGGGGAGTTGCTGGTGGGAATAGAGTTCCCTCTTGGGGTGATGAAAATGTTCTAAAATTGGTGTTCATGGTTGCACAACTCTGTGAACACACTGAAAAACACTGCACTGTAAACTTTAAAGGGGTGAATTCATAGTATGTAAATTATACTTCAAAAAAATCTGTTGTACAAAAGAATGACATGTGAAAACTTTTCAATTCAATATTAGCTGCTAACTACCAAAGAGAGAATGGAATAAACATTATTGAAAATCCACTGTATGTTGTTAACTTGGTCTATGCAGAGAGAGATAATAATAGATGATGGATGGAAGGACAGATGGATGGATGGATAGAAGGTAGGTAGGTAGGTAGGTAGGTAGATTCTCATTTACTGCTTACATCAGTTCAATTCTGTATGCATTATTAGCTCTATTCTATAAGGAAGAAGTTAAATCTCAAAGAAATAAGGAAGTTGACCAAGGTAACAGCTAGTAAGAGGTGAGGCAGCATTCTTAACCAGTCTCCTTGATTCTGATACACATGCTTCCCCTACCACATATTTTTATATCTAACATGTTAATAAATTTCTTCTCTTGATCCAGTATGTCTTAAGGCTCATATTGCCCTCTCCACCACATACCATCTGCTCAAAAGAAATTTCCTAACCCCAGTTTGTTAACAAAATATGAAAGAAGCACAGGAAAGTATCGACTTCATGCAGATCACACAAGGATAATTGGTTCCCAGTATTTGTCACACCCCATAATGTTTGAAATCTTGGCATATAGATCTATGACAGTGGAGATAGTTTTATTTTGCAAAAGAACAAAAACAAAGTATTTAAATGGTTATATTCTTCCTAGATTTCAAAGCACTCTTTCATTTATCTTTTTTTTATTATTATACAATCTCATGAGATTGTTAAAATATTGTTATGATTTGACAGTAAAAAAAAAAATGTTTAAGGAATTGGCATGCTTTAGTTACTTTAATTACCAAAGGGCACACAGGTTGTAAGTGAAGAATCAGAACTCATGTCCACGTTGGGCAAATTTTTATTTTCTCCAATAAACAGACATAAATATGCCTTGAGGGAAGCAGGAATCTGAAGCTACAAGTTGAGAGTCAGGCCCAGAGACGTGGTTACCAGCGAGACATGCACTCAGTGGGTGCTGTTTCTCTGAGGGATGTACTTTACAAGTGCATAACAAGATATATTGCATTTAGGTGCAATGCACAGAGTACACAAACTCTCCCAGTCCCTCCCACTTCATGATGATAATGAATGGGAATGACGTTGCTCTAGTCTATGGGTAACCTTGAAGCCTAATTCTTTTTTTTTTTTTTTTTTTGTACCTGGCCAGTATGGGGATCCCAACCCATGACCTTGGGGTTATAAGGCTGAGCTCTAATCAATTGAGCTAACCAGCTGGCCCAAAGCCTGCCTAATTTTTTAACAGATTAATCACCTGCAGGCTTCTCTGCTTCAGCCATTGTTAGTTACTAAGCACTTTCAAGTACCACCCAGACATGGCTTTTCCTTCCAGCCAAAACAGGGACCAGATTTGCTCTTCTTCCTGAAATAGCTAAAATAAGGTAAATCATATAAAACAATGATTTTCAAGACTTTGGACATCGGGCAATGAAGAACAAAGAATCTTGAGAATTGGGAAAAAAATAAGGTGAGTCCTATGATTGCCCCAGGTCACTGCCAAAAGAGAGTTCCCAAGCTGTTGCTCAGAGTCAGGGGACACAGACAGCCTCCCTGAGCTGAGGACCAGAGGAAGGAGTGTGGAGTCAGGCAGCTAATCAAGCTAGTCAGCCAGCCAGAAGTCAGGCAGAGCGAGCAGTCAGAGCAGCTAGGGTTTTCCAGGCAGAGTACCAGAGAGCAGACTGCTGCACAGACAGAGAACTCTGGTATCTGCAGAGGAATCCCCTTGATCTGCAGCTGAGATATGTTCATGTGACAGGAAATGACTCGATGCCAGGTAAAGAACCTTAAAAGCAAGACATGAAAGATCAAACTTTTCCTAAGCAACTTAACCAAGTCCAAGCACACAGCTCAAAATATTTCAGATATAAATGGGAATACAAAAATATCTAGCACCCAACAAAGTAAAATTCACAATGTCTGGCATTAAAGAATTATGAGGCATGCAATGAAGTAGGGAAAAAATCAATAGAAACTGATCCAGAAATGACACAGTTCATAGAATTAGTAGCCAAAGATATTAAAACAGTTATTATAACCATAATCCTTATGTTCAGAAGCTAGAGGCCAAAGCAAACACCTTAAGTGGAGACTTGGAAGGGGTGTGTGTGTGTGTGTGTGTTTGTGTGTGACACAGAGAGAGAGAGAGAGAGAAGAAAACTGAACTTCTGGAGATGAGAAATAAAATGACTAAAAATGAGAAATATACTGGATGAAATTAATGGCAGATTAGACATCATGGAAGAAAAGATTAGTGAACTTGAAGACATGGCTATAGAAACTATTCAAAATGGAACACAGGGAAAAGACTGAAAACAAACAAACAACATCATTGAGCTGTAGGACAACGCCAAGCCATCTAATATATGTATACCCGGAGTCCCCAAAAGAGAAGAGAAAGTGGGGAGACTGAAAAACTAATTGAAGAAATAATGGACAAAAATTTTCTAAATTTGATAAGATAATAAACTCACACATCCAAGATGGACAATGAACTTAAAGCACAAGGAACATGAAGAAAAACTATAATCAAATCACTTAGAACTAGTGACAAAGAACACACACAAACATACATGTACCTGAAAAACACCCACATAATGAAAGGCCTTCAACAACTGCCAGGGATTGTTCACGATAATCTAATTAATTGTGTTGAAACGTCAGAGAATTTAATAACTGAAAAAACTTTAGTAGCCTGCAAACTGCTAATTTAGTGGATCTGTATTTTTAACAGATTAGATAATCCCTGTCTAAAATAAATCCTGTAAAGGAAAACCTTCTCTTTTATTTGCCAGGGCATGAAAAATTAGAGCAGTGTTTTTCAAATTTTAGTTTATACGGAGACCTACTATAATACATTTTGACTCGATGTTGTCAAGAATGAGGCCTAGGAAGTATTTCAGTAATTTTTTTTTTTTTTGTCTTTGTCTTTTTCGTGACCAGCACTCAGCCAGTGAGTGCACCGGCCATTCCTATATAGGATCAGAACCCGCGGCGGGAGCGTCGCCGCGCTCCCAGCGCCGCACTCTCCCGAGTGCGCCACGGGCTCGGCCCTTCAGTATTTTTTTTTTTTTTGAGAGAGCATTTATTGATCAAAATTAGAGAACCTCTACATTGAGGAGTATTTACAAGCAGAGGTTGTAAGGTGCCCACATGTATAGCTATGCAGTATATCAACTATTCTAATTGACACAGTAGCCAGAATGGAAGACCCTTAAACATTGCAGCCAGGCTTATAATATTGTATTTGCAGCCTTAGCTGGTGGATGAATGAAAAAACAAATGAATGAATGAATAAAAATTTGAACTGTATGTATACATCCTGAGATACATGCCCAGTTTCCAGTACATGGGACCTTGGAGTAAATTCACCCGGCTAGGGGCAGGGTTGAGCAGGAAGGGACAAACTGCAGTCTGGAAGATACAGAGATTCTCTTCCCATCTCCCAGATTCTTGGGATCCTTCAAAAGCTCAGGTCTGGGGAGTTGACTCTTCTCCCCTCTTTCCAAGGCTGAGGTAAAGCTGAGGGTAGGGAAAAAACAGGGATCGACAAGCTTCTGAGGAATCTGGCTCCAGGCCAAAAACCTCTGTGTGATTTTTGAGGCCCAGCCTCAGGCATTTACAGAGGCCTTTTACCTGCAAGCCTCTCAGGGGCGCTGCCCTCCCAAGCCAGCCTGGGGTGCTACTGGGCATGGTAGCCTCTGAAGGAAGACGAGCGAGACAGCAGGTCCCTCAGGGCCGTGCCATCTGCACCTTTGCATTCTTAGCCCTGGTGGCTTCGTCCCTAGGTCTCTGTTTGAGGCCTTGGACAGAGGCCTTCTTCAGGTGCCTCAGGACAGGAAGCCTTGAAAACACCTTTCCCCACTTCACCTCAGTACCCAGGACTTTTCCACTCCCCAAGGAATGACATGAAAGCACCTGTCTCCTCACCCCCACCGCCACCCCAAGGTCCCTAATTCTTTGGGATTCTTTTGTTTGAGGTGCCCCCTACACCTGTGCTGATCCACCTGACGTTCTTCCTGCGTGCTGTGCCATGGGAAAAATGGAACGGGGCAGCCGCACTTTCTCCAGTTTTAGGCTCTTGCTTATATTATTGCGGCGAGTGATTAAACGCTTAACTCTTTCATCTTTGGCTTGTTGCTTTAATTGGCTACTCCAACACCTGGCAGCCTAGCTCTCTATTCCAGCTCATCTGAGCTCCTGATAGTTCCCAAGAGCTAAATAATAATGCAGTTAACCCTTCAACAGCATGAGTTTGAACTCCACAGGTCCACTTACACGCAGAGTTTTCCCAATAAACATACGTACAGTTCTGTAAATGTATTTTCTCTTCCTTATGATTTTCTTAATAACATTTTCTTCTCCGTAGCTTACTTTATTGTAACAATGCAGTTTATAATATATATAACACAGAAAATATTTGTTAATCGACAATTTATTTTATTGGTAAGGCTTCCAGTCAACAGTACAGAATCAGTAGTTAAGTTTTGGGCGAGTCAAAAGTCATACACAAATTTTCGACTGTGCAGGGGGTTGGCACCCCTAACCCCATGTTGTTCAGGAGTAAACTGTACTGACATTGCAGGGAAATTGAAAAGTGTAAGCCCCATATTCTGTAATTCAGCCTTGGCTAATATCTGTAGCAGAAGCCTGAGGAAATAAGGCTTCATTAGTAATTTCACACTGTGAAGTTTGGGGCTAATAAGACTCTCAGGCCCAAAGGTTTCCTACTTGTACACCAGAAGGGAACATGTGTTTTAATAAATCTCTCTTGTATTTGTGAATTTGCTTATTTAAAAAGTCTTATAAGTGTCTAAAATTAAATCAAGTTTACATATGTATTTATTATTTTTTCCTTTAATACACTGCTGAATTTGGTTTGCTGATATTCTGTTCATAACGTTCACCTCTCTATTAAGAGACTATTGGACTGTAGTTTCCTTTTTCTTTATTTTAGGATAATTTAAACAATATGGGAATTGGCTGGTGCCCTACCGTCCCCACCCTTCTCGACGGCCTGCCTGCCTGCCAGATTTGGGGTATGACTACCCAGCCCCACATGGGCATAAACCAATTTCTTGCAATGAATCTGTTAATGTAGATCTCCCACCGGTCCTGTCTGTCTGGCAGACCCCGATCAACATACTTGTTCTCTTTTAACATTTGTTCCTCGCCCTGCATTTCTCAAGGCTGCTTTGTTTTCCTAGCCTGTCGAGATGAATGCTGAATTCAGATATTCCAAAATGGGCCGGGGAATGAGAACGTTCTGCAGCTACAGAGGAAGACAGACAGACAGACAGACAGACAGACAGACAGACAGACCAAGGCATGCTGCGCTTGGGCTCGAGGGCAGGCGGGGTGCACTCGCTTGCTGCGCTTGGCCCTGAGGGGAGCCACTTGGCCAGCGGCGGAGGCCGTGCTCCAGTGCTCCATGCTCCGTTTTCTGTGCTCCACGCTCCGGGCTCCGGGCTCCGTGCTTCTTTGTGCTCCGTGCTCCAGTCTCCGTGCTCCCGGCTCCAGGCTCCGGGCTCTGTGCTCCGGGTTCAGTACTCCGTGTTCCGGGCTCCATGCTCCATGTTCCGGGCTCCACGCTCCACGCTCGGGGCTCTATGCTCCATGCTCCCAGCTCCGTGCTTTGGTCTCCAGGCTCCGTGCTCCATGGTCCGGGCTCTGGGCTCAGGGCTCCGTGTTCCTGGCTCCAGACTCTGGGCTCCAGGCTCCAGACTCTGCGCTCCGTGCTCTGCGCTCCAGGCTCCGGGCTCTGGGCTCCAGTCTCTGTGTTCCTGGCTCCAGACACCGGGCTCTGGGCTCTGGGCTCTGGACTCCATGCTCCATGCTCCAGGCTCGGTGATTTGGGCTCCGGGCTCTGGGCTCCGTGCTCCAGGTTCAGTGCTCTGGGCTCCAGGCTCCGGGCTCCAGGCTCCATGTTCCTGGCTCCGGACTCTGCGCTCTGTGCTCCGGGCTCCAGACTCTGGGATCCGGGATCCGTGTTCCTGGATCCAGACTCTGTGCTCCATGCTCTGTGCTTCGGGCTCCTGGCTCCGGGCTCTGTGCTCCTAGCTCCATGCTCTGTACTCCCGGCTCTGAGCTCTGTGCTTCGTGCTCTGAGCACCAGGCTCCATGCTCCAGGCTCCAGGCTCCAGGCTCTGTGCTCCTGGCTCCAGACTCCAGGCTCCGGGCTCCGGGCTCTGGGCTCCGGGCTCTGTGTTACTGGCTCCGGACTCTGGGCTCCGTGCTCCTGGCTCCAAACTCCAGGCTCCGGGCTCTGTGCTCCAGGTTCAGTGCTCAATACTCCGTGCTCTGTGCTCCAGGCTCCGGACTCCATGCTCCACGCTCTGGGCTCCATGCTCCATGCTCCCAGCTCCGCACTTCGTGCTCCGGTCTCCGGGCTCCGTGCTCTGTGCTCCATGCTCCTGGCTCTGGGCTCCAGGCTCTGTGCTCTGTGCTACGTGCTCCAGGTTCTGTGCTTTGAGCTCCACGCTCCATGCTCCATGCTCCAGGCTCCATACTCCGGGCTCCATGCTCCAGGCTCTGGGCTCCGGGCTCCGGACTCTGGGCTCCATGCTCCACATTCCTGGCTCCAGGATCTGTGCTCCGTGCTCCAGGCTCCATGCTTTGTGCTTCTTCGTGCTCTGTGCTCTGAGCTCGGAGCTCCATGCTCCATGCTCCAGGCACTGTGCTCTGTGTTCCGCACTCCGGGCTCTGGGCTCGGGCTCCATGTTCCTGGCTCTGGACTCCAGGCTCCGGGCTCTGCTCCGGGTTCAGTGCTCCATGCTCTGGGCTCCGTGCTCCGGGTCTGGGCTATTGGCTTTGTGCTCCATGCTCCAGGCATCTTTGCTGCATGCTCTGGGCTCCAGACTCTTTGCTCCCAGATCAGGGCTCCAGACTCTGTGCTCTGCACTCTGGGCTCCATGCTCCATGCTCCCAGCTCGGGGCTTCATGCTCCGTTCTCCGGGCTCTGTGCTCCAGGCTCTGGGCTTGGTGCTCCAGGTTCAGTGCTTCATGCTCCTGGCTCTGGGCTCCATGCTCCCAGCTCCATGCTCTGTGCTGCACACTCCAGGCTATGTGCTTCTGGCTCCGGTCTCCTGTCTCTGTGCTCCATTCTCCTGGCTGCTTGCACCGTGCTCCAGGCTCCAGGCTTTGTGCTCCAGGCTCCGTGCTCCACACTCCAGGCTCCAGACTCTGTGCTCCCGGCTCTGGGCTCCATGCTGCATGCTACATGCTCCAGGCTCTATGCTCCCAGCTTCATGCTCTGTGCTCCGGGCTCCGGGCTCTGTGATCCGGACTCCGGGCTCTGTGATCCATGCTCCGTGCTAAATGCTGCATGCTGCGTGCTCCATGATCCAGACTCCGGGCTCCAGGCTCCAGGCTCCGGGCTCTGTACTCCGGGCTCCACACTTGTGCTCCAGGCTCCATGCTCTGTGCTCCAGGCTCTGGGCTCTGTGCTCCCGGCTCCAGGCTCTGGGCTCTGGGCTCCATGCTCCATGCTCTGTGCTGCATGCTCTGTGCTCCAGAATCCATACTCCGGGCTCCGGGCTCTGTGCTCCGGGCTCAGTGCTCCATGCTGCATGCTCCGTGCTCCAGGCTCCAGGCTCAGAACTCCATGCTCTGTGCTCTGTGCTCCGAGTTCCGGGGTCCAAGCTGCATGCTCCATGCTCTGGGCTGCGTGCTCTGGGCTCCTTTCACCGTACTCCAGGCTACGGGCACAATGTTCCTGGCTCGGGACTCCATGCTCCATGTTCCAAGCTCCGTGCTCCGGTCTCCAGGCTCCGTGTTTCTGGCTCCGTGCTCCCCACTTTGCATTCCATTCTCCTGGCTATGTGCACCATGACCCCGGCTCTGGGATCTGGGCTCCCAGCTCCGTGCTCTGTGCTCTGGCCTCCAGATTACGTGCTTCCGGCTCAGGTCGCCTGGTTTCACTGGTTTAAACTGGATTAAATGGATAAAATCGGACTGTACTGGTGTAAACTGGTTTAAACCGGATAAAACTGGACTGAACCGGTTTAGACCGGTTTAAACCAGATAAAACCGGACTGAACCAGTTTAAACCGGTTTAAACCGGATAAAACTGGACTGAACCGGTTTAAACCGGTTTAAACCGGATAAAACCAGATTGAACCGGTTTAATACAGTTTCAACCGGATATAACCGGTTTAAACCGGATAAAACTGGATTGAATCAGTTTAAACCCTTTTGAACCGGATAAAAACGAATTGAACCAGTTTAAACCGGTTTAAACCGGATAAAACCGGATTGAACCAGTTTAAAGTGGTTTAAAACGGATAAAACCAGATTGAACCGGTTTAAACCGGATAAAACCGCATTGCACCGGCTTAAACCGGTTTAAACTGGATAAAACCGGACTGAACCGGTTTAATCCGTATAAAATCGGATTGAACTGGTTTAAACCGGTTTACACCAGATAAAACCGGATTGAACTGGCTTAAACCGGTTTAAACCGGATAAAACAGGATTGAACCAGTTTAAAACGGTTTAAACCGGATAAAACCAGATTGAACCGGTTGAAAACGAATAAACCCGGATTGAACTGGTTTAAACCGGATAAAACCGGTTCGAACCGGGTTAAACCGGTTTAAACCGGATACAACCGGATCGAACCGGTTTAAACCGGTTTGAGCGGGAAAAAAACAGATCGAACCGGTTTAAACCGGTTTAAAGTGGTTAAAACTGGATCGAACCAGCTTAAACCGGTTTAAACCGGATAAAACCGGAATGAACCACTTTAAAAAGGTTTAAACCAGATAGAACCGCATAGAACCGGTTTCAACCGGTTTCAAACGGATTGAAACGGATAGAACCAGTTTAAACCAGATAAACCCGGATTGAAATGGTTTAAAATGGTTTAAACAGGATAGAACTGGATAGAACCGGTTCAAACCGGTTTAAACAGGATAGAACCGGATAGAATCGGTTTAAACCAGATAATACCGGATTGAACCGGTTTAAACCGGTTTAAACCGGATAAAACCGGATTGAACCGGATTAAACCGGATAAAACCGGATTGAACCGGTTTAAACTGGATAAAACCGGATTGAACCGGCTTAAACCGGTTTAGGCCGGATAAAACCAGATTGAACCGGTTTAAACCGCATAAAACCGGATTGAACCGGCATAAACTGGTTTAAACCGGATAAAACCTGATTGAACCGGTTTAAACCGGTTTCAACAGGATAGAACCAGATAGAACCGGTTTAAACTGGATAAAACCGGATTGAACTGGCTTAAACCGGTTTAGGCCGGATAAAACCAGATTGAACCGGTTTAAACCGGATAAAACCGGATTGAACTGGCTTAAACCGGTTTAAACTGGATAAAACCGGAATGAACCAGTTTAAGCCGGATAAAAACGTATTGAAACGGTATAAACCGGTTTCAACCGGATAAAACCAGACTGAACCGGTTTAAACTGGATAAAACCGGATTGAACCGGTTTAAACCGGATTCATTTGGATAGAACCGGATAGAACCGGTTTAAACCATATAAAACCGGATTGAACCGGTTTAAACCAGTTTAAACCGGATAGAACCGGTTTCACCCGGATAAAACCGGATTGATCCGGTTTAAACCGGTTTAAACCGGATAAAACCGGATTGAACTGGATTAAACCGGTTTAAAACGGATAAAACCGGTTTAAACCGGATAAAACCAAATTGAACCAGTTTAAACGGGATAAAAGCAGATTGAACCGGTTTAAAACGGATAAAACCGGATTGAAACAGTTTAAACCGGTGTAAACCACATAGAAACAGATAGAACCGGTTTGAACCGGATAAAACCGGATCGAACCGGTTTAAACCGGTTTAAACAGGTTAAAACCGGATCGAACCGGCTTAAACCAGTTTAAACCGGATAAAACAAGATTGAACCGGTTTAATACACTTTCAACCAGATAGAACTGGATAGAACCAGTTTAAACAGATAAAACCGGATTGAACCGGTTTAAACCGGTTTAAACAAGATAAAATCGGAGTGAACCAGTTTAAACCGGATAAAACCAGATTGAACCGGTTTAAACCGGATAAAACCGGATCGAACCGGCTTAAACCGGTTTAAACCGGATAAAACCGGATCGAACCGGTTTAAACCAGATTAAACCAGATTGAACCAGATAGAACCGGTATAAACCGGATAAAAGCAGATTGAACCGGTTTAAGCCGGTTTAAACCGGAGAAAACCGGATGGAACCGGCTTAAACCGGTTTAAACCGGAGAAAACCGGATTGAACCGGTTGAAACCGGTTTAAACCGGATATAAACGGATTGAAGCAGTTTAAACCGGTTTAAAACTGATAAAACCGGAATGAACCGGCCTAAACATGTTTAAACCGGATAGGACCGGTTTAAACCGGATAAAACCGATTGAACCGGTTTAAACCGGTTTAAACCGGATAAAATCGGATTGAACCGGTTTTAACCGGAGAAAACCGGATTGAACTGGTTTGTACCGTTTTAAACCGGATAAAACCAGTTTAAACGGGATAAAACCAAATTGAACCAGTTTAAACAGGATAATACCAGATTGAACCGGTTTAAGCCGGATAAAACCGGATAAAACCGGATTGAAGCGGTTTAAACCGGATAGAACCGGTTTAAACCGGATAAAACCGGATTGAATCAGTTTAAACCGGTTTAAACCGGATAAAACTGGGTTGAATCGGTTTAAACCGGATGAAATCGGATTGAACAGGTTTAAACCGGTTTAAACCGTATAGAACCGGGTAAAACCGGTTGAAACCGGATAAAACCGGATTGATCCGGTTTAAACCGGTTTAAACAGGATAAAACCGTATTGAACTGGTTTATACCGGTTTAAACCGGATAAAACTGGTTTAAACGGGATAAAACCAAATTGAACCAGTTTAAACCGGATAATACCAGATTGAACCGGTTTAAGCCAGATAAAACCGGATAAAACCGGATTGAAGCTTTTTAAACCGGATAAAACAGTTTTGAACTAGTTTAAACCGGATAAAACCAGATTGAACCGGTTTAAGCCGGATAAAACCGGATTGAACCGGTTTAAACCAGATTCAACTGGATAGAACCGGATAGGTCCGGTTCAACCCGGATAAAACCGGATTGATCCGGTTTAAACCGGTTTAAACCGGATAAAACCGGATAGAACTGGATTAAACCGGTTTAAAACGGATAAAACCGGTTTAAACCGGATAAAACCAAATTGAACCAGTTTAAAAGGGATAAAATCAGATTGAACCGGTTTAAACCGGATAAAACCAGAATGAACCGGTTAAAGCCGGATAAAGACATATTGAAACGGTATAAACCGGTTTCAACTGGATAAAACCAGACTGAACCGGTTTAAACTGGATAAAACCGGATTGAACCGGTTTAAACCGGATTCAACTGGATAGAACCGGATAGAACAGGTTTAAACCGGATAAAACCGGATTGAACCGGTTTAAACCAGTTTAAACCACATAGAAACAGATAGAACTGGTTTGAACCGGATAAAACCGGATCGAACCGGTTTAAACCGGTTTAAACCAGTTAAAACCGGATTGAACCGGCTTAAACCGGTTTAAACCGGATAAAACAAGATTGAACCGGTTTAATACAGTTTCAACCAAATAGAACCGGATAGAACCAGTTTAAACCGAAAAAACCGGATTGAACCAGTTTAAACCGGTTTAAACAAGATAAAATCGGATTGAACCAGTTTAAACCGGATAAAACCAAATTGAACCGGTTTAAACCGGATAAAACCGGATCGAACCGGTTTAAACCGGATAAAACCGGATCGAACCAGTTTAAACCGGATTAAACCAGATTGAACCGGTTTAAACGGATAAAACCGGATAGAACCGGTTTAAACCGGATCAAACCGGATTGAACAGGTTTAAACCGGTTTAAATAGGATAGAACTGGATAGAACCGGTTTAAACTGGTTTAAACAGTATAGAAATGGATAGAACTGGTTTAAACCGTATAAACTCGGTTTCAACCAGTTTAAAGCGGTTTAAACCGGATACAACCAGATTGAACCGGTTTAAACCGGATAAAACTGGATTGAATTAGTTTAAACCCTTTTAAATCGGATAAAAACGAATTGAACCAGTTTAAACCGGTTTAAACCGGATAAAACCGGATTGAACCAGTTCAAACTGGTTTAAACTGGATAAAACCGGATCGAACCGGCTTAAACCGGTTTAAACCGGATAAAACCAGATTGAACCGGTTTAATACAGTTTCAACCGGATATAACCGGTTTAAACCGGATAAAACTGGATTGAATCAGTTTAAACACTTTTGAACCGGATAAAAACGAATTGAACCAGTTTAAACCGGTTTCAACTGGATAAAACCGGATTGAACCAGTTTAAAGCGGTTTAAAACGGATAAAACCAGATTGAACCGGTTTAAACCGGATAAAACCGCATTGCACCGGCTTAAACCGGTTTAAACTGGATAAAACCGGACTGAACCGGTTTAATCCGTATAAAATCGGATTGAACTGGTTTAAACCGGTTTACACCAGATAAAACCGGATTGAACCGGTTTAAACCGGTTTAAACCGGATAAAACAGGATTGAACTGGTTTAAAACGGTTTAAACCGGATAAAACCAGATTGAACCGGTTGAAAACGAATAAACCCGGATTGAACTGGTTTAAACCGGATAAAACCGGATCGAACCGGGTTAAACCGGTTTAAACCGGATACAACCAGATCGAACCGGTTTAAACCGGTTTGAGCGGGAAAAAAACAGATTGAACCGGTTTAAACCGGTTTAAAGTGGTTAAAACTGGATCGAACCAGCTTAAACCGGTTTAAACCGGATAAAACCGGAATGAACCACTTTAAACAGGTTTAAACCAGATAGAACCGCAGAGAACCGGTTTCAACCGGTTTCAAACGGATTGAAACGGATAGAACCAGTTTAAACCAGATAAACCCGGATTGAAATGGTTTAAAATGGTTTAAACAGGATAGAACTGGATAGAACCGGTTCAAACCGGTTTAAACAGGATAGAACTGGATAGAATCGGTTTAAACCAGATAATACCGGATTGAACCGGTTTAAACCGGTTTAAACCGGATAAAACCGGATTGAACCGGATTAAACCGGATAAAACCGGAATGAACCGGTTTAAACTGGATAAAACCGGATTGAACCGGCTTAAACCGGTTTAGGCCGGATAAAACCAGATTGAACCGGTTTAAACCGCATAAAACCGGATTGAACCGGCTTAAACTGGTTTAAACCGGATAAAACCTGATTGAACCGGTTTAAACCGGTTTCAACAGGATAGAACCAGATAGAACCGGTTTAAACTGGATAAAACCGGATTGAACTGGCTTAAACCGGTTTAGACCGGATAAAACCAGATTGAACCGGTTTAAACCGGATAAAACCGGATTGAACTGGCTTAAACCGGTTTAAACTGGATAAAACCGGAATGAACCAGTTTAAGCCGGATAAAAACGTATTGAAACGGTATAAACCGGTTTCAACCGGATAAAACCAGACTGAACCGGTTTAAACTGGATAAAACCGGATTGAACCGGTTTAAACCGGATTCATTTGGATAGAACCGGATAGAACCGGTTTAAACCATATAAAACCGGATTGAACCGGTTTAAACCAGTTTAAACCGGATAGAACCGGTTTCACCCGGATAAAACCGGATTGATCCGGTTTAAACCGGTTTAAACCGGATAAAACCAAATTGAACCAGTTTAAACGGGATAAAAGCAGATTGAACCGGTTTAAAACGGATAAAACCGGATTGAAACAGTTTAAACCGGTGGAAACCACATAGAAACAGATAGAACCGGTTTGAACCGGATAAAACCGGATCGAACCGGTTTAAACCGGTTAAAACCGGATCGAACCGGCTTAAACCAGTTTAAACCGGATAAAACAAGATTGAACCGGTTTAATACACTTTCAACCAGATAGAACAGGATAGAACCAGTTTAAACAGATAAAACCGGATTGAACCGGTTTAAACCGGTTTAAACAAGATAAAATCGGAGTGAACCAGTTTAAACCGGATAAAACCAGATTGAACCGGTTTAAACCGGATAAAACCGGATCGAACCGGCTTAAACCGGTTTAAACCGGATAAAACCGGATCGAACCGGTTTAAACCGGATTAAACCAGATTGAACCGGTTTAAACGGATAAAACCGGATAGAACCGGTATAAACCGGATCAAACCGGATTGAACTGGTTTAAACCAGTTTAAATAGGATAGAACCGGATACAACCGGTTTAAACTGGTTTAAACAGGATAGAAATGGATAGAACCGGTTTAAACCGTGTAAAACTTGATTCAACCAGTTTAAAGCGGTTTAAACCGGATACAACCAGATTGAACCAGTTTAAACCGGATAAAACTGGATTGAATCAGTTTAAACCCTTTTTAACCGGATAAAAATGGATTGAACCAGTTTAAACCGTTTTAAACCGGATAAAATCGGATTGAACCAGTTTAAAGCGGTTTAAAACGGATCAAACCAGATTGAACCGGTTAAAACCGGATAAAACCGGATTGAACCGGCTTAAACCGGTTTCAAGTTAATAAAACCGGACTGAACCGGTTTAAACCGGATAAAACCAGATTGAACCGGTTAAAACAGGATAAAACCGGATTGAACCGGTTTAAACTGGTTTAAACTGGATAAAACCGGAATGAACCACTTTAAACAGGTTTAAACCAGATAGAACCGGATTGAACCGGTTTAAACAGGTTTCAACAGGATAGAACCAGATAGAACCGGTTTAAACTGGATAAAACTGGATTGAACCGTCTTAAACCGTTTTAAACTGGATAAAACCGGATTGAACCGGTTCAAACCGGTTTAAACCGGATAAAACCGGAATGAACCAGTTTAAGCCAGATAAAAACATATTGAACCAGTTTAAACCGGTTTCAACCGGATAAAACCAGACTGAACCGGTTTAAACTGGATAAAATCGGATTGAACCGGTTTAATACGGTTTCAACCGGATAGAACCAGATTAAACCGGATAAAAACGGATTGAAACGGTTTAAACCGGTTTCAACTGGATAGAACCGGATAGAACCGGTTTAAACCGGATAAAACCGGATTGATCCGGTTTACACCAGTTTAAACCGGATAAAACCGGATTGAACTTGATTAAACCGGTTTAAACCGGATAAAACCAAATTGAACCAGCTTAAACCGGATAAAACCAGATTGAACCGGTTTAAAACGGATAAAACCGGATTGTACCAGTTTAAACTGGTTTAAACCAGATAGAAACAGATAGAAACGGTTTGAACCGGATAAAACCGGATCGAACCGGTTTAAACCGGTTAAAACCGGATTGAACCGGTTTAAACCGGTTTAAACAGGATAAAACCGGATTGAACTGGTTTATACCGGTTTAAACCGGATAAAACTCGTTTAAACGGGATAAAACCAAATTGAACCAGTTTAAACCGGATAATACCAGATTGAACCGGTTTAAGCCAGATAAAACCGGATAAAACCGGATTGAAGCTTTTGAAACCGGATAAAACAGTTTTGAACTAGTTTAAACCGGATAAAACCGGATTGAACCGGTTTAAGCCGGATAAAACCGGATTGAACCGGTTTAAACCGGATTCAACTGGATAGAACCGGATAGGACCGGTTCAACCCGGATAAAACCGGATTGATCCGGTTTAAACCGGTTTAAACCGGATAAAACCGGATAGAACTGGATTAAACCGGTTTAAAACGGATAAAACCGGTTTAAACCGGATAAAACCAAATTGAACCAGTTTAAAAGGGATAAAATCAGATTGAACCGTTTTAAACCGGATAAAACCAGAATGAACCGGTTAAAGCCGGATAAAGACATATTGAAATGGTATAAACCGGTTTCAACTGGATAAAACCAGACTGAACCGGTTTAAACTGGATAAAACCGGATTGAACCGGTTTAAACCGGATTCAACTGGATAGAACCGGATAGAACAGGTTTAAACCGGATAAAACCGGATTGAACCGGTTTAAACCAGTTTAAACCACATAGAAACAGATAGAACTGGTTTGAACCGGATAAAACCGGATCGAACCGGTTTAAACCGGTTTAAACCAGTTAAAACCGGATCGAACCGGCTTAAACCGGTTTAAACGGGATAAAACAAGATTGAACCGGTTTAATACAGTTTCAACCAGATAGAACCGGATAGAACCAGTTTAAACCGGTTTAAACAAGATAAAATCGGATTGAACCAGTTTAAACTGGATAAAACCAAATTGAACCGGTTTAAACCGGATAAAACCGGATCGAACCGGTTTAAACCGGATAAAACCGGATCGAACCAGTTTAAACCGGATTAAACCAGATTGAACCGGTTTAAACGGATAAAACCGGATAGAACCGGTTTAAACCGGATCAAACCGGATTGAACAGGTTTAAACCGGTTTAAATAGGATAGAACTGGATAGAACCGGTTTAAACTGGTTTAAACAGTATAGAAATGGATAGAACTGGTTTAAACCGTATAAACTCGGTTTCAACCAGTTTAAAGCGGTTTAAACCGGATACAACCAGATTGAACCGGTTTAAACCGGATAAAACTGGATTGAATCAGTTTAAACCCTTTCAAACCGGATAAAAACGAATTGAACCAGTTTAAACCGGTTTAAACCGGATAAAACCGGATTGAACCAGTTCAAACTGGTTTAAAACGGATAAAACCGGATTGAACCGGTTTAAACCAGTTTCAACAGGATAGAACCAGATAGAACTGGTTTAAACTGGATAAAACCGGATCGAACCGGCTTAAACCGGTTTAAACCGGATAAAACCAGATTGAACCGGTTTAATACAGTTTCAACCGGATATAACCGGTTTAAACCGGATAAAACTGGATTGAATCAGTTTAAACCCTTTTGAACCGGATAAAAACGAATTGAACCAGTTTAAACCGGTTTCAACCGGATAAAACCGGATTGAACCAGTTTAAAGCGGTTTAAAACGGATAAAACCAGATTGAACCGGTTTAAACCGGATAAAACCGCATTGCACCGGCTTAAACCGGTTTAAACTGGATAAAACCGGACTGAACCGGTTTAATCCGTATAAAATCGGATTGAACTGGTTTAAACCGGTTTACACCAGATAAAACCGGATTGAACCGGTTTAAACCGGTTTAAACCGGATAAAACAGGATTGAACCGGTTTAAAACGGTTTAAACCGGATAAAACCAGATTGAACCGGTTGAAAACGAATAAACCCGGATTGAACTGGTTTAAACCGGATAAAACCGGATCGAACCGGGTTAAACCGGTTTAAACCGGATACAACCGGATCGAACCGGTTTAAACCGGTTTGAGCGGGAAAAAAACAGATCGAACCGGTTTAAACCGGTTTAAAGTGGTTAAAACTGGATCGAACCAGCTTAAACCGGTTTAAACCGGATAAAACCGGAATGAACCACTTTAAACAGGTTTAAACCAGATAGAACCGCAGAGAACCGGTTTCAACCGGTTTCAAACGGATTGAAACGGATAGAACCAGTTTAAACCAGATAAACCCGGATTGAAATGGTTTAAAATGGTTTAAACAGGATAGAACTGGATAGAACCGGTTCAAACCGGTTTAAACAGGATAGAACCGGATAGAATCGGTTTAAACCAGATAATACCGGATTGAACCGGTTTAAACCAGTTTAAACCGGATAAAACCGGATTGAACCGGATTAAACCGGATAAAATCGGAATGAACCGGTTTAAACTGGATAAAACCGGATTGAACCGGCTTAAACCGGTTTAGGCCGGATAAAACCAGATTGAACCGGTTTAAACCGCATAAAACCGGATTGAACCGGCTTAAACTGGTTTAAACCGGATAAAACCTGATTGAACCGGTTTAAACCGGTTTCAACAGGATAGAACCAGATAGAACCGGTTTAAACTGGATAAAACCGGATTGAACTGGCTTAAACCGGTTTAGGCCGGATAAAACCAGATTGAACCGGTTTAAACCGGATAAAACCGGATTGAACTGGCTTAAACCGGTTTAAACTGGATAAAACCGGAATGAACCAGTTTAAGCCGGATAAAAACGTATTGAAACGGTATAAACCGGTTTCAACCGGATAAAACCAGACTGAACCGGTTTAAACTGGATAAAACCGGATTGAACCGGTTTAAGCCGGATTCATTTGGATAGAACCGGATAGAACCGGTTTAAACCGTATAAAACCGGATTGAACCGGTTTAAACCAGTTTAAACCGGATAGAACCGGTTTCACCCGGATAAAACCGGATTGATCCGGTTTAAACCGGTTTAAACCGGATAAAACCGGATTGAACTGGATTAAACCGGTTTAAAACGGATAAAACCGGTTTAAACCGGATAAAACCAAATTGAATCAGTTTAAACGGGATAAAAGCAGATTGAACCGGTTTAAAACGGATAAAACTGGATTGAAACAGTTTAAACCGGTGGAAACCACATAGAAACAGATAGAACCGGTTTGAACCGGATAAAACCGGATCGAACCGGTTTAAACTGGTTTAAACCGGTTAAAACCGGATCGAACCGGCTTAAACCAGTTTAAACCGGATAAAACAAGATTGAACCGGTTTAATACACTTTCAACCAGATAGAACTGGATAGAACCAGTTTAAACAGATCAAACCGGATTGAACCGGTTTAAACCGGTTTAAACAAGATAAAATCGGAGTGAACCAGTTTAAACCGGATAAAACCAGATTGAACCGGTTTAAACCGGATAAAACCGGATCGAACCGGCTTAAACCGGTTTAAACCGGATAAAACCGGATCGAACCGGATTAAACCAGATTGAACCGGTTTAAACGGATAAAACCGGATAGAACCGGTATAAACCGGATCAAACCGGATTGAACTGGTTTAAACCAGTTTAAATAGGATAGAACCGGATACAACCGGTTTAAACTGGTTTAAACAGGATAGAAATGGATAGAACCGGTTTAAACCGTGTAAAACTGGATTCAACCAGTTTAAAGCGGTTTAAACCGGATACAACCAGATTGAACCTGTTTAAACCGGATAAAACTGGATTGAATCAGTTTAAACCCTTTTTAACCGGATAAAAACGGATTGAACCAGTTTAAACCGTTTTAAACCGGATAAAATCGGATTGAACCAGTTTAAAGCGGTTTAAAACGGATAAAACCAGATTGAACCGGTTAAAACCGGATAAAACCGGATTGAACCGGCTTAAACCGGTTTAAAGTGGATAAAACCGGACTGAACCGGTTTAAACCGGATAAAACCAGATTGAACCGGTTAAAACAGAATAAAACCGGATTGAACCGGTTTAAACTGGTTTAAACCGGATAAAACCGGAATGAACCACTTTAAACAGGTTTAAACCAGATAGAACCGGATTGAACCGGTTTAAACCGGTTTCAACAGGATAGAACCAGATAGAACCGGTTTAAACTGGATAAAACTGGATTGAACCGTCTTAAACCGTTTTAAACTGGATAAAACCGGATTGAACCGGTTCAAACCGGTTTAAACCAGATAAAACCGGAATGAACCAGTTTAAGCCGGATAAAAACATATTGAACCAGTTTAAACCGGTTTCAACCGGATAAAACCAGACTGAACCGGTTTAAACTGGATAAAACCGGATTGAACCGGTTTAATACGGTTTCAACCGGATAGAACCAGATTAAACCGGATAAAAGCGGATTGAAACGGTTTAAACCGGTTTCAACTGGATAGAACCGGATAGAACCGGTTTAAACCGGATAAAACCGGATTGAACCGGTTTAAATCAGTTTAAATCGGATAGAACCGGTTTAACCCGGAAAAAACCGGATTGATCGGGTTTACACCAGTTTAAACCGGATAAAACCGGATTGAACTTGATTAAACCGGTTTAAACCGGATAAAACCAAATTGAACCAGCTTAAACCGGATAAAACCAGATTGAACCGGTTTAAAACGGATAAAACCGGATTGTACCAGTTTAAACTGGTTTAAACCAGATAGAAACAGATAGAAACGGTTTGAACCGGATAAAACCGGATCGAACCGGTTTAAACCGGTTTAAACCGGTTAAAACCGGATTGAACCGGTTTAAACCGGTTTAAACAGGATAAAACCGGATTGAACTGGTTTATACCGGTTTAAAGCGGATAAAACTGGTTTAAACGGGATAAAACCAAATTGAACCAGTTTAAACCGGATAATACCAGATTGAACCGGTTTAAGCCAGATAAAACCGGATAAAACCGGATTGAAGCTTTTTAAACCGGATAAAACAGTTTTGAACTAGTTTAAACTGGATAAAACCGGATTGAACCGGTTTAAGCCGGATAAAACCGGATTGAACCGGTTTAAACCGGATTCAACTGGATAGAACCGGATAGGACCGGTTCAACCCGGATAAAACCGGATTGATCCGGTTTAAACCGGTTTAAACCGGATAGAACCGGATAGAACTGGATTAAACCGGTTTAAAACGGATAAAACCGGTTTAAACCGGATAAAACCAAATTGAACCAGTTTAAAAGGGATAAAATCAGATTGAACCGTTTTAAACCGGATAAAACCAGAATGAACCGGTTAAAGCCGGATAAAGACATATTGAAATGGTATAAACCGGTTTCAACTGGATAAAACCAGACTGAACCGGTTTAAACTGGATAAAACCGGATTGAACCGGTTTAAACCGGATTCAACTGGATAGAACCGGATAGAACAGGTTTAAACCGGATAAAACCGGATTGAACCGGTTTAAACCAGTTTAAACCACATAGAAACAGATAGAACTGGTTTGAACCGGATAAAACCGGATCGAACCGGTTTAAACCGGTTTAAACCAGTTAAAACCGGATCGAACCGGCTTAAACCGGTTTAAACCGGATAAAACAAGATTGAACTGGTTTAATACAGTTTCAACCAGATAGAACCGGATAGAACCAGTTTAAACCGGTTTAAACAAGATAAAATCGGATTGAACCAGTTTAAACTGGATAAAACCAAATTGAACCGGTTTAAACCGGATAAAACCGGATCGAACCGGTTTAAACCGGATAAAACCGGATCGAACCAGTTTAAACCGGATTAAACCAGATTGAACCGGTTTAAACGGATAAAACCGGATAGAACCGGTTTAAACCGGATCAAAACGGATTGAACAGGTTTAAACCGGTTTAAATAGGATAGAACTGGATAGAACCGGTTTAAACTGGTTTAAACAGTATAGAAATGGATAGAACTGGTTTAAACCGTATAAACTCGGTTTCAACCAGTTTAAAGCGGTTTAAACCGGATACAACCAGATTGAACCGGTTTAAACCGGATAAAACTGGATTGAATCAGTTTAAACCCTTTTAAACCGGATAAAAACGAATTGAACCAGTTTAAACCGGTTTAAACCGGATAAAACCGGATTGAACCAGTTCAAACTGGTTTAAAACGGATAAAACCGGATTGAACCGGTTTAAACCAGTTTCAACAGGATAGAACCAGATAGAACTGGTTTAAACTGGATAAAACCGGATCGAACCGGCTTAAACCGGTTTAAACCGGATAAAACCAGATTGAACCGGTTTAATACAGTTTCAACCGGATATAACCGGTTTAAACCGGATAAAACTGGATTGAATCAGTTTAAACCCTTTTGAACCGGATAAAAACGAATTGAACCAGTTTAAACCGGTTTCAACCGGATAAAACCGGATTGAACCAGTTTAAAGCGGTTTAAAACGGATAAAACCAGATTGAACCGGTTTAAACCGGATAAAACCGCATTGCACCGGCTTAAACCGGTTTAAACTGGATAAAACCGGACTGAACCGGTTTAATCCGTATAAAATCGGATTGAACTGGTTTAAACCGGTTTACACCAGATAAAACCGGATTGAACCGGTTTAAACCGGTTTAAACCGGATAAAACAGGATTGAACCGGTTTAAAACGGTTTAAACCGGATAAAACCAGATTGAACCGGTTGAAAACGAATAAACCCGGATTGAACTGGTTTAAACCGGATAAAACCGGATCGAACCGGGTTAAACCGGTTTAAACCGGATACAACCGGATCGAACCGGTTTAAACCGGTTTGAGCGGGAAAAAAACAGATCGAACCGGTTTAAACCGGTTTAAAGTGGTTAAAACTGGATCGAACCAGCTTAAACCGGTTTAAACCGGATAAAACCGGAATGAACCACTTTAAACAGGTTTAAACCAGATAGAACCGCAGAGAACCGGTTTCAACCGGTTTCAAACGGATTGAAACGGATAGAACCAGTTTAAACCAGATAAACCCGGATTGAAATGGTTTAAAATGGTTTAAACAGGATAGAACTGGATAGAACCGGTTCAAACCGGTTTAAACAGGATAGAACCGGATAGAATCGGTTTAAACCAGATAATACCGGATTGAACCGGTTTAAACCGGTTTAAACCGGATAAAACCGGATTGAACCGGATTAAACCGGATAAAACCGGATAGAACCGGTTTAAACTGGATAAAACCGGATTGAACTGGCTTAAACCGGTTTAGGCCGGATAAAACCAGATTGAACCGGTTTAAACCGGATAAAATCGGATTGAACTGGCTTAAACCGGTTTAAACTGGATAAAACCTGATTGAAACGGTATAAGCCGGATAAAAACGTATTGAAACGGTATAAACCGGTTTCAACCGGATAAAACCAGACTGAACCGGTTTAAACTGGATAAAACCGGATTGAACCGGTTTAAACCGGATTCATTTGGATAGAACCGGATAGAACCGGTTTAAACCGTATAAAACCGGATTGAACCGGTTTAAACCAGTTTAAACCGGATAGAACCGGTTTCACCCGGATAAAACCGGATTGATCCGGTTTAAACCGGTTTAAACCGGATAAAACCGGATTGAACTGGATTAAACCGGTTTAAAACGGATAAAACCGGTTTAAACCGGATAAAACCAAATTGAACCAGTTTAAAAGGGATAAAAGCAGATTGAACCGGTTTAAAACGGATAAAACCGGATTGAAACAGTTTAAACCGGTGGAAACCACATAGAAACAGATAGAACCGGTTTGAACCGGATAAAACCGGATCGAACCGGCTTAAACCAGTTTAAACCGGATAAAACAAGATTGAACCGGTTTAATACACTTTCAACCAGATAGAACTGGATAGAACCAGATTAAACAGATAAAACCGGATTGAACCGGTTTAAACTGGTTTAAACAAGATAAAATCGGAGTGAACCAGTTTAAACCGGATAAAACCGGATCGAACCGGTTTAAACCGGATTAAACCAGATTGAACCGGTTTAAACAGATAAAACCGGATAGAACCGGTATAAACCGGATCAAACCGGATTGAACTGGTTTAAACCAGTTTAAATAGGATAGAACCGGATACAACCGGTTTAAACTGGTTTAAACAGGATAGAAATGGATAGAACCGGTTTAAACCGTGTAAAACTGGATTCAACCAGTTTAAAGCGGTTTAAACCGGATACAACCAGATTGAACCGGTTTAAACCGGATAAAACTGGATTGAATCAGTTTAAACCCTTTTAAACCGGATAAAAACGAATTGAACCAGTTTAAACCGGTTTAAACCGGATAAAACCGGATTGAACCAGTTCAAACTGGTTTAAAACGGATAAAACCGGATTGAACCGGTTTAAACCAGTTTCAACAGGATAGAACCAGATAGAACTGGTTTAAACTGGATAAAACCGGATCGAACCGGCTTAAACCGGTTTAAACCGGATAAAACCAGATTGAACCGGTTTAATACAGTTTCAACCGGATATAACCGGTTTAAACCGGATAAAACTGGATTGAATCAGTTTAAACCCTTTTGAACCGGATAAAAACGAATTGAACCAGTTTAAACCGGTTTCAACCGGATAAAACCGGATTGAACCAGTTTAAAGCGGTTTAAAACGGATAAAACCAGATTGAACCGGTTTAAACCGGATAAAACCGCATTGCACCGGCTTAAACCGGTTTAAACTGGATAAAACCGGACTGAACCGGTTTAATCCGTATAAAATCGGATTGAACTGGTTTAAACCGGTTTACACCAGATAAAACCGGATTGAACCGGTTTAAACCGGTTTAAACCGGATAAAACAGGATTGAACCGGTTTAAAACGGTTTAAACCGGATAAAACCAGATTGAACCGGTTGAAAACGAATAAACCCGGATTGAACTGGTTTAAACCGGATAAAACCGGATCGAACCGGGTTAAACCGGTTTAAACCGGATACAACCGGATCGAACCGGTTTAAACCGGTTTGAGCGGGAAAAAAACAGATCGAACCGGTTTAAACCGGTTTAAAGTGGTTAAAACTGGATCGAACCAGCTTAAACCGGTTTAAACCGGATAAAACCGGAATGAACCACTTTAAACAGGTTTAAACCAGATAGAACCGCAGAGAACCGGTTTCAACCGGTTTCAAACGGATTGAAACGGATAGAACCAGTTTAAACCAGATAAACCCGGATTGAAATGGTTTAAAATGGTTTAAACAGGATAGAACTGGATAGAACCGGTTCAAACCGGTTTAAACAGGATAGAACCGGATAGAATCGGTTTAAACCAGATAATACCGGATTGAACCGGTTTAAACCGGTTTAAACCGGATAAAACCGGATTGAACCGGATTAAACCGGATAAAACCGGATAGAACCGGTTTAAACTGGATAAAACCGGATTGAACTGGCTTAAACCGGTTTAGGCCGGATAAAACCAGATTGAACCGGTTTAAACCGGATAAAATCGGATTGAACTGGCTTAAACCGGTTTAAACTGGATAAAACCTGATTGAAACGGTATAAGCCGGATAAAAACGTATTGAAACGGTATAAACCGGTTTCAACCGGATAAAACCAGACTGAACCGGTTTAAACTGGATAAAACCGGATTGAACCGGTTTAAACCGGATTCATTTGGATAGAACCGGATAGAACCGGTTTAAACCGTATAAAACCGGATTGAACCGGTTTAAACCAGTTTAAACCGGATAGAACCGGTTTCACCCGGATAAAACCGGATTGATCCGGTTTAAACCGGTTTAAACCGGATAAAACCGGATTGAACTGGATTAAACCGGTTTAAAACGGATAAAACCGGTTTAAACCGGATAAAACCAAATTGAACCAGTTTAAAAGGGATAAAAGCAGATTGAACCGGTTTAAAACGGATAAAACCGGATTGAAACAGTTTAAACCGGTGGAAACCACATAGAAACAGATAGAACCGGTTTGAACCGGATAAAACCGGATCGAACCGGCTTAAACCAGTTTAAACCGGATAAAACAAGATTGAACCGGTTTAATACACTTTCAACCAGATAGAACTGGATAGAACCAGATTAAACAGATAAAACCGGATTGAACCGGTTTAAACTGGTTTAAACAAGATAAAATCGGAGTGAACCAGTTTAAACCGGATAAAACCGGATCGAACCGGTTTAAACCGGATTAAACCAGATTGAACCGGTTTAAACGGATAAAACCGGATAGAACCGGTATAAACCGGATCAAACCGGATTGAACTGGTTTAAACCAGTTTAAATAGGATAGAACCGGATACAACCGGTTTAAACTGGTTTAAACAGGATAGAAATGGATAGAACCGGTTTAAACCGTGTAAAACTGGATTCAACCAGTTTAAAGCGGTTTAAACCGGATACAACCAGATTGAACCGGTTTAAACCGGATAAAACTGGATTGAATCAGTTTAAACCCTTTTAAACCGGATAAAAACGGATTGAACCAGTTTAAACCGTTTTAAACCGGATAAAATCGGATTGAACCAGTTTAAAGCGGTTTAAAACGGATAAAACCAGATTGAACCGGTTAAAACCGGATAAAACCGGATTGAACCGGCTTAAACCGGTTTAAAGTGGATAAAACCGGACTGAACCGGTTTAAACCGGATAAAACCAGATTGAACCGGTTAAAACAGGATAAAACCGGATTGAACCGGTTTAAACTGGTTTAAACCGGATAAAACCGGAATGAACCACTTTAAACAGGTTTAAACCAGATAGAACCGGATTGAACCGGTTTAAACCGGTTTCAACAGGATAGAACCAGATAGAACCGGTTTAAACTGGATAAAACTGGATTGAACCGTCTTAAACCGTTTTAAACTGGATAAAACCGGATTGAACCGGTTCAAACCGGTTTAAACCGGATAAAACCGGAATGAACCAGTTTAAGCCGGATAAAAACATATTGAACCAGTTTAAACCGGTTTCAACCGGATAAAACCAGACTGAACCGGTTTAAACTGGATAAAACCGGATTGAACCGGTTTAATACGGTTTCAACCGGATAGAACCAGATTAAACCGGATAAAACCGGATTGAAACGGTTTAAACCGGTTTCAACTGGATAGAACCGGATAGAACCGGTTTAAACCGGATAAAACCGGATTGAACTGGTTTAAATCAGTTTAAATTGGATAGAACCGGTTTAACCCGGAAAAAACCGGATTGATCCGGTTTACACCGGTTTAAACCGGATAAAACCGGATTGAACTTGATTAAACCGGTTGAAACCGGATAAAACCAAATTGAACCAGCTTAAACCGGATAAAACCAGATTGAACCGGTTTAAAACGGATAAAACCGGATTGTACCAGTTTAAACTGGTTTAAACCAGATAGAAACAGATAGAAACGGTTTGAACCGGATAAAACCGGATCGAACCGGTTTAAACCGGTTAAAACCGGATTGAACCGGTTTAAACCGGATAAAACCAGATTGAACCGGTTTAAACCGGATAAAACCGGATCAAACCGGCTTAAACCGGTTTAAACCGGATAAAACCGGATCGAACCGGTTTAAACCGGATTAAACCAGATTGAACCGGTTTAAATGGATAAAACCGGATAGAACCGGTTTAAACCGGATCAAACCGGATTGGACTTGTTTAAACTGGTTTAAACAGGATAGAAATGGATAGAACCAGTTTAAACCGGATAAAACCGGATTCAACCAGTTTAAAGCGGTTTAAACCGGATACAACCAGATTGAACCGGTTTAAATCGGATAAAACTGGATTGAACCAGTTTAAACCCTTTTAGCCCGGATAAAAACCGATTGAACCAGTTTAAACCGGTTTAAACCGGATAAAACCGGATTAAACCAGTTTAAAGCGGTTTAAAACGGATAAAACCAGATTGAACCGGTTTAAACCGGATTGAACTGGCTTAAACCGGTTTAAACTGGATAAAACCGGACTGAACCAGTTTAAACCGTATAAAACCGGATTGAACCGGTTTAAACCGGTTCAAACCGGATAAAACCGGATTGAACCGGTTTAAACCGGTTCAAACCGGATAAAACCGGATTGAACCGGTTTAAACCGGTTTCAACCGGATAAAATCGGATTGAACCGGTTTAAAACGGTTTAAACCGGATAAAACCAGATTGAACCCGTTTAAAACGGATAAACCCGGATTGAACTGGTTTAAACAGGATAAAACCGGAGTAAACCGCTTTAAACCAAATAAAACCAGATTGAACTGGTTTTAACCGGATAAAACCGGATCGAACCGGCTTAAACCGGTTTAAACTGGATACACCCGGATCGAACCGGTTTAAACCGGTTTGAACTGCATAAAACCAGATAGAACCGGTTTAAACCGGGTTAAACTGGATAAGACTGGATAGAGCCGGTTTAAACCGAATAAAACCGGACTGAACCGGTTTAAACCAGTTTAAAATGGATAAAACCGGATTGAACCGTTTTAACCCGGATAAAACCGTATAGAACCGGTTTAAACTGGATATAACTGGATTGGACCGGTTTAAACCAGTTTAAAACGGATAAAAACGGATTGTACCTGTTTAAACTGGTTTAAAACGGATGAAATTGGATTGAACCGGTATAAACCAGTTTAAACCGGATAAAACCGGATTGAACCAGTTCAAACCAGTTTAAACTGGATAATACCGGATAGAACCAGTTTAAACTGGATAAAACCGGATTAATCCGGTTTAAACCGGTTTAAAACGGATAAAACCCCCTTGTTAGACTTTATCTAAGGAAATATGCAAATGAGGGACAAAGCTATAATCATAAAAATGTTCATTGCAAAATTATTCATAATCGCAAAAAAAAGCAACAATAAGTTTATGACAAATTAAATCATTATGCATCCACTGAGAGGACTATTACCCAGTCATTGAAAATTATGAAAAGCATTAGTCAGGTTACAAATGTTTATGATATTATAAGATGCAAATGTACATTATGATTGTAATCATGTTAGAATATTTATGCATTTGGACAAAGACTAGTGGGAAATAAACAAAAGTAAAAATGAATTAGGCTACTGGTCTCAGAGGTCATTAGTTTTTCCCTATTTTCCCAAACTTTGAATTTATTAATTTTATATTGCCTGATCTGCAGCATAATGAAGTTTGACATCAGTCGGTGCAAAGTTCCAGGATGACCCTGCCCCCTCTAAGACTGGACAATGTATTCAAAATGCTTAATGGTACACTCATACGATGGAATGCTATGCGGACAGTTTTCTAATGTTTTAGAAAAGTATATAATGGCAGGGAAAAATATTGGTGGCATATGGCTACATATATTACCCCAATTGTGTTTAGGTAGAAAGATGATCAATAGGCAGATATGACTGTTAGAATTTATACCAAAATTATTACCCCCGGTTGGTACAATTACAAATGAGTTTCAATTTCTTCTGTGCACTTTTCTGTAATTTCTAGACCTTCTCCAATGAATATATTTTATATTGTAATTATAAACTATAAAGGTTACTTTTAAACATAAAAAGCTGCATCTCTAGAGATCTATGTGACTAATATTAAATAAAAACCATGAGAGGCCATTGTTTTGGACTAAGTTCCTGCACTAGGTCCCAAAAGAACAGAGTGAAAACCAAAAAGGAGCCAGCTTGCCAAGCTCCAGTCACGGGCTGCGGTCTGGCCTTCCGAGAAGCAGGGAGAGAGACAACAGCCAATTTTGCTGAACAGGCCAGTTTAAATCTTCAACAGGTATAATAATGAAGTCTCCTCTGCTTTAATCCTTACACAAAAGAGATAGCCTGAAGTTACCTGAAGTCACTTAGAAATGACCAATCCATGTTTTGTTCTTTGTTTCTGCTCTCTTCAGCCTTTTCTGTCTATAAAGCCAACCCCCTCAGCTCAGCTCATTGGAACACTTATTCTATTTTATGGAATGACATCTTGCCTGATCCTAGAATCTCAATAAAGCCAATTGAGATCTTTAACTAAATTTGTCGTAATTTTGTCCTTTGACAGTCTTCACGGGCTTTGTCTTGTCTAGTCTTTTTGGTGGTGTTTAAAAAAGGCTGTGAGAATGAGATGGAAATCAAATCCAACAATCCCATTAGCTTTGGGATAGGAATCTTCCACAGCAGCATATCACTTTGCCCTTATAGGGCTTTTTGGGGACTCCTCCCCTCTTCCTTCCTTACAGATTGTGGATTATGTTCGTGCATCCATCCCCCTCCCCACCACACACCACACACCACACACCACAGAGGAATCCTACTCCACCACACATACCCAGTTGCAAGAATGGGCCTAACTGGTTTAGCTAATTCTAGTCAATAACATAGGAGGGGGATCTGCTGAAGGGCTTCAGGAAATGGCTTTTTTCTCAGAGAGTTACAAAGAGTCCTCTTCTCCTTTAGGGGTCATTATGTGTGCATTAAACTCCAGGGACTGCTGAATCCAGCTTCTTGATGGGACAGTCTGTGACAGCTGAGAGCTGGAAATAATCTGGAAATTTGATTTGCCTCTGAAACAATCAGTGCAGGCCCATTTTATCACCAAAACACTCAGCATAGGAGAGAATTCGTTTCTTATTCTTAAGCTACTCTGAGTCAGGGTGCAGTGGGATTCATCCTTAATGGCACAGCTCTGTTCTCAAGTTGTTGATGGTCCTGTGCTCATCGGATGGTTGAGATAGTGCAAAGTGGCTGCCACTCTGAATGACAATAGGGCCCTGCAAAAGCCTAGGGCAGAGCTGACTCACACCAGAACAGGTCAGCTGTTAGTTCTGCTCGGTGCTCCAAGTGCCCACTTACCTACAAAACTAGGATAGCATTTGTTGCAGATATCTTGAGGCACTTGTCACCAAGAATCCCAGAAATCTGTTCCAACATCTAGAATCTCCTGGAGTCTCTGAAATACAAGACTGTTACCAGGTGGCAGTTCCAGGTACTTTGTCTACCCACCAAAGAAAAATCTTTCACAGGACCATTGAAAGGAAAGGAAAAGAAGGACAGAGAAATTGAACATAATAGGGCTTTATTACAAGCAAAGGTACACACAGAAATAGTGCTTGGACATCTCTGCACAAGAGAAATGCACGCACCCCCGGAATCTTAGGAGGAGGATTTGTGTGTTGTTCTGGGAGGGGAGTATTTCCATATCTTAACTAAGGGGAGGAATATTTGGCCATTGGGGGGGAATCTAAAGTAACTAAGGCCTAATAGGCCAATGAGAGGTTGCATCAGCCTCTTGTCATGTGTCCCTGAGTTACTGAAGTTTCTGGTCTCCCTCTCAACTTTGATCCAGTCTGAATATTTCTGAGCAGCCTCCCTGGGGCACGTCCCCACTCTGTCCTGCTCAAGACCACTCCAAAGGAAGAGCTGTCTGAGTACAGTGCTCAGCATGGCTCATGGCACTCCTAGATCCAATCCCATATGATGGGTTAAATTAAGTTTGGCCTAAAGGTTTCTTCAGACATAGTGAGCTGTAACTTAACTTGATAGGCAAACAGACTGCAACCACTCTTTCAACAATATCTGAATCTCAGCCAATCACAGTCAGCCAAGTGTTCAAACCTTGTTCAAACGAGGCAAATGCTCAGCTGTTCCCAATCCAGCTGTTTCTGAACCTCACTTTCATTTTCTGTAAATTGCTTTTCTTTTTCTGTCTATAATAGCTGACCATGCAGCAGCCCTGGAGTTGCTCTGATATTCTGGTTCTGATAGCTGCCTGATTCATGAATTGTTTTTTGCTCAGTTAAATTCTGTTCAGTTTAACTTATCTAAAGTTTTTCTTTTTAACAGATGGGATCTGAAGTAGAGCTTCCAGCAACCTCCAGCATCTGGGGATTGTGGGTAAGTTCTCTCTTGGATTCTAAAGCTCCACAGATTTGTGTTGTGAGCCATCCAAGTTTTGTCTGAGAAAATGTTTATCTGGACTGGGTTAAAAAGTCACAACAGAAACTGGACTGGGCCCAGGATTTGAATGGATCCAGTAGCAAACTGGATTGGATTCAGTTAGAGGCCTCAGATGTCTGGCAATAAAGAGTGATTACTGCAAGGGGTACAAACTCTGGCTTTCAGAAACTCACAGCGATCTTGTGCTCTATCTTCTTTTAAGAAAGTAGTATAAGGGACTCATTTTCAGAAAAGACTTACCTGAGGGTGTTTTAACTGATTCAGGTCCAGCTCAAAAGTTGTTTGACTGGTCCAGCCCATTCCTGGAGGGTCTCTGAACAGACAGAGTTCTCCTTGTGATGGTAATTAGTTACTAGCCCCCATTGCTTTCTTCATTGCCTGGTATTTCTCCCTTCACAGGGCTTAAGCAGGCCTTTTTCATGGGCTTGTCCTGAGTCCCCAGACAAAGGAATTCCTTGCAAGGAGGTAATAAATTTTAGCTGTCATTCAGGAAGGTTGTGCACCGGGTAGTACTCAGCCAATGAGGAAGTGGGGGAAGGGACTTGCATACTAGGGAATAAATTACTTGCTACAGGCTTTTTCCGTGTGCCTGCCCTTTGGACACTCAAAACTTATAAGGCCATAATTAAAGTCTCGCTTTGCTGAACCTCATGTCTCTGTGTCCATCCTTTGGTGTTGGACAGGTGAGGGCATTTCTCACACTCTTCGTTTCTTTTTCTTGCTCACTTAGATAGGGAGAAAAATTTTGACTAAGTTGATCAAGGAGATCTCAGAGTCAACACCCAGATTTAACATAAAAATGGGATCCTTAATTTCTGAAGAACTGAGTAATCCACTTTTCATCTACACCTGCCCTTATGTGCGTAAGCATTAGGCCCCAGAAGCTGCAAATGCCTACAAATATGGCAAAATCTTACTAAAGATTATTTAAAACTATGGTGAGGCATTCCAAATGAACAACAGTGCACTTGAAAATGAGGCTTCTGAACTGGACTTATCCAAGGATGGCTACTGATGTGTAGACTTTCTAAAAAGATCTCAAAAAAGTATTGCCGCTTTTAAAAGGCTCTTTACAAAAGGCAAATAAGATGCTTAGCAAACTAAATGATAAGAAAAATGGAATCTTCTGACCTTGAGGCTTGGCTGCTATCTCGCCCTGAAGGCGAAAAGAAAGTTGGGTGAAGGCCCGTGGGTAAAGTGTGCTGCTGCTTTTCAGAGCCTTCCGTGCTGAGTCCAGGCATAGAGAAGGCTTTCTTTGCCCTTTCATTCATCCATCCTTAACTCGGCAATTTTAGCTAAGAAACAGAAGCTAAGTTAAAAAGACTGCCTGTTGAACTAAATCAGCCTCCAAAAAACACCTTTCTGTCATTTACCTGGCTATTTTGAAACAGTGTTGAAAAAGAAATTTCCATCTATAGGGGAAATTCCCATTTTTAGGGTGTCTGCTTCCCTGAACCAGGAAGAGGGAGAACCGAGTCACTGAAACTCTACTGTGGAAAAGGCATTGGTTTAGATTTACGTTACAAGTCCTTGTTTAAGGAGCTTTTTGGCCATCTTGTCTTGCTGGGTGTTCACTTACACCCTCCTTCCCTTTTTTGGGCAAACGTGATTTATGATGGCATTTAGGCCTGAAGTCTCAGCTCTGTGCTTTTCATATGTAAATTTTCTCCCTTGTTTTACCTAAGCCATTCCTTTGGAAATGAAAATGTAGGGCAAAAATTTTAGATGGTCATTAAAAATGGGATAAGTAAAGCAGACAGTGATGGGGTTAGAACAAAGACTAAATCTGCCAAAGGTTAGATAGGACAGAGGGACCACTGCTGGTCCCCCCAACATTGCAGGCCCCCACGCCAGTCTGCTCTATTTACCCTGGTTTGGAGAAATTTAAAAAGTCAGAAGGCAAAAATTATAATGAGGAAACTAGTGAACAATCACTTAGGGTGAAATTAGACAAGGTAAATCAATAAAGAGGGTCCCTTGACTTAACACCTTGTTATGGGATAAAAGTTTATAGATGAACTTGTCACAGTTTCAAAATTCTTTTTCAGTAACTTTAAAACTTGAAGTTATGCTAAATTAAGTAATAGACACTCGTTAAATGTCTGAGTCATTTCTAAGTAAGTTAAAATACTGAAATATTAATTGCTAAGCATAGGATTAGTGTATATATTTCAACATCTTGTTTTTACACGGTATAGCAAACCTAAATATATTTAAATCTGTTAATAAACATGGAAAAATTCTCTTATACTTAAACATGTTTCTAAAAATTATGAAATGGTTCTCATCTACAAAATGCTGATATAAAATTGTTCAAGTGAGTTCTGGTCAAGATGGTGGAACAGACAGTCCCCAGCGTCACTCTCTCCCACAAATCAACCAATTTACAACTATAAAAATGTAACATCAGCCAAGCTGGGGCTGTTAGAGCTCAGGGGAAGAGGAGGAGAGACCTACGGAGTTCACGAAGGGGGAGAAACCACAATGAGAGAAAGAAAAAGCTGCTCGGAGCATTTTGGGCTGTGGCTGCTTTAAGGATGGAACTGCTGAGCACATGAAGGAGGAGCCAGCAGGAGCCAGCAGAAGCTGCAGCTGTGCCCTTCGGATGGAGTTGCTTGGAGGTGGCAGGGGAGAAGAGGGCCTTGGTGGCCCCCAGGATAGCAAGACCACTAATAGGGTTCCTGTGGACCCACGCAGGAGCAAGGACCCAGAACAGTTGAAAAAGGGGAGCCATTCAGAGGCCGGTGAGTCATTGCAAGGGACCACAGCAGGGCCCATCCCATGGGAAGTGTTTCAAGTATGGGCGGTGGGGGAGACAGGCCCACTGGGAGAACACTGGGACACAGCAAGGACAGCCAATCCTTGCCGCCATCAGCACAGGACCACTCAGAGGGGACTGGTCAGGAATGCAGAATTACATGGGGTGTAGTTTGATGAAAAAACTCAGGCCCAGATCAGAGTTTCTACACAACCCAGGTGCACTGGGTCTCTGGAGAGCCGGAAGTACCTATAAGGTCAACCATTAAACACTGAGCTGCACAAAAAGCCTTCCCTAGGGAAACAGCAGCAAAGCAGGAATTTAGCTCAACCACACAGTTCAAGTACTGGTTCCCACAGGAAGTTCCCCCTTTTTAGAAGTAAGCAAAGGACAAAAAATTAGTTCCAGCACTGGCCCACCACCAGTGCCTCCAGACCCTCCAGGGAACCTGAGGCTTGGAGCCAGGGACTGGAACCCACTCCCATATCCAGGCACACAGCCAGCATCTTGGACAGCCCTGCCCAGAGGCCCGGGGCATGAAGCCAGGGACCAGAACCCTGCCCACAACCAGGCACACCACCAGCACCTAGGAGCATGCCAAAAACATCACCTCCATGTGGATGGCCCATCACAGCCACCACAGTAACCACAGATGCCACAAAAGTGGCTGGATGTCACAACCACCACGCAGATGGTCTGCCAGTCACTGGAGTGCAGTGACACAAAGAGAGTCACCAGCAGAGACCAAAGAAAAGAAGAGGACGTCTCTCTCCACAAAGCCCATTCCAGAGTGACAGAAGAAGCATCTGCTCTATGATAATATTGGGGGACCTGATCAAACCTCTCCGCATTGGACAGATCATCTAGGCAACAAATCAAGAGTAACCATTACTCTTTCAGAAGGAGAGAAGAAATCAAGGGTAATTAGATGGGGGAGGGGGGAGGGAGAGGGGTACAGGGAGAGAATGGACAAGGAGCATAAAGAATATGTACAATTTGTAACAATATACATACTAGTAATATTGATTTGATCAACATATGTCAACATTGAATCCCAAAAATATGTATAATCAATTATGATTCAATAATAAAAAAGGAAATTACAAAAAGAGAAACAAATATTTTCTTTTCTCTTTCTTTTCTTTTCTTTTTTCTTTTTCTTTTTCTTTTTGGCAGCTGAGCAGTACAGGCACTACAGTGACCCGAACCCATGGCCTTTGTGTTATAAGGCTGTGCTCTAACCAACTGAGCTAATGGGCCAGCCCCCAAGAGAACCAAATATAAATTCTGTATTTAAAAGTACAATAACTGAAATTAAAAATTCACTAAAGGAGTTCAACAGTCAATTTAAGCTGATGTAAAGAGAATCAGCAAACTTGAAAAAAAGCTAGTTGAGATTATCCAGTCTGGTAAAATAACGAATAAATAAAGAAGAAAATAAAAAGATGAACAGAAATTTTAAAAAGATGGAGAATAAACAGAGCTTCAAAGATCTGTGGGACACCATCAAATATACCAATATAGGCACGATGGGAAAGAAGAAAAGAGGAGAAAGAAGGAGCAGAAAGAATATTTGAAAAAATAGTGGCTGAACAAATTCACAAATCTGATGACCTAATATTAATCTAGATATTGAAAAAGCTCAACAAACTCCAAGTAGGATAAACTCAGTAAGATTTACACCTGTGGGCCGGCCAGTCAGCTCACTTGTTTAGAGCATGGTGCTGATAACACCAAGGTCAAGGGTTCAGAGCCCTATACTAGCCAGCTGCCAAAACAACAACAACAAAAAAAACATTCAAACTTAGAAACATTAAAGTCAAAGTGTTGAAAGACAAAAGAAAAGGAGACTCTTGAAAGCAGTAAGGGAAAAGTGATTCATCATTTGCAATAGATCTTCACAAGATTAACAATGGATTGCTCATCAGAAGCCATGGAGTCCAGAAGGCAGTGGAATGACATATTCAAAACGCTGAGTTTAAATGACTGTCAACAAATACTTCTCTACCCAGCAGAACTATTCTTCAAAAACAAAGGAGAAATTAAGACATTCCTAGGAAAACAAAAAATAAGTGAATTCATTACTAGCAGACCTACTCTATAAAAAACACCAAAGGGATTCCTTCAGGCTGAAATGAAAGGGCACGAGTAATTCAAATTCAAAGGAAGGAAGGTAGGGAGGTAGGAGGGAGGGATGGGTGGAGAAGGGAAGGAAGGAAGGATGGATTACTAAAGGTAATTCAAATCCACGTGAAAAAATAGAGAGTACTGGTGAAGGTAACTACATAGGTAAATACAAAAGGCAGCACAAATGCATTTTTCTTGTAAATATTTCCCCCTTCTATATGTTTTAAAAGACAACCTGCACAGTTGGAAAAAGTATTTGCAATTCATTTTTCTGATAAGTATCTACTATCTAAAACACATAAAGACTCTTGCAATGCTACAAGAAGACAAATAATCCAACTGAAAAATGGGCAAAGGATTTGAATAGAAATATCTCTAAAAAAGATATACAAGTGGACAATAGGCACCTGGAAAAAATGCTCAATATCATCAGTCATCAAGGAAATGCAAGCCAGAACCACCACTTCACACCCACTAGGATGACTACAAACAAGCAAACAAAAAAAGTGAAGTAAGAGCTGGTGAGGATGTGGATAAACTGAAACTTTCACACATTGCTAGTGGGAATGTAAAATGGTGCAGCCACTTGAAAAGCAGTTTTACAGTCACTCAAAAGTTAAACATAGGGCTGGTGGCCAGATAGCTCACTTGGGAGAGCGTGGTGCTTGCTGATAACACCAAGGTCAAGGGTTCAGATCCCCTTACAGGCCAGCTCCCCCCCCCCAAAAAAAATGTTAAACATAGAGTTACCATATGACCCAGCAATTCAACTCCTAGTACAGAATCAAAAGAAATGAAAACATATGTCCACACTTGCATACAAATATTCATAGAAGCATAATTCATAATAGCTAAAATGTGGAAATAACCCAACTGTTCTTCAACTGATGAATGGGTAAATAAAATGTGACATATCCATACGAGGAAATATTATTTGACAATAAAAAGAAATGAAGTACAAATCTCTTCAACAAGTGATGTTGGAAAAACTGAATATTCACATGCAAAAAATAAAATTGGACCCTTACCTTACCTCTTATACAAAGATTAATTAAAAATGGATTAAAGACCTAAACACAAGACCTGAAACTACAGAACTCCTTGAAGAAAACAGGGGAAAAGCTTCAAGACATTGACTTTGGCAATGGATTTTTTTTGGATACAACACCAAAAGCACAGGCAACAAAAGCAAAAATAGACAAATGGGACTACATCGAACTTAAAAAAATTCTGAACAGCAAAGGAAACAATCAACAGAATGAAAAGGCAACTTACAGACTGGGAGAAAATATTTGCAAACATATATCTGATATATTGTTAATATCCAAAATGTATAAAGAACTACAATAGTAACAACAACAACAATAAAACAAACGAGCTGATTAAAAAATGGGCAAAAGACTTCAGCAGACGTTTCTCCAAAGAAGACACACAAATGGCCAATGAGCACAAGAAAAAAAGCTCAGCATCCCTGATCATCAGGGAAATGCAAATCAAAACTATAATGAGATATCATCTCACAACTGTTAGGATGGCTAATACCAAACTGTTGAAAGACAACAAGTGTTGGTGAGGATGTGGAGAAATTGGAACCCTTGTGCATTGCTGCTAGGAATGTACAATGGTGTAGCCAGTATAGAAAGCAGTATGGAGATTCTTCAAAAAATTAAAAATAGAACTACCATATGATTCAGAAACCCCACTACTGGGTATATATTTAAAAGAATTGAAAAATAGAATCTTAAAGAAATATTAGCACACCCATGTTCATTGCAGCATATTCATAACACCCGAGATGTAGAAACAACGTGTGTCTATTAATGGGTGAATGGATAGAAAAAAATGTGGTATATACATGCAATGGAATATTATTCAGCCTTAAAAAAGAAGGAAATCCTTTCATGTGTCCCTGAGGACATTGTGCTAAGTGAAATAAGCCAGTCACAAAAAGTTTAATACTGCATGATTCCACTTATGTGAGGTATCAAAAGTAGTCACATACTTAGAAACAAAGTGAAAGGACCAGCCCATGGCTCACTCGGGAGAGCGTGGTGCTGACAACACCAAGTCAAGGGATAAGATCCCCTTACCGGTCATCTTTAAAAGAAAAAAAGAAAAGAAAGAAACAAAGTGGACTGGTGGTTGCCAGGGCCTGGGAGAATGATAAGGGGGTGTTGTTCAATGAGCGTAGAGTTTTTGTCTTTGTTTTGCAGGATGAAAAAGGATCTGTTGTGCAATCATCTAAATATAGATAACACTTAAAAATAGTTAAGAAGATAAATTTGATGCTATATATTTTTTACCACAATTGAAAATAATAATAAAAGGAATGAAGTATTGCTACTACAACATGAACAAAACTTGAAAACATTAGGCTAAGTGAAAAAAGCCAGACCCCCCTCCGAAAAAAAGACTACATATTATACGATTTTGTTTGAGTAAATGTCCAGAATAAAAAAATCTGCACAGACAGAAAGTACATGAGTGTTCGCACAGGGCTGGGGCACTGAACGGAAGTGGGAAGGGATTGCTAACGAGGGTGGGTTTTCTCTCTGGAGTTATGCAAGTGCCCTGAAATGTACTGTGGTAAAGACTGCTCAAGTCTGTATGCACAGACTCAACCAAAAACCATTGAATTTTATACTTTAAGTGGGTGAATTGTATGATATGTGAGTTACATCTCAATAAAGCTGTTATAAAAAAGAGAGAATTTGAGTGGCTGTACTAGTATCAGTCAAAACAATATTTAAGAAAAAAATTGTTACTGGAGACAAAGGACATTTTACAATGATAAAGGTTTTAGTGTTAATGTAACAGAATGGCATAATAATTATAACACATGCACACTAACAACAGAGCCCCCAAATACACATAGCTACACTGACAGAAATGAAGAGATAAATCAGCTGCTCAACAATAACAGTCTGAGACTCCCATACTTTGATTTCAATAATGAATAGGACAATTATAGTCTTCCAGGTGCACATGAAACATTTTCCAGGACAGACCATATGTCATGACATAAAACAAGCCTCAGTAAAATTGAAAAGGATTTCAATTATACAAAGTATATGGCCCAACTACAATGGAATGAAATTAGAAATTGGTAACAGAAGAATATTTGGAAAATTCACAAACATGTGGAAATAAAATGACATACTCTTAAATAGGCAATAAGTACAAGAACAAATCAAAAGGGATACCAGAAAATACTTTTAAATGAATGAAAACAAAAACACCACATACCAAAGTTTATGGGATGCAGCAAAAGCAGTGCTCAGAATAAGAAAAGTTATAGCTATAAATGCCTGCATTAAAAAAGAAAGATCTCTAACATCAACGTCATGGGTTCAAATCCCCGTACCAGTGACCAAAAACCTAAATAAAATAAAATAAAAAAGAAAGATCTCAAATCAATAATCTAACTTTACACCTTAAAGAGCTAGAAAAAAAGAAGAGCAAACAAAACCCAAAGCAAGGCAAAAACAGGAAATAATAAAGTAATAAAAAAGGCTAGAATGAAAATAAATGAACTAGAGAATAGAAAAACTTGTAACAAAAAAAATCAACAAAATAATAGCAAACAAAATTCGGCAGTTTTTTTTTTTTTTTTAACAGAATTATACACTATTACCAAGGGGTGTTTATTCCAAAATGCAAGGGTTCAAAATATGAAAATCAATGTAATGCACCATATTAATACGACAAGGGAAAAAATTCAAATGACCATCTCAACAGATGCAGAAAAACCATTTGACAAAATTTAACATCCTTTCATGATTAAAAAAAAATACACTTAACAAATAGAAATAAGAGGGAATGTCCTCAAGCTCATTAAGGACACATGTATTAGTCCGTTTTGTGTTGCAATAACAGAAATACCTGAGACTGGGTAATTTATAAAGAACAGAGGTTTATTTGGCTTCCGATTCTGGGACAGCTGCATCTGGCGTGGTCCTCAGGCTGCTGCTACTCATGGTGGAAAGTGGCAGCAGCCGGTGGGTACAAGCAGATCACATGGAGAGGAAGCAAGAGAGAGAGAGAAGGTGCCAGGGTCCTTTTAAGCAATGAGCTCTCATGGGAACTAACAGAGCGAGAACTCACTCACTTCTCCTCCTCCCCCAGGGAGAGCACTAATCCATTCATGAGGGATCCGCCCCAGGACTCAGTTTCCAACACTGCCACACTGGAGACCAAATTTCCACATGAGTTTTGGCGGGGACAACACGTCCAAACTCTATCAACACCTATGAAGTACACATAGCTAACATCATATTTGATGAAAGACTGAGTGCTTTCCCCCAAAGATCAGAAACAAGACAAGAATGTCCACTCTTCCCATTTCTATTCAAAACTGTGCTGGAGGTTCTAGCCAAGATAACTAGGCAAGTGAAAGAAATAAAAGGCATCTACATTGGAAAGGAAGAAGCAACTCTATCTCTGTCTACAGATAACACGATCTTGTGTATGGAAAATCCTAAAGAATTCACTAAAAAGCTATTAGAGTCAAAATATAAGTTCAGCAAAATTGCAGGATGTAAGATAATATACAAAAATCAATTGAATTTCTATACACTAGAATTGAGTAATTGAAAATTGAATTAAGAAAACAATTCCATTCACAATAAAATTAAAAAGAATAAAATACTTAGGAACAAATTTAACAAAAAATGCAAAACTCATACACTGATTACTACAAAATATTGTTGAAAGCCATCCATGTGCAAGTCGTAGAACATGGAATATTAAGACAGCAATCCTCTTCAAATTGATCTGCAGACTCAGCACAAGTCCTCTTAAAATCCCAGCCAGTCACAAAAGGCCACACAGTGTATAACTCCAATTACATGAAATGTCCAGCATAGGCAAATCCATAGAGAAAAAAGGTAGATTAGTGGTTGCCAGGTGCTGGGGGGAGGGGGTCAGGGGGAGTTGCTGGTGGGAATAGAGTTCCCTCTTGGGGTGATGAAAATGTTCTAAAATTGGTGTTCATGGTTGCACAACTCTGTGAACACACTGAAAAACACTGCACTGTAAACTTTAAAGGGGTGAATTCATAGTATGTAAATTATACTTCAAAAAAATCTGTTGTACAAAAGAATGACATGTGAAAACTTTTCAATTCAATATTAGCTGCTAACTACCAAAGAGAGAATGGAATAAACATTATTGAAAATCCACTGTATGTTGTTAACTTGGTCTATGCAGAGAGAGATAATAATAGATGATGGATGGAAGGACAGATGGATGGATGGATAGAAGGTAGGTAGGTAGGTAGGTAGGTAGATTCTCATTTACTGCTTACATCAGTTCAATTCTGTATGCATTATTAGCTCTATTCTATAAGGAAGAAGTTAAATCTCAAAGAAATAAGGAAGTTGACCAAGGTAACAGCTAGTAAGAGGTGAGGCAGCATTCTTAACCAGTCTCCTTGATTCTGATACACATGCTTCCCCTACCACATATTTTTATATCTAACATGTTAATAAATTTCTTCTCTTGATCCAGTATGTCTTAAGGCTCATATTGCCCTCTCCACCACATACCATCTGCTCAAAAGAAATTTCCTAACCCCAGTTTGTTAACAAAATATGAAAGAAGCACAGGAAAGTATCGACTTCATGCAGATCACACAAGGATAATTGGTTCCCAGTATTTGTCACACCCCATAATGTTTGAAATCTTGGCATATAGATCTATGACAGTGGAGATAGTTTTATTTTGCAAAAGAACAAAAACAAAGTATTTAAATGGTTATATTCTTCCTAGATTTCAAAGCACTCTTTCATTTATCTTTTTTTTATTATTATACAATCTCATGAGATTGTTAAAATATTGTTATGATTTGACAGTAAAAAAAAAAATGTTTAAGGAATTGGCATGCTTTAGTTACTTTAATTACCAAAGGGCACACAGGTTGTAAGTGAAGAATCAGAACTCATGTCCACGTTGGGCAAATTTTTATTTTCTCCAATAAACAGACATAAATATGCCTTGAGGGAAGCAGGAATCTGAAGCTACAAGTTGAGAGTCAGGCCCAGAGACGTGGTTACCAGCGAGACATGCACTCAGTGGGTGCTGTTTCTCTGAGGGATGTACTTTACAAGTGCATAACAAGATATATTGCATTTAGGTGCAATGCACAGAGTACACAAACTCTCCCAGTCCCTCCCACTTCATGATGATAATGAATGGGAATGACGTTGCTCTAGTCTATGGGTAACCTTGAAGCCTAATTCTTTTTTTTTTTTTTTTTTTGTACCTGGCCAGTATGGGGATCCCAACCCATGACCTTGGGGTTATAAGGCTGAGCTCTAATCAATTGAGCTAACCAGCTGGCCCAAAGCCTGCCTAATTTTTTAACAGATTAATCACCTGCAGGCTTCTCTGCTTCAGCCATTGTTAGTTACTAAGCACTTTCAAGTACCACCCAGACATGGCTTTTCCTTCCAGCCAAAACAGGGACCAGATTTGCTCTTCTTCCTGAAATAGCTAAAATAAGGTAAATCATATAAAACAATGATTTTCAAGACTTTGGACATCGGGCAATGAAGAACAAAGAATCTTGAGAATTGGGAAAAAAATAAGGTGAGTCCTATGATTGCCCCAGGTCACTGCCAAAAGAGAGTTCCCAAGCTGTTGCTCAGAGTCAGGGGACACAGACAGCCTCCCTGAGCTGAGGACCAGAGGAAGGAGTGTGGAGTCAGGCAGCTAATCAAGCTAGTCAGCCAGCCAGAAGTCAGGCAGAGCGAGCAGTCAGAGCAGCTAGGGTTTTCCAGGCAGAGTACCAGAGAGCAGACTGCTGCACAGACAGAGAACTCTGGTATCTGCAGAGGAATCCCCTTGATCTGCAGCTGAGATATGTTCATGTGACAGGAAATGACTCGATGCCAGGTAAAGAACCTTAAAAGCAAGACATGAAAGATCAAACTTTTCCTAAGCAACTTAACCAAGTCCAAGCACACAGCTCAAAATATTTCAGATATAAATGGGAATACAAAAATATCTAGCACCCAACAAAGTAAAATTCACAATGTCTGGCATTAAAGAATTATGAGGCATGCAATGAAGTAGGGAAAAAATCAATAGAAACTGATCCAGAAATGACACAGTTCATAGAATTAGTAGCCAAAGATATTAAAACAGTTATTATAACCATAATCCTTATGTTCAGAAGCTAGAGGCCAAAGCAAACACCTTAAGTGGAGACTTGGAAGGGGTGTGTGTGTGTGTGTGTGTTTGTGTGTGACACAGAGAGAGAGAGAGAGAGAAGAAAACTGAACTTCTGGAGATGAGAAATAAAATGACTAAAAATGAGAAATATACTGGATGAAATTAATGGCAGATTAGACATCATGGAAGAAAAGATTAGTGAACTTGAAGACATGGCTATAGAAACTATTCAAAATGGAACACAGGGAAAAGACTGAAAACAAACAAACAACATCATTGAGCTGTAGGACAACGCCAAGCCATCTAATATATGTATACCCGGAGTCCCCAAAAGAGAAGAGAAAGTGGGGAGACTGAAAAACTAATTGAAGAAATAATGGACAAAAATTTTCTAAATTTGATAAGATAATAAACTCACACATCCAAGATGGACAATGAACTTAAAGCACAAGGAACATGAAGAAAAACTATAATCAAATCACTTAGAACTAGTGACAAAGAACACACACAAACATACATGTACCTGAAAAACACCCACATAATGAAAGGCCTTCAACAACTGCCAGGGATTGTTCACGATAATCTAATTAATTGTGTTGAAACGTCAGAGAATTTAATAACTGAAAAAACTTTAGTAGCCTGCAAACTGCTAATTTAGTGGATCTGTATTTTTAACAGATTAGATAATCCCTGTCTAAAATAAATCCTGTAAAGGAAAACCTTCTCTTTTATTTGCCAGGGCATGAAAAATTAGAGCAGTGTTTTTCAAATTTTAGTTTATACGGAGACCTACTATAATACATTTTGACTCGATGTTGTCAAGAATGAGGCCTAGGAAGTATTTCAGTAATTTTTTTTTTTTTTGTCTTTGTCTTTTTCGTGACCAGCACTCAGCCAGTGAGTGCACCGGCCATTCCTATATAGGATCAGAACCCGCGGCGGGAGCGTCGCCGCGCTCCCAGCGCCGCACTCTCCCGAGTGCGCCACGGGCTCGGCCCTTCAGTATTTTTTTTTTTTTTGAGAGAGCATTTATTGATCAAAATTAGAGAACCTCTACATTGAGGAGTATTTACAAGCAGAGGTTGTAAGGTGCCCACATGTATAGCTATGCAGTATATCAACTATTCTAATTGACACAGTAGCCAGAATGGAAGACCCTTAAACATTGCAGCCAGGCTTATAATATTGTATTTGCAGCCTTAGCTGGTGGATGAATGAAAAAACAAATGAATGAATGAATAAAAATTTGAACTGTATGTATACATCCTGAGATACATGCCCAGTTTCCAGTACATGGGACCTTGGAGTAAATTCACCCGGCTAGGGGCAGGGTTGAGCAGGAAGGGACAAACTGCAGTCTGGAAGATACAGAGATTCTCTTCCCATCTCCCAGATTCTTGGGATCCTTCAAAAGCTCAGGTCTGGGGAGTTGACTCTTCTCCCCTCTTTCCAAGGCTGAGGTAAAGCTGAGGGTAGGGAAAAAACAGGGATCGACAAGCTTCTGAGGAATCTGGCTCCAGGCCAAAAACCTCTGTGTGATTTTTGAGGCCCAGCCTCAGGCATTTACAGAGGCCTTTTACCTGCAAGCCTCTCAGGGGCGCTGCCCTCCCAAGCCAGCCTGGGGTGCTACTGGGCATGGTAGCCTCTGAAGGAAGACGAGCGAGACAGCAGGTCCCTCAGGGCCGTGCCATCTGCACCTTTGCATTCTTAGCCCTGGTGGCTTCGTCCCTAGGTCTCTGTTTGAGGCCTTGGACAGAGGCCTTCTTCAGGTGCCTCAGGACAGGAAGCCTTGAAAACACCTTTCCCCACTTCACCTCAGTACCCAGGACTTTTCCACTCCCCAAGGAATGACATGAAAGCACCTGTCTCCTCACCCCCACCGCCACCCCAAGGTCCCTAATTCTTTGGGATTCTTTTGTTTGAGGTGCCCCCTACACCTGTGCTGATCCACCTGACGTTCTTCCTGCGTGCTGTGCCATGGGAAAAATGGAACGGGGCAGCCGCACTTTCTCCAGTTTTAGGCTCTTGCTTATATTATTGCGGCGAGTGATTAAACGCTTAACTCTTTCATCTTTGGCTTGTTGCTTTAATTGGCTACTCCAACACCTGGCAGCCTAGCTCTCTATTCCAGCTCATCTGAGCTCCTGATAGTTCCCAAGAGCTAAATAATAATGCAGTTAACCCTTCAACAGCATGAGTTTGAACTCCACAGGTCCACTTACACGCAGAGTTTTCCCAATAAACATACGTACAGTTCTGTAAATGTATTTTCTCTTCCTTATGATTTTCTTAATAACATTTTCTTCTCCGTAGCTTACTTTATTGTAACAATGCAGTTTATAATATATATAACACAGAAAATATTTGTTAATCGACAATTTATTTTATTGGTAAGGCTTCCAGTCAACAGTACAGAATCAGTAGTTAAGTTTTGGGCGAGTCAAAAGTCATACACAAATTTTCGACTGTGCAGGGGGTTGGCACCCCTAACCCCATGTTGTTCAGGAGTAAACTGTACTGACATTGCAGGGAAATTGAAAAGTGTAAGCCCCATATTCTGTAATTCAGCCTTGGCTAATATCTGTAGCAGAAGCCTGAGGAAATAAGGCTTCATTAGTAATTTCACACTGTGAAGTTTGGGGCTAATAAGACTCTCAGGCCCAAAGGTTTCCTACTTGTACACCAGAAGGGAACATGTGTTTTAATAAATCTCTCTTGTATTTGTGAATTTGCTTATTTAAAAAGTCTTATAAGTGTCTAAAATTAAATCAAGTTTACATATGTATTTATTATTTTTTCCTTTAATACACTGCTGAATTTGGTTTGCTGATATTCTGTTCATAACGTTCACCTCTCTATTAAGAGACTATTGGACTGTAGTTTCCTTTTTCTTTATTTTAGGATAATTTAAACAATATGGGAATTGGCTGGTGCCCTACCGTCCCCACCCTTCTCGACGGCCTGCCTGCCTGCCAGATTTGGGGTATGACTACCCAGCCCCACATGGGCATAAACCAATTTCTTGCAATGAATCTGTTAATGTAGATCTCCCACCGGTCCTGTCTGTCTGGCAGACCCCGATCAACATACTTGTTCTCTTTTAACATTTGTTCCTCGCCCTGCATTTCTCAAGGCTGCTTTGTTTTCCTAGCCTGTCGAGATGAATGCTGAATTCAGATATTCCAAAATGGGCCGGGGAATGAGAACGTTCTGCAGCTACAGAGGAAGACAGACAGACAGACAGACAGACAGACAGACAGACAGACCAAGGCATGCTGCGCTTGGGCTCGAGGGCAGGCGGGGTGCACTCGCTTGCTGCGCTTGGCCCTGAGGGGAGCCACTTGGCCAGCGGCGGAGGCCGTGCTCCAGTGCTCCATGCTCCGTTTTCTGTGCTCCACGCTCCGGGCTCCGGGCTCCGTGCTTCTTTGTGCTCCGTGCTCCAGTCTCCGTGCTCCCGGCTCCAGGCTCCGGGCTCTGTGCTCCGGGTTCAGTACTCCGTGTTCCGGGCTCCATGCTCCATGTTCCGGGCTCCACGCTCCACGCTCGGGGCTCTATGCTCCATGCTCCCAGCTCCGTGCTTTGGTCTCCAGGCTCCGTGCTCCATGGTCCGGGCTCTGGGCTCAGGGCTCCGTGTTCCTGGCTCCAGACTCTGGGCTCCAGGCTCCAGACTCTGCGCTCCGTGCTCTGCGCTCCAGGCTCCGGGCTCTGGGCTCCAGTCTCTGTGTTCCTGGCTCCAGACACCGGGCTCTGGGCTCTGGGCTCTGGACTCCATGCTCCATGCTCCAGGCTCGGTGATTTGGGCTCCGGGCTCTGGGCTCCGTGCTCCAGGTTCAGTGCTCTGGGCTCCAGGCTCCGGGCTCCAGGCTCCATGTTCCTGGCTCCGGACTCTGCGCTCTGTGCTCCGGGCTCCAGACTCTGGGATCCGGGATCCGTGTTCCTGGATCCAGACTCTGTGCTCCATGCTCTGTGCTTCGGGCTCCTGGCTCCGGGCTCTGTGCTCCTAGCTCCATGCTCTGTACTCCCGGCTCTGAGCTCTGTGCTTCGTGCTCTGAGCACCAGGCTCCATGCTCCAGGCTCCAGGCTCCAGGCTCTGTGCTCCTGGCTCCAGACTCCAGGCTCCGGGCTCCGGGCTCTGGGCTCCGGGCTCTGTGTTACTGGCTCCGGACTCTGGGCTCCGTGCTCCTGGCTCCAAACTCCAGGCTCCGGGCTCTGTGCTCCAGGTTCAGTGCTCAATACTCCGTGCTCTGTGCTCCAGGCTCCGGACTCCATGCTCCACGCTCTGGGCTCCATGCTCCATGCTCCCAGCTCCGCACTTCGTGCTCCGGTCTCCGGGCTCCGTGCTCTGTGCTCCATGCTCCTGGCTCTGGGCTCCAGGCTCTGTGCTCTGTGCTACGTGCTCCAGGTTCTGTGCTTTGAGCTCCACGCTCCATGCTCCATGCTCCAGGCTCCATACTCCGGGCTCCATGCTCCAGGCTCTGGGCTCCGGGCTCCGGACTCTGGGCTCCATGCTCCACATTCCTGGCTCCAGGATCTGTGCTCCGTGCTCCAGGCTCCATGCTTTGTGCTTCTTCGTGCTCTGTGCTCTGAGCTCGGAGCTCCATGCTCCATGCTCCAGGCACTGTGCTCTGTGTTCCGCACTCCGGGCTCTGGGCTCGGGCTCCATGTTCCTGGCTCTGGACTCCAGGCTCCGGGCTCTGCTCCGGGTTCAGTGCTCCATGCTCTGGGCTCCGTGCTCCGGGTCTGGGCTATTGGCTTTGTGCTCCATGCTCCAGGCATCTTTGCTGCATGCTCTGGGCTCCAGACTCTTTGCTCCCAGATCAGGGCTCCAGACTCTGTGCTCTGCACTCTGGGCTCCATGCTCCATGCTCCCAGCTCGGGGCTTCATGCTCCGTTCTCCGGGCTCTGTGCTCCAGGCTCTGGGCTTGGTGCTCCAGGTTCAGTGCTTCATGCTCCTGGCTCTGGGCTCCATGCTCCCAGCTCCATGCTCTGTGCTGCACACTCCAGGCTATGTGCTTCTGGCTCCGGTCTCCTGTCTCTGTGCTCCATTCTCCTGGCTGCTTGCACCGTGCTCCAGGCTCCAGGCTTTGTGCTCCAGGCTCCGTGCTCCACACTCCAGGCTCCAGACTCTGTGCTCCCGGCTCTGGGCTCCATGCTGCATGCTACATGCTCCAGGCTCTATGCTCCCAGCTTCATGCTCTGTGCTCCGGGCTCCGGGCTCTGTGATCCGGACTCCGGGCTCTGTGATCCATGCTCCGTGCTAAATGCTGCATGCTGCGTGCTCCATGATCCAGACTCCGGGCTCCAGGCTCCAGGCTCCGGGCTCTGTACTCCGGGCTCCACACTTGTGCTCCAGGCTCCATGCTCTGTGCTCCAGGCTCTGGGCTCTGTGCTCCCGGCTCCAGGCTCTGGGCTCTGGGCTCCATGCTCCATGCTCTGTGCTGCATGCTCTGTGCTCCAGAATCCATACTCCGGGCTCCGGGCTCTGTGCTCCGGGCTCAGTGCTCCATGCTGCATGCTCCGTGCTCCAGGCTCCAGGCTCAGAACTCCATGCTCTGTGCTCTGTGCTCCGAGTTCCGGGGTCCAAGCTGCATGCTCCATGCTCTGGGCTGCGTGCTCTGGGCTCCTTTCACCGTACTCCAGGCTACGGGCACAATGTTCCTGGCTCGGGACTCCATGCTCCATGTTCCAAGCTCCGTGCTCCGGTCTCCAGGCTCCGTGTTTCTGGCTCCGTGCTCCCCACTTTGCATTCCATTCTCCTGGCTATGTGCACCATGACCCCGGCTCTGGGATCTGGGCTCCCAGCTCCGTGCTCTGTGCTCTGGCCTCCAGATTACGTGCTTCCGGCTCAGGTCGCCTGGTTTCACTGGTTTAAACTGGATTAAATGGATAAAATCGGACTGTACTGGTGTAAACTGGTTTAAACCGGATAAAACTGGACTGAACCGGTTTAGACCGGTTTAAACCAGATAAAACCGGACTGAACCAGTTTAAACCGGTTTAAACCGGATAAAACTGGACTGAACCGGTTTAAACCGGTTTAAACCGGATAAAACCAGATTGAACCGGTTTAATACAGTTTCAACCGGATATAACCGGTTTAAACCGGATAAAACTGGATTGAATCAGTTTAAACCCTTTTGAACCGGATAAAAACGAATTGAACCAGTTTAAACCGGTTTAAACCGGATAAAACCGGATTGAACCAGTTTAAAGTGGTTTAAAACGGATAAAACCAGATTGAACCGGTTTAAACCGGATAAAACCGCATTGCACCGGCTTAAACCGGTTTAAACTGGATAAAACCGGACTGAACCGGTTTAATCCGTATAAAATCGGATTGAACTGGTTTAAACCGGTTTACACCAGATAAAACCGGATTGAACTGGCTTAAACCGGTTTAAACCGGATAAAACAGGATTGAACCAGTTTAAAACGGTTTAAACCGGATAAAACCAGATTGAACCGGTTGAAAACGAATAAACCCGGATTGAACTGGTTTAAACCGGATAAAACCGGTTCGAACCGGGTTAAACCGGTTTAAACCGGATACAACCGGATCGAACCGGTTTAAACCGGTTTGAGCGGGAAAAAAACAGATCGAACCGGTTTAAACCGGTTTAAAGTGGTTAAAACTGGATCGAACCAGCTTAAACCGGTTTAAACCGGATAAAACCGGAATGAACCACTTTAAAAAGGTTTAAACCAGATAGAACCGCATAGAACCGGTTTCAACCGGTTTCAAACGGATTGAAACGGATAGAACCAGTTTAAACCAGATAAACCCGGATTGAAATGGTTTAAAATGGTTTAAACAGGATAGAACTGGATAGAACCGGTTCAAACCGGTTTAAACAGGATAGAACCGGATAGAATCGGTTTAAACCAGATAATACCGGATTGAACCGGTTTAAACCGGTTTAAACCGGATAAAACCGGATTGAACCGGATTAAACCGGATAAAACCGGATTGAACCGGTTTAAACTGGATAAAACCGGATTGAACCGGCTTAAACCGGTTTAGGCCGGATAAAACCAGATTGAACCGGTTTAAACCGCATAAAACCGGATTGAACCGGCATAAACTGGTTTAAACCGGATAAAACCTGATTGAACCGGTTTAAACCGGTTTCAACAGGATAGAACCAGATAGAACCGGTTTAAACTGGATAAAACCGGATTGAACTGGCTTAAACCGGTTTAGGCCGGATAAAACCAGATTGAACCGGTTTAAACCGGATAAAACCGGATTGAACTGGCTTAAACCGGTTTAAACTGGATAAAACCGGAATGAACCAGTTTAAGCCGGATAAAAACGTATTGAAACGGTATAAACCGGTTTCAACCGGATAAAACCAGACTGAACCGGTTTAAACTGGATAAAACCGGATTGAACCGGTTTAAACCGGATTCATTTGGATAGAACCGGATAGAACCGGTTTAAACCATATAAAACCGGATTGAACCGGTTTAAACCAGTTTAAACCGGATAGAACCGGTTTCACCCGGATAAAACCGGATTGATCCGGTTTAAACCGGTTTAAACCGGATAAAACCGGATTGAACTGGATTAAACCGGTTTAAAACGGATAAAACCGGTTTAAACCGGATAAAACCAAATTGAACCAGTTTAAACGGGATAAAAGCAGATTGAACCGGTTTAAAACGGATAAAACCGGATTGAAACAGTTTAAACCGGTGTAAACCACATAGAAACAGATAGAACCGGTTTGAACCGGATAAAACCGGATCGAACCGGTTTAAACCGGTTTAAACAGGTTAAAACCGGATCGAACCGGCTTAAACCAGTTTAAACCGGATAAAACAAGATTGAACCGGTTTAATACACTTTCAACCAGATAGAACTGGATAGAACCAGTTTAAACAGATAAAACCGGATTGAACCGGTTTAAACCGGTTTAAACAAGATAAAATCGGAGTGAACCAGTTTAAACCGGATAAAACCAGATTGAACCGGTTTAAACCGGATAAAACCGGATCGAACCGGCTTAAACCGGTTTAAACCGGATAAAACCGGATCGAACCGGTTTAAACCAGATTAAACCAGATTGAACCAGATAGAACCGGTATAAACCGGATAAAAGCAGATTGAACCGGTTTAAGCCGGTTTAAACCGGAGAAAACCGGATGGAACCGGCTTAAACCGGTTTAAACCGGAGAAAACCGGATTGAACCGGTTGAAACCGGTTTAAACCGGATATAAACGGATTGAAGCAGTTTAAACCGGTTTAAAACTGATAAAACCGGAATGAACCGGCCTAAACATGTTTAAACCGGATAGGACCGGTTTAAACCGGATAAAACCGATTGAACCGGTTTAAACCGGTTTAAACCGGATAAAATCGGATTGAACCGGTTTTAACCGGAGAAAACCGGATTGAACTGGTTTGTACCGTTTTAAACCGGATAAAACCAGTTTAAACGGGATAAAACCAAATTGAACCAGTTTAAACAGGATAATACCAGATTGAACCGGTTTAAGCCGGATAAAACCGGATAAAACCGGATTGAAGCGGTTTAAACCGGATAGAACCGGTTTAAACCGGATAAAACCGGATTGAATCAGTTTAAACCGGTTTAAACCGGATAAAACTGGGTTGAATCGGTTTAAACCGGATGAAATCGGATTGAACAGGTTTAAACCGGTTTAAACCGTATAGAACCGGGTAAAACCGGTTGAAACCGGATAAAACCGGATTGATCCGGTTTAAACCGGTTTAAACAGGATAAAACCGTATTGAACTGGTTTATACCGGTTTAAACCGGATAAAACTGGTTTAAACGGGATAAAACCAAATTGAACCAGTTTAAACCGGATAATACCAGATTGAACCGGTTTAAGCCAGATAAAACCGGATAAAACCGGATTGAAGCTTTTTAAACCGGATAAAACAGTTTTGAACTAGTTTAAACCGGATAAAACCAGATTGAACCGGTTTAAGCCGGATAAAACCGGATTGAACCGGTTTAAACCAGATTCAACTGGATAGAACCGGATAGGTCCGGTTCAACCCGGATAAAACCGGATTGATCCGGTTTAAACCGGTTTAAACCGGATAAAACCGGATAGAACTGGATTAAACCGGTTTAAAACGGATAAAACCGGTTTAAACCGGATAAAACCAAATTGAACCAGTTTAAAAGGGATAAAATCAGATTGAACCGGTTTAAACCGGATAAAACCAGAATGAACCGGTTAAAGCCGGATAAAGACATATTGAAACGGTATAAACCGGTTTCAACTGGATAAAACCAGACTGAACCGGTTTAAACTGGATAAAACCGGATTGAACCGGTTTAAACCGGATTCAACTGGATAGAACCGGATAGAACAGGTTTAAACCGGATAAAACCGGATTGAACCGGTTTAAACCAGTTTAAACCACATAGAAACAGATAGAACTGGTTTGAACCGGATAAAACCGGATCGAACCGGTTTAAACCGGTTTAAACCAGTTAAAACCGGATTGAACCGGCTTAAACCGGTTTAAACCGGATAAAACAAGATTGAACCGGTTTAATACAGTTTCAACCAAATAGAACCGGATAGAACCAGTTTAAACCGAAAAAACCGGATTGAACCAGTTTAAACCGGTTTAAACAAGATAAAATCGGATTGAACCAGTTTAAACCGGATAAAACCAAATTGAACCGGTTTAAACCGGATAAAACCGGATCGAACCGGTTTAAACCGGATAAAACCGGATCGAACCAGTTTAAACCGGATTAAACCAGATTGAACCGGTTTAAACGGATAAAACCGGATAGAACCGGTTTAAACCGGATCAAACCGGATTGAACAGGTTTAAACCGGTTTAAATAGGATAGAACTGGATAGAACCGGTTTAAACTGGTTTAAACAGTATAGAAATGGATAGAACTGGTTTAAACCGTATAAACTCGGTTTCAACCAGTTTAAAGCGGTTTAAACCGGATACAACCAGATTGAACCGGTTTAAACCGGATAAAACTGGATTGAATTAGTTTAAACCCTTTTAAACCGGATAAAAACGAATTGAACCAGTTTAAACCGGTTTAAACCGGATAAAACCGGATTGAACCAGTTCAAACTGGTTTAAACTGGATAAAACCGGATCGAACCGGCTTAAACCGGTTTAAACCGGATAAAACCAGATTGAACCGGTTTAATACAGTTTCAACCGGATATAACCGGTTTAAACCGGATAAAACTGGATTGAATCAGTTTAAACACTTTTGAACCGGATAAAAACGAATTGAACCAGTTTAAACCGGTTTCAACCGGATAAAACCGGATTGAACCAGTTTAAAGCGGTTTAAAACGGATAAAACCAGATTGAACCGGTTTAAACCGGATAAAACCGCATTGCACCGGCTTAAACCGGTTTAAACTGGATAAAACCGGACTGAACCGGTTTAATCCGTATAAAATCGGATTGAACTGGTTTAAACCGGTTTACACCAGATAAAACCGGATTGAACTGGTTTAAACCGGTTTAAACCGGATAAAACAGGATTGAACCGGTTTAAAACGGTTTAAACCGGATAAAACCAGATTGAACCGGTTGAAAACGAATAAACCCGGATTGAACTGGTTTAAACCGGATAAAACCGGATCGAACCGGGTTAAACCGGTTTAAACCGGATACAACCGGATCGAACCGGTTTAAACCGGTTTGAGCGGGAAAAAAACAGATCGAACCGGTTTAAACCGGTTTAAAGTGGTTAAAACTGGATCGAACCAGCTTAAACCGGTTTAAACCGGATAAAACCGGAATGAACCACTTTAAACAGGTTTAAACCAGATAGAACCGCATAGAACCGGTTTCAACCGGTTTCAAACGGATTGAAACGGATAGAACCAGTTTAAACCAGATAAACCCGGATTGAAATGGTTTAAAATGGTTTAAACAGGATAGAACTGGATAGAACCGGTTCAAACCGGTTTAAACAGGATAGAACCGGATAGAATCGGTTTAAACCAGATAATACCGGATTGAACCGGTTTAAACTGGTTTAAACCGGATAAAACCGGATTGAACCGGATTAAACCGGATAAAACCGGATTGAACCGGCTTAAACCGGTTTAGGCCGGATAAAACCAGATTGAACCAGTTTCAACCGCATAAAACCGGATTGAACCGGCTTAAACTGGTTTAAACCGGATAAAACCTGATTGAACCGGTTTAAACCGGTTTCAACAGGATAGAACCAGATAGAACCGGTTTAAACTGGATAAAACCGGATTGAACTGGCTTAAACCGGTTTAGGCCGGATAAAACCAGATTGAACCGGTTTAAACCGGATAAAACCGGATTGAACTGGCTTAAACCGGTTTAAACTGGATAAAAACGGAATGAACCAGTTTAAGCCGGATAAAAACGTATTGAAACGGTATAAACCGGTTTCAACCGGATAAAACCAGACTGAACCGGTTTAAACTGGATAAAACCGGATTGAACCGGTTTAAACCGGATTCATTTGGATAGAACCGGATAGAACCGGTTTAAACCTTATAAAACCGGATTGAACCGGTTTAAACCAGCTTAAACCGGATAGAACCGGTTTCACCCGGATAAAACCGGATTGATCCGGTTTAAACCGGTTTAAACCGGATAAAACCGGATTGAACTGGATTAAACCGGTTTAAAACGGATAAAACCGGTTTAAACCGGATAAAACCAAATTGAACCAGTTTAAACGGGATAAAAGCAGATTGAACCGGTTTAAAACGGATAAAACCGGATTGAAACAGTTTAAACCGGTGTAAACCACATAGAAACAGATAGAACCGGTTTGAACCGGATAAAACCGGATCGAACCGGTTTAAACCGGTTTAAACCGGTTAAAACCGGATCGAACCGGCTTAAAGCAGTTTAAACCGGATAAAACAAGATTGAACCGGTTTAATACACTTTCAACCAGATAGAACTGGATAGAACCAGTTTAAACAGATAAAACCGGATTGAACCGGTTTAAACCGGTTTAAACAAGATAAAATCGGAGTGAACCAGTTTAAACCGGATAAAACCAGATTGAACCGGTTTAAACCGGATAAAACCGGATCGAACCGGCTTAAACCGGTTTAAACCGGATAAAACCAGATCGAACCGGTTTAAACCGGATTAAACCAGATTGAACCGGTTTAAACGGATAAAACCGGATAGAACCGGTATAAACCGGATCAAACCGGATTGAACTGGTTTAAACCAGTTTAAATAGGATAGAACCGGATACAACCGGTTTAAACTGGTTTAAACAGGATAGAAATGGATAGAACCGGTTTAAACCGTGTAAAACTGGATTCAACCAGTTTAAAGCGGTTTAAACCGGATACAACCAGATTGAACCAGTTTAAACCGGATAAAACTGGATTGAACCAGTTTAAACCGTTTTAAACCGGATAAAATCGGATTGAACCAGTTTAAAGCGGTTTAAAACGGATAAAACCAGATTGAACCGGTTAAAACAGGATAAAACCGGATTGAACCGGCTTAAACCGGTTTAACGTGGATAAAACCGGACTGAACCGGTTTAAACCGGATAAAACCAGATTGAACCGGTTAAAACAGGATAAAACCGGATTGAACCGGTTTAAACTGGTTTAAACTGGATAAAACCGGAATGAACCACTTTAAACAGGTTTAAACCAGATAGAACCGGATTGAACCGGTTTAAACCGGTTTCAACAGGATAGAACCAGATAGAACCGGTTTAAACTGGATAAAACTGGACTGAACCGTCTTAAACCGTTTTAAACTGGATAAAACCGGATTGAACCGGTTCAAACCGGTTTCAACCGGATAAAACCAGACTGAACCGGTTTAAACTGGATAAAACCGGATTGAACCGGTTTAATACGGTTTCAACCGGATAGAACCAGATTAAACCGGATAAAACCGGATTGAAACGGTTTAAACCGGTTTCAACTGGATAGAACCGGATAGAACCGGTTTAAACCGGATAAAACCGGATTGAACCGGTTTAAATCAGTTTAAATCGGATAGAACCGGTTTAACCCGGAAAAAACCGGATTGATCCGGTTTACACCAGTTTAAACCGGATAAAACCGGATTGAACTTGATTAAACCGGTTTAAACCGGATAAAACCAAATTGAACCAGCTTAAACCGGATAAAACCAGATTGAACCGGTTTAAAACGGATAAAACCGGATTGTACCAGTTTAAACTGGTTTAAACCAGATAGAAACAGATAGAAACGGTTTGAACCGGATAAAACCGGATCGAACCGGTTTAAACCGGTTAAAACCGGATTGAACCGGTTTAAACCGGTTAAAACCGGATTGAACCGGTTTAAACCGGATAAAACCAGATTAAACCGGTTTAAACCGGATAAAACCGGATCAAACCGGCTTAAACCGGTTTAAACTGGATAAAACCGGATCGAACCGGTTTAAACCGGATTAAACCAGATTGAACCGGTTTAAATGGATAAAACCGGATAGAAACGGTTTAAACCGGATCAAACCGGATTGGACTTGTTTAAACTGGTTTAAACAGGATAGAAATGGATAGAACCAGTTTAAACCGGATAAAACCGGATTCAACCAGTTTAAAGCGGTTTAAACCGGATACAACCAGATTGAACCGGTTTAAATCGGATAAAACTGGATTGAACCAGTTTAAACCGGTTTAAAACTGATAAAACTGGAATGAACCGGCCTAAACCTGTTTAAACCGGATAGGACCGGTTTAAACCGGATAAAACCAATTGAACCGGTTTAAACCGGTTTAAACCGGATAAAATCGGATTGAACCGGTTTTAACCGGAGAAAACCGGATTGAACTGGTTTATACCGTTTTAAACCGGATAAAACCAGTTTAAACGGGATAAAACCAAATTGAACCAGTTTAAACAGGATAATACCAGATTGAACCGGTTTAAGCCGGATAAAACCGGATTGAATCAGTTTAAACCGGTTTAAACCGGATAAAACTGGGTTGAATCGGTTTAAACCGGATGAAATCGGATTGAACAGGTTTAAACCAGTTTATACCGTATAGAACCGGGTAAAACCGGTTGAAACCGGATAAAACCGGATTGATCCGGTTTAAACCGGTTTAAACAGGATAAAACCGGATTGAACTGGTTTATACCGGTTTAAACCGGATAAAACTGGTTTAAACGGGATAAAACCAAATTGAACCAGTTTAAACCGGATAATACCAGATTGAACCGGTTTAAGCCAGATAAAACCGGATAAAACCGGATTGAAGCTTTTTAAAACGGATAAAACAGTTTTGAACTAGTTTAAACTGGATAAAACCGGATTGAACCGGTTTAAGCCGGATAAAACCGGATTGAACCGGTTTAAACCGGATTCAACTGGATAGAACCGGATAGGACCGGTTCAACCCGGATAAAACCGGATTGATCCGGTTTAAACCGGTTTAAACCGGATAAAACCGGATAGAACTGGATTAAACCGGTTTAAAACGGATAAAACCGGTTTAAACCGGATAAAACCAAATTGAACCAGTTTAAAAGGGATAAAATCAGATTGAACCGTTTTAAACCGGATAAAACCAGAATGAACCGGTTAAAGCCGGATAAAGACATATTGAAATGGTATAAACCGGTTTCAACTGGATAAAACCAGACTGAACCGGTTTAAACTGGATAAAACCGGATTGAACCGGTTTAAACCGGATTCAACTGGATAGAACCGGATAGAACAGGTTTAAACCGGATAAAACCGGATTGAACCGGTTTAAACCAGTTTAAACCACATAGAAACAGATAGAACTGGTTTGAACCGGATAAAACCGGATCGAACCGGTTTAAACCGGTTTAAACCAGTTAAAACCGGATCGAACCGGCTTAAACCGGTTTAAACCGGATAAAACAAGATTGAACCGGTTTAATACAGTTTCAACCAGATAGAACCGGATAGAACCAGTTTAAACCGGTTTAAACAAGATAAAATCGGATTGAACCAGTTTAAACTGGATAAAACCAAATTGAACCGGTTTAAACCGGATAAAACCGGATCGAACCGGTTTAAACCGGATAAAACCGGATCGAACCAGTTTAAACCGGATTAAACCAGATTGAACCGGTTTAAACGGATAAAACCGGATAGAACCGGTTTAAACCGGATCAAACCGGATTGAACAGGTTTAAACCGGTTTAAATAGGATAGAACTGGATAGAACAGGTTTAAACCAGATAAAATCAGATTGAACCAGTTTAAAGTGGTTTAAACCGGATAAAACCAGATTGAACCGGTCTAAAACCGGATAAAACCGGATAGAACCGGTTTAAACCGGATAAAACCATATTGAACCAGTTTAAACCGGTTGAAACAGGATAGAACCGGTTTAAACTGGATAAAACCGGATTGAAACAGTTTAAACCCGTTTAAACCAGATAAAACCGGATTGAACCGTTTTAAACCGGCTTAAATCGGATAAAAACGGATTGAAACGGTTTAAAGTGGTTTAAACCGGATAAAACCGGATAGAACCGGGTTAAACCGGTTTAAATCGGATAAAACCGGATTGACCCGGTTTCAAGCGGTTTAAACTGGATAAAAACGGATTGAACCGGTTTAAACCGGTTTAAACCGGATAAAAACGGTTTAAACCAGATAAAACCAAATTGAACCAGTTTAAACCGGATAAAACCAGATTGAACCGGTTTAAACCAGATAAAACCGGATTGAACCAGTTTAAACCAAATAGAACCGTATAGAACCGGTTTAAACTGGATAGAACCGGATAGAACCTGTTTAAACCGGATAAAACCAGATTGAACCGGTTTAAACCAGATAAAACCGGTTTGAACCGGTTTAAACTGGTTTCAACCGGATAGAACCGGATAGAACCGGTTTAAACTGGATTAAACCGGATTGAACCAGCTTAAACCGGTTTAAACCGGATAAAACCGGATAGAAACGGTTTAAACTGGATTAAACCGGATTGAACCGGTGTAAACCAGTTGAAACCGGATAAAAACGGATTGAAAGGGTTTAAACTGGTTTAAACTGGATAAAACTGGAATGAACCGGCTTAAACAGGTCTAAACCGGATAAAACCCGATTGAACAGGCTTAAACTGGTATAAACAGCATAGAACCGGTTTAAACTGGATAAAACCGGATTGAACCGGTTTAAACCAGATAAAACCGGATTGAACCGGTTTAATACGGTTTCAACCAGATAGAACCGGTTTAAACCGGATAAAACCTGATTGAACAGGTTTAAAGCAGTTTCAACTGTATGGAACCGGATAGAACTGGTTTAAACCGGATAAAACAGGATTGAACTGGTTTAAACCGGAGAAAACCGGATTGAACTGGTTTAAACTGGTTTCAACCGGATAGAAACGGATAGAACCGGTTTAAACTGAATAAAACCTGATTGAACCGGCTAAAATCGGTTTAAACCAGATAAAACCGGATTGAACCGGTTGAAACCGGTTTAAACCGGATAAAAACAGACTGAACCGGTTTAAACCGGATAAAACCGGATTGAACCGGTTTAATACGGTTTCAACCGGATAGAACTGGTTTAAACCGGATAAAACCTGATGGAAACGGTTTAAACCGGTTTCAACTGTATAGAACCGGATAGAACCGGTTTAAACCGGATAAAACAGGACTGAACTGGTTCAAACCGGTTTAAACCGGATATAACCGGACTGAACTGGATTAAACCGGTTTAAAACGGATAAAACCGGTTTAAACCGGATAAAACCAAATTGAACCAGTTTAAACCCCATAAAACCAGATTGAACCGGTTTAAAACGGATAAAACCGGATTGAACCAGTTTAAACCGGTTTAAATCAGATAGAAATGGATAGAACTGGTTTAAACCGGATAAAACCGGACTGAACCGGTTTGAAATGGTCTAAACCAGATAAAACCAGATTGAACTGGTTTCAACCGGTTTAAACCGGATAAAACAAGATTGAACTGGTTTAAACCGGATAAAACCGGATTGAACCAGCTTAAACCGGTTAAAACCGGATAAAACCGGATTGAACCGGTTTAAACTGGTTTCAACCGGATAGAACCTGATAGAAACGATATAAACCGGATAAAACCGGATTGAACCGGTTTAAACTGGTTTCAAACGGATAGAACCGGATAGAACCGGTTTAAACCGGATAAAACTGGATTGAACCGGTTTAAACCGGATAAAATCGGATTGATCCGGTTTAAACCGGTTTAAACAGGATAAAACCGGATTGAACTGGTTTATACCGGTTTAAACCGGATAAAACCGGTTCAAACGGGATAAAACCAAATTGAACCAGTTTAAACCGGATAATACCAGATTGAACCGGTTTAAGCCGGATAAAACCGGATTAAACTGGTTTAAACCGGATAAACTGGATAAAACCGGATATAACCGGTTTAAACTGGATAAAACCGGAATGAACTGGTTTAAACCGGATAAAACCGGTTTAAACCAGATAAATCCGGATTGAACCGGTTTAAACCGGTTTCAACCGGATAGAACCGGAATGAACTGGTCTAAACCGGATAAAACCGGTTTAAACCAGATAAAACCGGATTGAACCAGTTCAAACCGGTTTAAACCGGATAAAACCGGAATGAACTGGTTTAAACCGGATAAATCTGGATTGAACCGGATGAAACCGGTTGAAACCGGATATAAACGGATTGAAGCAGTTTAAACCGGTTTAAAACTGATAAAACCGGATTGAACCAATTCAAACCGGTTTTAAACGGATAAAACAGGAATGAACCGGTTTAAACCGGATAACACCGGATTGAACCGTTTCAAACCGGTTTTAAACGGATAAAACCGGAATGAACCGGTTTAAACTGGATGAAACCGGATTGAACCGGCTTAAACCGGTTTAAACCGGATAAAACCGGATTGAACCGGTTTAAACCGGATAAAACCGGATTGAACTGGTTTAAACCGGTTTCCACCGGATAGAACTGGATAGAACCGGTTTAAACCGGATAAAACCAGATTGAACCGGTTTTAAACCGGATAAAACCGGATTGAACCGGTTTAAACCGGATAAAACCGGATTGAACCGGTTTAAACTGGTTTCAACCGGATAGAACCGGATAGAACCGGTTTAAACTGGATAAAACCGGATTGAACTGGCTTAAACCGGTTTAAACCGGATAAAACCGGATTGAACCGGTTCAAACTGGTTTAAACCGGATCAAACCAGATTGAACCGGTTTAAACCGGATAAAACCGGATTGAACCGGCTTAAACCGGTTTAAACCGGATAAAACCGGATTGAACCGGTTCAAACTGGTTGAAACCGGATAAAACCGGATTGAACCGGTTCAAACCGGTTGAAACCGGATAAAACCGGAATGAACTGGTTTAAACCGGTTTAAAACGGATAGAACCGGATAGAAATGGTATAAACCGGATAAAACTGGATTGAACCGGTGTAAACCGGTTGAAACTGGATAAAAACGGATTGAAAGGGTTTAAACCGGTTTAAGCTGGATAAAACCGGAATGAACCGGCTTAAGCAGGTCTAAACTGGATAAAACCCGATTGAACAGGCTTAAACTGGTATAAACAGCATAGAACCAGTTTAAACCGGATAAAACCGGATTGAACTGGTCTAAACCGGACAAAACCGGATTGAACTGGTTTCAACCGGTTTAAACCGGATAAAACAAGATTGAACCGGTTTAAACCGGATAAAACCGGATTGAACCAGCTTAAACCGGTTTAAACCGGATAAAACTGGGTTGAATTGGTTGAAACCAGATGAAATCAGATTGAACAGGTTTAAACCGGTTTAAACCGTATAGAACTGGGTAAAACGGGTGGAAGCCGGATAAAACCGGATTGATCCGGTTTAAACCGTTTAAACAGGATAAAACCTGATTGAACTGGTTTATACCGGTTTAAACCGGATAAAACCAGTTTAAACGGGATAAAACAAAATTGAACCAGTTTAAACCGGATAATACCAGATTGAACTGGATTAAGCCGGATAAAACCGGATTAACCGGTTTAAAGCGGTTTAAACCGGACAGAACAGGTTTAAACCGGATAAAACCGGATTGAACCGGTTCAAACCGTTTTAAACCGGATAAAACCGGATTGAACCGGTTCAGACCGGTTTAAACCGGATAAAACCGGATTGAACCGGTTCAACCAGATTTAAAACGGTTAAAACCGGATTGAACCGGTTCAAACCGGTTTAAACCGGATAAAACCAAATTGAACCAGTTTAAACCGGATAAAACCAGACTGAACCGGTTTAAAATGGATAAAACCAGATTGAACCAGTTTAAAACGGTTTAAACCAGATAGAAACGGATAGAACCGGTTTAAACCGGATAAAGACGGATTGAACCGGTTTGAACCGGTCTAAACCGGATAGAACCGGTTTCAACCAGTTTAAACCGGATAAAACCAGATTGAACCGGTTTAAACCGGATAAAACTGGGTTGAATCGGTTTAAACCGGATGAAATCGGATTGAACAGGTTTAAACCTGTTTAAACCATATAGAACCGGGTAAAACCGGTTGAAACCGGATAAAACCGGATTGAACCGTATTAAACCGGTTTCAACCGGATAGAACCGGATAGAACCGGTTTAAACCGGATAGAAACGGATAGAACCGGTTTAAACCGGATAAAACCGGATTGAACTGGTTTAAACAGGATAAAACCAGATTGAACCGGTTGAAACCGGTTTCAACCGGATAGAACCGGATAGAACTGGTTTAAACTGGATAAAACCGGATTGAAACAGTCTAAACCGGTTTAAACTGGAGAAAACCGGATTGAATAGGTTTAAACTGGATAAAACCGGATTGACCCAGTTTAAACCGGTTTAAACCGGATAAAACCGGATTGAACCGGTTCAAACCGGTTTAAACTGGATAAAACCAAATTGAAACAGTTTAAACCGGATAAAATCAGATTGAACCGGTTCAAAACGGATAAAACCGGATTGAACCAGTTGAAACCCGTTTAAACCAGATGGAAACGGATAGAACCGGTTTAAACCGGATAAAACCGGATTGAACTGGTTTAATCCAGTTAAAACAGGATAGAACAGGATAGAACCAGTTTAATCCGATTTAAAAAGGATAGAACCGGATAGAACCGGTCTAAATGAGATAAAACCGGATTGAACTGGTTCAAACTGGTTTAAACCGGATAAAAACGGATTAAACCGTTTTAAAGCGCTTTAAACCGGATAAAACCAGATTGAACCAGTTTAAGCCGATTAAAACCGGATTGAACTGGTTTAAACCGGTCTAAACCGGATAAAACCGGTTTAAACCGGATAGAACCGGATAGAACCGGTTTAAAACGGATAAAACCGGATTGAACCGGTTTAAACCGGTTTAAACCGGATAAAACCGGATTGAACTGGTTTAAACCGGATAAAAACGGACTGAACCGGTTTAAACTGGTTTCAACCGGATAGAACTGGATAGAACCGGTTTAAACCGGATAAAACCGGATTGAAGCGGTTTAAACGGGTTAAAACCGGATAAAACCAGATTGAAACGGTTTAAACCGGATTGAACCGGCTTAAACCGGATAAAACCGGAATGAACTGGTTTAAACCGGTTTAAACCGGAAAAAACGGATTGAACCGGTTTAAACTGGATAAAACCAGATAGAACCGGTTTAATCCGGATTAAACCAGATAAAAACCGATTGAACCGGTTTAAACCGGTTTAAACCGGATAAAACCGGATTGAAGCGGTGTAAACCGGTTTAAACCGGATAGAACCGGTTTAAACCGGATAAAACCGGATTGAACCAGTTTGAACCGGTTTAAACCGGATAAAACCGGATTGATCCGGTATAAACCAGATAAAAACGGATTGAACCGGTTTAAACCGGCTTAAACCAGATAGAACCGGATAGAACCGGTTTAAACCGGAAGGAACCGAATAGAACCGGTTTAAACCGGATAAAACCGGATTGAACCGGTTTAAACCGGTTTAAAGTGGATAAAACCGGATTGAACTGGTTTAAACCGGATAAAACCGGATTGAACCGGTTTAAACTGGTTTCAACCGGATACAACCGGATAGAACCGGTTTAAACTGGATAAAACCGGATTGAACCTGTTTAAACCGGTTTAAACTGGAGAAAACCGGATTGAAGAGGTTTAAACCGAATAAAACCGGATTGACCCGGTTTAATCCGGTTTAAACCGGATAAAACCGGATTGAACCGGTTCAAACCTGTTTAAACCTGGATAAAACCAAATTGAACCAGTTTAAACCGGATAAAATCAGATTGAACTGGTTTAAAACGTATAAAACTGGATTGAACCAGTTTAAACCCTTTTAAACCAGATGGAAACGGATAGAACCGGTTTAAAACGGATAAAACCGAATTGAACCGGTTTAATCCAGTTAAAACAGGATAGAACAGGATAGAACTAGTTTAATCCGATTTAAAAAGGATAGAACCGGATAGAACCGGTTTAAACGAGATAAAACCGGATTGAACCAGCTTAAACTGGTTTAAACCAGATAGAAACGGATAGAACCGGCTTAAACAGGATAAAGACGGATTGAACCGGTTTGAACCGGTCTAAACCGTATAGAACCGTTTTCAACCAGTTTAAACCGGATAAAACCAGATTGAACCAGATTAAACCGGATAAAACCGGATTGAACCAGCTTAAACCGGTTTAAACCCGATAAAACCGGATTGAACCGGTTTAAACCGGATAAAATGGGATTGAACCCGGTTTAAACCGGTTTTAAACGGATAGAACCGGGCTAAACCGGTTTAAAACCGGATAAAACCGGATAGAACCGGTTTAAACCGGATAAAACCGGATTGAACAGGTTCAAACCGGTTTAAAACGGATAGTACAGGTTTAAACCGGATAAAAACAGATTGAACCTGTTTAAACCGGATAAAACCGCATAGAACCGGATCTAACCGGTTTAAACCAGATTGAAATGGGTAGAACCGGTTTAAACCAGATAAAACCGGATTGAACTGGTTTAAACCGGTTTTAAACAGGATAGAACCAGATAGAACCGTTTTAAAGCGGATAAAACCGGATTGAACCAGTTTAAAGTGGGTTAAACGGATAAAACCAGATTGAACCAGTCTAAAACTGGATAAAACCGGATAGAACCGGTTTAAACCGGATAAAAACAGATTGAACCGGTTTAAACCGAATAAAACCGGATTGAACCGGCTTAAACCGGTTTAAACCGGATAGAACCGGTTTCAACCAGTTTAAACCGGATAAAACCAGATTGAACCGGTTTAAACCGGATAAAACCGGATTGAACCGGCTTAAACTGGTTTAAAACCGGATAAAACCGGATTGAACCGGTTTTAAACCGGATAAAATGGGATTGAACCAGTTTAAACCGGTTTAAACCGGATAGAACAGGGCTAAATCGGTTTAATCCGGATAAAACCGGATAGAACCGGTTTTAAACCGGATAAAACCAGATTGAACAGGTTTAAACTGGATAAAAACGGATTGAACCGGTTTAAACTGGATAGAATCGGATAGAACCGGTTTTTAACCGGATAGAAACGGATAGAACCGGTTTAAAACCGGATAAAACCGGATTGAATAGGGTTGAAACCGGATAAAAACTGTTTGAACAGGCTTAAACCGGTTAAAAACGGATTGAACCGGTTTAAACCGGTTTAAACCGGATAAAACCGGATTGAACCGGTTCAAACCGGTTTAAACCGGATAGAACAGGTTTAAACCGGATAAAATCAGATTGAACCAGTTTAAAGTGGTTTAAAACCGGATAAAACCAGATTGAACCGGTCTAAAACCGGATAAAACCGGATAGAACCGGTTTAAACCGGATAAAACCATATTGAACCAGTTTAAACCGGTTGAAACAGGATAGAACCGGTTTAAACTGGATAAAAACGGATTGAAACAGTTTAAACCCGTTTAAACCAGATAAAACCGGATTGAACCGTTTTAACCGGCTTAAATCGGATAAAAACGGATTGAAACGGTTTAAAGTGGTTTAAACCGGATAAAACCGGATAGAACCGGGTTAAACGGTTTAAATCGGATAAAACCGGATTGACCCGGTTTCAAGCGGTTTAAAACTGGATAAAAACGGATTGAACCGGTTTAAACAGGTTTAAACCGGATAAAAACGGTTTAAACCAGATAAAACCAAATTGAACCAGTTTAAACCGGATAAAACCAGATTGAACCGGTTTAAACCAGATAAAACCGGATTGAACCAGTTTAAACCAAATAGAACCGTATAGAACCGGTTTAAACTGGATAGAACCGGATAGAACCTGTTTAAACCGGATAAAACCAGATTGAACCGGTTTAAAACCAGATAAAACCGGTTTGAACCGGTTTAAACTGGTTTCAACCGGATAGAACCGGATAGAACCGGTTTAAACTGGATTAAACCGGATTGAACCGGCTTAAACCGGTTTAAACCGGATAAAACCGGATAGAAACGGTTTAACTGGATTAAACCGGATTGAACCGGTGTAAACCGGTTGAAACCGGATAAAAACGGATTGAAAGGGTTTAAACTGGTTTAAACTGGATAAAACTGGAATGAACCGGCTTAAACAGGTCTAAACCGGATAAAACCCGATTGAACAGGCTTAAACTGGTATAAACAGCATAGAACCGGTTTAAACTGGATAAAACCGGATTGAACCGGTTTAAACCAGATAAAACCGGATTGAACCGGTTTAATACGGTTTCAACCAGATAGAACCGGTTTAAACCGGATAAAACCTGATTGAACAGGTTTAAAGCAGTTTCAACTGTATGGAACCGGATAGAACTGGTTTAAACCGGATAAAACAGGATTGAACTGGTTTAAACCGGAGAAAACCGGATTGAACCGGTTTAAACTGGTTTCAACCGGATAGAAACGGATAGAACCGGTTTAAACTGAATAAAACCTGATTGAACCGGCTAAAATCGGTTTAAACCGGATAAAACCGGATTGAACCGGTTGAAACCGGTTTAAACCGGATAAAAACAGACTGAACCGGTTTAAACCAGATAAAACCGGATTGAACCGGTTTAATACGGTTTCAACCGGATAGAACTGGTTTAAACCGGATAAAACCTGATGGAAACGGTTTAAACCGGTTTCAACTGTATAGAACCGGATAGAACCGGTTTAAACCGGATAAAACAGGACTGAACTGGTTCAAACCGGTTTAAACCGGATATAACCGGACTGAACTGGATTAAACCGGTTTAAAACGGATAAAACCGGTTTAAACCGGATAAAACCAAATTGAACCAGTTTAAACCCCATAAAACCAGATTGAACCGGTTTAAAACGGATAAAACCGGATTGAACCAGTTTAAACCGGTTTAAATCAGATAGAAATGGATAGAACTGGTTTAAACCGGATAAAACCGGACTGAACCGGTTTGAAATGGTCTAAACCAGATAAAACCAGATTGAACTGGTTTCAACCGGTTTAAACCGGATAAAACAAGATTGAACTGGTTTAAACCGGATAAAACCGGATTGAACCAGCTTAAACCGGTTAAAACCGGATAAAACCGGATTGAACCGGTTTAAACTGGTTTCAACCGGATAGAACCTGATAGAAACGATATAAACCGGATAAAACCGGATTGAACCGGTTTAAACTGGTTTCAAACGGATAGAACCGGATAGAACCGGTTTAAACCGGATAAAACTGGATTGAACCGGTTTAAACCGGATAAAATCGGATTGATCCGGTTTAAACCGGTTTAAACAGGATAAAACCGGATTGAACTGGTTTATACCGGTTTAAACCGGATAAAACCGGTTCAAACGGGATAAAACCAAATTGAACCAGTTTAAACCGGATAATACCAGATTGAACCGGTTTAAGCCGGATAAAACCGGATTAAACTGGTTTAAACCGGATAAACTGGATAAAACCGGATATAACCGGTTTAAACTGGATAAAACCGGAATGAACTGGTTTAAACCGGATAAAACCGGTTTAAACCAGATAAATCCGGACTGAACCGGTTTAAACCGGTTTCAACCGGATAGAACCGGAATGAACTGGTCTAAACCGGATAAAACCGGTTTAAACCAGATAAAACCGGATTGAACCAGTTCAAACCGGTTTAAACCGGATAAAACCGGAATGAACTGGTTTAAACCGGATAAATCCGGATTGAACCGGATGAAACCGGTTGAAACCGGATATAAACGGATTGAAGCAGTTTAAACCGGTTTAAAACTGATAAAACCGGAATGAACCGGCCTAAACTGGTTTAAACCTGATAGGACCGGTTAAAACTGGATAAAACCAGATTGAACTGGCTTAAAAGGGTTTAAACCGGATAGAACCGGTTTAAACTGGATAAAACCGGATTGAACCAGCTTAAACAGGTTTAAACCGGGTAAAACCGGATTGAACCGGTTCAAACCGGTTTAAACCGGGTAAAACCAGAGTGAACTGGTTTAAACCAGATAAAACCGGATTGAACCGGTTTAAACCGGATAAAACCGGAATGAACTGGTTTAAACCGGATAAAACCGGACTGAACCAGTTTAAACCGGATAAAACCGGATTGAACCATTTCCAACCGGTTTTAACCGGATAAAACCGGAATGAACCGGTTTAAACCGGATAAAACCGGAATGACCCGGTTTAAACCGGATAAAACCGGATTGAACCGGTTTAAACCGGATAAAACCGGATTGAACCTGTTTAAACTGGTTTCAACCGGATAGAACCGGATAGAACCGGTTTAAACTGGATAAAACCGGATTGAACCAGCTTAAACTGCTTTAAACAGGATTAAACCGGTTTAAACCGGATAAAACCGGATTGAACCGGCTTAAACCGGTTTAAACCGGATAAAACCGGATTGAACCGGTTCAAACCGGTTTAAACCGGATAAAACCGGAATGAACTGGTTTAAACCGGTTTAAAACGGATAGAAGTGGATAGAAACGGTTTAAACCGGATAAAACCGGATTGAACCGGTGTAAACTGGTTGAAACCGGATAAAAACGGATTGAAAGGGTTTAAACCGGTTTAAACTGGATAAAACTGGAATGAACCGGCTTAAACAGGTCTAAACCGGATAAAACCCGATTGAACAGGCTTAAACTGGTATAAACAGCATAGAACCGGTTTAAACCGGATAAAACCGGATTGAAGCGGTTTAAACCGGTTGAAACCGGATAAAAACGGATTGAAAGGGTTTAAACCGGTTTAAACTGGATAAAACTGGAATGAACCGGCATAAACAGGTCTAAACCGGATAAAACCCGATTGAACAGGCTTAAACTGGTATAAACAGCATAGAACCGGTTTAAACCGGATAAAACCGGATTGAACCGGTTTAAACCGGTTGAAACCGGATAAAACCAGACTGAACCGGTTTAAACCGGACAAAACCGGATTTAACCGGTTCAATACGGTTTCAACCGGATTGAACCGGTTTAAACCGGTTAAAACCTGATTGATCCGGTTTAAACCGTTTTCAACTGTATAGAACCGGATAGAACCGGTTTAAACTGGATAAAACAGGATAAAACCGGTTTAAACCGGATAGAACCGGATAGAACCGGTTTAAACCGGATAAAACCGGATTGAACCGGTTTAAACCGGTTTAAACCGGATAAAACCGGATTGAACTGGTTTAAACCGGACAAAAACGGACTGAACCGGTTTAAACTGGTTTCAACCGGATAGAACTGGATAGAACCGGTTTAAACCGGATAAAACCGGATTGAAGCGGTTTAAACGGGTTAAAACCGGATAAAACCAGATTGAAACGGTTTAAACCGGATTGAACCGGCTTAAACCGGATAAAACCGGAATGAACTGGTTTAAACCGGTTTAAACCGGAAAAAACGGATTGAACCGGTTTAAACCGGATTAAACCGGATAAAACCGGATTGATCCGGTATAAACCGGATAAAAACGGATTGAACCGGTTTAAACCGGCTTAAAGCAGATAGAACCGGATAGAACCGGTTTAAACCGGAAGGAACCGGATAGAACCGGTTTAAACCGGATAAAACCGGATTGAACCGGTTTAAACCGGTTTAAAGTGGATAAAACCGGATTGAACTGGTTTAAACCGGATAAAACCGGATTGAACCGGTTTAAACTTGTTTCAACAGGATAGAACCGGATAGAACCGGTTTAAACTGGATAAAACCGGATTGAACCTGTTTAAACCGGTTTAAACTGGAGAAAACCGGATTGAAGAGGTTTAAACCGAATAAAACCGGATTGACCCGGTGTAATCCGGTTTAAACCGGATAAAACCGGATTGAACCGGTTCAAACCTGTTTAAACCGGATAAAACCAAATTGAACCAGTTTAAACCGGATAAAATCAGATTGAACTGGTTTAAAACGTATAAAACCGGATTGAACCAGTTTAAACCCTTTTAAACCAGATGGAAACGGATAGAACCGGTTTAAACCGGATAAAACCGGATTGAACCGGTTTAATCCAGTTAAAACAGGATAGAACAGGATAGAACCAGTTTAATCCGATTTAAAAAGGATAGAACCGGATAGAACCGGTTTAAACGAGATAAAACCGGATTGAACCGGTTTAAACTGGTTTAAACCGGATAAAACCGGATTCAAACGGTTCAAACTGGTTTAAACCGGATAAAACCAGATTGAACCGGTTTAATCCGATTAAAACCGGATTGAACTGGTTTAAACTGGTCTAAACCGGATAAAACCGGATAAAACCGGATTGAACCGGTTTAAACCGGTTGAAACCGGATAAAACCAGACTGAACCGGCTTAAACCGGATAAAACCGGATAAAACTGGATTGAACCGGCTTAAACCGGTTTAAACCAGATAAAACCGGATTGAACTGGCTTAAACCGGTTTAAACTGGATAAAACCGGATTGAACCGGTTCAAACCGGTTTAAACCGGATAAAACTGGAATGTACTGTTTTAAACCGGTTAAAACGGATAGAAACGGTTTAAACCGGATAAAACCGGATTGAACCAGTTTAAACCGGTTTAAACCAGATAGAAATGGATAGAACTGGTTTAAACTGGATAAAACTGGAATGAACCGGTTTGAACTGGTCTAAACCAGATAAAACCGGATTGAACTGGTTTCAAACGGTTTATACCGGATAAAACAAGATTGAACCGGTTTAAACCGGATAAAACCGGATTGAACCAGCTTAAACCGGTTAAAACCAGATAAAACCGGATTGATCCGGTTTAAACTGGTTTCAACCGGATAGAACCGGATAGAACCGGTTTAAACTGGATAAAACCGGATTGAACCGGCTTAAACCGGTTTAAACCGGATAAAACCAGATTGAACCGGTTTAAACCGGATAAAACCGGATTGAACCGGCTTAAACCGGTTTAAACCGGATAAAACCGGATTGAACCGGTTCAAACAGGTTTAAACCGGATAAAACCGGAATGAACTGGTTTAAACCGGTTTAAAACGGATAGAACCGGATAGAAACGGTATAAACCGGATAAAACCGGATTGAACTAGTTTAATCCAGTTAAAACAGGATAGGACAGGATAGAACCAGTTTAATCCGATTTAAAAAGGATAGAACCGGATAGAACCAGTCTAAACGAGATAAAACCGGATTGAACCGGTTCAAACTGGTTTAAACCGGATAAAACCGGATTAAACCGTTTTAAAGCGCTTTAAACCGGATAAAACCAGATTGAACCAGTTTAAGCCGATTAAAACCGGATTGAACTGGTTTAAACCGGTCTAAACCGGATAAAACCGGTTTAAACCGGATAAAACCAGATTGAACCGGTTTAAACCACATAAAACCGGATTGAATCGGTTCAAACCGGTTTAAACCGGATAAAACCGGAGTGAACTTGTTTAAACCGGATAAAAACGGATTGAACCGGTTTAAACCGGATAAAACCGGATTGAACCATTTCAAACCGGTTTTAAACGGATAAAACAGGAATGAACCGGTTTAAACCGGATAAAACCGGATTGAACCGTTTCAAACCGGTTTTAAACGGATAAAACCGGAATGAACCGGTTTAAACTGGATGAAACCGGATTGAACTGGCTTAAACCGGTTTAAACCGGATAAAACCGGATTGAACCGGTTCAAACCGGATAGAACCGGAGAGAACCAGTTTAACCGGATAAAACCGGATTGAACCGGTTTAAACCGGTTTAAACCGGATAAAACCGGATTGAACTGGTTTAAACCGGTTTCAACCGGATAGAACTGGATAGAACCGGTTTAAACCGGATAAAACCAGATTGAACCGGTTTTAAACCGGATAAAACCGGATTGAACCGGTTTAAACCGGATAAAACTGGATTGAACCGGTTTAAACTGGTTTCAACCGGATAGAACCGGATAGAACCGGTTTAAACTGGATAAAACCGGATTGAACCGGCTTAAACCGGTTTAAACCGGATAAAACCGGATTGAACCGGTTCAAACTGGTTGAAACCGGATAAAACTGGATTGAACCGGTTCAAACCGGTTGAAACCGGATAAAACCGGAATGAACTGGTTTAAACCGGTTTAAAACGGATAGAACCGGATAGAAATGGTATAAACCGGATAAAACTGGATTGAACCGGTGTAAACCGGTTGAAACTGGATAAAAACGGATTGAAAGGGTTTAAACCGGTTTAAGCTGGATAAAACCGGAATGAACCGGCTTAAACAGGTCTAAACTGGATAAAACCCGATTGAACAGGCTTAAACTGGTATCAACAGCATAGAACCAGTTTAAACCGGATAAAACCGGATTGAACTGGTCTAAACCGGACAAAACCGGATTGAACTGGTTTCAACCGGTTTAAACCGGATAAAACAAGATTGAACCGGTTTAAACCGGATAAAACCGGATTGAACCAGCTTAAACCGGTTTAAACCGGATAAAACTGGGTTGAATTGGTTGAAACCAGATGAAATCGGATTGAACAGGTTTAAACCGGTTTAAACCGTATAGAACTGGGTAAAATGGGTGGAAGCCGGATAAAACCGGATTGATCCGGTTTAAACCGGTTTAAACAGGATAAAACCGGATTGAACTGGTTTATACTGGTTTAAACCGGATAAAACCAGTTTAAACGGGATAAAACCAAATTGAACCAGTTTAAACCGGATAATACCAGATTGAACCGGATTAAGCCGGATAAAACCGGATTAACCGGTTTAAAGCGGTTTAAACCGGATAGAACAGGTTTAAACCGGATAAAACCGGATTGAACCGGTTCAAACCGGTTTAAACCGGATAGAACAGGTTTAAACCGGATAAAATCAGATTGAACCAGTTTAAAGTGGTTTAAACCGGATAAAACCAGATTGCACCGGTCTAAAACCGGATAAAACCGGATAGAACCGGTTTAAACCGGATAAAACCATATTGAACCAGTTTAAACCGGTTGAAACAGGATAGAACCGGTTTAAACTGGATAAAACCGGATTGAAACAGTTTAAACCTGTTTAAACCAGATAAAACCGGATTGAACCGTTTTAAACCGGCTTAAATCGGATAAAAACGGATTGAAACGGTTTAAAGTGGTTTAAACCGGATAAAACCGGATAGAACCGGGTTAAACCGGTTTAAATAGGATAAAACCGGATTGACCCGGTTTCAAGCGGTTTAAACTGGATAAAAACGGATTGAACCGGTTTAAACCGGTTTAAACCGGATAAAAACGGTTTAAACCAGATAAAACCAAATTGAACCAGTTTAAACCGGATAAAACCAGATTGAACCGGTTTAAACCAGATAAAACCGGATTGAACCAGTTTAAACCAAATAGAACCGTATAGAACCGGTTTAAACTGTATAGAACCGGATAGAACCTGTTTAAACCGGATAAAACCAGATTGAACCGGTTTAAACCAGATAAAACCGGTTTGAACCGGTTTAAACTGGTTTCAACCGGATAGAACCGGATAGAACCGGTTTAAACTGGATTAAACCGGATTGAACCGGCTTAAACCGGTTTAAACCGGATAAAACCGGATAGAAACGGTTTAAACTGGATTAAACCGGATTGAACCGGTGTAAACCGGTTGAAACCGGATAAAAACGGATTGAAAGGGTTTAAACTGGTTTAAACTGGATAAAACTGGAATGAACCGGCTTAAACAGGTCTAAACCGGATAAAACCCGATTGAACAGGCTTAAACTGGTATAAACAGCATAGAACCGGTTTAAACTGGATAAAACCGGATTGAACCGGTTTAAACCAGATAAAACCGGATTGAACCGGTTTAATACGGTTTCAACCAGATAGAACCGGTTTAAACCGGATAAAACCTGATTGAACAGGTTTAAAGCAGTTTCAACTGTATGGAACCGGATAGAACTGGTTTAAACCGGATAAAACAGGATTGAACTGGTTTAAACCGGAGAAAACCGGATTGAACTGGTTTAAACTGGTTTCAACCGGATAGAAACGGATAGAACCGGTTTAAACTGAATAAAACCTGATTGAACCGGCTAAAATCGGTTTAAACCGGATAAAACCGGATTGAACCGGTTGAAACCGGTTTAAACCGGATAAAAACAGACTGAACCGGTTTAAACCGGATAAAACCGGATTGAACCGGTTTAATACGGTTTCAACCGGATAGAACTGGTTTAAACCGGATAAAACCTGATGGAAACGGTTTAAACCGGTTTCAACTGTATAGAACCGGATAGAACCGGTTTAAACCGGATAAAACAGGACTGAACTGGTTCAAACCGGTTTAAACCGGATATAACCGGACTGAACTGGATTAAACCGGTTTAAAACGGATAAAACCGGTTTAAACCGGATAAAACCAAATTGAACCAGTTTAAACCCCATAAAACCAGATTGAACCGGTTTAAAACGGATAAAACCGGATTGAACCAGTTTAAACTGGTTTAAATCAGATAGAAATGGATAGAACTGGTTTAAACCGGATAAAACCGGACTGAACCGGTTTGAAATGGTCTAAACCAGATAAAACCAGATTGAACTGGTTTCAACCGGTTTAAACCGGATAAAACAAGATTGAACTGGTTTAAACCGGATAAAACCGGATTGAACCAGCTTAAACTGGTTAAAACCGGATAAAACCGGATTGAACCGGTTTAAACTGGTTTCAACCGGATAGAACCTGATAGAAACGATATAAACCGGATAAAACCGGATTGAACCGGTTTAAACTGGTTTCAAACGGATAGAACCGGATAGAACCGGTTTAAACCGGATAAAACTGGATTGAACCGGTTTAAACCGGATAAAATCGGATTGATCCGGTTTAAACCGGTTTAAACAGGATAAAACCGGATTGAACTGGTTTATACCGGTTTAAACCGGATAAAACCGGTTCAAACGGGATAAAACCAAATTGAACCAGTTTAAACCGGATAATACCAGATTGAACCGGTTTAAGCCGGATAAAACCGGATTAAACTGGTTTAAACCGGATAAACTGGATAAAACCGGATATAACCGGTTTAAACTGGATAAAACCGGAATGAACTGGTTTAAACCGGTTTCAACCGGATAGAACCGGAATGAACTGGTCTAAACCGGATAAAACCGGTTTAAACCAGATAAAACCGGATTGAACCAGTTCAAACCGGTTTAAACCGGATAAAACCGGAATGAACTGGTTTAAACCGGATAAATCTGGATTGAACCGGATGAAACCGGTTGAAACCGGATATAAACGGATTGAAGCAGTTTAAACCGGTTTAAAACTGATAAAACCGGATTGAACCATTTCAAACCGGTTTTAAACGGATAAAACAGGAATGAACCGGTTTAAACCGGATAACACCGGATTGAACCGTTTCAAACCGGTTTTAAACGGATAAAACCGGAATGAACCGGTTTAAACTGGATGAAACCGGATTGAACCGGCTTAAACCGGTTTAAACCGGATAAAACCGGATTGAACCGGTTCAAACCGGATAGAACCGGATAGAACCAGTTTAACCGGATAAAACCGGATTGAACCGGTTTAAACCGGTTTAAACCGGATAAAACCGGATTGAACTGGTTTAAACCGGTTTCAACCGGATAGAACTGGATAGAACCGGTTTAAACCGGATAAAACCAGATTGAACTGGTTTTAAACCGGATAAAACCGGATTGAACCGGTTTAAACCGGATAAAACCGGATTGAACCGGTTTAAACTGGTTTCAACCGGATAGAACCGGATAGAACCGGTTTAAACTGGATAAAACCGGATTGAACTGTCTTAAACCGGTTTAAACCGGATAAAACCGGATTGAACCGGTTCAAACTGGTTTAAACCGGATCAAACCAGATTGAACCGGTTTAAACCGGATAAAACCGGATTGAACCGGCTTAAACCGGTTTAAACCGGATAAAACCGGATTGAACCGGTTCAAACTGGTTGAAACCGGATAAAACCGGATTGAACCGGTTCAAACCGGTTGAAACCGGATAAAACCGGAATGAACTGGTTTAAACCGGTTTAAAACGGATAGAACCGGATAGAAATGGTATAAACCGGATAAAACTCGATTGAACCGGTGTAAACCGGTTGAAACTGGATAAAAACGGATTGAAAGGGTTTAAACCGGTTTAAGCTGGATAAAACCGGAATGAACCGGCTTAAGCAGGTCTAAACTGGATAAAACCCGATTGAACAGGCTTAAACTGGTATAAACAGCATAGAACCAGTTTAAACCGGATAAAACCGGATTGAACTGGTCTAAACCGGACAAAACCGGATTGAACTGGTTTCAACCGGTTTAAACCGGATAAAACAAGATTGAACCGGTTTAAACCGGATAAAACCGGATTGAACCAGCTTAAACCGGTTTAAACCGGATAAAACTGGGTTGAATTGGTTGAAACCAGATGAAATCAGATTGAACAGGTTTAAACCGGTTTAAACCGTATAGAACTGGGTAAAACGGGTGGAAGCCGGATAAAACCGGATTGATCCGGTTTAAACCGTTTAAACAGGATAAAACCTGATTGAACTGGTTTATACCGGTTTAAACCGGATAAAACCAGTTTAAACGGGATAAAACAAAATTGAACCAGTTTAAACCGGATAATACCAGATTGAACTGGATTAAGCCGGATAAAACCGGATTAACCGGTTTAAAGCGGTTTAAACCGGATAGAACAGGTTTAAACCGGATAAAACCGGATTGAACCGGTTCAAACCGTTTTAAACTGGATAAAACCGGATTGAACCGGTTCAAACCGGTTTAAACTGGATAAAACCGGATTGAACCGGTTCAACCAGATTTAAAACGGTTAAAACCGGATTGAACCGGTTCAAACCGGTTTAAACCGGATAAAACCAAATTGAACCAGTTTAAACCGGATAAAACCAGACTGAACCGGTTTAAAATGGATAAAACCAGATTGAACCAGTTTAAAACGGTTTAAACCAGATAGAAACGGATAGAACCGGTTTAAACCGGATAAAGACGGATTGAACCGGTTTGAACCGGTCTAAACCGGATAGAACCGGTTTCAACCAGTTTAAACCGGATAAAACCAGATTGAACCGGTTTAAACCGGATAAAACTGGGTTGAATCGGTTTAAACCGGATGAAATCGGATTGAACAGGTTTAAACCTGTTTAAACCATATAGAACCGGGTAAAACCGGTTGAAACCGGATAAAACCGGATTGAACCGTATTAAACCGGTTTCAACCGGATAGAACCGGATAGAACCGGTTTAAACCGGATAGAAACGGATAGAACCGGTTTAAACCGGATAAAACCGGATTGAACTGGTTTAAACAGGATAAAACCAGATTGAACCGGTTGAAACCGGTTTCAACCGGATAGAACCGGATAGAACTGGTTTAAACTGGATAAAACCGGATTGAAACAGTCTAAACCGGTTTAAACTGGAGAAAACCGGATTGAATAGGTTTAAACTGGATAAAACCGGATTGACCCAGTTTAAACCGGTTTAAACCGGATAAAACCGGATTGAACCGGTTCAAACCGGTTTAAACTGGATAAAACCAAATTGAAACAGTTTAAACCGGATAAAATCAGATTGAACCGGTTCAAAACGGATAAAACCGGATTGAACCAGTTGAAACCCGTTTAAACCAGATGGAAACGGATAGAACCGGTTTAAACCGGATAAAACCGGATTGAACTGGTTTAATCCAGTTAAAACAGGATAGAACAGGATAGAACCAGTTTAATCCGATTTAAAAAGGATAGAACCGGATAGAACCGGTCTAAATGAGATAAAACCGGATTGAACTGGTTCAAACTGGTTTAAACCGGATAAAAACGGATTAAACCGTTTTAAAGCGCTTTAAACCGGATAAAACCAGATTGAACCAGTTTAAGCCGATTAAAACCGGATTGAACTGGTTTAAACCGGTCTAAACCGGATAAAACCGGTTTAAACCGGATAGAACCGGATAGAACCGGTTTAAACCGGATAAAACCGGATTGAACCGGTTTAAACCGGTTTAAACCGGATAAAACCGGATTGAACTGGTTTAAACCGGATAAAAACGGACTGAACCGGTTTAAACTGGTTTCAACCAGATAGAACTGGATAGAACCGGTTTAAACTGGATAAAACCGGATTGAAGCGGTTTAAACGGGTTAAAACCGGATAAAACCAGATTGAAACGGTTTAAACCGGATTGAACCGGCTTAAACCGGATAAAACCGGAATGAACTGGTTTAAACCGGTTTACACCGGAAAAAACGGATTGAACCGGTTTAAACTGGATAAAACCAGATAGAACCGGTTTAATCCGGATTAAACCAGATAAAAACCGATTGAACCGGTTTAAACCGGTTTAAACCGGATAAAACCGGATTGAAGCGGTGTAAACCGGTTTAAACCGGATAGAACCGGTTTAAACCGGATAAAACCGGATTGAACCAGTTTGAACCGGTTTAAACCGGATAAAACCGGATTGATCCGGTATAAACCAGATAAAAACGGATTGAACCGGTTTAAACCGGCTTAAACCAGATAGAACCGGATAGAACCGGTTTAAACCGGAAGGAACCGAATAGAACCGGTTTAAACCGGATAAAACCGGATTGAACCGGTTTAAACTGGTTTAAAGTGGATAAAACCGGATTGAACTGGTTTAAACCGGATAAAACCGGATTGAACCGGTTTAAACTGGTTTCAACCGGATAGAAACGGATAGAACCGGTTTAAACTGGATAAAACCGGATTGAACCTGTTTAAACCGGTTTAAACTGGAGAAAACCGGATTGAAGAGGTTTAAACCGAATAAAACCGGATTGACCCGGTTTAATCCGGTTTAAACCGGATAAAACCGGATTGAACCGGTTCAAACCTGTTTAAACCGGATAAAACCAAATTGAACCAGTTTAAACCAGATAAAATCAGATTGAACTGGTTTAAAACGTATAAAACCGGATTGAACCAGTTTAAACCCTTTTAAACCAGATGGAAACGGATAGAACCGGTTTAAACCGGATAAAACCGAATTGAACCGGTTTAATCCAGTTAAAACAGGATAGAACAGGATAGAACTAGTTTAATCCGATTTAAAAAGGATAGAACCGGATAGAACCGGTTTAAACGAGATAAAACCGGATTGAACCAGCTTAAACTGGTTTAAACCAGATAGAAACGGATAGAACCGGCTTAAACCGGATAAAGACGGATTGAACCGGTTTGAACCGGTCTAAACCGTATAGAACCGTTTTCAACCAGTTTAAACCGGATAAAACCAGATTGAACCAGATTAAACCGGATAAAACCGGATTGAACCAGCTTAAACCGGTTTAAACCCGATAAAACCGGATTGAACCGGTTTAAACTGGATAAAATGGGATTGAACCGGTTTAAACCAGTTTTAAACGGATAGAACCGGGCTAAACCGGTTTAAACCGGATAAAACCGGATAGAACCGGTTTAAACCGGATAAAACCGGATTGAACAGGTTCAAACCGGTTTAAAACGGATAGAACAGGTTTAAACCGGATAAAAACAGATTGAACCTGTTTAAACCGGATAAAACCGCATAGAACCGGATCTAACCGGTTTAAACCAGATTGAAATGGGTAGAACCGGTTTAAACCAGATAAAACCGGATTGAACTGGTTTAAACCGGTTTAAACAGGATAGAACCAGATAGAACCGTTTTAAAGCGGATAAAACCGGATTGAACCAGTTTAAAGTGGGTTAAACCGGATAAAACCAGATTGAACAGGTCTAAAACTGGATAAAACCGGATAGAACCGGTTTAAACCGCATAAAAACAGATTGAACCGGTTTAAACCGAATAAAACCGGATTGAACCGGCTTAAACCGGTTTAAACCGGATAGAACCGGTTTCAACCAGTTTAAACCGGATAAAACCAGATTGAACCGGTTTAAACCGGATAAAACCGGATTGAACCGGTTTAAACCGGATAAAATGGGATTGAACCAGTTTAAACCGGTTTAAACCGGATAGAACAGGGCTAAATCGGTTTAATCCGGATAAAACCGGATAGAACCGGTTTAAACCGGATAAAACCAGATTGAACAGGTTTAAACCGGATAAAAACGGATTGAACCCATTTAAACTGGATAGAATCGGATAGAACCGGTTTTAACCGGATAGAAACGGATAGAACCGGTTTAAACCGGATAAAACCGGATTGAATAGGTTGAAACCGGATAAAAACTGTTTGAACAGGCTTAAACCGGTTAAAAACGGATTGAACCGGTTTAAACCGGTTTAAACCGGATAAAACCGGATTGAACCGGTTCAAACCGGTTTAAACCGGATAGAACAGGTTTAAACCGGATAAAATCAGATTGAACCAGTTTAAAGTGGTTTAAACCGGATAAAACCAGATTGAACCGGTCTAAAACCGGATAAAACCGGATAGAACCGGTTTAAACCGGATAAAACCATATTGAACCAGTTTAAACCGGTTGAAACAGGATAGAACCGGTTTAAACTGGATAAAACCGGATTGAAACAGTTTAAACCCGTTTAAACCAGATAAAACCGGATTGAACCGTTTTAAACCGGCTTAAATCGGATAAAAACGGATTGAAACGGTTTAAAGTGGTTTAAACCGGATAAAACCGGATAGAACCGGGTTAAACCGGTTTAAATCGGATAAAACCGGATTGACCCGGTTTCAAGCGGTTTAAACTGGATAAAAACGGATTGAACCGGTTTAAACCGGTTTAAACCGGATAAAAACGGTTTAAACCAGATAAAACCAAATTGAACCAGTTTAAACCGGATAAAACCAGATTGAACCGGTTTAAACCAGATAAAACCGGATTGAACCAGTTTAAACCAAATAGAACCGTATAGAACCGGTTTAAACTGGATAGAACCGGATAGAACCTGTTTAAACCGGATAAAACCAGATTGAACCGGTTTAAACCAGATAAAACCGGTTTGAACCGGTTTAAACTGGTTTCAACCGGATAGAACCGGATAGAACCGGTTTAAACTGGATTAAACCGGATTGAACCGGCTTAAACCGGTTTAAACCGGATAAAACCGGATAGAAACGGTTTAAACTGGATTAAACCGGATTGAACCGGTGTAAACCAGTTGAAACCGGATAAAAACGGATTGAAAGGGTTTAAACTGGTTTAAACTGGATAAAACTGGAATGAACCGGCTTAAACAGGTCTAAACCGGATAAAACCCGATTGAACAGGCTTAAACTGGTATAAACAGCATAGAACCGGTTTAAACTGGATAAAACCGGATTGAACCGGTTTAAACCAGATAAAACCGGATTGAACCGGTTTAATACGGTTTCAACCAGATAGAACCGGTTTAAACCGGATAAAACCTGATTGAACAGGTTTAAAGCAGTTTCAACTGTATGGAACCGGATAGAACTGGTTTAAACCGGATAAAACAGGATTGAACTGGTTTAAACCGGAGAAAACCGGATTGAACTGGTTTAAACTGGTTTCAACCGGATAGAAACGGATAGAACCGGTTTAAACTGAATAAAACCTGATTGAACCGGCTAAAATCGGTTTAAACCGGATAAAACCGGATTGAACCGGTTGAAACCGGTTTAAACCGGATAAAAACAGACTGAACCGGTTTAAACCGGATAAAACCGGATTGAACCGGTTTAATACGGTTTCAACCGGATAGAACTGGTTTAAACCGGATAAAACCTGATGGAAACGGTTTAAACCGGTTTCAACTGTATAGAACCGGATAGAACCGGTTTAAACCGGATAAAACAGGACTGAACTGGTTCAAACCGGTTTAAACCGGATATAACCGGACTGAACTGGATTAAACCGGTTTAAAACGGATAAAACCGGTTTAAACCGGATAAAACCAAATTGAACCAGTTTAAACCCCATAAAACCAGATTGAACCGGTTTAAAACGGATAAAACCGGATTGAACCAGTTTAAACTGGTTTAAATCAGATAGAAATGGATAGAACTGGTTTAAACCGGATAAAACCGGACTGAACCGGTTTGAAATGGTCTAAACCAGATAAAACCAGATTGAACTGGTTTCAACCGGTTTAAACCGGATAAAACAAGATTGAACTGGTTTAAACCGGATAAAACCGGATTGAACCAGCTTAAACTGGTTAAAACCGGATAAAACCGGATTGAACCGGTTTAAACTGGTTTCAACCGGATAGAACCTGATAGAAACGATATAAACCGGATAAAACCGGATTGAACCGGTTTAAACTGGTTTCAAACGGATAGAACCGGATAGAACCGGTTTAAACCGGATAAAACTGGATTGAACCGGTTTAAACCGGATAAAATCGGATTGATCCGGTTTAAACCGGTTTAAACAGGATAAAACCGGATTGAACTGGTTTATACCGGTTTAAACCGGATAAAACCGGTTCAAACGGGATAAAACCAAATTGAACCAGTTTAAACCGGATAATACCAGATTGAACCGGTTTAAGCCGGATAAAACCGGATTAAACTGGTTTAAACCGGATAAACTGGATAAAACCGGATATAACCGGTTTAAACTGGATAAAACCGGAATGAACTGGTTTAAACCGGTTTCAACCGGATAGAACCGGAATGAACTGGTCTAAACCGGATAAAACCGGTTTAAACCAGATAAAACCGGATTGAACCAGTTCAAACCGGTTTAAACCGGATAAAACCGGAATGAACTGGTTTAAACCGGATAAATCTGGATTGAACCGGATGAAACCGGTTGAAACCGGATATAAACGGATTGAAGCAGTTTAAACCGGTTTAAAACTGATAAAACCGGATTGAACCATTTCAAACCGGTTTTAAACGGATAAAACAGGAATGAACCGGTTTAAACCGGATAACACCGGATTGAACCGTTTCAAACCGGTTTTAAACGGATAAAACCGGAATGAACCGGTTTAAACTGGATGAAACCGGATTGAACCGGCTTAAACCGGTTTAAACCGGATAAAACCGGATTGAACCGGTTCAAACCGGATAGAACCGGATAGAACCAGTTTAACCGGATAAAACCGGATTGAACCGGTTTAAACCGGTTTAAACCGGATAAAACCGGATTGAACTGGTTTAAACCGGTTTCAACCGGATAGAACTGGATAGAACCGGTTTAAACCGGATAAAACCAGATTGAACTGGTTTTAAACCGGATAAAACCGGATTGAACCGGTTTAAACCGGATAAAACCGGATTGAACCGGTTTAAACTGGTTTCAACCGGATAGAACCGGATAGAACCGGTTTAAACTGGATAAAACCGGATTGAACTGTCTTAAACCGGTTTAAACCGGATAAAACCGGATTGAACCGGTTCAAACTGGTTTAAACCGGATCAAACCAGATTGAACCGGTTTAAACCGGATAAAACCGGATTGAACCGGCTTAAACCGGTTTAAACCGGATAAAACCGGATTGAACCGGTTCAAACTGGTTGAAACCGGATAAAACCGGATTGAACCGGTTCAAACCGGTTGAAACCGGATAAAACCGGAATGAACTGGTTTAAACCGGTTTAAAACGGATAGAACCAGATAGAAATGGTATAAACCGGATAAAACTCGATTGAACCGGTGTAAACCGGTTGAAACTGGATAAAAACGGATTGAAAGGGTTTAAACCGGTTTAAGCTGGATAAAACCGGAATGAACCGGCTTAAGCAGGTCTAAACTGGATAAAACCCGATTGAACAGGCTTAAACTGGTATAAACAGCATAGAACCAGTTTAAACCGGATAAAACCGGATTGAACTGGTCTAAACCGGACAAAACCGGATTGAACTGGTTTCAACCGGTTTAAACCGGATAAAACAAGATTGAACCGGTTTAAACCGGATAAAACCGGATTGAACCAGCTTAAACCGGTTTAAACCGGATAAAACTGGGTTGAATTGGTTGAAACCAGATGAAATCAGATTGAACAGGTTTAAACCGGTTTAAACCGTGTAGAACTGGGTAAAACGGGTGGAAGCCGGATAAAACCGGATTGATCCGGTTTAAACCGTTTAAACAGGATAAAACCTGATTGAACTGGTTTATACCGGTTTAAACCGGATAAAACCAGTTTAAACGGGATAAAACAAAATTGAACCAGTTTAAACCGGATAATACCAGATTGAACTGGATTAAGCCGGATAAAACCGGATTAACCGGTTTAAAGCGGTTTAAACCGGACAGAACAGGTTTAAACCGGATAAAACCGGATTGAACCGGTTCAAACCGTTTTAAACCGGATAAAACCGGATTGAACCGGTTCAGACCGGTTTAAACCGGATAAAACCGGATTGAACCGGTTCAACCAGATTTAAAACGGTTAAAACCGGATTGAACCGGTTCAAACCGGTTTAAACCGGATAAAACCGGATTGAACCGGTTCAACCAGATTTAAAACGGTTAAAACCGGATTGAACCGGTTCAAACCGGTTTAAACCGGATAAAACCAAATTGAACCAGTTTAAACCGGATAAAACCAGACTGAACCGGTTTAAAATGGATAAAACCAGATTGAACCAGTTTAAAACGGTTTAAACCAGATAGAAACGGATAGAACCGGTTTAAACCGGATAAAGACGGATTGAACCGGTTTGAACCGGTCTAAACCGGATAGAACCGGTTTCAACCAGTTTAAACCGGATAAAACCAGATTGAACCGGTTTAAACCGGATAAAACTGGGTTGAATCGGTTTAAACCGGATGAAATCGGATTGAACAGGTTTAAACCTGTTTAAACCATATAGAACCGGGTAAAACCGGTTGAAACCGGATAAAACCGGATTGAACCGTATTAAACCGGTTTCAACCGGATAGAACCGGATAGAACCGGTTTAAACCGGATAGAAACGGATAGAACCGGTTTAAACCGGATAAAACCGGATTGAACTGGTTTAAACAGGATAAAACCAGATTGAACCGGTTGAAACCGGTTTCAACCGGATAGAACCGGATAGAACTGGTTTAAACTGGATAAAACCGGATTGAAACAGTCTAAACCGGTTTAAACTGGAGAAAACCGGATTGAATAGGTTTAAACTGGATAAAACCGGATTGACCCAGTTTAAACCGGTTTAAACCGGATAAAACCGGATTGAACCGGTTCAAACCGGTTTAAACTGGATAAAACCAAATTGAAACAGTTTAAACCGGATAAAATCAGATTGAACCGGTTCAAAACGGATAAAACCGGATTGAACCAGTTGAAACCCGTTTAAACCAGATGGAAACGGATAGAACCGGTTTAAACCGGATAAAACCGGATTGAACTGGTTTAATCCAGTTAAAACAGGATAGAACAGGATAGAACCAGTTTAATCCGATTTAAAAAGGATAGAACCGGATAGAACCGGTCTAAATGAGATAAAACCGGATTGAACTGGTTCAAACTGGTTTAAACCGGATAAAAACGGATTAAACCGTTTTAAAGCGCTTTAAACCGGATAAAACCAGATTGAACCAGTTTAAGCCGATTAAAACCGGATTGAACTGGTTTAAACCGGTCTAAACCGGATAAAACCGGTTTAAACCGGATAGAACCGGATAGAACCGGTTTAAACCGGATAAAACCGGATTGAACCGGTTTAAACCGGTTTAAACCGGATAAAACCGGATTGAACTGGTTTAAACCGGATAAAAACGGACTGAACCGGTTTAAACTGGTTTCAACCAGATAGAACTGGATAGAACCGGTTTAAACTGGATAAAACCGGATTGAAGCGGTTTAAACGGGTTAAAACCGGATAAAACCAGATTGAAACGGTTTAAACCGGATTGAACCGGCTTAAACCGGATAAAACCGGAATGAACTGGTTTAAACCGGTTTAAACCGGAAAAAACGGATTGAACCGGTTTAAACTGGATAAAACCAGATAGAACCGGTTTAATCCGGATTAAACCAGATAAAAACCGATTGAACCGGTTTAAACCGGTTTAAACCGGATAAAACCGGATTGAAGCGGTGTAAACCGGTTTAAACCGGATAGAACCGGTTTAAACCGGATAAAACCGGATTGAACCAGTTTGAACCGGTTTAAACCGGATAAAACCGGATTGATCCGGTATAAACCAGATAAAAACGGATTGAACCGGTTTAAACCGGCTTAAACCAGATAGAACCGGATAGAACCGGTTTAAACCGGAAGGAACCGAATAGAACCGGTTTAAACCGGATAAAACCGGATTGAACCGGTTTAAACTGGTTTAAAGTGGATAAAACCGGATTGAACTGGTTTAAACCGGATAAAACCGGATTGAACCGGTTTAAACTGGTTTCAACCGGATAGAAACGGATAGAACCGGTTTAAACTGGATAAAACCGGATTGAACCTGTTTAAACCGGTTTAAACTGGAGAAAACCGGATTGAAGAGGTTTAAACCGAATAAAACCGGATTGACCCGGTTTAATCCGGTTTAAACCGGATAAAACCGGATTGAACCGGTTCAAACCTGTTTAAACCGGATAAAACCAAATTGAACCAGTTTAAACCAGATAAAATCAGATTGAACTGGTTTAAAACGTATAAAACCGGATTGAACCAGTTTAAACCCTTTTAAACCAGATGGAAACGGATAGAACCGGTTTAAACCGGATAAAACCGAATTGAACCGGTTTAATCCAGTTAAAACAGGATAGAACAGGATAGAACTAGTTTAATCCGATTTAAAAAGGATAGAACCGGATAGAACCGGTTTAAACGAGATAAAACCGGATTGAACCAGCTTAAACTGGTTTAAACCAGATAGAAACGGATAGAACCGGCTTAAACCGGATAAAGACGGATTGAACCGGTTTGAACCGGTCTAAACCGTATAGAACCGTTTTCAACCAGTTTAAACCGGATAAAACCAGATTGAACCAGATTAAACCGGATAAAACCGGATTGAACCAGCTTAAACCGGTTTAAACCCGATAAAACCGGATTGAACCGGTTTAAACTGGATAAAATGGGATTGAACCGGTTTAAACCAGTTTTAAACGGATAGAACCGGGCTAAACCGGTTTAAACCGGATAAAACCGGATAGAACCGGTTTAAACCGGATAAAACCGGATTGAACAGGTTCAAACCGGTTTAAAACGGATAGAACAGGTTTAAACCGGATAAAAACAGATTGAACCTGTTTAAACCGGATAAAACCGCATAGAACCGGATCTAACCGGTTTAAACCAGATTGAAATGGGTAGAACCGGTTTAAACCAGATAAAACCGGATTGAACTGGTTTAAACCGGTTTAAACAGGATAGAACCAGATAGAACCGTTTTAAAGCGGATAAAACCGGATTGAACCAGTTTAAAGTGGGTTAAACCGGATAAAACCAGATTGAACAGGTCTAAAACTGGATAAAACCGGATAGAACCGGTTTAAACCGCATAAAAACAGATTGAACCGGTTTAAACCGAATAAAACCGGATTGAACCGGCTTAAACCGGTTTAAACCGGATAGAACCGGTTTCAACCAGTTTAAACCGGATAAAACCAGATTGAACCGGTTTAAACCGGATAAAACCGGATTGAACCGGTTTAAACCGGATAAAATGGGATTGAACCAGTTTAAACCGGTTTAAACCGGATAGAACAGGGCTAAATCGGTTTAATCCGGATAAAACCGGATAGAACCGGTTTAAACCGGATAAAACCAGATTGAACAGGTTTAAACCGGATAAAAACGGATTGAACCCATTTAAACTGGATAGAATCGGATAGAACCGGTTTTAACCGGATAGAAACGGATAGAACCGGTTTAAACCGGATAAAACCGGATTGAATAGGTTGAAACCGGATAAAAACTGTTTGAACAGGCTTAAACCGGTTAAAAACGGATTGAACCGGTTTAAACCGGTTTAAACCGGATAAAACCGGATTGAACCGGTTCAAACCGGTTTAAACCGGATAGAACAGGTTTAAACCGGATAAAATCAGATTGAACCAGTTTAAAGTGGTTTAAACCGGATAAAACCAGATTGAACCGGTCTAAAACCGGATAAAACCGGATAGAACCGGTTTAAACCGGATAAAACCATATTGAACCAGTTTAAACCGGTTGAAACAGGATAGAACCGGTTTAAACTGGATAAAACCGGATTGAAACAGTTTAAACCCGTTTAAACCAGATAAAACCGGATTGAACCGTTTTAAACCGGCTTAAATCGGATAAAAACGGATTGAAACGGTTTAAAGTGGTTTAAACCGGATAAAACCGGATAGAACCGGGTTAAACCGGTTTAAATCGGATAAAACCGGATTGACCCGGTTTCAAGCGGTTTAAACTGGATAAAAACGGATTGAACCGGTTTAAACCGGTTTAAACCGGATAAAAACGGTTTAAACCAGATAAAACCAAATTGAACCAGTTTAAACCGGATAAAACCAGATTGAACCGGTTTAAACCAGATAAAACCGGATTGAACCAGTTTAAACCAAATAGAACCGTATAGAACCGGTTTAAACTGGATAGAACCGGATAGAACCTGTTTAAACCGGATAAAACCAGATTGAACCGGTTTAAACCAGATAAAACCGGTTTGAACCGGTTTAAACTGGTTTCAACCGGATAGAACCGGATAGAACCGGTTTAAACTGGATTAAACCGGATTGAACCGGCTTAAACCGGTTTAAACCGGATAAAACCGGATAGAAACGGTTTAAACTGGATTAAACCGGATTGAACCGGTGTAAACCAGTTGAAACCGGATAAAAACGGATTGAAAGGGTTTAAACTGGTTTAAACTGGATAAAACTGGAATGAACCGGCTTAAACAGGTCTAAACCGGATAAAACCCGATTGAACAGGCTTAAACTGGTATAAACAGCATAGAACCGGTTTAAACTGGATAAAACCGGATTGAACCGGTTTAAACCAGATAAAACCGGATTGAACCGGTTTAATACGGTTTCAACCAGATAGAACCGGTTTAAACCGGATAAAACCTGATTGAACAGGTTTAAAGCAGTTTCAACTGTATGGAACCGGATAGAACTGGTTTAAACCGGATAAAACAGGATTGAACTGGTTTAAACCGGAGAAAACCGGATTGAACTGGTTTAAACTGGTTTCAACCGGATAGAAACGGATAGAACCGGTTTAAACTGAATAAAACCTGATTGAACCGGCTAAAATCGGTTTAAACCAGATAAAACCGGATTGAACCGGTTGAAACCGGTTTAAACCGGATAAAAACAGACTGAACCGGTTTAAACCGGATAAAACCGGATTGAACCGGTTTAATACGGTTTCAACCGGATAGAACTGGTTTAAACCGGATAAAACCTGATGGAAACGGTTTAAACCGGTTTCAACTGTATAGAACCGGATAGAACCGGTTTAAACCGGATAAAACAGGACTGAACTGGTTCAAACCGGTTTAAACCGGATATAACCGGACTGAACTGGATTAAACCGGTTTAAAACGGATAAAACCGGTTTAAACCGGATAAAACCAAATTGAACCAGTTTAAACCCCATAAAACCAGATTGAACCGGTTTAAAACGGATAAAACCGGATTGAACCAGTTTAAACCGGTTTAAATCAGATAGAAATGGATAGAACTGGTTTAAACCGGATAAAACCGGACTGAACCGGTTTGAAATGGTCTAAACCAGATAAAACCAGATTGAACTGGTTTCAACCGGTTTAAACCGGATAAAACAAGATTGAACTGGTTTAAACCGGATAAAACCGGATTGAACCAGCTTAAACCGGTTAAAACCGGATAAAACCGGATTGAACCGGTTTAAACTGGTTTCAACCGGATAGAACCTGATAGAAACGATATAAACCGGATAAAACCGGATTGAACCGGTTTAAACTGGTTTCAAACGGATAGAACCGGATAGAACCGGTTTAAACCGGATAAAACTGGATTGAACCGGTTTAAACCGGATAAAATCGGATTGATCCGGTTTAAACCGGTTTAAACAGGATAAAACCGGATTGAACTGGTTTATACCGGTTTAAACCGGATAAAACCGGTTCAAACGGGATAAAACCAAATTGAACCAGTTTAAACCGGATAATACCAGATTGAACCGGTTTAAGCCGGATAAAACCGGATTAAACTGGTTTAAACCGGATAAACTGGATAAAACCGGATATAACCGGTTTAAACTGGATAAAACCGGAATGAACTGGTTTAAACCGGATAAAACCGGTTTAAACCAGATAAATCCGGATTGAACCGGTTTAAACCGGTTTCAACCGGATAGAACCGGAATGAACTGGTCTAAACCGGATAAAACCGGTTTAAACCAGATAAAACCGGATTGAACCAGTTCAAACCGGTTTAAACCGGATAAAACCGGAATGAACTGGTTTAAACCGGATAAATCTGGATTGAACCGGATGAAACCGGTTGAAACCGGATATAAACGGATTGAAGCAGTTTAAACCGGTTTAAAACTGATAAAACCGGATTGAACCATTTCAAACCGGTTTTAAACGGATAAAACAGGAATGAACCGGTTTAAACCGGATAACACCGGATTGAACCGTTTCAAACCGGTTTTAAACGGATAAAACCGGAATGAACCGGTTTAAACTGGATGAAACCGGATTGAACCGGCTTAAACCGGTTTAAACCGGATAAAACCGGATTGAACCGGTTCAAACCGGATAGAACCGGATAGAACCAGTTTAACCGGATAAAACCGGATTGAACCGGTTTAAACCGGATAAAACCGGATTGAACTGGTTTAAACCGGTTTCCACCGGATAGAACTGGATAGAACCGGTTTAAACCGGATAAAACCAGATTGAACTGGTTTTAAACCGGATAAAACCGGATTGAACCGGTTTAAACCGGATAAAACCGGATTGAACCGGTTTAAACTGGTTTCAACCGGATAGAACCGGATAGAACCGGTTTAAACTGGATAAAACCGGATTGAACTGTCTTAAACCGGTTTAAACCGGATAAAACCGGATTGAACCGGTTCAAACTGGTTTAAACCGGATCAAACCAGATTGAACCGGTTTAAACCGGATAAAACCGGATTGAACCGGCTTAAACCGGTTTAAACCGGATAAAACCGGATTGAACCGGTTCAAACTGGTTGAAACCGGATAAAACCGGATTGAACCGGTTCAAACCGGTTGAAACCGGATAAAACCGGAATGAACTGGTTTAAACCGGTTTAAAACGGATAGAACCGGATAGAAATGGTATAAACCGGATAAAACTCGATTGAACCGGTGTAAACCGGTTGAAACTGGATAAAAACGGATTGAAAGGGTTTAAACCGGTTTAAGCTGGATAAAACCGGAATGAACCGGCTTAAGCAGGTCTAAACTGGATAAAACCCGATTGAACAGGCTTAAACTGGTATAAACAGCATAGAACCAGTTTAAACCGGATAAAACCGGATTGAACTGGTCTAAACCGGACAAAACCGGATTGAACTGGTTTCAACCGGTTTAAACCGGATAAAACAAGATTGAACCGGTTTAAACCGGATAAAACCGGATTGAACCAGCTTAAACCGGTTTAAACCGGATAAAACTGGGTTGAATTGGTTGAAACCAGATGAAATCAGATTGAACAGGTTTAAACCGGTTTAAACCGTATAGAACTGGGTAAAACGGGTGGAAGCCGGATAAAACCGGATTGATCCGGTTTAAACCGTTTAAACAGGATAAAACCTGATTGAACTGGTTTATACCGGTTTAAACCGGATAAAACCAGTTTAAACGGGATAAAACAAAATTGAACCAGTTTAAACCGGATAATACCAGATTGAACTGGATTAAGCCGGATAAAACCGGATTAACCGGTTTAAAGCGGTTTAAACCGGATAGAACAGGTTTAAACCGGATAAAACCGGATTGAACCGGTTCAAACCGTTTTAAACCGGATAAAACCGGATTGAACCGGTTCAAACCGGTTTAAACCGGATAAAACCGGATTGAACCGGTTCAACCAGATTTAAAATGGTTAAAACCGGATTGAACCGGTTCAAACCGGTTTAAACCGGATAAAACCAAATTGAACCAGTTTAAACCGGATAAAACCAGACTGAACCGGTTTAAAATGGATAAAACCAGATTGAACCAGTTTAAAACGGTTTAAACCAGATAGAAACGGATAGAACCGGTTTAAACCGGATAAAGACGGATTGAACCGGTTTGAACCGGTCTAAACCGGATAGAACCGGTTTCAACCAGTTTAAACCGGATAAAACCAGATTGAACCGGTTTAAACCGGATAAAACTGGGTTGAATCGGTTTAAACAGGATAAAACCAGATTGAACCGGTTGAAACCGGTTTCAACCGGATAGAACCGGATAGAACTGGTTTAAACTGGATAAAACCGGATTGAAACAGTCTAAACCGGTTTAAACTGGAGAAAACCGGATTGAATAGGTTTAAACTGGATAAAACCGGATTGACCCAGTTTAAACCGGTTTAAACCGGATAAAACCGGATTGAACCGGTTCAAACCGGTTTAAACTGGATAAAACCAAATTGAAACAGTTTAAACCGGATAAAATCAGATTGAACCGGTTCAAAACGGATAAAACCGGATTGAACCAGTTGAAACCCGTTTAAACCAGATGGAAACGGATAGAACCGGTTTAAACCGGATAAAACCGGATTGAACTGGTTTAATCCAGTTAAAACAGGATAGAACAGGATAGAACCAGTTTAATCCGATTTAAAAAGGATAGAACCGGATAGAACCGGTCTAAATGAGATAAAACCGGATTGAACTGGTTCAAACTGGTTTAAACCGGATAAAAACGGATTAAACCGTTTTAAAGCGCTTTAAACCGGATAAAACCAGATTGAACCAGTTTAAGCCGATTAAAACCGGATTGAACTGGTTTAAACCGGTCTAAACCGGATAAAACCGGTTTAAACCGGATAGAACCGGATAGAACCGGTTTAAACCGGATAAAACCGGATTGAACCGGTTTAAACCGGTTTAAACCGGATAAAACCGGATTGAACTGGTTTAAACCGGATAAAAACGGACTGAACCGGTTTAAACTGGTTTCAACCGGATAGAACTGGATAGAACCGGTTTAAACTGGATAAAACCGGATTGAAGCGGTTTAAACGGGTTAAAACCGGATAAAACCAGATTGAAACGGTTTAAACCGGATTGAACCGGCTTAAACCGGATAAAACCGGAATGAACTGGTTTAAACCGGTTTAAACCGGAAAAAACGGATTGAACCGGTTTAAACTGGATAAAACCAGATAGAACCGGTTTAATCCGGATTAAACCAGATAAAAACCGATTGAACCGGTTTAAACCGGTTTAAACCGGATAAAACCGGATTGAAGCGGTGTAAACCGGTTTAAACCGGATAGAACCGGTTTAAACCGGATAAAACCGGATTGAACCAGTTTGAACCGGTTTAAACCGGATAAAACCGGATTGATCCGGTATAAACCAGATAAAAACGGATTGAACCGGTTTAAACCGGCTTAAACCAGATAGAACCGGATAGAACCGGTTTAAACCGGAAGGAACCGAATAGAACCGGTTTAAACCGGATAAAACCGGATTGAACCGGTTTAAACTGGTTTAAAGTGGATAAAACCGGATTGAACTGGTTTAAACCGGATAAAACCGGATTGAACCGGTTTAAACTGGTTTCAACCGGATAGAACCGGATAGAACCGGTTTAAACTGGATAAAACCGGATTGAACCTGTTTAAACCGGTTTAAACTGGAGAAAACCGGATTGAAGAGGTTTAAACCGAATAAAACCGGATTGACCCGGTTTAATCCGGTTTAAACCGGATAAAACCGGATTGAACCGGTTCAAACCTGTTTAAACCGGATAAAACCAAATTGAACCAGTTTAAACCGGATAAAATCAGATTGAACTGGTTTAAAACGTATAAAACCGGATTGAACCAGTTTAAACCCTTTTAAACCAGATGGAAACGGATAGAACCGGTTTAAACCGGATAAAACCGAATTGAACCGGTTTAATCCAGTTAAAACAGGATAGAACAGGATAGAACTAGTTTAATCCGATTTAAAAAGGATAGAACCGGATAGAACCGGTTTAAACGAGATAAAACCGGATTGAACCAGCTTAAACTGGTTTAAACCAGATAGAAACGGATAGAACCGGCTTAAACCGGATAAAGACGGATTGAACCGGTTTGAACCGGTCTAAACCGTATAGAACCGTTTTCAACCAGTTTAAACCGGATAAAACCAGATTGAACCAGATTAAACCGGATAAAACCGGATTGAACCAGCTTAAACCGGTTTAAACCCGATAAAACCGGATTGAACCGGTTTAAACCGGATAAAATGGGATTGAACCGGTTTAAACCAGTTTTAAACGGATAGAACCGGGCTAAACCGGTTTAAACCGGATAAAACCGGATAGAACCGGTTTAAACCGGATAAAACCGGATTGAACAGGTTCAAACCGGTTTAAAACGGATAGAACAGGTTTAAACCGGATAAAAACAGATTGAACCTGTTTAAACCGGATAAAACCGCATAGAACCGGATCTAACCGGTTTAAACCAGATTGAAATGGGTAGAACCGGTTTAAACCAGATAAAACCGGATTGAACTGGTTTAAACCGGTTTAAACAGGATAGAACAAGATAGAACCGTTTTAAAGCGGATAAAACCGGATTGAACCAGTTTAAAGTGGGTTAAACCGGATAAAACCAGATTGAACAGGTCTAAAACTGGATAAAACCGGATAGAACCGGTTTAAACCGGATAAAAACAGATTGAACCGGTTTAAACCGAATAAAACCGGATTGAACCGGCTTAAACCGGTTTAAACCGGATAGAACCGGTTTCAACCAGTTTAAACCGGATAAAACCAGATTGAACCGGTTTAAACCGGATAAAACCGGATTGAACCGGTTTAAACCGGATAAAATGGGATTGAACCAGTTTAAACCGGTTTAAACCGGATAGAACAGGGCTAAATCGGTTTAATCCGGATAAAACCGGATAGAACCGGTTTAAACCGGATAAAACCAGATTGAACAGGTTTAAACCGGATAAAAACGGATTGAACCCGTTTAAACTGGATAGAATCGGATAGAACCGGTTTTAACCGGATAGAAACGGATAGAACCGGTTTAAACCGGATAAAACCGGATTGAATAGGTTGAAACCGGATAAAAACTGTTTGAACAGGCTTAAACCGGTTAAAAACGGATTGAACCGGTTTAAACCGGTTTAAACCGGATAAAACCGGATTGAACCGGTTCAAACCGGTTTAAACCGGATAGAACAGGTTTAAACCGGATAAAATCAGATTGAACCAGTTTAAAGTGGTTTAAACCGGATAAAACCAGATTGCACCGGTCTAAAACCGGATAAAACCGGATAGAACCGGTTTAAACCGGATAAAACCATATTGAACCAGTTTAAACCGGTTGAAACAGGATAGAACCGGTTTAAACTGGATAAAACCGGATTGAAACAGTTTAAACCTGTTTAAACCAGATAAAACCGGATTGAACCGTTTTAAACCGGCTTAAATCGGATAAAAACGGATTGAAACGGTTTAAAGTGGTTTAAACCGGATAAAACCGGATAGAACCGGGTTAAACCGGTTTAAATAGGATAAAACCGGATTGACCCGGTTTCAAGCGGTTTAAACTGGATAAAAACGGATTGAACCGGTTTAAACCGGTTTAAACCGGATAAAAACGGTTTAAACCAGATAAAACCAAATTGAACCAGTTTAAACCGGATAAAACCAGATTGAACCGGTTTAAACCAGATAAAACCGGATTGAACCAGTTTAAACCAAATAGAACCGTATAGAACCGGTTTAAACTGTATAGAACCGGATAGAACCTGTTTAAACCGGATAAAACCAGATTGAACCGGTTTAAACCAGATAAAACCGGTTTGAACCGGTTTAAACTGGTTTCAACCGGATAGAACCGGATAGAACCGGTTTAAACTGGATTAAACCGGATTGAACCGGCTTAAACCGGTTTAAACCGGATAAAACCGGATAGAAACGGTTTAAACTGGATTAAACCGGATTGAACCGGTGTAAACCGGTTGAAACCGGATAAAAACGGATTGAAAGGGTTTAAACTGGTTTAAACTGGATAAAACTGGAATGAACCGGCTTAAACAGGTCTAAACCGGATAAAACCCGATTGAACAGGCTTAAACTGGTATAAACAGCATAGAACCGGTTTAAACTGGATAAAACCGGATTGAACCGGTTTAAACCAGATAAAACCGGATTGAACCGGTTTAATACGGTTTCAACCAGATAGAACCGGTTTAAACCGGATAAAACCTGATTGAACAGGTTTAAAGCAGTTTCAACTGTATGGAACCGGATAGAACTGGTTTAAACCGGATAAAACAGGATTGAACTGGTTTAAACCGGAGAAAACCGGATTGAACTGGTTTAAACTGGTTTCAACCGGATAGAAACGGATAGAACCGGTTTAAACTGAATAAAACCTGATTGAACCGGCTAAAATCGGTTTAAACCGGATAAAACCGGATTGAACCGGTTGAAACCGGTTTAAACCGGATAAAAACAGACTGAACCGGTTTAAACCGGATAAAACCGGATTGAACCGGTTTAATACGGTTTCAACCGGATAGAACTGGTTTAAACCGGATAAAACCTGATGGAAACGGTTTAAACCGGTTTCAACTGTATAGAACCGGATAGAACCGGTTTAAACCGGATAAAACAGGACTGAACTGGTTCAAACCGGTTTAAACCGGATATAACCGGACTGAACTGGATTAAACCGGTTTAAAACGGATAAAACCGGTTTAAACCGGATAAAACCAAATTGAACCAGTTTAAACCCCATAAAACCAGATTGAACCGGTTTAAAACGGATAAAACCGGATTGAACCAGTTTAAACTGGTTTAAATCAGATAGAAATGGATAGAACTGGTTTAAACCGGATAAAACCGGACTGAACCGGTTTGAAATGGTCTAAACCAGATAAAACCAGATTGAACTGGTTTCAACCGGTTTAAACCGGATAAAACAAGATTGAACTGGTTTAAACCGGATAAAACCGGATTGAACCAGCTTAAACTGGTTAAAACCGGATAAAACCGGATTGAACCGGTTTAAACTGGTTTCAACCGGATAGAACCTGATAGAAACGATATAAACCGGATAAAACCGGATTGAACCGGTTTAAACTGGTTTCAAACGGATAGAACCGGACAGAACCGGTTTAAACCGGATAAAACTGGATTGAACCGGTTTAAACCGGATAAAATCGGATTGATCCGGTTTAAACCGGTTTAAACAGGATAAAACCGGATTGAACTGGTTTATACCGGTTTAAACCGGATAAAACCGGTTCAAACGGGATAAAACCAAATTGAACCAGTTTAAACCGGATAATACCAGATTGAACCGGTTTAAGCTGGATAAAACCGGATTAAACTGGTTTAAACCGGATAAACTGGATAAAACCGGATATAACCGGTTTAAACTGGATAAAAACGGAATGAACTGGTTTAAACCGGTTTCAACCGGATAGAACCGGAATGAACTGGTCTAAACCGGATAAAACCGGTTTAAACCAGATAAAACCGGATTGAACCAGTTCAAACCGGTTTAAACCGGATAAAACCGGAATGAACTGGTTTAAACCGGATAAATCTGGATTGAACCGGATGAAACCGGTTGAAACCGGATATAAACGGATTGAAGCAGTTTAAACCGGTTTAAAACTGATAAAACCGGATTGAACCATTTCAAACCGGTTTTAAACGGATAAAACAGGAATGAACCGGTTTAAACCGGATAACACCGGATTGAACCGTTTCAAACCGGTTTTAAACGGATAAAACCGGAATGAACCGGTTTAAACTGGATGAAACCGGATTGAACCGGCTTAAACCGGTTTAAACCGGATAAAACCGGATTGAACCGGTTCAAACCGGATAGAACCGGATAGAACCAGTTTAACCGGATAAAACCGGATTGAACCGGTTTAAACCGGTTTAAACCGGATAAAACCGGATTGAACTGGTTTAAACCGGTTTCAACCGGATAGAACTGGATAGAACCGGTTTAAACCGGATAAAACCAGATTGAACTGGTTTTAAACCGGATAAAACCGGATTGAACCGGTTTAAACCGGATAAAACCGGATTGAACCGGTTTAAACTGGTTTCAACCGGATAGAACCGGATAGAACCGGTTTAAACTGGATAAAACCGGATTGAACTGTCTTAAACCGGTTTAAACCGGATAAAACCGGATTGAACCGGTTCAAACTGGTTTAAACCGGATCAAACCAGATTGAACCGGTTTAAACCGGATAAAACCGGATTGAACCGGCTTAAACCGGTTTAAACCGGATAAAACCGGATTGAACCGGTTCAAACTGGTTGAAACCGGATAAAACCGGATTGAACCGGTTCAAACCGGTTGAAACCGGATAAAACCGGAATGAACTGGTTTAAACCGGTTTAAAACGGATAGAACCGGATAGAAATGGTATAAACCGGATAAAACTCGATTGAACCGGTGTAAACCGGTTGAAACTGGATAAAAACGGATTGAAAGGGTTTAAACCGGTTTAAGCTGGATAAAACCGGAATGAACCGGCTTAAGCAGGTCTAAACTGGATAAAACCCGATTGAACAGGCTTAAACTGGTATAAACAGCATAGAACCAGTTTAAACCGGATAAAACCGGATTGAACTGGTCTAAACCGGACAAAACCGGATTGAACTGGTTTCAACCGGTTTAAACCGGATAAAACAAGATTGAACCGGTTTAAACCGGATAAAACCGGATTGAACCAGCTTAAACCGGTTTAAACCGGATAAAACTGGGTTGAATTGGTTGAAACCAGATGAAATCAGATTGAACAGGTTTAAACCGGTTTAAACCGTGTAGAACTGGGTAAAACGGGTGGAAGCCGGATAAAACCGGATTGATCCGGTTTAAACCGTTTAAACAGGATAAAACCTGATTGAACTGGTTTATACCGGTTTAAACCGGATAAAACCAGTTTAAACGGGATAAAACAAAATTGAACCAGTTTAAACCGGATAATACCAGATTGAACTGGATTAAGCCGGATAAAACCGGATTAACCGGTTTAAAGCGGTTTAAACCGGACAGAACAGGTTTAAACCGGATAAAACCGGATTGAACCGGTTCAAACCGTTTTAAACCGGATAAAACCGGATTGAACCGGTTCAGACCGGTTTAAACCGGATAAAACCGGATTGAACCGGTTCAACCAGATTTAAAACGGTTAAAACCGGATTGAACCGGTTCAAACCGGTTTAAACCGGATAAAACCGGATTGAACCGGTTCAACCAGATTTAAAACGGTTAAAACCGGATTGAACCGGTTCAAACCGGTTTAAACCGGATAAAACCAAATTGAACCAGTTTAAACCGGATAAAACCAGACTGAACCGGTTTAAAATGGATAAAACCAGATTGAACCAGTTTAAAACGGTTTAAACCAGATAGAAACGGATAGAACCGGTTTAAACCGGATAAAGACGGATTGAACCGGTTTGAACCGGTCTAAACCGGATAGAACCGGTTTCAACCAGTTTAAACCGGATAAAACCAGATTGAACCGGTTTAAACCGGATAAAACTGGGTTGAATCGGTTTAAACCGGATGAAATCGGATTGAACAGGTTTAAACCTGTTTAAACCATATAGAACCGGGTAAAACCGGTTGAAACCGGATAAAACCGGATTGAACCGTATTAAACCGGTTTCAACCGGATAGAACCGGATAGAACCGGTTTAAACCGGATAGAAACGGATAGAACCGGTTTAAACCGGATAAAACCGGATTGAACTGGTTTAAACAGGATAAAACCAGATTGAACCGGTTGAAACCGGTTTCAACCGGATAGAACCGGATAGAACTGGTTTAAACTGGATAAAACCGGATTGAAACAGTCTAAACCGGTTTAAACTGGAGAAAACCGGATTGAATAGGTTTAAACTGGATAAAACCGGATTGACCCAGTTTAAACCGGTTTAAACCGGATAAAACCGGATTGAACCGGTTCAAACCGGTTTAAACTGGATAAAACCAAATTGAAACAGTTTAAACCGGATAAAATCAGATTGAACCGGTTCAAAACGGATAAAACCGGATTGAACCAGTTGAAACCCGTTTAAACCAGATGGAAACGGATAGAACCGGTTTAAACCGGATAAAACCGGATTGAACTGGTTTAATCCAGTTAAAACAGGATAGAACAGGATAGAACCAGTTTAATCCGATTTAAAAAGGATAGAACCGGATAGAACCGGTCTAAATGAGATAAAACCGGATTGAACTGGTTCAAACTGGTTTAAACCGGATAAAAACGGATTAAACCGTTTTAAAGCGCTTTAAACCGGATAAAACCAGATTGAACCAGTTTAAGCCGATTAAAACCGGATTGAACTGGTTTAAACCGGTCTAAACCGGATAAAACCGGTTTAAACCGGATAGAACCGGATAGAACCGGTTTAAACCGGATAAAACCGGATTGAACCGGTTTAAACCGGTTTAAACCGGATAAAACCGGATTGAACTGGTTTAAACCGGATAAAAACGGACTGAACCGGTTTAAACTGGTTTCAACCGGATAGAACTGGATAGAACCGGTTTAAACTGGATAAAACCGGATTGAAGCGGTTTAAACGGGTTAAAACCGGATAAAACCAGATTGAAACGGTTTAAACCGGATTGAACCGGCTTAAACCGGATAAAACCGGAATGAACTGGTTTAAACCGGTTTAAACCGGAAAAAACGGATTGAACCGGTTTAAACTGGATAAAACCAGATAGAACCGGTTTAATCCGGATTAAACCAGATAAAAACCGATTGAACCGGTTTAAACCGGTTTAAACCGGATAAAACCGGATTGAAGCGGTGTAAACCGGTTTAAACCGGATAGAACCGGTTTAAACCGGATAAAACCGGATTGAACCAGTTTGAACCGGTTTAAACCGGATAAAACCGGATTGATCCGGTATAAACCAGATAAAAACGGATTGAACCGGTTTAAACCGGCTTAAACCAGATAGAACCGGATAGAACCGGTTTAAACCGGAAGGAACCGAATAGAACCGGTTTAAACCGGATAAAACCGGATTGAACCGGTTTAAACTGGTTTAAAGTGGATAAAACCGGATTGAACTGGTTTAAACCGGATAAAACCGGATTGAACCGGTTTAAACTGGTTTCAACCGGATAGAACCGGATAGAACCGGTTTAAACTGGATAAAACCGGATTGAACCTGTTTAAACCGGTTTAAACTGGAGAAAACCGGATTGAAGAGGTTTAAACCGAATAAAACCGGATTGACCCGGTTTAATCCGGTTTAAACCGGATAAAACCGGATTGAACCGGTTCAAACCTGTTTAAACCGGATAAAACCAAATTGAACCAGTTTAAACCGGATAAAATCAGATTGAACTGGTTTAAAACGTATAAAACCGGATTGAACCAGTTTAAACCCTTTTAAACCAGATGGAAACGGATAGAACCGGTTTAAACCGGATAAAACCGAATTGAACCGGTTTAATCCAGTTAAAACAGGATAGAACAGGATAGAACTAGTTTAATCCGATTTAAAAAGGATAGAACCGGATAGAACCGGTTTAAACGAGATAAAACCGGATTGAACCAGCTTAAACTGGTTTAAACCAGATAGAAACGGATAGAACCGGCTTAAACCGGATAAAGACGGATTGAACCGGTTTGAACCGGTCTAAACCGTATAGAACCGTTTTCAACCAGTTTAAACCGGATAAAACCAGATTGAACCAGATTAAACCGGATAAAACCGGATTGAACCAGCTTAAACCGGTTTAAACCCGATAAAACCGGATTGAACCGGTTTAAACCGGATAAAATGGGATTGAACCGGTTTAAACCAGTTTTAAACGGATAGAACCGGGCTAAACCGGTTTAAACCGGATAAAACCGGATAGAACCGGTTTAAACCGGATAAAACCGGATTGAACAGGTTCAAACCGGTTTAAAACGGATAGAACAGGTTTAAACCGGATAAAAACAGATTGAACCTGTTTAAACCGGATAAAACCGCATAGAACCGGATCTAACCGGTTTAAACCAGATTGAAATGGGTAGAACCGGTTTAAACCAGATAAAACCGGATTGAACTGGTTTAAACCGGTTTAAACAGGATAGAACCAGATAGAACCGTTTTAAAGCGGATAAAACCGGATTGAACCAGTTTAAAGTGGGTTAAACCGGATAAAACCAGATTGAACAGGTCTAAAACTGGATAAAACCGGATAGAACCGGTTTAAACCGGATAAAAACAGATTGAACCGGTTTAAACCGAATAAAACCGGATTGAACCGGCTTAAACCGGTTTAAACCGGATAGAACCGGTTTCAACCAGTTTAAACCGGATAAAACCAGATTGAACCGGTTTAAACCGGATAAAACCGGATTGAACCGGTTTAAACCGGATAAAATGGGATTGAACCAGTTTAAACCGGTTTAAACCGGATAGAACAGGGCTAAATCGGTTTAATCCGGATAAAACCGGATAGAACCGGTTTAAACCGGATAAAACCAGATTGAACAGGTTTAAACCGGATAAAAACGGATTGAACCCATTTAAACTGGATAGAATCGGATAGAACCGGTTTTAACCGGATAGAAACGGATAGAACCGGTTTAAACCGGATAAAACCGGATTGAATAGGTTGAAACCGGATAAAAACTGTTTGAACAGGCTTAAACCGGTTAAAAACGGATTGAACCGGTTTAAACCGGTTTAAACCGGATAAAACCGGATTGAACCGGTTCAAACCGGTTTAAACCGGATAGAACAGGTTTAAACCGGATAAAATCAGATTGAACCAGTTTAAAGTGGTTTAAACCGGATAAAACCAGATTGAACCGGTCTAAAACCGGATAAAACCGGATAGAACCGGTTTAAACCGGATAAAACCATATTGAACCAGTTTAAACCGGTTGAAACAGGATAGAACCGGTTTAAACTGGATAAAACCGGATTGAAACAGTTTAAACCCGTTTAAACCAGATAAAACCGGATTGAACCGTTTTAAACCGGCTTAAATCGGATAAAAACGGATTGAAACGGTTTAAAGTGGTTTAAACCGGATAAAACCGGATAGAACCGGGTTAAACCGGTTTAAATCGGATAAAACCGGATTGACCCGGTTTCAAGCGGTTTAAACTGGATAAAAACGGATTGAACCGGTTTAAACCGGTTTAAACCGGATAAAAACGGTTTAAACCAGATAAAACCAAATTGAACCAGTTTAAACCGGATAAAACCAGATTGAACCGGTTTAAACCAGATAAAACCGGATTGAACCAGTTTAAACCAAATAGAACCGTATAGAACCGGTTTAAACTGGATAGAACCGGATAGAACCTGTTTAAACCGGATAAAACCAGATTGAACCGGTTTAAACCAGATAAAACCGGTTTGAACCGGTTTAAACTGGTTTCAACCGGATAGAACCGGATAGAACCGGTTTAAACTGGATTAAACCGGATTGAACCGGCTTAAACCGGTTTAAACCGGATAAAACCGGATAGAAACGGTTTAAACTGGATTAAACCGGATTGAACCGGTGTAAACCAGTTGAAACCGGATAAAAACGGATTGAAAGGGTTTAAACTGGTTTAAACTGGATAAAACTGGAATGAACCGGCTTAAACAGGTCTAAACCGGATAAAACCCGATTGAACAGGCTTAAACTGGTATAAACAGCATAGAACCGGTTTAAACTGGATAAAACCGGATTGAACCGGTTTAAACCAGATAAAACCGGATTGAACCGGTTTAATACGGTTTCAACCAGATAGAACCGGTTTAAACCGGATAAAACCTGATTGAACAGGTTTAAAGCAGTTTCAACTGTATGGAACCGGATAGAACTGGTTTAAACCGGATAAAACAGGATTGAACTGGTTTAAACCGGAGAAAACCGGATTGAACTGGTTTAAACTGGTTTCAACCGGATAGAAACGGATAGAACCGGTTTAAACTGAATAAAACCTGATTGAACCGGCTAAAATCGGTTTAAACCAGATAAAACCGGATTGAACCGGTTTAATACGGTTTCAACCGGATAGAACTGGTTTAAACCGGATAAAACCTGATGGAAACGGTTTAAACCGGTTTCAACTGTATAGAACCGGATAGAACCGGTTTAAACCGGATAAAACAGGACTGAACTGGTTCAAACCGGTTTAAACCGGATATAACCGGACTGAACTGGATTAAACCGGTTTAAAACGGATAAAACCGGTTTAAACCGGATAAAACCAAATTGAACCAGTTTAAACCCCATAAAACCAGATTGAACCGGTTTAAAACGGATAAAACCGGATTGAACCAGTTTAAACCGGTTTAAATCAGATAGAAATGGATAGAACTGGTTTAAACCGGATAAAACCGGACTGAACCGGTTTGAAATGGTCTAAACCAGATAAAACCAGATTGAACTGGTTTCAACCGGTTTAAACCGGATAAAACAAGATTGAACTGGTTTAAACCGGATAAAACCGGATTGAACCAGCTTAAACCGGTTAAAACCGGATAAAACCGGATTGAACCGGTTTAAACTGGTTTCAACCGGATAGAACCTGATAGAAACGATATAAACCGGATAAAACCGGATTGAACCGGTTTAAACTGGTTTCAAACGGATAGAACCGGATAGAACCGGTTTAAACCGGATAAAACTGGATTGAACCGGTTTAAACCGGATAAAATCGGATTGATCCGGTTTAAACCGGTTTAAACAGGATAAAACCGGATTGAACTGGTTTATACCGGTTTAAACCGGATAAAACCGGTTCAAACGGGATAAAACCAAATTGAACCAGTTTAAACCGGATAATACCAGATTGAACCGGTTTAAGCCGGATAAAACCGGATTAAACTGGTTTAAACCGGATAAACTGGATAAAACCGGATATAACCGGTTTAAACTGGATAAAACCGGAATGAACTGGTTTAAACCGGATAAAACCGGTTTAAACCAGATAAATCCGGATTGAACCGGTTTAAACCGGTTTCAACCGGATAGAACCGGAATGAACTGGTCTAAACCGGATAAAACCGGTTTAAACCAGATAAAACCGGATTGAACCAGTTCAAACCGGTTTAAACCGGATAAAACCGGAATGAACTGGTTTAAACCGGATAAATCTGGATTGAACCGGATGAAACCGGTTGAAACCGGATATAAACGGATTGAAGCAGTTTAAACCGGTTTAAAACTGATAAAACCGGATTGAACCATTTCAAACCGGTTTTAAACGGATAAAACAGGAATGAACCGGTTTAAACCGGATAACACCGGATTGAACCGTTTCAAACCGGTTTTAAACGGATAAAACCGGAATGAACCGGTTTAAACTGGATGAAACCGGATTGAACCGGCTTAAACCGGTTTAAACCGGATAAAACCGGATTGAACCGGTTCAAACCGGATAGAACCGGATAGAACCAGTTTAACCGGATAAAACCGGATTGAACCGGTTTAAACCGGATAAAACCGGATTGAACTGGTTTAAACCGGTTTCCACCGGATAGAACTGGATAGAACCGGTTTAAACCGGATAAAACCAGATTGAACTGGTTTTAAACCGGATAAAACCGGATTGAACCGGTTTAAACCGGATAAAACCGGATTGAACCGGTTTAAACTGGTTTCAACCGGATAGAACCGGATAGAACCGGTTTAAACTGGATAAAACCGGATTGAACTGTCTTAAACCGGTTTAAACCGGATAAAACCGGATTGAACCGGTTCAAACTGGTTTAAACCGGATCAAACCAGATTGAACCGGTTTAAACCGGATAAAACCGGATTGAACCGGCTTAAACCGGTTTAAACTGGATAAAACCGGATTGAACCGGTTCAAACTGGTTGAAACCGGATAAAACCGGATTGAACCGGTTCAAACCGGTTGAAACCGGATAAAACCGGAATGAACTGGTTTAAACCGGTTTAAAACGGATAGAACCGGATAGAAATGGTATAAACCGGATAAAACTGGATTGAACCGGTGTAAACCGGTTGAAACTGGATAAAAACGGATTGAAAGGGTTTAAACCGGTTTAAGCTGGATAAAACCGGAATGAACCGGCTTAAGCAGGTCTAAACTGGATAAAACCCGATTGAACAGGCTTAAACTGGTATAAACAGCATAGAACCAGTTTAAACCGGATAAAACCGGATTGAACTGGTCTAAACCGGACAAAACCGGATTGAACTGGTTTCAACCGGTTTAAACCGGATAAAACAAGATTGAACCGGTTTAAACCGGATAAAACCGGATTGAACCAGCTTAAACCGGTTTAAACCGGATAAAACTGGGTTGAATTGGTTGAAACCAGATGAAATCAGATTGAACAGGTTTAAACCGGTTTAAACCGTATAGAACTGGGTAAAACGGGTGGAAGCCGGATAAAACCGGATTGATCCGGTTTAAACCGTTTAAACAGGATAAAACCTGATTGAACTGGTTTATACCGGTTTAAACCGGATAAAACCAGTTTAAACGGGATAAAACAAAATTGAACCAGTTTAAACCGGATAATACCAGATTGAACTGGATTAAGCCGGATAAAACCGGATTAACCGGTTTAAAGCGGTTTAAACCGGATAGAACAGGTTTAAACCGGATAAAACCGGATTGAACCGGTTCAAACCGTTTTAAACCGGATAAAACCGGATTGAACCGGTTCAAACCGGTTTAAACCGGATAAAACCGGATTGAACCGGTTCAACCAGATTTAAAACGGTTAAAACCGGATTGAACCGGTTCAAACCGGTTTAAACCGGATAAAACCAAATTGAACCAGTTTAAACCGGATAAAACCAGACTGAACCGGTTTAAAATGGATAAAACCAGATTGAACCAGTTTAAAACGGTTTAAACCAGATAGAAACGGATAGAACCGGTTTAAACCGGATAAAGACGGATTGAACCGGTTTGAACCGGTCTAAACCGGATAGAACCGGTTTCAACCAGTTTAAACCGGATAAAACCAGATTGAACCGGTTTAAACCGGATAAAACTGGGTTGAATCGGTTTAAACCGGATGAAATCGGATTGAACAGGTTTAAACCTGTTTAAACCATATAGAACCGGGTAAAACTGGTTGAAACCGGATAAAACCGGATTGAACCGTATTAAACCGGTTTCAACCGGATAGAACCGGATAGAACCGGTTTAAACCGGATAGAAACGGATAGAACCGGTTTAAACCGGATAAAACCGGATTGAACTGGTTTAAACAGGATAAAACCAGATTGAACCGGTTGAAACCGGTTTCAACCGGATAGAACCGGATAGAACTGGTTTAAACTGGATAAAACCGGATTGAAACAGTCTAAACCGGTTTAAACTGGAGAAAACCGGATTGAATAGGTTTAAACTGGATAAAACCGGATTGACCCAGTTTAAACCGGTTTAAACCGGATAAAACCGGATTGAACCGGTTCAAACCGGTTTAAACTGGATAAAACCAAATTGAAACAGTTTAAACCGGATAAAATCAGATTGAACCGGTTCAAAACGGATAAAACCGGATTGAACCAGTTGAAACCCGTTTAAACCAGATGGAAACGGATAGAACCGGTTTAAACCGGATAAAACCGGATTGAACTGGTTTAATCCAGTTAAAACAGGATAGAACAGGATAGAACCAGTTTAATCCGATTTAAAAAGGATAGAACCGGATAGAACCGGTCTAAATGAGATAAAACCGGATTGAACTGGTTCAAACTGGTTTAAACCGGATAAAAACGGATTAAACCGTTTTAAAGCGCTTTAAACCGGATAAAACCAGATTGAACCAGTTTAAGCCGATTAAAACCGGATTGAACTGGTTTAAACCGGTCTAAACCGGATAAAACCGGTTTAAACCGGATAGAACCGGATAGAACCGGTTTAAACCGGATAAAACCGGATTGAACCGGTTTAAACCGGTTTAAACCGGATAAAACCGGATTGAACTGGTTTAAACCGGATAAAAACGGACTGAACCGGTTTAAACTGGTTTCAACCGGATAGAACTGGATAGAACCGGTTTAAACTGGATAAAACCGGATTGAAGCGGTTTAAACGGGTTAAAACCGGATAAAACCAGATTGAAACGGTTTAAACCGGATTGAACCGGCTTAAACCGGATAAAACCGGAATGAACTGGTTTAAACCGGTTTAAACCGGAAAAAACGGATTGAACCGGTTTAAACTGGATAAAACCAGATAGAACCGGTTTAATCCGGATTAAACCAGATAAAAACCGATTGAACCGGTTTAAACCGGTTTAAACCGGATAAAACCGGATTGAAGCGGTGTAAACCGGTTTAAACCGGATAGAACCGGTTTAAACCGGATAAAACCGGATTGAACCAGTTTGAACCAGTTTAAACCGGATAAAACCGGATTGATCCGGTATAAACCAGATAAAAACGGATTGAACCGGTTTAAACCGGCTTAAACCAGATAGAACCGGATAGAACCGGTTTAAACCGGAAGGAACCGAATAGAACCGGTTTAAACCGGATAAAACCGGATTGAACCGGTTTAAACCGGTTTAAAGTGGATAAAACCGGATTGAACTGGTTTAAACCGGATAAAACCGGATTGAACCGGTTTAAACTGGTTTCAACCGGATAGAACCGGATAGAACCGGTTTAAACTGGATAAAACCGGATTGAACCTGTTTAAACCGGTTTAAACTGGAGAAAACCGGATTGAAGAGGTTTAAACCGAATAAAACCGGATTGACCCGGTTTAATCCGGTTTAAACCGGATAAAACCGGATTGAACCGGTTCAAACCTGTTTAAACCGGATAAAACCAAATTGAACCAGTTTAAACCGGATAAAATCAGATTGAACTGGTTTAAAACGTATAAAACCGGATTGAACCAGTTTAAACCCTTTTAAACCAGATGGAAACGGATAGAACCGGTTTAAACCGGATAAAACCGAATTGAACCGGTTTAATCCAGTTAAAACAGGATAGAACAGGATAGAACTAGTTTAATCCGATTTAAAAAGGATAGAACCGGATAGAACCGGTTTAAACGAGATAAAACCGGATTGAACCAGCTTAAACTGGTTTAAACCAGATAGAAACGGATAGAACCGGTTTAAACCGGATAAAACCGGATTGAACCGGTTTAAACCGGTTTAAACCGGATAAAACCGGATTGAACTGGTTTAAACCGGATAAAAACGGACTGAACCGGTTTAATCCAGTTAAAACAGGATAGAACAGGATAGAACTAGTTTAATCCGATTTAAAAAGGATAGAACCGGATAGAACCGGTTTAAACGAGATAAAACCGGATTGAACCAGCTTAAACTGGTTTAAACCAGATAGAAACGGATAGAACCGGTTTAAACCGGATAAAGACGGATTGAACCGGTTTGAACCGGTCTAAACCGTATAGAACCGTTTTCAACCAGTTTAAACCGGATAAAACCAGATTGAACCAGATTAAACCGGATAAAACCGGATTGAACCAGCTTAAACCGGTTTAAACCCGATAAAACCGGATTGAACCGGTTTAAACCGGATAAAATGGGATTGAACCGGTTTAAACCGGTTTTAAACGGATAGAACCGGGCTAAACCGGTTTAAACCGGATAAAACCGGATAGAACCGTTTTAAACCGGATAAAACCGGATTGAACAGGTTCAAACCGGTTTAAACCGGATAGAACAGGTTTAAACCGGATAAAAACAGATTGAACCTGTTTAAACCGGATAAAACCGCATAGAACCGGATCTAACCGGTTTAAACCAGATTGAAATGGGTAGAACCGGTTTAAACCAGATAAAACCGGATTGAACTGGTTTAAACCGGTTTAAACAGGATAGAACCAGATAGAACCGTTTTAAAGCGGATAAAACCGGATTGAACCAGTTTAAAGTTGGTTAAACCGGATAAAACCAGATTGAACCGGTCTAAAACTGGATAAAACCGGATAGAACCGGTTTAAACCGGATAAAAACAGATTGAACCGGTTTAAACCGAATAAAACCGGATTGAACCGGCTTAAACCGGTTTAAACCGGATAGAACCGGTTTCAACCAGTTTAAACCGGATAAAACCAGATTGAACCGGTTTAAACCGGATAAAACCGGATTGAACCGGCTTAAACTGGTTTAAACCGGATAAAACCGGATTGAACCGGTTTAAACCGGATAAAATGGGATTGAACCAGTTTAAACCGGTTTAAACCGGATAGAACAGGGCTAAATCGGTTTAATCCGGATAAAACCGGATAGAACCGGTTTAAACCGGATAAAACCAGATTGAACAGGTTTAAACCGGATAAAAACGGATTGAACCGGTTTAAACTGGATAGAATCGGATAGAACCGGTTTTAACCGGATAGAAACGGATAGAACCGGTTTAAACCGGATAAAACCGGATTGAATAGGTTGAAACCGGATAAAAACTGTTTGAACAGGCTTAAACCGGTTAAAAATGGATTGAACCGGTTTAAACCGGTTTAAACCGGATAAAACCGGATTGAACTGGTTCAAACCGGTTTAAACCGGATAGAACAGGTTTAAACCGGATAAAATCAGATTGAACCAGTTTAAAGTGGTTTAAACCGGATAAAACCAGATTGAACCGGTCTAAAACCGGATAAAACCGGATAGAACCGGTTTAAACCGGATAAAACCATATTGAACCAGTTTAAACCGGTTGAAACAGGATAGAACCGGTTTAAACTGGATAAAACCGGATTGAAACAGTTTAAACCCGTTTAAACCAGATAAAACCGGATTGAACCGTTTTAAACCGGCTTAAATCGGATAAAAACGGATTGAAACGGTTTAAAGTGGTTTAAACCGGATAAAACCGGATAGAACCGGGTTAAACCGGTTTAAATCGGATAAAACCGGATTGACCCGGTTTCAAGCGGTTTAAACTGGATAAAAACGGATTGAACCGGTTTAAACCGGTTTAAACCGGATAAAAACGGTTTAAACCAGATAAAACCAAATTGAACCAGTTTAAACCGGATAAAACCAGATTGAACCGGTTTAAACCAGATAAAACCGGATTGAACCAGTTTAAACCAAATAGAACCGTATAGAACCGGTTTAAACTGGATAGAACCGGATAGAACCTGTTTAAACCGGATAAAACCAGATTGAACCGGTTTAAACCAGATAAAACCGGTTTGAACCGGTTTAAACTGGTTTCAACCGGATAGAACCGGATAGAACCGGTTTAAACTGGATTAAACCGGATTGAACCGGCTTAAACCGGTTTAAACCGGATAAAACCGGATAGAAACGGTTTAAACTGGATTAAACCGGATTGAACCGGTGTAAACCGGTTGAAACCGGATAAAAACGGATTGAAAGGGTTTAAACTGGTTTAAACTGGATAAAACTGGAATGAACCGGCTTAAACAGGTCTAAACCGGATAAAACCCGATTGAACAGGCTTAAACTGGTATAAACAGCATAGAACCGGTTTAAACTGGATAAAACCGGATTGAACCGGTTTAAACCAGATAAAACCGGATTGAACCGGTTTAATACGGTTTCAAACAGATAGAACCGGTTTAAACCGGATAAAACCTGATTGAACAGGTTTAAAGCAGTTTCAACTGTATGGAACCGGATAGAACTGGTTTAAACCGGATAAAACAGGATTGAACTGGTTTAAACCGGAGAAAACCGGATTGAACCGGTTTAAACTGGTTTCAACCGGATAGAAACGGATAGAACCGGTTTAAACTGAATAAAACCTGATTGAACCGGCTAAAATCGGTTTAAACCGGATAAAACCGGATTGAACCGGTTGAAACCGGTTTAAACCGGATAAAAACAGACTGAACCGGTTTAAACCGGATAAAACCGGATTGAACCGGTTTAATACGGTTTCAACCGGATAGAACTGGTTTAAACCGGATAAAACCTGATGGAAACGGTTTAAACCGGTTTCAACTGTATAGAACCGGATAGAACCGGTTTAAACCGGATAAAACAGGACTGAACTGGTTCAAACCGGTTTAAACCGGATATAACCGGACTGAACTGGATTAAACCGGTTTAAAACGGATAAAACCGGTTTAAACCGGATAAAACCAAATTGAACCAGTTTAAACCCCATAAAACCAGATTGAACCGGTTTAAAACGGATAAAACCGGATTGAACCAGTTTAAACCGGTTTAAATCAGATAGAAATGGATAGAACTGGTTTAAACCGGATAAAACCGGACTGAACCGGTTTGAAATGGTCTAAACCAGATAAAACCAGATTGAACTGGTTTCAACCGGTTTAAACCGGATAAAACAAGATTGAACTGGTTTAAACCGGATAAAACCGGATTGAACCAGCTTAAACCGGTTAAAACCGGATAAAACCGGATTGAACCGGTTTAAACTGGTTTCAACCGGATAGAACCTGATAGAAACGATATAAACCGGATAAAACCGGATTGAACCGGTTTAAACTGGTTTCAAACGGATAGAACCGGATAGAACCGGTTTAAACCGGATAAAACTGGATTGAACCGGTTTAAACCGGATAAAATCGGATTGATCCGGTTTAAACCGGTTTAAACAGGATAAAACCGGATTGAACTGGTTTATACCGGTTTAAACCGGATAAAACCGGTTCAAACGGGATAAAACCAAATTGAACCAGTTTAAACCGGATAATGCCAGATTGAACCGGTTTAAGCCGGATAAAACCGGATTAAACTGGTTTAAACCGGATAAACTGGATAAAACCGGATATAACCGGTTTAAACTGGATAAAACCGGAATGAACTGGTTTAAACCGGATAAAACCGGTTTAAACCAGATAAATCCGGATTGAACCGGTTTAAACCGGTTTCAACCGGATAGAACCGGAATGAACTGGTCTAAACCGGATAAAACCGGTTTAAACCAGATAAAACCGGATTGAACCAGTTCAAACCGGTTTAAACCGGATAAAACCGGAATGAACTGGTTTAAACCGGATAAATCTGGATTGAACCGGATGAAACCGGTTGAAACCGGATATAAACGGATTGAAGCAGTTTAAACCGGTTTAAAACTGATAAAACCGGATTGAACCATTTCAAACCGGTTTTAAACGGATAAAACAGGAATGAACCGGTTTAAACCGGATAACACCGGATTGAACCGTTTCAAACCGGTTTTAAACAGATAAAACCGGAATGAACCGGTTTAAACTGGATGAAACCGGATTGAACCGGCTTAAACCGGTTTAAACCGGATAAAACCGGATTGAACCGGTTTAAACCGGTTTAAACCGGATAAAACCGGATTGAACTGGTTTCAACCGGTTTCAACCGGATAGAACTGGATAGAACCGGTTTCAACCGGATAAAACCAGATTGAACCGGTTTTAAACCGGATAAAACCGGATTGAACCGGTTTAAACCGGATAAAACCGGATTGAACCGGTTTAAACTGTTTTCAACCGGATAGAACCGGATAGAACCGGTTTAAACTGGATAAAACCGGATTGAACTGTCTTAAACCGGTTTAAACCGGATAAAACCGGATTGAACCGGTTCAAACTGGTTTAAACCGGATCAAACCAGATTGAACCGGTTTAAACCGGATAAAACCGGATTGAACCGGCTTAAACCGGTTTAAACCGGATAAAACCGGATTGAACCGGTTCAAACTGGTTGAAACCGGATAAAACCGGATTGAACCGGTTCAAACCGGTTGAAACCGGATAAAACCGGAATGAACTGGTTTAAACCGGTTTAAAACGGATAGAACCGGATAGAAATGGTATAAACCGGATAAAACTGGATTGAACCGGTGTAAACCGGTTGAAACTGGATAAAAACGGATTGAAAGGGTTTAAACCGGTTTAAGCTGGATAAAACCGGAATGAACCGGCTTAAGCAGGTCTAAACTGGATAAAACCCGATTGAACAGGCTTAAACTGGTATAAACAGCATAGAACCAGTTTAAACCGGATAAAACCGGATTGAACTGGTCTAAACCGGACAAAACCGGATTGAACTGGTTTCAACCGGTTTAAACCGGATAAAACAAGATTGAACCGGTTTAAACCGGATAAAACCGGATTGAACCAGCTTAAACCGGTTTAAACCGGATAAAACTGGGTTGAATTGGTTGAAACCAGATGAAATCAGATTGAACAGGTTTAAACCGGTTTAAACCGTATAGAACTGGGTAAAACGGGTGGAAGCCGGATAAAACCGGATTGATCCGGTTTAAACCGTTTAAACAGGATAAAACCTGATTGAACTGGTTTATACCGGTTTAAACCGGATAAAACCAGTTTAAACGGGATAAAACAAAATTGAACCAGTTTAAACCGGATAATACCAGATTGAACTGGATTAAGCCGGATAAAACCGGATTAACCGGTTTAAAGCGGTTTAAACCGGATAGAACAGGTTTAAACCGGATAAAACCGGATTGAACCGGTTCAAACCGTTTTAAACCGGATAAAACCGGATTGAACCGGTTCAAACCGGTTTAAACCGGATAAAACCGGATTGAACCGGTTCAACCAGATTTAAAACGGTTAAAACCGGATTGAACCGGTTCAAACCGGTTTAAACCGGATAAAACCAAATTGAACCAGTTTAAACCGGATAAAACCAGACTGAACCGGTTTAAAATGGATAAAACCAGATTGAACCAGTTTAAACCGGTTTAAACCAGATAGAAACGGATAGAACCGGTTTAAACCGGATAAAGACGGATTGAACCGGTTTGAACCGGTCTAAACCGGATAGAACCGGTTTCAACCAGTTTAATCCGGATAAAACCAGATTGAACCGGTTTAAACCGGATAAAAATGGGTTGAATCGGTTTAAACCGGATGAAATCGGATTGAACAGGTTTAAACCTGTTTAAACCATATAGAACCGGGTAAAACCGGTTGAAACCGGATAAAACCGGATTGAACCGTATTAAACCGGTTTCAACCGGATAGAACCGGATAGAACCGGTTTAAACCGGATAAAACCGGATTGAACTGGTTTAAACAGGATAAAACCAGATTGAACCGGTTGAAACCGGTTTCAACTGGATAGAACCGGATAGAACTGGTTTAAACTGGATAAAACCGGATTGAAACAGTCTAAACCGGTTTAAACTGGAGAAAACCGGATTGAATAGGTTTAAACTGGATAAAACCGGATTGACCCAGTTTAAACCGGTTTAAACCGGATAAAACCGGATTGAACCGGTTCAAACCGGTTTAAACTGGATAAAACCAAATTGAAACAGTTTAAACCGGATAAAATCAGATTGAACCGGTTCAAAACGGATAAAACCGGATTGAACCAGTTGAAACCCGTTTAAACCAGATGGAAACGGATAGAACCGGTTTAAACCGGATAAAACCGGATTGAACTGGTTTAATCCAGTTAAAACAGGATAGAACAGGATAGAACCAGTTTAATCCGATTTAAAAAGGATAGAACCGGATAGAACCGGTCTAAATGAGATAAAACCGGATTGAACTGGTTCAAACTGGTTTAAACCGGATAAAAACGGATTAAACCGTTTTAAAGCGCTTTAAACCGGATAAAACCAGATTGAACCAGTTTAAGCCGATTAAAACCGGATTGAACTGGTTTAAACCGGTCTAAACCGGATAAAACCGGTTTAAACCGGATAGAACCGGATAGAACCGGTTTAAACCGGATAAAACCGGATTGAACCGGTTTAAACCGGTTTAAACCGGATAAAACTGGATTGAACTGGTTTAAACCGGATAAAAACGGACTGAACCGGTTTAAACTGGTTTCAACCGGATAGAACTGGATAGAACCGGTTCAAACCGGATAAAACCGGATTGAAGCGGTTTAAACCGGTTAAAACCGGATAAAACCAGATTGAAACGGTTTAAACCGGATTGAACCGGCTTAAACCGGATAAAACCGGAATGAACTGGTTTAAACCGGTTTAAACCGGAAAAAACGGATTGAACCGGTTTAAACTGGATAAAACCAGATAGAACCGGTTTAATCCGGATTAAACCAGATAAAAACCGATTGAACCGGTTTAAACCGGTTTAAACCGGATAAAACCGGATTGAAGCGGTGTAAACCGGTTTAAACCGGATAGAACCGGTTTAAACCGGATAAAACCGGATTGAACCAGTTTGAACCGGTTTAAACCGGATAAAACCGGATTGATCCGGTATAAACCAGATAAAAACGGATTGAACCGGTTTAAACCGGCTTAAACCAGATAGAACCGGATAGAACCAGTTTAAAACGGAAGGAACCGAATAGAACCGGTTTAAACCGGATAAAACCGGATTGAACCGGTTTAAACCGGTTTAAAGTGGATAAAACCGGATTGAACTGGTTTAAACCGGATAAAACCGGATTGAACCGGTTTAAACTGGTTTCAACCGGATAGAACCGGATAGAACCGGTTTAAACTGGATAAAACCGGATTGAACCTGTTTAAACCGGTTTAAACTGGAGAAAACCGGATTGAAGAGGTTTAAACCGAATAAAACCGGATTGACCCGGTTTAATCCGGTTTAAACCGGATAAAACCGGATTGAACCGGTTCAAACCTGTTTAAACCGGATAAAACCAAATTGAACCAGTTTAAACCGGATAAAATCAGATTGAACTGGTTTAAAACGTATAAAACCGGATTGAACCAGTTTAAACCCTTTTAAACCAGATGGAAACGGATAGAACCGGTTTAAACCGGATAAAACCGAATTGAACCGGTTTAATCCAGTTAAAACAGGATAGAACAGGATAGAACTAGTTTAATCCGATTTAAAAAGGATAGAACCGGATAGAACCGGTTTAAACGAGATAAAACCGGATTGAACCAGCTTAAACTGGTTTAAACCAGATAGAAACGGATAGAACCGGTTTAAACCGGATAAAGACGGATTGAACCGGTTTGAACCGGTCTAAACCGTATAGAACCGTTTTCAACCAGTTTAAACCGGATAAAACCAGATTGAACCAGATTAAACCGGATAAAACCGGATTGAACCAGCTTAAACCGGTTTAAACCCGATAAAACCGGATTGAACCGGTTTAAACCGGATAAAATGGGATTGAACCGGTTTAAACCGGTTTTAAACGGATAGAACCGGGCTAAACCGGTTTAAACCGGATAAAACCGGATAGAACCGTTTTAAACCGGATAAAACCGGATTGAACAGGTTCAAACCGGTTTAAACCGGATAGAACAGGTTTAAACCGGATAAAAACAGATTGAACCTGTTTAAACCGGATAAAACCGCATAGAACCGGATCTAACCGGTTTAAACCAGATTGAAATGGGTAGAACCGGTTTAAACCAGATAAAACCGGATTGAACTGGTTTAAACCGGTTTAAACAGGATAGAACCAGATAGAACCGTTTTAAAGCGGATAAAACCGGATTGAACCAGTTTAAAGTTGGTTAAACCGGATAAAACCAGATTGAACCGGTCTAAAACTGGATAAAACCGGATAGAACCGGTTTAAACCGGATAAAAACAGATTGAACCGGTTTAAACCGAATAAAACCGGATTGAACCGGCTTAAACCGGTTTAAACCGGATAGAACCGGTTTCAACCAGTTTAAACCGGATAAAACCAGATTGAACCGGTTTAAACCGGATAAAACCGGATTGAACCGGCTTAAACTGGTTTAAACCGGATAAAACCGGATTGAACCGGTTTAAACCGGATAAAATGGGATTGAACCAGTTTATACCGGTTTAAACCGGATAGAACAGGGCTAAATCGGTTTAATCCGGATAAAACCGGATAGAACCGGTTTAAACCGGATAAAACCAGATTGAACAGGTTTAAACCAGATAAAAACGGATTGAACCGGTTTAAACTGGATAGAATCGGATAGAACCGGTTTTAACCGGATAGAAACGGATAGAACCGGTTTAAACCGGATAAAACCGGATTGAATAGGTTGAAACCGGATAAAAACTGTTTGAACAGGCTTAAACCGGTTAAAAATGGATTGAACCGGTTTAAACCGGTTTAAACCGGATAAAATCGGATTGAACCGGTTCAAACCGGTTTAAACCGGATAGAACAGGTTTAAACCGGATAAAATCAGATTGAACCAGTTTAAAGTGGTTTAAACCGGATAAAACCAGATTGAACCGGTCTAAAACCGGATAAAACCGGATAGAACCGGTTTAAACCGGATAAAACCATATTGAACCAGTTTAAACCGGTTGAAACAGGATAGAACCGGTTTAAACTGGATAAAACCGGATTGAAACAGTTTAAACCCGTTTAAACCAGATAAAACCGGATTGAACCGTTTTAAACCGGCTTAAATCGGTTAAAAACGGATTGAAACGGTTTAAAGTGGTTTAAACCGGATAAAACCGGATAGAACCGGGTTAAACCGGTTTAAATCGGATAAAACCGGATTGACCCGGTTTCAAGCGGTTTAAACTGGATAAAAACGGATTGAACCGGTTTAAACCGGTTTAAACCGGATAAAAACGGTTTAAACCAGATAAAACCAAATTGAACCAGTTTAAACCGGATAAAACCAGATTGAACCGGTTTAAACCAGATAAAACCGGATTGAACCAGTTTAAACCAAATAGAACCGTATAGAACCGGTTTAAACTGGATAGAACCGGATAGAACCTGTTTAAACCGGATAAAACCAGATTGAACCGGTTTAAACCAGATAAAACCGGTTTGAACCGGTTTAAACTGGTTTCAACCGGATAGAACCGGATAGAACCGGTTTAAACTGGATTAAACCGGATTGAACCGGCTTAAACCGGTTTAAACCGGATAAAACCGGATAGAAACGGTTTAAACTGGATTAAACCGGATTGAACCGGTGTAAACCGGTTGAAACCGGATAAAAACGGATTGAAAGGGTTTAAACTGGTTTAAACTGGATAAAACTGGAATGAACCGGCTTAAACAGGTCTAAACCGGATAAAACCCGATTGAACAGGCTTAAACTGGTATAAACAGCATAGAACCGGTTTAAACTGGATAAAACCGGATTGAACCGGTTTAAACCAGATAAAACCGGATTGAACCGGTTTAATACGGTTTCAACCAGATAGAACCGGTTTAAACCGGATAAAACCTGATTGAACAGGTTTAAAGCAGTTTCAACTGTATGGAACCGGATAGAACTGGTTTAAACCGGATAAAACAGGATTGAACTGGTTTAAACCGGAGAAAACCGGATTGAACCGGTTTAAACTGGTTTCAACCGGATAGAAACGGATAGAACCGGTTTAAACTGAATAAAACCTGATTGAACCGGCTAAAATCGGTTTAAACCGGATAAAACCGGATTGAACCGGTTGAAACCGGTTTAAACCGGATAAAAACAGACTGAACCGGTTTAAACCAGATAAAACCGGATTGAACCGGTTTAATACGGTTTCAACCGGATAGAACTGGTTTAAACCGGATAAAACCTGATGGAAACGGTTTAAACCGGTTTCAACTGTATAGAACCGGATAGAACCGGTTTAAACCGGATAAAACAGGACTGAACTGGTTCAAACCGGTTTAAACCGGATATAACCGGACTGAACTGGATTAAACCGGTTTAAAACGGATAAAACCGGTTTAAACCGGATAAAACCAAATTGAACCAGTTTAAACCCCATAAAACCAGATTGAACCGGTTTAAAACGGATAAAACCGGATTGAACCAGTTTAAACCGGTTTAAATCAGATAGAAATGGATAGAACTGGTTTAAACCGGATAAAACCGGACTGAACCGGTTTGAAATGGTCTAAACCAGATAAAACCAGATTGAACTGGTTTCAACCGGTTTAAACCGGATAAAATAAGATTGAACCGGTTTAAACCGGATAAAACCGGATTGAACCAGCTTAAACCGGTAAAAACCGGATAAAACCGGATTGAACCGGTTTAAACTGGTTTCAACCGGATAGAACCTGATAGAAACGATATAAACCGGATAAAACCGGATTGAACCGGTTTAAACTGGTTTCAAACGGATAGAACCGGATAGAACCGGTTTAAACCGGATAAAACTGGATTGAACCGGTTTAAACCGGATAAAATCGGATTGAACCGGTTTAAACCGGTTTAAACAGGATAAAACCGGATTGAACTGGTTTATACCGGTTTAAACCGGATAAAACCGGTTCAAACGGGATAAAACCAAATTGAACCAGTTTAAACCGGATAATACCAGATTGAACCGGTTTAAGCCGGATAAAACCGGATTAAACTGGTTTAAACCGGATAAACTGGATAAAACCGGATATAACCGGTTTAAACTGGATAAAACCGGAATGAACTGGTTTAAACCGGATAAAACCGGTTTAAACCAGATAAATCCGGATTGAACCGGTTTAAACCGGTTTCAACCGGATAGAACCGGAATGAACTGGTCTAAACCGGATAAAACCGGTTTAAACCAGATAAAACCGGATTGAACCAGTTCAAACCGGTTTAAACCGGATAAAACCGGAATGAACTGGTTTAAACCGGATAAATCTGGATTGAACCGGATGAAACCGGTTGAAACCGGATATAAACGGATTGAAGCAGTTTAAACCGGTTTAAAACTGATAAAACCGGATTGAACCATTTCAAACCGGTTTTAAACGGATAAAACAGGAATGAACCGGTTTAAACCGGATAACACCGGATTGAACCGTTTCAAACCGGTTTTAAACGGATAAAACCGGAATGAACCGGTTTAAACTGGATGAAACCGGATTGAACCGGCTTAATCCGGTTTAAACCGGATAAAACCGGATTGAACCGGTTTAAACCGGTTTAAACCGGATAAAACCGGATTGAACTGGTTTCAACCGGTTTCAACCGGATAGAACTGGATAGAACCGGTTTAAACCGGATAAAACCAGATTGAACCGGTTTTAAACCGGATAAAACCGGATTGAACCGGTTTAAACCGGATAAAACCGGATTGAACCGGTTTAAACTGGTTTCAACCGGATAGAACCGGATAGAACCGGTTTAAACTGGATAAAACCGGATTGAACTGTCTTAAACCGGTTTAAACCGGATAAAACCGGATTGAACCGGTTCAAACTGGTTTAAACCGGATCAAACCAGATTGAACCGGTTTAAACCGGATAAAACCGGATTGAACCGGCTTAAACCGGTTTAAACCGGATAAAACCGGATTGAACCGGTTCAAACTGGTTGAAACCGGATAAAACCGGATTGAACCGGTTCAAACCGGTTGAAACCGGATAAAACCGGAATGAACTGGTTTAAACCGGTTTAAAACGGATAGAACCGGATAGAAATGGTATAAACCGGATAAAACTGGATTGAACCGGTGTAAACCGGTTGAAACTGGATAAAAACGGATTGAAAGGGTTTAAACCGGTTTAAGCTGGATAAAACCGGAATGAACCGGCTTAAGCAGGTCTAAACTGGATAAAACCCGATTGAACAGGCTTAAACTGGTATAAACAGCATAGAACCAGTTTAAACCGGATAAAACCGGATTGAACTGGTCTAAACCGGACAAAACCGGATTGAACTGGTTTCAACCGGTTTAAACCGGATAAAACAAGATTGAACCGGTTTAAACCGGATAAAACCGGATTGAACCAGCTTAAACCGGTTTAAACCGGATAAAACTGGGTTGAATTGGTTGAAACCAGATGAAATCGGATTGAACAGGTTTAAACCGGTTTAAACCGTATAGAACTGGGTAAAACGGGTGGAAGCCGGATAAAACCGGATTGATCCGGTTTAAACCGTTTAAACAGGATAAAACCTGATTGAACTGGTTTATACCGGTTTAAACCGGATAAAACCAGTTTAAACGGGATAAAACAAAATTGAACCAGTTTAAACCGGATAATACCAGATTGAACTGGATTAAGCCGGATAAAACCGGATTAACCGGTTTAAAGCGGTTTAAACCGGATAGAACAGGTTTAAACCGGATAAAACCGGATTGAACCGGTTCAAACCGTTTTAAACCGGATAAAACCGGATTGAACCGGTTCAAACCGGTTTAAACCGGATAAAACCGGATTGAACCGGTTCAACCAGATTTAAAACGGTTAAAACCGGATTGAACCGGTTCAAACCGGTTTAAACCGGATAAAACCAAATTGAACCAGTTTAAACCGGATAAAACCAGACTGAACCGGTTTAAAATGGATAAAACCAGATTGAACCAGTTTAAACCGGTTTAAACCAGATAGAAACGGATAGAACCGGTTTAAACCGGATAAAGACGGATTGAACCGGTTTGAACCGGTCTAAACCGGATAGAACCGGTTTCAACCAGTTTAATCCGGATAAAACCAGATTGAACCAGTTTAAACCGGATAAAAATGGGTTGAATCGGTTTAAACCGGATGAAATCGGATTGAACAGGTTTAAACCTGTTTAAACCATATAGAACCGGGTAAAACCGGTTGAAACCGGATAAAACCGGATTGAACCGTATTAAACCGGTTTCAACCGGATAGAACCGGATAGAACCGGTTTAAACCGGATAAAACCGGATTGAACTGGTTTAAACAGGATAAAACCAGATTGAACCGGTTGAAACCGGTTTCAACTGGATAGAACCGGATAGAACTGGTTTAAACTGGATAAAACCGGATTGAAACAGTCTAAACCGGTTTAAACTGGAGAAAACCGGATTGAATAGGTTTAAACTGGATAAAACCGGATTGACCCAGTTTAAACCGGTTTAAACCGGATAAAACCGGATTGAACCGGTTCAAACCGGTTTAAACTGGATAAAACCAAATTGAAACAGTTTAAACCGGATAAAATCAGATTGAACCGGTTCAAAACGGATAAAACCGGATTGAACCAGTTGAAACCCGTTTAAACCAGATGGAAACGGATAGAACCGGTTTAAACCGGATAAAACCGGATTGAACTGGTTTAATCCAGTTAAAACAGGATAGAACAGGATAGAACCAGTTTAATCCGATTTAAAAAGGATAGAACCGGATAGAACCGGTCTAAATGAGATAAAACCGGATTGAACTGGTTCAAACTGGTTTAAACCGGATAAAAACGGATTAAACCGTTTTAAAGCGCTTTAAACCGGATAAAACCAGATTGAACCAGTTTAAGCCGATTAAAACCGGATTGAACTGGTTTAAACCGGTTTAAACCGGATAAAACCGGATTGAACTGGTTTAAACCGGATAAAAACGGACTGAACCGGTTTAAACTGGTTTCAACCGGATAGAACTGGATAGAACCGGTTCAAACCGGATAAAACCGGATTGAAGCGGTTTAAACCGGTTAAAACCGGATAAAACCAGATTGAAACGGTTTAAACCGGATTGAACCGGCTTAAACCGGATAAAACCGGAATGAACTGGTTTAAACCGGTTTAAACCGGAAAAAACGGATTGAACCGGTTTAAACTGGATAAAACCAGATAGAACCGGTTTAATCCGGATTAAACCAGATAAAAACCGATTGAACCGGTTTAAACCGGTTTAAACCGGATAAAACCGGATTGAAGCGGTGTAAACCGGTTTAAACCGGATAGAACCGGTTTAAACCGGATAAAACCGGATTGAACCAGTTTGAACCGGTTTAAACCGGATAAAACCGGATTGATCCGGTATAAACCAGATAAAAACGGATTGAACCGGTTTAAACCGGCTTAAACCAGATAGAACCGGATAGAACCAGTTTAAAACGGAAGGAACCGAATAGAACCGGTTTAAACCGGATAAAACCGGATTGAACCGGTTTAAACCGGTTTAAAGTGGATAAAACCGGATTGAACTGGTTTAAACCGGATAAAACCGGATTGAACCGGTTTAAACTGGTTTCAACCGGATTGAACCGGATAGAACCGGTTTAAACTGGATAAAACCGGATTGAACCTGTTTAAACCGGTTTAAACTGGAGAAAACCGGATTGAAGAGGTTTAAACCGAATAAAACCGGATTGACCCGGTTTAATCCGGTTTAAACCGGATAAAACCGGATTGAACCGGTTCAAACCTGTTTAAACCGGATAAAACCAAATTGAACCAGTTTAAACCGGATAAAATCAGATTGAACTGGTTTAAAACGTATAAAACCGGATTGAACCAGTTTAAACCCTTTTAAACCAGATGGAAACGGATAGAACCGGTTTAAACCGGATAAAACCGAATTGAACCGGTTTAATCCAGTTAAAACAGGATAGAACAGGATAGAACTAGTTTAATCCGATTTAAAAAGGATAGAACCGGATAGAACCGGTTTAAACGAGATAAAACCGGATTGAACCAGCTTAAACTGGTTTAAACCAGATAGAAACGGATAGAACCGGTTTAAACCGGATAAAGACGGATTGAACCGGTTTGAACCGGTCTAAACCGTATAGAACCGTTTTCAACCAGTTTAAACCGGATAAAACCAGATTGAACCAGATTAAACCGGATAAAACCGGATTGAACCAGCTTAAACCGGTTTAAACCCGATAAAACCGGATTGAACCGGTTTAAACCGGATAAAATGGGATTGAACCGGTTTAAACCGGTTTTAAACGGATAGAACCGGGCTAAACCGGTTTAAACCGGATAAAACCGGATAGAACCGTTTTAAACCGGATAAAACCGGATTGAACAGGTTCAAACCGGTTTAAACCGGATAGAACAGGTTTAAACCGGATAAAAACAGATTGAACCTGTTTAAACCGGATAAAACCGCATAGAACCGGATCTAACCGGTTTAAACCAGATTGAAATGGGTAGAACCGGTTTAAACCAGATAAAACCGGATTGAACTGGTTTAAACCGGTTTAAACAGGATAGAACCAGATAGAACCGTTTTAAAGCGGATAAAACCGGATTGAACCAGTTTAAAGTTGGTTAAACCGGATAAAACCAGATTGAACCGGTCTAAAACTGGATAAAACCGGATAGAACCGGTTTAAACCGGATAAAAACAGATTGAACCGGTTTAAACCGAATAAAACCGGATTGAACCGGCTTAAACCGGTTTAAACCGGATAGAACCGGTTTCAACCAGTTTAAACCGGATAAAACCAGATTGAACCGGTTTAAACCGGATAAAACCGGATTGAACCGGCTTAAACTGGTTTAAACCGGATAAAACCGGATTGAACCGGTTTAAACCGGATAAAATGGGATTGAACCAGTTTAAACCGGTTTAAACCGGATAGAACAGGGCTAAATCGGTTTAATCCGGATAAAACCGGATAGAACCGGTTTAAACCGGATAAAACCAGATTGAACAAGTTTAAACCAGATAAAAACGGATTGAACCGGTTTAAACTGGATAGAATCGGATAGAACCGGTTTTAACCGGATAGAAATGGATAGAACCGGTTTAAACCGGATAAAACCGGATTGAATAGGTTGAAACCGGATAAAAACTGTTTGAACAGGCTTAAACTGGTTAAAAACGGATTGAACCGGTTTAAACCGGTTTAAACCGGATAAAACCGGATTGAACCGGTTCAAACCGGTTTAAACCGGATAGAACAGGTTTAAACCGGATAAAACCAGATTGAACCAGTTTAAACCGGTTGAAACAGGATAGAACCGGTTTAAACTGGATAAAACCGGATTGAAACAGTTTAAACCCGTTTAAACCAGATAAAACCGGATTGAACCGTTTTAAACCGGCTTAAATCGGATAAAAACGGATTGAAACGGTTTAAAGTGGTTTAAACCGGATAAAACCGGATAGAACCGGGTTAAACCGGTTTAAATCGGATAAAACCGGATTGACCCGGTATCAAGCGGTTTAAACTGGATAAAAACGGATTGAACCGGTTTAAACCGGTTTAAACCGGATAAAAACGGTTTAAACCAGATAAAACCAAATTGAACCAGTTTAAACCGGATAAAACCAGATTGAACCGGTTTAAACCAGATAAAACCGGATTGAACCAGTTTAAACCAAATAGAACCGTATAGAACCGGTTTAAACTGGATAGAACCGGATAGAACCTGTTTAAACCGGATAAAACCAGATTGAACCGGTTTAAACCAGATAAAACCGGTTTGAACCGGTTTAAACTGGTTTCAACCGGATAGAACCGGATAGAACCGGTTTAAACTGGATTAAACCGGATTGAACCGGCTTAAACCGGTTTAAACCGGATAAAACCGGATAGAAACGGTTTAAACTGGATTAAACCGGATTGAACCGGTGTAAACCGGTTGAAACCGGATAAAAACGGATTGAAAGGGTTTAAACTGGTTTAAACTGGATAAAACTGGAATGAACCGGCTTAAACAGGTCTAAACCGGATAAAACCCGATTGAACAGGCTTAAACTGGTATAAACAGCATAGAACCGGTTTAAACTGGATAAAACCGGATTGAACCGGTTTAAACCAGATAAAACCGGATTGAACCGGTTTAATACGGTTTCAACCAGATAGAACCGGTTTAAACCGGATAAAACCTGATTGAACAGGTTTAAAGCAGTTTCAACTGTATGGAACCGGATAGAACTGGTTTAAACCGGATAAAACAGGATTGAACTGGTTTAAACCGGAGAAAACCGGATTGAACCGGTTTAAACTGGTTTCAACCGGATAGAAACGGATAGAACCGGTTTAAACTGAATAAAACCTGATTGAACCGGCTAAAATCGGTTTAAACCGGATAAAACCGGATTGAACCGGTTGAAACCGGTTTAAACCGGATAAAAACAGACTGAACCGGTTTAAACCAGATAAAACCGGATTGAACCGGTTTAATACGGTTTCAACCGGATAGAACTGGTTTAAACCGGATAAAACCTGATGGAAACGGTTTAAACCGGTTTCAACTGTATAGAACCGGATAGAACCGGTTTAAACCGGATAAAACAGGACTGAACTGGTTCAAACCGGTTTAAACCGGATATAACCGGACTGAACTGGATTAAACCGGTTTAAAACGGATAAAACCGGTTTAAACCGGATAAAACCAAATTGAACCAGTTTAAACCCCATAAAACCAGTTTAAACCGGTTTAAATCAGATAGAAATGGATAGAACTGGTTTAAACCGGATAAAACCGGACTGAACCGGTTTGAAATGGTCTAAACCAGATAAAACCAGATTGAACTGGTTTCAACCGGTTTAAACCGGATAAAATAAGATTGAACCGGTTTAAACCGGATAAAACCGGATTGAACCAGCTTAAACCGGTAAAAACCGGATAAAACCGGATTGAACCGGTTTAAACTGGTTTCAACCGGATAGAACCTGATAGAAACGATATAAACCGGATAAAACCGGATTGAACCGGTTTAAACTGGTTTCAAACGGATAGAACCGGATAGAACCGGTTTAAACCGGATAAAACTGGATTGAACCGGTTTAAACCGGATAAAATCGGATTGATCCGGTTTAAACCGGTTTAAACAGGATAAAACCGGATTGAACTGGTTTATACCGGTTTAAACCGGATAAAACCGGTTCAAACGGGATAAAACCAAATTGAACCAGTTTAAACCGGATAATACCAGATTGAACCGGTTTAAGCCGGATAAAACCGGATTAAACTGGTTTAAACCGGATAAACTGGATAAAACCGGATATAACCGGTTTAAACTGGATAAAACCGGAATGAACTGGTTTAAACCGGATAAAACCGGTTTAAACCAGATAAATCCGGATTGAACCGGTTTAAACCGGTTTCAACCGGATAGAACCGGAATGAACTGGTCTAAACCGGATAAAACCGGTTTAAACCAGATAAAACCGGATTGAACCAGTTCAAACCGGTTTAAACCGGATAAAACCGGAATGAACTGGTTTAAACCGGATAAATCTGGATTGAACCGGATGAAACCGGTTGAAACCGGATATAAACGGATTGAAGCAGTTTAAACCGGTTTAAAACTGATAAAACCGGATTGAACCATTTCAAACCGGTTTTAAACGGATAAAACAGGAATGAACCGGTTTAAACCGGATAACACCGGATTGAACCGTTTCAAACCGGTTTTAAACGGATAAAACCGGAATGAACCGGTTTAAACTGGATGAAACCGGATTGAACCGGCTTAAACCGGTTTAAACCGGATAAAACCGGATTGAACCGGTTCAAACCGGATAGAACCGGATAGAACCAGTTTAACCGGATAAAACCGGATTGAACCGGTTTAAACCGGTTTAAACCGGATAAAACCGGATTGAACTGGTTTAAACCGGTTTCAACCGGATAGAACTGGATAGAACCGGTTTAAACCGGATAAAACCAGATTGAACCGGTTTTAAACCGGATAAAACCGGATTGAACCGGTTTAAACCGGATAAAACCGGATTGAACCGGTTTAAACTGGTTTCAACCGGATAGAACCGGATAGAACCGGTTTAAACTGGATAAAACCGGATTGAACTGTCTTAAACCGGTTTAAACCGGATAAAACCGGATTGAACCGGTTCAAACTGGTTTAAACCGGATCAAACCAGATTGAACCGGTTTAAACCGGATAAAACCGGATTGAACCGGCTTAAACCGGTTTAAACCGGATAAAACCGGATTGAACCGGTTCAAACTGGTTGAAACCGGATAAAACCGGATTGAACCGGTTCAAACCGGTTGAAACCGGATAAAACCGGAATGAACTGGTTTAAACCGGTTTAAAACGGATAGAACCGGATAGACATGGTATAAACCGGATAAAACTGGATTGAACCGGTGTAAACCGGTTGAAACTGGATAAAAACGGATTGAAAGGGTTTAAACCGGTTTAAGCTGGATAAAACCGGAATGAACTGGCTTAAGCAGGTCTAAACTGGATAAAACCCGATTGAACAGGCTTAAACTGGTATAAACAGCATAGAACCAGTTTATACCGGATAAAACCGGATTGAACTGGTCTAAACCGGACAAAACCGGATTGAACTGGTTTCAACCGGTTTAAACCGGATAAAACAAGATTGAACCGGTTTAAACCGGATAAAACCGGATTGAACCAGCTTAAACCGGTTTAAACCGGATAAAACTGGGTTGAATTGGTTGAAACCAGATGAAATCAGATTGAACAGGTTTAAACCGGTTTAAACCGTATAGAACTGGGTAAAACGGGTGGAAGCCGGATAAAACCGGATTGATCCGGTTTAAACCGTTTAAACAGGATAAAACCTGATTGAACTGGTTTATACCGGTTTAAACCGGATAAAACCAGTTTAAACGGGATAAAACAAAATTGAACCAGTTTAAACCGGATAATACCAGATTGAACTGGATTAAGCCGGATAAAACCGGATTAACCGGTTTAAAGCGGTTTAAACCGGATAGAACAGGTTTAAACCGGATAAAACCGGATTGAACCGGTTCAAACCGTTTTAAACCGGATAAAACCGGATTGAACCGGTTCAGACCGGTTTAAACCGGATAAAACCGGATTGAACCGGTTCAACCAGATTTAAAACGGTTAAAACCGGATTGAACCGGTTCAAACCGGTTTAAACCGGATAAAACCAAATTGAACCAGTTTAAACCGGATAAAACCAGACTGAACCGGTTTAAAATGGATAAAACCAGATTGAACCAGTTTAAAACGGTTTAAACCAGATAGAAACGGATAGAACCGGTTTAAACCGGATAAAGACGGATTGAACCGGTTTGAACCGGTCTAAACCGGATAGAACCGGTTTCAACCAGTTTAAACCGGATAAAACCAGATTGAACCGGTTTAAACCGGATAAAACTGGGTTGAATCGGTTTAAACCGGATGAAATCGGATTGAACAGGTTTAAACCTGTTTAAACCATATAGAACCGGGTAAAACCGGTTGAAACCGGATAAAACCGGATTGAACCGTATTAAACCGGTTTCAACCGGATAGAACCGGATAGAACCGGTTTAAACCGGATAGAAACGGATAGAACCGGTTTAAACCGGATAAAACCGGATTGAACTGGTTTAAACAGGATAAAACCAGATTGAACCGGTTGAAACCGGTTTCAACCGGATAGAACCGGATAGAACTGGTTTAAACTGGATAAAACCGGATTGAAACAGTCTAAACCGGTTTAAACTGGAGAAAACCGGATTGAATAGGTTTAAACTGGATAAAACCGGATTGACCCAGTTTAAACCGGTTTAAACCGGATAAAACCGGATTGAACCGGTTCAAACCGGTTTAAACTCTATAAAACCAAATTGAAACAGTTTAAACCGGATAAAATCAGATTGAACCGGTTCAAAACGGATAAAACCGGATTGAACCAGTTGAAACCCGTTTAAACCAGATGGAAACGGATAGAACCGGTTTAAACCGGATAAAACCGGATTGAACTGGTTTAATCCAGTTAAAACAGGATAGAACAGGATAGAACCAGTTTAATCCGATTTAAAAAGGATAGAACCGGATAGAACCGGTCTAAATGAGATAAAACCGGATTGAACTGGTTCAAACTGGTTTAAACCGGATAAAAACGGATTAAACCGTTTTAAAGCGCTTTAAACCGGATAAAACCAGATTGAACCAGTTTAAGCCGATTAAAACCGGATTGAACTGGTTTAAACCGGTCTAAACCGGATAAAACTGGTTTCAACCGGATAGAACTGGATAGTACCGGTTTATACCGGATAAAACCGGATTGAAGCGGTTTAAACGGGTTAAAACCGGATAAAACCAGATTGAAACGGTTTAAACCGGATAGAACCGGCTTAAACCGGATAAAACCGGAATGAACTGGTTTAAACCGGTTTAAACCGGAAAAAACGGATTGAACCGGTTTAAACTGGATAAAACCAGATAGAACCGGTTTAATCCGGATTAAACCAGATAAAAACCGATTGAACCGGTTTAAACCGGTTTAAACCGGATAAAACCGGATTGAAGCGGTGTAAACCAGTTTAAACCGGATAGAACCGGTTTAAACCGGATAAAACCGGATTGAACCAGTTTGAACCGGTTTAAACCGGATAAAACCGGATTGATCCGGTATAAACCAGATAAAAACGGATTGAACCGGTTTAAACCGGCTTAAACCAGATAGAACCGGATAGAACCAGTTTAAACCGGAAGGAACCGAATAGAACCGGTTTAAACCGGATAAAACCGGATTGAACCGGTTTAAACCGGTTTAAAGTGGATAAAACCGGATTGAACTGGTTTAAACCGGATAAAACCGGATTGAACCGGTTTAAACTGGTTTCAACCGGATAGAACCGGATAGAACCGGTTTAAACTGGATAAAACCGGATTGAACCTGTTTAAACCGGTTTAAACTGGAGAAAACCGGATTGAAGAGGTTTAAACCGAATAAAACCGGATTGACCCGGTTTAATCCGGTTTAAACCGGATAAAACCGGATTGAACCGGTTCAAACCTGTTTAAACCGGATAAAACCAAATTGAACCAGTTTAAACCGGATAAAATCAGATTGAACTGGTTTAAAACGTATAAAACCGGATTGAACCAGTTTAAACCCTTTTAAACCAGATGGAAACGGATAGAACCGGTTTAAACCGGATAAAACCGAATTGAACCGGTTTAATCCAGTTAAAACAGGATAGAACAGGATAGAACTAGTTTAATCCGATTTAAAAAGGATAGAACCGGATAGAACCGGTTTAAACGAGATAAAACCGGATTGAACCAGCTTAAACTGGTTTAAACCAGATAGAAACGGATAGAACCGGTTTAAACCGGATAAAGACGGATTGAACCGGTTTGAACCGGTCTAAACCGTATAGAACCGTTTTCAACCAGTTTAAACCGGATAAAACCAGATTGAACCAGATTAAACCGGATAAAACCGGATTGAACCAGCTTAAACCGGTTTAAACCCGATAAAACCGGATTGAACCGGTTTAAACCGGATAAAATGGGATTGAACCGGTTTAAACCGGTTTTAAATGGATAGAACCGGGCTAAACTGGTTTAAACCGGATAAAACCGGATAGAACCGGTTTAAACCGGATAAAACCGGATTGAACAGGTTCAAACCGGTTTAAACCGGATAGAACAGGTTTAAACCGGATAAAAACAGATTGAACCTGTTTAAACCGGATAAAACCGCATAGAACCGGATCTAACCGGTTTAAACCAGATTGAAATGGGTAGAACCGGTTTAAACCAGATAAAACCGGATTGAACTGGTTTAAACCGGTTTAAACAGGATAGAACCAGATAGAACCGTTTTAAAGCGGATAAAACCGGATTGAACCAGTTTAAAGTGGGTTAAACCGGATAAAACCAGATTGAACCGGTCTAAAACTGGATAAAACCGGATAGAACCGGTTTAAACCGGATAAAAACAGATTGAACCGGTTTAAACCGAATAAAACCGGATTGAACCGGCTTAAACCGGTTTAAACCGGATAGAACCGGTTTCAACCAGTTTAAACCGGATAAAACCAGATTGAACCGGTTTAAACCGGATAAAACCGGATTGAACCGGCTTAAACTGGTTTAAACCGGATAAAACCGGATTGAACCGGTTTAAACCGGATAAAATGGGATTGAACCAGTTTAAACCGGTTTAAACCGGATAGAACAGGGCTAAATCGGTTTAATCCGGATAAAACCGGATAGAACCGGTTTAAACCGGATAAAACCAGATTGAACAGGTTTAAACCAGATAAAAACGGATTGAACCGGTTTAAACTGGATAGAATCGGATAGAACCGGTTTTAACCGGATAGAAACGGATAGAACCGGTTTAAACCGGATAAAACCGGATTGAATAGGTTGAAACCGGATAAAAACTGTTTGAACAGGCTTAAACCGGTTAAAAACGGATTGAACCGGTTTAAACAGGTTTAAACCGGATAAAACCGGATTGAACCGGTTCAAACCGGTTTAAACCGGATAGAACAGGTTTAAACCGGATAAAATCAGATTGAACCAGTTTAAAGTGGTTTAAACCGGATAAAACCAGATTGAACCGGTCTAAAACCGGATAAAACCGGATAGAACCGGTTTAAACCGGATAAAACCATATTGAACCAGTTTAAACCGGTTGAAACAGGATAGAACCGGTTTAAACTGGATAAAACCGGATTGAAACAGTTTAAACCCGTTTAAACCAGATAAAACCGGATTGAACCGTTTTAAACCGGCTTAAATCGGATAAAAACGGATTGAAACGGTTTAAAGTGGTTTAAACCGGATAAAACCGGATAGAACCGGGTTAAACCGGTTTAAATCGGATAAAACCGGATTGACCCGGTTTCAAGCGGTTTAAACTGGATAAAAACGGATTGAACCGGTTTAAACAGGTTTAAACCGGATAAAAACGGTTTAAACCAGATAAAACCAAATTGAACCAGTTTAAACCGGATAAAACCAGATTGAACCGGTTTAAACCAGATAAAACCGGATTGAACCAGTTTAAACCAAATAGAACCGTATAGAACCGGTTTAAACTGGATAGAACCGGATAGAACCTGTTTAAACCGGATAAAACCAGATTGAACCGGTTTAAACCAGATAAAACCGGTTTGAACCGGTTTAAACTGGTTTCAACCGGATAGAACCGGATAGAACCGGTTTAAACTGGATTAAACCGGATTGAACCGGCTTAAACCGGTTTAAACCGGATAAAACCGGATAGAAACGGTTTAAACTGGATTAAACCGGATTGAACCGGTGTAAACCGGTTGAAACCGGATAAAAACGGATTGAAAGGGTTTAAACTGGTTTAAACTGGATAAAACTGGAATGAACCGGCTTAAACAGGTCTAAACCGGATAAAACCCGATTGAACAGGCTTAAACTGGTATAAACAGCATAGAACCGGTTTAAACTGGATAAAACCGGATTGAACCGGTTTAAACCAGATAAAACCGGATTGAACCGGTTTAATACGGTTTCAACCAGATAGAACCGGTTTAAACCGGATAAAACCTGATTGAACAGGTTTAAAGCAGTTTCAACTGTATGGAACCGTATAGAACTGGTTTAAACCGGATAAAACAGGATTGAACTGGTTTAAACCGGAGAAAACCGGATTGAACCGGTTTAAACTGGTTTCAACCGGATAGAAACGGATAGAACCGGTTTAAACTGAATAAAACCTGATTGAACCGGCTAAAATCGGTTTAAACCGGATAAAACCGGATTGAACCGGTTGAAACCGGTTTAAACCGGATAAAAACAGACTGAATCGGTTTAAACCGGATAAAACCGGATTGAACCGGTTTAATACGGTTTCAACCGGATAGAACTGGTTTAAACCGGATAAAACCTGATGGAAACGGTTTAAACCGGTTTCAACTGTATAGAACCGGATAGAACCGGTTTAAACCGGATAAAACAGGACTGAACTGGTTCAAACCGGTTTAAACCGGATATAACCGGACTGAACTGGATTAAACCGATTTAAAACGGATAAAACCGGTTTAAACCGGATAAAACCAAATTGAACCAGTTTAAACCCCATAAAACCAGATTGAACCGGTTTAAAACGGATAAAACCAGATTGAACCAGTTTAAACCGGTTTAAATCAGATAGAAATGGATAGAACTGGTTTAAACCGGATAAAACCGGACTGAACCGGTTTGAAATGGTCTAAACCAGATAAAACCAGATTGAACTGGTTTCAACCGGTTTAAACCGGATAAAATAAGATTGAACCGGTTTAAACCGGATAAAACCGGATTGAACCAGCTTAAACCGGTAAAAACCGGATAAAACTGGATTGAACCGGTTTAAACTGGTTTCAAACGGATAGAACTGGATAGAACCGGTTTAAACCGGATAAAACTGGATTGAACCGGTTTAAACCGGATAAAATCGGATTGATCCGGTTTAAACCGGTTCAATCCGGTTTTATCCGGTTAAACTGGTTCTCTCCGGTTCTATCCGGTTTGAACCGGTTCAATCCGGTTTTATCCGGTTCAAACCGGTTTAAACCGGATAAAACCGGAATGAACCGGTTTAAACCGGTTTAAAACGGATAGAAGTGGATAGAAACGGTTTAAACCGGATAAAACCGGATTGAACCGGTGTAAACTGGTTGAAACCGGATAAAAACGGATTGAAAGGGTTTAAACCGGTTTAAACTGGATAAAACTGGAATGAACCGGCTTAAACAGGTCTAAACCGGATAAAACCCGATTGAACAGGCTTAAACTGGTATAAACAGCATAGAACCGGTTTAAACTGGATAAAACCGGATTGAAGCGGTTTAAACCGGTTGAAACCGGATAAAAACGGATTGAAAGGGTTTAAACCGGTTTAAACTGGATAAAACTGGAATGAACCGGCATAAACAGGTCTAAACCGGATAAAACCCGATTGAACAGGCTTAAACTGGTATAAACAGCATAGAACCGGTTTAAACCGGATAAAACCGGATTTAACCGGTTTAAACCGGTTGAAACCGGATAAAACCAGAGTGAACCGGTTTAAACCGGATAAAACCGGATTTAACCGGTTCAATACGGTTTCAACCGGATTGAACCGGTTTAAACCGGTTAAAACCTGATTGATCCGGTTTAAACCGTTTTCAACTGTATAGAACCGGATAGAACCGGTTTAAACTGGATAAAACAGGATTGAACTGGTTTAAACCGGATAAAACCGGATTGAACTGGTTTAAACTGGTTTCAACTGGATAGAAGTGGATAGAACAGGTTTAAACTGGATAAAACTGGATTGAACCGGCTTAAACCGGTTTAAACCAGATAAAACCGGATTGAACTGGCTTAAACCGGTTTAAACCAGATAAAACCGGATTGAACCGGTTCAAACCGGTTTAAACCGGATAAAACTGGAATGAACTGTTTTAAACCGGTTAAAACGGATAGAAACGGTTTAAACCGGATAAAACCGGATTGAACCAGTTTAAACCGGTTTAAACCAGATAGAAATGGATAGAACTGGTTTAAACTGGATAAAACTGGAATGAACCGGTTTGAACTGGTCTAAACCAGATAAAACCGGATTGAACTGGTTTCAAACGGTTTAAACCGGATAAAACAAGATTGAACCGGTTTAAACCGGATAAAACCGGATTGAACCAGCTTAAACCGGTTAAAACCGGATATAACCGGATTGATCCGGTTTAAACTGGTTTCAACCGGATAGAACCGGATAGAACTGGTTTAAACTGGATAAAACCGGATTGAACCGGCTTAAACCGGTTTAAACCGGATAAAACCAGATTGAACCGGTTTAAACCGGATAAAACCGGATTGAACCGGCTTAAACCGGTTTAAACCGGATAAAACCGGATTGAACCGGTTCAAACAGGTTTAAACCGGATAAAACCGGAATGAACTGGTTTAAACCGGTTTAAAACGGATAGAACCGGATAGAAACGGTATAAACCGGATAAAATCGGATTGAACCGGTGTAAACCGGTTGAAACTGGATAAAAACGGATTGAAAGGTTTTAAACCGGTTTAAGCTGGATAAAACCGGAATGAACCGGCTTAAACAGGTCTAAACTGGATAAAACCCGATTGAACAGGCTTAAACTGGTATAAACAGCATAGAACCGGTTTAAACCGGATAAAACCGGATTGAACTGGTCTAAACCAGACAAAGCCGGATTGAACTGGTTTCAACCGGTTCAAACCGGTTAAACAAGATTGAACCGGTTTAAACCGGATAAAACCGGATTGAACAAGCTTAAACCGGTTTAAACCGGATAAAACAGGGTTGAATTGGTTTAAACCGGATGAAATCGGATTGAACAGGTTTAAACCGGTTTAAAGCATATAGAACTGGGTAAAACCGGTTGAAGCCGGATAAAACCGGATTGAACCGGTTTAAACCGGTTTACACCAGATAGAACCGGATAGAACCGGTTTAAACCAGATAAAACCGGATTGAACCGGTTTAAACCACATAAAACCGGATTGAAACAGTTTAAACCGGTTTAACCTGGAGAAAACCGGATGGAATAGTTTTAAACTGGATAAAACCTGATTGACCCAGTTTAAACCGGTTTAAACCGGATAAAACCGGAGTGAACTTGTTTAAACCGGATAAAAACGGATTGAACCGGTTTAAACCGGATAAAACCGGATTGAACCATTTCAAACCGGTTTTAAACGAATAAAACAGGATTGAACCGGTTTAAACCGGATAAAACCGGATTGAACCATTTCAAACCGGTTTTAAACGGATAAAACCGGAATGAACCGGTTTAAACTGGATGAAAACGGATTGAACCGGCTTAAACCGGTTTAAACCGGATAAAACCGGATTGAACCGGTTCAAACCGGATAGAACCGGAGAGAACCAGTTTAACCGGATAAAACCGGATTGAACCGGTTTAAACCGGTTTAAACCGGATAAAACCGGATTGAACTGGTTTAAACCGGTTTCAACCGGATAGAACTGGATAGAACCGGTTTAAACCGGATAACACCAGATTGAACCGGTTTTAAACCGGATAAAACCGGATTGAACCGGTTTAAACCGGATAAAACCGGATTGAACCGGTTTAAACTGGTTTCAACCGGATAGAACCGGATAGAACCGGTTTAAACTGGATAAAACCGGATTGAAGCGGCTTAAACCGGTTTAAACCGGATAAAACCGGATTGAACCGGTTCAAACTGGTTTAAACCGGATCAAACCAGATTGAACCGGTTTAAACCGGATAAAACCGGATTGAACCGGCTTAAACCGGTTTAAACCGGATAAAACCGGATTGAACCGGTTCAAACTGGTTGAAACCGGATAAAACTTGATTGAACCGGTTCAAACCGGTTGAAACCGGATAAAACCGGAATGAACTGGTTTAAACCGGTTTAAAACGGATAGAACCGGATAGAAATGGTATAAACCGGATAAAACTGGATTGAACCGGTGTAAACCGGTTGAAACTGGATAAAAACGGATTGAAAGGGTTTAAACCGGTTTAAGCTGGATAAAACCGGAATGAACCGGCTTAAACAGGTCTAAACTGGATAAAACCCGATTGAACAGGCTTAAACTGGTATAAACAGCATAGAACCGGTTTAAACCGGATAAAACCGGATTGAACTGGTCTAAACCGGACAAAACCGGATTGAACTGGTTTCAACCGGTTTAAACCGGATAAAACAAGATTGAACCGGTTTAAACCGGATAAAACCGGATTGAACCAGCTTAAACCGGTTTAAACCGGATAAAACTGGGTTGAATTGGTTTAAACCAGATGAAATCGGATTGAACAGGTTTAAACCGGTTTAAACAGGATAAAACCGGATTGAACTGGTTTATACCGGTTTAAACCGGATAAAACCAGTTTAAACGGGATAAAACCAAATTGAACCAGTTTAAACCGGATAATACCAGATTGAACCGGATTAAGCCGGATAAAACCGGATTAACCGGTTTAAAGCGGTTTAAACCGGATAGAACAGGTTTAAACCGGATAAAACCGGATTGAACCGGTTCAAACCGTTTTAAACCGGATAAAACCCGATTGAACCGGTTCAAACCGGTTTAAACCGGATAAAACCGGATTGAACCGGTTCAACCAGATTTAAAACGGTTAAAACCAGATAGAACCGGTTCAAACCGGTTTAAACCGGATAAAACCAAATTGAACCAGTTTAAACCGGATAAAACCAGACTGAACCGGTTTAAAATGGATAAAACCAGATTGAACAAGTTTAAACCGGTTTAAACCAGATAGAAACGGATAGAACCGGTTTAAACCGGATAAAGATGGATTGAACCGGTTTGAACCGATCTAAACCGGATAGAACCGGTTTCAACCAGTTTAAACCGGATAAAACCAGATTGAACCGGTTTAAACCGGATAAAACTGGGTTGAATCGGTTTAAACCGGATGAAATCGGATTGAACAGGTTTAAACCTGTTTAAACCATATAGAACCGGGTAAAACCGGTTGAAACCGGATAAAACCGGATTGAACCGTATTAAACCGGATTCAACCGGATAGAACCGGATAGAACCGGTTTAAACCGGATAGAACCGGATAGAACCGGTTTAAACCGGATAAAACCGGATTGAACCGGTTTAAACCGGTTTAAAGTGGATAAAACCGGATTGAACTGGTTTAAACAGGATAAAACCAGATTGAACCGGTTGAAACCGGTTTCAACCGGATAGAACCGGATAGAACTGGTTTAAACTGGATAAAACCGGATTGAAACAGTCTAAACCGGTTTAAACTGGAGAAAACCGGATTGAATAGGTTTAAACTGGATAAAACCGGATTGACACAGTTTAAACCGGTTTAAACCGGATAAAACCGGATTGAACCTGTTCAAACCGGTTTAAACTGGATAAAACCAAATTGAAACAGTTTAAACCGGATAAAATCAGACTGAACCGGTTCAAAACGGATAAAACCGGATTGAACCAGTTGAAACCCGTTTAAACCAGATGGAAACGGATAGAACCGGTTTAAACCGGATAAAACCGGATTGAACTGGTTTAATCCAGTTAAAACAGGATAGAACAGGATAGAACCAGTTTAATCCGATTTAAAAAGGATAGAACCGGATAGAACCGGTCTACATGAGATAAAACCGGATTGAACTGGTTCAATCTGGTTTAAACCGGATAAAAACGGATTAAACCGTTTTAAAGCGCTTTAAACCGGATAAAACCAGATTGAACCAGTTTAAGCCGATTAAAACCGGATTGAACTGGTTTAAACCGGTCTAAACCGGATAAAACCGGTTTAAACCGGATAGAACCGGATAGAACCGGTTTAAACCGGATAAAACCGGATTGAACCGGTTTAAACCGGTTTAAACCGGATAAAACCGGATTGAACTGGTTTAAACCGGATAAAAACGGACTGAACCGGTTTAAACTGGTTTCAACCGGATAGAACTGGATAGAACCGGTTTAAACCGGATAAAACCGGATTGAAGCGGTTTAAACGGGTTAAAACCGGATAAAACCAGATTGAAACGGTTTAAACCGGATTGAACCGGCTTAAACCGGATAAAACCGGAATGAACTGGTTTAAACCGGTTTAAACCGGAAAAAACGGATTGAACCGGTTTAAACTGGATAAAACCGGATAGAACCGGTTTAATCCGGATTAAACCAGATAAAAACCGATTGAACCGGTTTAAACCGGTTTAAACCGGATAAAACCGGATTGAAGCGGTGTAAACCGGTTTAAACCAGATAGAACCGGTTTAAACCGGATAAAACCGGATTGAACCAGTTTGAACCGGTTTAAACCGGATAAAACCGGATTGATCCGGTATAAACCGGATAAAAACGGATTGAACCGGTTTAAACCGGCTTAAACCAGATAGAACCGGATAGAACCGGTTTAAACCGGAAGGAACCGGATAGAACCGGTTTAAACCGGATAAAACCGGATTGAACCGGTTTAAACCGGTTTAAAGTGGATAAAACCGGATTGAACTGGTTTAAACCGGATAAAACCGGATTGAACCGGTTTAAACTGGTTTCAACCGGATAGAACCGGATAGAACCGGTTTAAACTGGATAAAACCGGATTGAACCTGTTTAAACCGGTTTAAACTGGAGAAAACCGGATTGAAGAGGTTTAAACCGAATAAAACCGGATTGACCCGGTGTAATCCGGTTTAAACCGGATAAAACCGGATTGAACCGGTTCAAACCTGTTTAAACCGGATAAAACCAAATTGAACCAGTTTAAACCGGATAAAATCAGATTGAACTGGTTTAAAACGTATAAAACCGGATTGAACCAGTTTAAACCCTTTTAAACCAGATGGAAACGGATAGAACCGGTTTAAACCGGATAAAACCGGATTGAACCGGTTTAATCCAGTTAAAACAGGATAGAACAGGATAGAACCAGTTTAATCCGATTTAAAAAGGATAGAACCGGATAGAACCGGTTTAAACGAGATAAAACCGGATTGAACCGGTTTAAACTGGTTTAAACCGGATAAAACCGGATTGAAACGGTTCAAACTGGTTTAAACCGGATAAAACCGGATTAAACCGTTTTAAAGCGGTTTAAACCGGATAAAACCAGATTGAACCGGTTTAATCCGATTAAAACCGGATTGAACTGGTTTAAACTGGTCTAAACCGGATAAAACCGGATAAAACCGGATTGAACCGGTTTAAACCGGTTGAAACCGGATAAAACCAGACTGAACCGGCTTAAACCGGATAAAACCGGATAAAACTGGATTGAACCGGCTAAAACCGGTTTAAACCAGATAAAACCGGATTGAACTGGCTTAAACCGGTTTAAACTGGATAAAACCGGATTGAACCGGTTCAAACCGGTTTAAACCGGATAAAACTGGAATGAACTGTTTTAAACCGGTTAAAACGGATAGAAACGGTTTAAACCGGATAAAACCGGATTGAACCAGTTTAAACCGGTTTAAACCAGATAGAAATGGATAGAACTGGTTTAAACTGGATAAAACTGGAATGAACCGGTTTGAACTGGTCTAAACCAGATAAAACCGGATTGAACTGGTTTCAAACGGTTTAAACCGGATAAAACAAGATTGAACCGGTTTAAACCGGATAAAACCGGATTGAACCAGCTTAAACCGGTTAAAACCAGATAAAACCGGATTGATCCGGTTTAAACTGGTTTCAATCGGATAGAACCGGATAGAACCGGTTTAAACTGGATAAAACCGGATTGAACCGGCTTAAACCGGTTTAAACCGGATAAAACCAGATTGAACCGGTTTAAACCGGATAAAACCGGATTGAACCGGCTTAAACCGGTTTAAACCGGATAAAACCGGATTGAACCGGTTCAAACAGGTTTAAACCGGATAAAACCGGAATGAACTGGTTTAAACCGGTTTAAAACGGATAGAACCGGATAGAAACGGTATAAACCGGATAAAACCGGATTGAACCGGTGTAAACCGGTTGAAACTGGATAAAAACGGATTGAAAGGGTTTAAACCGGTTTAAGCTGGATAAAACCGGAATGAACCGGCTTAAACAGGTCTAAACTGGATAAAACCCGATTGAACAGGCTTAAACTGGTATAAACAGCATAGAACCGGTTTAAACCGGATAAAACCGGATTGAACTGGTCTAAACCAGACAAAGCCGGATTGAACTGGTTTCAACCGGTTCAAATCGGTTAAACAAGATTGAACCGGTTTAAACCGGATAAAACCGGATTGAACCAGCTTAAACAGGTTTAAACCGGATAAAACAGGGTTGAATTGGTTTAAACCGGATGAAATCGGATTGAACAGGTTTAAACCGGTTTAAAACATATAGAACTGGGTAAAACCGGTTGAAGCCGGATAAAACCGGATTGAACCGGTTTAAACCGGTTTACACCAGATAGAACCGGATAGAACCGGTTTAAACCAGATAAAACCGGATTGAACCGGTTTAAACCACATAAAACCGGATTGAAACAGTCTAAACCGGTTTAACCTGGAGAAAACCGGATGGAATAGTTTTAAACTGGATAAAACCTGATTGACCCAGTTTAAACTGGTTTAAACCGGATAAAACCGGATTGAACCGGTTCAAACTGGTTTAAACTGGATAAAACCAAATTGAAACAGTTTAAACCGGATAAAATCAGTTTGAACCGGTTCAAAAAGGATAAAACAGGACTGAACCAGTTGAAACCCGTTTAAACCAGATGGAAACGGATAGAACCGGTTTAAACCGGATAAAACCGGATTGAACTGGTTTAATCCAGTTAAAACAGGATAGGACAGGATAGAACCAGTTTAATCCGATTTAAAAAGGATAGAACCGGATAGAACCAGTCTAAACGAGATAAAACCGGATTGAACCGGTTCAAACTGGTTTAAACCGGATAAAACCGGATTAAACCGTTTTAAAGCACTTTAAACCGGATAAAACCAGATTGAACCAGTTTAAGCCGATTAAAACCGGATTGAACTGGTTTAAACCGGTCTAAACCGGATAAAACCGGTTTAAACCGGATCAAACCAGATTGAACCGGTTTAAACCACATAAAACCGGATTGAACCGGTTCAAACCGGTTTAAACCGGATAAAACCGGAGTGAACTTGTTTAAACCGGATAAAAACGGATTGAACCGGTTTAAACCGGATAAAACCGGATTGAACCATTTCAAACCGGTTTTAAACGGATAAAACAGGAATGAACCGGTTTAAACCGGATAAAACCGGATTGAACCGTTTCAAACCGGTTTTAAACGGATAAAACCGGAATGAACCGGTTTAAACCGGATAAACTGGATAAAACCGGATATAACCGGTTTAAACTGGATAAAACCGGAATGAACTGGTTTAAACCGGATAAAACCGGTTTAAACCAGATAAATCCGGATTGAACCGGTTTAAACCGGTTTCAACCGGATAGAACCGGAATGAACTGGTCTAAACCGGATAAAACCGGTTTAAACCAGATAAAACCGGATTGAACCAGTTCAAACCGTTTTAAACCGGATAAAACCGGAATGAACTGGTTTAAACCGGATAAATCCGGATTGAACCGGATGAAACCGGTTGAAAGCGGATATAAACGGATTGAAGCAGTTTAAACCGGTTTAAAACTGATAAAACCGGATTGAACCATTTCAAACCGGTTTTAAACGGATAAAACAGGAATGAACCGGTTTAAACCGGATAACACCGGATTGAACCGTTTCAAACCGGTTTTAAACGGATAAAACCGGAATGAACCGGTTTAAACTGGATGAAACCGGATTGAACCGGCTTAAACCGGTTTAAACCGGATAAAACCGGATTGAACCGGTTCAAACCGGATAGTACCGGATAGAACCAGTTTAACCGGATAAAACCGGATTGAACCGGTTTAAACCGGTTTAAACCGGATAAAACCGGATTGAACTGGTTTAAACCGGTTTCAACCGGATAGAACTGGATAGAACCGGTTTAAACCGGATAAAACCTGATTGAACCGGTTTTAAACCGGATAAAACCGGATTGAACCGGTTTAAACCGGATAAAAACGGATTGAACCGGTTTAAACTGGTTTCAACCGGATAGAACCGGATAGAACCGGTTTAAACTGGAGAAAACCGGATTGAACTGTCTTAAACCGGTTTAAACCGGATAAAACCGGATTGAACCGGTTCAAACTGGTTTAAACCGGATCAAACCAGATTGAACCGGTTTAAACCGGATAAAACCGGATTGAACCGGCTTAAACCGGTTTAAACCGGATAAAACCGGATTGAACCGGTTCAAACTGGTTGAAACCGGATAAAACCGGATTGAACCGGTTCAAACCGGTTGAAACCGGATAAAACCGGAATGAACTGGTTTAAACCGGTTTAAAACGGATAGAACCGGATAGAAATGGTATAAACCGGATAAAACTGGATTGAACCGGTGTAAACCGTTTGAAACTGGATAAAAACGGATTGAAAGGGTTTAAACCGGTTTAAGCTGGATAAAACCGGAATGAACCGGCTTAAGCAGGTCTAAACTGGATAAAACCCGATTGAACAGGCTTAAACTGGTATAAACAGCATAGAACCAGTTTAAACCGGATAAAACCGGATTGAACTGGTCTAAACCGGACAAAACCGGATTGAACTGGTTTCAACCGGTTTAAACCGGATAAAACAAGATTGAACCGGTTTAAACCGGATAAAACCGGATTGAACCAGCTTAAACCGGTTTAAACCGGATAAAACTGGGTTGAATTGGTTGAAACCAGATGAAATCAGATTGAACAGGTTTAAACCGGTTTAAACCGTATAGAACTGGGTAAAACGGGTGGAAGCCGGATAAAACCGGATTGATCCGGTTTAAACCGTTTAAACAGGATAAAACCTGATTGAACTGGTTTATACCGGTTTAAACCGGATAAAACCAGTTTAAACGGGATAAAACAAAATTGAACCAGTTTAAACCGGATAATACCAGATTGAACTGGATTAAGCCGGATAAAACCGGATTAACCGGTTTAAAGCGGTTTAAACCGGATAGAACAGGTTTAAACCGGATAAAACCGGATTGAACCGGTTCAAACCGTTTTAAACCGGATAAAACCGGATTGAACCGGTTCAAACCGGTTTAAACCGGATAAAACCGGATTGAACCGGTTCAACCAGATTTAAAACGGTTAAAACCGGATTGAACCGGTTCAAACCGGTTTAAACCGGATAAAACCAAATTGAACCAGTTTAAACCGGATAAAACCAGACTGAACCGGTTTAAAATGGATAAAACCAGATTGAACCAGTTTAAACCGGTTTAAACCAGATAGAAACGGATAGAACCGGTTTAAACCGGATAAAGACGGATTGAACCGGTTTGAACCGGTCTAAACCGGATAGAACCGGTTTCAACCAGTTTAAACCGGATAAAACCAGATTGAACCGGTTTAAACCGGATAAAACTGGGTTGAATCGGTTTAAACCGGATGAAATCGGATTGAACAGGTTTAAACCTGTTTAAACCATATAGAACCGGGTAAAACCGGTTGAAACCGGATAAAACCGGATTGAACCGTATTAAACCGGTTTCAACCGGATAGAACCGGATAGAACCGGTTTAAACCGGATAGAAACGGATAGAACCGGTTTAAACCGGATAAAACCGGATTGAACTGGTTTAAACAGGATAAAACCAGATTGAACCGGTTGAAACCGGTTTCAACCGGATAGAACCGGATAGAACTGGTTTAAACTGGATAAAACCGGATTGAAACAGTCTAAACCGGTTTAAACTGGAGAAAACCGGATTGAATAGGTTTAAACTGGATAAAACCGGATTGACCCAGTTTAAACCGGTTTAAACCGGATAAAACCGGATTGAACCGGTTCAAACCGGTTTAAACTGGATAAAACCAAATTGAAACAGTTTAAACCGGATAAAATCAGATTGAACCGGTTCAAAACGGATAAAACCGGATTGAACCAGTTGAAACCCGTTTAAACCAGATGGAAACGGATAGAACCGGTTTAAACCGGATAAAACCGGATTGAACTGGTTTAATCCAGTTAAAACAGGATAGAACAGGATAGAACCAGTTTAATCCGATTTAAAAAGGATAGAACCGGATAGAACCGGTCTAAATGAGATAAAACCGGATTGAACTGGTTCAAACTGGTTTAAACCGGATAAAAACGGATTAAACCGTTTTAAAGCGCTTTAAACCGGATAAAACCAGATTGAACCAGTTTAAGCCGATTAAAACCGGATTGAACTGGTTTAAACCGGTCTAAACCGGATAAAACCGGATTGAACTGGTTTAAACCGGATAAAAACGGACTGAACCGGTTTAAACTGGTTTCAACCGGATAGAACTGGATAGAACCGGTTTAAACCGGATAAAACCGGATTGAAGCGGTTTAAACGGGTTAAAACCGGATAAAACCAGATTGAGACGGTTTAAACCGGATTGAACCGGCTTAAACCGGATAAAACCGGAATGAACTGGTTTAAACCGGTTTAAACCGGAAAAAACGGATTGAACCGGTTTAAACTGGATAAAATCAGATAGAACCGGTTTAATCCGGATTAAACCAGATAAAAACCGATTGAACCGGTTTAAACCGGTTTAAACCGGATAAAACCGGATTGAAGCGTTGTAAACCGGTTTAAACCGGATAGAACCGGTTTAAACCGGATAAAACCGGATTGAACGAGTTTGAACCGGTTTAAACCGGATAAAACCGGATTGATCCGGTATAAACCAGATAAAAACGGATTGAACCGGTTTAAACCGGCTTAAACCAGATAGAACCGGATAGAACCGGTTTAAACCGGAAGGAACCGAATAGAACCGGTTTAAACCGGATAAAACCGGATTGAACCGGTTTAAACCGGTTTAAAGTGGATAAAACCGGATTGAACTGGTTTAAACCGGATAAAACCGGATTGAACCGGTTTAAACTGGTTTCAACCGGATAGAACCGGATAGAACCGGTTTAAACTGGATAAAACCGGATTGAACCTGTTTAAACCGGTTTAAACTGGAGAAAACCGGTTTGAAGAGGTTTAAACCGAATAAAACCGGATTGACCCGGTTTAATCCGGTTTAAACCGGATAAAACCGGATTGAACCGGTTCAGACCTGTTTAAACCGGATAAAACCAAATTGAACCAGTTTAAACCGGATAAAATCAGATTGAACTGGTTTAAAACGTATAAAACCGGATTGAACCAGTTTAAACCCTTTTAAACCAGATGGAAACGGATAGAACCGGTTTAAACCGGATAAAACCGGATTGAACTGGTTTAATCCAGTTAAAACAGGATAGAACAGGATAGAACCAGTTTAATCCGATTTAAAAAGGATAGAACCGGATAGAACCGGTTTAAACGAGATAAAACCGGATTGAACCGGTTTAAACTGGTTTAAACCGGATAAAACCGGATTCAAACGGTTCAAACTGGTTTAAACCGGATAAAACCGGATTAAACCGTTTTAAAGCGGATTAAACCGGATAAAACCAGATTGAACCGGTTTAATCCGATTAAAACCGGATTGAACTGGTTTAAACTGGTCTAAACCGGATAAAACCGGATAAAACCGGATTGAACCGGCTAAAACCGGTTTAAACCAGATAAAACCGGATTGAACTGGCTTAAACCGGTTTAAACTGGATAAAACCGGATTGAACCGGTTCAAACCGGTTTAAACCGGATAAAACTGGAATGAACTGTTTTAAACCGGTTAAAACGGATAGAAACGGTTTAAACCGGATAAAACCGGATTGAACCACTTTAAACCGGTTTAAACCAGATAGAAATGGATAGAACTGGTTTAAACTGGATAAAACTGGAATGAACCTGTTTGAACTGGTCTAAACCAGATAAAACCGGATTGAACTGGTTTCAAACGGTTTAAACCGGATAAAACAAGATTGAACCGGTTTAAACCGGATAAAACCGGATTGAACCAGCTTAAACCGGTTAAAACCAGATAAAACCGGATTGATCCGGTTTAAACTGGTTTCAATCGGATAGAACCGGATAGAACCGGTTTAAACTGGATAAAACCGGATTGAACCGGCTTAAACCGGTTTAAACCGGATAAAACCAGATTGAACCGGTTTAAACCGGATAAAACCGGATTGAACCGGCTTAAACCGGTTTAAACCGGATAAAACCGGATTGAACCGGTTCAAACAGGTTTAAACCGGATAAAACCGGAATGAACTGGTTTAAACCGGTTTAAAACGGATAGAACCGGATAGAAACGGTATAAACCGGATAAAACCGGATTGAACCGGTGTAAACCGGTTGAAACTGGATAAAAACGGATTGAAAGGGTTTAAACCGGTTTAAGCTGGATAAAACCGGAATGAACCGGCTTAAACAGGTCTAAACTGGATAAAACCCGATTGAACAGGCTTAAACTGGTATAAACAGCATAGAACCGGTTTAAACCGGATAAAACCGGATTGAACTGGTCTAAACCAGACAAAGCCGGATTGAACTGGTTTCAACCGGTTCAAATCGGTTAAACAAGATTGAACCGGTTTAAACCGGATAAAACCGGATTGAACCAGCTTAAACCGGTTTAAACCGGATAAAACAGGGATGAATTGGTTTAAACCAGATGAAATCGAATTGAACAGGTTTAAACCGGTTTAAAACATATAGAACTGGGTAAAACCGGTTGAAGCCGGATAAAACCGGATTGAACCGGTTTAAACCGGTTTACACCAGATAGAACCGGATAGAACCGGTTTAAACCAGATAAAACCAGATTGAACCGGTTTAAACCACATAAAACCGGATTGAAACAGTCTAAACCGGTTTAACCTGGAGAAAACCGGATGGAATAGTTTTAAACTGGATAAAACCTGATTGACCCAGTTTAAACTGGTTTAAACCGGATAAAACCGGATTGAACCGGTTCAAACTGGTTTAAACTGGATAAAACCAAATTGAAACAGTTTAAACCGGATAAAATCAGTTTGAACCGGTTCAAAAAGGATAAAACAGGACTGAACCAGTTGAAACCCGTTTAAACCAGATGGAAACGGATAGAACCGGTTTAAACCGGATAAAACCGGATTGAACTGGTTTAATCCAGTTAAAACAGGATAGGACAGGATAGAACCAGTTTAATCCGATTTAAAAAGGATAGAACCGGATAGAACCAGTCTAAACGAGATAAAACCGGATTGAACCGGTTCAAACTGGTTTAAACCGGATAAAACCGGATTAAACCGTTTTAAAGCGCTTTAAACCGGATAAAACCAGATTGAACCAGTTTAAGCCGATTAAAACCGGATTGAACTGGTTTAAACCGGTCTAAACCGGATAAAACCGGTTTAAACCGGATCAAACCAGATTGAACCGGTTTAAACCACATAAAACCGGATTGAACCGGTTCAAACCGGTTTAAACCGGATAAAACCGGAGTGAACTTGTTTAAACCGGATAAAAACGGATTGAACCGGTTTAAAACCGGATAAAACCGGATTGAACCATTTCAAACCGGTTTTAAACGGATAAAACAGGAATGAACCGGTTTAAACCGGATAAAACCGGATTGAACCGTTTCAAACCGGTTTTAAACGGATAAAACCGGAATGAACCGGTTTAAACTGGATGAAACCGGATAGAACTGGATAGAACCGGTTTAAACCGATAAAACCAGATTGAACCGGTTTTAAACCGGATAAAACCGGATTGAACCGGTTTAAACCGGATAAAACCGGATTGAACCGGTTTAAACTGGTTTCAACCGGATAGAACCGGATAGAACCGGTTTAAACTGGATAAAACCGGATTGAACCGGCTTAAACCGGTTTAAACCGGATAAAACCGGATTGAACCGGTTCAAACTGGTTTAAACCGGATCAAACCAGATTGAACCGGTTTAAACCGGATAAAACCGGATTGAACCGGCTTAAACCGGTTTAAACCGGATAAAACCGGATTGAACCAGTTCAAACTGGTTGAAACCGGATAAAACTGGATTGAACCGGTTCAAACCGGTTGAAACCGGATAAAACCGGAATGAACTGGTTTAAACCGGTTTAAAACGGATAGAACCGGATAGAAATGGTATAAACCGGATAAAACTGGATTGAACCGGTGTAAACCGGTTGAAACTGGATAAAAACGGATTGAAAGGGTTTAAACCGGTTTAAGCTGGATAAAACCGGAATGAACCGGCTTAAACAGGTCTAAACTGGATAAAACCCGATTGAACAGGCTTAAACTGGTATAAACAGCATAGAACCAGTTTAAACCGGATAAAACCGGATTGAACTGGTCTAAACCGGACAAAACCGGATTGAACTGGTTTCAACCGGTTTAAACCGGATAAAACAAGATTGAACCGGTTTAAACCGGATAAAACCGGATTGAACCAGCTTAAACCGGTTTAAACCGGATAAAACTGGGTTGAATTGGTTCAAACCAGATGAAATCGGATTGAACAGGTTTAAACCGGTTTAAACCGTATAGAACTGGGTAAAACGGGTGGAAGCCGGATAAAACCGGATTGATCCGGTTTAAACCGGTTTAAACAGGATAAAACCGGATTGAACTGGTTTATACTGGTTTAAACCGGATAAAACCAGTTTAAACGGGATAAAACCAAATTGAACCAGTTTAAACCGGATAATACCAGATTGAACCGGATTAAGCCGGATAAAACCGGATTAACCGGTTTAAAGCGGTTTAAACCGGATAGAACAGGTTTAAACCGGATAAAACCGGATTGAACCGGTTCAAACCGTTTTAAACCGGATAAAACCGGATTGAACCGGTTCAAACCGGTTTAAACCGGATAAAACCGGATTGAACCGGTTCAACCAGATTTAAAACGGTTAAAACCGGATAGAACCGATTCAAACCGGTTTAAACCAGATAAAACCAAATTGAACCAGTTTAAACCGGATAAAACCAGACTGAACCGGTTTAAAATGGATAAAACCAGATTGAACCAGTTTAAACCGGTTTAAACCAGATAGAAATGGATAGAACCGGTTTAAACCGGATAAAGACGGATTGAACCGGTTTGAACCGGTCTAAACCGGATAGAACCGGTTTCAACCAGTTAAAACCGGATAAAACCAGATTGAACCGGTTTAAACCGGATAAAACTGGGTTGAATCGGTTTAAACCGGATGAAATCGGATTGAACAGGTTTAAATCTGTTTAAACCATATAGAACCGGGTAAAACCGGTTGAAACCGGATAAAACCGGATTGAACCGTATTAAACCGGTTTCAACCGGATAGAACCGGATAGAACCGGTTTAAACCGGATAGAACCGGATAGAACCGGTTTAAACCGGATAAAACCGGATTGAACCGGTTTAAACCGGTTTAAAGTGGATAAAACCGGATTGAACTGGTTTAAACAGGATAAAACCGGATTGAACCGGTTGAAACCGGTTTCAACCGGATTGAAACAGTCTAAACCGGTTTAAACTGGAGAAAACCAGATTGAATAGGTTTAAACTGGATAAAACCGGATTGACCCAGTTTAAACGGGTTTAAACCGGATAAAACCGGATTGAAACGGTTCAAACCGGTTTAAACCGGATAAAACCAAATTGAAACAGTTTAAACCGGATAAAATCAGATTGAACCGGTTCAAAACGGATAAAACCGGATTGAACCAGTTGAAACCCGTTTAAACCAGATGGAAACGGATAGAACCGGTTTAAACCGGATAAAACCGGATTGAACTGGTTTAATCCAGTTAAAACAGGATAGAACAGGATAGAACCAGTTTAATCCGATTTAAAAAGGATAGAACCGGATAGAACCGGTCTAAATGAGATAAAACCGGATTGAACTGGTTCAAACTGGTTTAAACCGGATAAAACCGGATTAAACCGTTTTAAAGCGCTTTAAACCGGATAAAACCAGATTGAACCAGTTTAAGCCGATTAAAACCGGATTGAACTGGTTTAAACCGGTCTAAACCGGATAAAACCGGTTTAAACCGGATAGAACCGGATAGAACCGGTTTAAACCGGATAAAACCGGATTGAACCGGTTTTAAACCGGTTTAAACCGGATAAAACCGGATTGAACTGGTTTAAACCGGATAAAAACGGACTGAACCGGTTTAAACTGGTTTCAACCGGATAGAACTGGATAGAACCGGTTTAAACCGGATAAAACCGGATTGAACCGGTGTAAACCGGTTGAAACTGGATAAAAACGGATTGAAAGGGTTTAAACCGGTTTAAGCTGGATAAAACCGGAATGAACCGGCTTAAACAGGTCTAAACTGGATAAAACCCGATTGAACAGGCTTAAACTGGTATAAACAGCATAGAACCGGTTTAAACCGGATAAAACCGGATTGAACTGGTCTAAACCAGACAAAGCCGGATTGAACTGGTTTCAACCGGTTCAAATCGGTTAAACAAGATTGAACCGGTTTAAACCGGATAAAACAGGATTGAACCAGCTTAAACCGGTTTAAACCGGATAAAACAGGGTTGAATTGGTTTAAACCGGATGAAATCGAATTGAACAGGTTTAAACCGGTTTAAAACATATAGAACTGGGTAAAACCGGTTGAAGCCGGATAAAACCGGATTGAACCGGTTTAAACCGGTTTACACCAGATAGAACCGGATAGAACCGGTTTAAACCAGATAAAACCAGATTGAACCGGTTTAAACCACATAAAACCGGATTGAAACAGTCTAAACCGGTTTAACCTGGAGAAAACCGGATGGAATAGTTTTAAACTGGATAAAACCTGATTGACCCAGTTTAAACCGGTTTAAACCGGATAAAACCGGAGTGAACTTGTTTAAACCGGATAAAAACGGATTGAACCGGTTTAAACCGGATAAAACCGGATTGAACCATTTCAAACCGGTTTTAAACGAATAAAACAGGATTGAACCGGTTTAAACCGGATAAAACCGGATTGAACCATTTCAAACCGGTTTTAAACGGATAAAACCGGAATGAACCGGTTTAAACTGGATGAAAACGGATTGAACCGGCTTAAACCGGTTTAAACCGGATAAAACCGGATTGAACCGGTTCAAACCGGATAGAACCGGAGAGAACCAGTTTAACCGGATAAAACCGGATTGAACCGGTTTAAACCGGTTTAAACCGGATAAAACCGGATTGAACTGGTTTAAACCGGTTTCAACCGGATAGAACTGGATAGAACCGGTTTAAACCGGATAACACCAGATTGAACCGGTTTTAAACCGGATAAAACCGGATTGAACCGGTTTAAACCGGATAAAACCGGATTGAACCGCTTTAAACTGGTTTCAACCGGATAGAACCGGATAGAACCGGTTTAAACTGGATAAAACCGGATTGAAGCGGCTTAAACCGGTTTAAACCGGATAAAACCGGATTGAACCGGTTCAAACTGGTTTAAACCGGATCAAACCAGATTGAACCGGTTTAAACCGGATAAAACCGGATTGAACCGGCTTAAACCGGTTTAAACCGGATAAAACCGGATTGAACCGGTTCAAACTGGTTGAAACCGGATAAAACTTGATTGAACCGGTTCAAACCGGTTGAAACCGGATAAAACCGGAATGAACTGGTTTAAACCGGTTTAAAACGGATAGAACCGGATAGAAATGGTATAAACCGGATAAAACTGGATTGAACCGGTGTAAACCGGTTGAAACTGGATAAAAACGGATTGAAAGGGTTTAAACCGGTTTAAGCTGGATAAAACCGGAATGAACCGGCTTAAACAGGTCTAAACTGGATAAAACCCGATTGAACAGGCTTAAACTGGTATAAACAGCATAGAACCGGTTTAAACCGGATAAAACCGGATTGAACCAGCTTAAACCGGTTTAAACCGGATAAAACTGGGTTGAATTGGTTTAAACCAGATGAAATCGGATTGAACAGGTTTAAACCGGTTTAAACAGGATAAAACCGGATTGAACTGGTTTATACCGGTTTAAACCGGATAAAACCAGTTTAAACGGGATAAAACCAAATTGAACCAGTTTAAACCGGATAATACCAGATTGAACCGGATTAAGCCGGATAAAACCGGATTAACCGGTTTAAAGCGGTTTAAACCGGATAGAACAGGTTTAAACCGGATAAAACCGGATTGAACCGGTTCAAACCGTTTTAAACCGGATAAAACCCGATTGAACCGGTTCAAACCGGTTTAAACCGGATAAAACCGGATTGAACCAGTTCAACCAGATTTAAAACGGTTAAAACCAGATAGAACCGGTTCAAACCGGTTTAAACCGGATAAAACCAAATTGAACCAGTTTAAACCGGATAAAACCAGACTGAACCGGTTTAAAATGGATAAAACCAGATTGAACAAGTTTAAACCGGTTTAAACCAGATAGAAACGGATAGAACCGGTTTAAACCGGATAAAGATGGATTGAACCGGTTTGAACCGATCTAAACCGGATAGAACCGGTTTCAACCAGTTTAAACCGGATAAAACCAGATTGAACCGGTTTAAACCGGATAAAACTGGGTTGAATCGGTTTAAACCGGATGAAATCGGATTGAACAGGTTTAAACCTGTTTAAACCATATAGAACCGGGTAAAACCGGTAGAAACCGGATAAAACCGGATTGAACCGTATTAAACCGGATTCAACCGGATAGAACCGGATAGAACCGGTTTAAACCGGATAGAACCGGTTTAAACCGGATAAAACCGGATTGAACCGGTTTAAACCGGTTTAAAGTGGATAAAACCGGATTGAACTGGTTTAAACAGGATAAAACCAGATTGAACCGGTTGAAACCGGTTTCAACCGGATAGAACCGGATAGAACTGGTTTAAACTGGATAAAACCGGATTGAAACAGTCTAAACCGGTTTAAACTGGAGAAAACCGGATTGAATAGGTTTAAACTGGATAAAACCGGATTGACCCAGTTTAAACCGGTTTAAACCGGATAAAACCGGATTGAACCTGTTCAAACCGGTTTAAACTGGATAAAACCAAATTGAAACAGTTTAAACCGGATAAAATCAGACTGAACCGGTTCAAAACGGATAAAACCGGATTGAACCAGTTGAAACCCGTTTAAACCAGATGGAAACGGATAGAACCGGTTTAAACCGGATAAAACCGGATTGAACTGGTTTAATCCAGTTAAAACAGGATAGAACAGGATAGAACCAGTTTAATCCGATTTAAAAAGGATAGAACCGGATAGAACCGGTCTAAATGAGATAAAACCGGATTGAACTGGTTCAATCTGGTTTAAACCGGATAAAAACGGATTAAACCGTTTTAAAGCGCTTTAAACCGGATAAAACCAGATTGAACCAGTTTAAGCCGATTAAAACCGGATTGAACTGGTTTAAACCGGTCTAAACCGGATAAAACCGGTTTAAACCGGATAGAACCGGATAGAACCGGTTTAAACCGGATAAAACCGGATTGAACCGGTTTAAACCGGTTTAAACCGGATAAAACCGGATTGAACTGGTTTAAACCGGATAAAAACGGACTGAACCGGTTTAAACTGGTTTCAACCGGATAGAACTGGATAGAACCGGTTTAAACCGGATAAAACCGGATTGAAGCGGTTTAAACGGGTTAAAACCGGATAAAACCAGATTGAAACGCTTTAAACCGGATTGAACCGGCTTAAACCGGATAAAACCGGAATGAACTGGTTTAAACCGGTTTAAACCGGAAAAAACGGATTGAACCGGTTTAAACTGGATAAAACCGGATAGAACCGGTTTAATCCGGATTAAACCAGATAAAAACCGATTGAACCGGTTTAAACCGGTTTAAACCGGATAAAACCGGATTGAAGCGGTGTAAACCGGTTTAAACCGGATAGAACCGGTTTAAACCGGATAAAACCGGATTGAACCAGTTTGAACCGGTTTAAACCGGATAAAACCGGATTGATCCGGTATAAACCGGATAAAAACGGATTGAACCGGTTTAAACCGGCTTAAACCAGATAGAACCGGATAGAACCGGTTTAAACCGGAAGGAACCGGATAGAACCGGTTTAAACCGGATAAAACCGGATTGAACCGGTTTAAACCGGTTTAAAGTGGATAAAACCGGATTGAACTGGTTTAAACCGGATAAAACCGGATTGAACCGGTTTAAACTGGTTTCAACCGGATAGAACCGGATAGAACCGGTTTAAACTGGATAAAACCGGATTGAACCTGTTTAAACCGGTTTAAACTGGAGAAAACCGGATTGAAGAGGTTTAAACCGAATAAAACCGGATTGACCCGGTGTAATCCGGTTTAAACCGGATAAAACCGGATTGAACCGGTTCAAACCTGTTTAAACCGGATAAAACCAAATTGAACCAGTTTAAACCGGATAAAATCAGATTGAACTGGTTTAAAACGTATAAAACCGGATTGAACTAGTTTAAACCCTTTTAAACCAGATGGAAACGGATAGAACCGGTTTAAACCGGATAAAACCGGATTGAACCGGTTTAATCCAGTTAAAACAGGATAGAACAGGATAGAACCAGTTTAATCCGATTTAAAAAGGATAGAACCGGATAGAACCGGTTTAAACGAGATAAAACCGGATTGAACCGGTTTAAACTGGTTTAAACCGGATAAAACCGGATTGAAACGGTTCAAACTGGTTTAAACCGGATAAAACCGGATTAAACCGTGTTAAAGCGGTTTAAACCGGATAAAACCAGATTGAACCGGTTTAATCCGATTAAAACCGGATTGAACTGGTTTAAACTGGTCTAAACCGGATAAAACCGGATAAAACCGGATTGAACCGGTTTAAACCGGTTGAAACCGGATAAAACCAGACTGAACCGGCTTAAACCGGATAAAACCGGATAAAACTGGATTGAACCGGCTAAAACCGGTTTAAACCAGATAAAACCGGATTGAACTGGCTTAAACCGGTTTAAACTGGATAAAACCGGATTGAACCGGTTCAAACCGGTTTAAACCGGATAAAACTGGAATGAACTGTTTTAAACCGGTTAAAACGGATAGAAACGGTTTAAACCGGATAAAACCGGATTGAACCAGTTTAAACCGGTTTAAACCAGATAGAAATGGATAGAACTGGTTTAAACTGGATAAAACTGGAATGAACCGGTTTGAACTGGTCTAAACCAGATAAAACCGGATTGAACTGGTTTCAAACGGTTTAAACCGGATAAAACAAGATTGAACCGGTTTAAACCGGATAAAACCGGATTGAACCAGCTTAAACCGGTTAAAACCAGATAAAACCGGATTGATCCGGTTTAAACTGGTTTCAATCGGATAGAACCGGATAGAACCGGTTTAAACTGGATAAAACCGGATTGAACCGGCTTAAACCGGTTTAAACCGGATAAAACCAGATTGAACCGGTTTAAACCGGATAAAACCGGATTGAACCGGCTTAAACCGGTTTAAACCGGATAAAACAGGGTTGAATTGGTTTAAACCGGATGAAATCGGATTGAACAGGTTTAAACCGGTTTAAAGCATATAGAACTGGGTAAAACCGGTTGAAGCCGGATAAAACCGGATTGAACCGGTTTAAACCGGTTTACACCAGATAGAACCGGATAGAACCGGTTTAAACCAGATAAAACCGGATTGAACCGGTTTAAACCACATAAAACCGGATTGAAACAGTTTAAACCGGTTTAACCTGGAGAAAACCGGATGGAATAGTTTTAAACTGGATAAAACCTGATTGACCCAGTTTAAACCGGTTTAAACCGGATAAAACCGGAGTGAACTTGTTTAAACCGGATAAAAACGGATTGAACCGGTTTAAACCGGATAAAACCGGATTGAACCATTTCAAACCGGTTTTAAACGAATAAAACAGGATTGAACCGGTTTAAACCGGATAAAACCGGATTGAACCATTTCAAACCGGTTTTAAACGGATAAAACCGGAATGAACCGGTTTAAACTGGATGAAAACGGATTGAACCGGCTTAAACCGGTTTAAACCGGATAAAACCGGATTGAACCGGTTCAAACCGGATAGAACCGGAGAGATCCAGTTTAACCGGATAAAACCGGATTGAACCGGTTTAAACCGGTTTAAACCGGATAAAACCGGATTGAACTGGTTTAAACCGGTTTCAACCGGATAGAACTGGATAGAACCGGTTTAAACCGGATAACACCAGATTGAACCGGTTTTAAACCGGATAAAACCGGATTGAACCGGTTCAAACTGGTTTAAACCGGATCAAACCAGATTGAACCGGTTTAAACCGGATAAAACCGGATTGAACCGGCTTAAACCGGTTTAAACCGGATAAAACCGGATTGAACCGGTTCAAACTGGTTGAAACCGGATAAAACTTGATTGAACCGGTTCAAACCGGTTGAAACCGGATAAAACCGGAATGAACTGGTTTAAACCGGTTTAAAACGGATAGAACCGGATAGAAATGGTATAAACCGGATAAAACTGGATTGAACCGGTGTAAACCGGTTGAAACTGGATAAAAACGGATTGAAAGGGTTTAAACCGGTTTAAGCTGGATAAAACCGGAATGAACCGGCTTAAACAGGTCTAAACTGGATAAAACCCGATTGAACAGGCTTAAACTGGTATAAACAGCATAGAACCGGTTTAAACCGGATAAAACCGGATTGAACTGGTCTAAAACGGACAAAACCGGATTGAACTGGTTTCAACCGGTTTAAACCGGATAAAACAAGATTGAACCGGTTTAAACCGGATAAAACCGGATTGAACCAGCTTAAACCGGTTTAAACCGGATAAAACTGGGTTGAATTGGTTTAAACCAGATGAAATCGGATTGAACAGGTTTAAACCGGTTTAAACAGGATAAAACCGGATTGAACTGGTTTATACCGGTTTAAACCGGATAAAACCAGTTTAAACGGGATAAAACCAAATTGAACCAGTTTAAACCGGATAATACCAGATTGAACCGGATTAAGCCGGATAAAACCGGATTAACCGGTTTAAAGCGGTTTAAACCGGATAGAACAGGTTTAAACCGGATAAAACCGGATTGAACCGGTTCAAACCGTTTTAAACCGGATAAAACCCGATTGAACCGGTTCAAACCGGTTTAAACCGGATAAAACCGGATTGAACCGGTTCAACCAGATTTAAAACGGTTAAAACCAGATAGAACCGGTTCAAACCGGTTTAAACCGGATAAAACCAAATTGAACCAGTTTAAACCGGATAAAACCAGACTGAACCGGTTTAAAATGGATAAAACCAGATTGAACAAGTTTAAACCGGTTTAAACCAGATAGAAACGGATAGAACCGGTTTAAACCGGATAAAGATGGATTGAACCGGTTTGAACCGATCTAAACCGGATAGAACTGGTTTCAACCAGTTTAAACCGGATAAAACCAGATTGAACCGGTTTAAACCGGATAAAACTGGGTTGAATCGGTTTAAACCGGATGAAATCGGATTGAACAGGTTTAAACCTGTTTAAACCATATAGAACCGGGTAAAACCGGTTGAAACCGGATAAAACCGGATTGAACCGTATTAAACCGGATTCAACCGGATAGAACCGGATAGAACCGGTTTAAACCGGATAGAACCGGATAGAACCGGTTTAAACCGGATAAAACCGGATTGAACCGGTTTAAACCGGTTTAAAGTGGATAAAACCGGATTGAACTGGTTTAAACAGGATAAAACCAGATTGAACCGGTTGAAACCGGTTTCAACCGGATAGAACCGGATAGAACTGGTTTAAACTGGATAAAACCGGATTGAAACAGTCTAAACCGGTTTAAACTGGAGAAAACCGGATTGAATAGGTTTAAACTGGATAAAACCGGATTGACACAGTTTAAACCGGTTTAAACCGGATAAAACCGGATTGAACCTGTTCAAACCGGTTTAAACTGGATAAAACCAAATTGAAACAGTTTAAACCGGATAAAATCAGACTGAACCGGTTCAAAACGGATAAAACCGGATTGAACCAGTTGAAACCCGTTTAAACCAGATGGAAACGGATAGAACCGGTTTAAACCGGATAAAACCGGATTGAACTGGTTTAATCCAGTTAAAACAGGATAGAACAGGATAGAACCAGTTTAATCCGATTTAAAAAGGATAGAACCGGATAGAACCGGTCTAAATGAGATAAAACCGGATTGAACTGGTTCAAACTGGTTTAAACCGGATAAAAACGGATTAAACCGTTTTAAAGCGCTTTAAACCGGATAAAACCAGATTGAACCAGTTTAAGCCGATTAAAACCGGATTGAACTGGTTTAAACCGGTCTAAACCGGATAAAACCGGATTGAACTGGTTTAAACCGGATAAAAACGGACTGAACCGGTTTAAACTGGTTTCAACCGGATAGAACTGGATAGAACCGGTTTAAACCGGATAAAACCGGATTGAAGCGGTTTAAACGGGTTAAAACCGGATAAAACCAGATTGAGACGGTTTAAACCGGATTGAACCGGCTTAAACCGGATAAAACCGGAATGAACTGGTTTAAACCGGTTTAAACCGGAAAAAACGGATTGAACCGGTTTAAACTGGATAAAATCAGATAGAACCGGTTTAATCCGGATTAAACCAGATAAAAACCGATTGAACCGGTTTAAACCGGTTTAAACCGGATAAAACCGGATTGAAGCGTTGTAAACCGGTTTAAACCGGATAGAACCGGTTTAAACCGGATAAAACCGGATTGAACGAGTTTGAACCGGTTTAAACCGGATAAAACCGGATTGATCCGGTATAAACCAGATAAAAACGGATTGAACCGGTTTAAACCGGCTTAAACCAGATAGAACCGGATAGAACCGGTTTAAACCGGAAGGAACCGAATAGAACCGGTTTAAACCGGATAAAACCGGATTGAACCGGTTTAAACCGGTTTAAAGTGGATAAAACCGGATTGAACTGGTTTAAACCGGATAAAACCGGATTGAACCGGTTTAAACTGGTTTCAACCGGATAGAACCGGATAGAACCGGTTTAAACTGGATAAAACCGGATTGAACCTGTTTAAACCGGTTTAAACTGGAGAAAACCGGTTTGAAGAGGTTTAAACCGAATAAAACCGGATTGACCCGGTTTAATCCGGTTTAAACCGGATAAAACCGGATTGAACCGGTTCAGACCTGTTTAAACCGGATAAAACCAAATTGAACCAGTTTAAACCGGATAAAATCAGATTGAACTGGTTTAAAACGTATAAAACCGGATTGAACCAGTTTAAACCCTTTTAAACCAGATGGAAACGGATAGAACCGGTTTAAACCGGATAAAACCGGATTGAACTGGTTTAATCCAGTTAAAACAGGATAGAACAGGATAGAACCAGTTTAATCCGATTTAAAAAGGATAGAACCGGATAGAACCGGTTTAAACGAGATAAAACCGGATTGAACCGGTTTAAACTGGTTTAAACCGGATAAAACCGGATTCAAACGGTTCAAACTGGTTTAAACCGGATAAAACCGGATTAAACCGTTTTAAAGCGGATTAAACCGGATAAAACCAGATTGAACCGGTTTAATCCGATTAAAACCGGATTGAACTGGTTTAAACTGGTCTAAACCGGATAAAACCGGATAAAACCGGATTGAACCGGCTAAAACCGGTTTAAACCAGATAAAACCGGATTGAACTGGCTTAAACCGGTTTAAACTGGATAAAACCGGATTGAACCGGTTCAAACCGGTTTAAACCGGATAAAACTGGAATGAACTGTTTTAAACCGGTTAAAACGGATAGAAACGGTTTAAACCGGATAAAACCGGATTGAACCACTTTAAACCGGTTTAAACCAGATAGAAATGGATAGAACTGGTTTAAACTGGATAAAACTGGAATGAACCGGTTTGAACTGGTCTAAACCAGATAAAACCGGATTGAACTGGTTTCAAACGGTTTAAACCGGATAAAACAAGATTGAACCGGTTTAAACCGGATAAAACCGGATTGAACCAGCTTAAACCGGTTAAAACCAGATAAAACCGGATTGATCCGGTTTAAACTGGTTTCAATCGGATAGAACCGGATAGAACCGGTTTAAACTGGATAAAACCGGATTGAACCGGCTTAAACCGGTTTAAACCGGATAAAACCAGATTGAACCGGTTTAAACCGGATAAAACCGGATTGAACCGGCTTAAACCGGTTTAAACCGGATAAAACCGGATTGAACCGGTTCAAACAGGTTTAAACCGGATAAAACCGGAATGAACTGGTTTAAACCGGTTTAAAACGGATAGAACCGGATAGAAACGGTATAAACCGGATAAAACCGGATTGAACCGGTGTAAACCGGTTGAAACTGGATAAAAACGGATTGAAAGGGTTTAAACCGGTTTAAGCTGGATAAAACCGGAATGAACCGGCTTAAACAGGTCTAAACTGGATAAAACCCGATTGAACAGGCTTAAACTGGTATAAACAGCATAGAACCGGTTTAAACCGGATAAAACCGGATTGAACTGGTCTAAACCAGACAAAGCCGGATTGAACTGGTTTCAACCGGTTCAAATCGGTTAAACAAGATTGAACCGGTTTAAACCGGATAAAACCGGATTGAACCAGCTTAAACCGGTTTAAACCGGATAAAACAGGGATGAATTGGTTTAAACCAGATGAAATCGAATTGAACAGGTTTAAACCGGTTTAAAACATATAGAACTGGGTAAAACCGGTTGAAGCCGGATAAAACCGGATTGAACCGGTTTAAACCGGTTTACACCAGATAGAACCGGATAGAACCGGTTTAAACCAGATAAAACCAGATTGAACCGGTTTAAACCACATAAAACCGGATTGAAACAGTCTAAACCGGTTTAACCTGGAGAAAACCGGATGGAATAGTTTTAAACTGGATAAAACCTGATTGACCCAGTTTAAACTGGTTTAAACCGGATAAAACCGGATTGAACCGGTTCAAACTGGTTTAAACTGGATAAAACCAAATTGAAACAGTTTAAACCGGATAAAATCAGTTTGAACCGGTTCAAAAAGGATAAAACAGGACTGAACCAGTTGAAACCCGTTTAAACCAGATGGAAACGGATAGAACCGGTTTAAACCGGATAAAACCGGATTGAACTGGTTTAATCCAGTTAAAACAGGATAGGACAGGATAGAACCAGTTTAATCCGATTTAAAAAGGATAGAACCGGATAGAACCAGTCTAAACGAGATAAAACCGGATTGAACCGGTTCAAACTGGTTTAAACCGGATAAAACCGGATTAAACCGTTTTAAAGCGCTTTAAACCGGATAAAACCAGATTGAACCAGTTTAAGCCGATTAAAACCGGATTGAACTGGTTTAAACCGGTCTAAACCGGATAAAACCGGTTTAAACCGGATCAAACCAGATTGAACCGGTTTAAACCACATAAAACCGGATTGAACCGGTTCAAACCGGTTTAAACCGGATAAAACCGGAGTGAACTTGTTTAAACCGGATAAAAACGGATTGAACCGGTTTAAACCGGATAAAACCGGATTGAACCATTTCAAACCGGTTTTAAACGGATAAAACAGGAATGAACCGGTTTAAACCGGATAAAACCGGATTGAACCGTTTCAAACCGGTTTTAAACGGATAAAACCGGAATGAACCGGTTTAAACTGGATGAAACCGGATAGAACTGGATAGAACCGGTTTAAACCGGATAAAACCAGATTGAACCGGTTTTAAACCGGATAAAACCGGATTGAACCGGTTTAAACCGGATAAAACCGGATTGAACCGGTTTAAACTGGTTTCAACCGGATAGAACCGGATAGAACCGGTTTAAACTGGATAAAACCGGATTGAACCGGCTTAAACCGGTTTAAACCGGATAAAACCGGATTGAACCGGTTCAAACTGGTTTAAACCGGATCAAACCAGATTGAACCGGTTTAAACCGGATAAAACCGGATTGAACCGGCTTAAACCGGTTTAAACCGGATAAAACCGGATTGAACCAGTTCAAACTGGTTGAAACCGGATAAAACTGGATTGAACCGGTTCAAACCGGTTGAAACCGGATAAAACCGGAATGAACTGGTTTAAACCGGTTTAAAACGGATAGAACCGGATAGAAATGGTATAAACCGGATAAAACTGGATTGAACCGGTGTAAACCGGTTGAAACTGGATAAAAACGGATTGAAAGGGTTTAAACCGGTTTAAGCTGGATAAAACCGGAATGAACCGGCTTAAACAGGTCTAAACTGGATAAAACCCGATTGAACAGGCTTAAACTGGTATAAACAGCATAGAACCAGTTTAAACCGGATAAAACCGGATTGAACTGGTCTAAACCGGACAAAACCGGATTGAACTGGTTTCAACCGGTTTAAACCGGATAAAACAAGATTGAACCGGTTTAAACCGGATAAAACCGGATTGAACCAGCTTAAACCGGTTTAAACCGGATAAAACTGGGTTGAATTGGTTCAAACCAGATGAAATCGGATTGAACAGGTTTAAACCGGTTTAAACCGTATAGAACTGGGTAAAACGGGTGGAAGCCGGATAAAACCGGATTGATCCGGTTTAAACCGGTTTAAACAGGATAAAACCGGATTGAACTGGTTTATACTGGTTTAAACCGGATAAAACCAGTTTAAACGGGATAAAACCAAATTGAACCAGTTTAAACCGGATAATACCAGATTGAACCGGATTAAGCCGGATAAAACCGGATTAACCGGTTTAAAGCGGTTTAAACCGGATAGAACAGGTTTAAACCGGATAAAACCGGATTGAACCGGTTCAAACCGTTTTAAACCGGATAAAACCGGATTGAACCGGTTCAAACCGGTTTAAACCGGATAAAACCGGATTGAACCGGTTCAACCAGATTTAAAACGGTTAAAACCGGATAGAACCGATTCAAACCGGTTTAAACCAGATAAAACCAAATTGAACCAGTTTAAACCGGATAAAACCAGACTGAACCGGTTTAAAATGGATAAAACCAGATTGAACCAGTTTAAACCGGTTTAAACCAGATAGAAATGGATAGAACCGGTTTAAACCGGATAAAGACGGATTGAACCGGTTTGAACCGGTCTAAACCGGATAGAACCGGTTTCAACCAGTTAAAACCGGATAAAACCAGATTGAACCGGTTTAAACCGGATAAAACTGGGTTGAATCGGTTTAAACCGGATGAAATCGGATTGAACAGGTTTAAATCTGTTTAAACCATATAGAACCGGGTAAAACCGGTTGAAACCGGATAAAACCGGATTGAACCGTATTAAACCGGTTTCAACCGGATAGAACCGGATAGAACCGGTTTAAACCGGATAGAACCGGATAGAACCGGTTTAAACCGGATAAAACCGGATTGAACCGGTTTAAACCGGTTTAAAGTGGATAAAACCGGATTGAACTGGTTTAAACAGGATAAAACCGGATTGAACCGGTTGAAACCGGTTTCAACCGGATTGAAACAGTCTAAACCGGTTTAAACTGGAGAAAACCAGATTGAATAGGTTTAAACTGGATAAAACCGGATTGACCCAGTTTAAACGGGTTTAAACCGGATAAAACCGGATTGAAACGGTTCAAACCGGTTTAAACCGGATAAAACCAAATTGAAACAGTTTAAACCGGATAAAATCAGATTGAACCGGTTCAAAACGGATAAAACCGGATTGAACCAGTTGAAACCCGTTTAAACCAGATGGAAACGGATAGAACCGGTTTAAACCGGATAAAACCGGATTGAACTGGTTTAATCCAGTTAAAACAGGATAGAACAGGATAGAACCAGTTTAATCCGATTTAAAAAGGATAGAACCGGATAGAACCGGTCTAAATGAGATAAAACCGGATTGAACTGGTTCAAACTGGTTTAAACCGGATAAAACCGGATTAAACCGTTTTAAAGCGCTTTAAACCGGATAAAACCAGATTGAACCAGTTTAAGCCGATTAAAACCGGATTGAACTGGTTTAAACCGGTCTAAACCGGATAAAACCGGTTTAAACCGGATAGAACCGGATAGAACCGGTTTAAACCGGATAAAACCGGATTGAACCGGTTTAAACCGGTTTAAACCGGATAAAACCGGATTGAACTGGTTTAAACCGGATAAAAACGGACTGAACCGGTTTAAACTGGTTTCAACCGGATAGAACTGGATAGAACCGGTTTAAACCGGATAAAACCGGATTGAACCGGTGTAAACCGGTTGAAACTGGATAAAAACGGATTGAAAGGGTTTAAACCGGTTTAAGCTGGATAAAACCGGAATGAACCGGCTTAAACAGGTCTAAACTGGATAAAACCCGATTGAACAGGCTTAAACTGGTATAAACAGCATAGAACCGGTTTAAACCGGATAAAACCGGATTGAACTGGTCTAAACCAGACAAAGCCGGATTGAACTGGTTTCAACCGGTTCAAATCGGTTAAACAAGATTGAACCGGTTTAAACCGGATAAAACAGGATTGAACCAGCTTAAACCGGTTTAAACCGGATAAAACAGGGTTGAATTGGTTTAAACCGGATGAAATCGAATTGAACAGGTTTAAACCGGTTTAAAACATATAGAACTGGGTAAAACCGGTTGAAGCCGGATAAAACCGGATTGAACCGGTTTAAACCGGTTTACACCAGATAGAACCGGATAGAACCGGTTTAAACCAGATAAAACCAGATTGAACCGGTTTAAACCACATAAAACCGGATTGAAACAGTCTAAACCGGTTTAACCTGGAGAAAACCGGATGGAATAGTTTTAAACTGGATAAAACCTGATTGACCCAGTTTAAACCGGTTTAAACCGGATAAAACCGGAGTGAACTTGTTTAAACCGGATAAAAACGGATTGAACCGGTTTAAACCGGATAAAACCGGATTGAACCATTTCAAACCGGTTTTAAACGAATAAAACAGGATTGAACCGGTTTAAACCGGATAAAACCGGATTGAACCATTTCAAACCGGTTTTAAACGGATAAAACCGGAATGAACCGGTTTAAACTGGATGAAAACGGATTGAACCGGCTTAAACCGGTTTAAACCGGATAAAACCGGATTGAACCGGTTCAAACCGGATAGAACCGGAGAGAACCAGTTTAACCGGATAAAACCGGATTGAACCGGTTTAAACCGGTTTAAACCGGATAAAACCGGATTGAACTGGTTTAAACCGGTTTCAACCGGATAGAACTGGATAGAACCGGTTTAAACCGGATAACACCAGATTGAACCGGTTTTAAACCGGATAAAACCGGATTGAACCGGTTTAAACCGGATAAAACCGGATTGAACCGCTTTAAACTGGTTTCAACCGGATAGAACCGGATAGAACCGGTTTAAACTGGATAAAACCGGATTGAAGCGGCTTAAACCGGTTTAAACCGGATAAAACCGGATTGAACCGGTTCAAACTGGTTTAAACCGGATCAAACCAGATTGAACCGGTTTAAACCGGATAAAACCGGATTGAACCGGCTTAAACCGGTTTAAACCGGATAAAACCGGATTGAACCGGTTCAAACTGGTTGAAACCGGATAAAACTTGATTGAACCGGTTCAAACCGGTTGAAACCGGATAAAACCGGAATGAACTGGTTTAAACCGGTTTAAAACGGATAGAACCGGATAGAAATGGTATAAACCGGATAAAACTGGATTGAACCGGTGTAAACCGGTTGAAACTGGATAAAAACGGATTGAAAGGGTTTAAACCGGTTTAAGCTGGATAAAACCGGAATGAACCGGCTTAAACAGGTCTAAACTGGATAAAACCCGATTGAACAGGCTTAAACTGGTATAAACAGCATAGAACCGGTTTAAACCGGATAAAACCGGATTGAACCAGCTTAAACCGGTTTAAACCGGATAAAACTGGGTTGAATTGGTTTAAACCAGATGAAATCGGATTGAACAGGTTTAAACCGGTTTAAACAGGATAAAACCGGATTGAACTGGTTTATACCGGTTTAAACCGGATAAAACCAGTTTAAACGGGATAAAACCAAATTGAACCAGTTTAAACCGGATAATACCAGATTGAACCGGATTAAGCCGGATAAAACCGGATTAACCGGTTTAAAGCGGTTTAAACCGGATAGAACAGGTTTAAACCGGATAAAACCGGATTGAACCGGTTCAAACCGTTTTAAACCGGATAAAACCCGATTGAACCGGTTCAAACCGGTTTAAACCGGATAAAACCGGATTGAACCAGTTCAACCAGATTTAAAACGGTTAAAACCAGATAGAACCGGTTCAAACCGGTTTAAACCGGATAAAACCAAATTGAACCAGTTTAAACCGGATAAAACCAGACTGAACCGGTTTAAAATGGATAAAACCAGATTGAACAAGTTTAAACCGGTTTAAACCAGATAGAAACGGATAGAACCGGTTTAAACCGGATAAAGATGGATTGAACCGGTTTGAACCGATCTAAACCGGATAGAACCGGTTTCAACCAGTTTAAACCGGATAAAACCAGATTGAACCGGTTTAAACCGGATAAAACTGGGTTGAATCGGTTTAAACCGGATGAAATCGGATTGAACAGGTTTAAACCTGTTTAAACCATATAGAACCGGGTAAAACCGGTAGAAACCGGATAAAACCGGATTGAACCGTATTAAACCGGATTCAACCGGATAGAACCGGATAGAACCGGTTTAAACCGGATAGAACCGGTTTAAACCGGATAAAACCGGATTGAACCGGTTTAAACCGGTTTAAAGTGGATAAAACCGGATTGAACTGGTTTAAACAGGATAAAACCAGATTGAACCGGTTGAAACCGGTTTCAACCGGATAGAACCGGATAGAACTGGTTTAAACTGGATAAAACCGGATTGAAACAGTCTAAACCGGTTTAAACTGGAGAAAACCGGATTGAATAGGTTTAAACTGGATAAAACCGGATTGACCCAGTTTAAACCGGTTTAAACCGGATAAAACCGGATTGAACCTGTTCAAACCGGTTTAAACTGGATAAAACCAAATTGAAACAGTTTAAACCGGATAAAATCAGACTGAACCGGTTCAAAACGGATAAAACCGGATTGAACCAGTTGAAACCCGTTTAAACCAGATGGAAACGGATAGAACCGGTTTAAACCGGATAAAACCGGATTGAACTGGTTTAATCCAGTTAAAACAGGATAGAACAGGATAGAACCAGTTTAATCCGATTTAAAAAGGATAGAACCGGATAGAACCGGTCTAAATGAGATAAAACCGGATTGAACTGGTTCAATCTGGTTTAAACCGGATAAAAACGGATTAAACCGTTTTAAAGCGCTTTAAACCGGATAAAACCAGATTGAACCAGTTTAAGCCGATTAAAACCGGATTGAACTGGTTTAAACCGGTCTAAACCGGATAAAACCGGTTTAAACCGGATAGAACCGGATAGAACCGGTTTAAACCGGATAAAACCGGATTGAACCGGTTTAAACCGGTTTAAACCGGATAAAACCGGATTGAACTGGTTTAAACCGGATAAAAACGGACTGAACCGGTTTAAACTGGTTTCAACCGGATAGAACTGGATAGAACCGGTTTAAACCGGATAAAACCGGATTGAAGCGGTTTAAACGGGTTAAAACCGGATAAAACCAGATTGAAACGCTTTAAACCGGATTGAACCGGCTTAAACCGGATAAAACCGGAATGAACTGGTTTAAACCGGTTTAAACCGGAAAAAACGGATTGAACCGGTTTAAACTGGATAAAACCGGATAGAACCGGTTTAATCCGGATTAAACCAGATAAAAACCGATTGAACCGGTTTAAACCGGTTTAAACCGGATAAAACCGGATTGAAGCGGTGTAAACCGGTTTAAACCGGATAGAACCGGTTTAAACCGGATAAAACCGGATTGAACCAGTTTGAACCGGTTTAAACCGGATAAAACCGGATTGATCCGGTATAAACCGGATAAAAACGGATTGAACCGGTTTAAACCGGCTTAAACCAGATAGAACCGGATAGAACCGGTTTAAACCGGAAGGAACCGGATAGAACCGGTTTAAACCCGATAAAACCGGATTGAACCGGTTTAAACCGGTTTAAAGTGGATAAAACCGGATTGAACTGGTTTAAACCGGATAAAACCGGATTGAACCGGTTTAAACTGGTTTCAACCGGATAGAACCGGATAGAACCGGTTTAAACTGGATAAAACCGGATTGAACCTGTTTAAACCGGTTTAAACTGGAGAAAACCGGATTGAAGAGGTTTAAACCGAATAAAACCGGATTGACCCGGTGTAATCCGGTTTAAACCGGATAAAACCGGATTGAACCGGTTCAAACCTGTTTAAACCGGATAAAACCAAATTGAACCAGTTTAAACCGGATAAAATCAGATTGAACTGGTTTAAAACGTATAAAACCGGATTGAACTAGTTTAAACCCTTTTAAACCAGATGGAAACGGATAGAACCGGTTTAAACCGGATAAAACCGGATTGAACCGGTTTAATCCAGTTAAAACAGGATAGAACAGGATAGAACCAGTTTAATCCGATTTAAAAAGGATAGAACCGGATAGAACCGGTTTAAACGAGATAAAACCGGATTGAACCGGTTTAAACTGGTTTAAACCGGATAAAACCGGATTGAAACGGTTCAAACTGGTTTAAACCGGATAAAACCGGATTAAACCGTGTTAAAGCGGTTTAAACCGGATAAAACCAGATTGAACCGGTTTAATCCGATTAAAACCGGATTGAACTGGTTTAAACTGGTCTAAACCGGATAAAACCGGATAAAACCGGATTGAACCGGTTTAAACCGGTTGAAACCGGATAAAACCAGACTGAACCGGCTTAAACCGGATAAAACCGGATAAAACTGGATTGAACCGGCTAAAACCGGTTTAAACCAGATAAAACCGGATTGAACTGGCTTAAACCGGTTTAAACTGGATAAAACCGGATTGAACCGGTTCAAACCGGTTTAAACCGGATAAAACTGGAATGAACTGTTTTAAACCGGTTAAAACGGATAGAAACGGTTTAAACCGGATAAAACCGGATTGAACCAGTTTAAACCGGTTTAAACCAGATAGAAATGGATAGAACTGGTTTAAACTGGATAAAACTGGAATGAACCGGTTTGAACTGGTCTAAACCAGATAAAACCGGATTGAACTGGTTTCAAACGGTTTAAACCGGATAAAACAAGATTGAACCGGTTTAAACCGGATAAAACCGGATTGAACCAGCTTAAACCGGTTAAAACCAGATAAAACCGGATTGATCCGGTTTAAACTGGTTTCAATCGGATAGAACCGGATAGAACCGGTTTAAACTGGATAAAACCGGATTGAACCGGCTTAAACCGGTTTAAACCGGATAAAACCAGATTGAACCGGTTTAAACCGGATAAAACCGGATTGAACCGGCTTAAACCGGTTTAAACCGGATAAAACAGGGTTGAATTGGTTTAAACCGGATGAAATCGGATTGAACAGGTTTAAACCGGTTTAAAGCATATAGAACTGGGTAAAACCGGTTGAAGCCGGATAAAACCGGATTGAACCGGTTTAAACCGGTTTACACCAGATAGAACCGGATAGAACCGGTTTAAACCAGATAAAACCGGATTGAACCGGTTTAAACCACATAAAACCGGATTGAAACAGTTTAAACCGGTTTAACCTGGAGAAAACCGGATGGAATAGTTTTAAACTGGATAAAACCTGATTGACCCAGTTTAAACCGGTTTAAACCGGATAAAACCGGAGTGAACTTGTTTAAACCGGATAAAAACGGATTGAACCGGTTTAAACCGGATAAAACCGGATTGAACCATTTCAAACCGGTTTTAAACGAATAAAACAGGATTGAACCGGTTTAAACCGGATAAAACCGGATTGAACCATTTCAAACCGGTTTTAAACGGATAAAACCGGAATGAACCGGTTTAAACTGGATGAAAACGGATTGAACCGGCTTAAACCGGTTTAAACCGGATAAAACCGGATTGAACCGGTTCAAACCGGATAGAACCGGAGAGATCCAGTTTAACCGGATAAAACCGGATTGAACCGGTTTAAACCGGTTTAAACCGGATAAAACCGGATTGAACTGGTTTAAACCGGTTTCAACCGGATAGAACTGGATAGAACCGGTTTAAACCGGATAACACCAGATTGAACCGGTTTTAAACCGGATAAAACCGGATTGAACCGGTTCAAACTGGTTTAAACCGGATCAAACCAGATTGAACCGGTTTAAACCGGATAAAACCGGATTGAACCGGCTTAAACCGGTTTAAACCGGATAAAACCGGATTGAACCGGTTCAAACTGGTTGAAACCGGATAAAACTTGATTGAACCGGTTCAAACCGGTTGAAACCGGATAAAACCGGAATGAACTGGTTTAAACCGGTTTAAAACGGATAGAACCGGATAGAAATGGTATAAACCGGATAAAACTGGATTGAACCGGTGTAAACCGGTTGAAACTGGATAAAAACGGATTGAAAGGGTTTAAACCGGTTTAAGCTGGATAAAACCGGAATGAACCGGCTTAAACAGGTCTAAACTGGATAAAACCCGATTGAACAGGCTTAAACTGGTATAAACAGCATAGAACCGGTTTAAACCGGATAAAACCGGATTGAACTGGTCTAAACCGGACAAAACCGGATTGAACTGGTTTCAACCGGTTTAAACCGGATAAAACAAGATTGAACCGGTTTAAACCGGATAAAACCGGATTGAACCAGCTTAAACCGGTTTAAACCGGATAAAACTGGGTTGAATTGGTTTAAACCAGATGAAATCGGATTGAACAGGTTTAAACCGGTTTAAACAGGATAAAACCGGATTGAACTGGTTTATACCGGTTTAAACCGGATAAAACCAGTTTAAACGGGATAAAACCAAATTGAACCAGTTTAAACCGGATAATACCAGATTGAACCGGATTAAGCCGGATAAAACCGGATTAACCGGTTTAAAGCGGTTTAAACCGGATAGAACAGGTTTAAACCGGATAAAACCGGATTGAACCGGTTCAAACCGTTTTAAACCGGATAAAACCCGATTGAACCGGTTCAAACCGGTTTAAACCGGATAAAACCGGATTGAACCGGTTCAACCAGATTTAAAACGGTTAAAACCAGATAGAACCGGTTCAAACCGGTTTAAACCGGATAAAACCAAATTGAACCAGTTTAAACCGGATAAAACCAGACTGAACCGGTTTAAAATGGATAAAACCAGATTGAACAAGTTTAAACCGGTTTAAACCAGATAGAAACGGATAGAACCGGTTTAAACCGGATAAAGATGGATTGAACCGGTTTGAACCGATCTAAACCGGATAGAACTGGTTTCAACCAGTTTAAACCGGATAAAACCAGATTGAACCGGTTTAAACCGGATAAAACTGGGTTGAATCGGTTTAAACCGGATGAAATCGGATTGAACAGGTTTAAACCTGTTTAAACCATATAGAACCGGGTAAAACCGGTTGAAACCGGATAAAACCGGATTGAACCGTATTAAACCGGATTCAACCGGATAGAACCGGATAGAACCGGTTTAAACCGGATAGAACCGGATAGAACCGGTTTAAACCGGATAAAACCGGATTGAACCGGTTTAAACCGGTTTAAAGTGGATAAAACCGGATTGAACTGGTTTAAACAGGATAAAACCAGATTGAACCGGTTGAAACCGGTTTCAACCGGATAGAACCGGATAGAACTGGTTTAAACTGGATAAAACCGGATTGAAACAGTCTAAACCGGTTTAAACTGGAGAAAACCGGATTGAATAGGTTTAAACTGGATAAAACCGGATTGACACAGTTTAAACCGGTTTAAACCGGATAAAACCGGATTGAACCTGTTCAAACCGGTTTAAACTGGATAAAACCAAATTGAAACAGTTTAAACCGGATAAAATCAGACTGAACCGGTTCAAAACGGATAAAACCGGATTGAACCAGTTGAAACCCGTTTAAACCAGATGGAAACGGATAGAACCGGTTTAAACCGGATAAAACCGGATTGAACTGGTTTAATCCAGTTAAAACAGGATAGAACAGGATAGAACCAGTTTAATCCGATTTAAAAAGGATAGAACCGGATAGAACCGGTCTACATGAGATAAAACCGGATTGAACTGGTTCAATCTGGTTTAAACCGGATAAAAACGGATTAAACCGTTTTAAAGCGCTTTAAACCGGATAAAACCAGATTGAACCAGTTTAAGCCGATTAAAACCGGATTGAACTGGTTTAAACCGGTCTAAACCGGATAAAACCGGTTTAAACCGGATAGAACCGGATAGAACCGGTTTAAACCGGATAAAACCGGATTGAACCGGTTTAAACCGGTTTAAACCGGATAAAACCGGATTGAACTGGTTTAAACCGGATAAAAACGGACTGAACCGGTTTAAACTGGTTTCAACCGGATAGAACTGGATAGAACCGGTTTAAACCGGATAAAACCGGATTGAAGCGGTTTAAACGGGTTAAAACCGGATAAAACCAGATTGAAACGGTTTAAACCGGATTGAACCGGCTTAAACCGGATAAAACCGGAATGAACTGGTTTAAACCGGTTTAAACCGGAAAAAACGGATTGAACCGGTTTAAACTGGATAAAACCGGATAGAACCGGTTTAATCCGGATTAAACCAGATAAAAACCGATTGAACCGGTTTAAACCGGTTTAAACCGGATAAAACCGGATTGAAGCGGTGTAAACCGGCTTAAACCGGATAGAACCGGTTTAAACCGGATAAAACCGGATTGAACCAGTTTGAACCGGTTTAAACCGGATAAAACCGGATTGATCCGATATAAACCGGATAAAAACGGATTGAACCGGTTTAAACCGGCTTAAACCAGATAGAACCGGATAGAACCGGTTTAAACCGGAAGGAACCGGATAGAACCGGTTTAAACCGGATAAAACCGGATTGAACCGGTTTAAACCGGTTTAAAGTGGATAAAACCGGATTGAACTGGTTTAAACCGGATAAAACCGGATTGAACCGGTTTAAACTGGTTTCAACCGGATAGAACCGGATAGAACCGGTTTAAACTGGATAAAACCGGATTGAACCTGTTTAAACCGGTTTAAACTGGAGAAAACCGGATTGAAGAGGTTTAAACCGAATAAAACCGGATTGACCCGGTGTAATCCGGTTTAAACCGGATAAAACCGGATTGAACCGGTTCAAACCTGTTTAAACCGGATAAAACCAAATTGAACCAGTTTAAACCGGATAAAATCAGATTGAACTGGTTTAAAACGTATAAAACCGGATTGAACCAGTTTAAACCCTTTTAAACCAGATGGAAACGGATAGAACCGGTTTAAACCGGATAAAACCGGATTGAACCGGTTTAATCCAGTTAAAACAGGATAGAACAGGATAGAACCAGTTTAATCCGATTTAAAAAGGATAGAACCGGATAGAACCGGTTTAAACGAGATAAAACCGGATTGAACCGGTTTAAACTGGTTTAAACCGGATAAAACCGGATTAAACCGTTTTAAAGCGGTTTAAACCGGATAAAACCAGATTGAACTGGTTTAATCCGATTAAAACCGGATTGAACTGGTTTAAACTGGTCTAAAACGGATAAAACCGGATAAAACCGGATTGAACCGGTTTAAACCGGTTGAAACCGGATAAAACCAGACTGAACCGGCTTAAACCGGATAAAACCGGATAAAACTGGATTGAACCGGCTAAAACCGGTTTAAACCAGATAAAACCGGATTGAACTGGCTTAAACCGGTTTAAACTGGATAAAACCGGATTGAACCGGTTCAAACCGGTTTAAACCGGATAAAACTGGAATGAACTGTTTTAAACCGGTTAAAACGGATAGAAACGGTTTAAACCGGATAAAACCGGATTGAACCAGTTTAAACCGGTTTAAACCAGATAGAAATGGATAGAACTGGTTTAAACTGGATAAAACTGGAATGAACCGGTTTGAACTGGTCTAAACCAGATAAAACCGGATTGAACTGGTTTCAAACGGTTTAAACCGGATAAAACAAGATTGAACCGGTTTAAACCGGATAAAACCGGATTGAACCAGCTTAAACCGGTTAAAACCAGATAAAACCGGATTGATCCGGTTTAAACTGGTTTCAATCGGATAGAACCGGATAGAACCGGTTTAAACTGGATAAAACCGGATTGAACCGGCTTAAACCGGTTTAAACCGGATAAAACCAGATTGAACCGGTTTAAACCGGATAAAACCGGATTGAACCGGCTTAAACCGGTTTAAACCGGATAAAACCGGATTGAACCGGTTCAAACAGGTTTAAACCGGATAAAACCGGAATGAACTGGTTTAAACCGGTTTAAAACGGATAGAACCGGATAGAAACGGTATAAACCGGATAAAACCGGATTGAACCGGTGTAAACCGGTTGAAACTGGATAAAAACGGATTGAAAGGGTTTAAACCGGTTTAAGCTGGATAAAACCGGAATGAACCGGCTTAAACAGGTCTAAACTGGATAAAACCCGATTGAACAGGCTTAAACTGGTATAAACAGCATAGAACCGGTTTAAACCGGATAAAACCGGATTGAACTGGTCTAAACCAGACAAAGCCGGATTGAACTGGTTTCAACCGGTTCAAATCGGTTAAACAAGATTGAACCGGTTTAAACCGGATAAAACCGGATTGAACCAGCTTAAACAGGTTTAAACCGGATAAAACAGGGTTGAATTGGTTTAAACCGGATGAAATCGGATTGAACAGGTTTAAACCGGTTTAAAACATATAGAACTGGGTAAAACCGGTTGAAGCTGGATAAAACCGGATTGAACCGGTTTAAACCGGTTTACACCAGATAGAACCGGATAGAACCGGTTTAAACCAGATAAAACCGGATTGAACCGGTTTAAACCACATAAAACCGGATTGAAACAGTCTAAACCGGTTTAACCTGGAGAAAACCGGATGGAATAGTTTTAAACTGGATAAAACCTGATTGACCCAGTTTAAACTGGTTTAAACCGGATAAAACCGGATTGAACCGGTTCAAACTGGTTTAAACTGGATAAAACCAAATTGAAACAGTTTAAACCGGATAAAATCAGTTTGAACCGGTTCAAAAAGGATAAAACAGGACTGAACCAGTTGAAACCCGTTTAAACCAGATGGAAACGGATAGAACCGGTTTAAACCGGATAAAACCGGATTGAACTGGTTTAATCCAGTTAAAACAGGATAGGACAGGATAGAACCAGTTTAATCCGATTTAAAAAGGATAGAACCGGATAGAACCAGTCTAAACGAGATAAAACCGGATTGAACCGGTTCAAACTGGTTTAAACCGGATAAAACCGGATTAAACCGTTTTAAAGCACTTTAAACCGGATAAAACCAGATTGAACCAGTTTAAGCCGATTAAAACCGGATTGAACTGGTTTAAACCGGTCTAAACCGGATAAAACCGGTTTAAACCGGATCAAACCAGATTGAACCGGTTTAAACCACATAAAACCGGATTGAACCGGTTCAAACCGGTTTAAACCAGATAAAACCGGAGTGAACTTGTTTAAACCGGATAAAAACGGATTGAACCGGTTTAAACCGGATAAAACCGGATTGAACCATTTCAAACCGGTTTTAAACGGATAAAACAGGAATGAACCGGTTTAAACCGGATAAAACCGGATTGAACCGTTTCAAACCGGTTTTAAACGGATAAAACCGGAATGAACCGGTTTAAACCGGATAAACTGGATAAAACCGGATATAACCGGTTTAAACTGGATAAAACCGGAATGAACTGGTTTAAACCGGATAAAACCGGTTTAAACCAGATAAATCCGGATTGAACCGGTTTAAACCGGTTTCAACCGGATAGAACCGGAATGAACTGGTCTAAACCGGATAAAACCGGTTTAAACCAGATAAAACCGGATTGAACCAGTTCAAACCGGTTTAAACCGGATAAAACCGGAATGAACTGGTTTAAACCGGATAAATCCGGATTGAACCGGATGAAACCGGTTGAAAGCGGATATAAACGGATTGAAGCAGTTTAAACCGGTTTAAAACTGATAAAACCGGATTGAACCATTTCAAACCGGTTTTAAACGGATAAAACAGGAATGAACCGGTTTAAACCGGATAACACCGGATTGAACCGTTTCAAACCGGTTTTAAACGGATAAAACCGGAATGAACCGGTTTAAACTGGATGAAACCGGATTGAACCGGCTTAAACCGGTTTAAACCGGATAAAACCGGATTGAACCGGTTCAAACCGGATAGTACCGGATAGAACCAGTTTAACCGGATAAAACCGGATTGAACCGGTTTAAACCGGTTTAAACCGGATAAAACCGGATTGAACTGGTTTAAACCGGTTTCAACCGGATAGAACTGGATAGAACCGGTTTAAACCGGATAAAACCTGATTGAACCGGTTTTAAACCGGATAAAACCGGATTGAACCGGTTTAAACCGGATAAAAACGGATTGAACCGGTTTAAACTGGTTTCAACCGGATAGAACCGGATAGAACCGGTTTAAACTGGAGAAAACCGGATTGAACTGTCTTAAACCGGTTTAAACCGGATAAAACCGGATTGAACCGGTTCAAACTGGTTTAAACCGGATCAAACCAGATTGAACCGGTTTAAACCGGATAAAACCGGATTGAACCGGCTTAAACCGGTTTAAACCGGATAAAACCGGATTGAACCGGTTCAAACTGGTTGAAACCGGATAAAACCGGATTGAACCGGTTCAAACCGGTTGAAACCGGATAAAACCGGAATGAACTGGTTTAAACCGGTTTAAAACGGATAGAACCGGATAGAAATGGTATAAACCGGATAAAACTGGATTGAACCGGTGTAAACCGTTTGAAACTGGATAAAAACGGATTGAAAGGGTTTAAACCGGTTTAAGCTGGATAAAACCGGAATGAACCGGCTTAAGCAGGTCTAAACTGGATAAAACCCGATTGAACAGGCTTAAACTGGTATAAACAGCATAGAACCAGTTTAAACCGGATAAAACCGGATTGAACTGGTCTAAACCGGACAAAACCGGATTGAACTGGTTTCAACCGGTTTAAACCGGATAAAACAAGATTGAACCGGTTTAAACCGGATAAAACCGGATTGAACCAGCTTAAACCGGTTTAAACCGGATAAAACTGGGTTGAATTGGTTGAAACCAGATGAAATCAGATTGAACAGGTTTAAACCGGTTTAAACCGTATAGAACTGGGTAAAACGGGTGGAAGCCGGATAAAACCGGATTGATCCGGTTTAAACCGTTTAAACAGGATAAAACCTGATTGAACTGGTTTATACCGGTTTAAACCGGATAAAACCAGTTTAAACGGGATAAAACAAAATTGAACCAGTTTAAACCGGATAATACCAGATTGAACTGGATTAAGCCGGATAAAACCGGATTAACCGGTTTAAAGCGGTTTAAACCGGATAGAACAGGTTTAAACCGGATAAAACCGGATTGAACCGGTTCAAACCGTTTTAAACCGGATAAAACCGGATTGAACCGGTTCAAACCGGTTTAAACCGGATAAAACCAGATTGAACCGGTTCAACCAGATTTAAAACGGTTAAAACCGGATTGAACCGGTTCAAACCGGTTTAAACCGGATAAAACCAAATTGAACCAGTTTAAACCGGATAAAACCAGACTGAACCGGTTTAAAATGGATAAAACCAGATTGAACCAGTTTAAACCGGTTTAAACCAGATAGAAACGGATAGAACCGGTTTAAACCGGATAAAGACGGATTGAACCGGTTTGAACCGGTCTAAACCGGATAGAACCGGTTTCAACCAGTTTAAACCGGATAAAACCAGATTGAACCGGTTTAAACCGGATAAAACTGGGTTGAATCGGTTTAAACCGGATGAAATCGGATTGAACAGGTTTAAACCTGTTTAAACCATATAGAACCGGGTAAAACCGGTTGAAACCGGATAAAACCGGATTGAACCGTATTAAACCGGTTTCAACCGGATAGAACCGGATAGAACCGGTTTAAACCGGATAGAAACGGATAGAACCGGTTTAAACCGGATAAAACCGGATTGAACTGGTTTAAACAGGATAAAACCAGATTGAACCGGTTGAAACCGGTTTCAACCGGATAGAACCGGATAGAACTGGTTTAAACTGGATAAAACCGGATTGAAACAGTCTAAACCGGTTTAAACTGGAGAAAACCGGATTGAATAGGTTTAAACTGGATAAAACCGGATTGACCCAGTTTAAACCGGTTTAAACCGGATAAAACCGGATTGAACCGGTTCAAACCGGTTTAAACTGGATAAAACCAAATTGAAACAGTTTAAACCGGATAAAATCAGATTGAACCGGTTCAAAACGGATAAAACCGGATTGAACCAGTTGAAACCCGTTTAAACCAGATGGAAACGGATAGAACCGGTTTAAACCGGATAAAACCGGATTGAACTGGTTTAATCCAGTTAAAACAGGATAGAACAGGATAGAACCAGTTTAATCCGATTTAAAAAGGATAGAACCGGATAGAACCGGTCTAAATGAGATAAAACCGGATTGAACTGGTTCAAACTGGTTTAAACCGGATAAAAACGGATTAAACCGTTTTAAAGCGCTTTAAACCGGATAAAACCAGATTGAACCAGTTTAAGCCGATTAAAACCGGATTGAACTGGTTTAAACCGGTCTAAACCGGATAAAACCGGATTGAACTGGTTTAAACCGGATAAAAACGGACTGAACCGGTTTAAACTGGTTTCAACCGGATAGAACTGGATAGAACCGGTTTAAACCGGATAAAACCGGATTGAAGCGGTTTAAACGGGTTAAAACCGGATAAAACCAGATTGAGACGGTTTAAACCGGATTGAACCGGCTTAAACCGGATAAAACCGGAATGAACTGGTTTAAACCGGTTTAAACCGGAAAAAACGGATTGAACCGGTTTAAACTGGATAAAACCAGATAGAACCGGTTTAATCCGGATTAAACCAGATAAAAACCGATTGAACCGGTTTAAACCGGTTTAAACCGGATAAAACCGGATTGAAGCGTTGTAAACCGGTTTAAACCGGATAGAACCGGTTTAAACCGGATAAAACCGGATTGAACCAGTTTGAACCGGTTTAAACCGGATAAAACCGGATTGATCCGGTATAAACCAGATAAAAACGGATTGAACCGGTTTAAACCGGCTTAAACCAGATAGAACCGGATAGAACCGGTTTAAACCGGAAGGAACCGAATAGAACCGGTTTAAACCGGATAAAACCGGATTGAACCGGTTTAAACCGGTTTAAAGTGGATAAAACCGGATTGAACTGGTTTAAACCGGATAAAACCGGATTGAACCGGTTTAAACTGGTTTCAACCGGATAGAACCGGATAGAACCGGTTTAAACTGGATAAAACCGGATTGAACCTGTTTAAACCGGTTTAAACTGGAGAAAACCGGTTTGAAGAGGTTTAAACCGAATAAAACCGGATTGACCCGGTTTAATCCGGTTTAAACCGGATAAAACCGGATTGAACCGGTTCAGACCTGTTTAAACCGGATAAAACCAAATTGAACCAGTTTAAACCGGATAAAATCAGATTGAACTGGTTTAAAACGTATAAAACCGGATTGAACCAGTTTAAACCCTTTTAAACCAGATGGAAACGGATAGAACCGGTTTAAACCGGATAAAACCGGATTGAACTGGTTTAATCCAGTTAAAACAGGATAGAACAGGATAGAACCAGTTTAATCCGATTTAAAAAGGATAGAACCGGATAGAACCGGTTTAAACGAGATAAAACCGGATTGAACCGGTTTAAACTGGTTTAAACCGGATAAAACCGGATTCAAACGGTTCAAACTGGTTTAAACCGGATAAAACCGGATTAAACCGTTTTAAAGCGGTTTAAACCGGATAAAACCAGATTGAACCGGTTTAATCCGATTAAAACCGGATTGAACTGGTTTAAACTGGTCTAAACCGGATAAAACCGGATAAAACCGGATTGAACCGGCTAAAACCGGTTTAAACCAGATAAAACCGGATTGAACTGGCTTAAACCGGTTTAAACTGGATAAAACCGGATTGAACCGGTTCAAACCGGTTTAAACCGGATAAAACTGGAATGAACTGTTTTAAACCGGTTAAAACGGATAGAAACGGTTTAAACCGGATAAAACCGGATTGAACCAGTTTAAACCGGTTTAAACCAGATAGAAATGGATAGAACTGGTTTAAACTGGATAAAACTGGAATGAACCGGTTTGAACTGGTCTAAACCAGATAAAACCGGATTGAACTGGTTTCAAACGGTTTAAACCGGATAAAACAAGATTGAACCGGTTTAAACCGGATAAAACCGGATTGAACCAGCTTAAACCGGTTAAAACCAGATAAAACCGGATTGATCCGGTTTAAACTGGTTTCAATCGGATAGAACCGGATAGAACCGGTTTAAACTGGATAAAACCGGATTGAACCGGCTTAAACCGGTTTAAACCGGATAAAACCAGATTGAACCGGTTTAAACCGGATAAAACCGGATTGAACCGGCTTAAACCGGTTTAAACCGGATAAAACCGGATTGAACCGGTTCAAACAGGTTTAAACCGGATAAAACCGGAATGAACTGGTTTAAACCGGTTTAAAACGGATAGAACCGGATAGAAACGGTATAAACCGGATAAAACCGGATTGAACCGGTGTAAACCGGTTGAAACTGGATAAAAACGGATTGAAAGGGTTTAAACCGGTTTAAGCTGGATAAAACCGGAATGAACCGGCTTAAACAGGTCTAAACTGGATAAAACCCGATTGAACAGGCTTAAACTGGTATAAACAGCATAGAACCGGTTTAAACCGGATAAAACCGGATTGAACTGGTCTAAACCAGACAAAGCCGGATTGAACTGGTTTCAACCGGTTCAAATCGGTTAAACAAGATTGAACCGGTTTAAACCGGATAAAACCGGATTGAACCAGCTTAAACCGGTTTAAACCGGATAAAACAGGGATGAATTGGTTTAAACCAGATGAAATCGAATTGAACAGGTTTAAACCGGTTTAAAACATATAGAACTGGGTAAAACCGGTTGAAGCCGGATAAAACCGGATTGAACCGGTTTAAACCGGTTTACACCAGATAGAACCGGATAGAACCGGTTTAAACCAGATAAAACCAGATTGAACCGGTTTAAACCACATAAAACCGGATTGAAACAGTCTAAACCGGTTTAACCTGGAGAAAACCGGATGGAATAGTTTTAAACTGGATAAAACCTGATTGACCCAGTTTAAACTGGTTTAAACCGGATAAAACCGGATTGAACCGGTTCAAACTGGTTTAAACTGGATAAAACCAAATTGAAACAGTTTAAACCGGATAAAATCAGTTTGAACCGGTTCAAAAAGGATAAAACAGGACTGAACCAGTTGAAACCCGTTTAAACCAGATGGAAACGGATAGAACCGGTTTAAACCGGATAAAACCGGATTGAACTGGTTTAATCCAGTTAAAACAGGATAGGACAGGATAGAACCAGTTTAATCCGATTTAAAAAGGATAGAACCGGATAGAACCAGTCTAAACGAGATAAAACCGGATTGAACCGGTTCAAACTGGTTTAAACCGGATAAAACCGGATTAAACCGTTTTAAAGCGCTTTAAACCGGATAAAACCAGATTGAACCAGTTTAAGCCGATTAAAACCGGATTGAACTGGTTTAAACCGGTCTAAACCGGATAAAACCGGTTTAAACCGGATCAAACCAGATTGAACCGGTTTAAACCACATAAAACCGGATTGAACCGGTTCAAACCAGTTTAAACCGGATAAAACCGGAGTGAACTTGTTTAAACCGGATAAAAACGGATTGAACCGGTTTAAACCGGATAAAACCGGATTGAACCATTTCAAACCGGTTTTAAACGGATAAAACAGGAATGAACCGGTTTAAACCGGATAAAACCGGATTGAACCGTTTCAAACCGGTTTTAAACGGATAAAACCGGAATGAACCGGTTTAAACTGGATGAAACCGGATTGAACTGGCTCAAACCGGTTTAAACCGGATAAAACCGGATTGAACCGGTTCAAACCGGATAGAACCGGAGAGAACCAGTTTAACCGGATAAAACCGGATTGAACCGGTTTAAACCGGTTTAAACCGGATAAAACCGGATTGAACTGGTTTAAACCGGTTTCAACCGGATAGAACTGGATAGAACCGGTTTAAACCGGATAAAACCAGATTGAACTGGTTTTAAACCGGATAAAACCGGATTGAACCGGTTTAAACCGGATAAAACCGGATTGAACCGGTTTAAACTGGTTTCAACCGGATAGAACCGGATAGAACCGGTTTAAACTGGATAAAACCGGATTGAACCGGCTTAAACCGGTTTAAACCGGATAAAACCGGATTGAACCGGTTCAAACTGGTTTAAACCGGATCAAACCAGATTGAACCGGTTTAAACCGGATAAAACCGGATTGAACCGGCTTAAACCGGTTTAAACCGGATAAAACCGGATTGAACCAGTTCAAACTGGTTGAAACCGGATAAAACTGGATTGAACCGGTTCAAACCGGTTGAAACCGGATAAAACCGGAATGAACTGGTTTAAACCGGTTTAAAACGGATAGAACCGGATAGAAATGGTATAAACCGGATAAAACTGGATTGAACCGGTGTAAACCGGTTGAAACTGGATAAAAACGGATTGAAAGGGTTTAAACCGGTTTAAGCTGGATAAAACCGGAATGAACCGGCTTAAACAGGTCTAAACTGGATAAAACCCGATTGAACAGGCTTAAACTGGTATAAACAGCATAGAACCGGTTTAAACCGGATAAAACCGGATTGAACTGGTCTAAACCGGACAAAACCGGATTGAACTGGTTTCAACCGGTTTAAACCGGATAAAACAAGATTGAACCGGTTTAAACCGGATAAAACCGGATTGAACCAGCTTAAACCGGTTTAAACCGGATAAAACTGGGTTGAATTGGTTCAAACCAGATGAAATCGGATTGAACAGGTTTAAACCGGTTTAAACCGTATAGAACTGGGTAAAACGGGTGGAAGCCGGATAAAACCGGATTGATCCGGTTTAAACCGGTTTAAACAGGATAAAACCGGATTGAACTGGTTTATACTGGTTTAAACCGGATAAAACCAGTTTAAACGGGATAAAACCAAATTGAACCAGTTTAAACCGGATAATACCAGATTGAACCGGATTAAGCCGGATAAAACCGGATTAACCGGTTTAAAGCGGTTTAAACCGGATAGAACAGGTTTAAACCGGATAAAACCGGATTGAACCGGTTCAAACCGTTTTAAACCGGATAAAACCGGATTGAACCGGTTCAAACCGGTTTAAACCGGATAAAACCGGATTGAACCGGTTCAACCAGATTTAAAACGGTTAAAACCGGATAGAACCGATTCAAACCGGTTTAAACCAGATAAAACCAAATTGAACCAGTTTAAACCAGATAAAACCAGACTGAACCGGTTTAAAATGGATAAAACCAGATTGAACCAGTTTAAACCGGTTTAAACCAGATAGAAATGGATAGAACCGGTTTAAACCGGATAAAGACGGATTGAACCGGTTTGAACCGGTCTAAACCGGATAGAACCGGTTTCAACCAGTTAAAACCGGATAAAACCAGATTGAACCGGTTTAAACCGGATAAAACTGGGTTGAATCGGTTTAAACCGGATGAAATCGGATTGAACAGGTTTACATCTGTTTAAACCATATAGAACCGGGTAAAACCGGTTGAAACCGGATAAAACCGGATTGAACCGTATTAAACCGGTTTCAACCGGATAGAACCGGATAGAACCGGTTTAAACCGGATAGAACCGGATAGAACCGGTTTAAACCGGATAAAACCGGATTGAACCGGTTTAAACTGGTTTAAAGTGGATAAAACCGGATTGAACTGGTTTAAACAGGATAAAACCGGATTGAACCGGTTGAAACCGGTTTCAACCGGATTGAAACAGTCTAAACCGGTTTAAACTGGAGAAAACCAGATTGAATAGGTTTAAACTGGATAAAACCGGATTGACCCAGTTTAAACGGGTTTAAACCGGATAAAACCGGATTGAAACGGTTCAAACCGGTTTAAACCGGATAAAACCAAATTGAAACAGTTTAAACCGGATAAAATCAGATTGAACCGGTTCAAAACGGATAAAACCGGATTGAACCAGTTGAAACCCGTTTAAACCAGATGGAAACGGATAGAACCGGTTTAAACCGGATAAAACCGGATTGAACTGGTTTAATCCAGTTAAAACAGGATAGAACAGGATAGAACCAGTTTAATCCGATTTAAAAAGGATAGAACCGGATAGAACCGGTCTAAATGAGATAAAACCGGATTGAACTGGTTCAAACTGGTTTAAACCGGATAAAACCGGATTAAACCGTTTTAAAGCGCTTTAAACCGGATAAAACCAGATTGAACCAGTTTAAGCCGATTAAAACCGGATTGAACTGGTTTAAACCGGTCTAAACCGGATAAAACCGGTTTAAACCGGATAGAACCGGATAGAACCGGTTTAAACCGGATAAAACCGGATTGAACCGGTTTAAACCGGTTTAAACCGGATAAAACCGGATTGAACTGGTTTAAACCGGATAAAAACGGACTGAACCGGTTTAAACTGGTTTCAACCGGATAGAACTGGATAGAACCGGTTTAAACCGGATAAAACCGGATTGAACCGGTGTAAACCGGTTGAAACTGGATAAAAACGGATTGAAAGGGTTTAAACCGGTTTAAGCTGGATAAAACCGGAATGAACCGGCTTAAACAGGTCTAAACTGGATAAAACCCGATTGAACAGGCTTAAACTGGTATAAACAGCATAGAACCGGTTTAAACCGGATAAAACCGGATTGAACTGGTCTAAACCAGACAAAGCCGGATTGAACTGGTTTCAACCGGTTCAAATCGGTTAAACAAGATTGAACCGGTTTAAACCGGATAAAACAGGATTGAACCAGCTTAAACCGGTTTAAACCGGATAAAACAGGGTTGAATTGGTTTAAACCGGATGAAATCGAATTGAACAGGTTTAAACCGGTTTAAAACATATAGAACTGGGTAAAACCGGTTGAAGCCGGATAAAACCGGATTGAACCGGTTTAAACCGGTTTACACCAGATAGAACCGGATAGAACCGGTTTAAACCAGATAAAACCAGATTGAACCGGTTTAAACCACATAAAACCGGATTGAAACAGTCTAAACCGGTTTAACCTGGAGAAAACCGGATGGAATAGTTTTAAACTGGATAAAACCTGATTGACCCAGTTTAAACTGGTTTAAACCGGATAAAACCGGATTGAACCGGTTCAAACTGGTTTAAACTGGATAAAACCAAATTGAAACAGTTTAAACCGGATAAAATCAGTTTGAACCGGTTCAAAAAGGATAAAACAGGACTGAACCAGTTGAAACCCGTTTAAACCAGATGGAAACGGATAGAACCGGTTTAAACCGGATAAAACCGGATTGAACTGGTTTAATCCAGTTAAAACAGGATAGGACAGGATAGAACCAGTTTAATCCGATTTAAAAAGGATAGAACCGGATAGAACCAGTCTAAACGAGATAAAACCGGATTGAACCGGTTCAAACTGGTTTAAACCGGATAAAACCGGATTAAACCGTTTTAAAGCGCTTTAAACCGGATAAAACCAGATTGAACCAGTTTAAGCCGATTAAAACCGGATTGAACTGGTTTAAACCGGTCTAAACCGGATAAAACCGGTTTAAACCGGATCAAACCAGATTGAACCGGTTTAAACCACATAAAACCGGATTGAACCGGTTCAAACCGGTTTAAACCGGATAAAACCGGAGTGAACTTGTTTAAACCGGATAAAAACGGATTGAACCGGTTTAAACCGGATAAAACCGGATTGAACCATTTCAAACCGGTTTTAAACGGATAAAACAGGAATGAACCGGTTTAAACCGGATAAAACCGGATTGAACCGTTTCAAACCGGTTTTAAACGGATAAAACCGGAATGAACCGGTTTACACTGGATGAAACCGGATTGAACTGGCTTAAACCGGTTTAAACCGGATAAAACCGGATTGAACTGGTTTAAACCGGTTTCAACCGGATAGAACTGGATAGAACCGGTTTAAACCGGATAAAACCGGATTGAACCGGTTCAAACCGGTTTAAACCGGATAAAACCGGATTGAACCGGTTCAACCAGATTTAAAACGGTTAAAACCGGATAGAACCGATTCAAACCGGTTTAAACCAGATAAAACCAAATTGAACCAGTTTAAACCGGATAAAACCAGACTGAACCGGTTTAAAATGGATAAAACCAGATTGAACCAGTTTAAACCGGTTTAAACCAGATAGAAACGGATAGAACCGGTTTAAACCGGATAAAGACGGATTGAACCGGTTTGAACCGGTCTAAACCGGATAGAACCGGTTTCAACCAGTTAAAACCGGATAAAACCAGATTGAACCGGTTTAAACCGGATAAAACTGGGTTGAATCGGTTTAAACCGGATGAAATCGGATTGAACAGGTTTAAATCTGTTTAAACCATATAGAACCGGGTAAAACCGGTTGAAACCGGATAAAACCGGATTGAACCGTATTAAACCGGTTTCAACCGGATAGAACCGGATAGAACCGGTTTAAACCGGATAGAACCGGATAGAACCGGTTTAAACCGGATAAAACCGGATTGAACCGGTTTAAACCGGTTTAAAGTGGATAAAACCGGATTGAACTGGTTTAAACAGGATAAAACCGGATTGAACCGGTTGAAACCGGTTTCAACCGGATTGAAACAGTCTAAACCGGTTTAAACTGGAGAAAACCAGATTGAATAGGTTTAAACTGGATAAAACCGGATTGACCCAGTTTAAACGGGTTTAAACCGGATAAAACCGGATTGAAACGGTTCAAACCGGTTTAAACCGGATAAAACCAAATTGAAACAGTTTAAACCGGATAAAATCAGATTGAACCGGTTCAAAACGGATAAAACCGGATTGAACCAGTTGAAACCCGTTTAAACCAGATGGAAACGGATAGAACCGGTTTAAACCGGATAAAACCGGATAGAACTGGTTTAATCCAGTTAAAACAGGATAGAACAGGATAGAACCAGTTTAATCCGATTTAAAAAGGATAGAACCGGATAGAACCGGTCTAAATGAGATAAAACCGGATTGAACTGGTTCAAACTGGTTTAAACCGGATAAAACCGGATTAAACCGTTTTAAAGCGCTTTAAACCGGATAAAACCAGATTGAACCAGTTTAAGCCGATTAAAACCGGATTGAACTGGTTTAAACCGGTCTAAACCGGATAAAACCGGTTTAAACCGGATAGAACCGGATAGAACCGGTTTAAACCGGATAAAACCGGATTGAACCGGTTTAAACCGGTTTAAACCGGATAAAACAGGGATGAATTGGTTTAAACCAGATGAAATCGAATTGAACAGGTTTAAACCGGTTTAAAACATATAGAACTGGGTAAAACCGGTTGAAGCCGGATAAAACCGGATTGAACCGGTTTAAACCGGTTTACACCAGATAGAACCGGATAGAACCGGTTTAAACCAGATAAAACCAGATTGAACCGGTTTAAACCACATAAAACCGGATTGAAACAGTCTAAACCGGTTTAACCTGGAGAAAACCGGATGGAATAGTTTTAAACTGGATAAAACCTGATTGACCCAGTTTAAACTGGTTTAAACCGGATAAAACCGGATTGAACCGGTTCAAACTGGTTTAAACTGGATAAAACCAAATTGAAACAGTTTAAACCGGATAAAATCAGTTTGAACCGGTTCAAAAAGGATAAAACAGGACTGAACCAGTTGAAACCCGTTTAAACCAGATGGAAACGGATAGAACCGGTTTAAACCGGATAAAACCGGATTGAACTGGTTTAATCCAGTTAAAACAGGATAGGACAGGATAGAACCAGTTTAATCCGATTTAAAAAGGATAGAACCGGATAGAACCAGTCTAAACGAGATAAAACCGGATTGAACCGGTTCAAACTGGTTTAAACCGGATAAAACCGGATTAAACCGTTTTAAAGCGCTTTAAACCGGATAAAACCAGATTGAACCAGTTTAAGCCGATTAAAACCGGATTGAACTGGTTTAAACCGGTCTAAACCGGATAAAACCGGTTTAAACCGGATCAAACCAGATTGAACCGGTTTAAACCACATAAAACCGGATTGAACCGGTTCAAACCGGTTTAAACCGGATAAAACCGGAGTGAACTTGTTTAAACCGGATAAAAACGGATTGAACCGGTTTAAACCGGATAAAACCGGATTGAACCATTTCAAACCGGTTTTAAACGGATAAAACAGGAATGAACCGGTTTAAACCGGATAAAACCGGATTGAACCGTTTCAAACCGGTTTTAAACGGATAAAACCGGAATGAACCGGTTTAAACTGGATGAAACCGGATTGAACTGGCTCAAACCGGTTTAAACCGGATAAAACCGGATTGAACCGGTTCAAACCGGATAGAACCGGAGAGAACCAGTTTAACCGGATAAAACCGGATTGAACCGGTTTAAACCGGTTTAAACCGGATAAAACCGGATTGAACTGGTTTAAACCGGTTTCAACCGGATAGAACTGGATAGAACCGGTTTAAACCGGATAAAACCAGATTGAACCGGTTTTAAACCGGATAAAACCGGATTGAACCGGTTTAAACCGGATAAAACCGGATTGAACCGGTTTAAACTGGTTTCAACCGGATAGAACCGGATAGAACCGGTTTAAACTGGATAAAACCGGATTGAACCGGCTTAAACCGGTTTAAACCGGATAAAACCGGATTGAACCGGTTCAAACTGGTTTAAACCGGATCAAACCAGATTGAACCGGTTTAAACCGGATAAAACCGGATTGAACCGGCTTAAACCGGTTTAAACCGGATAAAACCGGATTGAACCGGTTCAAACTGGTTGAAACCGGATAAAACTGGATTGAACCGGTTCAAACCGGTTGAAACCGGATAAAACCGGAATGAACTGGTTTAAACCGGTTTAAAACGGATAGAACCGGATAGAAATGGTATAAACCGGATAAAACTGGATTGAACCGGTGTAAACCGGTTGAAACTGGATAAAAACGGATTGAAAGGGTTTAAACCGGTTTAAGCTGGATAAAACCGGAATGAACCGGCTTAAACAGGTCTAAACTGGATAAAACCCGATTGAACAGGCTTAAACTGTTATAAACAGCATAGAACCGGTTTAAACCGGATAAAACCGGATTGAACTGGTCTAAACCGGACAAAACCGGATTGAACTGGTTTCAACCGGTTTAAACCGGATAAAACAAGATTGAACCGGTTTAAACCGGATAAAACCGGATTGAACCAGCTTAAACCGGTTTAAACCGGATAAAACTGGGTTGAATTGGTTGAAACCAGATGAAATCGGATTGAACAGGTTTAAACCGGTTTAAACCGTATAGAACTGGGTAAAACGGGTGGAAGCCGGATAAAACCGGATTGATCCGGTTTAAACCGGTTTAAACAGGATAAAACCGGATTGAACTGGTTTATACTGGTTTAAACCGGATAAAACCAGTTTAAACGGGATAAAACCAAATTGAACCAGTTTAAACCGGATAATACCAGATTGAACCGGATTAAGCCGGATAAAACCGGATTAACCGGTTTAAAGCGGTTTAAACCGGATAGAACAGGTTTAAACCGGATAAAACCGGATTGAACCGGTTCAAACCGTTTTAAACCGGATAAAACCGGATTGAACCGGTTCAAACCGGTTTAAACCGGATAAAACCGGATTGAACCGGTTCAACCAGATTTAAAACGGTTAAAACCGGATAGAACCGATTCAAACCGGTTTAAACCAGATAAAACCAAATTGAACCAGTTTAAACCGGATAAAACCAGACTGAACCGGTTTAAAATGGATAAAACCAGATTGAACCAGTTTAAACCGGTTTAAACCAGATAGAAATGGATAGAACCGGTTTAAACCGGATAAAGACGGATTGAACCGGTTTGAACCGGTCTAAACCGGATAGAACCGGTTTCAACCAGTTAAAACCGGATAAAACCAGATTGAACCGGTTTAAACCGGATAAAACTGGGTTGAATCGGTTTAAACCGGATGAAATCGGATTGAACAGGTTTAAATCTGTTTAAACCATATAGAACCGGGTAAAACCGGTTGAAACCGGATAAAACCGGATTGAACCGTATTAAACCGGTTTCAACCGGATAGAACCGGATAGAACCGGTTTAAACCGGATAGAACCGGATAGAACCGGTTTAAACCGGATAAAACCGGATTGAACCGGTTTAAACCGGTTTAAAGTGGATAAAACCGGATTGAACTGGTTTAAACAGGATAAAACCGGATTGAACCGGTTGAAACCGGTTTCAACCGGATTGAAACAGTCTAAACCGGTTTAAACTGGAGAAAACCAGATTGAATAGGTTTAAACTGGATAAAACCGGATTGACCCAGTTTAAACGGGTTTAAACCGGATAAAACCGGATTGAAACGGTTCAAACCGGTTTAAACCGGATAAAACCAAATTGAAACAGTTTAAACCGGATAAAATCAGATTGAACCGGTTCAAAACGGATAAAACCGGATTGAACCAGTTGAAACCCGTTTAAACCAGATGGAAACGGATAGAACCGGTTTAAACCGGATAAAACCGGATTGAACTGGTTTAATCCAGTTAAAACAGGATAGAACAGGATAGAACCAGTTTAATCCGATTTAAAAAGGATAGAACCGGATAGAACCGGTCTAAATGAGATAAAACCGGATTGAACTGGTTCAAACTGGTTTAAACCGGATAAAACCGGATTAAACCGTTTTAAAGCGCTTTAAACCGGATAAAACCAGATTGAACCAGTTTAAGCCGATTAAAACCGGATTGAACTGGTTTAAACCGGTCTAAACCGGATAAAACCGGTTTAAACCGGATAGAACCGGATAGAACCGGTTTAAACCGGATAAAACCGGATTGAACCGGTTTAAACCGGTTTAAACCGGATAAAACCGGATTGAACTGGTTTAAACCGGATAAAAACGGACTGAACCGGTTTAAACTGGTTTCAACCGGATAGAACTGGATAGAACCGGTTTAAACCGGATAAAACCGGATTGAACCGGTGTAAACCGGTTGAAACTGGATAAAAACGGATTGAAAGGGTTTAAACCGGTTTAAGCTGGATAAAACCGGAATGAACCGGCTTAAACAGGTCTAAACTGGATAAAACCCGATTGAACAGGCTTAAACTGGTATAAACAGCATAGAACCGGTTTAAACCGGATAAAACCGGATTGAACTGGTCTAAACCAGACAAAGCCGGATTGAACTGGTTTCAACCGGTTCAAATCGGTTAAACAAGATTGAACCGGTTTAAACCGGATAAAACAGGATTGAACCAGCTTAAACCGGTTTAAACCGGATAAAACAGGGTTGAATTGGTTTAAACCGGATGAAATCGAATTGAACAGGTTTAAACCGGTTTAAAACATATAGAACTGGGTAAAACCGGTTGAAGCCGGATAAAACCGGATTGAACCGGTTTAAACCGGTTTACACCAGATAGAACCGGATAGAACCGGTTTAAACCAGATAAAACCAGATTGAACCGGTTTAAACCACATAAAACCGGATTGAAACAGTCTAAACCGGTTTAACCTGGAGAAAACCGGATGGAATAGTTTTAAACTGGATAAAACCTGATTGACCCAGTTTAAACTGGTTTAAACCGGATAAAACCGGATTGAACCGGTTCAAACTGGTTTAAACTGGATAAAACCAAATTGAAACAGTTTAAACCGGATAAAATCAGTTTGAACCGGTTCAAAAAGGATAAAACAGGACTGAACCAGTTGAAACCCGTTTAAACCAGATGGAAACGGATAGAACCGGTTTAAACCGGATAAAACCGGATTGAACTGGTTTAATCCAGTTAAAACAGGATAGGACAGGATAGAACCAGTTTAATCCGATTTAAAAAGGATAGAACCGGATAGAACCAGTCTAAACGAGATAAAACCGGATTGAACCGGTTCAAACTGGTTTAAACCGGATAAAACCGGATTAAACCGTTTTAAAGCGCTTTAAACCGGATAAAACCAGATTGAACCAGTTTAAGCCGATTAAAACCGGATTGAACTGGTTTAAACCGGTCTAAACCGGATAAAACCGGTTTAAACCGGATCAAACCAGATTGAACCGGTTTAAACCACATAAAACCGGATTGAACCGGTTCAAACCGGTTTAAACCGGATAAAACCGGAGTGAACTTGTTTAAACCGGATAAAAACGGATTGAACCGGTTTAAACCGGATAAAACCGGATTGAACCATTTCAAACCGGTTTTAAACGGATAAAACAGGAATGAACCGGTTTAAACCGGATAAAACCGGATTGAACCGTTTCAAACCGGTTTTAAACGGATAAAACCGGAATGAACCGGTTTAAACTGGATGAAACCGGATTGAACTGGCTTAAACCGGTTTAAACCGGATAAAACCGGATTGAACCGGTTCAAACCGGATAGAACCGGAGAGAACCAGTTTAACCGGATAAAACCGGATTGAACCGGTTTAAACCGGTTTAAACCGGATAAAACCGGATTGAACTGGTTTAAACCGGTTTCAACCGGATAGAACTGGATAGAACCGGTTTAAACCGGATAAAACCAGATTGAACCGGTTTTAAACCGGATAAAACCGGATTGAACCGGTTTAAACCGGATAAAACCGGATTGAACCGGTTTAAACTGGTTTCAACCGGATAGAACCGGATAGAACCGGTTTAAACTGGATAAAACCGGATTGAACCGGCTTAAACCGGTTTAAACCGGATAAAACCGGATTGAACCGGTTCAAACTGGTTTAAACCGGATCAAACCAGATTGAACCGGTTTAAACCGGATAAAACCGGATTGAACCGGCTTAAACCGGTTTAAACCGGATAAAACCGGATTGAACCGGTTCAAACTGGTTGAAACCGGATAAAACTGGATTGAACCGGTTCAAACCGGTTGAAACCGGATAAAACCGGAATGAACTGGTTTAAACCGGTTTAAAACGGATAGAACCGGATAGAAATGGTATAAACCGGATAAAACTGGATTGAACCGGTGTAAACCGGTTGAAACTGGATAAAAACGGATTGAAAGGGTTTAAACCGGTTTAAGCTGGATAAAACCGGAATGAACCGGCTTAAACAGGTCTAAACTGGATAAAACCCGATTGAACAGGCTTAAACTGTTATAAACAGCATAGAACCGGTTTAAACCGGATAAAACCGGATTGAACTGGTCTAAACCGGACAAAACCGGATTGAACTGGTTTCAACCGGTTTAAACCGGATAAAACAAGATTGAACCGGTTTAAACCGGATAAAACCGGATTGAACCAGCTTAAACCGGTTTAAACCGGATAAAACTGGGTTGAATTGGTTGAAACCAGATGAAATCGGATTGAACAGGTTTAAACCGGTTTAAACCGTATAGAACTGGGTAAAACGGGTGGAAGCCGGATAAAACCGGATTGATCCGGTTTAAACCGGTTTAAACAGGATAAAACCGGATTGAACTGGTTTATACTGGTTTAAACCGGATAAAACCAGTTTAAACGGGATAAAACCAAATTGAACCAGTTTAAACCGGATAATACCAGATTGAACCGGATTAAGCCGGATAAAACCGGATTAACCGGTTTAAAGCGGTTTAAACCGGATAGAACAGGTTTAAACCGGATAAAACCGGATTGAACCGGTTCAAACCGTTTTAAACCGGATAAAACCGGATTGAACCGGTTCAAACCGGTTTAAACCGGATAAAACCGGATTGAACCGGTTCAACCAGATTTAAAACGGTTAAAACCGGATAGAACCGATTCAAACCGGTTTAAACCAGATAAAACCAAATTGAACCAGTTTAAACCGGATAAAACCAGACTGAACCGGTTTAAAATGGATAAAACCAGATTGAACCAGTTTAAACCGGTTTAAACCAGATAGAAACGGATAGAACCGGTTTAAACCGGATAAAGACGGATTGAACCGGTTTGAACCGGTCTAAACCGGATAGAACCGGTTTCAACCAGTTAAAACCGGATAAAACCAGATTGAACCGGTTTAAACCGGATAAAACTGGGTTGAATCGGTTTAAACCGGATGAAATCGGATTGAACAGGTTTAAATCTGTTTAAACCATATAGAACCGGGTAAAACCGGTTGAAACCGGATAAAACCGGATTGAACCGTATTAAACCGGTTTCAACCGGATAGAACCGGATAGAACCGGTTTAAACCGGATAGAACCGGATAGAACCGGTTTAAACCGGATAAAACCGGATTGAACCGGTTTAAACCGGTTTAAAGTGGATAAAACCGGATTGAACTGGTTTAAACAGGATAAAACCGGATTGAACCGGTTGAAACCGGTTTCAACCGGATTGAAACAGTCTAAACCGGTTTAAACTGGAGAAAACCAGATTGAATAGGTTTAAACTGGATAAAACCGGATTGACCCAGTTTAAACGGGTTTAAACCGGATAAAACCGGATTGAAACGGTTCAAACCGGTTTAAACCGGATAAAACCAAATTGAAACAGTTTAAACCGGATAAAATCAGATTGAACCGGTTCAAAACGGATAAAACCGGATTGAACCAGTTGAAACCCGTTTAAACCAGATGGAAACGGATAGAACCGGTTTAAACCGGATAAAACCGGATTGAACTGGTTTAATCCAGTTAAAACAGGATAGAACAGGATAGAACCAGTTTAATCCGATTTAAAAAGGATAGAACCGGATAGAACCGGTCTAAATGAGATAAAACCGGATTGAACTGGTTCAAACTGGTTTAAACCGGATAAAACCGGATTAAACCGTTTTAAAGCGCTTTAAACCGGATAAAACCAGATTGAACCAGTTTAAGCCGATTAAAACCGGATTGAACTGGTTTAAACCGGTCTAAACCGGATAAAACCGGTTTAAACCGGATAGAACCGGATAGAACCGGTTTAAACCGGATAAAACCGGATTGAACCGGTTTAAACCGGTTTAAACCGGATAAAACCGGATTGAACTGGTTTAAACCGGATAAAAACGGACTGAACCGGTTTAAACTGGTTTCAACCGGATAGAACTGGATAGAACCGGTTTAAACCGGATAAAACCGGATTGAACCGGTGTAAACCGGTTGAAACTGGATAAAAACGGATTGAAAGGGTTTAAACCGGTTTAAGCTGGATAAAACCGGAATGAACCGGCTTAAACAGGTCTAAACTGGATAAAACCCGATTGAACAGGCTTAAACTGGTATAAACAGCATAGAACCGGTTTAAACCGGATAAAACCGGATTGAACTGGTCTAAACCAGACAAAGCCGGATTGAACTGGTTTCAACCGGTTCAAATCGGTTAAACAAGATTGAACCGGTTTAAACCGGATAAAACAGGATTGAACCAGCTTAAACCGGTTTAAACCGGATAAAACAGGGTTGAATTGGTTTAAACCGGATGAAATCGAATTGAACAGGTTTAAACCGGTTTAAAACATATAGAACTGGGTAAAACCGGTTGAAGCCGGATAAAACCGGATTGAACCGGTTTAAACCGGTTTACACCAGATAGAACCGGATAGAACCGGTTTAAACCAGATAAAACCAGATTGAACCGGTTTAAACCACATAAAACCGGATTGAAACAGTCTAAACCGGTTTAACCTGGAGAAAACCGGATGGAATAGTTTTAAACTGGATAAAACCTGATTGACCCAGTTTAAACTGGTTTAAACCGGATAAAACCGGATTGAACCGGTTCAAACTGGTTTAAACTGGATAAAACCAAATTGAAACAGTTTAAACCGGATAAAATCAGTTTGAACCGGTTCAAAAAAGGATAAAACAGGACTGAACAGTTGAAACCCGTTTAAACCAGATGGAAACGGATAGAACCGGTTTAAACCGGATAAAACCGGATTGAACTGGTTTAATCCAGTTAAAACAGGATAGGACAGGATAGAACCAGTTTAATCCGATTTAAAAAGGATAGAACCGGATAGAACCAGTCTAAACGAGATAAAACCGGATTGAACCGGTTCAAACTGGTTTAAACCGGATAAAACCGGATTAAACCGTTTTAAAGCGCTTTAAACCGGATAAAACCAGATTGAACCAGTTTAAGCCGATTAAAACCGGATTGAACTGGTTTAAACCGGTCTAAACCGGATAAAACCGGTTTAAACCGGATCAAACCAGATTGAACCGGTTTAAACCACATAAAACCGGATTGAACCGGTTCAAACCGGTTTAAACCGGATAAAACCGGAGTGAACTTGTTTAAACCGGATAAAAACGGATTGAACCGGTTTAAACCGGATAAAACCGGATTGAACCATTTCAAACCGGTTTTAAACGGATAAAACAGGAATGAACCGGTTTAAACCGGATAAAACCGGATTGAAACCGTTTCAAACCGGTTTTAAACGGATAAAACCGGAATGAACCGGTTTAAACTGGATGAAACCGGATTGAACTGGCTTAAACCGGTTTAAACCGGATAAAACCGGATTGAACCGGTTCAAACCGGATAGAACCGGAGAGAACCAGTTTAACCGGATAAAACCGGATTGAACCGGTTTAAACCGGTTTAAACCGGATAAAACCGGATTGAACTGGTTTAAACCGGTTTTCAACCGGATAGAACTGGATAGAACCGGTTTAAACCGGATAAAACCAGATTGAACCGGTTTTAAACCGGATAAAACCGGATTGAACCGGTTTAAACCGGATAAAACCGGATTGAACCGGTTTAAACTGGTTTCAACCGGATAGAACCGGATAGAACCGGTTTAAACTGGATAAAACCGGATTGAACCGGCTTAAACCGGTTTAAACCGGATAAAACCGGATTGAACCGGTTCAAACTGGTTTAAACCGGATCAAACCAGATTGAACCGGTTTAAACCGGATAAAACCGGATTGAACCGGCTTAAACCGGTTTAAACCGGATAAAACCGGATTGAACCGGTTCAAACTGGTTGAAACCGGATAAAACTGGATTGAACCGGTTCAAACCGGTTGAAACCGGATAAAACCGGAATGAACTGGTTTAAACCGGTTTAAAACGGATAGAACCGGATAGAAATGGTATAAACCGGATAAAACTGGATTGAACCGGTGTAAACCGGTTGAAACTGGATAAAAACGGATTGAAAGGGTTTAAACCGGTTTAAGCTGGATAAAACCGGAATGAACCGGCTTAAACAGGTCTAAACTGGATAAAACCCGATTGAACAGGCTTAAACTGTTATAAACAGCATAGAACCGGTTTAAACCGGATAAAACCGGATTGAACTGGTCTAAACCGGACAAAACCGGATTGAACTGGTTTCAACCGGTTTAAACCGGATAAAACAAGATTGAACCGGTTTTAAACCGGATAAAACCGGATTGAACCAGCTTAAACCGGTTTAAACCGGATAAAACTGGGTTGAATTGGTTGAAACCAGATGAAATCGGATTGAACAGGTTTAAACCGGTTTAAACCGTATAGAACTGGGTAAAACGGGTGGAAGCCGGATAAAACCGGATTGATCCGGTTTAAACCGGTTTAAACAGGATAAAACCGGATTGAACTGGTTTATACTGGTTTAAACCGGATAAAACCAGTTTAAACGGGATAAAACCAAATTGAACCAGTTTAAACCGGATAATACCAGATTGAACCGGATTAAGCCGGATAAAACCGGATTAACCGGTTTAAAGCGGTTTAAACCGGATAGAACAGGTTTAAACCGGATAAAACCGGATTGAACCGGTTCAAACCGTTTTAAACCGGATAAAACCGGATTGAACCGGTTCAAACCGGTTTAAACCGGATAAAACCGGATTGAACCGGTTCAACCAGATTTAAAACGGTTTAAAACCGGATAGAACCGATTCAAACCGGTTTAAACCAGATAAAACCAAATTGAACCAGTTTAAACCGGATAAAACCAGACTGAACCGGTTTTAAAATGGATAAAACCAGATTGAACCAGTTTAAACCGGTTTAAACCAGATAGAAACGGATAGAACCGGTTTAAACCGGATAAAGACGGATTGAACCGGTTTGAACCGGTCTAAACCGGATAGAACCGGTTTCAACCAGTTAAAACCGGATAAAACCAGATTGAACCGTTTAAACCGGATAAAACTGGGTTGAATCGGTTTAAACCGGATGAAATCGGATTGAACAGGTTTAAATCTGTTTAAACCATATAGAACCGGGTAAAACCGGTTGAAACCGGATAAAACCGGATTGAACCGTATTAAACCGGTTTCAACCGGATAGAACCGGATAGAACCGGTTTAAACCAGATAGAACCGGATAGAACCGGTTTAAACCGGATAGAACCGGATAGAACCGGTTTAAACCGGATAAAACCGGATTGAAACAGTCTAAACCGGTTTAAACTGGAGAAAACCAGATTGAATAGGTTTAAACTGGATAAAACCGGATTGACCCAGTTTAAACGGGTTTAAACCGGATAAAACCGGATTGAAACGGTTCAAACCGGTTTAAACCGGATAAAACCAAATTGAAACAGTTTAAACCGGATAAAATCAGATTGAACCGGTTCAAAACGGATAAAACCGGATTGAACCAGTTGAAACCCGTTTAAACCAGATGGAAACGGATAGAACCGGTTTAAACCGGATAAAACCGGATTGAACTGGTTTAATCCAGTTAAAACAGGATAGAACAGGATAGAACCAGTTTAATCCGATTTAAAAAGGATAGAACCGGATAGAACCGGTCTAAATGAGATAAAACCGGATTGAACTGGTTCAAACAGGTTTAAACAGGATAAAACCGGATTAAACCGTTTTAAAGCGCTTTAAACGGATAAAACCAGATTGAACCAGTTTAAGCCGATTAAAACCGGATTGAACTGGTTTAAACCGGTCTAAACCGGATAAAACCGGTTTAAACCGGATAGAACCGGATAGAACCGGTTTAAACCGGATAAAACCGGATTGAACCGGTTTAAACCGGTTTAAACCGGATAAAACCGGATTGAACTGGTTTAAACCGGATAAAAACGGACTGAACCGGTTTAAACTGGTTTCAACCGGATAGAACTGGATAGAACCGGTTTAAACCGGATAAAACCGGATTGAAGCGGTTTAAACGGGTTAAAACCGGATAAAACCAGATTGAAACGGTTTAAACCGGATTGAACCGGCTTAAACCGGATAAAACCGGAATGAACTGGTTTAAACCGGTTTAAACCGGAAAAAACAGATTGAACCGGTTTAAACTGGATAAAACCGGATAGAACCGGTTTAATCCGGATTAAACCAGATAAAAACCGATTGAACCGGTTTAAACCGGTTTAAACCGGATAAAACCGGATTGAAGCGGTGTAAACCGGTTTAAACCGGATAGAACCGGTTTAAACCGGATAAAACCGGATTGAACCAGTGTGAACCGGTTTAAACCGGATAAAACCGGATTGATCCGGTATAAACCGGATAAAAACGGATTGAACCGGTTTAAACCGGCTTAAACCAGATAGAACCGGATAGAACCGGTTTAAACCGGAAGGAACCGGATAGAACCGGTTTAAACCGGATAAAACCGGATAGAACCGGATAGAACCGGTTTAAACTGGATAAAACCGGATTGAACCTGTTTAAACCGGTTTAAACTGGAGAAAACCGGATTGAAGTGGTTTAAACCGAATAAAACCGGATTGACCCGGTTTAAACCGGTTTAAACCGGATAAAACCGGATTGAACCGGTTCAAACCTGTTTAAACCGGATAAAACCAAATTGAACCAGTTTAAACCGGATAAAATCAGATTGAACTGGTTTAAAACGTAGAAAACCGGATTGAACCAGTTTAAACCCTTTTAAACCAGATGGAAACGGATAGAACCGGTTTAAACCGGATAAAACCGGATTGAACCGGTTTAATCCAGTTAAAACAGGATAGAATAGGATAGAACCAGTTTAATCCGATTTAAAAAGGATAGAACCGGATAGAACCGGTTTAAACGAGATAAAACCGGATTGAACCGGTTTAAACTGGTTTAAACCGGATAAAACCGGATTGAAACGGTTCAAACTGGTTTAAACCGGATAAAACCGGATTAAACCGTGTTAAAGCGGTTTAAACCGGATAAAACCAGATTGAACCGGTTTAAACCGGATAAAACCACATAGAACCGGATCTAACCGGTTTAAACCAGATTGAAATGGGTAGAACCGGTTTAAACCAGATAAAACCGGATTGAACTGGTTTAAACCGGTTTAAACAGGATAGAACCAGATAGAACCGTTTGAAAGCGGATAAAACCGGATTGAACCAGTTTAAAGTGGGTTAAACCGGATAAAACCAGATTGAACCGGTCTAAAACCGGATAAAACCGGATAGAACCGGTTTAAACCGGATAAAAACAGATTGAACCGGTTTAAACCGAATAAAACCGGATTGAACCGGCTTAAACCGGTTTAAACCGGATAGAACCGGTGTCAACCAGTTTTAACCGGATAAAACCAGATTGAACCGGTTTAAACCGGATAAAACCGGATTGAACCGGCTTAAACTGGTTTAAACCGGATAAAACCGGATTGAACCGGTTTAAACCGGATAAAATGGGATTAAACCAGTTTAAACCGGTTTAAACTGGATAGAACAGGGCTAAATCGGTTTAATCCGGATAAAACCGGATAGAACCGGTTTAAACCGGATAAAACCAGATTGAACAGGTTTAAACCGGATAAAAACGGATTGAACCGGTTTAAACTGGATAGAATCGGATAGAACCGGTTTTAACCGGATAGAAACGGATAGAACCGGTTTAAACCGGATAAAACCGGATTGAATAGGTTGAAACCGGATAAAAACTGTTTGAACAGGCTTAAACCGGTTAAAAACGGATTGAACCGGTTTAAACCGGTTTAAACCGGATAAAACCGGATTGAACCGGTTCAAACCGGTTTAAACCGGATAGAACAGGTTTACACCGGATAAAATCAGATTGAACCAGTTTAAAGTGGTTTAAACCGGATAAAACCAGATTGAACCGGTCTAAAACCGGATAAAACCGGATAGAACCGGTTTAAACCGGATAAAACCATATTGAACCAGTTTAAACCGGTTGAAACAGGATAGAACCGGTTTAAACTGGATAAAACCGGATTGAAACAGTTTAAACCCGTTTAAACCAGATAAAACCGGATTGAACCGTTTTAAACCGGCTTAAATCGGATAAAAACGGATTGAAACGGTTTAAAGTGGTTTAAACCGGATAAAACCGGATAGAACCGGGTTAAACCGGTTTAAATCGGATAAAACCGGATTGACCCGGTTTCAAGCGGTTTAAACTGGATAAAAACGGATTGAACCGGTTTAAACTGGTTTAAACCGGATAAAAACGGTTTAAACCAGATAAAACCAAATTGAACCAGTTTAAACCGGATAAAACCAGATTGAACCGGTTTAAACCAGATAAAACCGGATTGAACCAGTTTAAACCAAATAGAACCGTATAGAACCGGTTTAAACTGGATAGAACCGGATAGAACCTGTTTAAACCGGATAAAACCAGATTGAACCGGTTTAAACCAGATAAAACCGGTTTGAACCGGTCTAAACTGGTTTCAACCGGATAGAACCGGATAGAACCGGTTTAAACTGGATTAAACCGGATTGAACCGGCTTAAACCGGTTTAAACCGGATAAAACCGGATAGAAACGGTTTAAACTGGATTAAACCGGATTGAACCGGTGTAAACCGGTTGAAACCGGATAAAAACGGATTGAAAGGGTTTAAACTGGTTTAAACTGGATAAAACTGGAATGAACCGGCTTAAACAGGTCTAAACCGGATAAAACCCGATTGAACAGGCTTAAACTGGTATAAACAGCATAGAACCGGTTTAAACTGGATAAAACCGGATTGAACCGGTTTAAACCAGATAAAACCGGATTGAACCGGTTTAATACGGTTTCAACCAGATAGAACCGGTTTAAACCGGATAAAACCTGATTGAACAGGTTTAAAGCAGTTTCAACTGTATGGAACCGGATAGAACTGGTTTAAACCGGATAAAACAGGATTGAACTGGTTTAAACCGGAGAAAACCGGATTGAACCGGTTTAAACTGGTTTCAACCGGATAGAAACGGATAGAACTGGTTTAAACTGAATAAAACCTGATTGAACCGGCTAAAATCGGATTAAACCGGATAAAACCGGATTGAACCGGTTGAAACCGGTTTAAACCGGATAAAAACAGACTGAACCGGTTTAAACCGGATAAAACCGGATTGAACCGGTTTAATACGGTTTCAACCGGATAGAACTGGTTTAAACCGGATAAAACCTGATGGAAACGGTTTAAACCGGTTTCAACTGTATAGAACCGGATAGAACCGGTTTAAACCGGATAAAAGAGGACTGATCTGGTTCAAACCGGTTTAAACCGGATATAACCGGACTGAACTGGATTAAACCGGTTTAAAACGGATAAAACCGGTTTAAACCGGATAAAACCAAATTGAACCAGTTTAAACCCCATAAAACCAGATTGAACCGGTTTAAAACGGATAAAACCGGATTGAACCAGTTTAAACCGGTTTAAATCAGATAGAAATGGATAGAACTGGTTTAAACCGGATAAAACCGGACTGAACCGGTTTGAAATGGTCTAAACCAGATAAAACCAGATTGAACTGGTTTCAACCGGTTTAAACCGGATAAAACAAGATTGAACCGGTTCAAACCGGATAAAACCGGATTGAACCAGCTTAAACCGGTTAAAACCGGATAAAACCGGATTGAACCGGTTTAAACTGGTTTCAACCGGATAGAACCGGATAGAAACGATATAAACCGGATAAAACCGGATTGAACCGGTTTAAACTGGTTTCAAACGAATAGAACCGGATAGAACCGGTTTAAACCGGATAAAACTGGATTGAGCCGGTTTAAACCGGATAAAATCGGATTGATCTGGTTTAAACCGGTTTAAACAGGATAAAACCGGATTGAACTGGTTTATACCGGTTTAAACCGGATAATACCGGTTCAAACGGGATAAAACCAAATTGAACCAGTTTAAACCGGATAATACCAGATTGAACCGGTTTAAGCCGGATAAAACCGGATTAAACTGGTTTAAACCGGATAAACTGGATAAAACCGGATATAACCGGTTTAAACTGGATAAAACCGGAATGAACTGGATTAAACCGGATAAAACCGGTTTAAACCAGATAAATCCGGATTGAACCGGTTTAAACCGGTTTCAACCGGATAGAACCGGAATGAACTGGTCTAAACCGGATAAAACCGGTTTAAACCAGATAAAACCGGATTGAACCAGTTCAAACCGGTTTAAACCGGATAAAACAGGAATGAACTGGTTTAAACCGGATAAATCCGGATTGAACCGGATGAAACCGGTTGAAACCGGATATAAACGGATTGAAGCAGTTTAAACCGGTTTAAAACTGATAAAACCGGAATGAACCGGCCTAAACCGGTTTAAACCTGATAGGACCGGTTAAAACTGGATAAAACCAGATTGAACTGGCTTAAAAGGGTTTAAACCGGATAGAACCGGTTTAAACTGGATAAAACCGGATTGAACCAGCTTAAACAGGTTTAAACCGGGTAAAACCGGATTGAACCGGTTCAAACCGGTTTAAACCGGGTAAAACCAGAGTGAACTGGTTTAAACCAGATAAAACCGGATTGAACCGGTTTAAACCGGATAAAAACGGAATGAACTGGTTTAAACCGGATAAAACCGGACTGAACCAGTTTAAACCGGATAAAACCGGATTGAACCATTTCCAACCGGTTTTAACCGGATAAAACCGGAATGAACCGATTTAAACCGGATAAAACCGGAATGAACCGGTTTAAACTGGTTTCAACCGGATAGAACCGGATAGAACCGGTTTAAACTGGATAAAACCGGATTGAACCAGCTTAAACTGCTTTAAACAGGATTAAACCGGTTTAAACCGGATAAAACCGGATTGAACCGGCTTAAACCGGTTTAAACCGGATAAAACCGGATTGAACCGGTTCAAACCGGTTTAAACCGGATAAAACCGGAATGAACTGGTTTAAACCGGTTTAAAACGGATAGAAGTGGATAGAAACGGTTTAAACCGGATAAAACCGGATTGAACCGGTGTAAACTGGTTGAAACCGGATAAAAACGGATTGAAAGGGTTTAAACCGGTTTAAACTGGATAAAACTGGAATGAACTGGCATAAACAGGTCTAAACCGGATAAAACCCGATTGAACAGGCTTAAACTGGTATAAACAGCATAGAACCGGTTTAAACCGGATAAAACCGGATTGAACCGGTTTAAACCGGTTGAAACCGGATAAAACCAGACTGAACCGGTTTAAACCGGATAAAACCGGATTTAACCGGTTCAATACGGTTTCAACCGGATTGAACCGGTTTAAACCGGTTAAAACCTGATTGATCCGGTTTAAACCGTTTTCAACTGTACAGAACCGGATAGAACCGGTTTAAACTGGATAAAACAGGATTGAACTGGTTTAAACCGGATAAAACCGGATTGAACAGGTTTAAACTGGTTTCAACTGGATAGAAGTGGATAGAACAGGTTTAAACTGGATAAAACTGGATTGAACCGGCTTAAACCGGTTTAAACCAGATAAAACCGGATTGAACTGGCTTAAACCGGTTTAAACCGGATAAAACCGGATTGAACCGGTTCAAACCGGTTTAAACCGGATAAAACTGGAATGAACTGTTTTAAACCGGTTAAAACGGATAGAAACGGTTGAAACCGGATAAAACCGGATTGAACCAGTTTAAACCGGTTTAAACCAGATAGAAATGGATAGAACTGGTTTAAACTGGATAAAACTGGAATGAACCGGTTTGAACTGGTCTACACCAGATAAAACCGGATTGAACTGGTTTCAAATGGTTTAAACCGGATAAAACAAGATTGAACCGGTTTAAACCGGATAAAACCGGATTGAACCAGCTTAAACCGGTTAAAACCGGATAAAACCGGATTGATCCGGTTTGAACTGGTTTCAACCGGATAGAACCGGATAGAACCGGTTTAAACTGGATAAAACCGGATTGAACCGGCTTAAACCGGTTTAAACCGGATAAAACCAGATTGAACCGGTTTAAACCGGATAAAACCGGATTGAACCGGCTTAAACCGGATTAAACCGGATAAAACCGGATTGAACCGGTTCAAACAGGTTTAAACCGGATAAAACAGGAATGAACTGGTTTAAACCGGTTTAAAACGGATAGAACCGGATAGAAACGGTATAAACCGGATAAAACCGGATTGAACCGGTGTAAACCGGTTGAAACTGGATAAAAACGGATTGAAAGGGTTTAAACCGGTTTAAGCTGGATAAAACCGGAATGAACCGGCTTAAACAGGTCTAAACTGGATAAAACCCGATTGAACAGGCTTAAACTGGTACAAACAGCATAGAACCGGTTTAAACCGGATAAAACCGGATTGAACTGGTCTAAACCAGACAAAGCCGGATTGAACTGGTTTCAACCGGTTCAAACCGGTTAAACAAGATTGAACCGGTTTAAACCGGATAAAACCGGATTGAACCAGCTTAAACCAGTTTAAACCGGATAAAACAGGGTTGAATTAGTTTAAATCGGATGAAATCCGATTGAACAGGTTTAAACCGGTTTAAACCATATAGAACTGGGTAAAACCGGTTGAAGCCGGATAAAACCGGATTGAACCGGTTTAAACCGGTTTACACCAGATAGAACCGGATAGAACCGGTTTGAACCAGAGAAAACCGGATTGAACCGGTTTAAACCACATAAAACCGGATTGAAACAGTCTAAACCGGTTTAACCTGGAGAAAACCGGATGGAATAGTTTTAAACTGGATAAAACCTGATTGACCCAGTTTAAACTGGTTTAAACCGGATAAAACCGGATTGAACCGGTTCAAACCGGTTTAAACTGGATAAAACCAAATTGAAACAGTTTAAACCGGATAAAATCAGATTGAACCGGTTCAAAAAGGATAAAACAGGACTGAACCAGTTGAAACCCGTTTAAACCAGATGGAAACGGATAGAACCGGTTTAAACCGGATAAAACCGGATTGAACTGGTTTAATCCAGTTAAAACAGGATAGGACAGGATAGAACCAGTTTAATCCGATTTAAAAAGGATAGAACCGGATAGAACCAGTCTAAACGAGATAAAACCGGATTGAACCGGTTCAAACTGGTTTAAACCGGATAAAACCGGATTAAACCGTTTTAAAGCGCTTTAAACCGGATAAAACCAGATTGAACCAGTTTAAGCCGATTAAAACCGGATTGAACTGGTTTAAACCGGTCTAAACCGGATAAAACCGGTTTAAACCGGATAAAACCAGATTGAACCGGTTTAAACCACATAAAACCGGATTGAACCGGTTCAAACCGGTTTAAACCGGATAAAACCGGAGTGAACTTGTTTAAACCGGATAAAAACGGATTGAACCGGTTTAAACCGGATAAAACCGGATTGAACCATTTCAAACCGGTTTTAAACGGATAAAACAGGAATGAACCGGTTTAAACCGGATAAAACCGGATTGAACCATTTCAAACCGGTTTTAAACGGATAAAACCGGAATGAACCAGTTTAAACTGGATGAAACCGGATTGAACCGGCTTAAACCGGTTTAAACCGGATAAAACCGGATTGAACCGGTTCAAACCGGATAGAACCGGAGAGAACCAGTTTAACCGGATAAAACCGGATTGAACCGGTTTAAACCGGTTTAAACCGGATAAAACCGGATTGAACCGGCTTAAACCGGTTTAAACCGGATAAAACCGGATTGAACCGGTTCAAACTGGTTTAAACCGGATCAAACCAGATTGAACCGGTTTAAACCAGATAAAACCGGATTGAACCGGCTTAAACCGGTTTAAACCGGATAAAACCGGATTGAACCGGTTCAAACTGGTTGAAACCGGATAAAACCGGATTGAACCGGTTCAAACCGGTTGAAACCGGATAAAACCGGAATGAACTGGTTTAAACCGTTTTAAAATGGATAGAACCGGATAGAAATGGTATAAACCGGATAAAACTGGATTGAACCGGTGTAAACCGGTTGAAACTGGATAAAAACGGATTGAAAGGGTTTAAACCGGTTTAAGCTGGATAAAACCGGAATGAACCGGCTTAAACAGGTCTAAACTGGATAAAACCCGATTGAACAGGCTTAAACTGGTATAAACAGCATAGAACCGGTTTAAACCGGATAAAAACGGATTGAACCGGTCTAAACCGGACAAAACCGGATTGAACCATTTCAAACCGGTTTTAAACGGATAAAACAGGAATGAACCGGTTTAAACCGGATAAGACCGGATTGAACCGTTTCAAACCGGTTTTAAACGGATAAAACCGGAATGAACCGGTTTAAACTGGATGAAACCGGATTGAACCGGCTTAAACCGGTTTAAACCGGATAAAACCGGATTGAACCGGTTCAAACCGGATAGAACCGGATAGAACCAGTTTAACCGGATAAAACCGGATTGAACCGGTTTAAACCGGTTTAAACCGGATAAAACCAGATTGAACTGGTTTAAACCGGTTTCAACCGGAGAGAACTGGATAGAACCGGTTTAAACCGGATAAAACCAGATTGAACCGGTTTTAAACCGGATAAAACCGGATTGAACCGGTTTAAACCGGATAAAAGCGGATTGAACCGGTTTAAACTGGTTTCAACCGGATAGAACCGGATAGAACCGGTTTAAACTGGATAAAACCGGATTGAACCGGCTTAAACCGGTTCAAACCGGATAAAACCGGATTGAACCGGTTCAAACTGGTTTAAACCGGATCAAACCAGATTGAACCGGTTTAAACCGGATAAAACCGGATTGAACCGGCTTAAACCGGTTTAAACCGGATAAAACCGGATTGAACTGGTTCAAACTGGTTGAAACCGGATAAAACCGGATTGAACCGGTTCAAACCGGTTGAAACCGGATAAAACCGGAATGAACTGGTTTAAACCGGTTTAAAACGGATAGAACCGGATAGAAATGGTATAAACCGGATAAAACTGGATTGAACCGGTGTAAACCGGTTGAAACTGGATAAAAACGGATTGAAAGGGTTTAAACCGGTTTAAGCTGGATAAAACCGGAATGAACCGGCTTAAACAGGTCTAAACTGGATAAAACCCGATTGAACAGGCTTAAACTGGTATAAACAGCATAGAACCGGTTTAAACCGGATAAAACCGGATTGAACTGGTCTAAACCGGACATAACCGGATTGAACTGGTTTCAACCGGTTTAAACCGGATAAAACAAGATTGAACCGGTTTAAACCGGATAAAACCGGATTGAACCAGCTTAAACCGGTTTAAACTGGATAAACCTGGGTTGAATTGGTTTAAACCAGATGAAATCGGATTGAACAGGTTTAAACCAGTTTAAACCGTATAGAACTGGGTAAAACGGGTGGAAGCCGGATAAAACCGGATTGATCCGGTTTAAACCGGTTTAAACAGGATAAAACCGGCTTGAACTGGTTTATACCGGTTTAAACCGGATAAAACCGGTTTAAACGGGATAAAACCAAATTGAACCAGTTTAAACCGGATAATACCAGATTGAACTGGATTAAGCCGGATAAAACCGGATTAACCGGTTTAAAGCGGTTTAAACCGGATAGAACAGGTTTAAACCGGATAAAACCGGATTGAACCGGTTCAAACCGTTTTAAACCGGATAAAACCGGATTGAACCGGTTCAAACCGGTTTAAACCGGATAAAACCGGATTGAACCGGTTCAACCAGATTTAAAACGGTTAAAACCAGATAGAACCGGTTCAAACCGGTTTAAACCGGATAAAACCAAATTGAACCAGTTTAAACCGGATAAAACCAGACTGAACCGGTTTAAAATGGATAAAACCAGATTGAACCAGTTTAAACCGGTTTAAACCAGATAGAAACGGATAGAACCGGTTTAAACCGGATAAAGACGGATTGAACCGGTTTGAACCGGTCTAAACCGGATAGAACCGGTTTCAACCAGTTTAAACCGGATAAAACCAGATTGAACCGGTTTAAACCGGATAAAACTGGGTTGAATCGGTTTAAACCGGAAGAAATCGGATTGAACAGGTTTAAACCTGTTTAAACCATATAGAACCGGGTAAAACCGGTTGAAACCGGATAAAACCGGATTGAACCGTATTAAACCGGTTTCAACCGGATAGAACCGGATAGAACCGGTTTAAACCGGATAGAACCGGATAGAACCGGTTTAAACCGGATAAAACCGGATTGAACCGGTTTAAACCGGTTTAAAGTGGATAAAACCGGATTGAACTGGTTTAAACAGGATAAAACCGGATTGAACCGGTTGAAACCGGTTTCAACCGGATTGAAACAGTCTAAACCGGTTTAAACTGGAGAAAACCGGATTGAATAGGTTTAAACTGGATAAAACCGGATTGACCCAGTTTAAACGGGTTTAAACCGGATAAAACCGGATTGAACCGGTTCAAACCGGTTTAAACCGGATAAAACCAAATTGAAACAGTTTAAACCGGATAAAATCAGATTGAACCGGTTCAAAACGGATAAAACCGGATTGAACCAGTTGAAACCCGTTTAAACCAGATGGAAACGGATAGAACCGGTTTAAACCGGATAAAACCGGATTGAACTGGTTTAATCCAGTTAAAACAGGATAGAACAGGATAGAACCAGTTTAATCCGATTTAAAAAGGATAGAACCGGATAGAACCGGTCTAAATGAGATAAAACCGGATTGAACTGGTTCAAACTGGTTTAAACCGGATAAAACCGGATTAAACCGTTTTAAAGCGCTTTAAACCGGATAAAACCAGATTGAACCAGTTTAAGCCGATTAAAACCGGATTGAACTGGTTTAAACCGGTCTAAACCGGATAAAACCGGTTTAAACCGGATAGAACCGGATAGAACCGGTTTAAACCGGATAAAACCGGATTGAACCGGTTTAAACCGGTTTAAACTGGATAAAACCGGATTGAACTGGTTTAAACCGGATAAAAACGGACTGAACCGGTTTAAACTGGTTTCAACCGGATAGAACTGGATAGAACCGGTTTAAACCGGATAAAACCGGATTGAAGCGGTTTAAACGGGTTAAAACCGGATAAAACCAGATTGAAACGGTTTAAACCGGAGTGAACCGGTTTAAACCGGATAAAACCGGAATGAACTGGGTTAAACCGGTTTAAACCGGAAAAAACGGATTGAACCGGTTTAAACTGGATAAAACCGGATAGAACCGGTTTAATCCGGATTAAACCAGATAAAAACCGATTGAACCGGTTTAAACCGGTTTAAACCGGATAAAACCGGATTGAAGCGGTGTAAACCGGTTTAAACCGGATAGAACCGGTTTAAACCGGATAAAACCGGATTGAACCAGTGTGAACCGGTTTAAACCGGATAAAACCGGATTGATCCGGTATAAACCGGATAAAAACAGATTGAACCGGTTTAAACCGGCTTAAACCAGATAGAACCGGATAGAAACGGTTTAAACCGGAAGGAACCGGATAGAACCGGTTTAAACCGGATAAAACCGGATTGAACCGGTTTAAACCGGTTTAAAGTGGATAAAACCGGATTGAACTGGTTTAAACCGGATAAAACCGGATTGAACCGGTTTAAACTGGTTTCAACCGGATAGAACCGGATAGAACCGGTTTAAACTGGATAAAACTGGATTGAACCTGTTTAAACCGGTTTAAACTGGATAAAACCGGATTGAACCTGTTTAAACCGGTTGAAACTGGATAAAAACGGATTGAAAGGGTTTAAACCGGTTTAAGCTGGATAAAACCGGAATGAACCGGCTTAAACAGGTCTAAACTGGATAAAACCCGATTGAACAGGCTTAAACTGGTATAAACAGCATAGAACCGGTTTAAACCGGATAAAACCGGATTGAACTGGTCTAAACCGGACAAAACCGGATTGAACTGGTTTCAACCGGTTTAAACCGGATAAAACAAGATTGAACCGGTTTAAACCGGATAAAACCGGATTGAACCAGCTTAAACCGGTTTAAACTGGATAAAACTGGGTTGAATTGGTTTAAACCAGATGAAATCGGATTGAGCAGGTTTAAACCGGTTTAAACCATATAGAACTGGGTAAAACCGGTGGAAGCCGGATAAAACCGGATTGATCCGGTTTAAACCGGTTTAAACAGGATAAAACGGGATTGAACTGGTTTATACCGGTTTAAACCGGATAAAACCGGTTTAAACGGGATAAAACCAAATTGAACCAGTTTAAACCGGATAATACCAGATTGAACCGGTTTAAGCCGGATAAAACCGGATTAACCGGTTTAAAGCGGTTTAAACCGGATAGAACAGGTTTAAACCGGATAAAACCGGATTGAACCGGTTCAAACCGTTTTAAACCCGATAAAACCGGATTGAACCGGTTCAAACCGGTTTAAACCGGATAAAAACGGATTGAACCGGTTCAAACAGATTTAAAACGGTTAAAACCGGATTGAACCGGTTCAAACCGGTTTAAACCGGATAAAACCAAATTGAACCAGTTTAAACCAGATAAAACCAGACTGAACCGGTTTAAAATGGATAAAACCAGATTGAACCAGTTTAAACCGGTTTAAACCAGATAGAAACGGATAGAACCGGTTTAAACCGGATAAAGACGGATTGAACCGGTTTGAACCGGTCTAAACCGGATAGAACCGTTTTCAACCAGTTTAAACCGGATAAAACCAGATTGAACCAGATTAAACCGGATAAAACCGGATTGAACCAGCTTAAACCGGTTTAAACCCGATAAAACCGGATTGAACCGGTTTAAACCGGATAAAATGGGATTGAACCGGTTTAAACCGGTTTTAAACGGATAGAACCGGGCTAAACCGGTTTAAACCGGATAAAACCGGATAGAACTGGTTTAAACCGGATAAAACCGGATTGAACAGGTTCAAACCGGTTTAAACCAGATAGAACAGGTTTAAACCGGATAAAAACAGATTGAACCGGTTTAAACCGGATAAAACCGCATAGAACCGGATCTAACCGGTTTAAACCAGATTGAAATGGGTAGAACCGGTTTAAACCAGATAAAACCGGATTGAACTGGTTTAAACCGGTTGAAACAGGATAGAACCAGATAGAACCGTTTTAAAGCGGATAAAACCGGATTGAACCAGTTTAAAGTGGGTTAAACCGGATAAAACCAGATTGAACCGGTCTAAAACCGGATAAAACCGGATAGAACCGGTTTAAACCGGATAAAAACAGATTGAACCGGTTTAAACCGGATAAAACCGGATTGAACAGGCTTAAACCGGTTTAAACCACATAGAACCGGTTTCAACCAGTTTAAACCGGATAAAACCAGATTGAACCGGTTTAAACCGGATAAAACCGGATTGAACCGGCTTAAACTGGTTTAAACCGGATAAAACCAGATTGAACCGGTTTAAACCGGATAAAATGGGATTGAACCAGTTTAAACCGGTTTAAACCGGATAGAACAGGCCTAAATCGGTTTAATCCGGATAAAACCGGATAGAACCGGTTTAAACCGGATAAAACCAGATTGAACAGGTTTAAACCGGATAAAAACGGATTGAACCGGTTTAAACTGGATAGAATCGGATAGAACCGGTTTTAACCGGATAGAAACGGATAGAACCGGTTTAAACCGGATAAAACCGGATTGAATAGGTTGAAACCGGATAAAAACTGTTTGAACAGGCTTAAACCGGTTAAAAACGGATTGAACCGGTTTAAACCGGTTTAAACCGGATAAAACCAGACTGAACCGGTTTAAAATGGATAAAACCAGATTGAACCAGTTTAAACCGGTTTAAACCAGATAGAAACGGATAGAACCGGTTTAAACCGGATAAAGACGGATTGAACCGGTTTGAACCGGTCTAAACCAGATAGAACCGGTTTCAACCAGTTTAAACCGGATAAAACCAGATTGAACCGGTTTAAACCGGATAAAACTGGGTTGAATCGGTTTAAACCGGATGAAATCGGATTGAACAGGTTTAAACCTGTTTAAACCATATAGAACCGGGCAAAACCGGTTGAAACTGGATAAAACCGGATTGAACCGTATTAAACCGGTTTCAACCGGATAGAACCGGATAGAACCGGTTTAAACCGGATAGAACCGGATAGAACCGGTTTAAACCGGATAAAACCGGATTGAACCGGTTTAAACCGGTTTAAAGTGGATAAAACCGGATTGAACTGGTTTAAACAGGATAAAACCGGATTGAACCGGTTGAAACCGGTTTCAACCGGATAGAACCGGATAGAACCGGTTTAAACTGGATAAAACCGGATTGAAACAGTCTAAACCAGTTTAAACTGGAGAAAACCGGATTGAATAGGTTTAAACTGGATAAAACCGGATTGACCCAGTTTAAACCGGTTTAAACCGGATAAAACCGGATTGAACCGGTTCAAACCGGTTTAAACCGGATAAAACCAAATTGAAACAGTTTAAACCGGATAAAATCAGATTGAACCGGTTCAAAACGGATAAAACCGGATTGAACCAGTTGAAACCCGTTTAAACCAGATTGAAACGGATAGAACCGGTTTAAACCGGATAAAACCGGATTGAACTGGTTTAATCCAGTTAAAACAGGATAGAACAGGATAGAACCAGTTTAATCCGATTTAAAAAGGATAGAACCGGATAGAACCGGTCTAAATGAGATAAAACCGGATTGAACTGGTTCAAACTGGTTTAAACCGGATAAAACCGGATTAAACCGTTTTAAAGCGCTTTAAACTGGATAAAACCAGATTGAACCAGTTTAAGCCGATTAAAACCGGATTGAACTGGTTTAAACCGGTCTAAACCGGATAAAACCGGTTTAAACCGGATAGAACCGGATAGAACCGGTTTAAACCGGATAAAACCGGATTGAACCGGTTTAAACCGGATAAAACCGGATTGAACTGGTTTAAACCGGATAAAAACGGACTGAACCGGTTTAAACTGGTTTCAACCGGATAGAACTGGATAGAACCGGTTTAAACCGGATAAAACCGGATTGAAGCGGTTTAAACGGGTTAAAACCGGATAAAACCAGATTGAAACGGTTTAAACCGGATTGAACCGGCTTAAACCGGATAAAACCGGAATGAACTGGTTTAAACCGGTTTAAACCGGAAAAAACGGATTGAACCGGTTTGAACCGGTTTAAACCGAATAAAACCGGATTGATCCGGTTTAAACCGGATAAAACCGGATTGAACCGGTTCAAACTGATTGAAACCGGATAAAACCGGATTGAACCGGTTCAAACCGGTTGAAACCGGATAAAACCGGAATGAACTGGTTTAAACCGGTTTAAAACGGATAGAACCGGATAGAAATGGTATAAACCGGATAAAACTGGATTGAACCTGTGTAAACCGGTTGAAACTGGATAAAAACGGATTGAAAGGGTTTAAACCGGTTTAAGCTGGATAAAACCGGAATGAACCGGCTTAAACAGGTCTAAACTGGATAAAACCCGATTGAACAGGCTTAAACTGGTATAAACAGCATAGAACCGGTTTAAACCGGATAAAACCGGATTGAACTGGTCTAAACCGGACAAAACCGGATTGAACTGGTTTCAACCGGTTTAAACCGGATAAAACAAGATTGAACCGGTTTAAACCGGATAAAACCGGATTGAACCAGCTTAAACCGGTTTAAACCGGATAAAACTGGGTTGAATTGGTTTAAACCAGATGAAATCGGATTGAACAGGTTTAAACCGGTTTAAACCGTATAGAACTGGGTAAAACGGGTGGAAGCCGGATAAAACCGGATTGATCCGGTTTAAACCGGTTTAAACAGGATAAAACCGGATTGAACTGGTTTATACCGGTTTAAACCGGATAAAACCAGTTTCAACGGGATAAAACCAAATTGAACCAGTTTCAACCGGATAATACCAGATTGAACCGGATTAAGCCAGATAAAACCGGATTAACCGGTTTAAAGCGGTTTAAACCGGATAGAACAGGTTTAAACCGGATAAAACCGGATTAAACCGGTTCAAACCGTTTTAAACCGGATAAAACCGGATTGAACCGGTTCAAACCGTTTTAAACCGGATAAAACCGGATTGAACCGGTTCAAACCGGTTTAAACCGGATAAAACCCTATTGAACCAGTTTAAACCGGATAAAACCAGACTGAACCGGTTTAAAATGGATAAAACCAGATTGAACCAGTTTAAACCGGTTTAAACCAGATAGAAACGGATAGAACCGGTTTAAACCGGATAAAGACGGATTGAACCGGTTTGAACCGGTCTAAACCGGATAGAACCGGTTTCAACCAGTTTAAACCGGATAAAACCAGATTGAACCGGTTTAAACCGGATAAAACTGGGTTGAATCGGTTTAAACCGGATGAAATCGGATTGAACAGGTTTAAACCTGTTTAAACCATATAGAACCGGGCTAAACCGGTTGAAACCGGATAAAACCGGATTGAACCGTATTAAACCGGTTTCAACCGGATAGAACCGGATAGAACCGGTTTAAACCGGATAGAACCGGATAGAACCGGTTTAAACCGGATAAAACCGGATTGAACCGGTTTAAACCGGTTTAAAGTGGATAAAACCGGATTGAACTGGTTTAAACAGGATAAAACCGGATTGAACCGGTTGAAACCGGTTTCAACCGGATAGAACCGGATAGAACCGGTTTAAACTGGATAAAACCGGATTGAAACAGTCTAAACCAGTTTAAACTGGAGAAAACCGGATTGAATAGGTTTAAACTGGATAAAACCGGATTGACCCAGTTTAAACCGGTTTAAACCGGATAAAACCGGATTGAACCGGTTCAAACCGGTTTAAACCGGATAAAACCAAATTGAAACAGTTTAAACCGGATAAAATCAGATTGAACCGGTTCAAAACGGATAAAACCGGATTGAACCAGTTGAAACCCGTTTAAACCAGATTGAAACGGATAGAACCGGTTTAAACCGGATAAAACCGGATTGAACTGGTTTAATCCAGTTAAAACAGGATAGAACAGGATAGAACCAGTTTAATCCGATTTAAAAAGGATAGAACCGGATAGAACCGGTCTAAATGAGATAAAACCGGATTGAACTGGTTCAAACTGGTTTAAACCGGATAAAACCGGATTAAACCGTTTTAAAGCGCTTTAAACTGGATAAAACCAGATTGAACCAGTTTAAGCCGACTAAAACCGGATTGAACTGGTTTAAACCGGTCTAAACCGGATAAAACCGGTTTAAACCGGATAGAACCGGATAGAACCGGTTTAAACCGGATAAAACCGGATTGAACCGGTTTAAACCGGATAAAACCGGATTGAACTGGTTTAAACCGGATAAAAACGGACTGAACCGGTTTAAACTGGTTTCAACCGGATAGAACTGGATAGAACCGGTTTAAACCGGATAAAACCGGATTGAAGCGGTTTAAACGGGTTAAAACCGGATAAAACCAGATTGAAACGGTTTAAACCGGATTGAACCGGCTTAAACCGGATAAAACCGGAATGAACTGGTTTAAACCGGATAAAAACAGATTGAACCGGTTTAAACCGGATAAAACCGGATTGAACAGGCTTAAACCGGTTTAAACCACATAGAACCGGTTTCAACCAGTTTAAACCGGATAAAACCAGATTGAACCGGTTTAAACCGGATAAAACCGGATTGAACCGGCTTAAACTGGTTTAAACCGGATAAAACCAGATTGAACCGGTTTAAACCGGATAAAATGGGATTGAACCAGTTTAAACCGGTTTAAACCGGATAGAACAGGCCTAAATCGGTTTAATCCGGATAAAACCGGATAGAACCGGTTTAAACCGGATAAAACCAGATTGAACAGGTTTAAACCGGATAAAAACGGATTGAACCGGTTTAAACTGGATAGAATCGGATAGAACCGGTTTTAACCGGATAGAAACGGATAGAACCGGTTTAAACCGGATAAAACCGGATTGAATAGGTTGAAACCGGATAAAAACTGTTTGAACAGGCTTAAACCGGTTAAAAACGGATTGAACCGGTTTAAACCGGTTTAAACCGGATAAAACCAGACTGAACCGGTTTAAAATGGATAAAACCAGATTGAACCAGTTTAAACCGGTTTAAACCAGATAGAAACGGATAGAACCGGTTTAAACCGGATAAAGACGGATTGAACCGGTTTGAACCGGTCTAAACCAGATAGAACCGGTTTCAACCAGTTTAAACCGGATAAAACCAGATTGAACCGGTTTAAACCGGATAAAACTGGGTTGAATCGGTTTAAACCGGATGAAATCGGATTGAACAGGTTTAAACCTGTTTAAACCATATAGAACCGGGCAAAACCGGTTGAAACTGGATAAAACCGGATTGAACCGTATTAAACCGGTTTCAACCGGATAGAACCGGATAGAACCGGTTTAAACCGGATAGAACCGGATAGAACCGGTTTAAACCGGATAAAACCGGATTGAACCGGTTTAAACCGGTTTAAAGTGGATAAAACCGGATTGAACTGGTTTAAACAGGATAAAACCGGATTGAACCGGTTGAAACCGGTTTCAACCGGATAGAACCGGATAGAACCGGTTTAAACTGGATAAAACCGGATTGAAACAGTCTAAACCAGTTTAAACTGGAGAAAACCGGATTGAATAGGTTTAAACTGGATAAAACCGGATTGACCCAGTTTAAACCGGTTTAAACCGGATAAAACCGGATTGAACCGGTTCAAACCGGTTTAAACCGGATAAAACCAAATTGAAACAGTTTAAACCGGATAAAATCAGATTGAACCGGTTCAAAACGGATAAAACCGGATTGAACCAGTTGAAACCCGTTTAAACCAGATTGAAACGGATAGAACCGGTTTAAACCGGATAAAACCGGATTGAACTGGTTTAATCCAGTTAAAACAGGATAGAACAGGATAGAACCAGTTTAATCCGATTTAAAAAGGATAGAACCGGATAGAACCGGTCTAAATGAGATAAAACCGGATTGAACTGGTTCAAACTGGTTTAAACCGGATAAAACCGGATTAAACCGTTTTAAAGCGCTTTAAACTGGATAAAACCAGATTGAACCAGTTTAAGCCGATTAAAACCGGATTGAACTGGTTTAAACCGGTCTAAACCGGATAAAACCGGTTTAAACCGGATAGAACCGGATAGAACCGGTTTAAACCGGATAAAACCGGATTGAACCGGTTTAAACCGGATAAAACCGGATTGAACTGGTTTAAACCGGATAAAAACGGACTGAACCGGTTTAAACTGGTTTCAACCGGATAGAACTGGATAGAACCGGTTTAAACCGGATAAAACCGGATTGAAGCGGTTTAAACGGGTTAAAACCGGATAAAACCAGATTGAAACGGTTTAAACCGGATTGAACCGGCTTAAACCGGATAAAACCGGAATGAACTGGTTTAAACCGGTTTAAACCGGAAAAAACGGATTGAACCGGTTTGAACCGGTTTAAACCGAATAAAACCGGATTGATCCGGTTTAAACCGGATAAAACCGGATTGAACCGGTTCAAACTGATTGAAACCGGATAAAACCGGATTGAACCGGTTCAAACCGGTTGAAACCGGATAAAACCGGAATGAACTGGTTTAAACCGGTTTAAAACGGATAGAACCGGATAGAAATGGTATAAACCGGATAAAACTGGATTGAACCTGTGTAAACCGGTTGAAACTGGATAAAAACGGATTGAAAGGGTTTAAACCGGTTTAAGCTGGATAAAACCGGAATGAACCGGCTTAAACAGGTCTAAACTGGATAAAACCCGATTGAACAGGCTTAAACTGGTATAAACAGCATAGAACCGGTTTAAACCGGATAAAACCGGATTGAACTGGTCTAAACCGGACAAAACCGGATTGAACTGGTTTCAACCGGTTTAAACCGGATAAAACAAGATTGAACCGGTTTAAACCGGATAAAACCGGATTGAACCAGCTTAAACCGGTTTAAACCGGATAAAACTGGGTTGAATTGGTTTAAACCAGATGAAATCGGATTGAACAGGTTTAAACCGGTTTAAACCGTATAGAACTGGGTAAAACGGGTGGAAGCCGGATAAAACCGGATTGATCCGGTTTAAACCGGTTTAAACAGGATAAAACCGGATTGAACTGGTTTATACCGGTTTAAACCGGATAAAACCAGTTTCAACGGGATAAAACCAAATTGAACCAGTTTCAACCGGATAATACCAGATTGAACCGGATTAAGCCAGATAAAACCGGATTAACCGGTTTAAAGCGGTTTAAACCGGATAGAACAGGTTTAAACCGGATAAAACCGGATTAAACCGGTTCAAACCGTTTTAAACCGGATAAAACCGGATTGAACCGGTTCAAACCGTTTTAAACCGGATAAAACCGGATTGAACCGGTTCAAACCGGTTTAAACCGGATAAAACCCTATTGAACCAGTTTAAACCGGATAAAACCAGACTGAACCGGTTTAAAATGGATAAAACCAGATTGAACCAGTTTAAACCGGTTTAAACCAGATAGAAACGGATAGAACCGGTTTAAACCGGATAAAGACGGATTGAACCGGTTTGAACCGGTCTAAACCGGATAGAACCGGTTTCAACCAGTTTAAACCGGATAAAACCAGATTGAACCGGTTTAAACCGGATAAAACTGGGTTGAATCGGTTTAAACCGGATGAAATCGGATTGAACAGGTTTAAACCTGTTTAAACCATATAGAACCGGGCTAAACCGGTTGAAACCGGATAAAACCGGATTGAACCGTATTAAACCGGTTTCAACCGGATAGAACCGGATAGAACCGGTTTAAACCGGATAGAACCGGATAGAACCGGTTTAAACCGGATAAAACCGGATTGAACCGGTTTAAACCGGTTTAAAGTGGATAAAACCGGATTGAACTGGTTTAAACAGGATAAAACCGGATTGAACCGGTTGAAACCGGTTTCAACCGGATAGAACCGGATAGAACCGGTTTAAACTGGATAAAACCGGATTGAAACAGTCTAAACCAGTTTAAACTGGAGAAAACCGGATTGAATAGGTTTAAACTGGATAAAACCGGATTGACCCAGTTTAAACCGGTTTAAACCGGATAAAACCGGATTGAACCGGTTCAAACCGGTTTAAACCGGATAAAACCAAATTGAAACAGTTTAAACCGGATAAAATCAGATTGAACCGGTTCAAAACGGATAAAACCGGATTGAACCAGTTGAAACCCGTTTAAACCAGATTGAAACGGATAGAACCGGTTTAAACCGGATAAAACCGGATTGAACTGGTTTAATCCAGTTAAAACAGGATAGAACAGGATAGAACCAGTTTAATCCGATTTAAAAAGGATAGAACCGGATAGAACCGGTCTAAATGAGATAAAACCGGATTGAACTGGTTCAAACTGGTTTAAACCGGATAAAACCGGATTAAACCGATTTAAAGCGCTTTAAACTGGATAAAACCAGATTGAACCAGTTTAAGCCGACTAAAACCGGATTGAACTGGTTTAAACCGGTCTAAACCGGATAAAACCGGTTTAAACCGGATAGAACCGGATAGAACCGGTTTAAACCGGATAAAACCGGATTGAACCGGTTTAAACCGGATAAAACCGGATTGAACTGGTTTAAACCGGATAAAAACGGACTGAACCGGTTTAAACTGGTTTCAACCGGATAGAACTGGATAGAACCGGTTTAAACCGGATAAAACCGGATTGAAGCGGTTTAAACGGGTTAAAACCGGATAAAACCAGATTGAAACGGTTTAAACCGGATTGAACCGGCTTAAACCGGATAAAACCGGAATGAACTGGTTTAAACCGGTTTAAACCGGAAAAAACGGATTGAACCGGTTTGAACCGGTTTAAACCGAATAAAACCGGATTGATCCGGTTTAAACCGGATAAAAACGGATTGAACCGGTTTAAACCGGCTTAAACCAGATAGAACCGGATAGAACCGGTTTAAACCGGAAGGAACCGGATAGAACCTGTTTAAACCGGATAAAACCGGATTGAACCGGTTTAAACCGGTTTAAAGTGGATAAAACCGGATTGAACTGGTTTAAACCGGATAAAACCGGATTGAACCGGTTTAAACCGGATAAAACCGGATTGAACCGGTTTAAACCGGTTTAAAGTGGATAAAACCAGATTGAACCGGTTTTAAACCGGATAAAACCGGATTGAACCGGTTTAAACCGGATAAAACCGGATTGAACCGGTTTAAACTGGTTTCAACCGGATAGAACCGGATAGATCCGGTTTAAACTGGATAAAACCGGAGTGAACCGGCTTAAACCGGTTTAAACCGGATAAAACCTGATTGAACCGGTTCAAACTGGTTTAAACCGGATCAAACCAGATTGAACCGGTTTAAACCGGATAAAACCGGATTGAACCGGCTTAAACCGGTTTAAACCGGATAAAACCGGATTGAACCGGTTCAAACTGGTTGAAACCGGATAAAACCGGATTGAACCGGTTCAAACGGGTTGAAACCGGATAAAACCGGAATGAACTGGTTTAAACCGGTTTAAAACGGATAGAACCGGATAGAAATGGTATAAACCGGATAAAACTGGATTGAACCGGTGTAAACCAGTTGAAACTGGATAAAAACGGATTGAAAGGGTTTAAACCGGTTTAAGCTGGATAAAACCGGAATGAACCGGCTTAAACAGGTCTAAACTGGATAAAACCCGATTGAACAGGCTTAAACTGGTATAAACCGCATAGAACCGGTTTAAACCGGATAAAACCAGATTGAACTGGTCTAATCCGGAGAAAACCGGATTGAACTGGTTTCAACCGGTTTAAACCAGATAAAACAAGATTGAACCGGTTTAAACCGGATAAAACCGGATTGAACCAGCTTAAACCGGTTTAAACCGGATAAAACTGGGTTGAATTGGTTTAAACCAGATGAAATCGGATTGAACAGGTTTAAACCGGTTTAAACCATATAGAACTGGGTAAAACCGGTGGAAGCCGGATAAAACCGGATTGATCCGGTTTAAACCGGTTTAAACAGGATAAAACCGGATTGAACTGGTTTATACCGGTTTAAACCGGATAAAACCGGTTTAAACGGGATAAAACCAAATTGAACCAGTTTGAACCGGATAATACCAGATTGAACCGGTTTAAGCCGGATAAAACCGGATTAACCGGTTTAAAGCGGTTTAAACCGGATAGAACAGGTTTAAACCGGATAAAACCGGATTGAACCGGTTCAAACCGTTTTAAACCCGATAAAACCGGATTGAACCGGTTCAAACAGGTTTAAACCGGATAAAAACGGATTGAACCGGTTCAAACAGATTTAAAACGGTTAAAACCGGATTGAACCGTTTCAAACCGGTTTAAACAGGATAAAACCAAATTGAACCAGTTTAAACCGGATAAAACCAGACTGAACCGGTTTAAAATGAATAAAACCAGATTGAACCAGTTTAAACCGGTTTAAACCAGATAGAAGCGGATAGAACCGGTTTAAACCGGATAAAGACGGATTGAACCGGTTTGAACCGGTCTAAACCGGATAGAACCGGTTTCAACCAGTTTAAACCGGATAAAACCAGATTGAACCGGTTTAAACCGGATAAAACCGGATTGAACCGGCTTAAACCGGATAAAACCGGATTGAACCAGCTTAAACCGGTTTAAACCCGATAAAACCGGATTGAACCGGTTTAAACCGGATAAAATGGGATTGAACCGGTTTAAACCGGTTTTAAACGGATAGAACCGGGCTAAACCGTTTTAAACCGGATAAAACCAGATAGAACCGGTTTAAACCGGATAAAACCGGATTGAACAGGTTCAAACCGGTTTAAACCGGATAGAACAGGTTTAAACCGGATAAAAACAGATTGAACCGGTTTGAACCGGATAAAACCGCATAGAACCGGATCTAACCGGTTTAAACCAGATTGAAATGGGTAGAACCGGTTTAAACCAGATAAAACCGGATTGAACTGGTTTAAACCGGTTTAAACAGGATAGAACCAGATAGAACCGTTTTAAAGCGGATAAAACCGGATTGAACCAGTTTAAAGTGTGTTAAACCGGATAAAACCAGATTGAACCGGTCTAAAACCGGATAAAACCGGATAGAACCGGTTTAAACCGGATAAAAACAGATTGAACCGGTTTAAACCGGATAAAACCGGATTGAACCGGCTTAAACTGGTTTAAACCGGATAGAACCGGTTTCAACCAGTTTAAACCGGATAAAACCAGATTGAACCGGTTTAAACCGGATAAAACCGGATTGAACCGGCTTAAACCGGTTTAAACCGGATAAAACCGGATTGAACCGGTTTAAACCGGATAAAACCGGATTGAACCAGTTTAAACCAAATAGAACCGTATAGAACCGGTTTAAACTGGATAGAACCGGATAGAACCTGTTTAAACCGGATAAAACCAGATTGAACCGGTTGAAACCAGATAAAACCGGTTTGAACCGGTTTAAACTTGTTTCAACCGGATAGAACCGGATAGAACCGGTTTAAACTGGATTAAACCGGATTGAACTGGCTTAAACCGGTTTAAACCAGATAAAACCGGATAGAAACGGTTTAAACCGGATTAAACCGGATTGAACCGGTGTAAACCGGTTGAAACCGGATAAAAACGGATTGAAAGGGTTTAAACTGGTTTAAACTGGATAAAACTGGAATGAACCGGCTTAAACAGGTCTAAACCGGATAAAACCCGATTGAACAGGCTTAAACTGGTATAAACAGCATAGAACCGGTTTAAACTGGATAAAACCGGATTGAACCGGTTTAAACCAGATAAAACCGGATTGAACCGGTTTAATACGGTTTCAACCAGATAGAACCGGTTTAAACCGGATAAAACCTGATTGAACAGGTTTAAAGCAGTTTCAACTGTATGGAACCGGATAGAACCGGTTTAAACCGGATAAAACAGGATTGAACTGGTTTAAACTGGAGAAAACCGAATTGAACCGGTTTAAACTGGTTTCAACCGGATAGAACTGGTTTAAACCGGATAAAACCTGATTGAACAGGTTTAAAGCAGTTTCAACTGTATGGAACCGGATAGAACCGGTTTAAACCGGATAAAACAGGATTGAACTGGTTTAAACTGGAGAAAACCGAATTGAACCGGTTTAAACTGGTTTCAACCGGATAGAAACGGATAGAACCGGTTTAAACTGAATAAAACCTGATTGAACCGGCTAAAATCGGTTTAAACCGGATAAAACCGGATTGAACCGGTTGAAACCGGTTTAAACCGGATAAAAACAGACTGAACCGGTTTAAACCGGATAAAACCGGATTGAACCGGTTTAATACGGTTTCAACCGGATAGAACTGGTTTAAACCGGATAAAACCTGATTGAAACGGTTTAAACCGGTTTCAACTGTATAGAACCGGATAGAACCGTTTTAAACCGGATAAAACAGGACTGAACTGGTTCAAACCGGTTTAAACCGGATATAACCGGACTGAACTGGATTAAACCGGTTTAAAACGGATAAAACCGGTTTAAACCGGATAAAACCAAATTGAACCATTTTAAACCCCATAAAACCAGATTGAACCGGTTTAAAACGGATAAAACCGGATTGAACCAGTTTAAACCGGTTTAAATCAGATAGAAATGGATAGAACTGGTTTAAACCGGATAAAACCGGACTGAACCGGTTTGAAATGGTCTAAACCAGATAAAACCAGATTGAACTGGTTTCAACCGGTTTAAACCGGATAAAACCGGATTGAACCAGCTTAAACCGGTTAAAACCGGATAAAACCGGATTGAACCGGTTTAAACTGGTTTCAACCGGATAGAACCGGATAGAATCGATATAAACCGGATAAAACCGGATTGAACCGGTTTAAACTGGTTTCAAATGGATAGAACCGGATAGAACCGGTTTAAAACGGATAAAACTGGATTGAACCGGTTTAAACCAGATAAAATCGGATTGATCCGGTTTAAACCGGTTTAAACAGGATAAAACCGGATTGAACTGGTTTATACCGGTTTAAACCAGATAAAACCGGTTCAAACGGGATAAAACCAAATTGAACCAGTTTAAACCGGATAATACCAGATTGAACCGGTTTAAGCCGGATAAAACCGGATTAAACTGGTATAAACCGGATAAACCGGATAAAACCGGATATAACCGGTTTAAACTGGATAAAACCAGAATGAACTGGTTTAAACCGGATAAAACCGGTTTAAACCAGATAAATACGGATTGAACCGGTTTAAACCGGTTTCAACCGGATAGAACCGGAATGAACTGGTCTAAACCTGATAAACCGGTTTAAACCAGATAAAACCGGATTGAACCAGTTCAAACCGGTTTAAACCGGATAAAACCGGAATGAACTGGTTTAAACCGGATAAATCCGGATTGAACCGGATGAAACCGGTTGAAACCGGATATAAACGGATTGAAGCAGTTTAAACCGGTTTAAAACTGATAAAACCGGAATGAACCGGCCTAAACCGGTTTAAACCTGATAGGACCGGTTAAAACTGGATAAAACCAGATTGAACTGGCTTAAAAGGGTTTAAACCGGATAGAACCGGTTTAAACTGGATAAAAACGGATTGAACCGGTTTTAACCGGATAAAACCACATTGAACTGGTTTAAACCGGTTTCAACTGGATAGAACCGGATAGAACCGGTTTAAACTGGATAAAACAGGATTGAACCAGCTTAAAAAGGTTTAAACCGGGTAAAACCGGATTGAACCGGTTCAAACCGGTTTAAACCGGGTAAAACCAGAGTGAACTGGTTTAAACCAGATAAAACCGGATTGAACCGGTTTAAACCGGATAAATCCGGAATGAACTGGTTTAAACCGGATAAAACCGGACTGAACCAGTTTAAACCGGATAAAACCGGATTGAACCATTTCAAACCGGTTTTAACCGGATAAAACCGGAATGAACCGGTTTAAACCGGATAAAACCGGATTGAACCTGTTTAAACCGGATAAAACCGGATTGAATCGGTTTAAACTGGTTTCAACCGGATAGAACCGGATAGAACCGTTTTAAACTGCATAAAACCGGATTGAACCAGCTTAAACTGCTTTAAACAGGATTAAACCGGTTTAAACCGGATAAAACCGGATTGAACCGGCTTAAACCGGTTTAAACCGGATTGAACCGGCTTAAACCGGTTTAAACCGGATAAAACCGGATTGAACCGGTTCAAACCGGTTTAAACCGGATAAAACCGGAATGAACTGGTTTAAACCGGTTTAAAACGGATAGAAGTGGATAGAAACGGTTTAAACCGGATAAAACCGGATTGAACCGGTGTAAACCGGTTGAAACCGGATAAAAACGGATTGAAAGGGTTTAAACCGGTTTAAACTGGATAAAACTGGAATGAACCGGCTTAAACAGGTCTAAACCGGATAAAACCCGATTGAACAGGCTTAAACTGGTATAAACAGCATAGAACCGGTTTAAACCGGATAAAACCGGATTGAACCGGTTTAAACCGGTTGAAAGCGGATAAAACCAGACTGAACCGGTTTAAACCGGTTAAAACCTGATTGATCCGGTTTAAACCGTTTTCAACTGTATAGAACCGGATAGAACCGGTTTAAACTGGATAAAACAGGATTGAACTGGTTTAAACCGGATAAAACCGGATTGAACCGGTTTAAACTGGTTTCCACTGGATAGAAGTGGATAGAACAGGTTTAAACTGGATAAAACTGGATTGAACCGGCTTAAACCGGTTTAAACCAGATAAAACCGGATTGAACTGGCTTAAACCGGTTTAAACCGGATAAAACCGGATTGAACCGGTTCAAACCGGTTTAAACCGGATAAAACTGGAATGAACTGTTTTAAACCGGTTAAAACGGATAGAAACGGTTTAAACCGGATAAAACCGGATTGAACCAGTTTAAACCGGTTTAAACCAGATAGAAATGGATAGAACTGGTTTAAACTGGATAAAACTGGAATGAACCGGTTTGAACTGGTCTAAACCAGATAAAACCGGATTGAACTGGTTTCAAACGGTTTAAACCGGATAAAACAAGATTGAACCGGTATAAACCGGATAAAACCGGATTGAACCAGCTTAAACCGGTTAAAACCGGATAAAACGGGATTGAACCGGTTTAAACTGGATTCAACCGGATAGAACCGGATAGAACCGGTTTAAACTGGATAAAACCGGATTGAACCGGCTTAAACCGGTTTAAACCGGATAAAACCAGATTGAACCGGTTTAAACCGGATAAAACCGGATTGAACCGGCTTAAACCGGTTTAAACCGGATAAAACCGGATTGAACCGGTTCAAACAGTTTTAAACCGGATAAAACCGGAATGAACTGGTTTAAACCGGTTTAAAACGGATAGAACCGGATAGAAACGGTATAAACCGGATAAAACCGGATTGAACCGGTGTAAACCGGTTGAAACTGGATAAAAACGGATTGAAAGGGTTTAAACCGGTTTAAGCTGGATAAAACCGGAATGAACCGGCTTAAACAGGTCTAAACTGGATAAAACCCGATTGAACAGGCTTAAACTGGTATAAACAGCATAGAACCGGTTTAAACCGGATAAAACCGGATTGAACTGGTCTAAACCAGACAAAGCCGGATTGAACTGGTTTCAACCGGTTCAAACCGGTTAAACAAGATTGAACCGGTTTAAACCGGATAAAACCGGATTGAACCAGCTTAAACCGGTTTAAACCGGATAAAACAGGGTTGAATTGGTTTAAACCGGATGAAATCGGATTGAACAGGTTTAAACCGGTTTAAACCATATAGAACTGGGTAAAACCGGTTGAAGCCGGATAAAACCGGATTGAACCGGTTTAAACCGGTTTACACCAGATAGAACCGGATAGAACCGGTTTAAACCAGATAAAACCGGATTGAACCGGTTTAAACCACATAAAACCGGATTGAAACAGTCTAAACCGGTTTAAACTGGAGAAAACCGGATTGAATAGTTTTAAACTGGATAAAACCGGATTGACCCAGTTTAAACTGGTTTAAACCGGATAAAACCGGATTGAACCGGTTCAAACCGGTTTAAACCAGATAAAACCAAATTGAAACAGTTTAAACCGGATAAAATCAGATTGAACCGGTTCAAAAAGGATAAAACAGGACTGAACCAGTTGAAACCCGTTTAAACCAGATGGAAACGGATAGAACCGGTTTAAACCGGATAAAACCGGATTGAACTGGTTTAATCCATTTAAAACAGGATAGGACAGGATAGAACCAGTTTAATCCGATTTAAAAAGGATAGAACCGGATAGAACCATTCTAAACGAGATAAAACCGGATTGAACCGGTTCAAACTGGTTTAAACCGGATAAAACCGGATTAAACCGTTTTAAAGCGCTTTAAACCGGATAAAACCAGATTGAACCAGTTTAAGCCGATTAAAACCGGATTGAACTGGTTTAAACCGGTCTAAACCGGATAAAACCGGTTTAAACCGGATAAAACCAGATTGAACTGGTTTAAACCACATAAAACCGGATTGAACCGGTTCAAACCGGTTTAAACCGGATAAAACCGGAGTGAACTTGTTTAAACCGGATAAAAACGGATTGAACCGGTTTAAAACTGATAAAACCGGATTGAACCATTTCAAACCGGTTTTAAACGGATAAAACAGGAATGAACCGGTTTAAACCGGATAAAACCGGATTGAACCGTTTCAAACCGGTTTTAAACGGATAAAACAGGAATGAACCGGTTTAAACTGGATGAAACCGGATTGAACCGGCTTAAACCGGTTTAAACCGGATAAAACCGGATTGAACCGGTTCAAACCGGATAGAACCGGAGAGAACCAGTTTAACCGGATAAAACCGGATTGAACCGGTTTAAACCGGTTTAAACCGGATAAAACCGGATTGAACTGGTTTAAACCGGTTTCAACCGGATAGAACTGGATAGAACCGGTTTAAACCGGATAAAACCAGATTGAACCGGTTTTAAACCGGATAAAACCGGATTGAACCGGTTTAAACCGGATAAAACCGGATTGAACCGGTTTAAACTGGTTTCAACCGGATAGAACCGGATAGAACCGGTTTAAACTGGATAAAACCGGATTGAACTGGCTTAAACCGGTTTAAACCGGATAAAACCGGATTGAACCGGTTCAAACTGGTTTAATCCGGATCAAACCAGATTGAACCGGTTTAAACCGGATAAAACCGGATTGAACCGGCTTAAACCGGTTTAAACCGGATAAAACCGGATTGAACCGGTTCAAACTGGTTGAAACCGGATAAAACCGGATTGAACCGGTTCAAACCGGTTGAAACCGGATAAAACCGGAATGAACTGGTTTAAACCGGTTTAAAACGGATAGAACCGGATAGAAATGGTATAAACCGGATAAAACTGGATTGAACCGGTGTAAACCGGTTGAAACTGGATAAAAACGGATTGAAAGGGTTTAAACCGGTTTAAGCTGGATAAAACCGGAATGAACCGGCTTAAGCAGGTCTAAACTGGATAAAACCCGATTGAACAGGCTTAAACTGGTATAAACAGCATAGAACCAGTTTAAACCGGATAAAACCGGATTGAACTGGTCTAAACCGGACAAAACCGGATTGAACTGGTTTCAACCGGTTTAAACCGGATAAAACAAGATTGAACCGGTTTAAACCGGATAAAACCGGATTGAACCAGCTTAAACCGGTTTAAACCGGATAAAACTGGGTTGAATTGGTTGAAACCAGATGAAATCAGATTGAACAGGTTTAAACCGGTTTAAACCGTATAGAACTGGGTAAAACGGGTGGAAGCCGGATAAAACCGGATTGATCCGGTTTAAACCGTTTAAACAGGATAAAACCGGATTGAACTGGTTTATACCGGTTTAAACCGGATAAAACCAGTTTAAACGGGATAAAACAAAATTGAACCAGTTTAAACCGGATAATACCAGATTGAACCGGATTAAGCCGGATAAAACCGGATTAACCGGTATAAAGCGGTTTAAACCGGATAGAACAGGTTTAAACCGGATAAAACCGGATTGAACCGGTTCAAACCGTTTTAAACCGGATAAAACCGGATTGAACCGGTTCAAACCGGTTGAAAACGGATAAAACCGGATTGAACCGGTTCAACCAGATTTAAAACGGTTAAAATCGGATTGAACCGGTTCAAACCGGTTTAAACCGGATAAAACCAAATTGAACCAGTTTAAACCGGATAAAACCAGACTGAACCGGTTTAACATGGATAAAACCAGATTGAACCAGTTTAAACCGGTTTAAACCAGATAGAAACGGATAGAACCGGTTTAAACCGGATAAAGACGGATTGAACCGGTTTGAACCGGTCTAAACCGGATAGAACCGGTTTCAACCAGTTTAAACCGGATATAACCAGATTGAACCGGTTTAAACCGGATAAAACTGGGTTGAATCGGTTTAAACCGGATGAAATCGGATTAAACAGGTTTAAACCTGTTTAAACCATATAGAACCGGGTAAAACCGGTTGAAACCGGATAAAACCGGATTGAACCGTATTAAACCGGTTTCAACCGGATAGAACCGGATAGAACCGGTTTAAACCGGATAGAACCGGATAGAACCGGTTTAAACCGGATAAAACCGGATTGAACCGGTTTAAACCGGTTTAAAGTGGATAAAACCGGATTGAACTGGTTTAAACAGGATAAAACCAGATTGAACCGGTTGAAACCGGTTTCAACCGGATAGAACAGGATAGAACTGGTTTGAACTGGATAAAACCGGATTGAAACAGTCTAAACCGGTTTAAACTGGAGAAAACCGGATTGAATAGGTTTAAACTGGATAAAACCGGATTGACCCAGTTTAAACCGGTTTAAACCGGATAAAACCGGATTGAACCGGTTCAAACCGGTTTAAACTGGATAAAACCAAATTGAAACAGTTTAAACCGGATAAAATCAGATTGAACCGGTTCAAAACGGATAAAACCGGATTGAACCAGTTGAAACCCGTTTAAACCAGATGGAAACGGATAGAACCGGTTTAAACCGGATAAAACCGTATTGAACTAGTTTAATCCAGTTAAAACAGGATAGAACAGGATAGAACCAGTTTAATCCGATTTAAAAAGGATAGAACCGGATAGAACCGGTCTAAATGAGATAAAACCGGATTGAACTGGTTCAAACTGGTTTAAACCGGATAAAAACGGATTAAACCGTTTTAAAGCGCTTTAAACCGGATAAAACCAGATTGAACCAGTTTAAGCCGATTAAAACCGGATTGAACTGGTTTAAACCGGTCTAAACCGGATAAAACCGGTTTAAACCGGATAGAACCAGATAGAACCGGTCTAAACCGGATAAAACCGGATTGAACCGGTTTAAACCGGTTTAAACCGGATAAAACCGGATTGAACTGGTTTAAACCGGATAAAAACGTACTGAACCGGTTTAAACTGGTTTCAACAGGATAGAACTGGATAGAACCGGTTTAAACCGGATAAAACCGGATTGAAGCGGTTTAAACGGGTTAAAACCCGATAAAACCAGATTGAAACGGTTTAAACCGGATTGAACCGGCTTAAACCGGATAAAACCGGAATGAACTGGTTTAAACCGGTTTAAACCGGAAAAAACGGATTGAACCGGTTTAAACTGGATAAAACCGGATAGAACCGGTTCAATCCGGATTAAACCAGATGAAAACCGATTGAACCGGTTTAAACCGGTTTAAACCGGATAAAACCGGATTGAAGCGGTGTAAACCGGTTTAAACCGGATAGAACCGGTTTAAACCGGATAAAACCAGATTGAACCAGTTTGAACCGGTTTAAACCGGATAAAACCGGATTGAACCAGCTTAAACCGGTTTAAACCGGATAAAAGAGGGTTGAATTGGTTTAAACCGGATGAAATCGGATTGAACAGGTTTAAACCGGTTTAAACCATATAGAACTGGGTAAAACCGGTTGAAGCCGGATAAAACCGGATTGAACCGGTTTAAACCGGTTTACACCAGATAGAACCGGATAGAACCGGTTTAAACCAGATAAAACCGGATTGAACCGGTTTAAACCACATAAAACCGGATTGAAACAGTCTAAACCGGTTTAAACTGGAGAAAACCGGATTGAATAGTTTTAAACTGGATAAAACCGGATTGACCCAGTTTAAACTGGTTTAAACCGGATAAAACCGGATTGAACCGGTTCAAACCGGTTTAAACCGGATAAAACCAAATTGAAACAGTTTAAACCGGATAAAATCACATTGAACCGGTTCAAAAAGGATAAAACAGGACTGAACCAGTTGAAACCCGTTTAAACCAGATGGAAACGGATAGAACCGGTTTAAACCGGATAAAACCGGATTGAACTGGTTTAATCCAGTTAAAACAGGATAGGACAGGATAGAACCAGTTTAATCCGATTTAAAAAGGATAGAACCGGATAGAACCATTCTAAACGAGATAAAACCGGATTGAACCGGTTCAAACTGGTTTAAACCGGATAAAACCGGATTAAACCGTTTTAAAGCGCTTTAAACCGGATAAAACCAGATTGAACCAGTTTAAGCCGATTAAAACCGGATTGAACTGGTTTAAACCGGTCTAAACCGGATAAAACCGGTTTAAACCGGATAAAACCAGATTGAACCGGTTTAAACCACATAAAACCGGATTGAACCGGTTCAAACCGGTTTAAACCGGATAAAACCGGAGTGAACTTGTTTAAACCGGATAAAAACGGATTGAACCGGTTTAAAACTGATAAAACCGGATTGAACCATTTCAAACCGGTTTTAAACGGATAAAACAGGAATGAACCGGTTTAAACCGGATAAAACCGGATTGAACCGTTTCAAACCGGTTTTAAACGGATAAAACAGGAATGAACCGGTTTAAACTGGATGAAACCGGATTGAACCGGCTTAAACCGGTTTAAACCGGATAAAACCGGATTGAACCGGTTCAAACCGGATAGAACCGGAGAGAACCAGTTTAACCGGATAAAACCGGATTGAACCGGTTTAAACCGGTTTAAACCGGATAAAACCGGATTGAACTGGTTTAAACCGGTTTCAACCGGATAGAACTGGATAGAACCGGTTTAAACCGGATAAAACCAGATTGAACCGGTTTTAAACCGGATAAAACCGGATTGAACCGGTTCAAACTGGTTTAAACCGGATCAAACCAGATTGAACCGGTTTAAACCGGATAGAACCGGATTGAACCGGCTTAAACCGGTTTAAACCGGATAAAACCGGATTGAACCGGTTCAAACTGGTTGAAACCGGATAAAACCGGATTGAACCGGTTCAAACCGGTTGAAACCGGATAAAACCGGAATGAACTGGTTTAAACCGGTTTAAAACGGATAGAACCGGATAGAAATGGTATAAACCGGATAAAACTGGATTGAACCTGTGTAAACCGGTTGAAACTGGATAAAAACGGATTGAAAGGGTTTAAACCGGTTTAAGCTGGATAAAACCGGAATGAACCGGCTTAAACAGGTCTAAACTGGATAAAACCAGATTGAACAGGCTTAAACTGGTATAAACAGCATAGAACCGGTTTAAACCGGATAAAACCGGATTGAACTGGTCTAAACCGGACAAAACCGGATTGAACTGGTTTCAACCGGTTTAAACCGGATAAAACAAGATTGAACCGGTTTAAACCGGATAAAACCGGATTGAACCAGCTTAAACCGGTTTAAACCGGATAAAACTGGGTTGAATTGGTTTAAACCAGATGAAATCGGATTGAACAGGTTTAAACCGGTTTAAACCGTATAGAACTGGGTAAAACGGGTGGAAGCCGGATAAAACCGGATTGATCCGGTTTAAACCGGTTTAAACAGGATAAAACCGGATTGAACTGGTTTATACCGGTTTAAACCGGATAAAACCAGTTTAAACGGGATAAAACCAAATTGAACCAGTTTCAACCGGATAATACCAGATTGAACCGGATTAAGCCAGATAAAACCGGATTAACCGGTTTAAAGCGGTTTAAACCGGATAGAACAGGTTTAAACCGGATAAAACCGGATTAAACCGGTTCAAACCGTTTTAAACCGGATAAAACCGGATTGAACCGGTTCAAACCGTTTTAAACCGGATAAAACCGGATTGAACCGGTTCAAACCGGTTTAAACCGGATAAAACCCTATTGAACCAGTTTAAACCGGATAAAACCAGACTGAACCGGTTTAAAATGGATAAAACCAGATTGAACCAGTTTAAACCGGTTTAAACCAGATAGAAACGGATAGAACCGGTTTAAACCGGATAAAGACGGATTGAACCGGTTTGAACCGGTCTAAACCGGATAGTACCGGTTTCAACCAGTTTAAACCGGATAAAACCAGATTGAACCGGTTTAAACCGGATAAAACTGGGTTGAATCGGTTTAAACCGGATGAAATCGGATTGAACAGGTTTAAACCTGTTTAAACCATATAGAACCGGGCTAAACCGGTTGAAACCGGATAAAACCGGATTGAACCGTATTAAACCGGTTTCAACCGGATAGAACCGGATAGAACCGGTTTAAACCGGATAGAACCGGATAGAACCGGTTTAAACCGGATAAAACCGGATTGAACCGGTTTAAACCGGTTTAAAGTGGATAAAACCGGATTGAACTGGTTTAAACAGGATAAAACCGGATTGAACCGGTTGAAACCGGTTTCAACCGGATAGAACCGGATAGAACCGGTTTAAACTGGATAAAACCGGATTGAAACAGTCTAAACCAGTTTAAACTGGAGAAAACCGGATTGAATAGGTTTAAACTGGATAAAACCGGATTGACCCAGTTTAAACCGGTTTAAACCGGATAAAACCGGATTGAACCGGTTCAAACCGGTTTAAACCGGATAAAACCAAATTGAAACAGTTTAAACCGGATAAAATCAGATTGAACCGGTTCAAAACGGATAAAACCGGATTGAACCAGTTGAAACCCGTTTAAACCAGATTGAAACGGATAGAACCGGTTTAAACCGGATAAAACCGGATTGAACTGGTTTAATCCAGTTAAAACAGGATAGAACAGGATAGAACCAGTTTAATCCGATTTAAAAAGGATAGAACCGGATAGAACCGGTCTAAATGAGATAAAACCGGATTGAACTGGTTCAAACTGGTTTAAACCGGATAAAACCGGATTAAACCGTTTTAAAGCGCTTTAAACTGGATAAAACCAGATTGAACCAGTTTAAGCCGATTAAAACCGGATTGAACTGGTTTAAACCGGTCTAAACCGGATAAAACCGGTTTAAACCGGATAGAACCGGATAGAACCGGTTTAAACCGGATAAAACCGGATTGAACCGGTTTAAACCGGATAAAACCGGATTGAACTGGTTTAAACCGGATAAAAACGGACTGAACCGGTTTAAACTGGTTTCAACTGGATAGAACTGGATAGAACCGGTTTAAACCGGATAAAACCGGATTGAAGCGGTTTAAACGGGTTAAAACCGGATAAAACCAGATTGAAACGGTTTAAACCGGATTGAACCGGCTTAAACCGGATAAAACCGGAATGAACTGGTTTAAACCGGTTTAAACCGGAAAAAACGGATTGAACCGGTTTGAACCGGTTTAAACCGAATAAAACCGGATTGATCCGGTTTAAACCGGATAAAACCGGATTGAACCGGTTCAAACTGGTTGAAACCGGATAAAACCGGATTGAACCGGTTCAAACCGGTTGAAACCGGATAAAACCGGAATGAACTGCTTTAAACCGGTTTAAAACGGATAGAACCGGATAGAAATGGTATAAACCGGATAAAACTGGATTGAACCTGTGTAAACCGGTTGAAACTGGATAAAAACGGATTGAAAGGGTTTAAACCGGTTTAAGCTGGATAAAACCGGAATGAACCGGCTTAAACAGGTCTAAACTGGATAAAACCCGATTGAACAGGCTTAAACTGGTATAAACAGCATAGAACCGGTTTAAACCGGATAAAACCGGATTGAACTGGTCTAAACCGGACAAAACCGGATTGAACTGGTTTCAACCGGTTTAAACCGGATAAAACAAGATTGAACCGGTTTAAACCGGATAAAACCGGATTGAACCAGCTTAAACCGGTTTAAACCGGATAAAACTGGGTTGAATTGGTTTAAACCAGATGAAATCGGATTGAACAGGTTTAAACCGGTTTAAACCGTATAGAACTGGGTAAAACCGGTGGAAGCCGGATAAAACCGGATTGATCCGGTTTAAACCGGATTAAACAGGATAAAACCGGATTGAACTGGTTTATACCGGTTTAAACCGGATAAAACCGGTTTAAACGGGATAAAACCAAATTGAACCAGTTTGAACCGGATAATACCAGATTGAACCGGTTTAAGCCGGATAAAACCGGATTAACCGGTTTAAAGCGGTTTAAACCGGATAGAACAGGTTTAAACCGGATAAAACCGGATTGAACCGGTTCAAACCGTTTTAAACCCGATAAAACCGGATTGAACCGGTTCAAACAGGTTTAAACCGGATAAAAACGGATTGAACCGGTTCAAACAGATTTAAAACGGTTAAAACCGGATTGAACCGGTTCAAACCGGTTTAAACAGGATAAAACCAAATTGAACCAGTTTAAACCGGATAAAACCAGACTGAACCGGTTTAAAATGAATAAAACCAGATTGAACCAGTTTAAACCGGTTTAAACCAGATAGAAGCGGATAGAACCGGTTTAAACCGGATAAAGACGGATTGAACCGGTTTGAACCGGTCTAAACCGGATAGAACCGGTTTCAACCAGTTTAAACCGGATAAAACCAGATTGAACCAGATTAAACCGGATAAAACCGGATTGAACCAGCTTAAACCGGTTTAAACCCGATAAAACCGGATTGAACCGGTTTAAACCGGATAAAATGGGATTGAACCGGTTTAAACCGGTTTTAAACGGATAGAACCGGGCTAAACCGTTTTAAACCGGATAAAACCAGATAGAACCGGTTTAAACCGGATAAAACCGGATTGAACAGGTTCAAACCGGTTTAAACCGGATAGAACAGGTTTAAACCGGATAAAAACAGATTGAACCGGTTTGAACCGGATAAAACCGCATAGAACCGGATCTAACCGGTTTAAACCAGATTGAAATGGGTAGAACCGGTTTAAACCAGATAAAACCGGATTGAACTGGTTTAAACCGGTTTAAACAGGATAGAACCAGATAGAACCGTTTTAAAGCGGATAAAACCGGATTGAACCAGTTTAAAGTGTGTTAAACCGGATAAAACCAGATTGAACCGGTCTAAAACCGGATAAAACCGGATAGAACCGGTTTAAACCGGATAAAAACAGATTGAACCGGTTTAAACCGGATAAAACCGGATTGAACCGGCTTAAACTGGTTTAAACCGGATAGAACCGGTTTCAACCAGTTTAAACCGGATAAAACCAGATTGAACCGGTTTAAACCGGATAAAACCGGATTGAACCGGCTTAAACCGGTTTAAACCGGATAAAACCGGATTGAACCGGTTTAAACCGGATAAAATGGGATTGAACCAGTTTAAACCGGTTTAAACCGGATAGAACAGGGCTAAACCGGCTTAATCCGGATAAAACCGGATAGAACCGGTTTAAACCAGATAAAACCGGATTGAACCAGTTTAAACCAAATAGAACCGTATAGAACCGGTTTAAACTGGATAGAACCGGATAGAACCTGTTTAAACCGGATAAAACCAGATTGAACCGGTTGAAACCAGATAAAACCGGTTTGAACCGGTTTAAATTGGTTTCAACCGGATAGAACCGGATAGAACCGGTTTAAACTGGATTAAACCGGATTAAACTGGCTTAAACCGGTTTAAACCGGATAAAACCGGATAGAAACGGTTTAAACCGGATTAAACCGGATTGAACCGGTGTAAACCGGTTGAAACCGGATAAAAACGGATTGAAAGGGTTTAAACTGGTTTAAACTGGATAAAACTGGAATGAACCGGCTTAAACAGGTCTAAACCGGATAAAACCCGATTGAACAGGCTTAAACTGGTATAAACAGCATAGAACCGGTTTAAACTGGATAAAACCGGATTGAACCGGTTTAAACCAGATAAAACCGGATTGAACCGGTTTAATACGGTTTCAACCAGATAGAACCAGTTTAAACCGGATAAAACCTGATTGAACAGGTTTAAAGCAGTTTCAACTGTATGGAACCGGATAGAACCGGTTTAAACCGGATAAAACAGGATTGAACTGGTTTAAACTGGAGAAAACCGAATTGAACCGGTTTAAACTGGTTTCAACCGGATAGAAACGGATAGAACCGGTTTAAACTGAATAAAACCTGATTGAACCGGCTAAAATCGGTTTAAACCGGATAAAACCGGATTGAACCGGTTGAAACCGGTTTAAACCGGATAAAAACAGACTGAACCGGTTTAAACCGGATAAAACCGGATTGAACCGGTTTAATACGGTTTCAACCGGATAGAACTGGTTTAAACCGGATAAAACCTGATTGAAACGGTTTAAACCGGTTTCAACTGTATAGAACCGGATAGAACCGTTTTAAACCGGATAAAACAGGACTGAACTGGTTCAAACCGGTTTAAACCGGATATAACCGGACTGAACTGGATTAAACCGGTTTAAAACGGATAAAACCGGTTTAAACCGGATAAAACCAAATTGAACCATTTTAAACCCCATAAAACCAGATTGAACCGGTTTAAAACGGATAAAACCGGATTGAACCAGTTTAAACCGGTTTAAATCAGATAGAAATGGATAGAACTGGTTTAAACCGGATAAAACCGGACTGAACCGGTTTGAAATGGTCTAAACCAGATAAAACCAGATTGAACTGGTTTCAACCGGTTTAAACCGGATAAAACCGGATTGAACCAGCTTAAACCGGTTAAAACCGGATAAAACCGGATTGAACCGGTTTAAACTGGTTTCAACCGGATAGAACCGGATAGAATCGATATAAACCGGATAAAACCGGATTGAACCGGTTTAAACTGGTTTCAAATGGATAGAACCGGATAGAACCGGTTTAAAACGGATAAAACTGGATTGAACCGGTTTAAACCAGATAAAATCGGATTGATCCGGTTTAAACCGGTTTAAACAGGATAAAACCGGATTGAACTGGTTTATACCGGTTTAAACCAGATAAAACCGGTTCAAACGGGATAAAACCAAATTGAACCAGTTTAAACCGGATAATACCAGATTGAACCGGTTTAAGCCGGATAAAACCGGATTAAACTGGTATAAACCGGATAAACCGGATAAAACCGGATATAACCGGTTTAAACTGGATAAAACCAGAATGAACTGGTTTAAACCGGATAAAACCGGTTTAAACCAGATAAATACGGATTGAACCGGTTTAAACCGGTTTCAACCGGATAGAACCGGAATGAACTGGTCTAAACCTGATAAACCGGTTTAAACCAGATAAAACCGGATTGAACCAGTTCAAACCGGTTTAAACCGGATAAAACCGGAAAGAACTGGTTTAAACCGGATAAATCCGGATTGAACCGGATGAAACCGGTTGAAACCGGATATAAACGGATTGAAGCAGTTTAAACCGGTTTAAAACTGATAAAACCGGAATGAACCGGCCTAAACCGGTTTAAACCTGATAGGACCGGTTAAAACTGGATAAAACCAGATTGAACTGGCTTAAAAGGGTTTAAACCGGATAGAACCGGTTTAAACTGGATAAAAACGGATTGAACCGGTTTTAACCGGATAAAACCACATTGAACTGGTTTAAACCGGTTTCAACTGGATAGAACCGGATAGAACCGGTTTAAACTGGATAAAACAGGATTGAACCAGCTTAAAAAGGTTTAAACCGGGTAAAACCGGATTGAACCGGTTCAAACCGGTTTAAACCGGGTAAAACCAGAGTGAACTGGTTTAAACCAGATAAAACCGGATTGAACCGGTTTAAACCGGATAAATCCGGAATGAACTGGTTTAAACCGGATAAAACCGGACTGAACCAGTTTAAACCGGATAAAACCGGATTGAACCATTTCAAACCGGTTTTAACCGGATAAAACCGGAATGAACCGGTTTAAACCGGATAAAACCGGATTGAACCTGTTTAAACCGGATAAAACCGGATTGAATCGGTTTAAACTGGTTTCAACCGGATAGAACCGGATAGAACCGTTTTAAACTGCATAAAACCGGATTGAACCAGCTTAAACTGCTTTAAACAGGATTAAACCGGTTTAAACCGGATAAAACCGGATTGAACCGGCTTAAACCGGTTTAAACCGGATTGAACCGGCTTAAACCGGTTTAAACCGGATAAAACCGGATTGAACCGGTTCAAACCGGTTTAAACCGGATAAAACCGGAATGAACTGGTTTAAACCGGTTTAAAACGGATAGAAGTGGATAGAAACGGTTTAAACCGGATAAAACCGGATTGAACCGGTGTAAACCGGTTGAAACCGGATAAAAACGGATTGAAAGGGTTTAAACCGGTTTAAACTGGATAAAACTGGAATGAACCGGCTTAAACAGGTCTAAACCGGATAAAACCCGATTGAACAGGCTTAAACTGGTATAAACAGCATAGAACCGGTTTAAACCGGATAAAACCGGATTGAACCGGTTTAAACCGGTTAAAAGCGGATAAAACCAGACTGAACCGGTTTAAACCGGTTAAAACCTGATTGATCCGGTTTAAACCGTTTTCAACTGTATAGAACCGGATAGAACCGGTTTAAACTGGATAAAACAGGATTGAACTGGTTTAAACCGGATAAAACCGGATTGAACCGGTTTAAACTGGTTTCCACTGGATAGAAGTGGATAGAACAGGTTTAAACTGGATAAAACTGGATTGAACCGGCTTAAACCGGTTTAAACCAGATAAAACCGGATTGAACTGGCTTAAACTGGTTTAAACCGGATAAAACCGGATTGAACCGGTTCAAACCGGTTTAAACCGGATAAAACTGGAATGAACTGTTTTAAACCGGTTAAAACGGATAGAAACGGTTTAAACCGGATAAAACCGGATTGAACCAGTTTAAACCGGTTTAAACCAGATAGAAATGGATAGAACTGGTTTAAACTGGATAAAACTGGAATGAACCGGTTTGAACTGGTCTAAACCAGATAAAACCGGATTGAACTGGTTTCAAACGGTTTAAACCGGATAAAACAAGATTGAACCGGTATAAACCGGATAAAACCGGATTGAACCAGCTTAAACCGGTTTAAACCGGATAAAACCGGATTGAACCGGTTCAAACAGGTTTAAACCGGATAAAACCGGAATGAACTGGTTTAAACCGGTTTAAAACGGATAGAACCGGATAGAAACGGTATAAACCGGATAAAACCGGATTGAACCGGTGTAAACCGGTTGAAACTGGATAAAAACGGATTGAAAGGGTTTAAACCGGTTTAAGCTGGATAAAACCGGAATGAACCGGCTTAAACAGGTCTAAACTGGATAAAACCCGATTGAACAGGCTTAAACTGGTATAAACAGCATAGAACCGGTTTAAACCGGATAAAACCGGATTGAACTGGTCTAAACCAGACAAAGCCGGATTGAACTGGTTTCAACCGGTTCAAACCGGTTAAACAAGATTGAACCGGTTTAAACCGGATAAAACCGGATTGAACCAGCTTAAACCGGTTTAAACCGGATAAAACAGGGTTGAATTGGTTTAAACCGGATGAAATCGGATTGAACAGGTTTAAACCGGTTTAAACCATATAGAACTGGGTAAAACCGGTTGAAGCCGGATAAAACCGGATTGAACCGGTTTAAACCGGTTTACACCAGATAGAACCGGATAGAACCGGTTTAAACCAGATAAAACCGGATTGAACCGGTTTAAACCACATAAAACCGGATTGAAACAGTCTAAACCGGTTTAAACTGGAGAAAACCGGATTGAATAGTTTTAAACTGGATAAAACCGGATTGACCCAGTTTAAACTGGTTTAAACCGGATAAAACCGGATTGAACCGGTTCAAACCGGTTTAAACCGGATAAAACCAAATTGAAACAGTTTAAACCGGATAAAATCAGATTGAACCGGTTCAAAAAGGATAAAACAGGACTGAACCAGTTGAAACCCGTTTAAACCAGATGGAAACGGATAGAACCGGTTTAAACCGGATAAAACCGGATTGAACTGGTTTAATCCAGTTAAAACAGGATAGGACAGGATAGAACCAGTTTAATCCGATTTAAAAAGGATAGAACCGGATAGAACCATTCTAAACGAGATAAAACCGGATTGAACCGGTTCAAACTGGTTTAAACCGGATAAAACCGGATTAAACCGTTTTAAAGCGCTTTAAACCGGATAAAACCAGATTGAACCAGTTTAAGCCGATTAAAACCGGATTGAACTGGTTTAAACCGGTCTAAACCGGATAAAACCGGTTTAAACCGGATAAAACCAGATTGAACCGGTTTAAACCACATAAAACCGGATTGAACCGGTTCAAACCGGTTTAAACCGGATAAAACCGGAGTGAACTTGTTTAAACCGGATAAAAACGGATTGAACCGGTTTAAAACTGATAAAACCGGATTGAACCATTTCAAACCGGTTTTAAACGGATAAAACAGGAATGAACCGGTTTAAACCGGATAAAACCGGATTGAACCGTTTCAAACCGGTTTTAAACGGATAAAACAGGAATGAACCGGTTTAAACTGGATGAAACCGGATTGAACCGGCTTAAACCGGTTTAAACCGGATAAAACCGGATTGAACCGGTTCAAACCGGATAGAACCGGAGAGAACCAGTTTAACCGGATAAAACCGGATTGAACCGGTTTAAACCGGTTTAAACCGGATAAAACCGGATTGAACTGGTTTAAACCGGTTTCAACCGGATAGAACTGGATAGAACCGGTTTAAACCGGATAAAACCAGATTGAACCGGTTTTAAACCGGATAAAACCGGATTGAACCGGTTTAAACCGGATAAAACCGGATTGAACCGGTTTAAACTGGTTTCAACCGGATAGAACCGGATAGAACCGGTTTAAACTGGATAAAACCGGATTGAACTGGCTTAAACCGGTTTAAACCGGATAAAACCGGATTGAACCGGTTCAAACTGGTTTAAACCGGATCAAACCAGATTGAACCGGTTTAAACCGGATAAAACCGGATTGAACCGGCTTAAACCGGTTTAAACCGGATAAAACCGGATTGAACCGGTTCAAACTGGTTGAAACCGGATAAAACCGGATTGAACCGGTTCAAACCGGTTGAAACCGGATAAAACCGGAATGAACTGGTTTAAACCGGTTTAAAACGGATAGAACCGGATAGAAATGGTATAAACCGGATAAAACTGGATTGAACCGGTGTAAACCGGTTGAAACTGGATAAAAACGGATTGAAAGGGTTTAAACCGGTTTAAGCTGGATAAAACCGGAATGAACCAGCTTAAGCAGGTCTAAACTGGATAAAACCCGATTGAACAGGCTTAAACTGGTATAAACAGCATAGAACCAGTTTAAACCGGATAAAACCGGATTGAACTGGTCTAAACCGGACAAAACCGGATTGAACTGGTTTCAACCGGTTTAAACCGGATAAAACAAGATTGAACCGGTTTAAACCGGATAAAACCGGATTGAACCAGCTTAAACCGGTTTAAACCGGATAAAACTGGGTTGAATTGGTTGAAACCAGATGAAATCAGATTGAACAGGTTTAAACCGGTTTAAACCGTATAGAACTGGGTAAAACGGGTGGAAGCCGGATAAAACCGGATTGATCCGGTTTAAACCGTTTAAACAGGATAAAACCGGATTGAACTGGTTTATACCGGTTTAAACCGGATAAAACCAGTTTAAACGGGATAAAACAAAATTGAACCAGTTTAAACCGGATAATACCAGATTGAACCGGATTAAGCCGGATAAAACCGGATTAACCGGTATAAAGCGGTTTAAACCGGATAGAACAGGTTTAAACCGGATAAAACCGGATTGAACCGGTTCAAACCGTTTTAAACCAGATAAAACCGGATTGAACCGGTTCAAACCGGTTGAAAACGGATAAAACCGGATTGAACCGGTTCAACCAGATTTAAAACGGTTAAAATCGGATTGAACCGGTTCAAACCGGTTTAAACCGGATAAAACCAAATTGAACCAGTTTAAACCGGATAAAACCAGACTGAACCGGTTTAACATGGATAAAACCAGATTGAACCAGTTTAAACCGGTTTAAACCAGATAGAAACGGATAGAACCGGTTTAAACCGGATAAAGACGGATTGAACCGGTTTGAACCGGTCTAAACCGGATAGAACCGGTTTCAACCAGTTTAAACCGGATATAACCAGATTGAACCGGTTTAAACCGGATAAAACTGGGTTGAATCGGTTTAAACCGGATGAAATCGGATTAAACAGGTTTAAACCTGTTTAAACCATATAGAACCGGGTAAAACCGGTTGAAACCGGATAAAACCGGATTGAACCGTATTAAACCGGTTTCAACCGGATAGAACCGGATAGAACCGGTTTAAACCGGATAGAACCGGATAGAACCGGTTTAAACCGGATAAAACCGGATTGAACCGGTTTAAACCGGTTTAAAGTGGATAAAACCGGATTGAACTGGTTTAAACAGGATAAAACCAGATTGAACCGGTTGAAACCGGTTTCAACCGGATAGAACAGGATAGAACTGGTTTGAACTGGATAAAACCGGATTGAAACAGTCTAAACCGGTTTAAACTGGAGAAAACCGGATTGAATAGGTTTAAACTGGATAAAACCGGATTGACCCAGTTTAAACCGGTTTAAACCGGATAAAACCGGATTGAACCGGTTCAAACCGGTTTAAACTGGATAAAACCAAATTGAAACAGTTTAAACCGGATAAAATCAGATTGAACCGGTTCAAAACGGATAAAACCGGATTGAACCAGTTGAAACCCGTTTAAACCAGATGGAAACGGATAGAACCGGTTTAAACCGGATAAAACCGTATTGAACTGGTTTAATCCAGTTAAAACAGGATAGAACAGGATAGAACCAGTTTAATCCGATTTAAAAAGGATAGAACCGGATAGAACCGGTCTAAATGAGATAAAACCGGATTGAACTGGTTCAAACTGGTTTAAACCGGATAAAAACGGATTAAACCGTTTTAAAGCGCTTTCAACCGGATAAAACCAGATTGAACCAGTTTAAGCCGATTAAAACCGGATTGAACTGGTTTAAACCGGTCTAAACCGGATAAAACCGGTTTAAACCGGATAGAACCAGATAGAACCGGTCTAAACCGGATAAAACCGGATTGAACCGGTTTAAACCGGTTTAAACCGGATAAAACCGGATTGAACTGGTTTAAACCGGATAAAAACGTACTGAACCGGTTTAAACTGGTTTCAACAGGATAGAACTGGATATAACCGGTTTAAACCGGATAAAACCGGATTGAAGCGGTTTAAACGGGTTAAAACCGGATAAAACCAGATTGAAACGGTTTAAACCGGATTGAACCGGCTTAAACCGGATAAAACCGGAATGAACTGGTTTAAACCGGTTTAAACCGGAAAAAACGGATTGAACCGGTTTAAACTGGATAAAACCGGATAGAACCGGTTCAATCCGGATTAAACCAGATGAAAACCGATTGAACCGGTTTAAACCGGTTTAAACCGGATAAAACCGGATTGAAGCGGTGTAAACCGGTTTAAACCGGATAGAACCGGTTTAAACCGGATAAAACCAGATTGAACCAGTTTGAACCGGTTTAAACCGGATAAAACCGGATTGAACCAGCTTAAACCGGTTTAAACCGGATAAAACAGGGTTGAATTGGTTTAAACCGGATGAAATCGGATTGAACAGGTTTAAACCGGTTTAAACCATATAGAACTGGGTAAAACCGGTTGAAGCCGGATAAAACCGGATTGAACCGGTTTAAACCGGTTTACACCAGATAGAACCGGATAGAACCGGTTTAAACCAGATAAAACCGGATTGAACCGGTTTAAACCACATAAAACCGGATTGAAACAGTCTAAACCGGTTTAAACTGGAGAAAACCGGATTGAATAGTTTTAAACTGGATAAAACCGGATTGACCCAGTTTAAACTGGTTTAAACCGGATAAAACCGGATTGAACCGGTTCAAACCGGTTTAAACCGGATAAAACCAAATTGAAACAGTTTAAACCGGATAAAATCAGATTGAACCGGTTCAAAAAGGATAAAACAGGACTGAACCAGTTGAAACCCGTTTAAACCAGATGGAAACGGATAGAACCGGTTTAAACCGGATAAAACCGGATTGAACTGGTTTAATCCAGTTAAAACAGGATAGGACAGGATAGAACCAGTTTAATCCGATTTAAAAAGGATAGAACCGGATAGAACCATTCTAAACGAGATAAAACCGGATTGAACCGGTTCAAACTGGTTTAAACCGGATAAAACCGGATTAAACCGTTTTAAAGCGCTTTAAACCGGATAAAACCAGATTGAACCAGTTTAAGCCGATTAAAACCGGATTGAACTGGTTTAAACCGGTCTAAACCGGATAAAACCGGTTTAAACCGGATAAAACCAGATTGAACCGGTTTAAACCACATAAAACCGGATTGAACCGGTTCAAACCGGTTTAAACCGGATAAAACCGGAGTGAACTTGTTTAAACCGGATAAAAACGGATTGAACCGGTTTAAAACTGATAAAACCGGATTGAACCATTTCAAACCGGTTTTAAACGGATAAAACAGGAATGAACCGGTTTAAACCGGATAAAACCGGATTGAACCGTTTCAAACCGGTTTTAAACGGATAAAACAGGAATGAACCGGTTTAAACTGGATGAAACCGGATTGAACCGGCTTAAACCGGTTTAAACCGGATAAAACCGGATTGAACCGGTTCAAACCGGATAGAACCGGAGAGAACCAGTTTAACCGGATAAAACCGGATTGAACCGGTTTAAACCGGTTTAAACCGGATAAAACCGGATTGAACTGGTTTAAACCGGTTTCAACCGGATAGAACTGGATAGAACCGGTTTAAACCGGATAAAACCAGATTGAACCGGTTTTAAACCGGATAAAACCGGATTGAACCGGTTTAAACCGGATAAAACCGGATTGAACCGGTTTAAACTGGTTTCAACCGGATAGAACCGGATAGAACCGGTTTAAACTGGATAAAACCGGATTGAACTGGCTTAAACCGGTTTAAACCGGATAAAACCGGATTGAACCGGTTCAAACTGGTTTAAACCGGATCAAACCAGATTGAACCGGTTTAAACCGGATAAAACCGGATTGAACCGGCTTAAACCGGTTTAAACCGGATAAAACCGGATTGAACCGGTTCAAACTGGTTGAAACCGGATAAAACCGGATTGAACCGGTTCAAACTGGTTTAAACCGGATCAAACCAGATTGAACCGGTTTAAACCGGATAAAACCGGATTGAACCGGTTCAAACCGGTTGAAACCGGATAAAACCGGAATGAACTGGTTTAAACCGGTTTAAAACGGATAGAACCGGATAGAAATGGTATAAACCGGATAAAACTGGATTGAACCGGTGTAAACCGGTTGAAACTGGATAAAAACGGATTGAAAGGGTTTAAACCGGTTTAAGCTGGATAAAACCGGAATGAACCGGCTTAAGCAGGTCTAAACTGGATAAAACCCGATTGAACAGGCTTAAACTGGTATAAACAGCATAGAACCAGTTTAAACCGGATAAAACCGGATTGAACTGGTCTAAACCGGACAAAACCGGATTGAACTGGTTTCAACCGGTTTAAACCGGATAAAACAAGATTGAACCGGTTTAAACCGGATAAAACCGGATTGAACCAGCTTAAACCGGTTTAAACCGGATAAAACTGGGTTGAATTGGTTGAAACCAGATGAAATCAGATTGAACAGGTTTAAACCGGTTTAAACCGTATAGAACTGGGTAAAACGGGTGGAAGCCGGATAAAACCGGATTGATCCGGTTTAAACCGTTTAAACAGGATAAAACCGGATTGAACTGGTTTATACCGGTTTAAACCGGATAAAACCAGTTTAAACGGGATAAAACAAAATTGAACCAGTTTAAACCGGATAATACCAGATTGAACCGGATTAAGCCGGATAAAACCGGATTAACCGGTATAAAGCGGTTTAAACCGGATAGAACAGGTTTAAACCGGATAAAACCGGATTGAACTGGTTCAAACCGTTTTAAACCGGATAAAACCGGATTGAACCGGTTCAAACCAGTTGAAAACGGATAAAACCAGATTGAACCGGTTCAACCAGATTTAAAACGGTTAAAATCGGATTGAACCGGTTCAAACCGGTTTAAACCGGATAAAACCAAATTGAACCAGTTTAAACCGGATAAAACCAGACTGAACCGGTTTAACATGGATAAAACCAGATTGAACCAGTTTAAACCGGTTTAAACCAGATAGAAACGGATAGAACCGGTTTAAACCGGATAAAGACGGATTGAACCGGTTTGAACCGGTCTAAACCGGATAGAACCGGTTTCAACCAGTTTAAACCGGATATAACCAGATTGAACCGGTTTAAACCGGATAAAACTGGGTTGAATCGGTTTAAACCGGATGAAATCGGATTAAACAGGTTTAAACCTGTTTAAACCATATAGAACCGGGTAAAACCGGTTGAAACCGGATAAAACCGGATTGAACCGTATTAAACCGGTTTCAACCGGATAGAACCGGATAGAACCGGTTTAAACCGGATAGAACCGGATAGAACCGGTTTAAACCGGATAAAACCGGATTGAACCGGTTTAAACCGGTTTAAAGTGGATAAAACCGGATTGAACTGGTTTAAACAGGATAAAACCAGATTGAACCGGTTGAAACCGGTTTCAACCGGATAGAACAGGATAGAACTGGTTTGAACTGGATAAAACCGGATTGAAACAGTCTAAACCGGTTTAAACTGGAGAAAACCGGATTGAATAGGTTTAAACTGGATAAAACCGGATTGACCCAGTTTAAACCGGTTTAAACCGGATAAAACCGGATTGAACCGGTTCAAACCGGTTTAAACTGGATAAAACCAAATTGAAACAGTTTAAACCGGATAAAATCAGATTGAACCGGTTCAAAACGGATAAAACCGGATTGAACCAGTTGAAACCCGTTTAAACCAGATGGAAACGGATAGAACCGGTTTAAACCGGATAAAACCGTATTGAACTGGTTTAATCCAGTTAAAACAGGATAGAACAGGATAGAACCAGTTTAATCCGATTTAAAAAGGATAGAACCGGATAGAACCGGTCTAAATGAGATAAAACCGGATTGAACTGGTTCAAACTGGTTTAAACCGGATAAAAACGGATTAAACCGTTTTAAAGCGCTTTAAACCGGATAAAACCAGATTGAACCAGTTTAAGCCGATTAAAACCGGATTGAACTGGTTTAAACCGGTCTAAACCGGATAAAACCGGTTTAAACCGGATAGAACCAGATAGAACCGGTCTAAACCGGATAAAACCGGATTGAACCGGTTTAAACCGGTTTAAACCGGATAAAACCGGATTGAACTGGTTTAAACCGGATAAAAACGTACTGAACCGGTTTAAACTGGTTTCAACAGGATAGAACTGGATAGAACCGGTTTAAACCGGATAAAACCGGATTGAAGCGGTTTAAACGGGTTAAAACCGGATAAAACCAGATTGAAACGGTTTAAACCGGATTGAACCGGCTTAAACCGGATAAAACCGGAATGAACTGGTTTAAACCGGTTTAAACCGGAAAAAACGGATTGAACCGGTTTAAACTGGATAAAACCGGATAGAACCGGTTCAATCCGGATTAAACCAGATGAAAACCGATTGAACCGGTTTAAACCGGTTTAAACCGGATAAAACCGGATTGAAGCGGTGTAAACCGGTTTAAACCGGATAGAACCGGTTTAAACCGGATAAAACCAGATTGAACCAGTTTGAACCGGTTTAAACCGGATAAAACCGGATTGAACCAGCTTAAACCGGTTTAAACCGGATAAAACAGGGTTGAATTGGTTTAAACCGGATGAAATCGGATTGAACAGGTTTAAACCGGTTTAAACCATATAGAACTGGGTAAAACCGGTTGAAGCCGGATAAAACCGGATTGAACCGGTTTAAACCGGTTTACACCAGATAGAACCGGATAGAACCGGTTTAAACCAGATAAAACCGGATTGAACCGGTTTAAACCACATAAAACCGGATTGAAACAGTCTAAACCGGTTTAAACTGGAGAAAACCGGATTGAATAGTTTTAAACTGGATAAAACCGGATTGACCCAGTTTAAACTGGTTTAAACCGGATAAAACCGGATTGAACCGGTTCAAACCGGTTTAAACCGGATAAAACCAAATTGAAACAGTTTAAACCGGATAAAATCAGATTGAACCGGTTCAAAAAGGATAAAACAGGACTGAACCAGTTGAAACCCGTTTAAACCAGATGGAAACGGATAGAACCGGTTTAAACCGGATAAAACCGGATTGAACTGGTTTAATCCAGTTAAAACAGGATAGGACAGGATAGAACCAGTTTAATCCGATTTAAAAAGGATAGAACCGGATAGAACCATTCTAAACGAGATAAAACCGGATTGAACCGGTTCAAACTGGTTTAAACCGGATAAAACCGGATTAAACCGTTTTAAAGCGCTTTAAACCGGATAAAACCAGATTGAACCAGTTTAAGCCGATTAAAACCGGATTGAACTGGTTTAAACCGGTCTAAACCGGATAAAACCGGTTTAAACCGGATAAAACCAGATTGAACCGGTTTAAACCACATAAAACCGGATTGAACCGGTTCAAACCGGTTTAAACCGGATAAAACCGGAGTGAACTTGTTTAAACCGGATAAAAACGGATTGAACCGGTTTAAAACTGATAAAACCGGATTGAACCATTTCAAACCGGTTTTAAACGGATAAAACAGGAATGAACCGGTTTAAACCGGATAAAACCGGATTGAACCGTTTCAAACCGGTTTTAAACGGATAAAACAGGAATGAACCGGTTTAAACTGGATGAAACCGGATTGAACCGGCTTAAACCGGTTTAAACCGGATAAAACCGGATTGAACCGGTTCAAACCGGATAGAACCGGAGAGAACCAGTTTAACCGGATAAAACCGGATTGAACCGGTTTAAACCGGTTTAAACCGGATAAAACCGGATTGAACTGGTTTAAACCGGTTTCAACCGGATAGAACTGGATAGAACCGGTTTAAACCGGATAAAACCAGATTGAACCGGTTTTAAACCGGATAAAACCGGATTGAACCGGTTTAAACCGGATAAAACCGGATTGAACCGGTTTAAACTGGTTTCAACCGGATAGAACCGGTTTAAACTGGATAAAACCGGATTGAACTGGCTTAAACCGGTTTAAACCGGATAAAACCGGATTGAACCGGTTCAAACTGGTTTAAACCGGATCAAACCAGATTGAACCGGTTTAAACCGGATAAAACCGGATTGAACCGGCTTAAACCGGTTTAAACCGGATAAAACCGGATTGAACCGGTTCAAACTGGTTGAAACCGGATAAAACCGGATTGAACCGGTTCAAACCGGTTGAAACCGGATAAAACCGGAATGAACTGGTTTAAACCGGTTTAAAACGGATAGAACCGGATAGAAATGGTATAAACCGGATAAAACTGGATTGAACCGGTGTAAACCGGTTGAAACTGGATAAAAACGGATTGAAAGGGTTTAAACCGGTTTAAGCTGGATAAAACCGGAATGAACCGGCTTAAGCAGGTCTAAACTGGATAAAACCCGATTGAACAGGCTTAAACTGGTATAAACAGCATAGAACCAGTTTAAACCGGATAAAACCGGATTGAACTGGTCTAAACCGGACAAAACCGGATTGAACTGGTTTCAACCGGTTTAAACCGGATAAAACAAGATTGAACCGGTTTAAACCGGATAAAACCGGATTGAACCAGCTTAAACCGGTTTAAACCGGATAAAACTGGGTTGAATTGGTTGAAACCAGATGAAATCAGATTGAACAGGTTTAAACCGGTTTAAACCGTATAGAACTGGGTAAAACGGGTGGAAGCCGGATAAAACCGGATTGATCCGGTTTAAACCGTTTAAACAGGATAAAACCGGATTGAACTGGTTTATACCGGTTTAAACCGGATAAAACCAGTTTAAACGGGATAAAACAAAATTGAACCAGTTTAAACCGGATAATACCAGATTGAACCGGATTAAGCCGGATAAAACCGGATTAACCGGTATAAAGCGGTTTAAACCGGATAGAACAGGTTTAAACCGGATAAAACCGGATTGAACTGGTTCAAACCGTTTTAAACCGGATAAAACCGGATTGAACCGGTTCAAACCAGTTGAAAACGGATAAAACCAGATTGAACCGGTTCAACCAGATTTAAAACGGTTAAAATCGGATTGAACCGGTTCAAACCGGTTTAAACCGGATAAAACCAAATTGAACCAGTTTAAACCGGATAAAACCAGACTGAACCGGTTTAACATGGATAAAACCAGATTGAACCAGTTTAAACCGGTTTAAACCAGATAGAAACGGATAGAACCGGTTTAAACCGGATAAAGACGGATTGAACCGGTTTGAACCGGTCTAAACCGGATAGAACCGGTTTCAACCAGTTTAAACCGGATATAACCAGATTGAACCGGTTTAAACCGGATAAAACTGGGTTGAATCGGTTTAAACCGGATGAAATCGGATTAAACAGGTTTAAACCTGTTTAAACCATATAGAACCGGGTAAAACCGGTTGAAACCGGATAAAACCGGATTGAACCGTATTAAACCGGTTTCAACCGGATAGAACCGGATAGAACCGGTTTAAACCGGATAGAACCGGATAGAACCGGATAAAACCGGATTGAACCGGTTTAAACCGGTTTAAAGTGGATAAAACCGGATTGAACTGGTTTAAACAGGATAAAACCAGATTGAACCGGTTGAAACCGGTTTCAACCGGATAGAACAGGATAGAACTGGTTTGAACTGGATAAAACCGGATTGAAACAGTCTAAACCGGTTTAAACTGGAGAAAACCGGATTGAATAGGTTTAAACTGGATAAAACCGGATTGACCCAGTTTAAACCGGTTTAAACCGGATAAAACCGGATTGAACCGGTTCAAACCGGTTTAAACTGGATAAAACCAAATTGAAACAGTTTAAACCGGATAAAATCAGATTGAACCGGTTCAAAACGGATAAAACCGGATTGAACCAGTTGAAACCCGTTTAAACCAGATGGAAACGGATAGAACCGGTTTAAACCGGATAAAACCGTATTGAACTGGTTTAATCCAGTTAAAACAGGATAGAACAGGATAGAACCAGTTTAATCCGATTTAAAAAGGATAGAACCGGATAGAACCGGTCTAAATGAGATAAAACCGGATTGAACTGGTTCAAACTGGTTTAAACCGGATAAAAACGGATTAAACCGTTTTAAAGCGCTTTAAACCGGATAAAACCAGATTGAACCAGTTTAAGCCGATTAAAACCGGATTGAACTGGTTTAAACCGGTCTAAACCGGATAAAACCGGTTTAAACCGGATAGAACCAGATAGAACCGGTCTAAACCGGATAAAACCGGATTGAACCGGTTTAAACCGGTTTAAACCGGATAAAACCGGATTGAACTGGTTTAAACCGGATAAAAACGTACTGAACCGGTTTAAACTGGTTTCAACAGGATAGAACTGGATAGAACCGGTTTAAACCGGATAAAACCGGATTGAAGCGGTTTAAACGGGTTAAAACCGGATAAAACCAGATTGAAACGGTTTAAACCGGATTGAACCGGCTTAAACCGGATAAAACCGGAATGAACTGGTTTAAACCGGTTTAAACCGGAAAAAACGGATTGAACCGGTTTAAACTGGATAAAACCGGATAGAACCGGTTCAATCCGGATTAAACCAGATGAAAACCGATTGAACCGGTTTAAACCGGTTTAAACCGGATAAAACCGGATTGAAGCGGTGTAAACCGGTTTAAACCGGATAGAACCGGTTTAAACCGGATAAAACCAGATTGAACCAGTTTGAACCGGTTTAAACCGGATAAAACCGGATTGATCCGGTATAAACCAGATAAAAACGGATTGAACCGGTTTAAACCGGCTTAAACCAGATAGAACTGGATAGAACCGGTTTAAACCGGAAGGAACCGAATAGAACCGGTTTAAACCGGATAAAACCGGATTGAACCGGTTTAAACCGGTTTAAAGTGGATAAAACCGGATTGAACTGGTTTAAACCGGATAAAACCGGATTGAACCGGTTTAAACTGGTTTCAACCGGATAGAACCGGATAGAACCGGTTTAAACTGGATAAAACCGGATTGAACCTGTTTAAACCGGTTTAAACTGGAGAAAACCGGATTGAAGAGGTTTAAACCGAATAAAAAAGGATTGACCCGGTTTAATCCGGTTTAAACCGGATAAAACCGGATTGAACCGGTTCAAACCTGTTTAAACCGGATAAAACCAAATTGAACCAGTTTAAACCGGATAAAATCAGATTGAACTGGTTTAAAACGTATAAAACCGGATTGAACCAGTTTAAACCCTTTTAAACCAGATGGAAACGGATAGAACCGGTTTAAACCGGATAAAACCGAATTGAACCGGTTTAATCCAGTTAAAACAGGATAGAACAGGATAGAACTAGTTTAATCCGATTTAAAAAGGATAGAACCGGATAGAACCGGTTTAAACGAGATAAAACCGGATGGAACCGGTTTAAACTGGTTTAAACCTGATAAAACCGGATTGAAACGGTTCAAACTGGTTTAAACCGGATAAAACCGGATTAAACCGTTTTAAAGCGGTTTAAACCGGATAAAACCAGATTGAACCGGTTTAATCCGATTAAAACCGGATTGAACTGGTTTAAACTGGTCTAAACCGGATAAAACCGGTTTAAACCGGATAAAACGAGATTGAACCGGTTTTAAACCGGATAAAACCGGATTGAACCGGTTTAAACCGGATAAAACCGGATTGAACCGGTTTAAACTGGTTTCAACCGGATAGAACCGGATAGAACCGGTTTAAACTGGATAAAACCGGATTGAACCGGTTTAAACTGGTTTCAACCGGATAGAACCGGATAGAACCGGTTTAAACTGGATAAAACCGGATTGAACCGGCTTAAACCGGTTTAAACCGGATAAAACCGGATTGAACCGGTTCAAACTGGTTTAAACCGGATCAAACCAGATTGAACCGGTTTAAACCGGATAAAACCGGATTGAACCGGCTTAAACCGGTTTAAACCGGATAAAACCGGATTGAACCGGTTCAAACTGGTTGAAACCGGATAAAACCGGATTGAACCGGATGAAACCGGTTGAAACCGGATATAAACGGATTGAAGCAGTTTAAACCGGTTGAAAACTGATAAAACCGGAATGAACCGGCCTAAACCGGTTTAAACCTGATAGGACCGGTTAAAACTGGATAAAACCAGATTGAACTGGCTTAAAAGGGTTTAAACCGGATAGAACCGGTTTAAACTGGATAAAACCGGATTGAACCAGCTTAAACAGGTTTAAACCGGGTAAAACCGGATTGAACCGGTTCAAACCGGTTTAAACCGGGTAAAACCAGAGTGAACTGGTTTAAACCAGATAAAACCGGATTGAACCGGTTTAAACCGGATAAAACCGGAATGAACTGGTTTAAACCGGATAAAACCGGACTGAACCAGTTTAAACCGGATAAAACCGGATTGAACCATTTCCAACCGGTTTTAACCGGATAAAACCGGAATGAACCGGTTTAAACCGGATAAAACCGGAATGAACCGGTTTAAACCGGATAAAACCGGATTGAACCGGTTTAAACCGGATAAAACCGGATTGAACCGGTTTAAACTGGTTTAAACCGGATAGAACCGGATAGAACCGGTTTAAACTGGATAAAACCGGATTGAACCATCTTAAACTGCTTTAAACAGGATTAAACCGGTTTAAACCGGATAAAACCGGATTGAACCGGCTTAAACCGGTTTAAACCGTATAAAACCGGATTGAACCGGTTCAAACCGGTTTAAACCGGATAAAACCGGAATGAACTGGTTTAAACCGGTTTAAAACGGATAGAAGTGGATAGAAACGGTTTAAACCGGATAAAACCGGATTGAACCGGTGTAAACTGGTTGAAACCGGATAAAAACGGATTGAAAGGGTTTAAACCGGTTTAAACTGGATAAAACTGGAATGAACCGGCTTAAACAGGTCTAAACCGGATAAAACCCGATTGAACAGGCTTAAACTGGTATAAACAGCATAGAACCGGTTTAAACCGGATAAAACCGAATTGAAGCGGTTTAAACCGGTTGAAACCGGATAAAAACGGATTGAAAGGGTTTAAACCGGTTTAAACTGGATAAAACTGGAATGAACCGGCATAAACAGGTCTAAACCGGATAAAACCCGATTGAACAGGCTTAAACTGGTATAAACAGCATAGAACCGGTTTAAACCGGATAAAACCGGATTGAACCGGTTTAAACCGGTTGAAACCGGATAAAACCAGACTGAACCGTTTTAAACCGGATAAAACCGGATTTAACCGGTTCAATACGGTTTCAACCGGATTGAACCGGTTTAAACCGGTTAAAACCTGATTGATCCGGTTTAAACCGTTTTCAACTGTATAGAACCGGATAGAACCGGTTTAAACAGGATAAAACAGGATTGAACTGGTTTAAACCGGATAAAACCGGATTGAACTGGTTTAAACTCGTTTCAACTGGATAGAAGTGGATAGAACAGGTTTAAACTGGATAAAACTGGATTGAACCGGCTTAAACCGGTTTAAACCAGATAAAACCGGATTGAACTGGCTTAAACCGGTTTAAACCAGATAAAACCGGATTGAACCGGTTCAAACCGGTTTAAACCGGATAGAACTGGAATGAACTGTTTTAAACCGGTTAAAACGGATAGAAACGGTTTAAACCGGATAAAACCGGATTGAACCAGTTTAAACCGGTTTAAACCAGATAGAAATGGATAGAACTGGTTTAAACTGGATAAAACTGGAATGAACCGGTTTGAACTGGTCTAAACCAGATAAAACCGGATTGAACTGGTTTCAAATGGTTTAAACCGGATAAAACAAGATTGAACCGGTTTAAACCGGATAAAACCAGATTGAACCAGCTTAAACCGGTTAAAACCGGATATAACCGGATTGATCCGGTTTAAACTGGTTTCAACCGGATAGAACCGGATAGAACCGGTTTAAACTGGATAAAACCGGATTGAACCGGCTTAAACCGGTTTAAACCGGATAAAACCAGATTGAACCGGTTTAAACCGGATAAAACCGGATTGAACCGGCTTAAACCGGTTTAAACCGGATAAAACCGGATTGAACCGGTTCAAACAGGTTTAAACCGGATAAAACCGGAATGAACTGGTTTAAACCGGTTTAAAACGGATAGAACCAGATAGAAACGGTATAAACCGGATAAAACCAGATTGAACCGGTTTAAACCAGACAAAGCCGGATTGAACTGGTTTCAACCGGTTCAAACCGGTTAAACAAGATTGAACCGGTTTAAACCGGATAAAACCGGATTGAACCAGCTTAAACCGGTTTAAACCAGATAAAACAGGGTTGAATTGGTTTAAACCGGATGAAATCGGATTGAACAGGTTTAAACCGGTTTAAACCATATAGAACTGGGTAAAACCGGTTGAAGCCGGATAAAACCGGATTGAACCGGTTTAAACCGGTTTACACCAGATAGAACCGGATAGAACCGGTTTAAACCAGATAAAACCGGATTGAACCGGTTTAAACCACATAAAACCGGATTGAAACAGTCTAAACCGGTTTAAACTGGAGAAAACCGGATTGAATAGTTTTAAACTGGATAAAACCGGATTGACGCAGTTTAAAGTGGTTTAAACCGGATAAAACCGGATTGAACCGGTTCAAACCGGTTTAAACCGGATAAAACCAAATTGAAACAGTTTAAACCGGATAAAATCAGATTGAACCGGTTCAAAAAGGATAAAACAGGACTGAACTAGTTGAAACCCGTTTAAACCAGATGGAAACGGATAGAACCAGTTTAAACCGGATAAAACCGGATTGAACTGGTTTAATCCAGTTAAAACAGGATAGGACAGGATAGAACCAGTTTAATCCGATTTAAAAAGGATAGAACCGGATAGAACCAGTCTAAACGAGATAAAACCGGATTGAACCGGTTCAAACTGGTTTAAACCGGATAAAACCGGATTAAACCGTTTTAAAGCGCTTTAAACCGGATAAAACCAGATTGAACCAGTTTAAGCCGATTAAAACCGGATTGAACTGGTTTAAACCGGTCTAAACCGGATAAAACCGGTTTAAACCGGATAAAACCAGATTGAACCGGTTTAAACCACATAAAACCGGATTGAACCGGTTCAAACCGGTTTAAACCGGATAAAACCGGAGTGAACTTGTTTAAACCGGATAAAAACCGGTTTAAAGTGGTTAAAACTGGATCGAACCAGCTTAAACCGGTTTAAACCGGATAAAACCGGAATGAACCACTTTAAACAGGTTTAAACCAGATAGAACCGCATAGAACCGGTTTCAACCGGTTTCAAACGGATTGAAACGGATAGAACCAGTTTAAACCAGATAAACCCGGATTGAAATGGTTTAAAATGGTTTAAACAGGATAGAACTGGATAGAACCGGTTCAAACCGGTTTAAACAGGATAGAACCGGATAGAATCGGTTTAAACCAGATAATACCGGATTGAACCGGTTTAAACCGGTTTAAACCGGATAAAACCGGATTGAACCGGATTAAACCGGATAAAACCGGAATGAACCGGTTTAAACTGGATAAAACCGGATTGAACCGGCTTAAACCGGTTTAGGCCGGATAAAACCAGATTGAACCGGTTTAAACCGCATAAAACCGGATTGAACCGGCTTAAACTGGTTTAAACCGGATAAAACCTGATTGAACCGGTTTAAACCGGTTTCAACAGGATAGAACCAGATAGAACCGGTTTAAACTGGATAAAACCGGATTGAACTGGCTTAAACCGGTTTAGACCGGATAAAACCAGATTGAACCGGTTTAAACCGGATAAAACCGGATTGAACTGGCTTAAACCGGTTTAAACTGGATAAAACCGGAATGAACCAGTTTAAGCCGGATAAAAACGTATTGAAACGGTATAAACCGGTTTCAACCGGATAAAACCAGACTGAACCGGTTTAAACTGGATAAAACCGGATTGAACCGGTTTAAACCGGATTCATTTGGATAGAACCGGATAGAACCGGTTTAAACCGTATAAAACCGGATTGAACCGGTTTAAACCAGTTTAAACCGGATAGAACCGGTTTCACCCGGATAAAACCGGATTGATCCGGTTTAAACCGGTTTAAACCGGATAAAACCGGATTGAACTGGATTAAACCGGTTTAAAACGGATAAAACCGGTTTAAACCGGATAAAACCAAATTGAACCAGTTTAAACGGGATAAAAGCAGATTGAACCGGTTTAAAACGGATAAAACCGGATTGAAACAGTTTAAACCGGTGGAAACCACATAGAAACAGATAGAACCGGTTTGAACCGGATAAAACCGGATCGAACCGGTTTAAACCGGTTTAAACCGGATCGAACCGGCTTAAACCAGTTTAAACCGGATAAAACAAGATTGAACCGGTTTAATACACTTTCAACCAGATAGAACAGGATAGAACCAGTTTAAACAGATAAAACCGGATTGAACCGGTTTAAACCGGTTTAAACAAGATAAAATCGGAGTGAACCAGTTTAAACCGGATAAAACCAGATTGAACCGGTTTAAACCGGATAAAACCGGATTGAACCGGCTTAAACCGGTTTAAACCGGATAAAACCGGATCGAACCGGTTTAAACCGGATTAAACCAGATTGAACCGGTTTAAACGGACAAAACCGGATAGAACCGGTATAAACCGGATCAAACCGGATTGAACTGGTTTAAACCAGTTTAAATAGGATAGAACCGGATACAACCGGTTTAAACTGGTTTAAACAGGATAGAAATGGATAGAACCGGTTTCAACCGTGTAAAACTTGATTCAACCAGTTTAAAGCGGTTTAAACCGGATACAACCAGATTGAACCAGTTTAAACCGGATAAAACTGGATTGAATCAGTTTAAACCGTTTTAAACCGGATAAAATCGGATTGAACCAGTTTAAAGCGGTTTAAAACGGATCAAACCAGATTGAACCGGTTAAAACCGGATAAAACCGGATTGAACCGGCTTAAACCGGTTTCAAGTTAATAAAACCGGACTGAACCGGTTTACACCGGATAAAACCAAATTGAACCGGTTAAAACAGGATAAAACAGGATTGAACCGGTTTAAACTGGTTTAAACTGGATAAAACCGGAATGAACCACTTTAAACAGGTTTAAACCAGATAGAACCGGATTGAAACGGTTTAAACCGGTTTCAAGAGGATAGAACCAGATAGAACCGGTTTAAACTGGATAAAACTGGATTGAACCGTCTTAAACCGTTTTAAACTGGATAAAACCGGATTGAACCGGTTCAAACCGGTTTAAACCGGATAAAACCGGAATGAACCAGTTTAAGCCGGATAAAAACATATTGAACCAGTTTAAACCGGTTTCAACCGGATAAAACCAGACTGAACCGGTTTAAACTGGATAAAATCGGATTGAACCGGTTTAATACGGTTTCAACCGGATAGAACCAGATTAAACCGGATAAAACCGGATTGAAACGGTTTAAACCGGTTTCAACTGGATAGAACCGGATAGAACCGGTTTAAACCGGATAAAACCGGATTGATCCGGTTTACACCAGTTTAAACCGGATAAAACCGGATTGAACTTGATTAAACCGGTTTAAACCGGATAAAACCAAATTGAACCAGCTTAAACCGGATAAAACCAGATTGAACCGGTTTAAAACGGATAAAACCGGATTGTACCAGTTTAAACTGGTTTAAACCAGATAGAAACAGATAGAAACGGTTTGAACCGGATAAAACCGGATCGAACCGGTTTAAACCGGTTTAAACCGATTAAAACCGGATTGAACCGGTTTAAACCGGTTTAAACAGGATAAAACCGGATTGAACTGGTTTATACCGGTTTAAACCGGATAAAACTGGTTTAAACGGGATAAAACCAAATTGAACCAGTTTAAACCGGATAATACCAGATTGAACCGGTTTAAGCCAGATAAAACCGGATAAAACCGGATTGAAGCTTTTTAAACCGGATAAAACAGTTTTGAACTAGTTTAAACCGGATAAAACCGGATTGAACCGGTTTAAGCCGGATAAAACCGGATTGAACCGGTTTAAACCGGATTCAACTGGATAGAACCGGATAGGACCGGTTCAACCCGGATAAAACCGGATTGATCCGGTTTAAACCGGTTTAAACCGGATAAAACCGGATAGAACTGGATTAAACCGGTTTAAAACGGATAAAACCGGTTTAAACCGGATAAAACCAAATTGAACCAGTTTAAAAGGGATAAAATCAGATTGAACCGTTTTAAACCGGATAAAACCAGAATGAACCGGTTAAAGCCGGATAAAGACATATTGAAATGGTATAAACCGGTTTGAACTGGATAAAACCAGACTGAACCGGTTTAAACTGGATAAAACCGGATTGAACCGGTTTAAACCGGATTCAACTGGATAGAACCGGATAGAACAGGTTTAAACCGGATAAAACCGGATTGAACCGGTTTAAACCAGTTTAAACCACATAGAAACAGATAGAACTGGTTTGAACTGGATAAAACCGGATCGAACCGGTTTAAACCGGTTTAAACCAGTTAAAACCGGATCGAACCGGCTTAAACCGGTTTAAACCGGATAAACCAAGATTGAACCGGTTTAATACAGTTTCAACCAGATAGAACCGGATAGAACCAGTTTAAACCGGTTTAAACAAGATAAAATCGGATTGAACCAGTTTAAACCGGATAAAACCAAATTGAACCGGTTTAAACCGGATAAAACCGGATCGAACCGGTTTAAACCGGATAAAACCGGATCGAACCAGTTTAAACCGGATTAAACCAGATTGAACCGGTTTAAACGGATAAAACCGGATAGAACCGGTTTAAACCGGATCAAACCGGATTGAACAGGTTTAAACCGGTTTAAATAGGATAGAACTGGATAGAACCGGTTTAAACTGGTTTAAACAGTATAGAAATGGATAGAACTGGTTTAAACCGTATAAACTCGGTTTCAACCAGTTTAAAGCGGTTTAAACCGGATACAACCAGATTGAACCGGTTTAAACCGGATAAAACTGGATTGAATCAGTTTAAACCCTTTCAAACCGGATAAAAACGAATTGAACCAGTTTAAACCGGTTTAAACCGGATAAAACCGGATTGAACCAGTTCAAACTGGTTTAAAACGGATAAAACCGGATTGAACCGGTTTAAACCAGTTTCAACAGGATAGAACCAGATAGAACTGGTTTAAACTGGATAAAACCGGATCGAACCGGCTTAAACCGGTTTAAACCGGATAAAACCAGATTGAACCGGTTTAATACAGTTTCAACCGGATATAACCGGTTTAAACCGGATAAAACTGGATTGAATCAGTTTAAACCCTTTTGAACCGGATAAAAACGAATTGAACCAGTTTAAACCGGTTTAAACCGGATAAAACCGGATTGAACCAGTTTAAAGCGGTTTAAAACGGATAAAACCAGATTGAACCGGTTTAAACCGGATAAAACCGCATTGCACCGGCTTAAACCGGTTTAAACTGGATAAAACCGGACTGAACCGGTTTAATCCGTATAAAATCGGATTGAACTGGTTTAAACCGGTTTACACCAGATAAAACCGGATTGAACCGGTTTAAACCGGTTTAAACCGGATAAAACAGGATTGAACTGGTTTAAAACGGTTTAAACCGGATAAAACCAGATTGAACCGGTTGAAAACGAATAAACCCGGATTGAACTGGTTTAAACCGGATAAAACCGGATCGAACCGGGTTAAACCGGTTTAAACCGGATACAACCGGATCGAACCGGTTTAAACCGGTTTGAGCGGGAAAAAAACAGATTGAACCGGTTTAAACCGGTTTAAAGTGGTTAAAACTGGATCGAACCAGCTTAAACCGGTTTAAACCGGATAAAACCGGAATGAACCACTTTAAACAGGTTTAAACCAGATAGAACCGCAGAGAACCGGTTTCAACCGGTTTCAAACGGATTGAAACGGATAGAACCAGTTTAAACCAGATAAACCCGGATTGAAATGGTTTAAAATGGTTTAAACAGGATAGAACTGGATAGAACCGGTTCAAACCGGTTTAAACAGGATAGAACTGGATAGAATCGGTTTAAACCAGATAATACCGGATTGAACCGGTTTAAACCGGTTTAAACCGGATAAAACCGGATTGAACCGGATTAAACCGGATAAAACCGGAATGAACCGGTTTAAACTGGATAAAACCGGATTGAACCGGCTTAAACCGGTTTAGGCCGGATAAAACCAGATTGAACCGGTTTAAACCGCATAAAACCGGATTGAACCGGCTTAAACTGGTTTAAACCGGATAAAACCTGATTGAACCGGTTTAAACCGGTTTCAACAGGATAGAACCAGATAGAACCGGTTTAAACTGGATAAAACCGGATTGAACTGGCTTAAACCGGTTTAGACCGGATAAAACCAGATTGAACCGGTTTAAACCGGATAAAACCGGATTGAACTGGCTTAAACCGGTTTAAACTGGATAAAACCGGAATGAACCAGTTTAAGCCGGATAAAAACGTATTGAAACGGTATAAACCGGTTTCAACCGGATAAAACCAGACTGAACCGGTTTAAACTGGATAAAACCGGATTGAACCGGTTTAAACCGGATTCATTTGGATAGAACCGGATAGAACCGGTTTAAACCATATAAAACCGGATTGAACCGGTTTAAACCAGTTTAAACCGGATAGAACCGGTTTCACCCGGATAAAACCGGATTGATCCGGTTTAAACCGGTTTAAACCGGATAAAACCAAATTGAACCAGTTTAAACGGGATAAAAGCAGATTGAACCGGTTTAAAACGGATAAAACCGGATTGAAACAGTTTAAACCGGTGGAAACCACATAGAAACAGATAGAACCGGTTTGAACCGGATAAAACCGGATCGAACCGGTTTAAACCGGTTAAAACCGGATCGAACCGGCTTAAACCAGTTTAAACCGGATAAAACAAGATTGAACCGGTTTAATACACTTTCAACCAGATAGAACAGGATAGAACCAGTTTAAACAGATAAAACCGGATTGAACCGGTTTAAACCGGTTTAAACAAGATAAAATCGGAGTGAACCAGTTTAAACCGGATAAAACCAGATTGAACCGGTTTAAACCGGATAAAACCGGATCGAACCGGCTTAAACCGGTTTAAACCGGATAAAACCGGATCGAACCGGTTTAAACCGGATTAAACCAGATTGAACTGGTTTAAACCAGTTTAAATAGGATAGAACCGGATACAACCGGTTTAAACTGGTTTAAACAGGATAGAAATGGATAGAACCGGTTTAAACCGTGTAAAACTTGATTCAACCAGTTTAAAGCGGTTTAAACCGGATACAACCAGATTGAACCAGTTTAAACCGGATAAAACTGGATTGAATCAGTTTAAACCCTTTTTAACCGGATAAAAATGGATTGAACCAGTTTAAACCGTTTTAAACCGGATAAAATCGGATTGAACCAGTTTAAAGCGGTTTAAAACGGATCAAACCAGATTGAACCGGTTAAAACCGGATAAAACCGGATTGAACCGGCTTAAACCGGTTTCAAGTTAATAAAACCGGACTGAACCGGTTTAAACCGGATAAAACCAGATTGAACCGGTTAAAACAGGATAAAACCGGATTGAACCGGTTTAAACTGGTTTAAACTGGATAAAACCGGAATGAACCACTTTAAACAGGTTTAAACCAGATAGAACCGGATTGAACCGGTTTAAACCGGTTTCAACAGGATAGAACCAGATAGAACCGGTTTAAACTGGATAAAACTGGATTGAACCGTCTTAAACCGTTTTAAACTGGATAAAACCGGATTGAACCGGTTCAAACCGGTTTAAACCGGATAAAACCGGAATGAACCAGTTTAAGCCGGATAAAAACATATTGAACCAGTTTAAACCGGTTTCAACCGGATAAAACCAGACTGAACCGGTTTAAACTGGATAAAATCGGATTGAACCGGTTTAATACGGTTTCAACCGGATAGAACCAGATTAAACCGGATAAAACCGGATTGAAACGGTTTAAACCGGTTTCAACTGGATAGAACCGGATAGAACCGGTTTAAACCGGATAAAACCGGATTGATCCGGTTTACACCAGTTTAAACCGGATAAAACCGGATTGAACTTGATTAAACCGGTTTAAACCGGATAAAACCAAATTGAACCAGCTTAAACCGGATAAAACCAGATTGAACCGGTTTAAAACGGATAAAACCGGATTGTACCAGTTTAAACTGGTTTAAACCAGATAGAAACAGATAGAAACGGTTTGAACCGGATAAAACCGGATCGAACCGGTTTAAACCGGTTTAAACCGGTTAAAACCGGATTGAACCGGTTTAAACCGGTTTAAACAGGATAAAACCGGATTGAACTGGTTTATACCGGTTTAAACCGGATAAAACTGGTTTAAACGGGATAAAACCAAATTGAACCAGTTTAAACCGGATAATACCAGATTGAACCGGTTTAAGCCAGATAAAACCGGATAAAACCGGATTGAAGCTTTTTAAACCGGATAAAACAGTTTTGAACTAGTTTAAACTGGATAAAACCGGATTGAACCGGTTTAAGCCGGATAAAACCGGATTGAACCGGTTTAAACCGGATTCAACTGGATAGAACCGGATAGGACCGGTTCAACCCGGATAAAACCGGATTGATCCGGTTTAAACCGGTTTAAACCGGATAAAACCGGATAGAACTGGATTAAACCGGTTTAAAACGGATAAAACCGGTTTAAACCGGATAAAACCAAATTGAACCAGTTTAAAAGGGATAAAATCAGATTGAACCGTTTTAAACCGGATAAAACCAGAATGAACCGGTTAAAGCCGGATAAAGACATATTGAAATGGTATAAACCGGTTTGAACTGGATAAAACCAGACTGAACCGGTTTAAACTGGATAAAACCGGATTGAACCGGTTTAAACCGGATTCAACTGGATAGAACCGGATAGAACAGGTTTAAACCGGATAAAACCGGATTGAACCGGTTTAAACCAGTTTAAACCACATAGAAACAGATAGAACTGGTTTGAACCGGATAAAACCGGATCGAACCGGTTTAAACCGGTTTAAACCAGTTAAAACCGGATCGAACCGGCTTAAACCGGTTTAAACGGGATAAAACAAGATTGAACCGGTTTAATACAGTTTCAACCAGATAGAACCGGATAGAACCAGTTTAAACCGGTTTAAACAAGATAAAATCGGATTGAACCAGTTTAAACTGGATAAAACCAAATTGAACCGGTTTAAACCGGATAAAACCGGATCGAACCGGTTTAAACCGGATAAAACCGGATCGAACCAGTTTAAACCGGATTAAACCAGATTGAACCGGTTTAAACGGATAAAACCGGATAGAACCGGTTTAAACCGGATCAAACCGGATTGAACAGGTTTAAACCGGTTTAAATAGGATAGAACTGGATAGAACCGGTTTAAACTGGTTTAAACAGTATAGAAATGGATAGAACTGGTTTAAACCGTATAAACTCGGTTTCAACCAGTTTAAAGCGGTTTAAACCGGATACAACCAGATTGAACCGGTTTAAACCGGATAAAACTGGATTGAATCAGTTTAAACCCTTTCAAACCGGATAAAAACGAATTGAACCAGTTTAAACCGGTTTAAACCGGATAAAACCGGATTGAACCAGTTCAAACTGGTTTAAAACGGATAAAACCGGATTGAACCGGTTTAAACCAGTTTCAACAGGATAGAACCAGATAGAACTGGTTTAAACTGGATAAAACCGGATCGAACCGGCTTAAACCGGTTTAAACCGGATAAAACCAGATTGAACCGGTTTAATACAGTTTCAACCGGATATAACCGGTTTAAACCGGATAAAACTGGATTGAATCAGTTTAAACCCTTTTGAACCGGATAAAAACGAATTGAACCAGTTTAAACCGGTTTAAACCGGATAAAACCGGATTGAACCAGTTTAAAGCGGTTTAAAACGGATAAAACCAGATTGAACCGGTTTAAACCGGATAAAACCGCATTGCACCGGCTTAAACCGGTTTAAACTGGATAAAACCGGACTGAACCGGTTTAATCCGTATAAAATCGGATTGAACTGGTTTAAACCGGTTTACACCAGATAAAACCGGATTGAACCGGTTTAAACCGGGTTAAACCGGATAAAACAGGATTGAACCGGTTTAAAACGGTTTAAACCGGATAAAACCAGATTGAACCGGTTGAAAACGAATAAACCCGGATTGAACTGGTTTAAACCGGATAAAACCGGATCGAACCGGGTTAAACCGGTTTAAACCGGATACAACCGGATCGAACCGGTTTAAACCGGTTTGAGCGGGAAAAAAACAGATCGAACCGGTTTAAACCGGTTTAAATTGGTTAAAACTGGATCGAACCAGCTTAAACCGGTTTAAACCGGATAAAACCGGAATGAACCACTTTAAACAGGTTTAAACCAGATAGAACCGCAGAGAACCGGTTTCAACCGGTTTCAAACGGATTGAAACGGATAGAACCAGTTTAAACCAGATAAACCCGGATTGAAATGGTTTAAAATGGTTTAAACAGGATAGAACTGGATAGAACCGGTTCAAACCGGTTTAAACAGGATAGAACCGGATAGAATCGGTTTAAACCAGATAATACCGGATTGAACCGGTTTAAACCAGTTTAAACCGGATAAAACCGGATTGAACCGGATTAAACCGGATAAAATTGGAATGAACCGGTTTAAACTGGATAAAACCGGATTGAACCGGCTTAAACCGGTTTAGGCCGGATAAAACCAGATTGAACCGGTTTAAACCGCATAAAACCGGATTGAACCGGCTTAAACTGGTTTAAACCGGATAAAACCTGATTGAACCGGTTTAAACCGGTTTCAACAGGATAGAACCAGATAGAACCGGTTTAAACTGGATAAAACCGGATTGAACTGGCTTAAACCGGTTTAGGCCGGATAAAACCAGATTGAACCGGTTTAAACCGGATAAAACCGGATTGAACTGGCTTAAACCAGTTTAAACTGGATAAAACCGGAATGAACCAGTTTAAGCCGGATAAAAACGTATTGAAACGGTATAAACCGGTTTCAACCGGATAAAACCAGACTGAACCGGTTTAAACTGGATAAAACCGGATTGAACCGGTTTAAGCCGGATTCATTTGGATAGAACCGGATAGAACCGGTTTAAACCGTATAAAACCGGATTGAACCGGTTTAAACCAGTTTAAACCGGATAGAACCGGTTTCACCCGGATAAAACCGGATTGATCCGGTTTAAACCGGTTTAAACCGGATAAAACCGGATTGAACTGGATTAAACCGGTTTAAAACGGATAAAACCGGTTTAAACCGGATAAAACCAAATTGAATCAGTTTAAACGGGATAAAAGCAGATTGAACCGGTTTAAAACGGATAAAACTGGATTGAAACAGTTTAAACCGGTGGAAACCACATAGAAACAGATAGAACCGGTTTGAACCGGATAAAACCGGATCAAACCGGTTTAAACTGGTTTAAACCGGTTAAAACCGGATCGAACCGGCTTAAACCAGTTTAAACCGGATAAAACAAGATTGAACCGGTTTAATACACTTTCAACCAGATAGAACTGGATAGAACCAGTTTAAACAGATCAAACCGGATTGAACCGGTTTAAACCGGTTTAAACAAGATAAAATCGGAGTGAACCAGTTTAAACCGGATAAAACCAGATTGAACCGGTTTAAACCGGATAAAACCGGATCGAACCGGCTTAAACCGGTTTAAACCGGATAAAACCGGATCGAACCGGATTAAACCAGATTGAACCGGTTTAAACGGATAAAACCGGATAGAACCGGTATAAACCGGATCAAACCGGATTGAACTGGTTTAAACCAGTTTAAATAGGATAGAACCGGATACAACCGGTTTAAACTGGTTTAAACAGGATAGAAATGGATAGAACCGGTTTAAACCGTGTAAAACTGGATTCAACCAGTTTAAAGCGGTTTAAACCGGATACAACCAGATTGAACCAGTTTAAACCGGATAAAACTGGATTGAATCAGTTTAAACCCTTTTAAACCGGATAAAAACGGATTGAACCAGTTTAAACCGTTTTAAACCGGATAAAATCGGATTGAACCAGTTTAAAGCGGTTTAAAACGGATAAAACCAGATTGAACCGGTTAAAACCGGATAAAACCGGATTGAACCGGCTTAAACCGGTTTAAAGTGGATAAAACCGGACTGAACCGGTTTAAACCGGATAAAACCAGATTGAACCGGTTAAAACAGAATAAAACCGGATTGAACCGGTTTAAACTGGTTTAAACCGGATAAAACCGGAATGAACCACTTTAAACAGGTTTAAACCAGATAGAACCGGATTGAACCGGTTTAAACCGGTTTCAACAGGATAGAACCAGATAGAACCGGTTTAAACTGGATAAAACTGGATTGAACCGTCTTAAACCGTTTTAAACTGGATAAAACCGGATTGAACCGGTTCAAACCGGTTTAAACCAGATAAAACCGGAATGAACCAGTTTAAGCCGGATAAAAACATATTGAACCAGTTTAAACCGGTTTCAACCGGATAAAACCAGACTGAACCGGTTTAAACTGGATAAAACCGGATTGAACCGGTTTAATACGGTTTCAACCGGATAGAACCAGATTAAACCGGATAAAAGCGGATTGAAACGGTTTAAACCGGTTTCAACTGGATAGAACCGGATAGAACCGGTTTAAACCGGATAAAACCGGATTGAACCGGTTTAAATCAGTTTAAATCGGATAGAACCGGTTTAACCCGGAAAAAACCGGATTGATCGGGTTTACACCAGTTTAAACCGGATAAAACCGGATTGAACTTGATTAAACCGGTTTAAACCGGATAAAACCAAATTGAACCAGCTTAAACCGGATAAAACCAGATTGAACCGGTTTAAAACGGATAAAACCGGATTGTACCAGTTTAAACTGGTTTAAACCAGATAGAAACAGATAGAAACGGTTTGAACCGGATAAAACCGGATCGAACCGGTTTAAACCGGTTTAAACCGGTTAAAACCGGATTGAACCGGTTTAAACCGGTTTAAACAGGATAAAACCGGATTGAACTGGTTTATACCGGTTTAAAGCGGATAAAACTGGTTTAAACGGTATAAAACCAAATTGAACCAGTTTAAACCGGATAATACCAGATTGAACCGGTTTAAGCCAGATAAAACCGGATAAAACCGGATTGAAGCTTTTTAAACCGGATAAAACAGTTTTGAACTAGTTTAAACTGGATAAAACCGGATTGAACCGGTTTAAGCCGGATAAAACCGGATTGAACCGGTTTAAACCGGATTCAACTGGATAGAACCGGATAGGACCGGTTCAACCCGGATAAAACCGGATTGATCCGGTTTAAACCGGTTTAAACCGGATAAAACCGGATAGAACTGGATTAAACCGGTTTAAAACGGATAAAACCGGTTTAAACCGGATAAAACCAAATTGAACCAGTTTAAAAGGGATAAAATCAGATTGAACCGTTTTAAACCGGATAAAACCAGAATGAACCGGTTAAAGCCGGATAAAGACATATTGAAATGGTATAAACCGGTTTCAACTGGATAAAACCAGACTGAACCGGTTTAAACTGGATAAAACCGGATTGAACCGGTTTAAACCGGTTTCAAATGGATAGAACCGGATAGAACAGGTTTAAACCGGATAAAACCGGATTGAACCGGTTTAAACCAGTTTAAACCACATAGAAACAGATAGAACTGGTTTGAACCGGATAAAACCGGATCGAACCGGTTTAAACCGGTTTAAACCAGTTAAAACCGGATCGAACCGGCTTAAACCGGTTTAAACCGGATAAAACAAGATTGAACCGGTTTAATACAGTTTCAACCAGATAGAACCGGATAGAACCAGTTTAAACCGGTTTAAACAAGATAAAATCGGATTGAACCAGTTTAAACTGGATAAAACCAAATTGAACCGGTTTAAACCGGATAAAACCGGATCGAACCGGTTTAAACCGGATAAAACCGGATCGAACCAGTTTAAACCGGATTAAACCAGATTGAACCGGTTTAAACGGATAAAACCGGATAGAACCGGTTTAAACCGGATCAAACCGGATTGAACAGGTTTAAACCGGTTTAAATAGGATAGAACTGGATAGAACCGGTTTAAACTGGTTTAAACAGTATAGAAATGGATAGAACTGGTTTAAACCGTATAAACTCGGTTTCAACCAGTTTAAAGCGGTTTAAACCGGATACAACCAGATTGAACCGGTTTAAACCGGATAAAACTGGATTGAATCAGTTTAAACCCTTTTAAACCGGATAAAAACGAATTGAACCAGTTTAAACCGGTTTAAACCGGATAAAACCGGATTGAACCAGTTCAAACTGGTTTAAAACGGATAAAAACGGATTGAACCGGTTTAAACCAGTTTCAACAGGATAGAACCAGATAGAACTGGTTTAAACTGGATAAAACCGGATCGAACCGGCTTAAACCGGTTTAAACCGGATAAAACCAGATTGAACCGGTTTAATACAGTTTCAACCGGATATAACCGGTTTAAACCGGATAAAACTGGATTGAATCAGTTTAAACCCTTTTGAACCGGATAAAAACGAATTGAACCAGTTTAAACCGGTTTCAACCGGATAAAACCGGATTGAACCAGTTTAAAGCGGTTTAAAACGGATAAAACCAGATTGAACCGGTTTAAACCGGATAAAACCGCATTGCACCGGCTTAAACCGGTTTAAACTGGATAAAACCGGACTGAACCGGTTTAATCCGTATAAAATCGGATTGAACTGGTTTAAACCGGTTTACACCAGATAAAACCGGATTGAACCGGTTTAAACCGGTTTAAACCGGATAAAACAGGATTGAACCGGTTTAAAACGGTTTAAACCGGATAAAACCAGATTGAACCGGTTGAAAACGAATAAACCCGGATTGAACTGGTTTAAACCGGATAAAACCGGATCGAACCGGGTTAAACCGGTTTAAACCGGATACAACCGGATCGAACCGGTTTAAACCGGTTTGAGCGGGAAAAAAACAGATCGAACCGGTTTAAACCGGTTTAAAGTGGTTAAAACTGGATCGAACCAGCTTAAACCGGTTTAAACCGGATAAAACCGGAATGAACCACTTTAAACAGGTTTAAACCAGATAGAACCGCAGAGAACCGGTTTCAACCGGTTTCAAACGGATTGAAACGGATAGAACCAGTTTAAACCAGATAAACCCGGATTGAAATGGTTTAAAATGGTTTAAACAGGATAGAACTGGATAGAACCGGTTCAAACCGGTTTAAACAGGATAGAACCGGATAGAATCGGTTTAAACCAGATAATACCGGATTGAACCGGTTTAAACCGGTTTAAACCGGATAAAACCGGATTGAACCGGATTAAACCGGATAAAACCGGATAGAACCGGTTTAAACTGGATAAAACCGGATTGAACTGGCTTAAACCGGTTTAGGCCGGATAAAACCAGATTGAACCGGTTTAAACCGGATAAAATCGGATTGAACTGGCTTAAACCGGTTTAAACTGGATAAAACCTGATTGAAACGGTATAAGCCGGATAAAAACGTATTGAAACGGTATAAACCGGTTTCAACCGGATAAAACCAGACTGAACCGGTTTAAACTGGATAAAACCGGATTGAACCGGTTTAAACCGGATTCATTTGGATAGAACCGGATAGAACCGGTTTAAACCGTATAAAACCGGATTGAACCGGTTTAAACCAGTTTAAACCGGATAGAACCGGTTTCACCCGGATAAAACCGGATTGATCCGGTTTAAACCGGTTTAAACCGGATAAAACCGGATTGAACTGGATTAAACCGGTTTAAAACGGATAAAACCGGTTTAAACCGGATAAAACCAAATTGAACCAGTTTAAAAGGGATAAAAGCAGATTGAACCGGTTTAAAACGGATAAAACCGGATTGAAACAGTTTAAACCGGTGGAAACCACATAGAAACAGATAGAACCGGTTTGAACCGGATAAAACCGGATCGAACCGGCTTAAACCAGTTTAAACCGGATAAAACAAGATTGAACCGGTTTAATACACTTTCAACCAGATAGAACTGGATAGAACCAGATTAAACAGATAAAACCGGATTGAACCGGTTTAAACTGGTTTAAACAAGATAAAATCGGAGTGAACCAGTTTAAACCGGATAAAACCGGATCGAACCGGTTTAAACCGGATTAAACCAGATTGAACCGGTTTAAACGGATAAAACCGGATAGAACCGGTATAAACCGGATCAAACCGGATTGAACTGGTTTAAACCAGTTTAAATAGGATAGAACCGGATACAACCGGTTTAAACTGGTTTAAACAGGATAGAAATGGATAGAACCGGTTTAAACCGTGTAAAACTGGATTCAACCAGTTTAAAGCGGTTTAAACCGGATACAACCAGATTGAACCGGTTTAAACCGGATAAAACTGGATTGAATCAGTTTAAACCCTTTTAAACCGGATAAAAACGGATTGAACCAGTTTAAACCGTTTTAAACCGGATAAAATCGGATTGAACCAGTTTAAAGCGGTTTAAAACGGATAAAACCAGATTGAACCGGTTAAAACCGGATAAAACCGGATTGAACCGGCTTAAACCGGTTTAAAGTGGATAAAACCGGACTGAACCGGTTTAAACCGGATAAAACCAGATTGAACCGGTTAAAACAGGATAAAACCGGATTGAACCGGTTTAAACTGGTTTAAACCGGATAAAACCGGAATGAACCACTTTAAACAGGTTTAAACCAGATAGAACCGGATTGAACCGGTTTAAACCGGTTTCAACAGGATAGAACCAGATAGAACCGGTTTAAACTGGATAAAACTGGATTGAACCGTCTTAAACCGTTTTAAACTGGATAAAACCGGATTGAACCGGTTCAAACCGGTTTAAACCGGATAAAACCGGAATGAACCAGTTTAAGCCGGATAAAAACATATTGAACCAGTTTAAACCGGTTTCAACCGGATAAAACCAGACTGAACCGGTTTAAACTGGATAAAACCGGATTGAACCGGTTTAATACGGTTTCAACCGGATAGAACCAGATTAAACCGGATAAAACCGGATTGAAACGGTTTAAACCGGTTTCAACTGGATAGAACCGGATAGAACCGGTTTAAACCGGATAAAACCGGATTGAACTGGTTTAAATCAGTTTAAATTGGATAGAACCGGTTTAACCCGGAAAAAACCGGATTGATCCGGTTTACACCAGTTTAAACCGGATAAAACCGGATTGAACTTGATTAAACCGGTTTAAACCGGATAAAACCGGATTGAACCGGTTTAAACCAGTTTAAACCACATAGAAACAGATAGAACTGGTTTGAACCGGATAAAACCGGATCGAACCGGTTTAAACCGGTTTAAACCAGTTAAAACCGGATCGAACCGGCTTAAACCGGTTTAAACCGGATAAAACAAGATTGAACCGGTTTAATACAGTTTCAACCAGATAGAACCGGATAGAACCAGTTTAAACCGGTTTAAACAAGATAAAATCGGATTGAACCAGTTTAAACTGGATAAAACCAAATTGAACCGGTTTAAACCGGATAAAACCGGATCGAACCGGTTTAAACCGGATAAAACCGGATCGAACCAGTTTAAACCGGATTAAACCAGATTGAACCGGTTTAAACGGATAAAACCGGATAGAACCGGTTTAAACCGGATCAAACCGGATTGAACAGGTTTAAACCGGTTTAAATAGGATAGAACTGGATAGAACCGGTTTAAACTGGTTTAAACAGTATAGAAATGGATAGAACTGGTTTAAACCGTATAAACTCGGTTTCAACCAGTTTAAAGCGGTTTAAACCGGATACAACCAGATTGAACCGGTTTAAACCGGATAAAACTGGATTGAATCAGTTTAAACCCTTTTAAACCGGATAAAAACGAATTGAACCAGTTTAAACCGGTTTAAACCGGATAAAACCGGATTGAACCAGTTCAAACTGGTTTAAAACGGATAAAAACGGATTGAACCGGTTTAAACCAGTTTCAACAGGATAGAACCAGATAGAACTGGTTTAAACTGGATAAAACCGGATCGAACCGGCTTAAACCGGTTTAAACCGGATAAAACCAGATTGAACCGGTTTAATACAGTTTCAACCGGATATAACCGGTTTAAACCGGATAAAACTGGATTGAATCAGTTTAAACCCTTTTGAACCGGATAAAAACGAATTGAACCAGTTTAAACCGGTTTCAACCGGATAAAACCGGATTGAACCAGTTTAAAGCGGTTTAAAACGGATAAAACCAGATTGAACCGGTTTAAACCGGATAAAACCGCATTGCACCGGCTTAAACCGGTTTAAACTGGATAAAACCGGACTGAACCGGTTTAATCCGTATAAAATCGGATTGAACTGGTTTAAACCGGTTTACACCAGATAAAACCGGATTGAACCGGTTTAAACCGGTTTAAACCGGATAAAACAGGATTGAACCGGTTTAAAACGGTTTAAACCGGATAAAACCAGATTGAACCGGTTGAAAACGAATAAACCCGGATTGAACTGGTTTAAACCGGATAAAACCGGATCGAACCGGGTTAAACCGGTTTAAACCGGATACAACCGGATCGAACCGGTTTAAACCGGTTTGAGCGGGAAAAAAACAGATCGAACCGGTTTAAACCGGTTTAAAGTGGTTAAAACTGGATCGAACCAGCTTAAACCGGTTTAAACCGGATAAAACCGGAATGAACCACTTTAAACAGGTTTAAACCAGATAGAACCGCAGAGAACCGGTTTCAACCGGTTTCAAACGGATTGAAACGGATAGAACCAGTTTAAACCAGATAAACCCGGATTGAAATGGTTTAAAATGGTTTAAACAGGATAGAACTGGATAGAACCGGTTCAAACCGGTTTAAACAGGATAGAACCGGATAGAATCGGTTTAAACCAGATAATACCGGATTGAACCGGTTTAAACCGGTTTAAACCGGATAAAACCGGATTGAACCGGATTAAACCGGATAAAACCGGATAGAACCGGTTTAAACTGGATAAAACCGGATTGAACTGGCTTAAACCGGTTTAGGCCGGATAAAACCAGATTGAACCGGTTTAAACCGGATAAAATCGGATTGAACTGGCTTAAACCGGTTTAAACTGGATAAAACCTGATTGAAACGGTATAAGCCGGATAAAAACGTATTGAAACGGTATAAACCGGTTTCAACCGGATAAAACCAGACTGAACCGGTTTAAACTGGATAAAACCGGATTGAACCGGTTTAAACCGGATTCATTTGGATAGAACCGGATAGAACCGGTTTAAACCGTATAAAACCGGATTGAACCGGTTTAAACCAGTTTAAACCGGATAGAACCGGTTTCACCCGGATAAAACCGGATTGATCCGGTTTAAACCGGTTTAAACCGGATAAAACCGGATTGAACTGGATTAAACCGGTTTAAAACGGATAAAACCGGTTTAAACCGGATAAAACCAAATTGAACCAGTTTAAAAGGGATAAAAGCAGATTGAACCGGTTTAAAACGGATAAAACCGGATTGAAACAGTTTAAACCGGTGGAAACCACATAGAAACAGATAGAACCGGTTTGAACCGGATAAAACCGGATCGAACCGGCTTAAACCAGTTTAAACCGGATAAAACAAGATTGAACCGGTTTAATACACTTTCAACCAGATAGAACTGGATAGAACCAGATTAAACAGATAAAACCGGATTGAACCGGTTTAAACTGGTTTAAACAAGATAAAATCGGAGTGAACCAGTTTAAACCGGATAAAACCGGATCGAACCGGTTTAAACCGGATTAAACCAGATTGAACCGGTTTAAACGGATAAAACCGGATAGAACCGGTATAAACCGGATCAAACCGGATTGAACTGGTTTAAACCAGTTTAAATAGGATAGAACCGGATACAACCGGTTTAAACTGGTTTAAACAGGATAGAAATGGATAGAACCGGTTTAAACCGTGTAAAACTGGATTCAACCAGTTTAAAGCGGTTTAAACCGGATACAACCAGATTGAACCGGTTTAAACCGGATAAAACTGGATTGAATCAGTTTAAACCCTTTTAAACCGGATAAAAACGGATTGAACCAGTTTAAACCGTTTTAAACCGGATAAAATCGGATTGAACCAGTTTAAAGCGGTTTAAAACGGATAAAACCAGATTGAACCGGTTAAAACCGGATAAAACCGGATTGAACCGGCTTAAACCGGTTTAAAGTGGATAAAACCGGACTGAACCGGTTTAAACCGGATAAAACCAGATTGAACCGGTTAAAACAGGATAAAACCGGATTGAACCGGTTTAAACTGGTTTAAACCGGATAAAACCGGAATGAACCACTTTAAACAGGTTTAAACCAGATAGAACCGGATTGAACCGGTTTAAACCGGTTTCAACAGGATAGAACCAGATAGAACCGGTTTAAACTGGATAAAACTGGATTGAACCGTCTTAAACCGTTTTAAACTGGATAAAACCGGATTGAACCGGTTCAAACCGGTTTAAACCGGATAAAACCGGAATGAACCAGTTTAAGCCGGATAAAAACATATTGAACCAGTTTAAACCGGTTTCAACCGGATAAAACCAGACTGAACCGGTTTAAACTGGATAAAACCGGATTGAACCGGTTTAATACGGTTTCAACCGGATAGAACCAGATTAAACCGGATAAAACCGGATTGAAACGGTTTAAACCGGTTTCAACTGGATAGAACCGGATAGAACCGGTTTAAACCGGATAAAACCGGATTGAACTGGTTTAAATCAGTTTAAATTGGATAGAACCGGTTTAACCCGGAAAAAACCGGATTGATCCGGTTTACACCGGTTTAAACCGGATAAAACCGGATTGAACTTGATTAAACCGGTTGAAACCGGATAAAACCAAATTGAACCAGCTTAAACCGGATAAAACCAGATTGAACCGGTTTAAAACGGATAAAACCGGATTGTACCAGTTTAAACTGGTTTAAACCAGATAGAAACAGATAGAAACGGTTTGAACCGGATAAAACCGGATCGAACCGGTTTAAACCGGTTAAAACCGGATTGAACCGGTTTAAACCGGATAAAACCAGATTGAACCGGTTTAAACCGGATAAAACCGGATCAAACCGGCTTAAACCGGTTTAAACCGGATAAAACCGGATCGAACCGGTTTAAACCGGATTAAACCAGATTGAACCGGTTTAAATGGATAAAACCGGATAGAACCGGTTTAAACCGGATCAAACCGGATTGGACTTGTTTAAACTGGTTTAAACAGGATAGAAATGGATAGAACCAGTTTAAACCGGATAAAACCGGATTCAACCAGTTTAAAGCGGTTTAAACCGGATACAACCAGATTGAACCGGTTTAAATCGGATAAAACTGGATTGAACCAGTTTAAACCCTTTTAGCCCGGATAAAAACCGATTGAACCAGTTTAAACCGGTTTAAACCGGATAAAACCGGATTAAACCAGTTTAAAGCGGTTTAAAACGGATAAAACCAGATTGAACCGGTTTAAACCGGATTGAACTGGCTTAAACCGGTTTAAACTGGATAAAACCGGACTGAACCAGTTTAAACCGTATAAAACCGGATTGAACCGGTTTAAACCGGTTCAAACCGGATAAAACCGGATTGAACCGGTTTAAACCGGTTCAAACCGGATAAAACCGGATTGAACCGGTTTAAACCGGTTTCAACCGGATAAAATCGGATTGAACCGGTTTAAAACGGTTTAAACCGGATAAAACCAGATTGAACCCGTTTAAAACGGATAAACCCGGATTGAACTGGTTTAAACAGGATAAAACCGGAGTAAACCGCTTTAAACCAAATAAAACCAGATTGAACTGGTTTTAACCGGATAAAACCGGATCGAACCGGCTTAAACCGGTTTAAACTGGATACACCCGGATCGAACCGGTTTAAACCGGTTTGAACTGCATAAAACCAGATAGAACCGGTTTAAACCGGGTTAAACTGGATAAGACTGGATAGAGCCGGTTTAAACCGAATAAAACCGGACTGAACCGGTTTAAACCAGTTTAAAATGGATAAAACCGGATTGAACCGTTTTAACCCGGATAAAACCGTATAGAACCGGTTTAAACTGGATATAACCGGATTGGACCGGTTTAAACCAGTTTAAAACGGATAAAAACGGATTGTACCTGTTTAAACTGGTTTAAAACGGATGAAATTGGATTGAACCGGTATAAACCAGTTTAAACCGGATAAAACCGGATTGAACCAGTTCAAACCAGTTTAAACTGGATAATACCGGATAGAACCAGTTTAAACTGGATAAAACCGGATTAATCCGGTTTAAACCGGTTTAAAACGGATAAAACCCCCTTGTTAGACTTTATCTAAGGAAATATGCAAATGAGGGACAAAGCTATAATCATAAAAATGTTCATTGCAAAATTATTCATAATCGCAAAAAAAAGCAACAATAAGTTTATGACAAATTAAATCATTATGCATCCACTGAGAGGACTATTACCCAGTCATTGAAAATTATGAAAAGCATTAGTCAGGTTACAAATGTTTATGATATTATAAGATGCAAATGTACATTATGATTGTAATCATGTTAGAATATTTATGCATTTGGACAAAGACTAGTGGGAAATAAACAAAAGTAAAAATGAATTAGGCTACTGGTCTCAGAGGTCATTAGTTTTTCCCTATTTTCCCAAACTTTGAATTTATTAATTTTATATTGCCTGATCTGCAGCATAATGAAGTTTGACATCAGTCGGTGCAAAGTTCCAGGATGACCCTGCCCCCTCTAAGACTGGACAATGTATTCAAAATGCTTAATGGTACACTCATACGATGGAATGCTATGCGGACAGTTTTCTAATGTTTTAGAAAAGTATATAATGGCAGGGAAAAATATTGGTGGCATATGGCTACATATATTACCCCAATTGTGTTTAGGTAGAAAGATGATCAATAGGCAGATATGACTGTTAGAATTTATACCAAAATTATTACCCCCGGTTGGTACAATTACAAATGAGTTTCAATTTCTTCTGTGCACTTTTCTGTAATTTCTAGACCTTCTCCAATGAATATATTTTATATTGTAATTATAAACTATAAAGGTTACTTTTAAACATAAAAAGCTGCATCTCTAGAGATCTATGTGACTAATATTAAATAAAAACCATGAGAGGCCATTGTTTTGGACTAAGTTCCTGCACTAGGTCCCAAAAGAACAGAGTGAAAACCAAAAAGGAGCCAGCTTGCCAAGCTCCAGTCACGGGCTGCGGTCTGGCCTTCCGAGAAGCAGGGAGAGAGACAACAGCCAATTTTGCTGAACAGGCCAGTTTAAATCTTCAACAGGTATAATAATGAAGTCTCCTCTGCTTTAATCCTTACACAAAAGAGATAGCCTGAAGTTACCTGAAGTCACTTAGAAATGACCAATCCATGTTTTGTTCTTTGTTTCTGCTCTCTTCAGCCTTTTCTGTCTATAAAGCCAACCCCCTCAGCTCAGCTCATTGGAACACTTATTCTATTTTATGGAATGACATCTTGCCTGATCCTAGAATCTCAATAAAGCCAATTGAGATCTTTAACTAAATTTGTCGTAATTTTGTCCTTTGACAGTCTTCACGGGCTTTGTCTTGTCTAGTCTTTTTGGTGGTGTTTAAAAAAGGCTGTGAGAATGAGATGGAAATCAAATCCAACAATCCCATTAGCTTTGGGATAGGAATCTTCCACAGCAGCATATCACTTTGCCCTTATAGGGCTTTTTGGGGACTCCTCCCCTCTTCCTTCCTTACAGATTGTGGATTATGTTCGTGCATCCATCCCCCTCCCCACCACACACCACACACCACACACCACAGAGGAATCCTACTCCACCACACATACCCAGTTGCAAGAATGGGCCTAACTGGTTTAGCTAATTCTAGTCAATAACATAGGAGGGGGATCTGCTGAAGGGCTTCAGGAAATGGCTTTTTTCTCAGAGAGTTACAAAGAGTCCTCTTCTCCTTTAGGGGTCATTATGTGTGCATTAAACTCCAGGGACTGCTGAATCCAGCTTCTTGATGGGACAGTCTGTGACAGCTGAGAGCTGGAAATAATCTGGAAATTTGATTTGCCTCTGAAACAATCAGTGCAGGCCCATTTTATCACCAAAACACTCAGCATAGGAGAGAATTCGTTTCTTATTCTTAAGCTACTCTGAGTCAGGGTGCAGTGGGATTCATCCTTAATGGCACAGCTCTGTTCTCAAGTTGTTGATGGTCCTGTGCTCATCGGATGGTTGAGATAGTGCAAAGTGGCTGCCACTCTGAATGACAATAGGGCCCTGCAAAAGCCTAGGGCAGAGCTGACTCACACCAGAACAGGTCAGCTGTTAGTTCTGCTCGGTGCTCCAAGTGCCCACTTACCTACAAAACTAGGATAGCATTTGTTGCAGATATCTTGAGGCACTTGTCACCAAGAATCCCAGAAATCTGTTCCAACATCTAGAATCTCCTGGAGTCTCTGAAATACAAGACTGTTACCAGGTGGCAGTTCCAGGTACTTTGTCTACCCACCAAAGAAAAATCTTTCACAGGACCATTGAAAGGAAAGGAAAAGAAGGACAGAGAAATTGAACATAATAGGGCTTTATTACAAGCAAAGGTACACACAGAAATAGTGCTTGGACATCTCTGCACAAGAGAAATGCACGCACCCCCGGAATCTTAGGAGGAGGATTTGTGTGTTGTTCTGGGAGGGGAGTATTTCCATATCTTAACTAAGGGGAGGAATATTTGGCCATTGGGGGGGAATCTAAAGTAACTAAGGCCTAATAGGCCAATGAGAGGTTGCATCAGCCTCTTGTCATGTGTCCCTGAGTTACTGAAGTTTCTGGTCTCCCTCTCAACTTTGATCCAGTCTGAATATTTCTGAGCAGCCTCCCTGGGGCACGTCCCCACTCTGTCCTGCTCAAGACCACTCCAAAGGAAGAGCTGTCTGAGTACAGTGCTCAGCATGGCTCATGGCACTCCTAGATCCAATCCCATATGATGGGTTAAATTAAGTTTGGCCTAAAGGTTTCTTCAGACATAGTGAGCTGTAACTTAACTTGATAGGCAAACAGACTGCAACCACTCTTTCAACAATATCTGAATCTCAGCCAATCACAGTCAGCCAAGTGTTCAAACCTTGTTCAAACGAGGCAAATGCTCAGCTGTTCCCAATCCAGCTGTTTCTGAACCTCACTTTCATTTTCTGTAAATTGCTTTTCTTTTTCTGTCTATAATAGCTGACCATGCAGCAGCCCTGGAGTTGCTCTGATATTCTGGTTCTGATAGCTGCCTGATTCATGAATTGTTTTTTGCTCAGTTAAATTCTGTTCAGTTTAACTTATCTAAAGTTTTTCTTTTTAACAGATGGGATCTGAAGTAGAGCTTCCAGCAACCTCCAGCATCTGGGGATTGTGGGTAAGTTCTCTCTTGGATTCTAAAGCTCCACAGATTTGTGTTGTGAGCCATCCAAGTTTTGTCTGAGAAAATGTTTATCTGGACTGGGTTAAAAAGTCACAACAGAAACTGGACTGGGCCCAGGATTTGAATGGATCCAGTAGCAAACTGGATTGGATTCAGTTAGAGGCCTCAGATGTCTGGCAATAAAGAGTGATTACTGCAAGGGGTACAAACTCTGGCTTTCAGAAACTCACAGCGATCTTGTGCTCTATCTTCTTTTAAGAAAGTAGTATAAGGGACTCATTTTCAGAAAAGACTTACCTGAGGGTGTTTTAACTGATTCAGGTCCAGCTCAAAAGTTGTTTGACTGGTCCAGCCCATTCCTGGAGGGTCTCTGAACAGACAGAGTTCTCCTTGTGATGGTAATTAGTTACTAGCCCCCATTGCTTTCTTCATTGCCTGGTATTTCTCCCTTCACAGGGCTTAAGCAGGCCTTTTTCATGGGCTTGTCCTGAGTCCCCAGACAAAGGAATTCCTTGCAAGGAGGTAATAAATTTTAGCTGTCATTCAGGAAGGTTGTGCACCGGGTAGTACTCAGCCAATGAGGAAGTGGGGGAAGGGACTTGCATACTAGGGAATAAATTACTTGCTACAGGCTTTTTCCGTGTGCCTGCCCTTTGGACACTCAAAACTTATAAGGCCATAATTAAAGTCTCGCTTTGCTGAACCTCATGTCTCTGTGTCCATCCTTTGGTGTTGGACAGGTGAGGGCATTTCTCACACTCTTCGTTTCTTTTTCTTGCTCACTTAGATAGGGAGAAAAATTTTGACTAAGTTGATCAAGGAGATCTCAGAGTCAACACCCAGATTTAACATAAAAATGGGATCCTTAATTTCTGAAGAACTGAGTAATCCACTTTTCATCTACACCTGCCCTTATGTGCGTAAGCATTAGGCCCCAGAAGCTGCAAATGCCTACAAATATGGCAAAATCTTACTAAAGATTATTTAAAACTATGGTGAGGCATTCCAAATGAACAACAGTGCACTTGAAAATGAGGCTTCTGAACTGGACTTATCCAAGGATGGCTACTGATGTGTAGACTTTCTAAAAAGATCTCAAAAAAGTATTGCCGCTTTTAAAAGGCTCTTTACAAAAGGCAAATAAGATGCTTAGCAAACTAAATGATAAGAAAAATGGAATCTTCTGACCTTGAGGCTTGGCTGCTATCTCGCCCTGAAGGCGAAAAGAAAGTTGGGTGAAGGCCCGTGGGTAAAGTGTGCTGCTGCTTTTCAGAGCCTTCCGTGCTGAGTCCAGGCATAGAGAAGGCTTTCTTTGCCCTTTCATTCATCCATCCTTAACTCGGCAATTTTAGCTAAGAAACAGAAGCTAAGTTAAAAAGACTGCCTGTTGAACTAAATCAGCCTCCAAAAAACACCTTTCTGTCATTTACCTGGCTATTTTGAAACAGTGTTGAAAAAGAAATTTCCATCTATAGGGGAAATTCCCATTTTTAGGGTGTCTGCTTCCCTGAACCAGGAAGAGGGAGAACCGAGTCACTGAAACTCTACTGTGGAAAAGGCATTGGTTTAGATTTACGTTACAAGTCCTTGTTTAAGGAGCTTTTTGGCCATCTTGTCTTGCTGGGTGTTCACTTACACCCTCCTTCCCTTTTTTGGGCAAACGTGATTTATGATGGCATTTAGGCCTGAAGTCTCAGCTCTGTGCTTTTCATATGTAAATTTTCTCCCTTGTTTTACCTAAGCCATTCCTTTGGAAATGAAAATGTAGGGCAAAAATTTTAGATGGTCATTAAAAATGGGATAAGTAAAGCAGACAGTGATGGGGTTAGAACAAAGACTAAATCTGCCAAAGGTTAGATAGGACAGAGGGACCACTGCTGGTCCCCCCAACATTGCAGGCCCCCACGCCAGTCTGCTCTATTTACCCTGGTTTGGAGAAATTTAAAAAGTCAGAAGGCAAAAATTATAATGAGGAAACTAGTGAACAATCACTTAGGGTGAAATTAGACAAGGTAAATCAATAAAGAGGGTCCCTTGACTTAACACCTTGTTATGGGATAAAAGTTTATAGATGAACTTGTCACAGTTTCAAAATTCTTTTTCAGTAACTTTAAAACTTGAAGTTATGCTAAATTAAGTAATAGACACTCGTTAAATGTCTGAGTCATTTCTAAGTAAGTTAAAATACTGAAATATTAATTGCTAAGCATAGGATTAGTGTATATATTTCAACATCTTGTTTTTACACGGTATAGCAAACCTAAATATATTTAAATCTGTTAATAAACATGGAAAAATTCTCTTATACTTAAACATGTTTCTAAAAATTATGAAATGGTTCTCATCTACAAAATGCTGATATAAAATTGTTCAAGTGAGTTCTGGTCAAGATGGTGGAACAGACAGTCCCCAGCGTCACTCTCTCCCACAAATCAACCAATTTACAACTATAAAAATGTAACATCAGCCAAGCTGGGGCTGTTAGAGCTCAGGGGAAGAGGAGGAGAGACCTACGGAGTTCACGAAGGGGGAGAAACCACAATGAGAGAAAGAAAAAGCTGCTCGGAGCATTTTGGGCTGTGGCTGCTTTAAGGATGGAACTGCTGAGCACATGAAGGAGGAGCCAGCAGGAGCCAGCAGAAGCTGCAGCTGTGCCCTTCGGATGGAGTTGCTTGGAGGTGGCAGGGGAGAAGAGGGCCTTGGTGGCCCCCAGGATAGCAAGACCACTAATAGGGTTCCTGTGGACCCACGCAGGAGCAAGGACCCAGAACAGTTGAAAAAGGGGAGCCATTCAGAGGCCGGTGAGTCATTGCAAGGGACCACAGCAGGGCCCATCCCATGGGAAGTGTTTCAAGTATGGGCGGTGGGGGAGACAGGCCCACTGGGAGAACACTGGGACACAGCAAGGACAGCCAATCCTTGCCGCCATCAGCACAGGACCACTCAGAGGGGACTGGTCAGGAATGCAGAATTACATGGGGTGTAGTTTGATGAAAAAACTCAGGCCCAGATCAGAGTTTCTACACAACCCAGGTGCACTGGGTCTCTGGAGAGCCGGAAGTACCTATAAGGTCAACCATTAAACACTGAGCTGCACAAAAAGCCTTCCCTAGGGAAACAGCAGCAAAGCAGGAATTTAGCTCAACCACACAGTTCAAGTACTGGTTCCCACAGGAAGTTCCCCCTTTTTAGAAGTAAGCAAAGGACAAAAAATTAGTTCCAGCACTGGCCCAGCACCAGTGCCTCCAGACCCTCCAGGGAACCTGAGGCTTGGAGCCAGGGACTGGAACCCACTCCCATATCCAGGCACACAGCCAGCATCTTGGACAGCCCTGCCCAGAGGCCCGGGGCATGAAGCCAGGGACCAGAACCCTGCCCACAACCAGGCACACCACCAGCACCTAGGAGCATGCCAAAAACATCACCTCCATGTGGATGGCCCATCACAGCCACCACAGTAACCACAGATGCCACAAAAGTGGCTGGATGTCACAACCACCACGCAGATGGTCTGCCAGTCACTGGAGTGCAGTGACACAAAGAGAGTCACCAGCAGAGACCAAAGAAAAGAAGAGGACGTCTCTCTCCACAAAGCCCATTCCAGAGTGACAGAAGAAGCATCTGCTCTATGATAATATTGGGGGACCTGATCAAACCTCTCCGCATTGGACAGATCATCTAGGCAACAAATCAAGAGTAACCATTACTCTTTCAGAAGGAGAGAAGAAATCAAGGGTAATTAGATGGGGGAGGGGGGAGGGAGAGGGGTACAGGGAGAGAATGGACAAGGAGCATAAAGAATATGTACAATTTGTAACAATATACATACTAGTAATATTGATTTGATCAACATATGTCAACATTGAATCCCAAAAATATGTATAATCAATTATGATTCAATAATAAAAAAGGAAATTACAAAAAGAGAAACAAATATTTTCTTTTCTCTTTCTTTTCTTTTCTTTTTTCTTTTTCTTTTTCTTTTTGGCAGCTGAGCAGTACAGGCACTACAGTGACCCGAACCCATGGCCTTTGTGTTATAAGGCTGTGCTCTAACCAACTGAGCTAATGGGCCAGCCCCCAAGAGAACCAAATATAAATTCTGTATTTAAAAGTACAATAACTGAAATTAAAAATTCACTAAAGGAGTTCAACAGTCAATTTAAGCTGATGTAAAGAGAATCAGCAAACTTGAAAAAAAGCTAGTTGAGATTATCCAGTCTGGTAAAATAACGAATAAATAAAGAAGAAAATAAAAAGATGAACAGAAATTTTAAAAAGATGGAGAATAAACAGAGCTTCAAAGATCTGTGGGACACCATCAAATATACCAATATAGGCACGATGGGAAAGAAGAAAAGAGGAGAAAGAAGGAGCAGAAAGAATATTTGAAAAAATAGTGGCTGAACAAATTCACAAATCTGATGACCTAATATTAATCTAGATATTGAAAAAGCTCAACAAACTCCAAGTAGGATAAACTCAGTAAGATTTACACCTGTGGGCCGGCCAGTCAGCTCACTTGTTTAGAGCATGGTGCTGATAACACCAAGGTCAAGGGTTCAGAGCCCTATACTAGCCAGCTGCCAAAACAACAACAACAAAAAAAACATTCAAACTTAGAAACATTAAAGTCAAAGTGTTGAAAGACAAAAGAAAAGGAGACTCTTGAAAGCAGTAAGGGAAAAGTGATTCATCATTTGCAATAGATCTTCACAAGATTAACAATGGATTGCTCATCAGAAGCCATGGAGTCCAGAAGGCAGTGGAATGACATATTCAAAACGCTGAGTTTAAATGACTGTCAACAAATACTTCTCTACCCAGCAGAACTATTCTTCAAAAACAAAGGAGAAATTAAGACATTCCTAGGAAAACAAAAAATAAGTGAATTCATTACTAGCAGACCTACTCTATAAAAAACACCAAAGGGATTCCTTCAGGCTGAAATGAAAGGGCACGAGTAATTCAAATTCAAAGGAAGGAAGGTAGGGAGGTAGGAGGGAGGGATGGGTGGAGAAGGGAAGGAAGGAAGGATGGATTACTAAAGGTAATTCAAATCCACGTGAAAAAATAGAGAGTACTGGTGAAGGTAACTACATAGGTAAATACAAAAGGCAGCACAAATGCATTTTTCTTGTAAATATTTCCCCCTTCTATATGTTTTAAAAGACAACCTGCACAGTTGGAAAAAGTATTTGCAATTCATTTTTCTGATAAGTATCTACTATCTAAAACACATAAAGACTCTTGCAATGCTACAAGAAGACAAATAATCCAACTGAAAAATGGGCAAAGGATTTGAATAGAAATATCTCTAAAAAAGATATACAAGTGGACAATAGGCACCTGGAAAAAATGCTCAATATCATCAGTCATCAAGGAAATGCAAGCCAGAACCACCACTTCACACCCACTAGGATGACTACAAACAAGCAAACAAAAAAAGTGAAGTAAGAGCTGGTGAGGATGTGGATAAACTGAAACTTTCACACATTGCTAGTGGGAATGTAAAATGGTGCAGCCACTTGAAAAGCAGTTTTACAGTCACTCAAAAGTTAAACATAGGGCTGGTGGCCAGATAGCTCACTTGGGAGAGCGTGGTGCTTGCTGATAACACCAAGGTCAAGGGTTCAGATCCCCTTACAGGCCAGCTCCCCCCCCCCAAAAAAAATGTTAAACATAGAGTTACCATATGACCCAGCAATTCAACTCCTAGTACAGAATCAAAAGAAATGAAAACATATGTCCACACTTGCATACAAATATTCATAGAAGCATAATTCATAATAGCTAAAATGTGGAAATAACCCAACTGTTCTTCAACTGATGAATGGGTAAATAAAATGTGACATATCCATACGAGGAAATATTATTTGACAATAAAAAGAAATGAAGTACAAATCTCTTCAACAAGTGATGTTGGAAAAACTGAATATTCACATGCAAAAAATAAAATTGGACCCTTACCTTACCTCTTATACAAAGATTAATTAAAAATGGATTAAAGACCTAAACACAAGACCTGAAACTACAGAACTCCTTGAAGAAAACAGGGGAAAAGCTTCAAGACATTGACTTTGGCAATGGATTTTTTTTGGATACAACACCAAAAGCACAGGCAACAAAAGCAAAAATAGACAAATGGGACTACATCGAACTTAAAAAAATTCTGAACAGCAAAGGAAACAATCAACAGAATGAAAAGGCAACTTACAGACTGGGAGAAAATATTTGCAAACATATATCTGATATATTGTTAATATCCAAAATGTATAAAGAACTACAATAGTAACAACAACAACAATAAAACAAACGAGCTGATTAAAAAATGGGCAAAAGACTTCAGCAGACGTTTCTCCAAAGAAGACACACAAATGGCCAATGAGCACAAGAAAAAAAGCTCAGCATCCCTGATCATCAGGGAAATGCAAATCAAAACTATAATGAGATATCATCTCACAACTGTTAGGATGGCTAATACCAAACTGTTGAAAGACAACAAGTGTTGGTGAGGATGTGGAGAAATTGGAACCCTTGTGCATTGCTGCTAGGAATGTACAATGGTGTAGCCAGTATAGAAAGCAGTATGGAGATTCTTCAAAAAATTAAAAATAGAACTACCATATGATTCAGAAACCCCACTACTGGGTATATATTTAAAAGAATTGAAAAATAGAATCTTAAAGAAATATTAGCACACCCATGTTCATTGCAGCATATTCATAACACCCGAGATGTAGAAACAACGTGTGTCTATTAATGGGTGAATGGATAGAAAAAAATGTGGTATATACATGCAATGGAATATTATTCAGCCTTAAAAAAGAAGGAAATCCTTTCATGTGTCCCTGAGGACATTGTGCTAAGTGAAATAAGCCAGTCACAAAAAGTTTAATACTGCATGATTCCACTTATGTGAGGTATCAAAAGTAGTCACATACTTAGAAACAAAGTGAAAGGACCAGCCCATGGCTCACTCGGGAGAGCGTGGTGCTGACAACACCAAGTCAAGGGATAAGATCCCCTTACCGGTCATCTTTAAAAGAAAAAAAGAAAAGAAAGAAACAAAGTGGACTGGTGGTTGCCAGGGCCTGGGAGAATGATAAGGGGGTGTTGTTCAATGAGCGTAGAGTTTTTGTCTTTGTTTTGCAGGATGAAAAAGGATCTGTTGTGCAATCATCTAAATATAGATAACACTTAAAAATAGTTAAGAAGATAAATTTGATGCTATATATTTTTTACCACAATTGAAAATAATAATAAAAGGAATGAAGTATTGCTACTACAACATGAACAAAACTTGAAAACATTAGGCTAAGTGAAAAAAGCCAGACCCCCCTCCGAAAAAAAGACTACATATTATACGATTTTGTTTGAGTAAATGTCCAGAATAAAAAAATCTGCACAGACAGAAAGTACATGAGTGTTCGCACAGGGCTGGGGCACTGAACGGAAGTGGGAAGGGATTGCTAACGAGGGTGGGTTTTCTCTCTGGAGTTATGCAAGTGCCCTGAAATGTACTGTGGTAAAGACTGCTCAAGTCTGTATGCACAGACTCAACCAAAAACCATTGAATTTTATACTTTAAGTGGGTGAATTGTATGATATGTGAGTTACATCTCAATAAAGCTGTTATAAAAAAGAGAGAATTTGAGTGGCTGTACTAGTATCAGTCAAAACAATATTTAAGAAAAAAATTGTTACTGGAGACAAAGGACATTTTACAATGATAAAGGTTTTAGTGTTAATGTAACAGAATGGCATAATAATTATAACACATGCACACTAACAACAGAGCCCCCAAATACACATAGCTACACTGACAGAAATGAAGAGATAAATCAGCTGCTCAACAATAACAGTCTGAGACTCCCATACTTTGATTTCAATAATGAATAGGACAATTATAGTCTTCCAGGTGCACATGAAACATTTTCCAGGACAGACCATATGTCATGACATAAAACAAGCCTCAGTAAAATTGAAAAGGATTTCAATTATACAAAGTATATGGCCCAACTACAATGGAATGAAATTAGAAATTGGTAACAGAAGAATATTTGGAAAATTCACAAACATGTGGAAATAAAATGACATACTCTTAAATAGGCAATAAGTACAAGAACAAATCAAAAGGGATACCAGAAAATACTTTTAAATGAATGAAAACAAAAACACCACATACCAAAGTTTATGGGATGCAGCAAAAGCAGTGCTCAGAATAAGAAAAGTTATAGCTATAAATGCCTGCATTAAAAAAGAAAGATCTCTAACATCAACGTCATGGGTTCAAATCCCCGTACCAGTGACCAAAAACCTAAATAAAATAAAATAAAAAAGAAAGATCTCAAATCAATAATCTAACTTTACACCTTAAAGAGCTAGAAAAAAAGAAGAGCAAACAAAACCCAAAGCAAGGCAAAAACAGGAAATAATAAAGTAATAAAAAAGGCTAGAATGAAAATAAATGAACTAGAGAATAGAAAAACTTGTAACAAAAAAAATCAACAAAATAATAGCAAACAAAATTCGGCAGTTTTTTTTTTTTTTTTAACAGAATTATACACTATTACCAAGGGGTGTTTATTCCAAAATGCAAGGGTTCAAAATATGAAAATCAATGTAATGCACCATATTAATACGACAAGGGAAAAAATTCAAATGACCATCTCAACAGATGCAGAAAAACCATTTGACAAAATTTAACATCCTTTCATGATTAAAAAAAAATACACTTAACAAATAGAAATAAGAGGGAATGTCCTCAAGCTCATTAAGGACACATGTATTAGTCCGTTTTGTGTTGCAATAACAGAAATACCTGAGACTGGGTAATTTATAAAGAACAGAGGTTTATTTGGCTTCCGATTCTGGGACAGCTGCATCTGGCGTGGTCCTCAGGCTGCTGCTACTCATGGTGGAAAGTGGCAGCAGCCGGTGGGTACAAGCAGATCACATGGAGAGGAAGCAAGAGAGAGAGAGAAGGTGCCAGGGTCCTTTTAAGCAATGAGCTCTCATGGGAACTAACAGAGCGAGAACTCACTCACTTCTCCTCCTCCCCCAGGGAGAGCACTAATCCATTCATGAGGGATCCGCCCCAGGACTCAGTTTCCAACACTGCCACACTGGAGACCAAATTTCCACATGAGTTTTGGCGGGGACAACACGTCCAAACTCTATCAACACCTATGAAGTACACATAGCTAACATCATATTTGATGAAAGACTGAGTGCTTTCCCCCAAAGATCAGAAACAAGACAAGAATGTCCACTCTTCCCATTTCTATTCAAAACTGTGCTGGAGGTTCTAGCCAAGATAACTAGGCAAGTGAAAGAAATAAAAGGCATCTACATTGGAAAGGAAGAAGCAACTCTATCTCTGTCTACAGATAACACGATCTTGTGTATGGAAAATCCTAAAGAATTCACTAAAAAGCTATTAGAGTCAAAATATAAGTTCAGCAAAATTGCAGGATGTAAGATAATATACAAAAATCAATTGAATTTCTATACACTAGAATTGAGTAATTGAAAATTGAATTAAGAAAACAATTCCATTCACAATAAAATTAAAAAGAATAAAATACTTAGGAACAAATTTAACAAAAAATGCAAAACTCATACACTGATTACTACAAAATATTGTTGAAAGCCATCCATGTGCAAGTCGTAGAACATGGAATATTAAGACAGCAATCCTCTTCAAATTGATCTGCAGACTCAGCACAAGTCCTCTTAAAATCCCAGCCAGTCACAAAAGGCCACACAGTGTATAACTCCAATTACATGAAATGTCCAGCATAGGCAAATCCATAGAGAAAAAAGGTAGATTAGTGGTTGCCAGGTGCTGGGGGGAGGGGGTCAGGGGGAGTTGCTGGTGGGAATAGAGTTCCCTCTTGGGGTGATGAAAATGTTCTAAAATTGGTGTTCATGGTTGCACAACTCTGTGAACACACTGAAAAACACTGCACTGTAAACTTTAAAGGGGTGAATTCATAGTATGTAAATTATACTTCAAAAAAATCTGTTGTACAAAAGAATGACATGTGAAAACTTTTCAATTCAATATTAGCTGCTAACTACCAAAGAGAGAATGGAATAAACATTATTGAAAATCCACTGTATGTTGTTAACTTGGTCTATGCAGAGAGAGATAATAATAGATGATGGATGGAAGGACAGATGGATGGATGGATAGAAGGTAGGTAGGTAGGTAGGTAGGTAGATTCTCATTTACTGCTTACATCAGTTCAATTCTGTATGCATTATTAGCTCTATTCTATAAGGAAGAAGTTAAATCTCAAAGAAATAAGGAAGTTGACCAAGGTAACAGCTAGTAAGAGGTGAGGCAGCATTCTTAACCAGTCTCCTTGATTCTGATACACATGCTTCCCCTACCACATATTTTTATATCTAACATGTTAATAAATTTCTTCTCTTGATCCAGTATGTCTTAAGGCTCATATTGCCCTCTCCACCACATACCATCTGCTCAAAAGAAATTTCCTAACCCCAGTTTGTTAACAAAATATGAAAGAAGCACAGGAAAGTATCGACTTCATGCAGATCACACAAGGATAATTGGTTCCCAGTATTTGTCACACCCCATAATGTTTGAAATCTTGGCATATAGATCTATGACAGTGGAGATAGTTTTATTTTGCAAAAGAACAAAAACAAAGTATTTAAATGGTTATATTCTTCCTAGATTTCAAAGCACTCTTTCATTTATCTTTTTTTTATTATTATACAATCTCATGAGATTGTTAAAATATTGTTATGATTTGACAGTAAAAAAAAAAATGTTTAAGGAATTGGCATGCTTTAGTTACTTTAATTACCAAAGGGCACACAGGTTGTAAGTGAAGAATCAGAACTCATGTCCACGTTGGGCAAATTTTTATTTTCTCCAATAAACAGACATAAATATGCCTTGAGGGAAGCAGGAATCTGAAGCTACAAGTTGAGAGTCAGGCCCAGAGACGTGGTTACCAGCGAGACATGCACTCAGTGGGTGCTGTTTCTCTGAGGGATGTACTTTACAAGTGCATAACAAGATATATTGCATTTAGGTGCAATGCACAGAGTACACAAACTCTCCCAGTCCCTCCCACTTCATGATGATAATGAATGGGAATGACGTTGCTCTAGTCTATGGGTAACCTTGAAGCCTAATTCTTTTTTTTTTTTTTTTTTTGTACCTGGCCAGTATGGGGATCCCAACCCATGACCTTGGGGTTATAAGGCTGAGCTCTAATCAATTGAGCTAACCAGCTGGCCCAAAGCCTGCCTAATTTTTTAACAGATTAATCACCTGCAGGCTTCTCTGCTTCAGCCATTGTTAGTTACTAAGCACTTTCAAGTACCACCCAGACATGGCTTTTCCTTCCAGCCAAAACAGGGACCAGATTTGCTCTTCTTCCTGAAATAGCTAAAATAAGGTAAATCATATAAAACAATGATTTTCAAGACTTTGGACATCGGGCAATGAAGAACAAAGAATCTTGAGAATTGGGAAAAAAATAAGGTGAGTCCTATGATTGCCCCAGGTCACTGCCAAAAGAGAGTTCCCAAGCTGTTGCTCAGAGTCAGGGGACACAGACAGCCTCCCTGAGCTGAGGACCAGAGGAAGGAGTGTGGAGTCAGGCAGCTAATCAAGCTAGTCAGCCAGCCAGAAGTCAGGCAGAGCGAGCAGTCAGAGCAGCTAGGGTTTTCCAGGCAGAGTACCAGAGAGCAGACTGCTGCACAGACAGAGAACTCTGGTATCTGCAGAGGAATCCCCTTGATCTGCAGCTGAGATATGTTCATGTGACAGGAAATGACTCGATGCCAGGTAAAGAACCTTAAAAGCAAGACATGAAAGATCAAACTTTTCCTAAGCAACTTAACCAAGTCCAAGCACACAGCTCAAAATATTTCAGATATAAATGGGAATACAAAAATATCTAGCACCCAACAAAGTAAAATTCACAATGTCTGGCATTAAAGAATTATGAGGCATGCAATGAAGTAGGGAAAAAATCAATAGAAACTGATCCAGAAATGACACAGTTCATAGAATTAGTAGCCAAAGATATTAAAACAGTTATTATAACCATAATCCTTATGTTCAGAAGCTAGAGGCCAAAGCAAACACCTTAAGTGGAGACTTGGAAGGGGTGTGTGTGTGTGTGTGTGTTTGTGTGTGACACAGAGAGAGAGAGAGAGAGAAGAAAACTGAACTTCTGGAGATGAGAAATAAAATGACTAAAAATGAGAAATATACTGGATGAAATTAATGGCAGATTAGACATCATGGAAGAAAAGATTAGTGAACTTGAAGACATGGCTATAGAAACTATTCAAAATGGAACACAGGGAAAAGACTGAAAACAAACAAACAACATCATTGAGCTGTAGGACAACGCCAAGCCATCTAATATATGTATACCCGGAGTCCCCAAAAGAGAAGAGAAAGTGGGGAGACTGAAAAACTAATTGAAGAAATAATGGACAAAAATTTTCTAAATTTGATAAGATAATAAACTCACACATCCAAGATGGACAATGAACTTAAAGCACAAGGAACATGAAGAAAAACTATAATCAAATCACTTAGAACTAGTGACAAAGAACACACACAAACATACATGTACCTGAAAAACACCCACATAATGAAAGGCCTTCAACAACTGCCAGGGATTGTTCACGATAATCTAATTAATTGTGTTGAAACGTCAGAGAATTTAATAACTGAAAAAACTTTAGTAGCCTGCAAACTGCTAATTTAGTGGATCTGTATTTTTAACAGATTAGATAATCCCTGTCTAAAATAAATCCTGTAAAGGAAAACCTTCTCTTTTATTTGCCAGGGCATGAAAAATTAGAGCAGTGTTTTTCAAATTTTAGTTTATACGGAGACCTACTATAATACATTTTGACTCGATGTTGTCAAGAATGAGGCCTAGGAAGTATTTCAGTAATTTTTTTTTTTTTTGTCTTTGTCTTTTTCGTGACCAGCACTCAGCCAGTGAGTGCACCGGCCATTCCTATATAGGATCAGAACCCGCGGCGGGAGCGTCGCCGCGCTCCCAGCGCCGCACTCTCCCGAGTGCGCCACGGGCTCGGCCCTTCAGTATTTTTTTTTTTTTTGAGAGAGCATTTATTGATCAAAATTAGAGAACCTCTACATTGAGGAGTATTTACAAGCAGAGGTTGTAAGGTGCCCACATGTATAGCTATGCAGTATATCAACTATTCTAATTGACACAGTAGCCAGAATGGAAGACCCTTAAACATTGCAGCCAGGCTTATAATATTGTATTTGCAGCCTTAGCTGGTGGATGAATGAAAAAACAAATGAATGAATGAATAAAAATTTGAACTGTATGTATACATCCTGAGATACATGCCCAGTTTCCAGTACATGGGACCTTGGAGTAAATTCACCCGGCTAGGGGCAGGGTTGAGCAGGAAGGGACAAACTGCAGTCTGGAAGATACAGAGATTCTCTTCCCATCTCCCAGATTCTTGGGATCCTTCAAAAGCTCAGGTCTGGGGAGTTGACTCTTCTCCCCTCTTTCCAAGGCTGAGGTAAAGCTGAGGGTAGGGAAAAAACAGGGATCGACAAGCTTCTGAGGAATCTGGCTCCAGGCCAAAAACCTCTGTGTGATTTTTGAGGCCCAGCCTCAGGCATTTACAGAGGCCTTTTACCTGCAAGCCTCTCAGGGGCGCTGCCCTCCCAAGCCAGCCTGGGGTGCTACTGGGCATGGTAGCCTCTGAAGGAAGACGAGCGAGACAGCAGGTCCCTCAGGGCCGTGCCATCTGCACCTTTGCATTCTTAGCCCTGGTGGCTTCGTCCCTAGGTCTCTGTTTGAGGCCTTGGACAGAGGCCTTCTTCAGGTGCCTCAGGACAGGAAGCCTTGAAAACACCTTTCCCCACTTCACCTCAGTACCCAGGACTTTTCCACTCCCCAAGGAATGACATGAAAGCACCTGTCTCCTCACCCCCACCGCCACCCCAAGGTCCCTAATTCTTTGGGATTCTTTTGTTTGAGGTGCCCCCTACACCTGTGCTGATCCACCTGACGTTCTTCCTGCGTGCTGTGCCATGGGAAAAATGGAACGGGGCAGCCGCACTTTCTCCAGTTTTAGGCTCTTGCTTATATTATTGCGGCGAGTGATTAAACGCTTAACTCTTTCATCTTTGGCTTGTTGCTTTAATTGGCTACTCCAACACCTGGCAGCCTAGCTCTCTATTCCAGCTCATCTGAGCTCCTGATAGTTCCCAAGAGCTAAATAATAATGCAGTTAACCCTTCAACAGCATGAGTTTGAACTCCACAGGTCCACTTACACGCAGAGTTTTCCCAATAAACATACGTACAGTTCTGTAAATGTATTTTCTCTTCCTTATGATTTTCTTAATAACATTTTCTTCTCCGTAGCTTACTTTATTGTAACAATGCAGTTTATAATATATATAACACAGAAAATATTTGTTAATCGACAATTTATTTTATTGGTAAGGCTTCCAGTCAACAGTACAGAATCAGTAGTTAAGTTTTGGGCGAGTCAAAAGTCATACACAAATTTTCGACTGTGCAGGGGGTTGGCACCCCTAACCCCATGTTGTTCAGGAGTAAACTGTACTGACATTGCAGGGAAATTGAAAAGTGTAAGCCCCATATTCTGTAATTCAGCCTTGGCTAATATCTGTAGCAGAAGCCTGAGGAAATAAGGCTTCATTAGTAATTTCACACTGTGAAGTTTGGGGCTAATAAGACTCTCAGGCCCAAAGGTTTCCTACTTGTACACCAGAAGGTAACATGTGTTTTAATAAATCTCTCTTGTATTTGTGAATTTGCTTATTTAAAAAGTCTTATAAGTGTCTAAAATTAAATCAAGTTTACATATGTATTTATTATTTTTTCCTTTAATACACTGCTGAATTTGGTTTGCTGATATTCTGTTCATAACGTTCACCTCTCTATTAAGAGACTATTGGACTGTAGTTTCCTTTTTCTTTATTTTAGGATAATTTAAACAATATGGGAATTGGCTGGTGCCCTACCGTCCCCACCCTTCTCGACGGCCTGCCTGCCTGCCAGATTTGGGGTATGACTACCCAGCCCCACATGGGCATAAACCAATTTCTTGCAATGAATCTGTTAATGTAGATCTCCCACCGGTCCTGTCTGTCTGGCAGACCCCGATCAACATACTTGTTCTCTTTTAACATTTGTTCCTCGCCCTGCATTTCTCAAGGCTGCTTTGTTTTCCTAGCCTGTCGAGATGAATGCTGAATTCAGATATTCCAAAATGGGCCGGGGAATGAGAACGTTCTGCAGCTACAGAGGAAGACAGACAGACAGACAGACAGACAGACAGACAGACAGACCAAGGCATGCTGCGCTTGGGCTCGAGGGCAGGCGGGGTGCACTCGCTTGCTGCGCTTGGCCCTGAGGGGAGCCACTTGGCCAGCGGCGGAGGCCGTGCTCCAGTGCTCCATGCTCCGTTTTCTGTGCTCCACGCTCCGGGCTCCGGGCTCCGTGCTTCTTTGTGCTCCGTGCTCCAGTCTCCGTGCTCCCAGCTCCAGGCTCCGGGCTCTGTGCTCCGGGTTCAGTACTCCGTGTTCCGGGCTCCATGCTCCATGTTCCGGGCTCCACGCTCCACGCTCGGGGCTCTATGCTCCATGCTCCCAGCTCCGTGCTTTGGTCTCCAGGCTCCGTGCTCCATGGTCCGGGCTCTGGGCTCAGGGCTCCGTGTTCCTGGCTCCAGACTCTGGGCTCCAGGCTCCAGACTCTGCGCTCCGTGCTCTGCGCTCCAGGCTCCGGGCTCTGGGCTCCAGTCTCTGTGTTCCTGGCTCCAGACACCGGGCTCTGGGCTCTGGGCTCTGGACTCCATGCTCCATGCTCCAGGCTCGGTGATTTGGGCTCCGGGCTCTGGGCTCCGTGCTCCAGGTTCAGTGCTCTGGGCTCCAGGCTCCGGGCTCCAGGCTCCATGTTCCTGGCTCCGGACTCTGCGCTCTGTGCTCCGGGCTCCAGACTCTGGGATCCGGGATCCGTGTTCCTGGATCCAGACTCTGTGCTCCATGCTCTGTGCTTCGGGCTCCTGGCTCCGGGCTCTGTGCTCCTAGCTCCATGCTCTGTACTCCCGGCTCTGAGCTCTGTGCTTCGTGCTCTGAGCACCAGGCTCCATGCTCCAGGCTCCAGGCTCCAGGCTCTGTGCTCCTGGCTCCAGACTCCAGGCTCCGGGCTCCGGGCTCTGGGCTCCGGGCTCTGTGTTACTGGCTCCGGACTCTGGGCTCCGTGCTCCTGGCTCCAAACTCCAGGCTCCGGGCTCTGTGCTCCAGGTTCAGTGCTCAATACTCCGTGCTCTGTGCTCCAGGCTCCGGACTCCATGCTCCACGCTCTGGGCTCCATGCTCCATGCTCCCAGCTCCGCACTTCGTGCTCCGGTCTCCGGGCTCCGTGCTCTGTGCTCCATGCTCCTGGCTCTGGGCTCCAGGCTCTGTGCTCTGTGCTACGTGCTCCAGGTTCTGTGCTTTGAGCTCCACGCTCCATGCTCCATGCTCCAGGCTCCATACTCCGGGCTCCATGCTCCAGGCTCTGGGCTCCGGGCTCCGGACTCTGGGCTCCATGCTCCACATTCCTGGCTCCAGGATCTGTGCTCCATGCTCCAGGCTCCATGCTTTGTGCTTCTTCGTGCTCTGTGCTCTGAGCTCGGAGCTCCATGCTCCATGCTCCAGGCACTGTGCTCTGTGTTCCGCACTCCGGGCTCTGGGCTCGGGCTCCATGTTCCTGGCTCTGGACTCCAGGCTCCGGGCTCTGCTCCGGGTTCAGTGCTCCATGCTCTGGGCTCCGTGCTCCGGGTCTGGGCTATTGGCTTTGTGCTCCATGCTCCAGGCATCTTTGCTGCATGCTCTGGGCTCCAGACTCTTTGCTCCCAGATCAGGGCTCCAGACTCTGTGCTCTGCACTCTGGGCTCCATGCTCCATGCTCCCAGCTCGGGGCTTCATGCTCCGTTCTCCGGGCTCTGTGCTCCAGGCTCTGGGCTCGGTGCTCCAGGTTCAGTGCTTCATGCTCCTGGCTCTGGGCTCCATGCTCCCAGCTCCATGCTCTGTGCTGCACACTCCAGGCTATGTGCTTCTGGCTCCGGTCTCCTGTCTCTGTGCTCCATTCTCCTGGCTGCTTGCACCGTGCTCCAGGCTCCAGGCTTTGTGCTCCAGGCTCCGTGCTCCACACTCCAGGCTCCAGACTCTGTGCTCCCGGCTCTGGGCTCCATGCTGCATGCTACATGCTCCAGGCTCTATGCTCCCAGCTTCATGCTCTGTGCTCCGGGCTCCGGGCTCTGTGATCCGGACTCCGGGCTCTGTGATCCATGCTCCGTGCTAAATGCTGCATGCTGCGTGCTCCATGATCCAGACTCCGGGCTCCAGGCTCCAGGCTCCGGGCTCTGTACTCCGGGCTCCACACTTGTGCTCCAGGCTCCATGCTCTGTGCTCCAGGCTCTGGGCTCTGTGCTCCCGGCTCCAGGCTCTGGGCTCTGGGCTCCATGCTCCATGCTCTGTGCTGCATGCTCTGTGCTCCAGAATCCATACTCCGGGCTCCGGGCTCTGTGCTCCGGGCTCAGTGCTCCATGCTGCATGCTCCGTGCTCCAGGCTCCAGGCTCAGAACTCCATGCTCTGTGCTCTGTGCTCCGAGTTCCGGGGTCCAAGCTGCATGCTCCATGCTCTGGGCTGCGTGCTCTGGGCTCCTTTCACCGTACTCCAGGCTACGGGCACAATGTTCCTGGCTCGGGACTCCATGCTCCATGTTCCAAGCTCCGTGCTCCGGTCTCCAGGCTCCGTGTTTCTGGCTCCGTGCTCCCCACTTTGCATTCCATTCTCCTGGCTATGTGCACCATGACCCCGGCTCTGGGATCTGGGCTCCCAGCTCCGTGCTCTGTGCTCTGGCCTCCAGATTACGTGCTTCCGGCTCAGGTCGCCTGGTTTCACTGGTTTAAACTGGATTAAATGGATAAAATCGGACTGTACTGGTGTAAACTGGTTTAAACCGGATAAAACTGGACTGAACCGGTTTAGACCGGTTTAAACCAGATAAAACCGGACTGAACCAGTTTAAACCGGTTTAAACCGGATAAAACTGGACTGAACCGGTTTAAACCGGTTTAAACCGGATAAAACCAGATTGAACCGGTTTAATACAGTTTCAACCGGATATAACCGGTTTAAACCGGATAAAACTGGATTGAATCAGTTTAAACCCTTTTGAACCGGATAAAAACGAATTGAACCAGTTTAAACCGGTTTAAACCGGATAAAACCGGATTGAACCAGTTTAAAGTGGTTTAAAACGGATAAAACCAGATTGAACCGGTTTAAACCGGATAAAACCGCATTGCACCGGCTTAAACCGGTTTAAACTGGATAAAACCGGACTGAACCGGTTTAATCCGTATAAAATCGGATTGAACTGGTTTAAACCGGTTTACACCAGATAAAACCGGATTGAACTGGCTTAAACCGGTTTAAACCGGATAAAACAGGATTGAACCAGTTTAAAACGGTTTAAACCGGATAAAACCAGATTGAACCGGTTGAAAACGAATAAACCTGGATTGAACTGGTTTAAACCGGATAAAACCGGTTCGAACCGGGTTAAACCGGTTTAAACCGGATACAACCGGATCGAACCGGTTTAAACCGGTTTGAGCGGGAAAAAAACAGATCGAACCGGTTTAAACCGGTTTAAAGTGGTTAAAACTGGATCGAACCAGCTTAAACCGGTTTAAACCGGATAAAACCGGAATGAACCACTTTAAAAAGGTTTAAACCAGATAGAACCGCATAGAACCGGTTTCAACCGGTTTCAAACGGATTGAAACGGATAGAACCAGTTTAAACCAGATAAACCCGGATTGAAATGGTTTAAAATGGTTTAAACAGGATAGAACTGGATAGAACCGGTTCAAACCGGTTTAAACAGGATAGAACCGGATAGAATCGGTTTAAACCAGATAATACCGGATTGAACCGGTTTAAACCGGTTTAAACCGGATAAAACCGGATTGAACCGGATTAAACCGGATAAAACCGGATTGAACCGGTTTAAACTGGATAAAACCGGATTGAACCGGCTTAAACCGGTTTAGGCCGGATAAAACCAGATTGAACCGGTTTAAACCGCATAAAACCGGATTGAACCGGCATAAACTGGTTTAAACCGGATAAAACCTGATTGAACCGGTTTAAACCGGTTTCAACAGGATAGAACCAGATAGAACCGGTTTAAACTGGATAAAACCGGATTGAACTGGCTTAAACCGGTTTAGGCCGGATAAAACCAGATTGAACCGGTTTAAACCGGATAAAACCGGATTGAACTGGCTTAAACCGGTTTAAACTGGATAAAACCGGAATGAACCAGTTTAAGCCGGATAAAAACGTATTGAAACGGTATAAACCGGTTTCAACCGGATAAAACCAGACTGAACCGGTTTAAACTGGATAAAACCGGATTGAACCGGTTTAAACCGGATTCATTTGGATAGAACCGGATAGAACCGGTTTAAACCATATAAAACCGGATTGAACCGGTTTAAACCAGTTTAAACCGGATAGAACCGGTTTCACCCGGATAAAACCGGATTGATCCGGTTTAAACCGGTTTAAACCGGATAAAACCGGATTGAACTGGATTAAACCGGTTTAAAACGGATAAAACCGGTTTAAACCGGATAAAACCAAATTGAACCAGTTTAAACGGGATAAAAGCAGATTGAACCGGTTTAAAACGGATAAAACCGGATTGAAACAGTTTAAACCGGTGTAAACCACATAGAAACAGATAGAACCGGTTTGAACCGGATAAAACCGGATCGAACCGGTTTAAACCGGTTTAAACAGGTTAAAACCGGATCGAACCGGCTTAAACCAGTTTAAACCGGATAAAACAAGATTGAACCGGTTTAATACACTTTCAACCAGATAGAACTGGATAGAACCAGTTTAAACAGATAAAACCGGATTGAACCGGTTTAAACCGGTTTAAACAAGATAAAATCGGAGTGAACCAGTTTAAACCGGATAAAACCAGATTGAACCGGTTTAAACCGGATAAAACCGGATCGAACCGGCTTAAACCGGTTTAAACCGGATAAAACCGGATCGAACCGGTTTAAACCAGATTAAACCAGATTGAACCAGATAGAACCGGTATAAACCGGATAAAAGCAGATTGAACCGGTTTAAGCCGGTTTAAACCGGAGAAAACCGGATGGAACCGGCTTAAACCGGTTTAAACCGGAGAAAACCGGATTGAACCGGTTGAAACCGGTTTAAACCGGATATAAACGGATTGAAGCAGTTTAAACCGGTTTAAAACTGATAAAACCGGAATGAACCGGCCTAAACATGTTTAAACCGGATAGGACCGGTTTAAACCGGATAAAACCGATTGAACCGGTTTAAACCGGTTTAAACCGGATAAAATCGGATTGAACCGGTTTTAACCGGAGAAAACCGGATTGAACTGGTTTGTACCGTTTTAAACCGGATAAAACCAGTTTAAACGGGATAAAACCAAATTGAACCAGTTTAAACAGGATAATACCAGATTGAACCGGTTTAAGCCGGATAAAACCGGATAAAACCGGATTGAAGCGGTTTAAACCGGATAGAACCGGTTTAAACCGGATAAAACCGGATTGAATCAGTTTAAACCGGTTTAAACCGGATAAAACTGGGTTGAATCGGTTTAAACCGGATGAAATCGGATTGAACAGGTTTAAACCGGTTTAAACCGTATAGAACCGGGTAAAACCGGTTGAAACCGGATAAAACCGGATTGATCCGGTTTAAACCGGTTTAAACAGGATAAAACCGTATTGAACTGGTTTATACCGGTTTAAACCGGATAAAACTGGTTTAAACGGGATAAAACCAAATTGAACCAGTTTAAACCGGATAATACCAGATTGAACCGGTTTAAGCCAGATAAAACCGGATAAAACCGGATTGAAGCTTTTTAAACCGGATAAAACAGTTTTGAACTAGTTTAAACCGGATAAAACCAGATTGAACCGGTTTAAGCCGGATAAAACCGGATTGAACCGGTTTAAACCAGATTCAACTGGATAGAACCGGATAGGTCCGGTTCATCCCGGATAAAACCGGATTGATCCGGTTTAAACCGGTTTAAACCGGATAAAACCGGATAGAACTGGATTAAACCGGTTTAAAACGGATAAAACCGGTTTAAACCGGATAAAACCAAATTGAACCAGTTTAAAAGGGATAAAATCAGATTGAACCGGTTTAAACCGGATAAAACCAGAATGAACCGGTTAAAGCCGGATAAAGACATATTGAAACGGTATAAACCGGTTTCAACTGGATAAAACCAGACTGAACCGGTTTAAACTGGATAAAACCGGATTGAACCGGTTTAAACCGGATTCAACTGGATAGAACCGGATAGAACAGGTTTAAACCGGATAAAACCGGATTGAACCGGTTTAAACCAGTTTAAACCACATAGAAACAGATAGAACTGGTTTGAACCGGATAAAACCGGATCGAACCGGTTTAAACCGGTTTAAACCAGTTAAAACCGGATTGAACCGGCTTAAACCGGTTTAAACCGGATAAAACAAGATTGAACCGGTTTAATACAGTTTCAACCAAATAGAACCGGATAGAACCAGTTTAAACCGAAAAAACCGGATTGAACCAGTTTAAACCGGTTTAAACAAGATAAAATCGGATTGAACCAGTTTAAACCGGATAAAACCAAATTGAACCGGTTTAAACCGGATAAAACCGGATCGAACCGGTTTAAACCGGATAAAACCGGATCGAACCAGTTTAAACCGGATTAAACCAGATTGAACCGGTTTAAACGGATAAAACCGGATAGAACCGGTTTAAACCGGATCAAACCGGATTGAACAGGTTTAAACCGGTTTAAATAGGATAGAACTGGATAGAACCGGTTTAAACTGGTTTAAACAGTATAGAAATGGATAGAACTGGTTTAAACCGTATAAACTCGGTTTCAACCAGTTTAAAGCGGTTTAAACCGGATACAACCAGATTGAACCGGTTTAAACCGGATAAAACTGGATTGAATTAGTTTAAACCCTTTTAAACCGGATAAAAACGAATTGAACCAGTTTAAACCGGTTTAAACCGGATAAAACCGGATTGAACCAGTTCAAACTGGTTTAAACTGGATAAAACCGGATCGAACCGGCTTAAACCGGTTTAAACCGGATAAAACCAGATTGAACCGGTTTAATACAGTTTCAACCGGATATAACCGGTTTAAACCGGATAAAACTGGATTGAATCAGTTTAAACCCTTTTGAACCGGATAAAAACGAATTGAACCAGTTTAAACCGGTTTCAACCGGATAAAACCGGATTGAACCAGTTTAAAGCGGTTTAAAACGGATAAAACCAGATTGAACCGGTTTAAACCGGATAAAACCGCATTGCACCGGCTTAAACCGGTTTAAACTGGATAAAACCGGACTGAACCGGTTTAATCCGTATAAAATCGGATTGAACTGGTTTAAACCGGTTTACACCAGATAAAACCGGATTGAACTGGTTTAAACCGGTTTAAACCGGATAAAACAGGATTGAACCGGTTTAAAACGGTTTAAACCGGATAAAACCAGATTGAACCGGTTGAAAACGAATAAACCCGGATTGAACTGGTTTAAACCGGATAAAACCGGATCGAACCGGGTTAAACCGGTTTAAACCGGATACAACCGGATCGAACCGGTTTAAACCGGTTTGAGCGGGAAAAAAACAGATCGAACCGGTTTAAACCGGTTTAAAGTGGTTAAAACTGGATCGAACCAGCTTAAACCGGTTTAAACCGGATAAAACCGGAATGAACCACTTTAAACAGGTTTAAACCAGATAGAACCGCAGAGAACCGGTTTCAACCGGTTTCAAACGGATTGAAACGGATAGAACCAGTTTAAACCAGATAAACCCGGATTGAAATGGTTTAAAATGGTTTAAACAGGATAGAACTGGATAGAACCGGTTCAAACCGGTTTAAACAGGATAGAACCGGATAGAATCGGTTTAAACCAGATAATACCGGATTGAACCGGTTTAAACCGGTTTAAACCGGATAAAACCGGATTGAACCGGATTAAACCGGATAAAACCGGATAGAACCGGTTTAAACTGGATAAAACCGGATTGAACTGTCTTAAACCGGTTTAGGCCGGATAAAACCAGATTGAACCGGTTTAAACCGGATAAAATCGGATTGAACTGGCTTAAACCGGTTTAAACTGGATAAAACCTGATTGAAACGGTATAAGCCGGATAAAAACGTATTGAAACGGTATAAACCGGTTTCAACCGGATAAAACCAGACTGAACCGGTTTAAACTGGATAAAACCGGATTGAACCGGTTTAAACCGGATTCATTTGGATAGAACCGGATAGAACCGGTTTAAACCGTATAAAACCGGATTGAACCGGTTTAAACCAGTTTAAACCGGATAGAACCGGTTTCACCCGGATAAAACCGGATTGATCCGGTTTAAACCGGTTTAAACCGGATAAAACCGGATTGAACTGGATTAAACCGGTTTAAAACGGATAAAACCGGTTTAAACCGGATAAAACCAAATTGAACCAGTTTAAAAGGGATAAAAGCAGATTGAACCGGTTTAAAACGGATAAAACCGGATTGAAACAGTTTAAACCGGTGGAAACCACATAGAAACAGATAGAACCGGTTTGAACCGGATAAAACCGGATCGAACCGGCTTAAACCAGTTTAAACCGGATAAAACAAGATTGAACCGGTTTAATACACTTTCAACCAGATAGAACTGGATAGAACCAGATTAAACAGATAAAACCGGATTGAACCGGTTTAAACTGGTTTAAACAAGATAAAATCGGAGTGAACCAGTTTAAACCGGATAAAACCGGATCGAACCGGTTTAAACCGGATTAAACCAGATTGAACCGGTTTAAACGGATAAAACCGGATAGAACCGGTATAAACCGGATCAAACCGGATTGAACTGGTTTAAACCAGTTTAAATAGGATAGAACCGGATACAACCGGTTTAAACTGGTTTAAACAGGATAGAAATGGATAGAACCGGTTTAAACCGTGTAAAACTGGATTCAACCAGTTTAAAGCGGTTTAAACCGGATACAACCAGATTGAACCGGTTTAAACCGGATAAAACTGGATTGAATCAGTTTAAACCCTTTTAAACCGGATAAAAACGGATTGAACCAGTTTAAACCGTTTTAAACCGGATAAAATCGGATTGAACCAGTTTAAAGCGGTTTAAAACGGATAAAACCAGATTGAACCGGTTAAAACCGGATAAAACCGGATTGAACCGGCTTAAACCGGTTTAAAGTGGATAAAACCGGACTGAACCGGTTTAAACCGGATAAAACCAGATTGAACCGGTTAAAACAGGATAAAACCGGATTGAACCGGTTTAAACTGGTTTAAACCGGATAAAACCGGAATGAACCACTTTAAACAGGTTTAAACCAGATAGAACCGGATTGAACCGGTTTAAACCGGTTTCAACAGGATAGAACCAGATAGAACCGGTTTAAACTGGATAAAACTGGATTGAACCGTCTTAAACCGTTTTAAACTGGATAAAACCGGATTGAACCGGTTCAAACCGGTTTAAACCGGATAAAACCGGAATGAACCAGTTTAAGCCGGATAAAAACATATTGAACCAGTTTAAACCGGTTTCAACCGGATAAAACCAGACTGAACCGGTTTAAACTGGATAAAACCGGATTGAACCGGTTTAATACGGTTTCAACCGGATAGAACCAGATTAAACCGGATAAAACCGGATTGAAACGGTTTAAACCGGTTTCAACTGGATAGAACCGGATAGAACCGGTTTAAACTGGATAAAACCGGATTGAACTGGTTTAAATCAGTTTAAATTGGATAGAACCGGTTTAACCCGGAAAAAACCGGATTGATCCGGTTTACACCGGTTTAAACCGGATAAAACCGGATTGAACTTGATTAAACCGGTTGAAACCGGATAAAACCAAATTGAACCAGCTTAAACCGGATAAAACCAGATTGAACCGGTTTAAAACGGATAAAACCGGATTGTACCAGTTTAAACTGGTTTAAACCAGATAGAAACAGATAGAAACGGTTTGAACCGGATAAAACCGGATCGAACCGGTTTAAACCGGTTAAAACCGGATTGAACCGGTTTAAACCGGATAAAACCAGATTGAACCGGTTTAAACCGGATAAAACCGGATCAAACCGGCTTAAACCGGTTTAAACCGGATAAAACCGGATCGAACCGGTTTAAACCGGATTAAACCAGATTGAACCGGTTTAAATGGATAAAACCGGATAGAACCGGTTTAAACCGGATCAAACCGGATTGGACTTGTTTAAACTGGTTTAAACAGGATAGAAATGGATAGAACCAGTTTAAACCGGATAAAACCGGATTCAACCAGTTTAAAGCGGTTTAAACCGGATACAACCAGATTGAACCGGTTTAAATCGGATAAAACTGGATTGAACCAGTTTAAACCCTTTTAGCCCGGATAAAAACCGATTGAACCAGTTTAAACCGGTTTAAACCGGATAAAACCGGATTAAACCAGTTTAAAGCGGTTTAAAACGGATAAAACCAGATTGAACCGGTTTAAACCGGATTGAACTGGCTTAAACCGGTTTAAACTGGATAAAACCGGACTGAACCAGTTTAAACCGTATAAAACCGGATTGAACCGGTTTAAACCGGTTCAAACCGGATAAAACCGGATTGAACCGGTTTAAACCGGTTCAAACCGGATAAAACCGGATTGAACCGGTTTAAACCGGTTTCAACCGGATAAAATCGGATTGAACCGGTTTAAAACGGTTTAAACCGGATAAAACCAGATTGAACCCGTTTAAAACGGATAAACCCGGATTGAACTGGTTTAAACAGGATAAAACCGGAGTAAACCGCTTTAAACCAAATAAAACCAGATTGAACTGGTTTTAACCGGATAAAACCGGATCGAACCGGCTTAAACCGGTTTAAACTGGATACACCCGGATCGAACCGGTTTAAACCGGTTTGAACTGCATAAAACCAGATAGAACCGGTTTAAACCGGGTCAAACTGGATAAGACTTGATAGAGCCGGTTTAAACCGAATAAAACCGGACTGAACCGGTTTAAACCAGTTTAAAATGGATAAAACCGGATTGAACCGTTTTAACCCAGATAAAACCGTATAGAACCGGTTTAAACTGGATATAACCGGATTGGACCGGTTTAAACCACTTTAAAACGGATAAAAACGGATTGTACCTGTTTAAACTGGTTTAAAACGGATGAAATTGGATTGAACCGGTATAAACCAGTTTAAACCGGATAAAACCGGATTGAACCAGTTCAAACCAGTTTAAACTGGATAATACCGGATAGAACCAGTTTAAACTGGATAAAACCGGATTAATCCGGTTTAAACCGGTTTAAAACGGATAAAACCCCCTTGTTAGACTTTATCTAAGGAAATATGCAAATGAGGGACAAAGCTATAATCATAAAAATGTTCATTGCAAAATTATTCATAATCGCAAAAAAAAGCAACAATAAGTTTATGACAAATTAAATCATTATGCATCCACTGAGAGGACTATTACCCAGTCATTGAAAATTATGAAAAGCATTAGTCAGGTTACAAATGTTTATGATATTATAAGATGCAAATGTACATTATGATTGTAATCATGTTAGAATATTTATGCATTTGGACAAAGACTAGTGGGAAATAAACAAAAGTAAAAATGAATTAGGCTACTGGTCTCAGAGGTCATTAGTTTTTCCCTATTTTCCCAAACTTTGAATTTATTAATTTTATATTGCCTGATCTGCAGCATAATGAAGTTTGACATCAGTCGGTGCAAAGTTCCAGGATGACCCTGCCCCCTCTAAGACTGGACAATGTATTCAAAATGCTTAATGGTACACTCATACGATGGAATGCTATGCGGACAGTTTTCTAATGTTTTAGAAAAGTATATAATGGCAGGGAAAAATATTGGTGGCATATGGCTACATATATTACCCCAATTGTGTTTAGGTAGAAAGATGATCAATAGGCAGATATGACTGTTAGAATTTATACCAAAATTATTACCCCCGGTTGGTACAATTACAAATGAGTTTCAATTTCTTCTGTGCACTTTTCTGTAATTTCTAGACCTTCTCCAATGAATATATTTTATATTGTAATTATAAACTATAAAGGTTACTTTTAAACATAAAAAGCTGCATCTCTAGAGATCTATGTGACTAATATTAAATAAAAACCATGAGAGGCCATTGTTTTGGACTAAGTTCCTGCACTAGGTCCCAAAAGAACAGAGTGAAAACCAAAAAGGAGCCAGCTTGCCAAGCTCCAGTCACGGGCTGCGGTCTGGCCTTCCAAGAAGCAGGGAGAGAGACAACAGCCAATTTTGCTGAACAGGCCAGTTTAAATCTTCAACAGGTATAATAATGAAGTCTCCTCTGCTTTAATCCTTACACAAAAGAGATAGCCTGAAGTTACCTGAAGTCACTTAGAAATGACCAATCCATGTTTTGTTCTTTGTTTCTGCTCTCTTCAGCCTTTTCTGTCTATAAAGCCAACCCCCTCAGCTCAGCTCATTGGAACACTTATTCTATTTTATGGAATGACATCTTGCCTGATCCTAGAATCTCAATAAAGCCAATTGAGATCTTTAACTAAATTTGTCGTAATTTTGTCCTTTGACAGTCTTCACGGGCTTTGTCTTGTCTAGTCTTTTTGGTGGTGTTTAAAAAAGGCTGTGAGAATGAGATGGAAATCAAATCCAACAATCCCATTAGCTTTGGGATAGGAATCTTCCACAGCAGCATATCACTTTGCCCTTATAGGGCTTTTTGGGGACTCCTCCCCTCTTCCTTCCTTACAGATTGTGGATTATGTTCGTGCATCCATCCCCCTCCCCACCACACACCACACACCACACACCACAGAGGAATCCTACTCCACCACACATACCCAGTTGCAAGAATGGGCCTAACTGGTTTAGCTAATTCTAGTCAATAACATAGGAGGGGGATCTGCTGAAGGGCTTCAGGAAATGGCTTTTTTCTCAGAGAGTTACAAAGAGTCCTCTTCTCCTTTAGGGGTCATTATGTGTGCATTAAACTCCAGGGACTGCTGAATCCAGCTTCTTGATGGGACAGTCTGTGACAGCTGAGAGCTGGAAATAATCTGGAAATTTGATTTGCCTCTGAAACAATCAGTGCAGGCCCATTTTATCACCAAAACACTCAGCATAGGAGAGAATTCGTTTCTTATTCTTAAGCTACTCTGAGTCAGGGTGCAGTGGGATTCATCCTTAATGGCACAGCTCTGTTCTCAAGTTGTTGATGGTCCTGTGCTCATCGGATGGTTGAGATAGTGCAAAGTGGCTGCCACTCTGAATGACAATAGGGCCCTGCAAAAGCCTAGGGCAGAGCTGACTCACACCAGAACAGGTCAGCTGTTAGTTCTGCTCGGTGCTCCAAGTGCCCACTTACCTACAAAACTAGGATAGCATTTGTTGCAGATATCTTGAGGCACTTGTCACCAAGAATCCCAGAAATCTGTTCCAACATCTAGAATCTCCTGGAGTCTCTGAAATACAAGACTGTTACCAGGTGGCAGTTCCAGGTACTTTGTCTACCCACCAAAGAAAAATCTTTCACAGGACCATTGAAAGGAAAGGAAAAGAAGGACAGAGAAATTGAACATAATAGGGCTTTATTACAAGCAAAGGTACACACAGAAATAGTGCTTGGACATCTCTGCACAAGAGAAATGCACGCACCCCCGGAATCTTAGGAGGAGGATTTGTGTGTTGTTCTGGGAGGGGAGTATTTCCATATCTTAACTAAGGGGAGGAATATTTGGCCATTGGGGGGGAATCTAAAGTAACTAAGGCCTAATAGGCCAATGAGAGGTTGCATCAGCCTCTTGTCATGTGTCCCTGAGTTACTGAAGTTTCTGGTCTCCCTCTCAACTTTGATCCAGTCTGAATATTTCTGAGCAGCCTCCCTGGGGCACGTCCCCACTCTGTCCTGCTCAAGACCACTCCAAAGGAAGAGCTGTCTGAGTACAGTGCTCAGCATGGCTCATGGCACTCCTAGATCCAATCCCATATGATGGGTTAAATTAAGTTTGGCCTAAAGGTTTCTTCAGACATAGTGAGCTGTAACTTAACTTGATAGGCAAACAGACTGCAACCACTCTTTCAACAATATCTGAATCTCAGCCAATCACAGTCAGCCAAGTGTTCAAACCTTGTTCAAACGAGGCAAATGCTCAGCTGTTCCCAATCCAGCTGTTTCTGAACCTCACTTTCATTTTCTGTAAATTGCTTTTCTTTTTCTGTCTATAATAGCTGACCATGCAGCAGCCCTGGAGTTGCTCTGATATTCTGGTTCTGATAGCTGCCTGATTCATGAATTGTTTTTTGCTCAGTTAAATTCTGTTCAGTTTAACTTATCTAAAGTTTTTCTTTTTAACAGATGGGATCTGAAGTAGAGCTTCCAGCAACCTCCAGCATCTGGGGATTGTGGGTAAGTTCTCTCTTGGATTCTAAAGCTCCACAGATTTGTGTTGTGAGCCATCCAAGTTTTGTCTGAGAAAATGTTTATCTGGACTGGGTTAAAAAGTCACAACAGAAACTGGACTGGGCCCAGGATTTGAATGGATCCAGTAGCAAACTGGATTGGATTCAGTTAGAGGCCTCAGATGTCTGGCAATAAAGAGTGATTACTGCAAGGGGTACAAACTCTGGCTTTCAGAAACTCACAGCGATCTTGTGCTCTATCTTCTTTTAAGAAAGTAGTATAAGGGACTCATTTTCAGAAAAGACTTACCTGAGGGTGTTTTAACTGATTCAGGTCCAGCTCAAAAGTTGTTTGACTGGTCCAGCCCATTCCTGGAGGGTCTCTGAACAGACAGAGTTCTCCTTGTGATGGTAATTAGTTACTAGCCCCCATTGCTTTCTTCATTGCCTGGTATTTCTCCCTTCACAGGGCTTAAGCAGGCCTTTTTCATGGGCTTGTCCTGAGTCCCCAGACAAAGGAATTCCTTGCAAGGAGGTAATAAATTTTAGCTGTCATTCAGGAAGGTTGTGCACCGGGTAGTACTCAGCCAATGAGGAAGTGGGGGAAGGGACTTGCATACTAGGGAATAAATTACTTGCTACAGGCTTTTTCCGTGTGCCTGCCCTTTGGACACTCAAAACTTATAAGGCCATAATTAAAGTCTCGCTTTGCTGAACCTCATGTCTCTGTGTCCATCCTTTGGTGTTGGACAGGTGAGGGCATTTCTCACACTCTTCGTTTCTTTTTCTTGCTCACTTAGATAGGGAGAAAAATTTTGACTAAGTTGATCAAGGAGATCTCAGAGTCAACACCCAGATTTAACATAAAAATGGGATCCTTAATTTCTGAAGAACTGAGTAATCCACTTTTCATCTACACCTGCCCTTATGTGCGTAAGCATTAGGCCCCAGAAGCTGCAAATGCCTACAAATATGGCAAAATCTTACTAAAGATTATTTAAAACTATGGTGAGGCATTCCAAATGAACAACAGTGCACTTGAAAATGAGGCTTCTGAACTGGACTTATCCAAGGATGGCTACTGATGTGTAGACTTTCTAAAAAGATCTCAAAAAAGTATTGCCGCTTTTAAAAGGCTCTTTACAAAAGGCAAATAAGATGCTTAGCAAACTAAATGATAAGAAAAATGGAATCTTCTGACCTTGAGGCTTGGCTGCTATCTCGCCCTGAAGGCGAAAAGAAAGTTGGGTGAAGGCCCGTGGGTAAAGTGTGCTGCTGCTTTTCAGAGCCTTCCGTGCTGAGTCCAGGCATAGAGAAGGCTTTCTTTGCCCTTTCATTCATCCATCCTTAACTCGGCAATTTTAGCTAAGAAACAGAAGCTAAGTTAAAAAGACTGCCTGTTGAACTAAATCAGCCTCCAAAAAACACCTTTCTGTCATTTACCTGGCTATTTTGAAACAGTGTTGAAAAAGAAATTTCCATCTATAGGGGAAATTCCCATTTTTAGGGTGTCTGCTTCCCTGAACCAGGAAGAGGGAGAACCGAGTCACTGAAACTCTACTGTGGAAAAGGCATTGGTTTAGATTTACGTTACAAGTCCTTGTTTAAGGAGCTTTTCGGCCATCTTGTCTTGCTGGGTGTTCACTTACACCCTCCTTCCCTTTTTTGGGCAAACGTGATTTATGATGGCATTTAGGCCTGAAGTCTCAGCTCTGTGCTTTTCATATGTAAATTTTCTCCCTTGTTTTACCTAAGCCATTCCTTTGGAAATGAAAATGTAGGGCAAAAATTTTAGATGGTCATTAAAAATGGGATAAGTAAAGCAGACAGTGATGGGGTTAGAACAAAGACTAAATCTGCCAAAGGTTAGATAGGACAGAGGGACCACTGCTGGTCCCCCCAACATTGCAGGCCCCCACGCCAGTCTGCTCTATTTACCCCGGTTTGGAGAAATTTAAAAAGTCAGAAGGCAAAAATTATAATGAGGAAACTAGTGAACAATCACTTAGGGTGAAATTAGACAAGGTAAATCAATAAAGAGGGTCCCTTGACTTAACACCTTGTTATGGGATAAAAGTTTATAGATGAACTTGTCACAGTTTCAAAATTCTTTTTCAGTAACTTTAAAACTTGAAGTTATGCTAAATTAAGTAATAGACACTCGTTAAATGTCTGAGTCATTTCTAAGTAAGTTAAAATACTGAAATATTAATTGCTAAGCATAGGATTAGTGTATATATTTCAACATCTTGTTTTTACACGGTATAGCAAACCTAAATATATTTAAATCTGTTAATAAACATGGAAAAATTCTCTTATACTTAAACATGTTTCTAAAAATTATGAAATGGTTCTCATCTACAAAATGCTGATATAAAATTGTTCAAGTGAGTTCTGGTCAAGATGGTGGAACAGACAGTCCCCAGCGTCACTCTCTCCCACAAATCAACCAATTTACAACTATAAAAATGTAACATCAGCCAAGCTGGGGCTGTTAGAGCTCAGGGGAAGAGGAGGAGAGACCTACGGAGTTCACGAAGGGGGAGAAACCACAATGAGAGAAAGAAAAAGCTGCTCGGAGCATTTTGGGCTGTGGCTGCTTTAAGGATGGAACTGCTGAGCACATGAAGGAGGAGCCAGCAGGAGCCAGCAGAAGCTGCAGCTGTGCCCTTCGGATGGAGTTGCTTGGAGGTGGCAGGGGAGAAGAGGGCCTTGGTGGCCCCCAGGATAGCAAGACCACTAATAGGGTTCCTGTGGACCCACGCAGGAGCAAGGACCCAGAACAGTTGAAAAAGGGGAGCCATTCAGAGGCCGGTGAGTCATTGCAAGGGACCACAGCAGGGCCCATCCCATGGGAAGTGTTTCAAGTATGGGCGGTGGGGGAGACAGGCCCACTGGGAGAACACTGGGACACAGCAAGGACAGCCAATCCTTGCCGCCATCAGCACAGGACCACTCAGAGGGGACTGGTCAGGAATGCAGAATTACATGGGGTGTAGTTTGATGAAAAAACTCAGGCCCAGATCAGAGTTTCTACACAACCCAGGTGCACTGGGTCTCTGGAGAGCCGGAAGTACCTATAAGGTCAACCATTAAACACTGAGCTGCACAAAAAGCCTTCCCTAGGGAAACAGCAGCAAAGCAGGAATTTAGCTCAACCACACAGTTCAAGTACTGGTTCCCACAGGAAGTTCCCCCTTTTTAGAAGTAAGCAAAGGACAAAAAATTAGTTCCAGCACTGGCCCACCACCAGTGCCTCCAGACCCTCCAGGGAACCTGAGGCTTGGAGCCAGGGACTGGAACCCACTCCCATATCCAGGCACACAGCCAGCATCTTGGACAGCCCTGCCCAGAGGCCCGGGGCATGAAGCCAGGGACCAGAACCCTGCCCACAACCAGGCACACCACCAGCACCTAGGAGCATGCCAAAAACATCACCTCCATGTGGATGGCCCATCACAGCCACCACAGTAACCACAGATGCCACAAAAGTGGCTGGATGTCACAACCACCACGCAGATGGTCTGCCAGTCACTGGAGTGCAGTGACACAAAGAGAGTCACCAGCAGAGACCAAAGAAAAGAAGAGGACGTCTCTCTCCACAAAGCCCATTCCAGAGTGACAGAAGAAGCATCTGCTCTATGATAATATTGGGGGACCTGATCAAACCTCTCCGCATTGGACAGATCATCTAGGCAACAAATCAAGAGTAACCATTACTCTTTCAGAAGGAGAGAAGAAATCAAGGGTAATTAGATGGGGGAGGGGGGAGGGAGAGGGGTACAGGGAGAGAATGGACAAGGAGCATAAAGAATATGTACAATTTGTAACAATATACATACTAGTAATATTGATTTGATCAACATATGTCAACATTGAATCCCAAAAATATGTATAATCAATTATGATTCAATAATAAAAAAGGAAATTACAAAAAGAGAAACAAATATTTTCTTTTCTCTTTCTTTTCTTTTCTTTTTTCTTTTTCTTTTTCTTTTTGGCAGCTGAGCAGTACAGGCACTACAGTGACCCGAACCCATGGCCTTTGTGTTATAAGGCTGTGCTCTAACCAACTGAGCTAATGGGCCAGCCCCCAAGAGAACCAAATATAAATTCTGTATTTAAAAGTACAATAACTGAAATTAAAAATTCACTAAAGGAGTTCAACAGTCAATTTAAGCTGATGTAAAGAGAATCAGCAAACTTGAAAAAAAGCTAGTTGAGATTATCCAGTCTGGTAAAATAACGAATAAATAAAGAAGAAAATAAAAAGATGAACAGAAATTTTAAAAAGATGGAGAATAAACAGAGCTTCAAAGATCTGTGGGACACCATCAAATATACCAATATAGGCACGATGGGAAAGAAGAAAAGAGGAGAAAGAAGGAGCAGAAAGAATATTTGAAAAAATAGTGGCTGAACAAATTCACAAATCTGATGACCTAATATTAATCTAGATATTGAAAAAGCTCAACAAACTCCAAGTAGGATAAACTCAGTAAGATTTACACCTGTGGGCCGGCCAGTCAGCTCACTTGTTTAGAGCATGGTGCTGATAACACCAAGGTCAAGGGTTCAGAGCCCTATACTAGCCAGCTGCCAAAACAACAACAACAAAAAAAACATTCAAACTTAGAAACATTAAAGTCAAAGTGTTGAAAGACAAAAGAAAAGGAGACTCTTGAAAGCAGTAAGGGAAAAGTGATTCATCATTTGCAATAGATCTTCACAAGATTAACAATGGATTGCTCATCAGAAGCCATGGAGTCCAGAAGGCAGTGGAATGACATATTCAAAACGCTGAGTTTAAATGACTGTCAACAAATACTTCTCTACCCAGCAGAACTATTCTTCAAAAACAAAGGAGAAATTAAGACATTCCTAGGAAAACAAAAAATAAGTGAATTCATTACTAGCAGACCTACTCTATAAAAAACACCAAAGGGATTCCTTCAGGCTGAAATGAAAGGGCACGAGTAATTCAAATTCAAAGGAAGGAAGGTAGGGAGGTAGGAGGGAGGGATGGGTGGAGAAGGGAAGGAAGGAAGGATGGATTACTAAAGGTAATTCAAATCCACGTGAAAAAATAGAGAGTACTGGTGAAGGTAACTACATAGGTAAATACAAAAGGCAGCACAAATGCATTTTTCTTGTAAATATTTCCCCCTTCTATATGTTTTAAAAGACAACCTGCACAGTTGGAAAAAGTATTTGCAATTCATTTTTCTGATAAGTATCTACTATCTAAAACACATAAAGACTCTTGCAATGCTACAAGAAGACAAATAATCCAACTGAAAAATGGGCAAAGGATTTGAATAGAAATATCTCTAAAAAAGATATACAAGTGGACAATAGGCACCTGGAAAAAATGCTCAATATCATCAGTCATCAAGGAAATGCAAGCCAGAACCACCACTTCACACCCACTAGGATGACTACAAACAAGCAAACAAAAAAAGTGAAGTAAGAGCTGGTGAGGATGTGGATAAACTGAAACTTTCACACATTGCTAGTGGGAATGTAAAATGGTGCAGCCACTTGAAAAGCAGTTTTACAGTCACTCAAAAGTTAAACATAGGGCTGGTGGCCAGATAGCTCACTTGGGAGAGCGTGGTGCTTGCTGATAACACCAAGGTCAAGGGTTCAGATCCCCTTACAGGCCAGCTCCCCCCCCCCAAAAAAAATGTTAAACATAGAGTTACCATATGACCCAGCAATTCAACTCCTAGTACAGAATCAAAAGAAATGAAAACATATGTCCACACTTGCATACAAATATTCATAGAAGCATAATTCATAATAGCTAAAATGTGGAAATAACCCAACTGTTCTTCAACTGATGAATGGGTAAATAAAATGTGACATATCCATACGAGGAAATATTATTTGACAATAAAAAGAAATGAAGTACAAATCTCTTCAACAAGTGATGTTGGAAAAACTGAATATTCACATGCAAAAAATAAAATTGGACCCTTACCTTACCTCTTATACAAAGATTAATTAAAAATGGATTAAAGACCTAAACACAAGACCTGAAACTACAGAACTCCTTGAAGAAAACAGGGGAAAAGCTTCAAGACATTGACTTTGGCAATGGATTTTTTTTGGATACAACACCAAAAGCACAGGCAACAAAAGCAAAAATAGACAAATGGGACTACATCGAACTTAAAAAAATTCTGAACAGCAAAGGAAACAATCAACAGAATGAAAAGGCAACTTACAGACTGGGAGAAAATATTTGCAAACATATATCTGATATATTGTTAATATCCAAAATGTATAAAGAACTACAATAGTAACAACAACAACAATAAAACAAACGAGCTGATTAAAAAATGGGCAAAAGACTTCAGCAGACGTTTCTCCAAAGAAGACACACAAATGGCCAATGAGCACAAGAAAAAAAGCTCAGCATCCCTGATCATCAGGGAAATGCAAATCAAAACTATAATGAGATATCATCTCACAACTGTTAGGATGGCTAATACCAAACTGTTGAAAGACAACAAGTGTTGGTGAGGATGTGGAGAAATTGGAACCCTTGTGCATTGCTGCTAGGAATGTACAATGGTGTAGCCAGTATAGAAAGCAGTATGGAGATTCTTCAAAAAATTAAAAATAGAACTACCATATGATTCAGAAACCCCACTACTGGGTATATATTTAAAAGAATTGAAAAATAGAATCTTAAAGAAATATTAGCACACCCATGTTCATTGCAGCATATTCATAACACCCGAGATGTAGAAACAACGTGTGTCTATTAATGGGTGAATGGATAGAAAAAAATGTGGTATATACATGCAATGGAATATTATTCAGCCTTAAAAAAGAAGGAAATCCTTTCATGTGTCCCTGAGGACATTGTGCTAAGTGAAATAAGCCAGTCACAAAAAGTTTAATACTGCATGATTCCACTTATGTGAGGTATCAAAAGTAGTCACATACTTAGAAACAAAGTGAAAGGACCAGCCCATGGCTCACTCGGGAGAGCGTGGTGCTGACAACACCAAGTCAAGGGATAAGATCCCCTTACCGGTCATCTTTAAAAGAAAAAAAGAAAAGAAAGAAACAAAGTGGACTGGTGGTTGCCAGGGCCTGGGAGAATGATAAGGGGGTGTTGTTCAATGAGCGTAGAGTTTTTGTCTTTGTTTTGCAGGATGAAAAAGGATCTGTTGTGCAATCATCTAAATATAGATAACACTTAAAAATAGTTAAGAAGATAAATTTGATGCTATATATTTTTTACCACAATTGAAAATAATAATAAAAGGAATGAAGTATTGCTACTACAACATGAACAAAACTTGAAAACATTAGGCTAAGTGAAAAAAGCCAGACCCCCCTCCGAAAAAAAGACTACATATTATACGATTTTGTTTGAGTAAATGTCCAGAATAAAAAAATCTGCACAGACAGAAAGTACATGAGTGTTCGCACAGGGCTGGGGCACTGAACGGAAGTGGGAAGGGATTGCTAACGAGGGTGGGTTTTCTCTCTGGAGTTATGCAAGTGCCCTGAAATGTACTGTGGTAAAGACTGCTCAAGTCTGTATGCACAGACTCAACCAAAAACCATTGAATTTTATACTTTAAGTGGGTGAATTGTATGATATGTGAGTTACATCTCAATAAAGCTGTTATAAAAAAGAGAGAATTTGAGTGGCTGTACTAGTATCAGTCAAAACAATATTTAAGAAAAAAATTGTTACTGGAGACAAAGGACATTTTACAATGATAAAGGTTTTAGTGTTAATGTAACAGAATGGCATAATAATTATAACACATGCACACTAACAACAGAGCCCCCAAATACACATAGCTACACTGACAGAAATGAAGAGATAAATCAGCTGCTCAACAATAACAGTCTGAGACTCCCATACTTTGATTTCAATAATGAATAGGACAATTATAGTCTTCCAGGTGCACATGAAACATTTTCCAGGACAGACCATATGTCATGACATAAAACAAGCCTCAGTAAAATTGAAAAGGATTTCAATTATACAAAGTATATGGCCCAACTACAATGGAATGAAATTAGAAATTGGTAACAGAAGAATATTTGGAAAATTCACAAACATGTGGAAATAAAATGACATACTCTTAAATAGGCAATAAGTACAAGAACAAATCAAAAGGGATACCAGAAAATACTTTTAAATGAATGAAAACAAAAACACCACATACCAAAGTTTATGGGATGCAGCAAAAGCAGTGCTCAGAATAAGAAAAGTTATAGCTATAAATGCCTGCATTAAAAAAGAAAGATCTCTAACATCAACGTCATGGGTTCAAATCCCCGTACCAGTGACCAAAAACCTAAATAAAATAAAATAAAAAAGAAAGATCTCAAATCAATAATCTAACTTTACACCTTAAAGAGCTAGAAAAAAAGAAGAGCAAACAAAACCCAAAGCAAGGCAAAAACAGGAAATAATAAAGTAATAAAAAAGGCTAGAATGAAAATAAATGAACTAGAGAATAGAAAAACTTGTAACAAAAAAAATCAACAAAATAATAGCAAACAAAATTCGGCAGTTTTTTTTTTTTTTTTAACAGAATTATACACTATTACCAAGGGGTGTTTATTCCAAAATGCAAGGGTTCAAAATATGAAAATCAATGTAATGCACCATATTAATACGACAAGGGAAAAAATTCAAATGACCATCTCAACAGATGCAGAAAAACCATTTGACAAAATTTAACATCCTTTCATGATTAAAAAAAAATACACTTAACAAATAGAAATAAGAGGGAATGTCCTCAAGCTCATTAAGGACACATGTATTAGTCCGTTTTGTGTTGCAATAACAGAAATACCTGAGACTGGGTAATTTATAAAGAACAGAGGTTTATTTGGCTTCCGATTCTGGGACAGCTGCATCTGGCGTGGTCCTCAGGCTGCTGCTACTCATGGTGGAAAGTGGCAGCAGCCGGTGGGTACAAGCAGATCACATGGAGAGGAAGCAAGAGAGAGAGAGAAGGTGCCAGGGTCCTTTTAAGCAATGAGCTCTCATGGGAACTAACAGAGCGAGAACTCACTCACTTCTCCTCCTCCCCCAGGGAGAGCACTAATCCATTCATGAGGGATCCGCCCCAGGACTCAGTTTCCAACACTGCCACACTGGAGACCAAATTTCCACATGAGTTTTGGCGGGGACAACACGTCCAAACTCTATCAACACCTATGAAGTACACATAGCTAACATCATATTTGATGAAAGACTGAGTGCTTTCCCCCAAAGATCAGAAACAAGACAAGAATGTCCACTCTTCCCATTTCTATTCAAAACTGTGCTGGAGGTTCTAGCCAAGATAACTAGGCAAGTGAAAGAAATAAAAGGCATCTACATTGGAAAGGAAGAAGCAACTCTATCTCTGTCTACAGATAACACGATCTTGTGTATGGAAAATCCTAAAGAATTCACTAAAAAGCTATTAGAGTCAAAATATAAGTTCAGCAAAATTGCAGGATGTAAGATAATATACAAAAATCAATTGAATTTCTATACACTAGAATTGAGTAATTGAAAATTGAATTAAGAAAACAATTCCATTCACAATAAAATTAAAAAGAATAAAATACTTAGGAACAAATTTAACAAAAAATGCAAAACTCATACACTGATTACTACAAAATATTGTTGAAAGCCATCCATGTGCAAGTCGTAGAACATGGAATATTAAGACAGCAATCCTCTTCAAATTGATCTGCAGACTCAGCACAAGTCCTCTTAAAATCCCAGCCAGTCACAAAAGGCCACACAGTGTATAACTCCAATTACATGAAATGTCCAGCATAGGCAAATCCATAGAGAAAAAAGGTAGATTAGTGGTTGCCAGGTGCTGGGGGGAGGGGGTCAGGGGGAGTTGCTGGTGGGAATAGAGTTCCCTCTTGGGGTGATGAAAATGTTCTAAAATTGGTGTTCATGGTTGCACAACTCTGTGAACACACTGAAAAACACTGCACTGTAAACTTTAAAGGGGTGAATTCATAGTATGTAAATTATACTTCAAAAAAATCTGTTGTACAAAAGAATGACATGTGAAAACTTTTCAATTCAATATTAGCTGCTAACTACCAAAGAGAGAATGGAATAAACATTATTGAAAATCCACTGTATGTTGTTAACTTGGTCTATGCAGAGAGAGATAATAATAGATGATGGATGGAAGGACAGATGGATGGATGGATAGAAGGTAGGTAGGTAGGTAGGTAGGTAGATTCTCATTTACTGCTTACATCAGTTCAATTCTGTATGCATTATTAGCTCTATTCTATAAGGAAGAAGTTAAATCTCAAAGAAATAAGGAAGTTGACCAAGGTAACAGCTAGTAAGAGGTGAGGCAGCATTCTTAACCAGTCTCCTTGATTCTGATACACATGCTTCCCCTACCACATATTTTTATATCTAACATGTTAATAAATTTCTTCTCTTGATCCAGTATGTCTTAAGGCTCATATTGCCCTCTCCACCACATACCATCTGCTCAAAAGAAATTTCCTAACCCCAGTTTGTTAACAAAATATGAAAGAAGCACAGGAAAGTATCGACTTCATGCAGATCACACAAGGATAATTGGTTCCCAGTATTTGTCACACCCCATAATGTTTGAAATCTTGGCATATAGATCTATGACAGTGGAGATAGTTTTATTTTGCAAAAGAACAAAAACAAAGTATTTAAATGGTTATATTCTTCCTAGATTTCAAAGCACTCTTTCATTTATCTTTTTTTTATTATTATACAATCTCATGAGATTGTTAAAATATTGTTATGATTTGACAGTAAAAAAAAAAATGTTTAAGGAATTGGCATGCTTTAGTTACTTTAATTACCAAAGGGCACACAGGTTGTAAGTGAAGAATCAGAACTCATGTCCACGTTGGGCAAATTTTTATTTTCTCCAATAAACAGACATAAATATGCCTTGAGGGAAGCAGGAATCTGAAGCTACAAGTTGAGAGTCAGGCCCAGAGACGTGGTTACCAGCGAGACATGCACTCAGTGGGTGCTGTTTCTCTGAGGGATGTACTTTACAAGTGCATAACAAGATATATTGCATTTAGGTGCAATGCACAGAGTACACAAACTCTCCCAGTCCCTCCCACTTCATGATGATAATGAATGGGAATGACGTTGCTCTAGTCTATGGGTAACCTTGAAGCCTAATTCTTTTTTTTTTTTTTTTTTTGTACCTGGCCAGTATGGGGATCCCAACCCATGACCTTGGGGTTATAAGGCTGAGCTCTAATCAATTGAGCTAACCAGCTGGCCCAAAGCCTGCCTAATTTTTTAACAGATTAATCACCTGCAGGCTTCTCTGCTTCAGCCATTGTTAGTTACTAAGCACTTTCAAGTACCACCCAGACATGGCTTTTCCTTCCAGCCAAAACAGGGACCAGATTTGCTCTTCTTCCTGAAATAGCTAAAATAAGGTAAATCATATAAAACAATGATTTTCAAGACTTTGGACATCGGGCAATGAAGAACAAAGAATCTTGAGAATTGGGAAAAAAATAAGGTGAGTCCTATGATTGCCCCAGGTCACTGCCAAAAGAGAGTTCCCAAGCTGTTGCTCAGAGTCAGGGGACACAGACAGCCTCCCTGAGCTGAGGACCAGAGGAAGGAGTGTGGAGTCAGGCAGCTAATCAAGCTAGTCAGCCAGCCAGAAGTCAGGCAGAGCGAGCAGTCAGAGCAGCTAGGGTTTTCCAGGCAGAGTACCAGAGAGCAGACTGCTGCACAGACAGAGAACTCTGGTATCTGCAGAGGAATCCCCTTGATCTGCAGCTGAGATATGTTCATGTGACAGGAAATGACTCGATGCCAGGTAAAGAACCTTAAAAGCAAGACATGAAAGATCAAACTTTTCCTAAGCAACTTAACCAAGTCCAAGCACACAGCTCAAAATATTTCAGATATAAATGGGAATACAAAAATATCTAGCACCCAACAAAGTAAAATTCACAATGTCTGGCATTAAAGAATTATGAGGCATGCAATGAAGTAGGGAAAAAATCAATAGAAACTGATCCAGAAATGACACAGTTCATAGAATTAGTAGCCAAAGATATTAAAACAGTTATTATAACCATAATCCTTATGTTCAGAAGCTAGAGGCCAAAGCAAACACCTTAAGTGGAGACTTGGAAGGGGTGTGTGTGTGTGTGTGTGTTTGTGTGTGACACAGAGAGAGAGAGAGAGAGAAGAAAACTGAACTTCTGGAGATGAGAAATAAAATGACTAAAAATGAGAAATATACTGGATGAAATTAATGGCAGATTAGACATCATGGAAGAAAAGATTAGTGAACTTGAAGACATGGCTATAGAAACTATTCAAAATGGAACACAGGGAAAAGACTGAAAACAAACAAACAACATCATTGAGCTGTAGGACAACGCCAAGCCATCTAATATATGTATACCCGGAGTCCCCAAAAGAGAAGAGAAAGTGGGGAGACTGAAAAACTAATTGAAGAAATAATGGACAAAAATTTTCTAAATTTGATAAGATAATAAACTCACACATCCAAGATGGACAATGAACTTAAAGCACAAGGAACATGAAGAAAAACTATAATCAAATCACTTAGAACTAGTGACAAAGAACACACACAAACATACATGTACCTGAAAAACACCCACATAATGAAAGGCCTTCAACAACTGCCAGGGATTGTTCACGATAATCTAATTAATTGTGTTGAAACGTCAGAGAATTTAATAACTGAAAAAACTTTAGTAGCCTGCAAACTGCTAATTTAGTGGATCTGTATTTTTAACAGATTAGATAATCCCTGTCTAAAATAAATCCTGTAAAGGAAAACCTTCTCTTTTATTTGCCAGGGCATGAAAAATTAGAGCAGTGTTTTTCAAATTTTAGTTTATACGGAGACCTACTATAATACATTTTGACTCGATGTTGTCAAGAATGAGGCCTAGGAAGTATTTCAGTAATTTTTTTTTTTTTTGTCTTTGTCTTTTTCGTGACCAGCACTCAGCCAGTGAGTGCACCGGCCATTCCTATATAGGATCAGAACCCGCGGCGGGAGCGTCGCCGCGCTCCCAGCGCCGCACTCTCCCGAGTGCGCCACGGGCTCGGCCCTTCAGTATTTTTTTTTTTTTTGAGAGAGCATTTATTGATCAAAATTAGAGAACCTCTACATTGAGGAGTATTTACAAGCAGAGGTTGTAAGGTGCCCACATGTATAGCTATGCAGTATATCAACTATTCTAATTGACACAGTAGCCAGAATGGAAGACCCTTAAACATTGCAGCCAGGCTTATAATATTGTATTTGCAGCCTTAGCTGGTGGATGAATGAAAAAACAAATGAATGAATGAATAAAAATTTGAACTGTATGTATACATCCTGAGATACATGCCCAGTTTCCAGTACATGGGACCTTGGAGTAAATTCACCCGGCTAGGGGCAGGGTTGAGCAGGAAGGGACAAACTGCAGTCTGGAAGATACAGAGATTCTCTTCCCATCTCCCAGATTCTTGGGATCCTTCAAAAGCTCAGGTCTGGGGAGTTGACTCTTCTCCCCTCTTTCCAAGGCTGAGGTAAAGCTGAGGGTAGGGAAAAAACAGGGATCGACAAGCTTCTGAGGAATCTGGCTCCAGGCCAAAAACCTCTGTGTGATTTTTGAGGCCCAGCCTCAGGCATTTACAGAGGCCTTTTACCTGCAAGCCTCTCAGGGGCGCTGCCCTCCCAAGCCAGCCTGGGGTGCTACTGGGCATGGTAGCCTCTGAAGGAAGACGAGCGAGACAGCAGGTCCCTCAGGGCCGTGCCATCTGCACCTTTGCATTCTTAGCCCTGGTGGCTTCGTCCCTAGGTCTCTGTTTGAGGCCTTGGACAGAGGCCTTCTTCAGGTGCCTCAGGACAGGAAGCCTTGAAAACACCTTTCCCCACTTCACCTCAGTACCCAGGACTTTTCCACTCCCCAAGGAATGACATGAAAGCACCTGTCTCCTCACCCCCACCGCCACCCCAAGGTCCCTAATTCTTTGGGATTCTTTTGTTTGAGGTGCCCCCTACACCTGTGCTGATCCACCTGACGTTCTTCCTGCGTGCTGTGCCATGGGAAAAATGGAACGGGGCAGCCGCACTTTCTCCAGTTTTAGGCTCTTGCTTATATTATTGCGGCGAGTGATTAAACGCTTAACTCTTTCATCTTTGGCTTGTTGCTTTAATTGGCTACTCCAACACCTGGCAGCCTAGCTCTCTATTCCAGCTCATCTGAGCTCCTGATAGTTCCCAAGAGCTAAATAATAATGCAGTTAACCCTTCAACAGCATGAGTTTGAACTCCACAGGTCCACTTACACGCAGAGTTTTCCCAATAAACATACGTACAGTTCTGTAAATGTATTTTCTCTTCCTTATGATTTTCTTAATAACATTTTCTTCTCCGTAGCTTACTTTATTGTAACAATGCAGTTTATAATATATATAACACAGAAAATATTTGTTAATCGACAATTTATTTTATTGGTAAGGCTTCCAGTCAACAGTACAGAATCAGTAGTTAAGTTTTGGGCGAGTCAAAAGTCATACACAAATTTTCGACTGTGCAGGGGGTTGGCACCCCTAACCCCATGTTGTTCAGGAGTAAACTGTACTGACATTGCAGGGAAATTGAAAAGTGTAAGCCCCATATTCTGTAATTCAGCCTTGGCTAATATCTGTAGCAGAAGCCTGAGGAAATAAGGCTTCATTAGTAATTTCACACTGTGAAGTTTGGGGCTAATAAGACTCTCAGGCCCAAAGGTTTCCTACTTGTACACCAGAAGGTAACATGTGTTTTAATAAATCTCTCTTGTATTTGTGAATTTGCTTATTTAAAAAGTCTTATAAGTGTCTAAAATTAAATCAAGTTTACATATGTATTTATTATTTTTTCCTTTAATACACTGCTGAATTTGGTTTGCTGATATTCTGTTCATAACGTTCACCTCTCTATTAAGAGACTATTGGACTGTAGTTTCCTTTTTCTTTATTTTAGGATAATTTAAACAATATGGGAATTGGCTGGTGCCCTACCGTCCCCACCCTTCTCGACGGCCTGCCTGCCTGCCAGATTTGGGGTATGACTACCCAGCCCCACATGGGCATAAACCAATTTCTTGCAATGAATCTGTTAATGTAGATCTCCCACCGGTCCTGTCTGTCTGGCAGACCCCGATCAACATACTTGTTCTCTTTTAACATTTGTTCCTCGCCCTGCATTTCTCAAGGCTGCTTTGTTTTCCTAGCCTGTCGAGATGAATGCTGAATTCAGATATTCCAAAATGGGCCGGGGAATGAGAACGTTCTGCAGCTACAGAGGAAGACAGACAGACAGACAGACAGACAGACAGACAGACAGACCAAGGCATGCTGCGCTTGGGCTCGAGGGCAGGCGGGGTGCACTCGCTTGCTGCGCTTGGCCCTGAGGGGAGCCACTTGGCCAGCGGCGGAGGCCGTGCTCCAGTGCTCCATGCTCCGTTTTCTGTGCTCCACGCTCCGGGCTCCGGGCTCCGTGCTTCTTTGTGCTCCGTGCTCCAGTCTCCGTGCTCCCGGCTCCAGGCTCCGGGCTCTGTGCTCCGGGTTCAGTACTCCGTGTTCCGGGCTCCATGCTCCATGTTCCGGGCTCCACGCTCCACGCTCGGGGCTCTATGCTCCATGCTCCCAGCTCCGTGCTTTGGTCTCCAGGCTCCGTGCTCCATGGTCCGGGCTCTGGGCTCAGGGCTCCGTGTTCCTGGCTCCAGACTCTGGGCTCCAGGCTCCAGACTCTGCGCTCCGTGCTCTGCGCTCCAGGCTCCGGGCTCTGGGCTCCAGTCTCTGTGTTCCTGGCTCCAGACACCGGGCTCTGGGCTCTGGGCTCTGGACTCCATGCTCCATGCTCCAGGCTCGGTGATTTGGGCTCCGGGCTCTGGGCTCCGTGCTCCAGGTTCAGTGCTCTGGGCTCCAGGCTCCGGGCTCCAGGCTCCATGTTCCTGGCTCCGGACTCTGCGCTCTGTGCTCCGGGCTCCAGACTCTGGGATCCGGGATCCGTGTTCCTGGATCCAGACTCTGTGCTCCATGCTCTGTGCTTCGGGCTCCTGGCTCCGGGCTCTGTGCTCCTAGCTCCATGCTCTGTACTCCCGGCTCTGAGCTCTGTGCTTCGTGCTCTGAGCACCAGGCTCCATGCTCCAGGCTCCAGGCTCCAGGCTCTGTGCTCCTGGCTCCAGACTCCAGGCTCCGGGCTCCGGGCTCTGGGCTCCGGGCTCTGTGTTACTGGCTCCGGACTCTGGGCTCCGTGCTCCTGGCTCCAAACTCCAGGCTCCGGGCTCTGTGCTCCAGGTTCAGTGCTCAATACTCCGTGCTCTGTGCTCCAGGCTCCGGACTCCATGCTCCACGCTCTGGGCTCCATGCTCCATGCTCCCAGCTCCGCACTTCGTGCTCCGGTCTCCGGGCTCCGTGCTCTGTGCTCCATGCTCCTGGCTCTGGGCTCCAGGCTCTGTGCTCTGTGCTACGTGCTCCAGGTTCTGTGCTTTGAGCTCCACGCTCCATGCTCCATGCTCCAGGCTCCATACTCCGGGCTCCATGCTCCAGGCTCTGGGCTCCGGGCTCCGGACTCTGGGCTCCATGCTCCACATTCCTGGCTCCAGGATCTGTGCTCCGTGCTCCAGGCTCCATGCTTTGTGCTTCTTCGTGCTCTGTGCTCTGAGCTCGGAGCTCCATGCTCCATGCTCCAGGCACTGTGCTCTGTGTTCCGCACTCCGGGCTCTGGGCTCGGGCTCCATGTTCCTGGCTCTGGACTCCAGGCTCCGGGCTCTGCTCCGGGTTCAGTGCTCCATGCTCTGGGCTCCGTGCTCCGGGTCTGGGCTATTGGCTTTGTGCTCCATGCTCCAGGCATCTTTGCTGCATGCTCTGGGCTCCAGACTCTTTGCTCCCAGATCAGGGCTCCAGACTCTGTGCTCTGCACTCTGGGCTCCATGCTCCATGCTCCCAGCTCGGGGCTTCATGCTCCGTTCTCCGGGCTCTGTGCTCCAGGCTCTGGGCTTGGTGCTCCAGGTTCAGTGCTTCATGCTCCTGGCTCTGGGCTCCATGCTCCCAGCTCCATGCTCTGTGCTGCACACTCCAGGCTATGTGCTTCTGGCTCCGGTCTCCTGTCTCTGTGCTCCATTCTCCTGGCTGCTTGCACCGTGCTCCAGGCTCCAGGCTTTGTGCTCCAGGCTCCGTGCTCCACACTCCAGGCTCCAGACTCTGTGCTCCCGGCTCTGGGCTCCATGCTGCATGCTACATGCTCCAGGCTCTATGCTCCCAGCTTCATGCTCTGTGCTCCGGGCTCCGGGCTCTGTGATCCGGACTCCGGGCTCTGTGATCCATGCTCCGTGCTAAATGCTGCATGCTGCGTGCTCCATGATCCAGACTCCGGGCTCCAGGCTCCAGGCTCCGGGCTCTGTACTCCGGGCTCCACACTTGTGCTCCAGGCTCCATGCTCTGTGCTCCAGGCTCTGGGCTCTGTGCTCCCGGCTCCAGGCTCTGGGCTCTGGGCTCCATGCTCCATGCTCTGTGCTGCATGCTCTGTGCTCCAGAATCCATACTCCGGGCTCCGGGCTCTGTGCTCCGGGCTCAGTGCTCCATGCTGCATGCTCCGTGCTCCAGGCTCCAGGCTCAGAACTCCATGCTCTGTGCTCTGTGCTCCGAGTTCCGGGGTCCAAGCTGCATGCTCCATGCTCTGGGCTGCGTGCTCTGGGCTCCTTTCACCGTACTCCAGGCTACGGGCACAATGTTCCTGGCTCGGGACTCCATGCTCCATGTTCCAAGCTCCGTGCTCCGGTCTCCAGGCTCCGTGTTTCTGGCTCCGTGCTCCCCACTTTGCATTCCATTCTCCTGGCTATGTGCACCATGACCCCGGCTCTGGGATCTGGGCTCCCAGCTCCGTGCTCTGTGCTCTGGCCTCCAGATTACGTGCTTCCGGCTCAGGTCGCCTGGTTTCACTGGTTTAAACTGGATTAAATGGATAAAATCGGACTGTACTGGTGTAAACTGGTTTAAACCGGATAAAACTGGACTGAACCGGTTTAGACCGGTTTAAACCAGATAAAACCGGACTGAACCAGTTTAAACCGGTTTAAACCGGATAAAACTGGACTGAACCGGTTTAAACCGGTTTAAACCGGATAAAACCAGATTGAACCGGTTTAATACAGTTTCAACCGGATATAACCGGTTTAAACCGGATAAAACTGGATTGAATCAGTTTAAACCCTTTTGAACCGGATAAAAACGAATTGAACCAGTTTAAACCGGTTTAAACCGGATAAAACCGGATTGAACCAGTTTAAAGTGGTTTAAAACGGATAAAACCAGATTGAACCGGTTTAAACCGGATAAAACCGCATTGCACCGGCTTAAACCGGTTTAAACTGGATAAAACGGGACTGAACCGGTTTAATCCGTATAAAATCGGATTGAACTGGTTTAAACCGGTTTACACCAGATAAAACCGGATTGAACTGGCTTAAACCGGTTTAAACCGGATAAAACAGGATTGAACCAGTTTAAAACGGTTTAAACCGGATAAAACCAGATTGAACCGGTTGAAAACGAATAAACCCGGATTGAACTGGTTTAAACCGGATAAAACCGGTTCGAACCGGGTTAAACCGGTTTAAACCGGATACAACCGGATCGAACCGGTTTAAACCGGTTTGAGCGGGAAAAAAACAGATCGAACCGGTTTAAACCGGTTTAAAGTGGTTAAAACTGGATCGAACCAGCTTAAACCGGTTTAAACCGGATAAAACCGGAATGAACCACTTTAAAAAGGTTTAAACCAGATAGAACCGCATAGAACCGGTTTCAACCGGTTTCAAACGGATTGAAACGGATAGAACCAGTTTAAACCAGATAAACCCGGATTGAAATGGTTTAAAATGGTTTAAACAGGATAGAACTGGATAGAACCGGTTCAAACCGGTTTAAACAGGATAGAACCGGATAGAATCGGTTTAAACCAGATAATACCGGATTGAACCGGTTTAAACCGGTTTAAACCGGATAAAACCGGATTGAACCGGATTAAACCGGATAAAACCGGATTGAACCGGTTTAAACTGGATAAAACCGGATTGAACCGGCTTAAACCGGTTTAGGCCGGATAAAACCAGATTGAACCGGTTTAAACCGCATAAAACCGGATTGAACCGGCATAAACTGGTTTAAACCGGATAAAACCTGATTGAACCGGTTTAAACCGGTTTCAACAGGATAGAACCAGATAGAACCGGTTTAAACTGGATAAAACCGGATTGAACTGGCTTAAACCGGTTTAGGCCGGATAAAACCAGATTGAACCGGTTTAAACCGGATAAAACCGGATTGAACTGGCTTAAACCGGTTTAAACTGGATAAAACCGGAATGAACCAGTTTAAGCCGGATAAAAACGTATTGAAACGGTATAAACCGGTTTCAACCGGATAAAACCAGACTGAACCGGTTTAAACTGGATAAAACCGGATTGAACCGGTTTAAACCGGATTCATTTGGATAGAACCGGATAGAACCGGTTTAAACCATATAAAACCGGATTGAACCGGTTTAAACCAGTTTAAACCGGATAGAACCGGTTTCACCCGGATAAAACCGGATTGATCCGGTTTAAACCGGTTTAAACCGGATAAAACCGGATTGAACTGGATTAAACCGGTTTAAAACGGATAAAACCGGTTTAAACCGGATAAAACCAAATTGAACCAGTTTAAACGGGATAAAAGCAGATTGAACCGGTTTAAAACGGATAAAACCGGATTGAAACAGTTTAAACCGGTGTAAACCACATAGAAACAGATAGAACCGGTTTGAACCGGATAAAACCGGATCGAACCGGTTTAAACCGGTTTAAACAGGTTAAAACCGGATCGAACCGGCTTAAACCAGTTTAAACCGGATAAAACAAGATTGAACCGGTTTAATACACTTTCAACCAGATAGAACTGGATAGAACCAGTTTAAACAGATAAAACCGGATTGAACCGGTTTAAACCGGTTTAAACAAGATAAAATCGGAGTGAACCAGTTTAAACCGGATAAAACCAGATTGAACCGGTTTAAACCGGATAAAACCGGATCGAACCGGCTTAAACCGGTTTAAACCGGATAAAACCGGATCGAACCGGTTTAAACCAGATTAAACCAGATTGAACCAGATAGAACCGGTATAAACCGGATAAAAGCAGATTGAACCGGTTTAAGCCGGTTTAAACCGGAGAAAACCGGATGGAACCGGCTTAAACCGGTTTAAACCGGAGAAAACCGGATTGAACCGGTTGAAACCGGTTTAAACCGGATATAAACGGATTGAAGCAGTTTAAACCGGTTTAAAACTGATAAAACCGGAATGAACCGGCCTAAACATGTTTAAACCGGATAGGACCGGTTTAAACCGGATAAAACCGATTGAACCGGTTTAAACCGGTTTAAACCGGATAAAATCGGATTGAACCGGTTTTAACCGGAGAAAACCGGATTGAACTGGTTTGTACCGTTTTAAACCGGATAAAACCAGTTTAAACGGGATAAAACCAAATTGAACCAGTTTAAACAGGATAATACCAGATTGAACCGGTTTAAGCCGGATAAAACCGGATAAAACCGGATTGAAGCGGTTTAAACCGGATAGAACCGGTTTAAACCGGATAAAACCGGATTGAATCAGTTTAAACCGGTTTAAACCGGATAAAACTGGGTTGAATCGGTTTAAACCGGATGAAATCGGATTGAACAGGTTTAAACCGGTTTAAACCGTATAGAACCGGGTAAAACCGGTTGAAACCGGATAAAACCGGATTGATCCGGTTTAAACCGGTTTAAACAGGATAAAACCGTATTGAACTGGTTTATACCGGTTTAAACCGGATAAAACTGGTTTAAACGGGATAAAACCAAATTGAACCAGTTTAAACCGGATAATACCAGATTGAACCGGTTTAAGCCAGATAAAACCGGATAAAACCGGATTGAAGCTTTTTAAACCGGATAAAACAGTTTTGAACTAGTTTAAACCGGATAAAACCAGATTGAACCGGTTTAAGCCGGATAAAACCGGATTGAACCGGTTTAAACCAGATTCAACTGGATAGAACCGGATAGGTCCGGTTCAACCCGGATAAAACCGGATTGATCCGGTTTAAACCGGTTTAAACCGGATAAAACCGGATAGAACTGGATTAAACCGGTTTAAAACGGATAAAACCGGTTTAAACCGGATAAAACCAAATTGAACCAGTTTAAAAGGGATAAAATCAGATTGAACCGGTTTAAACCGGATAAAACCAGAATGAACCGGTTAAAGCCGGATAAAGACATATTGAAACGGTATAAACCGGTTTCAACTGGATAAAACCAGACTGAACCGGTTTAAACTGGATAAAACCGGATTGAACCGGTTTAAACCGGATTCAACTGGATAGAACCGGATAGAACAGGTTTAAACCGGATAAAACCGGATTGAACCGGTTTAAACCAGTTTAAACCACATAGAAACAGATAGAACTGGTTTGAACCGGATAAAACCGGATCGAACCGGTTTAAACCGGTTTAAACCAGTTAAAACCGGATTGAACCGGCTTAAACCGGTTTAAACCGGATAAAACAAGATTGAACCGGTTTAATACAGTTTCAACCAAATAGAACCGGATAGAACCAGTTTAAACCGAAAAAACCGGATTGAACCAGTTTAAACCGGTTTAAACAAGATAAAATCGGATTGAACCAGTTTAAACCGGATAAAACCAAATTGAACCGGTTTAAACCGGATAAAACCGGATCGAACCGGTTTAAACCGGATAAAACCGGATCGAACCAGTTTAAACCGGATTAAACCAGATTGAACCGGTTTAAACGGATAAAACCGGATAGAACCGGTTTAAACCGGATCAAACCGGATTGAACAGGTTTAAACCGGTTTAAATAGGATAGAACTGGATAGAACCGGTTTAAACTGGTTTAAACAGTATAGAAATGGATAGAACTGGTTTAAACCGTATAAACTCGGTTTCAACCAGTTTAAAGCGGTTTAAACCGGATACAACCAGATTGAACCGGTTTAAACCGGATAAAACTGGATTGAATTAGTTTAAACCCTTTTAAACCGGATAAAAACGAATTGAACCAGTTTAAACCGGTTTAAACCGGATAAAACCGGATTGAACCAGTTCAAACTGGTTTAAACTGGATAAAACCGGATCGAACCGGCTTAAACCGGTTTAAACCGGATAAAACCAGATTGAACCGGTTTAATACAGTTTCAACCGGATATAACCGGTTTAAACCGGATAAAACTGGATTGAATCAGTTTAAACCCTTTTGAACCGGATAAAAACGAATTGAACCAGTTTAAACCGGTTTCAACCGGATAAAACCGGATTGAACCAGTTTAAAGCGGTTTAAAACGGATAAAACCAGATTGAACCGGTTTAAACCGGATAAAACCGCATTGCACCGGCTTAAACCGGTTTAAACTGGATAAAACCGGACTGAACCGGTTTAATCCGTATAAAATCGGATTGAACTGGTTTAAACCGGTTTACACCAGATAAAACCGGATTGAACTGGTTTAAACCGGTTTAAACCGGATAAAACAGGATTGAACCGGTTTAAAACGGTTTAAACCGGATAAAACCAGATTGAACTGGTTGAAAACGAATAAACCCGGATTGAACTGGTTTAAACCGGATAAAACCGGATCGAACCGGGTTAAACCGGTTTAAACCGGATACAACCGGATCGAACCGGTTTAAACCGGTTTGAGCGGGAAAAAAACAGATCGAACCGGTTTAAACCGGTTTAAAGTGGTTAAAACTGGATCGAACCAGCTTAAACCGGTTTAAACCGGATAAAACCGGAATGAACCACTTTAAACAGGTTTAAACCAGATAGAACCGCATAGAACCGGTTTCAACCGGTTTCAAACGGATTGAAACGGATAGAACCAGTTTAAACCAGATAAACCCGGATTGAAATGGTTTAAAATGGTTTAAACAGGATAGAACTGGATAGAACCGGTTCAAACCGGTTTAAACAGGATAGAACCGGATAGAATCGGTTTAAACCAGATAATACCGGATTGAACCGGTTTAAACTGGTTTAAACCGGATAAAACCGGATTGAACCGGATTAAACCGGATAAAACCGGATTGAACCGGCTTAAACCGGTTTAGGCCGGATAAAACCAGATTGAACCGGTTTCAACCGCATAAAACCGGATTGAACCGGCTTAAACTGGTTTAAACCGGATAAAACCTGATTGAACCGGTTTAAACCGGTTTCAACAGGATAGAACCAGATAGAACCGGTTTAAACTGGATAAAACCGGATTGAACTGGCTTAAACCGGTTTAGGCCGGATAAAACCAGATTGAACCGGTTTAAACCGGATAAAACCGGATTGAACTGGCTTAAACCGGTTTAAACTGGATAAAACCGGAATGAACCAGTTTAAGCCGGATAAAAACGTATTGAAACGGTATAAACCGGTTTCAACCGGATAAAACCAGACTGAACCGGTTTAAACTGGATAAAACCGGATTGAACCGGTTTAAACCGGATTCATTTGGATAGAACCGGATAGAACCGGTTTAAACCTTATAAAACCGGATTGAACCGGTTTAAACCAGCTTAAACCGGATAGAACCGGTTTCACCCGGATAAAACCGGATTGATCCGGTTTAAACCGGTTTAAACCGGATAAAACCGGATTGAACTGGATTAAACCGGTTTAAAACGGATAAAACCGGTTTAAACCGGATAAAACCAAATTGAACCAGTTTAAACGGGATAAAAGCAGATTGAACCGGTTTAAAACGGATAAAACCGGATTGAAACAGTTTAAACCGGTGTAAACCACATAGAAACAGATAGAACCGGTTTGAACCGGATAAAACCGGATCGAACCGGTTTAAACCGGTTTAAACCGGTTAAAACCGGATCGAACCGGCTTAAACCAGTTTAAACCGGATAAAACAAGATTGAACCGGTTTAATACACTTTCAACCAGATAGAACTGGATAGAACCAGTTTAAACAGATAAAACCGGATTGAACCGGTTTAAACCGGTTTAAACAAGATAAAATCGGAGTGAACCAGTTTAAACCGGATAAAACCAGATTGAACCGGTTTAAACCGGATAAAACCGGATCGAACCGGCTTAAACCGGTTTAAACCGGATAAAACCAGATCGAACCGGTTTAAACCGGATTAAACCAGATTGAACCGGTTTAAACGGATAAAACCGGATAGAACCGGTATAAACCGGATCAAACCGGATTGAACTGGTTTAAACCAGTTTAAATAGGATAGAACCGGATACAACCGGTTTAAACTGGTTTAAACAGGATAGAAATGGATAGAACCGGTTTAAACCGTGTAAAACTGGATTCAACCAGTTTAAAGCGGTTTAAACCGGATACAACCAGATTGAACCAGTTTAAACCGGATAAAACTGGATTGAACCAGTTTAAACCGTTTTAAACCGGATAAAATCGGATTGAACCAGTTTAAAGCGGTTTAAAACGGATAAAACCAGATTGAACCGGTTAAAACAGGATAAAACCGGATTGAACCGGCTTAAACCGGTTTAACGTGGATAAAACCGGACTGAACCGGTTTAAACCAGATAAAACCAGATTGAACCGGTTAAAACAGGATAAAACCGGATTGAACCGGTTTAAACTGGTTTAAACTGGATAAAACCGGAATGAACCACTTTAAACAGGTTTAAACCAGATAGAACCGGATTGAACCGGTTTAAACCGGTTTCAACAGGATAGAACCAGATAGAACCGGTTTAAACTGGATAAAACTGGACTGAACCGTCTTAAACCGTTTTAAACTGGATAAAACCGGATTGAACCGGTTCAAACCGGTTTAAACCGGATAAAACCGGAATGAACCAGTTTAAGCCGGATAAAAACATATTGAACCAGTTTAAACCGGTTTCAACCGGATAAAACCAGACTGAACCGGTTTAAACTGGATAAAACCGGATTGAACCGGTTTAATACGGTTTCAACCGGATAGAACCAGATTAAACCGGATAAAACCGGATTGAAACGGTTTAAACCGGTTTCAACTGGATAGAACCGGATAGAACCGGTTTAAACCGGATAAAACCGGATTGAACCGGTTTAAATCAGTTTAAATCGGATAGAACCGGTTTAACCCGGAAAAAACCGGATTGATCCGGTTTACACCAGTTTAAACCGGATAAAACCGGATTGAACTTGATTAAACCGGTTTAAACCGGATAAAACCAAATTGAACCAGCTTAAACCGGATAAAACCAGATTGAACCGGTTTAAAACGGATAAAACCGGATTGTACCAGTTTAAACTGGTTTAAACCAGATAGAAACAGATAGAAACGGTTTGAACCGGATAAAACCGGATCGAACCGGTTTAAACCGGTTAAAACCGGATTGAACCGGTTTAAACCGGATAAAACCGGATTGAACCGGTTTAAACCGGATAAAACCAGATTAAACCGGTTTAAACCGGATAAAACCGGATCAAACCGGCTTAAACCGGTTTAAACTGGATAAAACCGGATCGAACCGGTTTAAACCGGATTAAACCAGATTGAACCGGTTTAAATGGATAAAACCGGATAGAAACGGTTTAAACTGGATCAAACCGGATTGGACTTGTTTAAACTGGTTTAAACAGGATAGAAATGGATAGAACCAGTTTAAACCGGATAAAACCGGATTCAACCAGTTTAAAGCGGTTTAAACCGGATACAACCAGATTGAACCGGTTTAAATCGGATAAAACTGGATTGAACCAGTTTAAACCGGTTTAAAACTGATAAAACCGGAATGAACCGGCCTAAACCTGTTTAAACCGGATAGGACCGGTTTAAACCGGATAAAACCAATTGAACCGGTTTAAACCGGTTTAAACCGGATAAAATCGGATTGAACCGGTTTTAACCGGAGAAAACCGGATTGAACTGGTTTATACCGTTTTAAACCGGATAAAACCAGTTTAAACGGGATAAAACCAAATTGAACCAGTTTAAACAGGATAATACCAGATTGAACCGGTTTAAGCCGGATAAAACCGGATTGAATCAGTTTAAACCGGTTTAAACCGGATAAAACTGGGTTGAATCGGTTTAAACCGGATGAAATCGGATTGAACAGGTTTAAACCAGTTTATACCGTATAGAACCGGGTAAAACCGGTTGAAACCGGATAAAACCGGATTGATCCGGTTTAAACCGGTTTAAACAGGATAAAACCGGATTGAACTGGTTTATACCGGTTTAAACCGGATAAAACTGGTTTAAACGGGATAAAACCAAATTGAACCAGTTTAAACCGGATAATACCAGATTGAACCGGTTTAAGCCAGATAAAACCGGATAAAACCGGATTGAAGCTTTTTAAAACGGATAAAACAGTTTTGAACTAGTTTAAACTGGATAAAACCGGATTGAACCGGTTTAAGCCGGATAAAACCGGATTGAACCGGTTTAAACCGGATTCAACTGGATAGAACCGGATAGGACCGGTTCAACCCGGATAAAACCGGATTGATCCGGTTTAAACCGGTTTAAACCGGATAAAACCGGATAGAACTGGATTAAACCGGTTTAAAACGGATAAAACCGGTTTAAACCGGATAAAACCAAATTGAACCAGTTTAAAAGGGATAAAATCAGATTGAACCGTTTTAAACCGGATAAAACCAGAATGAACCGGTTAAAGCCGGATAAAGACATATTGAAATGGTATAAACCGGTTTCAACTGGATAAAACCAGACTGAACCGGTTTAAACTGGATAAAACCGGATTGAACCGGTTTAAACCGGATTCAACTGGATAGAACCGGATAGAACAGGTTTAAACCGGATAAAACCGGATTGAACCGGTTTAAACCAGTTTAAACCACATAGAAACAGATAGAACTGGTTTGAACCGGATAAAACCGGATCGAACCGGTTTAAACCGGTTTAAACCAGTTAAAACCGGATCGAACCGGCTTAAACCGGTTTAAACCGGATAAAACAAGATTGAACCGGTTTAATACAGTTTCAACCAGATAGAACCGGATAGAACCAGTTTAAACCGGTTTAAACAAGATAAAATCGGATTGAACCAGTTTAAACTGGATAAAACCAAATTGAACCGGTTTAAACCGGATAAAACCGGATCGAACCGGTTTAAACCGGATAAAACCGGATCGAACCAGTTTAAACCGGATTAAACCAGATTGAACCGGTTTAAACGGATAAAACCGGATAGAACCGGTTTAAACCGGATCAAACCGGATTGAACAGGTTTAAACCGGTTTAAATAGGATAGAACTGGATAGAACCGGTTTAAACTGGTTTAAACAGTATAGAAATGGATAGAACTGGTTTAAACCGTATAAACTCGGTTTCAACCAGTTTAAAGCGGTTTAAACCGGATACAACCAGATTGAACCGGTTTAAACCGGATAAAACTGGATTGAATCAGTTTAAACCCTTTTAAACCGGATAAAAACGAATTGAACCAGTTTAAACCGGTTTAAACCGGATAAAACCGGATTGAACCAGTTCAAACTGGTTTAAAACGGATAAAACCGGATTGAACCGGTTTAAACCAGTTTCAACAGGATAGAACCAGATAGAACTGGTTTAAACTGGATAAAACCGGATCGAACCGGCTTAAACCGGTTTAAACCGGATAAAACCAGATTGAACCGGTTTAATACAGTTTCAACCGGATATAACCGGTTTAAACCGGATAAAACTGGATTGAATCAGTTTAAACCCTTTTGAACCGGATAAAAACGAATTGAACCAGTTTAAACCGGTTTAAACCGGATAAAACCGGATTGAACCAGTTTAAAGCGGTTTAAAACGGATAAAACCAGATTGAACCGGTTTAAACCGGATAAAACCACATTGCACCGGCTTAAACCGGTTTAAACTGGATAAAACCGGACTGAACCGGTTTAATTCGTATAAAATCGGATTGAACTGGTTTAAACCGGTTTACACCAGATAAAACCGGATTGAACCGGTTTAAACCGGTTTAAACCGGATAAAACAGGATTGAACCGGTTTAAAACGGTTTAAACCGGATAAAACCAGATTGAACCGGTTGAAAACGAATAAACCCGGATTGAACTGGTTTAAACCGGATAAAACCGGATCGAACCGGGTTAAACCGGTTTAAACCGGATACAACCGGATCGAACCGGTTTAAACCGGTTTGAGCGGGAAAAAAACAGATCGAACCGGTTTAAACCGGTTTAAAGTGGTTAAAACTGGATCGAACCAGCTTAAACCGGTTTAAACCGGATAAAACCGGAATGAACCACTTTAAACAGGTTTAAACCAGATAGAACCGCAGAGAACCGGTTTCAACCGGTTTCAAACGGATTGAAACGGATAGAACCAGTTTAAACCAGATAAACCCGGATTGAAATGGTTTAAAATGGTTTAAACAGGATAGAACTGGATAGAACCGGTTCAAACCGGTTTAAACAGGATAGAACCGGATAGAATCGGTTTAAACCAGATAATACCGGATTGAACCGGTTTAAACCGGTTTAAACCGGATAAAACCGGATTGAACCGGATTAAACCGGATAAAACCGGATAGAACCGGTTTAAACTGGATAAAACCGGATTGAACTGTCTTAAACCGGTTTAGGCCGGATAAAACCAGATTGAACCGGTTTAAACCGGATAAAATCGGATTGAACTGGCTTAAACCGGTTTAAACTGGATAAAACCTGATTGAAACGGTATAAGCCGGATAAAAACGTATTGAAACGGTATAAACCGGTTTCAACCGGATAAAACCAGACTGAACCGGTTTAAACTGGATAAAACCGGATTGAACCGGTTTAAACCGGATTCATTTGGATAGAACCGGATAGAACCGGTTTAAACCGTATAAAACTGGATTGAACCGGTTTAAACCAGTTTAAACCGGATAGAACCGGTTTCACCCGGATAAAACCGGATTGATCCGGTTTAAACCGGTTTAAACCGGATAAAACCGGATTGAACTGGATTAAACCGGTTTAAAACGGATAAAACCGGTTTAAACCGGATAAAACCAAATTGAACCAGTTTAAAAGGGATAAAAGCAGATTGAACCGGTTTAAAACGGATAAAACCGGATTGAAACAGTTTAAACCGGTGGAAACCACATAGAAACAGATAGAACCGGTTTGAACCGGATAAAACCGGATCGAACCGGCTTAAACCAGTTTAAACCGGATAAAACAAGATTGAACCGGTTTAATACACTTTCAACCAGATAGAACTGGATAGAACCAGATTAAACAGATAAAACCGGATTGAACCGGTTTAAACTGGTTTAAACAAGATAAAATCGGAGTGAACCAGTTTAAACCGGATAAAACCGGATCGAACCGGTTTAAACCAGATTAAACCAGATTGAACCGGTTTAAACGGATAAAACCGGATAGAACCGGTATAAACCGGATCAAACCGGATTGAACTGGTTTAAACCAGTTTAAATAGGATAGAACCGGATACAACCGGTTTAAACTGGTTTAAACAGGATAGAAATGGATAGAACCGGTTTAAACCGTGTAAAACTGGATTCAACCAGTTTAAAGCGGTTTAAACCGGATACAACCAGATTGAACCGGTTTAAACCGGATAAAACTGGATTGAATCAGTTTAAACCCTTTTAAACCGGATAAAAACGGATTGAACCAGTTTAAACCGTTTTAAACCGGATAAAATCGGATTGAACCAGTTTAAAGCGGTTTAAAACGGATAAAACCAGATTGAACCGGTTAAAACCGGATAAAACCGGATTGAACCGGCTTAAACCGGTTTAAAGTGGATAAAACCGGACTGAACCGGTTTAAACCGGATAAAACCAGATTGAACCGGTTAAAACAGGATAAAACCGGATTGAACCGGTTTAAACTGGTTTAAACCGGATAAAACCGGAATGAACCACTTTAAACAGGTTTAAACCAGATAGAACCGGATTGAACCGGTTTAAACCGGTTTCAACAGGATAGAACCAGATAGAACCGGTTTAAACTGGATAAAACTGGATTGAACCGTCTTAAACCGTTTTAAACTGGATAAAACCGGATTGAACCGGTTCAAACCGGTTTAAACCGGATAAAACCGGAATGAACCAGTTTAAGCCGGATAAAAACATATTGAACCAGTTTAAACCGGTTTCAACCGGATAAAACCAGACTGAACCGGTTTAAACTGGATAAAACCGGATTGAACCGGTTTAATACGGTTTCAACCGGATAGAACCAGATTAAACCGGATAAAACCGGATTGAAACGGTTTAAACCGGTTTCAACTGGATAGAACCGGATAGAACCGGTTTAAACCGGATAAAACCGGATTGAACTGGTTTAAATCAGTTTAAATTGGATAGAACCGGTTTAACCCGGAAAAAACCGGATTGATCCGGTTTACACCGGTTTAAACCGGATAAAACCGGATTGAACTTGATTAAACCGGTTGAAACCGGATAAAACCAAATTGAACCAGCTTAAACCGGATAAAACCAGATTGAACCGGTTTAAAACGGATAAAACCGGATTGTACCAGTTTAAACTGGTTTAAACCAGATAGAAACAGATAGAAACGGTTTGAACCGGATAAAACCGGATCGAACCGGTTTAAACCGGTTAAAACCGGATTGAACCGGTTTAAACCGGATAAAACCAGATTGAACCAGTTTAAACCGGATAAAACCGGATCAAACCGGCTTAAACCGGTTTAAACCGGATAAAACCGGATCGAACCGGTTTAAACCGGATTAAACCAGATTGAACCGGTTTAAATGGATAAAACCGGATAGAACCGGTTTAAACCGGATCAAACCGGATTGGACTTGTTTAAACTGGTTTAAACAGGATAGAAATGGATAGAACCAGTTTAAACCGGATAAAACCGGATTCAACCAGTTTAAAGCGGTTTAAACCGGATACAACCAGATTGAACCGGTTTAAATCGGATAAAACTGGATTGAACCAGTTTAAACCCTTTTAGCCCGGATAAAAACCGATTGAACCAGTTTAAACCGGTTTAAACCGGATAAAACCGGATTAAACCAGTTTAAAGCGGTTTAAAACGGATAAAACCAGATTGAACCGGTTTAAACCGGATTGAACTGGCTTAAACCGGTTTAAACTGGATAAAACCGGACTGAACCAGTTTAAACCGTATAAAACCGGATTGAACCGGTTTAAACCGGTTCAAACCGGATAAAACCGGATTGAACCGGTTTAAACCGGTTCAAACCGGATAAAACCGGATTGAACCGGTTTAAACCGGTTTCAACCGGATAAAATCGGATTGAACCGGTTTAAAACGGTTTAAACCGGATAAAACCAGATTGAACCCGTTTAAAACGGATAAACCCGGATTGAACTGGTTTAAACAGGATAAAACCGGAGTAAACCGCTTTAAACCAAATAAAACCAGATTGAACTGGTTTTAACCGGATAAAACCGGATCGAACCGGCTTAAACCGGTTTAAACTGGATACACCCGGATCGAACCGGTTTAAACCGGTTTGAACTGCATAAAACCAGATAGAACCGGTTTAAACCGGGTCAAACTGGATAAGACTGGATAGAGCCGGTTTAAACCGAATAAAACCGGACTGAACCGGTTTAAACCAGTTTAAAATGGATAAAACCGGATTGAACCGTTTTAACCCAGATAAAACCGTATAGAACCGGTTTAAACTGGATATAACCGGATTGGACCGGTTTAAACCAGTTTAAAACGGATAAAAACGGATTGTACCTGTTTAAACTGGTTTAAAACGGATGAAATTGGATTGAACCGGTATAAACCAGTTTAAACCGGATAAAACCGGATTGAACCAGTTCAAACCAGTTTAAACTGGATAATACCGGATAGAACCAGTTTAAACTGGATAAAACCGGATTAATCCGGTTTAAACCGGTTTAAAACGGATAAAACCCCCTTGTTAGACTTTATCTAAGGAAATATGCAAATGAGGGACAAAGCTATAATCATAACAATGTTCATTGCAAAATTATTCATAATCGCAAAAAAAAGCAACAATAAGTTTATGACAAATTAAATCATTATGCATCCACTGAGAGGACTATTACCCAGTCATTGAAAATTATGAAAAGCATTAGTCAGGTTACAAATGTTTATGATATTATAAGATGCAAATGTACATTATGATTGTAATCATGTTAGAATATTTATGCATTTGGACAAAGACTAGTGGGAAATAAACAAAAGTAAAAATGAATTAGGCTACTGGTCTCAGAGGTCATTAGTTTTTCCCTATTTTCCCAAACTTTGAATTTATTAATTTTATATTGCCTGATCTGCAGCATAATGAAGTTTGACATCAGTCGGTGCAAAGTTCCAGGATGACCCTGCCCCCTCTAAGACTGGACAATGTATTCAAAATGCTTAATGGTACACTCATACGATGGAATGCTATGCGGACAGTTTTCTAATGTTTTAGAAAAGTATATAATGGCAGGGAAAAATATTGGTGGCATATGGCTACATATATTACCCCAATTGTGTTTAGGTAGAAAGATGATCAATAGGCAGATATGACTGTTAGAATTTATACCAAAATTATTACCCCCGGTTGGTACAATTACAAATGAGTTTCAATTTCTTCTGTGCACTTTTCTGTAATTTCTAGACCTTCTCCAATGAATATATTTTATATTGTAATTATAAACTATAAAGGTTACTTTTAAACATAAAAAGCTGCATCTCTAGAGATCTATGTGACTAATATTAAATAAAAACCATGAGAGGCCATTGTTTTGGACTAAGTTCCTGCACTAGGTCCCAAAAGAACAGAGTGAAAACCAAAAAGGAGCCAGCTTGCCAAGCTCCAGTCACGGGCTGCGGTCTGGCCTTCCGAGAAGCAGGGAGAGAGACAACAGCCAATTTTGCTGAACAGGCCAGTTTAAATCTTCAACAGGTATAATAATGAAGTCTCCTCTGCTTTAATCCTTACACAAAAGAGATAGCCTGAAGTTACCTGAAGTCACTTAGAAATGACCAATCCATGTTTTGTTCTTTGTTTCTGCTCTCTTCAGCCTTTTCTGTCTATAAAGCCAACCCCCTCAGCTCAGCTCATTGGAACACTTATTCTATTTTATGGAATGACATCTTGCCTGATCCTAGAATCTCAATAAAGCCAATTGAGATCTTTAACTAAATTTGTCGTAATTTTGTCCTTTGACAGTCTTCACGGGCTTTGTCTTGTCTAGTCTTTTTGGTGGTGTTTAAAAAAGGCTGTGAGAATGAGATGGAAATCAAATCCAACAATCCCATTAGCTTTGGGATAGGAATCTTCCACAGCAGCATATCACTTTGCCCTTATAGGGCTTTTTGGGGACTCCTCCCCTCTTCCTTCCTTACAGATTGTGGATTATGTTCGTGCATCCATCCCCCTCCCCACCACACACCACACACCACACACCACAGAGGAATCCTACTCCACCACACATACCCAGTTGCAAGAATGGGCCTAACTGGTTTAGCTAATTCTAGTCAATAACATAGGAGGGGGATCTGCTGAAGGGCTTCAGGAAATGGCTTTTTTCTCAGAGAGTTACAAAGAGTCCTCTTCTCCTTTAGGGGTCATTATGTGTGCATTAAACTCCAGGGACTGCTGAATCCAGCTTCTTGATGGGACAGTCTGTGACAGCTGAGAGCTGGAAATAATCTGGAAATTTGATTTGCCTCTGAAACAATCAGTGCAGGCCCATTTTATCACCAAAACACTCAGCATAGGAGAGAATTCGTTTCTTATTCTTAAGCTACTCTGAGTCAGGGTGCAGTGGGATTCATCCTTAATGGCACAGCTCTGTTCTCAAGTTGTTGATGGTCCTGTGCTCATCGGATGGTTGAGATAGTGCAAAGTGGCTGCCACTCTGAATGACAATAGGGCCCTGCAAAAGCCTAGGGCAGAGCTGACTCACACCAGAACAGGTCAGCTGTTAGTTCTGCTCGGTGCTCCAAGTGCCCACTTACCTACAAAACTAGGATAGCATTTGTTGCAGATATCTTGAGGCACTTGTCACCAAGAATCCCAGAAATCTGTTCCAACATCTAGAATCTCCTGGAGTCTCTGAAATACAAGACTGTTACCAGGTGGCAGTTCCAGGTACTTTGTCTACCCACCAAAGAAAAATCTTTCACAGGACCATTGAAAGGAAAGGAAAAGAAGGACAGAGAAATTGAACATAATAGGGCTTTATTACAAGCAAAGGTACACACAGAAATAGTGCTTGGACATCTCTGCACAAGAGAAATGCACGCACCCCCGGAATCTTAGGAGGAGGATTTGTGTGTTGTTCTGGGAGGGGAGTATTTCCATATCTTAACTAAGGGGAGGAATATTTGGCCATTGGGGGGGAATCTAAAGTAACTAAGGCCTAATAGGCCAATGAGAGGTTGCATCAGCCTCTTGTCATGTGTCCCTGAGTTACTGAAGTTTCTGGTCTCCCTCTCAACTTTGATCCAGTCTGAATATTTCTGAGCAGCCTCCCTGGGGCACGTCCCCACTCTGTCCTGCTCAAGACCACTCCAAAGGAAGAGCTGTCTGAGTACAGTGCTCAGCATGGCTCATGGCACTCCTAGATCCAATCCCATATGATGGGTTAAATTAAGTTTGGCCTAAAGGTTTCTTCAGACATAGTGAGCTGTAACTTAACTTGATAGGCAAACAGACTGCAACCACTCTTTCAACAATATCTGAATCTCAGCCAATCACAGTCAGCCAAGTGTTCAAACCTTGTTCAAACGAGGCAAATGCTCAGCTGTTCCCAATCCAGCTGTTTCTGAACCTCACTTTCATTTTCTGTAAATTGCTTTTCTTTTTCTGTCTATAATAGCTGACCATGCAGCAGCCCTGGAGTTGCTCTGATATTCTGGTTCTGATAGCTGCCTGATTCATGAATTGTTTTTTGCTCAGTTAAATTCTGTTCAGTTTAACTTATCTAAAGTTTTTCTTTTTAACAGATGGGATCTGAAGTAGAGCTTCCAGCAACCTCCAGCATCTGGGGATTGTGGGTAAGTTCTCTCTTGGATTCTAAAGCTCCACAGATTTGTGTTGTGAGCCATCCAAGTTTTGTCTGAGAAAATGTTTATCTGGACTGGGTTAAAAAGTCACAACAGAAACTGGACTGGGCCCAGGATTTGAATGGATCCAGTAGCAAACTGGATTGGATTCAGTTAGAGGCCTCAGATGTCTGGCAATAAAGAGTGATTACTGCAAGGGGTACAAACTCTGGCTTTCAGAAACTCACAGCGATCTTGTGCTCTATCTTCTTTTAAGAAAGTAGTATAAGGGACTCATTTTCAGAAAAGACTTACCTGAGGGTGTTTTAACTGATTCAGGTCCAGCTCAAAAGTTGTTTGACTGGTCCAGCCCATTCCTGGAGGGTCTCTGAACAGACAGAGTTCTCCTTGTGATGGTAATTAGTTACTAGCCCCCATTGCTTTCTTCATTGCCTGGTATTTCTCCCTTCACAGGGCTTAAGCAGGCCTTTTTCATGGGCTTGTCCTGAGTCCCCAGACAAAGGAATTCCTTGCAAGGAGGTAATAAATTTTAGCTGTCATTCAGGAAGGTTGTGCACCGGGTAGTACTCAGCCAATGAGGAAGTGGGGGAAGGGACTTGCATACTAGGGAATAAATTACTTGCTACAGGCTTTTTCCGTGTGCCTGCCCTTTGGACACTCAAAACTTATAAGGCCATAATTAAAGTCTCGCTTTGCTGAACCTCATGTCTCTGTGTCCATCCTTTGGTGTTGGACAGGTGAGGGCATTTCTCACACTCTTCGTTTCTTTTTCTTGCTCACTTAGATAGGGAGAAAAATTTTGACTAAGTTGATCAAGGAGATCTCAGAGTCAACACCCAGATTTAACATAAAAATGGGATCCTTAATTTCTGAAGAACTGAGTAATCCACTTTTCATCTACACCTGCCCTTATGTGCGTAAGCATTAGGCCCCAGAAGCTGCAAATGCCTACAAATATGGCAAAATCTTACTAAAGATTATTTAAAACTATGGTGAGGCATTCCAAATGAACAACAGTGCACTTGAAAATGAGGCTTCTGAACTGGACTTATCCAAGGATGGCTACTGATGTGTAGACTTTCTAAAAAGATCTCAAAAAAGTATTGCCGCTTTTAAAAGGCTCTTTACAAAAGGCAAATAAGATGCTTAGCAAACTAAATGATAAGAAAAATGGAATCTTCTGACCTTGAGGCTTGGCTGCTATCTCGCCCTGAAGGCGAAAAGAAAGTTGGGTGAAGGCCCGTGGGTAAAGTGTGCTGCTGCTTTTCAGAGCCTTCCGTGCTGAGTCCAGGCATAGAGAAGGCTTTCTTTGCCCTTTCATTCATCCATCCTTAACTCGGCAATTTTAGCTAAGAAACAGAAGCTAAGTTAAAAAGACTGCCTGTTGAACTAAATCAGCCTCCAAAAAACACCTTTCTGTCATTTACCTGGCTATTTTGAAACAGTGTTGAAAAAGAAATTTCCATCTATAGGGGAAATTCCCATTTTTAGGGTGTCTGCTTCCCTGAACCAGGAAGAGGGAGAACCGAGTCACTGAAACTCTACTGTGGAAAAGGCATTGGTTTAGATTTACGTTACAAGTCCTTGTTTAAGGAGCTTTTCGGCCATCTTGTCTTGCTGGGTGTTCACTTACACCCTCCTTCCCTTTTTTGGGCAAACGTGATTTATGATGGCATTTAGGCCTGAAGTCTCAGCTCTGTGCTTTTCATATGTAAATTTTCTCCCTTGTTTTACCTAAGCCATTCCTTTGGAAATGAAAATGTAGGGCAAAAATTTTAGATGGTCATTAAAAATGGGATAAGTAAAGCAGACAGTGATGGGGTTAGAACAAAGACTAAATCTGCCAAAGGTTAGATAGGACAGAGGGACCACTGCTGGTCCCCCCAACATTGCAGGCCCCCACGCCAGTCTGCTCTATTTACCCCGGTTTGGAGAAATTTAAAAAGTCAGAAGGCAAAAATTATAATGAGGAAACTAGTGAACAATCACTTAGGGTGAAATTAGACAAGGTAAATCAATAAAGAGGGTCCCTTGACTTAACACCTTGTTATGGGATAAAAGTTTATAGATGAACTTGTCACAGTTTCAAAATTCTTTTTCAGTAACTTTAAAACTTGAAGTTATGCTAAATTAAGTAATAGACACTCGTTAAATGTCTGAGTCATTTCTAAGTAAGTTAAAATACTGAAATATTAATTGCTAAGCATAGGATTAGTGTATATATTTCAACATCTTGTTTTTACACGGTATAGCAAACCTAAATATATTTAAATCTGTTAATAAACATGGAAAAATTCTCTTATACTTAAACATGTTTCTAAAAATTATGAAATGGTTCTCATCTACAAAATGCTGATATAAAATTGTTCAAGTGAGTTCTGGTCAAGATGGTGGAACAGACAGTCCCCAGCGTCACTCTCTCCCACAAATCAACCAATTTACAACTATAAAAATGTAACATCAGCCAAGCTGGGGCTGTTAGAGCTCAGGGGAAGAGGAGGAGAGACCTACGGAGTTCACGAAGGGGGAGAAACCACAATGAGAGAAAGAAAAAGCTGCTCGGAGCATTTTGGGCTGTGGCTGCTTTAAGGATGGAACTGCTGAGCACATGAAGGAGGAGCCAGCAGGAGCCAGCAGAAGCTGCAGCTGTGCCCTTCGGATGGAGTTGCTTGGAGGTGGCAGGGGAGAAGAGGGCCTTGGTGGCCCCCAGGATAGCAAGACCACTAATAGGGTTCCTGTGGACCCACGCAGGAGCAAGGACCCAGAACAGTTGAAAAAGGGGAGCCATTCAGAGGCCGGTGAGTCATTGCAAGGGACCACAGCAGGGCCCATCCCATGGGAAGTGTTTCAAGTATGGGCGGTGGGGGAGACAGGCCCACTGGGAGAACACTGGGACACAGCAAGGACAGCCAATCCTTGCCGCCATCAGCACAGGACCACTCAGAGGGGACTGGTCAGGAATGCAGAATTACATGGGGTGTAGTTTGATGAAAAAACTCAGGCCCAGATCAGAGTTTCTACACAACCCAGGTGCACTGGGTCTCTGGAGAGCCGGAAGTACCTATAAGGTCAACCATTAAACACTGAGCTGCACAAAAAGCCTTCCCTAGGGAAACAGCAGCAAAGCAGGAATTTAGCTCAACCACACAGTTCAAGTACTGGTTCCCACAGGAAGTTCCCCCTTTTTAGAAGTAAGCAAAGGACAAAAAATTAGTTCCAGCACTGGCCCACCACCAGTGCCTCCAGACCCTCCAGGGAACCTGAGGCTTGGAGCCAGGGACTGGAACCCACTCCCATATCCAGGCACACAGCCAGCATCTTGGACAGCCCTGCCCAGAGGCCCGGGGCATGAAGCCAGGGACCAGAACCCTGCCCACAACCAGGCACACCACCAGCACCTAGGAGCATGCCAAAAACATCACCTCCATGTGGATGGCCCATCACAGCCACCACAGTAACCACAGATGCCACAAAAGTGGCTGGATGTCACAACCACCACGCAGATGGTCTGCCAGTCACTGGAGTGCAGTGACACAAAGAGAGTCACCAGCAGAGACCAAAGAAAAGAAGAGGACGTCTCTCTCCACAAAGCCCATTCCAGAGTGACAGAAGAAGCATCTGCTCTATGATAATATTGGGGGACCTGATCAAACCTCTCCGCATTGGACAGATCATCTAGGCAACAAATCAAGAGTAACCATTACTCTTTCAGAAGGAGAGAAGAAATCAAGGGTAATTAGATGGGGGAGGGGGGAGGGAGAGGGGTACAGGGAGAGAATGGACAAGGAGCATAAAGAATATGTACAATTTGTAACAATATACATACTAGTAATATTGATTTGATCAACATATGTCAACATTGAATCCCAAAAATATGTATAATCAATTATGATTCAATAATAAAAAAGGAAATTACAAAAAGAGAAACAAATATTTTCTTTTCTCTTTCTTTTCTTTTCTTTTTTCTTTTTCTTTTTCTTTTTGGCAGCTGAGCAGTACAGGCACTACAGTGACCCGAACCCATGGCCTTTGTGTTATAAGGCTGTGCTCTAACCAACTGAGCTAATGGGCCAGCCCCCAAGAGAACCAAATATAAATTCTGTATTTAAAAGTACAATAACTGAAATTAAAAATTCACTAAAGGAGTTCAACAGTCAATTTAAGCTGATGTAAAGAGAATCAGCAAACTTGAAAAAAAGCTAGTTGAGATTATCCAGTCTGGTAAAATAACGAATAAATAAAGAAGAAAATAAAAAGATGAACAGAAATTTTAAAAAGATGGAGAATAAACAGAGCTTCAAAGATCTGTGGGACACCATCAAATATACCAATATAGGCACGATGGGAAAGAAGAAAAGAGGAGAAAGAAGGAGCAGAAAGAATATTTGAAAAAATAGTGGCTGAACAAATTCACAAATCTGATGACCTAATATTAATCTAGATATTGAAAAAGCTCAACAAACTCCAAGTAGGATAAACTCAGTAAGATTTACACCTGTGGGCCGGCCAGTCAGCTCACTTGTTTAGAGCATGGTGCTGATAACACCAAGGTCAAGGGTTCAGAGCCCTATACTAGCCAGCTGCCAAAACAACAACAACAAAAAAAACATTCAAACTTAGAAACATTAAAGTCAAAGTGTTGAAAGACAAAAGAAAAGGAGACTCTTGAAAGCAGTAAGGGAAAAGTGATTCATCATTTGCAATAGATCTTCACAAGATTAACAATGGATTGCTCATCAGAAGCCATGGAGTCCAGAAGGCAGTGGAATGACATATTCAAAACGCTGAGTTTAAATGACTGTCAACAAATACTTCTCTACCCAGCAGAACTATTCTTCAAAAACAAAGGAGAAATTAAGACATTCCTAGGAAAACAAAAAATAAGTGAATTCATTACTAGCAGACCTACTCTATAAAAAACACCAAAGGGATTCCTTCAGGCTGAAATGAAAGGGCACGAGTAATTCAAATTCAAAGGAAGGAAGGTAGGGAGGTAGGAGGGAGGGATGGGTGGAGAAGGGAAGGAAGGAAGGATGGATTACTAAAGGTAATTCAAATCCACGTGAAAAAATAGAGAGTACTGGTGAAGGTAACTACATAGGTAAATACAAAAGGCAGCACAAATGCATTTTTCTTGTAAATATTTCCCCCTTCTATATGTTTTAAAAGACAACCTGCACAGTTGGAAAAAGTATTTGCAATTCATTTTTCTGATAAGTATCTACTATCTAAAACACATAAAGACTCTTGCAATGCTACAAGAAGACAAATAATCCAACTGAAAAATGGGCAAAGGATTTGAATAGAAATATCTCTAAAAAAGATATACAAGTGGACAATAGGCACCTGGAAAAAATGCTCAATATCATCAGTCATCAAGGAAATGCAAGCCAGAACCACCACTTCACACCCACTAGGATGACTACAAACAAGCAAACAAAAAAAGTGAAGTAAGAGCTGGTGAGGATGTGGATAAACTGAAACTTTCACACATTGCTAGTGGGAATGTAAAATGGTGCAGCCACTTGAAAAGCAGTTTTACAGTCACTCAAAAGTTAAACATAGGGCTGGTGGCCAGATAGCTCACTTGGGAGAGCGTGGTGCTTGCTGATAACACCAAGGTCAAGGGTTCAGATCCCCTTACAGGCCAGCTCCCCCCCCCCAAAAAAAATGTTAAACATAGAGTTACCATATGACCCAGCAATTCAACTCCTAGTACAGAATCAAAAGAAATGAAAACATATGTCCACACTTGCATACAAATATTCATAGAAGCATAATTCATAATAGCTAAAATGTGGAAATAACCCAACTGTTCTTCAACTGATGAATGGGTAAATAAAATGTGACATATCCATACGAGGAAATATTATTTGACAATAAAAAGAAATGAAGTACAAATCTCTTCAACAAGTGATGTTGGAAAAACTGAATATTCACATGCAAAAAATAAAATTGGACCCTTACCTTACCTCTTATACAAAGATTAATTAAAAATGGATTAAAGACCTAAACACAAGACCTGAAACTACAGAACTCCTTGAAGAAAACAGGGGAAAAGCTTCAAGACATTGACTTTGGCAATGGATTTTTTTTGGATACAACACCAAAAGCACAGGCAACAAAAGCAAAAATAGACAAATGGGACTACATCGAACTTAAAAAAATTCTGAACAGCAAAGGAAACAATCAACAGAATGAAAAGGCAACTTACAGACTGGGAGAAAATATTTGCAAACATATATCTGATATATTGTTAATATCCAAAATGTATAAAGAACTACAATAGTAACAACAACAACAATAAAACAAACGAGCTGATTAAAAAATGGGCAAAAGACTTCAGCAGACGTTTCTCCAAAGAAGACACACAAATGGCCAATGAGCACAAGAAAAAAAGCTCAGCATCCCTGATCATCAGGGAAATGCAAATCAAAACTATAATGAGATATCATCTCACAACTGTTAGGATGGCTAATACCAAACTGTTGAAAGACAACAAGTGTTGGTGAGGATGTGGAGAAATTGGAACCCTTGTGCATTGCTGCTAGGAATGTACAATGGTGTAGCCAGTATAGAAAGCAGTATGGAGATTCTTCAAAAAATTAAAAATAGAACTACCATATGATTCAGAAACCCCACTACTGGGTATATATTTAAAAGAATTGAAAAATAGAATCTTAAAGAAATATTAGCACACCCATGTTCATTGCAGCATATTCATAACACCCGAGATGTAGAAACAACGTGTGTCTATTAATGGGTGAATGGATAGAAAAAAATGTGGTATATACATGCAATGGAATATTATTCAGCCTTAAAAAAGAAGGAAATCCTTTCATGTGTCCCTGAGGACATTGTGCTAAGTGAAATAAGCCAGTCACAAAAAGTTTAATACTGCATGATTCCACTTATGTGAGGTATCAAAAGTAGTCACATACTTAGAAACAAAGTGAAAGGACCAGCCCATGGCTCACTCGGGAGAGCGTGGTGCTGACAACACCAAGTCAAGGGATAAGATCCCCTTACCGGTCATCTTTAAAAGAAAAAAAGAAAAGAAAGAAACAAAGTGGACTGGTGGTTGCCAGGGCCTGGGAGAATGATAAGGGGGTGTTGTTCAATGAGCGTAGAGTTTTTGTCTTTGTTTTGCAGGATGAAAAAGGATCTGTTGTGCAATCATCTAAATATAGATAACACTTAAAAATAGTTAAGAAGATAAATTTGATGCTATATATTTTTTACCACAATTGAAAATAATAATAAAAGGAATGAAGTATTGCTACTACAACATGAACAAAACTTGAAAACATTAGGCTAAGTGAAAAAAGCCAGACCCCCCTCCGAAAAAAAGACTACATATTATACGATTTTGTTTGAGTAAATGTCCAGAATAAAAAAATCTGCACAGACAGAAAGTACATGAGTGTTCGCACAGGGCTGGGGCACTGAACGGAAGTGGGAAGGGATTGCTAACGAGGGTGGGTTTTCTCTCTGGAGTTATGCAAGTGCCCTGAAATGTACTGTGGTAAAGACTGCTCAAGTCTGTATGCACAGACTCAACCAAAAACCATTGAATTTTATACTTTAAGTGGGTGAATTGTATGATATGTGAGTTACATCTCAATAAAGCTGTTATAAAAAAGAGAGAATTTGAGTGGCTGTACTAGTATCAGTCAAAACAATATTTAAGAAAAAAATTGTTACTGGAGACAAAGGACATTTTACAATGATAAAGGTTTTAGTGTTAATGTAACAGAATGGCATAATAATTATAACACATGCACACTAACAACAGAGCCCCCAAATACACATAGCTACACTGACAGAAATGAAGAGATAAATCAGCTGCTCAACAATAACAGTCTGAGACTCCCATACTTTGATTTCAATAATGAATAGGACAATTATAGTCTTCCAGGTGCACATGAAACATTTTCCAGGACAGACCATATGTCATGACATAAAACAAGCCTCAGTAAAATTGAAAAGGATTTCAATTATACAAAGTATATGGCCCAACTACAATGGAATGAAATTAGAAATTGGTAACAGAAGAATATTTGGAAAATTCACAAACATGTGGAAATAAAATGACATACTCTTAAATAGGCAATAAGTACAAGAACAAATCAAAAGGGATACCAGAAAATACTTTTAAATGAATGAAAACAAAAACACCACATACCAAAGTTTATGGGATGCAGCAAAAGCAGTGCTCAGAATAAGAAAAGTTATAGCTATAAATGCCTGCATTAAAAAAGAAAGATCTCTAACATCAACGTCATGGGTTCAAATCCCCGTACCAGTGACCAAAAACCTAAATAAAATAAAATAAAAAAGAAAGATCTCAAATCAATAATCTAACTTTACACCTTAAAGAGCTAGAAAAAAAGAAGAGCAAACAAAACCCAAAGCAAGGCAAAAACAGGAAATAATAAAGTAATAAAAAAGGCTAGAATGAAAATAAATGAACTAGAGAATAGAAAAACTTGTAACAAAAAAAATCAACAAAATAATAGCAAACAAAATTCGGCAGTTTTTTTTTTTTTTTTAACAGAATTATACACTATTACCAAGGGGTGTTTATTCCAAAATGCAAGGGTTCAAAATATGAAAATCAATGTAATGCACCATATTAATACGACAAGGGAAAAAATTCAAATGACCATCTCAACAGATGCAGAAAAACCATTTGACAAAATTTAACATCCTTTCATGATTAAAAAAAAATACACTTAACAAATAGAAATAAGAGGGAATGTCCTCAAGCTCATTAAGGACACATGTATTAGTCCGTTTTGTGTTGCAATAACAGAAATACCTGAGACTGGGTAATTTATAAAGAACAGAGGTTTATTTGGCTTCCGATTCTGGGACAGCTGCATCTGGCGTGGTCCTCAGGCTGCTGCTACTCATGGTGGAAAGTGGCAGCAGCCGGTGGGTACAAGCAGATCACATGGAGAGGAAGCAAGAGAGAGAGAGAAGGTGCCAGGGTCCTTTTAAGCAATGAGCTCTCATGGGAACTAACAGAGCGAGAACTCACTCACTTCTCCTCCTCCCCCAGGGAGAGCACTAATCCATTCATGAGGGATCCGCCCCAGGACTCAGTTTCCAACACTGCCACACTGGAGACCAAATTTCCACATGAGTTTTGGCGGGGACAACACGTCCAAACTCTATCAACACCTATGAAGTACACATAGCTAACATCATATTTGATGAAAGACTGAGTGCTTTCCCCCAAAGATCAGAAACAAGACAAGAATGTCCACTCTTCCCATTTCTATTCAAAACTGTGCTGGAGGTTCTAGCCAAGATAACTAGGCAAGTGAAAGAAATAAAAGGCATCTACATTGGAAAGGAAGAAGCAACTCTATCTCTGTCTACAGATAACACGATCTTGTGTATGGAAAATCCTAAAGAATTCACTAAAAAGCTATTAGAGTCAAAATATAAGTTCAGCAAAATTGCAGGATGTAAGATAATATACAAAAATCAATTGAATTTCTATACACTAGAATTGAGTAATTGAAAATTGAATTAAGAAAACAATTCCATTCACAATAAAATTAAAAAGAATAAAATACTTAGGAACAAATTTAACAAAAAATGCAAAACTCATACACTGATTACTACAAAATATTGTTGAAAGCCATCCATGTGCAAGTCGTAGAACATGGAATATTAAGACAGCAATCCTCTTCAAATTGATCTGCAGACTCAGCACAAGTCCTCTTAAAATCCCAGCCAGTCACAAAAGGCCACACAGTGTATAACTCCAATTACATGAAATGTCCAGCATAGGCAAATCCATAGAGAAAAAAGGTAGATTAGTGGTTGCCAGGTGCTGGGGGGAGGGGGTCAGGGGGAGTTGCTGGTGGGAATAGAGTTCCCTCTTGGGGTGATGAAAATGTTCTAAAATTGGTGTTCATGGTTGCACAACTCTGTGAACACACTGAAAAACACTGCACTGTAAACTTTAAAGGGGTGAATTCATAGTATGTAAATTATACTTCAAAAAAATCTGTTGTACAAAAGAATGACATGTGAAAACTTTTCAATTCAATATTAGCTGCTAACTACCAAAGAGAGAATGGAATAAACATTATTGAAAATCCACTGTATGTTGTTAACTTGGTCTATGCAGAGAGAGATAATAATAGATGATGGATGGAAGGACAGATGGATGGATGGATAGAAGGTAGGTAGGTAGGTAGGTAGGTAGATTCTCATTTACTGCTTACATCAGTTCAATTCTGTATGCATTATTAGCTCTATTCTATAAGGAAGAAGTTAAATCTCAAAGAAATAAGGAAGTTGACCAAGGTAACAGCTAGTAAGAGGTGAGGCAGCATTCTTAACCAGTCTCCTTGATTCTGATACACATGCTTCCCCTACCACATATTTTTATATCTAACATGTTAATAAATTTCTTCTCTTGATCCAGTATGTCTTAAGGCTCATATTGCCCTCTCCACCACATACCATCTGCTCAAAAGAAATTTCCTAACCCCAGTTTGTTAACAAAATATGAAAGAAGCACAGGAAAGTATCGACTTCATGCAGATCACACAAGGATAATTGGTTCCCAGTATTTGTCACACCCCATAATGTTTGAAATCTTGGCATATAGATCTATGACAGTGGAGATAGTTTTATTTTGCAAAAGAACAAAAACAAAGTATTTAAATGGTTATATTCTTCCTAGATTTCAAAGCACTCTTTCATTTATCTTTTTTTTATTATTATACAATCTCATGAGATTGTTAAAATATTGTTATGATTTGACAGTAAAAAAAAAAATGTTTAAGGAATTGGCATGCTTTAGTTACTTTAATTACCAAAGGGCACACAGGTTGTAAGTGAAGAATCAGAACTCATGTCCACGTTGGGCAAATTTTTATTTTCTCCAATAAACAGACATAAATATGCCTTGAGGGAAGCAGGAATCTGAAGCTACAAGTTGAGAGTCAGGCCCAGAGACGTGGTTACCAGCGAGACATGCACTCAGTGGGTGCTGTTTCTCTGAGGGATGTACTTTACAAGTGCATAACAAGATATATTGCATTTAGGTGCAATGCACAGAGTACACAAACTCTCCCAGTCCCTCCCACTTCATGATGATAATGAATGGGAATGACGTTGCTCTAGTCTATGGGTAACCTTGAAGCCTAATTCTTTTTTTTTTTTTTTTTTTGTACCTGGCCAGTATGGGGATCCCAACCCATGACCTTGGGGTTATAAGGCTGAGCTCTAATCAATTGAGCTAACCAGCTGGCCCAAAGCCTGCCTAATTTTTTAACAGATTAATCACCTGCAGGCTTCTCTGCTTCAGCCATTGTTAGTTACTAAGCACTTTCAAGTACCACCCAGACATGGCTTTTCCTTCCAGCCAAAACAGGGACCAGATTTGCTCTTCTTCCTGAAATAGCTAAAATAAGGTAAATCATATAAAACAATGATTTTCAAGACTTTGGACATCGGGCAATGAAGAACAAAGAATCTTGAGAATTGGGAAAAAAATAAGGTGAGTCCTATGATTGCCCCAGGTCACTGCCAAAAGAGAGTTCCCAAGCTGTTGCTCAGAGTCAGGGGACACAGACAGCCTCCCTGAGCTGAGGACCAGAGGAAGGAGTGTGGAGTCAGGCAGCTAATCAAGCTAGTCAGCCAGCCAGAAGTCAGGCAGAGCGAGCAGTCAGAGCAGCTAGGGTTTTCCAGGCAGAGTACCAGAGAGCAGACTGCTGCACAGACAGAGAACTCTGGTATCTGCAGAGGAATCCCCTTGATCTGCAGCTGAGATATGTTCATGTGACAGGAAATGACTCGATGCCAGGTAAAGAACCTTAAAAGCAAGACATGAAAGATCAAACTTTTCCTAAGCAACTTAACCAAGTCCAAGCACACAGCTCAAAATATTTCAGATATAAATGGGAATACAAAAATATCTAGCACCCAACAAAGTAAAATTCACAATGTCTGGCATTAAAGAATTATGAGGCATGCAATGAAGTAGGGAAAAAATCAATAGAAACTGATCCAGAAATGACACAGTTCATAGAATTAGTAGCCAAAGATATTAAAACAGTTATTATAACCATAATCCTTATGTTCAGAAGCTAGAGGCCAAAGCAAACACCTTAAGTGGAGACTTGGAAGGGGTGTGTGTGTGTGTGTGTGTTTGTGTGTGACACAGAGAGAGAGAGAGAGAGAAGAAAACTGAACTTCTGGAGATGAGAAATAAAATGACTAAAAATGAGAAATATACTGGATGAAATTAATGGCAGATTAGACATCATGGAAGAAAAGATTAGTGAACTTGAAGACATGGCTATAGAAACTATTCAAAATGGAACACAGGGAAAAGACTGAAAACAAACAAACAACATCATTGAGCTGTAGGACAACGCCAAGCCATCTAATATATGTATACCCGGAGTCCCCAAAAGAGAAGAGAAAGTGGGGAGACTGAAAAACTAATTGAAGAAATAATGGACAAAAATTTTCTAAATTTGATAAGATAATAAACTCACACATCCAAGATGGACAATGAACTTAAAGCACAAGGAACATGAAGAAAAACTATAATCAAATCACTTAGAACTAGTGACAAAGAACACACACAAACATACATGTACCTGAAAAACACCCACATAATGAAAGGCCTTCAACAACTGCCAGGGATTGTTCACGATAATCTAATTAATTGTGTTGAAACGTCAGAGAATTTAATAACTGAAAAAACTTTAGTAGCCTGCAAACTGCTAATTTAGTGGATCTGTATTTTTAACAGATTAGATAATCCCTGTCTAAAATAAATCCTGTAAAGGAAAACCTTCTCTTTTATTTGCCAGGGCATGAAAAATTAGAGCAGTGTTTTTCAAATTTTAGTTTATACGGAGACCTACTATAATACATTTTGACTCGATGTTGTCAAGAATGAGGCCTAGGAAGTATTTCAGTAATTTTTTTTTTTTTTGTCTTTGTCTTTTTCGTGACCAGCACTCAGCCAGTGAGTGCACCGGCCATTCCTATATAGGATCAGAACCCGCGGCGGGAGCGTCGCCGCGCTCCCAGCGCCGCACTCTCCCGAGTGCGCCACGGGCTCGGCCCTTCAGTATTTTTTTTTTTTTGAGAGAGCATTTATTGATCAAAATTAGAGAACCTCTACATTGAGGAGTATTTACAAGCAGAGGTTGTAAGGTGCCCACATGTATAGCTATGCAGTATATCAACTATTCTAATTGACACAGTAGCCAGAATGGAAGACCCTTAAACATTGCAGCCAGGCTTATAATATTGTATTTGCAGCCTTAGCTGGTGGATGAATGAAAAAACAAATGAATGAATGAATAAAAATTTGAACTGTATGTATACATCCTGAGATACATGCCCAGTTTCCAGTACATGGGACCTTGGAGTAAATTCACCCGGCTAGGGGCAGGGTTGAGCAGGAAGGGACAAACTGCAGTCTGGAAGATACAGAGATTCTCTTCCCATCTCCCAGATTCTTGGGATCCTTCAAAAGCTCAGGTCTGGGGAGTTGACTCTTCTCCCCTCTTTCCAAGGCTGAGGTAAAGCTGAGGGTAGGGAAAAAACAGGGATCGACAAGCTTCTGAGGAATCTGGCTCCAGGCCAAAAACCTCTGTGTGATTTTTGAGGCCCAGCCTCAGGCATTTACAGAGGCCTTTTACCTGCAAGCCTCTCAGGGGCGCTGCCCTCCCAAGCCAGCCTGGGGTGCTACTGGGCATGGTAGCCTCTGAAGGAAGACGAGCAAGACAGCAGGTCCCTCAGGGCCGTGCCATCTGCACCTTTGCATTCTTAGCCCTGGTGGCTTCGTCCCTAGGTCTCTGTTTGAGGCCTTGGACAGAAGCCTTCTTCAGGTGCCTCAGGACAGGAAGCCTTGAAAACACCTTTCCCCACTTCACCTCAGTACCCAGGACTTTTCCACTCCCCAAGGAATGACATGAAAGCACCTGTCTCCTCACCCCCACCGCCACCCCAAGGTCCCTAATTCTTTGGGATTCTTTTGTTTGAGGTGCCCCCTACACCTGTGCTGATCCACCTGACGTTCTTCCTGCGTGCTGTGCCATGGGAAAAATGGAACGGGGCAGCCGCACTTTCTCCAGTTTTAGGCTCTTGCTTATATTATTGCGGCGAGTGATTAAACGCTTAACTCTTTCATCTTTGGCTTGTTGCCTTAATTGGCTACTCCAACACCTGGCAGCCTAGCTCTCTATTCCAGCTCATCTGAGCTCCTGATAGTTCCCAAGAGCTAAATAATAATGCAGTTAACCCTTCAACAGCATGAGTTTGAACTCCACAGGTCCACTTACACGCAGAGTTTTCCCAATAAACATACGTACAGTTCTGTAAATGTATTTTCTCTTCCTTATGATTTTCTTAATAACATTTTCTTCTCCGTAGCTTACTTTATTGTAACAATGCAGTTTATAATATATATAACACAGAAAATATTTGTTAATCGACAATTTATTTTATTGGTAAGGCTTCCAGTCAACAGTACAGAATCAGTAGTTAAGTTTTGGGCGAGTCAAAAGTCATACACAAATTTTCGACTGTGCAGGGGGTTGGCACCCCTAACCCCATGTTGTTCAGGAGTAAACTGTACTGACATTGCAGGGAAATTGAAAAGTGTAAGCCCCATATTCTGTAATTCAGCCTTGGCTAATATCTGTAGCAGAAGCCTGAGGAAATAAGGCTTCATTAGTAATTTCACACTGTGAAGTTTGGGGCTAATAAGACTCTCAGGCCCAAAGGTTTCCTACTTGTACACCAGAAGGTAACATGTGTTTTAATAAATCTCTCTTGTATTTGTGAATTTGCTTATTTAAAAAGTCTTATAAGTGTCTAAAATTAAATCAAGTTTACATATGTATTTATTATTTTTTCCTTTAATACACTGCTGAATTTGGTTTGCTGATATTCTGTTCATAACGTTCACCTCTCTATTAAGAGACTATTGGACTGTAGTTTCCTTTTTCTTTATTTTAGGATAATTTAAACAATATGGGAATTGGCTGGTGCCCTACCGTCCCCACCCTTCTCGACGGCCTGCCTGCCTGCCAGATTTGGGGTATGACTACCCAGCCCCACATGGGCATAAACCAATTTCTTGCAATGAATCTGTTAATGTAGATCTCCCACCGGTCCTGTCTGTCTGGCAGACCCCGATCAACATACTTGTTCTCTTTTAACATTTGTTCCTCGCCCTGCATTTCTCAAGGCTGCTTTGTTTTCCTAGCCTGTCGAGATGAATGCTGAATTCAGATATTCCAAAATGGGCCGGGGAATGAGAACGTTCTGCAGCTACAGAGGAAGACAGACAGACAGACAGACAGACAGACAGACAGACCAAGGCATGCTGCGCTTGGGCTCGAGGGCAGGCGGGGTGCACTCGCTTGCTGCGCTTGGCCCTGAGGGGAGCCACTTGGCCAGCGGCGGAGGCCGTGCTCCAGTGCTCCATGCTCCGTTTTCTGTGCTCCACGCTCCGGGCTCCGGGCTCCGTGCTTCTTTGTGCTCCGTGCTCCAGTCTCCGTGCTCCCGGCTCCAGGCTCCGGGCTCTGTGCTCCGGGTTCAGTACTCTGTGTTCCGGGCTCCATGCTCCATGTTCCGGGCTCCACGCTCCACGCTCGGGGCTCTATGCTCCATGCTCCCAGCTCCGTGCTTTGGTCTCCAGGCTCCGTGCTCCATGGTCCGGGCTCTGGGCTCAGGGCTCCGTGTTCCTGGCTCCAGACTCTGGGCTCCAGGCTCCAGACTCTGCGCTCCGTGCTCTGCGCTCCAGGCTCCGGGCTCTGGGCTCCAGTCTCTGTGTTCCTGGCTCCAGACACCGGGCTCTGGGCTCTGGGCTCTGGACTCCATGCTCCATGCTCCAGGCTCGGTGATTTGGGCTCCGGGCTCTGGGCTCCGTGCTCCAGGTTCAGTGCTCTGGGCTCCAGGCTCCGGGCTCCAGGCTCCATGTTCCTGGCTCCGGACTCTGCGCTCTGTGCTCCGGGCTCCAGACTCTGGGATCTGGGATCCGTGTTCCTGGATCCAGACTCTGTGCTCCATGCTCTGTGCTTCGGGCTCCTGGCTCCGGGCTCTGTGCTCCTAGCTCCATGCTCTGTACTCCCGGCTCTGAGCTCTGTGCTTCGTGCTCTGAGCACCAGGCTCCATGCTCCAGGCTCCAGGCTCCAGGCTCTGTGCTCCTGGCTCCAGACTCCAGGCTCCGGGCTCCGGGCTCTGGGCTCCGGGCTCTGTGTTACTGGCTCCGGACTCTGGGCTCCGTGCTCCTGGCTCCAAACTCCAGGCTCCGGGCTCTGTGCTCCAGGTTCAGTGCTCAATACTCCGTGCTCTGTGCTCCAGGCTCCGGACTCCATGCTCCACGCTCTGGGCTCCATGCTCCATGCTCCCAGCTCCGCACTTCGTGCTCCGGTCTCCGGGCTCCGTGCTCTGTGCTCCATGCTCCTGGCTCTGGGCTCCAGGCTCTGTGCTCTGTGCTACGTGCTCCAGGTTCTGTGCTTTGAGCTCCACGCTCCATGCTCCATGCTCCAGGCTCCATACTCCGGGCTCCATGCTCCAGGCTCTGGGCTCCGGGCTCCGGACTCTGGGCTCCATGCTCCACATTCCTGGCTCCAGGATCTGTGCTCCGTGCTCCAGGCTCCATGCTTTGTGCTTCTTCGTGCTCTGTGCTCTGAGCTCGGAGCTCCATGCTCCATGCTCCAGGCACTGTGCTCTGTGTTCCGCACTCCGGGCTCTGGGCTCGGGCTCCATGTTCCTGGCTCTGGACTCCAGGCTCCGGGCTCTGCTCCGGGTTCAGTGCTCCATGCTCTGGGCTCCGTGCTCCGGGTCTGGGCTATTGGCTTTGTGCTCCATGCTCCAGGCATCTTTGCTGCATGCTCTGGGCTCCAGACTCTTTGCTCCCAGATCAGGGCTCCAGACTCTGTGCTCTGCACTCTGGGCTCCATGCTCCATGCTCCCAGCTCGGGGCTTCATGCTCCGTTCTCCGGGCTCTGTGCTCCAGGCTCTGGGCTCGGTGCTCCAGGTTCAGTGCTTCATGCTCCTGGCTCTGGGCTCCATGCTCCCAGCTCCATGCTCTGTGCTGCACACTCCAGGCTATGTGCTTCTGGCTCCGGTCTCCTGTCTCTGTGCTCCATTCTCCTGGCTGCTTGCACCGTGCTCCAGGCTCCAGGCTTTGTGCTCCAGGCTCCGTGCTCCACACTCCAGGCTCCAGACTCTGTGCTCCCGGCTCTGGGCTCCATGCTGCATGCTACATGCTCCAGGCTCTATGCTCCCAGCTTCATGCTCTGTGCTCCGGGCTCCGGGCTCTGTGATCCGGACTCCGGGCTCTGTGATCCATGCTCCGTGCTAAATGCTGCATGCTGCGTGCTCCATGATCCAGACTCCGGGCTCCAGGCTCCAGGCTCCGGGCTCTGTACTCCGGGCTCCACACTTGTGCTCCAGGCTCCATGCTCTGTGCTCCAGGCTCTGGGCTCTGTGCTCCCGGCTCCAGGCTCTGGGCTCTGGGCTCCATGCTCCATGCTCTGTGCTGCATGCTCTGTGCTCCAGAATCCATACTCCGGGCTCCGGGCTCTGTGCTCCGGGCTCAGTGCTCCATGCTGCATGCTCCGTGCTCCAGGCTCCAGGCTCAGAACTCCATGCTCTGTGCTCTGTGCTCCGAGTTCCGGGGTCCAAGCTGCATGCTCCATGCTCTGGGCTGCGTGCTCTGGGCTCCTTTCACCGTACTCCAGGCTACGGGCACAATGTTCCTGGCTCGGGACTCCATGCTCCATGTTCCATGCTCCGTGCTCCGGTCTCCAGGCTCCGTGTTTCTGGCTCCGTGCTCCCCACTTTGCATTCCATTCTCCTGGCTATGTGCACCATGACCCCGGCTCTGGGATCTGGGCTCCCAGCTCCGTGCTCTGTGCTCTGGCCTCCAGATTACGTGCTTCCGGCTCAGGTCTCCTGGTTTCACTGGTTTAAACTGGATTAAACGGATAAAATCGGACTGTACTGGTGTAAACTGGTTTAAACCGGATAAAACTGGACTGAACCGGTTTAGACCGGTTTAAACCAGATAAAACCGGACTGAACCAGTTTAAACCGGTTTAAACCGGATAAAACTGGACTGAACCGGTTTAAACTGGATTAAACCGGATAAAGCCGGACTGAACCGGTTTCAAGCGGATTAAACTGGATAAAACCGGACTGAACCGATTTAAACGGGACAAAAGCGGATTACACTGGACTGAACCGGTTTCAACTGGATTAACCCGGATAAAACAGGACGGAACTGCTTAAAAGTGGATAAAACCGGACTGAACCAGATAAAACCGGATTGAACCGGTTTAAACTGGTTTAATCCGGAGAGAACCAACTGAACCAGTTTATACCGGTTTAAACCTGATAGAACCGGATTGAACCAGTTTAAACCGGTTTAAACCAGATTGAACCGGTTTAAAACAGATAACAAGGGATAGAACCGGTTTAAATCTGTTTAAACTGGATAAAACAGGATAGGACAGGTTTAAGCTGGATAAAACCGGATTGAACCGGGTTTAACTAGCTTAAAACGGATAGAAACGGATTGAACCGGTTTAAACCTGTTTAAATCGGATAGAGCCGGAATGAACCGGCTTAAACCGGATAAAACCGGATTGAACCGGTTTACACCTGTTTAAACCGGATAGAACAAAAATGAACCGGTATAAACTGGATAAAACCGGATAGAAACGGTATAAACGAGATAAAACCGGATAAAACCGGATAGAAACGGTATAAACCAGATAAAACCTGATAAAACCGGATAGAACCAGATAAAACCGGATAAAACCGGATAGAACCTGATAGAACCGGTTTAAACCGGATAAAACTGGATTGAACAGGTTTAAACTGGATAAAACCGGATTGAACCGGTTTAAACTGGTTTAAACCGGATAAAACCGGAATGAACCGGTTTAAACCGGATAAAACCGGACTGAACCGGTTTAAACCGGATAAAACCGGATTGAACCGTTTCAAACCGGTTTTAACCGGATAAAACAGGAATGAACAGGTTTAAACCGGATAAAACCGGATTGAACCGGTTTAAACCGGATAAAACCGGATTGAACTGGTTTAAATTGGTTTCAACCGGATAGAACTGGATAGAACCGGTTTAAACTGGATAAAACCGGATTGAACCGGCTTAAACCGGTTTAAACCGGATAAAACCGGATTGAACCGGTTCAAACTGGTTTAAACCGGATCAAACCGGAATGAACCGGTTTAAACCGGATAAAACCGGATTGAACCAGCTTAAACCGGTTTAAACCGGATAAAACCGGATTGAACTGGTTCACACCGGTTTAAACCGGATAAAACCGGAATGAACTGGTTTAAACAGGTTTAAAAGGGATAGAACCGGATAGAAACGGTATAAACCGGATAAAACCGGATTGAACCGCTGTAAACCGGTTGAAACCAGATAAAAACGGATTGAAAGGGTTTAAACCGGTTTAAACTGGATAAAACCGGAATGAACCGGCTGAAACAGGTCTAAACCAGATAAAACCCGATTGAACAGGCTTAAACTGGTAATAAACAGCATAGAACTGGTTTAAACCGGATAAACCCAGATTGAACCGGTTTAAACCGGTTTAAACCGGATAAAAGCAGACTGAACTGGTTTAAACCGTATAAAACCAGATTGAACCGGTTTAAACCGGTTTCAACTGTATAGAACCGGAAAGAACCGGTTTAAACCGGATAAAACAGGATTGAACTTGTTTAAACCGGAAAAAACCGGATTGAACCGGTTAAACTGGTTTCAACTGGATAGAACCGGATAGAACCGGTTTAAACTGTATAAAACCGGATTGAACCGGCTTAAACCGTTTTAAACCGGATTAAACCGGATCGAACCGGATCAAACCGGTTTAAACCGGATAAAACCGGAATGAACTGGTTTAAACCGGTTTAAAACGGAGAGAACCAGATAGATACGGTTTAAACTGGGTAAAACCGGATTGAACTGGATTAAACCGGTTTAAAACGGATAAAACCGGATTGAACCAGTTTAATCCGGTTTAAACGAGATAGAAATGGATAGAACTGGTTTAAACCGGATAAAACCGGATTGAACCGGTTTGAACTGGTCTAAACCGGATAAAACCGGATTGAACTGGTTTCAACCGGTTTAAACCGGATAAAACAAGATTGAACCGGTTTAAACCGGATAAAACCGGATTGAACCAGCTTAAACCGGTTTAAACCGGATAAAACTGGGTTGAATCGGTTTAAACCGGATGAAATCGGATTGAACAGGTTTAAACCGGTTTAAACCGTATAGAACCGGTAAAACCGGTTGAAACTGGATAAAACCGGATTGATCCAGTTTAAACCGGTTTAAAAAGGATAAAACCGGATTGAACTGGTTTATACCGGTTTAAACCGGATAAAACCGGTTTAAACGGGATAAAACCAAATTGAACCAGTTTAAACCGGATAATACCAGATTGAACCGGTTTAAGCCGGATAAACCCAGATTAAACCGGTATAAACCGGTTTAAACCGGATAGAACCGGATATAACCGGTTTAAACTGGATAAAACCGGACTGAACCGGTTTAAATCGGTTTAAACCGGATAAAACCGGATTGAACTGGATTAAACCAGTTTATACTGGATAAACCGGATTGAATCGGTTAAAACCGGTTTAAACCGGATAAAACCAGATTGAACCGGTTTAAACTGGATAAAAGCAGATTGAACCGGTTTAAGCTGGTTTAAACCGGAGAAAACCGGATGGAACCGGCTTAAACCGGTTTCAACCGGAGAAAACCGGATTGAACCGGTTGAAACCGGTTTAAACCGGATATAAACGGATTGAAGCAGTTTAAACCGGTTTAAAACTGATAAAACCGGAATGAACCGGCCTAAACCTGTTTAAACCGGATAGGACCAGTTTAAACCGGATAAAACCGGATTGAACCGGATTAAACTGGTTTAAACCGGATAGAACCGGATTGAACCGGTTTTAACCGGAGACAACCGGATTGAACTGGTTTAAACCGGTTTCAACCGGATAGAACCAGATAGAACCGGTTTAAACTGTATAAAACCGGATTGAACCGGCTTAAACCGGTTTAAACCGGATAAAACCGGAATGAACTGGTTTAAACCGGATAAAAGCAGACTGAACCAGTTTAAACTGGATAAAAACGGATTGAACCGTTTCAAACCGGTTTGAATTGGATAAAACCGGATTGAACCGGTTTAATCCGGTTTAAACCAGATAAAAACTGATTGAACCGGTTTAAACCGGTTTAAACCGGATAAAACCGGAATGAACCGGCTCAAACCGGTTTAAACTGGATAGAACCAGTTTAAACCCGTTTAAACCGGATAAAACCGGATTGAACCGGTTTAAACGAGTTTAAACCGGATAAAACCGGATTGAAGTGGTTTAAACCGGATAGAACAGGTTTAAACCGGATAAAACCGGATTGAACCAGTTTAAACCAGTTTAAACCGGATAAAACCGGATTGATTCGGTTTAAACCGGTTTAAACCGGATAAAACCAGATTGAACCGGTTTAAACCGGTATAAAGCGGATAAAACCGGATTGAACTGGTTTAAACCGGATAAAACCGGATTGAAATGGTTTAAAATGGTTTAAACAGGATAGAACTGGATAGAACCGGTTCAAACCGGTTTAAACAGGATAGAACCGGATAGAATCGGTTTAAACCAGATAATACCGGATTGAACCGGTTTAAACCGGTTTAAACCAGATAAAACCGGATTGAACCGGATTAAACCGGATAAAACCGGAATGAACCGGTTTAAACTGGATAAAACCGGATTGAACCGGCTTAAACCGGTTTAGGCCGGATAAAACCAGATTGAACCGGTTTAAACCGCATAAAACCGGATTGAACCGGCTTAAACTGGTTTAAACCGGATAAAACCTGATTGAACCGGTTTAAACCGGTTTCAACAGGATAGAACCAGATAGAACCGGTTTAAACTGGATAAAACCGGATTGAACTGGCTTAAACCGGTTTAGGCCGGATAAAACCAGATTGAACCGGTTTAAACCAGTTTAAACCGGATAGAACCGGTTTCACCCGGATAAAACCGGATTGATCCGGTTTAAACCGGTTTAAACCGGATAAAACCGGATTGAACTGGATTAAACCGGTTTAAAACGGATAAAACCGGTTTAAACCGGATAAAACCAAATTGAACCAGTTTAAACGGGATAAAAGCAGATTGAACCGGTTTAAAACGGATAAAACCGGATTGAAACAGTTTAAACTGGTGTAAACCACATAGAAACAGATAGAACCGGTTTGAACCGGATAAAACCGGATCGAACCGGTTTAAACCGGTTTAAACCGGTTAAAACCGGATCGAACCGGCTTAAACCAGTTTAAACCGGATAAAACAAGATTGAACCGGTTTAATACACTTTCAACCAGATAGAACTGGATAGAACCAGTTTAAACAGATAAAACCGGATTGAACCGGTTTAAACCGGTTTAAACAAGATAAAATCGGAGTGAACCAGTTTAAACCGGATAAAACCAGATTGAACCGGTTTAAACCGGATAAAACCGGATCGAACCGGCTTAAACCGGTTTAAACCGGATAAAACCGGATCGAACCGGTTTAAACCGGATTAAACCAGATTGAACCGGTTTAAACGGATAAAACCGGATAGAACCGGTATAAACCGGATCAAACCGGATTGAACTGGTTTAAACCACTTTAAATAGGATAGAACCGGATACAACCGGTTTAATCTGGTTTAAACAGGATAGAAATGGATAGAACCGGTTTAAACCGTGTAAAACTGGATTCAACCAGTTTAAAGCGGTTTAAACCGGATACAACCAGATTGAACCAGTTTAAACCGGATAAAACTGGATTGAATCAGTTTAAACCCTTTTTAACCGGATAAAAACGGATTGAACCAGTTTAAACCGTTTTAAACCGGATAAAATCGGATTGAACCAGTTTAAAGCGGTTTAAAACGGATCAAACCAGATTGAACCGGTTAAAACAGGATAAAACCGGATTGAACCGGTTTAAACTGGTTTAAACCGGATAAAAACGGAATGAACCACTTTAAACAGGTTTAAACCAGATAGAACCGGATTGAACCGGTTTAAACCGGTTTCAACAGGATAGAACAGATAGAACCGGTTTAAACTGGATAAAACTGGATTGAACCGTCTTAAACCGTTTTAAACAGGATAAAACCGGATTGAACCGGTTCAAACCGGTTTAAACCGGATAAAACCGGAATGAACCAATTTAAGCCGGATAAAAACATATTGAACCAGTTTAAACCGGTTTCAACCGGATAAAACCAGACTGAACCGGTTTAAACTGGATAAAACCGGATTGAACCAGTTTAATACGGTTTCAACCGGATAGAACCAGATTAAACCGGATAAAACCGGATTGAAACGGTTTAAACCGGTTTCAACTGGATAGAACCGGATAGAACCGGTTTAAACCGGATAAAACCGGATTGAACCGGTTTAAATCAGTTTAAATCGGATAGAACCAGTTTAACCCGGAAAAAACCGGATTGATCCGGTTTACACCAGTTTAAACCGGATAAAACCGGATTGAACTTGATTAAACCGGTTTAAACCGGATAAAACCAAATTGAACCAGCTTAAACCGGATAAAACCAGATTGAACCGGTTTAAAACGGATAAAACCGGATTGTACCAGTTTAAACTGGTTTAAACCAGATAGAAACAGATAGAAACGGTTTGAACCGGATAAAACCGGATCGAACCGGTTTAAACCGGTTTAAACCGGTTAAAACCGGATTGAACCGGTTTAAACCGGTTTAAACAGGATAAAACCGGATTGAACTTGTTTATACCGGTTTAAACTGGATAAAACTGGTTTAAACGGGATAAAACCAAATTGAACCAGTTTAAACCGGATAATACCAGATTGAACCGGTTTAAGCCAGATAAAACCGGATAAAACCGGATTGAAGCTTTTTAAACCGGATAAAACAGTTTTGAACTAGTTTAAACCGGATAAAACCGGATTGAACCGGTTTAAGCCGGATAAAACCGGATTGAACCGGTTTAAACCGGATTCAACTGGATAGAACCGGATAGGACCGGTTCAACCCGGATAAAACCGGATTGATCCGGTTTAAACCGGTTTAAACCGGATAGAACTGGATTAAACCGGTTTAAAACGGATAAAACCGGTTTAAACCGGATAAAACCAAATTGAACCAGTTTAAAAGGGATAAAATCAGATTGAACCGTTTTAAACCGGATAAAACCAGAATGAACCGTTTAAAGCCGGATAAAGACATATTGAAACGTTATAAACAGGTTTCAACTGGATAAAACCAGACTGAACCGGTTTAAACTGGATAAAACCGGATTGAACCGGTTTAAACCGGATTCAACTGGATAGAACCGGATAGAACAGGTTTAAACCGGATAAAACCGGATTGAACCGGTTTAAACCAGTTGAAACCACATAGAAACAGATAGAACTGGTTTGAACCGGATAAAACCGGATCGAACCGGTTTAAACCGGTTTAAACCAGTTAAAACCGGATCGAACCGGCTTAAACCGGTTTAAACCGGATAAAACAAGATTGAACCGGTTTAATACAGTTTCAACCAGATAGAACCGGATAGAACCAGTTTAAACCGGTTTAAACAAGATAAAATCGGATTGAACCAGTTTAAACCGGATAAAACCAAATTGAACCGGTTTAAACCGGATAAAACCGGATCGAACCGGTTTAAACCGGATAAAACCGGATCGAACCAGTTTAAACCGGATTAAACCAGATTGAACCGGTTTAAACGGATAAAACCGGATAGAACCGGTTTAAACCGGATCAAACCGGATTGAACAGGTTTAAACCGGTTTAAATAGGATAGAACTGGATAGAACCGGTTTAAACTGGTTTAAACAGTATAGAAATGGATAGAACTGGTTTAAACCGTATAAACTCGGTTTCAACCAGTTTAAAGCGGTTTAAACCGGATACAACCAGATTGAACCGGTTTAAACCGGATAAAACTGGATTGAATCAGTTTAAACCCTTTTAAACCGGATAAAAACGAATTGAACCAGTTTAAACCGGTTTAAACCGGATAAAACCGGATTGAACCAGTTCAAACTGGTTTAAAACGGATAAAACCGGATTGAACCGGTTTAAACCAGTTTCAACAGGATAGAACCAGATAGAACTGGTTTAAACTGGATAAAACCGGATCGAACCGGCTTAAACCGGTTTAAACCGGATAAAACCAGATTGAACCGGTTTAATACAGTTTCAACCGAATATAACCGGTTTAAACCGGATAAAACTGGATTGAATCAGTTTAAACCCTTTTGAACCGGATAAAAACGAATTGAACCAGTTTAAACCGGTTTAAACCGGATAAAACCGGATTGAACCAGTTTAAAGCGGTTTAAAACGGATAAAACCAGATTGAACCGGTTTAAACCGGATAAAACCGCATTGCACCGGCTTAAACCGGTTTAAACTGGATAAAACCGGACTGAACCGGTTTAATCCGTATAAAATCGGATTGAACTGGTTTAAACCGGTTTACACCAGATAAAACCGGATTGAACCGGTTTAAACCGGTTTAAACCGGATAAAACAGGATTGAACCGGTTTAAAACGGTTTAAACCGGATAAAACCAGATTGAACCGGTTGAAAACGAATAAACCCGGATTGAACTGGTTTAAACCGGATAAAACCGGATCGAACCGGGTTAAACCGGTTTAAACCGGATACAACCGGATCGAACCGGTTTAAACCGGTTTGAGCGGGAAAAAAACAGATCGAACCGGTTTAAACCGGTTTAAAGTGGTTAAAACTGGATCGAACCAGCTTAAACCGGTTTAAACCGGATAAAACCGGAATGAACCACTTTAAACAGGTTTAAACCAGATAGAACCGCAGAGAACCGGTTTCAACCGGTTTCAAACGGATTGAAACGGATAGGACCAGTTTAAACCAGATAAACCCGGATTGAAATGGTTTAAAATGGTTTAAACAGGATAGAACTGGATAGAACCGGTTCAAACCGGTTTAAACAGGATAGAACCGGATAGAATCGGTTTAAACCAGATAATACCGGATTGAACCGGTTTAAACCGGTTTAAACCGGATAAAACCGGATTGAACCGGATTAAACCGGATAAAACCGGAATGAACCGGTTTAAACTGGATAAAACCGGATTGAACCGGCTTAAACCGGTTTAGGCCGGGTAAAACCAGATTGAACCGGTTTAAACCGCATAAAACCGGATTGAACCGGCTTAAACTGGTTTAAACCGGATAAAACCTGATTGAACCGGTTTAAACCGGTTTCAACAGGATAGAACCAGATAGAACCGGTTTAAACTGGATAAAACCGGATTGAACTGGCTTAAACCGGTTTAGACCGGATAAAACCAGATTGAACCGGTTTAAACCGGATAAAACCGGATTGAACTGGCTTAAACCGGTTTAAACTGGATAAAACCGGAATGAACCAGTTTAAGCCGGATAAAAACGTATTGAAACGGTATAAACCGGTTTCAACCGGATAAGACCAGACTGAACCGGTTTAAACTGGATAAAACCGGATTGAACTGGTTTAAACCGGATTAATTTGGATAGAACCGGATAGAACCGGTTTAAACCGTATAAAACCGGATTGAACCGGTTTAAACCAGTTTAAACCGGATAGAACTGGTTTCACCCGGATAAAACCGGATTGATCCGGTTTAAACCGGTTTAAACCGGATAAAACCGGATTGAACTCGATTAAACCGGTTTAAAACGGATAAAACCGGTTTAAACCGGATAAAACCAAATTGAACCAGTTTAAACGGGATAAAAGCAGATTGAACCGGTTTAAAACGGATAAAACCGGATTGAAACAGTTTAAACCGGTTTAAACCACATAGAAACAGATAGAACCGGTTTGAACCGGATAAAACCGGATCGAACCGGTTTAAACCGGTTTAAACCGGTTAAAACCGGATCGAACCGGCTTAAACCAGTTTAAACCGGATAAAACAAGATTGAACCGGTTTAATACACTTTCAACCAGATAGAACTGGATAGAACCAGTTTAAACAGATAAAACCGGATTGAACCGGTTTAAACCGGTTTAAACAAGATAAAATCGGAGTGAACCAGTTTAAACCGGATAAAACCAGATTGAACCGGTTTAAACCGGATAAAACCGGATCGAACCGGCTTAAACCGGTTTAAACCGGATAAAACCGGATCGAACCGGTTTAAACCGGATTAAACCAGATTGAACCGGTTTAAACGGATAAAACCGGATAGAACCGGTATAAACCGGATCAAACCGGATTGAACTGGTTTAAACCAGTTTAAATAGGATAGAACCGGATACAACCGGTTTAAACTGGTTTAAACAGGATAGAAATGGATAGAACCGGTTTAAACCGTGTAAAACTGGATTCAACCAGTTTAAAGCGGTTTAAACCGGATACAACCAGATTGAACCAGTTTAAACCGGATAAAACTGGATTGAATCAGTTTAAACACTTTTTAACCGGATAAAAACGGATTGAACCAGTTTAAACCGTTTTAAACCGGATAAAATCGGATTGAACCAGTTTAAAGCGGTTTAAAACGGATCAAACCAGATTGAACCGGTTAAAACAGGATAAAACCGGATTGAACCGGTTTAAACTGGTTTAAACCGGATAAAAACGGAATGAACCACTTTAAACAGGTTTAAACCAGATAGAACCGGATTGAACCGGTTTAAACCGGTTTAAACAGGATAAAACCGGATTGAACTGGTTTATACCGGTTTAAACCGGATAAAACTGGTTTAAACGGGATAAAACCAAATTGAACCAGTTTAAACCGGATAATACCAGATTGAACCGGTTTAAGCCAGATAAAACCGGATTGAAGCTTTTTAAACCGGATAAAACAGTTTTGAACTAGTTTAAACCGGATAAAACCGGATTGAACCGGTTTAAGCCGGATAAAACCGGATTGAACCGGTTTAAACCGGATTCAACTGGATAGAACCGGATAGGACCGGTTCAACCCGGATAAAACCGGATTGATCCGGTTTAAACCGGTTTAAACCGGATAAAACCGGATAGAACTGGATTAAACCGGTTTAAAACGGATAAAACCGGTTTAAACCGGATAAAACCAAATTGAACCAGTTTAAAAGGGATAAAATCAGATTGAACCGTTTTAAACCGGATAAAACCAGAATGAACCGGTTAAAGCCGGATAAAGACATATTGAAATGGTATAAACCGGTTTGAACTGGATAAAACCAGACTGAACCGGTTTAAACTGGATAAAACCGGATTGAACCGGTTTAAACCGGATTCAACTGGATAGAACCGGATAGAACAGGTTTAAACCGGATAAAACCGGATTGAACCGGTTTAAACCAGTTTAAACCACATAGAAACAGATAGAACTGGTTTGAACTGGATAAAACCGGATCGAACCGGTTTAAACCGGTTTAAACCAGTTAAAACCGGATCGAACCGGCTTAAACCGGTTTAAACCGGATAAACCAAGATTGAACCGGTTTAATACAGTTTCAACCAGATAGAACCGGATAGAACCAGTTTAAACCGGTTTAAACAAGATAAAATCGGATTGAACCAGTTTAAACCGGATAAAACCAAATTGAACCGGTTTAAACCGGATAAAACCGGATCGAACCGGTTTAAACCGGATAAAACCGGATCGAACCAGTTTAAACCGGATTAAACCAGATTGAACCGGTTTAAACGGATAAAACCGGATAGAACCGGTTTAAACCGGATCAAACCGGATTGAACAGGTTTAAACCGGTTTAAATAGGATAGAACTGGATAGAACCGGTTTAAACTGGTTTAAACAGTATAGAAATGGATAGAACTGGTTTAAACCGTATAAACTCGGTTTCAACCAGTTTAAAGCGGTTTAAACCGGATACAACCAGATTGAACCGGTTTAAACCGGATAAAACTGGATTGAATCAGTTTAAACCCTTTCAAACCGGATAAAAACGAATTGAACCAGTTTAAACCGGTTTAAACCGGATAAAACCGGATTGAACCAGTTCAAACTGGTTTAAAACGGATAAAACCGGATTGAACCGGTTTAAACCAGTTTCAACAGGATAGAACCAGATAGAACTGGTTTAAACTGGATAAAACCGGATCGAACCGGCTTAAACCGGTTTAAACAGGATAAAACCAGATTGAACCGGTTTAATACAGTTTCAACCGGATATAACCGGTTTAAACCGGATAAAACTGGATTGAATCAGTTTAAACCCTTTTGAACCGGATAAAAACGAATTGAACCAGTTTAAACCGGTTTAAACCGGATAAAACCGGATTGAACCAGTTTAAAGCGGTTTAAAACGGATAAAACCAGATTGAACCGGTTTAAACTGGATAAAACCGCATTGCACCGGCTTAAACCGGTTTAAACTGGATAAAACCGGACTGAACCTGTTTAATCCATATAAAATCGGATTGAACTGGTTTAAACCGGTTTACACCAGATAAAACCGGATTGAACCGGTTTAAACCGGTTTAAACCGGATAAAACAGGATTGAACCGGTTTAAAACGGTTTAAACCGGATAAAACCAGATTGAACCGGTTGAAAACGAATAAACCCGGATTGAACTGGTTTAAACCGGATAAAACCGGATCGAACCGGGTTAAACCGGTTTAAACCGGATACAACCGGATCGAACCGGTTTAAACCGGTTTGAGCGGGAAAAAAACAGATCGAACCGGTTTAAACCGGTTTAAAGTGGTTAAAACTGGATCGAACCAGCTTAAACCGGTTTAAACCGGATAAAACCGGAATGAACCACTTTAAACAGGTTTAAACCAGATAGAACCGCAGAGAACCGGTTTCAACCGGTTTCAAACGGATTGAAACGGATAGAACCAGTTTAAACCAGATAAACCCGGATTGAAATGGTTTAAAATGGTTTAAACAGGATAGAACTGGATAGAACCGGTTCAAACCGGTTTAAACAGGATAGAACTGGATAGAATCGGTTTAAACCAGATAATACCGGATTGAACCGGTTTAAACCGGTTTAAACCGGATAAAACCGGATTGAACCGGATTAAACCGGATAAAACCGGAATGAACCGGTTTAAACTGGATAAAACCGGATTGAACCGGCTTAAAACCGGTTTAGGCCGGATAAAACCAGATTGAACCGGTTTAAACCGCATAAAACCGGATTGAACCGGCTTAAACTGGTTTAAAACCGGATAAAACCTGATTGAACCGGTTTAAACCGGTTTCAACAGGATAGAACCAGATAGAACCGGTTTAAACTGGATAAAACCGGATTGAACTGGCTTAAACCGGTTTAGGCCGGATAAAACCAGATTGAACCGGTTTAAACCGGATAAAACCGGATTGAACTGGCTTAAACCGGTTTAAACTGGATAAAACCGGAATGAACCAGTTTAAGCCGGATAAAAACGTATTGAAACGGTATAAACCGGTTTCAACCGGATAAAACCAGACTGAACCGGTTTAAACTGGATAAAACCGGATTGAACCGGTTTAAACCGGATTCATTTGGATAGAACCGGATAGAACCGGTTTAAACCGTATAAAACCGGATTGAACCGGTTTAAACCAGTTTAAACCGGATAGAACCGGTTTCACCCGGATAAAACCGGATTGATCCGGTTTAAACCGGTTTAAACCGGATAAAACCATATTGAACCAGTTTAAACGGGATAAAAGCAGATTGAACCGGTTTAAAACGGATAAAACCGGATTGAAACAGTTTAAACCGGTGGAAACCACATAGAAACAGATAGAACCGGTTTGAACCGGATAAAACCGGATCGAACCGGTTTAAACCGGTTAAAACCGGATCGAACCGGCTTAAACCAGTTTAAACCGGATAAAACAAGATTGAACCGGTTTAATACACTTTCAACCAGATAGAACAGGATAGAACCAGTTTAAACAGATAAAACCGGATTGAACCGGTTTAAACCGGTTTAAACAAGATAAAATCGGAGTGAACCAGTTTAAACCGGATAAAACCAGATTGAACCGGTTTAAACCGGATAAAACCGGATCGAACCGGCTTAAACCGGTTTAAACCGGATAAAACCGGATCGAACCGGTTTAAACCGGATTAAACCAGATTGAACCGGTTTAAACGGATAAAACCGGATAGAACCGGTATAAACCGGATCAAACCGGATTGAACTGGTTTAAACCAGTTTAAATAGGATAGAACCGGATACAACCGGTTTAAACTGGTTTAAACAGGATAGAAATGGATAGAACCGGTTTCAACCGTGTAAAACTTGATTCAACCAGTTTAAAGCGGTTTAAACCGGATACAACCAGATTGAACCAGTTTAAACCGGATAAAACTGGATTGAATCAGTTTAAACCCTTTTTAACCGGATAAAAATGGATTGAACCAGTTTAAACCGTTTTAAACCGGATAAAATCGGATTGAACCAGTTTAAAGCGGTTTAAAACGGTTCAAACCAGATTGAACCGGTTAAAACCGGATAAAACCGGATTGAACCGGCTTAAACCGGTTTCAAGTTAATAAAACCGGACTGAACCGGTTTAAACCGGATAAAACCAGATTGAACCGGTTAAAACAGGATAAAACCGGATTGAACCGGTTTAAACTGGTTTAAACTGGATAAAACCGGAATGAACCACTTTAAACAGGTTTAAACCAGATAGAACCGGATTGAACCGGTTTAAACCGGTTTCAACAGGATAGAACCAGATAGAACCGGTTTAAACTGGATAAAACTGGATTGAACCGTCTTAAACCGTTTTAAACTGGATAAAACCGGATTGAACCGGTTCAAACCGGTTTAAACCGGATAAAACCGGAATGAACCAGTTTAAGCCGGATAAAAACATATTGAACCAGTTTAAACCGGTTTCAACCGGATAAAACCAGACTGAACCGGTTTAAACTGGATAAAACCGGATTGAACCAGTTTAATACGGTTTCAACCGGATAGAACCAGATTAAACCGGATAAAACCGGATTGAAACGGTTTAAACCGGTTTCAACTGGATAGAACCGGATAGAACTGGTTTAAACCGGATAAAACCGGATTGATCCGGTTTACACCAGTTTAAACCGGATAAAACCGGATTGAACTTGATTAAACCGGTTTAAACCGGATAAAACCAAATTGAACCAGCTTAAACCGGATAAAACCAGATTGAACCGGTTTAAAACGGATAAAACCGGATTGTACCAGTTTAAACTGGTTTAAACCAGATAGAAACAGATAGAAACGGTTTGAACCGGATAAAACCGGATCGAACCGGTTTAAACCGGTTTAAACCGGTTAAAACCGGATTGAACCGGTTTAAACCGGTTTAAACAGGATAAAACCGGATTGAACTGGTTTATACCGGTTTAAACCGGATAAAACTGGTTTAAACGGGATAAAACCAAATTGAACCAGTTTAAACCGGATAATACCAGATTGAACCGGTTTAAGCCAGATAAAACCGGATAAAACCGGATTGAAGCTTTTGAAACTGGATAAAACAGTTTTGAACTAGTTTAAACCGGATAAAACCGGATTGAACCGGTTTAAGCCGGATAAAACCGGATTGAACCGGTTTAAACCGGATTCAACTGGATAGAACCGGATAGGACCGGTTCAACCCGGATAAAACCGGATTGATCCGGTTTAAACCGGTTTAAACCGGATAAAACCGGATAGAACTGGATTAAACCGGTTTAAAACGGATAAAACCGGTTTAAACCGGATAAAACCAAATTGAACCAGTTTAAAAGGGATAAAATCAGATTGAACCGTTTTAAACCAGATAAAACCAGAATGAACCGGTTAAAGCCGGATAAAGACATATTGAAATGGTATAAACCGGTTTGAACTGGATAAAACCAGACTGAACCGGTTTAAACTGGATAAAACCGGATTGAACCGGTTTAAACCGGATTCAACTGGATAGAACCGGATAGAACAGGTTTAAACCGGATAAAACCGGATTGAACCGGTTTAAACCAGTTTAAACCACATAGAAACAGATAGAACTGGTTTGAACCGGATAAAACCGGATCGAACCGGTTTAAACCGGTTTAAACCAGTTAAAACCGGATCGAACCGGCTTAAACCGGTTTAAACTGGATAAAACAAGATTGAACCGGTTTAATACAGTTTCAACCAGATAGAACCGGATAGAACCAGTTTAAACCGGTTTAAACAAGATAAAATCGGATTGAACCAGTTTAAACCGGATAAAACCAAATTGAACCGGTTTAAACCGGATAAAACCGGATCGAACCGGTTTAAACCGGATAAAACCGGATCGAACCAGTTTAAACCGGATTAAACCAGATTGAACCGGTTTAAACGGATAAAACCGGATAGAACCGGTTTAAACCGGATCAAACCGGATTGAACAGGTTTAAACCGGTTTAAATAGGATAGAACTGGATAGAACCGGTTTAAACTGGTTTAAACAGTATAGAAATGGATAGAACTGGTTTAAACCGTATAAACTCGGTTTCAACCAGTTTAAAGCGGTTTAAACCGGATACAACCAGATTGAACCGGTTTAAACCGGATAAAACTGGATTGAATCAGTTTAAACCCTTTTAAACCGGATAAAAATGAATTGAACCAGTTTAAACCGGTTTAAACCGGATAAAACGGGATTGAACCAGTTCAAACTGGTTTAAAACGGATAAAACCGGATTGAACCGGTTTAAACCAGTTTCAACAGGATAGAACCAGATAGAACTGGTTTAAACTGGATAAAACCGGATCGAACCGGCTTAAACCGGTTTAAACCGGATAAAACCAGATTGAACCGGTTTAATACAGTTTCAACCGGATATAACCGGTTTAAACCGGATAAAACTGGATTGAATCAGTTTAAACCCTTTTGAACCGGATAAAAACGAATTGAACCAGTTTAAACCGGTTTCAACCGGATAAAACCGGATTGAACCAGTTTAAAGCGGTTTTAAAACGGATAAAACCAGATTGAACCGGTTTAAACCAGATAAAACCGCATTGCACCGGCTTAAACCGGTTTAAACTGGATAAAACCGGACTGAACCGGTTTAATCCGTATAAAATCGGATTGAACTGGTTTAAACCGGTTTACACCAGATAAAACCGGATTGAACCGGTTTAAACCGGTTTAAACCGGATAAAACAGGATTGAACCGGTTTAAAACGGTTTAAACCGGATAAAACCAGATTGAACCGGTTGAAAACGAATAAACCCGGATTGAACTGGTTTAAACCGGATAAAACCGGATCGAACCGGGTTAAACCGGTTTAAACCGGATACAACCGGATCGAACCGGTTTAAACCGGTTTGAGCGGGAAAAAAACAGATCGAACCGGTTTAAACCGGTTTAAAGTGGTTAAAACTGGATCGAACCAGCTTAAACCGGTTTAAACCGGATAAAACCGGAATGAACCACTTTAAACAGGTTTAAACCAGATAGAACCGCATAGAACCGGTTTCAACCGGTTTCAAACGGATTGAAACGGATAGAACCAGTTTAAACCAGATAAACCCGGATTGAAATGGTTTAAAATGGTTTAAACAGGATAGAACTGGATAGAACCGGTTCAAACCGGTTTAAACAGGATAGAACCGGATAGAATCGGTTTAAACCAGATAATACCGGATTGAACCGGTTTAAACCGGTTTAAACCGGATAAAACCGGATTGAACCGGATTAAACCGGATAAAACCGTAATGAACCGGTTTAAACTGGATAAAACCGGATTGAACCGGCTTAAACCGGTTTAGGCCGGATAAAACCAGATTGAACCGGTTTAAACCGCATAAAACCGGATTGAACCGGCTTAAACTGGTTTAAACCGGATAAAACCTGATTGAACCGGTTTAAACCGGTTTCAACAGGATAGAACCAGATAGAACCGGTTTAAACTGGATAAAACCGGATTGAACTGGCTTAAACCGGTTTAGGCCGGATAAAACCAGATTGAACCGGTTTAAACCGGATAAAACCGGATTGAACTGGCTTAAACCGGTTTAAACTGGATAAAACCGGAATGAACCAGTTTAAGCCGGATAAAAACGTATTGAAACGGTATAAACCGGTTTCAACCGGATAAAACCAGACTGAACCGGTTTAAACTGGATAAAACCGGATTGAACCGGTTTAAGCCGGATTCATTTGGATAGAACCGGATAGAACCGGTTTAAACCGTATAAAACCGGATTGAACCGGTTTAAACCAGTTTAAACCGGATAGAACCGGTTTCACCCGGATAAAACCGGATTGATCCGGTTTAAACCGGTTTAAACCGGATAAAACCGGATTGAACTGGATTAAACCGGTTTAAAACGGATAAAACCGGTTTAAACCGGATAAAACCAAATTGAACCAGTTTAAACGGGATAAAAGCAGATTGAACCGGTTTAAAACGGATAAAACCGGATTGAAACAGTTTAAACCGGTGGAAACCACATAGAAACAGATAGAACCGGTTTGAACCGGATAAAACCGGATCGAACCGGTTTAAACTGGTTTAAACCGGTTAAAACCGGATCGAACCGGCTTAAACCAGTTTAAACCGGATAAAACAAGATTGAACCGGTTTAATACACTTTCAACCAGATAGAACTGGATAGAACCAGTTTAAACAGATCAAACCGGATTGAACCGGTTTAAACCGGTTTAAACAAGATAAAATCGGAGTGAACCAGTTTAAACCGGATAAAACCAGATTGAACCGGTTTAAACCGGATAAAACCGGATCGAACCGGCTTAAACCGGTTTAAACCGGATAAAACCGGATCGAACCGGATTAAACCAGATTGAACCGGTTTAAACGGATAAAACCGGATAGAACCGGTATAAACCGGATCAAACCGGATTGAACTGGTTTAAACCAGTTTAAATAGGATAGAACCGGATACAACCGGTTTAAACTGGTTTAAACAGGATAGAAATGGATAGAACCGGTTTAAACCGTGTAAAACTGGATTCAACCAGTTTAAAGCGGTTTAAACCGGATACAACCAGATTGAACCAGTTTAAACCGGATAAAACTGGATTGAATCAGTTTAAACCCTTTTTAACCGGATAAAAACGGATTGAACCAGTTTAAACCGTTTTAAACCGGATAAAATCGGATTGAACCAGTTTAAAGCGGTTTAAAACGGATAAAACCAGATTGAACCGGTTAAAACCGGATAAAACCGGATTGAACCGGCTTAAACCGGTTTAAAGTGGATAAAACCGGACTGAACCGGTTTAAACCGGATAAAACCAGATTGAACCGGTTAAAACAGGATAAAACCGGATTGAACCGGTTTAAACTGGTTTAAACCGGATAAAACCGGAATGAACCACTTTAAACAGGTTTAAACCAGATAGAACCGGATTGAACCGGTTTAAACCGGTTTCAACAGGATAGAACCAGATAGAACCGGTTTAAACTGGATAAAACTGGATTGAACCGTCTTAAACCGTTTTAAACTGGATAAAACCGGATTGAACCGGTTCAAACCGGTTTAAACCGGATAAAACCGGAATGAACCAGTTTAAGCCGGATAAAAACATATTGAACCAGTTTAAACCGGTTTCAACCGGATAAAACCAGACTGAACCGGTTTAAACTGGATAAAATCGGATTGAACCGGTTTAATACGGTTTCAACCGGATAGAACCAGATTAAACCGGATAAAACCGGATTGAAACGGTTTAAACCGGTTTCAACTGGATAGAACCGGATAGAACCGGTTTAAACCGGATAAAACCGGATTGATCCGGTTTACACCAGTTTAAACCGGATAAAACCGGATTGAACTTGATTAAACCGGTTTAAACCGGATAAAACCAAATTGAACCAGCTTAAACCGGATAAAACCAGATTGAACCGGTTTAAAACGGATAAAACCGGATTGTACCAGTTTAAACTGGTTTAAACCAGATAGAAACAGATAGAAACGGTTTGAACCGGATAAAACCGGATCGAACCGGTTTAAACCGGTTTAAACCAGTTTAAACCGGATAAAACCAAATTGAACCGGTTTAAACCGGATAAAACCGGATCGAACCGGTTTAAACCGGATAAAACCGGATCGAACCAGTTTAAACCGGATTAAACCAGATTGAACCGGTTTAAACGGATAAAACCGGATAGAACCGGTTTAAACCGGATCAAACTGGATTGAACAGGTTTAAACCGGTTTAAATAGGATAGAACTGGATAGAACCGGTTTAAACTGGTTTAAACAGTATAGAAATGGATAGAACTGGTTTAAACCGTATAAACTCGGTTTCAACCAGTTTAAAGCGGTTTAAACCGGATACAACCAGATTGAACCGGTTTAAACTGGATAAAACTGGATTGAATCAGTTTAAACCCTTTTAAACCGGATAAAAACGAATTGAACCAGTTTAAACCGGTTTAAACCGGATAAAACCGGATTGAACCAGTTCAAACTGGTTTAAAACGGATAAAACCGGATTGAACCGGTTTAAACCAGTTTCAACAGGATAGAACCAGATAGAACTGGTTTAAACTGGATAAAACCGGATCGAACCGGCTTAAACCGGTTTAAACCGGATAAAACCAGATTGAACCGGTTTAATACAGTTTCAACAGGATATAACCGGTTTAAACCGGATAAAACTGGATTGAATCAGTTTAAACCCTTTTGAACCGGATAAAAACGAATTGAACCAGTTTAAACCGGTTTAAACCGGATAAAACCGGATTGAACCAGTTTAAAGCGGTTTAAAACGGATAAAACCAGATTGAACCGGTTTAAACCGGATAAAACCGCATTGCACCGGCTTAAACCGGTTTAAACAGGATAAAACCGGACTGAACCGGTTTAATCCGTATAAAATCGGATTGAACTGGTTTAAACCGGTTTACACCAGATAAAACCGGATTGAACCGGTTTAAACCGGTTTAAACCGGATAAAACAGGATTGAACCGGTTTAAAACGGTTTAAACCGGATAAAACCAGATTGAACCGGTTGAAAACGAATAAACCCGGATTGAACTGGTTTAAACCGGATAAAACCGGATCGAACCGGGTTAAACCGGTTTAAACCGGATACAACCGGATCGAACCGGTTTAAACCGGTTTGAGCGGGAAAAAAACAGATCGAACCGGTTTAAACCGGTTTAAAGTGGTTAAAACTGGATCGAACCAGCTTAAACCGGTTTAAACCGGATAAAACCGGAATGAACCACTTTAAACAGGTTTAAACTAGATAGAACCGCAGAGAACCGGTTTCAACCGGTTTCAAACGGATTGAAACGGATAGAACCAGTTTAAACCAGATAAACCCGGATTGAAATGGTTTAAAATGGTTTAAACAGGATAGAACTGGATAGAACCGGTTCAAACCGGTTTAAACAGGATAGAACTGGATAGAATCGGTTTAAACCAGATAATACCGGATTGAACCGGTTTAAACCGGTTTAAACCGGATAAAACCGGATTGAACCGGATTAAACCGGATAAAACCGGAATGAACCGGTTTAAACTGGATAAAACCGGATTGAACCGGCTTAAACCGGTTTAGGCCGGATAAAACCAGATTGAACCGGTTTAAACCGCATAAAACCGGATTGAACCGGCTTAAACTGGTTTAAACCGGATAAAACCTGATTGAACCGGTTTAAACCGGTTTCAACAGGATAGAACCAGATAGAACCGGTTTAAACTGGATAAAACCGGATTGAACTGGCTTAAACCGGTTTAGGCCGGATAAAACCAGATTGAACCAGTTTAAACCGGATAAAACCGGATTGAACTGGCTTAAACCGGTTTAAACTGGATAAAACCGGAATGAACCAGTTTAAGCCGGATAAAAACGTATTGAAACGGTATAAACCGGTTTCAACCGGATAAAACCAGACTGAACCGGTTTAAACTGGATAAAACCGGATTGAACCGGTTTAAACCGGATTCATTTGGATAGAACCGGATAGAACCGGTTTAAACCGTATAAAACCGGATTGAACCGGTTTAAACCAGTTTAAACCGGATAGAACCGGTTTCACCCGGATAAAACCGGATTGATCCGGTTTAAACCGGTTTAAACCGGATAAAACCAAATTGAACCAGTTTAAACGGGATAAAAGCAGATTGAACCGGTTTAAAACGGATAAAACCGGATTGAAACAGTTTAAACCGGTGGAAACCACATAGAAACAGATAGAACCGGTTTGAACCGGATAAAACCGGATCGAACCGGTTTAAACCGGTTAAAACCGGATCGAACCGGCTTAAACCAGTTTAAACCGGATAAAACAAGATTGAACCGGTTTAATACACTTTCAACCAGATAGAACAGGATAGAACCAGTTTAAACAGATAAAACCGGATTGAACCGGTTTAAACCGGTTTAAACAAGATAAAATCGGAGTGAACCAGTTTAAACCGGATAAAACCAGATTGAACCGGTTTAAACCGGATAAAACCGGATCGAACCGGCTTAAACCGGTTTAAACCGGATAAAACCGGATCGAACCGGTTTAAACCGGATTAAACCAGATTGAACCGGTTTAAACGGATAAAACCGGATAGAACCGGTATAAACCGGATCAAACCGGATTGAACTGGTTTAAACCAGTTTAAATAGGATAGAACCGGATACAACCGGTTTAAACTGGTTTAAACAGGATAGAAATGGATAGAACCGGTTTAAACCGTGTAAAACTTGATTCAACCAGTTTAAAGCGGTTTAAACCGGATACAACCAGATTGAACCAGTTTAAACCGGATAAAACTGGATTGAATCAGTTTAAACCCTTTTTAACCGGATAAAAATGGATTGAACCAGTTTAAACCGTTTTAAACCGGATAAAATCGGATTGAACCAGTTTAAAGCGGTTTAAAACGGATCAAACCAGATTGAACCGGTTAAAACCGGATAAAACCGGATTGAACCGGCTTAAACCGGTTTCAAGTTAATAAAACCGGACTGAACCGGTTTAAACCGGATAAAACCAGATTGAACCGGTTAAAACAGGATAAAACCGGATTGAACCGGTTTAAACTGGTTTAAACTGGATAAAACCGGAATGAACCACTTTAAACAGGTTTAAACCAGATAGAACCGGATTGAACCGGTTTAAACCGGTTTCAACAGGATAGAACCAGATAGAACCGGTTTAAACTGGATAAAACTGGATTGAACCGTCTTAAACCGTTTTAAACTGGATAAAACCGGATTGAACCGGTTCAAACCGGTTTAAACCGGATAAAACCGGAATGAACCAGTTTAAGCCGGATAAAAACATATTGAACCAGTTTAAACCGGTTTCAACCGGATAAAACCAGACTGAACCGGTTTAAACTGGATAAAATCGGATTGAACCGGTTTAATACGGTTTCAACCGGATAGAACCAGATTAAACCGGATAAAACCGGATTGAAACGGTTTAAACCGGTTTCAACTGGATAGAACCGGATAGAACCGGTTTAAACCGGATAAAACCGGATTGATCCGGTTTACACCAGTTTAAACCGGATAAAACCGGATTGAACTTGATTAAACCGGTTTAAACCGGATAAAACCAAATTGAACCAGCTTAAACCGGATAAAACCAGATTGAACCGGTTTAAAACGGATAAAACCGGATTGTACCAGTTTAAACTAGTTTAAACCAGATAGAAACAGATAGAAACGGTTTGAACCGGATAAAACCGGATCGAACCGGTTTAAACCGGTTTAAACCGGTTAAAACCGGATTGAACCGGTTTAAACCGGTTTAAACAGGATAAAACCGGATTGAACTGGTTTATACCGGTTTAAACCGGATAAAACTGGTTTAAACGGGATAAAACCAAATTGAACCAGTTTAAACCGGATAATACCAGATTGAACCGGTTTAAGCCAGATAAAACCGGATAAAACCGGATTGAAGCTTTTGAAACCGGATAAAACAGTTTTGAACTAGTTTAAACCGGATAAAACCGGATTGAACCGGTTTAAGCCGGATAAAACCGGATTGAACCGGTTTAAACCGGATTCAACTGGATAGAACCGGATAGGACCGGTTCAACCCGGATAAAACCGGATTGATCCGGTTTAAACCGGTTTAAACCGGATAAAACCGGATAGAACTGGATTAAACCGGTTTAAAACGGATAAAACCGGTTTAAACCGGATAAAACCAAATTGAACCAGTTTAAAAGGGATAAAATCAGATTGAACCGTTTTAAACCGGATAAAACCAGAATGAACCGGTTAAAGCCGGATAAAGACATATTGAAATGGTATAAACCGGTTTGAACTGGATAAAACCAGACTGAACCGGTTTAAACTGGATAAAACCGGATTGAACCGGTTTAAACCGGATTCAACTGGATAGAACCGGATAGAACAGGTTTAAACCGGATAAAACCTGATTGAACCGGTTTAAACCGGTTTCAACAGGATAGAACCAGATAGAACCGGTTTAAACTGGATAAAACCGGATTGAACTGGCTTAAACCGGTTTAGGCCGGATAAAACCAGATTGAACCGGTTTAAACCGGATAAAACCGGATTGAACTGGCTTAAACCGGTTTAAACTGGATAAAACCGGAATGAACCAGTTTAAGCCGGATAAAAACGTATTGAAACGGTATAAACCGGTTTCAACCGGATAAAACCAGACTGAACCGGTTTAAACTGGATAAAACCGGATTGAACCGGTTTAAGCCGGATTCATTTGGATAGAACCGGATAGAACCGGTTTAAACCGTATAAAACCGGATTGAACCGGTTTAAACCAGTTTAAACCGGATAGAACCGGTTTCACCCGGATAAAACCGGATTGATCCGGTTTAAACCGGTTTAAACCGGATAAAACCGGATTGAACTGGATTAAACCGGTTTAAAACGGATAAAACCGGTTTAAACCGGATAAAACCAAATTGAACCAGTTTAAACGGGATAAAAGCAGATTGAACCGGTTTAAAACGGATAAAACCGGATTGAAACAGTTTAAACCGGTGGAAACCACATAGAAACAGATAGAACCGGTTTGAACCGGATAAAACCGGATCGAACCGGTTTAAACTGGTTTAAACCGGTTAAAACCGGATCGAACCGGCTTAAACCAGTTTAAACCGGATAAAACAAGATTGAACCGGTTTAATACACTTTCAACCAGATAGAACTGGATAGAACCAGTTTAAACAGATCAAACCGGATTGAACCGGTTTAAACCGGTTTAAACAAGATAAAATCGGAGTGAACCAGTTTAAACCGGATAAAACCAGATTGAACCGGTTTAAACCGGATAAAACCGGATCGAACCGGCTTAAACCGGTTTAAACCGGATAAAACCGGATCGAACCGGATTAAACCAGATTGAACCGGTTTAAACGGATAAAACCGGATAGAACCGGTATAAACCGGATCAAACCGGATTGAACTGGTTTAAACCAGTTTAAATAGGATAGAACCGGATACAACCGGTTTAAACTGGTTTAAACAGGATAGAAATGGATAGAACCGGTTTAAACCGTGTAAAACTGGATTCAACCAGTTTAAAGCGGTTTAAACCGGATACAACCAGATTGAACCAGTTTAAACCGGATAAAACTGGATTGAATCAGTTTAAACCCTTTTTAACCGGATAAAAACGGATTGAACCAGTTTAAACCGTTTTAAACCGGATAAAATCGGATTGAACCAGTTTAAAGCGGTTTAAAACGGATAAAACCAGATTGAACCGGTTAAAACCGGATAAAACCGGATTGAACCGGCTTAAACCGGTTTAAAGTGGATAAAACCGGACTGAACCGGTTTAAACCGGATAAAACCAGATTGAACCGGTTAAAACAGGATAAAACCGGATTGAACCGGTTTAAACTGGTTTAAACCGGATAAAACCGGAATGAACCACTTTAAACAGGTTTAAACCAGATAGAACCGGATTGAACCGGTTTAAACCGGTTTCAACAGGATAGAACCAGATAGAACCGGTTTAAACTGGATAAAACTGGATTGAAACGTCTTAAACCGTTTTAAACTGGATAAAACCGGATTGAACCGGTTCAAACCGGTTTAAACCGGATAAAACCGGAATGAACCAGTTTAAGCCGGATAAAAACATATTGAACCAGTTTAAACCGGTTTCAACCGGATAAAACCAGACTGAACCGGTTTAAACTGGATAAAATCGGATTGAACCGGTTTAATACGGTTTCAACCGGATAGAACCAGATTAAACCGGATAAAACCGGATTGAAACGGTTTAAACCGGTTTCAACTGGATAGAACCGGATAGAACCGGTTTAAACCGGATAAAACCGGATTGATCCGGTTTACACCAGTTTAAACCGGATAAAACCGGATTGAACTTGATTAAACCGGTTTAAACCGGATAAAACCAAATTGAACCAGCTTAAACCGGATAAAACCAGATTGAACCGGTTTAAAACGGATAAAACCGGATTGTACCAGTTTAAACTGGTTTAAACCAGATAGAAACAGATAGAAACGGTTTGAACCGGATAAAACCGGATCGAACCGGTTTAAACCGGTTTAAACCAGTTTAAACCGGATAAAACCAAATTGAACCGGTTTAAACCGGATAAAACCGGATCGAACCGGTTTAAACCGGATAAAACCGGATCGAACCAGTTTAAACCGGATTAAACCAGATTGAACCGGTTTAAACGGATAAAACCGGATAGAACCGGTTTAAACCGGATCAAACTGGATTGAACAGGTTTAAACCGGTTTAAATAGGATAGAACTGGATAGAACCGGTTTAAACTGGTTTAAACAGTATAGAAATGGATAGAACTGGTTTAAACCGTATAAACTCGGTTTCAACCAGTTTAAAGCGGTTTAAACCGGATACAACCAGATTGAACCGGTTTAAACTGGATAAAACTGGATTGAATCAGTTTAAACCCTTTTAAACCGGATAAAAACGAATTGAACCAGTTTAAACCGGTTTAAACCGGATAAAACCGGATTGAACCAGTTCAAACTGGTTTAAAACGGATAAAACCGGATTGAACCGGTTTAAACCAGTTTCAACAGGATAGAACCAGATAGAACTGGTTTAAACTGGATAAAACCGGATCGAACCGGCTTAAACCGGTTTAAACCGGATAAAACCAGATTGAACCGGTTTAATACAGTTTCAACAGGATATAACCGGTTTAAACCGGATAAAACTGGATTGAATCAGTTTAAACCCTTTTGAACCGGATAAAAACGAATTGAACCAGTTTAAACCGGTTTAAACCGGATAAAACCGGATTGAACCAGTTTAAAGCGGTTTAAAACGGATAAAACCAGATTGAACCGGTTTAAACCGGATAAAACCGCATTGCACCGGCTTAAACCGGTTTAAACTGGATAAAACCGGACTGAACCGGTTTAATCCGTATAAAATCGGATTGAACTGGTTTAAACCGGTTTACACCAGATAAAACCGGATTGAACCGGTTTAAACCGGTTTAAACCGGATAAAACAGGATTGAACCGGTTTAAAACGGTTTAAACCGGATAAAACCAGATTGAACCGGTTGAAAACGAATAAACCCGGATTGAACTGGTTTAAACCGGATAAAACCGGATCGAACCGGGTTAAACCGGTTTAAACCGGATACAACCGGATCGAACCGGTTTAAACCGGTTTGAGCGGGAAAAAAACAGATCGAACCGGTTTAAACCGGTTTAAAGTGGTTAAAACTGGATCGAACCAGCTTAAACCGGTTTAAACCGGATAAAACCGGAATGAACCACTTTAAACAGGTTTAAACTAGATAGAACCGCAGAGAACCGGTTTCAACCGGTTTCAAACGGATTGAAACGGATAGAACCAGTTTAAACCAGATAAACCCGGATTGAAATGGTTTAAAATGGTTTAAACAGGATAGAACTGGATAGAACCGGTTCAAACCGGTTTAAACAGGATAGAACTGGATAGAATCGGTTTAAACCAGATAATACCGGATTGAACCGGTTTAAACCGGTTTAAACCGGATAAAACCGGATTGAACCGGATTAAACCGGATAAAACCGGAATGAACCGGTTTAAACTGGATAAAACCGGATTGAACCGGCTTAAACCGGTTTAGGCCGGATAAAACCAGATTGAACCGGTTTAAACCGCATAAAACCGGATTGAACCGGCTTAAACTGGTTTAAACCGGATAAAACCTGATTGAACCGGTTTAAACCGGTTTCAACAGGATAGAACCAGATAGAACCGGTTTAAACTGGATAAAACCGGATTGAACTGGCTTAAACCGGTTTAGGCCGGATAAAACCAGATTGAACCAGTTTAAACCGGATAAAACCGGATTGAACTGGCTTAAACCGGTTTAAACTGGATAAAACCGGAATGAACCAGTTTAAGCCGGATAAAAACGTATTGAAACGGTATAAACCGGTTTCAACCGGATAAAACCAGACTGAACCGGTTTAAACTGGATAAAACCGGATTGAACCGGTTTAAACCGGATTCATTTGGATAGAACCGGATAGAACCGGTTTAAACCGTATAAAACCGGATTGAACCGGTTTAAACCAGTTTAAACCGGATAGAACCGGTTTCACCCGGATAAAACCGGATTGATCCGGTTTAAACCGGTTTAAACCGGATAAAACCAAATTGAACCAGTTTAAACGGGATAAAAGCAGATTGAACCGGTTTAAAACGGATAAAACCGGATTGAAACAGTTTAAACCGGTGGAAACCACATAGAAACAGATAGAACCGGTTTGAACCGGATAAAACCGGATCGAACCGGTTTAAACCGGTTAAAACCGGATCGAACCGGCTTAAACCAGTTTAAACCGGATAAAACAAGATTGAACCGGTTTAATACACTTTCAACCAGATAGAACAGGATAGAACCAGTTTAAACAGATAAAACCGGATTGAACCGGTTTAAACCGGTTTAAACAAGATAAAATCGGAGTGAACCAGTTTAAACCGGATAAAACCAGATTGAACCGGTTTAAACCGGATAAAACCGGATCGAACCGGCTTAAACCGGTTTAAACCGGATAAAACCGGATCGAACCGGTTTAAACCGGATTAAACCAGATTGAACCGGTTTAAACGGATAAAACCGGATAGAACCGGTATAAACCGGATCAAACCGGATTGAACTGGTTTAAACCAGTTTAAATAGGATAGAACCGGATACAACCGGTTTAAACTGGTTTAAACAGGATAGAAATGGATAGAACCGGTTTAAACCGTGTAAAACTTGATTCAACCAGTTTAAAGCGGTTTAAACCGGATACAACCAGATTGAACCAGTTTAAACCGGATAAAACTGGATTGAATCAGTTTAAACCCTTTTTAACCGGATAAAAATGGATTGAACCAGTTTAAACCGTTTTAAACCGGATAAAATCGGATTGAACCAGTTTAAAGCGGTTTAAAACGGATCAAACCAGATTGAACCGGTTAAAACCGGATAAAACCGGATTGAACCGGCTTAAACCGGTTTCAAGTTAATAAAACCGGACTGAACCGGTTTAAACCGGATAAAACCAGATTGAACCGGTTAAAACAGGATAAAACCGGATTGAACCGGTTTAAACTGGTTTAAACTGGATAAAACCGGAATGAACCACTTTAAACAGGTTTAAACCAGATAGAACCGGATTGAACCGGTTTAAACCGGTTTCAACAGGATAGAACCAGATAGAACCGGTTTAAACTGGATAAAACTGGATTGAACCGTCTTAAACCGTTTTAAACTGGATAAAACCGGATTGAACCGGTTCAAACCGGTTTAAACCGGATAAAACCGGAATGAACCAGTTTAAGCCGGATAAAAACATATTGAACCAGTTTAAACCGGTTTCAACCGGATAAAACCAGACTGAACCGGTTTAAACTGGATAAAATCGGATTGAACCGGTTTAATACGGTTTCAACCGGATAGAACCAGATTAAACCGGATAAAACCGGATTGAAACGGTTTAAACCGGTTTCAACTGGATAGAACCGGATAGAACCGGTTTAAACCGGATAAAACCGGATTGATCCGGTTTACACCAGTTTAAACCGGATAAAACCGGATTGAACTTGATTAAACCGGTTTAAACCGGATAAAACCAAATTGAACCAGCTTAAACCGGATAAAACCAGATTGAACCGGTTTAAAACGGATAAAACCGGATTGTACCAGTTTAAACTAGTTTAAACCAGATAGAAACAGATAGAAACGGTTTGAACCGGATAAAACCGGATCGAACCGGTTTAAACCGGTTTAAACCGGTTAAAACCGGATTGAACCGGTTTAAACCGGTTTAAACAGGATAAAACCGGATTGAACTGGTTTATACCGGTTTAAACCGGATAAAACTGGTTTAAACGGGATAAAACCAAATTGAACCAGTTTAAACCGGATAATACCAGATTGAACCGGTTTAAGCCAGATAAAACCGGATAAAACCGGATTGAAGCTTTTGAAACCGGATAAAACAGTTTTGAACTAGTTTAAACCGGATAAAACCGGATTGAACCGGTTTAAGCCGGATAAAACCGGATTGAACCGGTTTAAACCGGATTCAACTGGATAGAACCGGATAGGACCGGTTCAACCCGGATAAAACCGGATTGATCCGGTTTAAACCGGTTTAAACCGGATAAAACCGGATAGAACTGGATTAAACCGGTTTAAAACGGATAAAACCGGTTTAAACCGGATAAAACCAAATTGAACCAGTTTAAAAGGGATAAAATCAGATTGAACCGTTTTAAACCGGATAAAACCAGAATGAACCGGTTAAAGCCGGATAAAGACATATTGAAATGGTATAAACCGGTTTGAACTGGATAAAACCAGACTGAACCGGTTTAAACTGGATAAAACCGGATTGAACCGGTTTAAACCGGATTCAACTGGATAGAACCGGATAGAACAGGTTTAAACCGGATAAAACCGGATTGAACCGGTTTAAACCAGTTTAAACCACATAGAAACAGATAGAACTGGTTTGAACCGGATAAAACCGGATCGAACCGGTTTAAACCGGTTTAAACCAGTTAAAACCGGATCGAACCGGCTTAAACCGGTTTAAACGGGATAAAACAAGATTGAACCGGTTTAATACAGTTTCAACCAGATAGAACCGGATAGAACCAGTTTAAACCGGTTTAAACAAGATAAAATCGGATTGAACCAGTTTAAACCGGATAAAACCAAATTGAACCGGTTTAAACCGGATAAAACCGGATCGAACCGGTTTAAACCGGATAAAACCGGATCGAACCAGTTTAAACCGGATTAAACCAGATTGAACCGGTTTAAACGGATAAAACTGGATAGAACCGGTTTAAACTGGATCAAACCGGATTGAACAGGTTTAAACCGGTTTAAATAGGATAGAACTGGATAGAACCGGTTTAAACTGGTTTAAACAGTATAGAAATGGATAGAACTGGTTTAAACCGTATAAACTCGGTTTCAACCAGTTTAAAGCGGTTTAAACCGGATACAACCAGATTGAACCGGTTTAAACCGGATAAAACTGGATTGAATCAGTTTAAACCCTTTCAAACCGGATAAAAACGAATTGAACCAGTTTAAACCGGTTTAAACCGGATAAAACCGGATTGAACCAGTTCAAACTGGTTTAAAACGGATAAAACCGGATTGAACCGGTTTAAACCAGTTTCAACAGGATAGAACCAGATAGAACTGGTTTAAACTGGATAAAACCGGATCGAACCGGCTTAAACCGGTTTAAACCGGATAAATCCAGATTGAACCGGTTTAATACAGTTTCAACCGGATATAACCGGTTTAAACCGGATAAAACTGGATTGAATCAGTTTAAACCCTTTTGAACCGGATAAAAACGAATTGAACCAGTTTAAACCGGTTTCAACCGGATAAAACCGGATTGAACCAGTTTAAAGCGGTTTAAAACGGATAAAACCAGATTGAACCGGTTTAAACCGGATAAAACCGCATTGCACCGGCTTAAACCGGTTTAAACTGGATAAAACCGGACTGAACCGGTTTAATCCGTATAAAATCGGATTGAACTGGTTTAAACCGGTTTACACCAGATAAAACCGGATTGAACCGGTTTAAACCGGTTTAAACCGGATAAAACAGGATTGAACCGGTTTAAAACGGTTTAAACCGGATAAAACCAGATTGAACCGGTTGAAAACGAATAAACCCGGATTGAACTGGTTTAAACCGGATAAAACCGGATCGAACCGGGTTAAACCGGTTTAAACCGGATACAACCGGATCGAACCGGTTTAAACCGGTTTGAGCGGGAAAAAAACAGATCGAACCGGTTTAAACCGGTTTAAAGTGGTTAAAACTGGATCGAACCAGCTTAAACCGGTTTAAACCGGATAAAACCGGAATGAACCACTTTAAACAGGTTTAAACCAGATAGAACCGCATAGAACCGGTTTCAACCGGTTTCAAACGGATTGAAACGGATAGAACCAGTTTAAACCAGATAAACCCGGATTGAAATGGTTTAAAATGGTTTAAACAGGATAGAACTGGATAGAACCGGTTCAAACCGGTTTAAACAGGATAGAACCGGATAGAATCGGTTTAAACCAGATAATACCGGATTGAACCGGTTTAAACCGGTTTAAACCGGATAAAACCGGATTGAACCGGATTAAACCGGATAAAACCGTAATGAACCGGTTTAAACTGGATAAAACCGGATTGAACCGGCTTAAACCGGTTTAGGCCGGATAAAACCAGATTGAACCGGTTTAAACCGCATAAAACCGGATTGAACCGGCTTAAACTGGTTTAAACCGGATAAAACCTGATTGAACCGGTTTAAACCGGTTTCAACAGGATAGAACCAGATAGAACCGGTTTAAACTGGATAAAACCGGATTGAACTGGCTTAAACCGGTTTAGGCCGGATAAAACCAGATTGAACCGGTTTAAACCGGATAAAACCGGATTGAACTGGCTTAAACCGGTTTAAACTGGATAAAACCGGAATGAACCAGTTTAAGCCGGATAAAAACGTATTGAAACGGTATAAACCGGTTTCAACCGGATAAAACCAGACTGAACCGGTTTAAACTGGATAAAACCGGATTGAACCGGTTTAAGCCGGATTCATTTGGATAGAACCGGATAGAACCGGTTTAAACCGTATAAAACCGGATTGAACCGGTTTAAACCAGTTTAAACCGGATAGAACCGGTTTCACCCGGATAAAACCGGATTGATCCGGTTTAAACCGGTTTAAACCGGATAAAACCGGATTGAACTGGATTAAACCGGTTTAAAACGGATAAAACCGGTTTAAACCGGATAAAACCAAATTGAACCAGTTTAAACGGGATAAAAGCAGATTGAACCGGTTTAAAACGGATAAAACCGGATTGAAACAGTTTAAACCGGTGGAAACCACATAGAAACAGATAGAACCGGTTTGAACCGGATAAAACCGGATCGAACCGGTTTAAACTGGTTTAAACCGGTTAAAACCGGATCGAACCGGCTTAAACCAGTTTAAACCGGATAAAACAAGATTGAACCGGTTTAATACACTTTCAACCAGATAGAACTGGATAGAACCAGTTTAAACAGATCAAACCGGATTGAACCGGTTTAAACCGGTTTAAACAAGATAAAATCGGAGTGAACCAGTTTAAACCGGATAAAACCAGATTGAACCGGTTTAAACCGGATAAAACCGGATCGAACCGGCTTAAACCGGTTTAAACCGGATAAAACCGGATCGAACCGGATTAAACCAGATTGAACCGGTTTAAACGGATAAAACCGGATAGAACCGGTATAAACCGGATCAAACCGGATTGAACTGGTTTAAACCAGTTTAAATAGGATAGAACCGGATACAACCGGTTTAAACTGGTTTAAACAGGATAGAAATGGATAGAACCGGTTTAAACCGTGTAAAACTGGATTCAACCAGTTTAAAGCGGTTTAAACCGGATACAACCAGATTGAACCAGTTTAAACCGGATAAAACTGGATTGAATCAGTTTAAACCCTTTTTAACCGGATAAAAACGGATTGAACCAGTTTAAACCGTTTTAAACCGGATAAAATCGGATTGAACCAGTTTAAAGCGGTTTAAAACGGATAAAACCAGATTGAACCGGTTAAAACCGGATAAAACCGGATTGAACCGGCTTAAACCGGTTTAAAGTGGATAAAACCGGACTGAACCGGTTTAAACCGGATAAAACCAGATTGAACCGGTTAAAACAGGATAAAACCGGATTGAACCGGTTTAAACTGGTTTAAACCGGATAAAACCGGAATGAACCACTTTAAACAGGTTTAAACCAGATAGAACCGGATTGAACCGGTTTAAACCGGTTTCAACAGGATAGAACCAGATAGAACCGGTTTAAACTGGATAAAACTGGATTGAACCGTCTTAAACCGTTTTAAACTGGATAAAACCGGATTGAACCGGTTCAAACCGGTTTAAACCGGATAAAACCGGAATGAACCAGTTTAAGCCGGATAAAAACATATTGAACCAGTTTAAACCGGTTTCAACCGGATAAAACCAGACTGAACCGGTTTAAACTGGATAAAATCGGATTGAACCGGTTTAATACGGTTTCAACCGGATAGAACCAGATTAAACCGGATAAAACCGGATTGAAACGGTTTAAACCGGTTTCAACTGGATAGAACCGGATAGAACCGGTTTAAACCGGATAAAACCGGATTGATCCGGTTTACACCAGTTTAAACCGGATAAAACCGGATTGAACTTGATTAAACCGGTTTAAACCGGATAAAACCAAATTGAACCAGCTTAAACCGGATAAAACCAGATTGAACCGGTTTAAAACGGATAAAACCGGATTGTACCAGTTTAAACTGGTTTAAACCAGATAGAAACAGATAGAAACGGTTTGAACCGGATAAAACCGGATCGAACCGGTTTAAACCGGTTTAAACCAGTTTAAACCGGATAAAACCAAATTGAACCGGTTTAAACCGGATAAAACCGGATCGAACCGGTTTAAACCGGATAAAACCGGATCGAACCAGTTTAAACCGGATTAAACCAGATTGAACCGGTTTAAACGGATAAAACCGGATAGAACCGGTTTAAACCGGATCAAACTGGATTGAACAGGTTTAAACCGGTTTAAATAGGATAGAACTGGATAGAACCGGTTTAAACTGGTTTAAACAGTATAGAAATGGATAGAACTGGTTTAAACCGTATAAACTCGGTTTCAACCAGTTTAAAGCGGTTTAAACCGGATACAACCAGATTGAACCGGTTTAAACTGGATAAAACTGGATTGAATCAGTTTAAACCCTTTTAAACCGGATAAAAACGAATTGAACCAGTTTAAACCGGTTTAAACCGGATAAAACCGGATTGAACCAGTTCAAACTGGTTTAAAACGGATAAAACCGGATTGAACCGGTTTAAACCAGTTTCAACAGGATAGAACCAGATAGAACTGGTTTAAACTGGATAAAACCGGATCGAACCGGCTTAAACCGGTTTAAACCGGATAAAACCAGATTGAACCGGTTTAATACAGTTTCAACAGGATATAACCGGTTTAAACCGGATAAAACTGGATTGAATCAGTTTAAACCCTTTTGAACCGGATAAAAACGAATTGAACCAGTTTAAACCGGTTTAAACCGGATAAAACCGGATTGAACCAGTTTAAAGCGGTTTAAAACGGATAAAACCAGATTGAACCGGTTTAAACCGGATAAAACCGCATTGCACCGGCTTAAACCGGTTTAAACTGGATAAAACCGGACTGAACCGGTTTAATCCGTATAAAATCGGATTGAACTGGTTTAAACCGGTTTACACCAGATAAAACCGGATTGAACCGGTTTAAACCGGTTTAAACCGGATAAAACAGGATTGAACCGGTTTAAAACGGTTTAAACCGGATAAAACCAGATTGAACCGGTTGAAAACGAATAAACCCGGATTGAACTGGTTTAAACCGGATAAAACCGGATCGAACCGGGTTAAACCGGTTTAAACCGGATACAACCGGATCGAACCGGTTTAAACCGGTTTGAGCGGGAAAAAAACAGATCGAACCGGTTTAAACCGGTTTAAAGTGGTTAAAACTGGATCGAACCAGCTTAAACCGGTTTAAACCGGATAAAACCGGAATGAACCACTTTAAACAGGTTTAAACTAGATAGAACCGCAGAGAACCGGTTTCAACCGGTTTCAAACGGATTGAAACGGATAGAACCAGTTTAAACCAGATAAACCCGGATTGAAATGGTTTAAAATGGTTTAAACAGGATAGAACTGGATAGAACCGGTTCAAACCGGTTTAAACAGGATAGAACTGGATAGAATCGGTTTAAACCAGATAATACCGGATTGAACCGGTTTAAACCGGTTTAAACCGGATAAAACCGGATTGAACCGGATTAAACCGGATAAAACCGGAATGAACCGGTTTAAACTGGATAAAACCGGATTGAACCGGCTTAAACCGGTTTAGGCCGGATAAAACCAGATTGAACCGGTTTAAACCGCATAAAACCGGATTGAACCGGCTTAAACTGGTTTAAACCGGATAAAACCTGATTGAACCGGTTTAAACCGGTTTCAACAGGATAGAACCAGATAGAACCGGTTTAAACTGGATAAAACCGGATTGAACTGGCTTAAACCGGTTTAGGCCGGATAAAACCAGATTGAACCAGTTTAAACCGGATAAAACCGGATTGAACTGGCTTAAACCGGTTTAAACTGGATAAAACCGGAATGAACCAGTTTAAGCCGGATAAAAACGTATTGAAACGGTATAAACCGGTTTCAACCGGATAAAACCAGACTGAACCGGTTTAAACTGGATAAAACCGGATTGAACCGGTTTAAACCGGATTCATTTGGATAGAACCGGATAGAACCGGTTTAAACCGTATAAAACCGGATTGAACCGGTTTAAACCAGTTTAAACCGGATAGAACCGGTTTCACCCGGATAAAACCGGATTGATCCGGTTTAAACCGGTTTAAACCGGATAAAACCAAATTGAACCAGTTTAAACGGGATAAAAGCAGATTGAACCGGTTTAAAACGGATAAAACCGGATTGAAACAGTTTAAACCGGTGGAAACCACATAGAAACAGATAGAACCGGTTTGAACCGGATAAAACCGGATCGAACCGGTTTAAACCGGTTAAAACCGGATCGAACCGGCTTAAACCAGTTTAAACCGGATAAAACAAGATTGAACCGGTTTAATACACTTTCAACCAGATAGAACAGGATAGAACCAGTTTAAACAGATAAAACCGGATTGAACCGGTTTAAACCGGTTTAAACAAGATAAAATCGGAGTGAACCAGTTTAAACCGGATAAAACCAGATTGAACCGGTTTAAACCGGATAAAACCGGATCGAACCGGCTTAAACCGGTTTAAACCGGATAAAACCGGATCGAACCGGTTTAAACCGGATTAAACCAGATTGAACCGGTTTAAACGGATAAAACCGGATAGAACCGGTATAAACCGGATCAAACCGGATTGAACTGGTTTAAACCAGTTTAAATAGGATAGAACCGGATACAACCGGTTTAAACTGGTTTAAACAGGATAGAAATGGATAGAACCGGTTTAAACCGTGTAAAACTTGATTCAACCAGTTTAAAGCGGTTTAAACCGGATACAACCAGATTGAACCAGTTTAAACCGGATAAAACTGGATTGAATCAGTTTAAACCCTTTTTAACCGGATAAAAATGGATTGAACCAGTTTAAACCGTTTTTAACCGGATAAAATCGGATTGAACCAGTTTAAAGCGGTTTAAAACGGATCAAACCAGATTGAACCGGTTAAAACCGGATAAAACCGGATTGAACCGGCTTAAACCGGTTTCAAGTTAATAAAACCGGACTGAACCGGTTTAAACCGGATAAAACCAGATTGAACCGGTTAAAACAGGATAAAACCGGATTGAACCGGTTTAAACTGGTTTAAACTGGATAAAACCGGAATGAACCACTTTAAACAGGTTTAAACCAGATAGAACCGGATTGAACCGGTTTAAACCGGTTTCAACAGGATAGAACCAGATAGAACCGGTTTAAACTGGATAAAACTGGATTGAACCGTCTTAAACCGTTTTAAACTGGATAAAACCGGATTGAACCGGTTCAAACCGGTTTAAACCGCATAAAACCGGAATGAACCAGTTTAAGCCGGATAAAAACATATTGAACCAGTTTAAACCGGTTTCAACCGGATAAAACCAGACTGAACCGGTTTAAACTGGATAAAATCGGATTGAACCGGTTTAATACGGTTTCAACCGGATAGAACCAGATTAAACCGGATAAAACCGGATTGAAACGGTTTAAACCGGTTTCAACTGGATAGAACCGGATAGAACCGGTTTAAACCGGATAAAACCGGATTGATCCGGTTTACACCAGTTTAAACCGGATAAAACCGGATTGAACTTGATTAAACCGGTTTAAACCGGATAAAACCAAATTGAACCAGCTTAAACCGGATAAAACCAGATTGAACCGGTTTAAAACGGATAAAACCGGATTGTACCAGTTTAAACTAGTTTAAACCAGATAGAAACAGATAGAAACGGTTTGAACCGGATAAAACCGGATCGAACCGGTTTAAACCGGTTTAAACCGGTTAAAACCGGATTGAACCGGTTTAAACCGGTTTAAACAGGATAAAACCGGATTGAACTGGTTTATACCGGTTTAAACCGGATAAAACTGGTTTAAACGGGATAAAACCAAATTGAACCAGTTTAAACCGGATAATACCAGATTGAACCGGTTTAAGCCAGATAAAACCGGATAAAACCGGATTGAAGCTTTTGAAACCGGATAAAACAGTTTTGAACTAGTTTAAACCGGATAAAACCGGATTGAACCGGTTTAAGCCGGATAAAACCGGATTGAACCGGTTTAAACCGGATTCAACTGGATAGAACCGGATAGGACCGGTTCAACCCGGATAAAACCGGATTGATCCGGTTTAAACCGGTTTAAACCGGATAAAACCGGATAGAACTGGATTAAACCGGTTTAAAACGGATAAAACCGGTTTAAACCGGATAAAACCAAATTGAACCAGTTTAAAAGGGATAAAATCAGATTGAACCGTTTTAAACCGGATAAAACCAGAATGAACCGGTTAAAGCCGGATAAAGACATATTGAAATGGTATAAACCGGTTTGAACTGGATAAAACCAGACTGAACCGGTTTAAACTGGATAAAACCGGATTGAACCGGTTTAAACCGGATTCAACTGGATAGAACCGGATAGAACAGGTTTAAACCGGATAAAACCTGATTGAACCGGTTTAAACCGGTTTCAACAGGATAGAACCAGATAGAACCGGTTTAAACTGGATAAAACCGGATTGAACTGGCTTAAACCGGTTTAGGCCGGATAAAACCAGATTGAACCGGTTTAAACCGGATAAAACCGGATTGAACTGGCTTAAACCGGTTTAAACTGGATAAAACCGGAATGAACCAGTTTAAGCCGGATAAAAACGTATTGAAACGGTATAAACCGGTTTCAACCGGATAAAACCAGACTGAACCGGTTTAAACTGGATAAAACCGGATTGAACCGGTTTAAGCCGGATTCATTTGGATAGAACCGGATAGAACCGGTTTAAACCGTATAAAACCGGATTGAACCGGTTTAAACCAGTTTAAACCGGATAGAACCGGTTTCACCCGGATAAAACCGGATTGATCCGGTTTAAACCGGTTTAAACCGGATAAAACCGGATTGAACTGGATTAAACCGGTTTAAAACGGATAAAACCGGTTTAAACCGGATAAAACCAAATTGAACCAGTTTAAACGGGATAAAAGCAGATTGAACCGGTTTAAAACGGATAAAACCGGATTGAAACAGTTTAAACCGGTGGAAACCACATAGAAACAGATAGAACCGGTTTGAACCGGATAAAACCGGATCGAACCGGTTTAAACTGGTTTAAACCGGTTAAAACCGGATCGAACCGGCTTAAACCAGTTTAAACCGGATAAAACAAGATTGAACCGGTTTAATACACTTTCAACCAGATAGAACTGGATAGAACCAGTTTAAACAGATCAAACCGGATTGAACCGGTTTAAACCGGTTTAAACAAGATAAAATCGGAGTGAACCAGTTTAAACCGGATAAAACCAGATTGAACCGGTTTAAACCGGATAAAACCGGATCGAACCGGCTTAAACCGGTTTAAACCGGATAAAACCGGATCGAACCGGATTAAACCAGATTGAACCGGTTTAAACGGATAAAACCGGATAGAACCGGTATAAACCGGATCAAACCGGATTGAACTGGTTTAAACCAGTTTAAATAGGATAGAACCGGATACAACCGGTTTAAACTGGTTTAAACAGGATAGAAATGGATAGAACCGGTTTAAACCGTGTAAAACTGGATTCAACCAGTTTAAAGCGGTTTAAACCGGATACAACCAGATTGAACCAGTTTAAACCGGATAAAACTGGATTGAATCAGTTTAAACCCTTTTTAACCGGATAAAAACGGATTGAACCAGTTTAAACCGTTTTAAACCGGATAAAATCGGATTGAACCAGTTTAAAGCGGTTTAAAACGGATAAAACCAGATTGAACCGGTTAAAACCGGATAAAACCGGATTGAACCGGCTTAAACCGGTTTAAAGTGGATAAAACCGGACTGAACCGGTTTAAACCGGATAAAACCAGATTGAACCGGTTAAAACAGGATAAAACCGGATTGAACCGGTTTAAACTGGTTTAAACCGGATAAAACCGGAATGAACCACTTTAAACAGGTTTAAACCAGATAGAACCGGATTGAACCGGTTTAAACCGGTTTCAACAGGATAGAACCAGATAGAACCGGTTTAAACTGGATAAAACTGGATTGAACCGTCTTAAACCGTTTTAAACTGGATAAAACCGGATTGAACCGGTTCAAACCGGTTTAAACCGGATAAAACCGGAATGAACCAGTTTAAGCCGGATAAAAACATATTGAACCAGTTTAAACCGGTTTCAACCGGATAAAACCAGACTGAACCGGTTTAAACTGGATAAAATCGGATTGAACCGGTTTAATACGGTTTCAACCGGATAGAACCAGATTAAACCGGATAAAACCGGATTGAAACGGTTTAAACCGGTTTCAACTGGATAGAACCGGATAGAACCGGTTTAAACCGGATAAAACCGGATTGATCCGGTTTACACCAGTTTAAACCGGATAAAACCGGATTGAACTTGATTAAACCGGTTTAAACCGGATAAAACCAAATTGAACCAGCTTAAACCGGATAAAACCAGATTGAACCGGTTTAAAACGGATAAAACCGGATTGTACCAGTTTAAACTGGTTTAAACCAGATAGAAACAGATAGAAACGGTTTGAACCGGATAAAACCGGATCGAACCGGTTTAAACCGGTTTAAACCAGTTTAAACCGGATAAAACCAAATTGAACCGGTTTAAACCGGATAAAACCGGATCGAACCGGTTTAAACCGGATAAAACCGGATCGAACCAGTTTAAACCGGATTAAACCAGATTGAACCGGTTTAAACGGATAAAACCGGATAGAACCGGTTTAAACCGGATCAAACTGGATTGAACAGGTTTAAACCGGTTTAAATAGGATAGAACTGGATAGAACCGGTTTAAACTGGTTTAAACAGTATAGAAATGGATAGAACTGGTTTAAACCGTATAAACTCGGTTTCAACCAGTTTAAAGCGGTTTAAACCGGATACAACCAGATTGAACCGGTTTAAACTGGATAAAACTGGATTGAATCAGTTTAAACCCTTTTAAACCGGATAAAAACGAATTGAACCAGTTTAAACCGGTTTAAACCGGATAAAACCGGATTGAACCAGTTCAAACTGGTTTAAAACGGATAAAACCGGATTGAACCGGTTTAAACCAGTTTCAACAGGATAGAACCAGATAGAACTGGTTTAAACTGGATAAAACCGGATCGAACCGGCTTAAACCGGTTTAAACCGGATAAAACCAGATTGAACCGGTTTAATACAGTTTCAACAGGATATAACCGGTTTAAACCGGATAAAACTGGATTGAATCAGTTTAAACCCTTTTGAACCGGATAAAAACGAATTGAACCAGTTTAAACCGGTTTAAACCGGATAAAACCGGATTGAACCAGTTTAAAGCGGTTTAAAACGGATAAAACCAGATTGAACCGGTTTAAACCGGATAAAACCGCATTGCACCGGCTTAAACCGGTTTAAACTGGATAAAACCGGACTGAACCGGTTTAATCCGTATAAAATCGGATTGAACTGGTTTAAACCGGTTTACACCAGATAAAACCGGATTGAACCGGTTTAAACCGGTTTAAACCGGATAAAACAGGATTGAACCGGTTTAAAACGGTTTAAACCGGATAAAACCAGATTGAACCGGTTGAAAACGAATAAACCCGGATTGAACTGGTTTAAACCGGATAAAACCGGATCGAACCGGGTTAAACCGGTTTAAACCGGATACAACCGGATCGAACCGGTTTAAACCGGTTTGAGCGGGAAAAAAACAGATCGAACCGGTTTAAAACGGTTTAAAGTGGTTAAAACTGGATCGAACCAGCTTAAACCGGTTTAAACCGGATAAAACCGGAATGAACCACTTTAAACAGGTTTAAACTAGATAGAACCGCAGAGAACCGGTTTCAACCGGTTTCAAACGGATTGAAACGGATAGAACCAGTTTAAACCAGATAAACCCGGATTGAAATGGTTTAAAATGGTTTAAACAGGATAGAACTGGATAGAACCGGTTCAAACCGGTTTAAACAGGATAGAACTGGATAGAATCGGTTTAAACCAGATAATACCGGATTGAACCGGTTTAAACCGGTTTAAACCGGATAAAACCGGATTGAACCGGATTAAACCGGATAAAACCGGAATGAACCGGTTTAAACTGGATAAAACCGGATTGAACCGGCTTAAACCGGTTTAGGCCGGATAAAACCAGATTGAACCGGTTTAAACCGCATAAAACCGGATTGAACCGGCTTAAACTGGTTTAAACCGGATAAAACCTGATTGAACCGGTTTAAACCGGTTTCAACAGGATAGAACCAGATAGAACCGGTTTAAACTGGATAAAACCGGATTGAACTGGCTTAAACCGGTTTAGGCCGGATAAAACCAGATTGAACCAGTTTAAACCGGATAAAACCGGATTGAACTGGCTTAAACCGGTTTAAACTGGATAAAACCGGAATGAACCAGTTTAAGCCGGATAAAAACGTATTGAAACGGTATAAACCGGTTTCAACCGGATAAAACCAGACTGAACCGGTTTAAACTGGATAAAACCGGATTGAACCGGTTTAAACCGGATTCATTTGGATAGAACCGGATAGAACCGGTTTAAACCGTATAAAACCGGATTGAACCGGTTTAAACCAGTTTAAACCGGATAGAACCGGTTTCACCCGGATAAAACCGGATTGATCCGGTTTAAACCGGTTTAAACCGGATAAAACCAAATTGAACCAGTTTAAACGGGATAAAAGCAGATTGAACCGGTTTAAAACGGATAAAACCGGATTGAAACAGTTTAAACCGGTGGAAACCACATAGAAACAGATAGAACCGGTTTGAACCGGATAAAACCGGATCGAACCGGTTTAAACCGGTTAAAACCGGATCGAACCGGCTTAAACCAGTTTAAACCGGATAAAACAAGATTGAACCGGTTTAATACACTTTCAACCAGATAGAACAGGATAGAACCAGTTTAAACAGATAAAACCGGATTGAACCGGTTTAAACCGGTTTAAACAAGATAAAATCGGAGTGAACCAGTTTAAACCGGATAAAACCAGATTGAACCGGTTTAAACCGGATAAAACCGGATCGAACCGGCTTAAACCGGTTTAAACCGGATAAAACCGGATCGAACCGGTTTAAACCGGATTAAACCAGATTGAACCGGTTTAAACGGATAAAACCGGATAGAACCGGTATAAACCGGATCAAACCGGATTGAACTGGTTTAAACCAGTTTAAATAGGATAGAACCGGATACAACCGGTTTAAACTGGTTTAAACAGGATAGAAATGGATAGAACCGGTTTAAACCGTGTAAAACTTGATTCAACCAGTTTAAAGCGGTTTAAACCGAATACAACCAGATTGAACCAGTTTAAACCGGATAAAACTGGATTGAATCAGTTTAAACCCTTTTTAACCGGATAAAAATGGATTGAACCAGTTTAAACCGTTTTAAACCGGATAAAATCGGATTGAACCAGTTTAAAGCGGTTTAAAACGGATCAAACCAGATTGAACCGGTTAAAACCGGATAAAACCGGATTGAACAGGCTTAAACCGGTTTCAAGTTAATAAAACCGGACTGAACCGGTTTAAACCGGATAAAACCAGATTGAACCGGTTAAAACAGGATAAAACCGGATTGAACCGGTTTAAACTGGTTTAAACTGGATAAAACCGGAATGAACCACTTTAAACAGGTTTAAACCAGATAGAACCGGATTGAACCGGTTTAAACCGGTTTCAACAGGATAGAACCAGATAGAACCGGTTTAAACTGGATAAAACTGGATTGAACCGTCTTAAACCGTTTTAAACTGGATAAAACCGGATTGAACCGGTTCAAACCGGTTTAAACCGGATAAAACCGGAATGAACCAGTTTAAGCCGGATAAAAACATATTGAACCAGTTTAAACCGGTTTCAACCGGATAAAACCAGACTGAACCGGTTTAAACTGGATAAAATCGGATTGAACCGGTTTAATACGGTTTCAACCGGATAGAACCAGATTAAACCGGATAAAACCGGATTGAAACGGTTTAAACCGGTTTCAACTGGATAGAACCGGATAGAACCGGTTTAAACCGGATAAAACCGGATTGATCCGGTTTACACCAGTTTAAACCGGATAAAACCGGATTGAACTTGATTAAACCGGTTTAAACCGGATAAAACCAAATTGAACCAGCTTAAACCGGATAAAACCAGATTGAACCGGTTTAAAACGGATAAAACCGGATTGTACCAGTTTAAACTAGTTTAAACCAGATAGAAACAGATAGAAACGGTTTGAACCGGATAAAACCGGATCGAACCGGTTTAAACCGGTTTAAACCGGTTAAAACCGGATTGAACCGGTTTAAACCGGTTTAAACAGGATAAAACCGGATTGAACTGGTTTATACCGGTTTAAACCGGATAAAACTGGTTTAAACGGGATAAAACCAAATTGAACCAGTTTAAACCGGATAATACCAGATTGAACCGGTTTAAGCCAGATAAAACCGGATAAAACCGGATTGAAGCTTTTGAAACCGGATAAAACAGTTTTGAACTAGTTTAAACCGGATAAAACCGGATTGAACCGGTTTAAGCCGGATAAAACCGGATTGAACCGGTTTAAACCGGATTCAACTGGATAGAACCGGATAGGACCGGTTCAACCCGGATAAAACCGGATTGATCCGGTTTAAACCGGTTTAAACCGGATAAAACCGGATAGAACTGGATTAAACCGGTTTAAAACGGATAAAACCGGTTTAAACCGGATAAAACCAAATTGAACCAGTTTAAAAGGGATAAAATCAGATTGAACCGTTTTAAACCGGATAAAACCAGAATGAACCGGTTAAAGCCGGATAAAGACATATTGAAATGGTATAAACCGGTTTGAACTGGATAAAACCAGACTGAACCGGTTTAAACTGGATAAAACCGGATTGAACCGGTTTAAACCGGATTCAACTGGATAGAACCGGATAGAACAGGTTTAAACCGGATAAAACCGGATTGAACCGGTTTAAACCAGTTTAAACCACATAGAAACAGATAGAACTGGTTTGAACCGGATAAAACCGGATCGAACCGGTTTAAACCGGTTTAAACCAGTTAAAACCGGATCGAACCGGCTTAAACCGGTTTAAACGGGATAAAACAAGATTGAACCGGTTTAATACAGTTTCAACCAGATAGAACCGGATAGAACCAGTTTAAACCGGTTTAAACAAGATAAAATCGGATTGAACCAGTTTAAACCGGATAAAACCAAATTGAACCGGTTTAAACCGGATAAAACCGGATCGAACCGGTTTAAACCGGATAAAACCGGATCGAACCAGTTTAAACCGGATTAAACCAGATTGAACCGGTTTAAACGGATAAAACTGGATAGAACCGGTTTAAACTGGATCAAACCGGATTGAACAGGTTTAAACCGGTTTAAATAGGATAGAACTGGATAGAACCGGTTTAAACTGGTTTAAACAGTATAGAAATGGATAGAACTGGTTTAAACCGTATAAACTCGGTTTCAACCAGTTTAAAGCGGTTTAAACCGGATACAACCAGATTGAACCGGTTTAAACCGGATAAAACTGGATTGAATCAGTTTAAACCCTTTCAAACCGGATTAAAACGAATTGAACCAGTTTAAACCGGTTTAAACCGGATAAAACCGGATTGAACCAGTTCAAACTGGTTTAAAACGGATAAAACCGGATTGAACCGGTTTAAACCAGTTTCAACAGGATAGAACCAGATAGAACTGGTTTAAACTGGATAAAACCGGATCGAACCGGCTTAAACCGGTTTAAACCGGATAAATCCAGATTGAACCGGTTTAATACAGTTTCAACCGGATATAACCGGTTTAAACCGGATAAAACTGGATTGAATCAGTTTAAACCCTTTTGAACCGGATAAAAACGAATTGAACCAGTTTAAACCGGTTTAAACCGGATAAAACCGGATTGAACCAGTTTAAAGCGGTTTAAAACGGATAAAACCAGATTGAACCGGTTTAAACCGGATAAAACCGCATTGCACCGGCTTAAACCGGTTTAAACTGGATAAAACCGGACTGAACCGGTTTAATCCGTATAAAATCGGATTGAACTGGTTTAAACCGGTTTACACCAGATAAAACCGGATTGAACCGGTTTAAACCGGTTTAAACCGGATAAAACAGGATTGAACCGGTTTAAAACGGTTTAAACCGGATAAAACCAGATTGAACCGGTTGAAAACGAATAAACCCGGATTGAACTGGTTTAAACCGGATAAAACCGGATCGAATCGGGTTAAACCGGTTTAAACCGGATACAACCGGATCGAACCGGTTTAAACCGGTTTGAGCGGGAAAAAAACAGATCGAACCGGTTTAAACCGGTTTAAAGTGGTTAAAACTGGATCGAACCAGCTTAAACCGGTTTAAACCGGATAAAACCGGAATGAACCACTTTAAACAGGTTTAAACCAGATAGAACCGCAGAGAACCGGTTTCAACCGGTTTCAAACGGATTGAAACGGATAGAACCAGTTTAAACCAGATAAACCCGGATTGAAATGGTTTAAAATGGTTTAAACAGGATAGAACTGGATAGAACCGGTTCAAACCGGTTTAAACAGGATAGAACCGGATAGAATCGGTTTAAACCAGATAATACCGGATTGAACCGGTTTAAACCGGTTTAAACCGGATAAAACCGGATTGAACCGGATTAAACCGGATAAAACCGGAATGAACCGGTTTAAACTGGATAAAACCGGATTGAACCGGCTTAAACCGGTTTAGGCCGGATAAAACCAGATTGAACCGGTTTAAACCGCATAAAACCGGATTGAACCGGCTTAAACTGGTTTAAACCGGATAAAACCTGATTGAACCGGTTTAAACCGGTTTCAACAGGATAGAACCAGATAGAACCGGTTTAAACTGGATAAAACCGGATTGAACTGGCTTAAACCGGTTTAGGCCGGATAAAACCAGATTGAACCGGTTTAAACCGGATAAAACCGGATTGAACTGGCTTAAACCGGTTTAAACTGGATAAAACCGGAATGAACCAGTTTAAGCCGGATAAAAACGTATTGAAACGGTATAAACCGGTTTCAACCGGATAAAACCAGACTGAACCGGTTTAAACTGGATAAAACCGGATTGAACCGGTTTAAGCCGGATTCATTTGGATAGAACCGGATAGAACCGGTTTAAACCGTATAAAACCGGATTGAACCGGTTTAAACCAGTTTAAACCGGATAGAACCGGTTTCACCCGGATAAAACCGGATTGATCCGGTTTAAACCGGTTTAAACCGGATAAAACCGGATTGAACTGGATTAAACCGGTTTAAAACGGATAAAACCGGTTTAAACCGGATAAAACCAAATTGAACCAGTTTAAACGGGATAAAAGCAGATTGAACCGGTTTAAAACGGATAAAACCGGATTGAAACAGTTTAAACCGGTGGAAACCACATAGAAACAGATAGAACCGGTTTGAACCGGATAAAACCGGATCGAACCGGTTTAAACTGGTTTAAACCGGTTAAAACCGGATCGAACCGGCTTAAACCAGTTTAAACCGGATAAAACAAGATTGAACCGGTTTAATACACTTTCAAACAGATAGAACTGGATAGAACCAGTTTAAACAGATCAAACCGGATTGAACCGGTTTAAACCGGATTCAACTGGATAGAACCGGATAGGACCGGTTCAACCCGGATAAAACCGGATTGATCCGGTTTAAACCGGTTTAAACCGGATAAAACCGGATAGAACTGGATTAAACCGGTTTAAAACGGATAAAACCGGTTTAAACCGGATAAAACCAAATTGAACCAGTTTAAAAGGGATAAAATCAGATTGAACCGTTTTAAACCGGATAAAACCAGAATGAACCGGTTAAAGCCGGATAAAGACATATTGAAATGGTATAAACCGGTTTGAACTGGATAAAACCAGACTGAACCGGTTTAAACTGGATAAAACCGGATTGAACCGGTTTAAACCGGATTCAACTGGATAGAACCGGATAGAACAGGTTTAAACCGGATAAAACCGGATTGAACCGGTTTAAACCAGTTTAAACCACATAGAAACAGATAGAACTGGTTTGAACTGGATAAAACCGGATCGAACCGGTTTAAACCGGTTTAAACCAGTTAAAACCGGATCGAACCGGCTTAAACCGGTTTAAACCGGATAAACCAAGATTGAACCGGTTTAATACAGTTTCAACCAGATAGAACCGGATAGAACCAGTTTAAACCGGTTTAAACAAGATAAAATCGGATTGAACCAGTTTAAACCGGATAAAACCAAATTGAACCGGTTTAAACCGGATAAAACCGGATCGAACCGGTTTAAACCGGATAAAACCGGATCGAACCAGTTTAAACCGGATTAAACCAGATTGAACCGGTTTAAACGGATAAAACCGGATAGAACCGGTTTAAACCGGATCAAACCGGATTGAACAGGTTTAAACCGGTTTAAATAGGATAGAACTGGATAGAACCGGTTTAAACTGGTTTAAACAGTATAGAAATGGATAGAACTGGTTTAAACCGTATAAACTCGGTTTCAACCAGTTTAAAGCGGTTTAAACCGGATACAACCAGATTGAACCGGTTTAAACCGGATAAAACTGGATTGAATCAGTTTAAACCCTTTCAAACCGGATAAAAACGAATTGAACCAGTTTAAACCGGTTTAAACCGGATAAAACCGGATTGAACCAGTTCAAACTGGTTTAAAACGGATAAAACCGGATTGAACCGGTTTAAACCAGTTTCAACAGGATAGAACCAGATAGAACTGGTTTAAACTGGATAAAACCGGATCGAACCGGCTTAAACCGGTTTAAACCGGATAAAACCAGATTGAACCGGTTTAATACAGTTTCAACCGGATATAACCAGTTTAAACCGGATAAAACTGGATTGAATCAGTTTAAACCCTTTTGAACCGGATAAAAACGAATTGAACCAGTTTAAACCGGTTTAAACCGGATAAAACCGGATTGAACCAGTTTAAAGCGGTTTAAAACGGATAAAACCAGATTGAACCGGTTTAAACCGGATAAAACCGCATTGCACCGGCTTAAACCGGTTTAAACTGGATAAAACCGGACTGAACCGGTTTAATCCGTATAAAATCGGATTGAACTGGTTTAAACCGGTTTACACCAGATAAAACCGGATTGAACCGGTTTAAACCGGTTTAAACCGGATAAAACAGGATTGAACCGGTTTAAAACGGTTTAAACCGGATAAAACCAGATTGAACCGGTTGAAAACGAATAAACCCGGATTGAACTGGTTTAAACCGGATAAAACCGGATCGAACCGGGTTAAACCGGTTTAAACCGGATACAACCGGATCGAACCGGTTTAAACCGGTTTGAGCGGGAAAAAAACAGATCGAACCGGATTAAACCGGTTTAAAGTGGTTAAAACTGGATCGAACCAGCTTAAACCGGTTTAAACCGGATAAAACCGGAATGAACCACTTTAAACAGGTTTAAACCAGATAGAACCGCAGAGAACCGGTTTCAACCGGTTTCAAACGGATTGAAACGGATAGAACCAGTTTAAACCAGATAAACCCGGATTGAAATGGTTTAAAATGGTTTAAACAGGATAGAACTGGATAGAACCGGTTCAAACCGGTTTAAACAGGATAGAACTGGATAGAATCGGTTTAAACCAGATAATACCGGATTGAACCGGTTTAAACCGGTTTAAACCGGATAAAACCGGATTGAACCGGATTAAACCGGATAAAACCGGAATGAACCGGTTTAAACTGGATAAAACCGGATTGAACCGGCTTAAACCGGTTTAGGCCGGATAAAACCAGATTGAACCGGTTTAAACCGCATAAAACCGGATTGAACCGGCTTAAACTGGTTTAAACCGGATAAAACCTGATTGAACCGGTTTAAACCGGTTTCAACAGGATAGAACCAGATAGAACCGGTTTAAACTGGATAAAACCGGATTGAACTGGCTTAAACCGGTTTAGGCCGGATAAAACCAGATTGAACCAGTTTAAACCGGATAAAACCGGATTGAACTGGCTTAAACCGGTTTAAACTGGATAAAACCGGAATGAACCAGTTTAAGCCGGATAAAAACGTATTGAAACGGTATAAACCGGTTTCAACCGGATAAAACCAGACTGAACCGGTTTAAACTGGATAAAACCGGATTGAACCGGTTTAAACCGGATTCATTTGGATAGAACCGGATAGAACCGGTTTAAACCGTATAAAACCGGATTGAACCGGTTTAAACCAGTTTAAACCGGATAGAACCGGTTTCACCCGGATAAAACCGGATTGATCCGGTTTAAACCGGTTTAAACCGGATAAAACCAAATTGAACCAGTTTAAACGGGATAAAAGCAGATTGAACCGGTTTAAAACGGATAAAACCGGATTGAAACAGTTTAAACCGGTGGAAACCACATAGAAACAGATAGAACCGGTTTGAACCGGATAAAACCGGATCGAACCGGTTTAAACCGGTTAAAACCGGATCGAACCGGCTTAAACCAGTTTAAACCGGATAAAACAAGATTGAACCGGTTTAATACACTTTCAACCAGATAGAACAGGATAGAACCAGTTTAAACAGATAAAACCGGATTGAACCGGTTTAAACCGGTTTAAACAAGATAAAATCGGAGTGAACCAGTTTAAACCGGATAAAACCAGATTGAACCGGTTTAAACCGGATAAAACCGGATCGAACCGGCTTAAACCGGTTTAAACCGGATAAAACCGGATCGAACCGGTTTAAACCGGATTAAACCAGATTGAACCGGTTTAAACGGATAAAACCGGATAGAACCGGTATAAACCGGATCAAACCGGATTGAACTGGTTTAAACCAGTTTAAATAGGATAGAACCGGATACAACCGGTTTAAACTGGTTTAAACAGGATAGAAATGGATAGAACCGGTTTAAACCGTGTAAAACTTGATTCAACCAGTTTAAAGCGGTTTAAACCGGATACAACCAGATTGAACCAGTTTAAACCGGATAAAACTGGATTGAATCAGTTTAAACCCTTTTTAACCGGATAAAAATGGATTGAACCAGTTTAAACCGTTTTAAACCGGATAAAATCGGATTGAACCAGTTTAAAGCGGTTTAAAACGGATCAAACCAGATTGAACCGGTTAAAACCGGATAAAACCGGATTGAACCGGCTTAAACCGGTTTCAAGTTAATAAAACCGGACTGAACCGGTTTAAACCGGATAAAACCAGATTGAACCGGTTAAAACAGGATAAAACCGGATTGAACCGGTTTAAACTGGTTTAAACTGGATAAAACCGGAATGAACCACTTTAAACAGGTTTAAACCAGATAGAACCGGATTGAACCGGTTTAAACCGGTTTCAACAGGATAGAACCAGATAGAACCGGTTTAAACTGGATAAAACTGGATTGAACCGTCTTAAACCGTTTTAAACTGGATAAAACCGGATTGAACCGGTTCAAACCGGTTTAAACCGGATAAAACCGGAATGAACCAGTTTAAGCCGGATAAAAACATATTGAACCAGTTTAAACCGGTTTCAACCGGATAAAACCAGACTGAACCGGTTTAAACTGGATAAAATCGGATTGAACCGGTTTAATACGGTTTCAACCGGATAGAACCAGATTAAACCGGATAAAACCGGATTGAAACGGTTTAAACCGGTTTCAACTGGATAGAACCGGATAGAACCGGTTTAAACCGGATAAAACCGGATTGATCCGGTTTACACCAGTTTAAACCGGATAAAACCGGATTGAACTTGATTAAACCGGTTTAAACCGGATAAAACCAAATTGAACCAGCTTAAACCGGATAAAACCAGATTGAACCGGTTTAAAACGGATAAAACCGGATTGTACCAGTTTAAACTGGTTTAAACCAGATAGAAACAGATAGAAACGGTTTGAACCGGATAAAACCGGATCGAACCGGTTTAAACCGGTTTAAACCGGTTAAAACCGGATTGAACCGGTTTAAACCGGTTTAAACAGGATAAAACCGGATTGAACTGGTTTATACCGGTTTAAACCGGATAAAACTGGTTTAAACGGGATAAAACCAAATTGAACCAGTTTAAACCGGATAATACCAGATTGAACCGGTTTAAGCCAGATAAAACCGGATTGAAGCTTTTGAAACCGGATAAAACAGTTTTGAACTAGTTTAAACCGGATAAAACCGGATTGAACCGGTTTAAGCCGGATAAAACCGGATTGAACCGGTTTAAACCGGATTCAACTGGATAGAACCGGATAGGACCGGTTCAACCCGGATAAAACCGGATTGATCCGGTTTAAACCGGTTTAAACCGGATAAAACCGGATAGAACTGGATTAAACCGGTTTAAAACGGATAAAACCGGTTTAAACCGGATAAAACCAAATTGAACCAGTTTAAAAGGGATAAAATCAGATTGAACCGTTTTAAACCGGATAAAACCAGAATGAACCGGTTAAAGCCGGATAAAGACATATTGAAATGGTATAAACCGGTTTGAACTGGATAAAACCAGACTGAACCGGTTTAAACTGGATAAAACCGGATTGAACCGGTTTAAACCGGATTCAACTGGATAGAACCGGATAGAACAGGTTTAAACCGGATAAAACCGGATTGAACCGGTTTAAACCAGTTTAAACCACATAGAAACAGATAGAACTGGTTTGAACCGGATAAAACCGGATCGAACCGGTTTAAACCGGTTTAAACCAGTTAAAACCGGATCGAACCGGCTTAAACCGGTTTAAACGGGATAAAACAAGATTGAACCGGTTTAATACAGTTTCAACCAGATAGAACCGGATAGAACCAGTTTAAACCGGTTTAAACAAGATAAAATCGGATTGAACCAGTTTAAACCGGATAAAACCAAATTGAACCGGTTTAAACCGGATAAAACCGGATCGAACCGGTTTAAACCGGATAAAACCGGATCGAACCAGTTTAAACCGGATTAAACCAGATTGAACCGGTTTAAACGGATAAAACTGGATAGAACCGGTTTAAACTGGATCAAACCGGATTGAACAGGTTTAAACCGGTTTAAATAGGATAGAACTGGATAGAACCGGTTTAAACTGGTTTAAACAGTATAGAAATGGATAGAACTGGTTTAAACCGTATAAACTCGGTTTCAACCAGTTTAAAGCGGTTTAAACCGGATACAACCAGATTGAACCGGTTTAAACCGGATAAAACTGGATTGAATCAGTTTAAACCCTTTCAAACCGGATAAAAACGAATTGAACCAGTTTAAACCGGTTTAAACCGGATAAAACCGGATTGAACCAGTTCAAACTGGTTTAAAACGGATAAAACCGGATTGAACCGGTTTAAACCAGTTTCAACAGGATAGAACCAGATAGAACTGGTTTAAACTGGATAAAACCGGATCGAACCGGCTTAAACCGGTTTAAACCGGATAAATCCAGATTGAACCGGTTTAATACAGTTTCAACCGGATATAACCGGTTTAAACCGGATAAAACTGGATTGAATCAGTTTAAACCCTTTTGAACCGGATAAAAACGAATTGAACCAGTTTAAACCGGTTTAAACCGGATAAAACCGGATTGAACCAGTTAAAGCGGTTTAAAACGGATAAAACCAGATTGAACCGGTTTAAACCGGATAAAACCGCATTGCACCGGCTTAAACCGGTTTAAACTGGATAAAACCGGACTGAACCGGTTTAATCCGTATAAAATCGGATTGAACTGGTTTAAACCGGTTTACACCAGATAAAACCGGATTGAACCGGTTTAAACCGGTTTAAACCGGATAAAACAGGATTGAACCGGTTTAAAACGGTTTAAACCGGATAAAACCAGATTGAACCGGTTGAAAACGAATAAACCCGGATTGAACTGGTTTAAACCGGATAAAACCGGATCGAATCGGGTTAAACCGGTTTAAACCGGATACAACCGGATCGAACCGGTTTAAACCGGTTTGAGCGGGAAAAAAACAGATCGAACCGTTTAAACCGGTTTAAAGTGGTTAAAACTGGATCGAACCAGCTTAAACCGGTTTAAACCGGATAAAACCGGAATGAACCACTTTAAACAGGTTTAAACCAGATAGAACCGCAGAGAACCGGTTTCAACCGGTTTCAAACGGATTGAAACGGATAGAACCAGTTTAAACCAGATAAACCCGGATTGAAATGGTTTAAAATGGTTTAAACAGGATAGAACTGGATAGAACCGGTTCAAACCGGTTTAAACAGGATAGAACCGGATAGAATCGGTTTAAACCAGATAATACCGGATTGAACCGGTTTAAACCGGTTTAAACCGGATAAAACCGGATTGAACCGGATTAAACCGGATAAAACCGGAATGAACCGGTTTAAACTGGATAAAACCGGATTGAACCGGCTTAAACCGGTTTAGGCCGGATAAAACCAGATTGAACCGGTTTAAACCGCATAAAACCGGATTGAACCGGCTTAAACTGGTTTAAACCGGATAAAACCTGATTGAACCGGTTTAAACCGGTTTCAACAGGATAGAACCAGATAGAACCGGTTTAAACTGGATAAAACCGGATTGAACTGGCTTAAACCGGTTTAGGCCGGATAAAACCAGATTGAACCGGTTTAAACCGGATAAAACCGGATTGAACTGGCTTAAACCGGTTTAAACTGGATAAAACCGGAATGAACCAGTTTAAGCCGGATAAAAACGTATTGAAACGGTATAAACCGGTTTCAACCGGATAAAACCAGACTGAACCGGTTTAAACTGGATAAAACCGGATTGAACCGGTTTAAGCCGGATTCATTTGGATAGAACCGGATAGAACCGGTTTAAACCGTATAAAACCGGATTGAACCGGTTTAAACCAGTTTAAACCGGATAGAACCGGTTTCACCCGGATAAAACCGGATTGATCCGGTTTAAACCGGTTTAAACCGGATAAAACCGGATTGAACTGGATTAAACCGGTTTAAAACGGATAAAACCGGTTTAAACCGGATAAAACCAAATTGAACCAGTTTAAACGGGATAAAAGCAGATTGAACCGGTTTAAAACGGATAAAACCGGATTGAAACAGTTTAAACCGGTGGAAACCACATAGAAACAGATAGAACCGGTTTGAACCGGATAAAACCGGATCGAACCGGTTTAAACTGGTTTAAACCGGTTAAAACCGGATCGAACCGGCTTAAACCAGTTTAAACCGGATAAAACAAGATTGAACCGGTTTAATACACTTTCAACCAGATAGAACTGGATAGAACCAGTTTAAACAGATCAAACCGGATTGAACCGGTTTAAACCGGTTTAAACAAGATAAAATCGGAGTGAACCAGTTTAAACCGGATAAAACCAGATTGAACCGGTTTAAACCGGATAAAACCGGATCGAACCGGCTTAAACCGGTTTAAACCGGATAAAACCGGATCGAACCGGATTAAACCAGATTGAACCGGTTTAAACGGATAAAACCGGATAGAACCGGTATAAACCGGATCAAACCGGATTGAACTGGTTTAAACCAGTTTAAATAGGATAGAACCGGATACAACCGGTTTAAACTGGTTTAAACAGGATAGAAATGGATAGAACCGGTTTAAACCGTGTAAAACTGGATTCAACCAGTTTAAAGCGGTTTAAACCGGATACAACCAGATTGAACCAGTTTAAACCGGATAAAACTGGATTGAATCAGTTTAAACCCTTTTTAACCGGATAAAAACGGATTGAACCAGTTTAAACCGTTTTAAACCGGATAAAATCGGATTGAACCAGTTTAAAGCGGTTTAAAACGGATCAAACCAGATTGAACCGGTTAAAACCGGATAAAACCGGATTGAACCGGCTTAAACCGGTTTAAAGTGGATAAAACCGGACTGAACCGGTTTAAACCGGATAAAACCAGATTGAACCGGTTAAAACAGGATAAAACCGGATTGAACCGGTTTAAAATGGTTTAAACCGGATAAAACCGGAATGAACCACTTTAAACAGGTTTAAACCAGATAGAACCGGATTGAACCGGTTTAAACCGGTTTCAACAGGATAGAACCAGATAGAACCGGTTTAAACTGGATAAAACTGGATTGAACCGTCTTAAACCGTTTTAAACTGGATAAAACCGGATTGAACCGGTTCAAACCGGTTTAAACCGGATAAAACCGGAATGAACCAGTTTAAGCCGGATAAAAACATATTGAACCAGTTTAAACCGGTTTCAACCGGATAAAACCAGACTGAACCGGTTTAAACTGGATAAAATCGGATTGAACCGGTTTAATACGGTTTCAACCGGATAGAACCAGATTAAACCGGATAAAACCGGATTGAAACGGTTTAAACCGGTTTCAACTGGATAGAACCGGATAGAACCGGTTTAAACCGGATAAAACCGGATTGATCCGGTTTACACCAGTTTAAACCGGATAAAACCGGATTGAACTTGATTAAACCGGTTTAAACCGGATAAAACCAAATTGAACCAGCTTAAACCGGATAAAACCAGATTGAACCGGTTTAAAACGGATAAAACCGGATTGTACCAGTTTAAACTAGTTTAAACCAGATAGAAACAGATAGAAACGGTTTGAACCGGATAAAACCGGATCGAACCGGTTTAAACCGGTTTAAACAGGATAAAACCGGATTGAACTGGTTTATACCGGTTTAAACCGGATAAAACTGGTTTAAACGGGATAAAACCAAATTGAACCAGTTTAAACCGGATAATACCAGATTGAACCGGTTTAAGCCAGATAAAACCGGATAAAACCGGATTGAAGCTTTTGAAACCGGATAAAACAGTTTTGAACTAGTTTAAACCGGATAAAACCGGATTGAACCGGTTTAAGCCGGATAAAACCGGATTGAACCGGTTTAAACCGGATTCAACTGGATAGAACCGGATAGGACCGGTTCAACCCGGATAAAACCGGATTGATCCGGTTTAAACCGGTTTAAACCGGATAAAACCGGATAGAACTGGATTAAACCGGTTTAAAACGGATAAAACCGGTTTAAACCGGATAAAACCAAATTGAACCAGTTTAAAAGGGATAAAATCAGATTGAACCGTTTTAAACCGGATAAAACCAGAATGAACCGGTTAAAGCCGGATAAAGACATATTGAAATGGTATAAACCGGTTTGAACTGGATAAAACCAGACTGAACCGGTTTAAACTGGATAAAACCGGATTGAACCGGTTTAAACCGGATTCAACTGGATAGAACCGGATAGAACAGGTTTAAACCGGATAAAACCGGATTGAACCGGTTTAAACCAGTTTAAACCACATAGAAACAGATAGAACTGGTTTGAACCGGATAAAACCGGATCGAACCGGTTTAAACCGGTTTAAACCAGTTAAAACCGGATCGAACCGGCTTAAACCGGTTTAAACGGGATAAAACAAGATTGAACCGGTTTAATACAGTTTCAACCAGATAGAACCGGATAGAACCAGTTTAAACCGGTTTAAACAAGATAAAATCGGATTGAACCAGTTTAAACCGGATAAAACCAAATTGAACCGGTTTAAACCGGATAAAACCGGATCGAACCGGTTTAAACCGGATAAAACCGGATCGAACCAGTTTAAACCGGATTAAACCAGATTGAACCGGTTTAAACGGATAAAACTGGATAGAACCGGTTTAAACCGGATCAAACCGGATTGAACAGGTTTAAACCGGTTTAAATAGGATAGAACTGGATAGAACCGGTTTAAACTGGTTTAAACAGTATAGAAATGGATAGAACTGGTTTAAACCGTATAAACTCGGTTTCAACCAGTTTAAAGCGGTTTAAACCGGATACAACCAGATTGAACCGGTTTAAACCGGATAAAACTGGATTGAATCAGTTTAAACCCTTTCAAACCGGATAAAAACGAATTGAACCAGTTTAAACCGGTTTAAACCGGATAAAACCGGATTGAACCAGTTCAAACTGGTTTAAAACGGATAAAACCGGATTGAACCGGTTTAAACCAGTTTCAACAGGATAGAACCAGATAGAACTGGTTTAAACTGGATAAAACCGGATCGAACCGGCTTAAACCGGTTTAAACCGGATAAATCCAGATTGAACCGGTTTAATACAGTTTCAACCGGATATAACCGGTTTAAACCGGATAAAACTGGATTGAATCAGTTTAAACCCTTTTGAACCGGATAAAAACGAATTGAACCAGTTTAAACCGGTTTAAACCGGATAAAACCGGATTGAACCAGTTTAAATCGGTTTAAAACGGATAAAACCAGATTGAACCGGTTTAAACCGGATAAAACCGCATTGCACCGGCTTAAACCGGTTTAAACTGGATAAAACCGGACTGAACCGGTTTAATCCGTATAAAATCGGATTGAACTGGTTTAAACCGGTTTACACCAGATAAAACCGGATTGAACCGGTTTAAACCGGTTTAAACCGGATAAAACAGGATTGAACCGGTTTAAAACGGTTTAAACCGGATAAAACCAGATTGAACCGGTTGAAAACGAATAAACCCGGATTGAACTGGTTTAAACCGGATAAAACCGGATCGAATCGGGTTAAACCGGTTTAAACCGGATACAACCGGATCGAACCGGTTTAAACCGGTTTGAGCGGGAAAAAAACAGATCGAACCGGTTTAAACCGGTTTAAAGTGGTTAAAACTGGATCGAACCAGCTTAAACCGGTTTAAACCGGATAAAACCGGAATGAACCACTTTAAACAGGTTTAAACCAGATAGAACCGCAGAGAACCGGTTTCAACCGGTTTCAAACGGATTGAAACGGATAGAACCAGTTTAAACCAGATAAACCCGGATTGAAATGGTTTAAAATGGTTTAAACAGGATAGAACTGGATAGAACCGGTTCAAACCGGTTTAAACAGGATAGAACCGGATAGAATCGGTTTAAACCAGATAATACCGGATTGAACCGGTTTAAACCGGTTTAAACCGGACAAAACCGGATTGAACCGGATTAAACCGGATAAAACCGGATTGAACCGGTTTAAACTGGATAAAACCGGATTGAACCGGCTTAAACCGGTTTAGGCCGGATAAAACCAGATTGAACCGGTTTAAACCGCATAAAACCGGATTGAAACGGCTTAAACTGGTTTAAACCGGATAAAACCTGATTGAACCGGTTTAAACCGGTTTCAACAGGATAGAACCAGATAGAACCGGTTTAAACTGGATAAAACCGGATTGAACTGGCTTAAACCGGTTTAGGCCGGATAAAACCAGATTGAACCGGTTTAAACCGGATAAAATCGGATTGAACTGGCTTAAACCGGTTTAAACTGGATAAAACCTGATTGAAACGGTATAAGCCGGATAAAAACGTATTGAAACGGTATAAACCGGTTTCAACCGGATAAAACCAGACTGAACCGGTTTAAACTGGATAAAACCGGATTGAACCGGTTTAAACCGGATTCATTTGGATAGAACCGGATAGAACCGGTTTAAACCGTATAAAACCGGATTGAACCGGTTTAAACCAGTTTAAACCGGATAGAACCGGTTTCACCCGGATAAAACCGGATTGATCCGGTTTAAACCGGTTTAAACCGGATAAAACCGGATTGAACTGGATTAAACCGGTTTAAAACGGATAAAACCGGTTTAAACCGGATAAAACCAAATTGAACCAGTTTAAAAGGGATAAAAGCAGATTGAACCGGTTTAAAACGGATAAAACCGGATTGAAACAGTTTAAACCGGTGGAAACCACATAGAAACAGATAGAACCGGTTTGAACCGGATAAAACCGGATCGAACCGGCTTAAACCAGTTTAAACCGGATAAAACAAGATTGAACCGGTTTAATACACTTTCAACCAGATAGAACTGGATAGAACCAGTTTAAACAGATAAAACCGGATTGAAGCGGTTTAAACTGGTTTAAACAAGATAAAATCGGAGTGAACCAGTTTAAACCGGATAAAACCGGATCGAACCGGTTTAAACCGGATTAAACCAGATTGAACCGGTTTAAACGGATAAAACCGGATAGAACCGGTATAAACCGGATCAAACCGGATTGAACTGGTTTAAACCAGTTTAAATAGGATAGAACCGGATACAACCGGTTTAAACTGGTTTAAACAGGATAGAAATGGATAGAACCGGTTTAAACCGTGTAAAACTGGATTCAACCAGTTTAAAGCGGTTTAAACCGGATACAACCAGATTGAACCGGTTTAAACCGGATAAAACTGGATTGAATCAGTTTAAACCCTTTTAAACCGGATAAAAACGGATTGAACCAGTTTAAACCGTTTTAAATCGGATAAATTCGGATTGAACCAGTTTAAAGCGGTTTAAAACGGATAAAACCAGATTGAACCGGTTAAAACCGGATAAAACCGGATTGAACCGGCTTAAACCGGTTTAAAGTGGATAAAACCGGACTGAACCGGTTTAAACCGGATAAAACCAGATTGAACCGGTTAAAACAGGATAAAACCGGATTGAACCGGTTTAAACTGGTTTAAACCGGATAAAACCGGAATGAACCACTTTAAACAGGTTTAAACCAGATAGAACCGGATTGAACCGGTTTAAACCGGTTTCAACAGGATAGAACCAGATAGAACCGGTTTAAACTGGATAAAACTGGATTGAACCGTCTTAAACCGTTTTAAACTGGATAAAACCGGATTGAACCGGTTCAAACCGGTTTAAACAGGATAAAACCGGATTGATCCGGTTTACACCAGTTTAAACCGGATAAAACCGGATTGAACTTGATTAAACCGGTTTAAACCGGATAAAACCAAATTGAACCAGCTTAAACCGGATAAAACCAGATTGAACCGGTTTAAAACGGATAAAACCGGATTGTACCAGTTTAAACTAGTTTAAACCAGATAGAAACAGATAGAAACGGTTTGAACCGGATAAAACCGGATCGAACCGGTTTAAACCGGTTTAAACCGGTTAAAACCGGATTGAACCGGTTTAAACCGGTTTAAACAGGATAAAACCGGATTGAACTGGTTTATACCGGTTTAAACCGGATAAAACTGGTTTAAACGGGATAAAACCAAATTGAACCAGTTTAAACCGGATAATACCAGATTGAACCGGTTTAAGCCAGATAAAACCGGATAAAACCGGATTGAAGCTTTTGAAACCGGATAAAACAGTTTTGAACTAGTTTAAACCGGATAAAACCGGATTGAACCGGTTTAAGCCGGATAAAACCGGATTGAACCGGTTTAAACCGGATTCAACTGGATAGAACCGGATAGGACCGGTTCAACCCGGATAAAACCGGATTGATCCGGTTTAAACCGGTTTAAACCGGATAAAACCGGATAGAACTGGATTAAACCGGTTTAAAACGGATAAAACCGGTTTAAACCGGATAAAACCAAATTGAACCAGTTTAAAAGGGATAAAATCAGATTGAACCGTTTTAAACCGGATAAAACCAGAATGAACCGGTTAAAGCCGGATAAAGACATATTGAAATGGTATAAACCGGTTTGAACTGGATAAAACCAGACTGAACCGGTTTAAACTGGATAAAACCGGATTGAACCGGTTTAAACCGGATTCAACTGGATAGAACCGGATAGAACAGGTTTAAACCGGATAAAACCGGATTGAACCGGTTTAAACCAGTTTAAACCACATAGAAACAGATAGAACTGGTTTGAACCGGATAAAACCGGATCGAACCGGTTTAAACCGGTTTAAACCAGTTAAAACCGGATCGAACCGGCTTAAACCGGTTTAAACGGGATAAAACAAGATTGAACCGGTTTAATACAGTTTCAACCAGATAGAACCGGATAGAACCAGTTTAAACCGGTTTAAACAAGATAAAATCGGATTGAACCAGTTTAAACCGGATAAAACCAAATTGAACCGGTTTAAACCGGATAAAACCGGATCGAACCGGTTTAAACCGGATAAAACCGGATCGAACCAGTTTAAACCGGATTAAACCAGATTGAACCGGTTTAAACGGATAAAACTGGATAGAACCGGTTTAAACCGGATCAAACCGGATTGAACAGGTTTAAACCGGTTTAAATAGGATAGAACTGGATAGAACCGGTTTAAACTGGTTTAAACAGTATAGAAATGGATAGAACTGGTTTAAACCGTATAAACTCGGTTTCAACCAGTTTAAAGCGGTTTAAACCGGATACAACCAGATTGAACCGGTTTAAACCGGATAAAACTGGATTGAATCAGTTTAAACCCTTTCAAACCGGATAAAAACGAATTGAACCAGTTTAAACCGGTTTAAACCGGATAAAACCGGATTGAACCAGTTCAAACTGGTTTAAAACGGATAAAACCGGATTGAACCGGTTTAAACCAGTTTCAACAGGATAGAACCAGATAGAACTGGTTTAAACTGGATAAAACCGGATCGAACCGGCTTAAACCGGTTTAAACCGGATAAATCCAGATTGAACCGGTTTAATACAGTTTCAACCGGATATAACCGGTTTAAACCGGATAAAACTGGATTGAATCAGTTTAAACCCTTTTGAACCGGATAAAAACGAATTGAACCAGTTTAAACCGGTTTAAACCGGATAAAACCGGATTGAACCAGTTTAAATCGGTTTAAAACGGATAAAACCAGATTGAACCGGTTTAAACCGGATAAAACCGCATTGCACCGGCTTAAACCGGTTTAAACTGGATAAAACCGGACTGAACCGGTTTAATCCGTATAAAATCGGATTGAACTGGTTTAAACCGGTTTACACCAGATAAAACCGGATTGAACCGGTTTAAACCGGTTTAAACCGGATAAAACAGGATTGAACCGGTTTAAAACGGTTTAAACCGGATAAAACCAGATTGAACCGGTTGAAAACGAATAAACCCGGATTGAACTGGTTTAAACCGGATAAAACCGGATCGAATCGGGTTAAACCGGTTTAAACCGGATACAACCGGATCGAACCGGTTTAAACCGGTTTGAGCGGGAAAAAAACAGATCGAACCGGTTTAAACCGGTTTAAAGTGGTTAAAACTGGATCGAACCAGCTTAAACCGGTTTAAACCGGATAAAACCGGAATGAACCACTTTAAACAGGTTTAAACCAGATAGAACCGCAGAGAACCGGTTTCAACCGGTTTCAAACGGATTGAAACGGATAGAACCAGTTTAAACCAGATAAACCCGGATTGAAATGGTTTAAAATGGTTTAAACAGGATAGAACTGGATAGAACCGGTTCAAACCGGTTTAAACAGGATAGAACCGGATAGAATCGGTTTAAACCAGATAATACCGGATTGAACCGGTTTAAACCGGTTTAAACCGGATAAAACCGGATTGAACCGGATTAAACCGGATAAAACCGGATTGAACCGGTTTAAACTGGATAAAACCGGATTGAACCGGCTTAAACCGGTTTAGGCCGGATAAAACCAGATTGAACCGGTTTAAACCGCATAAAACCGGATTGAAACGGCTTAAACTGGTTTAAACCGGATAAAACCTGATTGAACCGGTTTAAACCGGTTTCAACAGGATAGAACCAGATAGAACCGGTTTAAACTGGATAAAACCGGATTGAACTGGCTTAAACCGGTTTAGGCCGGATAAAACCAGATTGAACCGGTTTAAACCGGATAAAATCGGATTGAACTGGCTTAAACCGGTTTAAACTGGATAAAACCTGATTGAAACGGTATAAGCCGGATAAAAACGTATTGAAACGGTATAAACCGGTTTCAACCGGATAAAACCAGACTGAACCGGTTTAAACTGGATAAAACCGGATTGAACCGGTTTAAACCGGATTCATTTGGATAGAACCGGATAGAACCGGTTTAAACCGTATAAAACCGGATTGAACCGGTTTAAACCAGTTTAAACCGGATAGAACCGGTTTCACCCGGATAAAACCGGATTGATCCGGTTTAAACCGGTTTAAACCGGATAAAACCGGATTGAACTGGATTAAACCGGTTTAAAACGGATAAAACCGGTTTAAACCGGATAAAACCAAATTGAACCAGTTTAAAAGGGATAAAAGCAGATTGAACCGGTTTAAAACGGATAAAACCGGATTGAAACAGTTTAAACCGGTGGAAACCACATAGAAACAGATAGAACCGGTTTGAACCGGATAAAACCGGATCGAACCGGCTTAAACCAGTTTAAACCGGATAAAACAAGATTGAACCGGTTTAATACACTTTCAACCAGATAGAACTGGATAGAACCAGTTTAAACAGATAAAACCGGATTGAAGCGGTTTAAACTGGTTTAAACAAGATAAAATCGGAGTGAACCAGTTTAAACCGGATAAAACCGGATCGAACCGGTTTAAACCGGATTAAACCAGATTGAACCGGTTTAAACGGATAAAACCGGATAGAACCGGTATAAACCGGATCAAACCGGATTGAACTGGTTTAAACCAGTTTAAATAGGATAGAACCGGATACAACCGGTTTAAACTGGTTTAAACAGGATAGAAATGGATAGAACCGGTTTAAACCGTGTAAAACTGGATTCAACCAGTTTAAAGCGGTTTAAACCGGATACAACCAGATTGAACCGGTTTAAACCGGATAAAACTGGATTGAATCAGTTTAAACCCTTTTAAACCGGATAAAAACGGATTGAACCAGTTTAAACCGTTTTAAACCGGATAAATTCGGATTGAACCAGTTTAAAGCGGTTTAAAACGGATAAAACCAGATTGAACCGGTTAAAACCGGATAAAACCGGATTGAACCGGCTTAAACCGGTTTAAAGTGGATAAAACCGGACTGAACCGGTTTAAACCGGATAAAACCAGATTGAACCGGTTAAAACAGGATAAAACCGGATTGAACCGGTTTAAACTGGTTTAAACCGGATAAAACCGGAATGAACCACTTTAAACAGGTTTAAACCAGATAGAACCGGATTGAACCGGTTTAAACCGGTTTCAACAGGATAGAACCAGATAGAACCGGTTTAAACTGGATAAAACTGGATTGAACCGTCTTAAACCGTTTTAAACTGGATAAAACCGGATTGAACCGGTTCAAACCGGTTTAAACCGGATAAAACCGGAATGAACCAGTTTAAGCCGGATAAAAACATATTGAACCAGTTTAAACCGGTTTCAACCGGATAAAACCAGACTGAACCGGTTTAAACTGAATAAAACCGGATTGAACCGGTTTAATACGGTTTCAACCGGATAGAACCAGATTAAACCGGATAAAACCGGATTGAAACGGTTTAAACCGGTTTCAACTGGATAGAACCGGATAGAACCGGTTTAAACCGGATAAAACCGGATTGAACTGGTTTAAATCAGTTTAAATTGGATAGAACCGGTTTAACCCGGAAAAAACCGGATTGATCCGGTTTACACCGGTTTAAACCGGATAAAACCGGATTGAACTTGATTAAACCGGTTGAAACCGGATAAAACCAAATTGAACCAGCTTAAACCGGATAAAACCAGATTGAACCGGTTTAAAACGGATAAAACCGGATTGTACCAGTTTAAACTGGTTTAAACCAGATAGAAACAGATAGAAACGGTTTGAACCGGATAAAACCGGATCGAACCGGTTTAAACCGGTTAAAACCGGATTGAACCGGTTTAAACCGGATAAAACCAGATTGAACCGGTTTAAACCGGATAAAACCGGATCAAACCGGCTTAAACCGGTTTAAACCGGATAAAACCGGATCGAACCGGTTTAAACCGGATTAAACCAGATTGAACCGGTTTAAATGGATAAAACCGGATAGAACCGGTTTAAACCGGATCAAACCGGATTGGACTTGTTTAAACTGGTTTAAACAGGATAGAAATGGATAGAACCAGTTTAAACCGGATAAAACCGGATTCAACCAGTTTAAAGCGGTTTAAACCGGATACAACCAGATTGAACCGGTTTAAATCGGATAAAACTGGATTGAACCAGTTTAAACCCTTTTAGCCCGGATAAAAACCGATTGAACCAGTTTAAACCGGTTTAAACCGGATAAAACCGGATTAAACCAGTTTAAAGCGGTTTAAAACGGATAAAACCAGATTGAACCGGTTTAAACCGGATTGAACTGGCTTAAACCGGTTTAAACTGGATAAAACCGGACTGAACCAGTTTAAACCGTATAAAACCGGATTGAACCGGTTTAAACCGGTTCAAACCGGATAAAATCGGATTGAACCGGTTTAAAACGGTTTAAACCGGATAAAACCAGATTGAACCCGTTTAAAACGGATAAACCCGGATTGAACTGGTTTAAACAGGATAAAACCGGAGTAAACCGCTTTAAACCAAATAAAACCAGATTGAACTGGTTTTAACCGGATAAAACCGGATCGAACCGGCTTAAACCGGTTTAAACTGGATACACCCGGATCGAACCGGTTTAAACCGGTTTGAACTGCATAAAACCAGATAGAACCGGTTTAAACCGGGTTAAACTGGATAAGACTGGATAGAGCCGGTTTAAACCAAATAAAACCGGACTGAACCGGTTTAAACCAGTTTAAAATGGATAAAACCGGATTGAACCGTTTTAACCCGGATAAAACCGTATAGAACCGGTTTAAACTGGATATAACCGGATTGGACCGGTTTAAACCAGTTTAAAACGGATAAAAACGGATTGTACCTGTTAAACTGGTTTAAAACGGATGAAATTGGATTGAACCGGTATAAACCAGTTTAAACCGGATAAAACCGGATTGAACCAGTTCAAACCAGTTTAAACTGGATAATACCGGATAGAACCAGTTTAAACTGGATAAAACCGGATTAATCCGGTTTAAACCGGTTTAAAACGGATAAAACCCCCTTGTTAGACTTTATCTAAGGAAATATGCAAATGAGGGACAAAGCTATAATCATAAAAATGTTCATTGCAAAATTATTCATAATCGCAAAAAAAAGCAACAATAAGTTTATGACAAATTAAATCATTATGCATCCACTGAGAGGACTATTACCCAGTCATTGAAAATTATGAAAAGCATTAGTCAGGTTACAAATGTTTATGATATTATAAGATGCAAATGTACATTATGATTGTAATCATGTTAGAATATTTATGCATTTGGACAAAGACTAGTGGGAAATAAACAAAAGTAAAAATGAATTAGGCTACTGGTCTCAGAGGTCATTAGTTTTTCCCTATTTTCCCAAACTTTGAATTTATTAATTTTATATTGCCTGATCTGCAGCATAATGAAGTTTGACATCAGTCGGTGCAAAGTTCCAGGATGACCCTGCCCCCTCTAAGACTGGACAATGTATTCAAAATGCTTAATGGTACACTCATACGATGGAATGCTATGCGGACAGTTTTCTAATGTTTTAGAAAAGTATATAATGGCAGGGAAAAATATTGGTGGCATATGGCTACATATATTACCCCAATTGTGTTTAGGTAGAAAGATGATCAATAGGCAGATATGACTGTTAGAATTTATACCAAAATTATTACCCCCGGTTGGTACAATTACAAATGAGTTTCAATTTCTTCTGTGCACTTTTCTGTAATTTCTAGACCTTCTCCAATGAATATATTTTATATTGTAATTATAAACTATAAAGGTTACTTTTAAACATAAAAAGCTGCATCTCTAGAGATCTATGTGACTAATATTAAATAAAAACCATGGGAGGCCATTGTTTTGGACTAAGTTCCTGCACTAGGTCCCAAAAGAACAGAGTGAAAACCAAAAAGGAGCCAGCTTGCCAAGCTCCAGTCACGGGCTGCGGTCTGGCCTTCCGAGAAGCAGGGAGAGAGACAACAGCCAATTTTGCTGAACAGGCCAGTTTAAATCTTCAACAGGTATAATAATGAAGTCTCCTCTGCTTTAATCCTTACACAAAAGAGATAGCCTGAAGTTACCTGAAGTCACTTAGAAATGACCAATCCATGTTTTGTTCTTTGTTTCTGCTCTCTTCAGCCTTTTCTGTCTATAAAGCCAACCCCCTCAGCTCAGCTCATTGGAACACTTATTCTATTTTATGGAATGACATCTTGCCTGATCCTAGAATCTCAATAAAGCCAATTGAGATCTTTAACTAAATTTGTCGTAATTTTGTCCTTTGACAGTCTTCACGGGCTTTGTCTTGTCTAGTCTTTTTGGTGGTGTTTAAAAAAGGCTGTGAGAATGAGATGGAAATCAAATCCAACAATCCCATTAGCTTTGGGATAGGAATCTTCCACAGCAGCATATCACTTTGCCCTTATAGGGCTTTTTGGGGACTCCTCCCCTCTTCCTTCCTTACAGATTGTGGATTATGTTCGTGCATCCATCCCCCTCCCCACCACACACCACACACCACAGAGGAATCCTACTCCACCACACATACCCAGTTGCAAGAATGGGCCTAACTGGTTTAGCTAATTCTAGTCAATAACATAGGAGGGGGATCTGCTGAAGGGCTTCAGGAAATGGCTTTTTTCTCAGAGAGTTACAAAGAGTCCTCTTCTCCTTTAGGGGTCATTATGTGTGCATTAAACTCCAGGGACTGCTGAATCCAGCTTCTTGATGGGACAGTCTGTGACAGCTGAGAGCTGGAAATAATCTGGAAATTTGATTTGCCTCTGAAACAATCAGTGCAGGCCCATTTTATCACCAAAACACTCAGCATAGGAGAGAATTCGTTTCTTATTCTTAAGCTACTCTGAGTCAGGGTGCAGTGGGATTCATCCTTAATGGCACAGCTCTGTTCTCAAGTTGTTGATGGTCCTGTGCTCATCGGATGGTTGAGATAGTGCAAAGTGGCTGCCACTCTGAATGACAATAGGGCCCTGCAAAAGCCTAGGGCAGAGCTGACTCACACCAGAACAGGTCAGCTGTTAGTTCTGCTCGGTGCTCCAAGTGCCCACTTACCTACAAAACTAGGATAGCATTTGTTGCAGATATCTTGAGGCACTTGTCACCAAGAATCCCAGAAATCTGTTCCAACATCTAGAATCTCCTGGAGTCTCTGAAATACAAGACTGTTACCAGGTGACAGTTCCAGGTACTTTGTCTACCCACCAAAGAAAAATCTTTCACAGGACCATTGAAAGGAAAGGAAAAGAAGGACAGAGAAATTGAACATAATAGGGCTTTATTACAAGCAAAGGTACACACAGAAATAGTGCTTGGACATCTCTGCACAAGAGAAATGCACGCACCCCCGGAATCTTAGGAGGAGGATTTGTGTGTTGTTCTGGGAGGGGAGTATTTCCATATCTTAACTAAGGGGAGGAATATTTGGCCATTGGGGGGGAATCTAAAGTAACTAAGGCCTAATAGGCCAATGAGAGGTTGCATCAGCCTCTTGTCATGTGTCCCTGAGTTACTGAAGTTTCTGGTCTCCCTCTCAACTTTGATCCAGTCTGAATATTTCTGAGCAGCCTCCCTGGGGCACGTCCCCACTCTGTCCTGCTCAAGACCACTCCAAAGGAAGAGCTGTCTGAGTACAGTGCTCAGCATGGCTCATGGCACTCCTAGATCCAATCCCATATGATGGGTTAAATTAAGTTTGGCCTAAAGGTTTCTTCAGACATAGTGAGCTGTAACTTAACTTGATAGGCAAACAGACTGCAACCACTCTTTCAACAATATCTGAATCTCAGCCAATCACAGTCAGCCAAGTGTTCAAACCTTGTTCAAACGAGGCAAATGCTCAGCTGTTCCCAATCCAGCTGTTTCTGAACCTCACTTTCATTTTCTGTAAATTGCTTTTCTTTTTCTGTCTATAATAGCTGACCATGCAGCAGCCCTGGAGTTGCTCTGATATTCTGGTTCTGATAGCTGCCTGATTCATGAATTGTTTTTTGCTCAGTTAAATTCTGTTCAGTTTAACTTATCTAAAGTTTTTCTTTTTAACAGATGGGATCTGAAGTAGAGCTTCCAGCAACCTCCAGCATCTGGGGATTGTGGGTAAGTTCTCTCTTGGATTCTAAAGCTCCACAGATTTGTGTTGTGAGCCATCCAAGTTTTGTCTGAGAAAATGTTTATCTGGACTGGGTTAAAAAGTCACAACAGAAACTGGACTGGGCCCAGGATTTGAATGGATCCAGTAGCAAACTGGATTGGATTCAGTTAGAGGCCTCAGATGTCTGGCAATAAAGAGTGATTACTGCAAGGGGTACAAACTCTGGCTTTCAGAAACTCACAGCGATCTTGTGCTCTATCTTCTTTTAAGAAAGTAGTATAAGGGACTCATTTTCAGAAAAGACTTACCTGAGGGTGTTTTAACTGATTCAGGTCCAGCTCAAAAGTTGTTTGACTGGTCCAGCCCATTCCTGGAGGGTCTCTGAACAGACAGAGTTCTCCTTGTGATGGTAATTAGTTACTAGCCCCCATTGCTTTCTTCATTGCCTGGTATTTCTCCCTTCACAGGGCTTAAGCAGGCCTTTTTCATGGGCTTGTCCTGAGTCCCCAGACAAAGGAATTCCTTGCAAGGAGGTAATAAATTTTAGCTGTCATTCAGGAAGGTTGTGCACCGGGTAGTACTCAGCCAATGAGGAAGTGGGGGAAGGGACTTGCATACTAGGGAATAAATTACTTGCTACAGGCTTTTTCCGTGTGCCTGCCCTTTGGACACTCAAAACTTATAAGGCCATAATTAAAGTCTCGCTTTGCTGAACCTCATGTCTCTGTGTCCATCCTTTGGTGTTGGACAGGTGAGGGCATTTCTCACACTCTTCGTTTCTTTTTCTTGCTCACTTAGATAGGGAGAAAAATTTTGACTAAGTTGATCAAGGAGATCTCAGAGTCAACACCCAGATTTAACATAAAAATGGGATCCTTAATTTCTGAAGAACTGAGTAATCCACTTTTCATCTACACCTGCCCTTATGTGCGTAAGCATTAGGCCCCAGAAGCTGCAAATGCCTACAAATATGGCAAAATCTTACTAAAGATTATTTAAAACTATGGTGAGGCATTCCAAATGAACAACAGTGCACTTGAAAATGAGGCTTCTGAACTGGACTTATCCAAGGATGGCTACTGATGTGTAGACTTTCTAAAAAGATCTCAAAAAAGTATTGCCGCTTTTAAAAGGCTCTTTACAAAAGGCAAATAAGATGCTTAGCAAACTAAATGATAAGAAAAATGGAATCTTCTGACCTTGAGGCTTGGCTGCTATCTCGCCCTGAAGGCGAAAAGAAAGTTGGGTGAAGGCCCGTGGGTAAAGTGTGCTGCTGCTTTTCAGAGCCTTCCGTGCTGAGTCCAGGCATAGAGAAGGCTTTCTTTGCCCTTTCATTCATCCATCCTTAACTCGGCAATTTTAGCTAAGAAACAGAAGCTAAGTTAAAAAGACTGCCTGTTGAACTAAATCAGCCTCCAAAAAACACCTTTCTGTCATTTACCTGGCTATTTTGAAACAGTGTTGAAAAAGAAATTTCCATCTATAGGGGAAATTCCCATTTTTAGGGTGTCTGCTTCCCTGAACCAGGAAGAGGGAGAACCGAGTCACTGAAACTCTACTGTGGAAAAGGCATTGGTTTAGATTTACGTTACAAGTCCTTGTTTAAGGAGCTTTTCGGCCATCTTGTCTTGCTGGGTGTTCACTTACACCCTCCTTCCCTTTTTTGGGCAAACGTGATTTATGATGGCATTTAGGCCTGAAGTCTCAGCTCTGTGCTTTTCATATGTAAATTTTCTCCCTTGTTTTACCTAAGCCATTCCTTTGGAAATGAAAATGTAGGGCAAAAATTTTAGATGGTCATTAAAAATGGGATAAGTAAAGCAGACAGTGATGGGGTTAGAACAAAGACTAAATCTGCCAAAGGTTAGATAGGACAGAGGGACCACTGCTGGTCCCCCCAACATTGCAGGCCCCCACGCCAGTCTGCTCTATTTACCCCGGTTTGGAGAAATTTAAAAAGTCAGAAGGCAAAAATTATAATGAGGAAACTAGTGAACAATCACTTAGGGTGAAATTAGACAAGGTAAATCAATAAAGAGGGTCCCTTGACTTAACACCTTGTTATGGGATAAAAGTTTATAGATGAACTTGTCACAGTTTCAAAATTCTTTTTCAGTAACTTTAAAACTTGAAGTTATGCTAAATTAAGTAATAGACACTCGTTAAATGTCTGAGTCATTTCTAAGTAAGTTAAAATACTGAAATATTAATTGCTAAGCATAGGATTAGTGTATATATTTCAACATCTTGTTTTTACACGGTATAGCAAACCTAAATATATTTAAATCTGTTAATAAACATGGAAAAATTCTCTTATACTTAAACATGTTTCTAAAAATTATGAAATGGTTCTCATCTACAAAATGCTGATATAAAATTGTTCAAGTGAGTTCTGGTCAAGATGGTGGAACAGACAGTCCCCAGCGTCACTCTCTCCCACAAATCAACCAATTTACAACTATAAAAATGTAACATCAGCCAAGCTGGGGCTGTTAGAGCTCAGGGGAAGAGGAGGAGAGACCTACGGAGTTCACGAAGGGGGAGAAACCACAATGAGAGAAAGAAAAAGCTGCTCGGAGCATTTTGGGCTGTGGCTGCTTTAAGGATGGAACTGCTGAGCACATGAAGGAGGAGCCAGCAGGAGCCAGCAGAAGCTGCAGCTGTGCCCTTCGGATGGAGTTGCTTGGAGGTGGCAGGGGAGAAGAGGGCCTTGGTGGCCCCCAGGATAGCAAGACCACTAATAGGGTTCCTGTGGACCCACGCAGGAGCAAGGACCCAGAACAGTTGAAAAAGGGGAGCCATTCAGAGGCCGGTGAGTCATTGCAAGGGACCACAGCAGGGCCCATCCCATGGGAAGTGTTTCAAGTATGGGCGGTGGGGGAGACAGGCCCACTGGGAGAACACTGGGACACAGCAAGGACAGCCAATCCTTGCCGCCATCAGCACAGGACCACTCAGAGGGGACTGGTCAGGAATGCAGAATTACATGGGGTGTAGTTTGATGAAAAAACTCAGGCCCAGATCAGAGTTTCTACACAACCCAGGTGCACTGGGTCTCTGGAGAGCCGGAAGTACCTATAAGGTCAACCATTAAACACTGAGCTGCACAAAAAGCCTTCCCTAGGGAAACAGCAGCAAAGCAGGAATTTAGCTCAACCACACAGTTCAAGTACTGGTTCCCACAGGAAGTTCCCCCTTTTTAGAAGTAAGCAAAGGACAAAAAATTAGTTCCAGCACTGGCCCACCACCAGTGCCTCCAGACCCTCCAGGGAACCTGAGGCTTGGAGCCAGGGACTGGAACCCACTCCCATATCCAGGCACACAGCCAGCATCTTGGACAGCCCTGCCCAGAGGCCCGGGGCATGAAGCCAGGGACCAGAACCCTGCCCACAACCAGGCACACCACCAGCACCTAGGAGCATGCCAAAAACATCACCTCCATGTGGATGGCCCATCACAGCCACCACAGTAACCACAGATGCCACAAAAGTGGCTGGATGTCACAACCACCACGCAGATGGTCTGCCAGTCACTGGAGTGCAGTGACACAAAGAGAGTCACCAGCAGAGACCAAAGAAAAGAAGAGGACGTCTCTCTCCACAAAGCCCATTCCAGAGTGACAGAAGAAGCATCTGCTCTATGATAATATTGGGGGACCTGATCAAACCTCTCCGCATTGGACAGATCATCTAGGCAACAAATCAAGAGTAACCATTACTCTTTCAGAAGGAGAGAAGAAATCAAGGGTAATTAGATGGGGGAGGGGGGAGGGAGAGGGGTACAGGGAGAGAATGGACAAGGAGCATAAAGAATATGTACAATTTGTAACAATATACATACTAGTAATATTGATTTGATCAACATATGTCAACATTGAATCCCAAAAATATGTATAATCAATTATGATTCAATAATAAAAAAGGAAATTACAAAAAGAGAAACAAATATTTTCTTTTCTCTTTCTTTTCTTTTCTTTTTTCTTTTTCTTTTTCTTTTTGGCAGCTGAGCAGTACAGGCACTACAGTGACCCGAACCCATGGCCTTTGTGTTATAAGGCTGTGCTCTAACCAACTGAGCTAATGGGCCAGCCCCCAAGAGAACCAAATATAAATTCTGTATTTAAAAGTACAATAACTGAAATTAAAAATTCACTAAAGGAGTTCAACAGTCAATTTAAGCTGATGTAAAGAGAATCAGCAAACTTGAAAAAAAGCTAGTTGAGATTATCCAGTCTGGTAAAATAACGAATAAATAAAGAAGAAAATAAAAAGATGAACAGAAATTTTAAAAAGATGGAGAATAAACAGAGCTTCAAAGATCTGTGGGACACCATCAAATATACCAATATAGGCACGATGGGAAAGAAGAAAAGAGGAGAAAGAAGGAGCAGAAAGAATATTTGAAAAAATAGTGGCTGAACAAATTCACAAATCTGATGACCTAATATTAATCTAGATATTGAAAAAGCTCAACAAACTCCAAGTAGGATAAACTCAGTAAGATTTACACCTGTGGGCCGGCCAGTCAGCTCACTTGTTTAGAGCATGGTGCTGATAACACCAAGGTCAAGGGTTCAGAGCCCTATACTAGCCAGCTGCCAAAACAACAACAACAAAAAAAACATTCAAACTTAGAAACATTAAAGTCAAAGTGTTGAAAGACAAAAGAAAAGGAGACTCTTGAAAGCAGTAAGGGAAAAGTGATTCATCATTTGCAATAGATCTTCACAAGATTAACAATGGATTGCTCATCAGAAGCCATGGAGTCCAGAAGGCAGTGGAATGACATATTCAAAACGCTGAGTTTAAATGACTGTCAACAAATACTTCTCTACCCAGCAGAACTATTCTTCAAAAACAAAGGAGAAATTAAGACATTCCTAGGAAAACAAAAAATAAGTGAATTCATTACTAGCAGACCTACTCTATAAAAAACACCAAAGGGATTCCTTCAGGCTGAAATGAAAGGGCACGAGTAATTCAAATTCAAAGGAAGGAAGGTAGGGAGGTAGGAGGGAGGGATGGGTGGAGAAGGGAAGGAAGGAAGGATGGATTACTAAAGGTAATTCAAATCCACGTGAAAAAATAGAGAGTACTGGTGAAGGTAACTACATAGGTAAATACAAAAGGCAGCACAAATGCATTTTTCTTGTAAATATTTCCCCCTTCTATATGTTTTAAAAGACAACCTGCACAGTTGGAAAAAGTATTTGCAATTCATTTTTCTGATAAGTATCTACTATCTAAAACACATAAAGACTCTTGCAATGCTACAAGAAGACAAATAATCCAACTGAAAAATGGGCAAAGGATTTGAATAGAAATATCTCTAAAAAAGATATACAAGTGGACAATAGGCACCTGGAAAAAATGCTCAATATCATCAGTCATCAAGGAAATGCAAGCCAGAACCACCACTTCACACCCACTAGGATGACTACAAACAAGCAAACAAAAAAAGTGAAGTAAGAGCTGGTGAGGATGTGGATAAACTGAAACTTTCACACATTGCTAGTGGGAATGTAAAATGGTGCAGCCACTTGAAAAGCAGTTTTACAGTCACTCAAAAGTTAAACATAGGGCTGGTGGCCAGATAGCTCACTTGGGAGAGCGTGGTGCTTGCTGATAACACCAAGGTCAAGGGTTCAGATCCCCTTACAGGCCAGCTCCCCCCCCCCAAAAAAAATGTTAAACATAGAGTTACCATATGACCCAGCAATTCAACTCCTAGTACAGAATCAAAAGAAATGAAAACATATGTCCACACTTGCATACAAATATTCATAGAAGCATAATTCATAATAGCTAAAATGTGGAAATAACCCAACTGTTCTTCAACTGATGAATGGGTAAATAAAATGTGACATATCCATACGAGGAAATATTATTTGACAATAAAAAGAAATGAAGTACAAATCTCTTCAACAAGTGATGTTGGAAAAACTGAATATTCACATGCAAAAAATAAAATTGGACCCTTACCTTACCTCTTATACAAAGATTAATTAAAAATGGATTAAAGACCTAAACACAAGACCTGAAACTACAGAACTCCTTGAAGAAAACAGGGGAAAAGCTTCAAGACATTGACTTTGGCAATGGATTTTTTTTGGATACAACACCAAAAGCACAGGCAACAAAAGCAAAAATAGACAAATGGGACTACATCGAACTTAAAAAAATTCTGAACAGCAAAGGAAACAATCAACAGAATGAAAAGGCAACTTACAGACTGGGAGAAAATATTTGCAAACATATATCTGATATATTGTTAATATCCAAAATGTATAAAGAACTACAATAGTAACAACAACAACAATAAAACAAACGAGCTGATTAAAAAATGGGCAAAAGACTTCAGCAGACGTTTCTCCAAAGAAGACACACAAATGGCCAATGAGCACAAGAAAAAAAGCTCAGCATCCCTGATCATCAGGGAAATGCAAATCAAAACTATAATGAGATATCATCTCACAACTGTTAGGATGGCTAATACCAAACTGTTGAAAGACAACAAGTGTTGGTGAGGATGTGGAGAAATTGGAACCCTTGTGCATTGCTGCTAGGAATGTACAATGGTGTAGCCAGTATAGAAAGCAGTATGGAGATTCTTCAAAAAATTAAAAATAGAACTACCATATGATTCAGAAACCCCACTACTGGGTATATATTTAAAAGAATTGAAAAATAGAATCTTAAAGAAATATTAGCACACCCATGTTCATTGCAGCATATTCATAACACCCGAGATGTAGAAACAACGTGTGTCTATTAATGGGTGAATGGATAGAAAAAAATGTGGTATATACATGCAATGGAATATTATTCAGCCTTAAAAAAGAAGGAAATCCTTTCATGTGTCCCTGAGGACATTGTGCTAAGTGAAATAAGCCAGTCACAAAAAGTTTAATACTGCATGATTCCACTTATGTGAGGTATCAAAAGTAGTCACATACTTAGAAACAAAGTGAAAGGACCAGCCCATGGCTCACTCGGGAGAGCGTGGTGCTGACAACACCAAGTCAAGGGATAAGATCCCCTTACCGGTCATCTTTAAAAGAAAAAAAGAAAAGAAAGAAACAAAGTGGACTGGTGGTTGCCAGGGCCTGGGAGAATGATAAGGGGGTGTTGTTCAATGAGCGTAGAGTTTTTGTCTTTGTTTTGCAGGATGAAAAAGGATCTGTTGTGCAATCATCTAAATATAGATAACACTTAAAAATAGTTAAGAAGATAAATTTGATGCTATATATTTTTTACCACAATTGAAAATAATAATAAAAGGAATGAAGTATTGCTACTACAACATGAACAAAACTTGAAAACATTAGGCTAAGTGAAAAAAGCCAGACCCCCCTCCGAAAAAAAGACTACATATTATACGATTTTGTTTGAGTAAATGTCCAGAATAAAAAAATCTGCACAGACAGAAAGTACATGAGTGTTCGCACAGGGCTGGGGCACTGAACGGAAGTGGGAAGGGATTGCTAACGAGGGTGGGTTTTCTCTCTGGAGTTATGCAAGTGCCCTGAAATGTACTGTGGTAAAGACTGCTCAAGTCTGTATGCACAGACTCAACCAAAAACCATTGAATTTTATACTTTAAGTGGGTGAATTGTATGATATGTGAGTTACATCTCAATAAAGCTGTTATAAAAAAGAGAGAATTTGAGTGGCTGTACTAGTATCAGTCAAAACAATATTTAAGAAAAAAATTGTTACTGGAGACAAAGGACATTTTACAATGATAAAGGTTTTAGTGTTAATGTAACAGAATGGCATAATAATTATAACACATGCACACTAACAACAGAGCCCCCAAATACACATAGCTACACTGACAGAAATGAAGAGATAAATCAGCTGCTCAACAATAACAGTCTGAGACTCCCATACTTTGATTTCAATAATGAATAGGACAATTATAGTCTTCCAGGTGCACATGAAACATTTTCCAGGACAGACCATATGTCATGACATAAAACAAGCCTCAGTAAAATTGAAAAGGATTTCAATTATACAAAGTATATGGCCCAACTACAATGGAATGAAATTAGAAATTGGTAACAGAAGAATATTTGGAAAATTCACAAACATGTGGAAATAAAATGACATACTCTTAAATAGGCAATAAGTACAAGAACAAATCAAAAGGGATACCAGAAAATACTTTTAAATGAATGAAAACAAAAACACCACATACCAAAGTTTATGGGATGCAGCAAAAGCAGTGCTCAGAATAAGAAAAGTTATAGCTATAAATGCCTGCATTAAAAAAGAAAGATCTCTAACATCAACGTCATGGGTTCAAATCCCCGTACCAGTGACCAAAAACCTAAATAAAATAAAATAAAAAAGAAAGATCTCAAATCAATAATCTAACTTTACACCTTAAAGAGCTAGAAAAAAAGAAGAGCAAACAAAACCCAAAGCAAGGCAAAAACAGGAAATAATAAAGTAATAAAAAAGGCTAGAATGAAAATAAATGAACTAGAGAATAGAAAAACTTGTAACAAAAAAAATCAACAAAATAATAGCAAACAAAATTCGGCAGTTTTTTTTTTTTTTTTAACAGAATTATACACTATTACCAAGGGGTGTTTATTCCAAAATGCAAGGGTTCAAAATATGAAAATCAATGTAATGCACCATATTAATACGACAAGGGAAAAAATTCAAATGACCATCTCAACAGATGCAGAAAAACCATTTGACAAAATTTAACATCCTTTCATGATTAAAAAAAAATACACTTAACAAATAGAAATAAGAGGGAATGTCCTCAAGCTCATTAAGGACACATGTATTAGTCCGTTTTGTGTTGCAATAACAGAAATACCTGAGACTGGGTAATTTATAAAGAACAGAGGTTTATTTGGCTTCCGATTCTGGGACAGCTGCATCTGGCGTGGTCCTCAGGCTGCTGCTACTCATGGTGGAAAGTGGCAGCAGCCGGTGGGTACAAGCAGATCACATGGAGAGGAAGCAAGAGAGAGAGAGAAGGTGCCAGGGTCCTTTTAAGCAATGAGCTCTCATGGGAACTAACAGAGCGAGAACTCACTCACTTCTCCTCCTCCCCCAGGGAGAGCACTAATCCATTCATGAGGGATCCGCCCCAGGACTCAGTTTCCAACACTGCCACACTGGAGACCAAATTTCCACATGAGTTTTGGCGGGGACAACACGTCCAAACTCTATCAACACCTATGAAGTACACATAGCTAACATCATATTTGATGAAAGACTGAGTGCTTTCCCCCAAAGATCAGAAACAAGACAAGAATGTCCACTCTTCCCATTTCTATTCAAAACTGTGCTGGAGGTTCTAGCCAAGATAACTAGGCAAGTGAAAGAAATAAAAGGCATCTACATTGGAAAGGAAGAAGCAACTCTATCTCTGTCTACAGATAACACGATCTTGTGTATGGAAAATCCTAAAGAATTCACTAAAAAGCTATTAGAGTCAAAATATAAGTTCAGCAAAATTGCAGGATGTAAGATAATATACAAAAATCAATTGAATTTCTATACACTAGAATTGAGTAATTGAAAATTGAATTAAGAAAACAATTCCATTCACAATAAAATTAAAAAGAATAAAATACTTAGGAACAAATTTAACAAAAAATGCAAAACTCATACACTGATTACTACAAAATATTGTTGAAAGCCATCCATGTGCAAGTCGTAGAACATGGAATATTAAGACAGCAATCCTCTTCAAATTGATCTGCAGACTCAGCACAAGTCCTCTTAAAATCCCAGCCAGTCACAAAAGGCCACACAGTGTATAACTCCAATTACATGAAATGTCCAGCATAGGCAAATCCATAGAGAAAAAAGGTAGATTAGTGGTTGCCAGGTGCTGGGGGGAGGGGGTCAGGGGGAGTTGCTGGTGGGAATAGAGTTCCCTCTTGGGGTGATGAAAATGTTCTAAAATTGGTGTTCATGGTTGCACAACTCTGTGAACACACTGAAAAACACTGCACTGTAAACTTTAAAGGGGTGAATTCATAGTATGTAAATTATACTTCAAAAAAATCTGTTGTACAAAAGAATGACATGTGAAAACTTTTCAATTCAATATTAGCTGCTAACTACCAAAGAGAGAATGGAATAAACATTATTGAAAATCCACTGTATGTTGTTAACTTGGTCTATGCAGAGAGAGATAATAATAGATGATGGATGGAAGGACAGATGGATGGATGGATAGAAGGTAGGTAGGTAGGTAGGTAGGTAGATTCTCATTTACTGCTTACATCAGTTCAATTCTGTATGCATTATTAGCTCTATTCTATAAGGAAGAAGTTAAATCTCAAAGAAATAAGGAAGTTGACCAAGGTAACAGCTAGTAAGAGGTGAGGCAGCATTCTTAACCAGTCTCCTTGATTCTGATACACATGCTTCCCCTACCACATATTTTTATATCTAACATGTTAATAAATTTCTTCTCTTGATCCAGTATGTCTTAAGGCTCATATTGCCCTCTCCACCACATACCATCTGCTCAAAAGAAATTTCCTAACCCCAGTTTGTTAACAAAATATGAAAGAAGCACAGGAAAGTATCGACTTCATGCAGATCACACAAGGATAATTGGTTCCCAGTATTTGTCACACCCCATAATGTTTGAAATCTTGGCATATAGATCTATGACAGTGGAGATAGTTTTATTTTGCAAAAGAACAAAAACAAAGTATTTAAATGGTTATATTCTTCCTAGATTTCAAAGCACTCTTTCATTTATCTTTTTTTTATTATTATACAATCTCATGAGATTGTTAAAATATTGTTATGATTTGACAGTAAAAAAAAAAATGTTTAAGGAATTGGCATGCTTTAGTTACTTTAATTACCAAAGGGCACACAGGTTGTAAGTGAAGAATCAGAACTCATGTCCACGTTGGGCAAATTTTTATTTTCTCCAATAAACAGACATAAATATGCCTTGAGGGAAGCAGGAATCTGAAGCTACAAGTTGAGAGTCAGGCCCAGAGACGTGGTTACCAGCGAGACATGCACTCAGTGGGTGCTGTTTCTCTGAGGGATGTACTTTACAAGTGCATAACAAGATATATTGCATTTAGGTGCAATGCACAGAGTACACAAACTCTCCCAGTCCCTCCCACTTCATGATGATAATGAATGGGAATGACGTTGCTCTAGTCTATGGGTAACCTTGAAGCCTAATTCTTTTTTTTTTTTTTTTTTTGTACCTGGCCAGTATGGGGATCCCAACCCATGACCTTGGGGTTATAAGGCTGAGCTCTAATCAATTGAGCTAACCAGCTGGCCCAAAGCCTGCCTAATTTTTTAACAGATTAATCACCTGCAGGCTTCTCTGCTTCAGCCATTGTTAGTTACTAAGCACTTTCAAGTACCACCCAGACATGGCTTTTCCTTCCAGCCAAAACAGGGACCAGATTTGCTCTTCTTCCTGAAATAGCTAAAATAAGGTAAATCATATAAAACAATGATTTTCAAGACTTTGGACATCGGGCAATGAAGAACAAAGAATCTTGAGAATTGGGAAAAAAATAAGGTGAGTCCTATGATTGCCCCAGGTCACTGCCAAAAGAGAGTTCCCAAGCTGTTGCTCAGAGTCAGGGGACACAGACAGCCTCCCTGAGCTGAGGACCAGAGGAAGGAGTGTGGAGTCAGGCAGCTAATCAAGCTAGTCAGCCAGCCAGAAGTCAGGCAGAGCGAGCAGTCAGAGCAGCTAGGGTTTTCCAGGCAGAGTACCAGAGAGCAGACTGCTGCACAGACAGAGAACTCTGGTATCTGCAGAGGAATCCCCTTGATCTGCAGCTGAGATATGTTCATGTGACAGGAAATGACTCGATGCCAGGTAAAGAACCTTAAAAGCAAGACATGAAAGATCAAACTTTTCCTAAGCAACTTAACCAAGTCCAAGCACACAGCTCAAAATATTTCAGATATAAATGGGAATACAAAAATATCTAGCACCCAACAAAGTAAAATTCACAATGTCTGGCATTAAAGAATTATGAGGCATGCAATGAAGTAGGGAAAAAATCAATAGAAACTGATCCAGAAATGACACAGTTCATAGAATTAGTAGCCAAAGATATTAAAACAGTTATTATAACCATAATCCTTATGTTCAGAAGCTAGAGGCCAAAGCAAACACCTTAAGTGGAGACTTGGAAGGGGTGTGTGTGTGTGTGTGTGTTTGTGTGTGACACAGAGAGAGAGAGAGAGAGAAGAAAACTGAACTTCTGGAGATGAGAAATAAAATGACTAAAAATGAGAAATATACTGGATGAAATTAATGGCAGATTAGACATCATGGAAGAAAAGATTAGTGAACTTGAAGACATGGCTATAGAAACTATTCAAAATGGAACACAGGGAAAAGACTGAAAACAAACAAACAACATCATTGAGCTGTAGGACAACGCCAAGCCATCTAATATATGTATACCCGGAGTCCCCAAAAGAGAAGAGAAAGTGGGGAGACTGAAAAACTAATTGAAGAAATAATGGACAAAAATTTTCTAAATTTGATAAGATAATAAACTCACACATCCAAGATGGACAATGAACTTAAAGCACAAGGAACATGAAGAAAAACTATAATCAAATCACTTAGAACTAGTGACAAAGAACACACACAAACATACATGTACCTGAAAAACACCCACATAATGAAAGGCCTTCAACAACTGCCAGGGATTGTTCACGATAATCTAATTAATTGTGTTGAAACGTCAGAGAATTTAATAACTGAAAAAACTTTAGTAGCCTGCAAACTGCTAATTTAGTGGATCTGTATTTTTAACAGATTAGATAATCCCTGTCTAAAATAAATCCTGTAAAGGAAAACCTTCTCTTTTATTTGCCAGGGCATGAAAAATTAGAGCAGTGTTTTTCAAATTTTAGTTTATACGGAGACCTACTATAATACATTTTGACTCGATGTTGTCAAGAATGAGGCCTAGGAAGTATTTCAGTAATTTTTTTTTTTTTTGTCTTTGTCTTTTTCGTGACCAGCACTCAGCCAGTGAGTGCACCGGCCATTCCTATATAGGATCAGAACCCGCGGCGGGAGCGTCGCCGCGCTCCCAGCGCCGCACTCTCCCGAGTGCGCCACGGGCTCGGCCCTTCAGTATTTTTTTTTTTTTGAGAGAGCATTTATTGATCAAAATTAGAGAACCTCTACATTGAGGAGTATTTACAAGCAGAGGTTGTAAGGTGCCCACATGTATAGCTATGCAGTATATCAACTATTCTAATTGACACAGTAGCCAGAATGGAAGACCCTTAAACATTGCAGCCAGGCTTATAATATTGTATTTGCAGCCTTAGCTGGTGGATGAATGAAAAAACAAATGAATGAATGAATAAAAATTTGAACTGTATGTATACATCCTGAGATACATGCCCAGTTTCCAGTACATGGGACCTTGGAGTAAATTCACCCGGCTAGGGGCAGGGTTGAGCAGGAAGGGACAAACTGCAGTCTGGAAGATACAGAGATTCTCTTCCCATCTCCCAGATTCTTGGGATCCTTCAAAAGCTCAGGTCTGGGGAGTTGACTCTTCTCCCCTCTTTCCAAGGCTGAGGTAAAGCTGAGGGTAGGGAAAAAACAGGGATCGACAAGCTTCTGAGGAATCTGGCTCCAGGCCAAAAACCTCTGTGTGATTTTTGAGGCCCAGCCTCAGGCATTTACAGAGGCCTTTTACCTGCAAGCCTCTCAGGGGCGCTGCCCTCCCAAGCCAGCCTGGGGTGCTACTGGGCATGGTAGCCTCTGAAGGAAGACGAGCGAGACAGCAGGTCCCTCAGGGCCGTGCCATCTGCACCTTTGCATTCTTAGCCCTGGTGGCTTCGTCCCTAGGTCTCTGTTTGAGGCCTTGGACAGAGGCCTTCTTCAGGTGCCTCAGGACAGGAAGCCTTGAAAACACCTTTCCCCACTTCACCTCAGTACCCAGGACTTTTCCACTCCCCAAGGAATGACATGAAAGCACCTGTCTCCTCACCCCCACCGCCACCCCAAGGTCCCTAATTCTTTGGGATTCTTTTGTTTGAGGTGCCCCCTACACCTGTGCTGATCCACCTGACGTTCTTCCTGCGTGCTGTGCCATGGGAAAAATGGAACGGGGCAGCCGCACTTTCTCCAGTTTTAGGCTCTTGCTTATATTATTGCGGCGAGTGATTAAACGCTTAACTCTTTCATCTTTGGCTTGTTGCCTTAATTGGCTACTCCAACACCTGGCAGCCTAGCTCTCTATTCCAGCTCATCTGAGCTCCTGATAGTTCCCAAGAGCTAAATAATAATGCAGTTAACCCTTCAACAGCATGAGTTTGAACTCCACAGGTCCACTTACACGCAGAGTTTTCCCAATAAACATACGTACAGTTCTGTAAATGTATTTTCTCTTCCTTATGATTTTCTTAATAACATTTTCTTCTCCGTAGCTTACTTTATTGTAACAATGCAGTTTATAATATATATAACACAGAAAATATTTGTTAATCGACAATTTATTTTATTGGTAAGGCTTCCAGTCAACAGTACAGAATCAGTAGTTAAGTTTTGGGCGAGTCAAAAGTCATACACAAATTTTCGACTGTGCAGGGGGTTGGCACCCCTAACCCCATGTTGTTCAGGAGTAAACTGTACTGACATTGCAGGGAAATTGAAAAGTGTAAGCCCCATATTCTGTAATTCAGCCTTGGCTAATATCTGTAGCAGAAGCCTGAGGAAATAAGGCTTCATTAGTAATTTCACACTGTGAAGTTTGGGGCTAATAAGACTCTCAGGCCCAAAGGTTTCCTACTTGTACACCAGAAGGTAACATGTGTTTTAATAAATCTCTCTTGTATTTGTGAATTTGCTTATTTAAAAAGTCTTATAAGTGTCTAAAATTAAATCAAGTTTACATATGTATTTATTATTTTTTCCTTTAATACACTGCTGAATTTGGTTTGCTGATATTCTGTTCATAACGTTCACCTCTCTATTAAGAGACTATTGGACTGTAGTTTCCTTTTTCTTTATTTTAGGATAATTTAAACAATATGGGAATTGGCTGGTGCCCTACCGTCCCCACCCTTCTCGACGGCCTGCCTGCCTGCCAGATTTGGGGTATGACTACCCAGCCCCACATGGGCATAAACCAATTTCTTGCAATGAATCTGTTAATGTAGATCTCCCACCGGTCCTGTCTGTCTGGCAGACCCCGATCAACATACTTGTTCTCTTTTAACATTTGTTCCTCGCCCTGCATTTCTCAAGGCTGCTTTGTTTTCCTAGCCTGTCGAGATGAATGCTGAATTCAGATATTCCAAAATGGGCCGGGGAATGAGAACGTTCTGCAGCTACAGAGGAAGACAGACAGACAGACAGACAGACAGACAGACAGACAGACCAAGGCATGCTGCGCTTGGGCTCGAGGGCAGGCGGGGTGCACTCGCTTGCTGCGCTTGGCCCTGAGGGGAGCCACTTGGCCAGCGGCGGAGGCCGTGCTCCAGTGCTCCATGCTCCGTTTTCTGTGCTCCACGCTCCGGGCTCCGGGCTCCGTGCTTCTTTGTGCTCCGTGCTCCAGTCTCCGTGCTCCCGGCTCCAGGCTCCGGGCTCTGTGCTCCGGGTTCAGTACTCCGTGTTCCGGGCTCCATGCTCCATGTTCCGGGCTCCACGCTCCACGCTCGGGGCTCTATGCTCCATGCTCCCAGCTCCGTGCTTTGGTCTCCAGGCTCCGTGCTCCATGGTCCGGGCTCTGGGCTCAGGGCTCCGTGTTCCTGGCTCCAGACTCTGGGCTCCAGGCTCCAGACTCTGCGCTCCGTGCTCTGCGCTCCAGGCTCCGGGCTCTGGGCTCCAGTCTCTGTGTTCCTGGCTCCAGACACCGGGCTCTGGGCTCTGGGCTCTGGACTCCATGCTCCATGCTCCAGGCTCGGTGATTTGGGCTCCGGGCTCTGGGCTCCATGCTCCAGGTTCAGTGCTCTGGGCTCCAGGCTCCGGGCTCCAGGCTCCATGTTCCTGGCTCCGGACTCTGCGCTCTGTGCTCCGGGCTCCAGACTCTGGGATCTGGGATCCGTGTTCCTGGATCCAGACTCTGTGCTCCATGCTCTGTGCTTCGGGCTCCTGGCTCCGGGCTCTGTGCTCCTAGCTCCATGCTCTGTACTCCCGGCTCTGAGCTCTGTGCTTCGTGCTCTGAGCACCAGGCTCCATGCTCCAGGCTCCAGGCTCCAGGCTCTGTGCTCCTGGCTCCAGACTCCAGGCTCCGGGCTCCGGGCTCTGGGCTCCGGGCTCTGTGTTACTGGCTCCGGACTCTGGGCTCCGTGCTCCTGGCTCCAAACTCCAGGCTCCGGGCTCTGTGCTCCAGGTTCAGTGCTCAATACTCCGTGCTCTGTGCTCCAGGCTCCGGACTCCATGCTCCACGCTCTGGGCTCCATGCTCCATGCTCCCAGCTCCGCACTTCGTGCTCCGGTCTCCGGGCTCCGTGCTCTGTGCTCCATGCTCCTGGCTCTGGGCTCCAGGCTCTGTGCTCTGTGCTACGTGCTCCAGGTTCTGTGCTTTGAGCTCCACGCTCCATGCTCCATGCTCCAGGCTCCATACTCCGGGCTCCATGCTCCAGGCTCTGGGCTCCGGGCTCCGGACTCTGGGCTCCATGCTCCACATTCCTGGCTCCAGGATCTGTGCTCCGTGCTCCAGGCTCCATGCTTTGTGCTTCTTCGTGCTCTGTGCTCTGAGCTCGGAGCTCCATGCTCCATGCTCCAGGCACTGTGCTCTGTGTTCCGCACTCCGGGCTCTGGGCTCGGGCTCCATGTTCCTGGCTCTGGACTCCAGGCTCCGGGCTCTGCTCCGGGTTCAGTGCTCCATGCTCTGGGCTCCGTGCTCCGGGTCTGGGCTATTGGCTTTGTGCTCCATGCTCCAGGCATCTTTGCTGCATGCTCTGGGCTCCAGACTCTTTGCTCCCAGATCAGGGCTCCAGACTCTGTGCTCTGCACTCTGGGCTCCATGCTCCATGCTCCCAGCTCGGGGCTTCATGCTCCGTTCTCCGGGCTCTGTGCTCCAGGCTCTGGGCTCGGTGCTCCAGGTTCAGTGCTTCATGCTCCTGGCTCTGGGCTCCATGCTCCCAGCTCCATGCTCTGTGCTGCACACTCCAGGCTATGTGCTTCTGGCTCCGGTCTCCTGTCTCTGTGCTCCATTCTCCTGGCTGCTTGCACCGTGCTCCAGGCTCCAGGCTTTGTGCTCCAGGCTCCGTGCTCCACACTCCAGGCTCCAGACTCTGTGCTCCCGGCTCTGGGCTCCATGCTGCATGCTACATGCTCCAGGCTCTATGCTCCCAGCTTCATGCTCTGTGCTCCGGGCTCCGGGCTCTGTGATCCGGACTCCGGGCTCTGTGATCCATGCTCCGTGCTAAATGCTGCATGCTGCGTGCTCCATGATCCAGACTCCGGGCTCCAGGCTCCAGGCTCCGGGCTCTGTACTCCGGGCTCCACACTTGTGCTCCAGGCTCCATGCTCTGTGCTCCAGGCTCTGGGCTCTGTGCTCCCGGCTCCAGGCTCTGGGCTCTGGGCTCCATGCTCCATGCTCTGTGCTGCATGCTCTGTGCTCCAGAATCCATACTCCGGGCTCCGGGCTCTGTGCTCCGGGCTCAGTGCTCCATGCTGCATGCTCCGTGCTCCAGGCTCCAGGCTCAGAACTCCATGCTCTGTGCTCTGTGCTCCGAGTTCCGGGGTCCAAGCTGCATGCTCCATGCTCTGGGCTGCGTGCTCTGGGCTCCTTTCACCGTACTCCAGGCTACGGGCACAATGTTCCTGGCTCGGGACTCCATGCTCCATGTTCCATGCTCCGTGCTCCGGTCTCCAGGCTCCGTGTTTCTGGCTCCGTGCTCCCCACTTTGCATTCCATTCTCCTGGCTATGTGCACCATGACCCCGGCTCTGGGATCTGGGCTCCCAGCTCCGTGCTCTGTGCTCTGGCCTCCAGATTACGTGCTTCCGGCTCAGGTCTCCTGGTTTCACTGGTTTAAACTGGATTAAACGGATAAAATCGGACTGTACTGGTGTAAACTGGTTTAAACCGGATAAAACTGGACTGAACCGGTTTAGACCGGTTTAAACCAGATAAAACCGGACTGAACCAGTTTAAACCGGTTTAAACCGGATAAAACTGGACTGAACCGGTTTAAACTGGATTAAACCGGATAAAGCCGGACTGAACCGGTTTCAAGCGGATTAAACTGGATAAAACCGGACTGAACCGATTTAAACGGGACAAAAGCGGATTAAACTGGACTGAACCGGTTTCAACTGGATTAACCCGGATAAAACAGGACGGAACTGGTTAAAAGTGGATAAAACCGGACTGAACCAGATAAAACCGGATTGAACCGGTTTAAACTGGTTTAAACCGGAGAGAACCAACTGAACCAGTTTATACCGGTTTAAACCTGATAGAACCGGATTGAACCAGTTTAAACCGGTTTAAACCAGATTGAACCGGTTTAAAACAGATAACAAGGGATAGAACCGGTTTAAATCTGTTTAAACTGGATAAAACAGGATAGGACAGGTTTAAGCTGGATAAAACCGGATTGAACCGGGTTTAACTAGCTTAAAACGGATAGAAACGGATTGAACCGGTTTAAACCTGTTTAAATCGGATAGAGCCGGAATGAACCGGCTTAAACCGGATAAAACCGGATTGAACCGGTTTACACCTGTTTAAACCGGATAGAACAAAAATGAACCGGTATAAACTGGATAAAACCGGATAGAAACGGTATAAACGAGATAAAACCGGATAAAACCGGATAGAAACGGTATAAACCAGATAAAACCTGATAAAACCGGATAGAACCAGATAAAACCGGATAAAACCGGATAGAACCTGATAGAACCGGTTTAAACCGGATAAAACTGGATTGAACAGGTTTAAACTGGATAAAACCGGATTGAACCGGTTTAAACTGGTTTAAACCGGATAAAACCGGAATGAACCGGTTTAAACCGGATAAAACCGGACTGAACCGGTTTAAACCGGATAAAACCGGATTGAACCGTTTCAAACCGGTTTTAACCGGATAAAACAGGAATGAACAGGTTTAAACCGGATAAAACCGGATTGAACCGGTTTAAACCGGATAAAACCGGATTGATCTGGTTTAAATTGGTTTCAACCGGATAGAACTGGATAGAACCGGTTTAAACTGGATAAAACCGGATTGAACCGGCTTAAACCGGTTTAAACCGGATAAAACCGGATTGAACCGGTTCAAACTGGTTTAAACCGGATCAAACCGGAATGAACCGGTTTAAACCGGATAAAACCGGATTGAACCAGCTTAAACCGGTTTAAACCGGATAAAACCGGATTGAACTGGTTCACACCGGTTTAAACCGGATAAAACCGGAATGAACTGGTTTAAACCGGTTTAAAATGGATAGAACCGGATAGAAACGGTATAAACCGGATAAAACCGGATTGAACCGCTGTAAACCGGTTGAAACCAGATAAAAACGGATTGAAAGGGTTTAAACCGGTTTAAACTGGATAAAACCGGAATGAACCGGCTGAAACAGGTCTAAACCAGATAAAACCCGATTGAACAGGCTTAAACTGGTAATAAACAGCATAGAACTGGTTTAAACCGGATAAACCCAGATTGAACCGGTTTAAACCGGTTTAAACCGGATAAAAGCAGACTGAACTGGTTTAAACCGTATAAAACCAGATTGAACCGGTTTAAACCGGTTTCAACTGTATAGAACCGGAAAGAACCGGTTTAAACCGGATAAAACAGGATTGAACTTGTTTAAACCGGAAAAAACCGGATTGAACCGGTTAAACTGGTTTCAACTGGATAGAACCGGATAGAACCGGTTTAAACTGTATAAAACCGGATTGAACCGGCTTAAACCGTTTTAAACCGGATTAAACCGGATCGAACCGGATCAAACCGGTTTAAACCGGATAAAACCGGAATGAACTGGTTTAAACCGGTTTAAAACGGAGAGAACCAGATAGATATGGTTTAAACCGGGTAAAACCGGATTGAACTGGATTAAACCGGTTTAAAACGGATAAAACCGGATTGAACCAGTTTAAACCGGTTTAAACGAGATAGAAATGGATAGAACTGGTTTAAACCGGATAAAACCGGATTGAACCGGTTTGAACTGGTCTAAACCGGATAAAACCGGATTGAACTGGTTTCAACCGGTTTAAACCGGATAAAACAAGATTGAACCGGTTTAAACCGGATAAAACCGGATTGAACCAGCTTAAACCGGTTTAAACCGGATAAAACTGGGTTGAATCGGTTTAAACCGGATGAAATCGGATTGAACAGGTTTAAACCGGTTTAAACCGTATAGAACCGGTAAAACCGGTTGAAACTGGATAAAACCGGATTGATCCAGTTTAAACCGGTTTAAAAAGGATAAAACCGGATTGAACTGGTTTATACCGGTTTAAACCGGATAAAACCGGTTTAAACGGGATAAAACCAAATTGAACCAGTTTAAACCGGATAATACCAGATTGAACCGGTTTAAGCCGGATAAAACCAGATTAAACCGGTATAAACCGGTTTAAACCGGATAGAACCGGATATAACCGGTTTAAACTGGATAAAACCGGACTGAACCGGTTTAAATCGGTTTAAACCGGATAAAACCGGATTGAACTGGATTAAACCAGTTTATACTGGATAAACCGGATTGAATCGGTTAAAACCGGTTTAAACCGGATAAAACCAGATTGAACCGGTTTAAACTGGATAAAAGCAGATTGAACCGGTTTAAGCTGGTTTAAACCGGAGAAAACCGGATGGAACCGGCTTAAACCGGTTTCAACCGGAGAAAACCGGATTGAACCGGTTGAAACCGGTTTAAACCGGATATAAACGGATTGAAGCAGTTTAAACCGGTTTAAAACTGATAAAACCGGAATGAACCGGCCTAAACCTGTTTAAACCGGATAGGACCAGTTTAAACCGGATAAAACCGGATTGAACCGGATTAAACTGGTTTAAACCGGATAGAACCGGATTGAACCGGTTTTAAACGGAGACAACCGGATTGAACTGGTTTAAACCGGTTTCAACCGGATAGAACCAGATAGAACCGGTTTAAACTGTATAAAACGGGATTGAACCGGCTTAAACCGGTTTAAACCGGATAAAACCGGAATGAACTGGTTTAAACCGGATAAAAGCAGACTGAACCAGTTTAAACTGGATAAAAACGGATTGAACCGTTTCAAACCGGTTTGAATTGGATAGAACCGGATTGAACCGGTTTTAAACGGAGACAACCGGATTGAACTGGTTTAAACCGGTTTCAACCGGATAGAACCAGATAGAACCGGTTTAAACTGTATAAAACCGGATTGAACCGGCTTAAACCGGTTTAAACCGGATAAAACCGGAATGAACTGGTTTAAACCGGATAAAAGCAGACTGAACCAGTTTAAACTGGATAAAAACGGATTGAACCGTTTCAAACCGGTTTAAACCGGATAAAACCGGAATGAACCGGCTCAAACCGGTTTAAACTGGATAGAACCAGTTTAAACCCGTTTAAACCGGATAAAACCGGATTGAACCGGTTTAAACGAGTTTAAACCGGATAAAACCGGATTGAAGTGGTTTAAACCGGATAGAACAGGTTTAAACCGGATAAAACCGGATTGAACCAGTTTAAACCAGTTTAAACCGGATAAAACCGGATTGATCCGGTTTAAACCGGTTTAAACCGGATAAAACCAGATTGAACCGGTTTAAACCGGTATAAAGCGGATAAAACCGGATTGAACTGGTTTAAACCGGATAAAACCGGATTGAAATGGTTTAAAATGGTTTAAACAGGATAGAACTGGATAGAACCGGTTCAAACCGGTTTAAACAGGATAGAACCGGATAGAATCGGTTTAAACCAGATAATACCGGATTGAACCGGTTTAAACCGGTTTAAACCAGATAAAACCGGATTGAACCGGATTAAACCGGATAAAACCGGAATGAACCGGTTTAAACTGGATAAAACCGGATTGAACCGGCTTAAACCGGTTTAGGCCGGATAAAACCAGATTGAACCGGTTTAAACCGCATAAAACCGGATTGAACCGGCTTAAACTGGTTTAAACCGGATAAAACCTGATTGAACCGGTTTAAACCGGTTTCAACAGGATAGAACCAGATAGAACCGGTTTAAACTGGATAAAACCGGATTGAACTGGCTTAAACCGGTTTAGGCCGGATAAAACCAGATTGAACCGGTTTAAACCGGATAAAACCGGATTGAACTGGCTTAAACCGGTTTAAACTGGATAAAACCGGAATGAACCAGTTTAAGCCGGATAAAAACGTATTGAAACGGTATAAAACGGTTTCAACCGGATAAAACCAGACTGAACCGGTTTAAACTGGATAAAACCGGATTGAACCGGTTTAAACCGGATTCATTTGGATAGAACCGGATAGCACCGGTTTAAACCGTATAAAACCGGATTGAACCGGTTTAAACCAGTTTAAACCGGATAGAACCGGTTTCACCCGGATAAAACCGGATTGATCCGGTTTAAACCGGTTTAAACCGGATAAAACCGGATTGAACTGGATTAAACCGGTTTAAAACGGATAAAACCGGTTTAAACCGGATAAAACCAAATTGAACCAGTTTAAACGGGATAAAAGCAGATTGAACCGGTTTAAAACGGATAAAACCGGATTGAAACAGTTTAAACTGGTGTAAACCACATAGAAACAGATAGAACCGGTTTGAACCGGATAAAACCGGATCGAACCGGTTTAAACCGGTTTAAACCGGTTAAAACCGGATCGAACCGGCTTAAACCAGTTTAAACCGGATAAAACAAGATTGAACCGGTTTAATACACTTTCAACCAGATAGAACTGGATAGAACCAGTTTAAACAGATAAAACCGGATTGAACCGGTTTAAACCGGTTTAAACAAGATAAAATCGGAGTGAACCAGTTTAAACCGGATAAAACCAGATTGAACCGGTTTAAACCGGATAAAACCGGATCGAACCGGCTTAAACCGGTTTAAACCGGATAAAACCGGATCGAACCGGTTTAAACCGGATTAAACCAGATTGAACCGGTTTAAACGGATAAAACCGGATAGAACCGGTATAAACCGGATCAAACCGGATTGAACTGGTTTAAACCACTTTAAATAGGATAGAACCGGATACAACCGGTTTAATCTGGTTTAAACAGGATAGAAATGGATAGAACCGGTTTAAACCGTGTAAAACTGGATTCAACCAGTTTAAAGCGGTTTAAACCGGATACAACCAGATTGAACCAGTTTAAACCGGATAAAACTGGATTGAATCAGTTTAAACCCTTTTTAACCGGATAAAAACGGATTGAACCAGTTTAAACCGTTTTAAACCGGATAAAATCGGATTGAACCAGTTTAAAGCGGTTTAAAACGGATCAAACCAGATTGAACCGGTTAAAACCGGATAAAACCGGATTGAACCGGCTTAAACCGGTTTAAAGTGGATAAAACCGGACTGAACCGGTTTAAACCGGATAAAACCAGATTGAACCGGTTAAAACAGGATAAAACCGGATTGAACCGGTTTAAACTGGTTTAAACCGGATAAAAACGGAATGAACCACTTTAAACAGGTTTAAACCAGATAGAACCGGATTGAACCGGTTTAAACCGGTTTCAACAGGATAGAACAGATAGAACCGGTTTAAACTGGATAAAACTGGATTGAACCGTCTTAAACCGTTTTAAACAGGATAAAACCGGATTGAACCGGTTCAAACCGGTTTAAACCGGATAAAACCGGAATGAACCAGTTTAAGCCGGATAAAAACATATTGAACCAGTTTAAACCGGTTTCAACCGGATAAAACCAGACTGAACCGGTTTAAACTGGATAAAACCGGATTGAACCAGTTTAATACGGTTTCAACCGGATAGAACCAGATTAAACCGGATAAAACCGGATTGAAACGGTTTAAACCGGTTTCAACTGGATACAACCGGATAGAACCGGTTTAAACCGGATAAAACCGGATTGAACCGGTTTAAATCAGTTTAAATCGGATAGAACCAGTTTAACCCGGAAAAAACCGGATTGATCCGGTTTACACCAGTTTAAACCGGATAAAACCGGATTGAACTTGATTAAACCGGTTTAAACCGGATAAAACCAAATTGAACCAGCTTAAACCGGATAAAACCAGATTGAACCGGTTTAAAACGGATAAAACCGGATTGTACCAGTTTAAACTGGTTTAAACCAGATAGAAACAGATAGAAACGGTTTGAACCGGATAAAACCGGATCGAACCGGTCTAAACCGGTTTAAACCGGTTAAAACCGGATTGAACCGGTTTAAACCGGTTTAAACAGGATAAAACCGGATTGAACTTGTTTATACCGGTTTAAACTGGATAAAACTGGTTTAAACGGGATAAAACCAAATTGAACCAGTTTAAACCGGATAATACCAGATTGAACCGGTTTAAGCCAGATAAAACCGGATAAAACCGGATTGAAGCTTTTTAAACCGGATAAAACAGTTTTGAACTAGTTTAAACCGGATAAAACCGGATTGAACCGGTTTAAGCCGGATAAAACCGGATTGAACCGGTTTAAACCGGATTCAACTGGATAGAACCGGATAGGACCGGTTCAACCCGGATAAAACCGGATTGATCCGGTTTAAACCGGTTTAAACCGGATAAAACCGGATAGAACTGGATTAAACCGGTTTAAAACGGATAAAACCGGTTTAAACCGGATAAAACCAAATTGAACCAGTTTAAAAGGGATAAAATCAGATTGAACCGTTTTAAACCGGATAAAACCAGAATGAACCGTTTAAAGCCGGATAAAGACATATTGAAACGGTATAAACAGGTTTCAACTGGATAAAACCAGACTGAACCGGTTTAAACTGGATAAAACCGGATTGAACCGGTTTAAACCGGATTCAACTGGATAGAACCGGATAGAACAGGTTTAAACCGGATAAAACCGGATTGAACCGGTTTAAACCAGTTTAAACCACATAGAAACAGATAGAACTGGTTTGAACCGGATAAAACCGGATCGAACCGGTTTAAACCGGTTTAAACCAGTTAAAACCGGATCGAACCGGCTTAAACCGGTTTAAACCGGATAAAACAAGATTGAACCGGTTTAATACAGTTTCAACCAGATAGAACCGGATAGAACCAGTTTAAACCGGTTTAAACAAGATAAAATCGGATTGAACCAGTTTAAACCGGATAAAACCAAATTGAACCGGTTTAAACCGGATAAAACCGGATCGAACCGGTTTAAACCGGATAAAACCGGATCGAACCAGTTTAAACCGGATTAAACCAGATTGAACCGGTTTAAACGGATAAAACCGGATAGAACCGGTTTAAACCGGATCAAACCGGATTGAACAGGTTTAAACCGGTTTAAATAGGATAGAACTGGATAGAACCGGTTTAAACTGGTTTAAACAGTATAGAAATGGATAGAACTGGTTTAAACCGTATAAACTCGGTTTCAACCAGTTTAAAGCGGTTTAAACCGGATACAACCAGATTGAACCGGTTTAAACCGGATAAAACTGGATTGAATCAGTTTAAACCCTTTTAAACCGGATAAAAACGAATTGAACCAGTTTAAACCGGTTTAAACCGGATAAAACCGGATTGAACCAGTTCAAACTGGTTTAAAACGGATAAAACCGGATTGAACCGGTTTAAACCAGTTTCAACAGGATAGAACCAGATAGAACTGGTTTAAACTGGATAAAACCGGATCGAACCGGCTTAAACCGGTTTAAACCGGATAAAACCAGATTGAACCGGTTTAATACAGTTTCAACCGGATATAACCGGTTTAAACCGGATAAAACTGGATTGAATCAGTTTAAACCCTTTTGAACCGGATAAAAACGAATTGAACCAGTTTAAACCGGTTTAAACCGGATAAAACCGGATTGAACCAGTTTAAAGCGGTTTAAAACGGATAAAACCAGATTGAACCGGTTTGAACCGGATAAAACCGCATTGCACCGGCTTAAACCGGTTTAAACTGGATAAAACCGGACTGAACCGGTTTAATCCGTATAAAATCGGATTGAACTGGTTTAAACCGGTTTACACCAGATAAAACCGGATTGAACCGGTTTAAACCGGTTTAAACCGGATAAAACAGGATTGAACCGGTTTAAAACGGTTTAAACCGGATAAAACCAGATTGAACCGGTTGAAAACGAATAAACCCGGATTGAACTGGTTTAAACCGGATAAAACCGGATCGAACCGGGTTAAACCGGTTTAAACCGGATACAACCGGATCGAACCGGTTTAAACCGGTTTGAGCGGGAAAAAAACAGATCGAACCGGTTTAAACCGGTTTAAAGTGGTTAAAACTGGATCGAACCAGCTTAAACCGGTTTAAACCGGATAAAACCGGAATGAACCACTTTAAACAGGTTTAAACCAGATAGAACCGCAGAGAACCGGTTTCAACCGGTTTCAAACGGATTGAAACGGATAGGACCAGTTTAAACCAGATAAACCCGGATTGAAATGGTTTAAAATGGTTTAAACAGGATAGAACTGGATAGAACCGGTTCAAACCGGTTTAAACAGGATAGAACCGGATAGAATCGGTTTAAACCAGATAATACCGGATTGAACCGGTTTAAACCGGTTTAAACCGGATAAAACCGGATTGAACCGGATTAAACCGGATAAAACCGGAATGAACCGGTTTAAACTGGATAAAACCGGATTGAACCGGCTTAAACCGGTTTAGGCCGGGTAAAACCAGATTGAACCGGTTTAAACCGCATAAAACCGGATTGAACCGGCTTAAACTGGTTTAAACCGGATAAAACCTGATTGAACCGGTTTAAACCGGTTTCAACAGGATAGAACCAGATAGAACCGGTTTAAACTGGATAAAACCGGATTGAACTGGCTTAAACCGGTTTAGACCGGATAAAACCAGATTGAACCGGTTTAAAACGGATAAAACCGGATTGAACTGGCTTAAACCGGTTTAAACTGGATAAAACCAGAATGAACCAGTTTAAGCCGGATAAAAACGTATTGAAACGGTATAAACCGGTTTCAACCGGATAAGACCAGACTGAACCGGTTTAAACTGGATAAAACCGGATTGAACTGGTTTAAACCGGATTAATTTGGATAGAACCGGATAGAACCGGTTTAAACCGTATAAAACCGGATTGAACCGGTTTAAACCAGTTTAAACCGGATAGAACTGGTTTCACCCGGATAAAACCGGATTGATCCGGTTTAAACCGGTTTAAACCGGATAAAACCGGATTGAACTGGATTAAACCGGTTTAAAACGGATAAAACCGGTTTAAACCGGATAAAACCAAATTGAACCAGTTTAAACGGGATAAAAGCAGATTGAACCGGTTTAAAACGGATAAAACCGGATTGAAACAGTTTAAACCGGTTTAAACCACATAGAAACAGATAGAACCGGTTTGAACCGGATAAAACCGGATCGAACCGGTTTAAACCGGTTTAAACCGGTTAAAACCGGATCGAACCGGCTTAAACCAGTTTAAACCGGATAAAACAAGATTGAACCGGTTTAATACACTTTCAACCAGATAGAACTGGATAGAACCAGTTTAAACAGATAAAACCGGATTGAACCGGTTTAAACCGGTTTAAACAAGATAAAATCGGAGTGAACCAGTTTAAACCGGATAAAACCAGATTGAACCGGTTTAAACCGGATAAAACCGGATCGAACCGGCTTAAACCGGTTTAAACCGGATAAAACCGGATCGAACCGGTTTAAACCGGATTAAACCAGATTGAACCGGTTTAAACGGATAAAACCGGATAGAACCGGTATAAACCGGATCAAACCGGATTGAACTGGTTTAAACCAGTTTAAATAGGATAGAACCGGATACAACCGGTTTAAACTGGTTTAAACAGGATAGAAATGGATAGAACCGGTTTAAACCGTGTAAAACTGGATTCAACCAGTTTAAAGCGGTTTAAACCGGATACAACCAGATTGAACCAGTTTAAACCGGATAAAACTGGATTGAATCAGTTTAAACCCTTTTTAACCGGATAAAAACGGATTGAACCAGTTTAAACCGTTTTAAACCGGATAAAATCGGATTGAACCAGTTTAAAGCGGTTTAAAACGGATAAAACCAGATTGAACCGGTTAAAACCGGATAAAACCGGATTGAACCGGCTTAAACCGGTTTAAAGTGGATAAAACCGGACTGAACCGGTTTAAACCGGATAAAACCAGATTGAACCGGTTAAAACAGGATAAAACCGGATTGAACCGGTTTAAACTGGTTTAAACCGGATAAAACCGGAATGAACCACTTTAAACAGGTTTAAACCAGATAGAACCGGATTGAACCGGTTTAAACCGGTTTCAACAGGATAGAACCAGATAGAACCGGTTTACACTGGATAAAACTGGATTGAACCGTCTTAAACCGTTTTAAACTGGATAAAACCGGATTGAACCGGTTCAAACCGGTTTAAACCGGATAAAACCGGAATGAACCAGTTTAAGCCGGATAAAAACATATTGAACCAGTTTAAACCGGTTTCAACCGGATAAAACCAGACTGAACCGGTTTAAACTGGATAAAACCGGATTGAACCGGTTTAATACGGTTTCAACCGGATAGAACCAGATTAAACCGGATAAAACCGGATTGAAACGGTTTAAACCGGTTTCAACTGGATAGAACCGGATAGAACTGGTTTAAACCGGATAAAACCGGATTGAACCGGTTTAAATCAGTTTAAATCGGATAGAACCGGTTTAACCCGGAAAAAACCGGATTGATCCGGTTTACACCAGTTTAAACCGGATAAAACCGGATTGAACTTGATTAAACCGGTTTAAACCGGATAAAACCAAATTGAACCAGCTTAAACCGGATAAAACCAGATTGAACCGGTTTAAAACGGATAAAACCGGATTGTACCAGTTTAAACTGGTTTAAACCAGATAGAAACAGATAGAAACGGTTTGAACCGGATAAAACCGGATCGAACCGGTTTAAACCGGTTTAAACCGGTTAAAACCGGATTAAACCGGTTTAAACCGGTTAAAACCGGTTTAAACCGGTTAAAACCGGTTAAAACCGGATAAAACCAGATTGAACCGGTTTAAACCGGATAAAACCGGATCAAACCGGCTTAAACCGGTTTAAACCGGATAAAACCGGATCGAACCGGTTTAAACCGGATTAAACCAGATTGAACCGGTTTAAATGGATAAAACCGGATAGAAACGGTTTAAACCGGATCAAACCGGATTGGACTTGTTTAAACTGGTTTAAACAGGATAGAAATGGATAGAACCAGTTTAAACCGGATAAAACCGGATTCAACCAGTTTAAAGCGGTTTAAACCGGATACAACCAGATTGAACCGGTTTAAATCGGATAAAACTGGATTGAACCAGTTTAAACCGGTTTAAAACTGATAAAACCGGAATGAACCGGCCTAAACCTGTTTAAACCGGATAGGACCGGTTTAAACCGGATAAAACCGATTGAACCGGTTTAAACCGGTTTAAACCGGATAAAATCGGATTGAACCGGTTTTAACCGGAGAAAACCGGATTGAACTGGTTTATACCGTTTTAAACCGGATAAAACCAGTTTAAACGGGATAAAACCAAATTGAACCAGTTTAAACAGGATAATACCAGATTGAACCGGTTTAAGCCGGATAAAACCGGATAAAACCGGATTGAAGCGGTTTAAACCGGATAGAACGGGTTTAAACCGGATAAAACCGGATTGAATCAGTTTAAACCGGTTTAAACCGGATAAAACTGGGTTTAATCGGTTTAAACCGGATGAATTCGGATTGAACAGGTTTAAACCGGTTTAAACCGTATAGAACAGGGTAAAACCGGTCGAAACCGGATAAAACCGGATTGATCCGGTTTAAACCGGTTTAAACAGGATAAAACCGGATTGAACTGGTTTATACCGGTTTAAACCGGATAAAACTGGTTTAAACGGGCTAAAACCAAATTGAACCAGTTTAAACCGGATAATACCAGATTGAACCGGTTTAAGCCAGATAAAACCGGATAAAACCGGATTGAAGCTTTTTAAACCGGATAAAACAGTTTTGAACTAGTTTAAACCGGATAAAACCGGATTGAACCGGTTTAAGCCGGATAAAACCGGATTGAACCGGTTTAAACCGGATTCAACTGGATAAAACCGGATAGGACCGGTTCAACACGGATAAAACCGGATTGATCCGGTTTTAACCGGTTTAAACCGGATAAAACCGGATTGAACTGGTTTATACCGGTTTAAACCGGATAAAACTGGTTTAAACGGGATAAAACCAAATTGAACCAGTTTAAAAGGGATAAAATCAGATTGAACCGGTTTAAACCGGATAAAACCAGAATGAACCGGTTAAAGCCGGATAAAGACATATTGAAACGGTATAAACCGGTTTCAACTGGATAAAACCAGACTGAACCGGTTTAAACTGGATAAAACCGGATTGAACCGGTTTAAACCGGATTCAACTGGATAGAACCGGATAGAACAGATTTAAACCGGATAAAACCGGATTGAACCGGTTTAAACCAGTTTAAACCACATAGAAACAGATAGAACTGGTTTGAACCGGATAAAACCGGATCGAACCGGTTTAAACCGGTTTAAACCAGTTAAAACCGGATCGAACCGGCTTAAACCGGTTTAAACCGGATAAAACAAGATTGAACCGGTTTAATACAGTTTCAACCAGATAGAACCGGATAGAACCAGTTTAAACCGGTTTAAACAAGATAAAATCGGATTGAACCAGTTTAAACCGGATAAAACCAAATTGAACCGGTTTAAACCGGATAAAACCGGATCGAACCGGTTTAAACCGGATAAAACCGGATCGAACCAGTTTAAACCGGATTAAACCAGATTGAACCGGTTTAAACGGATAAAACCGGATAGAACCGGTTTAAACCGGATCAAACTGGATTGAACAGGTTTAAACCGGTTTAAATAGGATAGAACTGGATAGAACCGGTTTAAACTGGTTTAAACAGTATAGAAATGGATAGAACTGGTTTAAACCGTATAAACTCGGTTTCAACCAGTTTAAAGCGGTTTAAACCGGATACAACCAGATTGAACCGGTTTAAACTGGATAAAACTGGATTGAATCAGTTTAAACCCTTTTAAACCGGATAAAAACGAATTGAACCAGTTTAAACCGGTTTAAACCGGATAAAACCGGATTGAACCAGTTCAAACTGGTTTAAAACGGATAAAACCGGATTGAACCGGTTTAAACCAGTTTCAACAGGATAGAACCAGATAGAACTGGTTTAAACTGGATAAAACCGGATCGAACCGGCTTAAACCGGTTTAAACCGGATAAAACCAGATTGAACCGGTTTAATACAGTTTCAACCGGATATAACCGGTTTAAACCGGATAAAACTGGATTGAATCAGTTTAAACCCTTTTGAACCGGATAAAAACGAATTGAACCAGTTTAAACCGGTTTAAACCGGATAAAACCGGATTGAACCAGTTTAAAGCGGTTTAAAACGGATAAAACCAGATTGAACCGGTTTAAACCGGATAAAACCGCATTGCACCGGCTTAAACCGGTTTAAACTGGATAAAACCGGACTGAACCGGTTTAATCCGTATAAAATCGGATTGAACTGGTTTAAACCGGTTTACACCAGATAAAACCGGATTGAACCGGTTTAAACCGGTTTAAACCGGATAAAACAGGATTGAACCGGTTTAAAACGGTTTAAACCGGATAAAACCAGATTGAACCGGTTGAAAACGAATAAACCCGGATTGAACTGGTTTAAACCGGATAAAACCGGATCGAACCGGGTTAAACCGGTTTAAACCGGATACAACCGGATCGAACCGGTTTAAACCGGTTTGAGCGGGAAAAAAACAGATCGAACCGGTTTAAACCGGTTTAAAGTGGTTAAAACTGGATCGAACCAGCTTAAACCGGTTTAAACCGGATAAAACCGGAATGAACCACTTTAAACAGGTTTAAACCAGATAGAACCGCATAGAACCGGTTTCAACCGGTTTCAAACGGATTGAAACGGATAGAACCAGTTTAAACCAGATAAACCCGGATTGAAATGGTTTAAAATGGTTTAAACAGGATAGAACTGGATAGAACCGGTTCAAACCGGTTTAAACAGGATAGAACCGGATAGAATCGGTTTAAACCAGATAATACCGGATTGAACCGGTTTAAACCGGTTTAAACCGGATAAAACCGGATTGAACCGGATTAAACCGGTTTAAACCGGATAAAACCGGATTGAACCGGATTAAACCGGATAAAACCGGAATGAACCGGTTTAAACTGGATAAAACCGGATTGAACCGGCTTAAACCGGTTTAGGCCGGATAAAACCAGATTGAACCGGTTTAAACCGCATAAAACCGGATTGAACCGGCTTAAACTGGTTTAAACCGGATAAAACCTGATTGAACCGGTTTAAACCGGTTTCAACAGGATAGAACCAGATAGAACCGGTTTAAACTGGATAAAACCGGATTGAACTGGCTTAAACCGGTTTAGACCGGATAAAACCAGATTGAACCGGTTTAAACCGGATAAAACCGGATTGAACTGGCTTAAACCGGTTTAAACTGGATAAAACCGGAATGAACCAGTTTAAGCCGGATAAAAACGTATTGAAACGGTATAAACCGGTATCAACCGGATAAAACCAGACTGAACCGGTTTAAACTGGATAAAACCGGATTGAACCGGTTTAAACCGGATTCATTTGGATAGAACCGGATAGAACCGGTTTAAACCGTATAAAACCGGATTGAACCGGTTTAAACCAGTTTAAACCGGATAGAACCGGTTTCACCCGGATAAAACCGGATTGATCCGGTTTAAACCGGTTTAAACCGGATAAAACCAAATTGAACCAGTTTAAACGGGATAAAAGCAGATTGAACCGGTTTAAAACGGATAAAACCGGATTGAAACACTTTAAACCGGTGGAAACCACATAGAAACAGATAGAACCGGTTTGAACCGGATAAAACCGGATCGAACCGGTTTAAACCGGTTAAAACCGGATCGAACCGGCTTAAACCAGTTTAAACCGGATAAAACAAGATTGAACCGGTTTAATACACTTTCAACCAGATAGAACAGGATAGAACCAGTTTAAACAGATAAAACCGGATTGAACCGGTTTAAACCGGTTTAAACAAGATAAAATCGGAGTGAACCAGTTTAAACCGGATAAAACCAGATTGAACCGGTTTAAACCGGATAAAACCGGATCGAACCGGCTTAAACCGGTTTAAACCGGATAAAACCGGATCGAACCGGTTTAAACCGGATTAAACCAGATTGAACCGGTTTAAATGGATAAAACCGGATAGAACCGGTATAAACCGGATCAAACCGGATTGAACTGGTTTAAACCAGTTTAAATAGGATAGAACCGGATACAACCGGTTTAAACTGGTTTAAACAGGATAGAAATGGATAGAACCGGTTTCAACCGTGTAAAACTTGATTCAACCAGTTTAAAGCGGTTTAAACCGGATACAACCAGATTGAACCAGTTTAAACCGGATAAAACTGGATTGAATCAGTTTAAACCCTTTTGAACCGGATAAAAATGGATTGAACCAGTTTAAACCGTTTTAAACCGGATAAAATCGGATTGAACCAGTTTAAAGCGGTTTAAAACGGATCAAACCAGATTGAACCGGTTAAAACCGGATAAAACCGGATTGAACCGGCTTAAACCGGTTTCAAGTTAATAAAACCGGACTGAACCGGTTTAAACCGGATAAAACCAGATTGAACCGGTTAAAACAGGATAAAACCGGATTGAACCGGTTTAAACTGGTTTAAACTGGATAAAACCGGAATGAACCACTTTAAACAGGTTTAAACCAGATAGAACCGGATTGAACCGGTTTAAACCGGTTTCAACAGGATAGAACCAGATAGAACCGGTTTAAACTGGATAAAACTGGATTGAACCGTCTTAAACCGTTTTAAACTGGATAAAACCGGATTGAACCGGTTCAAACCGGTTTAAACCGGATAAAACCGGAATGAACCAGTTTAAGCCGGATAAAAACATATTGAACCAGTTTAAACCGGTTTCAACCGGATAAAACCAGACTGAACCGGTTTAAACTGGATAAAATCGGATTGAACCGGTTTAATACGGTTTCAACCGGATAGAACCAGATTAAACCGGATCAAACCGGATTGAAACGGTTTAAACCGGTTTCAACTGGATAGAACCGGATAGAACCGGTTTAAACCGGATAAAACCGGATTGATCCGGTTTACACCAGTTTAAACCGGATAAAACCGGATTGAACTTGATTAAACCGGTTTAAACCGGATAAAACCAAATTGAACCAGCTTAAACCGGATAAAACCAGATTGAACCGGTTTAAAACGGATAAAACCGGATTGTACCAGTTTAAACTGGTTTAAACCAGATAGAAACAGATAGAAACGGTTTGAACCGGATAAAACCGGATCGAACCGGTTTAAACCGGTTTAAACCGGTTAAACCGGATTGAACCGGTTTAAAACCGGTTTAAACAGGATAAAACCGGATTGAACTGGTTTATACCGGTTTAAACCGGATAAAACTGGTTTAAACGGGATAAAACCAAATTGAACCAGTTTAAACCGGATAATACCAGATTGAACCGGTTTAAGCCAGATAAAACCGGATTGAAGCTTTTTAAACCGGATAAAACAGTTTTGAACTAGTTTAAACCGGATAAAACCGGATTGAACCGGTTTAAGCCGGATAAAACCGGATTGAACCGGTTTAAACCGGATTCAACTGGATAGAACCGGATAGGACCGGTTCAACCCGGATAAAACCGGATTGATCCGGTTTAAACCGGTTTAAACCGGATAAAACCGGATAGAACTGGATTAAACCGGTTTAAAACGGATAAAACCGGTTTAAACCGGATAAAACCAAATTGAACCAGTTTAAAAGGGATAAAATCAGATTGAACCGTTTTAAACCGGATAAAACCAGAATGAACCGGCTAAAGCCGGATAAAGACATATTGAAATGGTATAAACCGGTTTGAACTGGATAAAACCAGACTGAACCGGTTTAAACTGGATAAAACCGGATTGAACCGGTTTAAACCGGATTCAACTGGATAGAACCGGATAGAACAGGTTTAAACCGGATAAAACCGGATTGAACCGGTTTAAACCAGTTTAAAACCACATAGAAACAGATAGAACTGGTTTGAACTGGATAAAACCGGATCGAACCGGTTTAAACCGGTTTAAACCAGTTAAAACCGGATCGAACCGGCTTAAACCGGTTTAAACCGGATAAACCAAGATTGAACCGGTTTAATACAGTTTCAACCAGATAGAACCGGATAGAACCAGTTTAAACCGGTTTAAACAAGATAAAATCGGATTGAACCAGTTTAAACCGGATAAAACCAAATTGAACCGGTTTAAACCGGATAAAACCGGATCGAACCGGTTTAAACCGGATAAAACCGGATCGAACCAGTTTAAACCGGATTAAACCAGATTGAACCGGTTTAAACGGATAAAACCGGATAGAACCGGTTTAAACCGGATCAAACCGGATTGAACAGGTTTAAACCGGTTTAAATAGGATAGAACTGGATAGAACCGGTTTAAACTGGTTTAAACAGTATAGAAATGGATAGAACTGGTTTAAACCGTATAAACTCGGTTTCAACCAGTTTAAAGCGGTTTAAACCGGATACAACCAGATTGAACCGGTTTAAACCGGATAAAACTGGATTGAATCAGTTTAAACCCTTTCAAACCGGATAAAAACGAATTGAACCAGTTTAAACCGGTTTAAACCGGATAAAACCGGATTGAACCAGTTCAAACTGGTTTAAAACGGATAAAACCGGATTGAACCGGTTTAAACCAGTTTCAACAGGATAGAACCAGATAGAACTGGTTTAAACTGGATAAAACCGGATCGAACCGGCTTAAACCGGTTTAAACCGGATAAAACCAGATTGAACCGGTTTAATACAGTTTCAACCGGATATAACCGGTTTAAACCGGATAAAACTGGATTGAATCAGTTTAAACCCTTTTGAACCGGATAAAAACGAATTGAACCAGTTTAAACCGGTTTAAACCGGATAAAACCGGATTGAACCAGTTTAAAGCGGTTTAAAACGGATAAAACCAGATTGAACCGGTTTAAACCGGATAAAACCGCATTGCACCGGCTTAAACCGGTTTAAACTGGATAAAACCGGACTGAACCGGTTTAATCCATATAAAATCGGATTGAACTGGTTTAAACCGGTTTACACCAGATAAAACCGGATTGAACCGGTTTAAACCGGTTTAAACCAGATAAAACAGGATTGAACCGGTTTAAAACGGTTTAAACCGGAAAAAACCAGATTGAACCGGTTGAAAACGAATAAACCCGGATTGAACTGGTTTAAACCGGATAAAACCGGATCGAACCGGGTTAAACCGGTTTAAACCGGATACAACCGGATCGAACCGGTTTAAACCGGTTTGAGCGGGAAAAAAACAGATCGAACCGGTTTAAACCGGTTTAAAGTGGTTAAAACTGGATCGAACCAGCTTAAACCGGTTTAAACCGGATAAAACCGGAATGAACCACTTTAAACAGGTTTAAACCAGATAGAACCGCAGAGAACCGGTTTCAACCGGTTTCAAACGGATTGAAACGGATAGAACCAGTTTAAACCAGATAAACCCGGATTGAAATGGTTTAAAATGGTTTAAACAGGATAGAACTGGATAGAACCGGTTCAAACCGGTTTAAACAGGATAGAACTGGATAGAATCGGTTTAAACCAGATAATACCGGATTGAACCGGTTTAAACCGGTTTAAACCGGATAAAACCGGATTGAACCGGATTAAACCGGATAAAACCGGAATGAACCGGTTTAAACTGGATAAAACCGGATTGAACCGGCTTAAACCAGTTTAGGCCGGATAAAACCAGATTGAACCGGTTTAAACCGCATAAAACCGGATTGAACCGGCTTAAACTGGTTTAAACCGGATAAAACCTGATTGAACCGGTTTAAACCGGTTTCAACAGGATAGAACCAGATAGAACCGGTTTAAACTGGATAAAACCGGATTGAACTGGCTTAAACCGGTTTAGGCCGGATAAAACCAGATTGAACCGGTTTAAACCGGATAAAACCGGATTGAACTGGCTTAAACCGGTTTAAACTGGATAAAACCGGAATGAACCAGTTTAAGCCGGATAAAAACGTATTGAAACGGTATAAACCGGTTTCAACCGGATAAAACCAGACTGAACCGGTTTAAACTGGATAAAACCGGATTGAACCGGTTTAAACCGGATTCATTTGGATAGAACCGGATAGAACCGGTTTAAACCGTATAAAACCGGATTGAACCGGTTTAAACCAGTTTAAACCGGATAGAACCGGTTTCACCCGGATAAAACCGGATTGATCCGGTTTAAACCGGTTTAAACCGGATAAAACCAAATTGAACCAGTTTAAACGGGATAAAAGCAGATTGAACCGGTTTAAAACGGATAAAACCGGATTGAAACACTTTAAACCGGTGGAAACCACATAGAAACAGATAGAACCGGTTTGAACCGGATAAAACCGGATCGAACCGGTTTAAACCGGTTAAAACCGGATCGAACCGGCTTAAACCAGTTTAAACCGGATAAAACAAGATTGAACCGGTTTAATACACTTTCAACCAGATAGAACAGGATAGAACCAGTTTAAACAGATAAAACCGGATTGAACCGGTTTAAACAAGATAAAATCGGAGTGAACCAGTTTAAACCGGATAAAACCAGATTGAACCGGTTTAAACCGGATAAAACCGGATCGAACCGGCTTAAACCGGTTAAAACCGGATCGAACCGGTTTAAACCGGATTAAACCAGATTGAACCGGTTTAAACGGATAAAACCGGATAGAACCGGTATAAACCGGATCAAACCGGATTGAACTGGTTTAAACCAGTTTAAATAGGATAGAACCGGATACAACCGGTTTAAACTGGTTTAAACAGGATAGAAATGGATAGAACCGGTTTCAACCGTGTAAAACTTGATTCAACCAGTTTAAAGCGGTTTAAACCGGATACAACCAGATTGAACCAGTTTAAACCGGATAAAACTGGATTGAATCAGTTTAAACCCTTTTGAACCGGATAAAAATGGATTGAACCAGTTTAAACCGTTTTAAACCGGATAAAATCGGATTGAACCAGTTTAAAGCGGTTTAAAACGGATCAAACCAGATTGAACCGGTTAAAACCGGATAAAACCGGATTGAACCGGCTTAAACCGGTTTCAAGTTAATAAAACCGGACTGAACCGGTTTAAACCGGATAAAACCAGATTGAACCGGTTAAAACAGGATAAAACCGGATTGAACCGGTTTAAACTGGTTTAAACTGGATAAAACCGGAATGAACCACTTTAAACAGGTTTAAACCAGATAGAACCGGATTGAACCGGTTTAAACCGGTTTCAACAGGATAGAACCAGATAGAACCGGTTTAAACTGGATAAAACTGGATTGAACCGTCTTAAACCGTTTTAAACTGGATAAAACCGGATTGAACCGGTTCAAACCGGTTTAAACCGGATAAAACCGGAATGAACCAGTTTAAGCCGGATAAAAACATATTGAACCAGTTTAAACCGGTTTCAACCGGATAAAACCAGACTGAACCGGTTTAAACTGGATAAAATCGGATTGAACCGGTTTAATACGGTTTCAACCGGATAGAACCAGATTAAACCGGATCAAACCGGATTGAAACGGTTTAAACCGGTTTCAACTGGATAGAACCGGATAGAACCGGTTTAAACCGGATAAAACCGGATTGATCCGGTTTACACCAGTTTAAACCAGATAAAACCGGATTGAACTTGATTAAACCGGTTTAAACCGGATAAAACCAAATTGAACCAGCTTAAACCGGATAAAACCAGATTGAACCGGTTTAAAACGGATAAAACCGGATTGTACCAGTTTAAACTGGTTTAAACCAGATAGAAACAGATAGAAACGGTTTGAACCGGATAAAACCGGATCGAACCGGTTTAAACCGGTTTAAACCGGTTTAAACCGGTTTAAACAGGATAAAACCGGATTGAACTGGTTTATACCGGTTTAAACCGGATAAAACTGGTTTAAACGGGATAAAACCAAATTGAACCAGTTTAAACCGGATAATACCAGATTGAACCGGTTTAAGCCAGATAAAACCGGATAAAACCGGATTGAAGCTTTTGAAACCGGATAAAACAGTTTTGAACTAGTTTAAACCGGATAAAACCGGATTGAACCGGTTTAAGCCGGATAAAACCGGATTGAACCGGTTTAAACCGGATTCAACTGGATAGAACCGGATAGGACCGGTTCAACCCGGATAAAACCGGATTGATCCGGTTTAAACCGGTTTAAACCGGATAAAACCGGATAGAACTGGATTAAACCGGTTTAAAACGGATAAAACCGGTTTAAACCGGATAAAACCAAATTGAACCAGTTTAAAAGGGATAAAATCAGATTGAACCGTTTTAAACCGGATAAAACCAGAATGAACCGGTTAAAGCCGGATAAAGACATATTGAAATGGTATAAACCGGTTTGAACTGGATAAAACCAGACTGAACCGGTTTAAACTGGATAAAACCGGATTGAACCGGTTTAAACCGGATTCAACTGGATAGAACCGGATAGAACAGGTTTAAACCGGATAAAACCGGATTGAACCGGTTTAAACCAGTTTAAACCACATAGAAACAGATAGAACTGGTTTGAACCGGATAAAACCGGATCGAACCGGTTTAAACCGGTTTAAACCAGTTAAAACCGGATCGAACCGGCTTAAACCGGTTTAAACCGGATAAACCAAGATTGAACCGGTTTAATACAGTTTCAACCAGATAGAACCGGATAGAACCAGTTTAAACCGGTTTAAACAAGATAAAATCGGATTGAACCAGTTTAAACCGGATAAAACCAAATTGAACCGGTTTAAACCGGATAAAACCGGATCGAACCGGTTTAAACCGGATAAAACCGGATCGAACCAGTTTAAACCGGATTAAACCAGATTGAACCGGTTTAAACGGATAAAACCGGATAGAACCGGTTTAAACCGGATCAAACCGGATTGAACAGGTTTAAACCGGTTTAAATAGGATAGAACTGGATAGAACCGGTTTAAACTGGTTTAAACAGTATAGAAATGGATAGAACTGGTTTAAACCGTATAAACTCGGTTTCAACCAGTTTAAAGCGGTTTAAACCGGATACAACCAGATTGAACCGGTTTAAACCGGATAAAACTGGATTGAATCAGTTTAAACCCTTTCAAACCGGATAAAAACGAATTGAACCAGTTTAAACCGGTTTAAACCGGATAAAACCGGATTGAACCAGTTCAAACTGGTTTAAAACGGATAAAACCGGATTGAACCGGTTTAAACCAGTTTCAACAGGATAGAACCAGATAGAACTGGTTTAAACTGGATAAAACCGGATCGAACCGGCTTAAACCGGTTTAAACCGGATAAAACCAGATTGAACCGGTTTAATACAGTTTCAACCGGATATAACCGGTTTAAACCGGATAAAACTGGATTGAATCAGTTTAAACCCTTTTGAACCGGATAAAAACGAATTGAACCAGTTTAAACCGGTTTAAACCGGATAAAACCGGATTGAACCAGTTTAAAGCGGTTTAAAACGGATAAAACCAGATTGAACCGGTTTAAACCGGATAAAACCGCATTGCACCGGCTTAAACCGGTTTAAACAGGATAAAACCGGACTGAACCGGTTTAATCCATATAAAATCGGATTGAACTGGTTTAAACCGGTTTACACCAGATAAAACCGGATTGAACCGGTTTAAACCGGTTTAAACCGGATAAAACAGGATTGAACCGGTTTAAAACGGTTTAAACCGGATAAAACCAGATTGAACCGGTTGAAAACGAATAAACCCGGATTGAACTGGTTTAAACCGGATAAAACCGGATCGAACCGGGTTAAACCGGTTTAAACCGGATACAACCGGATCGAACCGGTTTAAACCGGTTTGAGCGGGAAAAAAACAGATCGAACCGGTTTAAACCGGTTTAAAGTGGTTAAAACTGGATCGAACCAGCTTAAACCGGTTTAAACCGGATAAAACCGGAATGAACCACTTTAAACAGGTTTAAACCAGATAGAACCGCAGAGAACCGGTTTCAACCGGTTTCAAACGGATTGAAACGGATAGAACCAGTTTAAACCAGATAAACCCGGATTGAAATGGTTTAAAATGGTTTAAACAGGATAGAACTGGATAGAACCGGTTCAAACCGGTTTAAACAGGATAGAACCGGATAGAATCGGTTTAAACCAGATAATACCGGATTGAACCGGTTTAAACCGGTTTAAACCGGATAAAACCGGATTGAACCGGATTAAACCGCATAAAACCGGAATGAACCGGTTTAAACTGGATAAAACCGGATTGAACCGGCTTAAACCAGTTTAGGCCGGATAAAACCAGATTGAACCGGTTTAAACCGCATAAAACCGGATTGAACCGGCTTAAACTGGTTTAAACCGGATAAAACCTGATTGAACCGGTTTAAACCGGTTTCAACAGGATAGAACCAGATAGGACCGGTTTAAACTGGATAAAACCGGATTGAACTGGCTTAAACCGGTTTAGGCCGGATAAAACCAGATTGAACCGGTTTAAACCGGATAAAACCGGATTGAACTGGCTTAAACCGGTTTAAACTGGATAAAACCGGAAAGAACCAGTTTAAGCCGGATAAAAACGTATTGAAACGGTATAAACCGGTTTCAACCGGATAAAACCAGACTGAACCGGTTTAAACTGGATAAAACCGGATTGAACCGGTTTAAACCGGATTCATTTGGATAGAACCAGATAGAACCGGTTTTAAACCGTATAAAAACGGATTGAACCGGTTTAAACCAGTTTAAACCGGATAGAACCGGTTTCACCCGGATAAAACCGGATTGATCCGGTTTAAACCGGTTTAAACCGGATAAAACCAAATTGAACCAGTTTAAACGGGATAAAAGCAGATTGAACCGGTTTAAAACGGATAAAACCGGATTGAAACAGTTTAAACCGGTGGAAACCACATAGAAACAGATAGAACCGGTTTGAACCGGATAAAACCGGATCGAACCGGTTTAAACCGGTTAAAACCGGATCGAACCGGCTTAAACCAGTTTAAACCGGATAAAACAAGATTGAACCGGTTTAATACACTTTCAACCAGATAGAACAGGATAGAACCAGTTTAAACAGATAAAACCGGATTGAACCGGTTTAAACCGGTTTAAACAAGATAAAATCGGAGTGAACCAGTTTAAACCGGATAAAACCAGATTGAACCGGTTTAAACCGGATAAAACCGGATCGAACCGGCTTAAACCGGTTTAAACCGGATAAAACCGGATCGAACCGGTTTAAACCGGATTAAACCAGATTGAACCGGTTTAAACGGATAAAACCGGATAGAACCGGTATAAACCGGATCAAACCGGATTGAACTGGTTTAAACCAGTTTAAATAGGATAGAACCGGATACAACCGGTTTAAACTGGTTTAAACAGGATAGAAATGGATAGAACCGGTTTAAACCGTGTAAAACTTGATTCAACCAGTTTAAAGCGGTTTAAACCGGATACAACCAGATTGAACCAGTTTAAACCGGATAAAACTGGATTGAATCAGTTTAAACCCTTTTTAACCGGATAAAAATGGATTGAACCAGTTTAAACCGTTTTAAACCGGATAAAATCGGATTGAACCAGTTTAAAGCGGTTTAAAACGGATCAAACCAGATTGAACCGGTTAAAACCGGATAAAACCGGATTGAACCGGCTTAAACCGGTTTCAAGTTAATAAAACCGGACTGAACCGGTTTAAACCGGATAAAACCAGATTGAACCGGTTAAAACAGGATAAAACCGGATTGAACCGGTTTAAACTGGTTTAAACTGGATAAAACCGGAATGAACCACTTTAAACAGGTTTAAACCAGATAGAACCGGATTGAACCGGTTTAAACCGGTTTCAACAGGATAGAACCAGATAGAACCGGTTTAAACTGGATAAAACTGGATTGAACCGTCTTAAACCGTTTTAAACTGGATAAAACCGGATTGAACCGGTTCAAACCGGTTTAAACCGGATAAAACCGGAATGAACCAGTTTAAGCCGGATAAAAACATATTGAACCAGTTTAAACCGGTTTCAACCGGATAAAACCAGACTGAACCGGTTTAAACTGGATAAAACCGGATTGAACCGGTTTAATACGGTTTCAACCGGATAGAACCAGATTAAACCGGATAAAACCGGATTGAAACGGTTTAAACCGGTTTCAACTGGATAGAACCGGATAGAACCGGTTTAAACCGGATAAAACCGGATTGATCCGGTTTACACCAGTTTAAACCGGATAAAACCGGATTGAACTTGATTAAACCGGTTTAAACCGGATAAAACCAAATTGAACCAGCTTAAACCGGATAAAACCAGATTGAACCGGTTTAAAACGGATAAAACCGGATTGTACCAGTTTAAACTGGTTTAAACCAGATAGAAACAGATAGAAACGGTTTGAACCGGATAAAACCGGATCGAACCGGTTTAAACCGGTTTAAACCGGTTAAAACCGGATTGAACCGGTTTAAACAGGATAAAACCGGATTGAACTGGTTTATACCGGTTTAAACCGGATAAAACTGGTTTAAACGGGATAAAACCAAATTGAACCAGTTTAAACCGGATAATACCAGATTGAACCGGTTTAAGCCAGATAAAACCGGATAAAACCGGATTGAAGCTTTTGAAACCGGATAAAACAGTTTTGAACTAGTTTAAACCGGATAAAACCGGATTGAACCGGTTTAAGCCGGATAAAACCGGATTGAACCGGTTTAAACCGGATTCAACTGGATAGAACCGGATAGGACCGGTTCAACCCGGATAAAACCGGATTGATCCGGTTTAAACCGGTTTAAACCGGATAAAACCGGATAGAACTGGATTAAACCGGTTTAAAACGGATAAAACCGGTTTAAACCGGATAAAACCAAATTGAACCAGTTTAAAAGGGATAAAATCAGATTGAACCGTTTTAAACCGGATAAAACCAGAATGAACCGGTTAAAGCCGGATAAAGACATATTGAAATGGTATAAACCGGTTTGAACTGGATAAAACCAGACTGAACCGGTTTAAACTGGATAAAACCGGATTGAACCGGTTTAAACCGGATTCAACTGGATAGAACCGGATAGAACAGGTTTAAACCGGATAAAACCGGATTGAACCGGTTTAAACCAGTTTAAACCACATAGAAACAGATAGAACTGGTTTGAACCGGATAAAAACGGATCGAACCGGTTTAAACCGGTTTAAACCAGTTAAAACCGGATCGAACCGGCTTAAACCGGTTTAAACCGGATAAAACAAGATTGAACCGGTTTAATACAGTTTCAAACAGATAGAACCGGATAGAACCAGTTTAAACCGGTTTAAACAAGATAAAATCGGATTGAACCAGTTTAAACCGGATAAAACCAAATTGAACCGGTTTAAACCGGATAAAACCGGATCGAACCGGTTTAAACCGGATAAAACCGGATCGAACCAGTTTAAACCAGATTAAACCAGATTGAACCGGTTTAAACGGATAAAACCGGATAGAACCGGTTTAAACCGGATCAAACCGGATTGAACAGGTTTAAACCGGTTTAAATAGGATAGAACTGGATAGAACCGGTTTAAACTGGTTTAAACAGTATAGAAATGGATAGAACTGGTTTAAACCGTATAAACTCGGTTTCAACCAGTTTAAAGCGGTTTAAACCGGATACAACCAGATTGAACCGGTTTAAACCGGATAAAACTGGATTGAATCAGTTTAAACCCTTTCAAACCGGATAAAAACGAATTGAACCAGTTTAAACCGGTTTAAACCGGATAAAACCGGATTGAACCAGTTCAAACTGGTTTAAAACGGATAAAACCGGATTGAACCGGTTTAAACCAGTTTCAACAGGATAGAACCAGATAGAACTGGTTTAAACTGGATAAAACCGGATCGAACCGGCTTAAACCGGTTTAAACCGGATAAAACCAGATTGAACCGGTTTAATACAGTTTCAACCGGATATAACCGGTTTAAACCGGATAAAACTGGATTGAATCAGTTTAAACCCTTTTGAACCGGATAAAAACGAATTGAACCAGTTTAAACCGGTTTAAACCGGATAAAACCGGATTGAACCAGTTTAAAGCGGTTTAAAACGGATAAAACCAGATTGAACCGGTTTAAACCGGATAAAACCGCATTGCACCGGCTTAAACCGGTTTAAACTGGATAAAACCGGACTGAACCGGTTTAATCCGTATAAAATCGGATTGAACTGGTTTAAACCGGTTTACACCAGATAAAACCGGATTGAACCGGTTTAAACCGGTTTAAACCGGATAAAACAGGATTGAACCGGTTTAAAACGGTTTAAACCGGATAAAACCAGATTGAACCGGTTGAAAACGAATAAACCCGGATTGAACTGGTTTAAACCGGATAAAACCGGATCGAACCGGGTTAAACCGGTTTAAACCGGATACAACCGGATCGAACCGGTTTAAACCGGTTTGAGCGGGAAAAAAACAGATCGAACCGGTTTAAACCGGTTTAAAGTGGTTAAAACTGGATCGAACCAGCTTAAACCGGTTTAAACCGGATAAAACCGGAATGAACCACTTTAAACAGGTTTAAACCAGATAGAACCGCAGAGAACCGGTTTCAACCGGTTTCAAACGGATTGAAACGGATAGAACCAGTTTAAACCAGATAAACCCGGATTGAAATGGTTTAAAATGGTTTAAACAGGATAGAACTGGATAGAACCGGTTCAAACCGGTTTAAACAGGATAGAACCGGATAGAATCGGTTTAAACCAGATAATACCGGATTGAACCGGTTTAAACCGGTTTAAACCGGATAAAACCGGATTGAACCGGATTAAACCGGATAAAACCGGAATGAACCGGTTTAAACTGGATAAAACCGGATTGAACCGGCTTAAACCGGTTTAGGCCGGATAAAACCAGATTGAACCGGTTTAAACCACATAAAACCGGATTGAACCGGCTTAAACTGGTTTAAACCGGATAAAACCTGATTGAACCGGTTTAAACCGGTTTCAACAGGATAGAACCAGATAGAACCGGTTTAAACTGGATAAAACCGGATTGAACTGGCTTAAACCGGTTTAGGCCGGATAAAACCAGATTGAACCGGTTTAAACCGGATAAAACCGGATTGAACTGGCTTAAACCGGTTTAAACTGGATAAAACCGGAATGAACCAGTTTAAGCCGGATAAAAACGTATTGAAACGGTATAAACCGGTTTCAACCGGATAAAACCAGACTGAACCGGTTTAAACTGGATAAAACCGGATTGAACCGGTTTAAGCCGGATTCATTTGGATAGAACCGGATAGAACCGGTTTAAACCGTATAAAACCGGATTGAACCGGTTTAAACCAGTTTAAACCGGATAGAACCGGTTTCACCCGGATAAAACCGGATTGATCCGGTTTAAACCGGTTTAAACCGGATAAAACCGGATTGAACTGGATTAAACCGGTTTAAAACGGATAAAACCGGTTTAAACCGGATAAAACCAAATTGAACCAGTTTAAACGGGATAAAAGCAGATTGAACCGGTTTAAAACGGATAAAACCGGATTGAAACAGTTTAAACCGGTGGAAACCACATAGAAACAGATAGAACCGGTTTGAACCGGATAAAACCGGATCGAACCGGTTTAAACTGGTTTAAACCGGTTAAAACCGGATCGAACCGGCTTAAACCAGTTTAAACCGGATAAAACAAGATTGAACCGGTTTAATACACTTTCAACCAGATAGAACTGGATAGAACCAGTTTAAACAGATCAAACCGGATTGAACCGGTTTAAACCGGTTTAAACAAGATAAAATCGGAGTGAACCAGTTTAAACCGGATAAAACCAGATTGAACCGGTTTAAACCGGATAAAACCGGATCGAACCGGCTTAAACCGGTTTAAACCGGATAAAACCGGATCGAACCGGATTAAACCAGATTGAACCGGTTTAAACGGATAAAACCGGATAGAACCGGTATAAACCGGATCAAACCGGATTGAACTGGTTTAAACCAGTTTAAATAGGATAGAACCGGATACAACCGGTTTAAACTGGTTTAAACAGGATAGAAATGGATAGAACCGGTTTAAACCGTGTAAAACTGGATTCAACCAGTTTAAAGCGGTTTAAACCGGATACAACCAGATTGAACCAGTTTAAACCGGATAAAACTGGATTGAATCAGTTTAAACCCTTTTTAACCGGATAAAAACGGATTGAACCAGTTTAAACCGTTTTAAACCGGATAAAATCGGATTGAACCAGTTTAAAGCGGTTTAAAACGGATCAAACCAGATTGAACCGGTTAAAACCGGATAAAACCGGATTGAACCGGCTTAAATCGGTTTAAAGTGGATAAAACCGGACTGAACCGGTTTAAACCGGATAAAACCAGATTGAACCGGTTAAAACAGGATAAAACCGGATTGAACCGGTTTAAACTGGTTTAAACCGGATAAAACCGGAATGAACCACTTTAAACAGGTTTAAACCAGATAGAACCGGATTGAACCGGTTTAAACCGGTTTCAACAGGATAGAACCAGATAGAACCGGTTTACACTGGATAAAACTGGATTGAACCGTCTTAAACCGTTTTAAACTGGATAAAACCGGATTGAACCGGTTCAAACCGGTTTAAACCGGATAAAACCGGAATGAACCAGTTTAAGCCGGATAAAAACATATTGAACCAGTTTAAACCGGTTTCAACCGGATAAAACCAGACTGAACCGGTTTAAACTGGATAAAACCGGATTGAACCGGTTTAATACGGTTTCAACCGGATAGAACCAGATTAAACCGGATAAAACCGGATTGAAACGGTTTAAACCGGTTTCAACTGGATAGAACCGGATAGAACTGGTTTAAACCGGATAAAACCGGATTGAACCGGTTTAAATCAGTTTAAATCGGATAGAACCGGTGTAACCCGGAAAAAACCGGATTGATCCGGTTTACACCAGTTTAAACCGGATAAAACCGGATTGAACTTGATTAAACCGGTTTAAACCGGATAAAACCAAATTGAACCAGCTTAAACCGGATAAAACCAGATTGAACCGGTTTAAAACGGATAAAACCGGATTGTACCAGTTTAAACTGGTTTAAACCAGATAGAAACAGATAGAAACGGTTTGAACCGGATAAAACCGGATCGAACCGGTTTAAACCGGTTTAAACCGGTTAAAACCGGATTAAACCGGTTTAAACCGGTTAAAACCGGTTAAAACCGGATTGAACCGGTTTATACCGGATAAAACCAGATTGAACCGGTTTAAACCGGATAAAACCGGATCAAACCGGCTTAAACCGGTTTAAACCGGATAAAACCGGATCGAACCGGTTTAAACCGGATTAAACCAGATTGAACCGGTTTAAATGGATAAAACCGGATAGAAACGGTTTAAACCGGATCAAACCGGATTGGACTTGTTTAAACTGGTTTAAACAGGATAGAAATGGATAGAACCAGTTTAAACCGGATAAAACCGGATTCAACCAGTTTAAAGCGGTTTAAACCGGATACAACCAGATTGAACCGGTTTAAATCGGATAAAACTGGATTGAACCAGTTTAAACCGGTTTAAAACTGATAAAACCGGAATGAACCGGCCTAAACCTGTTTAAACCGGATAGGACCGGTTTAAACCGGATAAAACCGATTGAACCGGTTTAAACCGGTTTAAACCGGATAAAATCGGATTGAACCGGTTTTAACCGGAGAAAACCGGATTGAACTGGTTTATACCGTTTTAAACCGGATAAAACCAGTTTAAACGGGATAAAACCAAATTGAACCAGTTTAAACAGGATAATACCAGATTGAACCGGTTTAAGCCGGATAAAACCGGATAAAACCGGATTGAAGCGGTTTAAACCGGATAGAACGGGTTTAAACCGGATAAAACCGGATTGAATCAGTTTAAACCGGTTTAAACCGGATAAAACTGGGTTTAATCGGTTTAAACCGGATGAAATCGGATTGAACAGGTTTAAACCGGTTTAAACCGTATAGAACAGGGTAAAACCGGTCGAAACCGGATAAAACCGGATTGATCCGGTTTAAACCGGTTTAAACAGGATAAAACCGGATTGAACTGGTTTATACCGGTTTAAACCGGATAAAACTGGTTTAAACGGGCTAAAACCAAATTGAACCAGTTTAAACCGGATAATACCAGATTGAACCGGTTTAAGCCAGATAAAACCGGATAAAACCGGATTGAAGCTTTTTAAACCGGATAAAACAGTTTTGAACTAGTTTAAACCGGATAAAACCGGATTGAACCGGTTTAAGCCGGATAAAACCGGATTGAACCGGTTTAAACCGGATTCAACTGGATAAAACCGGATAGGACCGGTTCAACACGGATAAAACCGGATTGATCCGGTTTTAACCGGTTTAAACCGGATAAAACCGGATTGAACTGGTTTATACCGGTTTAAACCGGATAAAACTGGTTTAAACGGGATAAAACCAAATTGAACCAGTTTAAAAGGGATAAAATCAGATTGAACCGGTTTAAACCGGATAAAACCAGAATGAACCGGTTAAAGCCGGATAAAGACATATTGAAACGGTATAAACCGGTTTCAACTGGATAAAACCAGACTGAACCGGTTTAAACTGGATAAAACCGGATTGAACCGGTTTAAACCGGATTCAACTGGATAGAACCGGATAGAACAGGTTTAAACCGGATAAAACCGGATTGAACCGGTTTAAACCAGTTTAAACCACATAGAAACAGATAGAACTGGTTTGAACCGGATAAAACCGGATCGAACCGGTTTAAACCGGTTTAAACCAGTTAAAACCGGATCGAACCGGCTTAACCCGGTTTAAACCGGATAAAACAAGATTGAACCGGTTTAATACAGTTTCAACCAGATAGAACCGGATAGAACCAGTTTAAACCGGTTTAAACAAGATAAAATCGGATTGAACCAGTTTAAACCGGATAAAACCAAATTGAACCGGTTTAAACCGGATAAAACCGGATCGAACCGGTTTAAACCGGATAAAACCGGATCGAACCAGTTTAAACCGGATTAAACCAGATTGAACCGGTTTAAACGGATAAAACCGGATAGAACCGGTTTAAACCGGATCAAACTGGATTGAACAGGTTTAAACCGGTTTAAATAGGATAGAACTGGATAGAACCGGTTTAAACTGGTTTAAACAGTATAGAAATGGATAGAACTGGTTTAAACCGTATAAACTCGGTTTCAACCAGTTTAAAGCGGTTTAAACCGGATACAACCAGATTGAACCGGTTTAAACTGGATAAAACTGGATTGAATCAGTTTAAACCCTTTTAAACCGGATAAAAACGAATTGAACCAGTTTAAACCGGTTTAAACCGGATAAAACCGGATTGAACCAGTTCAAACTGGTTTAAAACGGATAAAACCGGATTGAACCGGTTTAAACCAGTTTCAACAGGATAGAACCAGATAGAACTGGTTTAAACTGGATAAAACCGGATCGAACCGGCTTAAACCGGTTTAAACCGGATAAAACCAGATTGAACCGGTTTAATACAGTTTCAACCGGATATAACCGGTTTAAACCGGATAAAACTGGATTGAATCAGTTTAAACCCTTTTGAACCGGATAAAAACGAATTGAACCAGTTTAAACCGGTTTAAACCGGATAAAACCGGATTGAACCAGTTTAAAGCGGTTTAAAACGGATAAAACCAGATTGAACCGGTTTAAACCGGATAAAACCGCATTGCACCGGCTTAAACCGGTTTAAACTGGATAAAACCGGACTGAACCGGTTTAATCCGTATAAAATCGGATTGAACTGGTTTAAACCGGTTTACACCAGATAAAACCGGATTGAACCGGTTTAAACCGGTTTAAACCGGATAAAACAGGATTGAACCGGTTTAAAACGGTTTAAACCGGATAAAACCAGATTGAACCGGTTGAAAACGAATAAACCCGGATTGAACTGGTTTAAACCGGATAAAACCGGATCGAACCGGGTTAAACCGGTTTAAACCGGATACAACCGGATCGAACCGGTTTAAACCGGTTTGAGCGGGAAAAAAACAGATCGAACCGGTTTAAACCGGTTTAAAGTGGTTAAAACTGGATCGAACCAGCTTAAACCGGTTTAAACCGGATAAAACCGGAATGAACCACTTTAAACAGGTTTAAACCAGATAGAACCGCATAGAACCGGTTTCAACCGGTTTCAAACGGATTGAAACGGATAGAACCAGTTTAAACCAGATAAACCCGGATTGAAATGGTTTAAAATGGTTTAAACAGGATAGAACTGGATAGAACCGGTTCAAACCGGTTTAAACAGGATAGAACCGGATAGAATCGGTTTAAACCAGATAATACCGGATTGAACCGGTTTAAACCGGTTTAAACCGGATAAAACCGGATTGAACCGGATTAAACCGGATAAAACCGGAATGAACCGGTTTAAACTGGATAAAACCGGATTGAACCGGCTTAAACCGGTTTAGGCCGGATAAAACCAGATTGAACCGGTTTAAACCGCATAAAACCGGATTGAACCGGCTTAAACTGGTTTAAACCGGATAAAACCTGATTGAACCGGTTTAAACCGGTTTCAACAGGATAGAACCAGATAGAACCGGTTTAAACTGGATAAAACCGGATTGAACTGGCTTAAACCGGTTTAGACCGGATAAAACCAGATTGAACCGGTTTAAACCGGATAAAACCGGATTGAACTGGCTTAAACCGGTTTAAACTGGATAAAACCGGAATGAACCAGTTTAAGCCGGATAAAAACGTATTGAAACGGTATAAACCGGTTTCAACCGGATAAAACCAGACTGAACCGGTTTAAACTGGATAAAACCGGATTGAACCGGTTTAAACCGGATTCATTTGGATAGAACCGGATAGAACCGGTTTAAACCGTATAAAACCGGATTGAACCGGTTTAAACCAGTTTAAACCGGATAGAACCGGTTTCACCCGGATAAAACCGGATTGATCCGGTTTAAACCGGATAAAACCAAATTGAACCAGTTTAAACGGGATAAAAGCAGATTGAACCGGTTTAAAACGGATAAAACCGGATTGAAACACTTTAAACCGGTGGAAACCACATAGAAACAGATAGAACCGGTTTGAACCGGATAAAACCGGATCGAACCGGTTTAAACCGGTTAAAACCGGATCGAACCGGCTTAAACCAGTTTAAACCGGATAAAACAAGATTGAACCGGTTTAATACACTTTCAACCAGATAGAACAGGATAGAACCAGTTTAAACAGATAAAACCGGATTGAACCGGTTTAAACCGGTTTAAACAAGATAAAATCGGAGTGAACCAGTTTAAACCGGATAAAACCAGATTGAACCGGTTTAAACCGGATAAAACCGGATCGAACCGGCTTAAACCGGTTTAAACCGGATAAAACCGGATCGAACCGGTTTAAACCGGATTAAACCAGATTGAACCGGTTTAAATGGATAAAACCGGATAGAACCGGTATAAACCGGATCAAACCGGATTGAACTGGTTTAAACCAGTTTAAATAGGATAGAACCGGATACAACCGGTTTAAACTGGTTTAAACAGGATAGAAATGGATAGAACCGGTTTCAACCGTGTAAAACTTGATTCAACCAGTTTAAAGCGGTTTAAACCGGATACAACCAGATTGAACCAGTTTAAACCGGATAAAACTGGATTGAATCAGTTTAAACCCTTTTGAACCGGATAAAAATGGATTGAACCAGTTTAAACCGTTTTAAACCGGATAAAATCGGATTGAACCAGTTTAAAGCGGTTTAAAACGGATCAAACCAGATTGAACCGGTTAAAACCGGATAAAACCGGATTGAACCGGCTTAAACCGGTTTCAAGTTAATAAAACCGGACTGAACCGGTTTAAACCGGATAAAACCAGATTGAACCGGTTAAAACAGGATAAAACCGGATTGAACCGGTTTAAACTGGTTTAAACTGGATAAAACCGGAATGAACCACTTTAAACAGGTTTAAACCAGATAGAACCGGATTGAACCGGTTTAAACCGGTTTCAACAGGATAGAACCAGATAGAACCGGTTTAAACTGGATAAAACTGGATTGAACCGTCTTAAACCGTTTTAAACTGGATAAAACCGGATTGAACCGGTTCAAACCGGTTTAAACCGGATAAAACCGGAATGAACCAGTTTAAGCCGGATAAAAACATATTGAACCAGTTTAAACCGGTTTCAACCGGATAAAACCAGACTGAACCGGTTTAAACTGGATAAAATCGGATTGAACCGGTTTAATACGGTTTCAACCGGATAGAACCAGATTAAACCGGATCAAACCGGATTGAAACGGTTTAAACCGGTTTCAACTGGATAGAACCGGATAGAACCGGTTTAAACCGGATAAAACCGGATTGATCCGGTTTACACCAGTTTAAACCGGATAAAACCGGATTGAACTTGATTAAACCGGTTTAAACCGGATAAAACCAAATTGAACCAGCTTAAACCGGATAAAACCAGATTGAACCGGTTTAAAACGGATAAAACCGGATTGTACCAGTTTAAACTGGTTTAAACCAGATAGAAACAGATAGAAACGGTTTGAACCGGATAAAACCGGATCGAACCGGTTTAAACCGGTTTAAACCGGTTAAAACCGGATTGAACCGGTTTAAACCGGTTTAAACAGGATAAAACCGGATTGAACTGGTTTATACCGGTTTAAACCGGATAAAACTGGTTTAAACGGGATAAAACCAAATTGAACCAGTTTAAACCGGATAATACCAGATTGAACCGGTTTAAGCCAGATAAAACCGGATTGAAGCTTTTTAAACCGGATAAAACAGTTTTGAACTAGTTTAAACCGGATAAAACCGGATTGAACCGGTTTAAGCCGGATAAAACCGGATTGAACCGGTTTAAACCGGATTCAACTGGATAGAACCGGATAGGACCGGTTCAACCCGGATAAAACCGGATTGATCCGGTTTAAACCGGTTTAAACCGGATAAAACCGGATAGAACTGGATTAAACCGGTTTAAAACGGATAAAACCGGTTTAAACCGGATAAAACCAAATTGAACCAGTTTCAAAGCGATAAAATCAGATTGAACCGTTTTAAACCGGATAAAACCAGAATGAACCGGCTAAAGCCGGATAAAGACATATTGAAATGGTATAAACCGGTTTGAACTGGATAAAACCAGACTGAACCGGTTTAAACTGGATAAAACCGGATTGAACCGGTTTAAACCGGATTCAACTGGATAGAACCGGATAGAACAGGTTTAAACCGGATAAAACCGGATTGAACCGGTTTAAACCAGTTTAAACCACATAGAAACAGATAGAACTGGTTTGAACTGGATAAAACCGGATCGAACCGGTTTAAACCGGTTTAAACCAGTTAAAACCGGATCGAACCGGCTTAAACCGGTTTAAACCGGATAAACCAAGATTGAACCGGTTTAATACAGTTTCAACCAGATAGAACCGGATAGAACCAGTTTAAACCGGTTTAAACAAGATAAAATCGGATTGAACCAGTTTAAACCGGATAAAACCAAATTGAACCGGTTTAAACCGGATAAAACCGGATCGAACCGGTTTAAACCGGATAAAACCGGATCGAACCAGTTTAAACCGGATTAAACCAGATTGAACCGGTTTAAACGGATAAAACCGGATAGAACCGGTTTAAACCGGATCAAACCGGATTGAACAGGTTTAAACCGGTTTAAATAGGATAGAACTGGATAGAACCGGTTTAAACTGGTTTAAACAGTATAGAAATGGATAGAACTGGTTTAAACCGTATAAACTCGGTTTCAACCAGTTTAAAGCGGTTTAAACCGGATACAACCAGATTGAACCGGTTTAAACCGGATAAAACTGGATTGAATCAGTTTAAACCCTTTCAAACCGGATAAAAACGAATTGAACCAGTTTAAACCGGTTTAAACCGGATAAAACCGGATTGAACCAGTTCAAACTGGTTTAAAACGGATAAAACCGGATTGAACCGGTTTAAACCAGTTTCAACAGGATAGAACCAGATAGAACTGGTTTAAACTGGATAAAACCGGATCGAACCGGCTTAAACCGGTTTAAACCGGATAAAACCAGATTGAACCGGTTTAATACAGTTTCAACCGGATATAACCGGTTTAAACCGGATAAAACTGGATTGAATCAGTTTAAACCCTTTTGAACCGGATAAAAACGAATTGAACCAGTTTAAACCGGTTTAAACCGGATAAAACCGGATTGAACCAGTTTAAAGCGGTTTAAAACGGATAAAACCAGATTGAACCGGTTTAAACCGGATAAAACCGCATTGCACCGGCTTAAACCGGTTTAAACTGGATAAAACCGGACTGAACCGGTTTAATCCATATAAAATCGGATTGAACTGGTTTAAACCGGTTTACACCAGATAAAACCGGATTGAACCGGTTTAAACCGGTTTAAACCAGATAAAACAGGATTGAACCGGTTTAAAACGGTTTAAACCGGATAAAACCAGATTGAACCGGTTGAAAACGAATAAACCCGGATTGAACTGGTTTAAACCGGATAAAACCGGATCGAACCGGGTTAAACCGGTTTAAACCGGATACAACCGGATCGAACCGGTTTAAACCGGTTTGAGCGGGAAAAAAACAGATCGAACCGGTTTAAACCGGTTTAAAGTGGTTAAAACTGGATCGAACCAGCTTAAACCGGTTTAAACCGGATAAAACCGGAATGAACCACTTTAAACAGGTTTAAACCAGATAGAACCGCAGAGAACCGGTTTCAACCGGTTTCAAACGGATTGAAACGGATAGAACCAGTTTAAACCAGATAAACCCGGATTGAAATGGTTTAAAATGGTTTAAACAGGATAGAACTGGATAGAACCGGTTCAAACCGGTTTAAACAGGATAGAACTGGATAGAATCGGTTTAAACCAGATAATACCGGATTGAACCGGTTTAAACCAGTTTAAACCGGATAAAACCGGATTGAACCGGATTAAACCGGATAAAACCGGAATGAACCGGTTTAAACTGGATAAAACCGGATTGAACCGGCTTAAACCAGTTTAGGCCGGATAAAACCAGATTGAACCGGTTTAAACCGCATAAAACCGGATTGAACCGGCTTAAACTGGTTTAAACCGGATAAAACCTGATTGAACCGGTTTAAACCGGTTTCAACAGGATAGAACCAGATAGAACCGGTTTAAACTGGATAAAACCGGATTGAACTGGCTTAAACCGGTTTAGGCCGGATAAAACCAGATTGAACCGGTTTAAACCGGATAAAACCGGATTGAACTGGCTTAAACCGGTTTAAACTGGATAAAACCGGAATGAACCAGTTTAAGCCGGATAAAAACGTATTGAAACGGTATAAACCGGTTTCAACCGGATAAAACCAGACTGAACCGGTTTAAACTGGATAAAACCGGATTGAACCGGTTTAAACCGGATTCATTTGGATAGAACCGGATAGAACCGGTTTAAACCGTATAAAACCGGATTGAACCGGTTTAAACCAGTTTAAACCGGATAGAACCGGTTTCACCCGGATAAAACCGGATTGATCCGGTTTAAACCGGTTTAAACCGGATAAAACCAAATTGAACCAGTTTAAACGGGATAAAAGCAGATTGAACCGGTTTAAAACGGATAAAACCGGATTGAAACAGTTTAAACCGGTGGAAACCACATAGAAACAGATAGAACCGGTTTGAACCGGATAAAACCGGATCGAACCGGTTTAAACCGGTTAAAACCGGATCGAACCGGCTTAAACCAGTTTAAACCGGATAAAACAAGATTGAACCGGTTTAATACACTTTCAACCAGATAGAACAGGATAGAACCAGTTTAAACAGATAAAACCGGATTGAACCGGTTTAAACCGGTTTAAACAAGATAAAATCGGAGTGAACCAGTTTAAACCGGATAAAACCAGATTGAACCGGTTTAAACCGGATAAAACCGGATCGAACCGGCTTAAACCGGTTAAAACCGGATCGAACCGGTTTAAACCGGATTAAACCAGATTGAACCGGTTTAAACGGATAAAACCGGATAGAACCGGTATAAACCGGATCAAACCGGATTGAACTGGTTTAAACCAGTTTAAATAGGATAGAACCGGATACAACCGGTTTAAACTGGTTTAAACAGGATAGAAATGGATAGAACCGGTTTCAACCGTGTAAAACTTGATTCAACCAGTTTAAAGCGGTTTAAACCGGATACAACCAGATTGAACCAGTTTAAACCGGATAAAACTGGATTGAATCAGTTTAAACCCTTTTGAACCGGATAAAAATGGATTGAACCAGTTTAAACCGTTTTAAACCGGATAAAATCGGATTGAACCAGTTTAAAGCGGTTTAAAACGGATCAAACCAGATTGAACCGGTTAAAACCGGATAAAACCGGATTGAACCGGCTTAAACCGGTTTCAAGTTAATAAAACCGGACTGAACCGGTTTAAACCGGATAAAACCAGATTGAACCGGTTAAAACAGGATAAAACCGGATTGAACCGGTTTAAACTGGTTTAAACTGGATAAAACCGGAATGAACCACTTTAAACAGGTTTAAACCAGATAGAACCGGATTGAACCGGTTTAAACCGGTTTCAACAGGATAGAACCAGATAGAACCGGTTTAAACTGGATAAAACTGGATTGAACCGTCTTAAACCGTTTTAAACTGGATAAAACCGGATTGAACCGGTTCAAACCGGTTTAAACCGGATAAAACCGGAATGAACCAGTTTAAGCCGGATAAAAACATATTGAACCAGTTTAAACCGGTTTCAACCGGATAAAACCAGACTGAACCGGTTTAAACTGGATAAAATCGGATTGAACCGGTTTAATACGGTTTCAACCGGATAGAACCAGATTAAACCGGATCAAACCGGATTGAAACGGTTTAAACCGGTTTCAACTGGATAGAACCGGATAGAACCGGTTTAAACCGGATAAAACCGGATTGATCCGGTTTACACCAGTTTAAACCGGATAAAACCGGATTGAACTTGATTAAACCGGTTTAAACCGGATAAAACCAAATTGAACCAGCTTAAACCGGATAAAACCAGATTGAACCGGTTTAAAACGGATAAAACCGGATTGTACCAGTTTAAACTGGTTTAAACCAGATAGAAACAGATAGAAACGGTTTGAACCGGATAAAACCGGATCGAACCGGTTTAAACCGGTTTAAACCGGTTAAAACCGGATTGAACCGGTTTAAACGGTTTAAACAGGATAAAACCGGATTGAACTGGTTTATACCGGTTTAAACCGGATAAAACTGGTTTAAACGGGATAAAACCAAATTGAACCAGTTTAAACCGGATAATACCAGATTGAACCGGTTTAAGCCAGATAAAACCGGATTGAAGCTTTTTAAACCGGATAAAACAGTTTTGAACTAGTTTAAACCGGATAAAACCGGATTGAACCGGTTTAAGCCGGATAAAACCGGATTGAACCGGTTTAAACCGGATTCAACTGGATAGAACCGGATAGGACCGGTTCAACCCGGATAAAACCGGATTGATCCGTTTAAACCGGTTTTAAACCGGATAAAACCGGATAGAACTGGATTAAACCGGTTTAAAACGGATAAAACCGGTTTAAACCGGATAAAACCAAATTGAACCAGTTTAAAAGGATAAAATCAGATTGAACCGTTTTAAACCGGATAAAACCAGAATGAACCGGCTAAAGCCGGATAAAGACATATTGAAATGGTATAAACCGGTTTGAACTGGATAAAACCAGACTGAACCGGTTTAAACTGGATAAAACCGGATTGAACCGGTTTAAACCGGATTCAACTGGATAGAACCGGATAGAACAGGTTTAAACCGGATAAAACCGGATTGAACCGGTTTAAACCAGTTTAAACCACATAGAAACAGATAGAACTGGTTTGAACTGGATAAAACCGGATCGAACCGGTTTAAACCGGTTTAAACCAGTTAAAACCGGATCGAACCGGCTTAAACCGGTTTAAACCGGATAAACCAAGATTGAACCGGTTTAATACAGTTTCAACCAGATAGAACCGGATAGAACCAGTTTAAACCGGTTTAAACAAGATAAAATCGGATTGAACCAGTTTAAACCGGATAAAACCAAATTGAACCGGTTTAAACCGGATAAAACCGGATCGAACCGGTTTAAACCGGATAAAACCGGATCGAACCAGTTTAAACCGGATTAAACCAGATTGAACCGGTTTAAACGGATAAAACCGGATAGAACCGGTTTAAACCGGATCAAACCGGATTGAACAGGTTTAAACCGGTTTAAATAGGATAGAACTGGATAGAACCGGTTTAAACTGGTTTAAACAGTATAGAAATGGATAGAACTGGTTTAAACCGTATAAACTCGGTTTCAACCAGTTTAAAGCGGTTTAAACCGGATACAACCAGATTGAACCGGTTTAAACCGGATAAAACTGGATTGAATCAGTTTAAACCCTTTCAAACCGGATAAAAACGAATTGAACCAGTTTAAACCGGTTTAAACCGGATAAAACCGGATTGAACCAGTTCAAACTGGTTTAAAACGGATAAAACCGGATTGAACCGGTTTAAACCAGTTTCAACAGGATAGAACCAGATAGAACTGGTTTAAACTGGATAAAACCGGATCGAACCGGCTTAAACCGGTTTAAACCGGATAAAACCAGATTGAACCGGTTTAATACAGTTTCAACCGGATATAACCGGTTTAAACCGGATAAAACTGGATTGAATCAGTTTAAACCCTTTTGAACCGGATAAAAACGAATTGAACCAGTTTAAACCGGTTTAAACCGGATAAAACCGGATTGAACCAGTTTAAAGCGGTTTAAAACGGATAAAACCAGATTGAACCGGTTTAAACCGGATAAAACCGCATTGCACCGGCTTAAACCGGTTTAAACTGGATAAAACCGGACTGAACCGGTTTAATCCGTATAAAATCGGATTGAACTGGTTTAAACCGGTTTACACCAGATAAAACCGGATTGAACCGGTTTAAACCGGTTTAAACCGGATAAAACAGGATTGAACCGGTTTAAAACGGTTTAAACCGGATAAAACCAGATTGAACCGGTTGAAAACGAATAAACCCGGATTGAACTGGTTTAAACCGGATAAAACCGGATCGAACCGGGTTAAACCGGTTTAAACCGGATACAACCGGATCGAACCGGTTTAAACCGGTTTGAGCGGGAAAAAAACAGATCGAACCGGTTTAAACCGGTTTAAAGTGGTTAAAACTGGATCGAACCAGCTTAAACCGGTTTAAACCGGATAAAACCGGAATGAACCACTTTAAACAGGTTTAAACCAGATAGAACCGCAGAGAACCGGTTTCAACCGGTTTCAAACGGATTGAAACGGATAGAACCAGTTTAAACCAGATAAACCCGGATTGAAATGGTTTAAAATGGTTTAAACAGGATAGAACTGGATAGAACCGGTTCAAACCGGTTTAAACAGGATAGAACTGGATAGAATCGGTTTAAACCAGATAATACCGGATTGAACCGGTTTAAACCGGTTTAAACCGGATAAAACCGGATTGAACCGGATTAAACCGGATAAAACCGGAATGAACCGGTTTAAACTGGATAAAACCGGATTGAACCGGCTTAAACCGGTTTAGGCCGGATAAAACCAGATTGAACCGGTTTAAACCGCATAAAACCGGATTGAACCGGCTTAAACTGGTTTAAACCGGATAAAACCTGATTGAACCGGTTTAAACCGGTTTCAACAGGATAGAACCAGATAGAACCGGTTTAAACTGGATAAAACCGGATTGAACTGGCTTAAACCGGTTTAGGCCGGATAAAACCAGATTGAACCGGTTTAAACCGGATAAAACCGGATTGAACTGGCTTAAACCGGTTTAAACTGGATAAAACCGGAATGAACCAGTTTAAGCCGGATAAAAACGTATTGAAACGGTATAAACCGGTTTCAACCGGATAAAACCAGACTGAACCGGTTTAAACTGGATAAAACCGGATTGAACCGGTTTAAACCGGATTCATTTGGATAGAACCGGATAGAACCGGTTTAAACCGTATAAAACCGGATTGAACCGGTTTAAACCAGTTTAAACCGGATAGAACCGGTTTCACCCGGATAAAACCGGATTGATCCGGTTTAAACCGGTTTAAACCGGATAAAACCAAATTGAACCAGTTTAAACGGGATAAAAGCAGATTGAACCGGTTTAAAACGGATAAAACCGGATTGAAACAGTTTAAACCGGTGGAAACCACATAGAAACAGATAGAACCGGTTTGAACCGGATAAAACCGGATCGAACCGGTTTAAACCGGTTAAAACCGGATCGAACCGGCTTAAACCAGTTTAAACCGGATAAAACAAGATTGAACCGGTTTAATACACTTTCAACCAGATAGAACAGGATAGAACCAGTTTAAACAGATAAAACCGGATTGAACCGGTTTAAACCGGTTTAAACAAGATAAAATCGGAGTGAACCAGTTTAAACCGGATAAAACCAGATTGAACCGGTTTAAACCGGATAAAACCGGATCGAACCGGCTTAAACCGGTTAAAACCGGATCGAACCGGTTTAAACCGGATTAAACCAGATTGAACCGGTTTAAACGGATAAAACCGGATAGAACCGGTATAAACCGGATCAAACCGGATTGAACTGGTTTAAACCAGTTTAAATAGGATAGAACCGGATACAACCGGTTTAAACTGGTTTAAACAGGATAGAAATGGATAGAACCGGTTTCAACCGTGTAAAACTTGATTCAACCAGTTTAAAGCGGTTTAAACCGGATACAACCAGATTGAACCAGTTTAAACCGGATAAAACTGGATTGAATCAGTTTAAACCCTTTTTAACCGGATAAAAATGGATTGAACCAGTTTAAACCGTTTTAAACCGGATAAAATCGGATTGAACCAGTTTAAAGCGGTTTAAAACGGATCAAACCAGATTGAACCGGTTAAAACCGGATAAAACCGGATTGAACCGGCTTAAACCGGTTTCAAGTTAATAAAACCGGACTGAACCGGTTTAAACCGGATAAAACCAGATTGAACCGGTTAAAACAGGATAAAACCGGATTGAACCGGTTTAAACTGGTTTAAACTGGATAAAACCGGAATGAACCACTTTAAACAGGTTTAAACCAGATAGAACCGGATTGAACCGGTTTAAACCGGTTTCAACAGGATAGAACCAGATAGAACCGGTTTAAACTGGATAAATCTGGATTGAACCGTCTTAAACCGTTTTAAACTGGATAAAACCGGATTGAACCGGTTCAAACCGGTTTAAACCGGATAAAACCGGAATGAACCAGTTTAAGCCGGATAAAAACATATTGAACCAGTTTAAACCGGTTTCAACCGGATAAAACCAGACTGAACCGGTTTAAACTGGATAAAATCGGATTGAACCGGTTTAATACGGTTTCAACCGGATAGAACCAGATTAAACCGGATCAAACCGGATTGAAACGGTTTAAACCGGTTTCAACTGGATAGAACCGGATAGAACCGGTTTAAACCGGATAAAACCGGATTGATCCGGTTTACACCAGTTTAAACCGGATAAAACCGGATTGAACTTGATTAAACCGGTTTAAACCGGATAAAACCAAATTGAACCAGCTTAAACCGGATAAAACCAGATTGAACCGGTTTAAAACGGATAAAACCGGATTGTACCAGTTTAAACTGGTTTAAACCAGATAGAAACAGATAGAAACGGTTTGAACCGGATAAAACCGGATCGAACCGGTTTAAACCGGTTTAAACCGGTTAAAACCGGATTGAACCGGTTTAAACCGGTTTAAACAGGATAAAACCGGATTGAACTGGTTTATACCGGTTTAAACCGGATAAAACTGGTTTAAACGGGATAAAACCAAATTGAACCAGTTTAAACCGGATAATACCAGATTGAACCGGTTTAAGCCAGATAAAACCGGATAAAACCGGATTGAAGCTTTTGAAACCGGATAAAACAGTTTTGAACTAGTTTAAACCGGATAAAACCGGATTGAACCGGTTTAAGCCGGATAAAACCGGATTGAACCGGTTTAAACCGGATTCAACTGGATAGAACCGGATAGGACCGGTTCAACCCGGATAAAACCGGATTGATCCGGTTTAAACCGGTTTAAACCGGATAAAACCGGATAGAACTGGATTAAACCGGTTTAAAACGGATAAAACCGGTTTAAACCGGATAAAACCAAATTGAACCAGTTTAAAAGGGATAAAATCAGATTGAACCGTTTTAAACCGGATAAAACCAGAATGAACCGGCTAAAGCCGGATAAAGACATATTGAAATGGTATAAACCGGTTTGAACTGGATAAAACCAGACTGAACCGGTTTAAACTGGATAAAACCGGATTGAACCGGTTTAAACCGGATTCAACTGGATAGAACCGGATAGAACAGGTTTAAACCGGATAAAACCGGATTGAACCGGTTTAAACCAGTTTAAACCACATAGAAACAGATAGAACTGGTTTGAACTGGATAAAACCGGATCGAACCGGTTTAAACCGGTTTAAACCAGTTAAAACCGGATCGAACCGGCTTAAACCGGTTTAAACCGGATAAACCAAGATTGAACCGGTTTAATACAGTTTCAACCAGATAGAACCGGATAGAACCAGTTTAAACCGGTTTAAACAAGATAAAATCGGATTGAACCAGTTTAAACCGGATAAAACCAAATTGAACCGGTTTAAACCGGATAAAACCGGATCGAACCGGTTTAAACCGGATAAAACCGGATCGAACCAGTTTAAACCGGATTAAACCAGATTGAACCGGTTTAAACGGATAAAACCGGATAGAACCGGTTTAAACCGGATCAAACCGGATTGAACAGGTTTAAACCGGTTTAAATAGGATAGAACTGGATAGAACCGGTTTAAACTGGTTTAAACAGTATAGAAATGGATAGAACTGGTTTAAACCGTATAAACTCGGTTTCAACCAGTTTAAAGCGGTTTAAACCGGATACAACCAGATTGAACCGGTTTAAACCGGATAAAACTGGATTGAATCAGTTTAAACCCTTTCAAACCGGATAAAAACGAATTGAACCAGTTTAAACCGGTTTAAACCGGATAAAACCGGATTGAACCAGTTCAAACTGGTTTAAAACGGATAAAACCGGATTGAACCGGTTTAAACCAGTTTCAACAGGATAGAACCAGATAGAACTGGTTTAAACTGGATAAAACCGGATCGAACCGGCTTAAACCGGTTTAAACCGGATAAAACCAGATTGAACCGGTTTAATACAGTTTCAACCGGATATAACCGGTTTAAACCGGATAAAACTGGATTGAATCAGTTTAAACCCTTTTGAACCGGATAAAAACGAATTGAACCAGTTTAAACCGGTTTAAACCGGATAAAACCGGATTGAACCAGTTTAAAGCGGTTTAAAACGGATAAAACCAGATTGAACCGGTTTAAACCGGATAAAACCGCATTGCACCGGCTTAAACCGGTTTAAACTGGATAAAACCGGACTGAACCGGTTTAATCCGTATAAAATCGGATTGAACTGGTTTAAACCGGTTTACACCAGATAAAACCGGATTGAACCGGTTTAAACCGGTTTAAACCGGATAAAACAGGATTGAACCGGTTTAAAACGGTTTAAACCGGATAAAACCAGATTGAACCGGTTGAAAACGAATAAACCCGGATTGAACTGGTTTAAACCGGATAAAACCGGATCGAACCGGGTTAAACCGGTTTAAACCGGATACAACCGGATCGAACCGGTTTAAACCGGTTTGAGCGGGAAAAAAACAGATCGAACCGGTTTAAACCGGTTTAAAGTGGTTAAAACTGGATCGAACCAGCTTAAACCGGTTTAAACCGGATAAAACCGGAATGAACCACTTTAAACAGGTTTAAACCAGATAGAACCGCATAGAACCGGTTTCAACCGGTTTCAAACGGATTGAAACGGATAGAACCAGTTTAAACCAGATAAACCCGGATTGAAATGGTTTAAAATGGTTTAAACAGGATAGAACTGGATAGAACCGGTTCAAACCGGTTTAAACAGGATAGAACTGGATAGAATCGGTTTAAACCAGATAATACCGGATTGAACCGGTTTAAACCGGTTTAAACCGGATAAAACCGGATTGAACCGGATTAAACCAGATAAAACCGGAATGAACCGGTTTAAACTGGATAAAACCGGATTGAACCGGCTTAAACCGGTTTAGGCCGGATAAAACCAGATTGAACCGGTTTAAACCGCATAAAACCGGATTGAACCGGCTTAAACTGGTTTAAACCGGATAAAACCTGATTGAACCGGTTTAAACCGGTTTCAACAGGATAGAACCAGATAGAACCGGTTTAAACTGGATAAAACCGGATTGAACTGGCTTAAACCGGTTTAGGCCGGATAAAACCAGATTGAACCGGTTTAAACCGGATAAAACCGGATTGAACTGGCTTAAACCGGTTTAAACTGGATAAAACCGGAATGAACCAGTTTAAGCCGGATAAAAACGTATTGAAACGGTATAAACCGGTTTCAACCGGATAAAACCAGACTGAACCGGTTTAAACTGGATAAAACCGGATTGAACCGGTTTAAACCGGATTCATTTGGATAGAACCGGATAGAACCGGTTTAAACCGTATAAAACCGGATTGAACCGGTTTAAACCAGTTTAAACCGGATAGAACCGGTTTCACCCGGATAAAACCGGATTGATCCGGTTTAAACCGGTTTAAACCGGATAAAACCAAATTGAACCAGTTTAAACGGGATAAAAGCAGATTGAACCGGTTTAAAACGGATAAAACCGGATTGAAACAGTTTAAACCGGTGGAAACCACATAGAAACAGATAGAACCGGTTTGAACCGGATAAAACCGGATCGAACCGGTTTAAACCGGTTAAAACCGGATCGAACCGGCTTAAACCAGTTTAAACCGGATAAAACAAGATTGAACCGGTTTAATACACTTTCAACCAGATAGAACAGGATAGAACCAGTTTAAACAGATAAAACCGGATTGAACCGGTTTAAACCGGTTTAAACAAGATAAAATCGGAGTGAACCAGTTTAAACCGGATAAAACCGGATCGAACCGGTTTAAACCGGTTAAAACCGGATCGAACCGGCTTAAACCAGTTTAAACCGGATAAAACAAGATTGAACCGGTTTAATACACTTTCAACCAGATAGAACAGGATAGAACCAGTTTAAACAGATAAAACCGGATTGAACCGGTTTAAACCGGTTTAAACAAGATAAAATCGGAGTGAACCAGTTTAAACCGGATAAAACCAGATTGAACCGGTTTAAACCGGATAAAACCGGATCGAACCGGCTTAAACCGGTTAAAACCGGATCGAACCGCTTTAAACCGGATTAAACCAGATTGAACCGGTTTAAACGGATAAAACCGGATAGAACCGGTATAAACCGGATCAAACCGGATTGAACTGGTTTAAACCAGTTTAAATAGGATAGAACCGGATACAACCGGTTTAAACTGGTTTAAACAGGATAGAAATGGATAGAACCGGTTTCAACCGTGTAAAACTTGATTCAACCAGTTTAAAGCGGTTTAAACCGGATACAACCAGATTGAACCAGTTTAAACCGGATAAAACTGGATTGAATCAGTTTAAACCCTTTTTAACCGGATAAAAATGGATTGAACCAGTTTAAACCGTTTTAAACCGGATAAAATCGGATTGAACCAGTTTAAAGCGGTTTAAAACGGATCAAACCAGATTGAACCGGTTAAAACCGGATAAAACCGGATTGAACCGGCTTAAACCGGTTTCAAGTTAATAAAACCGGACTGAACCGGTTTAAACCGGATAAAACCAGATTGAACCGGTTAAAACAGGATAAAACCGGATTGAACCGGTTTAAACTGGTTTAAACTGGATAAAACCGGAATGAACCACTTTAAACAGGTTTAAACCAGATAGAACCGGATTGAACCGGTTTAAACCGGTTTCAACAGGATAGAACCAGATAGAACCGGTTTAAACTGGATAAAACTGGATTGAACCGTCTTAAACCGTTTTAAACTGGATAAAACCGGATTGAACCGGTTCAAACCGGTTTAAACCGGATAAAACCGGAATGAACCAGTTTAAGCCGGATAAAAACATATTGAACCAGTTTAAACCGGTTTCAACCGGATAAAACCAGACTGAACCGGTTTAAACTGGATAAAATCGGATTGAACCGGTTTAATACGGTTTCAACCGGATAGAACCAGATTAAACCGGATCAAACCGGATTGAAACGGTTTAAACCGGTTTCAACTGGATAGAACCGGATAGAACCGGTTTAAACCGGATAAAACCGGATTGATCCGGTTTACACCAGTTTAAACCGGATAAAACCGGATTGAACTTGATTAAACCAGTTTAAACCGGATAAAACCAAATTGAACCAGCTTAAACCGGATAAAACCAGATTGAACCGGTTTAAAACGGATAAAACCGGATTGTACCAGTTTAAACTGGTTTAAACCAGATAGAAACAGATAGAAACGGTTTGAACCGGATAAAACCGGATCGAACCGGTTTAAACCGGTTTAAACCGGTTAAAACCGGATTGAACCGGTTTAAACCGGTTTAAACAGGATAAAACCGGATTGAACTGGTTTATACCGGTTTAAACCGGATAAAACTGGTTTAAACGGGATAAAACCAAATTGAACCAGTTTAAACCGGATAATACCAGATTGAACCGGTTTAAGCCAGATAAAACCGGATAAAACCGGATTGAAGCTTTTGAAACCGGATAAAACAGTTTTGAACTAGTTTAAACTGGATAAAACCGGATTGAACCGGTTTAAGCCGGATAAAACCGGATTGAACCGGTTTAAACCGGATTCAACTGGATAGAACCGGATAGGACCGGTTCAACCCGGATAAAACCGGATTGATCCGGTTTAAACCGGTTTAAACCGGATAAAACCGGATAGAACTGGATTAAACCGGTTTAAAACGGATAAAACCGGTTTAAACCGGATAAAACCAAATTGAACCAGTTTAAAAGGGATAAAATCAGATTGAACCGTTTTAAACCGGATAAAACCAGAATGAACCGGTTAAAGCCGGATAAAGACATATTGAAATGGTATAAACCGGTTTGAACTGGATAAAACCAGACTGAACCGGTTTAAACTGGATAAAACCGGATTGAACCGGTTTAAACCGGATTCAACTGGATAGAACCGGATAGAACAGGTTTAAACCGGATAAAACCGGATTGAACCGGTTTAAACCAGTTTAAACCACATAGAAACAGATAGAACTGGTTTGAACCGGATAAAACCGGATCGAACCGGTTTAAACCGGTTTAAACCAGTTAAAACCGGATCGAACCGGCTTAAACCGGTTTAAACCGGATAAACCAAGATTGAACCGGTTTAATACAGTTTCAACCAGATAGAACCGGATAGAACCAGTTTAAACCGGTTTAAACAAGATAAAATCGGATTGAACCAGTTTAAACCGGATAAAACCAAATTGAACCGGTTTAAACCGGATAAAACCGGATCGAACCGGTTTAAACCGGATAAAACCGGATCGAACCAGTTTAAACCGGATTAAACCAGATTGAACCGGTTTAAACGGATAAAACCGGATAGAACCGGTTTAAACCGGATCAAACCGGATTGAACAGGTTTAAACCGGTTTAAATAGGATAGAACTGGATAGAACCGGTTTAAACTGGTTTAAACAGTATAGAAATGGATAGAACTGGTTTAAACCGTATAAACTCGGTTTCAACCAGTTTAAAGCGGTTTAAACCGGATACAACCAGATTGAACCGGTTTAAACCGGATAAAACTGGATTGAATCAGTTTAAACCCTTTCAAACCGGATAAAAACGAATTGAACCAGTTTAAACCGGTTTAAACCGGATAAAACCGGATTGAACCAGTTCAAACTGGTTTAAAACGGATAAAACCGGATTGAACCGGTTTAAACCAGTTTCAACAGGATAGAACCAGATAGAACTGGTTTAAACTGGATAAAACCGGATCGAACCGGCTTAAACCGGTTTAAACCGGATAAAACCAGATTGAACCGGTTTAATACAGTTTCAACCGGATATAACCGGTTTAAACCGGATAAAACTGGATTGAATCAGTTTAAACCCTTTTGAACCGGATAAAAACGAATTGAACCAGTTTAAACCGGTTTAAACCGGATAAAACCGGATTGAACCAGTTTAAAGCGGTTTAAAACGGATAAAACCAGATTGAACCGGTTTAAACCGGATAAAACCGCATTGCACCGGCTTAAACCGGTTTAAACTGGATAAAACCGGACTGAACCGGTTTAATCCATATAAAATCGGATTGAACTGGTTTAAACCGGTTTACACCAGATAAAACCGGATTGAACCGGTTTAAACCGGTTTAAATCGGATAAAACAGGATTGAACCGGTTTAAAACGGTTTAAACCGGATAAAACCAGATTGAACCGGTTGAAAACGAATAAACCCGGATTGAACTGGTTTAAACCGGATAAAACCGGATCGAACCGGGTTAAACCGGTTTAAACCGGATACAACCGGATCGAACCGGTTTAAACCGGTTTGAGCGGGAAAAAAACAGATCGAACCGGTTTAAACCGGTTTAAAGTGGTTAAAACTGGATCGAACCAGCTTAAACCGGTTTAAACCGGATAAAACCGGAATGAACCACTTTAAACAGGTTTAAACCAGATAGAACCGCAGAGAACCGGTTTCAACCGGTTTCAAACGGATTGAAACGGATAGAACCAGTTTAAACCAGATAAACCCGGATTGAAATGGTTTAAAATGGTTTAAACAGGATAGAACTGGATAGAACCGGTTCAAACCGGTTTAAACAGGATAGAACCGGATAGAATCGGTTTAAACCAGATAATACCGGATTGAACCGGTTTAAACCGGTTTAAACCGGATAAAACCGGATTGAACCGGATTAAACCGCATAAAACCGGAATGAACCGGTTTAAACTGGATAAAACCGGATTGAACCGGCTTAAACCAGTTTAGGCCGGATAAAACCAGATTGAACCGGTTTAAACCGCATAAAACCGGATTGAACCGGCTTAAACTGGTTTAAACCGGATAAAACCTGATTGAACCGGTTTAAACCGGTTTCAACAGGATAGAACCAGATAGAACCGGTTTAAACTGGATAAAACCGGATTGAACTGGCTTAAACCGGTTTAGGCCGGATAAAACCAGATTGAACCGGTTTAAACCGGATAAAACCGGATTGAACTGGCTTAAACCGGTTTAAACTGGATAAAACCGGAATGAACCAGTTTAAGCCGGATAAAAACGTATTGAAACGGTATAAACCGGTTTCAACCGGATAAAACCAGACTGAACCGGTTTAAACTGGATAAAACCGGATTGAACCGGTTTAAACCGGATTCATTTGGATAGAACCAGATAGAACCGGTTTAAACCGTATAAAAACGGATTGAACCGGTTTAAACCAGTTTAAACCGGATAGAACCGGTTTCACCCGGATAAAACCGGATTGATCCGGTTTAAACCGGTTTAAACCGGATAAAACCAAATTGAACCAGTTTAAACGGGATAAAAGCAGATTGAACCGGTTTAAAACGGATAAAACCGGATTGAAACAGTTTAAACCGGTGGAAACCACATAGAAACAGATAGAACCGGTTTGAACCGGATAAAACCGGATCGAACCGGTTTAAACCGGTTAAAACCGGATCGAACCGGCTTAAACCAGTTTAAACCGGATAAAACAAGATTGAACCGGTTTAATACACTTTCAACCAGATAGAACAGGATAGAACCAGTTTAAACAGATAAAACCGGATTGAACCGGTTTAAACCGGTTTAAACAAGATAAAATCGGAGTGAACCAGTTTAAACCGGATAAAACCAGATTGAACCGGTTTAAACCGGATAAAACCGGATCGAACCGGCTTAAACCGGTTTAAACCGGATAAAACCGGATCGAACCAGTTTAAACTGGATTAAACCAGATTGAACCGGTTTAAACGGATAAAACCGGATAGAACCGGTATAAACCGGATCAAACCGGATTGAACTGGTTTAAACCAGTTTAAATAGGATAGAACCGGATACAACCGGTTTAAACTGGTTTAAACAGGATAGAAATGGATAGAACCGGTTTAAACCGTGTAAAACTTGATTCAACCAGTTTAAAGCGGTTTAAACCGGATACAACCAGATTGAACCAGTTTAAACCGGATAAAACTGGATTGAATCAGTTTAAACCCTTTTTAACCGGATAAAAATGGATTGAATCAGTTTAAACCGTTTTAAACCGGATAAAATCGGATTGAACCAGTTTAAAGCGGTTTAAAACGGATCAAACCAGATTGAACCGGTTAAAACCGGATAAAACCGGATTGAACCGGCTTAAACCGGTTTCAAGTTAATAAAACCGGACTGAACCGGTTTAAACCGGATAAAACCAGATTGAACCGGTTAAAACAGGATAAAACCGGATTGAACCGGTTTAAACTGGTTTAAACTGGATAAAACCGGAATGAACCACTTTAAACAGGTTTAAACCAGATAGAACCGGATTGAACCGGTTTAAACCGGTTTCAACAGGATAGAACCAGATAGAACCGGTTTAAACTGGATAAAACTGGATTGAACCGTCTTAAACCGTTTTAAACTGGATAAAACCGGATTGAACCGGTTCAAACCGGTTTAAACCGGATAAAACCGGAATGAACCAGTTTAAGCCGGATAAAAACATATTGAACCAGTTTAAACCGGTTTCAACCGGATAAAACCAGACTGAACCGGTTTAAACTGGATAAAACCGGATTGAACCGGTTTAATACGGTTTCAACCGGATAGAACCAGATTAAACCGGATAAAACCGGATTGAAACGGTTTAAACCGGTTTCAACTGGATAGAACCGGATAGAACCGGTTTAAACCGGATAAAACCGGATTGATCCGGTTTACACCAGTTTAAACCGGATAAAACCGGATTGAACTTGATTAAACCGGTTTAAACCGGATAAAACCAAATTGAACCAGCTTAAACCGGATAAAACCAGATTGAACCGGTTTAAAACGGATAAAACCGGATTGTACCAGTTTAAACTGGTTTAAACCAGATAGAAACAGATAGAAACGGTTTGAACCGGATAAAACCGGATCGAACCGGTTTAAACCGGTTTAAAACGGTTAAAACCGGATTGAACCGGTTTAAACAGGATAAAACCGGATTGAACTGGTTTATACCGGTTTAAACCGGATAAAACTGGTTTAAACGGGATAAAACCAAATTGAACCAGTTTAAACCGGATAATACCAGATTGAACCGGTTTAAGCCAGATAAAACCGGATAAAACCGGATTGAAGCTTTTGAAACCGGATAAAACAGTTTTGAACTAGTTTAAACCGGATAAAACCGGATTGAACCGGTTTAAGCCGGATAAAACCGGATTGAACCGGTTTAAACCGGATTCAACTGGATAGAACCGGATAGGACCGGTTCAACCCGGATAAAACCGGATTGATCCGGTTTAAACCGGTTTAAACCGGATAAAACCGGATAGAACTGGATTAAACCGGTTTAAAACGGATAAAACCGGTTTAAACCGGATAAAACCAAATTGAACCAGTTTAAAAGGGATAAAATCAGATTGAACCGTTTTAAACCGGATAAAACCAGAATGAACCGGTTAAAGCCGGATAAAGACATATTGAAATGGTATAAACCGGTTTGAACTGGATAAAACCAGACTGAACCGGTTTAAACTGGATAAAACCGGATTGAACCGGTTTAAACCGGATTCAACTGGATAGAACCGGATAGAACAGGTTTAAACCGGATAAAACCGGATTGAACCGGTTTAAACCAGTTTAAACCACATAGAAACAGATAGAACTGGTTTGAACCGGATAAAACCGGATCGAACCGGTTTAAACCGGTTTAAACCAGTTAAAACCGGATCGAACCGGCTTAAACCGGTTTAAACCGGATAAAACAAGATTGAACCGGTTTAATACAGTTTCAACCAGATAGAACCGGATAGAACCAGTTTAAACCGGTTTAAACAAGATAAAATCGGATTGAACCAGTTTAAACCGGATAAAACCAAATTGAACCGGTTTAAACCGGATAAAACCGGATCGAACCGGTTTAAACCGGATAAAACCGGATTGAACCAGTTTAAACCAGATTAAACCAGATTGAACCGGTTTAAACGGATAAAACCGGATAGAACCGGTTTAAACCGGATCAAACCGGATTGAACAGGTTTAAACCGGTTTAAATAGGATAGAACTGGATAGAACCGGTTTAAACTGGTTTAAACAGTATAGAAATGGATAGAACTGGTTTAAACCGTATAAACTCGGTTTCAACCAGTTTAAAGCGGTTTAAACCGGATACAACCAGATTGAACCGGTTTAAACCGGATAAAACTGGATTGAATCAGTTTAAACCCTTTCAAACCGGATAAAAACGAATTGAACCAGTTTAAACCGGTTTATACCGGATAAAACCGGATTGAACCAGTTCAAACTGGTTTAAAACGGATAAAACCGGATTGAACCGGTTTAAACCAGTTTCAACAGGATAGAACCAGATAGAACTGGTTTATACTGGATAAAACCGGATCGAACCGGCTTAAACCGGTTTAAACCGGATAAAACCAGATTGAACCGGTTTAATACAGTTTCAACCGGATATAACCGGTTTAAACCGGATAAAACTGGATTGAATCAGTTTAAACCCTTTTGAACCGGATAAAAACGAATTGAACCAGTTTAAACCGGTTTAAACCGGATAAAACCGGATTGAACCAGTTTAAAGCGGTTTAAAACGGATAAAACCAGATTGAACCGGTTTAAACCGGATAAAACCGCATTGCACCGGCTTAAACCGGTTTAAACTGGATAAAACCGGACTGAACCGGTTTAATCCGTATAAAATCGGATTGAACTGGTTTAAACCGGTTTACACCAGATAAAACCGGATTGAACCGGTTTAAACCGGTTTAAACCGGATAAAACAGGATTGAACCGGTTTAAAACGGTTTAAACCGGATAAAACCAGATTGAACCGGTTGAAAACGAATAAACCCGGATTGAACTGGTTTAAACCGGATAAAACCGGATCGAACCGGGTTAAACCGGTTTAAACCGGATACAACCGGATCGAACCGGTTTAAACCGGTTTGAGCGGGAAAAAAACAGATCGAACCGGTTTAAACCGGTTTAAAGTGGTTAAAACTGGATCGAACCAGCTTAAACCGGTTTAAACCGGATAAAACCGGAATGAACCACTTTAAACAGGTTTAAACCAGATAGAACCGCAGAGAACCGGTTTCAACCGGTTTCAAACGGATTGAAACGGATAGAACCAGTTTAAACCAGATAAACCCGGATTGAAATGGTTTAAAATGGTTTAAACAGGATAGAACTGGATAGAACCGGTTCAAACCGGTTTAAACAGGATAGAACCGGATAGAATCGGTTTAAACCAGATAATACCGGATTGAACCGGTTTAAACCGGTTTAAACCGGATAAAACCGGATTGAACCGGATTAAACCGGATAAAACCGGAATGAACCGGTTTAAACTGGATAAAACCGGATTGAACCGGCTTAAACCGGTTTAGGCCGGATAAAACCAGATTGAACCGGTTTAAACCGCATAAAACCGGATTGAACCGGCTTAAACTGGTTTAAACCGGATAAAACCTGATTGAACCGGTTTAAACCGGTTTCAACAGGATAGAACCAGATAGAACCGGTTTAAACTGGATAAAACCGGATTGAACTGGCTTAAACCGGTTTAGGCCGGATAAAACCAGATTGAACCGGTTTAAACCGGATAAAACCGGATTGAACTGGCTTAAACCGGTTTAAACTGGATAAAACCGGAATGAACCAGTTTAAGCCGGATAAAAACGTATTGAAACGGTATAAACCGGTTTCAACCGGATAAAACCAGACTGAACCGGTTTAAACTGGATAAAACCGGATTGAACCGGTTTAAGCCGGATTCATTTGGATAGAACCGGATAGAACCGGTTTAAACCGTATAAAACCGGATTGAACCGGTTTAAACCAGTTTAAACCGGATAGAACCGGTTTCACCCGGATAAAACCGGATTGATCCGGTTTAAACCGGTTTAAACCGGATAAAACCGGATTGAACTGGATTAAACCGGTTTAAAACGGATAAAACCGGTTTAAACCGGATAAAACCAAATTGAACCAGTTTAAACGGGATAAAAGCAGATTGAACCGGTTTAAAACGGATAAAACCGGATTGAAACAGTTTAAACCGGTGGAAACCACATAGAAACAGATAGAACCGGTTTGAACCGGATAAAACCGGATCGAACCGGTTTAAACTGGTTTAAACCGGTTAAAACCGGATCGAACCGGCTTAAACCAGTTTAAACCGGATAAAACAAGATTGAACCGGTTTAATACACTTTCAACCAGATAGAACTGGATAGAACCAGTTTAAACAGATCAAACCGGATTGAACCGGTTTAAACCGGTTTAAACAAGATAAAATCGGAGTGAACCAGTTTAAACCGGATAAAACCAGATTGAACCGGTTTAAACCGGATAAAACCGGATCGAACCGGCTTAAACCGGTTTAAACCGGATAAAACCGGATCGAACCGGATTAAACCAGATTGAACCGGTTTAAACGGATAAAACCGGATAGAACCGGTATAAACCGGATCAAACCGGATTGAACTGGTTTAAACCAGTTTAAATAGGATAGAACCGGATACAACCGGTTTAAACTGGTTTAAACAGGATAGAAATGGATAGAACCGGTTTAAACCGTGTAAAACTGGATTCAACCAGTTTAAAGCGGTTTAAACCGGATACAACCAGATTGAACCAGTTTAAACCGGATAAAACTGGATTGAATCAGTTTAAACCCTTTTTAACCGGATAAAAACGGATTGAACCAGTTTAAACCGTTTTAAACCGGATAAAATCGGATTGAACCAGTTTAAAGCGGTTTAAAACGGATAAAACCAGATTGAACCGGTTAAAACCGGATAAAACCGGATTGAACCGGCTTAAACCGGTTTAAAGTGGATAAAACCGGACTGAACCGGTTTAAACCGGATAAAACCAGATTGAACCGGTTAAAACAGGATAAAACCGGATTGAACCGGTTTAAACTGGTTTAAACCGGATAAAACCGGAATGAACCACTTTAAACAGGTTTAAACCAGATAGAACCGGATTGAACCGGTTTAAACCGGTTTCAACAGGATAGAACCAGATAGAACCGGTTTACACTGGATAAAACTGGATTGAACCGTCTTAAACCGTTTTAAACTGGATAAAACCGGATTGAACCGGTTCAAACCGGTTTAAACCGGATAAAACCGGAATGAACCAGTTTAAGCCGGATAAAAACATATTGAACCAGTTTAAACCGGTTTCAACCGGATAAAACCAGACTGAACCGGTTTAAACTGGATAAAACCGGATTGAACCGGTTTAATACGGTTTCAACCGGATAGAACCAGATTAAACCGGATAAAACCGGATTGAAACGGTTTAAACCGGTTTCAACTGGATAGAACCGGATAGAACTGGTTTAAACCGGATAAAACCGGATTGAACCGGTTTAAATCAGTTTAAATCGGATAGAACCGGTTTAACCCGGAAAAAACCGGATTGATCCGGTTTACACCAGTTTAAACCGGATAAAACCGGATTGAACTTGATTAAACCGGTTTAAACCGGATAAAACCAAATTGAACCAGCTTAAACCGGATAAAACCAGATTGAACCGGTTTAAAACGGATAAAACCGGATTGTACCAGTTTAAACTGGTTTAAACCAGATAGAAACAGATAGAAACGGTTTGAACCGGATAAAACCGGATCGAACCGGTTTAAACCGGTTTAAACCGGTTAAAACCGGATTAAACCGGTTTAAACCGGTTAAAACCGGTTAAAACCGGATTGAACCGGTTTATACCGGATAAAACCAGATTGAACCGGTTTAAACCGGATAAAACCGGATCAAACCGGCTTAAACGGGTTTAAACCGGATAAAACCGGATCGAACCGGTTTAAACCGGATTAAACCAGATTGAACCGGTTTAAATGGATAAAACCGGATAGAAACGGTTTAAACCGGATCAAACCGGATTGGACTTGTTTAAACTGGTTTAAACAGGATAGAAATGGATAGAACCAGTTTAAACCGGATAAAACCGGATTCAACCAGTTTAAAGCGGTTTAAACCGGATACAACCAGATTGAACCGGTTTAAATCGGATAAAACTGGATTGAACCAGTTTAAACCGGTTTAAAACTGATAAAACCGGAATGAACCGGCCTAAACCTGTTTAAACCGGATAGGACCGGTTTAAACCGGATAAAACCGATTGAACCGGTTTAAACCGGTTTAAACCGGATAAAATCGGATTGAACCGGTTTTAACCGGAGAAAACCGGATTGAACTGGTTTATACCGTTTTAAACCGGATAAAACCAGTTTAAACGGGATAAAACCAAATTGAACCAGTTTAAACAGGATAATACCAGATTGAACCGGTTTAAGCCGGATAAAACCGGATAAAACCGGATTGAAGCGGTTTAAACCGGATAGAACCGGTTTAAACCGGATAAAAAAGGATTGAATCAGTTTAAACCGGTTTAAACCGGATAAAACTGGGTTTAATCGGTTTAAACCGGATGAAATCGGATTGAACAGGTTTAAACCGGTTTAAACCGTATAGAACAGGGTAAAACTGGTCGAAACCGGATAAAACCGGATTGATCCGGTTTAAACCGGTTTAAACAGGATAAAACCGGATTGAACTGGTTTATACCGGTTTAAACCGGATAAAACTGGTTTAAACGGGCTAAAACCAAATTGAACCAGTTTAAACCGGATAATACCAGATTGAACCGGTTTAAGCCAGATAAAACCGGATAAAACCGGATTGAAGCTTTTTAAACCGGATAAAACAGTTTTGAACTAGTTTAAACCGGATAAAACCGGATTGAACCGGTTTAAGCCGGATAAAACCGGATTGAACCGGTTTAAACCGGATTCAACTGGATAGAACCGGATAGGACCGGTTCAACACGGATAAAACCGGATTGATCCGGTTTTAACCGGTTTAAACCGGATAAAACCGGATTGAACTGGTTTATACCGGTTTAAACCGGATAAAACTGGTTTAAACGGGATAAAACCAAATTGAACCAGTTTAAAAGGGATAAAATCAGATTGAACCGGTTTAAACCGGATAAAACCAGAATGAACCGGTTAAAGCCGGATAAAGACATATTGAAACGGTATAAACCGGTTTCAACTGGATAAAACCAGACTGAACCGGTTTAAACTGGATAAAACCGGATTGAACCGGTTTAAACCGGATTCAACTGGATAGAACCGGATAGAACAGGTTTAAACCGGATAAAACCGGATTGAACCGGTTTAAACCAGTTTAAACCACATAGAAACAGATAGAACTGGTTTGAACCGGATAAAACCGGATCGAACCGGTTTAAACCGGTTTAAACCAGTTAAAACCGGATCGAACCGGCTTAAACCGGTTTAAACCGGATAAAACAAGATTGAACCGGTTTAATACAGTTTCAACCAGATAGAACCGGATAGAACCAGTTTAAACCGGTTTAAACAAGATAAAATCGGATTGAACCAGTTTAAACCGGATAAAACCAAATTGAACCGGTTTAAACCGGATAAAACCGGATCGAACCGGTTTAAACCGGATAAAACCGGATCGAACCAGTTTAAACCGGATTAAACCAGATTGAACCGGTTTAAACGGATAAAACCGGATAGAACCGGTTTAAACCGGATCAAACTGGATTGAACAGGTTTAAACCGGTTTAAATAGGATAGAACTGGATAGAACCGGTTTAAACTGGTTTAAACAGTATAGAAATGGATAGAACTGGTTTAAACCGTATAAACTCGGTTTCAACCAGTTTAAAGCGGTTTAAACCGGATACAACCAGATTGAACCGGTTTAAACTGGATAAAACTGGATTGAATCAGTTTAAACCCTTTTAAACCGGATAAAAACGAATTGAACCAGTTTAAACCGGTTTAAACCGGATAAAACCGGATTGAACCAGTTCAAACTGGTTTAAAACGGATAAAACCGGATTGAACCGGTTTAAACCAGTTTCAACAGGATAGAACCAGATAGAACTGGTTTAAACTGGATAAAACCGGATCGAACCGGCTTAAACCGGTTTAAACCGGATAAAACCAGATTGAACCGGTTTAATACAGTTTCAACCGGATATAACCGGTTTAAACCGGATAAAACTGGATTGAATCAGTTTAAACCCTTTTGAACCGGATAAAAACGAATTGAACCAGTTTAAACCGGTTTAAACCGGATAAAACCGGATTGAACCAGTTTAAAGCGGTTTAAAACGGATAAAACCAGATTGAACCGGTTTAAACCGGATAAAACCGCATTGCACCGGCTTAAACCGGTTTAAACTGGATAAAACCGGACTGAACCGGTTTAATCCGTATAAAATCGGATTGAACTGGTTTAAACCGGTTTACACCAGATAAAACCGGATTGAACCGGTTTAAACCGGTTTCAACAGGATAGAACCAGATAGAACCGGTTTAAACTGGATAAAACCGGATTGAACTGGCTTAAACCGGTTTAGACCGGATAAAACCAGATTGAACCGGTTTAAAACGGATAAAACCGGATTGAACTGGCTTAAACCGGTTTAAACTGGATAAAACCGGAATGAACCAGTTTAAGCCGGATAAAAACGTATTGAAACGGTATAAACCGGTTTCAACCGGATAAGACCAGACTGAACCGGTTTAAACTGGATAAAACCGGATTGAACTGGTTTAAACCGGATTAATTTGGATAGAACCGGATAGAACCGGTTTAAACCGTATAAAACCGGATTGAACCGGTTTAAACCAGTTTAAACCGGATAGAACTGGTTTCACCCGGATAATACCGGATTGATCCGGTTTAAACCGGTTTAAACCGGATAAAACCGGATTGAACTGGATTAAACCGGTTTAAAACGGATAAAACCGGTTTAAACCGGATAAAACCAAATTGAACCAGTTTAAACGGGATAAAAGCAGATTGAACCGGTTTAAAACGGATAAAACCGGATTGAAACAGTTTAAACCGGTTTAAACCACATAGAAACAGATAGAACCGGTTTGAACCGGATAAAACCGGATCGAACCGGTTTAAACCGGTTTAAACCGGTTAAAACCGGATCAAACCGGCTTAAACCAGTTTAAACCGGATAAAACAAGATTGAACCGGTTTAATACACTTTCAACCAGATAGAACTGGATAGAACCAGTTTAAACAGATAAAACCGGATTGAACCGGTTTAAACCGGTTTAAACAAGACAAAATCGGAGTGAACCAGTTTAAACCGGATAAAACCAGATTGAACCGGTTTAAACCGGATAAAACCGGATCGAACCGGCTTAAACCGGTTTAAACCGGATAAAACCGGATCGAACCGGTTTAAACCGGATTAAACCAGATTGAACCGGTTTAAACGGATAAAACCGGATAGAACCGGTATAAACCGGATCAAACCGGATTGAACTGGTTTAAACCAGTTTAAATAGGATAGAACCGGATACAACCGGTTTAAACTGGTTTAAACAGGATAGAAATGGATAGAACCGGTTTAAACCGTGTAAAACTGGATTCAACCAGTTTAAAGCGGTTTAAACCGGATACAACCAGATTGAACCAGTTTAAACCGGATAAAACTGGATTGAATCAGTTTAAACCCTTTTGAACCGGATAAAAATGGATTGAACCACTTTAAACCGTTTTAAACCGGATAAAATCGGATTGAACCAGTTTAAAGCGGTTTAAAACGGATCAAACCAGATTGAACCGGTTAAAACCGGATAAAACCGGATTGAACCGGCTTAAACCGGTTTCAAGTTAATAAAACCGGACTGAACCGGTTTAAACCGGATAAAACCAGATTGAACCGGTTAAAACAGGATAAAACCGGATTGAACCGGTTTAAACTGGTTTAAACTGGATAAAACCGGAATGAACCACTTTAAACAGGTTTAAACCAGATAGAACCGGATTGAACCGGTTTAAACCGGTTTCAACAGGATAGAACCAGATAGAACCGGTTTAAACTGGATAAAACTGGATTGAACCGTCTTAAACCGTTTTAAACTGGATAAAACCGGATTGAACCGGTTCAAACCGGTTTAAACCGGATAAAACCGGAATGAACCAGTTTAAGCCGGATAAAAACATATTGAACCAGTTTAAACCGGTTTCAACCGGATAAAACCAGACTGAACCGGATTAAACTGGATAAAACCGGATTGAACCAGTTTAATACGGTTTCAACCGGATAGAACCAGATTAAACCGGATAAAACCGGATTGAAACGGTTTAAACCGGTTTCAACTGGATAGAACCGGATAGAACCGGTTTAAACCGGATAAAACCGGATTGATCCGGTTTACACCAGTTTAAACCGGATAAAACCGGATCGAACCAGTTTAAACCAGATTAAACCAGATTGAACCGGTTTAAACGGATAAAACCGGATAGAACCGGTTTAAACCGGATCAAACCGGATTGAACAGGTTTAAACCGGTTTAAATAGGATAGAACTGGATAGAACCGGTTTAAACTGGTTTAAACAGTATAGAAATGGATAGAACTGGTTTAAACCGTATAAACTCGGTTTCAACCAGTTTAAAGCGGTTTAAACCGGATACAACCAGATTGAACCGGTTTAAACCGGATAAAACTGGATTGAATCAGTTTAAACCCTTTCAAACCGGATAAAAACGAATTGAACCAGTTTAAACCGGTTTAAACCGGATAAAACCGGATTGAACCAGTTCAAACTGGTTTAAAACGGATAAAACCGGATTGAACCGGTTTAAACCAGTTTCAACAGGATAGAACCAGATAGAACTGGTTTAAACTGGATAAAACCGGATCGAACCGGCTTAAACCGGTTTAAACCGGATAAAACCAGATTGAACCGGTTTAATACAGTTTCAACCGGATATAACCGGTTTAAACCGGATAAAACTGGATTGAATCAGTTTAAACCCTTTTGAACCGGATAAAAACGAATTGAACCAGTTTAAACCGGTTTAAACCGGATAAAACCGGATTGAACCAGTTTAAAGCGGTTTAAAACGGATAAAACCAGATTGAACCGGTTTAAACCGGATAAAACCGCATTGCACCGGCTTAAACCGGTTTAAACTGGATAAAACCGGACTGAACCGGTTTAATCCGTATAAAATCGGATTGAACTGGTTTAAACCGGTTTACACCAGATAAAACCGGATTGAACCGGTTTAAACCGGTTTAAACCGGATAAAACAGGATTGAACCGGTTTAAAACGGTTTAAACCGGATAAAACCAGATTGAACCGGTTGAAAACGAATAAACCCGGATTGAACTGGTTTAAACCGGATAAAACCGGATCGAACCGGGTTAAACCGGTTTAAACCGGATACAACCGGATCGAACCGGTTTAAACCGGTTTGAGCGGGAAAAAAACAGATCGAACCGGTTTAAACCGGTTTAAAGTGGTTAAAACTGGATCGAACCAGCTTAAACCGGTTTAAACCGGATAAAACCGGAATGAACCACTTTAAACAGGTTTAAACCAGATAGAACCGCAGAGAACCGGTTTCAACCGGTTTCAAACGGATTGAAACGGATAGAACCAGTTTAAACCAGATAAACCCGGATTGAAATGGTTTAAAATGGTTTAAACAGGATAGAACTGGATAGAACCGGTTCAAACCGGTTTAAACAGGATAGAACCGGATAGAATCGGTTTAAACCAGATAATACCGGATTGAACCGGTTTAAACCGGTTTAAACCGGATAAAACCGGATTGAACCGGATTAAACCGGATAAAACCGGAATGAACCGGCTTAAACCGGTTTAGGCCGGATAAAACCAGATTGAACCGGTTTAAACCGCATAAAACCGGATTGAACCGGCTTAAACTGGTTTAAACCGGATAAAACCTGATTGAACCGGTTTAAACCGGTTTCAACAGGATAGAACCAGATAGAACCGGTTTAAACTGGATAAAACCGGATTGAACTGGCTTAAACCGGTTTAGGCCGGATAAAACCAGATTGAACCGGTTTAAACCGGATAAAACCGGATTGAACTGGCTTAAACCGGTTTAAACTGGATAAAACCGGAATGAACCAGTTTAAGCCGGATAAAAACGTATTGAAACGGTATAAACCGGTTTCAACCGGATAAAACCAGACTGAACCGGTTTAAACTGGATAAAACCGGATTGAACCGGTTTAAGCCGGATTCATTTGGATAGAACCGGATAGAACCGGTTTAAACCGTATAAAACCGGATTGAACCGGTTTAAACCAGTTTAAACCGGATAGAACCGGTTTCACCCGGATAAAACCGGATTGATCCGGTTTAAACCGGTTTAAACCGGATAAAACCGGATTGAACTGGATTAAACCGGTTTAAAACGGATAAAACCGGTTTAAACCGGATAAAACCAAATTGAACCAGTTTAAACGGGATAAAAGCAGATTGAACCGGTTTAAAACGGATAAAACCGGATTGAAACAGTTTAAACCGGTGGAAACCACATAGAAACAGATAGAACCGGTTTGAACCGGATAAAACCGGATCGAACCGGTTTAAACTGGTTTAAACCGGTTAAAACCGGATCGAACCGGCTTAAACCAGTTTAAACCGGATAAAACAAGATTGAACCGGTTTAATACACTTTCAACCAGATAGAACTGGATAGAACCAGTTTAAACAGATCAAACCGGATTGAACCGGTTTAAACCGGTTTAAACAAGATAAAATCGGAGTGAACCAGTTTAAACCGGATAAAACCAGATTGAACCGGTTTAAACCGGATAAAACCGGATCGAACCGGCTTAAACCGGTTTAAACCGGATAAAACCGGATCGAACCGGATTAAACCAGATTGAACCGGTTTAAACGGATAAAACCGGATAGAACCGGTATAAACCGGATCAAACCGGATTGAACTGGTTTAAACCAGTTTAAATAGGATAGAACCGGATACAACCGGTTTAAACTGGTTTAAACAGGATAGAAATGGATAGAACCGGTTTAAACCGTGTAAAACTGGATTCAACCAGTTTAAAGCGGTTTAAACCGGATACAACCAGATTGAACCAGTTTAAACCGGATAAAACTGGATTGAATCAGTTTAAACCCTTTTTAACCGGATAAAAACGGATTGAACCAGTTTAAACCGTTTTAAACCGGATAAAATCGGATTGAACCAGTTTAAAGCGGTTTAAAACGGATAAAACCAGATTGAACCGGTTAAAACCGGATAAAACCGGATTGAACCGGCTTAAACCGGTTTAAAGTGGATAAAACCGGACTGAACCGGTTTAAACCGGATAAAACCAGATTGAACCGGTTAAAACAGGATAAAACCGGATTGAACCGGTTTAAACTGGTTTAAACCGGATAAAACCGGAATGAACCACTTTAAACAGGTTTAAACCAGATAGAACCGGATTGAACCGGTTTAAACCGGTTTCAACAGGATAGAACCAGATAGAACCGGTTTAAACTGGATAAAACTGGATTGAACCGTCTTAAACCGTTTTAAACTGGATAAAACCGGATTGAACCGGTTCAAACCGGTTTAAACCGGATAAAACCGGAATGAACCAGTTTAAGCCGGATAAAAACATATTGAACCAGTTTAAACCGGTTTCAACCGGATAAAACCAGACTGAACCGGTTTAAACTGGATAAAATCGGATTGAACCGGTTTAATACGGTTTCAACCGGATAGAACCAGATTAAACCGGATAAAACCGGATTGAAACGGTTTAAACCGGTTTCAACTGGATAGAACCGGATAGAACCGGTTTAAACCGGATAAAACCGGATTGATCCGGTTTACACCAGTTTAAACCGGATAAAACCGGATTGAACTTGATTAAACCGGTTTAAACCGGATAAAACCAAATTGAACCAGCTTAAACCGGATAAAACCAGATTGAACCGGTTTAAAACGGATAAAACCGGATTGTACCAGTTTAAACTGGTTTAAACCAGATAGAAACAGATAGAAACGGTTTGAACCAGATAAAACCGGATCGAAACGGTTTAAACCGGTTTAAACCGGTTAAAACCGGATTGAACTGGTTTAAACCGGTTTAAACAGGATAAAACCGGATTGAACTGGTTTATACCGGTTTAAACTGGATAAAACTGGTTTAAACGGGATAAAACCAAATTGAACCAGTTTAAACCGGATAATACCAGATTGAACCGGTTTAAGCCAGATAAAACCGGATAAAACCGGATTGAAGCTTTTTAAACCGGATAAAACAGTTTTGAACTAGTTTAAACCGGATAAAACCGGATTGAAATGGTTTAAGCCGGATAAAACCGGATTGAACCGGTTTAAACCGGATTCAACTGGATAGAACCGGATAGGACCGGTTCAACCCGGATAAAACCGGATTGATCCGGTTTAAACCGGTTTAAACCGGATAAAACCGGATAGAACTGGATTAAACCGGTTTAAAACGGATAAAACCGGTTTAAACCGGATAAAACCAAATTGAACCAGTTTAAAAGGGATAAAATCAGATTGAACCGTTTTAAACCGGATAAAACCAGAATGAACCGGTTAAAGCCGGATAAAGACATATTGAAATGGTATAAACCGGTTTGAACTGGATAAAACCAGACTGAACCGGTTTAAACTGGATAAAACCGGATTGAACCGGTTTAAACCGGATTCAACTGGATAGAACCGGATAGAACAGGTTTAAACCGGATAAAACCGGATTGAACCGGTTTAAACCAGTTTAAACCACATAGAAACAGATAGAACTGGTTTGAACTGGATAAAACCGGATCGAACCGGTTTAAACCGGTTTAAACCAGTTAAAACCGGATCGAACCGGCTTAAACCGGTTTAAACCGGATAAACCAAGATTGAACCGGTTTAATACAGTTTCAACCAGATAGAACCGGATAGAACCAGTTTAAACCGGTTTAAACAAGATAAAATCGGATTGAACCAGTTTAAACCGGATAAAACCAAATTGAACCGGTTTAAACCGGATAAAACCGGATCGAACCGGTTTAAACCGGATAAAACCGGATCGAACCAGTTTAAACCGGATTAAACCAGATTGAACCGGTTTAAACGGATAAAACCGGATAGAACCGGTTTAAACCGGATCAAACCGGATTGAACAGGTTTAAACCGGTTTAAATAGGATAGAACTGGATAGAACCGGTTTAAACTGGTTTAAACAGTATAGAAATGGATAGAACTGGTTTAAACCGTATAAACTCGGTTTCAACCAGTTTAAAGCGGTTTAAACCGGATACAACCAGATTGAACCGGTTTAAACCGGATAAAACTGGATTGAATCAGTTTAAACCCTTTCAAACCGGATAAAAACGAATTGAACCAGTTTAAACCGGTTTAAACCGGATAAAACCGGATTGAACCAGTTCAAACTGGTTTAAAACGGATAAAACCGGATTGAACCGGTTTAAACCAGTTTCAACAGGATAGAACCAGATACAACTGGTTTAAACTGGATAAAACCGGATCGAACCGGCTTAAACCGGTTTAAACCGGATAAAACCAGATTGAACCGGTTTAATACAGTTTCAACCGGATATAACCAGTTTAAACCGGATAAAACTGGATTGAATCAGTTTAAACCCTTTTGAACCGGATAAAAACGAATTGAACCAGTTTAAACCGGTTTAAACCGGATAAAACCGGATTGAACCAGTTTAGAGCGGTTTAAAACGGATAAAACCAGATTGAACCGGTTTAAACCGGATAAAACCGCATTGCACCGGCTTAAACCGGTTTAAACTGGATAAAACCGGACTGAACCGGTTTAATCCGTATAAAATCGGATTGAACTGGTTTAAACCGGTTTACACCAGATAAAACCGGATTGAACCGGTTTAAACCGGTTTAAACCGGATAAAACAGGATTGAACCGGTTTAAAACGGTTTAAACCGGATAAAACCAGATTGAACCGGTTGAAAACGAATAAACCCGGATTGAACTGGTTTAAACCGGATAAAACCGGATCGAACCGGGTTAAACCGGTTTAAACCGGATACAACCGGATCGAACCGGTTTAAACCGGTTTGAGCGGGAAAAAAACAGATCGAACCGGTTTAAACCGGTTTAAAGTGGTTAAAACTGGATCGAACCAGCTTAAACCGGTTTAAACCGGATAAAACCGGAATGAACCACTTTAAACAGGTTTAAACCAGATAGAACCGCAGAGAACCGGTTTCAACCGGTTTCAAACGGATTGAAACGGATAGAACCAGTTTAAACCAGATAAACCCGGATTGAAATGGTTTAAAATGGTTTAAACAGGATAGAACTGGATAGAACCGGTTCAAACCGGTTTAAACAGGATAGAACTGGATAGAATCGGTTTAAACCAGATAATACCGGATTGAACCGGTTTAAACCGGTTTAAACCGGATAAAACCGGATTGAACCGGATTAAACCGGATAAAACCGGAATGAACCGGTTTAAACTGGATAAAACCGGATTGAACCGGCTTAAACCGGTTTAGGCCGGATAAAACCAGATTGAACCGGTTTAAACCGCATAAAACCGGATTGAACCGGCTTAAACTGGTTTAAACCGGATAAAACCTGATTGAACCGGTTTAAACCGGTTTCAACAGGATAGAACCAGATAGAACCGGTTTAAACTGGATAAAACCGGATTGAACTGGCTTAAACCGGTTTAGGCCGGATAAAACCAGATTGAACCGGTTTAAACCGGATAAAACCGGATTGAACTGGCTTAAACCGGTTTAAACTGGATAAAACCGGAATGAACCAGTTTAAGCCGGATAAAAACGTATTGAAACGGTATAAACCGGTTTCAACCGGATAAAACCAGACTGAACCGGTTTAAACTGGATAAAACCGGATTGAACCGGTTTAAACCGGATTCATTTGGATAGAACCGGATAGAACCGGTTTAAACCGTATAAAACCGGATTGAACCGGTTTAAACCAGTTTAAACCGGATAGAACCGGTTTCACCCGGATAAAACCGGATTGATCCGGTTTAAACCGGTTTAAACCGGATAAAACCAAATTGAACCAGTTTAAACGGGATAAAAGCAGATTGAACCGGTTTAAAACGGATAAAACCGGATTGAAACAGTTTAAACCGGTGGAAACCACATAGAAACAGATAGAACCGGTTTGAACCGGATAAAACCGGATCGAACCAGTTTAAACCGGTTAAAACCGGATCGAACCGGCTTAAACCAGTTTAAACCGGATAAAACAAGATTGAACCGGTTTAATACACTTTCAACCAGATAGAACAGGATAGAACCAGTTTAAACAGATAAAACCGGATTGAACCGGTTTAAACCGGTTTAAACAAGATAAAATCGGAGTGAACCAGTTTAAACCGGATAAAACCAGATTGAACCGGTTTAAACCGGATAAAACCGGATCGAACCGGCTTAAACCGGTTTAAACCGGATAAAACCGGATCGAACCGGTTTAAACCGGATTAAACCAGATTGAACCGGTTTAAACGGATAAAACCGGATAGAACCGGTATAAACCGGATCAAACCGGATTGAACTGGTTTAAACCAGTTTAAATAGGATAGAACCGGATACAACCGGTTTAAACTGGTTTAAACAGGATAGAAATGGATAGAACCGGTTTAAACCGTGTAAAACTTGATTCAACCAGTTTAAAGCGGTTTAAACCGGATACAACCAGATTGAACCGGTTAAAACCGGATAAAACCGGATTGAACCGGCTTAAACCGGTTTCAAGTTAATAAAACCGGACTGAACCGGTTTAAACCGGATAAAACCAGATTGAACCGGTTAAAACAGGATAAAACCGGATTGAACCGGTTTAAACTGGTTTAAACTGGATAAAACCGGAATGAACCACTTTAAACAGGTTTAAACCAGATAGAACCGGATTGAACCGGTTTAAACCGGTTTCAACAGGATAGAACCAGATAGAACCGGTTTAAACTGGATAAAACTGGATTGAACCGTCTTAAACCGTTTTAAACTGGATAAAACCGGATTGAACCGGTTCAAACCGGTTTCAACCGGATAAAACCGGAATGAACCAGTTTAAGCCGGATAAAAACATATTGAACCAGTTTAAACCGGTTTCAACCGGATAAAACCAGACTGAACCGGTTTAAACTGGATAAAATCGGATTGAACCGGTTTAATACGGTTTCAACCGGATAGAACCAGATTAAACCGGATAAAACCGGATTGAAACGGTTTAAACCGGTTTCAACTGGATAGAACCGGATAGAACCGGTTTAAACCGGATAAAACCGGATTGATCCGGTTTACACCAGTTTAAACCGGATAAAACCGGATTGAACTTGATTAAACCGGTTTAAACCGGATAAAACCAAATTGAACCAGCTTAAACCGGATAAAACCAGATTGAACCGGTTTAAAACGGATAAAACCGGATTGTACCAGTTTAAACTAGTTTAAACCAGATAGAAACAGATAGAAATGGTTTGAACCGGATAAAACCGGATCGAACCGGTTTAAACCGGTTTAAACCGGTTAAAACCGGATTGAACCGGTTTAAACCGGTTTAAACAGGATAAAACCGGATTGAACTGGTTTATACCGGTTTAAACCGGATAAAACTGGTTTAAACGGGATAAAACCAAATTGAACCAGTTTAAACCGGATAATACCAGATTGAACCGGTTTAAGCCAGATAAAACCGGATAAAACCGGATTGAAGCTTTTGAAACCGGATAAAACAGTTTTGAACTAGTTTAAACCGGATAAAACCGGATTGAACCGGTTTAAGCCGGATAAAACCGGATTGAACCGGTTTAAACCGGATTCAACTGGATAGAACCGGATAGGACCGGTTCAACCCGGATAAAACCGGATTGATCCGGTTTAAACCGGTTTAAACCGGATAAAACCGGATAGAACTGGATTAAACCGGTTTAAAACGGATAAAACCGGTTTAAACCAGATAAAACCAAATTGAACCAGTTTAAAAGGGATAAAATCAGATTGAACCGTTTTAAACCGGATAAAACCAGAATGAACCGGTTAAAGCCGGATAAAGACATATTGAAATGGTATAAACCGGTTTGAACTGGATAAAACCAGACTGAACCGGTTTAAACTGGATAAAACCGGATTGAACCGGTTTAAACCGGATTCAACTGGATAGAACCGGATAGAACAGGTTTAAACCGGATAAAACCGGATTGAACCGGTTTAAACCAGTTTAAACCACATAGAAACAGATAGAACTGGTTTGAACCGGATAAAACCGGATCGAACCGGTTTAAACCGGTTTAAACCAGTTAAAACCGGATCGAACCGGCTTAAACCGGTTTAAACGGGATAAAACAAGATTGAACCGGTTTAATACAGTTTCAACCAGATAGAACCGGATAGAACCAGTTTAAACCGGTTTAAACAAGATAAAATCGGATTGAACCAGTTTAAACCGGATAAAACCAAATTGAACCGGTTTAAACCGGATAAAACCGGATCGAACCGGTTTAAACCGGATAAAACCGGATCGAACCAGTTTAAACCGGATTAAACCAGATTGAACCGGTTTAAACGGATAAAACTGGATAGAACCAGTTTAAACCGGATCAAACCGGATTGAACAGGTTTAAACCGGTTTAAATAGGATAGAACTGGATAGAACCGGTTTAAACTGGTTTAAACAGTATAGAAATGGATAGAACTGGTTTAAACCGTATAAACTCGGTTTCAACCAGTTTAAAGCGGTTTAAACCGGATACAACCAGATTGAACCGGTTTAAACCGGATAAAACTGGATTGAATCAGTTTAAACCCTTTCAAACCGGATAAAAACGAATTGAACAAGTTTAAACCGGTTTAAACCGGATAAAACCGGATTGAACCAGTTCAAACTGGTTTAAAACGGATAAAACCGGATTGAACCGGTTTAAACCAGTTTCAACAGGATAGAACCAGATAGAACTGGTTTAAACTGGATAAAACCGGATCGAACCAGCTTAAACCGGTTTAAACCGGATAAAACCAGATTGAACCGGTTTAATACAGTTTCAACCGGATATAACCGGTTTAAACCGGATAAAACTGGATTGAATCAGTTTAAACCCTTTTGAACCGGATAAAAACGAATTGAACCAGTTTAAACCGGTTTAAACCGGATAAAACCAGATTGAACCGGTTTAAACCGGATAAAACCGCATTGCACCGGCTTAAACCGGTTTAAACTGGATAAAACCGGACTGAACCGGTTTAATCCGTATAAAATCGGATTGAACTGGTTTAAACCGGTTTACACCAGATAAAACCGGATTGAACCGGTTTAAACCGGTTTAAACCGGATAAAACAGGATTGAACCGGTTTAAAACGGTTTAAACCGGATAAAACCAGATTGAACCGGTTGAAAACGAATAAACCCGGATTGAACTGGTTTAAACCGGATAAAACCGGATCGAACCGGGTTAAACCGGTTTAAACCGGATACAACCGGATCGAACCGGTTTAAACCGGTTTGAGCGGGAAAAAAACAGATCGAACCGGTTTAAACCGGTTTAAAGTGGTTAAAACTGGATCGAACCAGCTTAAACCGGTTTAAACCGGATAAAACCGGAATGAACCACTTTAAACAGGTTTAAACCAGATAGAACCGCAGAGAACCGGTTTCAACCGGTTTCAAACGGATTGAAACGGATAGAACCAGTTTAAACCAGATAAACCCGGATTCAAATGGTTTAAAATGGTTTAAACAGGATAGAACTGGATAGAACCGGTTCAAACCGGTTTAAACAGGATAGAACCGGATAGAATCGGTTTAAACCAGATAATACCGGATTGAACCGGTTTAAACCGGTTTAAACCGGATAAAACCGGATTGAACCGGATTAAACCGGATAAAACCGGATTGAACCGGTTTAAACTGGATAAAACCGGATTGAACCGGCTTAAACCGGTTGAGGCCGGATAAAACCAGATTGAACCGGTTTAAACCGCATAAAACCGGATTGAAACGGCTTAAACTGGTTTAAACCGGATAAAACCTGATTGAACCGGTTTAAACCGGTTTCAACAGGATAGAACCAGATAGAACCGGTTTAAACTGGATAAAACCGGATTGAACTGGCTTAAACCGGTTTAGGCCTGATAAAACCAGATTGAACCGGTTTAAACCGGATAAAATCGGATTGAACTGGCTTAAACCGGTTTAAACTGGATAAAACCTGATTGAAACGGTATAAGCCGGATAAAAACGTATTGAAACGGTATAAACCGGTTTCAACCGGATAAAACCAGACTGAACCGGTTTAAACTGGATAAAACCGGATTGAACCGGTTTAAACCGGATTCATTTGGATAGAACCGGATAGAACCGGTTTAAACCGTATAAAACCGGATTGAACCGGTTTAAACCAGTTTAAACCGGATAGAACCGGTTTCACCCGGATAAAACCGGATTGATCCGGTTTAAACCGGTTTAAACCGGATAAAACCGGATTGAACTGGATTAAACCGGTTTAAAACGGATAAAACCGGTTTAAACCGGATAAAACCAAATTGAACCAGTTTAAAAGGGATAAAAGCAGATTGAACCGGTTTAAAACGGATAAAACCGGATTGAAACACTTTAAACCGGTGGAAACCACATAGAAACAGATAGAACCGGTTTGAACCGGATAAAACCGGATCGAACCGGCTTAAACCAGTTTAAACCGGATAAAACAAGATTGAACCGGTTTAATACACTTTCAACCAGATAGAACTGGATAGAACCAGTTTAAACAGATAAAACCGGATTGAAGCGGTTTAAACTGGTTTAAACAAGATAAAATCGGAGTGAACCAGTTTAAACCGGATAAAACCGGATCGAACCGGTTTAAACCGGATTAAACCAGATTGAACCGGTTTAAACGGATAAAACCGGATAGAACCGGTATAAACCGGATCAAACCGGATTGAACTGGTTTAAACCAGTTTAAATAGGATAGAACCGGATACAACCGGTTTAAACTGGTTTAAACAGGATAGAAATGGATAGAACCGGTTTAAACCGTGTAAAACTGGATTCAACCAGTTTAAAGCGGTTTAAACCGGATACAACCAGATTGAACCGGTTTAAACCGGATAAAACTGGATTGAATCAGTTTAAACCCTTTTAAACCGGATAAAAACGGATTGAACCAGTTTAAACCGTTTTAAACCGGATAAATTCGGATTGAACCAGTTTAAAGCGGTTTAAAACGGATAAAACCAGATTGAACCGGTTAAAACCGGATAAAACCGGATTGAACCGGCTTAAACCGGTTTAAAGTGGATAAAACCGGACTGAACCGGTTTAAACCGGATAAAACCAGATTGAACCGGTTAAAACAGGATAAAACCGGATTGAACCGGTTTAAACTGGTTTAAACCGGATAAAACCGGAATGAACCACTTTAAACAGGTTTAAACCAGATAGAACCGGATTGAACCGGTTTAAACCGGTTTCAACAGGATAGAACCAGATAGAACCGGTTTGAACTGGATAAAACTGGATTGAACCGTCTTAAACCGTTTTAAACTGGATAAAACCGGATTGAACCGGTTCAAACCGGTTTAAACCGGATAAAACCGGAATGAACCAGTTTAAGCCGGATAAAAACATATTGAACCAGTTTAAACCGGTTTCAACCGGATAAAACCAGACTGAACCGGTTTAAACTGAATAAAACCGGATTGAACCGGTTTAATACGGTTTCAACCGGATAGAACCAGATTAAACCGGATAAAACCGGATTGAAACGGTTTAAACCGGTTTCAACTGGATAGAACCGGATAGAACCGGTTTAAACCGGATAAAACCGGATTGAACTGGTTTAAATCAGTTTAAATTGGATAGAACCGGTTTAACCCGGAAAAAACCGGATTGATCCGGTTTACACCGGTTTAAACCGGATAAAACCGGATTGAACTTGATTAAACCGGTTGAAACCGGATAAAACCAAATTGAACCAGCTTAAACCGGATAAAACCAGATTGAACCGGTTTAAAACGGATAAAACCGGATTGTACCAGTTTAAACTGGTTTAAACCAGATAGAAACAGATAGAAACGGTTTGAACCGGATAAAACCGGATCGAACCGGTTTAAACCGGTTAAAACCGGATTGAACCGGTTTAAACCGGATAAAACCAGATTGAACCGGTTTAAACCGGATAAAACCGGATCAAACCGGCTTAAACCGGTTTAAACCGGATAAAACCGGATCGAACCGCTTTAAACCGGATTAAACCAGATTGAACCGGTTTAAATGGATAAAACCGGATAGAACCGGTTTAAACCGGATCAAACTGGATTGGACTTGTTTAAACTGGTTTAAACAGGATAGAAATGGATAGAACCAGTTTAAACCGGATAAAACCGGATTCAACCAGTTTAAAGCGGTTTAAACCGGATACAACCAGATTGAACCGGTTTAAATCGGATAAAACTGGATTGAACCAGTTTAAACCCTTTTAGCCCGGATAAAAACCGATTGAACCAGTTTAAACCGGTTTAAACCGGATAAAACCGGATTAAACCAGTTTAAAGCGGTTTAAAACGGATAAAACCAGATTGAACCGGTTTAAACCGGATTGAACTGGCTTAAACCGGTTTAAACTGGATAAAACCGGACTGAACCAGTTTAAACCGTATAAAACCGGATTGAACCGGTTTAAACCGGTTCAAACCGGATAAAACCGGATTGAACCGGTTTAAACCGGTTTCAACCGGATAAAATCGGATTGAACCGGTTTAAAACGGTTTAAACCGGATAAAACCAGATTGAACCCGTTTAAAACGGATAAACCCGGATTGAACTGGTTTAAACAGGATAAAACCGGAGTAAACCGCTTTAAACCAAATAAAACCAGATTGAACTGGTTTTAACCGGATAAAACCGGATCGAACCGGCTTAAACCGGTTTAAACTGGATACACCCGGATCGAACCGGTTTAAACCGGTTTGAACTGCATAAAACCAGATAGAACCGGTTTAAACCGGGTTAAACTGGATAAGACTGGATAGAGCCGGTTTAAACCGAATAAAACCGGACTGAACCGGTTTAAACCAGTTTAAAATGGATAAAACCGGATTGAACCGTTTTAACCCGGATAAAACCGTATAGAACCGGTTTAAACTGGATATAACCGGATTGGACCGGTTTAAACCAGTTTAAAACGGATAAAAACGGATTGTACCTGTTTAAACTGGTTTAAAACGGATGAAATTGGATTGAACCGGTATAAACCAGTTTAAACCGGATAAAACCGGATTGAACCAGTTCAAACCAGTTTAAACTGGATAATACCGGATAGAACCAGTTTAAACTGGATAAAACCGGATTAATCCGGTTTAAACCGGTTTAAAACGGATAAAACCCCCTTGTTAGACTTTATCTAAGGAAATATGCAAATGAGGGACAAAGCTATAATCATAAAAATGTTCATTGCAAAATTATTCATAATCGCAAAAAAAAGCAACAATAAGTTTATGACAAATTAAATCATTATGCATCCACTGAGAGGACTATTACCCAGTCATTGAAAATTATGAAAAGCATTAGTCAGGTTACAAATGTTTATGATATTATAAGATGCAAATGTACATTATGATTGTAATCATGTTAGAATATTTATGCATTTGGACAAAGACTAGTGGGAAATAAACAAAAGTAAAAATGAATTAGGCTACTGGTCTCAGAGGTCATTAGTTTTTCCCTATTTTCCCAAACTTTGAATTTATTAATTTTATATTGCCTGATCTGCAGCATAATGAAGTTTGACATCAGTCGGTGCAAAGTTCCAGGATGACCCTGCCCCCTCTAAGACTGGACAATGTATTCAAAATGCTTAATGGTACACTCATACGATGGAATGCTATGCGGACAGTTTTCTAATGTTTTAGAAAAGTATATAATGGCAGGGAAAAATATTGGTGGCATATGGCTACATATATTACCCCAATTGTGTTTAGGTAGAAAGATGATCAATAGGCAGATATGACTGTTAGAATTTATACCAAAATTATTACCCCCGGTTGGTACAATTACAAATGAGTTTCAATTTCTTCTGTGCACTTTTCTGTAATTTCTAGACCTTCTCCAATGAATATATTTTATATTGTAATTATAAACTATAAAGGTTACTTTTAAACATAAAAAGCTGCATCTCTAGAGATCTATGTGACTAATATTAAATAAAAACCATGGGAGGCCATTGTTTTGGACTAAGTTCCTGCACTAGGTCCCAAAAGAACAGAGTGAAAACCAAAAAGGAGCCAGCTTGCCAAGCTCCAGTCACGGGCTGCGGTCTGGCCTTCCGAGAAGCAGGGAGAGAGACAACAGCCAATTTTGCTGAACAGGCCAGTTTAAATCTTCAACAGGTATAATAATGAAGTCTCCTCTGCTTTAATCCTTACACAAAAGAGATAGCCTGAAGTTACCTGAAGTCACTTAGAAATGACCAATCCATGTTTTGTTCTTTGTTTCTGCTCTCTTCAGCCTTTTCTGTCTATAAAGCCAACCCCCTCAGCTCAGCTCATTGGAACACTTATTCTATTTTATGGAATGACATCTTGCCTGATCCTAGAATCTCAATAAAGCCAATTGAGATCTTTAACTAAATTTGTCGTAATTTTGTCCTTTGACAGTCTTCACGGGCTTTGTCTTGTCTAGTCTTTTTGGTGGTGTTTAAAAAAGGCTGTGAGAATGAGATGGAAATCAAATCCAACAATCCCATTAGCTTTGGGATAGGAATCTTCCACAGCAGCATATCACTTTGCCCTTATAGGGCTTTTTGGGGACTCCTCCCCTCTTCCTTCCTTACAGATTGTGGATTATGTTCGTGCATCCATCCCCCTCCCCACCACACACCACACACCACAGAGGAATCCTACTCCACCACACATACCCAGTTGCAAGAATGGGCCTAACTGGTTTAGCTAATTCTAGTCAATAACATAGGAGGGGGATCTGCTGAAGGGCTTCAGGAAATGGCTTTTTTCTCAGAGAGTTACAAAGAGTCCTCTTCTCCTTTAGGGGTCATTATGTGTGCATTAAACTCCAGGGACTGCTGAATCCAGCTTCTTGATGGGACAGTCTGTGACAGCTGAGAGCTGGAAATAATCTGGAAATTTGATTTGCCTCTGAAACAATCAGTGCAGGCCCATTTTATCACCAAAACACTCAGCATAGGAGAGAATTCGTTTCTTATTCTTAAGCTACTCTGAGTCAGGGTGCAGTGGGATTCATCCTTAATGGCACAGCTCTGTTCTCAAGTTGTTGATGGTCCTGTGCTCATCGGATGGTTGAGATAGTGCAAAGTGGCTGCCACTCTGAATGACAATAGGGCCCTGCAAAAGCCTAGGGCAGAGCTGACTCACACCAGAACAGGTCAGCTGTTAGTTCTGCTCGGTGCTCCAAGTGCCCACTTACCTACAAAACTAGGATAGCATTTGTTGCAGATATCTTGAGGCACTTGTCACCAAGAATCCCAGAAATCTGTTCCAACATCTAGAATCTCCTGGAGTCTCTGAAATACAAGACTGTTACCAGGTGGCAGTTCCAGGTACTTTGTCTACCCACCAAAGAAAAATCTTTCACAGGACCATTGAAAGGAAAGGAAAAGAAGGACAGAGAAATTGAACATAATAGGGCTTTATTACAAGCAAAGGTACACACAGAAATAGTGCTTGGACATCTCTGCACAAGAGAAATGCACGCACCCCCGGAATCTTAGGAGGAGGATTTGTGTGTTGTTCTGGGAGGGGAGTATTTCCATATCTTAACTAAGGGGAGGAATATTTGGCCATTGGGGGGGAATCTAAAGTAACTAAGGCCTAATAGGCCAATGAGAGGTTGCATCAGCCTCTTGTCATGTGTCCCTGAGTTACTGAAGTTTCTGGTCTCCCTCTCAACTTTGATCCAGTCTGAATATTTCTGAGCAGCCTCCCTGGGGCACGTCCCCACTCTGTCCTGCTCAAGACCACTCCAAAGGAAGAGCTGTCTGAGTACAGTGCTCAGCATGGCTCATGGCACTCCTAGATCCAATCCCATATGATGGGTTAAATTAAGTTTGGCCTAAAGGTTTCTTCAGACATAGTGAGCTGTAACTTAACTTGATAGGCAAACAGACTGCAACCACTCTTTCAACAATATCTGAATCTCAGCCAATCACAGTCAGCCAAGTGTTCAAACCTTGTTCAAACGAGGCAAATGCTCAGCTGTTCCCAATCCAGCTGTTTCTGAACCTCACTTTCATTTTCTGTAAATTGCTTTTCTTTTTCTGTCTATAATAGCTGACCATGCAGCAGCCCTGGAGTTGCTCTGATATTCTGGTTCTGATAGCTGCCTGATTCATGAATTGTTTTTTGCTCAGTTAAATTCTGTTCAGTTTAACTTATCTAAAGTTTTTCTTTTTAACAGATGGGATCTGAAGTAGAGCTTCCAGCAACCTCCAGCATCTGGGGATTGTGGGTAAGTTCTCTCTTGGATTCTAAAGCTCCACAGATTTGTGTTGTGAGCCATCCAAGTTTTGTCTGAGAAAATGTTTATCTGGACTGGGTTAAAAAGTCACAACAGAAACTGGACTGGGCCCAGGATTTGAATGGATCCAGTAGCAAACTGGATTGGATTCAGTTAGAGGCCTCAGATGTCTGGCAATAAAGAGTGATTACTGCAAGGGGTACAAACTCTGGCTTTCAGAAACTCACAGCGATCTTGTGCTCTATCTTCTTTTAAGAAAGTAGTATAAGGGACTCATTTTCAGAAAAGACTTACCTGAGGGTGTTTTAACTGATTCAGGTCCAGCTCAAAAGTTGTTTGACTGGTCCAGCCCATTCCTGGAGGGTCTCTGAACAGACAGAGTTCTCCTTGTGATGGTAATTAGTTACTAGCCCCCATTGCTTTCTTCATTGCCTGGTATTTCTCCCTTCACAGGGCTTAAGCAGGCCTTTTTCATGGGCTTGTCCTGAGTCCCCAGACAAAGGAATTCCTTGCAAGGAGGTAATAAATTTTAGCTGTCATTCAGGAAGGTTGTGCACCGGGTAGTACTCAGCCAATGAGGAAGTGGGGGAAGGGACTTGCATACTAGGGAATAAATTACTTGCTACAGGCTTTTTCCGTGTGCCTGCCCTTTGGACACTCAAAACTTATAAGGCCATAATTAAAGTCTCGCTTTGCTGAACCTCATGTCTCTGTGTCCATCCTTTGGTGTTGGACAGGTGAGGGCATTTCTCACACTCTTCGTTTCTTTTTCTTGCTCACTTAGATAGGGAGAAAAATTTTGACTAAGTTGATCAAGGAGATCTCAGAGTCAACACCCAGATTTAACATAAAAATGGGATCCTTAATTTCTGAAGAACTGAGTAATCCACTTTTCATCTACACCTGCCCTTATGTGCGTAAGCATTAGGCCCCAGAAGCTGCAAATGCCTACAAATATGGCAAAATCTTACTAAAGATTATTTAAAACTATGGTGAGGCATTCCAAATGAACAACAGTGCACTTGAAAATGAGGCTTCTGAACTGGACTTATCCAAGGATGGCTACTGATGTGTAGACTTTCTAAAAAGATCTCAAAAAAGTATTGCCGCTTTTAAAAGGCTCTTTACAAAAGGCAAATAAGATGCTTAGCAAACTAAATGATAAGAAAAATGGAATCTTCTGACCTTGAGGCTTGGCTGCTATCTCGCCCTGAAGGCGAAAAGAAAGTTGGGTGAAGGCCCGTGGGTAAAGTGTGCTGCTGCTTTTCAGAGCCTTCCGTGCTGAGTCCAGGCATAGAGAAGGCTTTCTTTGCCCTTTCATTCATCCATCCTTAACTCGGCAATTTTAGCTAAGAAACAGAAGCTAAGTTAAAAAGACTGCCTGTTGAACTAAATCAGCCTCCAAAAAACACCTTTCTGTCATTTACCTGGCTATTTTGAAACAGTGTTGAAAAAGAAATTTCCATCTATAGGGGAAATTCCCATTTTTAGGGTGTCTGCTTCCCTGAACCAGGAAGAGGGAGAACCGAGTCACTGAAACTCTACTGTGGAAAAGGCATTGGTTTAGATTTACGTTACAAGTCCTTGTTTAAGGAGCTTTTCGGCCATCTTGTCTTGCTGGGTGTTCACTTACACCCTCCTTCCCTTTTTTGGGCAAACGTGATTTATGATGGCATTTAGGCCTGAAGTCTCAGCTCTGTGCTTTTCATATGTAAATTTTCTCCCTTGTTTTACCTAAGCCATTCCTTTGGAAATGAAAATGTAGGGCAAAAATTTTAGATGGTCATTAAAAATGGGATAAGTAAAGCAGACAGTGATGGGGTTAGAACAAAGACTAAATCTGCCAAAGGTTAGATAGGACAGAGGGACCACTGCTGGTCCCCCCAACATTGCAGGCCCCCACGCCAGTCTGCTCTATTTACCCCGGTTTGGAGAAATTTAAAAAGTCAGAAGGCAAAAATTATAATGAGGAAACTAGTGAACAATCACTTAGGGTGAAATTAGACAAGGTAAATCAATAAAGAGGGTCCCTTGACTTAACACCTTGTTATGGGATAAAAGTTTATAGATGAACTTGTCACAGTTTCAAAATTCTTTTTCAGTAACTTTAAAACTTGAAGTTATGCTAAATTAAGTAATAGACACTCGTTAAATGTCTGAGTCATTTCTAAGTAAGTTAAAATACTGAAATATTAATTGCTAAGCATAGGATTAGTGTATATATTTCAACATCTTGTTTTTACACGGTATAGCAAACCTAAATATATTTAAATCTGTTAATAAACATGGAAAAATTCTCTTATACTTAAACATGTTTCTAAAAATTATGAAATGGTTCTCATCTACAAAATGCTGATATAAAATTGTTCAAGTGAGTTCTGGTCAAGATGGTGGAACAGACAGTCCCCAGCGTCACTCTCTCCCACAAATCAACCAATTTACAACTATAAAAATGTAACATCAGCCAAGCTGGGGCTGTTAGAGCTCAGGGGAAGAGGAGGAGAGACCTACGGAGTTCACGAAGGGGGAGAAACCACAATGAGAGAAAGAAAAAGCTGCTCGGAGCATTTTGGGCTGTGGCTGCTTTAAGGATGGAACTGCTGAGCACATGAAGGAGGAGCCAGCAGGAGCCAGCAGAAGCTGCAGCTGTGCCCTTCGGATGGAGTTGCTTGGAGGTGGCAGGGGAGAAGAGGGCCTTGGTGGCCCCCAGGATAGCAAGACCACTAATAGGGTTCCTGTGGACCCACGCAGGAGCAAGGACCCAGAACAGTTGAAAAAGGGGAGCCATTCAGAGGCCGGTGAGTCATTGCAAGGGACCACAGCAGGGCCCATCCCATGGGAAGTGTTTCAAGTATGGGCGGTGGGGGAGACAGGCCCACTGGGAGAACACTGGGACACAGCAAGGACAGCCAATCCTTGCCGCCATCAGCACAGGACCACTCAGAGGGGACTGGTCAGGAATGCAGAATTACATGGGGTGTAGTTTGATGAAAAAACTCAGGCCCAGATCAGAGTTTCTACACAACCCAGGTGCACTGGGTCTCTGGAGAGCCGGAAGTACCTATAAGGTCAACCATTAAACACTGAGCTGCACAAAAAGCCTTCCCTAGGGAAACAGCAGCAAAGCAGGAATTTAGCTCAACCACACAGTTCAAGTACTGGTTCCCACAGGAAGTTCCCCCTTTTTAGAAGTAAGCAAAGGACAAAAAATTAGTTCCAGCACTGGCCCACCACCAGTGCCTCCAGACCCTCCAGGGAACCTGAGGCTTGGAGCCAGGGACTGGAACCCACTCCCATATCCAGGCACACAGCCAGCATCTTGGACAGCCCTGCCCAGAGGCCCGGGGCATGAAGCCAGGGACCAGAACCCTGCCCACAACCAGGCACACCACCAGCACCTAGGAGCATGCCAAAAACATCACCTCCATGTGGATGGCCCATCACAGCCACCACAGTAACCACAGATGCCACAAAAGTGGCTGGATGTCACAACCACCACGCAGATGGTCTGCCAGTCACTGGAGTGCAGTGACACAAAGAGAGTCACCAGCAGAGACCAAAGAAAAGAAGAGGACGTCTCTCTCCACAAAGCCCATTCCAGAGTGACAGAAGAAGCATCTGCTCTATGATAATATTGGGGGACCTGATCAAACCTCTCCGCATTGGACAGATCATCTAGGCAACAAATCAAGAGTAACCATTACTCTTTCAGAAGGAGAGAAGAAATCAAGGGTAATTAGATGGGGGAGGGGGGAGGGAGAGGGGTACAGGGAGAGAATGGACAAGGAGCATAAAGAATATGTACAATTTGTAACAATATACATACTAGTAATATTGATTTGATCAACATATGTCAACATTGAATCCCAAAAATATGTATAATCAATTATGATTCAATAATAAAAAAGGAAATTACAAAAAGAGAAACAAATATTTTCTTTTCTCTTTCTTTTCTTTTCTTTTTTCTTTTTCTTTTTCTTTTTGGCAGCTGAGCAGTACAGGCACTACAGTGACCCGAACCCATGGCCTTTGTGTTATAAGGCTGTGCTCTAACCAACTGAGCTAATGGGCCAGCCCCCAAGAGAACCAAATATAAATTCTGTATTTAAAAGTACAATAACTGAAATTAAAAATTCACTAAAGGAGTTCAACAGTCAATTTAAGCTGATGTAAAGAGAATCAGCAAACTTGAAAAAAAGCTAGTTGAGATTATCCAGTCTGGTAAAATAACGAATAAATAAAGAAGAAAATAAAAAGATGAACAGAAATTTTAAAAAGATGGAGAATAAACAGAGCTTCAAAGATCTGTGGGACACCATCAAATATACCAATATAGGCACGATGGGAAAGAAGAAAAGAGGAGAAAGAAGGAGCAGAAAGAATATTTGAAAAAATAGTGGCTGAACAAATTCACAAATCTGATGACCTAATATTAATCTAGATATTGAAAAAGCTCAACAAACTCCAAGTAGGATAAACTCAGTAAGATTTACACCTGTGGGCCGGCCAGTCAGCTCACTTGTTTAGAGCATGGTGCTGATAACACCAAGGTCAAGGGTTCAGAGCCCTATACTAGCCAGCTGCCAAAACAACAACAACAAAAAAAACATTCAAACTTAGAAACATTAAAGTCAAAGTGTTGAAAGACAAAAGAAAAGGAGACTCTTGAAAGCAGTAAGGGAAAAGTGATTCATCATTTGCAATAGATCTTCACAAGATTAACAATGGATTGCTCATCAGAAGCCATGGAGTCCAGAAGGCAGTGGAATGACATATTCAAAACGCTGAGTTTAAATGACTGTCAACAAATACTTCTCTACCCAGCAGAACTATTCTTCAAAAACAAAGGAGAAATTAAGACATTCCTAGGAAAACAAAAAATAAGTGAATTCATTACTAGCAGACCTACTCTATAAAAAACACCAAAGGGATTCCTTCAGGCTGAAATGAAAGGGCACGAGTAATTCAAATTCAAAGGAAGGAAGGTAGGGAGGTAGGAGGGAGGGATGGGTGGAGAAGGGAAGGAAGGAAGGATGGATTACTAAAGGTAATTCAAATCCACGTGAAAAAATAGAGAGTACTGGTGAAGGTAACTACATAGGTAAATACAAAAGGCAGCACAAATGCATTTTTCTTGTAAATATTTCCCCCTTCTATATGTTTTAAAAGACAACCTGCACAGTTGGAAAAAGTATTTGCAATTCATTTTTCTGATAAGTATCTACTATCTAAAACACATAAAGACTCTTGCAATGCTACAAGAAGACAAATAATCCAACTGAAAAATGGGCAAAGGATTTGAATAGAAATATCTCTAAAAAAGATATACAAGTGGACAATAGGCACCTGGAAAAAATGCTCAATATCATCAGTCATCAAGGAAATGCAAGCCAGAACCACCACTTCACACCCACTAGGATGACTACAAACAAGCAAACAAAAAAAGTGAAGTAAGAGCTGGTGAGGATGTGGATAAACTGAAACTTTCACACATTGCTAGTGGGAATGTAAAATGGTGCAGCCACTTGAAAAGCAGTTTTACAGTCACTCAAAAGTTAAACATAGGGCTGGTGGCCAGATAGCTCACTTGGGAGAGCGTGGTGCTTGCTGATAACACCAAGGTCAAGGGTTCAGATCCCCTTACAGGCCAGCTCCCCCCCCCCAAAAAAAATGTTAAACATAGAGTTACCATATGACCCAGCAATTCAACTCCTAGTACAGAATCAAAAGAAATGAAAACATATGTCCACACTTGCATACAAATATTCATAGAAGCATAATTCATAATAGCTAAAATGTGGAAATAACCCAACTGTTCTTCAACTGATGAATGGGTAAATAAAATGTGACATATCCATACGAGGAAATATTATTTGACAATAAAAAGAAATGAAGTACAAATCTCTTCAACAAGTGATGTTGGAAAAACTGAATATTCACATGCAAAAAATAAAATTGGACCCTTACCTTACCTCTTATACAAAGATTAATTAAAAATGGATTAAAGACCTAAACACAAGACCTGAAACTACAGAACTCCTTGAAGAAAACAAGGGAAAAGCTTCAAGACATTGACTTTGGCAATGGATTTTTTTTGGATACAACACCAAAAGCACAGGCAACAAAAGCAAAAATAGACAAATGGGACTACATCGAACTTAAAAAAATTCTGAACAGCAAAGGAAACAATCAACAGAATGAAAAGGCAACTTACAGACTGGGAGAAAATATTTGCAAACATATATCTGATATATTGTTAATATCCAAAATGTATAAAGAACTACAATAGTAACAACAACAACAATAAAACAAACGAGCTGATTAAAAAATGGGCAAAAGACTTCAGCAGACGTTTCTCCAAAGAAGACACACAAATGGCCAATGAGCACAAGAAAAAAAGCTCAGCATCCCTGATCATCAGGGAAATGCAAATCAAAACTATAATGAGATATCATCTCACAACTGTTAGGATGGCTAATACCAAACTGTTGAAAGACAACAAGTGTTGGTGAGGATGTGGAGAAATTGGAACCCTTGTGCATTGCTGCTAGGAATGTACAATGGTGTAGCCAGTATAGAAAGCAGTATGGAGATTCTTCAAAAAATTAAAAATAGAACTACCATATGATTCAGAAACCCCACTACTGGGTATATATTTAAAAGAATTGAAAAATAGAATCTTAAAGAAATATTAGCACACCCATGTTCATTGCAGCATATTCATAACACCCGAGATGTAGAAACAACGTGTGTCTATTAATGGGTGAATGGATAGAAAAAAATGTGGTATATACATGCAATGGAATATTATTCAGCCTTAAAAAAGAAGGAAATCCTTTCATGTGTCCCTGAGGACATTGTGCTAAGTGAAATAAGCCAGTCACAAAAAGTTTAATACTGCATGATTCCACTTATGTGAGGTATCAAAAGTAGTCACATACTTAGAAACAAAGTGAAAGGACCAGCCCATGGCTCACTCGGGAGAGCGTGGTGCTGACAACACCAAGTCAAGGGATAAGATCCCCTTACCGGTCATCTTTAAAAGAAAAAAAGAAAAGAAAGAAACAAAGTGGACTGGTGGTTGCCAGGGCCTGGGAGAATGATAAGGGGGTGTTGTTCAATGAGCGTAGAGTTTTTGTCTTTGTTTTGCAGGATGAAAAAGGATCTGTTGTGCAATCATCTAAATATAGATAACACTTAAAAATAGTTAAGAAGATAAATTTGATGCTATATATTTTTTACCACAATTGAAAATAATAATAAAAGGAATGAAGTATTGCTACTACAACATGAACAAAACTTGAAAACATTAGGCTAAGTGAAAAAAGCCAGACCCCCCTCCGAAAAAAAGACTACATATTATACGATTTTGTTTGAGTAAATGTCCAGAATAAAAAAATCTGCACAGACAGAAAGTACATGAGTGTTCGCACAGGGCTGGGGCACTGAACGGAAGTGGGAAGGGATTGCTAACGAGGGTGGGTTTTCTCTCTGGAGTTATGCAAGTGCCCTGAAATGTACTGTGGTAAAGACTGCTCAAGTCTGTATGCACAGACTCAACCAAAAACCATTGAATTTTATACTTTAAGTGGGTGAATTGTATGATATGTGAGTTACATCTCAATAAAGCTGTTATAAAAAAGAGAGAATTTGAGTGGCTGTACTAGTATCAGTCAAAACAATATTTAAGAAAAAAATTGTTACTGGAGACAAAGGACATTTTACAATGATAAAGGTTTTAGTGTTAATGTAACAGAATGGCATAATAATTATAACACATGCACACTAACAACAGAGCCCCCAAATACACATAGCTACACTGACAGAAATGAAGAGATAAATCAGCTGCTCAACAATAACAGTCTGAGACTCCCATACTTTGATTTCAATAATGAATAGGACAATTATAGTCTTCCAGGTGCACATGAAACATTTTCCAGGACAGACCATATGTCATGACATAAAACAAGCCTCAGTAAAATTGAAAAGGATTTCAATTATACAAAGTATATGGCCCAACTACAATGGAATGAAATTAGAAATTGGTAACAGAAGAATATTTGGAAAATTCACAAACATGTGGAAATAAAATGACATACTCTTAAATAGGCAATAAGTACAAGAACAAATCAAAAGGGATACCAGAAAATACTTTTAAATGAATGAAAACAAAAACACCACATACCAAAGTTTATGGGATGCAGCAAAAGCAGTGCTCAGAATAAGAAAAGTTATAGCTATAAATGCCTGCATTAAAAAAGAAAGATCTCTAACATCAACGTCATGGGTTCAAATCCCCGTACCAGTGACCAAAAACCTAAATAAAATAAAATAAAAAAGAAAGATCTCAAATCAATAATCTAACTTTACACCTTAAAGAGCTAGAAAAAAAGAAGAGCAAACAAAACCCAAAGCAAGGCAAAAACAGGAAATAATAAAGTAATAAAAAAGGCTAGAATGAAAATAAATGAACTAGAGAATAGAAAAACTTGTAACAAAAAAAATCAACAAAATAATAGCAAACAAAATTCGGCAGTTTTTTTTTTTTTTTTAACAGAATTATACACTATTACCAAGGGGTGTTTATTCCAAAATGCAAGGGTTCAAAATATGAAAATCAATGTAATGCACCATATTAATACGACAAGGGAAAAAATTCAAATGACCATCTCAACAGATGCAGAAAAACCATTTGACAAAATTTAACATCCTTTCATGATTAAAAAAAAATACACTTAACAAATAGAAATAAGAGGGAATGTCCTCAAGCTCATTAAGGACACATGTATTAGTCCGTTTTGTGTTGCAATAACAGAAATACCTGAGACTGGGTAATTTATAAAGAACAGAGGTTTATTTGGCTTCCGATTCTGGGACAGCTGCATCTGGCGTGGTCCTCAGGCTGCTGCTACTCATGGTGGAAAGTGGCAGCAGCCGGTGGGTACAAGCAGATCACATGGAGAGGAAGCAAGAGAGAGAGAGAAGGTGCCAGGGTCCTTTTAAGCAATGAGCTCTCATGGGAACTAACAGAGCGAGAACTCACTCACTTCTCCTCCTCCCCCAGGGAGAGCACTAATCCATTCATGAGGGATCCGCCCCAGGACTCAGTTTCCAACACTGCCACACTGGAGACCAAATTTCCACATGAGTTTTGGCGGGGACAACACGTCCAAACTCTATCAACACCTATGAAGTACACATAGCTAACATCATATTTGATGAAAGACTGAGTGCTTTCCCCCAAAGATCAGAAACAAGACAAGAATGTCCACTCTTCCCATTTCTATTCAAAACTGTGCTGGAGGTTCTAGCCAAGATAACTAGGCAAGTGAAAGAAATAAAAGGCATCTACATTGGAAAGGAAGAAGCAACTCTATCTCTGTCTACAGATAACACGATCTTGTGTATGGAAAATCCTAAAGAATTCACTAAAAAGCTATTAGAGTCAAAATATAAGTTCAGCAAAATTGCAGGATGTAAGATAATATACAAAAATCAATTGAATTTCTATACACTAGAATTGAGTAATTGAAAATTGAATTAAGAAAACAATTCCATTCACAATAAAATTAAAAAGAATAAAATACTTAGGAACAAATTTAACAAAAAATGCAAAACTCATACACTGATTACTACAAAATATTGTTGAAAGCCATCCATGTGCAAGTCGTAGAACATGGAATATTAAGACAGCAATCCTCTTCAAATTGATCTGCAGACTCAGCACAAGTCCTCTTAAAATCCCAGCCAGTCACAAAAGGCCACACAGTGTATAACTCCAATTACATGAAATGTCCAGCATAGGCAAATCCATAGAGAAAAAAGGTAGATTAGTGGTTGCCAGGTGCTGGGGGGAGGGGGTCAGGGGGAGTTGCTGGTGGGAATAGAGTTCCCTCTTGGGGTGATGAAAATGTTCTAAAATTGGTGTTCATGGTTGCACAACTCTGTGAACACACTGAAAAACACTGCACTGTAAACTTTAAAGGGGTGAATTCATAGTATGTAAATTATACTTCAAAAAAATCTGTTGTACAAAAGAATGACATGTGAAAACTTTTCAATTCAATATTAGCTGCTAACTACCAAAGAGAGAATGGAATAAACATTATTGAAAATCCACTGTATGTTGTTAACTTGGTCTATGCAGAGAGAGATAATAATAGATGATGGATGGAAGGACAGATGGATGGATGGATAGAAGGTAGGTAGGTAGGTAGGTAGGTAGATTCTCATTTACTGCTTACATCAGTTCAATTCTGTATGCATTATTAGCTCTATTCTATAAGGAAGAAGTTAAATCTCAAAGAAATAAGGAAGTTGACCAAGGTAACAGCTAGTAAGAGGTGAGGCAGCATTCTTAACCAGTCTCCTTGATTCTGATACACATGCTTCCCCTACCACATATTTTTATATCTAACATGTTAATAAATTTCTTCTCTTGATCCAGTATGTCTTAAGGCTCATATTGCCCTCTCCACCACATACCATCTGCTCAAAAGAAATTTCCTAACCCCAGTTTGTTAACAAAATATGAAAGAAGCACAGGAAAGTATCGACTTCATGCAGATCACACAAGGATAATTGGTTCCCAGTATTTGTCACACCCCATAATGTTTGAAATCTTGGCATATAGATCTATGACAGTGGAGATAGTTTTATTTTGCAAAAGAACAAAAACAAAGTATTTAAATGGTTATATTCTTCCTAGATTTCAAAGCACTCTTTCATTTATCTTTTTTTTATTATTATACAATCTCATGAGATTGTTAAAATATTGTTATGATTTGACAGTAAAAAAAAAAATGTTTAAGGAATTGGCATGCTTTAGTTACTTTAATTACCAAAGGGCACACAGGTTGTAAGTGAAGAATCAGAACTCATGTCCACGTTGGGCAAATTTTTATTTTCTCCAATAAACAGACATAAATATGCCTTGAGGGAAGCAGGAATCTGAAGCTACAAGTTGAGAGTCAGGCCCAGAGACGTGGTTACCAGCGAGACATGCACTCAGTGGGTGCTGTTTCTCTGAGGGATGTACTTTACAAGTGCATAACAAGATATATTGCATTTAGGTGCAATGCACAGAGTACACAAACTCTCCCAGTCCCTCCCACTTCATGATGATAATGAATGGGAATGACGTTGCTCTAGTCTATGGGTAACCTTGAAGCCTAATTCTTTTTTTTTTTTTTTTTTTGTACCTGGCCAGTATGGGGATCCCAACCCATGACCTTGGGGTTATAAGGCTGAGCTCTAATCAATTGAGCTAACCAGCTGGCCCAAAGCCTGCCTAATTTTTTAACAGATTAATCACCTGCAGGCTTCTCTGCTTCAGCCATTGTTAGTTACTAAGCACTTTCAAGTACCACCCAGACATGGCTTTTCCTTCCAGCCAAAACAGGGACCAGATTTGCTCTTCTTCCTGAAATAGCTAAAATAAGGTAAATCATATAAAACAATGATTTTCAAGACTTTGGACATCGGGCAATGAAGAACAAAGAATCTTGAGAATTGGGAAAAAAATAAGGTGAGTCCTATGATTGCCCCAGGTCACTGCCAAAAGAGAGTTCCCAAGCTGTTGCTCAGAGTCAGGGGACACAGACAGCCTCCCTGAGCTGAGGACCAGAGGAAGGAGTGTGGAGTCAGGCAGCTAATCAAGCTAGTCAGCCAGCCAGAAGTCAGGCAGAGCGAGCAGTCAGAGCAGCTAGGGTTTTCCAGGCAGAGTACCAGAGAGCAGACTGCTGCACAGACAGAGAACTCTGGTATCTGCAGAGGAATCCCCTTGATCTGCAGCTGAGATATGTTCATGTGACAGGAAATGACTCGATGCCAGGTAAAGAACCTTAAAAGCAAGACATGAAAGATCAAACTTTTCCTAAGCAACTTAACCAAGTCCAAGCACACAGCTCAAAATATTTCAGATATAAATGGGAATACAAAAATATCTAGCACCCAACAAAGTAAAATTCACAATGTCTGGCATTAAAGAATTATGAGGCATGCAATGAAGTAGGGAAAAAATCAATAGAAACTGATCCAGAAATGACACAGTTCATAGAATTAGTAGCCAAAGATATTAAAACAGTTATTATAACCATAATCCTTATGTTCAGAAGCTAGAGGCCAAAGCAAACACCTTAAGTGGAGACTTGGAAGGGGTGTGTGTGTGTGTGTGTGTTTGTGTGTGACACAGAGAGAGAGAGAGAGAGAAGAAAACTGAACTTCTGGAGATGAGAAATAAAATGACTAAAAATGAGAAATATACTGGATGAAATTAATGGCAGATTAGACATCATGGAAGAAAAGATTAGTGAACTTGAAGACATGGCTATAGAAACTATTCAAAATGGAACACAGGGAAAAGACTGAAAACAAACAAACAACATCATTGAGCTGTAGGACAACGCCAAGCCATCTAATATATGTATACCCGGAGTCCCCAAAAGAGAAGAGAAAGTGGGGAGACTGAAAAACTAATTGAAGAAATAATGGACAAAAATTTTCTAAATTTGATAAGATAATAAACTCACACATCCAAGATGGACAATGAACTTAAAGCACAAGGAACATGAAGAAAAACTATAATCAAATCACTTAGAACTAGTGACAAAGAACACACACAAACATACATGTACCTGAAAAACACCCACATAATGAAAGGCCTTCAACAACTGCCAGGGATTGTTCACGATAATCTAATTAATTGTGTTGAAACGTCAGAGAATTTAATAACTGAAAAAACTTTAGTAGCCTGCAAACTGCTAATTTAGTGGATCTGTATTTTTAACAGATTAGATAATCCCTGTCTAAAATAAATCCTGTAAAGGAAAACCTTCTCTTTTATTTGCCAGGGCATGAAAAATTAGAGCAGTGTTTTTCAAATTTTAGTTTATACGGAGACCTACTATAATACATTTTGACTCGATGTTGTCAAGAATGAGGCCTAGGAAGTATTTCAGTAATTTTTTTTTTTTTTGTCTTTGTCTTTTTCGTGACCAGCACTCAGCCAGTGAGTGCACCGGCCATTCCTATATAGGATCAGAACCCGCGGCGGGAGCGTCGCCGCGCTCCCAGCGCCGCACTCTCCCGAGTGCGCCACGGGCTCGGCCCTTCAGTATTTTTTTTTTTTTTGAGAGAGCATTTATTGATCAAAATTAGAGAACCTCTACATTGAGGAGTATTTACAAGCAGAGGTTGTAAGGTGCCCACATGTATAGCTATGCAGTATATCAACTATTCTAATTGACACAGTAGCCAGAATGGAAGACCCTTAAACATTGCAGCCAGGCTTATAATATTGTATTTGCAGCCTTAGCTGGTGGATGAATGAAAAAACAAATGAATGAATGAATAAAAATTTGAACTGTATGTATACATCCTGAGATACATGCCCAGTTTCCAGTACATGGGACCTTGGAGTAAATTCACCCGGCTAGGGGCAGGGTTGAGCAGGAAGGGACAAACTGCAGTCTGGAAGATACAGAGATTCTCTTCCCATCTCCCAGATTCTTGGGATCCTTCAAAAGCTCAGGTCTGGGGAGTTGACTCTTCTCCCCTCTTTCCAAGGCTGAGGTAAAGCTGAGGGTAGGGAAAAAACAGGGATCGACAAGCTTCTGAGGAATCTGGCTCCAGGCCAAAAACCTCTGTGTGATTTTTGAGGCCCAGCCTCAGGCATTTACAGAGGCCTTTTACCTGCAAGCCTCTCAGGGGCGCTGCCCTCCCAAGCCAGCCTGGGGTGCTACTGGGCATGGTAGCCTCTGAAGGAAGACGAGCGAGACAGCAGGTCCCTCAGGGCCGTGCCATCTGCACCTTTGCATTCTTAGCCCTGGTGGCTTCGTCCCTAGGTCTCTGTTTGAGGCCTTGGACAGAGGCCTTCTTCAGGTGCCTCAGGACAGGAAGCCTTGAAAACACCTTTCCCCACTTCACCTCAGTACCCAGGACTTTTCCACTCCCCAAGGAATGACATGAAAGCACCTGTCTCCTCACCCCCACCGCCACCCCAAGGTCCCTAATTCTTTGGGATTCTTTTGTTTGAGGTGCCCCCTACACCTGTGCTGATCCACCTGACGTTCTTCCTGCGTGCTGTGCCATGGGAAAAATGGAACGGGGCAGCCGCACTTTCTCCAGTTTTAGGCTCTTGCTTATATTATTGCGGCGAGTGATTAAACGCTTAACTCTTTCATCTTTGGCTTGTTGCTTTAATTGGCTACTCCAACACCTGGCAGCCTAGCTCTCTATTCCAGCTCATCTGAGCTCCTGATAGTTCCCAAGAGCTAAATAATAATGCAGTTAACCCTTCAACAGCATGAGTTTGAACTCCACAGGTCCACTTACACGCAGAGTTTTCCCAATAAACATACGTACAGTTCTGTAAATGTATTTTCTCTTCCTTATGATTTTCTTAATAACATTTTCTTCTCCGTAGCTTACTTTATTGTAACAATGCAGTTTATAATATATATAACACAGAAAATATTTGTTAATCGACAATTTATTTTATTGGTAAGGCTTCCAGTCAACAGTACAGAATCAGTAGTTAAGTTTTGGGCGAGTCAAAAGTCATACACAAATTTTCGACTGTGCAGGGGGTTGGCACCCCTAACCCCATGTTGTTCAGGAGTAAACTGTACTGACATTGCAGGGAAATTGAAAAGTGTAAGCCCCATATTCTGTAATTCAGCCTTGGCTAATATCTGTAGCAGAAGCCTGAGGAAATAAGGCTTCATTAGTAATTTCACACTGTGAAGTTTGGGGCTAATAAGACTCTCAGGCCCAAAGGTTTCCTACTTGTACACCAGAAGGGAACATGTGTTTTAATAAATCTCTCTTGTATTTGTGAATTTGCTTATTTAAAAAGTCTTATAAGTGTCTAAAATTAAATCAAGTTTACATATGTATTTATTATTTTTTCCTTTAATACACTGCTGAATTTGGTTTGCTGATATTCTGTTCATAACGTTCACCTCTCTATTAAGAGACTATTGGACTGTAGTTTCCTTTTTCTTTATTTTAGGATAATTTAAACAATATGGGAATTGGCTGGTGCCCTACCGTCCCCACCCTTCTCGACGGCCTGCCTGCCTGCCAGATTTGGGGTATGACTACCCAGCCCCACATGGGCATAAACCAATTTCTTGCAATGAATCTGTTAATGTAGATCTCCCACCGGTCCTGTCTGTCTGGCAGACCCCGATCAACATACTTGTTCTCTTTTAACATTTGTTCCTCGCCCTGCATTTCTCAAGGCTGCTTTGTTTTCCTAGCCTGTCGAGATGAATGCTGAATTCAGATATTCCAAAATGGGCCGGGGAATGAGAACGTTCTGCAGCTACAGAGGAAGACAGACAGACAGACAGACAGACAGACAGACAGACAGACCAAGGCATGCTGCGCTTGGGCTCGAGGGCAGGCGGGGTGCACTCGCTTGCTGCGCTTGGCCCTGAGGGGAGCCACTTGGCCAGCGGCGGAGGCCGTGCTCCAGTGCTCCATGCTCCGTTTTCTGTGCTCCACGCTCCGGGCTCCGGGCTCCGTGCTTCTTTGTGCTCCGTGCTCCAGTCTCCGTGCTCCCGGCTCCAGGCTCCGGGCTCTGTGCTCCGGGTTCAGTACTCCGTGTTCCGGGCTCCATGCTCCATGTTCCGGGCTCCACGCTCCACGCTCGGGGCTCTATGCTCCATGCTCCCAGCTCCGTGCTTTGGTCTCCAGGCTCCGTGCTCCATGGTCCGGGCTCTGGGCTCAGGGCTCCGTGTTCCTGGCTCCAGACTCTGGGCTCCAGGCTCCAGACTCTGCGCTCCGTGCTCTGCGCTCCAGGCTCCGGGCTCTGGGCTCCAGTCTCTGTGTTCCTGGCTCCAGACACCGGGCTCTGGGCTCTGGGCTCTGGACTCCATGCTCCATGCTCCAGGCTCGGTGATTTGGGCTCCGGGCTCTGGGCTCCGTGCTCCAGGTTCAGTGCTCTGGGCTCCAGGCTCCGGGCTCCAGGCTCCATGTTCCTGGCTCCGGACTCTGCGCTCTGTGCTCCGGGCTCCAGACTCTGGGATCCGGGATCCGTGTTCCTGGATCCAGACTCTGTGCTCCATGCTCTGTGCTTCGGGCTCCTGGCTCCGGGCTCTGTGCTCCTAGCTCCATGCTCTGTACTCCCGGCTCTGAGCTCTGTGCTTCGTGCTCTGAGCACCAGGCTCCATGCTCCAGGCTCCAGGCTCCAGGCTCTGTGCTCCTGGCTCCAGACTCCAGGCTCCGGGCTCCGGGCTCTGGGCTCCGGGCTCTGTGTTACTGGCTCCGGACTCTGGGCTCCGTGCTCCTGGCTCCAAACTCCAGGCTCCGGGCTCTGTGCTCCAGGTTCAGTGCTCAATACTCCGTGCTCTGTGCTCCAGGCTCCGGACTCCATGCTCCACGCTCTGGGCTCCATGCTCCATGCTCCCAGCTCCGCACTTCGTGCTCCGGTCTCCGGGCTCCGTGCTCTGTGCTCCATGCTCCTGGCTCTGGGCTCCAGGCTCTGTGCTCTGTGCTACGTGCTCCAGGTTCTGTGCTTTGAGCTCCACGCTCCATGCTCCATGCTCCAGGCTCCATACTCCGGGCTCCATGCTCCAGGCTCTGGGCTCCGGGCTCCGGACTCTGGGCTCCATGCTCCACATTCCTGGCTCCAGGATCTGTGCTCCGTGCTCCAGGCTCCATGCTTTGTGCTTCTTCGTGCTCTGTGCTCTGAGCTCGGAGCTCCATGCTCCATGCTCCAGGCACTGTGCTCTGTGTTCCGCACTCCGGGCTCTGGGCTCGGGCTCCATGTTCCTGGCTCTGGACTCCAGGCTCCGGGCTCTGCTCCGGGTTCAGTGCTCCATGCTCTGGGCTCCGTGCTCCGGGTCTGGGCTATTGGCTTTGTGCTCCATGCTCCAGGCATCTTTGCTGCATGCTCTGGGCTCCAGACTCTTTGCTCCCAGATCAGGGCTCCAGACTCTGTGCTCTGCACTCTGGGCTCCATGCTCCATGCTCCCAGCTCGGGGCTTCATGCTCCGTTCTCCGGGCTCTGTGCTCCAGGCTCTGGGCTTGGTGCTCCAGGTTCAGTGCTTCATGCTCCTGGCTCTGGGCTCCATGCTCCCAGCTCCATGCTCTGTGCTGCACACTCCAGGCTATGTGCTTCTGGCTCCGGTCTCCTGTCTCTGTGCTCCATTCTCCTGGCTGCTTGCACCGTGCTCCAGGCTCCAGGCTTTGTGCTCCAGGCTCCGTGCTCCACACTCCAGGCTCCAGACTCTGTGCTCCCGGCTCTGGGCTCCATGCTGCATGCTACATGCTCCAGGCTCTATGCTCCCAGCTTCATGCTCTGTGCTCCGGGCTCCGGGCTCTGTGATCCGGACTCCGGGCTCTGTGATCCATGCTCCGTGCTAAATGCTGCATGCTGCGTGCTCCATGATCCAGACTCCGGGCTCCAGGCTCCAGGCTCCGGGCTCTGTGCTCCAGGCTCTGGGCTCTGTGCTCCCGGCTCCAGGCTCTGGGCTCTGGGCTCCATGCTCCATGCTCTGTGCTGCATGCTCTGTGCTCCAGAATCCATACTCCGGGCTCCGGGCTCTGTGCTCCGGGCTCAGTGCTCCATGCTGCATGCTCCGTGCTCCAGGCTCCAGGCTCAGAACTCCATGCTCTGTGCTCTGTGCTCCGAGTTCCGGGGTCCAAGCTGCATGCTCCATGCTCTGGGCTGCGTGCTCTGGGCTCCTTTCACCGTACTCCAGGCTACGGGCACAATGTTCCTGGCTCGGGACTCCATGCTCCATGTTCCAAGCTCCGTGCTCCGGTCTCCAGGCTCCGTGTTTCTGGCTCCGTGCTCCCCACTTTGCATTCCATTCTCCTGGCTATGTGCACCATGACCCCGGCTCTGGGATCTGGGCTCCCAGCTCCGTGCTCTGTGCTCTGGCCTCCAGATTACGTGCTTCCGGCTCAGGTCGCCTGGTTTCACTGGTTTAAACTGGATTAAATGGATAAAATCGGACTGTACTGGTGTAAACTGGTTTAAACCGGATAAAACTGGACTGAACCGGTTTAGACCGGTTTAAACCAGATAAAACCGGACTGAACCAGTTTAAACCGGTTTAAACCGGATAAAACTGGACTGAACCGGTTTAAACCGGTTTAAACCGGATAAAACCAGATTGAACCGGTTTAATACAGTTTCAACCGGATATAACCGGTTTAAACCGGATAAAACTGGATTGAATCAGTTTAAACCCTTTTGAACCGGATAAAAACGAATTGAACCAGTTTAAACCGGTTTAAACCGGATAAAACCGGATTGAACCAGATTAAAGTGGTTTAAAACGGATAAAACCAGATTGAACCGGTTTAAACCGGATAAAACCGCATTGCACCGGCTTAAACCGGTTTAAACTGGATAAAACGGGACTGAACCGGTTTAATCCGTATAAAATCGGATTGAACTGGTTTAAACCGGTTTACACCAGATAAAACCGGATTGAACTGGCTTAAACCGGTTTAAACCGGATAAAACAGGATTGAACCAGTTTAAAACGGTTTAAACCGGATAAAACCAGATTGAACCGGTTGAAAACGAATAAACCCGGATTGAACTGGTTTAAACCGGATAAAACCGGTTCGAACCGGGTTAAACCGGTTTAAACCGGATACAACCGGATCGAACCGGTTTAAACCGGTTTGAGCGGGAAAAAAACAGATCGAACCGGTTTAAACCGGTTTAAAGTGGTTAAAACTGGATCGAACCAGCTTAAACCGGTTTAAACCGGATAAAACCGGAATGAACCACTTTAAAAAGGTTTAAACCAGATAGAACCGCATAGAACCGGTTTCAACCGGTTTCAAACGGATTGAAACGGATAGAACCAGTTTAAACCAGATAAACCCGGATTGAAATGGTTTAAAATGGTTTAAACAGGATAGAACTGGATAGAACCGGTTCAAACCGGTTTAAACAGGATAGAACCGGATAGAATCGGTTTAAACCAGATAATACCGGATTGAACCGGTTTAAACCGGTTTAAACCGGATAAAACCGGATTGAACCGGATTAAACCGGATAAAACCGGATTGAACCGGTTTAAACTGGATAAAACCGGACTGAACCGGCTTAAACCGGTTTAGGCCGGATAAAACCAGATTGAACCGGTTTAAACCGCATAAAACCGGATTGAACCGGCATAAACTGGTTTAAACCGGATAAAACCTGATTGAACCGGTTTAAACCGGTTTCAACAGGATAGAACCAGATAGAACCGGTTTAAACTGGATAAAACCGGATTGAACTGGCTTAAACCGGTTTAGGCCGGATAAAACCAGATTGAACCGGTTTAAACCGGATAAAACCGGATTGAACTGGCTTAAACCGGTTTAAACTGGATAAAACCGGAATGAACCAGTTTAAGCCGGATAAAAACGTATTGAAACGGTATAAACCGGTTTCAACCGGATAAAACCAGACTGAACCGGTTTAAACTGGATAAAACCGGATTGAACCGGTTTAAACCGGATTCATTTGGATAGAACCGGATAGAACCGGTTTAAACCATATAAAACCGGATTGAACCGGTTTAAACCAGTTTAAACCGGATAGAACCGGTTTCACCCGGATAAAACCGGATTGATCCGGTTTAAACCGGTTTAAACCGGATAAAACCGGATTGAACTGGATTAAACCGGTTTAAAACGGATAAAACCGGTTTAAACCGGATAAAACCAAATTGAACCAGTTTAAACGGGATAAAAGCAGATTGAACCGGTTTAAAACGGATAAAACCGGATTGAAACAGTTTAAACCGGTGTAAACCACATAGAAACAGATAGAACCGGTTTGAACCGGATAAAACCGGATCGAACCGGTTTAAACCGGTTTAAACAGGTTAAAACCGGATCGAACCGGCTTAAACCAGTTTAAACCGGATAAAACAAGATTGAACCGGTTTAATACACTTTCAACCAGATAGAACTGGATAGAACCAGTTTAAACAGATAAAACCGTATTGAACCGGTTTAAACCGGTTTAAACAAGATAAAATCGGAGTGAACCAGTTTAAACCGGATAAAACCAGATTGAACCGGTTTAAACCGGATAAAACCGGATCGAACCGGCTTAAACCGGTTTAAACCGGATAAAACCGGATCGAACCGGTTTAAACCAGATTAAACCAGATTGAACCAGATAGAACCGGTATAAACCGGATAAAAGCAGATTGAACCGGTTTAAGCCGGTTTAAACCGGAGAAAACCGGATGGAACCGGCTTAAACCGGTTTAAACCGGAGAAAACCGGATTGAACCGGTTGAAACCGGTTTAAACCGGATATAAACGGATTGAAGCAGTTTAAACCGGTTTAAAACTGATAAAACCGGAATGAACCGGCCTAAACATGTTTAAACCGGATAGGACCGGTTTAAACCGGATAAAACCGATTGAACCGGTTTAAACCGGTTTAAACCGGATAAAATCGGATTGAACCGGTTTTAACCGGAGAAAACCGGATTGAACTGGTTTGTACCGTTTTAAACCGGATAAAACCAGTTTAAACGGGATAAAACCAAATTGAACCAGTTTAAACAGGATAATACCAGATTGAACCGGTTTAAGCCGGATAAAACCGGATAAAACCGGATTGAAGCGGTTTAAACCGGATAGAACCGGTTTAAACCGGATAAAACCGGATTGAATCAGTTTAAACCGGTTTAAACCGGATAAAACTGGGTTGAATCGGTTTAAACCGGATGAAATCGGATTGAACAGGTTTAAACCGGTTTAAACCGTATAGAACCGGGTAAAACCGGTTGAAACCGGATAAAACAAGATTGAACCGGTTTAATACAGTTTCAACCAGATAGAACCGGATAGAACCAGTTTAAACCGGTTTAAACAAGATAAAATCGGATTGAACCAGTTTAAACTGGATAAAACCAAATTGAACCGGTTTAAACCGGATAAAACCGGATCGAACCGGTTTAAACCGGATAAAACCGGATCGAACCAGTTTAAACCGGATTAAACCAGATTGAACCGGTTTAAACGGATAAAACCGGATAGAACCGGTTTAAACCGGATCAAACCGGATTGAACAGGTTTAAACCGGTTTAAATAGGATAGAACTGGATAGAACCGGTTTAAACTGGTTTAAACAGTATAGAAATGGATAGAACTGGTTTAAACCGTATAAACTCGGTTTCAACCAGTTTAAAGCGGTTTAAACCGGATACAACCAGATTGAACCGGTTTAAACCGGATAAAACTGGATTGAATCAGTTTAAACCCTTTTAAACCGGATAAAAACGAATTGAACCAGTTTAAACCGGTTTAAACCGGATAAAACCGGATTGAACCAGTTCAAACTGGTTTAAAACGGATAAAACCGGATTGAACCGGTTTAAACCAGTTTCAACAGGATAGAACCAGATAGAACTGGTTTAAACTGGATAAAACCGGATCGAACCGGCTTAAACCGGTTTAAACCGGATAAAACCAGATTGAACCGGTTTAATACAGTTTCAACCGGATATAACCGGTTTAAACCGGATAAAACTGGATTGAATCAGTTTAAACCCTTTTGAACCGGATAAAAACGAATTGAACCAGTTTAAACCGGTTTCAACCGGATAAAACCGGATTGAACCAGTTTAAAGCGGTTTAAAACGGATAAAACCAGATTGAACCGGTTTAAACCGGATAAAACCGCATTGCACCGGCTTAAACCGGTTTAAACTGGATAAAACCGGACTGAACCGGTTTAATCCGTATAAAATCGGATTGAACTGGTTTAAACCGGTTTACACCAGATAAAACCGGATTGAACCGGTTTAAACCGGTTTAAACCGGATAAAACAGGATTGAACCGGTTTAAAACGGTTTAAACCGGATAAAACCAGATTGAACCGGTTGAAAACGAATAAACCCGGATTGAACTGGTTTAAACCGGATAAAACCGGATCGAACCGGGTTAAACCGGTTTAAACCGGATACAACCGGATCGAACCGGTTTAAACCGGTTTGAGCGGGAAAAAAACAGATCGAACCGGTTTAAACCGGTTTAAAGTGGTTAAAACTGGATCGAACCAGCTTAAACCGGTTTAAACCGGATAAAACCGGAATGAACCACTTTAAACAGGTTTAAACCAGATAGAACCGCAGAGAACCGGTTTCAACCGGTTTCAAACGGATTGAAACGGATAGAACCAGTTTAAACCAGATAAACCCGGATTGAAATGGTTTAAAATGGTTTAAACAGGATAGAACTGGATAGAACCGGTTCAAACCGGTTTAAACAGGATAGAACCGGATAGAATCGGTTTAAACCAGATAATACCGGATTGAACCGGTTTAAACCGGTTTAAACCGGATAAAACCGGATTGAACCGGATTAAACCGGATAAAACCGGATAGAACCGGTTTAAACTGGATAAAACCGGATTGAACTGGCTTAAACCGGTTTAGGCCGGATAAAACCAGATTGAACCGGTTTAAACCGGATAAAATCGGATTGAACTGGCTTAAACCGGTTTAAACTGGATAAAACCTGATTGAAACGGTATAAGCCGGATAAAAACGTATTGAAACGGTATAAACCGGTTTCAACCGGATAAAACCAGACTGAACCGGTTTAAACTGGATAAAACCGGATTGAACCGGTTTAAACCGGATTCATTTGGATAGAACCGGATAGAACCGGTTTAAACCGTATAAAACCGGATTGAACCGGTTTAAACCAGTTTAAACCGGATAGAACCGGTTTCACCCGGATAAAACCGGATTGATCCGGTTTAAACCGGTTTAAACCGGATAAAACCGGATTGAACTGGATTAAACCGGTTTAAAACGGATAAAACCGGTTTAAACCGGATAAAACCAAATTGAACCAGTTTAAAAGGGATAAAAGCAGATTGAACCGGTTTAAAACGGATAAAACCGGATTGAAACACTTTAAACCGGTGGAAACCACATAGAAACAGATAGAACCGGTTTGAACCGGATAAAACCGGATCGAACCGGCTTAAACCAGTTTAAACCGGATAAAACAAGATTGAACCGGTTTAATACACTTTCAACCAGATAGAACTGGATAGAACCAGTTTAAACAGATAAAACCGGATTGAAGCGGTTTAAACTGGTTTAAACAAGATAAAATCGGAGTGAACCAGTTTAAACCGGATAAAACCGGATCGAACCGGTTTAAACCGGATTAAACCAGATTGAACCGGTTTAAACGGATAAAACCGGATAGAACCGGTATAAACCGGATCAAACCGGATTGAACTGGTTTAAACCAGTTTAAATAGGATAGAACCGGATACAACCGGTTTAAACTGGTTTAAACAGGATAGAAATGGATAGAACCGGTTTAAACCGTGTAAAACTGGATTCAACCAGTTTAAAGCGGTTTAAACCGGATACAACCAGATTGAACCGGTTTAAACCGGATAAAACTGGATTGAATCAGTTTAAACCCTTTTAAACCGGATAAAAACGGATTGAACCAGTTTAAACCGTTTTAAACCGGATAAATTCGGATTGAACCAGTTTAAAGCGGTTTAAAACGGATAAAACCAGATTGAACCGGTTAAAACCGGATAAAACCGGATTGAACCGGCTTAAACCGGTTTAAAGTGGATAAAACCGGACTGAACCGGTTTAAACCGGATAAAACCAGATTGAACCGGTTAAAACAGGATAAAACCGGATTGAACCGGTTTAAACTGGTTTAAACCGGATAAAACCGGAATGAACCACTTTAAACAGGTTTAAACCAGATAGAACCGGATTGAACCGGTTTAAACCGGTTTCAACAGGATAGAACCAGATAGAACCGGTTTAAACTGGATAAAACTGGATTGAACCGTCTTAAACCGTTTTAAACTGGATAAAACCGGATTGAACCGGTTCAAACCGGTTTAAACCGGATAAAACCGGAATGAACCAGTTTAAGCCGGATAAAAACATATTGAACCAGTTTAAACCGGTTTCAACCGGATAAAACCAGACTGAACCGGTTTAAACTGGATAAAACCGGATTGAACCGGTTTAATACGGTTTCAACCGGATAGAACCAGATTAAACCGGATAAAACCGGATTGAAACGGTTTAAACCGGTTTCAACTGGATAGAACCGGATAGAACCGGTTTAAACCGGATAAAACCGGATTGAACTGGTTTAAATCAGTTTAAATTGGATAGAACCGGTTTAACCCGGAAAAAACCGGATTGATCCGGTTTACACCGGTTTAAACCGGATAAAACCGGATTGAACTTGATTAAACCGGTTGAAACCGGATAAAACCAAATTGAACCAGCTTAAACCGGATAAAACCAGATTGAACCGGTTTAAAACGGATAAAACCGGATTGTACCAGTTTAAACTGGTTTAAACCAGATAGAAACAGATAGAAACGGTTTGAACCGGATAAAACCGGATCGAACCGGTTTAAACCGGTTAAAACCGGATTGAACCGGTTTAAACCGGATAAAACCAGATTGAACCGGTTTAAACCGGATAAAACCGGATCAAACCGGCTTAAACCGGTTTAAACCGGATAAAACCGGATCGAACCGCTTTAAACCGGATTAAACCAGATTGAACCGGTTTAAATGGATAAAACCGGATAGAACCGGTTTAAACCGGATCAAACCGGATTGGACTTGTTTAAACTGGTTTAAACAGGATAGAAATGGATAGAACCAGTTTAAACCGGATAAAACCGGATTCAACCAGTTTAAAGCGGTTTAAACCGGATACAACCAGATTGAACCGGTTTAAATCGGATAAAACTGGATTGAACCAGTTTAAACCCTTTTAGCCCGGATAAAAACCGATTGAACCAGTTTAAACCGGTTTAAACCGGATAAAACCGGATTAAACCAGTTTAAAGCGGTTTAAAACGGATAAAACCAGATTGAACCGGTTTAAACCGGATTGAACTGGCTTAAACCGGTTTAAACTGGATAAAACCGGACTGAACCAGTTTAAACCGTATAAAACCGGATTGAACCGGTTTAAACCGGTTCAAACCGGATAAAACCGGATTGAACCGGTTTAAACCGGTTTCAACCGGATAAAATCGGATTGAACCGGTTTAAAACGGTTTAAACCGGATAAAACCAGATTGAACCCGTTTAAAACGGATAAACCCGGATTGAACTGGTTTAAACAGGATAAAACCGGAGTAAACCGCTTTAAACCAAATAAAACCAGATTGAACTGGTTTTAACCGGATAAAACCGGATCGAACCGGCTTAAACCGGTTTAAACTGGATACACCCGGATCGAACCGGTTTAAACCGGTTTGAACTGCATAAAACCAGATAGAACCGGTTTAAACCGGGTTAAACTGGATAAGACTGGATAGAGCCGGTTTAAACCGAATAAAACCGGACTGAACCGGTTTAAACCAGTTTAAAATGGATAAAACCGGATTGAACCGTTTTAACCCGGATAAAACCGTATAGAACCGGTTTAAACTGGATATAACCGGATTGGACCGGTTTAAACCAGTTTAAAACGGATAAAAACGGATTGTACCTGTTTAAACTGGTTTAAAACGGATGAAATTGGATTGAACCGGTATAAACCAGTTTAAACCGGATAAAACCGGATTGAACCAGTTCAAACCAGTTTAAACTGGATAATACCGGATAGAACCAGTTTAAACTGGATAAAACCGGATTAATCCGGTTTAAACCGGTTTAAAACGGATAAAACCCCCTTGTTAGACTTTATCTAAGGAAATATGCAAATGAGGGACAAAGCTATAATCATAAAAATGTTCATTGCAAAATTATTCATAATCGCAAAAAAAAGCAACAATAAGTTTATGACAAATTAAATCATTATGCATCCACTGAGAGGACTATTACCCAGTCATTGAAAATTATGAAAAGCATTAGTCAGGTTACAAATGTTTATGATATTATAAGATGCAAATGTACATTATGATTGTAATCATGTTAGAATATTTATGCATTTGGACAAAGACTAGTGGGAAATAAACAAAAGTAAAAATGAATTAGGCTACTGGTCTCAGAGGTCATTAGTTTTTCCCTATTTTCCCAAACTTTGAATTTATTAATTTTATATTGCCTGATCTGCAGCATAATGAAGTTTGACATCAGTCGGTGCAAAGTTCCAGGATGACCCTGCCCCCTCTAAGACTGGACAATGTATTCAAAATGCTTAATGGTACACTCATACGATGGAATGCTATGCGGACAGTTTTCTAATGTTTTAGAAAAGTATATAATGGCAGGGAAAAATATTGGTGGCATATGGCTACATATATTACCCCAATTGTGTTTAGGTAGAAAGATGATCAATAGGCAGATATGACTGTTAGAATTTATACCAAAATTATTACCCCCGGTTGGTACAATTACAAATGAGTTTCAATTTCTTCTGTGCACTTTTCTGTAATTTCTAGACCTTCTCCAATGAATATATTTTATATTGTAATTATAAACTATAAAGGTTACTTTTAAACATAAAAAGCTGCATCTCTAGAGATCTATGTGACTAATATTAAATAAAAACCATGGGAGGCCATTGTTTTGGACTAAGTTCCTGCACTAGGTCCCAAAAGAACAGAGTGAAAACCAAAAAGGAGCCAGCTTGCCAAGCTCCAGTCACGGGCTGCGGTCTGGCCTTCCGAGAAGCAGGGAGAGAGACAACAGCCAATTTTGCTGAACAGGCCAGTTTAAATCTTCAACAGGTATAATAATGAAGTCTCCTCTGCTTTAATCCTTACACAAAAGAGATAGCCTGAAGTTACCTGAAGTCACTTAGAAATGACCAATCCATGTTTTGTTCTTTGTTTCTGCTCTCTTCAGCCTTTTCTGTCTATAAAGCCAACCCCCTCAGCTCAGCTCATTGGAACACTTATTCTATTTTATGGAATGACATCTTGCCTGATCCTAGAATCTCAATAAAGCCAATTGAGATCTTTAACTAAATTTGTCGTAATTTTGTCCTTTGACAGTCTTCACGGGCTTTGTCTTGTCTAGTCTTTTTGGTGGTGTTTAAAAAAGGCTGTGAGAATGAGATGGAAATCAAATCCAACAATCCCATTAGCTTTGGGATAGGAATCTTCCACAGCAGCATATCACTTTGCCCTTATAGGGCTTTTTGGGGACTCCTCCCCTCTTCCTTCCTTACAGATTGTGGATTATGTTCGTGCATCCATCCCCCTACCACACACCACACACCACACACCACAGAGGAATCCTACTCCACCACACATACCCAGTTGCAAGAATGGGCCTAACTGGTTTAGCTAATTCTAGTCAATAACATAGGAGGGGGATCTGCTGAAGGGCTTCAGGAAATGGCTTTTTTCTCAGAGAGTTACAAAGAGTCCTCTTCTCCTTTAGGGGTCATTATGTGTGCATTAAACTCCAGGGACTGCTGAATCCAGCTTCTTGATGGGACAGTCTGTGACAGCTGAGAGCTGGAAATAATCTGGAAATTTGATTTGCCTCTGAAACAATCAGTGCAGGCCCATTTTATCACCAAAACACTCAGCATAGGAGAGAATTCGTTTCTTATTCTTAAGCTACTCTGAGTCAGGGTGCAGTGGGATTCATCCTTAATGGCACAGCTCTGTTCTCAAGTTGTTGATGGTCCTGTGCTCATCGGATGGTTGAGATAGTGCAAAGTGGCTGCCACTCTGAATGACAATAGGGCCCTGCAAAAGCCTAGGGCAGAGCTGACTCACACCAGAACAGGTCAGCTGTTAGTTCTGCTCGGTGCTCCAAGTGCCCACTTACCTACAAAACTAGGATAGCATTTGTTGCAGATATCTTGAGGCACTTGTCACCAAGAATCCCAGAAATCTGTTCCAACATCTAGAATCTCCTGGAGTCTCTGAAATACAAGACTGTTACCAGGTGGCAGTTCCAGGTACTTTGTCTACCCACCAAAGAAAAATCTTTCACAGGACCATTGAAAGGAAAGGAAAAGAAGGACAGAGAAATTGAACATAATAGGGCTTTATTACAAGCAAAGGTACACACAGAAATAGTGCTTGGACATCTCTGCACAAGAGAAATGCACGCACCCCCGGAATCTTAGGAGGAGGATTTGTGTGTTGTTCTGGGAGGGGAGTATTTCCATATCTTAACTAAGGGGAGGAATATTTGGCCATTGGGGGGGAATCTAAAGTAACTAAGGCCTAATAGGCCAATGAGAGGTTGCATCAGCCTCTTGTCATGTGTCCCTGAGTTACTGAAGTTTCTGGTCTCCCTCTCAACTTTGATCCAGTCTGAATATTTCTGAGCAGCCTCCCTGGGGCACGTCCCCACTCTGTCCTGCTCAAGACCACTCCAAAGGAAGAGCTGTCTGAGTACAGTGCTCAGCATGGCTCATGGCACTCCTAGATCCAATCCCATATGATGGGTTAAATTAAGTTTGGCCTAAAGGTTTCTTCAGACATAGTGAGCTGTAACTTAACTTGATAGGCAAACAGACTGCAACCACTCTTTCAACAATATCTGAATCTCAGCCAATCACAGTCAGCCAAGTGTTCAAACCTTGTTCAAACGAGGCAAATGCTCAGCTGTTCCCAATCCAGCTGTTTCTGAACCTCACTTTCATTTTCTGTAAATTGCTTTTCTTTTTCTGTCTATAATAGCTGACCATGCAGCAGCCCTGGAGTTGCTCTGATATTCTGGTTCTGATAGCTGCCTGATTCATGAATTGTTTTTTGCTCAGTTAAATTCTGTTCAGTTTAACTTATCTAAAGTTTTTCTTTTTAACAGATGGGATCTGAAGTAGAGCTTCCAGCAACCTCCAGCATCTGGGGATTGTGGGTAAGTTCTCTCTTGGATTCTAAAGCTCCACAGATTTGTGTTGTGAGCCATCCAAGTTTTGTCTGAGAAAATGTTTATCTGGACTGGGTTAAAAAGTCACAACAGAAACTGGACTGGGCCCAGGATTTGAATGGATCCAGTAGCAAACTGGATTGGATTCAGTTAGAGGCCTCAGATGTCTGGCAATAAAGAGTGATTACTGCAAGGGGTACAAACTCTGGCTTTCAGAAACTCACAGCGATCTTGTGCTCTATCTTCTTTTAAGAAAGTAGTATAAGGGACTCATTTTCAGAAAAGACTTACCTGAGGGTGTTTTAACTGATTCAGGTCCAGCTCAAAAGTTGTTTGACTGGTCCAGCCCATTCCTGGAGGGTCTCTGAACAGACAGAGTTCTCCTTGTGATGGTAATTAGTTACTAGCCCCCATTGCTTTCTTCATTGCCTGGTATTTCTCCCTTCACAGGGCTTAAGCAGGCCTTTTTCATGGGCTTGTCCTGAGTCCCCAGACAAAGGAATTCCTTGCAAGGAGGTAATAAATTTTAGCTGTCATTCAGGAAGGTTGTGCACCGGGTAGTACTCAGCCAATGAGGAAGTGGGGGAAGGGACTTGCATACTAGGGAATAAATTACTTGCTACAGGCTTTTTCCGTGTGCCTGCCCTTTGGACACTCAAAACTTATAAGGCCATAATTAAAGTCTCGCTTTGCTGAACCTCATGTCTCTGTGTCCATCCTTTGGTGTTGGACAGGTGAGGGCATTTCTCACACTCTTCGTTTCTTTTTCTTGCTCACTTAGATAGGGAGAAAAATTTTGACTAAGTTGATCAAGGAGATCTCAGAGTCAACACCCAGATTTAACATAAAAATGGGATCCTTAATTTCTGAAGAACTGAGTAATCCACTTTTCATCTACACCTGCCCTTATGTGCGTAAGCATTAGGCCCCAGAAGCTGCAAATGCCTACAAATATGGCAAAATCTTACTAAAGATTATTTAAAACTATGGTGAGGCATTCCAAATGAACAACAGTGCACTTGAAAATGAGGCTTCTGAACTGGACTTATCCAAGGATGGCTACTGATGTGTAGACTTTCTAAAAAGATCTCAAAAAAGTATTGCCGCTTTTAAAAGGCTCTTTACAAAAGGCAAATAAGATGCTTAGCAAACTAAATGATAAGAAAAATGGAATCTTCTGACCTTGAGGCTTGGCTGCTATCTCGCCCTGAAGGCGAAAAGAAAGTTGGGTGAAGGCCCGTGGGTAAAGTGTGCTGCTGCTTTTCAGAGCCTTCCGTGCTGAGTCCAGGCATAGAGAAGGCTTTCTTTGCCCTTTCATTCATCCATCCTTAACTCGGCAATTTTAGCTAAGAAACAGAAGCTAAGTTAAAAAGACTGCCTGTTGAACTAAATCAGCCTCCAAAAAACACCTTTCTGTCATTTACCTGGCTATTTTGAAACAGTGTTGAAAAAGAAATTTCCATCTATAGGGGAAATTCCCATTTTTAGGGTGTCTGCTTCCCTGAACCAGGAAGAGGGAGAACCGAGTCACTGAAACTCTACTGTGGAAAAGGCATTGGTTTAGATTTACGTTACAAGTCCTTGTTTAAGGAGCTTTTCGGCCATCTTGTCTTGCTGGGTGTTCACTTACACCCTCCTTCCCTTTTTTGGGCAAACGTGATTTATGATGGCATTTAGGCCTGAAGTCTCAGCTCTGTGCTTTTCATATGTAAATTTTCTCCCTTGTTTTACCTAAGCCATTCCTTTGGAAATGAAAATGTAGGGCAAAAATTTTAGATGGTCATTAAAAATGGGATAAGTAAAGCAGACAGTGATGGGGTTAGAACAAAGACTAAATCTGCCAAAGGTTAGATAGGACAGAGGGACCACTGCTGGTCCCCCCAACATTGCAGGCCCCCACGCCAGTCTGCTCTATTTACCCCGGTTTGGAGAAATTTAAAAAGTCAGAAGGCAAAAATTATAATGAGGAAACTAGTGAACAATCACTTAGGGTGAAATTAGACAAGGTAAATCAATAAAGAGGGTCCCTTGACTTAACACCTTGTTATGGGATAAAAGTTTATAGATGAACTTGTCACAGTTTCAAAATTCTTTTTCAGTAACTTTAAAACTTGAAGTTATGCTAAATTAAGTAATAGACACTCGTTAAATGTCTGAGTCATTTCTAAGTAAGTTAAAATACTGAAATATTAATTGCTAAGCATAGGATTAGTGTATATATTTCAACATCTTGTTTTTACACGGTATAGCAAACCTAAATATATTTAAATCTGTTAATAAACATGGAAAAATTCTCTTATACTTAAACATGTTTCTAAAAATTATGAAATGGTTCTCATCTACAAAATGCTGATATAAAATTGTTCAAGTGAGTTCTGGTCAAGATGGTGGAACAGACAGTCCCCAGCGTCACTCTCTCCCACAAATCAACCAATTTACAACTATAAAAATGTAACATCAGCCAAGCTGGGGCTGTTAGAGCTCAGGGGAAGAGGAGGAGAGACCTACGGAGTTCACGAAGGGGGAGAAACCACAATGAGAGAAAGAAAAAGCTGCTCGGAGCATTTTGGGCTGTGGCTGCTTTAAGGATGGAACTGCTGAGCACATGAAGGAGGAGCCAGCAGGAGCCAGCAGAAGCTGCAGCTGTGCCCTTCGGATGGAGTTGCTTGGAGGTGGCAGGGGAGAAGAGGGCCTTGGTGGCCCCCAGGATAGCAAGACCACTAATAGGGTTCCTGTGGACCCACGCAGGAGCAAGGACCCAGAACAGTTGAAAAAGGGGAGCCATTCAGAGGCCGGTGAGTCATTGCAAGGGACCACAGCAGGGCCCATCCCATGGGAAGTGTTTCAAGTATGGGCGGTGGGGGAGACAGGCCCACTGGGAGAACACTGGGACACAGCAAGGACAGCCAATCCTTGCCGCCATCAGCACAGGACCACTCAGAGGGGACTGGTCAGGAATGCAGAATTACATGGGGTGTAGTTTGATGAAAAAACTCAGGCCCAGATCAGAGTTTCTACACAACCCAGGTGCACTGGGTCTCTGGAGAGCCGGAAGTACCTATAAGGTCAACCATTAAACACTGAGCTGCACAAAAAGCCTTCCCTAGGGAAACAGCAGCAAAGCAGGAATTTAGCTCAACCACACAGTTCAAGTACTGGTTCCCACAGGAAGTTCCCCCTTTTTAGAAGTAAGCAAAGGACAAAAAATTAGTTCCAGCACTGGCCCACCACCAGTGCCTCCAGACCCTCCAGGGAACCTGAGGCTTGGAGCCAGGGACTGGAACCCACTCCCATATCCAGGCACACAGCCAGCATCTTGGACAGCCCTGCCCAGAGGCCCGGGGCATGAAGCCAGGGACCAGAACCCTGCCCACAACCAGGCACACCACCAGCACCTAGGAGCATGCCAAAAACATCACCTCCATGTGGATGGCCCATCACAGCCACCACAGTAACCACAGATGCCACAAAAGTGGCTGGATGTCACAACCACCACGCAGATGGTCTGCCAGTCACTGGAGTGCAGTGACACAAAGAGAGTCACCAGCAGAGACCAAAGAAAAGAAGAGGACGTCTCTCTCCACAAAGCCCATTCCAGAGTGACAGAAGAAGCATCTGCTCTATGATAATATTGGGGGACCTGATCAAACCTCTCCGCATTGGACAGATCATCTAGGCAACAAATCAAGAGTAACCATTACTCTTTCAGAAGGAGAGAAGAAATCAAGGGTAATTAGATGGGGGAGGGGGGAGGGAGAGGGGTACAGGGAGAGAATGGACAAGGAGCATAAAGAATATGTACAATTTGTAACAATATACATACTAGTAATATTGATTTGATCAACATATGTCAACATTGAATCCCAAAAATATGTATAATCAATTATGATTCAATAATAAAAAAGGAAATTACAAAAAGAGAAACAAATATTTTCTTTTCTCTTTCTTTTCTTTTCTTTTTTCTTTTTCTTTTTCTTTTTGGCAGCTGAGCAGTACAGGCACTACAGTGACCCGAACCCATGGCCTTTGTGTTATAAGGCTGTGCTCTAACCAACTGAGCTAATGGGCCAGCCCCCAAGAGAACCAAATATAAATTCTGTATTTAAAAGTACAATAACTGAAATTAAAAATTCACTAAAGGAGTTCAACAGTCAATTTAAGCTGATGTAAAGAGAATCAGCAAACTTGAAAAAAAGCTAGTTGAGATTATCCAGTCTGGTAAAATAACGAATAAATAAAGAAGAAAATAAAAAGATGAACAGAAATTTTAAAAAGATGGAGAATAAACAGAGCTTCAAAGATCTGTGGGACACCATCAAATATACCAATATAGGCACGATGGGAAAGAAGAAAAGAGGAGAAAGAAGGAGCAGAAAGAATATTTGAAAAAATAGTGGCTGAACAAATTCACAAATCTGATGACCTAATATTAATCTAGATATTGAAAAAGCTCAACAAACTCCAAGTAGGATAAACTCAGTAAGATTTACACCTGTGGGCCGGCCAGTCAGCTCACTTGTTTAGAGCATGGTGCTGATAACACCAAGGTCAAGGGTTCAGAGCCCTATACTAGCCAGCTGCCAAAACAACAACAACAAAAAAAACATTCAAACTTAGAAACATTAAAGTCAAAGTGTTGAAAGACAAAAGAAAAGGAGACTCTTGAAAGCAGTAAGGGAAAAGTGATTCATCATTTGCAATAGATCTTCACAAGATTAACAATGGATTGCTCATCAGAAGCCATGGAGTCCAGAAGGCAGTGGAATGACATATTCAAAACGCTGAGTTTAAATGACTGTCAACAAATACTTCTCTACCCAGCAGAACTATTCTTCAAAAACAAAGGAGAAATTAAGACATTCCTAGGAAAACAAAAAATAAGTGAATTCATTACTAGCAGACCTACTCTATAAAAAACACCAAAGGGATTCCTTCAGGCTGAAATGAAAGGGCACGAGTAATTCAAATTCAAAGGAAGGAAGGTAGGGAGGTAGGAGGGAGGGATGGGTGGAGAAGGGAAGGAAGGAAGGATGGATTACTAAAGGTAATTCAAATCCACGTGAAAAAATAGAGAGTACTGGTGAAGGTAACTACATAGGTAAATACAAAAGGCAGCACAAATGCATTTTTCTTGTAAATATTTCCCCCTTCTATATGTTTTAAAAGACAACCTGCACAGTTGGAAAAAGTATTTGCAATTCATTTTTCTGATAAGTATCTACTATCTAAAACACATAAAGACTCTTGCAATGCTACAAGAAGACAAATAATCCAACTGAAAAATGGGCAAAGGATTTGAATAGAAATATCTCTAAAAAAGATATACAAGTGGACAATAGGCACCTGGAAAAAATGCTCAATATCATCAGTCATCAAGGAAATGCAAGCCAGAACCACCACTTCACACCCACTAGGATGACTACAAACAAGCAAACAAAAAAAGTGAAGTAAGAGCTGGTGAGGATGTGGATAAACTGAAACTTTCACACATTGCTAGTGGGAATGTAAAATGGTGCAGCCACTTGAAAAGCAGTTTTACAGTCACTCAAAAGTTAAACATAGGGCTGGTGGCCAGATAGCTCACTTGGGAGAGCGTGGTGCTTGCTGATAACACCAAGGTCAAGGGTTCAGATCCCCTTACAGGCCAGCTCCCCCCCCCCAAAAAAAATGTTAAACATAGAGTTACCATATGACCCAGCAATTCAACTCCTAGTACAGAATCAAAAGAAATGAAAACATATGTCCACACTTGCATACAAATATTCATAGAAGCATAATTCATAATAGCTAAAATGTGGAAATAACCCAACTGTTCTTCAACTGATGAATGGGTAAATAAAATGTGACATATCCATACGAGGAAATATTATTTGACAATAAAAAGAAATGAAGTACAAATCTCTTCAACAAGTGATGTTGGAAAAACTGAATATTCACATGCAAAAAATAAAATTGGACCCTTACCTTACCTCTTATACAAAGATTAATTAAAAATGGATTAAAGACCTAAACACAAGACCTGAAACTACAGAACTCCTTGAAGAAAACAGGGGAAAAGCTTCAAGACATTGACTTTGGCAATGGATTTTTTTTGGATACAACACCAAAAGCACAGGCAACAAAAGCAAAAATAGACAAATGGGACTACATCGAACTTAAAAAAATTCTGAACAGCAAAGGAAACAATCAACAGAATGAAAAGGCAACTTACAGACTGGGAGAAAATATTTGCAAACATATATCTGATATATTGTTAATATCCAAAATGTATAAAGAACTACAATAGTAACAACAACAACAATAAAACAAACGAGCTGATTAAAAAATGGGCAAAAGACTTCAGCAGACGTTTCTCCAAAGAAGACACACAAATGGCCAATGAGCACAAGAAAAAAAGCTCAGCATCCCTGATCATCAGGGAAATGCAAATCAAAACTATAATGAGATATCATCTCACAACTGTTAGGATGGCTAATACCAAACTGTTGAAAGACAACAAGTGTTGGTGAGGATGTGGAGAAATTGGAACCCTTGTGCATTGCTGCTAGGAATGTACAATGGTGTAGCCAGTATAGAAAGCAGTATGGAGATTCTTCAAAAAATTAAAAATAGAACTACCATATGATTCAGAAACCCCACTACTGGGTATATATTTAAAAGAATTGAAAAATAGAATCTTAAAGAAATATTAGCACACCCATGTTCATTGCAGCATATTCATAACACCCGAGATGTAGAAACAACGTGTGTCTATTAATGGGTGAATGGATAGAAAAAAATGTGGTATATACATGCAATGGAATATTATTCAGCCTTAAAAAAGAAGGAAATCCTTTCATGTGTCCCTGAGGACATTGTGCTAAGTGAAATAAGCCAGTCACAAAAAGTTTAATACTGCATGATTCCACTTATGTGAGGTATCAAAAGTAGTCACATACTTAGAAACAAAGTGAAAGGACCAGCCCATGGCTCACTCGGGAGAGCGTGGTGCTGACAACACCAAGTCAAGGGATAAGATCCCCTTACCGGTCATCTTTAAAAGAAAAAAAGAAAAGAAAGAAACAAAGTGGACTGGTGGTTGCCAGGGCCTGGGAGAATGATAAGGGGGTGTTGTTCAATGAGCGTAGAGTTTTTGTCTTTGTTTTGCAGGATGAAAAAGGATCTGTTGTGCAATCATCTAAATATAGATAACACTTAAAAATAGTTAAGAAGATAAATTTGATGCTATATATTTTTTACCACAATTGAAAATAATAATAAAAGGAATGAAGTATTGCTACTACAACATGAACAAAACTTGAAAACATTAGGCTAAGTGAAAAAAGCCAGACCCCCCTCCGAAAAAAAGACTACATATTATACGATTTTGTTTGAGTAAATGTCCAGAATAAAAAAATCTGCACAGACAGAAAGTACATGAGTGTTCGCACAGGGCTGGGGCACTGAACGGAAGTGGGAAGGGATTGCTAACGAGGGTGGGTTTTCTCTCTGGAGTTATGCAAGTGCCCTGAAATGTACTGTGGTAAAGACTGCTCAAGTCTGTATGCACAGACTCAACCAAAAACCATTGAATTTTATACTTTAAGTGGGTGAATTGTATGATATGTGAGTTACATCTCAATAAAGCTGTTATAAAAAAGAGAGAATTTGAGTGGCTGTACTAGTATCAGTCAAAACAATATTTAAGAAAAAAATTGTTACTGGAGACAAAGGACATTTTACAATGATAAAGGTTTTAGTGTTAATGTAACAGAATGGCATAATAATTATAACACATGCACACTAACAACAGAGCCCCCAAATACACATAGCTACACTGACAGAAATGAAGAGATAAATCAGCTGCTCAACAATAACAGTCTGAGACTCCCATACTTTGATTTCAATAATGAATAGGACAATTATAGTCTTCCAGGTGCACATGAAACATTTTCCAGGACAGACCATATGTCATGACATAAAACAAGCCTCAGTAAAATTGAAAAGGATTTCAATTATACAAAGTATATGGCCCAACTACAATGGAATGAAATTAGAAATTGGTAACAGAAGAATATTTGGAAAATTCACAAACATGTGGAAATAAAATGACATACTCTTAAATAGGCAATAAGTACAAGAACAAATCAAAAGGGATACCAGAAAATACTTTTAAATGAATGAAAACAAAAACACCACATACCAAAGTTTATGGGATGCAGCAAAAGCAGTGCTCAGAATAAGAAAAGTTATAGCTATAAATGCCTGCATTAAAAAAGAAAGATCTCTAACATCAACGTCATGGGTTCAAATCCCCGTACCAGTGACCAAAAACCTAAATAAAATAAAATAAAAAAGAAAGATCTCAAATCAATAATCTAACTTTACACCTTAAAGAGCTAGAAAAAAAGAAGAGCAAACAAAACCCAAAGCAAGGCAAAAACAGGAAATAATAAAGTAATAAAAAAGGCTAGAATGAAAATAAATGAACTAGAGAATAGAAAAACTTGTAACAAAAAAAATCAACAAAATAATAGCAAACAAAATTCGGCAGTTTTTTTTTTTTTTTTAACAGAATTATACACTATTACCAAGGGGTGTTTATTCCAAAATGCAAGGGTTCAAAATATGAAAATCAATGTAATGCACCATATTAATACGACAAGGGAAAAAATTCAAATGACCATCTCAACAGATGCAGAAAAACCATTTGACAAAATTTAACATCCTTTCATGATTAAAAAAAAATACACTTAACAAATAGAAATAAGAGGGAATGTCCTCAAGCTCATTAAGGACACATGTATTAGTCCGTTTTGTGTTGCAATAACAGAAATACCTGAGACTGGGTAATTTATAAAGAACAGAGGTTTATTTGGCTTCCGATTCTGGGACAGCTGCATCTGGCGTGGTCCTCAGGCTGCTGCTACTCATGGTGGAAAGTGGCAGCAGCCGGTGGGTACAAGCAGATCACATGGAGAGGAAGCAAGAGAGAGAGAGAAGGTGCCAGGGTCCTTTTAAGCAATGAGCTCTCATGGGAACTAACAGAGCGAGAACTCACTCACTTCTCCTCCTCCCCCAGGGAGAGCACTAATCCATTCATGAGGGATCCGCCCCAGGACTCAGTTTCCAACACTGCCACACTGGAGACCAAATTTCCACATGAGTTTTGGCGGGGACAACACGTCCAAACTCTATCAACACCTATGAAGTACACATAGCTAACATCATATTTGATGAAAGACTGAGTGCTTTCCCCCAAAGATCAGAAACAAGACAAGAATGTCCACTCTTCCCATTTCTATTCAAAACTGTGCTGGAGGTTCTAGCCAAGATAACTAGGCAAGTGAAAGAAATAAAAGGCATCTACATTGGAAAGGAAGAAGCAACTCTATCTCTGTCTACAGATAACACGATCTTGTGTATGGAAAATCCTAAAGAATTCACTAAAAAGCTATTAGAGTCAAAATATAAGTTCAGCAAAATTGCAGGATGTAAGATAATATACAAAAATCAATTGAATTTCTATACACTAGAATTGAGTAATTGAAAATTGAATTAAGAAAACAATTCCATTCACAATAAAATTAAAAAGAATAAAATACTTAGGAACAAATTTAACAAAAAATGCAAAACTCATACACTGATTACTACAAAATATTGTTGAAAGCCATCCATGTGCAAGTCGTAGAACATGGAATATTAAGACAGCAATCCTCTTCAAATTGATCTGCAGACTCAGCACAAGTCCTCTTAAAATCCCAGCCAGTCACAAAAGGCCACACAGTGTATAACTCCAATTACATGAAATGTCCAGCATAGGCAAATCCATAGAGAAAAAAGGTAGATTAGTGGTTGCCAGGTGCTGGGGGGAGGGGGTCAGGGGGAGTTGCTGGTGGGAATAGAGTTCCCTCTTGGGGTGATGAAAATGTTCTAAAATTGGTGTTCATGGTTGCACAACTCTGTGAACACACTGAAAAACACTGCACTGTAAACTTTAAAGGGGTGAATTCATAGTATGTAAATTATACTTCAAAAAAATCTGTTGTACAAAAGAATGACATGTGAAAACTTTTCAATTCAATATTAGCTGCTAACTACCAAAGAGAGAATGGAATAAACATTATTGAAAATCCACTGTATGTTGTTAACTTGGTCTATGCAGAGAGAGATAATAATAGATGATGGATGGAAGGACAGATGGATGGATGGATAGAAGGTAGGTAGGTAGGTAGGTAGGTAGATTCTCATTTACTGCTTACATCAGTTCAATTCTGTATGCATTATTAGCTCTATTCTATAAGGAAGAAGTTAAATCTCAAAGAAATAAGGAAGTTGACCAAGGTAACAGCTAGTAAGAGGTGAGGCAGCATTCTTAACCAGTCTCCTTGATTCTGATACACATGCTTCCCCTACCACATATTTTTATATCTAACATGTTAATAAATTTCTTCTCTTGATCCAGTATGTCTTAAGGCTCATATTGCCCTCTCCACCACATACCATCTGCTCAAAAGAAATTTCCTAACCCCAGTTTGTTAACAAAATATGAAAGAAGCACAGGAAAGTATCGACTTCATGCAGATCACACAAGGATAATTGGTTCCCAGTATTTGTCACACCCCATAATGTTTGAAATCTTGGCATATAGATCTATGACAGTGGAGATAGTTTTATTTTGCAAAAGAACAAAAACAAAGTATTTAAATGGTTATATTCTTCCTAGATTTCAAAGCACTCTTTCATTTATCTTTTTTTTATTATTATACAATCTCATGAGATTGTTAAAATATTGTTATGATTTGACAGTAAAAAAAAAAATGTTTAAGGAATTGGCATGCTTTAGTTACTTTAATTACCAAAGGGCACACAGGTTGTAAGTGAAGAATCAGAACTCATGTCCACGTTGGGCAAATTTTTATTTTCTCCAATAAACAGACATAAATATGCCTTGAGGGAAGCAGGAATCTGAAGCTACAAGTTGAGAGTCAGGCCCAGAGACGTGGTTACCAGCGAGACATGCACTCAGTGGGTGCTGTTTCTCTGAGGGATGTACTTTACAAGTGCATAACAAGATATATTGCATTTAGGTGCAATGCACAGAGTACACAAACTCTCCCAGTCCCTCCCACTTCATGATGATAATGAATGGGAATGACGTTGCTCTAGTCTATGGGTAACCTTGAAGCCTAATTCTTTTTTTTTTTTTTTTTTTGTACCTGGCCAGTATGGGGATCCCAACCCATGACCTTGGGGTTATAAGGCTGAGCTCTAATCAATTGAGCTAACCAGCTGGCCCAAAGCCTGCCTAATTTTTTAACAGATTAATCACCTGCAGGCTTCTCTGCTTCAGCCATTGTTAGTTACTAAGCACTTTCAAGTACCACCCAGACATGGCTTTTCCTTCCAGCCAAAACAGGGACCAGATTTGCTCTTCTTCCTGAAATAGCTAAAATAAGGTAAATCATATAAAACAATGATTTTCAAGACTTTGGACATCGGGCAATGAAGAACAAAGAATCTTGAGAATTGGGAAAAAAATAAGGTGAGTCCTATGATTGCCCCAGGTCACTGCCAAAAGAGAGTTCCCAAGCTGTTGCTCAGAGTCAGGGGACACAGACAGCCTCCCTGAGCTGAGGACCAGAGGAAGGAGTGTGGAGTCAGGCAGCTAATCAAGCTAGTCAGCCAGCCAGAAGTCAGGCAGAGCGAGCAGTCAGAGCAGCTAGGGTTTTCCAGGCAGAGTACCAGAGAGCAGACTGCTGCACAGACAGAGAACTCTGGTATCTGCAGAGGAATCCCCTTGATCTGCAGCTGAGATATGTTCATGTGACAGGAAATGACTCGATGCCAGGTAAAGAACCTTAAAAGCAAGACATGAAAGATCAAACTTTTCCTAAGCAACTTAACCAAGTCCAAGCACACAGCTCAAAATATTTCAGATATAAATGGGAATACAAAAATATCTAGCACCCAACAAAGTAAAATTCACAATGTCTGGCATTAAAGAATTATGAGGCATGCAATGAAGTAGGGAAAAAATCAATAGAAACTGATCCAGAAATGACACAGTTCATAGAATTAGTAGCCAAAGATATTAAAACAGTTATTATAACCATAATCCTTATGTTCAGAAGCTAGAGGCCAAAGCAAACACCTTAAGTGGAGACTTGGAAGGGGTGTGTGTGTGTGTGTGTGTTTGTGTGTGACACAGAGAGAGAGAGAGAGAGAAGAAAACTGAACTTCTGGAGATGAGAAATAAAATGACTAAAAATGAGAAATATACTGGATGAAATTAATGGCAGATTAGACATCATGGAAGAAAAGATTAGTGAACTTGAAGACATGGCTATAGAAACTATTCAAAATGGAACACAGGGAAAAGACTGAAAACAAACAAACAACATCATTGAGCTGTAGGACAACGCCAAGCCATCTAATATATGTATACCCGGAGTCCCCAAAAGAGAAGAGAAAGTGGGGAGACTGAAAAACTAATTGAAGAAATAATGGACAAAAATTTTCTAAATTTGATAAGATAATAAACTCACACATCCAAGATGGACAATGAACTTAAAGCACAAGGAACATGAAGAAAAACTATAATCAAATCACTTAGAACTAGTGACAAAGAACACACACAAACATACATGTACCTGAAAAACACCCACATAATGAAAGGCCTTCAACAACTGCCAGGGATTGTTCACGATAATCTAATTAATTGTGTTGAAACGTCAGAGAATTTAATAACTGAAAAAACTTTAGTAGCCTGCAAACTGCTAATTTAGTGGATCTGTATTTTTAACAGATTAGATAATCCCTGTCTAAAATAAATCCTGTAAAGGAAAACCTTCTCTTTTATTTGCCAGGGCATGAAAAATTAGAGCAGTGTTTTTCAAATTTTAGTTTATACGGAGACCTACTATAATACATTTTGACTCGATGTTGTCAAGAATGAGGCCTAGGAAGTATTTCAGTAATTTTTTTTTTTTTTGTCTTTGTCTTTTTCGTGACCAGCACTCAGCCAGTGAGTGCACCGGCCATTCCTATATAGGATCAGAACCCGCGGCGGGAGCGTCGCCGCGCTCCCAGCGCCGCACTCTCCCGAGTGCGCCACGGGCTCGGCCCTTCAGTATTTTTTTTTTTTTGAGAGAGCATTTATTGATCAAAATTAGAGAACCTCTACATTGAGGAGTATTTACAAGCAGAGGTTGTAAGGTGCCCACATGTATAGCTATGCAGTATATCAACTATTCTAATTGACACAGTAGCCAGAATGGAAGACCCTTAAACATTGCAGCCAGGCTTATAATATTGTATTTGCAGCCTTAGCTGGTGGATGAATGAAAAAACAAATGAATGAATGAATAAAAATTTGAACTGTATGTATACATCCTGAGATACATGCCCAGTTTCCAGTACATGGGACCTTGGAGTAAATTCACCCGGCTAGGGGCAGGGTTGAGCAGGAAGGGACAAACTGCAGTCTGGAAGATACAGAGATTCTCTTCCCATCTCCCAGATTCTTGGGATCCTTCAAAAGCTCAGGTCTGGGGAGTTGACTCTTCTCCCCTCTTTCCAAGGCTGAGGTAAAGCTGAGGGTAGGGAAAAAACAGGGATCGACAAGCTTCTGAGGAATCTGGCTCCAGGCCAAAAACCTCTGTGTGATTTTTGAGGCCCAGCCTCAGGCATTTACAGAGGCCTTTTACCTGCAAGCCTCTCAGGGGCGCTGCCCTCCCAAGCCAGCCTGGGGTGCTACTGGGCATGGTAGCCTCTGAAGGAAGACGAGCAAGACAGCAGGTCCCTCAGGGCCGTGCCATCTGCACCTTTGCATTCTTAGCCCTGGTGGCTTCGTCCCTAGGTCTCTGTTTGAGGCCTTGGACAGAGGCCTTCTTCAGGTGCCTCAGGACAGGAAGCCTTGAAAACACCTTTCCCCACTTCACCTCAGTACCCAGGACTTTTCCACTCCCCAAGGAATGACATGAAAGCACCTGTCTCCTCACCCCCACCGCCACCCCAAGGTCCCTAATTCTTTGGGATTCTTTTGTTTGAGGTGCCCCCTACACCTGTGCTGATCCACCTGACGTTCTTCCTGCGTGCTGTGCCATGGGAAAAATGGAACGGGGCAGCCGCACTTTCTCCAGTTTTAGGCTCTTGCTTATATTATTGCGGCGAGTGATTAAACGCTTAACTCTTTCATCTTTGGCTTGTTGCCTTAATTGGCTACTCCAACACCTGGCAGCCTAGCTCTCTATTCCAGCTCATCTGAGCTCCTGATAGTTCCCAAGAGCTAAATAATAATGCAGTTAACCCTTCAACAGCATGAGTTTGAACTCCACAGGTCCACTTACACGCAGAGTTTTCCCAATAAACATACGTACAGTTCTGTAAATGTATTTTCTCTTCCTTATGATTTTCTTAATAACATTTTCTTCTCCGTAGCTTACTTTATTGTAACAATGCAGTTTATAATATATATAACACAGAAAATATTTGTTAATCGACAATTTATTTTATTGGTAAGGCTTCCAGTCAACAGTACAGAATCAGTAGTTAAGTTTTGGGCGAGTCAAAAGTCATACACAAATTTTCGACTGTGCAGGGGGTTGGCACCCCTAACCCCATGTTGTTCAGGAGTAAACTGTACTGACATTGCAGGGAAATTGAAAAGTGTAAGCCCCATATTCTGTAATTCAGCCTTGGCTAATATCTGTAGCAGAAGCCTGAGGAAATAAGGCTTCATTAGTAATTTCACACTGTGAAGTTTGGGGCTAATAAGACTCTCAGGCCCAAAGGTTTCCTACTTGTACACCAGAAGGTAACATGTGTTTTAATAAATCTCTCTTGTATTTGTGAATTTGCTTATTTAAAAAGTCTTATAAGTGTCTAAAATTAAATCAAGTTTACATATGTATTTATTATTTTTTCCTTTAATACACTGCTGAATTTGGTTTGCTGATATTCTGTTCATAACGTTCACCTCTCTATTAAGAGACTATTGGACTGTAGTTTCCTTTTTCTTTATTTTAGGATAATTTAAACAATATGGGAATTGGCTGGTGCCCTACCGTCCCCACCCTTCTCGACGGCCTGCCTGCCTGCCAGATTTGGGGTATGACTACCCAGCCCCACATGGGCATAAACCAATTTCTTGCAATGAATCTGTTAATGTAGATCTCCCACCGGTCCTGTCTGTCTGGCAGACCCCGATCAACATACTTGTTCTCTTTTAACATTTGTTCCTCGCCCTGCATTTCTCAAGGCTGCTTTGTTTTCCTAGCCTGTCGAGATGAATGCTGAATTCAGATATTCCAAAATGGGCCGGGGAATGAGAACGTTCTGCAGCTACAGAGGAAGACAGACAGACAGACAGACAGACAGACAGACAGACAGACCAAGGCATGCTGCGCTTGGGCTCGAGGGCAGGCGGGGTGCACTCGCTTGCTGCGCTTGGCCCTGAGGGGAGCCACTTGGCCAGCGGCGGAGGCCGTGCTCCAGTGCTCCATGCTCCGTTTTCTGTGCTCCACGCTCCGGGCTCCGGGCTCCGTGCTTCTTTGTGCTCCGTGCTCCAGTCTCCGTGCTCCCGGCTCCAGGCTCCGGGCTCTGTGCTCCGGGTTCAGTACTCCGTGTTCCGGGCTCCATGCTCCATGTTCCGGGCTCCACGCTCCACGCTCGGGGCTCTATGCTCCATGCTCCCAGCTCCGTGCTTTGGTCTCCAGGCTCCGTGCTCCATGGTCCGGGCTCTGGGCTCAGGGCTCCGTGTTCCTGGCTCCAGACTCTGGGCTCCAGGCTCCAGACTCTGCGCTCCGTGCTCTGCGCTCCAGGCTCCGGGCTCTGGGCTCCAGTCTCTGTGTTCCTGGCTCCAGACACCGGGCTCTGGGCTCTGGGCTCTGGACTCCATGCTCCATGCTCCAGGCTCGGTGATTTGGGCTCCGGGCTCTGGGCTCCATGCTCCAGGTTCAGTGCTCTGGGCTCCAGGCTCCGGGCTCCAGGCTCCATGTTCCTGGCTCCGGACTCTGCGCTCTGTGCTCCGGGCTCCAGACTCTGGGATCCGGGATCCGTGTTCCTGGATCCAGACTCTGTGCTCCATGCTCTGTGCTTCGGGCTCCTGGCTCCGGGCTCTGTGCTCCTAGCTCCATGCTCTGTACTCCCGGCTCTGAGCTCTGTGCTTCGTGCTCTGAGCACCAGGCTCCATGCTCCAGGCTCCAGGCTCCAGGCTCTGTGCTCCTGGCTCCAGACTCCAGGCTCCGGGCTCCGGGCTCTGGGCTCCGGGCTCTGTGTTACTGGCTCCGGACTCTGGGCTCCGTGCTCCTGGCTCCAAACTCCAGGCTCCGGGCTCTGTGCTCCAGGTTCAGTGCTCAATACTCCGTGCTCTGTGCTCCAGGCTCCGGACTCCATGCTCCACGCTCTGGGCTCCATGCTCCATGCTCCCAGCTCTGCACTTCGTGCTCCGGTCTCCGGGCTCCGTGCTCTGTGCTCCATGCTCCTGGCTCTGGGCTCCAGGCTCTGTGCTCTGTGCTACGTGCTCCAGGTTCTGTGCTTTGAGCTCCACGCTCCATGCTCCATGCTCCAGGCTCCATACTCCGGGCTCCATGCTCCAGGCTCTGGGCTCCGGGCTCCGGACTCTGGGCTCCATGCTCCACATTCCTGGCTCCAGGATCTGTGCTCCGTGCTCCAGGCTCCATGCTTTGTGCTTCTTCGTGCTCTGTGCTCTGAGCTCGGAGCTCCATGCTCCATGCTCCAGGCACTGTGCTCTGTGTTCCGCACTCCGGGCTCTGGGCTCGGGCTCCATGTTCCTGGCTCTGGACTCCAGGCTCCGGGCTCTGCTCCGGGTTCAGTGCTCCATGCTCTGGGCTCCGTGCTCCGGGTCTGGGCTATTGGCTTTGTGCTCCATGCTCCAGGCATCTTTGCTGCATGCTCTGGGCTCCAGACTCTTTGCTCCCAGATCAGGGCTCCAGACTCTGTGCTCTGCACTCTGGGCTCCATGCTCCATGCTCCCAGCTCGGGGCTTCATGCTCCGTTCTCCGGGCTCTGTGCTCCAGGCTCTGGGCTTGGTGCTCCAGGTTCAGTGCTTCATGCTCCTGGCTCTGGGCTCCATGCTCCCAGCTCCATGCTCTGTGCTGCACACTCCAGGCTATGTGCTTCTGGCTCCGGTCTCCTGTCTCTGTGCTCCATTCTCCTGGCTGCTTGCACCGTGCTCCAGGCTCCAGGCTTTGTGCTCCAGGCTCCGTGCTCCACACTCCAGGCTCCAGACTCTGTGCTCCCGGCTCTGGGCTCCATGCTGCATGCTACATGCTCCAGGCTCTATGCTCCCAGCTTCATGCTCTGTGCTCCGGGCTCTGGGCTCTGTGATCCGGACTCCGGGCTCTGTGATCCATGCTCCGTGCTAAATGCTGCATGCTGCGTGCTCCATGATCCAGACTCCGGGCTCCAGGCTCCAGGCTCCGGGCTCTGTACTCCGGGCTCCACACTTGTGCTCCAGGCTCCATGCTCTGTGCTCCAGGCTCTGGGCTCTGTGCTCCCGGCTCCAGGCTCTGGGCTCTGGGCTCCATGCTCCATGCTCTGTGCTGCATGCTCTGTGCTCCAGAATCCATACTCCGGGCTCCGGGCTCTGTGCTCCGGGCTCAGTGCTCCATGCTGCATGCTCCGTGCTCCAGGCTCCAGGCTCAGAACTCCATGCTCTGTGCTCTGTGCTCCGAGTTCCGGGGTCCAAGCTGCATGCTCCATGCTCTGGGCTGCGTGCTCTGGGCTCCTTTCACCGTACTCCAGGCTACGGGCACAATGTTCCTGGCTCGGGACTCCATGCTCCATGTTCCAAGCTCCGTGCTCCGGTCTCCAGGCTCCGTGTTTCTGGCTCCGTGCTCCCCACTTTGCATTCCATTCTCCTGGCTATGTGCACCATGACCCCGGCTCTGGGATCTGGGCTCCCAGCTCCGTGCTCTGTGCTCTGGCCTCCAGATTACGTGCTTCCGGCTCAGGTCGCCTGGTTTCACTGGTTTAAACTGGATTAAATGGATAAAATCGGACTGTACTGGTGTAAACTGGTTTAAACCGGATAAAACTGGACTGAACCGGTTTAGACCGGTTTAAACCAGATAAAACCGGACTGAACCAGTTTAAACCGGTTTAAACCGGATAAAACTGGACTGAACCGGTTTAAACCGGTTTAAACCGGATAAAACCAGATTGAACCGGTTTAATACAGTTTCAACCGGATATAACCGGTTTAAACCGGATAAAACTGGATTGAATCAGTTTAAACCCTTTTGAACCGGATAAAAACGAATTGAACCAGTTTAAACCGGTTTAAACCGGATAAAACCGGATTGAACCAGTTTAAAGTGGTTTAAAACGGATAAAACCAGATTGAACCGGTTTAAACCGGATAATACCAGATTGAACCGGTTTAAGCCGGATAAAACCGGATAGAACCGGTATAAACCGGATCAAACCGGATTGAACTGGTTTAAACCAGTTTAAATAGGATAGAACCGGATACAACCGGTTTAAACTGGTTTAAACAGGATAGAAATGGATAGAACCGGTTTAAACCGTGTAAAACTGGATTCAACCAGTTTAAAGCGGTTTAAACCGGATACAACCAGATTGAACCAGTTTAAACCGGATAAAACTGGATTGAATCAGTTTAAACCCTTTTGAACCGGATAAAAATGGATTGAACCAGTTTAAACCGTTTTAAACCGGATAAAATCGGATTGAACCAGTTTAAAGCGGTTTAAAACGGATCAAACCAGATTGAACCGGTTAAAACCGGATAAAACCGGATTGAACCGGCTTAAACCGGTTTCAAGTTAATAAAACCGGACTGAACCGGTTTAAACCGGATAAAACCAGATTGAACCGGTTAAAACAGGATAAAACCGGATTGAACCGGTTTAAACTGGTTTAAACTGGATAAAACCGGAATGAACCACTTTAAACAGGTTTAAACCAGATAGAACCGGATTGAACCGGTTTAAACCGGTTTCAACAGGATAGAACCAGATAGAACCGGTTTAAACTGGATAAAACTGGATTGAACCGTCTTAAACCGTTTTAAACTGGATAAAACCGGATTGAACCGGTTCAAACCGGTTTAAACCGGATAAAACCGGAATGAACCAGTTTAAGCCGGATAAAAACATATTGAACCAGTTTAAACCAGTTTCAACCGGATAAAACCAGACTGAACCGGATTAAACTGGATAAAACCGGATTGAACCAGTTTAATACGGTTTCAACCGGATAGAACCAGATTAAACCGGATAAAACCGGATTGAAACGGTTTAAACCGGTTTCAACTGGATAGAACCGGATAGAACCGGTTTAAACCGGATAAAACCGGATTGATCCGGTTTACACCAGTTTAAACCGGATAAAACCGGATCGAACCAGTTTAAACCAGATTAAACCAGATTGAACCGGTTTAAACGGATAAAACCGGATAGAACCGGTTTAAACCGGATCAAACCGGATTGAACAGGTTTAAACCGGTTTAAATAGGATAGAACTGGATAGAACCGGTTTAAACTGGTTTAAACAGTATAGAAATGGATAGAACTGGTTTAAACCGTATAAACTCGGTTTCAACCAGTTTAAAGCGGTTTAAACCGGATACAACCAGATTGAACCGGTTTAAACCGGATAAAACTGGATTGAATCAGTTTAAACCCTTTCAAACCGGATAAAAACGAATTGAACCAGTTTAAACCGGTTTAAACCGGATAAAACCGGATTGAACCAGTTCAAACTGGTTTAAAACGGATAAAACCGGATTGAACCGGTTTAAACCAGTTTCAACAGGATAGAACCAGATAGAACTGGTTTAAACTGGATAAAACCGGATCGAACCGGCTTAAACCGGTTTAAACCGGATAAAACCAGATTGAACCGGTTTAATACAGTTTCAACCGGATATAACCGGTTTAAACCGGATAAAACTGGATTGAATCAGTTTAAACCCTTTTGAACCGGATAAAAACGAATTGAACCAGTTTAAACCGGTTTAAACCGGATAAAACCGCATTGCACCGGCTTAAACCGGTTTAAACTGGATAAAACCGGACTGAACCGGTTTAATCCGTATAAAATCGGATTGAACTGGTTTAAACCGGTTTACACCAGATAAAACCGGATTGAACCGGTTTAAACCGGTTTAAACCGGATAAAACAGGATTGAACCGGTTTAAAACGGTTTAAACCGGATAAAACCAGATTGAACCGGTTGAAAACGAATAAACCCGGATTGAACTGGTTTAAACCGGATAAAACCGGATCGAACCGGGTTAAACCGGTTTAAACTGGATACAACCGGATCGAACCGGTTTAAACCGGTTTGAGCGGGAAAAAAACAGATCGAACCGGTTTAAACCGGTTTAAAGTGGTTAAAACTGGATCGAACCAGCTTAAACCGGTTTAAACCGGATAAAACCGGAATGAACCACTTTAAACAGGTTTAAACCAGATAGAACCGCAGAGAACCGGTTTCAACCGGTTTCAAACGGATTGAAACGGATAGAACCAGTTTAAACCAGATAAACCCGGATTGAAATGGTTTAAAATGGTTTAAACAGGATAGAACTGGATAGAACCGGTTCAAACCGGTTTAAACAGGATAGAACCGGATAGAATCGGTTTAAACCAGATAATACCGGATTGAACCGGTTTAAACCGGTTTAAACCGGATAAAACCGGATTGAACCGGATTAAACCGGATAAAACCGGATAGAACCGGTTTAAACTGGATAAAACCGGATTGAACTGTCTTAAACCGGTTTAGGCCGGATAAAACCAGATTGAACCGGTTTAAACCGGATAAAATCGGATTGAACTGGCTTAAACCGGTTTAAACTGGATAAAACCTGATTGAAACGGTATAAGCCGGATAAAAACGTATTGAAACGGTATAAACCGGTTTCAACCGGATAAAACCAGACTGAACCGGTTTAAACTGGATAAAACCGGATTGAACCGGTTTAAACCGGATTCATTTGGATAGAACCGGATAGAACCGGTTTAAACCGTATAAAACCGGATTGAACCGGTTTAAACCAGTTTAAACCGGATAGAACCGGTTTCACCCGGATAAAACCGGATTGATCCGGTTTAAACCGGTTTAAACCGGATAAAACCAAATTGAACCAGTTTAAACGGGATAAAAGCAGATTGAACCGGTTTAAAACGGATAAAACCGGATTGAAACAGTTTAAACCGGTGGAAACCACATAGAAACAGATAGAACCGGTTTGAACCGGATAAAACCGGATCGAACCGGTTTAAACCGGTTAAAACCGGATCGAACCGGCTTAAACCAGTTTAAACCGGATAAAACAAGATTGAACCGGTTTAATACACTTTCAACCAGATAGAACAGGATAGAACCAGTTTAAACAGATAAAACCGGATTGAACCGGTTTAAACCGGTTTAAACAAGATAAAATCGGAGTGAACCAGTTTAAACCGGATAAAACCAGATTGAACCGGTTTAAAACGGATAAAACCGGATCGAACCGGCTTAAACCGGTTAAAACCGGATCGAACCGGTTTAAACCGGATTAAACCAGATTGAACCGGTTTAAACGGATAAAACCGGATAGAACCGGTATAAACCGGATCAAACCGGATTGAACTGGTTTAAACCAGTTTAAATAGGATAGAACCGGATACAACCGGTTTAAACTGGTTTAAACAGGATAGAAATGGATAGAACCGGTTTCAACCGTGTAAAACTTGATTCAACCAGTTTAAAGCGGTTTAAACCGGATACAACCAGATTGAACCAGTTTAAACCGGATAAAACTGGATTGAATCAGTTTAAACCCTTTTTAACCGGATAAAAATGGATTGAACCAGTTTAAACCGTTTTAAACCGGATAAAATCGGATTGAACCAGTTTAAAGCGGTTTAAAACGGATCAAACCAGATTGAACCGGTTAAAACCGGATAAAACCGGATTGAACCGGCTTAAACCGGTTTCAAGTTAATAAAACCGGACTGAACCGGTTTAAACCGGATAAAACCAGATTGAACCGGTTAAAACAGGATAAAACCGGATTGAACCGGTTTAAACTGGTTTAAACTGGATAAAACCGGAATGAACCACTTTAAACAGGTTTAAACCAGATAGAACCGGATTGAACCGGTTTAAACCGGTTTCAACAGGATAGAACCAGATAGAACCGGTTTAAACTGGATAAAACTGGATTGAACCGTCTTAAACCGTTTTAAACTGGATAAAACCGGATTGAACCGGTTCAAACCGGTTTAAACCGGATAAAACCGGAATGAACCAGTTTAAGCCGGATAAAAACATATTGAACCAGTTTAAACCGGTTTCAACCGGATAAAACCAGACTGAACCGGTTTAAACTGGATAAAATCGGATTGAACCGGTTTAATACGGTTTCAACCGGATAGAACCAGATTAAACCGGATAAAACCGGATTGAAACGGTTTAAACCGGTTTCAACTGGATAGAACCGGATAGAACCGGTTTAAACCGGATAAAACCGGATTGATCCGGTTTACACCAGTTTAAACCGGATAAAACCGGATTGAACTTGATTAAACCGGTTTAAACCGGATAAAACCAAATTGAACCAGCTTAAACCGGATAAAACCAGATTGAACCGGTTTAAAACGGATAAAACCGGATTGTACCAGTTTAAACTGGTTTAAACCAGATAGAAACAGATAGAAACGGTTTGAACCGGATAAAACCGGATCGAACCGGTTTAAACCGGTTTAAACCGGTTAAAACCGGATTGAACCGGTTTAAACCGGTTTAAACAGGATAAAACCGGATTGAACTGGTTTATACCGGTTTAAACCGGATAAAACTGGTTTAAACGGGATAAAACCAAATTGAACCAGTTTAAACCGGATAATACCAGATTGAACCGGTTTAAGCCAGATAAAACCGGATTGAAGCTTTTTAAACCGGATAAAACAGTTTTGAACTAGTTTAAACCGGATAAAACCGGATTGAACCGGTTTAAGCCGGATAAAACCGGATTGAACCGGTTTAAACCGGATTCAACTGGATAGAACCGGATAGGACCGGTTCAACCCGGATAAAACCGGATTGATCCGGTTTAAACCGGTTTAAACCGGATAGAACTGGATTAAACCGGTTTAAAACGGATAAAACCGGTTTAAACCGGATAAAACCAAATTGAACCAGTTTAAAAGGGATAAAATCAGATTGAACCGTTTTAAACCGGATAAAACCAGAATGAACCGGTTAAAGCCGGATAAAGACATATTGAAATGGTATAAACCGGTTTGAACTGGATAAAACCAGACTGAACCGGTTTAAACTGGATAAAACCGGATTGAACCGGTTTAAACCGGATTCAACTGGATAGAACCGGATAGAACAGGTTTAAACCGGATAAAACCGGATTGAACCGGTTTAAACCAGTTTAAACCACATAGAAACAGATAGAACTGGTTTGAACTGGATAAAACCGGATCGAACCGGTTTAAACCGGTTTAAACCAGTTAAAACCGGATCGAACCGGCTTAAACCGGTTTAAACCGGATAAACCAAGATTGAACCGGTTTAATACAGTTTCAACCAGATAGAACCGGATAGAACCAGTTTAAACCGGTTTAAACAAGATAAAATCGGATTGAACCAGTTTAAACCGGATAAAACCAAATTGAACCGGTTTAAACCGGATAAAACCGGATCGAACCGGTTTAAACCGGATAAAACCGGATCGAACCAGTTTAAACCGGATTAAACCAGATTGAACCGGTTTAAACGGATAAAACCGGATAGAACCGGTTTAAACCGGATCAAACCGGATTGAACAGGTTTAAACCGGTTTAAATAGGATAGAACTGGATAGAACCGGTTTAAACTGGTTTAAACAGTATAGAAATGGATAGAACTGGTTTAAACCGTATAAACTCGGTTTCAACCAGTTTAAAGCGGTTTAAACCGGATACAACCAGATTGAACCGGTTTAAACCGGATAAAACTGGATTGAATCAGTTTAAACCCTTTCAAACCGGATAAAAACGAATTGAACCAGTTTAAACCGGTTTAAACCGGATAAAACCGGATTGAACCAGTTCAAACTGGTTTAAAACGGATAAAACCGGATTGAACCGGTTTAAACCAGTTTCAACAGGATAGAACCAGATAGAACTGGTTTAAACTGGATAAAACCGGATCGAACCGGCTTAAACCGGTTTAAACCGGATAAAACCAGATTGAACCGGTTTAATACAGTTTCAACCGGATATAACCGGTTTAAACCGGATAAAACTGGATTGAATCAGTTTAAACCCTTTTGAACCGGATAAAAACGAATTGAACCAGTTTAAACCGGTTTAAACCGGGTAAAACCGGATTGAACCAGTTTAAAGCGGTTTAAAACGGATAAAACCAGATTGAACCGGTTTAAACCGGATAAAACCGCATTGCACCGGCTTAAACCGGTTTAAACTGGATAAAACCGGACTGAACCGGTTTAATCCGTATAAAATCGGATTGAACTGGTTTAAACCGGTTTACACCAGATAAAACCGGATTGAAACGGTTTAAACCGGTTTAAACCGGATAAAACAGGATTGAACCGGTTTAAAACGGTTTAAACCGGATAAAACCAGATTGAACCGGTTGAAAACGAATAAACCCGGATTGAACTGGTTTAAACCGGATAAAACCGGATCGAACCGGGTTAAACCGGTTTAAACCGGATACAACCGGATCGAACCGGTTTAAACCGGTTTGAGCGGGAAAAAAACAGATCGAACCGGTTTAAACCGGTTTAAAGTGGTTAAAACTGGATCGAACCAGCTTAAACCGGTTTAAACCGGATAAAACCGGAATGAAACACTTTAAACAGGTTTAAACCAGATAGAACCGCAGAGAACCGGTTTCAACCGGTTTCAAACGGATTGAAACGGATAGAACCAGTTTAAACCAGATAAACCCGGATTGAAATGGTTTAAAATGGTTTAAACAGGATAGAACTGGATAGAACCGGTTCAAACCGGTTTAAACAGGATAGAACCGGATAGAATCGGTTTAAACCAGATAATACCGGATTGAACCGGTTTAAACCGGTTTAAACCGGATAAAACCGGATTGAACCGGATTAAACCGGATAAAACCGGAATGAACCGGTTTAAACTGGATAAAACCGGATTGAACCGGCTTAAACCGGTTTAGGCCGGATAAAACCAGATTGAACCGGTTTAAACCGCATAAAACCGGATTGAACCGGCTTAAACTGGTTTAAACCGGATAAAACCTGATTGAACCGGTTTAAACCGGTTTCAACAGGATAGAACCAGATAGAACCGGTTTAAACTGGATAAAACCGGATTGAACTGGCTTAAACCGGTTTAGACCGGATAAAACCAGATTGAACCGGTTTAAACCGGATAAAACCGGATTGAACTGGCTTAAACCGGTTTAAACTGGATAAAACCGGAATGAACCAGTTTAAGCCGGATAAAAACGTATTGAAACGGTATAAACCGGTTTCAACCGGATAAAACCAGACTGAACCGGTTTAAACTGGATAAAACCGGATTGAACCGGTTTAAACCGGATTCATTTGGATAGAACCGGATAGAACCGGTTTAAACCGTATAAAACCGGATTGAACCGGTTTAAACCAGTTTAAACCGGATAGAACCGGTTTCACCCGGATAAAACCGGATTGATCCGGTTTAAACCGGGTTAAACCGGATAAAACCAAATTGAACCAGTTTAAACGGGATAAAAGCAGATTGAACCGGTTTAAAACGGATAAAACCGGATTGAAACAGTTTAAACCGGTGGAAACCACATAGAAACAGATAGAACCGGTTTGAACCGGATAAAACCGGATCGAACCGGTTTAAACCGGTTAAAACCGGATCGAACCGGCTTAAACCAGTTTAAACCGGATAAAACAAGATTGAACCGGTTTAATACACTTTCAACCAGATAGAACAGGATAGAACCAGTTTAAACAGATAAAACCGGATTGAACCGGTTTAAACCGGTTTAAACAAGATAAAATCGGAGTGAACCAGTTTAAACCGGATAAAACCAGATTGAACCGGTTTAAACCGGATAAAACCGGATCGAACCGGCTTAAACCGGTTTAAACCGGATAAAACCGGATCGAACCGGTTTAAACCGGATTAAACCAGATTGAACCGGTTTAAACGGATAAAACCGGATAGAACCGGTATAAACCGGATCAAACCGGATTGAACTGGTTTAAACCAGTTTAAATAGGATAGAACCGGATACAACCGGTTTAAACTGGTTTAAACAGGATAGAAATGGATAGAACCGGTTTAAACCGTGTAAAACTTGATTCAACCAGTTTAAAGCGGTTTAAACCGGATACAACCAGATTGAACCAGTTTAAACCGGATAAAACTGGATTGAATCAGTTTAAACCCTTTTTAACCGGATAAAAATGGATTGAACCAGTTTAAACCGTTTTAAACCGGATAAAATCGGATTGAACCAGTTTAAAGCGGTTTAAAACGGTTCAAACCAGATTGAACCGGTTAAAACCGGATAAAACCGGATTGAACCGGCTTAAACTGGTTTCAAGTTAATAAAACCGGACTGAACCGGTTTAAACCGGATAAAACCAGATTGAACCGGTTAAAACAGGATAAAACCGGATTGAACCGGTTTAAACTGGTTTAAACTGGATAAAACCGGAATGAACCACTTTAAACAGGTTTAAACCAGATAGAACCGGATTGAACCGGTTTAAACCGGTTTCAACAGGATAGAACCAGATAGAACCGGTTTAAACTGGATAAAACTGGATTGAACCGTCTTAAACCGTTTTAAACTGGATAAAACCGGATTGAACCGGTTCAAACCGGTTTAAACCGGATATAAACGGATTGAAGCAGTTTAAACCGGTTTAAAACTGATAAAACCGGAATGAACCGGCCTAAACCTGTTTAAACCGGATAGGACCAGTTTAAACCGGATAAAACCGGATTGAACCGGATTAAACTGGTTTAAGCCGGATAGAACCGGATTGAACCGGTTTTAAACGGAGACAACCGGATTGAACTGGTTTAAACCGGTTTCAACCGGATAGAACCAGATAGAACCGGTTTAAACTGTATAAAACCGGATTGAACCGGCTTAAACCGGTTTAAACCGGATAAAACCGGAATGAACTGGTTTAAACCGGATAAAAGCAGACTGAACCAGTTTAAACTGGATAAAAACGGATTGAACCGTTTCAAACCGGTTTGAATTGGATAAAACCGGATTGAACCGGTTTAATCCGGTTTAAACCAGATAAAAACTGATTGAACCGGTTTAAACCGGTTTAAACTGGATAAAACCGGAATGAACCGGCTCAAACCGGTTTAAACTGGATAGAACCAGTTTAAACCCGTTTAAACCGGATAAAACCGGATTGAACCGGTTTAAACGAGTTTAAACCGGATAAAACCGGATTGAAGTGGTTTAAACCGGATAGAACAGGTTTAAACCGGATAAAACCGGATTGAACCAGTTTAAACCAGTTTAAACCGGATAAAACCGGATTGATCCGGTTTAAACCGGTTTAAACCGGATAAAACCAGATTGAACCGGTTTAAACCGGTATAAAGCGGATAAAACCGGATTGAACTGGTTTAAACCGGATAAAACCGGATTGAAATGGTTTAAAATGGTTTAAACAGGATAGAACTGGATAGAACCGGTTCAAACCGGTTTAAACAGGATAGAACCGGATAGAATCGGTTTAAACCAGATAATACCGGATTGAACCGGTTTAAACCGGTTTAAACCAGATAAAACCGGATTGAACCGGATTAAACCGGATAAAACCGGAATGAACCGGTTTAAACTGGATAAAACCGGATTGAACCGGCTTAAACCGGTTTAGGCCGGATAAAACCAGATTGAACCGGTTTAAACCGCATAAAACCGGATTGAACCGGCTTAAACTGGTTTAAACCGGATAAAACCTGATTGAACCGGTTTAAACCGGTTTCAACAGGATAGAACCAGATAGAACCGGTTTAAACTGGATAAAACCGGATTGAACTGGCTTAAACCGGTTTAGGCCGGATAAAACCAGATTGAACCGGTTTAAACCGGATAAAACCGGATTGAACTGGCTTAAACCGGTTTAAACTGGATAAAACCGGAATGAACCAGTTTAAGCCGGATAAAAACGTATTGAAACGGTATAAAACGGTTTCAACCGGATAAAACCAGACTGAACTGGTTTAAACTGGATAAAACCGGATTGAACCGGTTTAAACCGGATTCATTTGGATAGAACCGGATAGCACCGTTTAAACCATATAAAACCGGATTGAACCGGTTTAAACCAGTTTAAACCGGATAGAACCGGTTTCACCCGGATAAAACCGGATTGATCCGGTTTAAACCGTTTAAACCGGATAAAACCGGATTGAACTGGATTAAACCGGTTTAAAACGGATAAAACCGGTTTAAACCGGATAAAACCAAATTGAACCAGTTTAAACGGATAAAAGCAGATTGAACCGGTTTAAAAACGGATAAAACCGGATTGAAACAGTTTAAACTGGTGTAAACCACATAGAAACAGATAGAACGGTTTGAACCGATAAAACCGGATCGAACCGGTTTAAACCGGTTTAAACCGGTTAAAACCGGATCGAACCGGCTTAAACCAGTTTAAACCGGATAAAACAAGATTGAACCGGTTTAATACACTTTCTTTCAACCAGATAGAACTGGATAGAACCAGTTTAAACAGATAAAACCGGATTGAACCGGTTTAAACCGGTTTAAACAAGATAAAATCGGAGTGAACCAGTTTAAACCGGATAAAACCAGATTGAACCGGTTTAAACCGGATAAAACCGGATCGAACCGGCTTAAACCGGTTTAAACCGGATAAAACCGGATCGAACCGGTTTAAACCGGATTAAACCAGATTGAACCGGTTTAAACGGATAAAACCGGATAGAACCGGTATAAACCGGATCAAACCGGATTGAACTGGTTTAAACCACTTTAAATAGGATAGAACCGGATACAACCGGTTTAATCTGGTTTAAACAGGATAGAAATGGATAGAACCGGTTTAAACCGTGTAAAACTGGATTCAACCAGTTTAAAGCGGTTTAAACCGGATACAACCAGATTGAACCAGTTTAAACCGGATAAAACTGGATTGAAGCAGTTTAAACCCTTTTTAACCGGATAAAAACGGATTGAACCAGTTTAAACCGTTTTAAACCGGATAAAATCGGATTGAACCAGTTTAAAGCGGTTTAAAACGGATCAAACCAGATTGAACCGGTTAAAACCGGATAAAACCGGATTGAACCGGCTTAAACCGGTTTAAAGTGGATAAAACCGGACTGAACCGGTTTAAACCGGATAAAACCAGATTGAACCGGTTAAAAGAGGATAAAAACGGATTGAACCGGTTTAAACTGGTTTAAACCGGATAAAAACGGAATGAACCACTTTAAACAGGTTTAAACCAGATAGAACCGGATTGAACCGGTTTAAACCGGTTTCAACAGGATAGAACAGATAGAACCGGTTTAAACTGGATAAAACTGGATTGAACCGTCTTAAACCGTTTTAAACAGGATAAAACCGGATTGAACCGGTTCAAACCGGTTTAAACCGGATAAAACCGGAATGAACCAGTTTAAGCCGGATAAAAACATATTGAACCAGTTTAAACCGGTTTCAACCGGATAAAACCAGACTGAACCGGTTTAAACTGGATAAAACCGGATTGAACCAGTTTAATACGGTTTCAACCGGATAGAACCAGATTAAACCGGATAAAACCGGATCGAAACGGTTTAAACCGGTTTCAACTGGATAGAACCGGATAGAACCGGTTTAAACCGGATAAAACCGGATTGAACCGGTTTAAATCAGTTTAAATCGGATAGAACCAGTTTAACCCGGAAAAAACCGGATTGATCCGGTTTACACCAGTTTAAACCGGATAAAACCGGATTGAACTTGATTAAACCGGTTTAAACCGGATAAAACCAAATTGAACCAGCTTAAACCGGATAAAACCAGATTGAACCGGTTTAAAACGGATAAAACCGGATTGTACCAGTTTAAACTGGTTTAAACCAGATAGAAACAGATAGAAACGGTTTGAACCGGATAAAACCGGATCGAACCGGTTTAAACTGGTTTAAACCGGTTAAAACCGGATTGAACCGGTTTAAACCGGTTTAAACAGGATAAAACCGGATTGAACTTGTTTATACCGGTTTAAACTGGATAAAACTGGTTTAAACGGGATAAAACCAAATTGAACCAGTTTAAACCGGATAATACCAGATTGAACCGGTTTAAGCCAGATAAAACCGGATAAAACCGGATTGAAGCTTTTTAAACCGGATAAAACAGTTTTGAACTAGTTTAAACCGGATAAAACCGGATTGAACCGGTTTAAGCCGGATAAAACCGGATTGAAGCGGTTTAAACCGGATTCAACTGGATAGAACCGGATAGGACCGGTTCAACCCGGATAAAACCGGATTGATCCGGTTTAAACCGGTTTAAACCGGATAAAACCGGATAGAACTGGATTAAACCGGTTTAAAACGGATAAAACCGGTTTAAACCGGATAAAACCAAATTGAACCAGTTTAAAAGGGATAAAATCAGATTGAACCGTTTTAAACCGGATAAAACCAGAATGAACCGTTTAAAGCCGGATAAAGACATATTGAAACGGTATAAACAGGTTTCAACTGGATAAAACCAGACTGAACCGGTTTAAACTGGATAAAACCGGATTGAACCGGTTTAAACCGGATTCAACTGGATAGAACCGGATAGAACAGGTTTAAACCGGATAAAACCGGATTGAACCGGTTTAAACCAGTTTAAACCACATAGAAACAGATAGAACTGGTTTGAACCGGATAAAACCGGATCGAACCGGTTTAAACCGGTTTAAACCAGTTAAAACCGGATCGAACCGGCTTAAACCGGTTTAAACCGGATAAAACAAGATTGAACCGGTTTAATACAGTTTCAACCAGATAGAACCGGATAGAACCAGTTTAAACCGGTTTAAACAAGATAAAATCGGATTGAACCAGTTTAAACCGGATAAAACCAAATTGAACCGGTTTAAACCGGATAAAACCGGATCGAACCGGTTTAAACCGGATAAAACCGGATCGAACCAGTTTAAACCGGATTAAACCAGATTGAACCGGTTTAAACGGATAAAACCGGATAGAACCGGTTTAAACCGGATCAAACCGGATTGAACAGGTTTAAACCGGTTTAAATAGGATAGAACTGGATAGAACAGTATAGAAATGGATAGAACTGGTTTAAACCGTATAAAACTCGGTTTCAACCAGTTTAAAGCGGTTTTAAACCGGATACAACCAGATTGAACCGGTTTAAACCGGATAAAACTGGATTGAATCAGTTTAAACCCTTTTAAACCGGATAAAAACGAATTGAACCAGTTTAAACCGGTTTAAACCGGATAAAACCGGATTGAACCAGTTCAAACTGGTTTAAAACGGATAAAACCGGATTGAACCGGTTTAAACCAGTTTCAACAGGATAGAACCAGATAGAACTGGTTTAAACTGGATAAAACCGGATCGAACCGGCTTAAAACCGGTTTAAACCGGATAAAACCAGATTGAACCGGTTTAATACAGTTTCAACCGGATATAACCGGTTTAAACCGGATAAAACTGGATTGAATCAGTTTTAAACCCTTTTGAACCGGATAAAAACGAATTGAACCAGTTTAAACCGGTTTAAACCGGATAAAACCGGATTGAACCAGTTTTAAAGCGGTTTTAAAACGGATAAAACCAGATTGAACCGGTTTTAAACCGGATAAAACCGCATTGCACCGGCTTAAACCGGTTTAAACTGGATAAAACCGGACTGAACCGGTTTAATCCGTATAAAATCGGATTGAACTGGTTTAAACCGGTTTACACCAGATAAAACCGGATTGAACCGGTTTAAACCGGTTTTAAACCGGATAAAACAGGATTGAACCGGTTTAAAACGGTTTAAACCGGATAAAACCAGATTGAAACCGGTTGAAAACGAATAAACCCGGATTGAACTGGTTTAAACCGGATAAAACCGGATCGAACCGGGTTAAACCGGTTTTAAACCGGATACAACCGGATCGAACCGGTTTAAACCGGTTTGAGCGGGGAAAAAACAGATCGAACCGGTTTAAACCGGTTTAAAGTGGTTAAAACTGGATCGAACCAGCTTAAACCGGTTTAAACCGGATAAAACCGGAATGAACCACTTTAAACAGGTTTAAACCAGATAGAACCGCAGAGAACCGGTTTCAACCGGTTTCAAACGGATTGAAACGGATAGGACCAGTTTAAACCAGATAAACCCGGATTGAAATGGTTTAAAATGGTTTAAACAGGATAGAACTGGATAGAACCGGTTCAAACCGGTTTAAACAGGATAGAACCGGATAGAATCGGTTTAAACCAGATAATACCGGATTGAACCGGTTTAAACCGGTTTAAACCGGATAAAACCGGATTGAACCGGATTAAACCGGATAAAACCGGAATGAACCGGTTTTAAACTGGATAAAACCGGATTTGAACCGGCTTAAACCGGTTTAGGCCGGATAAAACCAGATTGAACCGGTTTTAAACCGCATAAAACCGGATTGAACCGGCTTAAACTGGTTTTAAACCGGATAAAACCTGATTGAACCGGTTTAAACCGGTTTCAACAGGATAGAACCAGATAGAACCGGTTTAAACTGGATAAAACCGGATTGAACTGGCTTAAACCGGTTTAGACCGGATAAAACCAGATTGAACCGGTTTAAACCGGATAAAACCGGATTGAACTGGCTTAAACCGGTTTAAACTGGATAAAACCGGAATGAACCAGTTTAAGCCGGATAAAAACGTATTGAAACGGTATAAACCGGTTTCAACCGGATAAAACCAGACTGAACCGGTTTAAACTGGATAAAACCGGATTGAACCGGTTTAAACCGGATTCATTTGGATAGAACCGGATAGAACCGGTTTAAACCGTATAAAAACCGGATTGAACCGGTTTAAACCAGTTTAAACCGGATAGAACCGGTTTCACCCGGATAAAACCGGATTGATCCGGTTTAAACCGGTTTAAACCGGATAAAACCGGATTGAACTGGATTAAACCGGTTTAAAACGGATAAAACCGGTTTAAACCGGATAAAACCAAATTGAACCAGTTTAAACGGGATAAAAAGCAGATTGAACCGGTTTAAAACGGATAAAACCGGATTGAAACAGTTTAAACCGGTGGAAACCACATAGAAACAGATAGAACCGGTTTGAACCGGATAAAACCGGATCGAACCGGTTTAAAACCGATTAAAACCGGATCGAACCGGCTTAAACCAGTTTAAACCGGATAAAACAAGATTGAACCGGTTTAATACACTTTCAACCAGATAGAACAGGATAGAACCAGTTTAAACAGATAAAACCGGATTGAACCGGTTTTAAACCGGTTTTAAACAAGATAAAATCGGAAGTGAACCAGTTTAAACCGGATAAAACCAGATTGAACCGGTTTAAACCGGATAAAACCGGATCGAACCGGCTTAAACCGGTTTAAACCGGATAAAACCGGATCGAACCGGTTTAAACCGGATTAAACCAGATTGAACCGGTTTAAACGGATAAAACCGGATAGAACCGGTATAAACCGGATCAAACCGGATTGAACTGGTTTAAACCAGTTTAAATAGGATAGAACCGGATACAACCGGTTTAAACTGGTTTAAACAGGATAGAAATGGATAGAACCGGTTTAAACCGTGTAAAACTTGATTCAACCAGTTTAAAGCGGTTTAAACCGGATACAACCAGATTGAACCAGTTTAAACCGGATAAAACTGGATTGAATCAGTTTAAACCCTTTTTAACCGGATAAAAATGGATTGAACCAGTTTAAACCGTTTTAAACCGGATAAAATCGGATTGAACCAGTTTAAAGCGGTTTAAAACGGATCAAACCAGATTGAACCGGTTAAAACCGGATAAAACCGGATTGAACCGGCTTAAACCGGTTTCAAGTTAATAAAACCGGACTGAACCGGTTTAAACCGGATAAAACCAGATTGAACCGGTTAAAACAGGATAAAACCGGATTGAACCGGTTTAAACTGGTTTAAACTGGATAAAACCGGAATGAACCACTTTAAACAGGTTTAAACCAGATAGAACCGGATTGAACCGGTTTAAACCGGTTTCAACAGGATAGAACCAGATAGAACCGGTTTAAACTGGATAAAACTGGACTGAACCGTCTTAAACCGTTTTAAACTGGATAAAACCGGATTGAACCGGTTCAAACCGGTTTAAACCGGATAAAACCGGAATGAACCAGTTTAAGCCGGATAAAAACATATTGAACCAGTTTAAACCGGTTTCAACCGGATAAAACCAGACTGAACCGGTTTAAACTGGATAAAATCGGATTGAACCGGTTTAATACGGTTTCAACCGGATAGAACCAGATTAAACCGGATAAAACCGGATTGAAACGGTTTAAACCGGTTTCAACTGGATAGAAACGGATAGAACCGGTTTAAACCGGATAAAACCGGATTGATCCGGTTTACACCAGTTTAAACCGGATAAAACCGGATTGAACTTGATTAAACCGGTTTAAACCGGATAAAACCAAATTGAACCAGCTTAAACCGGATAAAACCAGATTGAACCGGTTTAAAACGGATAAAACCGGATTGTACCAGTTTAAACTGGTTTAAACCAGATAGAAACAGATAGAAACGGTTTGAACCGGATAAAACCGGATCGAACCGGTTTAAACCGGTTTAAACCGGTTAAAACCGGATTGAACCGGTTTAAACCGGTTTAAACAGGATAAAACCGGATTGAACTGGTTTATACCGGTTTAAACCGGATAAAACTGGTTTAAACGGGATAAAACCAAATTGAACCAGTTTAAACCGGATAATACCAGATTGAACCGGTTTAAGCCAGATAAAACCGGATTGAAGCTTTTTAAACCGGATAAAACAGTTTTGAACTAGTTTAAACCGGATAAAACCGGATTGAACCGGTTTAAGCCGGATAAAACCGGATTGAACCGGTTTAAACCGGATTCAACTGGATAGAACCGGATAGGACCGGTTCAACCCGGATAAAACCGGATTGATCCGGTTTAAACCGGTTTAAACCGGATAAAACCGGATAGAACTGGATTAAACCGGTTTAAAACGGATAAAACCGGTTTAAACCGGATAAAACCAAATTGAACCAGTTTAAAAGGGATAAAATCAGATTGAACCGTTTTAAACCGGATAAAACCAGAATGAACCGTTTAAAGCCGGATAAAGACATATTGAAACGGTATAAACCGGTTTCAACTGGATAAAACCAGACTGAACCGGTTTAAACTGGATAAAACCGGATTGAACCGGTTTAAACCGGATTCAACTGGATAGAACCGGATAGAACAGGTTTAAACCGGATAAAACCGGATTGAACCGGTTTAAACCAGTTTAAACCACATAGAAACAGATAGAACTGGTTTGAACCGGATAAAACCGGATCGAACCGGTTTAAACCGGTTTAAACCAGTTAAAACCGGATCGAACCGGCTTAAACCGGTTTAAACCGGATAAAACAAGATTGAACCGGTTTAATACAGTTTCAACCAGATAGAACCGGATAGAACCAGTTTAAACCGGTTTAAACAAGATAAAATCGGATTGAACCAGTTTAAACCGGATAAAACCAAATTGAACCGGTTTAAACCGGATAAAACCGGATCGAACCGGTTTAAACCGGATAAAACCGGATTGAATCAGTTTAAACCCTTTTGAACCGGATAAAAACGAATTGAACCAGTTTAAACCGGTTTAAACCGGATAAAACCGGATTGAACCAGTTTAAAGCGGTTTAAAACGGATAAAACCAGATTGAACCGGTTTAAACCGGATAAAACCGCATTGCACCGGCTTAAACCGGTTTAAACTGGATAAAACCGGACTGAACCGGTTTAATCCGTATAAAATCGGATTGAACTGGTTTAAACCGGTTTACACCAGATAAAACCGGATTGAACCGGTTTAAACCGGTTTAAACCGGATAAAACAGGATTGAACCGGTTTAAAACGGTTTAAACCGGATAAAACCAGATTGAACCGGTTGAAAACGAATAAACCCGGATTGAACTGGTTTAAACCGGATAAAACCGGATCGAACCGGGTTAAACCGGTTTAAACCGGATACAACCGGATCGAACCGGTTTAAACCGGTTTGAGCGGGAAAAAAACAGATCGAACCGGTTTAAACCGGTTTAAAGTGGTTAAAACTGGATCGAACCAGCTTAAACCGGTTTAAACCGGATAAAACCGGAATGAACCACTTTAAACAGGTTTAAACCAGATAGAACCGCAGAGAACCGGTTTCAACCGGTTTCAAACGGATTGAAACGGATAGAACCAGTTTAAACCAGATAAACCCGGATTGAAATGGTTTAAAATGGTTTAAACAGGATAGAACTGGATAGAACCGGTTCAAACCGGTTTAAACAGGATAGAACCGGATAGAATCGGTTTAAACCAGATAATACCGGATTGAACCGGTTTAAACCGGTTTAAACCGGATAAAACCGGATTGAACCGGATTAAACCGGATAAAACCGGAATGAACCGGTTTAAACTGGATAAAACCGGATTGAACCGGCTTAAACCGGTTTAAACCGGATAAAACCGGATCGAACCGGTTTAAACCGGATAAAACCGGATCGAACCGGCTTAAACCGGTTTAAACCGGATAAAACCGGATCGAACCGGTTTAAACCGGATTAAACCAGATTGAACCAGTTTAAACGGGATAAAAGCAGATTGAACCGGTTTAAAACGGATAAAACCGGATTGAAACAGTTTAAACCGGTGGAAACCACATAGAAACAGATAGAACCGGTTTGAACCGGATAAAACCGGATCGAACCGGTTTAAACCGGTTAAAACCGGATCGAACCGGCTTAAACCAGTTTAAACCGGATAAAACAAGATTGAACCGGTTTAATACACTTTCAACCAGATAGAACAGGATAGAACCAGTTTAAACAGATAAAACCGGATTGAACCGGTTTAAACCGGTTTAAACAAGATAAAATCGGAGTGAACCAGTTTAAACCGGATAAAACCAGATTGAACCGGTTTAAACCGGATAAAACCGGATCGAACCGGCTTAAACCGGTTTAAACCGGATAAAACCGGATCGAACCGGTTTAAACCGGATTAAACCAGATTGAACCGGTTTAAACGGATAAAACCGGATTGTACCAGTTTAAACTGGTTTAAACCAGATAGAAACAGATAGAAACGGTTTGAACCGGATAAAACCGGATCGAACCGGTTTAAACCGGTTTAAACCGGTTAAAACCGGATTGAACCGGTTTAAACCGGTTTAAACAGGATAAAACCGGATTGAACTGGTTTATACCGGTTTAAACCGGATAAAACTGGTTTAAACGGGATAAAACCAAATTGAACCAGTTTAAACCGGATAATACCAGATTGAACCGGTTTAAGCCAGATAAAACCGGATTGAAGCTTTTTAAACCGGATAAAACAGTTTTGAACTAGTTTAAACCGGATAAAACCGGATTGAACCGGTTTAAGCCGGATAAAACCGGATTGAACCGGTTTAAACCGGATTCAACTGGATAGAACCGGATAGGACCGGTTCAACCCGGATAAAACCGGATTGATCCGGTTTAAACCGGTTTAAACCGGATAGAACTGGATTAAACCGGTTTAAAACGGATAAAACCGGTTTAAACCGGATAAAACCAAATTGAACCAGTTTAAAAGGGATAAAATCAGATTGAACCGTTTTAAACCGGATAAAACCAGAATGAACCGGTTAAAGCCGGATAAAGACATATTGAAATGGTATAAACCGGTTTGAACTGGATAAAACCAGACTGAACCGGTTTAAACTGGATAAAACCGGATTGAACCGGTTTAAACCGGATTCAACTGGATAGAACCGGATAGAACAGGTTTAAACCGGATAAAACCGGATTGAACCGGTTTAAACCAGTTTAAACCACATAGAAACAGATAGAACTGGTTTGAACTGGATAAAACCGGATCGAACCGGTTTAAACCGGTTTAAACCAGTTAAAACCGGATCGAACCGGCTTAAACCGGTTTAAACCGGATAAACCAAGATTGAACCGGTTTAATACAGTTTCAACCAGATAGAACCGGATAGAACCAGTTTAAACCGGTTTAAACAAGATAAAATCGGATTGAACCAGTTTAAACCGGATAAAACCAAATTGAACCGGTTTAAACCGGATAAAACCGGATCGAACCGGTTTAAACCGGATAAAACCGGATCGAACCAGTTTAAACCGGATTAAACCAGATTGAACCGGTTTAAACGGATAAAACCGGATAGAACCGGTTTAAACCGGATCAAACCGGATTGAACAGGTTTAAACCGGTTTAAATAGGATAGAACTGGATAGAACCGGTTTAAACTGGTTTAAACAGTATAGAAATGGATAGAACTGGTTTAAACCGTATAAACTCGGTTTCAACCAGTTTAAAGCGGTTTAAACCGGATACAACCAGATTGAACCGGTTTAAACCGGATAAAACTGGATTGAATCAGTTTAAACCCTTTCAAACCGGATAAAAACGAATTGAACCAGTTTAAACCGGTTTAAACCGGATAAAACCGGATTGAACCAGTTCAAACTGGTTTAAAACGGATAAAACCGGATTGAACCGGTTTAAACCAGTTTCAACAGGATAGAACCAGATAGAACTGGTTTAAACTGGATAAAACCGGATCGAACCGGCTTAAACCGGTTTAAACCGGATAAAACCAGATTGAACCGGTTTAATACAGTTTCAACCGGATATAACCGGTTTAAACCGGATAAAACTGGATTGAATCAGTTTAAACCCTTTTGAACCGGATAAAAACGAATTGAACCAGTTTAAACCGGTTTAAACCGGGTAAAACCGGATTGAACCAGTTTAAAGCGGTTTAAAACGGATAAAACCAGATTGAACCGGTTTAAACCGGATAAAACCGCATTGCACCGGCTTAAACCGGTTTAAACTGGATAAAACCGGACTGAACCGGTTTAATCCGTATAAAATCGGATTGAACTGGTTTAAACCGGTTTACACCAGATAAAACCGGATTGAAACGGTTTAAACCGGTTTAAACCGGATAAAACAGGATTGAACCGGTTTAAAACGGTTTAAACCGGATAAAACCAGATTGAACCGGTTGAAAACGAATAAACCCGGATTGAACTGGTTTAAACCGGATAAAACCGGATCGAACCGGGTTAAACCGGTTTAAACCGGATACAACCGGATCGAACCGGTTTAAACCGGTTTGAGCGGGAAAAAAACAGATCGAACCGGTTTAAACCGGTTTAAAGTGGTTAAAACTGGATCGAACCAGCTTAAACCGGTTTAAACCGGATAAAACCGGAATGAAACACTTTAAACAGGTTTAAACCAGATAGAACCGCAGAGAACCGGTTTCAACCGGTTTCAAACGGATTGAAACGGATAGAACCAGTTTAAACCAGATAAACCCGGATTGAAATGGTTTAAAATGGTTTAAACAGGATAGAACTGGATAGAACCGGTTCAAACCGGTTTAAACAGGATAGAACCGGATAGAATCGGTTTAAACCAGATAATACCGGATTGAACCGGTTTAAACCGGTTTAAACCGGATAAAACCGGATTGAACCGGATTAAACCGGATAAAACCGGAATGAACCGGTTTAAACTGGATAAAACCGGATTGAACCGGCTTAAACCGGTTTAGGCCGGATAAAACCAGATTGAACCGGTTTAAACCGCATAAAACCGGATTGAACCGGCTTAAACTGGTTTAAACCGGATAAAACCTGATTGAACCGGTTTAAACCGGTTTCAACAGGATAGAACCAGATAGAACCGGTTTAAACTGGATAAAACCGGATTGAACTGGCTTAAACCGGTTTAGACCGGATAAAACCAGATTGAACCGGTTTAAACCGGATAAAACCGGATTGAACTGGCTTAAACCGGTTTAAACTGGATAAAACCGGAATGAACCAGTTTAAGCCGGATAAAAACGTATTGAAACGGTATAAACCGGTTTCAACCGGATAAAACCAGACTGAACCGGTTTAAACTGGATAAAACCGGATTGAACCGGTTTAAACCGGATTCATTTGGATAGAACCGGATAGAACCGGTTTAAACCGTATAAAACCGGATTGAACCGGTTTAAACCAGTTTAAACCGGATAGAACCGGTTTCACCCGGATAAAACCGGATTGATCCGGTTTAAACCGGGTTAAACCGGATAAAACCAAATTGAACCAGTTTAAACGGGATAAAAGCAGATTGAACCGGTTTAAAACGGATAAAACCGGATTGAAACAGTTTAAACCGGTGGAAACCACATAGAAACAGATAGAACCGGTTTGAACCGGATAAAACCGGATCGAACCGGTTTAAACCGGTTAAAACCGGATCGAACCGGCTTAAACCAGTTTAAACCGGATAAAACAAGATTGAACCGGTTTAATACACTTTCAACCAGATAGAACAGGATAGAACCAGTTTAAACAGATAAAACCGGATTGAACCGGTTTAAACCGGTTTAAACAAGATAAAATCGGAGTGAACCAGTTTAAACCGGATAAAACCAGATTGAACCGGTTTAAACCGGATAAAACCGGATCGAACCGGCTTAAACCGGTTTAAACCGGATAAAACCGGATCGAACCGGTTTAAACCGGATTAAACCAGATTGAACCGGTTTAAACGGATAAAACCGGATAGAACCGGTATAAACCGGATCAAACCGGATTGAACTGGTTTAAACCAGTTTAAATAGGATAGAACCGGATACAACCGGTTTAAACTGGTTTAAACAGGATAGAAATGGATAGAACCGGTTTAAACCGTGTAAAACTTGATTCAACCAGTTTAAAGCGGTTTAAACCGGATACAACCAGATTGAACCAGTTTAAACCGGATAAAACTGGATTGAATCAGTTTAAACCCTTTTTAACCGGATAAAAATGGATTGAACCAGTTTAAACCGTTTTAAACCGGATAAAATCGGATTGAACCAGTTTAAAGCGGTTTAAAACGGTTCAAACCAGATTGAACCGGTTAAAACCGGATAAAACCGGATTGAACCGGCTTAAACCGGTTTCAAGTTAATAAAACCGGACTGAACCGGTTTAAACCGGATAAAACCAGATTGAACCGGTTAAAACAGGATAAAACCGGATTGAACCGGTTTAAACTGGTTTAAACTGGATAAAACCGGAATGAACCACTTTAAACAGGTTTAAACCAGATAGAACCGGATTGAACCGGTTTAAACCGGTTTCAACAGGATAGAACCAGATAGAACCGGTTTAAACTGGATAAAACTGGATTGAACCGTCTTAAACCGTTTTAAACTGGATAAAACCGGATTGAACCGGTTCAAACTGGTTTAAACCGGATATAAACGGATTGAAGCAGTTTAAACCGGTTTAAAACTGATAAAACCGGAATGAACCGGCCTAAACCTGTTTAAACCGGATAGGACCAGTTTAAACCGGATAAAACCGGATTGAACCGGATTAAACTGGTTTAAGCCGGATAGAACCGGATTGAACCGGTTTTAAACGGAGACAACCGGATTGAACTGGTTTAAACCGGTTTCAACCGGATAGAACCAGATAGAACCGGTTTAAACTGTATAAAACCGGATTGAACCGGCTTAAACCGGTTTAAACCGGATAAAACCGGAATGAACTGGTTTAAACCGGATAAAAGCAGACTGAACCAGTTTAAACTGGATAAAAACGGATTGAACCGTTTCAAACCGGTTTGAATTGGATAAAACCGGATTGAACCGGTTTAATCCGGTTTAAACCAGATAAAAACTGATTGAACCGGTTTAAACCGGTTTAAACTGGATAAAACCGGAATGAACCGGCTCAAACCGGTTTAAACTGGATAGAACCAGTTTAAACCCGTTTAAACCGGATAAAACCGGATTGAACCGGTTTAAACGAGTTTAAACCGGATAAAACCGGATTGAAGTGGTTTAAACCGGATAGAACAGGTTTAAACCGGATAAAACCGGATTGAACCAGTTTAAACCAGTTTAAACCGGATAAAACCGGATTGATCCGGTTTAAACCGGTTTAAACCGGATAAAACCAGATTGAACCGGTTTAAACCGGTATAAAGCGGATAAAACCGGATTGAACTGGTTTAAACCGGATAAAACCGGATTGAAATGGTTTAAAATGGTTTAAACAGGATAGAACTGGATAGAACCGGTTCAAACCGGTTTAAACAGGATAGAACCGGATAGAATCGGTTTAAACCAGATAATACCGGATTGAACCGGTTTAAACCGGTTTAAACCAGATAAAACCGGATTGAACCGGATTAAACCGGATAAAACCGGAATGAACCGGTTTAAACTGGATAAAACCGGATTGAACCGGCTTAAACCGGTTTAGGCCGGATAAAACCAGATTGAACCGGTTTAAACCGCATAAAACCGGATTGAACCGGCTTAAACTGGTTTAAACCGGATAAAACCTGATTGAACCGGTTTAAACCGGTTTCAACAGGATAGAACCAGATAGAACCGGTTTAAACTGGATAAAACCGGATTGAACTGGCTTAAACCGGTTTAGGCCGGATAAAACCAGATTGAACCGGTTTAAACCGGATAAAACCGGATTGAACTGGCTTAAACCGGTTTAAACTGGATAAAACCGGAATGAACCAGTTTAAGCCGGATAAAAACGTATTGAAACGGTATAAAACGGTTTCAACCGGATAAAACCAGACTGAACTGGTTTAAACTGGATAAAACCGGATTGAACCGGTTTAAACCGGATTCATTTGGATAGAACCGGATAGCACCGGTTTAAACCATATAAAACCGGATTGAACCGGTTTAAACCAGTTTAAACCGGATAGAACCGGTTTCACCCGGATAAAACCGGATTGATCCGGTTTAAACCGGTTTAAACCGGATAAAACCGGATTGAACTGGATTAAACCGGTTTAAAACGGATAAAACCGGTTTAAACCGGATAAAACCAAATTGAACCAGTTTAAACGGGATAAAAGCAGATTGAACCGGTTTAAAACGGATAAAACCGGATTGAAACAGTTTAAACTGGTGTAAACCACATAGAAACAGATAGAACCGGTTTGAACCGGATAAAACCGGATCGAACCGGTTTAAACCGGTTTAAACCGGTTAAAACCGGATCGAACCGGCTTAAACCAGTTTAAACCGGATAAAACAAGATTGAACCGGTTTAATACACTTTCAACCAGATAGAACTGGATAGAACCAGTTTAAACAGATAAAACCGGATTGAACCGGTTTAAACCGGTTTAAACAAGATAAAATCGGAGTGAACCAGTTTAAACCGGATAAAACCAGATTGAACCGGTTTAAACCGGATAAAACCGGATCGAACCGGCTTAAACCGGTTTAAACCGGATAAAACCGGATCGAACCGGTTTAAACCGGATTAAACCAGATTGAACCGGTTTAAACGGATAAAACCGGATAGAACCGGTATAAACCGGATCAAACCGGATTGAACTGGTTTAAACCACTTTAAATAGGATAGAACCGGATACAACCGGTTTAATCTGGTTTAAACAGGATAGAAATGGATAGAACCGGTTTAAACCGTGTAAAACTGGATTCAACCAGTTTAAAGCGGTTTAAACCGGATACAACCAGATTGAACCAGTTTAAACCGGATAAAACTGGATTGAAGCAGTTTAAACCCTTTTTAACCGGATAAAAACGGATTGAACCAGTTTAAACCGTTTTAAACCGGATAAAATCGGATTGAACCAGTTTAAAGCGGTTTAAAACGGATCAAACCAGATTGAACCGGTTAAAACCGGATAAAACCGGATTGAACCGGCTTAAACCGGTTTAAAGTGGATAAAACCGGACTGAACCGGTTTAAACCGGATAAAACCAGATTGAACCGGTTAAAAGAGGATAAAAACGGATTGAACCGGTTTAAACTGGTTTAAACCGGATAAAAACGGAATGAACCACTTTAAACAGGTTTAAACCAGATAGAACCGGATTGAACCGGTTTAAACCGGTTTCAACAGGATAGAACAGATAGAACCGGTTTAAACTGGATAAAACTGGATTGAACCGTCTTAAACCGTTTTAAACAGGATAAAACCGGATTGAACCGGTTCAAACCGGTTTAAACCGGATAAAACCGGAATGAACCAGTTTAAGCCGGATAAAAACATATTGAACCAGTTTAAACCGGTTTCAACCGGATAAAACCAGACTGAACCGGTTTAAACTGGATAAAACCGGATTGAACCAGTTTAATACGGTTTCAACCGGATAGAACCAGATTAAACCGGATAAAACCGGATCGAAACGGTTTAAACCGGTTTCAACTGGATAGAACCGGATAGAACCGGTTTAAACCGGATAAAACCGGATTGAACCGGTTTAAATCAGTTTAAATCGGATAGAACCAGTTTAACCCGGAAAAAACCGGATTGATCCGGTTTACACCAGTTTAAACCGGATAAAACCGGATTGAACTTGATTAAACCGGTTTAAACCGGATAAAACCAAATTGAACCAGCTTAAACCGGATAAAACCAGATTGAACCGGTTTAAAACGGATAAAACCGGATTGTACCAGTTTAAACTGGTTTAAACCAGATAGAAACAGATAGAAACGGTTTGAACCGGATAAAACCGGATCGAACCGGTTTAAACTGGTTTAAACCGGTTAAAACCGGATTGAACCGGTTTAAACCGGTTTAAACAGGATAAAACCGGATTGAACTTGTTTATACCGGTTTAAACTGGATAAAACTGGTTTAAACGGGATAAAACCAAATTGAACCAGTTTAAACCGGATAATACCAGATTGAACCGGTTTAAGCCAGATAAAACCGGATAAAACCGGATTGAAGCTTTTTAAACCGGATAAAACAGTTTTGAACTAGTTTAAACCGGATAAAACCGGATTGAACCGGTTTAAGCCGGATAAAACCGGATTGAACCGGTTTAAACCGGATTCAACTGGATAGAACCGGATAGGACCGGTTCAACCCGGATAAAACCGGATTGATCCGGTTTAAACCGGTTTAAACCGGATAAAACCGGATAGAACTGGATTAAACCGGTTTAAAACGGATAAAACCGGTTTAAACCGGATAAAACCAAATTGAACCAGTTTAAAAGGGATAAAATCAGATTGAACCGTTTTAAACCGGATAAAACCAGAATGAACCGTTTAAAGCCGGATAAAGACATATTGAAACGGTATAAACAGGTTTCAACTGGATAAAACCAGACTGAACCGGTTTAAACTGGATAAAACCGGATTGAACCGGTTTAAACCGGATTCAACTGGATAGAACCGGATAGAACAGGTTTAAACCGGATAAAACCGGATTGAACCGGTTTAAACCAGTTTAAACCACATAGAAACAGATAGAACTGGTTTGAACCGGATAAAACCGGATCGAACCGGTTTAAACCGGTTTAAACCAGTTAAAACCGGATCGAACCGGCTTAAACCGGTTTAAACCGGATAAAACAAGATTGAACCGGTTTAATACAGTTTCAACCAGATAGAACCGGATAGAACCAGTTTAAACCGGTTTAAACAAGATAAAATCGGATTGAACCAGTTTAAACCGGATAAAACCAAATTGAACCGGTTTAAACCGGATAAAACCGGATCGAACCGGTTTAAACCGGATAAAACCGGATCGAACCAGTTTAAACCGGATTAAACCAGATTGAACCGGTTTAAACGGATAAAACCGGATAGAACCGGTTTAAACCGGATCAAACCGGATTGAACAGGTTTAAACCGGTTTAAATAGGATAGAACTGGATAGAACCGGTTTAAACTGGTTTAAACAGTATAGAAATGGATAGAACTGGTTTAAACCGTATAAACTCGGTTTCAACCAGTTTAAAGCGGTTTAAACCGGATACAACCAGATTGAACCGGTTTAAACCGGATAAAACTGGATTGAATCAGTTTAAACCCTTTCAAACCGGATAAAAACGAATTGAACCAGTTTAAACCGGTTTAAACCGGATAAAACCGGATTGAACCAGTTCAAACTGGTTTAAAACGGATAAAACCGGATTGAACCGGTTTAAACCAGTTTCAACAGGATAGAACCAGATAGAACTGGTTTAAACTGGATAAAACCGGATCGAACCGGCTTAAACCGGTTTAAACCGGATAAAACCAGATTGAACCGGTTTAATACAGTTTCAACCGGATATAACCGGTTTAAACCGGATAAAACTGGATTGAATCAGTTTAAACCCTTTTGAACCGGATAAAAACGAATTGAACCAGTTTAAACCGGTTTAAACCGGATAAAACCGGATTGAACCAGTTTAAAGCGGTTTAAAACGGATAAAACCAGATTGAACCGGTTTAAACCGGATAAAACCGCATTGCACCGGCTTAAACCGGTTTAAACTGGATAAAACCGGACTGAACCGGTTTAATCCGTATAAAATCGGATTGAACTGGTTTAAACCGGTTTACACCAGATAAAACCGGATTGAACCGGTTTAAACCGGTTTAAACCGGATAAAACAGGATTGAACCGGTTTAAAACGGTTTAAACCGGATAAAACCAGATTGAACCGGTTGAAAACGAATAAACCCGGATTGAACTGGTTTAAACCGGATAAAACCGGATCGAACCGGGTTAAACCGGTTTAAACCGGATACAACCGGATCGAACCGGTTTAAACCGGTTTGAGCGGGAAAAAAACAGATCGAACCGGTTTAAACCGGTTTAAAGTGGTTAAAACTGGATCGAACCAGCTTAAACCGGTTTAAACCGGATAAAACCGGAATGAACCACTTTAAACATGTTTAAACCAGATAGAACCGCAGAGAACCGGTTTCAACCGGTTTCAAACGGATTGAAACGGATAGAACCAGTTTAAACCAGATAAACCCGGATTGAAATGGTTTAAAATGGTTTAAACAGGATAGAACTGGATAGAACCGGTTCAAACCGGTTTAAACAGGATAGAACCGGATAGAATCGGTTTAAACCAGATAATACCGGATTGAACCGGTTTAAACCGGTTTAAACCGGATAAAACCGGATTGAACCGGATTAAACCGGATAAAACCGGAATGAACCGGTTTAAACTGGATAAAACCGGATTGAACCGGCTTAAACCGGTTTAAACCGGATAAAACCGGATCGAACCGGTTTAAACCGGATAAAACCGGATCGAACCGGCTTAAACCGGTTTAAACCGGATAAAACCGGATCGAACCGGTTTAAACCGGATTAAACCAGATTGAACCAGTTTAAACGGGATAAAAGCAGATTGAACCGGTTTAAAACGGATAAAACCGGATTGAAACAGTTTAAACCGGTGGAAACCACATAGAAACAGATAGAACCGGTTTGAACCGGATAAAACCGGATCGAACCGGTTTAAACCGGTTAAAACCGGATCGAACCGGCTTAAACCAGTTTAAACCGGATAAAACAAGATTGAACCGGTTTAATACACTTTCAACCAGATAGAACAGGATAGAACCAGTTTAAACAGATAAAACCGGATTGAACCGGTTTAAACCGGTTTAAACAAGATAAAATCGGAGTGAACCAGTTTAAACCGGATAAAACCAGATTGAACCGGTTTAAACCGGATAAAACCGGATCGAACCGGCTTAAACCGGTTTAAACCGGATAAAACCGGATCGAACCGGTTTAAACCGGATTAAACCAGATTGAACCGGTTTAAACGGATAAAACCGGATAGAACCGGTATAAACCGGATCAAACCGGATTGAACTGGTTTAAACCAGTTTAAATAGGATAGAACCGGATACAACCGGTTTAAACTGTTTAAACAGGATAGAAATGGATAGAACCGGTTTCAACCGTGTAAAACTTGATTCAACCAGTTTAAAGCGGTTTAAACCGGATACAACCAGATTGAACCAGTTTAAACCGGATAAAACTGGATTGAATCAGTTTAAACCCTTTTTAACCGGATAAAAATGGATTGAACCAGTTTAAACCGTTTTAAACCGGATAAATCGGATTGAACCAGTTTAAAGCGGTTTAAAACGGATCAAACCAGATTGAACCGGTTAAAACCGGATAAAACCGGATTGAACCGGCTTAAACCGGTTTCAAGTTAATAAAACCGGACTGAACCGGTTTAAACCGGATAAAACCAGATTGAACCGGTTAAAACAGGATAAAACCGGATTGAACCGGTTTAAACTGGTTTAAACTGGATAAAACCGGAATGAACCACTTTAAACAGGTTTAAACCAGATAGAACCGGATTGAACCGGTTTAAACCGGTTTCAACAGGATAGAACCAGATAGAACCGGTTTAAACTGGATAAAACTGGATTGAACCGTCTTAAACCGTTTTAAACTGGATAAAACCGGATTGAACCGGTTCAAACCGGTTTAAACCGGATAAAACCGGAATGAACCAGTTTAAGCCGGATAAAAACATATTGAACCAGTTTAAACCGGTTTCAACCGGATAAAACCAGACTGAACCGGTTTAAACTGGATAAAATCGGATTGAACCGGTTTAATACGGTTTCAACCGGATAGAACCAGATTAAACCGGATAAAACCGGATTGAAACGGTTTAAACCGGTTTCAACTGGATAGAACCGGATAGAACCGGTTTAAACCGGATAAAACCGGATTGATCCGGTTTACACCAGTTTAAACCGGATAAAACCGGATTGAACTTGATTAAACCGGTTTAAACCGGATAAAACCAAATTGAACCAGCTTAAACCGGATAAAACCAGATTGAACCGGTTTAAAACGGATAAAACCGGATTGTACCAGTTTAAACTGGTTTAAACCAGATAGAAACAGATAGAAACGGTTTGAACCGGATAAAACCGGATCGAACCGGTTTAAACCGGTTTTTAAACCGGTTAAAACCGGATTGAACCGGTTTAAACCGGTTTAAACAGGATAAAACCGGATTGAACTGGTTTATACCGGTTTAAACCGGATAAAACTGGTTTAAACGGGATAAAACCAAATTGAACCAGTTTAAACCGGATAATACCAGATTGAACCGGTTTAAGCCAGATAAAACCGGATTGAAGCTTTTTAAACCGGATAAAACAGTTTTGAACTAGTTTAAACCGGATAAAACCGGATTGAACCGGTTTAAGCCGGATAAAACCGGATTGAACCGGTTTAAACCGGATTCAACTGGATAGAACCGGATAGGACCGGTTCAACCCGGATAAAACCGGATTGATCCGGTTTAAACCGGTTTAAACCGGATAGAACTGGATTAAACCGGTTTAAAACGGATAAAACCGGTTTAAACCGGATAAAACCAAATTGAACCAGTTTAAAAGGGATAAAATCAGATTGAACCGTTTTAAACCGGATAAAACCAGAATGAACCGGTTAAAGCCGGATAAAGACATATTGAAATGGTATAAACCGGTTTGAACTGGATAAAACCAGACTGAACCGGTTTAAACTGGATAAAACCGGATTGAACCGGTTTAAACCGGATTCAACTGGATAGAACCGGATAGAACAGGTTTAAACCGGATAAAACCGGATTGAACCGGTTTAAACCAGTTTAAACCACATAGAAACAGATAGAACTGGTTTGAACTGGATAAAACCGGATCGAACCGGTTTAAACCGGTTTAAACCAGTTAAAACCGGATCGAACCGGCTTAAACCGGTTTAAACCGGATAAACCAAGATTGAACCGGTTTAATACAGTTTCAACCAGATAGAACCGGATAGAACCAGTTTAAACCGGTTTAAACAAGATAAAATCGGATTGAACCAGTTTAAACCGGATAAAACCAAATTGAACCGGTTTAAACCGGATAAAACCGGATCGAACCGGTTTAAACCGGATAAAACCGGATCGAACCAGTTTAAACCGGATTAAACCAGATTGAACCGGTTTAAACGGATAAAACCGGATAGAACCGGTATAAACCGGATCAAACCGGATTGAACTGGTTTAAACCAGTTTAAATAGGATAGAACCGGATACAACCGGTTTAAACTGGTTTAAACAGGATAGAAATGGATAGAACCGGTTTCAACCGTGTAAAACTTGATTCAACCAGTTTAAAAGCGGTTTAAACCGGATACAACCAGATTGAACCAGTTTAAACCGGATAAAACTGGATTGAATCAGTTTAAACCCTTTTTAACCGGATAAAAATGGATTGAACCAGTTTAAAACCGTTTTAAACCGGATAAAATCGGATTGAACCAGTTTAAAGCGGTTTAAAACGGATCAAACCAGATTGAACCGGTTAAAACCGGATAAAACCGGATTGAACCGGCTTAAACCGGTTTCAAGTTAATAAAACCGGACTGAACCGGTTTAAACCGGATAAAACCAGATTGAACCGGTTAAAACAGGATAAAACCGGATTGAACCGGTTTAAACTGGTTTAAACTGGATAAAACCGGAATGAACCACTTTAAACAGGTTTAAACCAGATAGAACCGGATTGAACCGGTTTAAACGGTTTCAACAGGATAGAACCAGATAGAACCGGTTTAAACTGGATAAAACTGGATTGAACCGTCTTAAACCGTTTTAAAACTGGATAAAACCGGATTGAACCGGTTCAAACCGGTTTAAACCGGATAAAACCGGAATGAACCAGTTTAAGCCGGATAAAAACATATTGAACCAGTTTAAACCGGTTTCAACCGGATAAAACCAGACTGAACCGGTTTAAACTGGATAAAATCGGATTGAACCGGTTTAATACGGTTTCAACCGGATAGAACCAGATTAAACCGGATAAAACCGGATTGAAACGGTTTAAACCGGTTTCAACTGGATAGAACCGGATAGAACCGGTTTAAACCGGATAAAACCGGATTGATCCGGTTTACACCAGTTTAAACCGGATAAACCGGATTGAACTTGATTAAACCGGTTTAAACCGGATAAAACCAAATTGAACCAGCTTAAACCGGATAAAACCAGATTGAACCGGTTTAAAACGGATAAAACCGGATTGTACCAGTTTAAACTGGTTTAAACCAGATAGAAACAGATAGAAACGGTTTGAACCGGATAAAACCGGATCGAACCGGTTTAAACCGGTTTAAACCGGTTAAAACCGGATTGAACCGGTTTAAAACCGGTTTAAACAGGATAAAACCGGATTGAACTGGTTTATACCGGTTTAAACCGGATAAAACTGGTTTAAACGGGATAAAACCAAATTGAACCAGTTTAAACCGATAATACCAGATTGAACCGGTTTAAGCCAGATAAAACCGGATTGAAGCTTTTTAAACCGGATAAAACAGTTTTGAACTAGTTTAAACCGGATAAAACCGGATTGAACCGGTTTAAGCCGGATAAAACCGGATTGAACCGGTTTAAACCGGATTCAACTGGATAGAACCGGATAGGACCGGTTCAACCCGGATAAAACCGGATTGATCCGGTTTAAACCGGTTTAAACCGGATAGAACTGGATTAAACCGGTTTAAAACGGATAAAACCGGTTTAAACCGATAAAACCAAATTGAACCAGTTTAAAAGGGATAAAATCAGATTGAACCGTTTTAAACCGGATAAAACCAGAATGAACCGGTTAAAGCCGGATAAAGACATATTGAAATGGTATAAACCGGTTTGAACTGGATAAAACCAGACTGAACCGGTTTAAACTGGATAAAACCGGATTGAACCGGTTTAAACCGGATTCAACTGGATAGAACCGGATAGAACAGGTTTAAACCGGATAAAACCGATTGAACCGGTTTAAACCAGTTTAAACCACATAGAAACAGATAGAACTGGTTTGAACTGGATAAAACCGGATCGAACCGGTTTAAACCGGTTTAAACCAGTTAAAACCGGATCGAACCGGCTTAAACCGGTTTTAAACCGGATAAACCAAGATTGACCGGTTTAATACAGTTTCAACCAGATAGAACCGGATAGAACCAGTTTAAACCGGTTTAAACAAGATAAAATCGGATTGAACCAGTTTAAACCGGATAAAACCAAATTGAACCGGTTTAAACCGGATAAAACCGGATCGAACCGGTTTAAACCGGATAAAACCGGATCGAACCAGTTTAAACCGGATTAAACCAGATTGAACCGGTTTAAACGGATAAAACCGGATAGAACCGGTTTAAACCGGATCAAACCGGATTGAACAGGTTTAAACCGGTTTAAATAGGATAGAACTGGATAGAACCGGTTTAAACTGGTTTAAACAGTATAGAAATGGATAGAACTGGTTTAAACCGTATAAACTCGGTTTCAACCAGTTTAAAGCGGTTTAAACCGGATACAACCAGATTGAACCGGTTTAAACCGGATAAAACTGGATTGAATCAGTTTAAACCCTTTCAAACCGGATAAAAACGAATTGAACCAGTTTAAACCGGTTTAAACCGGATAAAACCGGATTGAACCAGTTCAAACTGGTTTAAAAACGGATAAAACCGGATTGAACCGGTTTAAACCAGTTTCAACAGGATAGAACCAGATAGAACTGGTTTAAACTGGATAAAACCGGATCGAACCGGCTTAAACCGGTTTAAACCGGATAAAACCAGATTGAACCGGTTTAATACAGTTTCAACCGGATATAACCGGTTTAAACCGGATAAAACTGGATTGAATCAGTTTAAACCCTTTTGAACCGGATAAAAACGAATTGAACCAGTTTAAACCGGTTTAAACCGGGTAAAACCGGATTGAACCAGTTTAAAGCGGTTTAAAACGGATAAAACCAGATTGAACCGGTTTAAACCGGATAAAACCGCATTGCACCGGCTTAAACCGGTTTAAACTGGATAAAACCGGACTGAACCGGTTTAATCCGTATAAAATCGGATTGAACTGGTTTAAACCGGTTTACACCAGATAAAACCGGATTGAACCGGTTTAAACCGGTTTAAACCGGATAAAACAGGATTGAACCGGTTTAAAACGGTTTAAACCGGATAAAACCAGATTGAACCGGTTGAAAACGAATAAACCCGGATTGAACTGGTTTAAACCGGATAAAACCGGATCGAACCGGGTTAAACCGGTTTAAACCGGATACAACCGGATCGAACCGGTTTAAACCGGTTTGAGCGGGAAAAAAACAGATCGAACCGGTTTAAACCGGTTTAAAGTGGTTAAAACTGGATCGAACCAGCTTAAACCGGTTTAAACCGGATAAAACCGGAATGAAACACTTTAAACAGGTTTAAACCAGATAGAACCGCAGAGAACCGGTTTCAACCGGTTTCAAACGGATTGAAACGGATAGAACCAGTTTAAACCAGATAAACCCGGATTGAAATGGTTTAAAATGGTTTAAACAGGATAGAACTGGATAGAACCGGTTCAAACCGGTTTAAACAGGATAGAACCGGATAGAATCGGTTTAAACCAGATAATACCGGATTGAACCGGTTTAAACCGGTTTAAACCGGATAAAACCGGATTGAACCGGATTAAACCGGATAAAACCGGAATGAACCGGTTTAAACTGGATAAAACCGGATTGAACCGGCTTAAACCGGTTTAGGCCGGATAAAACCAGATTGAACCGGTTTAAACCGCATAAAACCGGATTGAACCGGCTTAAACTGGTTTAAACCGGATAAAACCTGATTGAACCGGTTTAAACCGGTTTCAACAGGATAGAACCAGATAGAACCGGTTTAAACTGGATAAAACCGGATTGAACTGGCTTAAACCGGTTTAGACCGGATAAAACCAGATTGAACCGGTTTAAACCGGATAAAACCGGATTGAACTGGCTTAAACCGGTTTAAACTGGATAAAACCGGAATGAACCAGTTTAAGCCGGATAAAAACGTATTGAAACGGTATAAACCGGTTTCAACCGGATAAAACCAGACTGAACCGGTTTAAACTGGATAAAACCGGATTGAACCGGTTTAAACCGGATTCATTTGGATAGAACCGGATAGAACCGGTTTAAACCGTATAAAACCGGATTGAACCGGTTTAAACCAGTTTAAACCGGATAGAACCGGTTTCACCGGGATAAAACCGGATTGATCCGGTTTAAACCGGGTTAAACCGGATAAAACCAAATTGAACCAGTTTAAACGGGATAAAAGCAGATTGAACCGGTTTAAAACGGATAAAACCGGATTGAAACAGTTTAAACCGGTGGAAACCACATAGAAACAGATAGAACCGGTTTGAACCGGATAAAACCGGATCGAACCGGTTTAAACCGGTTAAAACCGGATCGAACCGGCTTAAACCAGTTTAAACCGGATAAAACAAGATTGAACCGGTTTAATACACTTTCAACCAGATAGAACAGGATAGAACCAGTTTAAACAGATAAAACCGGATTGAACCGGTTTAAACCGGTTTAAACAAGATAAAATCGGAGTGAACCAGTTTAAACCGGATAAAACCAGATTGAACCGGTTTAAACCGGATAAAACCGGATCGAACCGGCTTAAACCGGTTTAAACCGGATAAAACCGGATCGAACCGGTTTAAACCGGATTAAACCAGATTGAACCGGTTTAAACGGATAAAACCGGATAGAACCGGTATAAACCGGATCAAACCGGATTGAACTGGTTTAAACCAGTTTAAATAGGATAGAACCGGATACAACCGGTTTAAACTGGTTTAAACAGGATAGAAATGGATAGAACCGGTTTAAACCGTGTAAAACTTGATTCAACCAGTTTAAAGCGGTTTAAACCGGATACAACCAGATTGAACCAGTTTAAACCGGATAAAACTGGATTGAATCAGTTTAAACCCTTTTTAACCGGATAAAAATGGATTGAACCAGTTTAAACCGTTTTAAACCGGATAAAATCGGATTGAACCAGTTTAAAGCGGTTTAAAACGGTTCAAACCAGATTGAACCGGTTAAAACCGGATAAAACCGGATTGAACCGGCTTAAACCGGTTTCAAGTTAATAAAACCGGACTGAACCGGTTTAAACCGGATAAAACCAGATTGAACCGGTTAAAACAGGATAAAACCGGATTGAACCGGTTTAAACTGGTTTAAACTGGATAAAACCGGAATGAACCACTTTAAACAGGTTTAAACCAGATAGAACCGGATTGAACCGGTTTAAACCGGTTTCAACAGGATAGAACCAGATAGAACCGGTTTAAACTGGATAAAACTGGATTGAACCGTCTTAAACCGTTTTAAACTGGATAAAACCGGATTGAACCGGTTCAAACCGGTTTAAACCGGATATAAACGGATTGAAGCAGTTTAAACCGGTTTAAAACTGATAAAACCGGAATGAACCGGCCTAAACCTGTTTAAACCGGATAGGACCAGTTTAAACCGGATAAAACCGGATTGAACCGGATTAAACTGGTTTAAGCCGGATAGAACCGGATTGAACCGGTTTTAAACGGAGACAACCGGATTGAACTGGTTTAAACCGGTTTCAACCGGATAGAACCAGATAGAACCGGTTTAAACTGTATAAAACCGGATTGAACCGGCTTAAACCGGTTTAAACCGGATAAAACCGGAATGAACTGGTTTAAACCGGATAAAAGCAGACTGAACCAGTTTAAACTGGATAAAAACGGATTGAACCGTTTCAAACCGGTTTGAATTGGATAAAACCGGATTGAACCGGTTTAATCCGGTTTAAACCAGATAAAAACTGATTGAACCGGTTTAAACCGGTTTAAACTGGATAAAACCGGAATGAACCGGCTCAAACCGGTTTAAACTGGATAGAACCAGTTTAAACCCGTTTAAACCGGATAAAACCGGATTGAACCGGTTTAAACGAGTTTAAACCGGATAAAACCGGATTGAAGTGGTTTAAACCGGATAGAACAGGTTTAAACCGGATAAAACCGGATTGAACCAGTTTAAACCAGTTTAAACCGGATAAAACCGGATTGATCCGGTTTAAACCGGTTTAAACCGGATAAAACCAGATTGAACCGGTTTAAACCGGTATAAAGCGGATAAAACCGGATTGAACTGGTTTAAACCGGATAAAACCGGATTGAAATGGTTGAAAATGGTTTAAACAGGATAGAACTGGATAGAACCGGTTCAAACCGGTTTAAACAGGATAGAACCGGATAGAATCGGTTTAAACCAGATAATACCGGATTGAACCGGTTTAAACCGGTTTAAACCAGATAAAACCGGATTGAACCGGATTAAACCGGATAAAACCGGAATGAACCGGTTTAAACTGGATAAAACCGGATTGAACCGGCTTAAACCGGTTTAGGCCGGATAAAACCAGATTGAACCGGTTTAAACCGCATAAAACCGGATTGAACCGGCTTAAACTGGTTTAAACCGGATAAAACCTGATTGAACCGGTTTAAACCGGTTTCAACAGGATAGAACCAGATAGAACCGGTTTAAACTGGATAAAACCGGATTGAACTGGCTTAAACCGGTTTAGGCCGGATAAAACCAGATTGAACCGGTTTAAACCGGATAAAACCGGATTGAACTGGCTTAAACCGGTTTAAACTGGATAAAACCGGAATGAACCAGTTTAAGCCGGATAAAAACGTATTGAAACGGTATAAAACGGTTTCAACCGGATAAAACCAGACTGAACTGGTTTAAACTGGATAAAACCGGATTGAACCGGTTTAAACCGGATTCATTTGGATAGAACCGGATAGCACCGGTTTAAACCATATAAAACCGGATTGAACCGGTTTAAACCAGTTTAAACCGGATAGAACCGGTTTCACCCGGATAAAACCGGATTGATCCGGTTTAAACCGGTTTAAACCGGATAAAACCGGATTGAACTGGATTAAACCGGTTTAAAACGGATAAAACCGGTTTAAACCGGATAAAACCAAATTGAACCAGTTTAAACGGGATAAAAGCAGATTGAACCGGTTTAAAACGGATAAAACCGGATTGAAACAGTTTAAACTGGTGTAAACCACATAGAAACAGATAGAACCGGTTTGAACCGGATAAAACCGGATCGAACCGGTTTAAACCGGTTTAAACCGGTTAAAACCGGATCGAACCGGCTTAAACCAGTTTAAACCGGATAAAACAAGATTGAACCGGTTTAATACACTTTCAACCAGATAGAACTGGATAGAACCAGTTTAAACAGATAAAACCGGATTGAACCGGTTTAAACCGGTTTAAACAAGATAAAATCGGAGTGAACCAGTTTAAACCGGATAAAACCAGATTGAACCGGTTTAAACCGGATAAAACCGGATCGAACCGGCTTAAACCGGTTTAAACCGGATAAAACCGGATCGAACCGGTTTAAACCGGATTAAACCAGATTGAACCGGTTTAAACGGATAAAACCGGATAGAACCGGTATAAACCGGATCAAACCGGATTGAACTGGTTTAAACCACTTTAAATAGGATAGAACCGGATACAACCGGTTTAATCTGGTTTAAACAGGATAGAAATGGATAGAACCGGTTTAAACCGTGTAAAACTGGATTCAACCAGTTTAAAGCGGTTTAAACCGGATACAACCAGATTGAACCAGTTTAAACCGGATAAAACTGGATTGAAGCAGTTTAAACCCTTTTTAACCGGATAAAAACGGATTGAACCAGTTTAAACCGTTTTAAACCGGATAAAATCGGATTGAACCAGTTTAAAGCGGTTTAAAACGGATCAAACCAGATTGAACCGGTTAAAACCGGATAAAACCGGATTGAACCGGCTTAAACCGGTTTAAAGTGGATAAAACCGGACTGAACCGGTTTAAACCGGATAAAACCAGATTGAACCGGTTAAAAGAGGATAAAAACGGATTGAACCGGTTTAAACTGGTTTAAACCGGATAAAAACGGAATGAACCACTTTAAACAGGTTTAAACCAGATAGAACCGGATTGAACCGGTTTAAACCGGTTTCAACAGGATAGAACAGATAGAACCGGTTTAAACTGGATAAAACTGGATTGAACCGTCTTAAACCGTTTTAAACAGGATAAAACCGGATTGAACCGGTTCAAACCGGTTTAAACCGGATAAAACCGGAATGAACCAGTTTAAGCCGGATAAAAACATATTGAACCAGTTTAAACCGGTTTCAACCGGATAAAACCAGACTGAACCGGTTTAAACTGGATAAAACCGGATTGAACCAGTTTAATACGGTTTCAACCGGATAGAACCAGATTAAACCGGATAAAACCGGATCGAAACGGTTTAAACCGGTTTCAACTGGATAGAACCGGATAGAACCGGTTTAAACCGGATAAAACCGGATTGAACCGGTTTAAATCAGTTTAAATCGGATAGAACCAGTTTAACCCGGAAAAAACCGGATTGATCCGGTTTACACCAGTTTAAACCGGATAAAACCGGATTGAACTTGATTAAACCGGTTTAAACCGGATAAAACCAAATTGAACCAGCTTAAACCGGATAAAACCAGATTGAACCGGTTTAAAACGGATAAAACCGGATTGTACCAGTTTAAACTGGTTTAAACCAGATAGAAACAGATAGAAACGGTTTGAACCGGATAAAACCGGATCGAACCGGTTTAAACTGGTTTAAACCGGTTAAAACCGGATTGAACCGGTTTAAACCGGTTTAAACAGGATAAAACCGGATTGAACTTGTTTATACCGGTTTAAACTGGATAAAACTGGTTTAAACGGGATAAAACCAAATTGAACCAGTTTAAACCGGATAATACCAGATTGAACCGGTTTAAGCCAGATAAAACCGGATAAAACCGGATTGAAGCTTTTTAAACCGGATAAAACAGTTTTGAACTAGTTTAAACCGGATAAAACCGGATTGAACCGGTTTAAGCCGGATAAAACCGGATTGAACCGGTTTAAACCGGATTCAACTGGATAGAACCGGATAGGACCGGTTCAACCCGGATAAAACCGGATTGATCCGGTTTAAACCGGTTTAAACCGGATAAAACCGGATAGAACTGGATTAAACCGGTTTAAAACGGATAAAACCGGTTTAAACCGGATAAAACCAAATTGAACCAGTTTAAAAGGGATAAAATCAGATTGAACCGTTTTAAACCGGATAAAACCAGAATGAACCGTTTAAAGCCGGATAAAGACATATTGAAACGGTATAAACAGGTTTCAACTGGATAAAACCAGACTGAACCGGTTTAAACTGGATAAAACCGGATTGAACCGGTTTAAACCGGATTCAACTGGATAGAACCGGATAGAACAGGTTTAAACCGGATAAAACCGGATTGAACCGGTTTAAACCAGTTTAAACCACATAGAAACAGATAGAACTGGTTTGAACCGGATAAAACCGGATCGAACCGGTTTAAACCGGTTTAAACCAGTTAAAACCGGATCGAACCGGCTTAAACCGGTTTAAACCGGATAAAACAAGATTGAACCGGTTTAATACAGTTTCAACCAGATAGAACCGGATAGAACCAGTTTAAACCGGTTTAAACAAGATAAAATCGGATTGAACCAGTTTAAACCGGATAAAACCAAATTGAACCGGTTTAAACCGGATAAAACCGGATCGAACCGGTTTAAACCGGATAAAACCGGATCGAACCAGTTTAAACCGGATTAAACCAGATTGAACCGGTTTAAACGGATAAAACCGGATAGAACCGGTTTAAACCGGATCAAACCGGATTGAACAGGTTTAAACCGGTTTAAATAGGATAGAACTGGATAGAACCGGTTTAAACTGGTTTAAACAGTATAGAAATGGATAGAACTGGTTTAAACCGTATAAACTCGGTTTCAACCAGTTTAAAGCGGTTTAAACCGGATACAACCAGATTGAACCGGTTTAAACCGGATAAAACTGGATTGAATCAGTTTAAACCCTTTTAAACCGGATAAAAACGAATTGAACCAGTTTAAACCGGTTTAAACCGGATAAAACCGGATTGAACCAGTTCAAACTGGTTTAAAACGGATAAAACCGGATTGAACCGGTTTAAACCAGTTTCAACAGGATAGAACCAGATAGAACTGGTTTAAACTGGATAAAACCGGATCGAACCGGCTTAAACCGGTTTAAACCGGATAAAACCAGATTGAACCGGTTTAATACAGTTTCAACCGGATATAACCGGTTTAAACCGGATAAAACTGGATTGAATCAGTTTAAACCCTTTTGAACCGGATAAAAACGAATTGAACCAGTTTAAACCGGTTTAAACCGGATAAAACCGGATTGAACCAGTTTAAAGCGGTTTAAAACGGATAAAACCAGATTGAACCGGTTTAAACCGGATAAAACCGCATTGCACCGGCTTAAACCGGTTTAAACTGGATAAAACCGGACTGAACCGGTTTAATCCGTATAAAATCGGATTGAACTGGTTTAAACCGGTTTACACCAGATAAAACCGGATTGAACCGGTTTAAACCGGTTTAAACCGGATAAAACAGGATTGAACCGGTTTAAAACGGTTTAAACCGGATAAAACCAGATTGAACCGGTTGAAAACGAATAAACCCGGATTGAACTGGTTTAAACCGGATAAAACCGGATCGAACCGGGTTAAACCGGTTTAAACCGGATACAACCGGATCGAACCGGTTTAAACCGGTTTGAGCGGGAAAAAAACAGATCGAACCGGTTTAAACCGGTTTAAAGTGGTTAAAACTGGATCGAACCAGCTTAAACCGGTTTAAACCGGAGAAAACCGGAATGAACCACTTTAAACAGGTTTAAACCAGATAGAACCGCAGAGAACCGGTTTCAACCGGTTTCAAACGGATTGAAACGGATAGGACCAGTTTAAACCAGATAAACCCGGATTGAAATGGTTTAAAATGGTTTAAACAGGATAGAACTGGATAGAACCGGTTCAAACCGGTTTAAACAGGATAGAACCGGATAGAATCGGTTTAAACCAGATAATACCGGATTGAACCGGTTTAAACCGGTTTAAACCGGATAAAACCGGTTTGAACCGGATTAAACCGGATAAAACCGGAATGAACCGGTTTAAACTGGATAAAACCGGATTGAACCGGCTTAAACCGGTTTAGGCCGGATAAAACCAGATTGAACCGGTTTAAACCGCATAAAACCGGATTGAACCGGCTTAAACTGGTTTAAACCGGATAAAACCTGATTGAACCGGTTTAAACCGGTTTCAACAGGATAGAACCAGATAGAACCGGTTTAAACTGGATAAAACCGGATTGAACTGGCTTAAACCGGTTTAGACCGGATAAAACCAGATTGAACCGGTTTAAACCGGATAAAACCGGATTGAACTGGCTTAAACCGGTTTAAACTGGATAAAACCGGAATGAACCAGTTTAAGCCGGATAAAAACGTATTGAAACGGTATAAACCGGTTTCAACCGGATAAAACCAGACTGAACCGGTTTAAACTGGATAAAACCGGATTGAACCGGTTTAAACCGGATTCATTTGGATAGAACCGGATAGAACCGGTTTAAACCGTATAAAACCGGATTGAACCGGTTTAAACCAGTTTAAACCGGATAGAACCGGTTTCACCCGGATAAAACCGGATTGATCCGGTTTAAACCGGTTTAAACCGGATAAAACCGGATTGAACTGGATTAAACCGGTTTAAAACGGATAAAACCGGTTTAAACCGGATAAAACCAAATTGAACCAGTTTAAACGGGATAAAAGCAGATTGAACCGGTTTAAAACGGATAAAACCGGATTGAAACAGTTTAAACCGGTGGAAACCACATAGAAACAGATAGAACCGGTTTGAACCGGATAAAACCGGATCGAACCGGTTTAAACCGATTAAAACCGGATCGAACCGGCTTAAACCAGTTTAAACCGGATAAAACAAGATTGAACCGGTTTAATACACTTTCAACCAGATAGAACAGGATAGAACCAGTTTAAACAGATAAAACCGGATTGAACCGGTTTAAACCGGTTTAAACAAGATAAAATCGGAGTGAACCAGTTTAAACCGGATAAAACCAGATTGAACCGGTTTAAACCGGATAAAACCGGATCGAACCGGCTTAAACCGGTTTAAACCGGATAAAACCGGATCGAACCGGTTTAAACCGGATTAAACCAGATTGAACCGGTTTAAACGGATAAAACCGGATAGAACCGGTATAAACCGGATCAAACCGGATTGAACTGGTTTAAACCAGTTTAAATAGGATAGAACCGGATACAACCGGTTTAAACTGGTTTAAACAGGATAGAAATGGATAGAACCGGTTTAAACCGTGTAAAACTTGATTCAACCAGTTTAAAGCGGTTTAAACCGGATACAACCAGATTGAACCAGTTTAAACCGGATAAAACTGGATTGAATCAGTTTAAACCCTTTTTAACCGGATAAAAATGGATTGAACCAGTTTAAACCGTTTTAAACCGGATAAAATCGGATTGAACCAGTTTAAAGCGGTTTAAAACGGATCAAACCAGATTGAACCGGTTAAAACCGGATAAAACCGGATTGAACCGGCTTAAACCGGTTTCAAGTTAATAAAACCGGACTGAACCGGTTTAAACCGGATAAAACCAGATTGAACCGGTTAAAACAGGATAAAACCGGATTGAACCGGTTTAAACTGGTTTAAACTGGATAAAACCGGAATGAACCACTTTAAACAGGTTTAAACCAGATAGAACCGGATTGAACCGGTTTAAACCGGTTTCAACAGGATAGAACCAGATAGAACCGGTTTAAACTGGATAAAACTGGACTGAACCGTCTTAAACCGTTTTAAACTGGATAAAACCGGATTGAACCGGTTCAAACCGGTTTAAACCGGATAAAACCGGAATGAACCAGTTTAAGCCGGATAAAAACATATTGAACCAGTTTAAACCGGTTTCAACCGGATAAAACCAGACTGAACCGGTTTAAACTGGATAAAATCGGATTGAACCGGTTTAATACGGTTTCAACCGGATAGAACCAGATTAAACCGGATAAAACCGGATTGAAACGGTTTAAACCGGTTTCAACTGGATAGAAACGGATAGAACCGGTTTAAACCGGATAAAACCGGATTGATCCGGTTTACACCAGTTTAAACCGGATAAAACCGGATTGAACTTGATTAAACCGGTTTAAACCGGATAAAACCAAATTGAACCAGCTTAAACCGGATAAAACCAGATTGAACCGGTTTAAAACGGATAAAACCGGATTGTACCAGTTTAAACTGGTTTAAACCAGATAGAAACAGATAGAAACGGTTTGAACCGGATAAAACCGGATCGAACCGGTTTAAACCGGTTTAAACCGGTTAAAACCGGATTGAACCGGTTTAAACCGGTTTAAACAGGATAAAACCGGATTGAACTGGTTTATACCGGTTTAAACCGGATAAAACTGGTTTAAACGGGATAAAACCAAATTGAACCAGTTTAAACCGGATAATACCAGATTGAACCGGTTTAAGCCAGATAAAACCGGATTGAAGCTTTTGAAACCGGATAAAACAGTTTTGAACTAGTTTAAACCGGATAAAACCGGATTGAACCGGTTTAAGCCGGATAAAACCGGATTGAACCGGTTTAAACCGGATTCAACTGGATAGAACCGGATAGGACCGGTTCAACCCGGATAAAACCGGATTGATCCGGTTTAAACCGGTTTAAACCGGATAAAACCGGATAGAACTGGATTAAACCGGTTTAAAACGGATAAAACCGGTTTAAACCGGATAAAACCAAATTGAACCAGTTTAAAAGGGATAAAATCAGATTGAACCGTTTTAAACCGGATAAAACCAGAATGAACCGGTTAAAGCCGGATAAAGACATATTGAAATGGTATAAACCGGTTTGAACTGGATAAAACCAGACTGAACCGGTTTAAACTGGATAAAACCGGATTGAACTGGTTTAAACCGGATTCAACTGGATAGATCCGGATAGAACAGGTTTAAACCGGATAAAACCGGATTGAACCGGTTTAAACCAGTTTAAACCACATAGAAACAGATAGAACTGGTTTGATCCGGATAAAACCGGATCGAACCGGTTTAAACCGGTTTAAACCAGTTAAAACCGGATCGAACCGGCTTAAACCGGTTTAAACGGGATAAAACAAGATTGAACCGGTTTAATACAGTTTCAACCAGATAGAACCGGATAGAACCAGTTTAAACCGGTTTAAACAAGATAAAATCGGATTGAACCAGTTTAAACCGGATAAAACCAAATTGAACCGGTTTAAACCGGATAAAACCGGATCGAACCGGTTTAAACCGGATAAAACCGGATCGAACCAGTTTAAACCGGATTAAACCAGATTGAACCGGTTTAAACGGATAAAACTGGATAGAACCGGTTTAAACCGGATCAAACCGGATTGAACAGGTTTAAACCGGTTTAAATAGGATAGAACTGGATAGAACCGGTTTAAACTGGTTTAAACAGTATAGAAATGGATAGAACTGGTTTAAACCGTATAAACTCGGTTTCAACCAGTTTAAAGCGGTTTAAACCGGATACAACCAGATTGAACCGGTTTAAACCGGATAAAACTGGATTGAATCAGTTTAAACCCTTTCAAACCGGATAAAAACGAATTGAACCAGTTTAAACCGGTTTAAACCGGATAAAACCGGATTGAACCAGTTCAAACTGGTTTAAAACGGATAAAACCGGATTGAACCGGTTTAAACCAGTTTCAACAGGATAGAACCAGATAGAACTGGTTTAAACTGGATAAAACCGGATCGAACCGGCTTAAACCGGTTTAAACCGGATAAAACCAGATTGAACCGGTTTAATACAGTTTCAACCGGATATAACCGGTTTAAACCGGATAAAACTGGATTGAATCAGTTTAAACCCTTTTGAACCGGATAAAAACGAATTGAACCAGTTTAAACCGGTTTAAACCGGATAAAACCGGATTGAACCAGTTTAAAGCGGTTTAAAACGGATAAAACCAGATTGAACCGGTTTAAACCGGATAAAACCGCATTGCACCGGCTTAAACCGGTTTAAACTGGATAAAACCGGACTGAACCGGTTTAATCCGTATAAAATCGGATTGAACTGGTTTAAACCGGTTTACACCAGATAAAACCGGATTGAACCGGTTTAAACCGGTTTAAACCGGATAAAACAGGATTGAACCGGTTTAAAACGGTTTAAACCGGATAAAACCAGATTGAACCGGTTGAAAACGAATAAACCCGGATTGAACTGGTTTAAACCGGATAAAACCGGATCGAATCGGGTTAAACCGGTTTAAACCGGATACAACCGGATCGAACCGGTTTAAACCGGTTTGAGCGGGAAAAAAACAGATCGAACCGGTTTAAACCGGTTTAAAGTGGTTAAAACTGGATCGAACCAGCTTAAACCGGTTTAAACCGGATAAAACCGGAATGAACCACTTTAAACAGGTTTAAACCAGATAGAACCGCAGAGAACCGGTTTCAACCGGTTTCAAACGGATTGAAACGGATAGAACCAGTTTAAATCAGATAAACCCGGATTGAAATGGTTTAAAATGGTTTAAACAGGATAGAACTGGATAGAACCGGTTCAAACCGGTTTAAACAGGATAGAACCGGATAGAATCGGTTTAAACCAGATAATACCGGATTGAACCGGTTTAAACCGGTTTAAACCGGATAAAACCGGATTGAACCGGATTAAACCGGATAAAACCGGATTGAACCGGTTTAAACTGGATAAAACCGGATTGAACCGGCTTAAACCGGTTTAGGCCGGATAAAACCAGATTGAACCGGTTTAAACCGCATAAAACCGGATTGAAACGGCTTAAACTGGTTTAAACCGGATAAAACCTGATTGAACCGGTTTAAACCGGTTTCAACAGGATAGAACCAGATAGAACCGGTTTAAACTGGATAAAACCGGATTGAACTGGCTTAAACCGGTTTAGGCCGGATAAAACCAGATTGAACCGGTTTAAACCGGATAAAATCGGATTGAACTGGCTTAAACCGGTTTAAACTGGATAAAACCTGATTGAAACGGTATAAGCCGGATAAAAACGTATTGAAACGGTATAAACCGGTTTCAACCGGATAAAACCAGACTGAACCGGTTTAAACTGGATAAAACCGGATTGAACCGGTTTAAACCGGATTCATTTGGATAGAACCGGATAGAACCGGTTTAAACCGTATAAAACCGGATTGAACCGGTTTAAACCAGTTTAAACCGGATAGAACCGGTTTCACCCGGATAAAACCGGATTGATCCGGTTTAAACCGGTTTAAACCGGATAAAACCGGATTGAACTGGATTAAACCGGTTTAAAACGGATAAAACCGGTTTAAACCGGATAAAACCAAATTGAACCAGTTTAAAAGGGATAAAAGCAGATTGAACCGGTTTAAAACGGATAAAACCGGATTGAAACACTTTAAACCGGTGGAAACCACATAGAAACAGATAGAACCGGTTTGAACCGGATAAAACCGGATCGAACCGGCTTAAACCAGTTTAAACCGGATAAAACAAGATTGAACCGGTTTAATACACTTTCAACCAGATAGAACTGGATAGAACCAGTTTAAACAGATAAAACCGGATTGAAGCGGTTTAAACTGGTTTAAACAAGATAAAATCGGAGTGAACCAGTTTAAACCGGATAAAACCGGATCGAACCGGTTTAAACCGGATTAAACCAGATTGAACCGGTTTAAACGGATAAAACCGGATAGAACCGGTATAAACCGGATCAAACCGGATTGAACTGGTTTAAACCAGTTTAAATAGGATAGAACCGGATACAACCGGTTTAAACTGGTTTAAACAGGATAGAAATGGATAGAACCGGTTTAAACCGTGTAAAACTGGATTCAACCAGTTTAAAGCGGTTTAAACCGGATACAACCAGATTGAACCGGTTTAAACCGGATAAAACTGGATTGAATCAGTTTAAACCCTTTTAAACCGGATAAAAACGGATTGAACCAGTTTAAACCGTTTTAAACCGGATAAATTCGGATTGAACCAGTTTAAAGCGGTTTAAAACGGATAAAACCAGATTGAACCGGTTAAAACCGGATAAAACCGGATTGAACCGGCTTAAACCGGTTTAAAGTGGATAAAACCGGACTGAACCGGTTTAAACCGGATAAAACCAGATTGAACCGGTTAAAACAGGATAAAACCGGATTGAACCGGTTTAAACTGGTTTAAACCGGATAAAACCGGAATGAACCACTTTAAACAGGTTTAAACCAGATAGAACCGGATTGAACCGGTTTAAACCGGTTTCAACAGGATAGAACCAGATAGAACCGGTTTAAACTGGATAAAACTGGATTGAACCGTCTTAAACCGTTTTAAACTGGATAAAACCGGATTGAACCGGTTCAAACCGGTTTAAACCGGATAAAACCGGAATGAACCAGTTTAAGCCGGATAAAAACATATTGAACCAGTTTAAACCGGTTTCAACCGGATAAAACCAGACTGAACCGGTTTAAACTGAATAAAACCGGATTGAACCGGTTTAATACGGTTTCAACCGGATAGAACCAGATTAAACCGGATAAAACCGGATTGAAACGGTTTAAACCGGTTTCAACTGGATAGAACCGGATAGAACCGGTTTAAACCGGATAAAACCGGATTGAACTGGTTTAAATCAGTTTAAATTGGATAGAACCGGTTTAACCCGGAAAAAACCGGATTGATCCGGTTTACACCGGTTTAAACCGGATAAAACCGGATTGAACTTGATTAAACCGGTTGAAACCGGATAAAACCAAATTGAACCAGCTTAAACCGGATAAAACCAGATTGAACCGGTTTAAAACGGATAAAACCGGATTGTACCAGTTTAAACTGGTTTAAACCAGATAGAAACAGATAGAAACGGTTTGAACCGGATAAAACCGGATCGAACCGGTTTAAACCGGTTAAAACCGGATTGAACCGGTTTAAACCGGATAAAACCAGATTGAACCGGTTTAAACCGGATAAAACCGGATCAAACCGGCTTAAACCGGTTTAAACCGGATAAAACCGGATCGAACCGGTTTAAACCGGATTAAACCAGATTGAACCGGTTTAAATGGATAAAACCGGATAGAACCGGTTTAAACCGGATCAAACCGGATTGGACTTGTTTAAACTGGTTTAAACAGGATAGAAATGGATAGAACCAGTTTAAACCGGATAAAACCGGATTCAACCAGTTTAAAGCGGTTTAAACCGGATACAACCAGATTGAACCGGTTTAAATCGGATAAAACTGGATTGAACCAGTTTAAACCCTTTTAGCCCGGATAAAAACCGATTGAACCAGTTTAAACCGGTTTAAACCGGATAAAACCGGATTAAACCAGTTTAAAGCGGTTTAAAACAGATAAAACCAGATTGAACCGGTTTAAACCGGATTGAACTGGCTTAAACCGGTTTAAACTGGATAAAACCGGACTGAACCAGTTTAAACCGTATAAAACCGGATTGAACCGGTTTAAACCGGTTCAAACCGGATAAAACCGGATTGAACCGGTTTAAACCGGTTCAAACCGGATAAAACCGGATTGAACCGGTTTAAACCGGTTTCAACCGGATAAAATCGGATTGAACCGGTTTAAAACGGTTTAAACCGGATAAAACCAGATTGAACCCGTTTAAAACGGATAAACCCGGATTGAACTGGTTTAAACAGGATAAAACCGGAGTAAACCGCTTTAAACCAAATAAAACCAGATTGAACTGGTTTTAACCGGATAAAACCGGATCGAACCGGCTTAAACCGGTTTAAACTGGATACACCCGGATCGAACCGGTTTAAACCGGTTTGAACTGCATAAAACCAGATAGAACCGGTTTAAACCGGGTTAAACTGGATAAGACTGGATAGAGCCGGTTTAAACCGAATAAAACCGGACTGAACCGGTTTAAACCAGTTTAAAATGGATAAAACCGGATTGAACCGTTTTAACCCGGATAAAACCGTATAGAACCGGTTTAAACTGGATATAACCGGATTGGACCGGTTTAAACCAGTTTAAAACGGATAAAAACGGATTGTACCTGTTTAAACTGGTTTAAAACGGATGAAATTGGATTGAACCGGTATAAACCAGTTTAAACCGGATAAAACCGGATTGAACCAGTTCAAACCAGTTTAAACTGGATAATACCGGATAGAACCAGTTTAAACTGGATAAAACCGGATTAATCCGGTTTAAACCGGTTTAAAACGGATAAAACCCCCTTGTTAGACTTTATCTAAGGAAATATGCAAATGAGGGACAAAGCTATAATCATAAAAATGTTCATTGCAAAATTATTCATAATCGCAAAAAAAAGCAACAATAAGTTTATGACAAATTAAATCATTATGCATCCACTGAGAGGACTATTACCCAGTCATTGAAAATTATGAAAAGCATTAGTCAGGTTACAAATGTTTATGATATTATAAGATGCAAATGTACATTATGATTGTAATCATGTTAGAATATTTATGCATTTGGACAAAGACTAGTGGGAAATAAACAAAAGTAAAAATGAATTAGGCTACTGGTCTCAGAGGTCATTAGTTTTTCCCTATTTTCCCAAACTTTGAATTTATTAATTTTATATTGCCTGATCTGCAGCATAATGAAGTTTGACATCAGTCGGTGCAAAGTTCCAGGATGACCCTGCCCCCTCTAAGACTGGACAATGTATTCAAAATGCTTAATGGTACACTCATACGATGGAATGCTATGCGGACAGTTTTCTAATGTTTTAGAAAAGTATATAATGGCAGGGAAAAATATTGGTGGCATATGGCTACATATATTACCCCAATTGTGTTTAGGTAGAAAGATGATCAATAGGCAGATATGACTGTTAGAATTTATACCAAAATTATTACCCCCGGTTGGTACAATTACAAATGAGTTTCAATTTCTTCTGTGCACTTTTCTGTAATTTCTAGACCTTCTCCAATGAATATATTTTATATTGTAATTATAAACTATAAAGGTTACTTTTAAACATAAAAAGCTGCATCTCTAGAGATCTATGTGACTAATATTAAATAAAAACCATGGGAGGCCATTGTTTTGGACTAAGTTCCTGCACTAGGTCCCAAAAGAACAGAGTGAAAACCAAAAAGGAGCCAGCTTGCCAAGCTCCAGTCACGGGCTGCGGTCTGGCCTTCCGAGAAGCAGGGAGAGAGACAACAGCCAATTTTGCTGAACAGGCCAGTTTAAATCTTCAACAGGTATAATAATGAAGTCTCCTCTGCTTTAATCCTTACACAAAAGAGATAGCCTGAAGTTACCTGAAGTCACTTAGAAATGACCAATCCATGTTTTGTTCTTTGTTTCTGCTCTCTTCAGCCTTTTCTGTCTATAAAGCCAACCCCCTCAGCTCAGCTCATTGGAACACTTATTCTATTTTATGGAATGACATCTTGCCTGATCCTAGAATCTCAATAAAGCCAATTGAGATCTTTAACTAAATTTGTCGTAATTTTGTCCTTTGACAGTCTTCACGGGCTTTGTCTTGTCTAGTCTTTTTGGTGGTGTTTAAAAAAGGCTGTGAGAATGAGATGGAAATCAAATCCAACAATCCCATTAGCTTTGGGATAGGAATCTTCCACAGCAGCATATCACTTTGCCCTTATAGGGCTTTTTGGGGACTCCTCCCCTCTTCCTTCCTTACAGATTGTGGATTATGTTCGTGCATCCATCCCCCTCCCCACCACACACCACACACCACAGAGGAATCCTACTCCACCACACATACCCAGTTGCAAGAATGGGCCTAACTGGTTTAGCTAATTCTAGTCAATAACATAGGAGGGGGATCTGCTGAAGGGCTTCAGGAAATGGCTTTTTTCTCAGAGAGTTACAAAGAGTCCTCTTCTCCTTTAGGGGTCATTATGTGTGCATTAAACTCCAGGGACTGCTGAATCCAGCTTCTTGATGGGACAGTCTGTGACAGCTGAGAGCTGGAAATAATCTGGAAATTTGATTTGCCTCTGAAACAATCAGTGCAGGCCCATTTTATCACCAAAACACTCAGCATAGGAGAGAATTCGTTTCTTATTCTTAAGCTACTCTGAGTCAGGGTGCAGTGGGATTCATCCTTAATGGCACAGCTCTGTTCTCAAGTTGTTGATGGTCCTGTGCTCATCGGATGGTTGAGATAGTGCAAAGTGGCTGCCACTCTGAATGACAATAGGGCCCTGCAAAAGCCTAGGGCAGAGCTGACTCACACCAGAACAGGTCAGCTGTTAGTTCTGCTCGGTGCTCCAAGTGCCCACTTACCTACAAAACTAGGATAGCATTTGTTGCAGATATCTTGAGGCACTTGTCACCAAGAATCCCAGAAATCTGTTCCAACATCTAGAATCTCCTGGAGTCTCTGAAATACAAGACTGTTACCAGGTGACAGTTCCAGGTACTTTGTCTACCCACCAAAGAAAAATCTTTCACAGGACCATTGAAAGGAAAGGAAAAGAAGGACAGAGAAATTGAACATAATAGGGCTTTATTACAAGCAAAGGTACACACAGAAATAGTGCTTGGACATCTCTGCACAAGAGAAATGCACGCACCCCCGGAATCTTAGGAGGAGGATTTGTGTGTTGTTCTGGGAGGGGAGTATTTCCATATCTTAACTAAGGGGAGGAATATTTGGCCATTGGGGGGGAATCTAAAGTAACTAAGGCCTAATAGGCCAATGAGAGGTTGCATCAGCCTCTTGTCATGTGTCCCTGAGTTACTGAAGTTTCTGGTCTCCCTCTCAACTTTGATCCAGTCTGAATATTTCTGAGCAGCCTCCCTGGGGCACGTCCCCACTCTGTCCTGCTCAAGACCACTCCAAAGGAAGAGCTGTCTGAGTACAGTGCTCAGCATGGCTCATGGCACTCCTAGATCCAATCCCATATGATGGGTTAAATTAAGTTTGGCCTAAAGGTTTCTTCAGACATAGTGAGCTGTAACTTAACTTGATAGGCAAACAGACTGCAACCACTCTTTCAACAATATCTGAATCTCAGCCAATCACAGTCAGCCAAGTGTTCAAACCTTGTTCAAACGAGGCAAATGCTCAGCTGTTCCCAATCCAGCTGTTTCTGAACCTCACTTTCATTTTCTGTAAATTGCTTTTCTTTTTCTGTCTATAATAGCTGACCATGCAGCAGCCCTGGAGTTGCTCTGATATTCTGGTTCTGATAGCTGCCTGATTCATGAATTGTTTTTTGCTCAGTTAAATTCTGTTCAGTTTAACTTATCTAAAGTTTTTCTTTTTAACAGATGGGATCTGAAGTAGAGCTTCCAGCAACCTCCAGCATCTGGGGATTGTGGGTAAGTTCTCTCTTGGATTCTAAAGCTCCACAGATTTGTGTTGTGAGCCATCCAAGTTTTGTCTGAGAAAATGTTTATCTGGACTGGGTTAAAAAGTCACAACAGAAACTGGACTGGGCCCAGGATTTGAATGGATCCAGTAGCAAACTGGATTGGATTCAGTTAGAGGCCTCAGATGTCTGGCAATAAAGAGTGATTACTGCAAGGGGTACAAACTCTGGCTTTCAGAAACTCACAGCGATCTTGTGCTCTATCTTCTTTTAAGAAAGTAGTATAAGGGACTCATTTTCAGAAAAGACTTACCTGAGGGTGTTTTAACTGATTCAGGTCCAGCTCAAAAGTTGTTTGACTGGTCCAGCCCATTCCTGGAGGGTCTCTGAACAGACAGAGTTCTCCTTGTGATGGTAATTAGTTACTAGCCCCCATTGCTTTCTTCATTGCCTGGTATTTCTCCCTTCACAGGGCTTAAGCAGGCCTTTTTCATGGGCTTGTCCTGAGTCCCCAGACAAAGGAATTCCTTGCAAGGAGGTAATAAATTTTAGCTGTCATTCAGGAAGGTTGTGCACCGGGTAGTACTCAGCCAATGAGGAAGTGGGGGAAGGGACTTGCATACTAGGGAATAAATTACTTGCTACAGGCTTTTTCCGTGTGCCTGCCCTTTGGACACTCAAAACTTATAAGGCCATAATTAAAGTCTCGCTTTGCTGAACCTCATGTCTCTGTGTCCATCCTTTGGTGTTGGACAGGTGAGGGCATTTCTCACACTCTTCGTTTCTTTTTCTTGCTCACTTAGATAGGGAGAAAAATTTTGACTAAGTTGATCAAGGAGATCTCAGAGTCAACACCCAGATTTAACATAAAAATGGGATCCTTAATTTCTGAAGAACTGAGTAATCCACTTTTCATCTACACCTGCCCTTATGTGCGTAAGCATTAGGCCCCAGAAGCTGCAAATGCCTACAAATATGGCAAAATCTTACTAAAGATTATTTAAAACTATGGTGAGGCATTCCAAATGAACAACAGTGCACTTGAAAATGAGGCTTCTGAACTGGACTTATCCAAGGATGGCTACTGATGTGTAGACTTTCTAAAAAGATCTCAAAAAAGTATTGCCGCTTTTAAAAGGCTCTTTACAAAAGGCAAATAAGATGCTTAGCAAACTAAATGATAAGAAAAATGGAATCTTCTGACCTTGAGGCTTGGCTGCTATCTCGCCCTGAAGGCGAAAAGAAAGTTGGGTGAAGGCCCGTGGGTAAAGTGTGCTGCTGCTTTTCAGAGCCTTCCGTGCTGAGTCCAGGCATAGAGAAGGCTTTCTTTGCCCTTTCATTCATCCATCCTTAACTCGGCAATTTTAGCTAAGAAACAGAAGCTAAGTTAAAAAGACTGCCTGTTGAACTAAATCAGCCTCCAAAAAACACCTTTCTGTCATTTACCTGGCTATTTTGAAACAGTGTTGAAAAAGAAATTTCCATCTATAGGGGAAATTCCCATTTTTAGGGTGTCTGCTTCCCTGAACCAGGAAGAGGGAGAACCGAGTCACTGAAACTCTACTGTGGAAAAGGCATTGGTTTAGATTTACGTTACAAGTCCTTGTTTAAGGAGCTTTTCGGCCATCTTGTCTTGCTGGGTGTTCACTTACACCCTCCTTCCCTTTTTTGGGCAAACGTGATTTATGATGGCATTTAGGCCTGAAGTCTCAGCTCTGTGCTTTTCATATGTAAATTTTCTCCCTTGTTTTACCTAAGCCATTCCTTTGGAAATGAAAATGTAGGGCAAAAATTTTAGATGGTCATTAAAAATGGGATAAGTAAAGCAGACAGTGATGGGGTTAGAACAAAGACTAAATCTGCCAAAGGTTAGATAGGACAGAGGGACCACTGCTGGTCCCCCCAACATTGCAGGCCCCCACGCCAGTCTGCTCTATTTACCCCGGTTTGGAGAAATTTAAAAAGTCAGAAGGCAAAAATTATAATGAGGAAACTAGTGAGCAATCACTTAGGGTGAAATTAGACAAGGTAAATCAATAAAGAGGGTCCCTTGACTTAACACCTTGTTATGGGATAAAAGTTTATAGATGAACTTGTCACAGTTTCAAAATTCTTTTTCAGTAACTTTAAAACTTGAAGTTATGCTAAATTAAGTAATAGACACTCGTTAAATGTCTGAGTCATTTCTAAGTAAGTTAAAATACTGAAATATTAATTGCTAAGCATAGGATTAGTGTATATATTTCAACATCTTGTTTTTACACGGTATAGCAAACCTAAATATATTTAAATCTGTTAATAAACATGGAAAAATTCTCTTATACTTAAACATGTTTCTAAAAATTATGAAATGGTTCTCATCTACAAAATGCTGATATAAAATTGTTCAAGTGAGTTCTGGTCAAGATGGTGGAACAGACAGTCCCCAGCGTCACTCTCTCCCACAAATCAACCAATTTACAACTATAAAAATGTAACATCAGCCAAGCTGGGGCTGTTAGAGCTCAGGGGAAGAGGAGGAGAGACCTACGGAGTTCACGAAGGGGGAGAAACCACAATGAGAGAAAGAAAAAGCTGCTCGGAGCATTTTGGGCTGTGGCTGCTTTAAGGATGGAACTGCTGAGCACATGAAGGAGGAGCCAGCAGGAGCCAGCAGAAGCTGCAGCTGTGCCCTTCGGATGGAGTTGCTTGGAGGTGGCAGGGGAGAAGAGGGCCTTGGTGGCCCCCAGGATAGCAAGACCACTAATAGGGTTCCTGTGGACCCACGCAGGAGCAAGGACCCAGAACAGTTGAAAAAGGGGAGCCATTCAGAGGCCGGTGAGTCATTGCAAGGGACCACAGCAGGGCCCATCCCATGGGAAGTGTTTCAAGTATGGGCGGTGGGGGAGACAGGCCCACTGGGAGAACACTGGGACACAGCAAGGACAGCCAATCCTTGCCGCCATCAGCACAGGACCACTCAGAGGGGACTGGTCAGGAATGCAGAATTACATGGGGTGTAGTTTGATGAAAAAACTCAGGCCCAGATCAGAGTTTCTACACAACCCAGGTGCACTGGGTCTCTGGAGAGCCGGAAGTACCTATAAGGTCAACCATTAAACACTGAGCTGCACAAAAAGCCTTCCCTAGGGAAACAGCAGCAAAACAGGAATTTAGCTCAACCACACAGTTCAAGTACTGGTTCCCACAGGAAGTTCCCCCTTTTTAGAAGTAAGCAAAGGACAAAAAATTAGTTCCAGCACTGGCCCACCACCAGTGCCTCCAGACCCTCCAGGGAACCTGAGGCTTGGAGCCAGGGACTGGAACCCACTCCCATATCCAGGCACACAGCCAGCATCTTGGACAGCCCTGCCCAGAGGCCCGGGGCATGAAGCCAGGGACCAGAACCCTGCCCACAACCAGGCACACCACCAGCACCTAGGAGCATGCCAAAAACATCACCTCCATGTGGATGGCCCATCACAGCCACCACAGTAACCACAGATGCCACAAAAGTGGCTGGATGTCACAACCACCACGCAGATGGTCTGCCAGTCACTGGAGTGCAGTGACACAAAGAGAGTCACCAGCAGAGACCAAAGAAAAGAAGAGGACGTCTCTCTCCACAAAGCCCATTCCAGAGTGACAGAAGAAGCATCTGCTCTATGATAATATTGGGGGACCTGATCAAACCTCTCCGCATTGGACAGATCATCTAGGCAACAAATCAAGAGTAACCATTACTCTTTCAGAAGGAGAGAAGAAATCAAGGGTAATTAGATGGGGGAGGGGGGAGGGAGAGGGGTACAGGGAGAGAATGGACAAGGAGCATAAAGAATATGTACAATTTGTAACAATATACATACTAGTAATATTGATTTGATCAACATATGTCAACATTGAATCCCAAAAATATGTATAATCAATTATGATTCAATAATAAAAAAGGAAATTACAAAAAGAGAAACAAATATTTTCTTTTCTCTTTCTTTTCTTTTCTTTTTTCTTTTTCTTTTTCTTTTTGGCAGCTGAGCAGTACAGGCACTACAGTGACCCGAACCCATGGCCTTTGTGTTATAAGGCTGTGCTCTAACCAACTGAGCTAATGGGCCAGCCCCCAAGAGAACCAAATATAAATTCTGTATTTAAAAGTACAATAACTGAAATTAAAAATTCACTAAAGGAGTTCAACAGTCAATTTAAGCTGATGTAAAGAGAATCAGCAAACTTGAAAAAAAGCTAGTTGAGATTATCCAGTCTGGTAAAATAACGAATAAATAAAGAAGAAAATAAAAAGATGAACAGAAATTTTAAAAAGATGGAGAATAAACAGAGCTTCAAAGATCTGTGGGACACCATCAAATATACCAATATAGGCACGATGGGAAAGAAGAAAAGAGGAGAAAGAAGGAGCAGAAAGAATATTTGAAAAAATAGTGGCTGAACAAATTCACAAATCTGATGACCTAATATTAATCTAGATATTGAAAAAGCTCAACAAACTCCAAGTAGGATAAACTCAGTAAGATTTACACCTGTGGGCCGGCCAGTCAGCTCACTTGTTTAGAGCATGGTGCTGATAACACCAAGGTCAAGGGTTCAGAGCCCTATACTAGCCAGCTGCCAAAACAACAACAACAAAAAAAACATTCAAACTTAGAAACATTAAAGTCAAAGTGTTGAAAGACAAAAGAAAAGGAGACTCTTGAAAGCAGTAAGGGAAAAGTGATTCATCATTTGCAATAGATCTTCACAAGATTAACAATGGATTGCTCATCAGAAGCCATGGAGTCCAGAAGGCAGTGGAATGACATATTCAAAACGCTGAGTTTAAATGACTGTCAACAAATACTTCTCTACCCAGCAGAACTATTCTTCAAAAACAAAGGAGAAATTAAGACATTCCTAGGAAAACAAAAAATAAGTGAATTCATTACTAGCAGACCTACTCTATAAAAAACACCAAAGGGATTCCTTCAGGCTGAAATGAAAGGGCACGAGTAATTCAAATTCAAAGGAAGGAAGGTAGGGAGGTAGGAGGGAGGGATGGGTGGAGAAGGGAAGGAAGGAAGGATGGATTACTAAAGGTAATTCAAATCCACGTGAAAAAATAGAGAGTACTGGTGAAGGTAACTACATAGGTAAATACAAAAGGCAGCACAAATGCATTTTTCTTGTAAATATTTCCCCCTTCTATATGTTTTAAAAGACAACCTGCACAGTTGGAAAAAGTATTTGCAATTCATTTTTCTGATAAGTATCTACTATCTAAAACACATAAAGACTCTTGCAATGCTACAAGAAGACAAATAATCCAACTGAAAAATGGGCAAAGGATTTGAATAGAAATATCTCTAAAAAAGATATACAAGTGGACAATAGGCACCTGGAAAAAATGCTCAATATCATCAGTCATCAAGGAAATGCAAGCCAGAACCACCACTTCACACCCACTAGGATGACTACAAACAAGCAAACAAAAAAAGTGAAGTAAGAGCTGGTGAGGATGTGGATAAACTGAAACTTTCACACATTGCTAGTGGGAATGTAAAATGGTGCAGCCACTTGAAAAGCAGTTTTACAGTCACTCAAAAGTTAAACATAGGGCTGGTGGCCAGATAGCTCACTTGGGAGAGCGTGGTGCTTGCTGATAACACCAAGGTCAAGGGTTCAGATCCCCTTACAGGCCAGCTCCCCCCCCCCAAAAAAAATGTTAAACATAGAGTTACCATATGACCCAGCAATTCAACTCCTAGTACAGAATCAAAAGAAATGAAAACATATGTCCACACTTGCATACAAATATTCATAGAAGCATAATTCATAATAGCTAAAATGTGGAAATAACCCAACTGTTCTTCAACTGATGAATGGGTAAATAAAATGTGACATATCCATACGAGGAAATATTATTTGACAATAAAAAGAAATGAAGTACAAATCTCTTCAACAAGTGATGTTGGAAAAACTGAATATTCACATGCAAAAAATAAAATTGGACCCTTACCTTACCTCTTATACAAAGATTAATTAAAAATGGATTAAAGACCTAAACACAAGACCTGAAACTACAGAACTCCTTGAAGAAAACAAGGGAAAAGCTTCAAGACATTGACTTTGGCAATGGATTTTTTTTGGATACAACACCAAAAGCACAGGCAACAAAAGCAAAAATAGACAAATGGGACTACATCGAACTTAAAAAAATTCTGAACAGCAAAGGAAACAATCAACAGAATGAAAAGGCAACTTACAGACTGGGAGAAAATATTTGCAAACATATATCTGATATATTGTTAATATCCAAAATGTATAAAGAACTACAATAGTAACAACAACAACAATAAAACAAACGAGCTGATTAAAAAATGGGCAAAAGACTTCAGCAGACGTTTCTCCAAAGAAGACACACAAATGGCCAATGAGCACAAGAAAAAAAGCTCAGCATCCCTGATCATCAGGGAAATGCAAATCAAAACTATAATGAGATATCATCTCACAACTGTTAGGATGGCTAATACCAAACTGTTGAAAGACAACAAGTGTTGGTGAGGATGTGGAGAAATTGGAACCCTTGTGCATTGCTGCTAGGAATGTACAATGGTGTAGCCAGTATAGAAAGCAGTATGGAGATTCTTCAAAAAATTAAAAATAGAACTACCATATGATTCAGAAACCCCACTACTGGGTATATATTTAAAAGAATTGAAAAATAGAATCTTAAAGAAATATTAGCACACCCATGTTCATTGCAGCATATTCATAACACCCGAGATGTAGAAACAACGTGTGTCTATTAATGGGTGAATGGATAGAAAAAAATGTGGTATATACATGCAATGGAATATTATTCAGCCTTAAAAAAGAAGGAAATCCTTTCATGTGTCCCTGAGGACATTGTGCTAAGTGAAATAAGCCAGTCACAAAAAGTTTAATACTGCATGATTCCACTTATGTGAGGTATCAAAAGTAGTCACATACTTAGAAACAAAGTGAAAGGACCAGCCCATGGCTCACTCGGGAGAGCGTGGTGCTGACAACACCAAGTCAAGGGATAAGATCCCCTTACCGGTCATCTTTAAAAGAAAAAAAGAAAAGAAAGAAACAAAGTGGACTGGTGGTTGCCAGGGCCTGGGAGAATGATAAGGGGGTGTTGTTCAATGAGCGTAGAGTTTTTGTCTTTGTTTTGCAGGATGAAAAAGGATCTGTTGTGCAATCATCTAAATATAGATAACACTTAAAAATAGTTAAGAAGATAAATTTGATGCTATATATTTTTTACCACAATTGAAAATAATAATAAAAGGAATGAAGTATTGCTACTACAACATGAACAAAACTTGAAAACATTAGGCTAAGTGAAAAAAGCCAGACCCCCCTCCGAAAAAAAGACTACATATTATACGATTTTGTTTGAGTAAATGTCCAGAATAAAAAAATCTGCACAGACAGAAAGTACATGAGTGTTCGCACAGGGCTGGGGCACTGAACGGAAGTGGGAAGGGATTGCTAACGAGGGTGGGTTTTCTCTCTGGAGTTATGCAAGTGCCCTGAAATGTACTGTGGTAAAGACTGCTCAAGTCTGTATGCACAGACTCAACCAAAAACCATTGAATTTTATACTTTAAGTGGGTGAATTGTATGATATGTGAGTTACATCTCAATAAAGCTGTTATAAAAAAGAGAGAATTTGAGTGGCTGTACTAGTATCAGTCAAAACAATATTTAAGAAAAAAATTGTTACTGGAGACAAAGGACATTTTACAATGATAAAGGTTTTAGTGTTAATGTAACAGAATGGCATAATAATTATAACACATGCACACTAACAACAGAGCCCCCAAATACACATAGCTACACTGACAGAAATGAAGAGATAAATCAGCTGCTCAACAATAACAGTCTGAGACTCCCATACTTTGATTTCAATAATGAATAGGACAATTATAGTCTTCCAGGTGCACATGAAACATTTTCCAGGACAGACCATATGTCATGACATAAAACAAGCCTCAGTAAAATTGAAAAGGATTTCAATTATACAAAGTATATGGCCCAACTACAATGGAATGAAATTAGAAATTGGTAACAGAAGAATATTTGGAAAATTCACAAACATGTGGAAATAAAATGACATACTCTTAAATAGGCAATAAGTACAAGAACAAATCAAAAGGGATACCAGAAAATACTTTTAAATGAATGAAAACAAAAACACCACATACCAAAGTTTATGGGATGCAGCAAAAGCAGTGCTCAGAATAAGAAAAGTTATAGCTATAAATGCCTGCATTAAAAAAGAAAGATCTCTAACATCAACGTCATGGGTTCAAATCCCCGTACCAGTGACCAAAAACCTAAATAAAATAAAATAAAAAAGAAAGATCTCAAATCAATAATCTAACTTTACACCTTAAAGAGCTAGAAAAAAAGAAGAGCAAACAAAACCCAAAGCAAGGCAAAAACAGGAAATAATAAAGTAATAAAAAAGGCTAGAATGAAAATAAATGAACTAGAGAATAGAAAAACTTGTAACAAAAAAAATCAACAAAATAATAGCAAACAAAATTCGGCAGTTTTTTTTTTTTTTTTAACAGAATTATACACTATTACCAAGGGGTGTTTATTCCAAAATGCAAGGGTTCAAAATATGAAAATCAATGTAATGCACCATATTAATACGACAAGGGAAAAAATTCAAATGACCATCTCAACAGATGCAGAAAAACCATTTGACAAAATTTAACATCCTTTCATGATTAAAAAAAAATACACTTAACAAATAGAAATAAGAGGGAATGTCCTCAAGCTCATTAAGGACACATGTATTAGTCCGTTTTGTGTTGCAATAACAGAAATACCTGAGACTGGGTAATTTATAAAGAACAGAGGTTTATTTGGCTTCCGATTCTGGGACAGCTGCATCTGGCGTGGTCCTCAGGCTGCTGCTACTCATGGTGGAAAGTGGCAGCAGCCGGTGGGTACAAGCAGATCACATGGAGAGGAAGCAAGAGAGAGAGAGAAGGTGCCAGGGTCCTTTTAAGCAATGAGCTCTCATGGGAACTAACAGAGCGAGAACTCACTCACTTCTCCTCCTCCCCCAGGGAGAGCACTAATCCATTCATGAGGGATCCGCCCCAGGACTCAGTTTCCAACACTGCCACACTGGAGACCAAATTTCCACATGAGTTTTGGCGGGGACAACACGTCCAAACTCTATCAACACCTATGAAGTACACATAGCTAACATCATATTTGATGAAAGACTGAGTGCTTTCCCCCAAAGATCAGAAACAAGACAAGAATGTCCACTCTTCCCATTTCTATTCAAAACTGTGCTGGAGGTTCTAGCCAAGATAACTAGGCAAGTGAAAGAAATAAAAGGCATCTACATTGGAAAGGAAGAAGCAACTCTATCTCTGTCTACAGATAACACGATCTTGTGTATGGAAAATCCTAAAGAATTCACTAAAAAGCTATTAGAGTCAAAATATAAGTTCAGCAAAATTGCAGGATGTAAGATAATATACAAAAATCAATTGAATTTCTATACACTAGAATTGAGTAATTGAAAATTGAATTAAGAAAACAATTCCATTCACAATAAAATTAAAAAGAATAAAATACTTAGGAACAAATTTAACAAAAAATGCAAAACTCATACACTGATTACTACAAAATATTGTTGAAAGCCATCCATGTGCAAGTCGTAGAACATGGAATATTAAGACAGCAATCCTCTTCAAATTGATCTGCAGACTCAGCACAAGTCCTCTTAAAATCCCAGCCAGTCACAAAAGGCCACACAGTGTATAACTCCAATTACATGAAATGTCCAGCATAGGCAAATCCATAGAGAAAAAAGGTAGATTAGTGGTTGCCAGGTGCTGGGGGGAGGGGGTCAGGGGGAGTTGCTGGTGGGAATAGAGTTCCCTCTTGGGGTGATGAAAATGTTCTAAAATTGGTGTTCATGGTTGCACAACTCTGTGAACACACTGAAAAACACTGCACTGTAAACTTTAAAGGGGTGAATTCATAGTATGTAAATTATACTTCAAAAAAATCTGTTGTACAAAAGAATGACATGTGAAAACTTTTCAATTCAATATTAGCTGCTAACTACCAAAGAGAGAATGGAATAAACATTATTGAAAATCCACTGTATGTTGTTAACTTGGTCTATGCAGAGAGAGATAATAATAGATGATGGATGGAAGGACAGATGGATGGATGGATAGAAGGTAGGTAGGTAGGTAGGTAGGTAGATTCTCATTTACTGCTTACATCAGTTCAATTCTGTATGCATTATTAGCTCTATTCTATAAGGAAGAAGTTAAATCTCAAAGAAATAAGGAAGTTGACCAAGGTAACAGCTAGTAAGAGGTGAGGCAGCATTCTTAACCAGTCTCCTTGATTCTGATACACATGCTTCCCCTACCACATATTTTTATATCTAACATGTTAATAAATTTCTTCTCTTGATCCAGTATGTCTTAAGGCTCATATTGCCCTCTCCACCACATACCATCTGCTCAAAAGAAATTTCCTAACCCCAGTTTGTTAACAAAATATGAAAGAAGCACAGGAAAGTATCGACTTCATGCAGATCACACAAGGATAATTGGTTCCCAGTATTTGTCACACCCCATAATGTTTGAAATCTTGGCATATAGATCTATGACAGTGGAGATAGTTTTATTTTGCAAAAGAACAAAAACAAAGTATTTAAATGGTTATATTCTTCCTAGATTTCAAAGCACTCTTTCATTTATCTTTTTTTTATTATTATACAATCTCATGAGATTGTTAAAATATTGTTATGATTTGACAGTAAAAAAAAAAATGTTTAAGGAATTGGCATGCTTTAGTTACTTTAATTACCAAAGGGCACACAGGTTGTAAGTGAAGAATCAGAACTCATGTCCACGTTGGGCAAATTTTTATTTTCTCCAATAAACAGACATAAATATGCCTTGAGGGAAGCAGGAATCTGAAGCTACAAGTTGAGAGTCAGGCCCAGAGACGTGGTTACCAGCGAGACATGCACTCAGTGGGTGCTGTTTCTCTGAGGGATGTACTTTACAAGTGCATAACAAGATATATTGCATTTAGGTGCAATGCACAGAGTACACAAACTCTCCCAGTCCCTCCCACTTCATGATGATAATGAATGGGAATGACGTTGCTCTAGTCTATGGGTAACCTTGAAGCCTAATTCTTTTTTTTTTTTTTTTTTTGTACCTGGCCAGTATGGGGATCCCAACCCATGACCTTGGGGTTATAAGGCTGAGCTCTAATCAATTGAGCTAACCAGCTGGCCCAAAGCCTGCCTAATTTTTTAACAGATTAATCACCTGCAGGCTTCTCTGCTTCAGCCATTGTTAGTTACTAAGCACTTTCAAGTACCACCCAGACATGGCTTTTCCTTCCAGCCAAAACAGGGACCAGATTTGCTCTTCTTCCTGAAATAGCTAAAATAAGGTAAATCATATAAAACAATGATTTTCAAGACTTTGGACATCGGGCAATGAAGAACAAAGAATCTTGAGAATTGGGAAAAAAATAAGGTGAGTCCTATGATTGCCCCAGGTCACTGCCAAAAGAGAGTTCCCAAGCTGTTGCTCAGAGTCAGGGGACACAGACAGCCTCCCTGAGCTGAGGACCAGAGGAAGGAGTGTGGAGTCAGGCAGCTAATCAAGCTAGTCAGCCAGCCAGAAGTCAGGCAGAGCGAGCAGTCAGAGCAGCTAGGGTTTTCCAGGCAGAGTACCAGAGAGCAGACTGCTGCACAGACAGAGAACTCTGGTATCTGCAGAGGAATCCCCTTGATCTGCAGCTGAGATATGTTCATGTGACAGGAAATGACTCGATGCCAGGTAAAGAACCTTAAAAGCAAGACATGAAAGATCAAACTTTTCCTAAGCAACTTAACCAAGTCCAAGCACACAGCTCAAAATATTTCAGATATAAATGGGAATACAAAAATATCTAGCACCCAACAAAGTAAAATTCACAATGTCTGGCATTAAAGAATTATGAGGCATGCAATGAAGTAGGGAAAAAATCAATAGAAACTGATCCAGAAATGACACAGTTCATAGAATTAGTAGCCAAAGATATTAAAACAGTTATTATAACCATAATCCTTATGTTCAGAAGCTAGAGGCCAAAGCAAACACCTTAAGTGGAGACTTGGAAGGGGTGTGTGTGTGTGTGTGTGTTTGTGTGTGACACAGAGAGAGAGAGAGAGAGAAGAAAACTGAACTTCTGGAGATGAGAAATAAAATGACTAAAAATGAGAAATATACTGGATGAAATTAATGGCAGATTAGACATCATGGAAGAAAAGATTAGTGAACTTGAAGACATGGCTATAGAAACTATTCAAAATGGAACACAGGGAAAAGACTGAAAACAAACAAACAACATCATTGAGCTGTAGGACAACGCCAAGCCATCTAATATATGTATACCCGGAGTCCCCAAAAGAGAAGAGAAAGTGGGGAGACTGAAAAACTAATTGAAGAAATAATGGACAAAAATTTTCTAAATTTGATAAGATAATAAACTCACACATCCAAGATGGACAATGAACTTAAAGCACAAGGAACATGAAGAAAAACTATAATCAAATCACTTAGAACTAGTGACAAAGAACACACACAAACATACATGTACCTGAAAAACACCCACATAATGAAAGGCCTTCAACAACTGCCAGGGATTGTTCACGATAATCTAATTAATTGTGTTGAAACGTCAGAGAATTTAATAACTGAAAAAACTTTAGTAGCCTGCAAACTGCTAATTTAGTGGATCTGTATTTTTAACAGATTAGATAATCCCTGTCTAAAATAAATCCTGTAAAGGAAAACCTTCTCTTTTATTTGCCAGGGCATGAAAAATTAGAGCAGTGTTTTTCAAATTTTAGTTTATACGGAGACCTACTATAATACATTTTGACTCGATGTTGTCAAGAATGAGGCCTAGGAAGTATTTCAGTAATTTTTTTTTTTTTTGTCTTTGTCTTTTTCGTGACCAGCACTCAGCCAGTGAGTGCACCGGCCATTCCTATATAGGATCAGAACCCGCGGCGGGAGCGTCGCCGCGCTCCCAGCGCCGCACTCTCCCGAGTGCGCCACGGGCTCGGCCCTTCAGTATTTTTTTTTTTTTGAGAGAGCATTTATTGATCAAAATTAGAGAACCTCTACATTGAGGAGTATTTACAAGCAGAGGTTGTAAGGTGCCCACATGTATAGCTATGCAGTATATCAACTATTCTAATTGACACAGTAGCCAGAATGGAAGACCCTTAAACATTGCAGCCAGGCTTATAATATTGTATTTGCAGCCTTAGCTGGTGGATGAATGAAAAAACAAATGAATGAATGAATAAAAATTTGAACTGTATGTATACATCCTGAGATACATGCCCAGTTTCCAGTACATGGGACCTTGGAGTAAATTCACCCGGCTAGGGGCAGGGTTGAGCAGGAAGGGACAAACTGCAGTCTGGAAGATACAGAGATTCTCTTCCCATCTCCCAGATTCTTGGGATCCTTCAAAAGCTCAGGTCTGGGGAGTTGACTCTTCTCCCCTCTTTCCAAGGCTGAGGTAAAGCTGAGGGTAGGGAAAAAACAGGGATCGACAAGCTTCTGAGGAATCTGGCTCCAGGCCAAAAACCTCTGTGTGATTTTTGAGGCCCAGCCTCAGGCATTTACAGAGGCCTTTTACCTGCAAGCCTCTCAGGGGCGCTGCCCTCCCAAGCCAGCCTGGGGTGCTACTGGGCATGGTAGCCTCTGAAGGAAGACGAGCAAGACAGCAGGTCCCTCAGGGCCGTGCCATCTGCACCTTTGCATTCTTAGCCCTGGTGGCTTCGTCCCTAGGTCTCTGTTTGAGGCCTTGGACAGAGGCCTTCTTCAGGTGCCTCAGGACAGGAAGCCTTGAAAACACCTTTCCCCACTTCACCTCAGTACCCAGGACTTTTCCACTCCCCAAGGAATGACATGAAAGCACCTGTCTCCTCACCCCCACCGCCACCCCAAGGTCCCTAATTCTTTGGGATTCTTTTGTTTGAGGTGCCCCCTACACCTGTGCTGATCCACCTGACGTTCTTCCTGCGTGCTGTGCCATGGGAAAAATGGAACGGGGCAGCCGCACTTTCTCCAGTTTTAGGCTCTTGCTTATATTATTGCGGCGAGTGATTAAACGCTTAACTCTTTCATCTTTGGCTTGTTGCCTTAATTGGCTACTCCAACACCTGGCAGCCTAGCTCTCTATTCCAGCTCATCTGAGCTCCTGATAGTTCCCAAGAGCTAAATAATAATGCAGTTAACCCTTCAACAGCATGAGTTTGAACTCCACAGGTCCACTTACACGCAGAGTTTTCCCAATAAACATACGTACAGTTCTGTAAATGTATTTTCTCTTCCTTATGATTTTCTTAATAACATTTTCTTCTCCGTAGCTTACTTTATTGTAACAATGCAGTTTATAATATATATAACACAGAAAATATTTGTTAATCGACAATTTATTTTATTGGTAAGGCTTCCAGTCAACAGTACAGAATCAGTAGTTAAGTTTTGGGCGAGTCAAAAGTCATACACAAATTTTCGACTGTGCAGGGGGTTGGCACCCCTAACCCCATGTTGTTCAGGAGTAAACTGTACTGACATTGCAGGGAAATTGAAAAGTGTAAGCCCCATATTCTGTAATTCAGCCTTGGCTAATATCTGTAGCAGAAGCCTGAGGAAATAAGGCTTCATTAGTAATTTCACACTGTGAAGTTTGGGGCTAATAAGACTCTCAGGCCCAAAGGTTTCCTACTTGTACACCAGAAGGTAACATGTGTTTTAATAAATCTCTCTTGTATTTGTGAATTTGCTTATTTAAAAAGTCTTATAAGTGTCTAAAATTAAATCAAGTTTACATATGTATTTATTATTTTTTCCTTTAATACACTGCTGAATTTGGTTTGCTGATATTCTGTTCATAACGTTCACCTCTCTATTAAGAGACTATTGGACTGTAGTTTCCTTTTTCTTTATTTTAGGATAATTTAAACAATATGGGAATTGGCTGGTGCCCTACCGTCCCCACCCTTCTCGACGGCCTGCCTGCCTGCCAGATTTGGGGTATGACTACCCAGCCCCACATGGGCATAAACCAATTTCTTGCAATGAATCTGTTAATGTAGATCTCCCACCGGTCCTGTCTGTCTGGCAGACCCCGATCAACATACTTGTTCTCTTTTAACATTTGTTCCTCGCCCTGCATTTCTCAAGGCTGCTTTGTTTTCCTAGCCTGTCGAGATGAATGCTGAATTCAGATATTCCAAAATGGGCCGGGGAATGAGAACGTTCTGCAGCTACAGAGGAAGACAGACAGACAGACAGACAGACAGACAGACAGACAGACCAAGGCATGCTGCGCTTGGGCTCGAGGGCAGGCGGGGTGCACTCGCTTGCTGCGCTTGGCCCTGAGGGGAGCCACTTGGCCAGCGGCGGAGGCCGTGCTCCAGTGCTCCATGCTCCGTTTTCTGTGCTCCACGCTCCGGGCTCCGGGCTCCGTGCTTCTTTGTGCTCCGTGCTCCAGTCTCGTGCTCCCGGCTCCAGGCTCCGGGCTCTGTGCTCCGGGTTCAGTACTCCGTGTTCCGGGCTCCATGCTCCATGTTCCGGGCTCCACGCTCCACGCTCGGGGCTCTATGCTCCATGCTCCCAGCTCCGTGCTTTGGTCTCCAGGCTCCGTGCTCCATGGTCCGGGCTCTGGGCTCAGGGCTCCGTGTTCCTGGCTCCAGACTCTGGGCTCCAGGCTCCAGACTCTGCGCTCCGTGCTCTGCGCTCCAGGCTCCGGGCTCTGGGCTCCAGTCTCTGTGTTCCTGGCTCCAGACACCGGGCTCTGGGCTCTGGGCTCTGGACTCCATGCTCCATGCTCCAGGCTCGGTGATTTGGGCTCCGGGCTCTGGGCTCCATGCTCCAGGTTCAGTGCTCTGGGCTCCAGGCTCCGGGCTCCAGGCTCCATGTTCCTGGCTCCGGACTCTGCGCTCTGTGCTCCGGGCTCCAGACTCTGGGATCTGGGATCCGTGTTCCTGGATCCAGACTCTGTGCTCCATGCTCTGTGCTTCGGGCTCCTGGCTCCGGGCTCTGTGCTCCTAGCTCCATGCTCTGTACTCCCGGCTCTGAGCTCTGTGCTTCGTGCTCTGAGCACCAGGCTCCATGCTCCAGGCTCCAGGCTCCAGGCTCTGTGCTCCTGGCTCCAGACTCCAGGCTCCGGGCTCCGGGCTCTGGGCTCCGGGCTCTGTGTTACTGGCTCCGGACTCTGGGCTCCGTGCTCCTGGCTCCAAACTCCAGGCTCCGGGCTCTGTGCTCCAGGTTCAGTGCTCAATACTCCGTGCTCTGTGCTCCAGGCTCCGGACTCCATGCTCCACGCTCTGGGCTCCATGCTCCATGCTCCCAGCTCCGCACTTCGTGCTCCGGTCTCCGGGCTCCGTGCTCTGTGCTCCATGCTCCTGGCTCTGGGCTCCAGGCTCTGTGCTCTGTGCTACGTGCTCCAGGTTCTGTGCTTTGAGCTCCACGCTCCATGCTCCATGCTCCAGGCTCCATACTCCGGGCTCCATGCTCCAGGCTCTGGGCTCCGGGCTCCGGACTCTGGGCTCCATGCTCCACATTCCTGGCTCCAGGATCTGTGCTCCGTGCTCCAGGCTCCATGCTTTGTGCTTCTTCATGCTCTGTGCTCTGAGCTCGGAGCTCCATGCTCCATGCTCCAGGCACTGTGCTCTGTGTTCCGCACTCCGGGCTCTGGGCTCGGGCTCCATGTTCCTGGCTCTGGACTCCAGGCTCCGGGCTCTGCTCCGGGTTCAGTGCTCCATGCTCTGGGCTCCGTGCTCCGGGTCTGGGCTATTGGCTTTGTGCTCCATGCTCCAGGCATCTTTGCTGCATGCTCTGGGCTCCAGACTCTTTGCTCCCAGATCAGGGCTCCAGACTCTGTGCTCTGCACTCTGGGCTCCATGCTCCATGCTCCCAGCTCGGGGCTTCATGCTCCGTTCTCCGGGCTCTGTGCTCCAGGCTCTGGGCTCGGTGCTCCAGGTTCAGTGCTTCATGCTCCTGGCTCTGGGCTCCATGCTCCCAGCTCCATGCTCTGTGCTGCACACTCCAGGCTATGTGCTTCTGGCTCCGGTCTCCTGTCTCTGTGCTCCATTCTCCTGGCTGCTTGCACCGTGCTCCAGGCTCCAGGCTTTGTGCTCCAGGCTCCGTGCTCCACACTCCAGGCTCCAGACTCTGTGCTCCCGGCTCTGGGCTCCATGCTGCATGCTACATGCTCCAGGCTCTATGCTCCCAGCTTCATGCTCTGTGCTCCGGGCTCCGGGCTCTGTGATCCGGACTCCGGGCTCTGTGATCCATGCTCCGTGCTAAATGCTGCATGCTGCGTGCTCCATGATCCAGACTCCGGGCTCCAGGCTCCAGGCTCCGGGCTCTGTACTCCGGGCTCCACACTTGTGCTCCAGGCTCCATGCTCTGTGCTCCAGGCTCTGGGCTCTGTGCTCCCGGCTCCAGGCTCTGGGCTCTGGGCTCCATGCTCCATGCTCTGTGCTGCATGCTCTGTGCTCCAGAATCCATACTCCGGGCTCCGGGCTCTGTGCTCCGGGCTCAGTGCTCCATGCTGCATGCTCCGTGCTCCAGGCTCCAGGCTCAGAACTCCATGCTCTGTGCTCTGTGCTCCGAGTTCCGGGGTCCAAGCTGCATGCTCCATGCTCTGGGCTGCGTGCTCTGGGCTCCTTTCACCGTACTCCAGGCTACGGGCACAATGTTCCTGGCTCGGGACTCCATGCTCCATGTTCCATGCTCCGTGCTCCGGTCTCCAGGCTCCGTGTTTCTGGCTCCGTGCTCCCCACTTTGCATTCCATTCTCCTGGCTATGTGCACCATGACCCCGGCTCTGGGATCTGGGCTCCCAGCTCCGTGCTCTGTGCTCTGGCCTCCAGATTACGTGCTTCCGGCTCAGGTCTCCTGGTTTCACTGGTTTAAACTGGATTAAACGGATAAAATCGGACTGTACTGGTGTAAACTGGTTTAAACCGGATAAAACTGGACTGAACCGGTTTAGACCGGTTTAAACCAGATAAAACCGGACTGAACCAGTTTAAACCGGTTTAAACCGGATAAAACTGGACTGAACCGGTTTAAACTGGATTAAACCGGATAAAGCCGGACTGAACCGGTTTCAAGCGGATTAAACTGGATAAAACCGGACTGAACCGATTTAAACGGGACAAAAGCGGATTAAACTGGACTGAACCGGTTTCAACTGGATTAACCCGGATAAAACAGGACGGAACTGGTTAAAAGTGGATAAAACCGGACTGAACCAGATAAAACCGGATTGAACCGGTTTAAACTGGTTTAAACCGGAGAGAACCAACTGAACCAGTTTATACCGGTTTAAACCTGATAGAACCGGATTGAACCAGTTTAAACCGGTTTAAACCAGATTGAACCGGTTTAAAACAGATAACAAGGGATAGAACCGGTTTAAATCTGTTTAAACTGGATAAAACAGGATAGGACAGGTTTAAGCTGGATAAAACCGGATTGAACCGGGTTTAACTAGCTTAAAACGGATAGAAACGGATTGAACCGGTTTAAACCTGTTTAAATCGGATAGAGCCGGAATGAACCGGCTTAAACCGGATAAAACCGGATTGAACCGGTTTACACCTGTTTAAACCGGATAGAACAAAAATGAACCGGTATAAACTGGATAAAACCGGATAGAAACGGTATAAACGAGATAAAACCGGATAAAACCGGATAGAAACGGTATAAACCAGATAAAACCTGATAAAACCGGATAGAACCAGATAAAACCGGATAAAACCGGATAGAACCTGATAGAACCGGTTTAAACCGGATAAAACTGGATTGAACAGGTTTAAACTGGATAAAACCGGATTGAACCGGTTTAAACTGGTTTAAACCGGATAAAACCGGAATGAACCGGTTTAAACCGGATAAAACCGGACTGAACCGGTTTAAACCGGATAAAACCGGATTGAACCGTTTCAAACCGGTTTTAACCGGATAAAACAGGAATGAACAGGTTTAAACCGGATAAAACCGGATTGAACCGGTTTAAACCGGATAAAACCGGATTGATCTGGTTTAAATTGGTTTCAACCGGATAGAACTGGATAGAACCGGTTTAAACTGGATAAAACCGGATTGAACCGGCTTAAACCGGTTTAAACCGGATAAAACCGGATTGAACCGGTTCAAACTGGTTTAAACCGGATCAAACCGGAATGAACCGGTTTAAACCGGATAAAACCGGATTGAACCAGCTTAAACCGGTTTAAACCGGATAAAACCGGATTGAACTGGTTCACACCGGTTTAAACCGGATAAAACCGGAATGAACTGGTTTAAACCGGTTTAAAATGGATAGAACCGGATAGAAACGGTATAAACAGGATAAAACCGGATTGAACCGCTGTAAACCGGTTGAAACCAGATAAAAACGGATTGAAAGGGTTTAAACCGGTTTAAACTGGATAAAACCGGAATGAACCGGCTGAAACAGGTCTAAACCAGATAAAACCCGATTGAACAGGCTTAAACTGGTAATAAACAGCATAGAACTGGTTTAAACCGGATAAACCCAGATTGAACCGGTTTAAACCGGTTTAAACCGGATAAAAGCAGACTGAACTGGTTTAAACCGTATAAAACCAGATTGAACCGGTTTAAACCGGTTTCAACTGTATAGAACCGGAAAGAACCGGTTTAAACCGGATAAAACAGGATTGAACTTGTTTAAACCGGAAAAAACCGGATTGAACCGGTTAAACTGGTTTCAACTGGATAGAACCGGATAGAACCGGTTTAAACTGTATAAAACCGGATTGAACCGGCTTAAACCGTTTTAAACCGGATTAAACCGGATCGAACCGGATCAAACCGGTTTAAACCGGATAAAACCGGAATGAACTGGTTTAAACCGGTTTAAAACGGAGAGAACCAGATAGATACGGTTTAAACCGGGTAAAACCGGATTGAACTGGATTAAACCGGTTTAAAACGGATAAAACCGGATTGAACCAGTTTAAACCGGTTTAAACGAGATAGAAATGGATAGAACTGGTTTAAACCGGATAAAACCGGATTGAACCGGTTTGAACTGGTCTAAACCGGATAAAACCGGATTGAACTGGTTTCAACCGGTTTAAACCGGATAAAACAAGATTGAACCGGTTTAAACCGGATAAAACCGGATTGAACCAGCTTAAACCGGTTTAAACCGGATAAAACTGGGTTGAATCGGTTTAAACCGGATGAAATCGGATTGAACAGGTTTAAACCGGTTTAAACCGTATAGAACCGGTAAAACCGGTTGAAACTGGATAAAACCGGATTGATCCAGTTTAAACCGGTTTAAAAAGGATAAAACCGGATTGAACTGGTTTATACCGGTTTAAACCGGATAAAACCGGTTTAAACGGGATAAAACCAAATTGAACCAGTTTAAACCGGATAATACCAGATTGAACCGGTTTAAGCCGGATAAAACCAGATTAAACCGGTATAAACCGGTTTAAACCGGATAGAACCGGATATAACCGGTTTAAACTGGATAAAACCGGACTGAACCGGTTTAAATCGGTTTAAACCGGATAAAACCGGATTGAACTGGATTAAACCAGTTTATACTGGATAAACCGGATTGAATCGGTTAAAACCGGTTTAAACCGGATAAAACCAGATTGAACCGGTTTAAACTGGATAAAAGCAGATTGAACCGGTTTAAGCTGGTTTAAACCGGAGAAAACCGGATGGAACCGGCTTAAACCGGTTTCAACCGGAGAAAACCGGATTGAACCGGTTGAAACCGGTTTAAACCGGATATAAACGGATTGAAGCAGTTTAAACCGGTTTAAAACTGATAAAACCGGAATGAACCGGCCTAAACCTGTTTAAACCGGATAGGACCAGTTTAAACCGGATAAAACCGGATTGAACCGGATTAAACTGGTTTAAACCGGATAGAACCGGATTGAACCGGTTTTAAACGGAGACAACCGGATTGAACTGGTTTAAACCGGTTTCAACCGGATAGAACCAGATAGAACCGGTTTAAACTGTATAAAACGGGATTGAACCGGCTTAAACCGGTTTAAACCGGATAAAACCGGAATGAACTGGTTTAAACCGGATAAAAGCAGACTGAACCAGTTTAAACTGGATAAAAACGGATTGAACCGTTTCAAACCGGTTTGAATTGGATAGAACCGGATTGAACCGGTTTTAAACGGAGACAACCGGATTGAACTGGTTTAAACCGGTTTCAACCGGATAGAACCAGATAGAACCGGTTTAAACTGTATAAAACCGGATTGAACCGGCTTAAACCGGTTTAAACCGGATAAAACCGGAATGAACTGGTTTAAACCGGATAAAAGCAGACTGAACCAGTTTAAACTGGATAAAAACGGATTGAACCGTTTCAAACCGGTTTAAACCGGATAAAACCGGAATGAACCGGCTCAAACCGGTTTAAACTGGATAGAACCAGTTTAAACCCGTTTAAACCGGATAAAACCGGATTGAACCGGTTTAAACGAGTTTAAACCGGATAAAACCGGATTGAAGTGGTTTAAACCGGATAGAACAGGTTTAAACCGGATAAAACCGGATTGAACCAGTTTAAACCAGTTTAAACCGGATAAAACCGGATTGATCCGGTTTAAACCGGTTTAAACCGGATAAAACCAGATTGAACCGGTTTAAACCGGTATAAAGCGGATAAAACCGGATTGAACTGGTTTAAACCGGATAAAACCGGATTGAAATGGTTTAAAATGGTTTAAACAGGATAGAACTGGATAGAACCGGTTCAAACCGGTTTAAACAGGATAGAACCGGATAGAATCGGTTTAAACCAGATAATACCGGATTGAACCGGTTTAAACCGGTTTAAACCAGATAAAACCGGATTGAACCGGATTAAACCGGATAAAACCGGAATGAACCGGTTTAAACTGGATAAAACCGGATTGAACCGGCTTAAACCGGTTTAGGCCGGATAAAACCAGATTGAACCGGTTTAAACCGCATAAAACCGGATTGAACCGGCTTAAACTGGTTTAAACCGGATAAAACCTGATTGAACCGGTTTAAACCGGTTTCAACAGGATAGAACCAGATAGAACCGGTTTAAACTGGATAAAACCGGATTGAACTGGCTTAAACCGGTTTAGGCCGGATAAAACCAGATTGAACCGGTTTAAACCGGATAAAACCGGATTGAACTGGCTTAAACCGGTTTAAACTGGATAAAACCGGAATGAACCAGTTTAAACCGGATAAAAACGTATTGAAACGGTATAAAACGGTTTCAACCGGATAAAACCAGACTGAACCGGTTTAAACTGGATAAAACCGGATTGAACCGGTTTAAACCGGATTCATTTGGATAGAACCGGATAGCACCGGTTTAAACCGTATAAAACCGGATTGAACCGGTTTAAACCAGTTTAAACCGGATAGAACCGGTTTCACCCGGATAAAACCGGATTGATCCGGTTTAAACCGGTTTAAACCGGATAAAACCGGATTGAACTGGATTAAACCGGTTTAAAACGGATAAAACCGGTTTAAACCGGATAAAACCAAATTGAACCAGTTTAAACGGGATAAAAGCAGATTGAACCGGTTTAAAACGGATAAAACCGGATTGAAACAGTTTAAACTGGTGTAAACCACATAGAAACAGATAGAACCAGTTTGAACCGGATAAAACCGGATCGAACCGGTTTAAACCGGTTTAAACCGGTTAAAACCGGATCGAACCGGCTTAAACCAGTTTAAACCGGATAAAACAAGATTGAACCGGTTTAATACACTTTCAACCAGATAGAACTGGATAGAACCAGTTTAAACAGATAAAACCGGATTGAACCGGTTTAAACCGGTTTAAACAAGATAAAATCGGAGTGAACCAGTTTAAACCGGATAAAACCAGATTGAACCGGTTTAAACCGGATAAAACCGGATCGAACCGGCTTAAACCGGTTTAAACCGGATAAAACCGGATCGAACCGGTTTAAACCGGATTAAACCAGATTGAACCGGTTTAAACGGATAAAACCGGATAGAACCGGTATAAACCGGATCAAACCGGATTGAACTGGTTTAAACCACTTTAAATAGGATAGAACCGGATACAACCGGTTTAATCTGGTTTAAACAGGATAGAAATGGATAGAACCGGTTTAAACCGTGTAAAACTGGATTCAACCAGTTTAAAGCGGTTTAAACCGGATACAACCAGATTGAACCAGTTTAAACCGGATAAAACTGGATTGAATCAGTTTAAACCCTTTTTAACCGGATAAAAACGGATTGAACCAGTTTAAACCGTTTTAAACCGGATAAAATCGGATTGAACCAGTTTAAAGCGGTTTAAAACGGATCAAACCAGATTGAACCGGTTAAAACCGGATAAAACCGGATTGAACCGGCTTAAACCGGTTTAAAGTGGATAAAACCGGACTGAACCGGTTTAAACCGGATAAAACCAGATTGAACCGGTTAAAACAGGATAAAACCGGATTGAACCGGTTTAAACTGGTTTAAACCGGATAAAAACGGAATGAACCACTTTAAACAGGTTTAAACCAGATAGAACCGGATTGAACCGGTTTAAACCGGTTTCAACAGGATAGAACAGATAGAACCGGTTTAAACTGGATAAAACTGGATTGAACCGTCTTAAACCGTTTTAAACAGGATAAAACCGGATTGAACCGGTTCAAACCGGTTTAAACCGGATAAAACCGGAATGAACCAGTTTAAGCCGGATAAAAACATATTGAACCAGTTTAAACCGGTTTCAACCGGATAAAACCAGACTGAACCGGTTTAAACTGGATAAAACCGGATTGAACCAGTTTAATACGGTTTCAACCGGATAGAACCAGATTAAACCGGATAAAACCGGATTGAAACGGTTTAAACCGGTTTCAACTGGATACAACCGGATAGAACCGGTTTAAACCGGATAAAACCGGATTGAACCGGTTTAAATCAGTTTAAATCGGATAGAACCAGTTTAACCCGGAAAAAACCGGATTGATCCGGTTTACACCAGTTTAAACCGGATAAAACCGGATTGAACTTGATTAAACCGGTTTAAACCGGATAAAACCAAATTGAACCAGCTTAAACCGGATAAAACCAGATTGAACCGGTTTAAAACGGATAAAACCGGATTGTACCAGTTTAAACTGGTTTAAACCAGATAGAAACAGATAGAAACGGTTTGAACCGGATAAAACCGGATCGAACCGGTCTAAACCGGTTTAAACCGGTTAAAACCGGATTGAACCGGTTTAAACCGGTTTAAACAGGATAAAACCGGATTGAACTTGTTTATACCGGTTTAAACTGGATAAAACTGGTTTAAACGGGATAAAACCAAATTGAACCAGTTTAAACCGGATAATACCAGATTGAACCGGTTTAAGCCAGATAAAACCGGATAAAACCGGATTGAAGCTTTTTAAACCGGATAAAACAGTTTTGAACTAGTTTAAACCGGATAAAACCGGATTGAACCGGTTTAAGCCGGATAAAACCGGATTGAACTGGTTTAAACCGGATTCAACTGGATAGAACCGGATAGGACCGGTTCAACCCGGATAAAACCGGATTGATCCGGTTTAAACCGGTTTAAACCGGATAAAACCGGATAGAACTGGATTAAACCGGTTTAAAACGGATAAAACCGGTTTAAACCGGATAAAACCAAATTGAACCAGTTTAAAAGGGATAAAATCAGATTGAACCGTTTTAAACCGGATAAAACCAGAATGAACCGTTTAAAGCCGGATAAAGACATATTGAAACGGTATAAACAGGTTTCAACTGGATAAAACCAGACTGAACCGGTTTAAACTGGATAAAACCGGATTGAACCGGTTTAAACCGGATTCAACTGGATAGAACCGGATAGAACAGGTTTAAACCGGATAAAACCGGATTGAACCGGTTTAAACCAGTTTAAACCACATAGAAACAGATAGAACTGGTTTGAACCGGATAAAACCGGATCGAACCGGTTTAAACCGGTTTAAACCAGTTAAAACCGGATCGAACCGGCTTAAACCGGTTTAAACCGGATAAAACAAGATTGAACCGGTTTAATACAGTTTCAACCAGATAGAACCGGATAGAACCAGTTTAAACCGGTTTAAACAAGATAAAATCGGATTGAACCAGTTTAAACCGGATAAAACCAAATTGAACCGGTTTAAACCGGATAAAACCGGATCGAACCGGTTTAAACCGGATAAAACCGGATCGAACCAGTTTAAACCGGATTAAACCAGATTGAACCGGTTTAAACGGATAAAACCGGATAGAACCGGTTTAAACCGGATCAAACCGGATTGAACAGGTTTAAACCGGTTTAAATAGGATAGAACTGGATAGAACCGGTTTAAACTGGTTTAAACAGTATAGAAATGGATAGAACTGGTTTAAACCGTATAAACTCGGTTTCAACCAGTTTAAAGCGGTTTAAACCGGATACAACCAGATTGAACCGGTTTAAACCGGATAAAACTGGATTGAATCAGTTTAAACCCTTTTAAACCGGATAAAAACGAATTGAACCAGTTTAAACCGGTTTAAACCGGATAAAACCGGATTGAACCAGTTCAAACTGGTTTAAAACGGATAAAACCGGATTGAACCGGTTTAAACCAGTTTCAACAGGATAGAACCAGATAGAACTGGTTTAAACTGGATAAAACCGGATCGAACCGGCTTAAACCGGTTTAAACCGGATAAAACCAGATTGAACCGGTTTAATACAGTTTCAACCGGATATAACCGGTTTAAACCGGATAAAACTGGATTGAATCAGTTTAAACCCTTTTGAACCGGATAAAAACGAATTGAACCAGTTTAAACCGGTTTAAACCGGATAAAACCGGATTGAACCAGTTTAAAGCGGTTTAAAACGGATAAAACCAGATTGAACCGGTTTAAACCGGATAAAACCGCATTGCACCGGCTTAAACCGGTTTAAACTGGATAAAACCGGACTGAACCGGTTTAATCCGTATAAAATCGGATTGAACTGGTTTAAACCGGTTTACACCAGATAAAACCGGATTGAACCGGTTTAAACCGGTTTAAACCGGATAAAACAGGATTGAACCGGTTTAAAACGGTTTAAACCGGATAAAACCAGATTGAACCGGTTGAAAACGAATAAACCCGGATTGAACTGGTTTAAACCGGATAAAACCGGATCGAACCGGGTTAAACCGGTTTAAACCGGATACAACCGGATCGAACCGGTTTAAACCGGTTTGAGCGGGAAAAAAACAGATCGAACCGGTTTAAACCGGTTTAAAGTGGTTAAAACTGGATCGAACCAGCTTAAACCGGTTTAAACCGGATAAAACCGGAATGAACCACTTTAAACAGGTTTAAACCAGATAGAACCGCAGAGAACCGGTTTCAACCGGTTTCAAACGGATTGAAACGGATAGGACCAGTTTAAACCAGATAAACCCGGATTGAAATGGTTTAAAATGGTTTAAACAGGATAGAACTGGATAGAACCGGTTCAAACCGGTTTAAACAGGATAGAACCGGATAGAATCGGTTTAAACCAGATAATACCGGATTGAACCGGTTTAAACCGGTTTAAACCGGATAAAACCGGATTGAACCGGATTAAACCGGATAAAACCGGAATGAACCGGTTTAAACTGGATAAAACCGGATTGAACCGGCTTAAACCGGTTTAGGCCGGGTAAAACCAGATTGAACCGGTTTAAACCGCATAAAACCGGATTGAACCGGCTTAAACTGGTTTAAACCGGATAAAACCTGATTGAACCGGTTTAAACCGGTTTCAACAGGATAGAACCAGATAGAACCGGTTTAAACTGGATAAAACCGGATTGAACTGGCTTAAACCGGTTTAGACCGGATAAAACCAGATTGAACCGGTTTAAAACGGATAAAACCGGATTGAACTGGCTTAAACCGGTTTAAACTGGATAAAACCAGAATGAACCAGTTTAAGCCGGATAAAAACGTATTGAAACGGTATAAACCGGTTTCAACCGGATAAGACCAGACTGAACCGGTTTAAACTGGATAAAACCGGATTGAACTGGTTTAAACCGGATTAATTTGGATAGAACCGGATAGAACCGGTTTAAACCGTATAAAACCGGATTGAACCGGTTTAAACCAGTTTAAACCGGATAGAACTGGTTTCACCCGGATAAAACCGGATTGATCCGGTTTAAACCGGTTTAAACCGGATAAAACCGGATTGAACTGGATTAAACCGGTTTAAAACGGATAAAACCGGTTTAAACCGGATAAAACCAAATTGAACCAGTTTAAACGGGATAAAAGCAGATTGAACCGGTTTAAAACGGATAAAACCGGATTGAAACAGTTTAAACCGGTTTAAACCACATAGAAACAGATAGAACCGGTTTGAACCGGATAAAACCGGATCGAACCGGTTTAAACCGGTTTAAACCGGTTAAAACCGGATCGAACCGGCTTAAACCAGTTTAAACCGGATAAAACAAGATTGAACCGGTTTAATACACTTTCAACCAGATAGAACTGGATAGAACCAGTTTAAACAGATAAAACCGGATTGAACCGGTTTAAACCGGTTTAAACAAGATAAAATCGGAGTGAACCAGTTTAAACCGGATAAAACCAGATTGAACCGGTTTAAACCGGATAAAACCGGATCGAACCGGCTTAAACCGGTTTAAACCGGATAAAACCGGATCGAACCGGTTTAAACCGGATTAAACCAGATTGAACCGGTTTAAACGGATAAAACCGGATAGAACTGGTATAAACCGGATCAAACCGGATTGAACTGGTTTAAACCAGTTTAAATAGGATAGAACCGGATACAACCGGTTTAAACTGGTTTAAACAGGATAGAAATGGATAGAACCGGTTTAAACCGTGTAAAACTGGATTCAACCAGTTTAAAGCGGTTTAAACCGGATACAACCAGATTGAACCAGTTTAAACCGGATAAAACTGGATTGAATCAGTTTAAACCCTTTTTAACCGGATAAAAACGGATTGAACCAGTTTAAACCGTTTTAAACCGGATAAAATCGGATTGAACCAGTTTAAAGCGGTTTAAAACGGATAAAACCAGATTGAACCGGTTAAAACCGGATAAAACCGGATTGAACCGGCTTAAACCGGTTTAAAGTGGATAAAACCGGACTGAACCGGTTTAAACCGGATAAAACCAGATTGAACCGGTTAAAACAGGATAAAACCGGATTGAACCGGTTTAAACTGGTTTAAACCGGATAAAACCGGAATGAACCACTTTAAACAGGTTTAAACCAGATAGAACCGGATTGAACCGGTTTAAACCGGTTTCAACAGGATAGAACCAGATAGAACCGGTTTACACTGGATAAAACTGGATTGAACCGTCTTAAACCGTTTTAAACTGGATAAAACCGGATTGAACCGGTTCAAACCGGTTTAAACCGGATAAAACCGGAATGAACCAGTTTAAGCCGGATAAAAACATATTGAACCAGTTTAAACCGGTTTCAACCGGATAAAACCAGACTGAACCGGTTTAAACTGGATAAAACCGGATTGAACCGGTTTAATACGGTTTCAACCGGATAGAACCAGATTAAACCGGATAAAACCGGATTGAAACGGTTTAAACCGGTTTCAACTGGATAGAACCGGATAGAACTGGTTTAAACCGGATAAAACCGGATTGAACCGGTTTAAATCAGTTTAAATCGGATAGAACCGGTTTAACCCGGAAAAAACCGGATTGATCCGGTTTACACCAGTTTAAACCGGATAAAACCGGATTGAACTTGATTAAACCGGTTTAAACCGGATAAAACCAAATTGAACCAGCTTAAACCGGATAAAACCAGATTGAACCGGTTTAAAACGGATAAAACCGGATTGTACCAGTTTAAACTGGTTTAAACCAGATAGAAACAGATAGAAACGGTTTGAACCGGATAAAACCGGATCGAACCGGTTTAAACCGGTTTAAACCGGTTAAAACCGGATTAAACCGGTTTAAACCGGTTAAAACCGGTTAAAACCGGATTGAACCGGTTTATACCGGATAAAACCAGATTGAACCGGTTTAAACCGGATAAAACCGGATCAAACCGGCTTAAACCGGTTTAAACCGGATAAAACCGGATCGAACCGGTTTAAACCGGATTAAACCAGATTGAACCGGTTTAAATGGATAAAACCGGATAGAAACGGTTTAAACCGGATCAAACCGGATTGGACTTGTTTAAACTGGTTTAAACAGGATAGAAATGGATAGAACCAGTTTAAACCGGATAAAACCGGATTCAACCAGTTTAAAGCGGTTTAAACCGGATACAACCAGATTGAACCGGTTTAAATCGGATAAAACTGGATTGAACCAGTTTAAACCGGTTTAAAACTGATAAAACCGGAATGAACCGGCCTAAACCTGTTTAAACCGGATAGGACCGGTTTAAACCGGATAAAACCGATTGAACCGGTTTAAACCGGTTTAAACCGGATAAAATCGGATTGAACCGGTTTTAACCGGAGAAAACCGGATTGAACTGGTTTATACCGTTTTAAACCGGATAAAACCAGTTTAAACGGGATAAAACCAAATTGAACCAGTTTAAACAGGATAATACCAGATTGAACCGGTTTAAGCCGGATAAAACCGGATAAAACCGGATTGAAGCGGTTTAAACCGGATAGAACGGGTTTAAACCGGATAAAACCGGATTGAATCAGTTTAAACCGGTTTAAACCGGATAAAACTGGGTTTAATCGGTTTAAACCGGATGAATTCGGATTGAACAGGTTTAAACCGGTTTAAACCGTATAGAACAGGGTAAAACCGGTCGAAACCGGATAAAACCGGATTGATCCGGTTTAAACCGGTTTAAACAGGATAAAACCGGATTGAACTGGTTTATACCGGTTTAAACCGGATAAAACTGGTTTAAACGGGCTAAAACCAAATTGAACCAGTTTAAACCGGATAATACCAGATTGAACCGGTTTAAGCCAGATAAAACCGGATAAAACCGGATTGAAGCTTTTTAAACCGGATAAAACAGTTTTGAACTAGTTTAAACCGGATAAAACCGGATTGAACCGGTTTAAGCCGGATAAAACCGGATTGAACCGGTTTAAACCGGATTCAAATGGATAAAACCGGATAGGACCGGTTCAACACGGATAAAACCGGATTGATCCGGTTTTAACCGGTTTAAACCGGATAAAACCGGATTGAACTGGTTTATACCGGTTTAAACCGGATAAAACTGGTTTAAACGGGATAAAACCAAATTGAACCAGTTTAAAAGGGATAAAATCAGATTGAACCGGTTTAAACCGGATAAAACCAGAATGAACCGGTTAAAGCCGGATAAAGACATATTGAAACGGTATAAACCGGTTTCAACTGGATAAAACCAGACTGAACCGGTTTAAACTGGATAAAACCGGATTGAACCGGTTTAAACCGGATTCAACTGGATAGAACCGGATAGAACAGGTTTAAACCGGATAAAACCGGATTGAACCGGTTTAAACCAGTTTAAACCACATAGAAACAGATAGAACTGGTTTGAACCGGATAAAACCGGATCGAACCGGTTTAAACCGGTTTAAACCAGTTAAAACCGGATCGAACCGGCTTAAACCGGTTTAAACCGGATAAAACAAGATTGAACCGGTTTAATACAGTTTCAACCAGATAGAACCGGATAGAACCAGTTTAAACCGGTTTAAACAAGATAAAATCGGATTGAACCAGTTTAAACCGGATAAAACCAAATTGAACCGGTTTAAACCGGATAAAACCGGATCGAACCGGTTTAAACCGGATAAAACCGGATCGAACCAGTTTAAACCGGATTAAACCAGATTGAACCGGTTTAAACGGATAAAACCGGATAGAACCGGTTTAAACCGGATCAAACCGGATTGAACAGGTTTAAACCGGTTTAAATAGGATAGAACTGGATAGAACCGGTTTAAACTGGTTTAAACAGTATAGAAATGGATAGAACTGGTTTAAACCGTATAAACTCGGTTTCAACCAGTTTAAAGCGGTTTAAACCGGATACAACCAGATTGAACCGGTTTAAACCGGATAAAACTGGATTGAATCAGTTTAAACCCTTTTAAACCGGATAAAAACGAATTGAACCAGTTTAAACCGGTTTAAACCGGATAAAACCGGATTGAACCAGTTCAAACTGGTTTAAAACGGATAAAACCGGATTGAACCGGTTTAAACCAGTTTCAACAGGATAGAACCAGATAGAACTGGTTTAAACTGGATAAAACCGGATCGAACCGGCTTAAACCGGTTTAAACCGGATAAAACCAGATTGAACCGGTTTAATACAGTTTCAACCGGATATAACCGGTTTAAACCGGATAAAACTGGATTGAATCAGTTTAAACCCTTTTGAACCGGATAAAAACGAATTGAACCAGTTTAAACCGGTTTAAACCGGATAAAACCGGATTGAACCAGTTTAAAGCGGTTTAAAACGGATAAAACCAGATTGAACCGGTTTAAACCGGATAAAACCGCATTGCACCGGCTTAAACCGGTTTAAACTGGATAAAACCGGACTGAACCGGTTTAATCCGTATAAAATCGGATTGAACTGGTTTAAACCGGTTTACACCAGATAAAACCGGATTGAACCGGTTTAAACCGGTTTAAACCGGATAAAACAGGATTGAACCGGTTTAAAACGGTTTAAACCGGATAAAACCAGATTGAACCGGTTGAAAACGAATAAACCCGGATTGAACTGGTTTAAACCGGATAAAACCGGATCGAACCGGGTTAAACCGGTTTAAACCGGATACAACCGGATCGAACCGGTTTAAACCGGTTTGAGCGGGAAAAAAACAGATCGAACCGGTTTAAACCGGTTTAAAGTGGTTAAAACTGGATCGAACCAGCTTAAACCGGTTTAAACCGGATAAAACCGGAATGAACCACTTTAAACAGGTTTAAACCAGATAGAACCGCAGAGAACCGGTTTCAACCGGTTTCAAACGGATTGAAACGGATAGAACCAGTTTAAACCAGATAAACCCGGATTGAAATGGTTTAAAATGGTTTAAACAGGATAGAACTGGATAGAACCGGTTCAAACCGGTTTAAACAGGATAGAACCGGATAGAATCGGTTTAAACCAGATAATACCGGATTGAACCGGTTTAAACCGGTTTAAACCGGATAAAACCGGATTGAACCGGATTAAACCGCATAAAACCGGAATGAACCGGTTTAAACTGGATAAAACCGGATTGAACCGGCTTAAACCAGTTTAGGCCGGATAAAACCAGATTGAACCGGTTTAAACCGCATAAAACCGGATTGAACCGGCTTAAACTGGTTTAAACCGGATAAAACCTGATTGAACCGGTTTAAACCGGTTTCAACAGGATAGAACCAGATAGAACCGGTTTAAACTGGATAAAACCGGATTGAACTGGCTTAAACCGGTTTAGGCCGGATAAAACCAGATTGAACCGGTTTAAACCGGATAAAACCGGATTGAACTGGCTTAAACCGGTTTAAACTGGATAAAACCGGAAAGAACCAGTTTAAGCCGGATAAAAACGTATTGAAACGGTATAAACCGGTTTCAACCGGATAAAACCAGACTGAACCGGTTTAAACTGGATAAAACCGGATTGAACCGGTTTAAACCGGATTCATTTGGATAGAACCGGATAGAACCGGTTTAAACCGTATAAAAACGGATTGAACCGGTTTAAACCAGTTTAAACCGGATAGAACCGGTTTCACCCGGATAAAACCGGATTGATCCGGTTTAAACCGGTTTAAACCGGATAAAACCAAATTGAACCAGTTTAAACGGGATAAAAGCAGATTGAACCGGTTTAAAACGGATAAAACCGGATTGAAACAGTTTAAACCGGTGGAAACCACATAGAAACAGATAGAACCGGTTTGAACCGGATAAAACCGGATCGAACCGGTTTAAACCGGTTAAAACCGGATCGAACCGGCTTAAACCAGTTTAAACCGGATAAAACAAGATTGAACCGGTTTAATACACTTTCAACCAGATAGAACAGGATAGAACCAGTTTAAACAGATAAAACCGGATTGAACCGGTTTAAACCGGTTTAAACAAGATAAAATCGGAGTGAACCAGTTTAAACCGGATAAAACCAGATTGAACCGGTTTAAACCGGATAAAACCGGATCGAACCGGCTTAAACCGGTTTAAACCGGATAAAACCGGATCGAACCGGTTTAAACCGGATTAAACCAGATTGAACCGGTTTAAACGGATAAAACCGGATAGAACCGGTATAAACCGGATCAAACCGGATTGAACTGGTTTAAACCAGTTTAAATAGGATAGAACCGGATACAACCGGTTTAAACTGGTTTAAACAGGATAGAAATGGATAGAACCGGTTTCAACCGTGTAAAACTTGATTCAACCAGTTTAAAGCGGTTTAAACCGGATACAACCAGATTGAACCAGTTTAAACCGGATAAAACTGGATTGAATCAGTTTAAACCCTTTTTAACCGGATAAAAATGGATTGAACCAGTTTAAACCGTTTTAAACCGGATAAAATCGGATTGAACCAGTTTAAAGCGGTTTAAAACGGATCAAACCAGATTGAACCGGTTAAAACCGGATAAAACCGGATTGAACCGGCTTAAACCGGTTTCAAGTTAATAAAACCGGACTGAACCGGTTTAAACCGGATAAAACCAGATTGAACCGGTTAAAACAGGATAAAACCGGATTGAACCGGTTTAAACTGGTTTAAACTGGATAAAACCGGAATGAACCACTTTAAACAGGTTTAAACCAGATAGAACCGGATTGAACCGGTTTAAACCGGTTTCAACAGGATAGAACCAGATAGAACCGGTTTAAACTGGATAAAACTGGACTGAACCGTCTTAAACCGTTTTAAACTGGATAAAACCGGATTGAACCGGTTCAAACCGGTTTAAACCGGATAAAACCGGAATGAACCAGTTTAAGCCGGATAAAAACATATTGAACCAGTTTAAACCGGTTTCAACCGGATAAAACCAGACTGAACCGGTTTAAACTGGATAAAATCGGATTGAACCGGTTTAATACGGTTTCAACCGGATAGAACCAGATTAAACCGGATAAAACCGGATTGAAACGGTTTAAACCGGTTTCAACTGGATAGAAACGGATAGAACCGGTTTAAACCGGATAAAACCGGATTGATCCGGTTTACACCAGTTTAAACCGGATAAAACCGGATTGAACTTGATTAAACCGGTTTAAACCGGATAAAACCAAATTGAACCAGCTTAAACCGGATAAAACCAGATTGAACCGGTTTAAAACGGATAAAACCGGATTGTACCAGTTTAAACTGGTTTAAACCAGATAGAAACAGATAGAAACGGTTTGAACCGGATAAAACCGGATCGAACCGGTTTAAACCGGTTTAAACCGGTTAAAACCGGATTGAACCGGTTTAAACCGGTTTAAACAGGATAAAACCGGATTGAACTGGTTTATACCGGTTTAAACCGGATAAAACTGGTTTAAACGGGCTAAAACCAAATTGAACCAGTTTAAACCGGATAATACCAGATTGAACCGGTTTAAGCCAGATAAAACCGGATAAAACCGGATTGAAGCTTTTTAAACCGGATAAAACAGTTTTGAACTAGTTTAAACCGGATAAAACCGGATTGAACCGGTTTAAGCCGGATAAAACCGGATTGAACCGGTTTAAACCGGATTCAACTGGATAGAACCGGATAGGACCGGTTCAACCCGGATAAAACCGGATTGATCCGGTTTAAACCGGTTTAAACCGGATAAAACCGGATAGAACTGGATTAAACCGGTTTAAAACGGATAAAACCGGTTTAAACCGGATAAAACCAAATTGAACCAGTTTAAAAGGGATAAAATCAGATTGAACCGTTTTAAACCGGATAAAACCAGAATGAACCGTTTAAAGCCGGATAAAGACATATTGAAACGGTATAAACAGGTTTCAACTGGATAAAACCAGACTGAACCGGTTTAAACTGGATAAAACCGGATTGAACCGGTTTAAACCGGATTCAACTGGATAGAACCGGATAGAACAGGTTTAAACCGGATAAAACCGGATTGAACCGGTTTAAACCAGTTTAAACCACATAGAAACAGATAGAACTGGTTTGAACCGGATAAAACCGGATCGAACCGGTTTAAACCGGTTTAAACCAGTTAAAACCGGATCGAACCGGCTTAAACCGGTTTAAACCGGATAAAACAAGATTGAACCGGTTTAATACAGTTTCAACCAGATAGAACCGGATAGAACCAGTTTAAACCGGTTTAAACAAGATAAAATCGGATTGAACCAGTTTAAACCGGATAAAACCAAATTGAACCGGTTTAAACCGGATAAAACCGGATCGAACCGGTTTAAACCGGATAAAACCGGATCGAACCAGTTTAAACCGGATTAAACCAGATTGAACCGGTTTAAACGGATAAAACCGGATAGAACCGGTTTAAACCGGATCAAACCGGATTGAACAGGTTTAAACCGGTTTAAATAGGATAGAACTGGATAGAACCGGTTTAAACTGGTTTAAACAGTATAGAAATGGATAGAACTGGTTTAAACCGTATAAACTCGGTTTCAACCAGTTTAAAGCGGTTTAAACCGGATACAACCAGATTGTACCGGTTTAAACCGGATAAAACTGGATTGAATCAGTTTAAACCCTTTTAAACCGGATAAAAACGAATTGAACCAGTTTAAACCGGTTTAAACCGGATAAAACCGGATTGAACCAGTTCAAACTGGTTTAAAACGGATAAAACCGGATTGAACCGGTTTAAACCAGTTTCAACAGGATAGAACCAGATAGAACTGGTTTAAACTGGATAAAACCGGATCGAACCGGCTTAAACCGGTTTAAACCGGATAAAACCAGATTGAACCGGTTTAATACAGTTTCAACCGGATATAACCGGTTTAAACCGGATAAAACTGGATTGAATCAGTTTAAACCCTTTTGAACCGGATAAAAACGAATTGAACCAGTTTAAACCGGTTTAAACCGGATAAAACCGGATTGAACCAGTTTAAAGCGGTTTAAAACGGATAAAACCAGATTGAACCGGTTTAAACCGGATAAAACCGCATTGCACCGGCTTAAACCGGTTTAAACTGGATAAAACCGGACTGAACCAGTTTAATCCGTATAAAATCGGATTGAACTGGTTTAAACCGGTTTACACCAGATAAAACCGGATTGAACCGGTTTAAACCGGTTTAAACCGGATAAAACAGGATTGAACCGGTTTAAAACGGTTTAAACCGGATAAAACCAGATTGAACCGGTTGAAAACGAATAAACCCGGATTGAACTGGTTTAAACCGGATAAAACCGGATCGAACCGGGTTAAACCGGTTTAAACCGGATACAACCGGATCGAACCGGTTTAAACCGGTTTGAGCGGGAAAAAAACAGATCGAACCGGTTTAAACCGGTTTAAAGTGGTTAAAACTGGATCGAACCAGCTTAAACCGGTTTAAACCGGATAAAACCGGAATGAACCACTTTAAACAGGTTTAAACCAGATAGAACCGCAGAGAACCGGTTTCAACCGGTTTCAAACGGATTGAAACGGATAGGACCAGTTTAAACCAGATAAACCCGGATTGAAATGGTTTAAAATGGTTTAAACAGGATAGAACTGGATAGAACCGGTTCAAACCGGTTTAAACAGGATAGAACCGGATAGAATCGGTTTAAACCAGATAATACCGGATTGAACCGGTTTAAACCGGTTTAAACCGGATAAAACCGGATTGAACCGGATTAAACCGGATAAAACCGGAATGAACCGGTTTAAACTGGATAAAACCGGATTGAACCGGCTTAAACCGGTTTAGGCCGGGTAAAACCAGATTGAACCGGTTTAAACCGCATAAAACCGGATTGAACCGGCTTAAACTGGTTTAAACCGGATAAAACCTGATTGAACCGGTTTAAACCGGTTTCAACAGGATAGAACCAGATAGAACCGGTTTAAACTGGATAAAACCGGATTGAACTGGCTTAAACCGGTTTAGACCGGATAAAACCAGATTGAACCGGTTTAAAACGGATAAAACCGGATTGAACTGGCTTAAACCGGTTTAAACTGGATAAAACCAGAATGAACCAGTTTAAGCCGGATAAAAACGTATTGAAACGGTATAAACCGGTTTCAACCGGATAAGACCAGACTGAACCGGTTTAAACTGGATAAAACCGGATTGAACTGGTTTAAACCGGATTAATTTGGATAGAACCGGATAGAACCGGTTTAAACCGTATAAAACCGGATTGAACCGGTTTAAACCAGTTTAAACCGGATAGAACTGGTTTCACCCGGATAAAACCGGATTGATCCGGTTTAAACCGGTTTAAACCGGATAAAACCGGATTGAACTGGATTAAACCGGTTTAAAACGGATAAAACCGGTTTAAACCGGATAAAACCAAATTGAACCAGTTTAAACGGGATAAAAGCAGATTGAACCGGTTTAAAACGGATAAAACCGGATTGAAACAGTTTAAACCGGTGGAAACCACATAGAAACAGATAGAACCGGTTTGAACCGGATAAAACCGGATCGAACCGGTTTAAACCGGTTTAAACCGGTTAAAACCGGATCGAACCGGCTTAAACCAGTTTAAACCGGATAAAACAAGATTGAACCGGTTTAATACACTTTCAACCAGATAGAACTGGATAGAACCAGTTTAAACAGATAAAACCGGATTGAACCGGTTTAAACCGGTTTAAACAAGATAAAATCGGAGTGAACCAGTTTAAACCGGATAAAACCAGATTGAACCGGTTTAAACCGGATAAAACCGGATCGAACCGGCTTAAACCGGTTTAAACCGGATAAAACCGGATCGAACCGGTTTAAACCGGATTAAACCAGATTGAACCGGTTTAAACGGATAAAACCGGATAGAACCGGTATAAACCGGATCAAACCGGATTGAACTGGTTTAAACCAGTTTAAATAGGATAGAACCGGATACAACCGGTTTAAACTGGTTTAAACAGGATAGAAATGGATAGAACCGGTTTAAACCGTGTAAAACTGGATTCAACCAGTTTAAAGCGGTTTAAACCGGATACAACCAGATTGAACCAGTTTAAACCGGATAAAACTGGATTGAATCAGTTTAAACCCTTTTTAACCGGATAAAAACGGATTGAACCAGTTTAAACCGTTTTAAACCGGATAAAATCGGATTGAACCAGTTTAAAGCGGTTTAAAACGGATAAAACCAGATAGAACCGGTTTAACCCGGAAAAAACCGGATTGATCCGGTTTACACCAGTTTAAACCGGATAAAACCGGATTGAACTTGATTAAACCGGTTTAAACCGGATAAAACCAAATTGAACCAGCTTAAACCGGATAAAACCAGATTGAACCGGTTTAAAACGGATAAAACCGGATTGTACCAGTTTAAACTGGTTTAAACCAGATAGAAACAGATAGAAACGGTTTGAACCGGATAAAACCGGATCGAACCGGTTTAAACCGGTTTAAACCGGTTAAAACCGGATTAAACCGGTTTAAACCGGTTAAAACCGGTTAAAACTGGATTGAACCGGTTTATACCGGATAAAACCAGATTGAACCGGTTTAAACCGGATAAAACCGGATCAAACCGGCTTAAACGGGTTTAAACCGGATAAAACCGGATCGAACCGGTTTAAACCGGATTAAACCAGATTGAACCGGTTTAAATGGATAAAACCGGATAGAAACGGTTTAAACCGGATCAAACCGGATTGGACTTGTTTAAACTGGTTTAAACAGGATAGAAATGGATAGAACCAGTTTAAACCGGATAAAACCGGATTCAACCAGTTTAAAGCGGTTTAAACCGGATACAACCAGATTGAACCGGTTTAAATCGGATAAAACTGGATTGAACCAGTTTAAACCGGTTTAAAACTGATAAAACCGGAATGAACCGGCCTAAACCTGTTTAAACCGGATAGGACCGGTTTAAACCGGATAAAACCGATTGAACCGGTTTAAACCGGTTTAAACCGGATAAAATCGGATTGAACCGGTTTTAACCGGAGAAAACCGGATTGAACTGGTTTATACCGTTTTAAACCGGATAAAACCAGTTTAAACGGGATAAAACCAAATTGAACCAGTTTAAACAGGATAATACCAGATTGAACCGGTTTAAGCCGGATAAAACCGGATAAAACCGGATTGAAGCGGTTTAAACCGGATAGAACGGGTTTAAACCGGATAAAACCGGATTGAATCAGTTTAAACCGGTTTAAACCGGATAAAACTGGGTTTAATCGGTTTAAACCGGATGAATTCGGATTGAACAGGTTTAAACCGGTTTAAACCGTATAGAACAGGGTAAAACCGGTCGAAACCGGATAAAACCGGATTGATCCGGTTTAAACCGGTTTAAACAGGATAAAACCGGATTGAACTGGTTTATACCGGTTTAAACCGGATAAAACTGGTTTAAACGGGCTAAAACCAAATTGAACCAGTTTAAACCGGATAATACCAGATTGAACCGGTTTAAGCCAGATAAAACCGGATAAAACCGGATTGAAGCTTTTTAAACCGGATAAAACAGTTTTGAACTAGTTTAAACCGGATAAAACCGGATTGAACCGGTTTAAGCCGGATAAAACCGGATTGAACCGGTTTAAACCGGATTCAACTGGATAAAACCGGATAGGACCGGTTCAACACGGATAAAACCGGATTGATCCGGTTTTAACCGGTTTAAACCGGATAAAACCGGATTGAACTGGTTTATACCGGTTTAAACCGGATAAAACTGGTTTAAACGGGATAAAACCAAATTGAACCAGTTTAAAAGGGATAAAATCAGATTGAACCGGTTTAAACCGGATAAAACCAGAATGAACCGGTTAAAGCCGGATAAAGACATATTGAAACGGTATAAACCGGTTTCAACTGGATAAAACCAGACTGAACCGGTTTAAACTGGATAAAACCGGATTGAACCGGTTTAAACCGGATTCAACTGGATAGAACCGGATAGAACAGGTTTAAACCGGATAAAACCGGATTGAACCGGTTTAAACCAGTTTAAACCACATAGAAACAGATAGAACTGGTTTGAACCGGATAAAACCGGATCGAACCGGTTTAAACCGGTTTAAACCAGTTAAAACCGGATCGAACCGGCTTAAACCGGTTTAAACCGGATAAAACAAGATTGAACCGGTTTAATACAGTTTCAACCAGATAGAACCGGATAGAACCAGTTTAAACCGGTTTAAACAAGATAAAATCGGATTGAACCAGTTTAAACCGGATAAAACCAAATTGAACCGGTTTAAACCGGATAAAACCGGATCGAACCGGTTTAAACCGGATAAAACCGGATCGAACCAGTTTAAACCGGATTAAACCAGATTGAACCGGTTTAAACGGATAAAACCGGATAGAACCGGTTTAAACCGGATCAAACTGGATTGAACAGGTTTAAACCGGTTTAAATAGGATAGAACTGGATAGAACCGGTTTAAACTGGTTTAAACAGTATAGAAATGGATAGAACTGGTTTAAACCGTATAAACTCGGTTTCAACCAGTTTAAAGCGGTTTAAACCGGATACAACCAGATTGAACCGGTTTAAACTGGATAAAACTGGATTGAATCAGTTTAAACCCTTTTAAACCGGATAAAAACGAATTGAACCAGTTTAAACCGGTTTAAACCGGATAAAACCGGATTGAACCAGTTCAAACTGGTTTAAAACGGATAAAACCGGATTGAACCGGTTTAAACCAGTTTCAACAGGATAGAACCAGATAGAACTGGTTTAAACTGGATAAAACCGGATCGAACCGGCTTAAACCGGTTTAAACCGGATAAAACCAGATTGAACCGGTTTAATACAGTTTCAACCGGATATAACCGGTTTAAACCGGATAAAACTGGATTGAATCAGTTTAAACCCTTTTGAACCGGATAAAAACGAATTGAACCAGTTTAAACCGGTTTAAACCGGATAAAACCGGATTGAACCAGTTTAAAGCGGTTTAAAACGGATAAAACCAGATTGAACCGGTTTAAACCGGATAAAACCGCATTGCACCGGCTTAAACCGGTTTAAACTGGATAAAACCGGACTGAACCGGTTTAATCCGTATAAAATCGGATTGAACTGGTTTAAACCGGTTTACACCAGATAAAACCGGATTGAACCGGTTTAAACCGGTTTAAACCGGATAAAACAGGATTGAACCGGTTTAAAACGGTTTAAACCGGATAAAACCAGATTGAACCGGTTGAAAACGAATAAACCCGGATTGAACTGGTTTAAACCGGATAAAACCGGATCGAACCGGGTTAAACCGGTTTAAACCGGATACAACCGGATCGAACCGGTTTAAACCGGTTTGAGCGGGAAAAAAACAGATCGAACCGGTTTAAACCGGTTTAAAGTGGTTAAAACTGGATCGAACCAGCTTAAACCGGTTTAAACCGGATAAAACCGGAATGAACCACTTTAAACAGGTTTAAACCAGATAGAACCGCATAGAACCGGTTTCAACCGGTTTCAAACGGATTGAAACGGATAGAACCAGTTTAAACCAGATAAACCCGGATTGAAATGGTTTAAAATGGTTTAAACAGGATAGAACTGGATAGAACCGGTTCAAACCGGTTTAAACAGGATAGAACCGGATAGAATCGGTTTAAACCAGATAATACCGGATTGAACCGGTTTAAACCGGTTTAAACCGGATAAAACCGGATTGAACCGGATTAAACCGGTTTAAACCGGATAAAACCGGATTGAACCGGATTAAACCGGATAAAACCGGAATGAACCGGTTTAAACTGGATAAAACCGGATTGAACCGGCTTAAACCGGTTTAGGCCGGATAAAACCAGATTGAACCGGTTTAAACCGCATAAAACCGGATTGAACCGGCTTAAACTGGTTTAAACCGGATAAAACCTGATTGAACCGGTTTAAACCGGTTTCAACAGGATAGAACCAGATAGAACCGGTTTAAACTGGATAAAACCGGATTGAACTGGCTTAAACCGGTTTAGACCGGATAAAACCAGATTGAACCGGTTTAAACCGGATAAAACCGGATTGAACTGGCTTAAACCGGTTTAAACTGGATAAAACCGGAATGAACCAGTTTAAGCCGGATAAAAACGTATTGAAACGGTATAAACCGGTTTCAACCGGATAAAACCAGACTGAACCGGTTTAAACTGGATAAAACCGGATTGAACCGGTTTAAACCGGATTCATTTGGATAGAACCGGATAGAACCGGTTTAAACCGTATAAAACCGGATTGAACCGGTTTAAACCAGTTTAAACCGGATAGAACCGGTTTCACCCGGATAAAACCGGATTGATCCGGTTTAAACCGGTTTAAACCGGATAAAACCAAATTGAACCAGTTTAAACGGGATAAAAGCAGATTGAACCGGTTTAAAACGGATAAAACCGGATTGAAACACTTTAAACCGGTGGAAACCACATAGAAACAGATAGAACCGGTTTGAACCGGATAAAACCGGATCGAACCGGTTTAAACCGGTTAAAACCGGATCGAACCGGCTTAAACCAGTTTAAACCGGATAAAACAAGATTGAACCGGTTTAATACACTTTCAACCAGATAGAACAGGATAGAACCAGTTTAAACAGATAAAACCGGATTGAACCGGTTTAAACCGGTTTAAACAAGATAAAATCGGAGTGAACCAGTTTAAACCGGATAAAACCAGATTGAACCGGTTTAAACCGGATAAAACCGGATCGAACCGGCTTAAACCGGTTTAAACCGGATAAAACCGGATCGAACCGGTTTAAACCGGATTAAACCAGATTGAACCGGTTTAAATGGATAAAACCGGATAGAACCGGTATAAACCGGATCAAACCGGATTGAACTGGTTTAAACCAGTTTAAATAGGATAGAACCGGATACAACCGGTTTAAACTGGTTTAAACAGGATAGAAATGGATAGAACCGGTTTCAACCGTGTAAAACTTGATTCAACCAGTTTAAAGCGGTTTAAACCGGATACAACCAGATTGAACCAGTTTAAACCGGATAAAACTGGATTGAATCAGTTTAAACCCTTTTGAACCGGATAAAAATGGATTGAACCAGTTTAAACCGTTTTAAACCGGATAAAATCGGATTGAACCAGTTTAAAGCGGTTTAAAACGGATCAAACCAGATTGAACCGGTTAAAACCGGATAAAACCGGATTGAACCGGCTTAAACCGGTTTCAAGTTAATAAAACCGGACTGAACCGGTTTAAACCGGATAAAACCAGATTGAACCGGTTAAAACAGGATAAAACCGGATTGAACCGGTTTAAACTGGTTTAAACTGGATAAAACCGGAATGAACCACTTTAAACAGGTTTAAACCAGATAGAACCGGATTGAACCGGTTTAAACCGGTTTCAACAGGATAGAACCAGATAGAACCGGTTTAAACTGGATAAAACTGGATTGAACCGTCTTAAACCGTTTTAAACTGGATAAAACCGGATTGAACCGGTTCAAACCGGTTTAAACCGGATAAAACCGGAATGAACCAGTTTAAGCCGGATAAAAACATATTGAACCAGTTTAAACCGGTTTCAACCGGATAAAACCAGACTGAACCGGTTTAAACTGGATAAAATCGGATTGAACCGGTTTAATACGGTTTCAACCGGATAGAACCAGATTAAACCGGATCAAACCGGATTGAAACGGTTTAAACCGGTTTCAACTGGATAGAACCGGATAGAACCGGTTTAAACCGGATAAAACCGGATTGATCCGGTTTACACCAGTTTAAACCGGATAAAACCGGATTGAACTTGATTAAACCGGTTTAAACCGGATAAAACCAAATTGAACCAGCTTAAACCGGATAAAACCAGATTGAACCGGTTTAAAACGGATAAAACCGGATTGTACCAGTTTAAACTGGTTTAAACCAGATAGAAACAGATAGAAACGGTTTGAACCGGATAAAACCGGATCGAACCGGTTTAAACCGGTTTAAACCGGTTAAAACCGGATTGAACCGGTTTAAACCGGTTTAAACAGGATAAAACCGGATTGAACTGGTTTATACCGGTTTAAACCGGATAAAACTGGTTTAAACGGGATAAAACCAAATTGAACCAGTTTAAACCGGATAATACCAGATTGAACCGGTTTAAGCCAGATAAAACCGGATTGAAGCTTTTTAAACCGGATAAAACAGTTTTGAACTAGTTTAAACCGGATAAAACCGGATTGAACCGGTTTAAGCCGGATAAAACCGGATTGAACCGGTTTAAACCGGATTCAACTGGATAGAACCGGATAGGACCGGTTCAACCCGGATAAAACCGGATTGATCCGGTTTAAACCGGTTTAAACCGGATAAAACCGGATAGAACTGGATTAAACCGGTTTAAAACGGATAAAACCGGTTTAAACCGGATAAAACCAAATTGAACCAGTTTAAAAGGGATAAAATCAGATTGAACCGTTTTAAACCGGATAAAACCAGAATGAACCGGCTAAAGCCGGATAAAGACATATTGAAATGGTATAAACCGGTTTGAACTGGATAAAACCAGACTGAACCGGTTTAAACTGGATAAAACCGGATTGAACCGGTTTAAACCGGATTCAACTGGATAGAACCGGATAGAACAGGTTTAAACCGGATAAAACCGGATTGAACCGGTTTAAACCAGTTTAAACCACATAGAAACAGATAGAACTGGTTTGAACTGGATAAAACCGGATCGAACCGGTTTAAACCGGTTTAAACCAGTTAAAACCGGATCGAACCGGCTTAAACCGGTTTAAACCGGATAAACCAAGATTGAACCGGTTTAATACAGTTTCAACCAGATAGAACCGGATAGAACCAGTTTAAACCGGTTTAAACAAGATAAAATCGGATTGAACCAGTTTAAACCGGATAAAACCAAATTGAACCGGTTTAAACCGGATAAAACCGGATCGAACCGGTTTAAACCGGATAAAACCGGATCGAACCAGTTTAAACCGGATTAAACCAGATTGAACCGGTTTAAACGGATAAAACCGGATAGAACCGGTTTAAACCGGATCAAACCGGATTGAACAGGTTTAAACCGGTTTAAATAGGATAGAACTGGATAGAACCGGTTTAAACTGGTTTAAACAGTATAGAAATGGATAGAACTGGTTTAAACCGTATAAACTCGGTTTCAACCAGTTTAAAGCGGTTTAAACCGGATACAACCAGATTGAACCGGTTTAAACCGGATAAAACTGGATTGAATCAGTTTAAACCCTTTCAAACCGGATAAAAACGAATTGAACCAGTTTAAACCGGTTTAAACCGGATAAAACCGGATTGAACCAGTTCAAACTGGTTTAAAACGGATAAAACCGGATTGAACCGGTTTAAACCAGTTTCAACAGGATAGAACCAGATAGAACTGGTTTAAACTGGATAAAACCGGATCGAACCGGCTTAAACCGGTTTAAACCGGATAAAACCAGATTGAACCGGTTTAATACAGTTTCAACCGGATATAACCGGTTTAAACCGGATAAAACTGGATTGAATCAGTTTAAACCCTTTTGAACCGGATAAAAACGAATTGAACCAGTTTAAACCGGTTTAAACCGGATAAAACCGGATTGAACCAGTTTAAAGCGGTTTAAAACGGATAAAACCAGATTGAACCGGTTTAAACCGGATAAAACCGCATTGCACCGGCTTAAACCGGTTTAAACTGGATAAAACCGGACTGAACCGGTTTAATCCATATAAAATCGGATTGAACTGGTTTAAACCGGTTTACACCAGATAAAACCGGATTGAACCGGTTTAAACCGGTTTAAACCAGATAAAACAGGATTGAACCGGTTTAAAACGGTTTAAACCGGAAAAAACCAGATTGAACCGGTTGAAAACGAATAAACCCGGATTGAACTGGTTTAAACCGGATAAAACCGGATCGAACCGGGTTAAACCGGTTTAAACCGGATACAACCGGATCGAACCAGTTTAAACCGGTTTGAGCGGGAAAAAAACAGATCGAACCGGTTTAAACCGGTTTAAAGTGGTTAAAACTGGATCGAACCAGCTTAAACCGGTTTAAACCGGATAAAACCGGAATGAACCACTTTAAACAGGTTTAAACCAGATAGAACCGCAGAGAACCGGTTTCAACCGGTTTCAAACGGATTGAAACGGATAGAACCAGTTTAAACCAGATAAACCCGGATTGAAATGGTTTAAAATGGTTTAAACAGGATAGAACTGGATAGAACCGGTTCAAACCGGTTTAAACAGGATAGAACTGGATAGAATCGGTTTAAACCAGATAATACCGGATTGAACCGGTTTAAACCGGTTTAAACCGGATAAAACCGGATTGAACCGGATTAAACCGGATAAAACCGGAATGAACCGGTTTAAACTGGATAAAACCGGATTGAACCGGCTTAAACCAGTTTAGGCCGGATAAAACCAGATTGAACCGGTTTAAACCGCATAAAACCGGATTGAACCGGCTTAAACTGGTTTAAACCGGATAAAACCTGATTGAACCGGTTTAAACCGGTTTCAACAGGATAGAACCAGATAGAACCGGTTTAAACTGGATAAAACCGGATTGAACTGGCTTAAACCGGTTTAGGCCGGATAAAACCAGATTGAACCGGTTTAAACCGGATAAAACCGGATTGAACTGGCTTAAACCGGTTTAAACTGGATAAAACCGGAATGAACCAGTTTAAGCCGGATAAAAACGTATTGAAACGGTATAAACCGGTTTCAACCGGATAAAACCAGACTGAACCGGTTTAAACTGGATAAAACCGGATTGAACCGGTTTAAACCGGATTCATTTGGATAGAACCGGATAGAACCGGTTTAAACCGTATAAAACCGGATTGAACCGGTTTAAACCAGTTTAAACCGGATAGAACCGGTTTCACCCGGATAAAACCGGATTGATCCGGTTTAAACCGGTTTAAACCGGATAAAACCAAATTGAACCAGTTTAAACGGGATAAAAGCAGATTGAACCGGTTTAAAACGGATAAAACCGGATTGAAACAGTTTAAACCGGTGGAAACCACATAGAAACAGATAGAACCGGTTTGAACCGGATAAAACCGGATCGAACCGGTTTAAACCGGTTAAAACCGGATCGAACCGGCTTAAACCAGTTTAAACCGGATAAAACAAGATTGAACCGGTTTAATACACTTTCAACCAGATAGAACAGGATAGAACCAGTTTAAACAGATAAAACCGGATTGAACCGGTTTAAACAAGATAAAATCGGAGTGAACCAGTTTAAACCGGATAAAACCAGATTGAACCGGTTTAAACCGGATAAAACCGGATCGAACCGGCTTAAACCGGTTAAAACCGGATCGAACCGGTTTAAACCGGATTAAACCAGATTGAACCGGTTTAAACGGATAAAACCGGATAGAACCGGTATAAACCGGATCAAACCGGATTGAACTGGTTTAAACCAGTTTAAATAGGATAGAACCGGATACAACCGGTTTAAACTGGTTTAAACAGGATAGAAATGGATAGAACCGGTTTCAACCGTGTAAAACTTGATTCAACCAGTTTAAAGCGGTTTAAACCGGATACAACCAGATTGAACCAGTTTAAACCGGATAAAACTGGATTGAATCAGTTTAAACCCTTTTTAACCGGATAAAAATGGATTGAACCAGTTTAAACCGTTTTAAACCGGATAAAATCGGATTGAACCAGTTTAAAGCGGTTTAAAACGGATCAAACCAGATTGAACCGGTTAAAACCGGATAAAACCGGATTGAACCGGCTTAAACCGGTTTCAAGTTAATAAAACCGGACTGAACCGGTTTAAACCGGATAAAACCAGATTGAACCGGTTAAAACAGGATAAAACCGGATTGAACCGGTTTAAACTGGTTTAAACTGGATAAAACCGGAATGAACCACTTTAAACAGGTTTAAACCAGATAGAACCGGATTGAACCGGTTTAAACCGGTTTCAACAGGATAGAACCAGATAGAACCGGTTTAAACTGGATAAAACTGGATTGAACCGTCTTAAACCGTTTTAAACTGGATAAAACCGGATTGAACCGGTTCAAACCGGTTTAAACCGGATAAAACCGGAATGAACCAGTTTAAGCCGGATAAAAACATATTGAACCAGTTTAAACCGGTTTCAACCGGATAAAACCAGACTGAACCGGTTTAAACTGGATAAAATCGGATTGAACCGGTTTAATACGGTTTCAACCGGATAGAACCAGATTAAACCGGATCAAACCGGATTGAAACGGTTTAAACCGGTTTCAACTGGATAGAACCGGATAGAACCGGTTTAAACCGGATAAAACCGGATTGATCCGGTTTACACCAGTTTAAACCGGATAAAACCGGATTGAACTTGATTAAACCGGTTTAAACCGGATAAAACCAAATTGAACCAGCTTAAACCGGATAAAACCAGATTGAACCGGTTTAAAACGGATAAAACCGGATTGTACCAGTTTAAACTGGTTTAAACCAGATAGAAACAGATAGAAACGGTTTGAACCGGATAAAACCGGATCGAACCGGTTTAAACCGGTTTAAACCGGTTAAAACCGGATTGAACCGGTTTAAACCGGTTTAAACAGGATAAAACCGGATTGAACTGGTTTATACCGGTTTAAACCGGATAAAACTGGTTTAAACGGGATAAAACCAAATTGAACCAGTTTAAACCGGATAATACCAGATTGAACCGGTTTAAGCCAGATAAAACCGGATAAAACCGGATTGAAGCTTTTGAAACCGGATAAAACAGTTTTGAACTAGTTTAAACCGGATAAAACCGGATTGAACCGGTTTAAGCCGGATAAAACCGGATTGAACCGGTTTAAACCGGATTCAACTGGATAGAACCGGATAGGACCGGTTCAACCCGGATAAAACCGGATTGATCCGGTTTAAACCGGTTTAAACCGGATAAAACCGGATAGAACTGGATTAAACCGGTTTAAAACGGATAAAACCGGTTTAAACCGGATAAAACCAAATTGAACCAGTTTAAAAGGGATAAAATCAGATTGAACCGTTTTAAACCGGATAAAACCAGAATGAACCGGTTAAAGCCGGATAAAGACATATTGAAATGGTATAAACCGGTTTGAACTGGATAAAACCAGACTGAACCGGTTTAAACTGGATAAAACCGGATTGAACCGGTTTAAACCGGATTCAACTGGATAGAACCGGATAGAACAGGTTTAAACCGGATAAAACCGGATTGAACCGGTTTAAACCAGTTTAAACCACATAGAAACAGATAGAACTGGTTTGAACCGGATAAAACCGGATCGAACCGGTTTAAACCGGTTTAAACCAGTTAAAACCGGATCGAACCGGCTTAAACCGGTTTAAACCGGATAAACCAAGATTGAACCGGTTTAATACAGTTTCAACCAGATAGAACCAGATAGAACCAGTTTAAACCGGTTTAAACAAGATAAAATCGGATTGAACCAGTTTAAACCGGATAAAACCAAATTGAACCGGTTTAAACCGGATAAAACCGGATCGAACCGGTTTAAACCGGATAAAACCGGATCGAACCAGTTTAAACCGGATTAAACCAGATTGAACCGGTTTAAACGGATAAAACCGGATAGAACCGGTTTAAACCGGATCAAACCGGATTGAACAGGTTTAAACCGGTTTAAATAGGATAGAACTGGATAGAACCGGTTTAAACTGGTTTAAACAGTATAGAAATGGATAGAACTGGTTTAAACCGTATAAACTCGGTTTCAACCAGTTTAAAGCGGTTTAAACCGGATACAACCAGATTGAACCGGTTTAAACCGGATAAAACTGGATTGAATCAGTTTAAACCCTTTCAAACCGGATAAAAACGAATTGAACCAGTTTAAACCGGTTTAAACCGGATAAAACCGGATTGAACCAGTTCAAACTGGTTTAAAACGGATAAAACCGGATTGAACCGGTTTAAACCAGTTTCAACAGGATAGAACCAGATAGAACTGGTTTAAACTGGATAAAACCGGATCGAACCGGCTTAAACCGGTTTAAACCGGATAAAACCAGATTGAACCGGTTTAATACAGTTTCAACCGGATATAACCGGTTTAAACCGGATAAAACTGGATTGAATCAGTTTAAACCCTTTTGAACCGGATAAAAACGAATTGAACCAGTTTAAACCGGTTTAAACCGGATAAAACCGGATTGAACCAGTTTAAAGCGGTTTAAAACGGATAAAACCAGATTGAACCGGTTTAAACCGGATAAAACCGCATTGCACCGGCTTAAACCGGTTTAAACTGGATAAAACCGGACTGAACCGGTTTAATCCATATAAAATCGGATTGAACTGGTTTAAACCGGTTTACACCAGATAAAACCGGATTGAACCGGTTTAAACCGGTTTAAACCGGATAAAACAGGATTGAACCGGTTTAAAACGGTTTAAACCGGATAAAACCAGATTGAACCGGTTGAAAACGAATAAACCCGGATTGAACTGGTTTAAACCGGATAAAACCGGATCGAACCGGGTTAAACCGGTTTAAACCGGATACAACCGGATCGAACCGGTTTAAACCGGTTTGAGCGGGAAAAAAACAGATCGAACCGGTTTAAACCGGTTTAAAGTGGTTAAAACTGGATCGAACCAGCTTAAACCGGTTTAAACCGGATAAAACCGGAATGAACCACTTTAAACAGGTTTAAACCAGATAGAACCGCAGAGAACCGGTTTCAACCGGTTTCAAACGGATTGAAACGGATAGAACCAGTTTAAACCAGATAAACCCGGATTGAAATGGTTTAAAATGGTTTAAACAGGATAGAACTGGATAGAACCGGTTCAAACCGGTTTAAACAGGATAGAACCGGATAGAATCGGTTTAAACCAGATAATACCGGATTGAACCGGTTTAAACCGGTTTAAACCGGATAAAACCGGATTGAACCGGATTAAACCGCATAAAACCGGAATGAACCGGTTTAAACTGGATAAAACCGGATTGAACCGGCTTAAACCAGTTTAGGCCGGATAAAACCAGATTGAACCGGTTTAAACCGCATAAAACCGGATTGAACCGGCTTAAACTGGTTTAAACCGGATAAAACCTGATTGAACCGGTTTAAACCGGTTTCAACAGGATAGAACCAGATAGAACCGGTTTAAACTGGATAAAACCGGATTGAACTGGCTTAAACCGGTTTAGGCCGGATAAAACCAGATTGAACCGGTTTAAACCGGATAAAACCGGATTGAACTGGCTTAAACCGGTTTAAACTGGATAAAACCGGAAAGAACCAGTTTAAGCCGGATAAAAACGTATTGAAACGGTATAAACCGGTTTCAACCGGATAAAACCAGACTGAACCGGTTTAAACTGGATAAAACCGGATTGAACCGGTTTAAACCGGATTCATTTGGATAGAACCAGATAGAACCGGTTTAAACCGTATAAAAACGGATTGAACCGGTTTAAACCAGTTTAAACCGGATAGAACCGGTTTCACCCGGATAAAACCGGATTGATCCGGTTTAAACCGGTTTAAACCGGATAAAACCAAATTGAACCAGTTTAAACGGGATAAAAGCAGATTGAACCGGTTTAAAACGGATAAAACCGGATTGAAACAGTTTAAACCGGTGGAAACCACATAGAAACAGATAGAACCGGTTTGAACCGGATAAAACCGGATCGAACCGGTTTAAACCGGTTAAAACCGGATCGAACCGGCTTAAACCAGTTTAAACCGGATAAAACAAGATTGAACCGGTTTAATACACTTTCAACCAGATAGAACAGGATAGAACCAGTTTAAACAGATAAAACCGGATTGAACCGGTTTAAACCGGTTTAAACAAGATAAAATCGGAGTGAACCAGTTTAAACCGGATAAAACCAGATTGAACCGGTTTAAACCGGATAAAACCGGATCGAACCGGCTTAAACCGGTTTAAACCGGATAAAACCGGATCGAACCGGTTTAAACCGGATTAAACCAGATTGAACCGGTTTAAACGGATAAAACCGGATAGAACCGGTATAAACCGGATCAAACCGGATTGAACTGGTTTAAACCAGTTTAAATAGGATAGAACCGGATACAACCGGTTTAAACTGGTTTAAACAGGATAGAAATGGATAGAACCGGTTTAAACCGTGTAAAACTTGATTCAACCAGTTTAAAGCGGTTTAAACCGGATACAACCAGATTGAACCAGTTTAAACCGGATAAAACTGGATTGAATCAGTTTAAACCCTTTTTAACCGGATAAAAATGGATTGAACCAGTTTAAACCGTTTTAAACCGGATAAAATCGGATTGAACCAGTTTAAAGCGGTTTAAAACGGATCAAACCAGATTGAACCGGTTAAAACCGGATAAAACCGGATTGAACCGGCTTAAACCGGTTTCAAGTTAATAAAACCGGACTGAACCGGTTTAAACCGGATAAAACCAGATTGAACCGGTTAAAACAGGATAAAACCGGATTGAACCGGTTTAAACTGGTTTAAACTGGATAAAACCGGAATGAACCACTTTAAACAGGTTTAAACCAGATAGAACCGGATTGAACCGGTTTAAACCGGTTTCAACAGGATAGAACCAGATAGAACCGGTTTAAACTGGATAAAACTGGATTGAACCGTCTTAAACCGTTTTAAACTGGATAAAACCGGATTGAACCGGTTCAAACCGGTTTAAACCGGATAAAACCGGAATGAACCAGTTTAAGCCGGATAAAAACATATTGAACCAGTTTAAACCGGTTTCAACCGGATAAAACCAGACTGAACCGGTTTAAACTGGATAAAACCGGATTGAACCGGTTTAATACGGTTTCAACCGGATAGAACCAGATTAAACCGGATAAAACCGGATTGAAACGGTTTAAACCGGTTTCAACTGGATAGAACCGGATAGAACCGGTTTAAACCGGATAAAACCGGATTGATCCGGTTTACACCAGTTTAAACCGGATAAAACCGGATTGAACTTGATTAAACCGGTTTAAACCGGATAAAACCAAATTGAACCAGCTTAAACCGGATAAAACCAGATTGAACCGGTTTAAAACGGATAAAACCGGATTGTACCAGTTTAAACTGGTTTAAACCAGATAGAAACAGATAGAAACGGTTTGAACCGGATAAAACCGGATCGAACCGGTTTAAACCGGTTTAAACCGGTTAAAACCGGATTGAACCGGTTTAAACAGGATAAAACCGGATTGAACTGGTTTATACCGGTTTAAACCGGATAAAACTGGTTTAAACGGGATAAAACCAAATTGAACCAGTTTAAACCGGATAATACCAGATTGAACCGGTTTAAGCCAGATAAAACCGGATAAAACCGGATTGAAGCTTTTGAAACCGGATAAAACAGTTTTGAACTAGTTTAAACCGGATAAAACCGGATTGAACCGGTTTAAGCCGGATAAAACCGGATTGAACCGGTTTAAACCGGATTCAACTGGATAGAACCGGATAGGACCGGTTCAACCCGGATAAAACCGGATTGATCCGGTTTAAACCGGTTTAAACCGGATAAAACCGGATAGAACTGGATTAAACCGGTTTAAAACGGATAAAACCGGTTTAAACCGGATAAAACCAAATTGAACCAGTTTAAAAGGGATAAAATCAGATTGAACCGTTTTAAACCGGATAAAACCAGAATGAACCGGTTAAAGCCGGATAAAGACATATTGAAATGGTATAAACCGGTTTGAACTGGATAAAACCAGACTGAACCGGTTTAAACTGGATAAAACCGGATTGAACCGGTTTAAACCGGATTCAACTGGATAGAACCGGATAGAACAGGTTTAAACCGGATAAAACCGGATTGAACCGGTTTAAACCAGTTTAAACCACATAGAAACAGATAGAACTGGTTTGAACCGGATAAAAACGGATCGAACCGGTTTAAACCGGTTTAAACCAGTTAAAACCGGATCGAACCGGCTTAAACCGGTTTAAACCGGATAAAACAAGATTGAACCGGTTTAATACAGTTTCAACCAGATAGAACCGGATAGAACCAGTTTAAACCGGTTTAAACAAGATAAAATCGGATTGAACCAGTTTAAACCGGATAAAACCAAATTGAACCGGTTTAAACCGGATAAAACCGGATCGAACCGGTTTAAACCGGATAAAACCGGATCGAACCAGTTTAAACCAGATTAAACCAGATTGAACCGGTTTAAACGGATAAAACCGGATAGAACCGGTTTAAACCGGATCAAACCGGATTGAACAGGTTTAAACCGGTTTAAATAGGATAGAACTGGATAGAACCGGTTTAAACTGGTTTAAACAGTATAGAAATGGATAGAACTGGTTTAAACCGTATAAACTCGGTTTCAACCAGTTTAAAGCGGTTTAAACCGGATACAACCAGATTGAACCGGTTTAAACCGGATAAAACTGGATTGAATCAGTTTAAACCCTTTCAAACCGGATAAAAACGAATTGAACCAGTTTAAACCGGTTTAAACCGGATAAAACCGGATTGAACCAGTTCAAACTGGTTTAAAACGGATAAAACCGGATTGAACCGGTTTAAACCAGTTTCAACAGGATAGAACCAGATAGAACTGGTTTAAACTGGATAAAACCGGATCGAACCGGCTTAAACCGGTTTAAACCGGATAAAACCAGATTGAACCGGTTTAATACAGTTTCAACCGGATATAACCGGTTTAAACCGGATAAAACTGGATTGAATCAGTTTAAACCCTTTTGAACCGGATAAAAACGAATTGAACCAGTTTAAACCGGTTTAAACCGGATAAAACCGGATTGAACCAGTTTAAAGCGGTTTAAAACGGATAAAACCAGATTGAACCGGTTTAAACCGGATAAAACCGCATTGCACCGGCTTAAACCGGTTTAAACTGGATAAAACCGGACTGAACCGGTTTAATCCGTATAAAATCGGATTGAACTGGTTTAAACCGGTTTACACCAGATAAAACCGGATTGAACCGGTTTAAACCGGTTTAAACCGGATAAAACAGGATTGAACCGGTTTAAAACGGTTTAAACCGGATACAACCAGATTGAACCGGTTGAAAACGAATAAACCCGGATTGAACTGGTTTAAACCGGATAAAACCGGATCGAACCGGGTTAAACCGGTTTAAACCGGATACAACCGGATCGAACCGGTTTAAACCGGTTTGAGCGGGAAAAAAACAGATCGAACCGGTTTAAACCGGTTTAAAGTGGTTAAAACTGGATCGAACCAGCTTAAACCGGTTTAAACCGGATAAAACCGGAATGAACCACTTTAAACAGGTTTAAACCAGATAGAACCGCAGAGAACCGGTTTCAACCGGTTTCAAACGGATTGAAACGGATAGAACCAGTTTAAACCAGATAAACCCGGATTGAAATGGTTTAAAATGGTTTAAACAGGATAGAACTGGATAGAACCGGTTCAAACCGGTTTAAACAGGATAGAACCGGATAGAATCGGTTTAAACCAGATAATACCGGATTGAACCGGTTTAAACCGGTTTAAACCGGATAAAACCGGATTGAACCGGATTAAACCGGATAAAACCGGAATGAACCGGTTTAAACTGGATAAAACCGGATTGAACCGGCTTAAACCGGTTTAGGCCGGATAAAACCAGATTGAACCGGTTTAAACCGCATAAAACCGGATTGAACCGGCTTAAACTGGTTTAAACCGGATAAAACCTGATTGAACCGGTTTAAACCGGTTTCAACAGGATAGAACCAGATAGAACCGGTTTAAACTGGATAAAACCGGATTGAACTGGCTTAAACCGGTTTAGGCCGGATAAAACCAGATTGAACCGGTTTAAACCGGATAAAACCGGATTGAACTGGCTTAAACCGGTTTAAACTGGATAAAACCGGAATGAACCAGTTTAAGCCGGATAAAAACGTATTGAAACGGTATAAACCGGTTTCAACCGGATAAAACCAGACTGAACCGGTTTAAACTGGATAAAACCGGATTGAACCGGTTTAAGCCGGATTCATTTGGATAGAACCGGATAGAACCGGTTTAAACCGTATAAAACCGGATTGAACCGGTTTTAAACCAGTTTAAACCGGATAGAACCGGTTTCACCCGGATAAAACCGGATTGATCCGGTTTAAACCGGTTTAAACCGGATAAAACCGGATTGAACTGGATTAAACCGGTTTAAAACGGATAAAACCGGTTTAAACCGGATAAAACCAAATTGAACCAGTTTAAACGGGATAAAAGCAGATTGAACCGGTTTAAAACGGATAAAACCGGATTGAAACAGTTTAAACCGGTGGAAACCACATAGAAACAGATAGAACCGGTTTGAACCGGATAAAACCGGATCGAACCGGTTTAAACTGGTTTAAACCGGTTAAAACCGGATCGAACCGGCTTAAACCAGTTTAAACCGGATAAAACAAGATTGAACCGGTTTAATACACTTTCAACCAGATAGAACTGGATAGAACCAGTTTAAACAGATCAAACCGGATTGAACCGGTTTAAACCGGTTTAAACAAGATAAAATCGGAGTGAACCAGTTTAAACCGGATAAAACCAGATTGAACCGGTTTAAACCGGATAAAACCGGATCGAACCGGCTTAAACCGGTTTAAACCGGATAAAACCGGATCGAACCGGATTAAACCAGATTGAACCGGTTTAAACGGATAAAACCGGATAGAACCGGTATAAACCGGATCAAACCGGATTGAACTGGTTTAAACCAGTTTAAATAGGATAGAACCGGATACAACCGGTTTAAACTGGTTTAAACAGGATAGAAATGGATAGAACCGGTTTAAACCGTGTAAAACTGGGTTCAACCAGTTTAAAGCGGTTTAAACCGGATACAACCAGATTGAACCAGTTTAAACCGGATAAAACTGGATTGAATCAGTTTAAACCCTTTTTAACCGGATAAAAACGGATTGAACCAGTTTAAACCGTTTTAAACCGGATAAAATCGGATTGAACCAGTTTAAAGCGGTTTAAAACGGATAAAACCAGATTGAACCGGTTAAAACCGGATAAAACCGGATTGAACCGGCTTAAACCGGTTTAAAGTGGATAAAACCGGACTGAACCGGTTTAAACCGGATAAAACCAGATTGAACCGGTTAAAACAGGATAAAACCGGATTGAACCGGTTTAAACTGGTTTAAACCGGATAAAACCGGAATGAACCACTTTAAACAGGTTTAAACCAGATAGAACCGGATTGAACCGGTTTAAACCGGTTTCAACAGGATAGAACCAGATAGAACCGGTTTACACTGGATAAAACTGGATTGAACCGTCTTAAACCGTTTTAAACTGGATAAAACCGGATTGAACCGGTTCAAACCGGTTTAAACCGGATAAAACCGGAATGAACCAGTTTAAGCCGGATAAAAACATATTGAACCAGTTTAAACCGGTTTCAACCGGATAAAACCAGACTGAACCGGTTTAAACTGGATAAAACCGGATTGAACCGGTTTAATACGGTTTCAACCGGATAGAACCAGATTAAACCGGATAAAACCGGATTGAAACGGTTTAAACCGGTTTCAACTGGATAGAACCGGATAGAACTGGTTTAAACCGGATAAAACCGGATTGAACCGGTTTAAATCAGTTTAAATCGGATAGAACCGGTGTAACCCGGAAAAAACCGGATTGATCCGGTTTACACCAGTTTAAACCGGATAAAACCGGATTGAACTTGATTAAACCGGTTTAAACCGGATAAAACCAAATTGAACCAGCTTAAACCGGATAAAACCAGATTGAACCGGTTTTAAAACGGATAAAACCGGATTGTACCAGTTTAAACTGGTTTAAACCAGATAGAAACAGATAGAAACGGTTTGAACCGGATAAAACCGGATCGAACCGGTTTAAACCGGTTTAAACCGGTTAAAACCGGATTAAACCGGTTTAAACCGGTTAAAACCGGTTAAAACCGGATTGAACCGGTTTATACCGGATAAAACCAGATTGAACCGGTTTAAACCGGATAAAACCGGATCAAACCGGCTTAAACCGGTTTAAACCGGATAAAACCGGATCGAACCGGTTTAAACCGGATTAAACCAGATTGAACCGGTTTAAATGGATAAAACCGGATAGAAACGGTTTAAACCGGATCAAACCGGATTGGACTTGTTTAAACTGGTTTAAACAGGATAGAAATGGATAGAACCAGTTTAAACCGGATAAAACCGGATTCAACCAGTTTAAAGCGGTTTAAACCGGATACAACCAGATTGAACCGGTTTAAATCGGATAAAACTGGATTGAACCAGTTTAAACCGGTTTAAAACTGATAAAACCGGAATGAACCGGCCTAAACCTGTTTAAACCGGATAGGACCGGTTTAAACCGGATAAAACCGATTGAACCGGTTTAAACCGGTTTAAACCGGATAAAATCGGATTGAACCGGTTTTAACCGGAGAAAACCGGATTGAACTGGTTTATACCGTTTTAAACCGGATAAAACCAGTTTAAACGGGATAAAACCAAATTGAACCAGTTTAAACAGGATAATACCAGATTGAACCGGTTTAAGCCGGATAAAACCGGATAAAACCGGATTGAAGCGGTTTAAACCGGATAGAACGGGTTTAAACCGGATAAAACCGGATTGAATCAGTTTAAACCGGTTTAAACCGGATAAAACTGGGTTTAATCGGTTTAAACCGGATGAAATCGGATTGAACAGGTTTAAACCGGTTTAAACCGTATAGAACAGGGTAAAACCGGTCGAAACCGGATAAAACCGGATTGATCCGGTTTAAACCGGTTTAAACAGGATAAAACCGGATTGAACTGGTTTATACCGGTTTAAACCGGATAAAACTGGTTTAAACGGGCTAAAACCAAATTGAACCAGTTTAAACCGGATAATACCAGATTGAACCGGTTTAAGCCAGATAAAACCGGATAAAACCGGATTGAAGCTTTTTAAACCGGATAAAACAGTTTTGAACTAGTTTAAACCGGATAAAACCGGATTGAACCGGTTTAAGCCGGATAAAACCGGATTTAACCGGTTTAAACCGGATTCAACTGGATAAAACCGGATAGGACCGGTTCAACACGGATAAAACCGGATTGATCCGGTTTTAACCGGTTTAAACCGGATAAAACCGGATTGAACTGGTTTATACCGGTTTAAACCGGATAAAACTGGTTTAAACGGGATAAAACCAAATTGAACCAGTTTAAAAGGGATAAAATCAGATTGAACCGGTTTAAACCGGATAAAACCAGAATGAACCGGTTAAAGCCGGATAAAGACATATTGAAACGGTATAAACCGGTTTCAACTGGATAAAACCAGACTGAACCGGTTTAAACTGGATAAAACCGGATTGAACCGGTTTAAACCGGATTCAACTGGATAGAACCGGATAGAACAGGTTTAAACCGGATAAAACCGGATTGAACCGGTTTAAACCAGTTTAAACCACATAGAAACAGATAGAACTGGTTTGAACCGGATAAAACCGGATCGAACCGGTTTAAACCGGTTTAAACCAGTTAAAACCGGATTGAACCGGCTTAAACCGGTTTAAACCGGATAAAACAAGATTGAACCGGTTTAATACAGTTTCAACCAGATAGAACCGGATAGAACCAGTTTAAACCGGTTTAAACAAGATAAAATCGGATTGAACCAGTTTAAACCGGATAAAACCAAATTGAACCGGTTTAAACCGGATAAAACCGGATCGAACCGGTTTAAACCGGATAAAACCGGATCGAACCAGTTTAAACCGGATTAAACCAGATTGAACCGGTTTAAACGGATAAAACCGGATAGAACCGGTTTAAACCGGATCAAACTGGATTGAACAGGTTTAAACCGGTTTAAATAGGATAGAACTGGATAGAACCGGTTTAAACTGGTTTAAACAGTATAGAAATGGATAGAACTGGTTTAAACCGTATAAACTCGGTTTCAACCAGTTTAAAGCGGTTTAAACCGGATACAACCAGATTGAACCGGTTTAAACTGGATAAAACTGGATTGAATCAGTTTAAACCCTTTTAAACCGGATAAAAACGAATTGAACCAGTTTAAACCGGTTTAAACCGGATAAAACCGGATTGAACCAGTTCAAACTGGTTTAAAACGGATAAAACCGGATTGAACCGGTTTAAACCAGTTTCAACAGGATAGAACCAGATAGAACTGGTTTAAACTGGATAAAACCGGATCGAACCGGCTTAAACCGGTTTAAACCGGATAAAACCAGATTGAACCGGTTTAATACAGTTTCAACCGGATATAACCGGTTTAAACCGGATAAAACTGGATTGAATCAGTTTAAACCCTTTTGAACCGGATAAAAACGAATTGAACCAGTTTAAACTGGTTTAAACCGGATAAAACCGGATTGAACCAGTTTAAAGCGGTTTAAAACGGATAAAACCAGATTGAACCGGTTTAAACCGGATAAAACCGCATTGCACCGGCTTAAACCGGTTTAAACTGGATAAAACCGGACTGAACCGGTTTAATCCGTATAAAATCGGATTGAACTGGTTTAAACCGGTTTACACCAGATAAAACCGGATTGAACCGGTTTAAACCGGTTTAAACCGGATAAAACAGGATTGAACCGGTTTAAAACGGTTTAAACCGGATAAAACCAGATTGAACCGGTTGAAAACGAATAAACCCGGATTGAACTGGTTTAAACCGGATAAAACCGGATCGAACCGGGTTAAACCGGTTTAAACCGGATACAACCGGATCGAACCGGTTTAAACCGGTTTGAGCGGGAAAAAAACAGATCGAACCGGTTTAAACCGGTTTAAAGTGGTTAAAACTGGATCGAACCAGCTTAAACCGGTTTAAACCGGATAAAACCGGAATGAACCACTTTAAACAGGTTTAAACCAGATAGAACCGCATAGAACCGGTTTCAACCGGTTTCAAACGGATTGAAACGGATAGAACCAGTTTAAACCAGATAAACCCGGATTGAAATGGTTTAAAATGGTTTAAACAGGATAGAACTGGATAGAACCGGTTCAAACCGGTTTAAACAGGATAGAACCGGATAGAATCGGTTTAAACCAGATAATACCGGATTGAACCGGTTTAAACCGGTTTAAACCGGATAAAACCGGATTGAACCGGATTAAACCGGATAAAACCGGAATGAACCGGTTTAAACTGGATAAAACCGGATTGAACCGGCTTAAACCGGTTTAGGCCGGATAAAACCAGATTGAACCGGTTTAAACCGCATAAAACCGGATTGAACCGGCTTAAACTGGTTTAAACCGGATAAAACCTGATTGAACCGGTTTAAACCGGTTTCAACAGGATAGAACCAGATAGAACCGGTTTAAACTGGATAAAACCGGATTGAACTGGCTTAAACCGGTTTAGACCGGATAAAACCAGATTGAACCGGTTTAAACCGGATAAAACCGGATTGAACTGGCTTAAACCGGTTTAAACTGGATAAAACCGGAATGAACCAGTTTAAGCCGGATAAAAACGTATTGAAACGGTATAAACCGGTTTCAACCGGATAAAACCAGACTGAACCGGTTTAAACTGGATAAAACCGGATTGAACCGGTTTAAACCGGATTCATTTGGATAGAACCGGATAGAACCGGTTTAAACCGTATAAAACCGGATTGAACCGGTTTAAACCAGTTTAAACCGGATAGAACCGGTTTCACCCGGATAAAACCGGATTGATCCGGTTTAAACCGGATAAAACCAAATTGAACCAGTTTAAACGGGATAAAAGCAGATTGAACCGGTTTAAAACGGATAAAACCGGATTGAAACACTTTAAACCGGTGGAAACCACATAGAAACAGATAGAACCGGTTTGAACCGGATAAAACCGGATCGAACCGGTTTAAACCGGTTAAAACCGGATCGAACCGGCTTAAACCAGTTTAAACCGGATAAAACAAGATTGAACCGGTTTAATACACTTTCAACCAGATAGAACAGGATAGAACCAGTTTAAACAGATAAAACCGGATTGAACCGGTTTAAACCGGTTTAAACAAGATAAAATCGGAGTGAACCAGTTTAAACCGGATAAAACCAGATTGAACCGGTTTAAACCGGATAAAACCGGATCGAACCGGCTTAAACCGGTTTAAACCGGATAAAACCGGATCGAACCGGTTTAAACCGGATTAAACCAGATTGAACCGGTTTAAATGGATAAAACCGGATAGAACCGGTATAAACCGGATCAAACCGGATTGAACTGGTTTAAACCAGTTTAAATAGGATAGAACCGGATACAACCGGTTTAAACTGGTTTAAACAGGATAGAAATGGATAGAACCGGTTTCAACCGTGTAAAACTTGATTCAACCAGTTTAAAGCGGTTTAAACCGGATACAACCAGATTGAACCAGTTTAAACCGGATAAAACTGGATTGAATCAGTTTAAACCCTTTTGAACCGGATAAAAATGGATTGAACCAGTTTAAACCGTTTTAAACCGGATAAAATCGGATTGAACCAGTTTAAAGCGGTTTAAAACGGATCAAACCAGATTGAACCGGTTAAAACCGGATAAAACCGGATTGAACCGGCTTAAACCGGTTTCAAGTTAATAAAACCGGACTGAACCGGTTTAAACCGGATAAAACCAGATTGAACTGGTTAAAACAGGATAAAACCGGATTGAACCGGTTTAAACTGGTTTCAACTGGATAAAACCGGAATGAACCACTTTAAACAGGTTTAAACCAGATAGAACCGGATTGAACCGGTTTAAACCGGTTTCAACAGGATAGAACCAGATAGAACCGGTTTAAACTGGATAAAACTGGATTGAACCGTCTTAAACCGTTTTAAACTGGATAAAACCGGATTGAACCGGTTCAAACCGGTTTAAACCGGATAAAACCGGAATGAACCAGTTTAAGCCGGATAAAAACATATTGAACCAGTTTAAACCGGTTTCAACCGGATAAAACCAGACTGAACCGGTTTAAACTGGATAAAATCGGATTGAACCGGTTTAATACGGTTTCAACCGGATAGAACCAGATTAAACCGGATCAAACCGGATTGAAACGGTTTAAACCGGTTTCAACTGGATAGAACCGGATAGAACCGGTTTAAACCGGATAAAACCGGATTGATCCGGTTTACACCAGTTTAAACCGGATAAAACCGGATTGAACTTGATTAAACCGGTTTAAACCGGATAAAACCAAATTGAACCAGCTTAAACCGGATAAAACCAGATTGAACCGGTTTAAAACGGATAAAACCGGATTGTACCAGTTTAAACTGGTTTAAACCAGATAGAAACAGATAGAAACGGTTTGAACCGGATAAAACCGGATCGAACCGGTTTAAACCGGTTTAAACCGGTTAAAACCGGATTGAACCGGTTTAAACTGGTTTAAACAGGATAAAACCGGATTGAACTGGTTTATACCGGTTTAAACCGGATAAAACTGGTTTAAACGGGATAAAACCAAATTGAACCAGTTTAAACCGGATAATACCAGATTGAACCGGTTTAAGCCAGATAAAACCGGATTGAAGCTTTTTAAACCGGATAAAACAGTTTTGAACTAGTTTAAACCGGATAAAACCGGATTGAACCGGTTTAAGCCGGATAAAACCGGATTGAACCGGTTTAAACCGGATTCAACTGGATAGAACCGGATAGGACCGGTTCAACCCGGATAAAACCGGATTGATCCGGTTTAAACCGGTTTAAACCGGATAAAACCGGATAGAACTGGATTAAACCGGTTTAAAACGGATAAAACCGGTTTAAACCGGATAAAACCAAATTGAACCAGTTTAAAAGGGATAAAATCAGATTGAACCGTTTTAAACCGGATAAAACCAGAATGAACCGGCTAAAGCCGGATAAAGACATATTGAAATGGTATAAACCGGTTTGAACTGGATAAAACCAGACTGAACCGGTTTAAACTGGATAAAACCGGATTGAACCGGTTTAAACCGGATTCAACTGGATAGAACCGGATAGAACAGGTTTAAACCGGATAAAACCGGATTGAACCGGTTTAAACCAGTTTAAACCACATAGAAACAGATAGAACTGGTTTGAACTGGATAAAACCGGATCGAACCGGTTTAAACCGGTTTAAACCAGTTAAAACCGGATCGAACCGGCTTAAACCGGTTTAAACCGGATAAACCAAGATTGAACCGGTTTAATACAGTTTCAACCAGATAGAACCGGATAGAACCAGTTTAAACTGGTTTAAACAAGATAAAATCGGATTGAACCAGTTTAAACCGGATAAAACCAAATTGAACCGGTTTAAACCGGATAAAACCGGATCGAACCGGTTTAAACCGGATAAAACCGGATCGAACCAGTTTAAACCGGATTAAACCAGATTGAACCGGTTTAAACGGATAAAACCGGATAGAACCGGTTTAAACCGGATCAAACCGGATTGAACAGGTTTAAACCGGTTTAAATAGGATAGAACTGGATAGAACCGGTTTAAACTGGTTTAAACAGTATAGAAATGGATAGAACTGGTTTAAACCGTATAAACTCGGTTTCAACCAGTTTAAAGCGGTTTAAACCGGATACAACCAGATTGAACCGGTTTAAACCGGATAAAACTGGATTGAATCAGTTTAAACCCTTTCAAACCGGATAAAAACGAATTGAACCAGTTTAAACCGGTTTAAACCGGATAAAACCGGATTGAACCAGTTCAAACTGGTTTAAAACGGATAAAACCGGATTGAACCGGTTTAAACCAGTTTCAACAGGATAGAACCAGATAGAACTGGTTTAAACTGGATAAAACCGGATCGAACCGGCTTAAACCGGTTTAAACCGGATAAAACCAGATTGAACCGGTTTAATACAGTTTCAACCGGATATAACCGGTTTAAACCGGATAAAACTGGATTGAATCAGTTTAAACCCTTTTGAACCGGATAAAAACGAATTGAACCAGTTTAAACCGGTTTAAACCGGATAAAACCGGATTGAACCAGTTTAAAGCGGTTTAAAACGGATAAAACCAGATTGAACCGGTTTAAACCGGATAAAACCGCATTGCACCGGCTTAAACCGGTTTAAACTGGATAAAACCGGACTGAACCGGTTTAATCCATATAAAATCGGATTGAACTGGTTTAAACCGGTTTACACCAGATAAAACCGGATTGAACCGGTTTAAACCGGTTTAAACCAGATAAAACAGGATTGAACCGGTTTAAAACGGTTTAAACCGGATAAAACCAGATTGAACCGGTTGAAAACGAATAAACCCGGATTGAACTGGTTTAAACCGGATAAAACCGGATCGAACCGGGTTAAACCGGTTTAAACCGGATACAACCGGATCGAACCGGTTTAAACCGGTTTGAGCGGGAAAAAAACAGATCGAACCGGTTTAAACCGGTTTAAAGTGGTTAAAACTGGATCGAACCAGCTTAAACCGGTTTAAACCGGATAAAACCGGAATGAACCACTTTAAACAGGTTTAAACCAGATAGAACCGCAGAGAACCGGTTTCAACCGGTTTCAAACGGATTGAAACGGATAGAACCAGTTTAAACCAGATAAACCCGGATTGAAATGGTTTAAAATGGTTTAAACAGGATAGAACTGGATAGAACCGGTTCAAACCGGTTTAAACAGGATAGAACTGGATAGAATCGGTTTAAACCAGATAATACCGGATTGAACCGGTTTAAACCGGTTTAAACCGGATAAAACCGGATTGAACCGGATTAAACCGGATAAAACCGGAATGAACCGGTTTAAACTGGATAAAACCGATTGAACCGGCTTAAACCAGTTTAGGCCGGATAAAACCAGATTGAACCGGTTTAAACCGCATAAAACCGGATTGAACCGGCTTAAACTGGTTTAAACCGGATAAAACCTGATTGAACCGGTTTAAACCGGTTTCAACAGGATAGAACCAGATAGAACCGGTTTAAACTGGATAAAACCGGATTGAACTGGCTTAAACCGGTTTAGGCCGGATAAAACCAGATTGAACCGGTTTAAACCGGATAAAACCGGATTGAACTGGCTTAAACCGGTTTAAACTGGATAAAACCGGAATGAACCAGTTTAAGCCGGATAAAAACGTATTGAAACGGTATAAACCGGTTTCAACCGGATAAAACCAGACTGAACCGGTTTAAACTGGATAAAACCGGATTGAACCGGTTTAAACCGGATTCATTTGGATAGAACCGGATAGAACCGGTTTAAACCGTATAAATCCGGATTGAACCGGTTTAAACCAGTTTAAACCGGATAGAACCGGTTTCACCCGGATAAAACCGGATTGATCCGGTTTAAACCGGTTTAAACCGGATAAAACCAAATTGAACCAGTTTAAACGGGATAAAAGCAGATTGAACCGGTTTAAAACGGATAAAACCGGATTGAAACAGTTTAAACCGGTGGAAACCACATAGAAACAGATAGAACCGGTTTGAACCGGATAAAACCGGATCGAACCGGTTTAAACCGGTTAAAACCGGATCGAACCGGCTTAAACCAGTTTAAACCGGATAAAACAAGATTGAACCGGTTTAATACACTTTCAACCAGATAGAACAGGATAGAACCAGTTTAAACAGATAAAACCGGATTGAACCGGTTTAAACCGGTTTAAACAAGATAAAATCGGAGTGAACCAGTTTAAACCGGATAAAACCAGATTGAACCGGTTTAAACCGGATAAAACCGGATCGAACCGGCTTAAACCGGTTAAAACCGGATCGAACCGGTTTAAGCCGGATTAAACCAGATTGAACCGGTTTAAACGGATAAAACCGGATAGAACCGGTATAAACCGGATCAAACCGGATTGAACTGGTTTAAACCAGTTTAAATAGGATAGAACCGGATACAACCGGTTTAAACTGGTTTAAACAGGATAGAAATGGATAGAACCGGTTTCAACCGTGTAAAACTTGATTCAACCAGTTTAAAGCGGTTTAAACCGGATACAACCAGATTGAACCAGTTTAAACCGGATAAAACTGGATTGAATCAGTTTAAACCCTTTTGAACCGGATAAAAATGGATTGAACCAGTTTAAACCGTTTTAAACCGGATAAAATCGGATTGAACCAGTTTAAAGCGGTTTAAAACGGATCAAACCAGATTGAACCGGTTAAAACCGGATAAAACCGGATTGAACCGGCTTAAACCGGTTTCAAGTTAATAAAACCGGACTGAACCGGTTTAAACCGGATAAAACCAGATTGAACCGGTTAAAACAGGATAAAACCGGATTGAACCGGTTTAAACTGGTTTAAACTGGATAAAACCGGAATGAACCACTTTAAACAGGTTTAAACCAGATAGAACCGGATTGAACCGGTTTAAACCGGTTTCAACAGGATAGAACCAGATAGAACCGGTTTAAACTGGATAAAACTGGATTGAACCGTCTTAAACCGTTTTAAACTGGATAAAACCGGATTGAACCGGTTCAAACCGGTTTAAACCGGATAAAACCGGAATGAACCAGTTTAAGCCGGATAAAAACATATTGAACCAGTTTAAACCGGTTTCAACCGGATAAAACCAGACTGAACCGGTTTAAACTGGATAAAATCGGATTGAACCGGTTTAATACGGTTTCAACCGGATAGAACCAGATTAAACCGGATCAAACCGGATTGAAACGGTTTAAACCGGTTTCAACTGGATAGAACCGGATAGAACCGGTTTAAACCGGATAAAACCGGATTGATCCGGTTTACACCAGTTTAAACCGGATAAAACCGGATTGAACTTGATTAAACCGGTTTAAACCGGATAAAACCAAATTGAACCAGCTTAAACCGGATAAAACCAGATTGAACCGGTTTAAAACGGATAAAACCGGATTGTACCAGTTTAAACTGGTTTAAACCAGATAGAAACAGATAGAAACGGTTTGAACCGGATAAAACCGGATCGAACCGGTTTAAACCGGTTTAAACCGGTTAAAACCGGATTGAACCGGTTTAAACCGGTTTAAACAGGATAAAACCGGATTGAACTGGTTTATACCGGTTTAAACCGGATAAAACTGGTTTAAACGGGATAAAACCAAATTGAACCAGTTTAAACCGGATAATACCAGATTGAACCGGTTTAAGCCAGATAAAACCGGATTGAAGCTTTTTAAACCGGATAAAACAGTTTTGAACTAGTTTAAACCGGATAAAACCGGATTGAACCGGTTTAAGCCGGATAAAACCGGATTGAACCGGTTTAAACCGGATTCAACTGGATAGAACCGGATAGGACCGGTTCAACCCGGATAAAACCGGATTGATCCGGTTTAAACCGGTTTAAACCGGATAAAACCGGATAGAACTGGATTAAACCGGTTTAAAACGGATAAAACCGGTTTAAACCGGATAAAACCAAATTGAACCAGTTTAAAAGGGATAAAATCAGATTGAACCGTTTTAAACCGGATAAAACCAGAATGAACCGGCTAAAGCCGGATAAAGACATATTGAAATGGTATAAACCGGTTTGAACTGGATAAAACCAGACTGAACCGGTTTAAACTGGATAAAACCGGATTGAACCGGTTTAAACCGGATTCAACTGGATAGAACCGGATAGAACAGGTTTAAACCGGATAAAACCGGATTGAACCGGTTTAAACCAGTTTAAACCACATAGAAACAGATAGAACTGGTTTGAACTGGATAAAACCGGATCGAACCGGTTTAAACCGGTTTAAACCAGTTAAAACCGGATCGAACCGGCTTAAACCGGTTTAAACCGGATAAACCAAGATTGAACCGGTTTAATACAGTTTCAACCAGATAGAACCGGATAGAACCAGTTTAAACCGGTTTAAACAAGATAAAATCGGATTGAACCAGTTTAAACCGGATAAAACCAAATTGAACCGGTTTAAACCGGATAAAACCGGATCGAACCGGTTTAAACCGGATAAAACCGGATCGAACCAGTTTAAACCGGATTAAACCAGATTGAACCGGTTTAAACGGATAAAACCGGATAGAACCGGTTTAAACCGGATCAAACCGGATTGAACAGGTTTAAACCGGTTTAAATAGGATAGAACTGGATAGAACCGGTTTAAACTGGTTTAAACAGTATAGAAATGGATAGAACTGGTTTAAACCGTATAAACTCGGTTTCAACCAGTTTAAAGCGGTTTAAACCGGATACAACCAGATTGAACCGGTTTAAACCGGATAAAACTGGATTGAATCAGTTTAAACCCTTTCAAACCGGATAAAAACGAATTGAACCAGTTTAAACCGGTTTAAACCGGATAAAACCGGATTGAACCAGTTCAAACTGGTTTAAAACGGATAAAACCGGATTGAACCGGTTTAAACCAGTTTCAACAGGATAGAACCAGATAGAACTGGTTTAAACTGGATAAAACCGGATCGAACCGGCTTAAACCGGTTTAAACCGGATAAAACCAGATTGAACCGGTTTAATACAGTTTCAACCGGATATAACCGGTTTAAACCGGATAAAACTGGATTGAATCAGTTTAAACCCTTTTGAACCGGATAAAAACGAATTGAACCAGTTTAAACCGGTTTAAACCGGATAAAACCGGATTGAACCAGTTTAAAGCGGTTTAAAACGGATAAAACCAGATTGAACCGGTTTAAACCGGATAAAACCGCATTGCACCGGCTTAAACCGGTTTAAACTGGATAAAACCGGACTGAACCGGTTTAATCCGTATAAAATCGGATTGAACTGGTTTAAACCGGTTTACACCAGATAAAACCGGATTGAACCGGTTTAAACCGGTTTAAACCGGATAAAACAGGATTGAACCGGTTTAAAACGGTTTAAACCGGATAAAACCAGATTGAACCGGTTGAAAACGAATAAACCCGGATTGAACTGGTTTAAACCGGATAAAACCGGATCGAACCGGGTTAAACCGGTTTAAACCGGATACAACCGGATCGAACCGGTTTAAACCGGTTTGAGCGGGAAAAAAACAGATCGAACCGGTTTAAACCGGTTTAAAGTGGTTAAAACTGGATCGAACCAGCTTAAACCGGTTTAAACCGGATAAAACCGGAATGAACCACTTTAAACAGGTTTAAACCAGATAGAACCGCAGAGAACCGGTTTCAACCGGTTTCAAACGGATTGAAACGGATAGAACCAGTTTAAACCAGATAAACCCGGATTGAAATGGTTTAAAATGGTTTAAACAGGATAGAACTGGATAGAACCGGTTCAAACCGGTTTAAACAGGATAGAACTGGATAGAATCGGTTTAAACCAGATAATACCGGATTGAACCGGTTTAAACCGGTTTAAACCGGATAAAACCGGATTGAACCGGATTAAACCGGATAAAACCGGAATGAACCGGTTTAAACTGGATAAAACCGGATTGAACCGGCTTAAACCGGTTTAGGCCGGATAAAACCAGATTGAACCGGTTTAAACCGCATAAAACCGGATTGAACCGGCTTAAACTGGTTTAAACCGGATAAAACCTGATTGAACCGGTTTAAACCGGTTTCAACAGGATAGAACCAGATAGAACCGGTTTAAACTGGATAAAACCGGATTGAACTGGCTTAAACCGGTTTAGGCCGGATAAAACCAGATTGAACCGGTTTAAACCGGATAAAACCGGATTGAACTGGCTTAAACCGGTTTAAACTGGATAAAACCGGAATGAACCAGTTTAAGCCGGATAAAAACGTATTGAAACGGTATAAACCGGTTTCAACCGGATAAAACCAGACTGAACCGGTTTAAACTGGATAAAACCGGATTGAACCGGTTTAAACCGGATTCATTTGGATAGAACCGGATAGAACCGGTTTAAACCGTATAAAACCGGATTGAACCGGTTTAAACCAGTTTAAACCGGATAGAACCGGTTTCACCCGGATAAAACCGGATTGATCCGGTTTAAACCGGTTTAAACCGGATAAAACCAAATTGAACCAGTTTAAACGGGATAAAAGCAGATTGAACCGGTTTAAAACGGATAAAACCGGATTGAAACAGTTTAAACCGGTGGAAACCACATAGAAACAGATAGAACCGGTTTGAACCGGATAAAACCGGATCGAACCGGTTTAAACCGGTTAAAACCGGATCGAACCGGCTTAAACCAGTTTAAACCGGATAAAACAAGATTGAACCGGTTTAATACACTTTCAACCAGATAGAACAGGATAGAACCAGTTTAAACAGATAAAACCGGATTGAACCGGTTTAAACCGGTTTAAACAAGATAAAATCGGAGTGAACCAGTTTAAACCGGATAAAACCAGATTGAACCGGTTTAAACCGGATAAAACCGGATCGAACCGGCTTAAACCGGTTAAAACCGGATCGAACCGGTTTAAACCGGATTAAACCAGATTGAACCGGTTTAAACGGATAAAACCGGATAGAACCGGTATAAACCGGATCAAACCGGATTGAACTGGTTTAAACCAGTTTAAATAGGATAGAACCGGATACAACCGGTTTAAACTGGTTTAAACAGGATAGAAATGGATAGAACCGGTTTCAACCGTGTAAAACTTGATTCAACCAGTTTAAAGCGGTTTAAACCGGATACAACCAGATTGAACCAGTTTAAACCGGATAAAACTGGATTGAATCAGTTTAAACCCTTTTTAACCGGATAAAAATGGATTGAACCAGTTTAAACCGTTTTAAACCGGATAAAATCGGATTGAACCAGTTTAAAGCGGTTTAAAACGGATCAAACCAGATTGAACCGGTTAAAACCGGATAAAACCGGATTGAACCGGCTTAAACCGGTTTCAAGTTAATAAAACCGGACTGAACCGGTTTAAACCGGATAAAACCAGATTGAACCGGTTAAAACAGGATAAAACCGGATTGAACCGGTTTAAACTGGTTTAAACTGGATAAAACCGGAATGAACCACTTTAAACAGGTTTAAACCAGATAGAACCGGATTGAACCGGTTTAAACCGGTTTCAACAGGATAGAACCAGATAGAACCGGTTTAAACTGGATAAAACTGGATTGAACCGTCTTAAACCGTTTTAAACTGGATAAAACCGGATTGAACCGGTTCAAACCGGTTTAAACCGGATAAAACCGGAATGAACCAGTTTAAGCCGGATAAAAACATATTGAACCAGTTTAAACCGGTTTCAACCGGATAAAACCAGACTGAACCGGTTTAAACTGGATAAAATCGGATTGAACCGGTTTAATACGGTTTCAACCGGATAGAACCAGATTAAACCGGATCAAACCGGATTGAAACGGTTTAAACCGGTTTCAACTGGATAGAACCGGATAGAACCGGTTTAAACCGGATAAAACCGGATTGATCCGGTTTACACCAGTTTAAACCGGATAAAACCGGATTGAACTTGATTAAACCGGTTTAAACCGGATAAAACCAAATTGAACCAGCTTAAACCGGATAAAACCAGATTGAACCGGTTTAAAACGGATAAAACCGGATTGTACCAGTTTAAACTGGTTTAAACCAGATAGAAACAGATAGAAACGGTTTGAACCGGATAAAACCGGATCGAACCGGTTTAAACCGGTTTAAACCGGTTAAAACCGGATTGAACCGGTTTAAACCGGTTTAAACAGGATAAAACCGGATTGAACTGGTTTATACCGGTTTAAACCGGATAAAACTGGTTTAAACGGGATAAAACCAAATTGAACCAGTTTAAACCGGATAATACCAGATTGAACCGGTTTAAGCCAGATAAAACCGGATAAAACCGGATTGAAGCTTTTGAAACCGGATAAAACAGTTTTGAACTAGTTTAAACCGGATAAAACCGGATTGAACCGGTTTAAGCCGGATAAAACCGGATTGAACCGGTTTAAACCGGATTCAACTGGATAGAACCGGATAGGACCGGTTCAACCCGGATAAAACCGGATTGATCCGGTTTAAACCGGTTTAAACCGGATAAAACCGGATAGAACTGGATTAAACCGGTTTAAAACGGATAAAACCGGTTTAAACCGGATAAAACCAAATTGAACCAGTTTAAAAGGGATAAAATCAGATTGAACCGTTTTAAACCGGATAAAACCAGAATGAACCGGCTAAAGCCGGATAAAGACATATTGAAATGGTATAAACCGGTTTGAACTGGATAAAACCAGACTGAACCGGTTTAAACTGGATAAAACCGGATTGAACCGGTTTAAACCGGATTCAACTGGATAGAACCGGATAGAACAGGTTTAAACCGGATAAAACCGGATTGAACCGGTTTAAACCAGTTTAAACCACATAGAAACAGATAGAACTGGTTTGAACTGGATAAAACCGGATCGAACCGGTTTAAACCGGTTTAAACCAGTTAAAACCGGATCGAACCGGCTTAAACCGGTTTAAACCGGATAAACCAAGATTGAACCGGTTTAATACAGTTTCAACCAGATAGAACCGGATAGAACCAGTTTAAACCGGTTTAAACAAGATAAAATCGGATTGAACCAGTTTAAACCGGATAAAACCAAATTGAACCGGTTTAAACCGGATAAAACCGGATCGAACCGGTTTAAACCGGATAAAACCGGATCGAACCAGTTTAAACCGGATTAAACCAGATTGAACCGGTTTAAACGGATAAAACCGGATAGAACCGGTTTAAACCGGATCAAACCGGATTGAACAGGTTTAAACCGGTTTAAATAGGATAGAACTGGATAGAACCGGTTTAAACTGGTTTAAACAGTATAGAAATGGATAGAACTGGTTTAAACCGTATAAACTCGGTTTCAACCAGTTTAAAGCGGTTTAAACCGGATACAACCAGATTGAACCGGTTTAAACCGGATAAAACTGGATTGAATCAGTTTAAACCCTTTCAAACCGGATAAAAACGAATTGAACCAGTTTAAACCGGTTTAAACCGGATAAAACCGGATTGAACCAGTTCAAACTGGTTTAAAACGGATAAAACCGGATTGAACCGGTTTAAACCAGTTTCAACAGGATAGAACCAGATAGAACTGGTTTAAACTGGATAAAACCGGATCGAACCGGCTTAAACCGGTTTAAACCGGATAAAACCAGATTGAACCGGTTTAATACAGTTTCAACCGGATATAACCGGTTTAAACCGGATAAAACTGGATTGAATCAGTTTAAACCCTTTTGAACCGGATAAAAACGAATTGAACCAGTTTAAACCGGTTTAAACCGGATAAAACCGGATTGAACCAGTTTAAAGCGGTTTAAAACGGATAAAACCAGATTGAACCGGTTTAAACCGGATAAAACCGCATTGCACCGGCTTAAACCGGTTTAAACTGGATAAAACCGGACTGAACCGGTTTAATCCGTATAAAATCGGATTGAACTGGTTTAAACCGGTTTACACCAGATAAAACCGGATTGAACCGGTTTAAACCGGTTTAAACCGGATAAAACAGGATTGAACCGGTTTAAAACGGTTTAAACCGGATAAAACCAGATTGAACCGGTTGAAAACGAATAAACCCGGATTGAACTGGTTTAAACCGGATAAAACCGGATCGAACCGGGTTAAACCGGTTTAAACCGGATACAACCGGATCGAACCGGTTTAAACCGGTTTGAGCGGGAAAAAAACAGATCGAACCGGTTTAAACCGGTTTAAAGTGGTTAAAACTGGATCGAACCAGCTTAAACCGGTTTAAACCGGATAAAACCGGAATGAACCACTTTAAACAGGTTTAAACCAGATAGAACCGCAGAGAACCGGTTTCAACCGGTTTCAAACGGATTGAAACGGATAGAACCAGTTTAAACCAGATAAACCCGGATTGAAATGGTTTAAAATGGTTTAAACAGGATAGAACTGGATAGAACCGGTTCAAACCGGTTTAAACAGGATAGAACTGGATAGAATCGGTTTAAACCAGATAATACCGGATTGAACCGGTTTAAACCGGTTTAAACCGGATAAAACCGGATTGAACCGGATTAAACCGGATAAAACCGGAATGAACCGGTTTAAACTGGATAAAACCGGATTGAACCGGCTTAAACCGGTTTAGGCCGGATAAAACCAGATTGAACCGGTTTAAACCGCATAAAACCGGATTGAACCGGCTTAAACTGGTTTAAACCGGATAAAACCTGATTGAACCGGTTTAAACCGGTTTCAACAGGATAGAACCAGATAGAACCGGTTTAAACTGGATAAAACCGGATTGAACTGGCTTAAACCGGTTTAGGCCGGATAAAACCAGATTGAACCGGTTTAAACCGGATAAAACCGGATTGAACTGGCTTAAACCGGTTTAAACTGGATAAAACCGGAATGAACCAGTTTAAGCCGGATAAAAACGTATTGAAACGGTATAAACCGGTTTCAACCGGATAAAACCAGACTGAACCGGTTTAAACTGGATAAAACCGGATTGAACCGGTTTAAACCGGATTCATTTGGATAGAACCGGATAGAACCGGTTTAAACCGTATAAAACCGGATTGAACCGGTTTAAACCAGTTTAAACCGGATAGAACCGGTTTCACCCGGATAAAACCGGATTGATCCGGTTTAAACCGGTTTAAACCGGATAAAACCAAATTGAACCAGTTTAAACGGGATAAAAGCAGATTGAACCGGTTTAAAACGGATAAAACCGGATTGAAACAGTTTAAACCGGTGGAAACCACATAGAAACAGATAGAACCGGTTTGAACCGGATAAAACCGGATCGAACCGGTTTAAACCGGTTAAAACCGGATCGAACCGGCTTAAACCAGTTTAAACCGGATAAAACAAGATTGAACCGGTTTAATACACTTTCAACCAGATAGAACAGGATAGAACCAGTTTAAACAGATAAAACCGGATTGAACCGGTTTAAACCGGTTTAAACAAGATAAAATCGGAGTGAACCAGTTTAAACCGGATAAAACCAGATTGAACCGGTTTAAACCGGATAAAACCGGATCGAACCGGCTTAAACCGGTTAAAACCGGATCGAACCGGTTTAAACCGGATTAAACCAGATTGAACCGGTTTAAACGGATAAAACCGGATAGAACCGGTATAAACCGGATCAAACCGGATTGAACTGGTTTAAACCAGTTTAAATAGGATAGAACCGGATACAACCGGTTTAAACTGGTTTAAACAGGATAGAAATGGATAGAACCGGTTTCAACCGTGTAAAACTTGATTCAACCAGTTTAAAGCGGTTTAAACCGGATACAACCAGATTGAACCAGTTTAAACCGGATAAAACTGGATTGAATCAGTTTAAACCCTTTTTAACCGGATAAAAATGGATTGAACCAGTTTAAACCGTTTTAAACCGGATAAAATCGGATTGAACCAGTTTAAAGCGGTTTAAAACGGATCAAACCAGATTGAACCGGTTAAAACCGGATAAAACCGGATTGAACCGGCTTAAACCGGTTTCAAGTTAATAAAACCGGACTGAACCGGTTTAAACCGGATAAAACCAGATTGAACCGGTTAAAACAGGATAAAACCGGATTGAACCGGTTTAAACTGGTTTAAACTGGATAAAACCGGAATGAACCACTTTAAACAGGTTTAAACCAGATAGAACCGGATTGAACCGGTTTAAACCGGTTTCAACAGGATAGAACCAGATAGAACCGGTTTAAACTGGATAAAACTGGATTGAACCGTCTTAAACCGTTTTAAACTGGATAAAACCGGATTGAACCGGTTCAAACCGGTTTAAACCGGATAAAACCGGAATGAACCAGTTTAAGCCGGATAAAAACATATTGAACCAGTTTAAACCGGTTTCAACCGGATAAAACCAGACTGAACCGGTTTAAACTGGATAAAATCGGATTGAACCGGTTTAATACGGTTTCAACCGGATAGAACCAGATTAAACCGGATCAAACCGGATTGAAACGGTTTAAACCGGTTTCAACTGGATAGAACCGGATAGAACCGGTTTAAACCGGATAAAACCGGATTGATCCGGTTTACACCAGTTTAAACCGGATAAAACCGGATTGAACTTGATTAAACCAGTTTAAACCGGATAAAACCAAATTGAACCAGCTTAAACCGGATAAAACCAGATTGAACCGGTTTAAAACGGATAAAACCGGATTGTACCAGTTTAAACTGGTTTAAACCAGATAGAAACAGATAGAAACGGTTTGAACCGGATAAAACCGGATCGAACCGGTTTAAACCGGTTTAAACCGGTTAAAACCGGATTGAACCGGTTTAAACCGGTTTAAACAGGATAAAACCGGATTGAACTGGTTTATACCGGTTTAAACCGGATAAAACTGGTTTAAACGGGATAAAACCAAATTGAACCAGTTTAAACCGGATAATACCAGATTGAACCGGTTTAAGCCAGATAAAACCGGATAAAACCGGATTGAAGCTTTTGAAACCGGATAAAACAGTTTTGAACTAGTTTAAACCGGATAAAACCGGATTGAACCGGTTTAAGCCGGATAAAACCGGATTGAACCGGTTTAAACCGGATTCAACTGGATAGAACCGGATAGGACCGGTTCAACCCGGATAAAACCGGATTGATCCGGTTTAAACCGGTTTAAACCGGATAAAACCGGATAGAACTGGATTAAACCGGTTTAAAACGGATAAAACCGGTTTAAACCGGATAAAACCAAATTGAACCAGTTTAAAAGGGATAAAATCAGATTGAACCGTTTTAAACCGGATAAAACCAGAATGAACCGGTTAAAGCCGGATAAAGACATATTGAAATGGTATAAACCGGTTTGAACTGGATAAAACCAGACTGAACCGGTTTAAACTGGATAAAACCGGATTGAACCGGTTTAAACCGGATTCAACTGGATAGAACCGGATAGAACAGGTTTAAACCGGATAAAACCGGATTGAACCGGTTTAAACCAGTTTAAACCACATAGAAACAGATAGAACTGGTTTGAACCGGATAAAACCGGATCGAACCGGTTTAAACCGGTTTAAACCAGTTAAAACCGGATCGAACCGGCTTAAACCGGTTTAAACCGGATAAACCAAGATTGAACCGGTTTAATACAGTTTCAACCAGATAGAACCGGATAGAACCAGTTTAAACCGGTTTAAACAAGATAAAATCGGATTGAACCAGTTTAAACCGGATAAAACCAAATTGAACCGGTTTAAACCGGATAAAACCGGATCGAACCGGTTTAAACCGGATAAAACCGGATCGAACCAGTTTAAACCGGATTAAACCAGATTGAACCGGTTTAAACGGATAAAACCGGATAGAACCGGTTTAAACCGGATCAAACCGGATTGAACAGGTTTAAACCGGTTTAAATAGGATAGAACTGGATAGAACCGGTTTAAACTGGTTTAAACAGTATAGAAATGGATAGAACTGGTTTAAACCGTATAAACTCGGTTTCAACCAGTTTAAAGCGGTTTAAACCGGATACAACCAGATTGAACCGGTTTAAACCGGATAAAACCGGATTGAACCAGTTCAAACTGGTTTAAAACGGATAAAACCGGATTGAACCGGTTTAAACCAGTTTCAACAGGATAGAACCAGATAGAACTGGTTTAAACTGGATAAAACCGGATCGAACCGGCTTAAACCGGTTTAAACCGGATAAAACCAGATTGAACCGGTTTAATACAGTTTCAACCGGATATAACCGGTTTAAACCGGATAAAACTGGATTGAATCAGTTTAAACCCTTTTGAACCGGATAAAAACGAATTGAACCAGTTTAAACCGGTTTAAACCGGATAAAACCGGATTGAACCAGTTTAAAGCGGTTTAAAACGGATAAAACCAGATTGAACCGGTTTAAACCGGATAAAACCGCATTGCACCGGCTTAAACCGGTTTAAACTGGATAAAACCGGACTGAACCGGTTTAATCCATATAAAATCGGATTGAACTGGTTTAAACCGGTTTACACCAGATAAAACCGGATTGAACCGGTTTAAACCGGTTTAAACCGGATAAAACAGGATTGAACCGGTTTAAAACGGTTTAAACCGGATAAAACCAGATTGAACCGGTTGAAAACGAATAAACCCGGATTGAACTGGTTTAAACCGGATAAAACCGGATCGAACCGGGTTAAACCGGTTTAAACCGGATACAACCGGATCGAACCGGTTTAAACCGGTTTGAGCGGGAAAAAAACAGATCGAACCGGTTTAAACCGGTTTAAAGTGGTTAAAACTGGATCGAACCAGCTTAAACCGGTTTAAACCGGATAAAACCGGAATGAACCACTTTAAACAGGTTTAAACCAGATAGAACCGCAGAGAACCGGTTTCAACCGGTTTCAAACGGATTGAAACGGATAGAACCAGTTTAAACCAGATAAACCCGGATTGAAATGGTTTAAAATGGTTTAAACAGGATAGAACTGGATAGAACCGGTTCAAACCGGTTTAAACAGGATAGAACCGGATAGAATCGGTTTAAACCAGATAATACCGGATTGAACCGGTTTAAACCGGTTTAAACCGGATAAAACCGGATTGAACCGGATTAAACCGCATAAAACCGGAATGAACCGGTTTAAACTGGATAAAACCGGATTGAACCGGCTTAAACCAGTTTAGGCCGGATAAAACCAGATTGAACCGGTTTAAACCGCATAAAACCGGATTGAACCGGCTTAAACTGGTTTAAACCGGATAAAACCTGATTGAACCGGTTTAAACCGGTTTCAACAGGATAGAACCAGATAGAACCGGTTTAAACTGGATAAAACCGGATTGAACTGGCTTAAACCGGTTTAGGCCGGATAAAACCAGATTGAACCGGTTTAAACCGGATAAAACCGGATTGAACTGGCTTAAACCGGTTTAAACTGGATAAAACCGGAATGAACCAGTTTAAGCCGGATAAAAACGTATTGAAACGGTATAAACCGGTTTCAACCGGATAAAACCAGACTGAACCGGTTTAAACTGGATAAAACCGGATTGAACCGGTTTAAACCGGATTCATTTGGATAGAACCAGATAGAACCGGTTTAAACCGTATAAAAACGGATTGAACCGGTTTAAACCAGTTTAAACCGGATAGAACCGGTTTCACCCGGATAAAACCGGATTGATCCGGTTTAAACCGGTTTAAACCGGATAAAACCAAATTGAACCAGTTTAAACGGGATAAAAGCAGATTGAACCGGTTTAAAACGGATAAAACCGGATTGAAACAGTTTAAACCGGTGGAAACCACATAGAAACAGATAGAACCGGTTTGAACCGGATAAAACCGGATCGAACCGGTTTAAACCGGTTAAAACCGGATCGAACCGGCTTAAACCAGTTTAAACCGGATAAAACAAGATTGAACCGGTTTAATACACTTTCAACCAGATAGAACAGGATAGAACCAGTTTAAACAGATAAAACCGGATTGAACCGGTTTAAACCGGTTTAAACAAGATAAAATCGGAGTGAACCAGTTTAAACCGGATAAAACCAGATTGAACCGGTTTAAACCGGATAAAACCGGATCGAACCGGCTTAAACCGGTTTAAACCGGATAAAACCGGATCGAACCGGTTTAAACCGGATTAAACCAGATTGAACCGGTTTAAACGGATAAAACCGGATAGAACCGGTATAAACCGGATCAAACCGGATTGAACTGGTTTAAACCAGTTTAAATAGGATAGAACCGGATACAACCGGTTTAAACTGGTTTAAACAGGATAGAAATGGATAGAACCGGTTTAAACCGTGTAAAACTTGATTCAACCAGTTTAAAGCGGTTTAAACCGGATACAACCAGATTGAACCAGTTTAAACCGGATAAAACTGGATTGAATCAGTTTAAACCCTTTTTAACCGGATAAAAATGGATTGAACCAGTTTAAACCGTTTTAAACCGGATAAAATCGGATTGAACCAGTTTAAAGCGGTTTAAAACGGATCAAACCAGATTGAACCGGTTAAAACCGGATAAAACCGGATTGAACCGGCTTAAACCGGTTTCAAGTTAATAAAACCGGACTGAACCGGTTTAAACCGGATAAAACCAGATTGAACCGGTTAAAACAGGATAAAACCGGATTGAACCGGTTTAAACTGGTTTAAACTGGATAAAACCGGAATGAACCACTTTAAACAGGTTTAAACCAGATAGAACCGGATTGAACCGGTTTAAACCGGTTTCAACAGGATAGAACCAGATAAAACCGGTTTAAACTGGATAAAACTGGATTGAACCGTCTTAAACCGTTTTAAACTGGATAAAACCGGATTGAACCGGTTCAAACCGGTTTAAACCGGATAAAACCGGAATGAACCAGTTTAAGCCGGATAAAAACATATTGAACCAGTTTAAACCGGTTTCAACCGGATAAAACCAGACTGAACCGGTTTAAACTGGATAAAACCGGATTGAACCAGTTTAATACGGTTTCAACCGGATAGAACCAGATTAAACCGGATAAAACCGGATTGAAACGGTTTAAACCGGTTTCAACTGGATAGAACCGGATAGAACCGGTTTAAACCGGATAAAACCGGATTGATCCGGTTTACACCAGTTTAAACCGGATAAAACCGGATTGAACTTGATTAAACCGGTTTAAACCGGATAAAACCAAATTGAACCAGCTTAAACCGGATAAAACCAGATTGAACCGGTTTAAAACGGATAAAACCGGATTGTACCAGTTTAAACTGGTTTAAACCAGATAGAAACAGATAGAAACGGTTTGAACCGGATAAAACCGGATCGAACCGGTTTAAACCGGTTTAAAACGGTTAAAACCGGATTGAACCGGTTTAAACAGGATAAAACCGGATTGAACTGGTTTATACCGGTTTAAACCGGATAAAACTGGTTTAAACGGGATAAAACCAAATTGAACCAGTTTAAACCGGATAATACCAGATTGAACCGGTTTAAGCCAGATAAAACCGGATAAAACCGGATTGAAGCTTTTGAAACCGGATAAAACAGTTTTGAACTAGTTTAAACCGGATAAAACCGGATTGAACCGGTTTAAGCCGGATAAAACCGGATTGAACCGGTTTAAACCGGATTCAACTGGATAGAACCGGATAGGACCGGTTCAACCCGGATAAAACCGGATTGATCCGGTTTAAACCGGTTTAAACCGGATAAAACCGGATAGAACTGGATTAAACCGGTTTAAAACGGATAAAACCGGTTTAAACCGGATAAAACCAAATTGAACCAGTTTAAAAGGGATAAAATCAGATTGAACCGTTTTAAACCGGATAAAACCAGAATGAACCGGTTAAAGCCGGATAAAGACATATTGAAATGGTATAAACCGGTTTGAACTGGATAAAACCAGACTGAACCGGTTTAAACTGGATAAAACCGGATTGAACCGGTTTAAACCGGATTCAACTGGATAGAACCGGATAGAACAGGTTTAAACCGGATAAAACCGGATTGAACCGGTTTAAACCAGTTTAAACCACATAGAAACAGATAGAACTGGTTTGAACCAGATAAAACCGGATCGAACCGGTTTAAACCGGTTTAAACCAGTTAAAACCGGATCGAACCGGCTTAAACCGGTTTAAACCGGATAAAACAAGATTGAACCGGTTTAATACAGTTTCAACCAGATAGAACCGGATAGAACCAGTTTAAACCGGTTTAAACAAGATAAAATCGGATTGAACCAGTTTAAACCGGATAAAACCAAATTGAACCGGTTTAAACCGGATAAAACCGGATCGAACCGGTTTAAACCGGATAAAACCGGATTGAACCAGTTTAAACCAGATTAAACCAGATTGAACCGGTTTAAACGGATAAAACCGGATAGAACCGGTTTAAACCGGATCAAACCGGATTGAACAGGTTTAAACCGGTTTAAATAGGATAGAACTGGATAGAACCGGTTTAAACTGGTTTAAACAGTATAGAAATGGATAGAACTGGTTTAAACCGTATAAACTCGGTTTCAACCAGTTTAAAGCGGTTTAAACCGGATACAACCAGATTGAACCGGTTTAAACCGGATAAAACTGGATTGAATCAGTTTAAACCCTTTCAAACCGGATAAAAACGAATTGAACCAGTTTAAACCGGTTTAAACCGGATAAAACCGGATTGAACCAGTTCAAACTGGTTTAAAACGGATAAAACCGGATTGAACCGGTTTAAACCAGTTTCAACAGGATAGAACCAGATAGAACTGGTTTATACTGGATAAAACCGGATCGAACCGGCTTAAACCGGTTTAAACCGGATAAAACCAGATTGAACCGGTTTAATACAGTTTCAACCGGATATAACCGGTTTAAACCGGATAAAACTGGATTGAATCAGTTTAAACCCTTTTGAACCGGATAAAAACGAATTGAACCAGTTTAAACCGGTTTAAACCGGATAAAACCGGATTGAACCAGTTTAAAGCGGTTTAAAACGGATAAAACCAGATTGAACCGGTTTAAACCGGATAAAACCGCATTGCACCGGCTTAAACCGGTTTAAACTGGATAAAACCGGACTGAACCGGTTTAATCCGTATAAAATCGGATTGAACTGGTTTAAACCGGTTTACACCAGATAAAACCGGATTGAACCGGTTTAAACCGGTTTAAACCGGATAAAACAGGATTGAACCGGTTTAAAACGGTTTAAACCGGATAAAACCAGATTGAACCGGTTGAAAACGAATAAACCCGGATTGAACTGGTTTAAACCGGATAAAACCGGATCGAACCGGGTTAAACCGGTTTAAACCGGATACAACCGGATCGAACCGGTTTAAACCGGTTTGAGCGGGAAAAAAACAGATCGAACCGGTTTAAACCGGTTTAAAGTGGTTAAAACTGGATCGAACCAGCTTAAACCGGTTTAAACCGGATAAAACCGGAATGAACCACTTTAAACAGGTTTAAACCAGATAGAACCGCAGAGAACGGGTTTCAACCGGTTTCAAACGGATTGAAACGGATAGAACCAGTTTAAACCAGATAAACCCGGATTGAAATGGTTTAAAATGGTTTAAACAGGATAGAACTGGATAGAACCGGTTCAAACCGGTTTAAACAGGATAGAACCGGATAGAATCGGTTTAAACCAGATAATACCGGATTGAACCGGTTTAAACCGGTTTAAACCGGATAAAACCGGATTGAACCGGATTAAACCGGATAAAACCGGAATGAACCGGTTTAAACTGGATAAAACCGGATTGAACCGGCTTAAACCGGTTTAGGCCGGATAAAACCAGATTGAACCGGTTTAAACCGCATAAAACCGGATTGAACCGGCTTAAACTGGTTTAAACCGGATAAAACCTGATTGAACCGGTTTAAACCGGTTTCAACAGGATAGAACCAGATAGAACCGGTTTAAACTGGATAAAACCGGATTGAACTGGCTTAAACCGGTTTAGGCCGGATAAAACCAGATTGAACCGGTTTAAACCGGATAAAACCGGATTGAACTGGCTTAAACCGGTTTAAACTGGATAAAACCGGAATGAACCAGTTTAAGCCGGATAAAAACGTATTGAAACGGTATAAACCGGTTTCAACCGGATAACACCAGACTGAACCGGTTTAAACTGGATAAAACCGGATTGAACCGGTTTAAGCCGGATTCATTTGGATAGAACCGGATAGAACCGGTTTAAACCGTATAAAACCGGATTGAACCGGTTTAAACCAGTTTAAACCGGATAGAACCGGTTTCACCCGGATAAAACCGGATTGATCCGGTTTAAACCGGTTTAAACCGGATAAAACCGGATTGAACTGGATTAAACCGGTTTAAAACGGATAAAACCGGTTTAAACCGGATAAAACCAAATTGAACCAGTTTAAACGGGATAAAAGCAGATTGAACCGGTTTAAAACGGATAAAACCGGATTGAAACAGTTTAAACCGGTGGAAACCACATAGAAACAGATAGAACCGGTTTGAACCGGATAAAACCGGATCGAACCGGTTTAAACTGGTTTAAACCGGTTAAAACCGGATCGAACCGGCTTAAACCAGTTTAAACCGGATAAAACAAGATTGAACCGGTTTAATACACTTTCAACCAGATAGAACTGGATAGAACCAGTTTAAACAGATCAAACCGGATTGAACCGGTTTAAACCGGTTTAAACAAGATAAAATCGGAGTGAACCAGTTTAAACCGGATAAAACCAGATTGAACCGGTTTAAACCGGATAAAACCGGATCGAACCGGCTTAAACCGGTTTAAACCGGATAAAACCGGATCGAACCGGATTAAACCAGATTGAACCGGTTTAAACGGATAAAACCGGATAGAACCGGTATAAACCGGATCAAACCGGATTGAACTGGTTTAAACCAGTTTAAATAGGATAGAACCGGATACAACCGGTTTAAACTGGTTTAAACAGGATAGAAATGGATAGAACCGGTTTAAACCGTGTAAAACTGGATTCAACCAGTTTAAAGCGGTTTAAACCGGATACAACCAGATTGAACCAGTTTAAACCGGATAAAACTGGATTGAATCAGTTTAAACCCTTTTTAACCGGATAAAAACGGATTGAACCAGTTTAAACCGTTTTAAACCGGATAAAATCGGATTGAACCAGTTTAAAGCGGTTTAAAACGGATAAAACCAGATTGAACCGGTTAAAACCGGATAAAACCGGATTGAACCGGCTTAAACCGGTTTAAAGTGGATAAAACCGGACTGAACCGGTTTAAACCGGATAAAACCAGATTGAACCGGTTAAAACAGGATAAAACCGGATTGAACCGGTTTAAACTGGTTTAAACCGGATAAAACCGGAATGAACCACTTTAAACAGGTTTAAACCAGATAGAACCGGATTGAACCGGTTTAAACCGGTTTCAACAGGATAGAACCAGATAGAACCGGTTTACACTGGATAAAACTGGATTGAACCGTCTTAAACCGTTTTAAACTGGATAAAACCGGATTGAACCGGTTCAAACCGGTTTAAACCGGATAAAACCGGAATGAACCAGTTTAAGCCGGATAAAAACATATTGAACCAGTTTAAACCGGTTTCAACCGGATAAAACCAGACTGAACCGGTTTAAACTGGATAAAACCGGATTGAACCGGTTTAATACGGTTTCAACCGGATAGAACCAGATTAAACCGGATAAAACCGGATTGAAACGGTTTAAACCGGTTTCAACTGGATAGAACCGGATAGAACTGGTTTAAACCGGATAAAACCGGATTGAACCGGTTTAAATCAGTTTAAATCGGATAGAACCGGTTTAACCCGGAAAAAACCGGATTGATCCGGTTTACACCAGTTTAAACCGGATAAAACCGGATTGAACTTGATTAAACCGGTTTAAACCGGATAAAACCAAATTGAACCAGCTTAAACCGGATAAAACCAGATTGAACCGGTTTAAAACGGATAAAACCGGATTGTACCAGTTTAAACTGGTTTAAACCAGATAGAAACAGATAGAAACGGTTTGAACCGGATAAAACCGGATCGAACCGGTTTAAACCGGTTTAAACCGGTTAAAACCGGATTAAACCGGTTTAAACCGGTTAAAACCGGTTAAAACTGGATTGAACCGGTTTATACCGGATAAAACCAGATTGAACCGGTTTAAACCGGATAAAACCGGATCAAACCGGCTTAAACGGGTTTAAACCGGATAAAACCGGATCGAACCGGTTTAAACCGGATTAAACCAGATTGAACCGGTTTAAATGGATAAAACCGGATAGAAACGGTTTAAACCGGATCAAACCGGATTGGACTTGTTTAAACTGGTTTAAACAGGATAGAAATGGATAGAACCAGTTTAAACCGGATAAAACCGGATTCAACCAGTTTAAAGCGGTTTAAACCGGATACAACCAGATTGAACCGGTTTAAATCGGATAAAACTGGATTGAACCAGTTTAAACCGGTTTAAAACTGATAAAACCGGAATGAACCGGCCTAAACCTGTTTAAACCGGATAGGACCGGTTTAAACCGGATAAAACCGATTGAACCGGTTTAAACCGGTTTAAACCGGATAAAATCGGATTGAACCGGTTTTAACCGGAGAAAACCGGATTGAACTGGTTTATACCGTTTTAAACCGGATAAAACCAGTTTAAACGGGATAAAACCAAATTGAACCAGTTTAAACAGGATAATACCAGATTGAACCGGTTTAAGCCGGATAAAACCGGATAAAACCGGATTGAAGCGGTTTAAACCGGATAGAACCGGTTTAAACCGGATAAAACCGGATTGAATCAGTTTAAACCGGTTTAAACCGGATAAAACTGGGTTTAATCGGTTTAAACCGGATGAAATCGGATTGAACAGGTTTAAACCGGTTTAAACCGTATAGAACAGGGTAAAACCGGTCGAAACCGGATAAAACCGGATTGATCCGGTTTAAACCGGTTTAAACAGGATAAAACCGGATTGAACTGGTTTATACCGGTTTAAACCAGATAAAACTGGTTTAAACGGGCTAAAACCAAATTGAACCAGTTTAAACCGGATAATACCAGATTGAACCGGTTTAAGCCAGATAAAACCGGATAAAACCGGATTGAAGCTTTTTAAACCGGATAAAACAGTTTTGAACTAGTTTAAACCGGATAAAACCGGATTGAACCGGTTTAAGCCGGATAAAACCGGATTGAACCGGTTTAAACCGGATTCAACTGGATAGAACCGGATAGGACCGGTTCAACACGGATAAAACCGGATTGATCCGGTTTTAACCGGTTTAAACCGGATAAAACCGGATTGAACTGGTTTATACCGGTTTAAACCGGATAAAACTGGTTTAAACGGGATAAAACCAAATTGAACCAGTTTAAAAGGGATAAAATCAGATTGAACCGGTTTAAACCGGATAAAACCAGAATGAACCGGTTAAAGCCGGATAAAGACATATTGAAACGGTATAAACCGGTTTCAACTGGATAAAACCAGACTGAACCGGTTTAAACTGGATAAAACCGGATTGAACCGGTTTAAACCGGATTCAACTGGATAGAACCGGATAGAACAGGTTTAAACCGGATAAAACCGGATTGAACCGGTTTAAACCAGTTTAAACCACATAGAAACAGATAGAACTGGTTTGAACCGGATAAAACCGGATCGAACCGGTTTAAACCGGTTTAAACCAGTTAAAACCGGATCGAACCGGCTTAAACCGGTTTAAACCGGATAAAACAAGATTGAACCGGTTTAATACAGTTTCAACCAGATAGAACCGGATAGAACCAGTTTAAACCGGTTTAAACAAGATAAAATCGGATTGAACCAGTTTAAACCGGATAAAACCAAATTGAACCGGTTTAAACCGGATAAAACCGGATCGAACCGGTTTAAACCGGATAAAACCGGATCGAACCAGTTTAAACCGGATTAAACCAGATTGAACCGGTTTAAACGGATAAAACCGGATAGAACCGGTTTAAACCGGATCAAACTGGATTGAACAGGTTTAAACCGGTTTAAATAGGATAGAACTGGATAGAACCGGTTTAAACTGGTTTAAACAGTATAGAAATGGATAGAACTGGTTTAAACCGTATAAACTCGGTTTCAACCAGTTTAAAGCGGTTTAAACCGGATACAACCAGATTGAACCGGTTTAAACTGGATAAAACTGGATTGAATCAGTTTAAACCCTTTTAAACCGGATAAAAACGAATTGAACCAGTTTAAACCGGTTTAAACCGGATAAAACCGGATTGAACCAGTTCAAACTGGTTTAAAACGGATAAAACCGGATTGAACCGGTTTAAACCAGTTTCAACAGGATAGAACCAGATAGAACTGGTTTAAACTGGATAAAACCGGATCGAACCGGCTTAAACCGGTTTAAACCGGATAAAACCAGATTGAACCGGTTTAATACAGTTTCAACCGGATATAACCGGTTTAAACCGGATAAAACTGGATTGAATCAGTTTAAACCCTTTTGAACCGGATAAAAACGAATTGAACCAGTTTAAACCGGTTTAAACCGGATAAAACCGGATTGAACCAGTTTAAAGCGGTTTAAAACGGATAAAACCAGATTGAACCGGTTTAAACCGGATAAAACCGCATTGCACCGGCTTAAACCGGTTTAAACTGGATAAAACCGGACTGAACCGGTTTAATCCGTATAAAATCGGATTGAACTGGTTTAAACCGGTTTACACCAGATAAAACCGGATTGAACCGGTTTAAACCGGTTTCAACAGGATAGAACCAGATAGAACCGGTTTAAACTGGATAAAACCGGATTGAACTGGCTTAAACCGGTTTAGACCGGATAAAACCAGATTGAACCGGTTTAAAACGGATAAAACCGGATTGAACTGGCTTAAACCGGTTTAAACTGGATAAAACCGGAATGAACCAGTTTAAGCCGGATAAAAACGTATTGAAACGGTATAAACCGGTTTCAACCGGATAAGACCAGACTGAACCGGTTTAAACTGGATAAAACCGGATTGAACTGGTTTAAACCGGATTAATTTGGATAGAACCGGATAGAACCGGTTTAAACCGTATAAAACCGGATTGAACCGGTTTAAACCAGTTTAAACCGGATAGAACTGGTTTCACCCGGATAATACCGGATTGATCCGGTTTAAACCGGTTTAAACCGGATAAAACCGGATTGAACTGGATTAAACCGGTTTAAAACGGATAAAACCGGTTTAAACCGGATAAAACCAAATTGAACCAGTTTAAACGGGATAAAAGCAGATTGAACCGGTTTAAAACGGATAAAACCGGATTGAAACAGTTTAAACGGGTTTAAACCACATAGAAACAGATAGAACCGGTTTGAACCGGATAAAACCGGATCGAACCGGTTTAAACCGGTTTAAACCGGTTAAAACCGGATCAAACCGGCTTAAACCAGTTTAAACCGGATAAAACAAGATTGAACCGGTTTAATACACTTTCAACCAGATAGAACTGGATAGAACCAGTTTAAACAGATAAAACCGGATTGAACCGGTTTAAACCGGTTTAAACAAGACAAAATCGGAGTGAACCAGTTTAAACCGGATAAAACCAGATTGATCCGGTTTAAACCGGATAAAACCGGATCGAACCGGCTTAAACCGGTTTAAACCGGATAAAACCGGATCGAACCGGTTTAAACCGGATTAAACCAGATTGAACCGGTTTAAACGGATAAAACCGGATAGAACCGGTATAAACCGGATCAAACCGGATTGAACTGGTTTAAACCAGTTTAAATAGGATAGAACCGGATACAACCGGTTTAAACTGGTTTAAACAGGATAGAAATGGATAGAACCGGTTTAAACCGTGTAAAACTGGATTCAACCAGTTTAAAGCGGTTTAAACCGGATACAACCAGATTGAACCAGTTTAAACCGGATAAAACTGGATTGAATCAGTTTAAACCCTTTTGAACCGGATAAAAATGGATTGAACCAGTTTAAACCGTTTTAAACCGGATAAAATCGGATTGAACCAGTTTAAAGCGGTTTAAAACGGATCAAACCAGATTGAACCGGTTAAAACCGGATAAAACCGGATTGAACCGGCTTAAACCGGTTTCAAGTTAATAAAACCGGACTGAACCGGTTTAAACCGGATAAAACCAGATTGAACCGGTTAAAACAGGATAAAACCGGATTGAACCGGTTTAAACTGGTTTAAACTGGATAAAACCGGAATGAACCACTTTAAACAGGTTTAAACCAGATAGAACCGGATTGAACCGGTTTAAACCGGTTTCAACAGGATAGAACCAGATAGAACCGGTTTAAACTGGATAAAACTGGATTGAACCGTCTTAAACCGTTTTAAACTGGATAAAACCGGATTGAACCGGTTCAAACCGGTTTAAACCGGATAAAACCGGAATGAACCAGTTTAAGCCGGATAAAAACATATTGAACCAGTTTAAACCGGTTTCAACCGGATAAAACCAGACTGAACCGGATTAAACTGGATAAAACCGGATTGAACCAGTTTAATACGGTTTCAACCGGATAGAACCAGATTAAACCGGATAAAACCGGATTGAAACGGTTTAAACCGGTTTCAACTGGATAGAACCGGATAGAACCGGTTTAAACCGGATAAAACCGGATTGATCCGGTTTACACCAGTTTAAACCGGATAAAACCGGATCGAACCAGTTTAAACCAGATTAAACCAGATTGAACCGGTTTAAACGGATAAAACCGGATAGAACCGGTTTAAACCGGATCAAACCGGATTGAACAGGTTTAAACCGGTTTAAATAGGATAGAACTGGATAGAACCGGTTTAAACTGGTTTAAACAGTATAGAAATGGATAGAACTGGTTTAAACCGTATAAACTCGGTTTCAACCAGTTTAAAGCGGTTTAAACCGGATACAACCAGATTGAACCGGTTTAAACCGGATAAAACTGGATTGAATCAGTTTAAACCCTTTCAAACCGGATAAAAACGAATTGAACCAGTTTAAACCGGTTTAAACCGGATAAAACCGGATTGAACCAGTTCAAACTGGTTTAAAACGGATAAAACCGGATTGAACCGGTTTAAACCAGTTTCAACAGGATAGAACCAGATAGAACTGGTTTAAACTGGATAAAACCGGATCGAACCGGCTTAAACCGGTTTAAACCGGATAAAACCAGATTGAACCGGTTTAATACAGTTTCAACCGGATATAACCGGTTTAAACCGGATAAAACTGGATTGAATCAGTTTAAACCCTTTTGAACCGGATAAAAACGAATTGAACCAGTTTAAACCGGTTTAAACCGGATAAAACCGGATTGAACCAGTTTAAAGCGGTTTAAAACGGATAAAACCAGATTGAACCGGTTTAAACCGGATAAAACCGCATTGCACCGGCTTAAACCGGTTTAAACTGGATAAAACCGGACTGAACCGGTTTAATCCGTATAAAATCGGATTGAACTGGTTTAAACCGGTTTACACCAGATAAAACCGGATTGAACCGGTTTAAACCGGTTTAAACCGGATAAAACAGGATTGAACCGGTTTAAAACGGTTTAAACCGGATAAAACCAGATTGAACCGGTTGAAAACGAATAAACCCGGATTGAACTGGTTTAAACCGGATAAAACCGGATCGAACCGGGTTAAACTGGTTTAAACCGGATACAACCGGATCGAACCGGTTTAAACCGGTTTGAGCGGGAAAAAAACAGATCGAACCGGTTTAAACCGGTTTAAAGTGGTTAAAACTGGATCGAACCAGCTTAAACCGGTTTAAACCGGATAAAACCGGAATGAACCACTTTAAACAGGTTTAAACCAGATAGAACCGCAGAGAACCGGTTTCAACCGGTTTCAAACGGATTGAAACGGATAGAACCAGTTTAAACCAGATAAACCCGGATTGAAATGGTTTAAAATGGTTTAAACAGGATAGAACTGGATAGAACCGGTTCAAACCGGTTTAAACAGGATAGAACCGGATAGAATCGGTTTAAACCAGATAATACCGGATTGAACCGGTTTAAACCGGTTTAAACCGGATAAAACCGGATTGAACCGGATTAAACCGGATAAAACCGGAATGAACCGGTTTAAACTGGATAAAACCGGATTGAACCGGCTTAAACCGGTTTAGGCCGGATAAAACCAGATTGAACCGGTTTAAACCGCATAAAACCGGATTGAACCGGCTTAAACTGGTTTAAACCGGATAAAACCTGATTGAACCGGTTTAAACCGGTTTCAACAGGATAGAACCAGATAGAACCGGTTTAAACTGGATAAAACCGGATTGAACTGGCTTAAACCGGTTTAGGCCGGATAAAACCAGATTGAACCGGTTTAAACCGGATAAAACCGGATTGAACTGGCTTAAACCGGTTTAAACTGGATAAAACCGGAATGAACCAGTTTAAGCCGGATAAAAACGTATTGAAACGGTATAAACCGGTTTCAACCGGATAAAACCAGACTGAACCGGTTTAAACTGGATAAAACCGGATTGAACCGGTTTAAGCCGGATTCATTTGGATAGAACCGGATAGAACCGGTTTAAACCGTATAAAACCGGATTGAACCGGTTTAAACCAGTTTAAACCGGATAGAACCGGTTTCACCCGGATAAAACCGGATTGATCCGGTTTAAACCGGTTTAAACCGGATAAAACCGGATTGAACTGGATTAAACCGGTTTAAAACGGATAAAACCGGTTTAAACCGGATAAAACCAAATTGAACCAGTTTAAACGGGATAAAAGCAGATTGAACCGGTTTAAAACGGATAAAACCGGATTGAAACAGTTTAAACCGGTGGAAACCACATAGAAACAGATAGAACCGGTTTGAACCGGATAAAACCGGATTGAACCGGTTTAAACTGGTTTAAACCGGTTAAAACCGGATCGAACCGGCTTAAACCAGTTTAAACCGGATAAAACAAGATTGAACCGGTTTAATACACTTTCAACCAGATAGAACTGGATAGAACCAGTTTAAACAGATCAAACCGGATTGAACCGGTTTAAACCGGTTTAAACAAGATAAAATCGGAGTGAACCAGTTTAAACCGGATAAAACCAGATTGAACCGGTTTAAACCGGATAAAACCGGATCGAACCGGCTTAAACCGGTTTAAACCGGATAAAACCGGATCGAACCGGATTAAACCAGATTGAACCGGTTTAAACGGATAAAACCGGATAGAACCGGTATAAACCGGATCAAACCGGATTGAACTGGTTTAAACCAGTTTAAATAGGATAGAACCGGATACAACCGGTTTAAACTGGTTTAAACAGGATAGAAATGGATAGAACCGGTTTAAACCGTGTAAAACTGGATTCAACCAGTTTAAAGCGGTTTAAACCGGATACAACCAGATTGAACCAGTTTAAACCGGATAAAACTGGATTGAATCAGTTTAAACCCTTTTTAACCGGATAAAAACGGATTGAACCAGTTTAAACCGTTTTAAACCGGATAAAATCGGATTGAACCAGTTTAAAGCGGTTTAAAACGGATAAAACCAGATTGAACCGGTTAAAACCGGATAAAACCGGATTGAACCGGCTTAAACCGGTTTAAAGTGGATAAAACCGGACTGAACCGGTTTAAACCGGATAAAACCAGATTGAACCGGTTAAAACAGGATAAAACCGGATTGAACCGGTTTAAACTGGTTTAAACCGGATAAAACCGGAATGAACCACTTTAAACAGGTTTAAACCAGATAGAACCGGATTGAACCGGTTTAAACCGGTTTCAACAGGATAGAACCAGATAGAACCGGTTTAAACTGGATAAAACTGGATTGAACCGTCTTAAACCGTTTTAAACTGGATAAAACCGGATTGAACCGGTTCAAACCGGTTTAAACCGGATAAAACCGGAATGAACCAGTTTAAGCCGGATAAAAACATATTGAACCAGTTTAAACCGGTTTCAACCGGATAAAACCAGACTGAACCGGTTTAAACTGGATAAAATCGGATTGAACCGGTTTAATACGGTTTCAACCGGATAGAACCAGATTAAACCGGATAAAACCGGATTGAAACGGTTTAAACCGGTTTCAACTGGATAGAACCGGATAGAACCGGTTTAAACCGGATAAAACCGGATTGATCCGGTTTACACCAGTTTAAACCGGATAAAACCGGATTGAACTTGATTAAACCGGTTTAAACCGGATAAAACCAAATTGAACCAGCTTAAACCGGATAAAACCAGATTGAACCGGTTTAAAACGGATAAAACCGGATTGTACCAGTTTAAACTGGTTTAAACCAGATAGAAACAGATAGAAACGGTTTGAACCAGATAAAACCGGATCGAAACGGTTTAAACCGGTTTAAACCGGTTAAAACCGGATTGAACCGGTTTAAACCGGTTTAAACAGGATAAAACCGGATTGAACTGGTTTATACCGGTTTAAACCGGATAAAACTGGTTTAAACGGGATAAAACCAAATTGAACCAGTTTAAACCGGATAATACCAGATTGAACCGGTTTAAGCCAGATAAAACCGGATAAAACCGGATTGAAGCTTTTTAAACCGGATAAAACAGTTTTGAACTAGTTTAAACCGGATAAAACCGGATTGAACTGGTTTAAGCCGGATAAAACCGGATTGAACCGGTTTAAACCGGATTCAACTGGATAGAACCGGATAGGACCGGTTCAACCCGGATAAAACCGGATTGATCCGGTTTAAACCGGTTTAAACCGGATAAAACCGGATAGAACTGGATTAAACCGGTTTAAAACGGATAAAACCGGTTTAAACCGGATAAAACCAAATTGAACCAGTTTAAAAGGGATAAAATCAGATTGAACCGTTTTAAACCGGATAAAACCAGAATGAACCGGTTAAAGCCGGATAAAGACATATTGAAATGGTATAAACCGGTTTGAACTGGATAAAACCAGACTGAACCGGTTTAAACTGGATAAAACCGGATTGAACCGGTTTAAACCGGATTCAACTGGATAGAACCGAATAGAACAGGTTTAAACCGGATAAAACCGGATTGAACCGGTTTAAACCAGTTTAAACCACATAGAAACAGATAGAACTGGTTTGAACTGGATAAAACCGGATCGAACCGGTTTAAACCGGTTTAAACCAGTTAAAACCGGATCGAACCGGCTTAAACCGGTTTAAACCGGATAAACCAAGATTGAACCGGTTTAATACAGTTTCAACCAGATAGAACCGGATAGAACCAGTTTAAACCGGTTTAAACAAGATAAAATCGGATTGAACCAGTTTAAACCGGATAAAACCAAATTGAACCGGTTTAAACCGGATAAAACCGGATCGAACCGGTTTAAACCGGATAAAACCGGATCGAACCAGTTTAAACCGGATTAAACCAGATTGAACCGGTTTAAACGGATAAAACCGGATAGAACCGGTTTAAACCGGATCAAACCGGATTGAACAGGTTTAAACCGGTTTAAATAGGATAGAACTGGATAGAACCGGTTTAAACTGGTTTAAACAGTATAGAAATGGATAGAACTGGTTTAAACCGTATAAACTCGGTTTCAACCAGTTTAAAGCGGTTTAAACCGGATACAACCAGATTGAACCGGTTTAAACCGGATAAAACTGGATTGAATCAGTTTAAACCCTTTCAAACCGGATAAAAACGAATTGAACCAGTTTAAACCGGTTTAAACCGGATAAAACCGGATTGAACCAGTTCAAACTGGTTTAAAACGGATAAAACCGGATTGAACCGGTTTAAACCAGTTTCAACAGGATAGAACCAGATACAACTGGTTTAAACTGGATAAAACCGGATCGAACCGGCTTAAACCGGTTTAAACCGGATAAAACCAGATTGAACCGGTTTAATACAGTTTCAACCGGATATAACCAGTTTAAACCGGATAAAACTGGATTGAATCAGTTTAAACCCTTTTGAACCGGATAAAAACGAATTGAACCAGTTTAAACCGGTTTAAACCGGATAAAACCGGATTGAACCAGTTTAGAGCGGTTTAAAACGGATAAAACCAGATTGAACCGGTTTAAACCGGATAAAACCGCATTGCACCGGCTTAAACCGGTTTAAACTGGATAAAACCGGACTGAACCGGTTTAATCCGTATAAAATCGGATTGAACTGGTTTAAACCGGTTTACACCAGATAAAACCGGATTGAACCGGTTTAAACCGGTTTAAACCGGATAAAACAGGATTGAACCGGTTTAAAACGGTTTAAACCGGATAAAACCAGATTGAACCGGTTGAAAACGAATAAACCCGGATTGAACTGGTTTAAACCGGATAAAACCGGATCGAACCGGGTTAAACCGGTTTAAACCGGATACAACCGGATCGAACCGGTTTAAACCGGTTTGAGCGGGAAAAAAACAGATCGAACCGGTTTAAACCGGTTTAAAGTGGTTAAAACTGGATCGAACCAGCTTAAACCGGTTTAAACCGGATAAAACCGGAATGAACCACTTTAAACAGGTTTAAACCAGATAGAACCGCAGAGAACCGGTTTCAACCGGTTTCAAACGGATTGAAACGGATAGAACCAGTTTAAACCAGATAAACCCGGATTGAAATGGTTTAAAATGGTTTAAACAGGATAGAACTGGATAGAACCGGTTCAAACCGGTTTAAACAGGATAGAACTGGATAGAATCGGTTTAAACCAGATAATACCGGATTGAACCGGTTTAAACCGGTTTAAACCGGATAAAACCGGATTGAACCGGATTAAACCGGATAAAACCGGAATGAACCGGTTTAAACTGGATAAAACCGGATTGAACCGGCTTAAACCGGTTTAGGCCGGATAAAACCAGATTGAACCGGTTTAAACCGCATAAAACCGGATTGAACCGGCTTAAACTGGTTTAAACCGGATAAAACCTGATTGAACCGGTTTAAACCGGTTTCAACAGGATAGAACCAGATAGAACCGGTTTAAACTGGATAAAACCGGATTGAACTGGCTTAAACCGGTTTAGGCCGGATAAAACCAGATTGAACCGGTTTAAACCGGATAAAACCGGATTGAACTGGCTTAAACCGGTTTAAACTGGATAAAACCGGAATGAACCAGTTTAAGCCGGATAAAAACGTATTGAAACGGTATAAACCGGTTTCAACCGGATAAAACCAGACTGAACCGGTTTAAACTGGATAAAACCGGATTGAACCGGTTTAAACCGGATTCATTTGGATAGAACCGGATAGAACCGGTTTAAACCGTATAAAACCGGATTGAACCGGTTTAAACCAGTTTAAACCGGATAGAACCGGTTTCACCCGGATAAAACCGGATTGATCCGGTTTAAACCGGTTTAAACCGGATAAAACCAAATTGAACCAGTTTAAACGGGATAAAAGCAGATTGAACCGGTTTAAAACGGATAAAACCGGATTGAAACAGTTTAAACCGGTGGAAACCACATAGAAACAGATAGAACCGGTTTGAACCGGATAAAACCGGATCGAACCGGTTTAAACCGGTTAAAACCGGATCGAACCGGCTTAAACCAGATTAAACCGGATAAAACAAGATTGAACCGGTTTAATACACTTTCAACCAGATAGAACAGGATAGAACCAGTTTAAACAGATAAAACCGGATTGAACCGGTTTAAACCGGTTTAAACAAGATAAAATCGGAGTGAACCAGTTTAAACCGGATAAAACCAGATTGAACCGGTTTAAACCGGATAAAACCGGATCGAACCGGCTTAAACCGGTTTAAACCGGATAAAACCGGATCGAACCGGTTTAAACCGGATTAAACCAGATTGAACCGGTTTAAACGGATAAAACCGGATAGAACCGGTATAAACCGGATCAAACCGGATTGAACTGGTTTAAACCAGTTTAAATAGGATAGAACCGGATACAACCGGTTTAAACTGGTTTAAACAGGATAGAAATGGATAGAACCGGTTTAAACCGTGTAAAACTTGATTCAACCAGTTTAAAGCGGTTTAAACCGGATACAACCAGATTGAACCAGTTTAAACCGGATAAAACTGGATTGAATCAGTTTAAACCCTTTTTAACCGGATAAAAATGGATTGAACCAGTTTAAACCGTTTTAAACCGGATAAAATCGGATTGAACCAGTTTAAAGCGGTTTAAAACGGATCAAACCAGATTGAACCGGTTAAAACCGGATAAAACCGGATTGAACCGGCTTAAACCGGTTTCAAGTTAATAAAACCGGACTGAACCGGTTTAAACCGGATAAAACCAGATTGAACCGGTTAAAACAGGATAAAACCGGATTGAACCGGTTTAAACTGGTTTAAACTGGATAAAACCGGAATGAACCACTTTAAACAGGTTTAAACCAGATAGAACCGGATTGAACCGGTTTAAACCGGTTTCAACAGGATAGAACCAGATAGAACCGGTTTAAACTGGATAAAACTGGATTGAACCGTCTTAAACCGTTTTAAACTGGATAAAACCGGATTGAACCGGTTCAAACCGGTTTCAACCGGATAAAACCGGAATGAACCAGTTTAAGCCGGATAAAAACATATTGAACCAGTTTAAACCGGTTTCAACCGGATAAAACCAGACTGAACCGGTTTAAACTGGATAAAATCGGATTGAACCGGTTTAATACGGTTTCAACCGGATAGAACCAGATTAAACCGGATAAAACCGGATTGAAACGGTTTAAACCGGTTTCAACTGGATAGAACCGGATAGAACCGGTTTAAACCGGATAAAACCGGATTGATCCGGTTTACACCAGTTTAAACCGGATAAAACCGGATTGAACTTGATTAAACCGGTTTAAACCGGATAAAACCAAATTGAACCAGCTTAAACCGGATAAAACCAGATTGAACCGGTTTAAAACGGATAAAACCGGATTGTACCAGTTTAAACTAGTTTAAACCAGATAGAAACAGATAGAAATGGTTTGAACCGGATAAAACCGGATCGAACCGGTTTAAACCGGTTTAAACCGGTTAAAACCGGATTGAACCGGTTTAAACCGGTTTAAACAGGATAAAACCGGATTGAACTGGTTTATACCGGTTTAAACCGGATAAAACTGGTTTAAACGGGATAAAACCAAATTGAACCAGTTTAAACCGGATAATACCAGATTGAACCGGTTTAAGCCAGATAAAACCGGATAAAACCGGATTGAAGCTTTTGAAACCGGATAAAACAGTTTTGAACTAGTTTAAACCGGATAAAACCGGATTGAACCGGTTTAAGCCGGATAAAACCGGATTGAACCGGTTTAAACCGGATTCAACTGGATAGAACCGGATAGGACCGGTTCAACCCGGATAAAACCGGATTGATCCGGTTTAAACCGGTTTAAACCGGATAAAACCGGATAGAACTGGATTAAACCGGTTTAAAACGGATAAAACCGGTTTAAACCAGATAAAACCAAATTGAACCAGTTTAAAAGGGATAAAATCAGATTGAACCGTTTTAAACCGGATAAAACCAGAATGAACCGGTTAAAGCCGGATAAAGACATATTGAAATGGTATAAACCGGTTTGAACTGGATAAAACCAGACTGAACCGGTTTAAACTGGATAAAACCGGATTGAACCGGTTTAAACCGGATTCAACTGGATAGAACCGGATAGAACAGGTTTAAACCGGATAAAACCGGATTGAACCGGTTTAAACCAGTTTAAACCACATAGAAACAGATAGAACTGGTTTGAACCGGATAAAACCGGATCGAACCGGTTTAAACCGGTTTAAACCAGTTAAAACCGGATCGAACCGGCTTAAACCGGTTTAAACGGGATAAAACAAGATTGAACCGGTTTAATACAGTTTCAACCAGATAGAACCGGATAGAACCAGTTTAAACCGGTTTAAACAAGATAAAATCGGATTGAACCAGTTTAAACCGGATAAAACCAAATTGAACCGGTTTAAACCGGATAAAACCGGATCGAACCGGTTTAAACCGGATAAAACCGGATCGAACCAGTTTAAACCGGATTAAACCAGATTGAACCGGTTTAAACGGATAAAACTGGATAGAACCAGTTTAAACCGGATCAAACCGGATTGAACAGGTTTAAACCGGTTTAAATAGGATAGAACTGGATAGAACCGGTTTAAACTGGTTTAAACAGTATAGAAATGGATAGAACTGGTTTAAACCGTATAAACTCGGTTTCAACCAGTTTAAAGCGGTTTAAACCGGATACAACCAGATTGAACCGGTTTAAACCGGATAAAACTGGATTGAATCAGTTTAAACCCTTTCAAACCGGATAAAAACGAATTGAACAAGTTTAAACCGGTTTAAACCGGATAAAACCGGATTGAACCAGTTCAAACTGGTTTAAAACGGATAAAACCGGATTGAACCGGTTTAAACCAGTTTCAACAGGATAGAACCAGATAGAACTGGTTTAAACTGGATAAAACCGGATCGAACCGGCTTAAACCGGTTTAAACCGGATAAAACCAGATTGAACCGGTTTAATACAGTTTCAACCGGATATAACCGGTTTAAACCGGATAAAACTGGATTGAATCAGTTTAAACCCTTTTGAACCGGATAAAAACGAATTGAACCAGTTTAAACCGGTTTAAACCGGATAAAACCAGATTGAACCGGTTTAAACCGGATAAAACCGCATTGCACCGGCTTAAACCGGTTTAAACTGGATAAAACCGGACTGAACCGGTTTAATCCGTATAAAATCGGATTGAACTGGTTTAAACCGGTTTACACCAGATAAAACCGGATTGAACCGGTTTAAACCGGTTTAAACCGGATAAAACAGGATTGAACCGGTTTAAAACGGTTTAAACCGGATAAAACCAGATTGAACCGGTTGAAAACGAATAAACCCGGATTGAACTGGTTTAAACCGGATAAAACCGGATCGAACCGGGTTAAACCGGTTTAAACCGGATACAACCGGATCGAACCGGTTTAAACCGGTTTGAGCGGGAAAAAAACAGATCGAACCGGTTTAAACCGGTTTAAAGTGGTTAAAACTGGATCGAACCAGCTTAAACCGGTTTAAACCGGATAAAACCGGAATGAACCACTTTAAACAGGTTTAAACCAGATAGAACCGCAGAGAACCGGTTTCAACCGGTTTCAAACGGATTGAAACGGATAGAACCAGTTTAAACCAGATAAACCCGGATTCAAATGGTTTAAAATGGTTTAAACAGGATAGAACTGGATAGAACCGGTTCAAACCGGTTTAAACAGGATAGAACCGGATAGAATCGGTTTAAACCAGATAATACCGGATTGAACCGGTTTAAACCGGTTTAAACCGGATAAAACCGGATTGAACCGGATTAAACCGGATAAAACCGGATTGAACCGGTTTAAACTGGATAAAACCGGATTGAACCGGCTTAAACCGGTTGAGGCCGGATAAAACCAGATTGAACCGGTTTAAACCGCATAAAACCGGATTGAAACGGCTTAAACTGGTTTAAACCGGATAAAACCTGATTGAACCGGTTTAAACCGGTTTCAACAGGATAGAACCAGATAGAACCGGTTTAAACTGGATAAAACCGGATTGAACTGGCTTAAACCGGTTTAGGCCTGATAAAACCAGATTGAACCGGTTTAAACCGGATAAAATCGGATTGAACTGGCTTAAACCGGTTTAAACTGGATAAAACCTGATTGAAACGGTATAAGCCGGATAAAAACGTATTGAAACGGTATAAACCGGTTTCAACCGGATAAAACCAGACTGAACCGGTTTAAACTGGATAAAACCGGATTGAACCGGTTTAAACCGGATTCATTTGGATAGAACCGGATAGAACCGGTTTAAACCGTATAAAACCGGATTGAACCGGTTTAAACCAGTTTAAACCGGATAGAACCGGTTTCACCCGGATAAAACCGGATTGATCCGGTTTAAACCGGTTTAAACCGGATAAAACCGGATTGAACTGGATTAAACCGGTTTAAAACGGATAAAACCGGTTTAAACCGGATAAAACCAAATTGAACCAGTTTAAAAGGGATAAAAGCAGATTGAACCGGTTTAAAACGGATAAAACCGGATTGAAACACTTTAAACCGGTGGAAACCACATAGAAACAGATAGAACCGGTTTGAACCGGATAAAACCGGATCGAACCGGCTTAAACCAGTTTAAACCGGATAAAACAAGATTGAACCGGTTTAATACACTTTCAACCAGATAGAACTGGATAGAACCAGTTTAAACAGATAAAACCGGATTGAAGCGGTTTAAACTGGTTTAAACAAGATAAAATCGGAGTGAACCAGTTTAAACCGGATAAAACCGGATCGAACCGGTTTAAACCGGATTAAACCAGATTGAACCGGTTTAAACGGATAAAACCGGATAGAACCGGTATAAACCGGATCAAACCGGATTGAACTGGTTTAAACCAGTTTAAATAGGATAGAACCGGATACAACCGGTTTAAACTGGTTTAAACAGGATAGAAATGGATAGAACCGGTTTAAACCGTGTAAAACTGGATTCAACCAGTTTAAAGCGGTTTAAACCGGATACAACCAGATTGAACCGGTTTAAACCGGATAAAACTGGATTGAATCAGTTTAAACCCTTTTAAACCGGATAAAAACGGATTGAACCAGTTTAAACCGTTTTAAACCGGATAAATTCGGATTGAACCAGTTTAAAGCGGTTTAAAACGGATAAAACCAGATTGAACCGGTTAAAACCGGATAAAACCGGATTGAACCGGCTTAAACCGGTTTAAAGTGGATAAAACCGGACTGAACCGGTTTAAACCGGATAAAACCAGATTGAACCGGTTAAAACAGGATAAAACCGGATTGAACCGGTTTAAACTGGTTTAAACCGGATAAAACCGGAATGAACCACTTTAAACAGGTTTAAACCAGATAGAACCGGATTGAACCGGTTTAAACCGGTTTCAACAGGATAGAACCAGATAGAACCGGTTTAAACTGGATAAAACTGGATTGAACCGTCTTAAACCGTTTTAAACTGGATAAAACCGGATTGAACCGGTTCAAACCGGTTTAAACCGGATAAAACCGGAATGAACCAGTTTAAGCCGGATAAAAACATATTGAACCAGTTTAAACCGGTTTCAACCGGATAAAACCAGACTGAACCGGTTTAAACTGAATAAAACCGGATTGAACCGGTTTAATACGGTTTCAACCGGATAGAACCAGATTAAACCGGATAAAACCGGATTGAAACGGTTTAAACCGGTTTCAACTGGATAGAACCGGATAGAACCGGTTTAAACCGGATAAAACCGGATTGAACTGGTTTAAATCAGTTTAAATTGGATAGAACCGGTTTAACCCGGAAAAAACCGGATTGATCCGGTTTACACCGGTTTAAACCGGATAAAACCGGATTGAACTTGATTAAACCGGTTGAAACCGGATAAAACCAAATTGAACCAGCTTAAACCGGATAAAACCAGATTGAACCGGTTTAAAACGGATAAAACCGGATTGTACCAGTTTAAACTGGTTTAAACCAGATAGAAACAGATAGAAACGGTTTGAACCGGATAAAACCGGATCGAACCGGTTTAAACCGGTTAAAACCGGATTGAACCGGTTTAAACCGGATAAAACCAGATTGAACCGGTTTAAACCGGATAAAACCGGATCAAACCGGCTTAAACCGGTTTAAACCGGATAAAACCGGATCGAACCGCTTTAAACCGGATTAAACCAGATTGAACCGGTTTAAATGGATAAAACCGGATAGAACCGGTTTAAACCGGATCAAACCGGATTGGACTTGTTTAAACTGGTTTAAACAGGATAGAAATGGATAGAACCAGTTTAAACCGGATAAAACCGGATTCAACCAGTTTAAAGCGGTTTAAACCGGATACAACCAGATTGAACCGGTTTAAATCGGATAAAACTGGATTGAACCAGTTTAAACCCTTTTAGCCCGGATAAAAACCGATTGAACCAGTTTAAACCGGTTTAAACCGGATAAAACCGGATTAAACCAGTTTAAAGCGGTTTAAAACGGATAAAACCAGATTGAACCGGTTTAAACCGGATTGAACTGGCTTAAACCGGTTTAAACTGGATAAAACCGGACTGAACCAGTTTAAACCGTATAAAACCGGATTGAACCGGTTTAAACCGGTTCAAACCGGATAAAACCGGATTGAACCGGTTTAAACCGGTTTCAACCGGATAAAATCGGATTGAACCGGTTTAAAACGGTTTAAACCGGATAAAACCAGATTGAACCCGTTTAAAACGGATAAACCCGGATTGAACTGGTTTAAACAGGATAAAACCGGAGTAAACCGCTTTAAACCAAATAAAACCAGATTGAACTGGTTTTAACCGGATAAAACCGGATCGAACCGGCTTAAACCGGTTTAAACTGGATACACCCGGATCGAACCGGTTTAAACCGGTTTGAACTGCATAAAACCAGATAGAACCGGTTTAAACCGGGTTAAACTGGATAAGACTGGATAGAGCCGGTTTAAACCGAATAAAACCGGACTGAACCGGTTTAAACCAGTTTAAAATGGATAAAACCGGATTGAACCGTTTTAACCCGGATAAAACCGTATAGAACCGGTTTAAACTGGATATAACCGGATTGGACCGGTTTAAACCAGTTTAAAACGGATAAAAACGGATTGTACCTGTTTAAACTGGTTTAAAACGGATGAAATTGGATTGAACCGGTATAAACCAGTTTAAACCGGATAAAACCGGATTGAACCAGTTCAAACCAGTTTAAACTGGATAATACCGGATAGAACCAGTTTAAACTGGATAAAACCGGATTAATCCGGTTTAAACCGGTTTAAAACGGATAAAACCCCCTTGTTAGACTTTATCTAAGGAAATATGCAAATGAGGGACAAAGCTATAATCATAAAAATGTTCATTGCAAAATTATTCATAATCGCAAAAAAAAGCAACAATAAGTTTATGACAAATTAAATCATTATGCATCCACTGAGAGGACTATTACCCAGTCATTGAAAATTATGAAAAGCATTAGTCAGGTTACAAATGTTTATGATATTATAAGATGCAAATGTACATTATGATTGTAATCATGTTAGAATATTTATGCATTTGGACAAAGACTAGTGGGAAATAAACAAAAGTAAAAATGAATTAGGCTACTGGTCTCAGAGGTCATTAGTTTTTCCCTATTTTCCCAAACTTTGAATTTATTAATTTTATATTGCCTGATCTGCAGCATAATGAAGTTTGACATCAGTCGGTGCAAAGTTCCAGGATGACCCTGCCCCCTCTAAGACTGGACAATGTATTCAAAATGCTTAATGGTACACTCATACGATGGAATGCTATGCGGACAGTTTTCTAATGTTTTAGAAAAGTATATAATGGCAGGGAAAAATATTGGTGGCATATGGCTACATATATTACCCCAATTGTGTTTAGGTAGAAAGATGATCAATAGGCAGATATGACTGTTAGAATTTATACCAAAATTATTACCCCCGGTTGGTACAATTACAAATGAGTTTCAATTTCTTCTGTGCACTTTTCTGTAATTTCTAGACCTTCTCCAATGAATATATTTTATATTGTAATTATAAACTATAAAGGTTACTTTTAAACATAAAAAGCTGCATCTCTAGAGATCTATGTGACTAATATTAAATAAAAACCATGGGAGGCCATTGTTTTGGACTAAGTTCCTGCACTAGGTCCCAAAAGAACAGAGTGAAAACCAAAAAGGAGCCAGCTTGCCAAGCTCCAGTCACGGGCTGCGGTCTGGCCTTCCGAGAAGCAGGGAGAGAGACAACAGCCAATTTTGCTGAACAGGCCAGTTTAAATCTTCAACAGGTATAATAATGAAGTCTCCTCTGCTTTAATCCTTACACAAAAGAGATAGCCTGAAGTTACCTGAAGTCACTTAGAAATGACCAATCCATGTTTTGTTCTTTGTTTCTGCTCTCTTCAGCCTTTTCTGTCTATAAAGCCAACCCCCTCAGCTCAGCTCATTGGAACACTTATTCTATTTTATGGAATGACATCTTGCCTGATCCTAGAATCTCAATAAAGCCAATTGAGATCTTTAACTAAATTTGTCGTAATTTTGTCCTTTGACAGTCTTCACGGGCTTTGTCTTGTCTAGTCTTTTTGGTGGTGTTTAAAAAAGGCTGTGAGAATGAGATGGAAATCAAATCCAACAATCCCATTAGCTTTGGGATAGGAATCTTCCACAGCAGCATATCACTTTGCCCTTATAGGGCTTTTTGGGGACTCCTCCCCTCTTCCTTCCTTACAGATTGTGGATTATGTTCGTGCATCCATCCCCCTCCCCACCACACACCACACACCACAGAGGAATCCTACTCCACCACACATACCCAGTTGCAAGAATGGGCCTAACTGGTTTAGCTAATTCTAGTCAATAACATAGGAGGGGGATCTGCTGAAGGGCTTCAGGAAATGGCTTTTTTCTCAGAGAGTTACAAAGAGTCCTCTTCTCCTTTAGGGGTCATTATGTGTGCATTAAACTCCAGGGACTGCTGAATCCAGCTTCTTGATGGGACAGTCTGTGACAGCTGAGAGCTGGAAATAATCTGGAAATTTGATTTGCCTCTGAAACAATCAGTGCAGGCCCATTTTATCACCAAAACACTCAGCATAGGAGAGAATTCGTTTCTTATTCTTAAGCTACTCTGAGTCAGGGTGCAGTGGGATTCATCCTTAATGGCACAGCTCTGTTCTCAAGTTGTTGATGGTCCTGTGCTCATCGGATGGTTGAGATAGTGCAAAGTGGCTGCCACTCTGAATGACAATAGGGCCCTGCAAAAGCCTAGGGCAGAGCTGACTCACACCAGAACAGGTCAGCTGTTAGTTCTGCTCGGTGCTCCAAGTGCCCACTTACCTACAAAACTAGGATAGCATTTGTTGCAGATATCTTGAGGCACTTGTCACCAAGAATCCCAGAAATCTGTTCCAACATCTAGAATCTCCTGGAGTCTCTGAAATACAAGACTGTTACCAGGTGGCAGTTCCAGGTACTTTGTCTACCCACCAAAGAAAAATCTTTCACAGGACCATTGAAAGGAAAGGAAAAGAAGGACAGAGAAATTGAACATAATAGGGCTTTATTACAAGCAAAGGTACACACAGAAATAGTGCTTGGACATCTCTGCACAAGAGAAATGCACGCACCCCCGGAATCTTAGGAGGAGGATTTGTGTGTTGTTCTGGGAGGGGAGTATTTCCATATCTTAACTAAGGGGAGGAATATTTGGCCATTGGGGGGGAATCTAAAGTAACTAAGGCCTAATAGGCCAATGAGAGGTTGCATCAGCCTCTTGTCATGTGTCCCTGAGTTACTGAAGTTTCTGGTCTCCCTCTCAACTTTGATCCAGTCTGAATATTTCTGAGCAGCCTCCCTGGGGCACGTCCCCACTCTGTCCTGCTCAAGACCACTCCAAAGGAAGAGCTGTCTGAGTACAGTGCTCAGCATGGCTCATGGCACTCCTAGATCCAATCCCATATGATGGGTTAAATTAAGTTTGGCCTAAAGGTTTCTTCAGACATAGTGAGCTGTAACTTAACTTGATAGGCAAACAGACTGCAACCACTCTTTCAACAATATCTGAATCTCAGCCAATCACAGTCAGCCAAGTGTTCAAACCTTGTTCAAACGAGGCAAATGCTCAGCTGTTCCCAATCCAGCTGTTTCTGAACCTCACTTTCATTTTCTGTAAATTGCTTTTCTTTTTCTGTCTATAATAGCTGACCATGCAGCAGCCCTGGAGTTGCTCTGATATTCTGGTTCTGATAGCTGCCTGATTCATGAATTGTTTTTTGCTCAGTTAAATTCTGTTCAGTTTAACTTATCTAAAGTTTTTCTTTTTAACAGATGGGATCTGAAGTAGAGCTTCCAGCAACCTCCAGCATCTGGGGATTGTGGGTAAGTTCTCTCTTGGATTCTAAAGCTCCACAGATTTGTGTTGTGAGCCATCCAAGTTTTGTCTGAGAAAATGTTTATCTGGACTGGGTTAAAAAGTCACAACAGAAACTGGACTGGGCCCAGGATTTGAATGGATCCAGTAGCAAACTGGATTGGATTCAGTTAGAGGCCTCAGATGTCTGGCAATAAAGAGTGATTACTGCAAGGGGTACAAACTCTGGCTTTCAGAAACTCACAGCGATCTTGTGCTCTATCTTCTTTTAAGAAAGTAGTATAAGGGACTCATTTTCAGAAAAGACTTACCTGAGGGTGTTTTAACTGATTCAGGTCCAGCTCAAAAGTTGTTTGACTGGTCCAGCCCATTCCTGGAGGGTCTCTGAACAGACAGAGTTCTCCTTGTGATGGTAATTAGTTACTAGCCCCCATTGCTTTCTTCATTGCCTGGTATTTCTCCCTTCACAGGGCTTAAGCAGGCCTTTTTCATGGGCTTGTCCTGAGTCCCCAGACAAAGGAATTCCTTGCAAGGAGGTAATAAATTTTAGCTGTCATTCAGGAAGGTTGTGCACCGGGTAGTACTCAGCCAATGAGGAAGTGGGGGAAGGGACTTGCATACTAGGGAATAAATTACTTGCTACAGGCTTTTTCCGTGTGCCTGCCCTTTGGACACTCAAAACTTATAAGGCCATAATTAAAGTCTCGCTTTGCTGAACCTCATGTCTCTGTGTCCATCCTTTGGTGTTGGACAGGTGAGGGCATTTCTCACACTCTTCGTTTCTTTTTCTTGCTCACTTAGATAGGGAGAAAAATTTTGACTAAGTTGATCAAGGAGATCTCAGAGTCAACACCCAGATTTAACATAAAAATGGGATCCTTAATTTCTGAAGAACTGAGTAATCCACTTTTCATCTACACCTGCCCTTATGTGCGTAAGCATTAGGCCCCAGAAGCTGCAAATGCCTACAAATATGGCAAAATCTTACTAAAGATTATTTAAAACTATGGTGAGGCATTCCAAATGAACAACAGTGCACTTGAAAATGAGGCTTCTGAACTGGACTTATCCAAGGATGGCTACTGATGTGTAGACTTTCTAAAAAGATCTCAAAAAAGTATTGCCGCTTTTAAAAGGCTCTTTACAAAAGGCAAATAAGATGCTTAGCAAACTAAATGATAAGAAAAATGGAATCTTCTGACCTTGAGGCTTGGCTGCTATCTCGCCCTGAAGGCGAAAAGAAAGTTGGGTGAAGGCCCGTGGGTAAAGTGTGCTGCTGCTTTTCAGAGCCTTCCGTGCTGAGTCCAGGCATAGAGAAGGCTTTCTTTGCCCTTTCATTCATCCATCCTTAACTCGGCAATTTTAGCTAAGAAACAGAAGCTAAGTTAAAAAGACTGCCTGTTGAACTAAATCAGCCTCCAAAAAACACCTTTCTGTCATTTACCTGGCTATTTTGAAACAGTGTTGAAAAAGAAATTTCCATCTATAGGGGAAATTCCCATTTTTAGGGTGTCTGCTTCCCTGAACCAGGAAGAGGGAGAACCGAGTCACTGAAACTCTACTGTGGAAAAGGCATTGGTTTAGATTTACGTTACAAGTCCTTGTTTAAGGAGCTTTTCGGCCATCTTGTCTTGCTGGGTGTTCACTTACACCCTCCTTCCCTTTTTTGGGCAAACGTGATTTATGATGGCATTTAGGCCTGAAGTCTCAGCTCTGTGCTTTTCATATGTAAATTTTCTCCCTTGTTTTACCTAAGCCATTCCTTTGGAAATGAAAATGTAGGGCAAAAATTTTAGATGGTCATTAAAAATGGGATAAGTAAAGCAGACAGTGATGGGGTTAGAACAAAGACTAAATCTGCCAAAGGTTAGATAGGACAGAGGGACCACTGCTGGTCCCCCCAACATTGCAGGCCCCCACGCCAGTCTGCTCTATTTACCCCGGTTTGGAGAAATTTAAAAAGTCAGAAGGCAAAAATTATAATGAGGAAACTAGTGAACAATCACTTAGGGTGAAATTAGACAAGGTAAATCAATAAAGAGGGTCCCTTGACTTAACACCTTGTTATGGGATAAAAGTTTATAGATGAACTTGTCACAGTTTCAAAATTCTTTTTCAGTAACTTTAAAACTTGAAGTTATGCTAAATTAAGTAATAGACACTCGTTAAATGTCTGAGTCATTTCTAAGTAAGTTAAAATACTGAAATATTAATTGCTAAGCATAGGATTAGTGTATATATTTCAACATCTTGTTTTTACACGGTATAGCAAACCTAAATATATTTAAATCTGTTAATAAACATGGAAAAATTCTCTTATACTTAAACATGTTTCTAAAAATTATGAAATGGTTCTCATCTACAAAATGCTGATATAAAATTGTTCAAGTGAGTTCTGGTCAAGATGGTGGAACAGACAGTCCCCAGCGTCACTCTCTCCCACAAATCAACCAATTTACAACTATAAAAATGTAACATCAGCCAAGCTGGGGCTGTTAGAGCTCAGGGGAAGAGGAGGAGAGACCTACGGAGTTCACGAAGGGGGAGAAACCACAATGAGAGAAAGAAAAAGCTGCTCGGAGCATTTTGGGCTGTGGCTGCTTTAAGGATGGAACTGCTGAGCACATGAAGGAGGAGCCAGCAGGAGCCAGCAGAAGCTGCAGCTGTGCCCTTCGGATGGAGTTGCTTGGAGGTGGCAGGGGAGAAGAGGGCCTTGGTGGCCCCCAGGATAGCAAGACCACTAATAGGGTTCCTGTGGACCCACGCAGGAGCAAGGACCCAGAACAGTTGAAAAAGGGGAGCCATTCAGAGGCCGGTGAGTCATTGCAAGGGACCACAGCAGGGCCCATCCCATGGGAAGTGTTTCAAGTATGGGCGGTGGGGGAGACAGGCCCACTGGGAGAACACTGGGACACAGCAAGGACAGCCAATCCTTGCCGCCATCAGCACAGGACCACTCAGAGGGGACTGGTCAGGAATGCAGAATTACATGGGGTGTAGTTTGATGAAAAAACTCAGGCCCAGATCAGAGTTTCTACACAACCCAGGTGCACTGGGTCTCTGGAGAGCCGGAAGTACCTATAAGGTCAACCATTAAACACTGAGCTGCACAAAAAGCCTTCCCTAGGGAAACAGCAGCAAAGCAGGAATTTAGCTCAACCACACAGTTCAAGTACTGGTTCCCACAGGAAGTTCCCCCTTTTTAGAAGTAAGCAAAGGACAAAAAATTAGTTCCAGCACTGGCCCACCACCAGTGCCTCCAGACCCTCCAGGGAACCTGAGGCTTGGAGCCAGGGACTGGAACCCACTCCCATATCCAGGCACACAGCCAGCATCTTGGACAGCCCTGCCCAGAGGCCCGGGGCATGAAGCCAGGGACCAGAACCCTGCCCACAACCAGGCACACCACCAGCACCTAGGAGCATGCCAAAAACATCACCTCCATGTGGATGGCCCATCACAGCCACCACAGTAACCACAGATGCCACAAAAGTGGCTGGATGTCACAACCACCACGCAGATGGTCTGCCAGTCACTGGAGTGCAGTGACACAAAGAGAGTCACCAGCAGAGACCAAAGAAAAGAAGAGGACGTCTCTCTCCACAAAGCCCATTCCAGAGTGACAGAAGAAGCATCTGCTCTATGATAATATTGGGGGACCTGATCAAACCTCTCCGCATTGGACAGATCATCTAGGCAACAAATCAAGAGTAACCATTACTCTTTCAGAAGGAGAGAAGAAATCAAGGGTAATTAGATGGGGGAGGGGGGAGGGAGAGGGGTACAGGGAGAGAATGGACAAGGAGCATAAAGAATATGTACAATTTGTAACAATATACATACTAGTAATATTGATTTGATCAACATATGTCAACATTGAATCCCAAAAATATGTATAATCAATTATGATTCAATAATAAAAAAGGAAATTACAAAAAGAGAAACAAATATTTTCTTTTCTCTTTCTTTTCTTTTCTTTTTTCTTTTTCTTTTTCTTTTTGGCAGCTGAGCAGTACAGGCACTACAGTGACCCGAACCCATGGCCTTTGTGTTATAAGGCTGTGCTCTAACCAACTGAGCTAATGGGCCAGCCCCCAAGAGAACCAAATATAAATTCTGTATTTAAAAGTACAATAACTGAAATTAAAAATTCACTAAAGGAGTTCAACAGTCAATTTAAGCTGATGTAAAGAGAATCAGCAAACTTGAAAAAAAGCTAGTTGAGATTATCCAGTCTGGTAAAATAACGAATAAATAAAGAAGAAAATAAAAAGATGAACAGAAATTTTAAAAAGATGGAGAATAAACAGAGCTTCAAAGATCTGTGGGACACCATCAAATATACCAATATAGGCACGATGGGAAAGAAGAAAAGAGGAGAAAGAAGGAGCAGAAAGAATATTTGAAAAAATAGTGGCTGAACAAATTCACAAATCTGATGACCTAATATTAATCTAGATATTGAAAAAGCTCAACAAACTCCAAGTAGGATAAACTCAGTAAGATTTACACCTGTGGGCCGGCCAGTCAGCTCACTTGTTTAGAGCATGGTGCTGATAACACCAAGGTCAAGGGTTCAGAGCCCTATACTAGCCAGCTGCCAAAACAACAACAACAAAAAAAACATTCAAACTTAGAAACATTAAAGTCAAAGTGTTGAAAGACAAAAGAAAAGGAGACTCTTGAAAGCAGTAAGGGAAAAGTGATTCATCATTTGCAATAGATCTTCACAAGATTAACAATGGATTGCTCATCAGAAGCCATGGAGTCCAGAAGGCAGTGGAATGACATATTCAAAACGCTGAGTTTAAATGACTGTCAACAAATACTTCTCTACCCAGCAGAACTATTCTTCAAAAACAAAGGAGAAATTAAGACATTCCTAGGAAAACAAAAAATAAGTGAATTCATTACTAGCAGACCTACTCTATAAAAAACACCAAAGGGATTCCTTCAGGCTGAAATGAAAGGGCACGAGTAATTCAAATTCAAAGGAAGGAAGGTAGGGAGGTAGGAGGGAGGGATGGGTGGAGAAGGGAAGGAAGGAAGGATGGATTACTAAAGGTAATTCAAATCCACGTGAAAAAATAGAGAGTACTGGTGAAGGTAACTACATAGGTAAATACAAAAGGCAGCACAAATGCATTTTTCTTGTAAATATTTCCCCCTTCTATATGTTTTAAAAGACAACCTGCACAGTTGGAAAAAGTATTTGCAATTCATTTTTCTGATAAGTATCTACTATCTAAAACACATAAAGACTCTTGCAATGCTACAAGAAGACAAATAATCCAACTGAAAAATGGGCAAAGGATTTGAATAGAAATATCTCTAAAAAAGATATACAAGTGGACAATAGGCACCTGGAAAAAATGCTCAATATCATCAGTCATCAAGGAAATGCAAGCCAGAACCACCACTTCACACCCACTAGGATGACTACAAACAAGCAAACAAAAAAAGTGAAGTAAGAGCTGGTGAGGATGTGGATAAACTGAAACTTTCACACATTGCTAGTGGGAATGTAAAATGGTGCAGCCACTTGAAAAGCAGTTTTACAGTCACTCAAAAGTTAAACATAGGGCTGGTGGCCAGATAGCTCACTTGGGAGAGCGTGGTGCTTGCTGATAACACCAAGGTCAAGGGTTCAGATCCCCTTACAGGCCAGCTCCCCCCCCCCAAAAAAAATGTTAAACATAGAGTTACCATATGACCCAGCAATTCAACTCCTAGTACAGAATCAAAAGAAATGAAAACATATGTCCACACTTGCATACAAATATTCATAGAAGCATAATTCATAATAGCTAAAATGTGGAAATAACCCAACTGTTCTTCAACTGATGAATGGGTAAATAAAATGTGACATATCCATACGAGGAAATATTATTTGACAATAAAAAGAAATGAAGTACAAATCTCTTCAACAAGTGATGTTGGAAAAACTGAATATTCACATGCAAAAAATAAAATTGGACCCTTACCTTACCTCTTATACAAAGATTAATTAAAAATGGATTAAAGACCTAAACACAAGACCTGAAACTACAGAACTCCTTGAAGAAAACAGGGGAAAAGCTTCAAGACATTGACTTTGGCAATGGATTTTTTTTGGATACAACACCAAAAGCACAGGCAACAAAAGCAAAAATAGACAAATGGGACTACATCGAACTTAAAAAAATTCTGAACAGCAAAGGAAACAATCAACAGAATGAAAAGGCAACTTACAGACTGGGAGAAAATATTTGCAAACATATATCTGATATATTGTTAATATCCAAAATGTATAAAGAACTACAATAGTAACAACAACAACAATAAAACAAACGAGCTGATTAAAAAATGGGCAAAAGACTTCAGCAGACGTTTCTCCAAAGAAGACACACAAATGGCCAATGAGCACAAGAAAAAAAGCTCAGCATCCCTGATCATCAGGGAAATGCAAATCAAAACTATAATGAGATATCATCTCACAACTGTTAGGATGGCTAATACCAAACTGTTGAAAGACAACAAGTGTTGGTGAGGATGTGGAGAAATTGGAACCCTTGTGCATTGCTGCTAGGAATGTACAATGGTGTAGCCAGTATAGAAAGCAGTATGGAGATTCTTCAAAAAATTAAAAATAGAACTACCATATGATTCAGAAACCCCACTACTGGGTATATATTTAAAAGAATTGAAAAATAGAATCTTAAAGAAATATTAGCACACCCATGTTCATTGCAGCATATTCATAACACCCGAGATGTAGAAACAACGTGTGTCTATTAATGGGTGAATGGATAGAAAAAAATGTGGTATATACATGCAATGGAATATTATTCAGCCTTAAAAAAGAAGGAAATCCTTTCATGTGTCCCTGAGGACATTGTGCTAAGTGAAATAAGCCAGTCACAAAAAGTTTAATACTGCATGATTCCACTTATGTGAGGTATCAAAAGTAGTCACATACTTAGAAACAAAGTGAAAGGACCAGCCCATGGCTCACTCGGGAGAGCGTGGTGCTGACAACACCAAGTCAAGGGATAAGATCCCCTTACCGGTCATCTTTAAAAGAAAAAAAGAAAAGAAAGAAACAAAGTGGACTGGTGGTTGCCAGGGCCTGGGAGAATGATAAGGGGGTGTTGTTCAATGAGCGTAGAGTTTTTGTCTTTGTTTTGCAGGATGAAAAAGGATCTGTTGTGCAATCATCTAAATATAGATAACACTTAAAAATAGTTAAGAAGATAAATTTGATGCTATATATTTTTTACCACAATTGAAAATAATAATAAAAGGAATGAAGTATTGCTACTACAACATGAACAAAACTTGAAAACATTAGGCTAAGTGAAAAAAGCCAGACCCCCCTCCGAAAAAAAGACTACATATTATACGATTTTGTTTGAGTAAATGTCCAGAATAAAAAAATCTGCACAGACAGAAAGTACATGAGTGTTCGCACAGGGCTGGGGCACTGAACGGAAGTGGGAAGGGATTGCTAACGAGGGTGGGTTTTCTCTCTGGAGTTATGCAAGTGCCCTGAAATGTACTGTGGTAAAGACTGCTCAAGTCTGTATGCACAGACTCAACCAAAAACCATTGAATTTTATACTTTAAGTGGGTGAATTGTATGATATGTGAGTTACATCTCAATAAAGCTGTTATAAAAAAGAGAGAATTTGAGTGGCTGTACTAGTATCAGTCAAAACAATATTTAAGAAAAAAATTGTTACTGGAGACAAAGGACATTTTACAATGATAAAGGTTTTAGTGTTAATGTAACAGAATGGCATAATAATTATAACACATGCACACTAACAACAGAGCCCCCAAATACACATAGCTACACTGACAGAAATGAAGAGATAAATCAGCTGCTCAACAATAACAGTCTGAGACTCCCATACTTTGATTTCAATAATGAATAGGACAATTATAGTCTTCCAGGTGCACATGAAACATTTTCCAGGACAGACCATATGTCATGACATAAAACAAGCCTCAGTAAAATTGAAAAGGATTTCAATTATACAAAGTATATGGCCCAACTACAATGGAATGAAATTAGAAATTGGTAACAGAAGAATATTTGGAAAATTCACAAACATGTGGAAATAAAATGACATACTCTTAAATAGGCAATAAGTACAAGAACAAATCAAAAGGGATACCAGAAAATACTTTTAAATGAATGAAAACAAAAACACCACATACCAAAGTTTATGGGATGCAGCAAAAGCAGTGCTCAGAATAAGAAAAGTTATAGCTATAAATGCCTGCATTAAAAAAGAAAGATCTCTAACATCAACGTCATGGGTTCAAATCCCCGTACCAGTGACCAAAAACCTAAATAAAATAAAATAAAAAAGAAAGATCTCAAATCAATAATCTAACTTTACACCTTAAAGAGCTAGAAAAAAAGAAGAGCAAACAAAACCCAAAGCAAGGCAAAAACAGGAAATAATAAAGTAATAAAAAAGGCTAGAATGAAAATAAATGAACTAGAGAATAGAAAAACTTGTAACAAAAAAAATCAACAAAATAATAGCAAACAAAATTCGGCAGTTTTTTTTTTTTTTTTAACAGAATTATACACTATTACCAAGGGGTGTTTATTCCAAAATGCAAGGGTTCAAAATATGAAAATCAATGTAATGCACCATATTAATACGACAAGGGAAAAAATTCAAATGACCATCTCAACAGATGCAGAAAAACCATTTGACAAAATTTAACATCCTTTCATGATTAAAAAAAAATACACTTAACAAATAGAAATAAGAGGGAATGTCCTCAAGCTCATTAAGGACACATGTATTAGTCCGTTTTGTGTTGCAATAACAGAAATACCTGAGACTGGGTAATTTATAAAGAACAGAGGTTTATTTGGCTTCCGATTCTGGGACAGCTGCATCTGGCGTGGTCCTCAGGCTGCTGCTACTCATGGTGGAAAGTGGCAGCAGCCGGTGGGTACAAGCAGATCACATGGAGAGGAAGCAAGAGAGAGAGAGAAGGTGCCAGGGTCCTTTTAAGCAATGAGCTCTCATGGGAACTAACAGAGCGAGAACTCACTCACTTCTCCTCCTCCCCCAGGGAGAGCACTAATCCATTCATGAGGGATCCGCCCCAGGACTCAGTTTCCAACACTGCCACACTGGAGACCAAATTTCCACATGAGTTTTGGCGGGGACAACACGTCCAAACTCTATCAACACCTATGAAGTACACATAGCTAACATCATATTTGATGAAAGACTGAGTGCTTTCCCCCAAAGATCAGAAACAAGACAAGAATGTCCACTCTTCCCATTTCTATTCAAAACTGTGCTGGAGGTTCTAGCCAAGATAACTAGGCAAGTGAAAGAAATAAAAGGCATCTACATTGGAAAGGAAGAAGCAACTCTATCTCTGTCTACAGATAACACGATCTTGTGTATGGAAAATCCTAAAGAATTCACTAAAAAGCTATTAGAGTCAAAATATAAGTTCAGCAAAATTGCAGGATGTAAGATAATATACAAAAATCAATTGAATTTCTATACACTAGAATTGAGTAATTGAAAATTGAATTAAGAAAACAATTCCATTCACAATAAAATTAAAAAGAATAAAATACTTAGGAACAAATTTAACAAAAAATGCAAAACTCATACACTGATTACTACAAAATATTGTTGAAAGCCATCCATGTGCAAGTCGTAGAACATGGAATATTAAGACAGCAATCCTCTTCAAATTGATCTGCAGACTCAGCACAAGTCCTCTTAAAATCCCAGCCAGTCACAAAAGGCCACACAGTGTATAACTCCAATTACATGAAATGTCCAGCATAGGCAAATCCATAGAGAAAAAAGGTAGATTAGTGGTTGCCAGGTGCTGGGGGGAGGGGGTCAGGGGGAGTTGCTGGTGGGAATAGAGTTCCCTCTTGGGGTGATGAAAATGTTCTAAAATTGGTGTTCATGGTTGCACAACTCTGTGAACACACTGAAAAACACTGCACTGTAAACTTTAAAGGGGTGAATTCATAGTATGTAAATTATACTTCAAAAAAATCTGTTGTACAAAAGAATGACATGTGAAAACTTTTCAATTCAATATTAGCTGCTAACTACCAAAGAGAGAATGGAATAAACATTATTGAAAATCCACTGTATGTTGTTAACTTGGTCTATGCAGAGAGAGATAATAATAGATGATGGATGGAAGGACAGATGGATGGATGGATAGAAGGTAGGTAGGTAGGTAGGTAGGTAGATTCTCATTTACTGCTTACATCAGTTCAATTCTGTATGCATTATTAGCTCTATTCTATAAGGAAGAAGTTAAATCTCAAAGAAATAAGGAAGTTGACCAAGGTAACAGCTAGTAAGAGGTGAGGCAGCATTCTTAACCAGTCTCCTTGATTCTGATACACATGCTTCCCCTACCACATATTTTTATATCTAACATGTTAATAAATTTCTTCTCTTGATCCAGTATGTCTTAAGGCTCATATTGCCCTCTCCACCACATACCATCTGCTCAAAAGAAATTTCCTAACCCCAGTTTGTTAACAAAATATGAAAGAAGCACAGGAAAGTATCGACTTCATGCAGATCACACAAGGATAATTGGTTCCCAGTATTTGTCACACCCCATAATGTTTGAAATCTTGGCATATAGATCTATGACAGTGGAGATAGTTTTATTTTGCAAAAGAACAAAAACAAAGTATTTAAATGGTTATATTCTTCCTAGATTTCAAAGCACTCTTTCATTTATCTTTTTTTTATTATTATACAATCTCATGAGATTGTTAAAATATTGTTATGATTTGACAGTAAAAAAAAAAATGTTTAAGGAATTGGCATGCTTTAGTTACTTTAATTACCAAAGGGCACACAGGTTGTAAGTGAAGAATCAGAACTCATGTCCACGTTGGGCAAATTTTTATTTTCTCCAATAAACAGACATAAATATGCCTTGAGGGAAGCAGGAATCTGAAGCTACAAGTTGAGAGTCAGGCCCAGAGACGTGGTTACCAGCGAGACATGCACTCAGTGGGTGCTGTTTCTCTGAGGGATGTACTTTACAAGTGCATAACAAGATATATTGCATTTAGGTGCAATGCACAGAGTACACAAACTCTCCCAGTCCCTCCCACTTCATGATGATAATGAATGGGAATGACGTTGCTCTAGTCTATGGGTAACCTTGAAGCCTAATTCTTTTTTTTTTTTTTTTTTTGTACCTGGCCAGTATGGGGATCCCAACCCATGACCTTGGGGTTATAAGGCTGAGCTCTAATCAATTGAGCTAACCAGCTGGCCCAAAGCCTGCCTAATTTTTTAACAGATTAATCACCTGCAGGCTTCTCTGCTTCAGCCATTGTTAGTTACTAAGCACTTTCAAGTACCACCCAGACATGGCTTTTCCTTCCAGCCAAAACAGGGACCAGATTTGCTCTTCTTCCTGAAATAGCTAAAATAAGGTAAATCATATAAAACAATGATTTTCAAGACTTTGGACATCGGGCAATGAAGAACAAAGAATCTTGAGAATTGGGAAAAAAATAAGGTGAGTCCTATGATTGCCCCAGGTCACTGCCAAAAGAGAGTTCCCAAGCTGTTGCTCAGAGTCAGGGGACACAGACAGCCTCCCTGAGCTGAGGACCAGAGGAAGGAGTGTGGAGTCAGGCAGCTAATCAAGCTAGTCAGCCAGCCAGAAGTCAGGCAGAGCGAGCAGTCAGAGCAGCTAGGGTTTTCCAGGCAGAGTACCAGAGAGCAGACTGCTGCACAGACAGAGAACTCTGGTATCTGCAGAGGAATCCCCTTGATCTGCAGCTGAGATATGTTCATGTGACAGGAAATGACTCGATGCCAGGTAAAGAACCTTAAAAGCAAGACATGAAAGATCAAACTTTTCCTAAGCAACTTAACCAAGTCCAAGCACACAGCTCAAAATATTTCAGATATAAATGGGAATACAAAAATATCTAGCACCCAACAAAGTAAAATTCACAATGTCTGGCATTAAAGAATTATGAGGCATGCAATGAAGTAGGGAAAAAATCAATAGAAACTGATCCAGAAATGACACAGTTCATAGAATTAGTAGCCAAAGATATTAAAACAGTTATTATAACCATAATCCTTATGTTCAGAAGCTAGAGGCCAAAGCAAACACCTTAAGTGGAGACTTGGAAGGGGTGTGTGTGTGTGTGTGTGTTTGTGTGTGACACAGAGAGAGAGAGAGAGAGAAGAAAACTGAACTTCTGGAGATGAGAAATAAAATGACTAAAAATGAGAAATATACTGGATGAAATTAATGGCAGATTAGACATCATGGAAGAAAAGATTAGTGAACTTGAAGACATGGCTATAGAAACTATTCAAAATGGAACACAGGGAAAAGACTGAAAACAAACAAACAACATCATTGAGCTGTAGGACAACGCCAAGCCATCTAATATATGTATACCCGGAGTCCCCAAAAGAGAAGAGAAAGTGGGGAGACTGAAAAACTAATTGAAGAAATAATGGACAAAAATTTTCTAAATTTGATAAGATAATAAACTCACACATCCAAGATGGACAATGAACTTAAAGCACAAGGAACATGAAGAAAAACTATAATCAAATCACTTAGAACTAGTGACAAAGAACACACACAAACATACATGTACCTGAAAAACACCCACATAATGAAAGGCCTTCAACAACTGCCAGGGATTGTTCACGATAATCTAATTAATTGTGTTGAAACGTCAGAGAATTTAATAACTGAAAAAACTTTAGTAGCCTGCAAACTGCTAATTTAGTGGATCTGTATTTTTAACAGATTAGATAATCCCTGTCTAAAATAAATCCTGTAAAGGAAAACCTTCTCTTTTATTTGCCAGGGCATGAAAAATTAGAGCAGTGTTTTTCAAATTTTAGTTTATACGGAGACCTACTATAATACATTTTGACTCGATGTTGTCAAGAATGAGGCCTAGGAAGTATTTCAGTAATTTTTTTTTTTTTTGTCTTTGTCTTTTTCGTGACCAGCACTCAGCCAGTGAGTGCACCGGCCATTCCTATATAGGATCAGAACCCGCGGCGGGAGCGTCGCCGCGCTCCCAGCGCCGCACTCTCCCGAGTGCGCCACGGGCTCGGCCCTTCAGTATTTTTTTTTTTTTGAGAGAGCATTTATTGATCAAAATTAGAGAACCTCTACATTGAGGAGTATTTACAAGCAGAGGTTGTAAGGTGCCCACATGTATAGCTATGCAGTATATCAACTATTCTAATTGACACAGTAGCCAGAATGGAAGACCCTTAAACATTGCAGCCAGGCTTATAATATTGTATTTGCAGCCTTAGCTGGTGGATGAATGAAAAAACAAATGAATGAATGAATAAAAATTTGAACTGTATGTATACATCCTGAGATACATGCCCAGTTTCCAGTACATGGGACCTTGGAGTAAATTCACCCGGCTAGGGGCAGGGTTGAGCAGGAAGGGACAAACTGCAGTCTGGAAGATACAGAGATTCTCTTCCCATCTCCCAGATTCTTGGGATCCTTCAAAAGCTCAGGTCTGGGGAGTTGACTCTTCTCCCCTCTTTCCAAGGCTGAGGTAAAGCTGAGGGTAGGGAAAAAACAGGGATCGACAAGCTTCTGAGGAATCTGGCTCCAGGCCAAAAACCTCTGTGTGATTTTTGAGGCCCAGCCTCAGGCATTTACAGAGGCCTTTTACCTGCAAGCCTCTCAGGGGCGCTGCCCTCCCAAGCCAGCCTGGGGTGCTACTGGGCATGGTAGCCTCTGAAGGAAGACGAGCAAGACAGCAGGTCCCTCAGGGCCGTGCCATCTGCACCTTTGCATTCTTAGCCCTGGTGGCTTCGTCCCTAGGTCTCTGTTTGAGGCCTTGGACAGAGGCCTTCTTCAGGTGCCTCAGGACAGGAAGCCTTGAAAACACCTTTCCCCACTTCACCTCAGTACCCAGGACTTTTCCACTCCCCAAGGAATGACATGAAAGCACCTGTCTCCTCACCCCCACCGCCACCCCAAGGTCCCTAATTCTTTGGGATTCTTTTGTTTGAGGTGCCCCCTACACCTGTGCTGATCCACCTGACGTTCTTCCTGCGTGCTGTGCCATGGGAAAAATGGAACGGGGCAGCCGCACTTTCTCCAGTTTTAGGCTCTTGCTTATATTATTGCGGCGAGTGATTAAACGCTTAACTCTTTCATCTTTGGCTTGTTGCCTTAATTGGCTACTCCAACACCTGGCAGCCTAGCTCTCTATTCCAGCTCATCTGAGCTCCTGATAGTTCCCAAGAGCTAAATAATAATGCAGTTAACCCTTCAACAGCATGAGTTTGAACTCCACAGGTCCACTTACACGCAGAGTTTTCCCAATAAACATACGTACAGTTCTGTAAATGTATTTTCTCTTCCTTATGATTTTCTTAATAACATTTTCTTCTCCGTAGCTTACTTTATTGTAACAATGCAGTTTATAATATATATAACACAGAAAATATTTGTTAATCGACAATTTATTTTATTGGTAAGGCTTCCAGTCAACAGTACAGAATCAGTAGTTAAGTTTTGGGCGAGTCAAAAGTCATACACAAATTTTCGACTGTGCAGGGGGTTGGCACCCCTAACCCCATGTTGTTCAGGAGTAAACTGTACTGACATTGCAGGGAAATTGAAAAGTGTAAGCCCCATATTCTGTAATTCAGCCTTGGCTAATATCTGTAGCAGAAGCCTGAGGAAATAAGGCTTCATTAGTAATTTCACACTGTGAAGTTTGGGGCTAATAAGACTCTCAGGCCCAAAGGTTTCCTACTTGTACACCAGAAGGTAACATGTGTTTTAATAAATCTCTCTTGTATTTGTGAATTTGCTTATTTAAAAAGTCTTATAAGTGTCTAAAATTAAATCAAGTTTACATATGTATTTATTATTTTTTCCTTTAATACACTGCTGAATTTGGTTTGCTGATATTCTGTTCATAACGTTCACCTCTCTATTAAGAGACTATTGGACTGTAGTTTCCTTTTTCTTTATTTTAGGATAATTTAAACAATATGGGAATTGGCTGGTGCCCTACCGTCCCCACCCTTCTCGACGGCCTGCCTGCCTGCCAGATTTGGGGTATGACTACCCAGCCCCACATGGGCATAAACCAATTTCTTGCAATGAATCTGTTAATGTAGATCTCCCACCGGTCCTGTCTGTCTGGCAGACCCCGATCAACATACTTGTTCTCTTTTAACATTTGTTCCTCGCCCTGCATTTCTCAAGGCTGCTTTGTTTTCCTAGCCTGTCGAGATGAATGCTGAATTCAGATATTCCAAAATGGGCCGGGGAATGAGAACGTTCTGCAGCTACAGAGGAAGACAGACAGACAGACAGACAGACAGACAGACAGACAGACCAAGGCATGCTGCGCTTGGGCTCGAGGGCAGGCGGGGTGCACTCGCTTGCTGCGCTTGGCCCTGAGGGGAGCCACTTGGCCAGCGGCGGAGGCCGTGCTCCAGTGCTCCATGCTCCGTTTTCTGTGCTCCACGCTCCGGGCTCCGGGCTCCGTGCTTCTTTGTGCTCCGTGCTCCAGTCTCCGTGCTCCCGGCTCCAGGCTCCGGGCTCTGTGCTCCGGGTTCAGTACTCCGTGTTCCGGGCTCCATGCTCCATGTTCCGGGCTCCACGCTCCACGCTCGGGGCTCTATGCTCCATGCTCCCAGCTCCGTGCTTTGGTCTCCAGGCTCCGTGCTCCATGGTCCGGGCTCTGGGCTCAGGGCTCCGTGTTCCTGGCTCCAGACTCTGGGCTCCAGGCTCCAGACTCTGCGCTCCGTGCTCTGCGCTCCAGGCTCCGGGCTCTGGGCTCCAGTCTCTGTGTTCCTGGCTCCAGACACCGGGCTCTGGGCTCTGGGCTCTGGACTCCATGCTCCATGCTCCAGGCTCGGTGATTTGGGCTCCGGGCTCTGGGCTCCATGCTCCAGGTTCAGTGCTCTGGGCTCCAGGCTCCGGGCTCCAGGCTCCATGTTCCTGGCTCCGGACTCTGCGCTCTGTGCTCCGGGCTCCAGACTCTGGGATCCGGGATCCGTGTTCCTGGATCCAGACTCTGTGCTCCATGCTCTGTGCTTCGGGCTCCTGGCTCCGGGCTCTGTGCTCCTAGCTCCATGCTCTGTACTCCCGGCTCTGAGCTCTGTGCTTCGTGCTCTGAGCACCAGGCTCCATGCTCCAGGCTCCAGGCTCCAGGCTCTGTGCTCCTGGCTCCAGACTCCAGGCTCCGGGCTCCGGGCTCTGGGCTCCGGGCTCTGTGTTACTGGCTCCGGACTCTGGGCTCCGTGCTCCTGGCTCCAAACTCCAGGCTCCGGGCTCTGTGCTCCAGGTTCAGTGCTCAATACTCCGTGCTCTGTGCTCCAGGCTCCGGACTCCATGCTCCACGCTCTGGGCTCCATGCTCCATGCTCCCAGCTCTGCACTTCGTGCTCCGGTCTCCGGGCTCCGTGCTCTGTGCTCCATGCTCCTGGCTCTGGGCTCCAGGCTCTGTGCTCTGTGCTACGTGCTCCAGGTTCTGTGCTTTGAGCTCCACGCTCCATGCTCCATGCTCCAGGCTCCATACTCCGGGCTCCATGCTCCAGGCTCTGGGCTCCGGGCTCCGGACTCTGGGCTCCATGCTCCACATTCCTGGCTCCAGGATCTGTGCTCCGTGCTCCAGGCTCCATGCTTTGTGCTTCTTCGTGCTCTGTGCTCTGAGCTCGGAGCTCCATGCTCCATGCTCCAGGCACTGTGCTCTGTGTTCCGCACTCCGGGCTCTGGGCTCGGGCTCCATGTTCCTGGCTCTGGACTCCAGGCTCCGGGCTCTGCTCCGGGTTCAGTGCTCCATGCTCTGGGCTCCGTGCTCCGGGTCTGGGCTATTGGCTTTGTGCTCCATGCTCCAGGCATCTTTGCTGCATGCTCTGGGCTCCAGACTCTTTGCTCCCAGATCAGGGCTCCAGACTCTGTGCTCTGCACTCTGGGCTCCATGCTCCATGCTCCCAGCTCGGGGCTTCATGCTCCGTTCTCCGGGCTCTGTGCTCCAGGCTCTGGGCTTGGTGCTCCAGGTTCAGTGCTTCATGCTCCTGGCTCTGGGCTCCATGCTCCCAGCTCCATGCTCTGTGCTGCACACTCCAGGCTATGTGCTTCTGGCTCCGGTCTCCTGTCTCTGTGCTCCATTCTCCTGGCTGCTTGCACCGTGCTCCAGGCTCCAGGCTTTGTGCTCCAGGCTCCGTGCTCCACACTCCAGGCTCCAGACTCTGTGCTCCCGGCTCTGGGCTCCATGCTGCATGCTACATGCTCCAGGCTCTATGCTCCCAGCTTCATGCTCTGTGCTCCGGGCTCTGGGCTCTGTGATCCGGACTCCGGGCTCTGTGATCCATGCTCCGTGCTAAATGCTGCATGCTGCGTGCTCCATGATCCAGACTCCGGGCTCCAGGCTCCAGGCTCCGGGCTCTGTACTCCGGGCTCCACACTTGTGCTCCAGGCTCCATGCTCTGTGCTCCAGGCTCTGGGCTCTGTGCTCCCGGCTCCAGGCTCTGGGCTCTGGGCTCCATGCTCCATGCTCTGTGCTGCATGCTCTGTGCTCCAGAATCCATACTCCGGGCTCCGGGCTCTGTGCTCCGGGCTCAGTGCTCCATGCTGCATGCTCCGTGCTCCAGGCTCCAGGCTCAGAACTCCATGCTCTGTGCTCTGTGCTCCGAGTTCCGGGGTCCAAGCTGCATGCTCCATGCTCTGGGCTGCGTGCTCTGGGCTCCTTTCACCGTACTCCAGGCTACGGGCACAATGTTCCTGGCTCGGGACTCCATGCTCCATGTTCCAAGCTCCGTGCTCCGGTCTCCAGGCTCCGTGTTTCTGGCTCCGTGCTCCCCACTTTGCATTCCATTCTCCTGGCTATGTGCACCATGACCCCGGCTCTGGGATCTGGGCTCCCAGCTCCGTGCTCTGTGCTCTGGCCTCCAGATTACGTGCTTCCGGCTCAGGTCGCCTGGTTTCACTGGTTTAAACTGGATTAAATGGATAAAATCGGACTGTACTGGTGTAAACTGGTTTAAACCGGATAAAACTGGACTGAACCGGTTTAGACCGGTTTAAACCAGATAAAACCGGACTGAACCAGTTTAAACCGGTTTAAACCGGATAAAACTGGACTGAACCGGTTTAAACCGGTTTAAACCGGATAAAACCAGATTGAACCGGTTTAATACAGTTTCAACCGGATATAACCGGTTTAAACCGGATAAAACTGGATTGAATCAGTTTAAACCCTTTTGAACCGGATAAAAACGAATTGAACCAGTTTAAACCGGTTTAAACCGGATAAAACCGGATTGAACCAGTTTAAAGTGGTTTAAAACGGATAAAACCAGATTGAACCGGTTTAAACCGGATAAAACCGCATTGCACCGGCTTAAACCGGTTTAAACTGGATAAAACGGGACTGAACCGGTTTAATCCGTATAAAATCGGATTGAACTGGTTTAAACCGGTTTACACCAGATAAAACCGGATTGAACTGGCTTAAACCGGTTTAAACCGGATAAAACAGGATTGAACCAGTTTAAAACGGTTTAAACCGGATAAAACCAGATTGAACCGGTTGAAAACGAATAAACCCGGATTGAACTGGTTTAAACCGGATAAAACCGGTTCGAACCGGGTTAAACCGGTTTAAACCGGATACAACCGGATCGAACCGGTTTAAACCGGTTTGAGCGGGAAAAAAACAGATCGAACCGGTTTAAACCGGTTTAAAGTGGTTAAAACTGGATCGAACCAGCTTAAACCGGTTTAAACCGGATAAAACCGGAATGAACCACTTTAAAAAGGTTTAAACCAGATAGAACCGCATAGAACCGGTTTCAACCGGTTTCAAACGGATTGAAACGGATAGAACCAGTTTAAACCAGATAAACCCGGATTGAAATGGTTTAAAATGGTTTAAACAGGATAGAACTGGATAGAACCGGTTCAAACCGGTTTAAACAGGATAGAACCGGATAGAATCGGTTTAAACCAGATAATACCGGATTGAACCGGTTTAAACCGGTTTAAACCGGATAAAACCGGATTGAACCGGATTAAACCGGATAAAACCGGATTGAACCGGTTTAAACTGGATAAAACCGGATTGAACCGGCTTAAACCGGTTTAGGCCGGATAAAACCAGATTGAACCGGTTTAAACCGCATAAAACCGGATTGAACCGGCATAAACTGGTTTAAACCGGATAAAACCTGATTGAACCGGTTTAAACCGGTTTCAACAGGATAGAACCAGATAGAACCGGTTTAAACTGGATAAAACCGGATTGAACTGGCTTAAACCGGTTTAGGCCGGATAAAACCAGATTGAACCGGTTTAAACCGGATAAAACCGGATTGAACTGGCTTAAACCGGTTTAAACTGGATAAAACCGGAATGAACCAGTTTAAGCCGGATAAAAACGTATTGAAACGGTATAAACCGGTTTCAACCGGATAAAACCAGACTGAACCGGTTTAAACTGGATAAAACCGGATTGAACCGGTTTAAACCGGATTCATTTGGATAGAACCGGATAGAACCGGTTTAAACCATATAAAACCGGATTGAACCGGTTTAAACCAGTTTAAACCGGATAGAACCGGTTTCACCCGGATAAAACCGGATTGATCCGGTTTAAACCGGTTTAAACCGGATAAAACCGGATTGAACTGGATTAAACCGGTTTAAAACGGATAAAACAGGTTTAAACCGGATAAAACCAAATTGAACCAGTTTAAACGGGATAAAAGCAGATTGAACCGGTTTAAAACGGATAAAACCGGATTGAAACAGTTTAAACCGGTGTAAACCACATAGAAACAGATAGAACCGGTTTGAACCGGATAAAACCGGATCGAACCGGTTTAAACCGGTTTAAACAGGTTAAAACCGGATCGAACCGGCTTAAACCAGTTTAAACCGGATAAAACAAGATTGAACCGGTTTAATACACTTTCAACCAGATAGAACTGGATAGAACCAGTTTAAACAGATAAAACCGGATTGAACCGGTTTAAACCGGTTTAAACAAGATAAAATCGGAGTGAACCAGTTTAAACCGGATAAAACCAGATTGAACCGGTTTAAACCGGATAAAACCGGATCGAACCGGCTTAAACCGGTTTAAACCGGATAAAACCGGATCGAACCGGTTTAAACCAGATTAAACCAGATTGAACCAGATAGAACCGGTATAAACCGGATAAAAGCAGATTGAACCGGTTTAAGCCGGTTTAAACCGGAGAAAACCGGATGGAACCGGCTTAAACCGGTTTAAACCGGAGAAAACCGGATTGAACCGGTTGAAACCGGTTTAAACCGGATATAAACGGATTGAAGCAGTTTAAACCGGTTTAAAACTGATAAAACCGGAATGAACCGGCCTAAACCTGTTTAAACCGGATAGGACCGGTTTAAACCGGATAAAACCGATTGAACCGGTTTAAACCGGTTTAAACCGGATAAAATCGGATTGAACCGGTTTTAACCGGAGAAAACCGGATTGAACTGGTTTGTACCGTTTTAAACCGGATAAAACCAGTTTAAACGGGATAAAACCAAATTGAACCAGTTTAAACAGGATAATACCAGATTGAACCGGTTTAAGCCGGATAAAACCGGATAAAACCGGATTGAAGCGGTTTAAACCGGATAGAACCGGTTTAAACCGGATAAAACCGGATTGAATCAGTTTAAACCGGTTTAAACCAGATAAAACTGGGTTGAATCGGTTTAAACCGGATGAAATCGGATTGAACAGGTTTAAACCGGTTTAAACCGTATAGAACCGGGTAAAACCGGTTGAAACCGGATAAAACCGGATTGATCCGGTTTAAACCGGTTTAAACAGGATAAAACCGTATTGAACTGGTTTATACCGGTTTAAACCATATAAAACTGGTTTAAACGGGATAAAACCAAATTGAACCAGTTTAAACCGGATAATACCAGATTGAACCGGTTTAAGCCAGATAAAACCGGATTGAAGCTTTTTAAACCGGATAAAACAGTTTTGAACTAGTTTAAACCGGATAAAACCAGATTGAACCGGTTTAAGCCGGATAAAACCGGATTGAACCGGTTTAAACCAGATTCAACTGGATAGAACCGGATAGGACCGGTTCAACCCGGATAAAACCGGATTGATCCGGTTTAAACCGGTTGAAACCGGATAAAACCGGATAGAACTGGATTAAACCGGTTTAAAACGGATAAAACCGGTTTAAACCGGATAAAACCAAATTGAACCAGTTTAAAAGGGATAAAATCAGATTGAACCGGTTTAAACCGGATAAAACCAGAATGAACCGGTTAAAGCCGGATAAAGACATATTGAAACGGTATAAACCGGTTTCAACTGGATAAAACCAGACTGAACCGGTTTAAACTGGATAAAACCGGATTGAACCGGTTTAAACCGGATTCAACTGGATAGAACCGGATAGAACAGGTTTAAACCGGATAAAACCGGATTGAACCGGTTTAAACCAGTTTAAACCACATAGAAACAGATAGAACTGGTTTGAACCGGATAAAACCTGATCGAACCGGTTTAAACCGGTTTAAACCAGTTAAAACCGGATTGAACCGGCTTAAACCGGTTTAAACCGGATAAAACAAGATTGAACCGGTTTAATACAGTTTCAACCAAATAGAACCGGATAGAACCAGTTTAAACCGAAAAAACCGGATTGAACCAGTTTAAACCGGTTTAAACAAGATAAAATCGGATTGAACCAGTTTAAACCGGATAAAACCAAATTGAACCGGTTTAAACCGGATAAAACCGGATCGAACCGGTTTAAACCGGATAAAACCGGATCGAACCAGTTTAAACCGGATTAAACCAGATTGAACCGGTTTAAACGGATAAAACCGGATAGAACCGGTTTAAACCGGATCAAACCGGATTGAACAGGTTTAAACCGGTTTAAATAGGATAGAACTGGATAGAACCGGTTTAAACTGGTTTAAACAGTATAGAAATGGATAGAACTGGTTTAAACCGTATAAACTCGGTTTCAACCAGTTTAAAGCGGTTTAAACCGGATACAACCAGATTGAACCGGTTTAAACCGGATAAAACTGGATTGAATTAGTTTAAACCCTTTTAAACCGGATAAAAACGAATTGAACCAGTTTAAACCGGTTTAAACCGGATAAAACCGGATTGAACCAGTTCAAACTGGTTTAAACTGGATAAAACCGGATCGAACCGGCTTAAACCGGTTTAAACCGGATAAAACCAGATTGAACCGGTTTAATACAGTTTCAACCGGATATAACCGGTTTAAACCGGATAAAACTGGATTGAATCAGTTTAAACCCTTTTGAACTGGATAAAAACGAATTGAACCAGTTTAAACCGGTTTCAACCGGATAAAACCGGATTGAACCAGTTTAAAGCGGTTTAAAACGGATAAAACCAGATTGAACCGGTTTAAACCGGATAAAACCGCATTGCACCGGCTTAAACCGGTTTAAACTGGATAAAACCGGACTGAACCGGTTTAATCCGTATAAAATCGGATTGAACTGGTTTAAACCGGTTTACACCAGATAAAACCGGATTGAACCGGTTTAAACCGGTTTAAACCGGATAAAACAGGATTGAACCGGTTTAAAACGGTTTAAACCGGATAAAACCAGATTGAACCGGTTGAAAACGAATAAACCCGGATTGAACTGGTTTAAACCGGATAAAACCGGATCGAACCGGGTTAAACCGGTTTAAACCGGATACAACCGGATCGAACCGGTTTAAACCGGTTTGAGCGGGAAAAAAACAGATCGAACCGGTTTAAACCGGTTTAAAGTGGTTAAAACTGGATCGAACCAGCTTAAACCGGTTTAAACCGGATAAAACCGGAATGAACCACTTTAAACAGGTTTAAACCAGATAGAACCGCATAGAACCGGTTTCAACCGGTTTCAAACGGATTGAAACGGATAGAACCAGTTTAAACCAGATAAACCCGGATTGAAATGGTTTAAAATGGTTTAAACAGGATAGAACTGGATAGAACCGGTTCAAACCGGTTTAAACAGGATAGAACCGGATAGAATCGGTTTAAACCAGATAATACCGGATTGAACCGGTTTAAACCGGTTTAAACCGGATAAAACCGGATTGAACCGGATTAAACCGGATAAAACCGGATTGAACCGGCTTAAACCGGTTTAGGCCGGATAAAACCAGATTGAACCGGTTTAAACCGCATAAAACCGGATTGAACCGGCTTAAACTGGTTTAAACCGGATAAAACCTGATTGAACCGGTTTAAACTGGTTTCAACAGGATAGAACCAGATAGAACCGGTTTAAACTGGATAAAACCGGATTGAACTGGCTTAAACCGGTTTAGGCCGGATAAAACCAGATTGAACCGGTTTAAACCGGATAAAACCGGATTGAACTGGCTTAAACCGGTTTAAACTGGATAAAACCGGAATGAACCAGTTTAAGCCGGATAAAAACGTATTGAAACAGTATAAACCGGTTTCAACCGGATAAAACCAGACTGAACCGGTTTAAACTGGATAAAACCGGATTGAACCGGTTTAAACCGGATTCATTTGGATAGAACCGGATAGATCCGGTTTAAACCTTATAAAACCGGATTGAACCGGTTTAAACCAGTTTAAACCGGATAGAACCGGTTTCACCCGGATAAAACCGGATTGATCCGGTTTAAACCGGTTTAAACCGGATAAAACCGGATTGAACTGGATTAAACCGGTTTAAAACGGATAAAACCGGTTTAAACCGGATAAAACCAAATTGAACCAGTTTAAACGGGATAAAAGCAGATTGAACCGGTTTAAAACGGATAAAACCGTCTTGAAACAGTTTAAACCGGTGTAAACCACATAGAAACAGATAGAACCGGTTTGAACTGGATAAAACCGGATCGAACCGGTTTAAACCGGTTTAAACCGGTTAAAACCGGATCGAACCGGCTTAAACCAGTTTAAACCGGATAAAACAAGATTGAACCGGTTTAATACACTTTCAACCAGATAGAACTGGATAGAACCAGTTTAAACAGATAAAACCGGATTGAACCGGTTTAAACCGGTTTAAACAAGATAAAATCGGAGTGAACCAGTTTAAACCGGATAAAACCAGATTGAACCGGTTTAAACCGGATAAAACCGGATCGAACCGGCTTAAACCGGTTTAAACCGGATAAAACCAGATCGAACCGGTTTAAACGGATAAAACCGGATAGAACCGGTATAAACCAGATCAAACCGGATTGAACTGGTTTAAACCAGTTTAAATAGGATAGAACCGGATACAACCGGTTTAAACTGGTTTAAACAGTATAGAAATGGATAGAACCGGTTTAAACCGTGTAAAACTGGATTCAACCAGTTTAAAGCGGTTTAAACCGGATACAACCAGATTGAACCAGTTTAAACCGGATAAAACTGGATTGAATCAGTTTAAACCCTTTTTAACCGGATAAAAATGGATTGAACCAGTTTAAACCGTTTTAAACCGGATAAAATCGGATTGAACCAGTTTAAAGCGGTTTAAAACGGATAAAACCAGATTGAACCGGTTAAAACCGGATAAAACCGGATTGAACCGGCTTAAACCGGTTTAACGTGGATAAAACCGGACTGAACCGGTTTAAACCGGATAAAACCAGATTGAACCGGTTAAAACAGGATAAAACCGGATTGAACCGGTTTAAACTGGTTTAAACTGGATAAAACCGGAATGAACCACTTTAAACAGGTTTAAACCAGATAGAACCGGATTGAACCGGTTTAAACCGGTTTCAACAGGATAGAACCAGATAGAACCGGTTTAAACTGGATAAAACTGGACTGAACCGTCTTAAACCGTTTTAAACTGGATAAAACCGGATTGAACCGGTTCAAACCGGTTTAAACCGGATAAAACCGGAATGAACCAGTTTAAGCCGGATAAAAACATATTGAACCAGTTTAAACCGGTTTCAACCGGATAAAACCAGACTGAACCGGTTTAAACTGGATAAAACCGGATTGAACCGGTTTAATACGGTTTCAACCGGATAGAACCAGATTAAACCGGATAAAACCGGATTGAAACGGTTTAAACCGGTTTCAACTGGATAGAACCGGATAGAACCGGTTTAAACCGGATAAAACCGGATTGAACCGGTTTAAATCAGTTTAAATCGGATAGAACCGGTTTAACCCGGAAAAAACCGGATTGATCCGGTTTACACCAGTTTAAACCGGATAAAACCGGATTGAACTTGATTAAACCGGTTTAAACCGGATAAAACCAAATTGAACCAGCTTAAACCGGATAAAACCAGATTGAACCGGTTTAAAACGGATAAAACCGGATTGTACCAGTTTAAACTGGTTTAAACCAGATAGAAACAGATAGAAACGGTTTGAACCGGATAAAACCGGATCGAACCGGTTTAAACCGGTTCAAACCGGATTGAACCGGTTTAAACCGGTTAAAACCGGATTGAACCGGTTTAAACCGGATAAAACCAGATTGAACCGGTTTAAACCGGATAAAACCGGATCAAACCGGCTTAAACCGGTTTAAACTGGATAAAACCGGATCGAACCGGTTTAAACCGGATTAAACCAGATTGAACCGGTTTAAATGGATAAAACCGGATAGAAACGGTTTAAACCGGATCAAACCGGATTGGACTTGTTTAAACGGGTTTAAACAGGATAGAAATGGATAGAACCAGTTTAAACCGGATAAAACCGGATTCAACCAGTTTAAAGCGGTTTAAACCGGATACAACCAGATTGAACCGGTTTAAATCGGATAAAACTGGATTGAACCAGTTTAAACCGGTTTAAAACTGATAAAACCGGAATGAACCGGCCTAAACCTGTTTAAACCGGATAGGACCGGTTTAAACCGGATAAAACCAATTGAACCGGTTTAAACCGGTTTAAACCGGATAAAATCGGATTGAACCGGTTTTAACCGGAGAAAACCGGATTGAACTGGTTTATACCGTTTTAAACCGGATAAAACCAGTTTAAACGGGATAAAACCAAATTGAACCAGTTTAAACAGGATAATACCAGATTGAACCGGTTTAAGCCGGATAAAACCGGATTGAATCAGTTTAAACCGGTTTAAACCGGATAAAACTGGGTTGAATCGGTTTAAACCGGATGAAATCGGATTGAACAGGTTTAAACCAGTTTATACCGTATAGAACCAGGTAAAACCGGTTGAAACCGGATAAAACCGGATTGATCCGGTTTAAACCGGTTTAAACAGGATAAAACCGGATTGAACTGGTTTATACCGGTTTAAACCGGATAAAACTGGTTTAAACGGGATAAAACCAAATTGAACCAGTTTAAACCGGATAATACCAGATTGAACCGGTTTAAGCCAGATAAAACCGGATAAAACCGGATTGAAGCTTTTTAAACCGGATAAAACAGTTTTGAACTAGTTTAAACCGGATAAAACCGGATTGAACCGGTTTAAGCCGAATAAAACCGGATTGAACCGGTTTAAACCGGATTCAACTGGATAGAACCGGATAGGACCGGTTCAACACGGATAAAACCGGATTGATCCGGTTTAAACCGGTTTAAACCCGATAAAACCGGATAGAACTGGATTAAACCGGTTTAAAACGGATAAAACCGGTTTAAACCGGATAAAACCAAATTGAACCAGTTTAAAAGGGATAAAATCAGATTGAACCGGTTTAAACCGGATAAAACCAGAATGAACCGGTTAAAGCCGGATAAAGACATATTGAAACGGTATAAACCGGTTTCAACTGGATAAAACCAGACTGAACCGGTTTAAACTGGATAAAACCGGATTGAACCGGTTTAAACCGGATTCAACTGGATAGAACCGGATAGAACAGGTTTAAACCGGATAAAACCGGATTGAACCGGTTTAAACCAGTTTAAACCACATAGAAACAGATAGAACTGGTTTGAACCGGATAAAACCAGATCGAACCGGTTTAAACCGGTTTAAACCAGTTAAAACCGGATCGAACCGGCTTAAACCGGTTTAAACCGGATAAAACAAGATTGAACCGGTTTAATACAGTTTCAACCAGATAGAACCGGATAGAACCAGTTTAAACCGAAAAAACCGGATTGAACCAGTTTAAACCGGTTTAAACAAGATAAAATCGGATTGAACCAGTTTAAACCGGATAAAACCAAATTGAACTGGTTTAAACCGGATTAAACCGGATCGAACCGGTTTAAACCGGATAAAACCGGATTGAACCAGTTTAAACCGGATTAAACCAGATTGAACCGGTTTAAACGGATAAAACCGGATAGAACCGGATTAAACTGGATCAAACCGGATTGAACAGGTTTAAACCGGTTTGAATAGGATAGAACTGGATAGAACCGGTTTAAACTGGTTTAAACAGTATAGAAATGGATAGAACTGGTTTAAACCGTATAAACTCGGTTTCAACCAGTTTAAAGCGGTTTAAACCGGATACAACCAGATTGAACCGGTTTAAACCGGATAAAACTGGATTGAATCAGTTTAAACCCTTTTAAACCGGATAAAAACGAATTGAACCAGTTTAAACCGGTTTAAACCGGATAAAACCGGATTGAACCAGTTCAAACTGGTTTAAAACGGATAAAACAGGATTGAACCGGTTTAATACAGTTTCAACCGGATATAACCGGTTTAAACCGGATAAAACTGGATTGAATCAGTTTAAACCCTTTTGAACCGGATAAAAACGAATTGAACCAGTTTAAAGCGTTTTAAACCGGATAAAACCGGATTGAACCAGTTTAAAGCGGTTTAAAACGGATAAAACCAGATTGAACCGGTTTAAACCGGATAAAACCGCATTGCACCGGCTTAAACCGGTTTAAACTGGATAAAACCGGACTGAACCGGTTTAATCCGTATAAAATCGGATTGAACTGGTTTAAACCGGTTTACACCAGATAAAACCGGATTGAACCGGTTTAAACCGGTTTAAACCGGATAAAACAGGATTGAACCGGTTTAAAACGGGTTAAACCGGATAAAACCAGATTGAACCGTTTGAAAACGAATAAACCCGGATTGAACTGGTTTAAACCGGATAAAACCGGATCGAACCGGGTTAAACCGGTTTAAACCGGATACAACCGGATCGAACCGGTTTAAACTGGTTTGAGCGGGAAAAAAACAAATCGAACCGGTTTAAACTGGTTTAAAGTGGTTAAAACTGGATCGAACCAGCTTAAACCGGTTTAAACCGGATAAAACCGGAATGAACCACTTTAAACAGGTTTAAACCAGATAGAACCGCATAGAACCGGTTTCAACCGGTTTCAAACGGATTGAAACGGATAGAACCAGTTTAAACCAGATAAACCCGGATTGAAATGGTTTAAAATGGTTTAAACAGGATAGAACTGGATAGAACCGGTTCAAACCGGTTTAAACAGGATAGAACCGGATAGAATCGGTTTAAACCAGATAATACCGGATTGAACCGGTTTAAACCGGTTTAAACCGCATAAAACCGGATTGAGCCGGATTAAACCGGATAAAACCGGATTGAACCGGTTTAAACTGGATAAAACCGGATTGAACCGGCTTAAACCGGTTTAGGCCGGATAAAACCAGATTGAACCGGTTTAAACCGCATAAAACCGGATTGAACCGGCTTAAACTGGTTTAAACCGGATAAAACCTGATTGAACCGGTTTAAACCGGTTTCAACAGGATAGAACCAGATAGAACTGGTTTAAACTGGATAAAACCGGATTCAACTGGCTTAAACCGGTTTAGGCCGGATAAAACCAGATTGAACCGGTTTAAACCGGATAAAATCGGATTGAACTGGCTTAAACCGGTTTAAACTGGATAAAACCGGAATGAACCAGTTTAAGCCGGATAAAAACGTATTGAAACGGTATAAACCGGTTTCAACCGGATAAAACCAGACTGAACCGGTTTAAACTGGATAAAACCGGATTGAACCGGTTTAAACCGGATTCATTTGGATAGAACCGGATAGAACCGGTTTAAACCGTATAAAACCGGATTGAACCGGTTTAAACCAGTTTAAACCGGATAGAACCGGTTTCACCCGGATAAAACCGGATTGATCCGGTTTAAACCGGTTTAAACCGGATAAAACCGGATTGAACTGGATTAAACCGGTTTAAAACGGATAAAACCGGTTTAAACCGGATAAAACCAAATTGAACCAGTTTAAAAGGGATAAAAGCAGATTGAACCGGTTTAAAACGGATAAAACCGGATTGAAACAGTTTAAACCGGTGGAAACCACATAGAAACAGATAGAACCGGTTTGAACCGGATAAAACCGGATCGAACCGGTTTAAACCGGTTTAAACCGGTTAAAACCGGATCGAACCGGCTTAAACCAGTTTAAACCGGATAAAACAAGATTGAACCGGTTTAATACACTTTCAACCAGATAGAACTGGATAGAACCAGTTTAAACAGATAAAACCGGATTGAACCGGTTTAAACTGGTTTAAACAAGATAAAATCGGAGTGAACCAGTTTAAACCGGATAAAACCAGATTGAACCGGTTTAAACCGGATAAAACCAGATCGAACCGGCTTAAACCGGTTTAAACCGGATAAAACCGGATCGAACCGGTTTAAACCGGATTAAACCAGATTGAACCGGTTTAAACGGATAAAACTGGATAGAACCGGTATAAACCGGATCAAACCGGATTGAACTGGTTTAAACCAGTTTAAATAGGATAGAACCGGATACAACCGGTTTAAACTGGTTTAAACAGGATAGAAATGGATAGAACCGGTTTAAACCGTGTAAAACTGGATTCAACCAGTTTAAAGCGGTTTAAACCGGATACAACCAGATTGAACCGGTTTAAACCGGATAAAACTGGATTGAATCAGTTTAAACCCTTTTAAACCGGATAAAAACGGATTGAACCAGTTTAAACCGTTTTAAACCGGATAAATTCGGATTGAACCAGTTTAAAGCGGTTTAAAACGGATAAAACCAGATTGAACCGGTTAAAACCGGATAAAACCGGATTGAACCGGCTTAAACCGGTTTAAAGTGGATAAAACCGGACTGAACCGGTTTAAACCGGATAAAACCAGATTGAACCGGTTAAAACAGGATAAAACCGGATTGAACCGGTTTAAACTGGTTTAAACCGGATAAAACCGGAATGAACCACTTTAAACAGGTTTAAACCAGATAGAACCGGATTGAACCGGTTTAAACCGGTTTCAACAGGATAGAACCAGATAGAACCGGTTTAAACTGGATAAAACTGGATTGAACCGTCTTAAACCGGTTTAAACTGGATAAAACCGGATTGAACCGGTTCAAACCGGTTTAAACCGGATAAAACCGGAATGAACCAGTTTAAGCCGGATAAAAACATATTGAACCAGTTTAAACCGGTTTCAACCGGATAAAACCAGACTGAACCGGTTTAAACTGGATAAAACCGGATTGAACCGGTTTAATACGGTTTCAACCGGATAGAACCAGATTAAACCGGATAAAACCGGATTGAAACGGTTTAAACCGGTTTCAACTGGATAGAACCGGATAGAACCGGTTTAACCCGGAAAAAACCGGATTGAACTTGATTAAACCGGTTTAAACCGGATAAAACCAAATTGAACCAGCTTAAACCGGATAAAACCAGATTGAACCGGTTTAAAACGGATAAAACCGGATTGTACCAGTTTAAACTGGTTTAAACCAGATAGAAACAGATAGAAACGGTTTGAACCGGATAAAACCGGATCGAACCGGTTTAAACCGGTTAAAACCGGATTGAACCGGTTTAAACCGGATAAAACCAGATTGAACCGGTTTAAACCGGATAAAACCGGATCAAACCGGCTTAAACCGGTTTAAACCGGATAAAACCGGATCGAACCGGTTTAAACCGGATTAAACCAGATTGAACCGGTTTAAATGGATAAAACCGGATAGAACCGGTTTAAACCGGATCAAACCGGATTGGACTTGTTTAAACTGGTTTAAACAGGTTAGAAATGGATAGAACCAGTTTAAACCGGATAAAACCGGATTCAACCAGTTTAAAGCGGTTTAAACCGGATACAACCAGATTGAACCGGTTTAAATCGGATAAAACTGGATTGAACCAGTTTAAACCCTTTTAGCCCGGATAAAAACCGATTGAACCAGTTTAAACCGGTTTAAACCGGATAAAACCGGATTAAACCAGTTTAAAGCGGTTTAAAACGGATAAAACCAGATTGAACCGGTTTAAACCGGATTGAACTGGCTTAAACCGGTTTAAACTGGATAAAACCGGACTGAACCAGTTTAAACCGTATAAAACCGGATTGAACCGGTTTAAACCGGTTCAAACCGGATAAAACCGGATTGAACCGGTTTAAACCGGTTCAAACCGGATAAAACCGGATTGAACCGGTTTAAACCGGTTTCAACCGGATAAAATCGGATTGAACCGGTTTAAAACGGTTTAAACCGGATAAAACCAGATTGAACCCGTTTAAAACGGATAAACCCGGATTGAACTGGTTTAAACAGGATAAAACCGGAGTAAACCGCTTTAAACCAAATAAAACCAGATTGAACTGGTTTTAACCGGATAAAACCGGATCGAACCGGCTTAAACCGGTTTAAACTGGATACACCCGGATCGAACCGGTTTAAACCGGTTTGAACTGCATAAAACCAGATAGAACCGGTTTAAACCGGGTTAAACTGGATAAGACTGGATAGAGCCGGTTTAAACCGAATAAAACCGGACTGAACCGGTTTAAACCAGTTTAAAATGGATAAAACCGGATTGAACCGTTTTAACCCGGATAAAACCGTATAGAACCGGTTTAAACTGGATATAACCAGATTGGACCGGTTTAAACCAGTTTAAAACGGATAAAAACGGATTGTACCTGTTTAAACTGGTTTAAAACGGATGAAATTGGATTGAACCGGTATAAACCAGTTTAAACCGGATAAAACCGGATTGAACCAGTTCAAACCAGTTTAAACTGGATAATACCGGATAGAACCAGTTTAAACTGGATAAAACCGGATTAATCCGGTTTAAACCGGTTTAAAACGGATAAAACCCCCTTGTTAGACTTTATCTAAGGAAATATGCAAATGAGGGACAAAGCTATAATCATAAAAATGTTCATTGCAAAATTATTCATAATCGCAAAAAAAAGCAACAATAAGTTTATGACAAATTAAATCATTATGCATCCACTGAGAGGACTATTACCCAGTCATTGAAAATTATGAAAAGCATTAGTCAGGTTACAAATGTTTATGATATTATAAGATGCAAATGTACATTATGATTGTAATCATGTTAGAATATTTATGCATTTGGACAAAGACTAGTGGGAAATAAACAAAAGTAAAAATGAATTAGGCTACTGGTCTCAGAGGTCATTAGTTTTTCCCTATTTTCCCAAACTTTGAATTTATTAATTTTATATTGCCTGATCTGCAGCATAATGAAGTTTGACATCAGTCGGTGCAAAGTTCCAGGATGACCCTGCCCCCTCTAAGACTGGACAATGTATTCAAAATGCTTAATGGTACACTCATACGATGGAATGCTATGCGGACAGTTTTCTAATGTTTTAGAAAAGTATATAATGGCAGGGAAAAATATTGGTGGCATATGGCTACATATATTACCCCAATTGTGTTTAGGTAGAAAGATGATCAATAGGCAGATATGACTGTTAGAATTTATACCAAAATTATTACCCCCGGTTGGTACAATTACAAATGAGTTTCAATTTCTTCTGTGCACTTTTCTGTAATTTCTAGACCTTCTCCAATGAATATATTTTATATTGTAATTATAAACTATAAAGGTTACTTTTAAACATAAAAAGCTGCATCTCTAGAGATCTATGTGACTAATATTAAATAAAAACCATGGGAGGCCATTGTTTTGGACTAAGTTCCTGCACTAGGTCCCAAAAGAACAGAGTGAAAACCAAAAAGGAGCCAGCTTGCCAAGCTCCAGTCACGGGCTGCGGTCTGGCCTTCCGAGAAGCAGGGAGAGAGACAACAGCCAATTTTGCTGAACAGGCCAGTTTAAATCTTCAACAGGTATAATAATGAAGTCTCCTCTGCTTTAATCCTTACACAAAAGAGATAGCCTGAAGTTACCTGAAGTCACTTAGAAATGACCAATCCATGTTTTGTTCTTTGTTTCTGCTCTCTTCAGCCTTTTCTGTCTATAAAGCCAACCCCCTCAGCTCAGCTCATTGGAACACTTATTCTATTTTATGGAATGACATCTTGCCTGATCCTAGAATCTCAATAAAGCCAATTGAGATCTTTAACTAAATTTGTCGTAATTTTGTCCTTTGACAGTCTTCACGGGCTTTGTCTTGTCTAGTCTTTTTGGTGGTGTTTAAAAAAGGCTGTGAGAATGAGATGGAAATCAAATCCAACAATCCCATTAGCTTTGGGATAGGAATCTTCCACAGCAGCATATCACTTTGCCCTTATAGGGCTTTTTGGGGACTCCTCCCCTCTTCCTTCCTTACAGATTGTGGATTATGTTCGTGCATCCATCCCCCTCCCCACCACACACCACACACCACAGAGGAATCCTACTCCACCACACATACCCAGTTGCAAGAATGGGCCTAACTGGTTTAGCTAATTCTAGTCAATAACATAGGAGGGGGATCTGCTGAAGGGCTTCAGGAAATGGCTTTTTTCTCAGAGAGTTACAAAGAGTCCTCTTCTCCTTTAGGGGTCATTATGTGTGCATTAAACTCCAGGGACTGCTGAATCCAGCTTCTTGATGGGACAGTCTGTGACAGCTGAGAGCTGGAAATAATCTGGAAATTTGATTTGCCTCTGAAACAATCAGTGCAGGCCCATTTTATCACCAAAACACTCAGCATAGGAGAGAATTCGTTTCTTATTCTTAAGCTACTCTGAGTCAGGGTGCAGTGGGATTCATCCTTAATGGCACAGCTCTGTTCTCAAGTTGTTGATGGTCCTGTGCTCATCGGATGGTTGAGATAGTGCAAAGTGGCTGCCACTCTGAATGACAATAGGGCCCTGCAAAAGCCTAGGGCAGAGCTGACTCACACCAGAACAGGTCAGCTGTTAGTTCTGCTCGGTGCTCCAAGTGCCCACTTACCTACAAAACTAGGATAGCATTTGTTGCAGATATCTTGAGGCACTTGTCACCAAGAATCCCAGAAATCTGTTCCAACATCTAGAATCTCCTGGAGTCTCTGAAATACAAGACTGTTACCAGGTGGCAGTTCCAGGTACTTTGTCTACCCACCAAAGAAAAATCTTTCACAGGACCATTGAAAGGAAAGGAAAAGAAGGACAGAGAAATTGAACATAATAGGGCTTTATTACAAGCAAAGGTACACACAGAAATAGTGCTTGGACATCTCTGCACAAGAGAAATGCACGCACCCCCGGAATCTTAGGAGGAGGATTTGTGTGTTGTTCTGGGAGGGGAGTATTTCCATATCTTAACTAAGGGGAGGAATATTTGGCCATTGGGGGGGAATCTAAAGTAACTAAGGCCTAATAGGCCAATGAGAGGTTGCATCAGCCTCTTGTCATGTGTCCCTGAGTTACTGAAGTTTCTGGTCTCCCTCTCAACTTTGATCCAGTCTGAATATTTCTGAGCAGCCTCCCTGGGGCACGTCCCCACTCTGTCCTGCTCAAGACCACTCCAAAGGAAGAGCTGTCTGAGTACAGTGCTCAGCATGGCTCATGGCACTCCTAGATCCAATCCCATATGATGGGTTAAATTAAGTTTGGCCTAAAGGTTTCTTCAGACATAGTGAGCTGTAACTTAACTTGATAGGCAAACAGACTGCAACCACTCTTTCAACAATATCTGAATCTCAGCCAATCACAGTCAGCCAAGTGTTCAAACCTTGTTCAAACGAGGCAAATGCTCAGCTGTTCCCAATCCAGCTGTTTCTGAACCTCACTTTCATTTTCTGTAAATTGCTTTTCTTTTTCTGTCTATAATAGCTGACCATGCAGCAGCCCTGGAGTTGCTCTGATATTCTGGTTCTGATAGCTGCCTGATTCATGAATTGTTTTTTGCTCAGTTAAATTCTGTTCAGTTTAACTTATCTAAAGTTTTTCTTTTTAACAGATGGGATCTGAAGTAGAGCTTCCAGCAACCTCCAGCATCTGGGGATTGTGGGTAAGTTCTCTCTTGGATTCTAAAGCTCCACAGATTTGTGTTGTGAGCCATCCAAGTTTTGTCTGAGAAAATGTTTATCTGGACTGGGTTAAAAAGTCACAACAGAAACTGGACTGGGCCCAGGATTTGAATGGATCCAGTAGCAAACTGGATTGGATTCAGTTAGAGGCCTCAGATGTCTGGCAATAAAGAGTGATTACTGCAAGGGGTACAAACTCTGGCTTTCAGAAACTCACAGCGATCTTGTGCTCTATCTTCTTTTAAGAAAGTAGTATAAGGGACTCATTTTCAGAAAAGACTTACCTGAGGGTGTTTTAACTGATTCAGGTCCAGCTCAAAAGTTGTTTGACTGGTCCAGCCCATTCCTGGAGGGTCTCTGAACAGACAGAGTTCTCCTTGTGATGGTAATTAGTTACTAGCCCCCATTGCTTTCTTCATTGCCTGGTATTTCTCCCTTCACAGGGCTTAAGCAGGCCTTTTTCATGGGCTTGTCCTGAGTCCCCAGACAAAGGAATTCCTTGCAAGGAGGTAATAAATTTTAGCTGTCATTCAGGAAGGTTGTGCACCGGGTAGTACTCAGCCAATGAGGAAGTGGGGGAAGGGACTTGCATACTAGGGAATAAATTACTTGCTACAGGCTTTTTCCGTGTGCCTGCCCTTTGGACACTCAAAACTTATAAGGCCATAATTAAAGTCTCGCTTTGCTGAACCTCATGTCTCTGTGTCCATCCTTTGGTGTTGGACAGGTGAGGGCATTTCTCACACTCTTCGTTTCTTTTTCTTGCTCACTTAGATAGGGAGAAAAATTTTGACTAAGTTGATCAAGGAGATCTCAGAGTCAACACCCAGATTTAACATAAAAATGGGATCCTTAATTTCTGAAGAACTGAGTAATCCACTTTTCATCTACACCTGCCCTTATGTGCGTAAGCATTAGGCCCCAGAAGCTGCAAATGCCTACAAATATGGCAAAATCTTACTAAAGATTATTTAAAACTATGGTGAGGCATTCCAAATGAACAACAGTGCACTTGAAAATGAGGCTTCTGAACTGGACTTATCCAAGGATGGCTACTGATGTGTAGACTTTCTAAAAAGATCTCAAAAAAGTATTGCCGCTTTTAAAAGGCTCTTTACAAAAGGCAAATAAGATGCTTAGCAAACTAAATGATAAGAAAAATGGAATCTTCTGACCTTGAGGCTTGGCTGCTATCTCGCCCTGAAGGCGAAAAGAAAGTTGGGTGAAGGCCCGTGGGTAAAGTGTGCTGCTGCTTTTCAGAGCCTTCCGTGCTGAGTCCAGGCATAGAGAAGGCTTTCTTTGCCCTTTCATTCATCCATCCTTAACTCGGCAATTTTAGCTAAGAAACAGAAGCTAAGTTAAAAAGACTGCCTGTTGAACTAAATCAGCCTCCAAAAAACACCTTTCTGTCATTTACCTGGCTATTTTGAAACAGTGTTGAAAAAGAAATTTCCATCTATAGGGGAAATTCCCATTTTTAGGGTGTCTGCTTCCCTGAACCAGGAAGAGGGAGAACCGAGTCACTGAAACTCTACTGTGGAAAAGGCATTGGTTTAGATTTACGTTACAAGTCCTTGTTTAAGGAGCTTTTCGGCCATCTTGTCTTGCTGGGTGTTCACTTACACCCTCCTTCCCTTTTTTGGGCAAACGTGATTTATGATGGCATTTAGGCCTGAAGTCTCAGCTCTGTGCTTTTCATATGTAAATTTTCTCCCTTGTTTTACCTAAGCCATTCCTTTGGAAATGAAAATGTAGGGCAAAAATTTTAGATGGTCATTAAAAATGGGATAAGTAAAGCAGACAGTGATGGGGTTAGAACAAAGACTAAATCTGCCAAAGGTTAGATAGGACAGAGGGACCACTGCTGGTCCCCCCAACATTGCAGGCCCCCACGCCAGTCTGCTCTATTTACCCCGGTTTGGAGAAATTTAAAAAGTCAGAAGGCAAAAATTATAATGAGGAAACTAGTGAACAATCACTTAGGGTGAAATTAGACAAGGTAAATCAATAAAGAGGGTCCCTTGACTTAACACCTTGTTATGGGATAAAAGTTTATAGATGAACTTGTCACAGTTTCAAAATTCTTTTTCAGTAACTTTAAAACTTGAAGTTATGCTAAATTAAGTAATAGACACTCGTTAAATGTCTGAGTCATTTCTAAGTAAGTTAAAATACTGAAATATTAATTGCTAAGCATAGGATTAGTGTATATATTTCAACATCTTGTTTTTACACGGTATAGCAAACCTAAATATATTTAAATCTGTTAATAAACATGGAAAAATTCTCTTATACTTAAACATGTTTCTAAAAATTATGAAATGGTTCTCATCTACAAAATGCTGATATAAAATTGTTCAAGTGAGTTCTGGTCAAGATGGTGGAACAGACAGTCCCCAGCGTCACTCTCTCCCACAAATCAACCAATTTACAACTATAAAAATGTAACATCAGCCAAGCTGGGGCTGTTAGAGCTCAGGGGAAGAGGAGGAGAGACCTACGGAGTTCACGAAGGGGGAGAAACCACAATGAGAGAAAGAAAAAGCTGCTCGGAGCATTTTGGGCTGTGGCTGCTTTAAGGATGGAACTGCTGAGCACATGAAGGAGGAGCCAGCAGGAGCCAGCAGAAGCTGCAGCTGTGCCCTTCGGATGGAGTTGCTTGGAGGTGGCAGGGGAGAAGAGGGCCTTGGTGGCCCCCAGGATAGCAAGACCACTAATAGGGTTCCTGTGGACCCACGCAGGAGCAAGGACCCAGAACAGTTGAAAAAGGGGAGCCATTCAGAGGCCGGTGAGTCATTGCAAGGGACCACAGCAGGGCCCATCCCATGGGAAGTGTTTCAAGTATGGGCGGTGGGGGAGACAGGCCCACTGGGAGAACACTGGGACACAGCAAGGACAGCCAATCCTTGCCGCCATCAGCACAGGACCACTCAGAGGGGACTGGTCAGGAATGCAGAATTACATGGGGTGTAGTTTGATGAAAAAACTCAGGCCCAGATCAGAGTTTCTACACAACCCAGGTGCACTGGGTCTCTGGAGAGCCGGAAGTACCTATAAGGTCAACCATTAAACACTGAGCTGCACAAAAAGCCTTCCCTAGGGAAACAGCAGCAAAGCAGGAATTTAGCTCAACCACACAGTTCAAGTACTGGTTCCCACAGGAAGTTCCCCCTTTTTAGAAGTAAGCAAAGGACAAAAAATTAGTTCCAGCACTGGCCCACCACCAGTGCCTCCAGACCCTCCAGGGAACCTGAGGCTTGGAGCCAGGGACTGGAACCCACTCCCATATCCAGGCACACAGCCAGCATCTTGGACAGCCCTGCCCAGAGGCCCGGGGCATGAAGCCAGGGACCAGAACCCTGCCCACAACCAGGCACACCACCAGCACCTAGGAGCATGCCAAAAACATCACCTCCATGTGGATGGCCCATCACAGCCACCACAGTAACCACAGATGCCACAAAAGTGGCTGGATGTCACAACCACCACGCAGATGGTCTGCCAGTCACTGGAGTGCAGTGACACAAAGAGAGTCACCAGCAGAGACCAAAGAAAAGAAGAGGACGTCTCTCTCCACAAAGCCCATTCCAGAGTGACAGAAGAAGCATCTGCTCTATGATAATATTGGGGGACCTGATCAAACCTCTCCGCATTGGACAGATCATCTAGGCAACAAATCAAGAGTAACCATTACTCTTTCAGAAGGAGAGAAGAAATCAAGGGTAATTAGATGGGGGAGGGGGGAGGGAGAGGGGTACAGGGAGAGAATGGACAAGGAGCATAAAGAATATGTACAATTTGTAACAATATACATACTAGTAATATTGATTTGATCAACATATGTCAACATTGAATCCCAAAAATATGTATAATCAATTATGATTCAATAATAAAAAAGGAAATTACAAAAAGAGAAACAAATATTTTCTTTTCTCTTTCTTTTCTTTTCTTTTTTCTTTTTCTTTTTCTTTTTGGCAGCTGAGCAGTACAGGCACTACAGTGACCCGAACCCATGGCCTTTGTGTTATAAGGCTGTGCTCTAACCAACTGAGCTAATGGGCCAGCCCCCAAGAGAACCAAATATAAATTCTGTATTTAAAAGTACAATAACTGAAATTAAAAATTCACTAAAGGAGTTCAACAGTCAATTTAAGCTGATGTAAAGAGAATCAGCAAACTTGAAAAAAAGCTAGTTGAGATTATCCAGTCTGGTAAAATAACGAATAAATAAAGAAGAAAATAAAAAGATGAACAGAAATTTTAAAAAGATGGAGAATAAACAGAGCTTCAAAGATCTGTGGGACACCATCAAATATACCAATATAGGCACGATGGGAAAGAAGAAAAGAGGAGAAAGAAGGAGCAGAAAGAATATTTGAAAAAATAGTGGCTGAACAAATTCACAAATCTGATGACCTAATATTAATCTAGATATTGAAAAAGCTCAACAAACTCCAAGTAGGATAAACTCAGTAAGATTTACACCTGTGGGCCGGCCAGTCAGCTCACTTGTTTAGAGCATGGTGCTGATAACACCAAGGTCAAGGGTTCAGAGCCCTATACTAGCCAGCTGCCAAAACAACAACAACAAAAAAAACATTCAAACTTAGAAACATTAAAGTCAAAGTGTTGAAAGACAAAAGAAAAGGAGACTCTTGAAAGCAGTAAGGGAAAAGTGATTCATCATTTGCAATAGATCTTCACAAGATTAACAATGGATTGCTCATCAGAAGCCATGGAGTCCAGAAGGCAGTGGAATGACATATTCAAAACGCTGAGTTTAAATGACTGTCAACAAATACTTCTCTACCCAGCAGAACTATTCTTCAAAAACAAAGGAGAAATTAAGACATTCCTAGGAAAACAAAAAATAAGTGAATTCATTACTAGCAGACCTACTCTATAAAAAACACCAAAGGGATTCCTTCAGGCTGAAATGAAAGGGCACGAGTAATTCAAATTCAAAGGAAGGAAGGTAGGGAGGTAGGAGGGAGGGATGGGTGGAGAAGGGAAGGAAGGAAGGATGGATTACTAAAGGTAATTCAAATCCACGTGAAAAAATAGAGAGTACTGGTGAAGGTAACTACATAGGTAAATACAAAAGGCAGCACAAATGCATTTTTCTTGTAAATATTTCCCCCTTCTATATGTTTTAAAAGACAACCTGCACAGTTGGAAAAAGTATTTGCAATTCATTTTTCTGATAAGTATCTACTATCTAAAACACATAAAGACTCTTGCAATGCTACAAGAAGACAAATAATCCAACTGAAAAATGGGCAAAGGATTTGAATAGAAATATCTCTAAAAAAGATATACAAGTGGACAATAGGCACCTGGAAAAAATGCTCAATATCATCAGTCATCAAGGAAATGCAAGCCAGAACCACCACTTCACACCCACTAGGATGACTACAAACAAGCAAACAAAAAAAGTGAAGTAAGAGCTGGTGAGGATGTGGATAAACTGAAACTTTCACACATTGCTAGTGGGAATGTAAAATGGTGCAGCCACTTGAAAAGCAGTTTTACAGTCACTCAAAAGTTAAACATAGGGCTGGTGGCCAGATAGCTCACTTGGGAGAGCGTGGTGCTTGCTGATAACACCAAGGTCAAGGGTTCAGATCCCCTTACAGGCCAGCTCCCCCCCCCCAAAAAAAATGTTAAACATAGAGTTACCATATGACCCAGCAATTCAACTCCTAGTACAGAATCAAAAGAAATGAAAACATATGTCCACACTTGCATACAAATATTCATAGAAGCATAATTCATAATAGCTAAAATGTGGAAATAACCCAACTGTTCTTCAACTGATGAATGGGTAAATAAAATGTGACATATCCATACGAGGAAATATTATTTGACAATAAAAAGAAATGAAGTACAAATCTCTTCAACAAGTGATGTTGGAAAAACTGAATATTCACATGCAAAAAATAAAATTGGACCCTTACCTTACCTCTTATACAAAGATTAATTAAAAATGGATTAAAGACCTAAACACAAGACCTGAAACTACAGAACTCCTTGAAGAAAACAGGGGAAAAGCTTCAAGACATTGACTTTGGCAATGGATTTTTTTTGGATACAACACCAAAAGCACAGGCAACAAAAGCAAAAATAGACAAATGGGACTACATCGAACTTAAAAAAATTCTGAACAGCAAAGGAAACAATCAACAGAATGAAAAGGCAACTTACAGACTGGGAGAAAATATTTGCAAACATATATCTGATATATTGTTAATATCCAAAATGTATAAAGAACTACAATAGTAACAACAACAACAATAAAACAAACGAGCTGATTAAAAAATGGGCAAAAGACTTCAGCAGACGTTTCTCCAAAGAAGACACACAAATGGCCAATGAGCACAAGAAAAAAAGCTCAGCATCCCTGATCATCAGGGAAATGCAAATCAAAACTATAATGAGATATCATCTCACAACTGTTAGGATGGCTAATACCAAACTGTTGAAAGACAACAAGTGTTGGTGAGGATGTGGAGAAATTGGAACCCTTGTGCATTGCTGCTAGGAATGTACAATGGTGTAGCCAGTATAGAAAGCAGTATGGAGATTCTTCAAAAAATTAAAAATAGAACTACCATATGATTCAGAAACCCCACTACTGGGTATATATTTAAAAGAATTGAAAAATAGAATCTTAAAGAAATATTAGCACACCCATGTTCATTGCAGCATATTCATAACACCCGAGATGTAGAAACAACGTGTGTCTATTAATGGGTGAATGGATAGAAAAAAATGTGGTATATACATGCAATGGAATATTATTCAGCCTTAAAAAAGAAGGAAATCCTTTCATGTGTCCCTGAGGACATTGTGCTAAGTGAAATAAGCCAGTCACAAAAAGTTTAATACTGCATGATTCCACTTATGTGAGGTATCAAAAGTAGTCACATACTTAGAAACAAAGTGAAAGGACCAGCCCATGGCTCACTCGGGAGAGCGTGGTGCTGACAACACCAAGTCAAGGGATAAGATCCCCTTACCGGTCATCTTTAAAAGAAAAAAAGAAAAGAAAGAAACAAAGTGGACTGGTGGTTGCCAGGGCCTGGGAGAATGATAAGGGGGTGTTGTTCAATGAGCGTAGAGTTTTTGTCTTTGTTTTGCAGGATGAAAAAGGATCTGTTGTGCAATCATCTAAATATAGATAACACTTAAAAATAGTTAAGAAGATAAATTTGATGCTATATATTTTTTACCACAATTGAAAATAATAATAAAAGGAATGAAGTATTGCTACTACAACATGAACAAAACTTGAAAACATTAGGCTAAGTGAAAAAAGCCAGACCCCCCTCCGAAAAAAAGACTACATATTATACGATTTTGTTTGAGTAAATGTCCAGAATAAAAAAATCTGCACAGACAGAAAGTACATGAGTGTTCGCACAGGGCTGGGGCACTGAACGGAAGTGGGAAGGGATTGCTAACGAGGGTGGGTTTTCTCTCTGGAGTTATGCAAGTGCCCTGAAATGTACTGTGGTAAAGACTGCTCAAGTCTGTATGCACAGACTCAACCAAAAACCATTGAATTTTATACTTTAAGTGGGTGAATTGTATGATATGTGAGTTACATCTCAATAAAGCTGTTATAAAAAAGAGAGAATTTGAGTGGCTGTACTAGTATCAGTCAAAACAATATTTAAGAAAAAAATTGTTACTGGAGACAAAGGACATTTTACAATGATAAAGGTTTTAGTGTTAATGTAACAGAATGGCATAATAATTATAACACATGCACACTAACAACAGAGCCCCCAAATACACATAGCTACACTGACAGAAATGAAGAGATAAATCAGCTGCTCAACAATAACAGTCTGAGACTCCCATACTTTGATTTCAATAATGAATAGGACAATTATAGTCTTCCAGGTGCACATGAAACATTTTCCAGGACAGACCATATGTCATGACATAAAACAAGCCTCAGTAAAATTGAAAAGGATTTCAATTATACAAAGTATATGGCCCAACTACAATGGAATGAAATTAGAAATTGGTAACAGAAGAATATTTGGAAAATTCACAAACATGTGGAAATAAAATGACATACTCTTAAATAGGCAATAAGTACAAGAACAAATCAAAAGGGATACCAGAAAATACTTTTAAATGAATGAAAACAAAAACACCACATACCAAAGTTTATGGGATGCAGCAAAAGCAGTGCTCAGAATAAGAAAAGTTATAGCTATAAATGCCTGCATTAAAAAAGAAAGATCTCTAACATCAACGTCATGGGTTCAAATCCCCGTACCAGTGACCAAAAACCTAAATAAAATAAAATAAAAAAGAAAGATCTCAAATCAATAATCTAACTTTACACCTTAAAGAGCTAGAAAAAAAGAAGAGCAAACAAAACCCAAAGCAAGGCAAAAACAGGAAATAATAAAGTAATAAAAAAGGCTAGAATGAAAATAAATGAACTAGAGAATAGAAAAACTTGTAACAAAAAAAATCAACAAAATAATAGCAAACAAAATTCGGCAGTTTTTTTTTTTTTTTTAACAGAATTATACACTATTACCAAGGGGTGTTTATTCCAAAATGCAAGGGTTCAAAATATGAAAATCAATGTAATGCACCATATTAATACGACAAGGGAAAAAATTCAAATGACCATCTCAACAGATGCAGAAAAACCATTTGACAAAATTTAACATCCTTTCATGATTAAAAAAAAATACACTTAACAAATAGAAATAAGAGGGAATGTCCTCAAGCTCATTAAGGACACATGTATTAGTCCGTTTTGTGTTGCAATAACAGAAATACCTGAGACTGGGTAATTTATAAAGAACAGAGGTTTATTTGGCTTCCGATTCTGGGACAGCTGCATCTGGCGTGGTCCTCAGGCTGCTGCTACTCATGGTGGAAAGTGGCAGCAGCCGGTGGGTACAAGCAGATCACATGGAGAGGAAGCAAGAGAGAGAGAGAAGGTGCCAGGGTCCTTTTAAGCAATGAGCTCTCATGGGAACTAACAGAGCGAGAACTCACTCACTTCTCCTCCTCCCCCAGGGAGAGCACTAATCCATTCATGAGGGATCCGCCCCAGGACTCAGTTTCCAACACTGCCACACTGGAGACCAAATTTCCACATGAGTTTTGGCGGGGACAACACGTCCAAACTCTATCAACACCTATGAAGTACACATAGCTAACATCATATTTGATGAAAGACTGAGTGCTTTCCCCCAAAGATCAGAAACAAGACAAGAATGTCCACTCTTCCCATTTCTATTCAAAACTGTGCTGGAGGTTCTAGCCAAGATAACTAGGCAAGTGAAAGAAATAAAAGGCATCTACATTGGAAAGGAAGAAGCAACTCTATCTCTGTCTACAGATAACACGATCTTGTGTATGGAAAATCCTAAAGAATTCACTAAAAAGCTATTAGAGTCAAAATATAAGTTCAGCAAAATTGCAGGATGTAAGATAATATACAAAAATCAATTGAATTTCTATACACTAGAATTGAGTAATTGAAAATTGAATTAAGAAAACAATTCCATTCACAATAAAATTAAAAAGAATAAAATACTTAGGAACAAATTTAACAAAAAATGCAAAACTCATACACTGATTACTACAAAATATTGTTGAAAGCCATCCATGTGCAAGTCGTAGAACATGGAATATTAAGACAGCAATCCTCTTCAAATTGATCTGCAGACTCAGCACAAGTCCTCTTAAAATCCCAGCCAGTCACAAAAGGCCACACAGTGTATAACTCCAATTACATGAAATGTCCAGCATAGGCAAATCCATAGAGAAAAAAGGTAGATTAGTGGTTGCCAGGTGCTGGGGGGAGGGGGTCAGGGGGAGTTGCTGGTGGGAATAGAGTTCCCTCTTGGGGTGATGAAAATGTTCTAAAATTGGTGTTCATGGTTGCACAACTCTGTGAACACACTGAAAAACACTGCACTGTAAACTTTAAAGGGGTGAATTCATAGTATGTAAATTATACTTCAAAAAAATCTGTTGTACAAAAGAATGACATGTGAAAACTTTTCAATTCAATATTAGCTGCTAACTACCAAAGAGAGAATGGAATAAACATTATTGAAAATCCACTGTATGTTGTTAACTTGGTCTATGCAGAGAGAGATAATAATAGATGATGGATGGAAGGACAGATGGATGGATGGATAGAAGGTAGGTAGGTAGGTAGGTAGGTAGATTCTCATTTACTGCTTACATCAGTTCAATTCTGTATGCATTATTAGCTCTATTCTATAAGGAAGAAGTTAAATCTCAAAGAAATAAGGAAGTTGACCAAGGTAACAGCTAGTAAGAGGTGAGGCAGCATTCTTAACCAGTCTCCTTGATTCTGATACACATGCTTCCCCTACCACATATTTTTATATCTAACATGTTAATAAATTTCTTCTCTTGATCCAGTATGTCTTAAGGCTCATATTGCCCTCTCCACCACATACCATCTGCTCAAAAGAAATTTCCTAACCCCAGTTTGTTAACAAAATATGAAAGAAGCACAGGAAAGTATCGACTTCATGCAGATCACACAAGGATAATTGGTTCCCAGTATTTGTCACACCCCATAATGTTTGAAATCTTGGCATATAGATCTATGACAGTGGAGATAGTTTTATTTTGCAAAAGAACAAAAACAAAGTATTTAAATGGTTATATTCTTCCTAGATTTCAAAGCACTCTTTCATTTATCTTTTTTTTATTATTATACAATCTCATGAGATTGTTAAAATATTGTTATGATTTGACAGTAAAAAAAAAAATGTTTAAGGAATTGGCATGCTTTAGTTACTTTAATTACCAAAGGGCACACAGGTTGTAAGTGAAGAATCAGAACTCATGTCCACGTTGGGCAAATTTTTATTTTCTCCAATAAACAGACATAAATATGCCTTGAGGGAAGCAGGAATCTGAAGCTACAAGTTGAGAGTCAGGCCCAGAGACGTGGTTACCAGCGAGACATGCACTCAGTGGGTGCTGTTTCTCTGAGGGATGTACTTTACAAGTGCATAACAAGATATATTGCATTTAGGTGCAATGCACAGAGTACACAAACTCTCCCAGTCCCTCCCACTTCATGATGATAATGAATGGGAATGACGTTGCTCTAGTCTATGGGTAACCTTGAAGCCTAATTCTTTTTTTTTTTTTTTTTTTGTACCTGGCCAGTATGGGGATCCCAACCCATGACCTTGGGGTTATAAGGCTGAGCTCTAATCAATTGAGCTAACCAGCTGGCCCAAAGCCTGCCTAATTTTTTAACAGATTAATCACCTGCAGGCTTCTCTGCTTCAGCCATTGTTAGTTACTAAGCACTTTCAAGTACCACCCAGACATGGCTTTTCCTTCCAGCCAAAACAGGGACCAGATTTGCTCTTCTTCCTGAAATAGCTAAAATAAGGTAAATCATATAAAACAATGATTTTCAAGACTTTGGACATCGGGCAATGAAGAACAAAGAATCTTGAGAATTGGGAAAAAAATAAGGTGAGTCCTATGATTGCCCCAGGTCACTGCCAAAAGAGAGTTCCCAAGCTGTTGCTCAGAGTCAGGGGACACAGACAGCCTCCCTGAGCTGAGGACCAGAGGAAGGAGTGTGGAGTCAGGCAGCTAATCAAGCTAGTCAGCCAGCCAGAAGTCAGGCAGAGCGAGCAGTCAGAGCAGCTAGGGTTTTCCAGGCAGAGTACCAGAGAGCAGACTGCTGCACAGACAGAGAACTCTGGTATCTGCAGAGGAATCCCCTTGATCTGCAGCTGAGATATGTTCATGTGACAGGAAATGACTCGATGCCAGGTAAAGAACCTTAAAAGCAAGACATGAAAGATCAAACTTTTCCTAAGCAACTTAACCAAGTCCAAGCACACAGCTCAAAATATTTCAGATATAAATGGGAATACAAAAATATCTAGCACCCAACAAAGTAAAATTCACAATGTCTGGCATTAAAGAATTATGAGGCATGCAATGAAGTAGGGAAAAAATCAATAGAAACTGATCCAGAAATGACACAGTTCATAGAATTAGTAGCCAAAGATATTAAAACAGTTATTATAACCATAATCCTTATGTTCAGAAGCTAGAGGCCAAAGCAAACACCTTAAGTGGAGACTTGGAAGGGGTGTGTGTGTGTGTGTGTGTTTGTGTGTGACACAGAGAGAGAGAGAGAGAGAAGAAAACTGAACTTCTGGAGATGAGAAATAAAATGACTAAAAATGAGAAATATACTGGATGAAATTAATGGCAGATTAGACATCATGGAAGAAAAGATTAGTGAACTTGAAGACATGGCTATAGAAACTATTCAAAATGGAACACAGGGAAAAGACTGAAAACAAACAAACAACATCATTGAGCTGTAGGACAACGCCAAGCCATCTAATATATGTATACCCGGAGTCCCCAAAAGAGAAGAGAAAGTGGGGAGACTGAAAAACTAATTGAAGAAATAATGGACAAAAATTTTCTAAATTTGATAAGATAATAAACTCACACATCCAAGATGGACAATGAACTTAAAGCACAAGGAACATGAAGAAAAACTATAATCAAATCACTTAGAACTAGTGACAAAGAACACACACAAACATACATGTACCTGAAAAACACCCACATAATGAAAGGCCTTCAACAACTGCCAGGGATTGTTCACGATAATCTAATTAATTGTGTTGAAACGTCAGAGAATTTAATAACTGAAAAAACTTTAGTAGCCTGCAAACTGCTAATTTAGTGGATCTGTATTTTTAACAGATTAGATAATCCCTGTCTAAAATAAATCCTGTAAAGGAAAACCTTCTCTTTTATTTGCCAGGGCATGAAAAATTAGAGCAGTGTTTTTCAAATTTTAGTTTATACGGAGACCTACTATAATACATTTTGACTCGATGTTGTCAAGAATGAGGCCTAGGAAGTATTTCAGTAATTTTTTTTTTTTTGTCTTTGTCTTTTTCGTGACCAGCACTCAGCCAGTGAGTGCACCGGCCATTCCTATATAGGATCAGAACCCGCGGCGGGAGCGTCGCCGCGCTCCCAGCGCCGCACTCTCCCGAGTGCGCCACGGGCTCGGCCCTTCAGTATTTTTTTTTTTTTGAGAGAGCATTTATTGATCAAAATTAGAGAACCTCTACATTGAGGAGTATTTACAAGCAGAGGTTGTAAGGTGCCCACATGTATAGCTATGCAGTATATCAACTATTCTAATTGACACAGTAGCCAGAATGGAAGACCCTTAAACATTGCAGCCAGGCTTATAATATTGTATTTGCAGCCTTAGCTGGTGGATGAATGAAAAAACAAATGAATGAATGAATAAAAATTTGAACTGTATGTATACATCCTGAGATACATGCCCAGTTTCCAGTACATGGGACCTTGGAGTAAATTCACCCGGCTAGGGGCAGGGTTGAGCAGGAAGGGACAAACTGCAGTCTGGAAGATACAGAGATTCTCTTCCCATCTCCCAGATTCTTGGGATCCTTCAAAAGCTCAGGTCTGGGGAGTTGACTCTTCTCCCCTCTTTCCAAGGCTGAGGTAAAGCTGAGGGTAGGGAAAAAACAGGGATCGACAAGCTTCTGAGGAATCTGGCTCCAGGCCAAAAACCTCTGTGTGATTTTTGAGGCCCAGCCTCAGGCATTTACAGAGGCCTTTTACCTGCAAGCCTCTCAGGGGCGCTGCCCTCCCAAGCCAGCCTGGGGTGCTACTGGGCATGGTAGCCTCTGAAGGAAGACGAGCAAGACAGCAGGTCCCTCAGGGCCGTGCCATCTGCACCTTTGCATTCTTAGCCATGGTGGCTTCGTCCCTAGGTCTCTGTTTGAGGCCTTGGACAGAGGCCTTCTTCAGGTGCCTCAGGACAGGAAGCCTTGAAAACACCTTTCCCCACTTCACCTCAGTACCCAGGACTTTTCCACTCCCCAAGGAATGACATGAAAGCACCTGTCTCCTCACCCCCACCGCCACCCCAAGGTCCCTAATTCTTTGGGATTCTTTTGTTTGAGGTGCCCCCTACACCTGTGCTGATCCACCTGACGTTCTTCCTGCGTGCTGTGCCATGGGAAAAATGGAACGGGGCAGCCGCACTTTCTCCAGTTTTAGGCTCTTGCTTATATTATTGCGGCGAGTGATTAAACGCTTAACTCTTTCATCTTTGGCTTGTTGCCTTAATTGGCTACTCCAACACCTGGCAGCCTAGCTCTCTATTCCAGCTCATCTGAGCTCCTGATAGTTCCCAAGAGCTAAATAATAATGCAGTTAACCCTTCAACAGCATGAGTTTGAACTCCACAGGTCCACTTACACGCAGAGTTTTCCCAATAAACATACGTACAGTTCTGTAAATGTATTTTCTCTTCCTTATGATTTTCTTAATAACATTTTCTTCTCCGTAGCTTACTTTATTGTAACAATGCAGTTTATAATATATATAACACAGAAAATATTTGTTAATCGACAATTTATTTTATTGGTAAGGCTTCCAGTCAACAGTACAGAATCAGTAGTTAAGTTTTGGGCGAGTCAAAAGTCATACACAAATTTTCGACTGTGCAGGGGGTTGGCACCCCTAACCCCATGTTGTTCAGGAGTAAACTGTACTGACATTGCAGGGAAATTGAAAAGTGTAAGCCCCATATTCTGTAATTCAGCCTTGGCTAATATCTGTAGCAGAAGCCTGAGGAAATAAGGCTTCATTAGTAATTTCACACTGTGAAGTTTGGGGCTAATAAGACTCTCAGGCCCAAAGGTTTCCTACTTGTACACCAGAAGGTAACATGTGTTTTAATAAATCTCTCTTGTATTTGTGAATTTGCTTATTTAAAAAGTCTTATAAGTGTCTAAAATTAAATCAAGTTTACATATGTATTTATTATTTTTTCCTTTAATACACTGCTGAATTTGGTTTGCTGATATTCTGTTCATAACGTTCACCTCTCTATTAAGAGACTATTGGACTGTAGTTTCCTTTTTCTTTATTTTAGGATAATTTAAACAATATGGGAATTGGCTGGTGCCCTACCGTCCCCACCCTTCTCGACGGCCTGCCTGCCTGCCAGATTTGGGGTATGACTACCCAGCCCCACATGGGCATAAACCAATTTCTTGCAATGAATCTGTTAATGTAGATCTCCCACCGGTCCTGTCTGTCTGGCAGACCCCGATCAACATACTTGTTCTCTTTTAACATTTGTTCCTCGCCCTGCATTTCTCAAGGCTGCTTTGTTTTCCTAGCCTGTCGAGATGAATGCTGAATTCAGATATTCCAAAATGGGCCGGGGAATGAGAACGTTCTGCAGCTACAGAGGAAGACAGACAGACAGACAGACAGACAGACAGACAGACCAAGGCATGCTGCGCTTGGGCTCGAGGGCAGGCGGGGTGCACTCGCTTGCTGCGCTTGGCCCTGAGGGGAGCCACTTGGCCAGCGGCGGAGGCCGTGCTCCAGTGCTCCATGCTCCGTTTTCTGTGCTCCACGCTCCGGGCTCCGGGCTCCGTGCTTCTTTGTGCTCCGTGCTCCAGTCTCCGTGCTCCCGGCTCCAGGCTCCGGGCTCTGTGCTCCGGGTTCAGTACTCCGTGTTCCGGGCTCCATGCTCCATGTTCCGGGCTCCACGCTCCACGCTCGGGGCTCTATGCTCCATGCTCCCAGCTCCGTGCTTTGGTCTCCAGGCTCCGTGCTCCATGGTCCGGGCTCTGGGCTCAGGGCTCCGTGTTCCTGGCTCCAGACTCTGGGCTCCAGGCTCCAGACTCTGCGCTCCGTGCTCTGCGCTCCAGGCTCCGGGCTCTGGGCTCCAGTCTCTGTGTTCCTGGCTCCAGACACCGGGCTCTGGGCTCTGGGCTCTGGACTCCATGCTCCATGCTCCAGGCTCGGTGATTTGGGCTCCGGGCTCTGGGCTCCGTGCTCCAGGTTCAGTGCTCTGGGCTCCAGGCTCCGGGCTCCAGGCTCCATGTTCCTGGCTCCGGACTCTGCGCTCTGTGCTCCGGGCTCCAGACTCTGGGATCCGGGATCCGTGTTCCTGGATCCAGACTCTGTGCTCCATGCTCTGTGCTTCGGGCTCCTGGCTCCGGGCTCTGTGCTCCTAGCTCCATGCTCTGTACTCCCGGCTCTGAGCTCTGTGCTTCGTGCTCTGAGCACCAGGCTCCATGCTCCAGGCTCCAGGCTCCAGGCTCTGTGCTCCTGGCTCCAGACTCCAGGCTCCGGGCTCCGGGCTCTGGGCTCCGGGCTCTGTGTTACTGGCTCCGGACTCTGGGCTCCGTGCTCCTGGCTCCAAACTCCAGGCTCCGGGCTCTGTGCTCCAGGTTCAGTGCTCAATACTCCGTGCTCTGTGCTCCAGGCTCCGGACTCCATGCTCCACGCTCTGGGCTCCATGCTCCATGCTCCCAGCTCCGCACTTCGTGCTCCGGTCTCCGGGCTCCGTGCTCTGTGCTCCATGCTCCTGGCTCTGGGCTCCAGGCTCTGTGCTCTGTGCTACGTGCTCCAGGTTCTGTGCTTTGAGCTCCACGCTCCATGCTCCATGCTCCAGGCTCCATACTCCGGGCTCCATGCTCCAGGCTCTGGGCTCCGGGCTCCGGACTCTGGGCTCCATGCTCCACATTCCTGGCTCCAGGATCTGTGCTCCGTGCTCCAGGCTCCATGCTTTGTGCTTCTTCGTGCTCTGTGCTCTGAGCTCGGAGCTCCATGCTCCATGCTCCAGGCACTGTGCTCTGTGTTCCGCACTCCGGGCTCTGGGCTCGGGCTCCATGTTCCTGGCTCTGGACTCCAGGCTCCGGGCTCTGCTCCGGGTTCAGTGCTCCATGCTCTGGGCTCCGTGCTCCGGGTCTGGGCTATTGGCTTTGTGCTCCATGCTCCAGGCATCTTTGCTGCATGCTCTGGGCTCCAGACTCTTTGCTCCCAGATCAGGGCTCCAGACTCTGTGCTCTGCACTCTGGGCTCCATGCTCCATGCTCCCAGCTCGGGGCTTCATGCTCCGTTCTCCGGGCTCTGTGCTCCAGGCTCTGGGCTCGGTGCTCCAGGTTCAGTGCTTCATGCTCCTGGCTCTGGGCTCCATGCTCCCAGCTCCATGCTCTGTGCTGCACACTCCAGGCTATGTGCTTCTGGCTCCGGTCTCCTGTCTCTGTGCTCCATTCTCCTGGCTGCTTGCACCGTGCTCCAGGCTCCAGGCTTTGTGCTCCAGGCTCCGTGCTCCACACTCCAGGCTCCAGACTCTGTGCTCCCGGCTCTGGGCTCCATGCTGCATGCTACATGCTCCAGGCTCTATGCTCCCAGCTTCATGCTCTGTGCTCTGGGCTCCGGGCTCTGTGATCCGGACTCCGGGCTCTGTGATCCATGCTCCGTGCTAAATGCTGCATGCTGCGTGCTCCATGATCCAGACTCCGGGCTCCAGGCTCCAGGCTCCGGGCTCTGTACTCCGGGCTCCACACTTGTGCTCCAGGCTCCATGCTCTGTGCTCCAGGCTCTGGGCTCTGTGCTCCCGGCTCCAGGCTCTGGGCTCTGGGCTCCATGCTCCATGCTCTGTGCTGCATGCTCTGTGCTCCAGAATCCATACTCCGGGCTCCGGGCTCTGTGCTCCGGGCTCAGTGCTCCATGCTGCATGCTCCGTGCTCCAGGCTCCAGGCTCAGAACTCCATGCTCTGTGCTCTGTGCTCCGAGTTCCGGGGTCCAAGCTGCATGCTCCATGCTCTGGGCTGCGTGCTCTGGGCTCCTTTCACCGTACTCCAGGCTACGGGCACAATGTTCCTGGCTCGGGACTCCATGCTCCATGTTCCATGCTCCGTGCTCCGGTCTCCAGGCTCCGTGTTTCTGGCTCCGTGCTCCCCACTTTGCATTCCATTCTCCTGGCTATGTGCACCATGACCCCGGCTCTGGGATCTGGGCTCCCAGCTCCGTGCTCTGTGCTCTGGCCTCCAGATTACGTGCTTCCGGCTCAGGTCTCCTGGTTTCACTGGTTTAAACTGGATTAAACGGATAAAATCGGACTGTACTGGTGTAAACTGGTTTAAACCGGATAAAACTGGACTGAACCGGTTTAGACCGGTTTAAACCAGATAAAACCGGACTGAACCAGTTTAAACCGGTTTAAACCGGATAAAACTGGACTGAACCGGTTTAAACTGGATTAAACCGGATAAAGCCGGACTGAACCGGTTTCAAGCGGATTAAACTGGATAAAACCGGACTGAACCGATTTAAACGGGACAAAAGCGGATTAAACTGGACTGAACCGGTTTCAACTGGATTAACCCGGATAAAACAGGACGGAACTGGTTAAAAGTGGATAAAACCGGACTGAACCAGATAAAACCGGATTGAACCGGTTTAAACTGGTTTAAACCGGAGAGAACCAACTGAACCAGTTTATACCGGTTTAAACCTGATAGAACCGGATTGAACCAGTTTAAACCGGTTTAAACCAGATTGAACCGGTTTAAAACAGATAACAAGGGATAGAACCGGTTTAAATCTGTTTAAACTGGATAAAACAGGATAGGACAGGTTTAAGCTGGATAAAACCGGATTGAACCGGGTTTAACTAGCTTAAAACGGATAGAAACGGATTGAACCGGTTTAAACCTGTTTAAATCGGATAGAGCCGGAATGAACCGGCTTAAACCGGATAAAACCGGATTGAACCGGTTTACACCTGTTTAAACCGGATAGAACAAAAATGAACCGGTATAAACTGGATAAAACCGGATAGAAACGGTATAAACGAGATAAAACCGGATAAAACCGGATAGAAACGGTATAAACCAGATAAAACCTGATAAAACCGGATAGAACCAGATAAAACCGGATAAAACCGGATAGAACCTGATAGAACCGGTTTAAACCGGATAAAACTGGATTGAACAGGTTTAAACTGGATAAAACCGGATTGAACCGGTTTAAACTGGTTTAAACCGGATAAAACCGGAATGAACCGGTTTAAACCGGATAAAACCGGACTGAACCGGTTTAAACCGGATAAAACCGGATTGAACCGTTTCAAACCGGTTTTAACCGGATAAAACAGGAATGAACAGGTTTAAACCGGATAAAACCGGATTGAACCGGTTTAAACCGGATAAAACCGGATTGAACTGGTTTAAATTGGTTTCAACCGGATAGAACTGGATAGAACCGGTTTAAACTGGATAAAACCGGATTGAACCGGCTTAAACCGGTTTAAACCGGATAAAACCGGATTGAACCGGTTCAAACTGGTTTAAACCGGATCAAACCGGAATGAACCGGTTTAAACCGGATAAAACCGGATTGAACCAGCTTAAACCGGTTTAAACCGGATAAAACCGGATTGAACTGGTTCACACCGGTTTAAACCGGATAAAACCGGAATGAACTGGTTTAAACCGGTTTAAAATGGATAGAACCGGATAGAAACGGTATAAACCAGATAAAACCGGATTGAACCGCTGTAAACCGGTTGAAACCAGATAAAAACGGATTGAAAGGGTTTAAACCGGTTTAAACTGGATAAAACCGGAATGAACCGGCTGAAACAGGTCTAAACCAGATAAAACCCGATTGAACAGGCTTAAACTGGTAATAAACAGCATAGAACTGGTTTAAACCGGATAAACCCAGATTGAACCGGTTTAAACCGGTTTAAACCGGATAAAAGCAGACTGAACTGGTTTAAACCGTATAAAACCAGATTGAACCGGTTTAAACCGGTTTCAACTGTATAGAACCGGAAAGAACCGGTTTAAACCGGATAAAACAGGATTGAACTTGTTTAAACCGGAAAAAACCGGATTGAACCGGTTAAACTGGTTTCAACTGGATAGAACCGGATAGAACCGGTTTAAACTGTATAAAACCGGATTGAACCGGCTTAAACCGTTTTAAACCGGATTAAACCGGATCGAACCGGATCAAACCGGTTTAAACCGGATAAAACCGGAATGAACTGGTTTAAACCGGTTCAAAACGGAGAGAACCAGATAGATACGGTTTAAACCGGGTAAAACCGGATTGAACTGGATTAAACCGGTTTAAAACGGATAAAACCGGATTGAACCAGTTTAAACCGGTTTAAACGAGATAGAAATTGATAGAACTGGTTTAAACCGGATAAAACCGGATTGAACCGGTTTGAACTGGTCTAAACCGGATAAAACCGGATTGAACTGGTTTCAACCGGTTTAAACCGGATAAAACAAGATTGAACCGGTTTAAACCGGATAAAACCGGATTGAACCAGCTTAAACTGGTTTAAACCGGATAAAACTGGGTTGAATCGGTTTAAACCGGATGAAATCGGATTGAACAGGTTTAAACCGGTTTAAACCGTATAGAACCGGTAAAACCGGTTGAAACTGGATAAAACCGGATTGATCCAGTTTAAACCGGTTTAAAAAGGATAAAACCGGATTGAACTGGTTTATACCGGTTTAAACCGGATAAAACCGGTTTAAACGGGATAAAACCAAATTGAACCAGTTTAAACCGGATAATACCAGATTGAACCGGTTTAAGCCGGATAAAACCAGATTAAACCGGTATAAACCGGTTTAAACCGGATAGAACCGGATATAACCGGTTTAAACTGGATAAAACCGGACTGAACCGGTTTAAATCGGTTTAAACCGGATAAAACCGGATTGAACTGGATTAAACCAGTTTATACTGGATAAACCGGATTGAATCGGTTAAAACCGGTTTAAACCGGATAAAACCAGATTGAACCGGTTTAAACTGGATAAAAGCAGATTGAACCGGTTTAAGCTGGTTTAAACCGGAGAAAACCGGATGGAACCGGCTTAAACCGGTTTCAACCGGAGAAAACCGGATTGAACCGGTTGAAACCGGTTTAAACCGGATATAAACGGATTGAAGCAGTTTAAACCGGTTTAAAACTGATAAAACCGGAATGAACCGGCCTAAACCTGTTTAAACCGGATAGGACCAGTTTAAACCGGATAAAACCGGATTGAACCGGATTAAACTGGTTTAAACCGGATAGAACCGGATTGAACCGGTTTTAACCGGAGACAACCGGATTGAACTGGTTTAAACCGGTTTCAACCGGATAGAACCAGATAGAACCGGTTTAAACTGTATAAAACCGGATTGAACCGGCTTAAACCGGTTTAAACCGGATAAAACCGGAATGAACTGGTTTAAACCGGATAAAAGCAGACTGAACCAGTTTAAACTGGATAAAAACGGATTGAACCGTTTCAAACCGGTTTGAACTGGATAAAACCGGATTGAACCGGTTTAATCCGGTTTAAACCAGATAAAAACTGATTGAACCGGTTTAAACCGGTTTAAACCGGATAAAACCGGAATGAACCGGCTCAAACCGGTTTAAACTGGATAGAACCAGTTTAAACCCGTTTAAACCGGATAAAACCGGATTGAACCGGTTTAAACCAGTTTAAACCGGATAAAACCGGATTGAAGTGGTTTAAACCGGATAGAACAGGTTTAAACCGGATAAAACCGGATTGAACCAGTTTAAACCAGTTTAAACCGGATAAAACCGGATTGATCCGGTTTAAACCGGTTTAAACCGGATAAAACCAGATTGAACCGGTTTAAACCGGTATAAAGCGGATAAAACCGGATTGAACTGGTTTAAACCGGATAAAACCGGATTGAACCGGTTTAAACCGGTTTCAACCGGACAGAACTGGATAGAACCCGTTTAAACTGGATAAAACCGGATTGAACCTGTTTAAACCGGTTTAAACTGGAGAAAACCGGACTGAGCAGGTTTAAACCGGATAAAACCGGATTGAACAGGTTTAAATTGGTTTCAACCGGATAGAACTGGATAGAACCGGTTTAAACTGGATAAAACCGGATTGAACCGGCTTAAACCGATTTAAACCGGATAAAACCGGATTGAACCGGTTCAAACTGGTTTAAACCGGATCAAACCAGATTGAACCGGTTTAAACCGGATAAAACCGGATTGAACCGGCTTAAACCGTTTTAAACCGGATAAAACCAGACTGAACCGATTTAAACTGGATAAAACCGGATTGAACCGTTTTAAACCGGTTTCAACTGTATAGAACCGGATAGAACCGGTTGAAACCGGATAAAACAGGATTGAATCGGTTCAAACCAGTTTAAACCGGATAAAACCAAATTGAACCAGTTAAAACCGGATAAAATCAGATTGAACAGGTTTAAAACGTATAAAACCGGATTGAACCAGTTTAAACCCATTTAAACCAGATGGAAACGAATAGAACCGGTTTAAACTGGATAAAACCGGATTGAACTGGTTTAACCGGTTAAAACAGGATAGAACAGGATAGAACCGGTTTAAACCGATTTAAACAGGATAGAACCGGATAGAACCGGTTTAAATGAGATAAAACCGGATTGAACCGGTTTAAACCGGTTTAAACCGGATAAAACCGGATTGAACCGGTTCAAACAGGTTTAAACCGGATAAAACCGGATTAAACTGTTTTAACACGGTTTAAACCGGATAAAACCAGATTGAACCGGTTTAAGCCGATTAAAACCGGATTGAACTGGTTTAAAATTTTCCAAACCGGATAAAACCGGTTTAAACCGGATAACAAAAGATTGAACCGGTTTAAACCAGATAAAACCGGATTGAACTGGTTCAACCGGGTTTAAACCGGATAAAAACGGAGTGAACTGGTTTAAACTGGGGAAAACAGAATTGAAACGTTTCAAACCGGTTTTAAGCGGATAAAACCGGAATGAACCGGTTTAAACCGGATAAAACCGGACTGAACCGGTTTAAACCGGATAAAACCGGATTGAACCGTTTCAAACCGGTTTTAACCGGATAAAACCGGAATGAACAGGTTTAAACCGGATAAAACCGGATTGAACCGGTTTAAACCGCATAAAACCGGATTGAACTGGTTTAAATTGGTTTCAATCGGATAGAACTGGATAGAACCGGTTTAAACTGGATAAAACCGGATTGAACCGGCTTAAAACGGTTTAAACCGGATAAAACCGGATTGAACCGGTTCAAACTGGTTTAAACCGGATCAAACCAGATTGAACCGGTTTAAACCGGATAAAACCGGATTGAACCGGCTTAAACCGTTTTAAACCGGATAAAACCAGACTGAACCTATTTAAAACGGATAAAACCGGATTGAACCGGTTTAAACCGGTTTCAACTGTATAGAACCGGATAGAACCGGTTTAAACCGGATAAAACAGGATTGAACTTGTTTAAACCGGATAAAACCGGATTGAACCGGTTTAAACTGGTTTCAACCGGATAGAACCGGATAGAACCGCTTTAAACTGTATAAAACCGGATTGAACCGGCTTAAACCGGTTTAAACCGGATTAAACCGGAATGAACTGGTTTAAACCGGTTTAAAACGGATAGAACCAGATAGAAACGGTTTAAACCGGGTAAAACCGGATTGAAATGGATTAAACCGGTTTAAAACGGGTAAAACCGGTTTAAACCAGATAAAACCAAATTGAACCAGTTTAAACCGGATAAAACCAGATTGAACTGGTTTAAACCGGATAAAACCGGATTGAACCAGCTTAAACCGGTTTGAACCGGATAAAACTGGGTTGAATCGGTTTAAACCGGATGAGATCGGATTGAACAGGTTTAAACTGGTTTAAACCGTATAGAACCGGTAAAAACGGTTGAAACCGGATAAAACCGGATTGATCCGGTTTAAGCCGGTTTAAACAGCATAAAACCGGATTGAACTGGTTTATACCGGTTGAAACCGGATAAAACCGGTTTAAACGGGATAAAACCAAATTGAACCAGTTTAAACCGGATAATACCAGATTGAACCGGTTTAAGCCGGATAAAACCAGATTAAACCGGTATAAACCGGTTTAAACCGGATAGAACCGGATATAACCGGTTTAAACTGGATAAAACTGGACTGAACCGGTTTAAATCGGTTTAAACCGGATAAAACCGGATTGAACTGGATTAAACCAGTTTATACTGGATAAACCGGATTGAATCGGTTAAAACCGGTTTAAACCGGATAAAACCAGATTGAACCGGTTTAAACCGGATCTAACCGGATTGAACCGGATTAAACTGGTTTCAACCGGATAGAACCGGTTTAAACCGGATAAAACCGGATTGACTCGGTTGAAACCGGTTCAAACCGGATAAAACCAGATTGAAACGGTTTAAACCGGTTTGAACCGGTTTAAACCGGATAAAACCGGAATGAACTGGTTTAAACCGGTTTAAACCGGAAAAAACGGATTAAACCGGTTTAAACTGGATAAAACCGATTGAACCGGTTTAAACCGGTTTAAAGCGGATAAAACCAGATTGAACCGGTTTAAACCGGATAAAAACGGATAGAACCGGTTTAAACCGGTTTAAACCAGATTGAACCGGATAGAACCAATTTAAACCGTTTAAAACCGGATTGAACTGGCTTAAACCGGTTTCAACCGGATAGAACCACATAGAACCGGTTTAAACTGGATAAAAGCAGATTGAACCGGTTTAAGCTGGTTTAAACCGGAGAAAACCGGATGGAACCGGCTTAAACCGGTTTAAACCGGAGAAAACCGGATTGAACCGGTTGAAACCGGTTTAAACCGGATATAAACGGATTGAAGCAGTTTAAACCGGTTTAAAACTGATAAAACCGGAATGAACTGGCCTAAAACTGTTTAAACCGGATAGGACCAGTTTAAACCGGATAAAACCGGATTGAACCGGATTAAACTGGTTTAAACCGGATAGAACCGGATTGAACCGGTTTTAACCGGAGACAACTGGATTGAACTGGTTTAAACCGGTTTCAACCGGATAGAACTGGATAGAACCGGTTTATATTGGATAAAACCGAATTGAACTAGCTTAAACCGGTTTAAACCGGATAAAACCGGATTGAACCGGTTTAAACTGGTTTCAACCGGATAGAACCAGATAGAACCGGTTTAAACTGTATAAAACCGGATTGAACCGGCTTAAACCGGTTTCAACCGGATAAAACCGGAATGAACTGGTTTAAACCGGATAAAACCAGACTGAACCAGTTTAAACTGGATAAAAACGGATTGAACCGTTTCAAACCGGTTTTAACCGGATAAAACCGGATTGAACCGGTTTAAACCGGATAAAACCGGATTGAACCGGTTTAAACTGGTTTAAACTGGATAAAACCGGATAGAACCGGTTTAATCCGGTTTGAACCAGATAAAAACTGATTGAACCGGTTTAAACCGGTTTAAACCGGATAAAACCGGCATGAACCGGCTCAAACCGGTTTAAACTGGATAGAACCAGTTTAAACCCGTTTAAACCGGATAAAACCGGATTGAACCGGTTTAAACCGGTTTAAACCGGATAAAACCGGATTGAAGCGGTTTAAACCGGATAGAACCGGTTTAAACCGGATAAAACCGGATTGAACCAGTTTAAACCAGTTTAAACCGGATAAAACCGGATTGATCCGGTTTAAACCGGTTTAAACCGGATAAAACCGGATTGAACCGGTTTAAACCGGTATAAAGCGGATAAAACCGGATTGAACTGGTTTAAACCGGATAAAACCGGATTGAACCGGTTTAAACCGGTTTCAACTGGACAGAACCGGATAGAACCCGTTTAAACTGGATAAAACCGGATTGAACCTGTTTAAACCGGTTTAAACTGGAGAAAACCGGACTGAACAGGTTTAAACCGGATAAAACCGGATTGAACTGGTTTAAATTGGTTTCAACCGGATAGAACTGGATAGAACCGGTTTAAACTGGATAAAACCGGATTGAACCGGCTTAAACCGGTTTAAACCGGATAAAACCGGATTGAACCGGTTCAAACTGGTTTAAACCGGATAAAACCGGATTAAACTGTTTTAAAGCGGTTTAAACCGGATAAAACCAGATTGAACCGGTTTAAGCCGATTAAAACCGGATTGAACTGGTTTAAACTTTTCCAAACCAGATAAAAACGGTTTAAACCAGATAACAAAAGATTGAACCGGTTGAAACCAGATAAAACCGGATTGAACTGGTTCAACCGGGTTTAAACCGGATAAAACCGGAGTGAACTGGTTTAAACCGGGTAAAACAGGATTGAACCGGTTTAAACCGGATAAAACCGGATTGAACCGGCTTAAACCGGTTTAAACTGGATAAAACCGGATTGAACCGGTTTAAACCAGTTTTAAACGGATAAAAACGGTTTGAACCGGTTTAAACTGGTTTAAAACGGATAAAATTGGACTGATACCATATAAACCAGTTCAAACCGGGTAAAACCGGATTGAACCGGTTCAAACCAGATAAAACCGGATTGAACCAGTTTAAACCGGATAAAACCGGATTGAACAGGTTTAAACCGGATAAAACCGGATTGAACTGGGTTAAACCGGATAAAACCAGACTGAACTGGTTTAAAATGGTTTAAACAGGATTGAACTGGTTTAAACAGGTTTAAACGGGATAAAACCGGATAGAACCGGTTTAACCCGGATAAAACCGGCTTGAACAGTTTTAAACCGGTTTAAACCGGATAAAAGCGGATTGAACCGGTTTAAACCGGATAAAACCGGATGGTACTGTTGTAAACAGGTTTAAACTGGATAAAACTGGATAAAACCTTTGAAACTGGAAAAAAACAGATAAAACCGGATTGAACCTGTTTAAACCGGACAAAACCGTATTGAACCAGTTTAAACTGGATAAAACTGGGTTTTTGTTTTTGTTTTTTTAATTTTTTTTGTCGATGTACATTGTGGCTGATTATTGCTCCCCATCACCAAAACCTTCCTCCCTTCTCCCTCCCTCCCTCCCCCCAACAAAGACCTTTCTGTTTGCTTGTCGTATCAACTTCAAGTAATTGTGGTTGTTATATCTTCTTCCCCTCCCCCCGGTTTTGTGTGTGTGTGTGTGTGTGTGTGAGTGTGTGTGTGTGTGAATTTATATATTAATTTTTAGCTCCCACCAATAAGTGAGAACATGTGGTATTTCTCTTTCTGTGCCTGACTTGTTTCACTTAATATAATTCTCTCAAGGTCCATCCATGTTGTTGCAAATGGCAGTATTTGATTCGTTTTTATAGCTGAGAAGTATTCCATTGTGTAGATGTACCACGCTTTCCGTATCCACTCCTCTGATGATGGACATTTGGGCTGGTTCCAACTCTTGGCTATTGTAAAGAGTTCTGTGATGAACATTGGGGAACAGGTATACCTTCAACTTGATGATTTCCATTCCTCTGGGTATATTCCCAACAGTGGGATAGCTGGGTCGTATGGTAGATCAATCTGCAATTGTTTGAGGAACCTCCATACCATTATCCATACAGGCTGCACTGTTTTGCAGTCCCACCAACAATGTATGAGGGTTCCTTTTTCTCCGCAACCTCGCCAGCATTTATCGTTCAGAGTCTTGGATTTTAGCCATCCTAACTGGGGTTAGATGGTATCTCAATGTGGTTTTGATTTGCATTTCCCGGATGCTGAGTGATGTTGAGCATTTTTTCATATGTCTGTTGGCCATTTGTATATCTTCCTTAGAGAAATGCCTACTTAGCTCTTTTGCCCATTTTTTAATTGGGTTGCTGGTTTTCTTCTTGTAAAGTTGTTTGAGTTCCTTATATATTCTGGATATTAATCCGTTGTCAGATGTATATTTTGCAAGTATATTCTCCCACTCTGTTCGTTGTCTTTTAACTCTGTTAATTGTTTCTTTTGCTGTGCAGAAGCTTTTTAGTTTGATATAATCCCATTTGTTTATTTTTCCTTTGGTTGCCCGTGCTTTTGGGGTCATATTCATGAAGTCTGTGTCCAGTCCTATTTCCTGAAGGGTTTCTCCTATGTTTTCTTTGAGAAGTTTTATTGTTTCAGGGTGTATATTTAAATCCTTAATCCATTTTGAGTTGATTTTAGTATACGGTGAGAGGTATGGATCTAGTTTCATTCTCCTGCTTATGGATATCCAGTTATCCCATCACCATTTGCTGAAGAGGCAGTCCCTTCCCCAGTGAATAGGCTTGGTGCCTTTGTCAAAGATCAGATGGCAGTAAGTGTGTGGGTTGATTTCTGGATTCTCTATTCTATTCCACTGGTCAGTGTGTCTGTTTTTATGCCAGTACCATACTGTTTTGGTTATTATACTTTCGTAGCATAGCTTAAAGTCAGGTAGTGTTATGCCTCCAGCTTTATTTTCTTTGCTCAGCATTGCTTTGGCTATGCATGGTATTTTATTGTTCCAAATAAATGTCTGGATAGTTTTTTCCATTTCTGAGAAAAATGTCTTTGGAATTTTGATGGGGATTGCATTGAATTTGTATATCACTTTGGGTAGTATGGACATTTTCACTATGTTGATTCTTCCAATCCAAGAGCATGGGATATCTTTCCATCTTTTTGTATCCTCTAATTTCTCTCAGCAGTGGTTTGTAGTTCTCATTACAGAGATTTTTCACCTCCTTGGTTAACTCAATTCCTAAGTATTTTATTTTTTTGGTGGCTATTGTAAATGGGCAGGCTTTCTTGATTTCTCGTTCTGCATGTTCACTATTGGAGAAAAGAAATGCTACTGATTTTTGTGTGTTGATTTTGTATCCTGCTACTGTGCTGAAATCATTTATCAATTCCAAGAGTTTTTTTGTAGAGATTTTAGGCTGTTCGATATATAGGATCATGTCATCTGCAAACAGGGACAGTTTGACTTCATCTTTTCTAATCTGGATGCCCTTTATTTCCTTCTCTTCTCTGATTGCTCTGGCTAGTACTTCCAACACTATGTTGAATAGGAGTGGTGAGAGTGGGCATCCTTGTCTAGTTCCTGTTCTCAAAGGAAAAGCTTTCAGCTTTTCCCCATTCAGGATGATATTGGCAGTGGGTTTATCATATATGGCTTTAATTATGTTGAGATACTTTCCCTCTATACCTAGCTTATAGAGGGTCTTTGTCATGAATGAGTGCTGTACTTTATCACATGCTTTTTCAGCATCTATAGAGATGATCATATGGTCCTTGTGTTTGACTTTATTAATATGGTGTATCACATTTATTGATTTGCGTATGTTGAACCAACCTTGCATCCCTGGTATGAATCCCAGTTGATCGTGGTGAATAATTTTACGTATATGTTGCTGTATTCTGTTTGCTAGTATTTTAGTGAGGATTTTTGCATCTATATTCATCAAGGATATCGGCCTGTAGTTTTCTTTTTTGGTTCTATCTTTTCCTGGTTTTGGTATCAGGATGATGTTTGCTTCATTGAATGAGTTTGGGAGATTTGTGTCCATGTCTATCTTTTGGAAAAGTTTGTAAAGAATCGGTGTCAATTCCTCTTTGAATGTCTGGTAAAATTCTGCTGTGAATCCATCTGGTTCTGGGCTTTTCTTTGTTGGGAGCCTTCTGATAACAGCTTCAATCTCCTTTATTGTTACTGGTCTGTTCAAATTTTCTACGTCTTCATGGTTCAGTTTTGGGAGCTTGTGTGTGTCCAGAAATTTATCCATTTCCTCCAGATTTTCAAATTTGTTGGCGTATAGTTGTTTATAGTATTCTCGAATGATTCCTTGTATTTCAGATGAATCAGTTGTAATATCGCCTTTTTTGTTTCTAATTTTTGTTATTTGAGTCTTCTCTCTTCTTTTTTTTGTTAGCCAAGCTTATGGTTTGTCACTTTTATTTATCTTTTCAAAAAACCAACTTTTTGATTCGTTGATCTTTTGAATTGTTTTTTGGTTTTCAATTTCATTCAGTTCTGCTCTTTTCTGAATGATTTCTTTCCATCTGCTAACTTTAGGTTTGGATTGTTCTTGTTTTTCTAGTTCTTTAAGGTGAAGTGTTAGGTTGTTCACTTGCCATCTTTCCATTCTTCTGAAGTGAGCGTTTAATGCAATAAATTTCTCCCTCAAAACTGCTTTTGCAGTATCCCACAGGTTTTGGTATGATGCATCATTACTTTCATTAGTTTCAATAAATTTTTTGATTTCCTGCTTGATTTCTTCTTGGACCCATATGTCATTAAGTAGAATGCTGTTTAATTTCCATGTGTTTGTATAGTTTCCAGAGTTTTGTTTGTTATTAATTTCTAGTTTTAATCCATTGTGGTCTGAGAAGATACATGGGATAATTCCAATTTTTTTGAATTTATTGAGACTTGATTTGTGACCGAATTTGTGATCTATCCTGGAGAATGATCCATGTGCTGATGAGAAGAATGAATATTCTGAGGTTGTTGGGTGGAATGTTCTGTAGATATCTGCCAATTCCAATTGGTCTAGAGTCTTGTTTAGATCTTCTGTTTCTCTACTGATTCTTTGCCTAGATGATCTGTCTAATATTGACAGTGAGGTGTTCAGGTCCCCTGCTATTATGGTATTAGTGTCTCTTTCCTTCTTTAGATCTAATAGAGTTTGTTTTATAAATCTGGCTGCTCCAACATTGGGTGCGTACATATTTATGATTGTTATGTCTTCTTGATGGATCAGTCCTTTTATCATTAAGTAGTGTCCCACATTGTCTCTTTTTATGGTTTCTACTTTAAAGTCTATTTTGTCAGATATAAGAATAGCTACTCCAGCTCGTTTTTCTTTTCTGTTTGCATGGTAAATCTTTTTCCATCCTTTCACTCTTAGTCTATGTGAATCTTTATGGGTGAGGTGGGTCTCTTGAAGGCAGCATAGAGTTGGGTCCTCCTTTTTGATCCAGTCAGCCAGTCTGTGTCTTTTGATTGGGGAATTTAAGCCTTTTACATTAAGAGTTGTTATTGAAAGGTGTTGATTTATTCCTAGCATTTTATTGGTTGTTTGGTTGTCTTAGGTGTCTTTTGTTCCTTGCTTTCTGATTTACTGTTTGTTTTCTGTGTTTGTTGGTTCCTTAGGTTGTAGATAGCGTTTTTGTTTGCTTGTTTTCTCTGCATGAATGCCTTTTTTGTTATACTAGTTGGTATTGATTATTCTTGGTTTTTTATTGCAGTGGTAGTTATTTTTCAGGAACCAAACCCAGAACTCCCTTGAGGATTTCTTGTAAGGGTGGTCGTGTGGTAGTGAACTCCCGCAGTTTTTGTTTGTCTGACAAATATACTATTTGCCCTTCATTTCCGAAGGATAGCCTTGCAGGGTAGCGTATTCTTTGCTGGCAATCTTTGTCTTTTAGTATTTTGAAAATATCATCCCATTCCTTTCTAGCTTTTAGGGTTTGTGATGAAAAGTCTGATGTTAGCCTGATTGGGCTCCCTTATAGGTGATTTGACGCTTCTCTCTTGCAGCTTTTAAGATTCTCTCTTTGTCTTTGAGTTTTGCCAATTTTACTATAACATGACTTGGACAAGACCTTTTTGGGTTGAATACATTTGGAGATCGTTGAGCTTCCTGGATCTGAAGATTTGTGATTTTTCCTATTCCTGGGAAGTTTTCTGCCACTATTTTGTTGAATATGTTTTCAATGCAATCTCCTTTTTCCTCCCCTTCTGGAATACCCATGACTCGGATATTTAAGCACTTAAGTTTGTCTGATATCTCTCTCAGATTTTCTTCAATGCCTTTGATTCTTTTTTCTTTTCTTTTCTTTTCCTTTTTTTTTTTTTTTTTTTTTTTTTTGTCTGCTTGTGTTATTTCAAACAGCCCATCTTCAAGTTCAGAGGTTCTCTCTTCAACTTCGACCAGCCTGCAGGTTAAACTCTCCGTTGTGATTTTTATTTCGCTGAATAACTTCTTCAGTTCAGCAAATTCTGCTACATTTTTTTTCAGGACATTGATTTCCTTGTACAATTCCTCTTTCAGGTCCTGTATACTTTTCCTCATTTCATCATGATGTCTAGCTGAGTTTTCTTTTATCTCATTCATTTTCCTTAGAATTATCACTCAAAATTCCTTGTCAGTTATTTCAAGGGCTTCTTGTTCTATAGGATCTAGAGTTTGTGATTTATTAACTTTTGGTGGTGTACTTTCTTGATTTTTTTGTATTTCTGGTATCTTTTTTTTTGGTGTTTATTCATTGTGGCAGGGGGTTTCACAGTCCACCGGTTTGAGACTAATGACAAACTAGGATGTTGCTGTGGTTGCCAATTTCTTATGGCTACCTCCATTACTGCTCCGTTGTCCTCTAGTGCCTTGTTTGTGTGGTTGCCTCGGGTCTTGGGCTTCTCCGGGGAGCCACCTTTCTGGTCGGCTTGGACTCTGCTGGGCTGGTGGATCACGTACCACAGGGTGTGTGATCTCTTTTGAGCTTTCACTTCCTGTGCAGGACTTCTCCCTGTTCCGTGTGCTCTGGCCCAGGCTGTTGCATCATGCAGTGGCGACCCCACAGGGTGTGTGGTTTCTGTCGTTTCCCCGTCTCCCTGGCCACACGTCTCCCCACTCTGTGCACACTGTGCTTGGCTGGGGTGTGTCTTCTGCAACCCTCCTCTATCAGCTGGGCCTTCAAGATCCTGCTCGGCCCCGCCTCGCCCCAGAAGTCTACCAGGTTTCTGGTAGGCACAGATGACCGGTCGCTCTGGGTGCCTTTGTAGCACTGTGTAGATCTTTCTCAGGTCTTGTTCACCTTTGTATCCCCCCGGCATAGACCAAATTTAGCGCCCACCTGCAGCCTGCTCTCCGGCAGGTTCAAGCAGACCTGGGAACTCTCCTACCACACTATTCCCAACCAGAAATTGGTTAGGCTTTTTTCTAAACTGGTGGCCGCAGAGATGGTATCTGCCTCCCTGTAACAGGGAGTATACCGGGGGCTGGATTCCAGGGTGTGATGGAGAGACAGTCAGCCTGTCCATACTTCCTTGCCCTCCCAACACTGGCCGGGGATGCCCCATGCCACCAGCCCTGCCAGAGAACTGTGGATGGAGTGGGAGGGGAGGCCAGCCCGCAGGCTCCGGAAAGCCCCGCGCTGGGCCAAGCAAGTGGGAAGGCTCAGTGATGGCCGACCCGGGCGGAGCTGCCAGCACCTGGGAAAATGGAGGCAGCCCCGGGGCAGTGAGTGAACCGGTGATGCAGGTGGGAGGTGGGTGGGCATCAGCCCCCTGAACAGAGCTGGGCCAGGGGTCACTCACAGTGCTGTGCCAGGTCGGGTGCTCACTCTCTGCCTCTGGTTTGTCGCCTTCCCCGTTCTCAGCCGCTGCCACCTCGGGCTGTTCAGTCACGGCGCGGCTTGGGCGCTCCCAGGAATCTTCTTTAATGCCGGCCTGAAACCTCGAATCCTGAATAGGGCAGCTGGCCGCCTTCAGCGCGGCCCCGGCCTCCGGGATCCTGTCTGCATCCACAGCAGCCCTGGTGCTGTGTTCCCTGTTTTGAGACTCGCTTTTGCAGCTAGGAAACAGTTCTTTTCCTGCTCCACACTTCAAAGCTGTTGCCTGTAAATCTGGACTGGGGTTATTTGACTGTGGAATTCTGTGCTTTGTTTTGACTAGAAAAAATTGCTGAAGAGAGACATCAATGGCTGAACAAAGATATAGCTTCTGAGGCTGGGAAGTCCAAAGTCCATCTGGTGGTGGTGATAGTGACCCAGGGGTCTCACGTTGCAAAATGGTGGAAGCAGAGAGAGCAGAGCACAATGCATGTTATTTCAAAACACACAACACCAATAGGTCATAAGTTGGGAGGAGGTAAGTGAATTTGAGTTGTGAGATCTTTACATTGTCTTGGATGTAGTAAAACTGTAAATTTACACTAGATGTTTATGTCAAGAATGCATACTGAGATCTCTAGGATAACTTTTGAGAGAATTTTTAACTCTGGCAATAATGGAACAATCCAAAAGTAGACATGGAGGTAGAAATCAAGGAACATTGAACAATAAGGAAGAAATATAAAATAAATACTAACCTGCTGGATTTGAATTCAATTATATTGAGCCGGCCTGTGGCTCACTTGGGAGAGTGCAGTGCTGATAACACCAAGGCCATGGGTTCGGATCCTATATAGGGATGGCCAGTTGGCTCACTGGCTGAGCGTGGTGCCGACAACACCAAGCCGAGGGTTGAGATCCCCTTACCGGTCATCTTTAAAATAAATAAATAAATAAATAAATAAATTCAATTATACCAAAATTTCAAAAATCAATTATATGAGTAATTATATTAAACATAAGTGAATTAAGACTCCAAAACAAAGACAAATTTTTCAGACATAATTTTAAAAATTCAATTATACTGATTACTAGACACTATACATATAATGATATCAAAAAGTTGAAAGCAAAATATTAAAGTAAATTATATCATGAAAACACTAACTTAAAAAACAAGTGTATTTTTACAATAATGTTCATAACAGCATTATTCACAATTGCCAAAATGTGGAAACAATCCAAATGTCCATTGATGATAAATGGATAAACAAAATGGTATATACACTGTTAAATCAAAATTAACACCAGGCCTGAAGAATCCGTGGCTGAGGTCACCAGGGCTGGCCTGTTAGACTGCAGTGCTGTAACACCAAGGTCAAGGGTTCAGATCCCAATACTGGCTAGCTGCCAAAAATAATAATAATAATAATATGTGACCTCAACCTTGCTTGATTTTCAAACATAAGCAAAATTTAAATTCAGCTATTTTTTGTAAATGCCTTTATTAAAGAAAAACAGAATTTAAGCTCAACCACCCACAAGTAATCAACAAACTTATGTAACTAGGGACTTTCCAACTGGATAAACCAAATAAGGCAACTGTATAACTGTAACCAATCAAACATTTTCTTTGCTTTACTTCTGTGTCAGTGAACCACTTCTGGTTTGCAGCTGCCCAATTCATGAACTGTTTGCTCAAATAAACACTTTAAATTTTTATTGTGCTTCAGTTTACTTTTCAACAATACATACAATGGAATATTATTCAAACTTAAAAAGGAATGAAGCACTGATACATACATACTACAACATAGTATGTATGGACCTTTAAACCTTTGTGTTACATTAAATAAGCCAGACACAAAAAGACTAATATTGTGTGATTCTGCTTATATGAGGTATCTAGAATAGTCAAGATCATAGCAACAGAGAGTAGAATAGAGATTACCGGGGGCTGGGAGAGGAAGGGAATGTTGAGATATTGTTTAACAGGTAGAGTTTTAATTTGGAACGATGAAAATTTTCTGGAGAAGGAGAGTGGTGATAGTTGCACTACAATGTGAATGTACTTAATTTCACTGAAGTACACACTTAAAAAATGGTTAAAATGGAAATTTTTGTCATACACATTTCATCACAGTAAAAAAATTTTAGCTGGTGTAGATATATCTTAATATGAGACAATGTAAGCTTTAGGGTAGAATTGCATTGCTAGAATAAAGATATTTCATAAAAATAAATTACTTAATTGCCCAGATAGGGGTTCCCAGCCCTTCCTTCCTGGAGATCCCAAGAAGGATCTGGCTAGGCTGAGCTCAATCTTTCCTCCTCAAGGACTGAGAAAGAGAGAAAGACAGAAAGAGAAAGAGAAGGAAAGAATGGAAAAAAGGAAGGAGGGGGAAAGAAAGATGCAAATCAGGTCTTGCTGAAGACTGTCAAAAGAAAAGAAATGATGTAATGACTCAGGTTAAAGACTTTATTCAGCTGATGCCCATCAGGGGGCATCTGAAGACCAAGTGACTCCCCAATTTAAGCATGTCCAGGTTTTTTAATAGGGTCGGGGTGAAGTAATGCCCTCTTTCTAAGAGCAGGACCGACGCCACTAAAGATAGCCCCTCTATTGTGTAAAAGTTAAGTAGGAAAGTGAGGGTGGGATGGGAGGAGCTCTGCTGACTGCAAAATTATCTTGCTTACATTGGCTAATACCTCTTGGCGCAGTGAATGGGCAACCGAGTTGCCGCGCTTGCAGCTTTAAAAACCGAGAACAAAGATGGTTTGGCACCGCACCTTTGAATTGGCTGGTGCGGTCCCACTGCTGGTAATAAAAATCTTTTTCTCTTTTTCTACATCGGTCTCCAAGGGTGTTTTTTTTCCCTGACACCTATAACATTTGGGGGCTCATCTGGAATAAACTATCACCTCCTGGGGACTGACCTACAGTGCTAGGATTTTTTCCCCACACTGTGATGAAGTCTCTAGGCAGGAGCTCCTGAGAAGACGTTCCTCAGCCCCAGAGGCACACGATTTTCTGCTGGCCAGCTTAGGATTTTCTGGCGCCTCTAGATTTGAGTGAGTTGGCTCTTTTTGGTGGGGAAATCAGGCCAGACTGGATGCAGTCGCAATGCCTCTTCCCCGGACCCAGCAAGACGTCGCTATGGTCCACTTGCTGGCCTCTCTTGGTGTATTGTCTTTGTGTTTGTCTTTATATTAACCTCATGGGTTTATGTTGTTGTGAGTCTGTCCATTTTATGTGTTTCACAAACTTTTGCCCTTCAGGTCACCATGGGACAATGATCCTCTAAGCCAACAGTCCTGAAATGCTTTCTCACACTTTTTAAAACTTTTCAGGAGAAGGCACTTGATTTTGGTGTGTCAGTCTCACCGGATGTTTTAAGAAGTTTATGTGAAGAAGACTGGCCAGAATTTGAGGTTGGATGGCCTGCGCCAGGCTCTACTCGTCTTTCCCTTGCAAGGGCTGTCCACCGGGTCATTTTTGGGAAACCCAGGCACCCAGACCAGATTCCCTACATCCAAATCTGGATCGAAATTTTAACCATTCCACCCCCTTGGTTAGAGAAATGTTTTCCAGAAGTCAAGAAACCTTCGCATCTGCGAGCGATGTGAACCATTCTCCTGGCCAGACTGCCATCCCAGCCTCAGAAGCCTGTACTCCCCTCGCCCCCTGATGAAGAAGATATGGTTCGGCCACCCCCTTATGCAGACAGCTCCCAGCAGATGGACAGCCCCCTTCTTTCGTCTTCTCACACCCGTTTGGGCGCCCCTTATTCCCCTGAACTCTCTTCACCCTCTGACTCTTCTCACTCTTCTTCTTCTCCCCGGGCCCACATTTTTCCCATGCGTGAGGCCCCAGGACCCCAGGTACCTTTCATGGTTTATGTTCCCTTTACTACTCGTGATCTGTACAACTGAAAGAATCAGAACCCCTCCTTTTCAGCGGAACCTCTAGGGCTAATCTCGCTCCTCGAGTCTGTCTTTTCTACTCATCAGCCCACCTGGGATGATTGTCAGCAGTTGCTGCAGATCTTATTTTCCTCCGAGGAGCAAGAAAGAATCCGGCGGGAGGCACGGAGGGCCATACCTGCGCCTGGTGGCCATCCCACAGATGATCCTGACATATCCCTTGTCCTCCCATCAGTCAGTCCTGAATGGGACCCCAACACAGATAGAGGTAAGGAGGCCCTCGATCCGTATCGCCAGACTCTGCTGCAGGGGGTCCAAGCAGCAGCCTGGAAGCCAACCAACCTCTCTATGGTTAGTGAAGTAACTCAAGAGCCAAACGAGTCCCCCAGTACGTTCCCTGAGCGCCTCCTGAAGGCTTATTCGGTCTATACGCCAATTGACGCAGAGGCACCTGAAAATAGGCGAGCTATCAATCTGGCCTTTGTAACTCAATCAGCACCAGACATTAAGCGTAAGTTACAAAAATTAGAGGGCTTTGAAGGCAAGGTTCTCTCTGAGCTGGTTGAGATAGCCCAAAAGGTTTACTATAAACATGACCCACCCAAAGATAGACAGCTAAAGAGGTTAACAAAAGTCCTCCTCATCGGTCCAAAAAAACCAAACAAGGACAACAGAGAAGGAAGCCCCAAGGTATTGGCCCAAATAGACACCCAACTCTGGACAGGGACCAATGTGCCTACTGTAAGGAAAAAGGCCATTGGAAGAGAAATTGTTCTTGGCTAAAAGATAAGACAGGTTCTAAGGCCATCTTACACAGGTCACAAGATTCAGACGATTGACGAGGCCAGGGCTCCAGGAAAAGTTGCCCCCAGGAGCCCAAGGTAACACTAAAAGTAGGGGGCAAACCGGTGTCACTTCTTGTTGACATGGGGACAACATATTCAGTGCTCCAGAAACCTGAACAGCCCAGTTCTAAATTGCCAATTCCCATCCAAGGGGCAACTGGAAGGACTAAACTTTACCCTTGGACTGATGCTCGACTTACAGACTTAGGAAGGAAGACTGTTACACATTCTTTTCCCCTTATGCCAGATTGCCCCTACCCCCTATTGGGTAGAAATTTACTTCATAAATTGGGAGCCACCATCACCTTTGGGCCTGTTTCTGCAAATCTCCAACTAAATGGGAAAGTCACAACCCTAAGGGTAACCATGCCTTTATAGGGAGAATATAAACTTTTAGAGACTGAAATTCTAGACGACCCAACCCAACATGAAAAAAGGTTATTGGCTATCTACGTGAAAGAAATACCAGGTGCATGGGCGGAGACTACCCCCCTAGGCTTAGCGAAGCACCAGGCCCTATTGTGGTGCAACTAACTAGTTCTGCCACACCAATTAGGGTGAAACAATACCCTATTCCCTTGAGAGCTAGAGAAGGTATAACCCCACACATAAACAGACTCATGAAAGAAGGAATTTTGATTCCAAGCCAATCTAATCGGAACAGTCCCCTGCTGCCGGTCCAAAAACCTGGTACAGTGGACTTCAGACCTGACAGGATCTCGGGGAAGTTAATAAAAGAGTGGAAACTGTCCATGTCACCATTCCAAATCCCTATATGCTCCTCAGTCTCCTACCACCTGACCATACAATATATACAGTGTTGGACTTAAAGGATACCTTTTTCAACCTACCTTTGCCTGGTTCCAGCCAGCCTATCTTCATGTTCGAATGGGGTGCCCCTGATGGGAGTTTCTCTGGACAGCTAACATGGTCTCGACTGCCACAAGTATTCACGAATTCTCCTATGCTGTTTGATGAGGCTCTCAGCCAGGATCTACAGCCTTACAAGGTAAATGGGGACCCAAGGTTACACTTTTACAATATGTGGATGACTTGCTCCTCACTGCCAGCTTCTACCAAGATTGCAAGGAGGCAACTAAGGATCTTCTGACAACCTTACAGGGTCTCAGATATCGGGTGTCTGCTAAAAAAGGCTCAATTACATCTACCATCTGTAACTTATTTGGGATATATATTGTCAGAATGGAGGTGGAAACTTTCCCCCAAATGAATAGAAGCTATTCTCCAAATATCTCAGCCACTTTCTAAGAGGCAAATATGGGAATTTCTCAGGGCTGTGGATACTGCAGACTATGGATTTTAAACTTTGCTGAAATAGCCCAACCCCTAGGCCATAAAGGGCCCTGGGGAGGGAATAAATTGGACAGAGCAGCAACAAAAAGCCTTTGAAAGCCTTAAATCTGCCCTCACCCAGGCCCCAGCATCAGCCCTTCCAGACTTAAATAAGCCATTTTCCCTCTTCATGGCAGAAAGGAGGGGAATTGCCAAGGGAGTCCTCACCCAAGATTTAGGACCCTGGAAATGACCAGTAGCCTACTTATCTCATAAGTTAGATCCAGTAGCCTCTGGATGGCCTAACTGCTTAAAGGCAACCGTGGCCACCGCCCTTGTTAAAGAGGCAAACAAATTAACCTTAGGGCAAGAGCTCTGAATAACCTCTCCCCATGGGGTTGAGACTCTATTAAAGACTCCCCTTGGGAAATGGATCTCAGATGCGCACCTGACCCCTTACCAAGCCTTGCTGTTAGACCCAATGCACATTACATTTCTTCCTGCAACCACTATAAACCCTGCCACATTGCTTCCTGACCCAGACCCAAAGATACCCATACATGACTGTCCGGAGATACTGTCTACCTTCCAAGAGACCCAGCCAGATTTAAAAGACTCCTCTCCTTGGGAAAGAGCAGAAATAACCTTGTTCACAGATGGGAGTAGCTACATAATTGATAGGATCCCGTATGCAGGAGCAGCAGTGGTCTCTACGGAGGCCATTATATGGTTACAAGCATTGGGACCAGAAACATCAGCACAACGAGTGGAGCTCATTGCCCTCATGAAGGCATGACAGCTGAGCCAAGGGAAAACAGTGAACATCTGTACGGACAGCAGGTATGCCTTTGCCATGGCACACGTACACGGGGCCTTATAGAGATAGAGAGGACTGTTAACAGCAGAAGGAAAAACCATAAAAAATGTACTAGAGATCCTGGCCTTATTAAAGGCTATCTGGCTCCCCGCCTAAGTCGCCATCATCCATAGTAAGGCACACCAACGAGGGACCTCTCCCACAATACTAGGGAATAACGTTGCGGATCAAACCACAAAAGCAGTCGCCTTACAACCAGTGGGGATCACAACCATAGCGCCTGCTTCACCGGAGCCCCAACTGCCAGCTAAGGCAGCTTACTCAGAAACTGATCTAGAGGGGGCCAAAAAACTTTGGTTAATACCCGACCAGAACACTGGATGGATTAAATCTAAAGATGGGACACTTTGGTTACCAGAAAACTTGGGGGCCCGCCTAGTTTTGGACATTCATAAGGCAACCCACTGGGGAAAAACTAAATTATTCACTTTGTTGAGAAAAAATTTTAACTTCAGTAATATGCAAAGAGCAATAGAAACTGTCTCTCAGTGCTGTCTCTCATGTGCACGAGTAAATGCCAAAAAGATTGCTAAGAATTGGCAAGGAAATCGACGAAATGGAGAATATCCTGGAGGACATTGGGAAGTCGACTTCACTGAGGTCAAGCCAGGAAGGTGTGGATACAAATATTCGCTTATCTGTGTGGATACTTACTCGGGGTGGGTAGAAGCTTTCCCAACCAGAACAGAGACAGCCCAAATAGTTGTCAAAAAATTCATATATGAAATCATACCCCAATTCGGTCTTCCCATAACAATAGGATCAGATAATGGCCCAGCCTTCATAGCCAAAGTTTCTCAGCAAATGGCCCAGAGCCTGGGAATTACTTGGAAATGACACTGTGCTTACAGGCCTCAGAGCTCTGGACAGGTAGAAAGGATGAATAGAGCTTTAAAAGAAACGTTGGCAAAACTCCACTTAGAGACTGGCGAAAACTGGGTGGACCTCCTTCCCTTCACTCTGTTAAGAATTAGAAATACCCCTTAAAAGGAAAATTTTACACATTTTGAAATATTATTTGGGTGGCCACCGCCCCTGTTGCGCAAGCCCATAGCAAATGAACCCAATACTCAGGGATTACCCTCCCCCGTACTGGGTGAACTCCAAACAGTCCAACAGGTTTTCTCAGAAACCCGGAATAAGCTTGATGTTACTAATGACCCTTCTCCCAAGCAGGAAGGGGAGGCCAAAGTGCCCATTCCCCAGCCCGGGGACCTAGTTTACGTCAAGCGACTCACTGCAGGAGCACTCCAGCCCCGGTGGTGCAGACCGTTCCAGGTCCTCAGCACCCCAATGGCAGTAAAGGTCGCTGGAAAGGATGCCTGGATTCATTGGACCCACATAAAGCCTGCACCGCCCACCGAAGACACTACAGGAGACCGATGGACCATTCAACAAACAGACTCACCTTTCAAGATAAGACCTACAAAATGTTCTGGTTGTTTTCAATATTTTGGTTCAAACCTTAAACCATGTCACTGCAAATCCCCATACTGTTTATAATTTTACCTGGGAAATAACCCAGGTAGGGGATTCATCTTGCCGTGTCTTAAGTTCTTTTAGCACAACTGGTGTAAACCTAACTGCTGTGGCTTTTCCCAAGTCACTTGCTTTTAACCTAACTGATTTATTCCCTACTATACCCCTGCTCCAACTAAAATTATACTATCACTGGTATGCATGCCCGGGACCCATAAACCAGCCCCCAAATTGGTAATGTGGATATGAGGGTAATTACTATTGTAAAACCTGGGATTGTATAGAGTCAGCAGGAGGGTGGCCTAATTGGACCCCCCCCAGGCACAAAACTGCCCTCATTTCCATTACAAGGGACCTAGTTTACAGCAGACAACTCCCCAGGCATCCAACAGAGTCAATATCACCTTTACTCCTGTGGGAAGAGCCCATTCCTTCACTGATTGGAAAATGGGCCTAACTTGGGGTATCCAACTTTATGGCTCCTTCGCCAACCCAGGAAAAATTATTAAAATTAGACTAAAAATAACGTCCTTGACCAAACCTGTGGCTATTGGCCCTAACCAATTGATAACCTCTCCGCTGATTCCACCAAGCCCATTCTCTAGAATATCTGCTCCCTTCATCCCCCAACATAGTTCTCCCAGCCAACGATTCTGGAACCAAATGGAAAGTATATATAATGTACTAAATACCACCAACCCAAATGTTATTGGCCCCGGATGTTGGATATGCTTACTTTCCTCGCCCCCTTATTATGAAGGAATAGCGGTGTCAGGAAATTATACCATTAAGACAAGCATTGATAACCGCTGTTTACAACATCCAGGAATAGGAACCACCTTAGAACTACTTACAGGAAATGGGACCTGTATAGGAAATTATTCTGCCCACTCCAGACCCTGCCAAACTGTTAATTCCCCCATTGTTTACTCAGGCTATTACACACCCCCAAAGGGGACATGGTGGGCCTGTACAACTGGAATAATCTCATGTGTCCATGGACAAATGCTAAACAAGATGGGAGGATATTGTGTCCTGGTATTCCTATTTCCCAGAGCTTCTGTTTATGCTTCTGACCAATTTCTCCCTGAGCTTAGTTTGGACCCTTTACATAGGTCCAAAAGAGAGCCTATAACACTTCTCACCATTGCTTCCATTATAGGCCTAGCTGGGTTAGGGACCAAAGTAGCAGCATTAAGCACTCAGAATTTTGCCTTAACAGGATTACAACAAACTATCGACCAGAATCTTCGAGAGCTCGAGAATTCTATAACCATCCTCCAAACATCTTTGTCTTCCCTTTCCGAGGTGGTCCTCCAAAACCATAGGGGACTTGACCTCCTGTTTGTACAACAAGGGGGACTCTGTTTAACATTAAAGGAAGAATGCTGTGTATATATGGATCATACTGGAGTTGTTAAAGACTCCATGAAAAAATTAAGGGAATGCATTAAACAAGGGGAACAAGACCGGGAACAATCCTCTAATTGGTTTGAATCCTGGTTTAACTTTTCTCCATGGCTAACAACCTTAATTTCCAGCCATATGGGACCATTAATAATCCCCCTCTTGCTAGTAACCTTAGGACCATGCCTTTTTAACAAACTCCTTAACTTGATCCGGTCCCGCATACAAGAGGTCAAGTTACTGGTTCTCTGTTCCCAATGTGACCTAATTCCACTAGAAGATTTGGAACGCTTAAGCTGGGGACAAGATTTTAGCCCTTAAGCAAAGATTCACTTTCAAGAAACTCCCTTAAAACCAGTGAGGAATGAAGTAATGCCCTCTTTCTAAGAGCAGGACTGATGCCACTAAATATAGCCCCTCTATTGTGTAAAAGTTAGGTAGGAAAGTGGGGGTGGGATGGGAGGAGCTCTGCTGTCTGCAAAATCATCTCATGTACTGTTGGCTTGCTTGCATTGGCTAATACCTCTTGGCATGGTGAACAGGTGACTGAGTTACCTGTGCTTGCAGCTTTAAAACCCGAGAACAAAAGATGGTTCGGCGCCGCACCTTTGAATTGCCTGGTGCGGTCCGACTGCTGGAAATAAAAATCTTTTTCTCTTTTTCTATATTGGTCTCCAAGGGTGTTTTTTCTCCCGACGCCTATAACGGGGGAAACTGAGTCCGTGTCATTGCAGTTTGGGTCTAGGCAGTAGTTTTAACTGTAATTTGTGGTTGGAAGTAGCCCTGTCTCCTGATGGGAGGTCATTGGTACAATCCCAATGACAGCCAGAAAAGTATTTTCTGAGAACCATTTTGCAAGTTGTCTTGTATGGTTAAAATAAGGAGATGATCAAAGTGTGACTTCAGGAAATCACTAGCAAGCGGTGCTGGTATTGGTGGGTGAGGCTTGGGAGATAGCTGGAAGGCTGGTAGAGCATAGCCTGGCTTCAGCCTGAGTTCTCAAATTGTCGGTCCAAGTCTTGTTTATGCATATACTGGAGTCCAGCAGTTGAGGTCAGTAACTCACATGTGTAGTCTGATAAAGCGAGACCTAATATTCTCGCGAGGAGAAGGATAACGCTCCGTGTTCTCCTCACAGCAAAACGTATATCACTCAGGTAGCAAATTACGGTTTTGTTGTAGTTGTTGGCCAGGAAGGGGATACGAACCTTGGTGTTACGAAAGCCGTGCTCTAACCAACTGAGCTAACCCGCCAGCCCTGGAGTCACTTTGCAGTGACAAAACACAAGACTTGAGGTATCGGTTAGGGAGACTGGATGCTGGATGGATGAGGTAGGTACCAAAAAGAAAAAAGGGGGACACAGGAGAGGAAAAGGAGACCCCCTACCCTTGTGTTTGTTTCAGCCCTGTTACAGTACAGCGGGGAAAACAAAACAAAAACTTTCCTTGGGAGAGATGCAGGCAGCAGACGGTGGCAGGCCTCTCCAGAGTCCGCAAGAAGGCATGTTGGCTGCGCAGAGCATCAGCTTCCCTGCCTGGGAGCGTGGAAAGGTGGGGCGGTGGCAGGGAACAGTGACGGCCACAGGCTGGGGGGTCAGAGGGACAATGGCATTTCCTGCCACCTCCTAGGATCAGGAACGCCTGGGGAGCTAGTTCTACAGGAAGTGCAAAGCTGCTGGGGAGTATGTTCAGACCCTGGGCTCGGGGAGGTTGGGTCTGGAGGATGGGCCAGGATGCAGGCTCTAGCGTCTCCTGCTGGCCTGCCTCCTCCCTCCTCCCATAATCCCTTAAACTGTAGGTTTTGAGAAGGGGGTTGGGAAGCGGGTACAAAATACCTGGGCAGGGCTAATCTCTACCATCATCTGTCCTTCCTGGCGGGCTCGTTAGGTTGTGTTTTTTTGTTGTTATAACGGTTTGGTCCCTCTTGTCTGAACACAGCCCTGCAACCTTCTTGGGCTGTGCCGCTCATAGAGGTGCTGGTGAAATGATGTCTGCCTGGGAGTCGAGTGTATCAGTACTGAGGGGGAACTGGGTCCGGGTCCGGGTCCGGGTCCAGGAGCTGGGAGCTGCTGTCCACAAAAGCCAGATTCTCTCCGCCCATCCGCGAGAGAAGGGGCAGCCACGAGCGGCCCACGTGTTCATCCCTAGGCGCGCCCTTCACGTTGGCCCAGGGCGCCTCTCACCACGCTGCGACCTTGCAAAAACTCCTGTTTCCGGGCATGGGCAATGGATATGTTCGCATTTGGCGGCTGCTGTGGGTTGTGTATTTGCATCCATAAAAGTGTTGGAACGCGCTGTGATTTTCAGGGTGAACTGAAAAATTACGGGCATCTTCAGACCTAAAGGATGCCTGCTTGGGGTTCTGTTCTCCTAAAAGAAGAGCTTGGGGGGTCGAAGGGAGTTCGGTCAGCTGAGCATGTTCTTCCTTTATGTGAACTGAGACTTCAGTAGAGAGAGTTTATAAAAGGGACAGGTTGCAGGGAAACGTCGTGTGGAGTTGTCAGGAACAAACCCCACAGCCTGAACACGTTGCATTTTTGTCATAAATATGCTACAGTGAGGTCTGGTTCATGGGGAATCAGGGAAAAAGTGGGGATGTGTTTATCGGCCAGATGTATATATTTTCCTCGTGGAAAATCAGGTAAAAGCCAGCCTTGCTCACCTGAGGTGACCCAGAATAATGTACTCTCTTCTTCCCTTTTTTGTTCTCCCCCTATTGTCCCGAGTGAAAGAAAGTGAGCCAAGATGTCAGTACCAATCAAGCTTTGTTAAAGGAGAAGAATCTGGGCCAGCCCCATGGTTCACTAGGGCGAGTGCGGCGCTGGTAGTGCCAAGGCTGCGGGTTCGGATCCTATATGTGGGTGGCTGGTGCGCTCACTGGACCACACCGTGCCGAGGGTTGTGATCCCCTTACCGGTAAAAAAAAAGAAAAAAAAGAAAAAGAATAAAAGGAGAATAATCTGCTGGGCTGTGCTCAGAGTGGCAGGCAGCCCAGGACTTCCCTGGAAATGGAGGGAAGCTGCTAACCTAGGGCGGTGGGAGCTGATATTGGTGTGTTGGCTCCAAGAGCTGGGTGATGTAATTCTGGGGTGGGGATTGAGTTAGATCATGGGAATGGAGAGTTCTGCACATATGTGGAAATGTAAAAGTTTCATTTTTTCTGAAACTATGAGGCTTGTAAAAGAGAAGGGGGCAGGGGAGGTGAGGAGGTGGATGGCGCCATTTTGTACATGGGCTTGTCTAAAATGGCGTTGGTTATGTTGCAGATCTATTACCGAGCTAATGTTCCTAAAGTTCCTAAGATCACCAGGAACAAAACTGGATCTCCAGTTGTATTGTTTTGTTGTATCAAATTAAAATTATAGGAGACCATTGTTTTGGACTAAGTTCCTGCACTAGGCCCCAACAGACCAGACTAGAAAGTCAAAATGGAGTCACCCCTGATGAAGTTCCACTATGCCAAACCTAAACTAAGTTGCATCTGACCTCCAGAGAAATCAGGAGAGACAGATAACTGGCAGTTTCCCAAACAGGACAGTTTAAATCTTCAATAGGCATGATAATGAAGTTCCCTCTGCTTTAATCCTCACACAAAAGAAGTAACCTGAAGTAACCTGATGTTAAATAATTAGTTATTTTACTATTGCTCTGTCTCCCTGTCCCCAGCTTACAAGGAAAGTGGCTTTGAAATGACCAACCCACTTTTTGCTGTTTCTCCTTTCCTCAACCTTTTCTATCTATAAAACCAACCTCCTCTGTTTGGCTCATTGGAACATTTATTCTGTTTTATAGAATTAAGTTGTCCAATTCTAGAATGGCAGTAAAACCAGTTGAGATCTTTAAATTTGTTGTAATTTTGTCCTTTAATCATTGCAAGGAGGGAGGTTGCACTCCAGAGAAACCTGCCAAAGGAAGAGATAGACTTATTACAGGATTGAAGAAAGGGTAGAATTCAGAGGTAACTTAAATAAAGATAGGCTGGTCTACTTAGGTAGGGTCAAAGGTGAGATGTGTATAATGGGGTCATTACCAGGTCTGGATGTTTCCTTGGAACTTGCAAGGTCAAGATAAGTATGGAATATTGTGTCTGGAAACCCTTTATGTGCAGCTCAGCCCCTGGGTTGCAAACCAAGGCTGCTTCTCTCTGTGTCAAAGTGAAATAAGCCAGGCACAGAAAGAGAAATATCGCATGTCCTCACTCATAAGTGGGAGCTAAAGAAAGAAAGAAAGAAAGACAAAACAATCACAATAATTTGTTGAACTTTCAAAAGGAGAGAACAGAACTGAGGCCACCAGAGGAGGGAAAGGGGGAGGGGAGGTTAGCAAAAAATTGGTAAATGGCCACAAAAAATGATTACATTGTGTAGACTAATTATCCTGATTTGAGCATCACATATTGCACACAGGTATTGATGTTCAACACTGTACCCCACAGATATGTACAATCAACTATGTTTCAATTTTTTTTAAGTTACTTTTTCTTTTTTTGGCAGGCTGGCCAGTATGGGGATTGATAGGCTATGAATTACAGAGAACCAAATTTCACAGTAAGTAAGAAAACAGTAAGGGGAAGGAAAAAACCTCAAAGAAGGGATTTGTTATTTCCTTTTGACTGCAGCTGACTTGATCTGAGTCCAAATCTCCACCTGATGAATGTGAAATAGAGCTCCCTACACCCTCATAACATATGCTATCTGCTTCTGTAGAATTGCTTGCTTAACCTAAGTAACTCCATTTTGCCCCCTGTCTGACCTGCAGACTACCCCCCCTTTGGCATGAGAAATCATTGACCTTTTCATAGAAACGAAAAACAATTGCATAGATACAGGAGCCATACAGAGTGAATTATTACATGGAAACAGGAACCATACACAATGAAAACTTGTATGCTTGACTGCTTGAATGGCTCATTCTCGGCCTCTGTGACCTAGCTCCCTAGCTTGCTTTGTGCACCTGGACAAACCCATGTGCCAATGGGATGTAGTTTTTGCCTTTAAAAACCCTAGAAGACCAAATCCCGATGCCACTCTTCCTTGGTTGCACCTTGGGAGACGGACGCTGGCCAGCTGGAGTAAATAAACTGCCCTTTTCTGCACGAGTGGCATGTAAGTGCATTTCTTGTGGGAGGGAGCCTCACAACATTTTAGAGGCCCCAGCGAGATACTTTCTCTCATGAATATATCCCTCCCTGCACTTATCTCCTAGGAGAAGATAGAGAATTTGTTCCTCTTCTTCTCCCTGGAGGCAGATGGAGCACTTTACTCTTTCCCCAGGTAGGTGAGATCTCAGTAAGGGATGGTGCACCACTTGGTGGACAGCATTAACTCCCCTAGTCCTTGGGCTCTCAAGACGTTGCTGGGCCCAGTGGTAATTTGAATTTGGGACTTGTTAGTCAATAGGAATTTTGTTTCTGTATTTCTTGTTCATCTTTGTCATTGTGATTGTTGTATCTGTGGATATATTAGAGTAATTTTGGACATGGCCACTTGCCTGTCTTTTGTGTGTTGCCCATTGTGTGTTTTTGTGTGTCATTAACTATGATCTTATATAACAAATGGGACAAAATTCCTCCAAACAGGTCTATGGGACAACCCCCTTACATACACGTTTGGATTGATATAATCTCTGACAAGCCATCATGACTAAAAAGGTGCCTTAAAAAATGTCCCAAGGTGAATGGAAATAGAACACCATCTGTGCTTTTAACTAAGCCTCCTCTTCCAGCTTCTCTGAAGAAGAGAGCCTCCCCCACAGCAGCTCCCATACTCTCTGACACCTCTGAAGGTGGCTTTAAAAATTGAAAATAAGCTAAGAGTACTTCCTTTAATAATTTCTTCTCCCTTCACTGGAGAAGATTTAAAAATTTGGGGTAAGTTGATGATAAGTTAAACAGCAGTAGTTTATAACAGCAATGATTTAATCTCTGACTATACTGTAACCAAAGAAAAGAATTTGAAAAACTGTTGTAGGACTGCTAGATTAGTCCCAGAATGTCAACTTCATTTTTGATTTATTGGCTTTTGTTCCACTCATGGAGAAAATGGGGAAAACATTACTTTTAAGTTGGTTGAAAGCATTAACTGACAAAACACTTCAGAAAAATGTGAATTAGGCAGCTAAGAAAGCATATTCTGTTCATTACTTTAAACATATATACAGCCTTATTAACTCCACAGTGTAACAGTTGTCAGAGACAACATTTATGTAGATATAAATCCTAAAAAATTGCTCTGGCAACTTTGTCAAAACCAATTGACCAGAACTATGGATGTATTTCTGGACTTTCTTTGCCTGTTTTCCATACTCAGAGTGGCACTGCCTCTCCCTGCTATTCCTCCAAACCCCCTTCTCACTCCCCCACCTGATCTTTCCTTCTGCATACTCAGAGTGGTACTGCATAACAGTCCTCTCCCTGCCATTTCTCCAAACCCCCCTCTTGCTCCAACAGGCTCCCTTGCCTCCTGGAACTACAACTGGAAAAATCAAAATCCTTCTTTTTCAGAAAAACCTCAGGGCCTCATCTCCCTCCTGGAGACTGTTTTCTTTACCCACCAGCCTACATGCTCTCAGAGCAGCTCCTGCAGACTCTCTTCACATCAGAAGAATGCAAGTGGATCTGGAGGAAGGCCCTGAAAACTGTTACTGGTCATGATGGCTGACCCTCTGATGACCCCGTTCACCTCGAACATGTGTTCTCCTCTAACAGACCTGGGTGGGACCCAAACATGGACCAAGATAAGGGGACTCTCAACCTGTATCACCAGACTCCCCTTAGGGGACTCTGCACAGCAGCCCAGAAGCCCACTAACCTATCAAAAGTAAGTGAAACTATTCCGGGACCAAACAAAACCCCGACCACTTTCCTGGAACACCTTATGGAGGCTTACAGGACCTACACTCCTGTGGACTCTGAGACCCCAGAAAACCAGCAGGCAATAAATATTGTCTTTGTTACCCAGTCAGCCCCATAGATTAGGAGAAAGCTTCAAAGACAGGAAGGATTGAAAGGAAAATTATTATCTGAGCTGGTTGAAATTGCCCAGAAGGTCTTTAACAATGGAGATAGTCCAGAACAGAAACAAACCCAAAAAGCTAGATCTTAAGAATGCCTTCTTCAGCCTCCCACTGGCCAAAGTAAGCCAACCTCTCTTTGCCTTTGAATGGACTGACCCTGGGGGAGGATACTCGGGACAATTAACTTGAACTCACCTCCCCCAAGGATTTAAAAATTCCCCAACTTTATTTGATGAAACCCTTCAGCCTGTTTGTTGCTGAGATGTGAGGCATTGCTAAGGGGGTGCTCACCCAAGCCCTGGGACCATCGAAGAGGCCTATCACCTACCTCTCCAAGAGGTTGAACAGTGTAGCTGCAGGATGGCCAACCTGTCTCTGAGCCATAACAGCAACTGCTTTACTGGTAAAAGAGGCTAACAAGACATAGGCTTAGTGGCCCCCCACTCTGTACACACTCTCTTCACCTTAACGTTGTCTCACCATCTCCTGCTTCACCCAGTATCAGGCTTTACTTCTAGATCAGCCCCTAAAAACCATGGCTGTAAGTCTGGCTACCCTCCTCCCAGATGACAACCCAACCGAGCCTGTCCATGACGGCCTCAAAACAACCGAGACTCTCCAAGGCCTCTGGCCAGAGCTGACTGATGTGCCCTGGACAAAGCCTAATGAAATGCTGTTCACTGATGGAAGCAGTTTCATCTCTAATGGAATCAGGTATGCCAGGACAGCCATGGTAACTTTAGATCGGGTCATTTGGGCTCAAGCCTTAAGCCAAAGAACATCTGCTCAAAAGGCTGAACTTATAGCCCTAACACAGACTTTAAAGCATGGAAAAGATAAAACTGTTAACATATATACTGACAACAGATATGCTTTTGCTACTGCCCATATTCATGGGGCCTTATACAAACAAAAAGACAATTGACATCAGAAAATAAATAACTAGATAGATAGATAGATAGATAGATAGATAGATAGATAGATAGATAGATAGATAGATAGATAATAAAGCAAAAATACTAGCCCTCCTTGAGGCCATATGGTATCCAAAAAGAGTGGCCATCATACATTGTCCAGGGCACCAGAAAGATAACTCATTTGAGACCCAAGGCAATGCTGCTACTGATTTGACTGCCAAAGAGAACACATTAAAACCAGTGGGGCCATTTGACTCTTTAATAGTCGCTCTTCATATCTGGTAACAATGTCTTTTGTTATTTTGTCAAGATCTTGGATGTAATAATATTTTTTTAAAGTTCAGTTAATTTTGTGGATCCATGATCTATTCCTTAATGTATCTGTTTAATCAGCAATCTGCCTAGATCCTATGGCAAATAAATCCTGTGGTCTGGAAGAATTTTCTAATTCATGGATTGAGGTACTGGAGCGACTATTAAAGAGTCAAATGGCCCCATGAATTAGAAAATTCTTCCAGACCACAGGATTTATTTGCCATAGGATCTAGGCAGATTGCTGATTAAACAGATACATTAAGGAACAGATCATGGATCCACAAAATTAACTGAACTTTAAAAAAATATTATTACATCCAAGATCTTGACAAAATAACAAAAGACATTGTTACCAGATATGAAATTTGTTCACAAGTAAGTCCAGGGCCAAAATCAAGGTGCCCATTGGAACCAGAACACAAGGAACGAACCCTGGCGAACACTGGGAAATTGACATCACCGAGGTAAAACCTGGACAACATGGGTATCGCTACCTTTCGGTGTTCACAGACACCTTTTCTAGATGGGTAGAAGCCTTTCCTACCAAAACTGAAACTGCTCAGATAACACTAAAAAAATTGTTATAAGAAACTGTCCCCAGATTCGGCCTACCTGTAACCTTGGGGTCTGACAACGGCCTGGCTTACACAGCCCAAATTTCCCAATTGTTAGCTAAAACACTAAAAATAAATTGGAATTTACATTATATTCATAGGCCACAAAGTTCAGGACAGGTAGAATGAATGAATCAGACTTTAAAAGAAACACTTACTAAATTAAAACTAGAGACTGGCGAGAACTGGGTAAGCCTCCTTCCCTTTGCCCTCCTAAGGGCTAAATGTACCCCCTACATACAAGGAATTACACCCTCTCTGTTGCCCTGCCTCAGAGATGATAAACTTGCTGAAATCACTAACCATAACCTTCTTCAGTCTATGCCAGATTTACCCTTCGGTCAGAGAGGCCTACCCACCAACAAAAGCAATTGGTCAATTCTGCAAAAGGCCTCCTGGAATTTAAGAAGGGTTACATTGAATCTATCAATTTGGGAAAAATTGACATCTTAATAATATCATCTTCTAGTCCATAAACATGAAATGTCTCTGAGTTTATTTAGATTGTCTTTAATTTCTATTAGCAGTATTTTGTAGTTTTCAACAGACAAGTCTTGCATTCTTTTGTTAAATTTGTCCCTAAAAATTTTATTGTCTTCAATGCTATTGTGAATGAAATTGTTAAGTTCATTTTCAGACTGTTCATTGCAAGTACATAGAAGTACAATTGCTTTTTTCATTTTAATCTCAGGTCCTCAAACTTGCCAAATGTGTTTAGTTCTAGTAGCTCTTTGGCTAGCATACAATGCTGGCCCCATACAATGCTGCATAAAAATGAAAGAATGGGCATGCTTGCTTTATTCCTCATTATAGGAAAAGCACCCAGTTTTTCACCATTAAGTATGATGTTAGCTGTGGGCTTTTTGTAGATACACTTTATTAGATTGAGAAAGGTCATTTCTATTCCTAGTTTACTGAGAGTTTTTCCAATTAAATAACAATTTTTAAATGTAAAGTGCTTTGATAAAAAAAATTTACACCAAGTGGTCAATCTGACAATGTTTTAAAAAGTTAATTTTTTCCTTTTTGCTGTGGCCATTGTGTTCTCCACAGAGGCTGAACCTATCTGAATGCACAACAGCAGCTGCACCCATATATAATCCACACAATCAGACTAACAAGGTGGATTATATGTGGCTCTAGGGAAACCTGTTGTTTCTATACCAACCATTCAGGTATTATTAGAGACAGCCTTACATTAGTCAGAAAATACACTAAAGAAAGAAAAGAGTCATATAGTAATAATAAAAATTGGTTTGAAAATCTTTTTTCCTGGTCACCTTGGTTAATGAACAATCAGTCAAACTCCTTGTTTTAAGTACTAAGTGCAACAAATTAAGTACTGATGAATCAATGATTTGATTCCTTCCTAAAGAGGAGTTGGGAATGAAATAGAGCTGCCTACACCCTCACAACATACACTGTCTGCTTCTGTAGAATTGCTTACTTAACCTAAGTAACTCCATTTTGCCCATCTGACCTGCAGACTACCCCCACTTCAGCATGAGACATCGTTGACCTTTTCATAGAAACAAAAAACAATTGCATAGAAACAGGAGCCATACAGAGTGAATTATTACATGGGAACAGGAACCATACACAATGAAAACTTGTATGCTTGATGGCTCCAACGGCTTGTTCTAGGCCTCTGTGACCTAGCTCCCTAGCTTGCTTTGTGCACCTGGACAAACCCATGTGCCAATGGGATTTAGTTTTTGCCTTTAAAAACCCTACAAGACCAAGCCTGATGCCGCTCTTCCTTGGTTGCACCTTGGGAGATGGACGCTGGCCAGCTGGAGGGGATCAACTGCCCTTTCTTCGTGAGTGGCGTGTGGGAGGGTGCCTCACCCTGACGTGGCAGGGTGGATTTTCACATCATTTCACAATGAGAGTGCTATGGTATAATCTTGTTTACCCAATAACTTTATCATTATTTTAGCATCACATTTCTTTTTGTTTTGTGAAAACCTAAGTTAATGTGAAATCCTGAGTAGTGAATACAAGGAGATCTTGGAACCCAACATAGACTTCAATTTCTTTATACTGAAGTAGTATGGTTGCATATTTCATAAGAAATAGAATGGGTGTATTTAAGAAGATGGAGGTAACAAATGCTGGTGAGAATGTGGGGAAAGGAGAACTCTTTTACACTGTTGATGGGACTAAATTAGTACAGATGTTATGGAAAACAGTATGTAGGTTCCTCAAAGAATTACAGATAGTACCACCATATGATCCAGCAATCCCACTACTGGGTATGTATCCAAAGGAATGGAAATCATCATGTCAAAAGGATACCTGCCCTCCCATGTTCATCACAGCTCTATTTATAATAGCCAAACTATGGAAGCAACCTAAGTGTCCACTGACACACAACTGGATAAAGAAAATGTGATATATATTTACCTAGTGGAATAGTACTCAGCCATAAGAAAGAATGAAATTATGCCATTTGCAGCAATATGGATGACTCTGGAGAAAATTATGTTAAGTGAAATAAGCCAGAAAAAGAAACAAAACTGCATGTTCTCACTCATTACTGGGTGGAAAGAAAGAGAGACAAAGAAAATACATTGAACAACAATACGTTGAATTTTCAGAAGCAGAGAACAAACCTAAGGATACTAGAGATGGGGCATAAGGGAGGGGGTTTGGGGAGTGATAGGTCAGGTAAATGGCATAAAGAAAAATCACTCTTTGTAATAATGAATATGCTAGTAATAAAAAATAAAAGATGGGGAATACACTTCCAACTGGAAGAACACCTTGACTTCCAACAAGTTGTTTGTGCCCATAGAGAATTTTGAAATGCAGAGGCCATTAAAGCTCTCAAATAGAAGCAATTCATATCTTAGCAAGAAAATGGCTTCAAAGTAAAAAGTTCAGTTCATTGATTGAGTTGCAAATTCTTTATTTAATTATAAACTTATTTTGAATATCTTATTTATTTGAATGTGTAATAGATCAGTGTGTTTAAAACATTTGAATGATTAAGGCAAATCTTAAGTTCTTCCTCCATCCCTGACTTAGTTTAGCCTGTTCCCAAATCCTGGGCACCCAGAGTGTTACCAATCTCAGGTCTGGCTGCCCGCCCCCTGGAGAAGGAAAGAAAAAAAAGACACAGACACTTAGAAAAGCAGATGTATTCAGCTGAAGGAGAGGGTAGGCTATCCCACCTCAAAGATTTAGATTTACTGAGGGGTTTTTAAAGGAAGGGTTGAGGAAATGGAATATGGAAGGTGAAAAGCAAGAGAGAAGGAGATGTGAGTTACCAGGGGTCCATTAGTATGGGTCAGGTAAAGGGTCTTGCCAAGGCCTCGTCTGGTTTCTGTTCTCATCTTTGCTGTTATCTCAGGACCCTGCAAGATTTTGATTCATGCCAGTGTACTTGGCTAGTGTCCAAGGTCATCTTCCAGTCACTTGGCCTTGATCATTTCTCAAAACTCTACAAGTCCCAAAAAAGAACTGTTAGCTTTGCAAAGTACTAATTAGCTTCTCAGCCTTGTTTTCCTACTTAGCGAGCAAGATAAGAAATTCAGGGGATGGGAAGAAAGAGTGGAGGGGAAAAAACTGTCCTTTTAAAAATCCTCCTCCCCTCAACAGCCCAGGCAGTTTTAGGTCCCAACATGTCTTCTGTCCTGCTCACTCCAACAAGAGGTAACCACTTTTATAGATCCCTGCATATCTTTCCAGGGTTTCTTATTTTCCCTATATATCATGAAAATGAGGTCATTATATACCCTTCTGCAGCTTGCTTTTTATCGCTTCACCTTAAATCATGGGTTTTTTCCATATAACTGCATAAAAATCTTCAGCCTTTCTTTTCTACTGCTACATAGTATTGTGTGGATGAAGCTTAAAATATTTAACCATCTCCTAGAGAGGGAAATTTGGATTAATACACATAGTTCACTATACCAAACAATGCTGTGATGAATATAACATTAAGCTCATAGATACACATATGTAAATTTAAAAGGCTTAAAAATCTTTAAAAATAAAATTATGAAAGAACTCTTCAAGCAAAAAAAGCACCAACACGTTACCATCTCTACTTCTCCTTTAAAGATGAAATAATTTCAGGGCCGGCCCATGGTTCACTTGGGAGAGCGTGGTGCTGACAACACCAAGTCAAGGGTTAAGATCCCCTTACCAGTTCTCTTTTAAAATAAATAAATTAATAATAAATAAATGAAGATGAAATAATTTCAACTCTACCAAACATATGCCACAGTGTAGAAAAAGATACAGGAAGGAAACCACATCAAGTGAACATAGGGGTAACCGGTTAGCTCCGTTGGTTACAGCGTGGTGTTATAACATCAAGGTCAAGGATTTGGATCTCCATACCAGCATGCTGCCAAAAAAAAAAGAAAAGAAAAGAAAAAGAAAAAGAAAGAAAAAGATAAATGTAACATCAATTCCACACATGACACAGACTATACAAAATAATACTACAGAATCAGTCCACTTATAAGGATTGAGCTAAAGTATTAAATAAAATATTACAGAGTAGAATTTGACAGCACATTAAATGCATAATTCATTATGATCAAGTGGCGCTTATTCATAGAATGCAAAGGAGGCCCAGTACTAGAAAATCTATTCATGTCATCTATCATATTAATATAAAGAAAAAATTATCCGATCAAATTCATAATTGTAGAATAGCCATTTGGCAAAATTCAGCACGGCTTTTGTTTTGTTTTGTTTCGTTTCTGGTTTTTTTGACCTGTAAGGGGATCCCAACCCTTGGCATGGTGTGGTCCGCACCATGCTCAGCCAGCAAGCGCACCGGCCCTCCCTATATAGGATCCAAACCTGTGACCTTGGCGCTCCCAGCACCGCACTCTCCTGAGTGAGCCATGGGGCCAGCCCACTGCCTTTGTTTTTTAAATACTCAAAAGGAGAATTGAAAGCAGAAAGAAAAAAATAAAACAAAATAATTTTTTTAAAGGTGAATTGATATTTAGATTGAGGGAAGAAATCAAATAATTACAACTTAAAAAATTTAAAAATACCAAAATCATCACAAAATCAAGGAAAATAATATGTCTTTAGTTAGGAACTACCTGAAAGATTTCTAGACTTCTTTCTTCAGTTTTGGCTGCATACTCTCTGAGTACTTCTAGTTTATAATATCCTTTGGAGAAAATACATGTAATTCAGCTTTTTCTAGCATTGTCACATGATTATTTTTTTAATTATTGATAAGAAAGTATTAAGTTCATGATTCATTGTTGACAATGTAATGTAAATGTTTAGCTTTGTTCTTACATTGAGGGAAATTGCCATTAAATTTCTTTTAATTAAAAAGTATTAGATTTTATGGTATTCTAACATTTTGGGATGAATGACTCATCCTACGCTATTGAAGTTGACCACAGTCATTAAACAGTTAGTCGTCTGACATCACTTTTGGAACAGGATGTTTTATCTCTTCTTCATCACCATCAGGCTTTCTTTACCATTCACAAGGAAATTTACATCAACTATGTTCAAATGATGTCATTCTCTTCATTTATTGAATTATCAAAATAACTCTCTATTCATTGCTTTTTATCTTTTCTCTTAAAATAATTACTGATTGGTGTGACATAAAGTATTTTTGTTATAATTTACTTCTCAGTGGAGACAAAAATCTACTTTACTTTACTGTTCATCTTTATTGCTTTTATTTCATATGCCTTTAAATGTTTAAATTTCTTTCCATTTTTTATTATTTTATTTTATTTTATTTTATTTTATTTTATTTTATTTTATTTTATTTTATTTTATTTTATTTTATTTTATTTATTTTATTTTATTTTATTTTATTTTATTTTATTTTATTTTATTTTATTTTATTTTATTTTATTTTATTTTATTTATTTTATTTTATTTTATTTTATTTTATTTTATTTTATTTTATTTTATTTTATTTTATTTTATTTTATTTTAAAAGATGACCGGTGAGGGGGTCTTAACCCTTGACTTGGTGTTGGCACCACCATGTTCTCTCAAGTGAGCCAGGGGCCGGCCACATCTTTCTATTTTTTTAAACAAAAAATTTAAAGATGACAACAGAAAGGATTTTTAAATATGTACAACCAAATGAGGACCTAGTATTTTCTCCTTGTTTTATCAAAATGTCCCAAAACATCATTACAAGTTTCAGATGAAATGTCATATTTAGACCTCATCAACTTTTTGAATTATCTTTTTTGTGTCTTGTTTATTTTTTAGTTTCTAGTTTCTCTTCCAAGTTTTTAAAAATATAGTCTAGAAGGGCTGACCAGTTAGCTCAGCTGGATAGAGTACAGTGTCTGCATCTGTCTGAATCAGGTCACATCTCAGGCACTAAATAGAGGAGATTGCGTAAATTACACTATGGGGGTGCAGTCTAATCCAGAATATGGAATAATGTCAAAGCAGATGACCCGGTTCCTTCAAAAAATCAAATGGCAACCAGATGAACTTTGGACTTCCCAACCTCGAAACTATGGTGGAATAGATGGTCCCTAGCATCACTCTCTCCCACAAATCAACCGATTTAAACTATAAAAACATAACATCAAGTGCATATGGAATGGGGAGAGGTCTCGTGGGTGAGGCAGAAGCTCCATGGAGACCACATGCCCTGTGGGGCTACCCTCGCATGATCCGGCAGAGAGGCTTCACCGCCGCTACCCAGCTCAATTCCCAGCCCAGCCCAGTGCACACAGAGTGGGGAGACGTCCAGCAAGGGAGGCGGAGGCTCCACAGAAACCACACAGCCTGTGGGGCCACCACTGGATGATCCAGAAGGTAGGCTTAACCACAGGCACCCGGCTCCATTCCCAACCCAGCCTACTGTGCTCAGAGAAGGGAGGCATACAGTAGGGGAGGCGGGAACTCCATGGGGACCAGACTGCTGCTGTGCAATCCAGCAGCCCAGCCCAATGCGTACAGAGCACAGAGACATCCAGCAGGGGAGATAGAAGCTCTGTAGAGTCCATGCACCCTGTGGGGGGGCCACTGCCATGCAATCCAGCAGCAGGTAGGCTTCACTGCCACCACCTGGCTCCATCCCAAGCCTGGCCTAGTGCGCACAGAGCAGGGAGATATCCTGCAGGGGAAGGGGAAGCTTTGCAGAGACCACACGCTCTGCAGTGCCTTGGCGCATCCCAGCAGCCTGGGCCAGAGTGCACAGAACAGGGAGAAGTCCAGGACAGGAGGGGGAAGCTCAGCAGTGACAACACACCCTCTGGTACTGGCCCGTGATCCAGCAGCCCAGCATAGTCCAAGCTGACCAGAGAGGTGGCTCCCCAGAGAGGCCCAAGACCCAAGGCAACCACACACGCAAGGCACTAGTAGCCAACTCAGTAGTCACTGAGGTAGCCATACCAAATTGGCAACCACAGCAACATCTTAGTCAGTCAATAGTGTCAAACCTGTGGACTGTGAAACCCCCTGCCACAATGAATAAACATCAATGAAAAGATACCAGAAATACAAAAAATCAAGAAAGTACACCACCAAAGGATAATAACTCTCAAGCTCTAGATCCTATAGAACAAGAAACCCTTGAAATGACTGACAAGGAAATTAGAGTGATGATTCTAAGGAAACCAAATGAGATACAAGAAAACTCAGTTAGACATCATGGTGAAATGAGGAAAAGTATACAGGACCTGAAAAAAAAAAGTACAAGGAAATCAATGCCCTGAAAAAAATGTAACAGAACTTGCCGAACTGAAGAAGTTATTCAGTTAAATAAAAAACACAACAGAGAGTTTAACCATCAGGCTTGCAGAAGTTGAAGAGAGAACCTCTGAACTTGAAGATGGGCTGTTTGAAATAACACAAGAAGACAAAAAAAAAAGAAAAAAGAATCAAAGGCATTGAAGAAAATCTGAGAGAGATATCAGACAAACTTAAGTGCTTAATTATCTGAGTCATGGGTGTTCCAGAAAGGGAGGAAAAAGGAGATTGCATTGAAAACATATTCAACAAAACAGTGGCAGAAAACTTCCCAGGTATAAGAAAAATCACAGATCTTCAGATCCAGGAAACTCAGCGATCTCCAAACGTATTCAATGTAAAAAGGTCTTCTCCAAGACATGTTATAGTCAAATTGGCAAAACTCAAAGAGAAAGAGAGAATCTTAAAAGCTGCAAGAGAGAAGCGTCAAATCACCTATAAGGGAGCCCCAATCAGACTAACATCAGAATTTTCATCACAAACCCTAAAAGCCAGAAAGGAATGGGATAATATATTCAAAATAATAAAAGACAGAGATTGCCAGCCAAGAATACTCTACCTGGCAAGGCTATCCTTCCGAAATGAAGGGCAAATAGTATATTTCTCAGACAAACAAAAACTGCGGGAGTTCACCACCACACGACCCCCTTACAAGAAATTCTCAAGGGAGTTCTGGGTTTGGTTCCTGAAAAGTAACTACCACTGCCATAAAAACCCAAGAAAAATCTAAACCCACTAGTATAATAAAAATGGCATTCATGAAGAGAAAACAAACAAACAAAAAGGCTATCTACAACCCAAGGAACCAACAAACACAGAAAACAAACAGCAAATCAGAAAGCAAGGAACAAAAGACACCTAAGACAACCAAACAATAATCAATAAAATGCTAGGAATAAATCAACACTTTTCAATAACAACTCTTAATGTAAAAGGCTTACATTCCCCAATCAAAAGACACAGACTGGCTGACTGGATTAAAAAGGAGGACGAAACTATATGCTGTATACAAGAGACCCACCTCACCCATAAAGACGCACATAGACTAAGAGTGAAAGGATGGAAAAAGATTTACCATGGAAACAGAAAAGAAAAACGAGCTGGAGTAGCTGTTCTTATATCTGACAAAATAGACTTTAAACTAAAAACCATAAAAAGAGACAATGAGGGACACTACATAATGATAAAAGGACTGATCCATGAAGAAGACATAACAATCATAAATATGTACGCACCCAATGTTGGAGCAGCCAGATTTATAAAACAAACTCTATCAGACCTAAAGAAGGAAATAGACACATAATAGCAGGGGACCTGAACACCCCACTGTCAGTATTGGACAGATCATCTAGGCAAAGAATCAACAGGGAAACACAACGTTTAAACAATACTCTAGACCAATTGGACTTGGCAGATATCTACAGAACATTCCATCCAACAACCTCAGAATATTCATTCTTCTCATCAGCACATGGATCATTCTCCAGGATAGAGCATATGTTAGGTCACAAAGCAAGTCTCAACAAATTCAAAAAAATTGGAATTTTCCAATGTATTTTGTCAGACAACAATGGATTAAATCTAGAAATCAATAACAAACGAAATTGTGGAAACTATACAAAAACATGGAAATTAAACAGCATTCTACTTAATGACATATGGGTCCAAGAAGAAATCAAGCGGGAAATCAAAAAATTTATTGAAACTAATAAAAATAATGATACATCATACCAAAACCTGTGGGATACTGTAAAAGCAGTACTAAGGGGGAAATTTATTGCATTAAATGCTCACCTGAGAAGAATGCAAAGATGGAAGTGAACAACCTAACACTTCACCTTAAAGAACTAGAAAAACAAGAACAATCCAAACCTAAAGTTAGCAGACGGAAAGAAATCATTAAGATCAGAGCAGAACTTAATGAAATTGAAACCCAAAAAACATTGCAAAAGATCAATGAATCAAAAAGTTGTTTTTTTGAAAAGATAAATAAAATTGACAAACCATTAGCATGGCTAACAAAAAAAAAGAAGAGAGAAGATTCGAATAACAAAAATTAGAAATGAAAAAGGTGATATTACAACTGATTCATCTGAAATACAAGGAATCATTAGAGACTACTATAAACAACTATATGCCAACAAATTTGAAAATCTGGAGCAAATGGATAAATTTCTGGACACACACAAGCTCCCAAAACTGAGCCATGAAGACGTAGAAAATCTGAACACACCAATAACAATAAAGGAGATTGAAGCTGTTATCAGAAGGCTCCCAACAAAGAAAAGCACAGGACCAGATGGATTCACAGCAGAATTTTACCAAACATTCAAAGAGGAATTGACGCAGATTCTTTACAAACTATTCCAAAAGATTGGAACAGACGCAAATCTCCCAAACTCACTCTATGAAGCAAATATCATCCTGATACCAAAATGAGGTAAAGATATAACCAAAAAAGAAAACTACAGGCCGATATACTTGATGAATATAGATGCAAAAATCCTCAATAAGATACTAGCAAACAGAATACAGCAACACATATGTAAAATTATTCACCATGATCAAGTGGGATTCATCCCAGGGATGCAAGGTTGGTTCAACATAGCAAATCAATAAATGTGAAACACCATATTAATAAAGTCAAACACAAGGACCATATGATCATCTCTATAGATGCTGAAAAAGCATTTGATAAAATTCAACATTCATTCATGACAAAGACCCTCTATAAGTTAGGTATAGAGGGAAAGTATCTCAACATAATTAAAACCATGTATGGTAAACCCACTGCCAATATTATCTTGAATGGGGAAAAGCTGAAAGCTTTTCCTTTGAGAACAGGAACTACACAAGGATGCCCACTCTCACCACTCCTATTCAACATAGTGTTGGAAGTACTAGCCAAAGCAATCAGAGAAGAGAAGGAAGTAAAGGGCATCAAGATTGGAAAAGATGAAGTCATACTGTCCCTGTTTGCAGAGGACATGATCCTATATATCGAACAGCCTAAAGCTTCTATAAAAAAACTCTTGGAGTTGATAAATGATTTCAGCACAGTAGCAGGATACAAAATCAACACACAAAAATCAGTAGCATTTCTATTCTCCTAATAGTGAACATGCAGAAAGAGAAATCAAGAAAGCCTGCCCATTTACAATAGCCACCAAAAAAATTAAATACTTAGGAATTGAGTTAGCCAAGGATGTGAAAAATCTCTATAATGAGAACTACAAACCACTAGTGAGAGAAATTAGAGAGGATACAAGAAGATGGAAAGATATTCCATGCTCTTGGATTGGAAGAATCAACATAGTGAAAATGTCCATACTACCCAAAGTGATATACAAATTCAATGCAATCCCCATCAAAATTCCAATGACATTTTTCTCAGAAATGGAAAGAACTATCCAGACATTTATATGGAATAACAAAGGCCACGCATAGCCAAAGCAAAGCTGAGCAAAAAAAATTAAGCTGGAGGCATAACACTACCTGACTTTAAACTATACTACAAAGCTATAATAACCAAAACAGTATGTTACTGGCATAAAAACAGACATACTGATCAATGGAATAGAAGTGAGAATCCAGAAATCCACCCACACACCTACAGCCATCTGATCTTTGACCAAGGCACCAAGCCTATACACTGGGGAAGTGACTGCCTCTTCAGCAAATGGTGCTGGGATAACTGGATATCCATATGCAGGAGAATGAAACTAGACCCATACCTTTCACCGTACACTAAGGTCAACTCAAAATGGATTAAAGAATTAAATATACACCCTGAAACAGTAAAACTTTTTAAAGAAAACATAAGAGAAACACTTCAGGAAGTAGGACTGGACACAGACTTCATGAATACGACCCCAAAAGCACGGGCAACCAAAAGAAAAATAAACAAATGGGATTATATCAAAATAAAGAGCTTCTGCAAAGCAAAAGAAACAGTTAACAGAGTTAAAAGACAACCAACAGAGTGGGAGAAACTATTTGCAAAATATACATCTGACAAAGGATTAATATACAGAATATACAAGGAACACAAACAACTTTACAAGAAAAAAACAAGCAACCTAATTAAAAAGCGGGCAAAAGAGCTAAGTAGGCATTTCTCTAAGGAAGATATACAAATGGCCAACAGACATATGAAAAAATGCTCAACATCACTCAGCATCCTGGAAATGCAAATCAAAACTACACTGAGATACCATCTAACCCCAGTTAGGATGGCTAAAATCCAAAAGACTCTGAATGCTAAATGCTGGCGAGGTTGTGGAGAAAAAGGAACTCTCATACATTGTTGGTGGGACTGAAAAATGGTGCATCCTCTATGGAAAATGGTATGGATGTTCCTCAAACAATTCCAGATATATCTACCGTATGACCCCGCTATCCCACTGTTGGGAATATACCCAGAGGAATGGAAATCATCAAGTCGAAGGTATACCTGTTCCCCAATGTTCATCGCAGCACTCTTTACAATAGCCAAGAGTTGGAACCAGCCCAAATGTCCGTCATTGGATGAGTGGATACGGAAAATGTGGTATATCTACACAAAGAATACTACTCAGCTATAAAAACGAATGAAATACTTCCATTTGCAACGACATGGATGGACCTAGAGAGAATTATATTAAGTGAAACAAGTCAGGCACAGAAAGAGAAATACCACATGTTCTCACTTATTGGTGGGAGCTAAAAATAAATAAATAAATTCACATACACATACACACATACACACACAAAAAAAAAACGGCAGGAAGAAGAAGGCATAACAATTACAATTCCTTGAAGTTGACACAAGTGAACAGAAAGGACATTGTTGGGTGGGAGTGGGGAGAGGGAGGATGGAGGGAGGTTTCGGTAATGGGCCACAATAATCAACCACATTGTATATCGACAAAATAAAATTTTTTTAAAAAAAGAGAGAGAATGAGGATAGACAGAGAGGCATGGGCATGGTCCAAGTGCAGCTGAAGTCATGAAACTTGTGGTCAACTACGGAGCGTTTGAGGACAGATGGGAGAAGAACCTGAGATGATAAGAAAACACAGACCTTGGCCATACCTCCTACTAATGGAGATTCTCCCGTGCTATTAGCCACTCTCCTTCTGGAAGTGCTGGCATACAAATACCTATATTGGTTTCCTAAGACTGCAACAAAGTACCACACACTGGCTGGCTTGAAACAACAGAAATTTATTCTCTCACAGTTCTGGAGGCCAGAAGTCTGAAATCAAAATGGCACAGGGCAGGTTCCTTCTGAGGCTCTGAGAGAAAGGAAGCATGGAACTTGCTTTCCCCTTGCTTCTGGTAGTTCTTGGCAATGCTTGGCTTATAGAGCCATCATTCCAATACCCACCTCCATTGTCACGTGGCATTGTTTCCTCTGTGTGTCTGTGTCTAGATTTCCTCTTATGAGGACACCAGTCATTGGATTAAAGCACACCCTACTCACTCCAGCATGACCTCATCTTAACTCCTTACATCTTTAAAGACCCAATTTCTAAATCATGTCACCTTTGCAGATACTGGAGGTTAGGATATCAACATTTCTAGGGGCGGGGACACAGCTCAACCCATAACAGGTCCCCACTGAACCAAAATTGGTTTGTTGTTTTAGGACTCAGACCTCCACAGATGTAGCTGTGAACACCACCTATGAGGAATGGACTCTGCTGGGCCCTGCTCTGCTCCATCATCAGAGATATGATGCTGGAGAACTGTAGGAACCTGGCATTCATAAGTAAGGATGCCCCCTTCCTGCATGTAGTTGGTGATGGGACTCCAGATGGAGGCTGTTCCATCAGCCTGGGGCCCAAGAATGATGTGGAGCAGAGCTCTTAGCTGACCCACAATGGACCACTGGCATTGGAGAGAAACAAACTTTTGCTGCATTAGGCCACTAAGATTATATGGTTGTTAGTGCAGCATAACCCAGCATGTCCTCACTGATATATTTCCCAGTTCCCCACTACAGCTTGAAATGTGGAGGTCTCAAAAAAATGAATGAATGGATGGATGAATGAATGGCAAGGATTAGGAAGCTCCACCCAGGGGAGGGGGCAAGAGGGGAGACAGGGTCACAAATTTTCCCCTGGGCTAGAGGTAGAGGAAGCAGCCATGTCTCAGGCTTGCTCTCACACATACACTTGTAACCAGGCTGGGGTAAAAGTCAGGCTCTGACCTTTATTTCCCATGGTCACGACTCATTCTGAACCTGACAACTTTGCTCTGATTTTTTCCCCACTGGTCAGTACTGGGGGGCTCTTGGGGAGGGTGAGGAATGAGACGCTATAGAGACAAAGACATGAGATGCAAAGACAGCCTGGGAGATGGAGATGAGGAGAGGCAGCTGGAAATGAGGAAGCAGATACAGGAGGTGGGGGGATGAACAGAGGGATTAGGGCTAAGGAGACACAGATGGGGAGGAAGACATGACAAGAGAGAGACACTCAATGGAAAACCATGAGAACAGGAGGCTGGGAGACACAAAAGGAAAGGAGGGCCAGAAACAGAGAGAAAAGGACCAGGAGACAGAGATGAGGAGACAGTGACAGACACATGGAAACAAATGAGGGGCAAAGAGACATAGAGGCCTAGAACTGGGAGAGAAAGATGAAGAGTCACAAAACAAATAGTGAGGCAGAGACACAGAAAAGACCTGCAAAGAGCCAGGGGCAGGGTGAGGGGCTGAGTATCCCTAGTAGTAGCCCTGGGAGTCTTTGCTGGTGGAGGAGCCAGGACCAGTGCTGGAGGCAGGGCCAGCGCTCACGACATGGTCTCTGCTGGACCCAAGGCCTCCACTCAATTCTGACTCTGTGCCTCTGCTCTCTATACCACCTCCAAAGCTTTCTTGGCCTCCACTGGACCCCAAGTATCCAGTGGACCCCAGGAAGCTGCTAGAACTTAGGGGTCTGAAGGTCACGTGGCTCCCACTTGAGACATGGCTGGACACAGGTACCCTGCTGGTGCTGGTGGAGCCAAAGGTCTTATGGCCTCCACTGGAGCTGGGGTCACCAAGGGTAGTGTGGTTGGTCAAATGGCCCATACTAGAACTGGGGATGCCAAAAGTGATGTGGCCGGCAGAGCTGCTGCCACGGCCTCTGCTAGTCCTGTGGCTCAAGATGGACCCAGGGACACCACCAGTGCTCCTGGTGGTCACCAGGGCAGTGCCTGAGCTGTCTGCCTGGGTGGTGGAGAAGCCCACGCTTGGAGCTTTGTCCATCTTCTTCCCGGCTTCAGCCAAATCCTTCTGATGCTGCTCCTGAGCCAGCTCCTGGAGCTCCACCTGTGAGAAGGGCGAGTTAAGGTCCAAGAGGGGGCTAAGGTCCTTGCCCCTGACCCTAGTGGGCTCCCACTCTCACCGACTTCACCACTTGGCTCAGCAGCTCCTCCTTGCTCATGGGATAGTCACCTTTGGCCTCAAAACCTGGGGGGTCTTCTCTAGGGTGAGGGGAAAGAGTGGAAGAGACTAGGCTCTTGACCCCCAAAAGACCAATAGCTCCTCCCTACTATACCCAGAGACCCTTAGCCATTCTCTGGTCAGTCCTGAGAGCCCTCTCCTCATCTGGAATCCCCAATGCCCCATCTTCCCAAACATACCCCCAGATCCCCTATTCCTCTGATTCCTGCAAAGCACCCACTTCATCTTCTACCCACTATCCGGTCCCAAAGCCCCCCAAAACGCTCCGTCCCATGCATCCACTCTGCTCCCATGGAATTGCCTTCCCCTTCTTCCTCCCTCTTGCCCTGTGCCTCACAGATTGTCAGGGGGCTGAAGTGGAGCCATCTTCTTTGGAAAATCTTCAAGGCTCTGGCCCAGCACCAGGAGGGCAGCATCAGCCAAGGAGCTGTAGCTCTGGAGAGTGTTGGAGCCCAGTGGTCAGTTCAGGACCAGCAACCAGGCCTGGCCTCCAATGCCCTGGCTCCCTGCCCCCTCCTCACTTGGGTGTCTAGGAAGGCTTGCACTGTCAGGAGCTCCACCAGTCGCTTCTCAATGATGCCCAGGAAGAGGCCCACATCCCGGTCTCGCATGTGGGTCTTGACCCCAAGAAGGTCATCAATGATGCTCCTGTCACAATGGGCCTTGGTGACGAGGAACTGGATACCTGGGGTCACAGAGGGACAGACTGTCATGGATCTGGCACTGTCCGCTGGCTTCCAGCCCTCTCCCTGCTCAGGTCCCCACTTCCCTGTTCTATGGAAACAGTGGTCAAGGCTCAAAGACCAAAAGGGACTTGCCCAAGCTCAGACAGCAGCCAGTGTGAGGGCACCACTGTGCACCTAGCCATGGGGCTCAGGAAGACAGAGAGCAGATATGGAGGGAGGGCAGAGACAAACCTGACAAAGGCACGACATGGGGAAAGGCCTCTTTTACACACCTCAGCTAGAAACAAACTCAATTTCCATCCCACCCAGCAATTCCATAGCTCCCAGAGGAACACTCACATGCATGCACCACAGGGGAGGCTGGAGGGGATCTGCAGCAGCCCCAGGACTATTTTGTTTTTCTCTAGTATCAGACTGCAGGCACACAACTGGATTAATCAATGTCCTTGGTTGACCCTGGTCATTGTCATGACCCATTCTCACATTGGCCCACACGTGGCCCACTTGTACTCAGTTAACTGGCTATTATTAATGAAGTAAGAAGGTACCCATGACCTTAACAAAAGCCTACATCCAACTTTACCCATCTGTCCAGTGCCTCTCCCACACAAGCACATCATCATCCTGAATCCTGGGTCCATCAGTCCCCTGCTTGTCTTCTTATATAGTTTCAACACATTTCTATGTATTCCTTAAACATACATATAATTTCTATATTTTAGTTGTGTTTAACTTTATAAAAGGGGTCTCAGCAGCACTGATGATAACAGCAAACAAAGAGAAATGACCTAAATATCCATCAATAGGAAAATGATGCTGGAATAGCCATATTATTATGGGTTGAATTCTGTCCCCCCAAAATTCATGTGTTGGAGTCCTAACCTCCCGTATCTCAGAATTTGATGTTATTTGGAAATAATCTCATTGCAGATGTATTTAGGTAAGATGAGGTCATATTGGAGTATGGTGGGCCCCTAACACAATATGACTAGTGTCCTTATCAAATAAAAAGGGGAAATTTGTACATAGACACACATATAGGGAAGATGATGTGAAGAGACACCGGGAGAAGACAGCCATCTACAATCCACGGAGACAGACCTGGAGCAGATCCTCCCCTCAAAGCCCTCAGAAGGAACCAGCCCTGCCAACACCGTGATTTCAATCTTCTGGCCCCTAGATTGTTAGACAATAAACTCCTGTTGCTTAAGTCTTCCAGTTTGTGGCACTTTGATATGGCAGCTCTAGCAAATGAATACACATATTGATATTAAGGAATATAATACACTAAAACCAAGAATGAGATAGTACTACATACTCTACTATATTTTTATTACAATATTATCATACTACTATATCCTAATATACTTTTATTACTGACATGGCACCAAGATATCGTCGAGTGAAAAAAAGCAAATAGCATAGTAATAAATGGAAGGCCATATCAATTACATAAAAAAGAAAAACAAAATTTATAAATTATCTAAGTATATATATGTTTGTAAATTCAGAGAACGGCTATATAAAGATTAAACCAGTAAACTAATAAAGGAATTGCCTGTGGGGAGCAAGAAGACTAGGATTGGTAGATGGTTGTAGTAAGAGAACAATGCCACCTCCCCCAAAAAAGACTTCTACATTTAAATTCCCGGAACCCATGAATATGTTAGGTTACCCAGAAAAGTGGAATTAAGGTGCTAATCGGCTAACCTTAAAATAAGGAGGTTATCCTGGATCATCCTTGTGGGCCCAATGCAATCACAGGGGTTTTTATAAGTGGAAGAGAGAGGAGACATGAAAATGGAGCAGGGGTTAGAGTGATGCAATTTGACACACCATTGCTGGCTTTGAAGACGGAAGAAGGGGCCATGAGCCAAGGGTTAGAGGTGGCCTCTAGAAGCTGGAAAAGGCAAGGAAGTGGACTTTTTCCCCAGAGCCTCCAAAAAGGTATACAGCCCTACTGACTCCTTGATTTTATCACAGTAAAACCTATTCCAGATTTTTGACCTACAGAACAGTATGATAATAAATTTGTGTTGTTTCAGGCCACTATATTTGGGCTAATTTGTTACAGTAGTTAGAAATTAATACAGTAGTCAAAAGTGCCTCCTCTATAATGTTTTCATTTATAACAATGATAATGTGCTTGTAACCTGAATCTAAACAAGTCTCTGGCAGTACCGTACAATAGAATTTTCTGTGTTGACAGAAATATTCTATATCTGTACTATCCAATAGGCAACCACCAGCCACATGTGGCTACTGGGCACTTGAGATGTGGTAAACATTTTGGGGACAAATGGAGAACATAGAGACACATACAAGGGCTTTCATGGCCTCTCTGAGCAGTGGCAGTAGTGTCCAACAGTGGGGAAAGGTTAATTGACTATGGTTGATCCATTAAATCGATCCTCACCTCCCACAGCCCATCAGTCAGATAACTCTGTGCTCTGCCCCTTCCTCTCCATCCTCATCCCCCTAACCCCACCACCCACTACCCTCCGCTGCTCACAACCCTCCCACAGCTCCCATGGCTCCAGCACCTCCAGGAAAAATCCCCAATGCTTCAGCCTGGCCCTCTTCATCTGACCCCCATCCACACCTTTGGCATTCCCCTCTCTGCATGAACAACCAAAGAACGGACATTCGCTGAATGTACTTTGTTTGGCCTCCAGGCCTTGACCCCGCCTACTGGGAGCATCCATTTCTCCTGGCTTGCCTTTCAAAGTCAACCTCAAGCATCACTGCCTCCAGGAAGTGATCCAGTCATCATCCCAGCAGAGATGGTTTCATGGTTGTGGGCCCTGTGCTACTGCACAGAAGGGCCCACATTTAATGCACTACTGTCACTGTCTTGAAAGTCCTTACAATTTTTTCTTTTTTTTTTTTTTTGCTGGCCAGTACATGTATCAAACCTCAAATCTTGGTGTTATCAACACCACCAACTAAGCTACTGGCCTAGGCAATTTTTTAATAAGGGGCCCAACATTCTGCACCGGGTGCTGCAAATTATGGTCCTGCACCTCAGAATGATTAGGGCTTCCTCTTGTCCCTGGAGTACCCTGGATGTCCTTTGTCCTAGCTCCTGATTTACAAGAGCTCAGGGCCCATGTCAGTCTCCTCTTGCGCCCCCTCCCCACCACACCTTGCACAGAGGTCACAACAGAGGGATGGAGGATCTGCCAATAATTGAGCTCCTGCTGTGTGCCATGAGTTGGCTCTCCTGCTTGCTCGTCATCACCACCACCACCTTTCTGTCTCTCCCCGTCTTTAGCTTTCCATCATCATACCATCTAATTCTCATGACAACGCTATGAACTAGGCTCTGCCATCCTCTGGGGCTTAGAGAGATGTGGTGTGTGAACCACACACCAAGGTTCACAAATGGTGGCGCTGGGTTTCAAACCCAGGGCAGCCTGACTCCTGAGTGCTCTGCACTACCTCATAACTTGCATACAAATTAATTTGAAATAGCTCTCAGATTTCAATGCGGGAGCTAAAACAATAAAACTTCTAGTAGAATACATAGGAGAATGCCTTTGTAACCTCGGAGTAAGCAAAAATTTCTTAGGCAGGCCATAAAGTCACTAACTACAAAAAGAAAATTTGATAAATTCAATCTCATTAAAACTAAGAAATGAATTTTGGCTCACCACAAAAAAGTGAAAAGGCAAGCTTTTCACAAGAAAGTTTAAAGGAAAGCTAGAGCATGGGAGAAAATATTTACTAAAAGACTAGTATCCAGAATATACAAAGAACTCTTACAACTCAGTTATAACAAAACAAACCAATTTAAAAAAAAAAAAAACTGCACAAGATTGAACAGGAACTTCACAGAGATATTTGTAGTGGATTGAATTATGTCCCCCCAAAACTCACTGAAGCTTGAATTGTGTCCCCCAAGTTTTATGTATTAGAAACTTGGCCCTCACTATGACTGTTAAGAGGGTGGGAAATCCTATTATGGTAATTGAAAGGTGGAGCCTTGAAAAGGTGCAATTGTAGTACTGTGCCATAGTGAATGGATTAACAATGGTGGTCAGGGGCAGAGTTTTGAGGGCATTAAAAAGAGAGTGAATGAGGAGGTTATTCTCTCTCTGCTCTTTCTGCTTCCACCATCTTTCAGTGTGAGACCCCTGGATGGACTTTGGACTTCCCAGCCTCAGAAACTGTAAGCAATAAATTTCATTTTCTTACAAATTACCAGTTTCAGGTATTTTGTTAAGCAACAGAAACAGACTAAAATAATATCCAAAGGGCCAATAAGATGCTCAATATTATTGGTCATCAGAGAAATGCAAATTAAATTAATAGAGGTAGTACTGCACACACATCGAAATGGCTAAAATGGTTGACAATATGAAGTGCTGGTGAGGGTGGGGAGCATCTGGATCTCTTGTATGCTCATATAGTGAGGGTGTACAATACTGCAACTAGTTTAGAAAACTGTTTGCCATTTTCTAATAAATATCAAAAAATATCTACCTTATGACCCAACAATCCCACTTCTAAGCATTTATGGACGAATGGATGGATGGATGGATGGACAAAGGAACCTGGGATGGATACATGAATGGAGATTGGACAGACCGATAAGCAAGTGCACAAAGTTGTCCATGCAGTGCCTCCAAGCAGCCAGCCTGGGACTGGCCCCTCTGCAGGCTCATTGCATCCTTCCAAATGAAGAAGCTAGAGCTGTGAGCGGGGGGCCCCACAGGTGCTCACCAGCCTTGAGCTTCTCCAGCTGCCCCTGTAAGTCCTGGAAACGGGCCTCCAGGTGCTCAGCCTCCAAGCGCACCTTATCCACACGCTGCTGCAACGCCGCATGCTGCTGCTCCTGCAGCAGGTGCTGTTTATCCTCGCTGGTTCGCACAGTCACCAAAACCTCCTGCATCTGCAGGGACAGGGGCCGAACACTGGGCCCAGCTCACAGCATGGGAAAGGGGGACAGAACTGGAGGGGTACGGGGAGGCTGAAGGAGAACACAGGGGAGAAGAGGGGAGGGACAGGATAGAAGGGAAGATGGGGAGGGGAAGGGCAGGCCTCACTCACCTCCTTGATCTCTTCCTGCAGATGCTCCAGCTGTGAGTTCTGCTCATTGATAAAGTTGAACTCAGCAAAGTTGCGCTCCTCAACTGTGAGAGAGTTGGGAAAGGTGGGGTCCAGAGAAAAAGAGAGAGAGACAAGCAAATGGAGAGAAAGAGAGACACACAGAAGGACAGAGAAAGATGTTGAGAAAGACCATATAGAGACAAATACAGAGACAGAGTCACAGAGTCAGAGAAACATAGGCAGATAAAGACACAGGGGACACAGGAATACAGAACAAATCAGGGTGATAGAAAGAGTTTGAGAGAGAGAAAGCTGCAAAAAGACACAGAAACACCAAGAGAGATAGAGATACAGAGACACAAAGAAAATGGTAGAGGTGGGTGAAGAGAGAAACAAAGACTCCAAGAAACAGACAGCAGCAGGGATATGGAGAGAGAAACACAGAGAGGGATGCAGGGTTGAGGGAAAGATGTGGAGAGTAACCCCCAGCCCCAGGAGTGAGGGAGGAGGAGATGAGAGAAAGAAACACACACACACAATGACCAAAATAAATAAAAAGACAGAGATAACACTCAGGGAAGAGAGAGGCAGATCCAGAGGGAAAGAAACACAGAAGGAAGGGGATAGACTCAAAACAGGGTGGAAGAGATATTGGGGAGGGGATATCAAGCACACAGGGATGGAAAGAACAGAGGGGGTTAGATGCAGTGCCACAGTAAGAAGCAAGTGGTTGCAGATGGCATGTCCCAGGCCTGAGTCCTCCACCTGCACTGGAGGAGTCCCAAGGGTGAGAATCCAGGTGGAGGACAGTCTGCACTTGATTTGAGGGTGCTGGGCCACCCCTACAGCCTCCTCCCTTCACCCTGGGACCACTCACTTTCCAGATACTTCTGAACCAACAAGTCCGGGTCACTCTCCCCAGTCAGCTGGGACAGCTTATTCAGAGCATCTTCGTAGTGCAGCACCAGTTTCTCCTGGGAGGTCTTCCGGAGGCCTTCAGCCACCTCCCGGGCTAGGGGAAGATGAGCAGCTAGGTCAGCATCCAGGGCAGCCACCAGGGGACACCTGGCCATGGACCTGCAAAGCACTGGGCACAGGGACCACAGAGTGCAGCTGGGCTCAGCACCACCCCCACTCTTCAGCCCCTGTAGGCTGGCCCTGCTAGTGGCCATGAGGCCTGGAATATGCTGCAGTGCCCCTGAGGTAGCCTGGCAGGTGGGACACAAAGGTGGCCCTGGCCTCACTCCATTGCTCACGCTTCTCCATGATGGCTGGATCCAGCTGCCTATCATTGTTCTTGAATTTGAGAAACTGGTGCAGCTGCTCCAGGTGTGATATCTGCCGCTGCAAGATCTGCACCTCCGTCTCATTCTGGGCCACCTCCTTCTCTGCCCGCTCTCGCAGCATGCCCATCTTGGCCTTTGCCTCTTCCCTGAGGGAGGTCAGCTCAGGGTCAGGGAGATTGGAGGTTGCATTGGGGTCAGCCTGGGGTCCCAGGGATGGGCAGGGTCAGCCTGGGTTACAGAGATGGGGCAGAATCAGACTGCAGTTATCCTGTGGTCACAAAAAGCAGAGAACTTTGTAGGTTCCCAGAGCTAGTATGGAGATATGGAGTGGAGTCAGGACTGTGGCACTAGGCCTTGTAGGGACTGACAGCCTTGCCCACAAACTAGGCATTGCTGTGGTGCCTGCAAAGGGGCATCTGGGAGGCCAGGCATTATTATGCGACCCATGAAACAGGAGGTGAGATGGTGATGATGGCACAGTGAGAGATTATACCTAAACCCCAAAAGGTAGACCCAGGTGATAAGGTTATTGTATTGGAGTTTGGGGGTCCTGTGGTCAGAAATATAAGAGGCTTGGACAGTTCAGAGCCTCACAAGGATAGGTAGGTGACATCACCACCCTACTGGATATTGGGGACACCACAGAAGCCTCACTCACTGAACATCCCCTGGCCTGCTCAGCTGAAAATGTAGCTTTTCAGCTTTTAAACACAGTACAGCCAACTATAAATTTAGCATACCCCAAGCCTACTTCACAGGTCACAAGGTCACAGGACACAGGACCACTGGGTTGGGAGATACAGCAGGCCAGTCTCCTAAGGGTCCCTGCCCACGGACCACTCTTGTCCCCACTCCACCTTTGCCAACTACCAGAGCAACTAGTTGCCTCTACCCACAGCACCAGCTTCTTGCTCAATTCAGATTCCTTCCAGGCTACCTTAGGCCAATCCTCCTTAGTAGGAAGCCTCGCCTGATAATCACTGGCCCCAGTTCCCAGTGACCCCTCCAGCCTCTGGTGGCAGCCCCTCAGGGATTAGGACTCACAGTTCTTTATGTGCCTTGGGCTCCATGCTAACCAAGGAGCAAAGAGGAGGGAACCCAGCTTCCTGGGAGCCAGGCCCTGTGGGGAATGCCTTACAACAGCGTCCCATGAATCCCCACAGCAGCTCCAGGAGGTACATTCTATCATTACTGCCATGTCACAGTGGAGGAAACTGAGGCTCAGAAAAGGGATGTGACCTGACCCAGGTCATCCAGCAAGGAAGAGACAGGGGCTGGTCTGACAGGAAGTATCAGTCATGATGTCCACCCCTCCTTTCTAGCTGAAACTACCCTGTCCTATGCCCAGCCAAGGTGCCCATTTTGCAGTTAACTGGAGAAGCGCTGGCAGAGGCTAGTTCTTGATAATGCAGACAGACTTGCTAGACACCACCGTGTGACTTGGCAGAAAAGATAAGCCAGACCATCATATTCTCTCCCTCAGGACTTGAATTGGGAAATGCTAAGAATGGGATGGTAGGAAGCTGAAGCTAGAAGGATGTATAAAAAGAAGCTACAAGAGGTCATGGCAAGGCCAAGTCATGAAGAAGCTGAAGCTGTGTGTGAACAGAAGCCACAAGGTCCAGTCAGGGCTCTGAAGGGGTCATGGTGGACCAAAGGTAAGAAATCACAGAATAAGCTGTAAAAAGGAATGAAATATTAATGCATGCTACAGAGTGGGTGAACCTTAAAAGCATTCCACTAAGTGAGAGAAGCCAGACACAAAAGGTCGCATATTGCATGAATTCATTTATATGAAATGTCCAGAATAGGTAAATCCATAGAGACATAAAGCAGACTAGTGGTTGCCTAGGTGATTGGGGAAAGGGGGGAAGAAGGGAGAGTGACTGTTAAATGGGTACAGGTTTCCTTTTGGGGTGATAAAAACATTTTAAATCTAGATAGAAGTGATGTTTACATAACACTGTGAATGTACTAAATGCTACTGAATTGTACACTTTAAAATGGTGAATTTTGTTGTGCACATTTTAACAAAGAGAGAGAGAGAGAGGGTCATGACTAATGCCATGAAGAATCAGGAACTGTGAGTAAGCAGAAGTCATGAGGTAGAAACCAGATATTGAGTAGTAGGTAAGAAAGCATTTGGAGCAAGAGAAGTACAAGGCTGAAGCTAAAGAAAGAAGCAGAGATGGAGAAAGAGAGAGAGCATGGAACCCATGAGAGCCCCAGAGATAGACAGAAAAGCCAATACCTCGAGCCACTTTGGCTGCTCAGTTCCACACCACATGTCTCTTTATCTGAAGGTGGCCTGAGAGAATCTCTGTCCTTCAGCCAATATTGATAAATTCACCAGATGCTTCTTAGGTTCCAGGCCCCCTGCTATGTAGACTATGTGCATAATCTTACTTAATTCTCTCTATATCTCTATGTGCTAGATGACATTAATAGATGGGTCAGTAGAGGTTAATTCACACACCCAAAGAACAGGACCTTGCCCAAGGAGCTGGGAACTTGGTGGGGGAGAGAAAGGGGTACGTTATGGGGAAAAAATTAAGTTCTGATGGTCTATTTCTTGAGTCCTGAACCTTCCTGCCACGGCCTTATGAAAAGGTGCATACTGAGTCACCGAGGCCTCACCACCCTTGGATGCCTGGGAGGGCCCTACCTGACAGCATAGGCGGAGGTGGAGGAGACAATGAGGGCGCCAACCATCTGCCGCAGTACCTGGATCTCCTGGGGGCAGGGAGTGGGGGGGAGGACAAAATAAACGCCTTCTTCTTACAACCTCGTTGCTTTAGGCCCTGCACCTCCCCAATCAGAAGTGAAACTCCTGATCCTTCCAAATGTGGACACTTCTCATTAGCAGCTGCCCATTAAAGGGATTTTAAAGAGGTATGAAGTGAGAGAAAAGTCAGTCGGTGAGCTGGAAAGGCGGCTTAGCAGGCTCAGCAGGGAGAAACGCTTAACCTGGAGTATTCCTACGAGTACTGACCTAAACTTTCTAGTGCGGTTCAGAAATTGGTGTGAATCTTATCATTGTTACCACACTGTTCTGGTTTCTAGATCCATAGAAATGCCTTTGCAGTATTACAGGTAAAAAGGGTTCTTTCAGGAAGAAGATAAATATACACACAAACACACACACACACACACACACACACACACACGAAGTACTTCAAAAAGTTCACGGAAAGATATTGTATTCTCTTTTAATTCTATTTTTCCACAAACTTTCCGAAGTACCCTTGTACACATACAGATATATAAACACAAATGCACACAGGCACAGGCACATGTGCACAGGTGTGCGCACACGCACACACCTTTACTTTTGCAAAAAGAAACTCAGAGGGCCGGCCCGTGGCTCACTCGGGAGAGTGTGGTGCTGATAACACCAAGGCCACGGGTTCGGATCCCATATAGGGATGGCCGGTTAGCTCACTGGGTGAGCGTGGTGCTGACAACACCAAGTCAAGGGTTAAGATCCCCTTACGGTCATCTTTTAAAAAAAAAAAAAGAAACTCAGAACAGATAACCATAAACTAAGGAGATAGGTAACCTACAAGGGCTGAGTGGGAACAAGATGGAAGAGATGAGGAGGAAATGATGTTTCCCAAGGATACCTGTTGGAATAGTTTTGATTTGGGATCTTTATTAATGTTTTACATATGCATAAAGGAAATTAAATCAACAAAGATAGGAGAGAAAACTAAAACTGAACACAAATAGCAAATGAACCTGTGTTTCAAATCATGAACATAACCACGCTGAAGACCAAAAATAGGAACTAATCCAAATAATTTCAGAATAATTTGAATAGATATATAGATACACATACCCCCAAAGGACAAAACAAACTGCAAACAAATCTTGAACCCTACTTATTAGGTTTGGGTGGTAGCGGTATGGCTATAGCAATTCTGAAACTCTTTTTCATGTATCATACAATTGAGTGAATAAGTATATTGATGCTCTGAAGAGCCAGCATTCCCACTGTGGGAGAAGAGAGATAGAAAGATAAAATGGGGAAAGTTCAGGAAAAACCTCTGATGCTGCATTGGAATTAGAGGTATCAACATGAACCCATGATTTTAAAATATACATGTGTGTTTCCTAGCTCTCTCCACAGAAAGGGCCTCAAAGCAATGAAACCCAGTAGCAATGAGAACTCAGTGTCTGTATCTTGGTTTTTCAATACATACTCCTCATTAGAAAGAACCAGGATTCCTTGGAGAAATGGTTAACTCCAGGTTTGAAGCAGAACAAGTACCAGATTCCTGGACTATCTTCCTGTGCCAGAAAATAATGAAGTGTTCCCAAAAAATAATGGGGGTATGTCCAAAGGACACAGAAGCCAGCTTGAAGGGGCTCTCACAATAGCCAAATCTGGGACAATTTGAATATCAAAATGAATAATAACAGTTATGGATTATAACCCATAGAATAAAGTAAGAATATACTAATGCTCACTGATAACACACAAGTATAGAGTGAGAAGGAGAAGCTTTTCCTTAAATAAACGCCATCTTATAAATGTAGAAGAGATGATAGAGTTTAAAAATCACCATTTTGCAGCTGTTACAGTAATAGTTATTCAGGCAAGAATCATTAATGGATGCTAAACTGATTGGGTGAAACTGTGTCTGGGACAGAATATTTACTTAGTCTTAAAGAATCTCCCCATAGATTGACTTCTTATTCATAACAAAGATGAAAACTCTACATCAGAGAAACCTGGCTAACCAAGTGATCAAAGTTAAAACCTCACTAGATATGGGACAAACTGACATCATGTACCTCCCGATATAATGAACACAAAGGACACACTACCGCTGCTGTGGCATTCCACCAAAAATGCAGACCCTGAATCTAATCATGATGAAAGATCAGATAAACCCATACTGAGGGATACTGTACACCACCACTGGCCTGGATGCTTCCAAAATGTTAATGTCATGGTGACAAAAAGGGCCAAGGGACAGTTCCAGAGGAACAGAGTGAGGACAACCAAATGCAACGCGGAATCCTGGACTAAAGCCTGGAGAGGAAAATCCAATTAGCTATAAAGGACATCACTGGGACCATCGATGAACTTAAAATATGGACTGATTAGAATTCTAACAATGTTAAAGTTCCTGACTTGGATAACTGCACTGCGTTTATGTAAGAAAATGGCAGTGTCTTTAGGAAATACACACTGAAGTAATCAGAAGCATAATGTCTGCAACATACTGTCAAATAGTTCAGCAATCTTAATAATAAAATATTTGCAGCAAAAATAATAATTACACAGAGGAGAGAAAGAGAGTAAATGTGGCAAATTATCAGTCTTGGTGAAGAATATATAAAAGTTCTTTGTACAATTCTTGCATCTTTTCTGTGAGCTTGAAATTATTTCAAAACAAAAGTTTAAAAAGAGAGAGAAAGAAAGGAAGGGAGAGGGAGGGAGGATGGGAGGACGGGCTGGTTTTTCAAAGGACTTCAAAGGTTATTAAGATAAAGGTGGAATGTAAGTGGTCTTTCTAGCTAATTGATTGCCCTGGGTGATAATATTCAAAACGCTATCTCTGCTTTCTGCAAATATAAATGAGCCTACTTTCTTTGTTAGAGGTATCCTCCAACATTTTCCAGGTCTCCATGCCCTTTGGACTAAAGCAAACCTATGACTCTGGTCAATTCTGTATTTGACGCTGGTGTGCTGGAGAAGTAAGGGCAAACAGATATGGGAACGACCTAGGTGAGGATCCCTCTCTCCTTTCCTGGGTTTCAGGACCACTGACCCTCTTCAGTTTACAGTCCACGTTCAGATAGTGGTTCCTCTCAATACGCAGCAGATCCAGCTCCTCCCGCAGGGCCGCATTCCGCCCCAGCTGGATGTCAAAGTGACAGGTGACCTGGAGGTGGGGGAGAATGCAAGAGTCTGTCTGGGGCCTGGCCTGCCTCCCTCCTCCACACTCAGCTGAGGAGGGAGCACTTGTCAGAGATGGGGACCCACCCATTTCCTTTTTGGGGACCCTGAAAGCAACACCTGCCCCCCAGACTCCATCAGTCTCCTTTCCTTGGAACCCTCCATCCCTCCAGGATCCTGTCTCCTGACCCCCACTGCCTACCTCCCCCCACCCCCCGGGGCCACCATTTCCAAAACCTAACTCCTATGCTCAGTTCCCCCGACCCCAGAATTCAGGCCTGGAGAAAGCCAAGGGGCTGACCCGCACCCTGTCTAGCTGGTCTTCTAGGACCTTAATCCTTCGCCGGATCTTGACTTTTTGATCCATGATAAATCCTGGGGACTTGCCATCCTTACTGTGGGTAAAGATCCGGGTCTCCCACTCCTGGATCTGGAAGAAAGTGGATGGTACCTGTTTATTGCCTGAATGTGAGTGATATTAAATGGCTGAGGGAGGACATGAGTGACTGGGTGTGGCTGACATCTGCTGTTCCTGTGGCCCCAACACCTCTCCTACTCTTCTGCTGACAGTACCCAATTCTCCACATGTTTCTGGTTGGGTTTCCAATCAAACATAGTGCCCTGACAGCCACATGACCCAGGTCTGGACATCCTAGTGTTTGGCCTAGAAATGGATATGTGACCCAAACTGAGCCAGCCTGATTCCTTTCCTGGTATTTTGGGGAAGCACATGAGATGAAAGGATGGAATTCCAGGACTTCTGCTGTCATAGTCCCTACCACATGAAAGTATCCTGGGAGAGAGAGGCCAATAGATGGAAGTAGAGACGAGAGTCTGAGAGATGGTGAGAATGAGCCTGATAACATTAAATTCCCTAGGTCTGCTTATGCCTGAAACCAACTTCCAGCCTGTCCTCATTTCTGTATTCATCTTTATTTATTTGGGGTATACTCTATCTCCCCAACTAAATGGGAGTCTCCATGAGGGCAGAGATTTTTGTCTGTTTTGTCTATCTGACACAGAGTAGGTACTCAATGAAATGTGCAGACAAAATGAATAAATGAATTAACACTGTTTTCCAATTTGTGCTGTTATGGGTTGAATTATGTTGAAGTCCTAATCCCCAGTACCTCAGATGTTACAAACGTAAAGTTAAAATGAGGTCATTATGGTGGGCTCTAATCCAGTATGACCGGTGTTTTTATATGAAGGGGAAATGTGGACACAGAGACACACACAGGGAGAATGCCTGTGAAGATGAAGGCAGAGATTGGGTGATACTTCTACAAGCCAAGGAATACCAAAGACTGCCAGCAAACCAACAGAAGCTAGGAGGGAGACATGGAACATTTTCCCTCCCAGCTCTCAGAAGGAACCAACCCTGCTGACACCTCCGTCTTGGACTTCTGACCCCCAGAACTGTGAGACAATAAATTTCTGTTGTATAGGCCACCCAATTTGTGGAACCTTTTTACAGCATCCCTAGCAAATTCACGCACCAAGACTCCTCAGAGCACTACAACAAATTCAAAACTCACCATGGGGATATTTTAATTCTTTTTTTTTTTTTTTTGGCTAGCCAGTACAGGGATCCGAACCCTTGACCTTAGTGTTACAAGGCTGTGCTCTAACCAAGCTAACCAGCCAGCCCAACATTTTAAATTTTTCTTTTTTTTTTTTTTTTTTAAAGATGACTGGTAAGGGGATCTTAACCCTTGACCTGATGTTGTCAGCACCACGCTCACCCAGTGAGCCAACCGGCCAATCCCTATATAGGATCCGAACCCGTGGCCCTGGTGTTATCAGCACCACACTCTCCCGAGTGAGCCACAGGCCAGCACGAAACATTTTAAATTTTTGAGGAAGACATTGATAGTGGTCTGACACCCTATGAACTATTAGCTCAAGGTAGTTCATAGGCTCAACATGAGATGGTGCTTTTGATATTCTTTTCAATGATGCCGCATCTTTGTGAAACTGATTTTTTAGCAGTTGCTGTGATAACAATCAAACACCCAAAAATGTTACCACTGGGGGAAACTGAGTAAAGTGTACATGAGCTATCTCTGCATTATTTCTTTCAATTGCATGTGAATCCGCAATTATCCCAATAAATTTTTTAATTAGCGTAGTGGATTGAATGTTCCCCCAAACTCACTGAAGCTTGGTCCCCACTGTGACAGTGTTAAGAAGGTGGGAAATCCTAGTATGGAAATTGAAAGGCAGAGCCTTGAAGAGGTGATTAGATTGTGAGGATCATGCCCAAGCTAATTGGTTAATCCATTGATGGTTTAATGGTGGTCATGTGCATGGTCCTGAGGGCTTTAAAAAGAGGAGTGAGAAGTTAGATCTCTCTCCGCTCTGCCATTCTTCCATGTGAGACCTCTGTGTCACTGTCACCACCAACAAGGCCTTCATCAGATGTGTTCCCAGGACTTCAGACTTCCCAGCCTCCGAAACTGTAAGCAATAAATTTTGTTTTCTTATGAATTACCCATTTTGGGGTATTTTCCTATAAGCAACAAAAACGGACTAATAAAATTGGTAAAAAAGTAAATACTGCACAACACAGAAGCAACAAGGAATCCCATGAAATCAACTTGGAATGAGGGTGGCGATGTCCAATCTGACTCCAAGATTTGAAAGGCTATGCAACACCAAAAGGCACACACAGGCAACTGGTAAGTAATTATGGCTTTTAAGAGTGAAATACAGGACATAAACACTTACTGGGTTGTTTGAACCAAACTAGTTAATAAATGCAACTGTTAGCAGTGCAATACTGGATCACCTGGCACTACTCTGGACAGCCAATTGTTATATTTTCAGAAATTATGTGAGCCAGCTGTTGAACTGTTGGTAGCTTAAAATTAGCTATTGTATTTACTTTCTATTGCTATATAACAAATTTCCACAAATTTAGTGGCTTAAAATAACACCTATTACAGTTTCCATGCGTCAGGGATCTAGGTCTTCTGCTCAAGGTCTCACAAACCTGTAATCAAGGTGTCGGACAAGGCTGAGGTCTCAGCTAAGGCTCATCATGTGGCTGTTGGCAGAATTCAGCTCCTTGCAGCTGAAGGACTAAGACCCTCAGCTCCTAGAAGCCCCTTAGAGCATGGGAGCTTGCTTCTTCAGTGCTGGCAAGAGAGCATCTGTCTTCAGTCTGCAGTCTACTAAGATGGAGTATTATATGGCATAACGAAATCAAGGGAGGGACATCCCATCACCTGTGCCATGTTCTGTGGGCTAGAAGCTAATCACACGCTCCACATACACCCAAGGGGATAGGATTACACAAGGGCATGACTCATCAGAGTCACCTTCCAGTATATTCACCACAGCCAAGATGGGAGTATTGATGTTATGAAAACCAGAAAATACTATACAAAACAGGGTGCTTTTCCCCACTAAGAGGTGATTTCCCAGCATACCTCTGACTGCTAGAGATTTCTCCGGGAGCTAAAAAAATCACAAAGAAATTAAAGGTTCCAGAAACAAAGTTTAGGACCCACTAGTTCAAGAAATTCTTCCCAAGATTAAAAAACACTCTCCTCCAATTTTGCTTTTGAAATTGAAAGTATTCAAATTCTGCTTCTCACTTTTAGGTCCTTAATCCAACTAGAATTTACATTTTTATATGGTGCGAGGTAGGAATTTTCTTAACAGCTTTACTGAGGTATAGATGACATACACTACAGTAAAACTGCACCTATTTAAAGTATACAATTTGGTAAGTTTTGTCATAATCAAGACAGTGAACATATCCATCATCCCCAAAAGGCTCCTTGTGCTCTTTTGTAGCTCCTCCTCCCCATCCCACTTCCTGCAGCCTCCTCCTCCTAGCAACCGTTAATCTGTTTTCTGTCGCCATAGTTTGCATTTTCTAGAGTTTTATATTAATGGAATCTTATAGAATGTACTCTTTTCATTCCTTGCTTTTACCAGTTTCTAGAGGCAGGATTCCTTGTCTTGTGTTCTCATCACCCCAACTGAGATCAAGTAGGCACCACATTCGGATGAACGCCACCCCCCCCCCCCCCCCCGCAAAAGTTTTATAAAAGTGAGCCGTGGTCTTGGTCCCTCAAGCTGATGCTGATTTAGGCTCTGGGAATAGGATTGTTCAATTAGGGCGTTAGGAGTGACAACCCAGCAATTGAGGAAAGGAGTAAAATGAGGCAGCTGGGCAGGATGGGATGTTAGTTAAGTGATAAGGACCATAAACAGTCACTAAGTTCCGGGGATAAGAGATATCTCCATTACTCAGCCTTGTAATTAAAGCTTTATTCTTCCCACAGCAACTTGGTATCAGTGTTTTGGCTTTGTCTGCATATCAGGTGGACAGATCTAACTTTGGTTCTATTATACAATCTCTGCTTCTGTTGTTATATCTCTCCTTTCCCTCTGTCATCCATCACCTTCTCTTACTCTGACACTCTTGCCTGTCTTTTATGAGGCTCTTTGTGATTATATTAGCCCAGCCAGATAATCCAGGATAACCTCACGGTCTCAAAACCCTTAATCACATCTGCAAAGTCCCTTTTGCCATGTAAAGTAATGTATTCACAGGTTCTGGAGATTAGGACAGGGACACCTTTTGGGGGGGAGGGGCATTATTCTGCTTACCACACTTCCTTAAGTGAAATCCATTCCTTTACTTTTCCTTATAGTTTTATCTCCTGGGTATATAACCCTTTAAAAGTTTAGTGTGAACTGTTTTTGAATGTTATGTAAATAAAATAATGCTGCATGTATATTTTATTTCTTCTTTCATTCAAATGTTGTTGACATCCATGTTATTGTGTGTAATCATAATTCATTCATTTCTCATTGCTGTATAATATTTCATTATATAAATATACCACATTTATTTACTCATTCAAATACTGATAGACATTTGGGTTGTTTCTAGTTTGGGGCTAGCTAATATGAATAACGCTCCTATCAACATTCTTTTCCATGAATCCTGGTTCTGGGATATATACTCAGAAGTGTAATTTCTGGATGGGATGAAAAGTTAACAACAGATCTAAATCCATCTTCTGTGGAAAGATAACTTTGGTTTACTTTTTTCTAACACTGTTTCTGTGGAAACATACTGGGTTAAGGTAAATATGGAATGCCAGCTGTTTTCCCAGGCAACAATGTTTATTATAAAAACGACTCCTGATTGGTGGCAGCACCCAACCAAGCGGTATCATGCAACTGGAAGTGCCCCTTGTTGAGGGTAAGAAGCAGCCCCTGGACACTCAAGGAAGATTTGTTTGAGGCTGTCATGCCAAGACACTGTTGTTTCCAGTCCTCTAGCTTTCTACAGAGTTAAGTGAACCTAGTACCAAGTTATAGCCTATTGGTTTGAATGAATATGAATGTCAGGCTGAACCAAAGACCCCTGATGGTGATCATGCCAAGAGGATGCAACCCTGGATCAGAGGGTATATCTATCTTTGAATTTAATAGATAATGGGGGTGGGGGGAAGGGAAGACTTTTCAGAATATGTATGACAAGGGCCGGCCCGTGGCTCACTCGGGAGAGTGCGGTGCTGATAACACCAAGGCCCCGGGTTCGGATCCCATATACGGATGGCTGGTTCGCTCACTGGCTGAGCGTGGTGCTGACAACACCAAGTCAAGGGTTAAGATCCCCTTACCAGTCATCTTTAAAAAAAAAAAAAAAAGAATATGTATGACAATTTATATCCCCACTGTATTAGCCAATTTTCTGTTACTTATAACAGAATACCTGAAACTGGGTAATTTAAAAAGAAATGGAATTTATTTCTTACAGTTTTGAAGGCTGGGAAGTCCAAGGTTGAGGTGATGCATCTGATGAGGGCCTTCTTCCTGGTGAAATCTCTCTCCCATATCCCAAGGTCACACAGAGCATCTCTTGGCAAGGGAATAAGAACATGTGCTAACATGCTTTCTTCCTCTTCTTAGAAGGCTACTTTATTGTGTTTTCTTGTTGTGTTGTTTTGGGTGGCTGGCCAGTACAGGGATCCAAACCCATGACCTTGGTGTTATAAGGCTGTGCTCTAATCAACTGAGCTGGTTTGCTCTTCCTCTCCTTATAAAGCCACCAGTCTATTACCATGATAACCCATTAATCCATGAATGGATTAATCCATTCATGAGGGCACAGCCTTTATAGTTTAATCACCCCGTAAAGGCCCCAGATTTCAAATATATTGGGGATTAAGCTTCAATATGAGCTTTAGAGGGGACAAACAAACCAAATCACCCACCAATAAAGGTTTCCACTGCTTCCTCCCCAACACTTTGTATTTTTATTCAGACACTAATTTTTGAAAATCTGTTAAGTGTTTAATGTTATCTCATCGTGATTTTAAATTGACTTTCTCTGATTACTGAGTAATTCCTATGTTTTTTAGACTTTTGAATTTCATTTTGCGATGTGCCAGCTTTCAGTATTTTTTTAACTGAACTGACGCTTTAATATGTAGGAGTTCCTTATAAATTCTTGATACTAAGTCCTTTGTCAGCTATATGTGCTGCAAATAACTGCTTCCATTCCAAGACTTACTTTGCATACTCTATGTTTCTTTTGGTAAAAAGAACTTATTAACTTCAGGGGCTGGCTGGTTAGCTCAGTTGGTTAGAGCATAGTTCTGATAACATGAAAGTCAAAGGTTTGGATCCCCATGCCAACCAGCCACACAAAAAAAAAAAGTTATTAACTTCAATGTTATGGAACATATCAATCTTTTCCTTTAGAAGTAGAGAATTCTGTGACTTCTTTAAGAAATTCTTCCACACTGTATTAGTCCATTTCTGTTGCTTATAACAAAATACCTAGGACTGGATAATTTATAAGAAAATGAAATTTATTGCTTACACTTTTGGAGGCTAGGAAGTCCAAAGTCCAGGGAACACATCTGGTGAGGGTCTTCCTTGGTGGTGGCTTCAGTAACACAGCATATTACATTGTGAGATGACAGAAGTAGAGAGACTCTCATGTGTTCTCCTTTTAAAGCCCTCAGAACCATGCCCATGACCACCATTATTAATCCATTCATTAGGGCATGTTCCTCAGAATCTAATCACCTCTTCAAGGCCTCACCTTTCAATACCATAATAGGGTTTCCCACCCTATTAACACTGTCACAGTGGGGGTTAAGTTTCTAATACATGGACACTGGGGGAAACAATTCAGAACATGTCACCCATCCTCACACATTTATATCTTTCATCCACCTGGAATTAATTTTATTCTGAGACATGTAGGTTTTTTTATTGGATCATCAATTACGTGACCTCAGGTGATACCCAAACCTTCCACAACCCCCCTTTTTACCCTCTGTCCTACAAATAACTTATATTCTGAACATAAGGGGGTGGTAATCTGGCAAAATCCCTTCATTTCCAACTCCCAACCATGAAGTGGTATGTGAAGACTTGCTGGAACTGCAGCAGGACACTGTTCAGAGGGTTAAGTAGGACTACACTACTTTCCCATGGAAGGGTCCTGCCTGGCACCCTTCTTAAAATCCAGTTTGTTGCTGTAGCCTATGGAGTCCATTCAGTGATGAAAAAGCCATTGACATCTTTGGGCCTAGATTAGACTGGATGACCTCCAAGTTTCTTCAGAATTAATTTTAGAGTACAGTGTGAGGTAAGGGTCTGATTTCATATCACAACATGGATATTCAATTTTCACAGCACCATTATTGGAGCTCTGTTTTTCCCATTTCTTTGAAGTCATACATCAAATTTCCACATATACATAGGTCTCTTTAAGGGCTCTCTATTCTGTTTCATAGATCCATTTGATTAGCCCTCCACCAATTACAAGAGCTTTATAATAAATCTTGATAACTAACAGAGCAAATCCCTCCACATCATTCTTTTAAGTAAATCTTAATTATCTTGTTCTTTGCAGTTCCTTATAAATCTTAGAATCTGCTTGTCAACTATTCTCAAACACAAAAAAAGAAAAAAAAAACCTTTAGTACTTTGATTGGGATCACATTGAATCTTTAAGTCAATTTGGGAGAACTAGTATTTTACACTAACTCTTCCAATCCATGAATGTGGTATATCTCTGCATTTATAAGAATGTATTCTTCTTTAATACCCCTCAATAAAATTTTACAATTTATTCCATAAAGGTCTTGCACACTCTTGTTAGCTTTCTTCCTAGTCACTTCTTTTGACTATTATAAGTGTGTCTTTTCTTTAAGTTATTGCTGATACTGAAAAGTATAACTAACTGACTTTGCATATTAATTTTGTATCTAGCACATTGTTAAACTACATAGTTAATTATAATAATTCTCTGGGATCTTCTACATACACAAATATATCATTGACAAATAATGACAGTTTCATTTATTCCTCTCTAATCTTTATATCTCTTTTTCCTTTTCCTTGCCATCTGGATAGGACCTCCCTCCAATACAGTGTTTTTTGGTTTTTGATTTTTTTTGGCAGCTGGCTGGTACAGGGATCTGAACCCTTGAGCTTGTGTTACAAGGTGGCACTCTAACCAACTGAGCTAACCACTCAGCCCCTCCAATACAATGCTAAATAGAAGTGGTGCTAGCTGACATCCTTATAACTAATCTCAAAAAGAATTTTTTTTTTCATGTTTTACTATCAAATATGATGTTTGCTGTAGGTGTTTTATGGTTGCCCTTTATCAGATTCAGGAAATTTCCTTTTATTCCTGGTCTGCTTCATGATGTTGAATTTTATCAAATACTTTTTTATGTCTATATAGACTGATGCCATGAATTGATACAAGTCCAAGGACTGTCTGTCACCAGTCTCTGATGTGATAAGTTCAGAAAATGAGAGTAACATTTAGAAACAGTGTCATTAATGCTATTGAGCTCACATGAAAAGTCACACAGATACACAAAAGTCTTACAAAATATCAGTCAGTAACAGGTTAGTAATTTTTATTTTCTTAGTCAGGAAATGTTTTCCTCTAATCTCTCTTTTTTAAATGATAATTTCACTGGATGTAGGATTTTGTTCTGGTTTGGGTTTTTTGCAGCTGGCAAGTTAAGGGGATCCAAACCTTTGACCCTGGTGTTGTAACACCATGCTCTAACTATCTGAGCTAACCAGCCAGCATTGGGTATAGGATTTTAAGTTGACAGTTTTTTCTTTTAGTAGTGAAGTTTTAATATCACTCACTATCTTCTAACTTCCAGTGCTTCTTTTGAAAAATCAGCTGTCAATCTAGTTGTGGCTCCTTTTAAAAATATGCCTTTTTTACTTTCAGACTACTTTTTTTTTTTTTTAAAGATGACCGGTAAGGGGATCTTAACCCTTGACTTGGTGTTGTCAGCACCATGCTCACCCAGTGAGCTAAACAGCCATCCCTATATGGAATCCGAACCCATGGCCTTGGTGTTATCAGCACTGCACTCTCCCGAGTGAGCCACAGGCTGGCCCTCTGACTACTTTTATATTCTGAAGTTTCTCTATGTTCTCCATAAGTGTGGATTTTTTATTAATTCTCTTTAGAACTCTTAAGGCATCCTTGAATCTGTAAATTTGTTCCTTCATTGGTTCTGGAAAGTTCCCAGGTATTATCTTGTCATATATTACCTCTGATCCATTCTCTTTCTGCTCTCCTTCTGAAACTTATTAGACATTGTGATATTGTAAACAGATATTTGGTCTTCATCCCGATCTTCTGGCATAAAACTGCTAAAATCCTTAGAATCTCCAAAGTGATGTGTCCTTTTGTATGTTAATAAGTTAACTGATGGCTGGCAGCCTCTAGGTAGCTTTAGGATGGGGGCTGGTCACCAGAAAGGCCAAGGTGGGATCAGAGGGTTGGGACTTCTCAGCCCACCTCCTGGGAGGGGAGAGGGGCTGAAGGTTAAGTTGATGACTAGTGGCAAATGATTTAGTCAGCTGGTAATACCAGGGTCAAGGGTTCAGATCCCCTTACCAGCCAGCTGCCAAAAAGAAAAAAAAGACTGGGTTCAGAGAGCTTCTGGATAGCTGAACACATGGAGGATCCTGAAGGGTGGCAGGCATAGAAGCTTTGCACCCCTTCCTCTGTACCTCACCTTACACATCTCTTCATTTGTATCCTTTGTAATGCCCTTTATGATAAATGGATAAATAGAAATAAGTGTTTCCCTGAGTTCTGTGAGCTGTTTTAGCAAATTAATCAAACCCAAGGAGGGAGATGTGGGAACCTCGATTTACATCAGTGAGACATTCCAGAGGCTTGGACTTGAGACTGGCAACTGTTATCAGGGACTGAGCCCTTAACTTGTGGGATATGACACTATCTCTGGGTAGATGGTGTCAGAATAGATTTGAGTTAGAGGACACCCAGCTGGTGTCTGCTGCAGAATTGATTGCTTGCTTGGTGTATGGGGGAAAAAACCCACACATCTGGTTGCAAAAGTCTTCTGTCTTTATTGTTGTTGAGTGAGAGTATAAGAAAAGCACTTTGGTTTCTTCATTTCTATATTCTTAAACTAGTATCAGGAGTGTGTTATTAGAACACGGTGGGAGAAAACTATGTAATTTCTCTACATTTTCTGAATATAGTAAGCTTTCTCATTTATCTCCCATGTCTCTTAACAGCCCTTCCATATTACCATCTTTTTGTCTCTGCAAGATTCTGGATGACTTCTGAACAAATTTTTTTTTCTTTTTTTTTTTTTTTTTGCGGTTGGCCAGTAGGGGGATCCAAACCCTTGACCTTGATGTTATAACACCATGCTTTAACCAATTGAAAGAACCAGCCAGACTGAACAAATTCTTTCTTCAGCTTTTATGTGGCTTATTGTCTGTCTCCCCTGACAGAATACAGGCTAAATGAGAGCAAAGGCCCTTGTCTGTTTTGCTCACTGCTGTGTCTGCAACACCTAGGACAGTTCCTGGAACTTAGTAGGAACTCAATAAATATTTGTTTAATGAATGAATTTCTTGACCTCATGGGAAACTTTACAGAGCTCTACTCTGGGCACTCTGTCCCCCACCTGATTTGCAATTATACATAATTTCCTAGGTCAAAAGAATCCATGGAGTCAAGAGAATAAAATCATCCTGCTTGGGTCTGACTGGTGAGTTTACACGAATTCACCTTCCAAAAGGAAGCTCAGGGTGATATTGAGGGCCATACAAACAAATAGATTAATTGAAAATCAAATGCAAGAAAACTATGGACCATGTAGACGGAATAATAGCCCCAATATGTCCATGTCCTCATCACTGGAACCTGTGAATATGTTGTTACTTTAAATGGCAAAAAAATAAAATGGCAAAAAATAGTTGGCAGGGGTGATAAAGTTAAGGATTTTGAGATGAGGAGATTATCCGGGCTTATCTGAGTGGATCGATGTCATCACGAGGATCATCATAAGTGAAAGAGGGAGGCAGGAGAGTCAGAACCAGAAAAGGAGATGAGACAACAAAGGCAGAGGTCAGAGTGATGCAGTATAAGAAAGTCTCATCCAACCATTGTTAGCTTAGAAGATGGAGGAAGGAACCGTAAACCAAGGAAAGCAGGTGGCCTCTAGAAGCTGGAAACGGCAAGGAAACAGATTCTCCACTGGAACCTCCAGAAGGAACGCAGCCCTACTGACACCCTGATTTTACCCCAGTGAAACCCATTTCAGTCTTCTGACCTCCAGAACTTTCAACATAATTAAGTTGTGTTATTTTAAGCCATCAAGTATGTGATAATTTGCTGGAGCAGGAATAAGAAACTAATAGAGATCACCAAGATACAAAATAACATAGACCACCAAGAAACTAATACAGACCACCAAGACCAAAAACACCTGTTTGTGACCCACTCATGTGCAAGAAAACATTCGGTCTAGACAAGCAGGTGTTTTTAATGAAGAGTAGAATAGAAAATAGCAAAATGAATCCCACACAGAAGAAAGTAAGTAGTATTTGTTGTTGAAACTTATGTTTCAGATATATGTGTGTGTGTTTACATCTGTATGTGTCTTAGTGTGTATGAACCGCATCACGGTTCATGGTCATAAAAACTTGAAAGAAAACTGGCCTGAAAAAAATTGTACTGTTTTCAAGGTCAAATAGCAAGGTCTTGAAGCAGATGGGATTAGAAACTTGTCTAGATTCTGCTGCATCCACTTTTTGCAAATGAAAAAACTAGGGCCCAGAGAGGTGAAACACTGCCCATGGTCACATGGCTCTAATGTGGCAGAGACAGGATTCTAACACAGGTTTTGCTGACTTCAGAAGGCAAACCTTTCCTGCTTAACTGCGCCCGCCCCTTACTGAATGCCTGGGACTGTGCTAAACAGTCATATTCCCACTGAACACAACTCCATCAGGTGGATACTTTCTTTTTTTTTAAAAGATGACCGGTAAGGGGATCTCAACCCTTGGCTTGGTGTTGTCAACACCACGCTCAGCTAGTGAGCCAACCGGCCATCCCTATATAGGATCCGAACCCGTGGCCTTGGTGTTATCAGCACCGCACTCTCCCGAGTGAGCCACGGGCCGGCCCTAAGTGGATACTTTCAATAGCCAAATTTTTCAGATGAAGTTAAGGCTCAGAGAGGTTACAATATTTGCCCCTAAGTAGAATCCACAGAACCTGGTCTCAGAACCTACCTGCCTATCCAGGGCTCTGGCCTGCTCCTGCAGCTCCTCGACCTCGTCCTGCACTCTGGCCCGGCACTTCAGCAGGCGGTCCATGTTCTCCAGTAGTTCACTGTCCCGAAGCCGCTTGACCTGGCTCTGGGCAATACTGATCTGTACCTGGAGCCTTGCCCGCACCTGCTCCAGGTGCTGGATCTCCTCGCTGCCCAAGCACAGAGGTAGAAGAGAGGCCAGCAAGAAGGCAGAGCACAACATCACTAAAGGCTGGACACATTTGCCCCTGCCATCCCCCCTCTGAACCAGGAGTCTGGGCCCCAGCCCCCGTAGCACTGTACTCCCCAGCTAGGGGAGCCCAGGTGCTCAGCTCACAGTTGCTTGTTGATGCGCTGGTGTACTTCCTTGCTGTAGGCCCTCCTTTCCCCCTCCATCACCTTGCATTGTCGCTGCAGTCTGCTCAGCTCCCAATCTACTGAGGACAATGAACTTAGTAGGGATCTGGTGGCTAACCCCTTCCTCCCCAGGATCTAGGAATTCTGGGGTACCTTTAGGATCTCACAAACTGGCCCACCCCACTGCAGACCCAGCCCCCAACAACCCTCTAGGACTGTATCTCAGTTCCTGTATCTCTCAAGCTTCTTCATCTCTTCATACTCCCTATACCCTGAACTGACCTGAGTTCTTTCCCGTAAACCCACTCCCACCACAATTTGGACACATGTTCCCCCACTAGAAGGTGCTCCTGGGAGGCCTCTCTGTCCTCTGGCACAGGACCTGGAACTTGGGAAACCTACCCCCACCATCAGCAGTCCTCAGCCCCATCCTCCTGCCTCCTCACTCCTCCAAGAGTGGCCTATCCCTTGGACTCAGACCTCATCCCCTCCTGCCTGGATCATCACCCCAGCCTTTTCCCCAACTTCTGACCTATCCTCACAGTCCCCAAGGGTCTTTCTACACCTGGATTGGACCCTGCCCCTCCCCTGCTTACATGCCTCAAATGGTGCCCCGGAACCCTAAGAACAAAATCCCAGCTCCTCAGCCTGGCCTTCAAGGCCCCACGTGACCCGACCCTACCCACCTCTCCAGTCTTGCCCACCAGCTCCCCACGTCCCAAAGCCTAGTAGTTCTTGGGTGATTCTGCTCCCCAAAACATTTGGCAATGTCTGGAGACATTTTTGATTGTCAAGACTTGTAGGGGAGGGAAAGTGCTACCAGCATGTAGTGAATAGAAGCTAGGGATACTGTTAGGCATCCTACAACACACAAGACAGCCCCCGACAACAAAGAATTATCCCAACCCAAGTGTCAACAGTACAGACATTGAGAAACCCTACTCTAGCCCCATGCTGGAACACCATTCTCTGTTCTCTCTGTTTCTAACCTTCCCTTCCTTCTCCCCTTGGCAATTCCAGGGAGAAATTCTGGGCCCCACTCAAACTTCTCCTACTGCCAGAAGTCTTCCTGGCCCACCCCACTGCCCAAGATTGGCCCACCCATCTACCTCACGCCACCTCTATTCGGACTTAAGTCTGTTCCCCGCTAGAGGGCGCTCCTGGAAGGACTCTGTTCTGAGGGCCACCGCCTACAGGACCTGGAACTCGGGAAAGCTAAGGACAGGAAAAGAATGAGTGAATGAAAGGAATAATTATGAATTACCCAATCCCTCCAGGAAGCCCTCGCTTCCATCCTCGGAGCGGGTGATCCTTGCAGAGAATCCCAAAGGCATCTTGGCAAAAGAGGGTGAGACTCCTATAAGTGCGGACACAGGACGTTTCATACAGCGGGCAGGAAACGGCCGGGGGGAGAGTGGCGACGAACTGCAAGGGACAGGGAATTAAAAGAGGATAACCCTAGAACCACTCTGGCCTCTCTTTGAGTCTCAATTTCCCCGAGGTGTTGGAGTAGGTCATCTCTCAGGCCTCTCCCCACACCTCTTCCCACCTCCTTGGTCTTGCGTCTCGGCTCTGACTCTGGAGGTGGGGAGCAGGTCCCCTGGGCTCTCGGTATCTCCGAGGCCGGGCTGTTTGGTCACAGAGGAGGGGGAATCCCCGGCCAGCTGTGGGGGCGGTGAGGCCCAGGCCCTATCAGGGGTGCTTGACCTGTCCTTGGTGCTCCAAGTTCAGTGTTGTGGTCTCGTTACTGGGGAGATAAGGGACCAATGAAGCCTGAGGACAGCGGCCGGGGCGGGACCGAGACCGCGGGGAGGGCCTGCGAGTGAAAGACCAGCGGGACTCTGGGGACTTAGAATTGATGTGCTGGGGAGTCCTGCGAGGGGCGGAGCTAGAAGGCTGCAGGGGCTGCGAGGGGCGGGGCTGGGACGGATGGGGCTGCGAACCGGAGGGTTGCTGGGGGCCCGAGAAGGGTGGGGCTGCTGGGGGCTACGAGGCGTGGGGCTGAGAAGGCCTGTGAAGAAAGGGAGTGGGAGGGCCCTCGAGGGGTGGGACTTCGGGGCTGGCGAGGGGCGGGGCACAGGTGCTGTAAAGGGTGGGCTACAAGGGGCGAGATTGGAGAACATGCGAGGAGCATAGTGGGAGGGCGGTGAGGGGAGAGTGCCCTAACAAAGACGTATGAGGGGCGGGCTAATCAGCAAGCGCTCAGGCTCGAAGGGCCTGTAGGAGATCGGGGTGGTCTGTATGGGGAGCACGGGGCTGTGATGGTTTCAGGGGTGTCAAGGGCTTGTGAGCCGCGGACTGTGTGTTTCCGGAAGGGAGAGGCAGTAGCTGAAAGACACTGGAAGAAAACATCTGGAAAGCTTGGGGGTAGGCCAAGGTCCTTCAGGGCCGGGTCTGAGAGGGGCCTGTCTTAAGCTGATTAAACCCACGTTATCTTAAGGATTCATTAGTAGGGTTCGGTGCCGAAGCCGGGAATTGCGAGAGGAGGGAGAGCTCACCACCGCCTCAGGATCGCGCAACGGCTCACTACGCATGCACGGCCAACGGCCAGCCTCCAAAGCCACAGCCAAAACCCCTCCGCCTACCGCGTCCGCACACTGAGAGGCGGAAGTGGGCGGGGCTCCGGCGCTGCGTGCAGCCACCTTTTCCGGCTCTCCTCCCTCCCTCCCTCCCTCCCTCCCTCCCTCCCTCCCTCCCTCCCCCCTCCCCCCTCCCCCCTTCCCCCCTCCCCCCCTCCCCTCTCTATCTCTCTCTCTCCCTCTCCCCTTCCCCTCCCCTCCCCTCCCTCTCTCTCCAGGTTACGCCTCCTCCGGGGCTGGCCGCTGCACACGTGGGCCTTCTCGGGGCGGGAAAGCAGTGGGCGCCTCTCCCTGCAGGCTGGGTGTGCCTGACAGCTGCGGTTTCCTGTGGGAGGAAGCGCCCCGCGGGCGCTCGCTCAGCTCAGCTCAGCTCGTAGACTCGGAGGCTCGGGACGGGGAGATTCCGTCACCGCCCTCCTGTCCCTTGATTCTCCCCCTTCCACAGGGCCCTAGATTGAGAGATACGCCCCAACCCCGGAACATCCCCAGGGTACCCAAGTCTAGCGCTGATTCCAGTCAGGGAACTTGACTCGGAGTCTTACACACCTGTTTTCCACCTCCCTGGCTCAAGTTTTCATCTGCCTAGCCCCCCCTTCCCAGGACCAGGGCGGGGGCCCCCCTTCCCTGCACCCCAAGAGAAGCACATGACATCCCTCCCAGCTCCTAATTTTTCCCTCAGTGACCCAAACTTTCTAACTTCCTTGGGGATATGAGTTCAGATCCCCAGTCTCTGTCCTCAGGGACTACTTATTCCACTCCCCCAAGGACTCTCCTTTTGGATTCCCAACTTTAGCCTTGCAACCCAGTGAACCCAAGAATTTGCCCCTTCCTCAATTCCTAGACACTCTGAACCAGGATCCTCAAGAATTGAATTCACTCAGGGCCTCAATGCCTGATATAACTAGCACATACAGTACTTACTGGGTGCCACTCTAAGAACTACCCTATGATGTATTTACTGTTATCCCTATTTTACAGACGAAGAAACTGAAGCAGAGAGAGGTTATTAGTAACTTGTCCAAAATCACACAGCCAGTCGGGCCGGCCTGTGGCTCACTTGGGAGAGTGCGGTGCTGATAACACCAAGGCCACGGGTTCGGATCCCATATAGGGATGGCTGGTTTGCTCACTGGGTGAGCGTGGTGCTGACAAAATCACACAGCCAGTGAATAAAGCTTGGATTTGAATCCAGCTAGTGTGGCTCTAGAGTCTATGCTATACTGTCACCCCAGCTTCTGGGTCTCCAAGGTACACACTCAGTCACTGACTTGTCCATCCTTCACCCTCTCAGGGAGCTCAGATCACCAACAAACCCACACTCAGCTCTGGCCCCATCACATGCCCAGACATCCCATCATCCAGTTCTCTTCCCTTGTAGGACCCCAGGGTTTGAGTTCCCCAGCTCTCATTCGGGACCTCAGATACCTAGTCCCCTTCGAAGAGACCCAGGTGCACAGTAGTCATCACCTCCTACCTTAATTCAGTATCCCTAGAATAAATAATAATAATAGTTAACATTAAGTCCCTGCTACTATACTTCTGTTAAAACCTTCTAATGGCTTCCCACCTGCACTTAGAATAAAGCCCAGGCTCGGGCCGGCCCGTGGCTCACTCGGGAGAGTGTGGTGCTGATAACCCCAAGGCCACGGGTTCGGATCCCATATAGGGATGGCCGGTTGCTCACTGGCTTTGCGTGGTGCTGACAACACCAAGTTAAGGGTTAAGATCCCCTTACCGGTCATCTTTTAAAAAAAAAAAAAAAAAAAGAATAAAGCCCAAGCTCCTCCCCTAGTCTTCAAGGACATCCTTTGATTTCTCTTCCAGTACTCCCTCTGGCTTCCTATGCTGTAGCCACATTGGCCCTTCTGTCTGCTCCCCAAACAACCCAAGTTTGTTCTAAAGAGACTTTGCACTTCCTCTTCTTCCCAGGGGTCAAATGACTCCCGTCTTCAGGTCTCAGCTCAAATATCACCTCCAAGAGGCCTTCCCTGATTACCCTGTTTGAAGTAGCCTCCTCCCACCCTGTCATTATCTCCATCACTCTATTTCCTTCAAATCACGTATCACTATCTGAAATTTATCTTCTTCATTGATGTTTTCCTCTCTATTGTCTGTCTCCCTCTATTAGAAGATAAGCTTTATAACAGCAGGGCTCGTGTGTTTTCTAAATTATTAGCTCCTATTTCTCATTATTAACTCTGGTTCATAGTAGATGTTCAATAAATGCTTGATGAAGGAAGGAATGAATGTATTAGGTAAGTTAGTGTACCTCGTTATTACCTTATTCATTCAAACTAAGAATCAGAATTATTATCAGTATTAGTATATTGTCAATATTATTATACCCACTTCAGATTAGGAAATCAAGGCTCAGAGAGCTGAAATAATTGGCCCAAGGTCACCCAGCCAGGAAATGACTGCTCTGGGGCCAGCCTGTGGCTCACTCGGGAGAGTGTGGTGCTGATAACACCAAGGCCACGGGTTCAGATCCCATATAGGGATGGCCATTTAGTTCACTGGGTGAGCATGGTGCTGACAACACCAAGTCAATGGTTAAGATCCCCTTACCCGTCATCTTTTATTAAAAAAAGAAAAAAAAAAAAGAAATGATGGCTCTGGAATTCTTAACTTCCACTTCCTGCCCCCTCCCAGAGTTTCACACTTTTCATCTCCAATCCCCTGACTCCACCATGGGGCCAACTCCACCAGCCTCAAGCGCAATCCTTGCCACAGGAATCTGACCTGCTCCCCAGCACTCCTATCCTTCCCAGGATCCAGCTCTAAGCTCCACAAAGGAAAGCAGACATCCAGTCCCAAGACAAGACCTGGAGACCTGAAGTCCTGAGAACATAGCCCTCACACCCCTGATGCTTGTCCCACCCCAGGGTTCCCACTCAGAGGACTTCTCAATCCTGGGAGGGAGCCCCAGATGATGCCTGCCTGGGAGCATTGGGTGGGGGCCCAGAGAATGAGGAACCCAAGGGCCTGGACCCTCCCACTGGCTGCAGACCTCAGCTGGGTGCGGTGAGGGAGGGTATAAAAGGGTCGGTATATATTGAGAGCAAGAGAGAGAGAAACAGAAGAGAGAAGGAAGCCTAGGCAGTGAGGGTAGGGGGGAGAGAGAGAGAGAGAAAGAGAGAGAGAGAAAGGATTGTAGGGGAGAAGGAGGGAGAGAGCCCGAGGGGAGAGCGAGGGAGGAAGGCAGCGAGGGAGGCGGGGGCCTCCAGAGAGTGAAAGGAGGGAGGAGAAGGGCGGGGCACAGAGGCCCAAGCAAGGGAACAGACCCAGACTGACTTTTTCTGCAGCTCTCGGTAAGTTTCCAGTCCGTTATTCCGGCTGGGATTTCTTTATTTACTTAAGAGTGCAGCAGTTTGAGAAGGACACCCCCAGGCTGGGAGAGACTCCCACTCTCGGCCCCCATGGAAATCCTTATATGTTAAGAAGTGGCCTCTTAGCACTTGGAGTTGAGAAATGGGAAGGGGTGGGGCCTGACAAGGTTTTAGGGGTCTCAGGAGAGCTGTCCCACTGAAAAACTTCCTGCAGTTTTTCCCCAGGGGTGTCCACTCTCCCCTGAGGGCCCTGAGATCAAGACTTTGCATGAAAATACCCCAAGTCTGGGGAACCTCCAGGTCCCTTGTTTCTAGAAACTGAAGGGTGATGGGAGGTTGGCTCCTTCTCAGGCCTCTGTCTCCCGCTACACAGATCTCATCCATTTTCCCCAGAAGGTGTCCAGCAGGCACCAGTCTGGCAGCAGGGTGGGGTGAGAACCTCATGGACATAGCCAGGGGCTGGGGTTTCCCTGGTACTTAAAGACAGGGGGGTAGGATGAGTCACCAGATGACTCACTCTGTCCCCCCCACCCCCACCCCAGGAGAGGAGTGGCATGAGTCAAGGATGCCTGTCGCTGGGGGCAGCTCCTAGCTCCTGAAAAATCTGGGGATGGGGAGGGTGTCATCTTGAATTTTCATATACTGGCCTATATGTGCCCAGAGACAGGGCTCTGAGAAGATGGGCGGTATTGCTAGTTCTACTTATTCCAAGACACCAAGAGTCTATGTCTGGCCCTCTCCAGCCCCTGTGGAATGCAAGGGCCCACACCCCAGTCTCCTCTTCCATGAGCTACCCAAGAGTCCAGGCCCCAGCCATCTCCTGCCTCGGACCCAGAAGTCCAGGCCCCAGCCCCCTCCTCCCTCAGGATTCGGGTATCTCTCCAGCCTCTGTGCCAACCTCTTGAGACTCCGTCTCTTGACCACCCCTTCCCCAGGCCTCCGCCATAGTCATGTCGCTCCTCCTGCTGGTAGTCTCTGCCCTTCACATCCTCATTCTCATCCTGCTTTTCGTGGCCACTTTGGACAAGGTAAACCTACTTGGAGCATAGCGAAGGACGGAGGGAAGGGGTAGGGGATCCCGTTCTTTCGTAGACTCTGTCCACGCCCCCTTTCTTAGCTCTACCTTTGATGCCTCGCCCCTGCCCTTTCCCCCTGATCCCACCGGCTTTTCTACTACATCCACACTTTGCTGAGTGCCGCCCCTCCCCGGGCACCTCGCTGTTTTCCTAACTCTGCCCACGGTCTCCCTGAGCCCGCCCGCTTTTCTAACTGACGGCTACTGTCAATCCCAGTCCTGGTGGACTCTCCCCGGGAAGGAGTCTCTGAATCTCTGGTACGACTGCACGTGGACCAACAACACCAAGACGTGGGCCTGCAGTAATGTCAGCGAGAATGGTGAGGGACGAAGGGTGACACCACTGGTCTGAAAAGGGGAAGGGAAAACCCAAGTCTCCCCCCCAACCACCACCACCAAGGATGGGGAATCCCCAAAATATGAGTGGGCGCTGTTCAGTCCCTCAAGGCTGAGTGGGTGGGGCTGATGCATGCCATCTGGATGGTTGTGGGCAATATACACCTGTTCTAAAGAGGATGGGCTAGAAACCCCACCCCCCCCCCATTATGATTAGAAAGGGCGAAGGCCACATGCTATAGGTTTAAGGACTGGGAGAGAGCCCCCAAGATTCTAAGATGTATGTTTCCAAAGTTCTAAGATGGGGCTGGTGTTCTGATTGATGCATGGGACCAATTTGTCTAAGCTCCAAGTGGGTGAGGCTGGAACCACATTAAAGTTCTAAACGTGTGGAGTCAGGTGCATCTGAGTTCCAAAGGGATGGAGCTGTATCCAGCTAAACTTCTAAGTGAAAGAAGGTAAAAGATTAGGGTTGGCCAGTTAGCTCAGTTGGTTAGAGGTGGGTGCTGTAATACTCACTAGGCTTAAGGGTTCAGATCCCCTTACTGGCAACTGCAAAAAAAAAAAAAAAAAAAGGTGGAAGATTATATGCTTTTTTTTCCCCCCCTAAGAGCACATAAACAAGTAGTCTGCTCTCACAATTTCTATTCAGTGTTGTACTGGAGATAGCCAATGCAACAAGGCAACAAAAAGAAATAAAAGGCATAGGAAAGGACTTAGTAAAAAGTGTCTGTTCCCAGTAGACATGTTTATTTACATAGAAAATCCTAAAAATTCTGCAAAAGCTTCTAGAACTGATAAGGGAATTTAGCAAGGTCACAGGGCTCCAGGTCAACATAAGTAATACTGCTAGGTATCTAAGCTTGTATGGCTGTAAATGGGAGAGGGGAGTAGAGGGAAGAGAAGGGGTAATGAGCAAGCCAGTGGGGTTGGAACTCTGGACACACTATGACTTCCACTTCCATCTCCTCCTTATTGCAGGCTGGCTGAAGGCAGTGCAGGTCCTCATGGTGCTCTCCCTCATCCTCTGCTGTCTGTCCTTCATCCTGTTCATGTTCCAGCTCTACACCATGCGGCGAGGAGGGCTCTTCTATGCCACTGGCCTCTGCCAGCTTTGCACCAGTGAGCACTGTCCCTCCCCAGGGGAATTGAAGGGGGGGGTCAGGATGCTGGGAGCCCTGAGAATGGACATCTGGAGAAAGAAAACAATTTTCTTTCAAAAAAATTTTTTGTTTGTTTTCAACAGCCCAGCTGCCTGCATGGACTATCTCTCTGCCCCAAGGACTGATAGGAGTTGTAGTTTTCAGTGACTCAGTAGTGGTTCTGATGAATGTCTCTGAGTCATGGGAGAACCGGCATGGGGAAACTTGAAGAGCTTTAAAGAAGCCTGGTCTGGGAAAGGGGATATAGGCAAATAATTTGAGTCCCAGGGATCAGAAGAGGGTTAACTAATTAATACCCCAAAAGAGAACTCTGAGTCATAATAGCAATAGTATTTCTGGCAGCCAACGCGATTTCTTGTGTATCTTCTGTATATCAGACATTTCGGGGAGTTCTGTTTACTTAATTTTTTATTTCAGGTGCAAAGTGCTAAATTAATCATAGTCCTTAGTTTGGGGAACATTATTTTCCCAGGTTCCCCACAAAGCTCCTCTGTTTCATTAATTCACTTTTGCATATTTGGCCTGTAAAAGAACCCTCAAAAATATTATTTGGTTAGATGGATGGATGGATAGTTATTATCGTCCCATTATATGGATAAGCAAATGGAACCCAGAGAAATTAAATAAATTGCCCAAGGCCGCTCTGGAGTAGCTATGTTGCGTGGTGCTGGGGGAGAGAACCACAACTCCCAGCAGGCAGCGGTGCTGCACACTCACCCTCCGGTGCTTCTTTGTCCCATGGTTTGTTGGGAAATGTAGTCTTGTGAGCACTGCTTGACGTGGGGTTCTTGCCTTCCCGCAGGCGTGGCGGTATTTACTGGGGCCCTGATCTACGCCATTCACGCGGAAGAGATCCTGGCGAAGCACCCGCGAGGGGGCAGCTTCGGTTACTGCTTCGCCCTCGCCTGGGTGGCTTTCCCCCTCGCCCTGATCAGCGGCATTGTCTACATCCACCTGCGGAAGCGAGAGTGAGTCCAGCCTTGCCCTGGCGCCGACGCCTCCTCCCGGCCTCTAGTCTCACTCCGAAGCCCCCGTGCGTCTTCCAGAAAATAAAACCGTTTAGCCGCGGGCTCTGCCGTTAAGTCCTTCCTTACTTCCTCCCTTTCTTCCCTTCCTCCCTCCCTTCTCTCCTCTCCTCCAGGGGCTCAGGCTGTGCACGCCTGACCACCAGCCCTCCGCCCTCAGACTGCCTATCTCCCAGCCCCCAGCCCCTCCTGAGGACACAAGAGACAAAACCCCAGCCATTTTCCCTCCCACAACCCAAGACCCTGGGCCCTTCCCTCTCACCCTCTGATAGACACCTGAGTCTAGACCTTCAGACACTTCCGGGTCCCAGTAAACTCTGTTAGGAATCAGTCTGGAGGGTCGGGTCGTCTTTACTTGCATAAGGTTCTGTTACTCTGCTGCTCTCTCTGGGACCCAGGCATGGTGTGTTTCTAGATTGTTGATCTTTTTTTTTTCTCTCTGACCCTGTGTCTGGGAAGAGAGTTCTTTTTCCCTCTTGAAGTCCAGTCTCCCTTCCTCTCTAGTACCCAACCTCTCCATTTTTCTCCTTTCCCCAAAGGCTGCCTCTAGCTCACATTACACCTTAGTAAAAATAAGAAGGCACCCACCTAATCCTGGCTGACCCAGTCCCATACCAGGACATGGGCTGGATTTTACAGCCACCCACCCCCTGGTGGTGTGTCTTTGTGCGGTGAGCAATCTGTACAACTGCACAAACCCACCTTATCTCCCCTGTTCATGAGACCAAGACTCTGAGAACCAGGGCCTCTCCTCAGGAATAAGGGCCTTCTAGGATCCTCTCTGTAACCCACAGACACTCTGTTTCACCAACCATGAACCCACCCTCTCTCTAGGACTACAGCTTTCTCTGTCTACGACGCATCCACATGCATTAGTATCCCCCAAGACCCAGAGTCCCTTCTTTCCAGGATTTGGATGACTTTCTTCCAACTGCTGCAGCCACCCCATTCATCCAGATTTATTAAACATGATTTACTCCTTTGGGAGAGGGAACACGGGAGAAATTGACAGACCAATAAATATCGCACAGGCTGCTGGTGGTGGGGAGATCCAGACGAGGTAGTTTCTGTAGAAAGGGTGAGGGACCTGGGTAGGGAAGGCACCTGAGTTTGTTGGCAGCCTGAGTGGGAGCAAGTCTAGGGCTGAGGGTGGTCTCTGGTTCCTCCAGGCCCACAGCTTTCTGCCTGGTACGAGGTTCTCAACCCCTTCAGCCTGGACACCCTGATCAGCAGTTGACCAGATGGCCCACCATATATAAGCAACAGTAATTGATAGGTCAGGTTTTCTTTAGAAATTATGATTAGTTGCTTCTCTGCAACAACTGGCTGCCCAAGGTTGATGATGCCAAGCAGCTGTCACTGGCTGTTTGCCAGGGGGCAGGTCTAAACGGCACTCGTGGACTGCTGGCTGCAGCTCCGCCTTGGTGCACGTGATGGGCGGTTTGCCGGGAGCAGGCTAAAAAGACAGTGACACATAGCCTTGGGAGGGCACAACTCTGTCTGGTGGTTTTAAAAAGCCAGAGCTGAGCAGCTGTGGTTGGCTGACACCCCCACCGCCTCAGCCAAACCACTTTGAATGTTTTTGGCGGGGGGTGGGATTAGGAAATGGAATAGAAGCAATGCTAAATAGCTTTGATTTGCTGCTCATCAGAATGGGGCGTTCCTAGCAACTGCTCGCTGCTTTGACTGGCTGCAGTGTAGCAAAATAATTGCCTGTCAGTAATTGGAAGTTGGAGAGTGACAAAGTATAGTAGCCGTGATTGATAGCTTGTCATGGAGGAGGCAGAGCTTAGTTCCTAGCCAGGTGGCTGGGCGGGGTTGGACAGGAAGGTTTCTTTCTGGGATTGTTACTGCTGGGTGCTGCATGGGAGTACTCGGAAGTGACTGTAGCCAAAGACTCTAATTTGGGGAAACCTGAGGGTGGGTATAGCCCCACGCTGGGGGTCAAGGCTTGCAGGTGGGCCAGGGCCCGAGTTCCGTTGAAGGTCACATCACAGCCTGACTTGGCCAGGAGCCAGTTCTCCACCTCCGACTGGAGCCACCTAGAGGTTTCTGCTGGGAGAGAGACAGATGTGAGGTCAGATTGGGAGGGGGAATGACTGGGAGGAGCCAGTGGGGAGAAGCATAGGGCAAAAATAGGAGGGGTCTGGGTTTGAGAGAAGTATAGGGTACACTTGAGGCTTGGAGTGGAGTGGGACAAGGCCTAAGAGTCTCCAGAGGGCCAGGAGGCTCGGCTCTGGGACTCTTGTTTAGGGAAGGACGGGGACTCCTGTCGGGAAGGGGCCTACATAGGGAGCAGACAAGTGTCTCTTTTTTTTTTTTTTTTTTTGTCGTTTTTTCGTGACCGGCACTCAGCCAGTGAGTGCACTGGTCAGTCCTATATAGGATCCGAACCGCGGCGGGAGCGTCGCCGCGCTCCCAGCGCAGCACTCTACCAAGTGCGCCACGGGCTTGGCCCGACAAGTGTCTCTTGTAGGGAGACTGTGGGCTCATGCAGAGGAAGGAGTGCAAGGAGAGGGAACATGCCATGGAGTCCATCCAAGACCCCCATCAAGGCTGAGGTGAGGAGACAGAGGTTGTGTTCGGGGATCCCGTCTGCTGAGCGCTGGGGTCTCCTTGCACATCGGTTAGGTTCACCAGTGGGAACTGGGAGTGGGGATAGTGTCTCAGTGGGACTGGACCCCAAAGGGGCGGGGCCGGACCTCACAGAGGCATGGTCCCAAGGCCGCGTCCTACCTTCACGTGGGCCGTGCACGTCCCCCGGCCGCCGGGCCAGGAAGCTGTGAGCCAGCAATGCCTCCTTGGTGTGCTCCTCCTGCGCGCGTAGGGCCAGGGCGCTGAGCAGTTCCGAGTTATTGGATGTGCTGCGATAGTAAAGCATGTGCGCCAGCTCCAGCGCCTGCACGCTGCGCCGCTGCCCGAACATCTGCAGGCAGGACGGAGCTCAGCGCGGCGACCCGGGACTCGGGGAGATGGAGAGGGAGGCGCAGGGCCGTGCACGGCCCCCACGCCGTCACCCCTACACAAGTCTCAATCGCTTACGCTGGCACTGTCCTCGCAGACTCCCCAGGGGTAAAGGGAGGTGCGCTGTTGAAAAACAACATCCCAGGGCCACACTTCTTCAGTTCGGGTCCCCAGGGCTGAGGTCCAGAGATCTGTTTGTTTTGTTTTGTTTTCTGCTAGCGGGTACGGGCATCCGAACCCTTGACCTTGGTGTGGGAATCTGTATTTTTAATACACACACTCTTGTCTCAGTGGCTTCCAGGCCGCCAGCCCAACCCAAGTCGGAAGACTACAGTTTCTAGCAACCGCGGCACTAATTTGCCAATCCCAGCCGTATTAATGGATTTGCTCAAAGATTTCCAGTTTTAGCCTTGGAAGGTTTTGTTACAATAATAAGTTATATCTTTGAGAGACATACTAAAGTATTTCCAGATAATATTAGGATTCAAAATGATCCAATGTTCTGGCCAGCAGCCAAAAAAAAAAAAGAAAAGTCCGATGTTGAGAGAGAGAGGTATTCAAACAAAATGGCATTTACTACTGCTATTTGCTGAGGCTGCATACTGGCTACATGGGAGTTTATCATACTATTCTATTTCTGTATTTGTTTGGACTTTTCCTTAATTGGCGGGGGGGGGGGGGGAGTTTAAACTATTAAATTAACCGACCAGCCGCCAAAAAATAGAATAAAATAAAATAAAAAATAAACAATTAAATTGTAAAGAGAAGTGGAGGGAAGAAGAATGTTGGGGGGGCAGGCCTGGGGCCCAGCTGTCTATTGGCTGCCCCCCTTCCCCATCTTTGGTCCCCTCCTTGTTTGGACCCCTTTCCCCATCCTTGGTGTACCCAAGTGGGGAAGTAAGAGCCCACCGGTACCCTCTGGGCTCACTCTGAAAATCTGTGCTGGTAGTCCTCCATTCATCCACAAAATGAACTCAAGGCTACTGGGTCCTACAGCAGTAGGACTGGGTGCCTGTCCCAACTATGCCCCTACCAGCTGCGAGCCCTCAACTAAGACCTAAGTCCTTGGGTAGCACTGTCTATAAAATGAGGTTGATGCCAGGGAGCGTTCAGGAAGTCAACACCCAGTTAATGAAACACTTAGGACAGAGCTTGGCCCATCACAAGCACTTAACAAACATTAGCTACTGTGGAATAGTCATCCACAACCCATGCTGGGTGCCCATAGAGTGTTGCTCCTCTTACATTGAGGCCTAAGGTAAAATACCTCTGAAGTTAACACACCCCAGAAAATTGCTGAAGTGGCCTGTGCGGCACTGATGACACAGCTGTGTGTGGACTGAGCCCTCTTCTTACAAGCCCAGCACAGTCAGTTTATATCCCTGCATTAGAACAAATCGCCATTTCTTCAGTTGAGGGTAAGATACAGGAATAGCATGCATTAGGAACTGTCTGGTATGAAAAACACATTTAGGTTTTGTGTCTGTGTCTGCCAAGCTTATGGAGATGAATTCTCCTATGTTAAATCAGGTCATGCGAACTTTATGGCACACAAATGAGGCCAGACATCGCCCTAGAGAGAAGTTGCCACCTGCCACCTGGATGGTCCCTTCAACACTCACCATGGCTCACACTGAGCTCACCATCTCCCCCAGCCCACTTCTTCCTCCTTCCCTGGGATCCATTTCTGGAGCAGCCCCACCATCTCTTCTCTGGGCATTAGTCACAGGCAAGATCACTGGCACCATCCGCCCTCCCTCCTCGCCTGCTTCTCACTCCTGAGGCCCATCATGCTGTCCCTTGGCTCTCTGTCTCATCACCTCATTCTCCGGCTCCACAGATCAGTCCCAGCTCAGGATTTATCCTCTCCTGAGCTGGTACGTTGCCCCAGCCTCCTCCTTGGCCTCAGTCTCCCCACTCCAGTTTCTCCCCACACAGCTCCAGAGCTGCCCCTGCCCCTCCCATGGCTCCCCAGTGCTCCCAGAGAGCCCATGTTCCTTAACCTGGCACCCAAGGCCCTCCCACTCACCTCCTCCTCCCCTCTGAATGCAGCCCACATTGCATAAACCAGTATACCCTGAACATACTCTGCTTTCTCGGACCTCCAGGTTTTGGAACAAGCCAAGTCACCCTGATCTGTTCTTGGAAAACACTCACTGCCTCATCCTCAAGGTTCAGGAAGGACTTTGCTTCCTACCGATGAGCAGTTGCATCCTCAGGCTCCTGCAGTGCTTGCTGCTACCTCCATCAGGCATGTGAAAGTCTGTGTCCCTGTGTCCTGCACCTCTCCCTCCAGGGCAGGATCAGGCAGATGCATCTCTGGGGCGCCAGTTCAACAACCCTCCCCAGGCTGCCCCATGGGCCTGCTCTGTGCTGTGCTAAGGGGATACATAGTGAAGCCCAGGGTATGGTGGAGCCCACAGGAACACCATCCCAGCCTGAGCTATCCAGGAAGGCTTCCCAGATCACACAGCATCTGAGCTGTGAGGGGTGAGCAGAGGCTGACCAGCCCAATGAGGGGGAAAGAACACTTCAGTCTGAGGGAACAGCTTATGCAAAGTCAGAGAGTGAGAGAAGCAGGGCCCAGGGGCCAGGGGAGGCACCACAAGCATGTTGGTGGAACTGAGGCATAGTCTCTGAGGTGAAGCATTGTGTCCGATGAGGCTGGGGAAGCATGGTCCCTGATGTCAGGCTGTCAGCCAGAGAGGGGCAGGGCCAGCTCTGGCTCATGGGTGGAATGAGCTGGAGGGGACAACTGGAGGCTAGGAGGCCTGAGGAGGCTGGGAAGAGGGCCTCAGCGAGGGCATGGCCATGAGGGGCAGGCTGGGGACTGACAGGTTGGGGGGTTAGGGGAAGTCAGCTCTGGGGGTCTAGCCATTGACTCAGGGGACAATGTGCCATCCACAGATGGGGAACCCAGGAGGAGTAGGTGTAGGGTAGACACTTTGCTCAGTCTGGCCATGGCAGCAAGTGCAAGGGGCCCAACAGGAGGGCTGTCCCTAAGCCAGCTGTCCCAGGCTGAGCTTGAAGTGTCCCTACTGATGATCAAATCACGGACGATGGAGAGCTGATTGTGGGAAACCACAGAGGAGCCCTTTGAGGGGAAGAGAGAAGGCCCTGCATCCTATAGCAGGAGTCCAATCTGAGCACCTGTCCCCCAAAAAGATGGAAACTTGGGAGGAGCAGGGAGCTTGGAGGAAGATGGATGCTGGACAGTGGGGACACAGTGCACGTGGGGAAGACTTGGATGCATCCAGGCAAGAGGAGGGTACAGTGGTTTGGGACTAAGAGAGCAGCCTGCAGTGGAAACAGATCCAGGAGTGACTAAAGCCTGGAGAGGGCCCACATTTAGGGGCTGGGGCCTCAGCCCGGGGTATGGAAAAATGTTTAATAAATACAGTAAATTAACTAGTGAACTGGGTTTTGTTTCTATTTATATGTTAGTTAGTTAGTTAGTTAGCTAGCTAGTTAGTTTTTTGGGGTTTTTTTGTTTTTGTCTTTTTTTGGAACTGGGTTTTGAACTGAGCCCTTCAGAGCCTGATGGGCTCCACAGCCTCCAGGGGCCATGGAGGGATGGGATGGACAGTCTACCCCGGGCTGGGACTCAGTATCTCCTCCCCAGAACAGCTTGACACCCCTCACCCTGCCTTTAGTCTCGCCCCTCCCCTCTGACCTCCCTTCCATGGTTCACCACTGCCCTGAGGATAAAGCCCAGGGCCCTTCTCTGGGCATTAGAAACCCCTGCTACCCTCTGGGGCCTCACCTCTCTACCCTGGCACCCCAGATTCCAGCCCTGTGATATATGCCAGGCTGTGAGGTCCCTTCTCCACAGGGCTTAATCCTCCCATTTCAAATCTTCACTCAAATTCTGCCTGAGCCTGGCCTAAGCAGGAATTGCTCCCTCCCCATCCCTTCTGTTGGCCCGGGCATCCTAGCACCCTCTCAGCCAGTGCAGCCTGTTATTATCTGTGGGATTTATTACCAGTCTTCCTGAGAGCCTGTCGGGATGGCTGAAAACAGCTTGAAAACCAATGAGCCAGCAAATGAACGATCAGGTAAAAAGAATGCCTCACACCAGTCTATACTCCAAGGGTCAGTAAAAGGCAGCTACTCCAGGCCAACTCAGCCTCAAGACAAAGCATGCAGCTTGGCAAGCTAGGTGTCAGCCCCCACCCACGCCCTCAGCCATGAATCCAGGGATGGTAAACAACCCGAGCAACTGTGCAAGCCAGTCTTGCACTCACATGTACAGAATCAGGAAGGGCAGTTGTTAAACATATAGTTTCTTGGGCCCCAGTCCCAGAGTTTCCAATTCAGTCCATTTGGGCTAGAGCCCAGGAAGCAGCTTTATAAACCAGCCCCCCCAAGTCATAATGACACCCAGCTAGGATGGGTACTCAGGGAACAAATAGCCCAATTAGTAATAACAATAATCATGGTAATAGCTAACTCTTATATAGTACTTCCTGTACTATGTGCCAGGCTCTGTTCTCAGCACTGTATGCATATTAATTCTTTTAATCCCCACAACAACCCTATGAGTTAGGTCCTATCACCATCCCTACTTTGTGGATATGGTGGCTGAGGCACAGAGAGGTTAAGCAACTTAACTCAAGATCGAGGTTAAGCAACTTACTAAAGATCACACAGCTAGAAGACAGTAGAGTCAGATTCAAATCCAGACAGTCTGGCTTCAAAACACAGACCCTTCGGGCCGAGCCCGTGGCGCACTTGGTAGAGTGCTGCGCTGGGAGCGCGGCAACGCTCCCGCCGCGGGTTCGGATCCTATATAAGAATGACTGGTGCACTCACTAGCTGAGTGCCGGTCACGAAAAAATGACAAAAAAAAAAAAAAAAAACACAGACCCTTCACCATGTCACTAAAATGCCTCTTAAAGCAGGCACTGAACGAGTGGGCTGTTCACTCTCATGTAGCACCTACCATGTGCCAGGCACTATGGCCATTGCTGTTCATGGATTCACTCATTTCATGGGCACAACAACCCTACAAGGCAGCTCTCACTATTAACCCCATCTTCCAGATGAGGAAACTGAGGCACAGAGAGATTAAATATACCCAGCCTAGATGTGTTGAATAAATGAGGTAGGAAGAGAAAAGAAGAAAGAGAGGGAGGAAAGAAGGGAGTGAGGAAGAACAAACAGCATGAAGTAAACAAAAATATAGGGTGGCTTGATCTGCCTGAATGCCAGGAAGTAGAGACACAGGAGGCATGGTGGGGTGGCCCACTTACCTTGGAGGCCCGCATGCCCATGAAGATGGCAAAGAGCAGCAGCAACAGGGAGGTGGCCACCTTGAGGTCTGAGAGCACTACCATGCCCACGTTGACGAAGAACACCATGCCTGAGACAACCAGAGTGAGGTTGAGCAGGGCACGCTGCAGGGTGGGCGTGCGCACCTTCAGCTCGGGCAGCAGCTGCTCGAGGCCCTCCAGTGGCGTGTCCTTGAAGCTCTTCAGCACCAGGTGCCCTCGTTTCGTCCGGGCTGCCAGCACCACCCGCTTAAAGTATCTCCTGACAGACAGAGACAGCGGGGCAAGCAGGATCAAGACTGGCCCGTGGAGCCCCCTCCAACCCCAGGACCCTCTCTCTGGCTCTGCAATCACACAGCTATTTTAAAAGCTACATAATAATGGGGGCGGGGGGATCAGAAATAAGTTGTGTCCAACAATAGGGGATCAGTTAAATAATGAGATCCGTATTATTGGACAGGTAGGTTGTTCATAAGAATCCTATCTGTCCCACTTCTTCAGATTGTGAACTTCCCTCTCCAAGCCTCAACTTTCCTCACTTGGAAAATCGGGACAACTGTCTCTATCCTTTCTCTTCTTCCAGGAATAGTAGCATTCACTTTCCCTTGGGAAGAAAAGCAGCATTTGGATGACTCACACCTCCCCCTTCTCAACTTCCCATCCAGGCCCCAGACACCCAAACCCAGACACTAACCTGTTGGTCCCCTCTCAACTCTAACCTTGCTCCCTCTCACTGTAGCTGGGGAACGGGCCACCTCACCTCTCTGCCGGGGGCGACTTGGCAAAGAAGCCACGCTTGGAGCCCACGCTGGACTTTTGGGGCATCTGCCCGACTCGCTGGCCCAAGGCCCAGAACTGCATGTAGATATACTGATCCAAATTTATTGTCACCTGCCAAGGAGGATGAAGAAAGCAGAGGCAGCTATGCATGGGCTGGGGTATTGAGGGCAGGACGCCAGAATTAATTGTTCCTCCCCTGTCCCCACTTATCAGCATTCAGTGTCTGGGTAGGGCAGCCATATATGGTTGTTCATGTTGTATACTGAACAAGGGCACACCATCTAAGACAGCGCCTTTCACATAGTAGTCATCTTCATTACCATATTTCCTAGAATCTAACATTCCACTGATTTTAAGACACAACATTATTTTATGAAGCAACTAAAAAAGACAACACATTGCCAATTAAACAATGTCACAGCACTACTTGTAAGTCACATCCCAATATCAGAGATGACAAAATATGACTTTAGAAAAGGTTCTTAACATCACTAAAATGTGGAACTTTAGAAGATTTTAGCATATTTATAGTTTTGTTGATTTATTTAAGGATGAGTGTTTTGTGTTATTTATCAATACAATTTTCTGACATATGGTGATAAAGTCTCTAGTCCTGAGAAGATCCATATCTTATTAAACTTTTCCAACAGATGGCAGTGAAGTGACCTGAGAACATGGAATCTTTTTCTAATTCACCAAGTGTGCCACATGAGCTAGCACTCTGTGTTCGGGACTACGACTCCCAGCAGCTCCTGCCTCCCAACGGCTCCACCCCTGCCCCAAAGGCCTCCTGGGAGTTTTGGATCTCCTCTGGAAGACAGGTACCTGGACCTCATCCTGAGGGTGGTGGACCACTAGCGCATAGGCCAGGGTGTCCTCGGAGAGCGGGGAGAAGTTGGCCTGGGCCAGTAGGGGCTTCAGAGCCTGAAGCACCTCCTGCTCATTGGACAAACGCTGGGGGTCCGTTAGTGATGGCTGGTCGAGCGTCTCCCTGTCAGGGTTGATGGGGTCATACAAGGCCTGAGGAGAGAGTCAGGGAGAAAAAAATGGGCTAGGTCACGGCAGGAGGGATTGTGGGGACACTTAAGGATGTTCTTGTCCTCATCCTTTAAGTGATAGGGTACCCCCAAGGCTTGATCCTGGGCCCTCTCTCGTCAAGCTCACCTGAAGTTGCCCTGCCATTCCAGTGCCTTTAAATACCATCTCTGTGCAGATAACTATCCAACTCACATCTCCAACTTGGACCTCTCCTCCAAGTTTCAGACCTAAAATCCAGTTCCGGTGCATGAGCACATTTCTTCCCTTCTCCTCCCACAGTAATACACGTGAAGGTGAATGTTTCTCAGGCTCCCTTGAGGCTAGGCGTGGCCAGGACACTAAAGTTTCATCCACAGACTGAGCAAAAGTGACAGATACACCTTCTCCCTTACTTCTTGCTCCCCGGGACTTCCACTCTTTCCTTGTTCTGCCACCTTAGAACACTGTTTTCCCCACCATATTATAAATATTTTTAAATCTTCTGTATATTATGATGCTTTGACATCTTAAAAAACCTTTCAGGCTGTTAAGAGAGTGCCCCTCCTGGGCCTAGACAATTTTTAGATAGTAAAGGGCCCACCCAGGAGCATGTCTTTGATAGGCAAACTAACCAATCCAGAGCCAAACCTCCTCTATCAGGCCCTTGCACCCCAGGAGACAATATTCTTCTGTGGGAATCATCCTAGGGCCAGGTGCCAACAACTATCTCTTTAGCCTATAGCCCAAAGTCCAATGACATTATTCAAACTAGTCAATCTTAAACTTTACCCTGACTGCCTTGCCTTTCCCATGGAAATCCCTGGAAACCCCAACAAAGGCTCTGACCACCGTAGTACCTTTCCCATGTGGCCGTGCATGGTGTGGCATGCCTCCTGTCTCTAGGACCTGTAAATATAATAAACTTTATTTTTTCCTGAGTCTCTCCTGTGTCTCTTCTTGTGGCCACAACTGACTAACCATCTCATAAAAGAACACAAAACACCCACAACCCAGTTTTGACCATATAGAGGTGAAGACAATGTCCTAAGGGACAGCAGAGCAACAAGATGGAAGGAACCTAAGTTCCAGAATAATCTCATGTAGAACAGAGCCACCTATCCACCCTGGCCCACTTATCACAAGACTATCTAGTGGGAGAGAAAAAATCCTCCACTTCCTTTAAGCCATTGTGTTGTGGGGTCTGTTTGTCACAGCAGCTAAGCCTTTATACTAACTAATACAAACTCCCTACTTGATATTTCTTTTTTGGATATCACAGTCATCTCAAATCCTACATGTCAATCCTACAGATCATATTCCCCTATCTCCAACCCTAATCTTCCAAGAAAACATCCATTCTCGATTTCCTCTCCAATATGGTTTGAAAGTTTGTCCCCTCCAAAGCTCATGTTGAAACTTAGCCCCCAATGTGGCAGTATTGAGAGGTGGGACCTTTAGGACACGATTGATCATAAGGGCTCTGCCCTCATAAATGGATTAATGGGTCAATGGATTAATGGGCTATAATTGAAGTGGCACTAATGGCTTTATAAAAGAAGGAAGAGAGCATATAAACACGATCTTGCCCTCTCACCATGTGATGTCCTTCACCACCTTGGGACTCTACAGAGTCCCCACCAGGAAGAAGGCCCTCATCAAATGCATACTCTTGACCTTGGATATACCAGCCTCAAAAACTAAGAAATAAATTTCTTTTCTTTATAAATTACCCAGTTTCGGGTATTCTGTTATAAGTTACAGAAAACAGACTAAGACACTCTCCCAAACCTATTCCCCCCAACTGTCCCTGGCCTTTCTCCTGAATATCAGACTCTTATATTCAATTATCTCTTTGACGTCTCCAGCTGGCTGTCTAATGGCATCTCACATCTAACATGGCCCAAAGAGAATGCTTCATTCCTCCCTTCCCCCTCCCCTCTCCAGTCTTCTCCTTTCAGGAATAGTAACACCATCCATGCAGATGATCTTATCAGGAATCTTGGAGGCATCCTTGATTCCTTTATCATTACACCCATATCTAATCCTTTAGCAAATTCACTTGGTACATCACTGAATCTGTCTTGAATCATCCTCCTCTCCATCCTCACTGCTATCTTCTCACCAAAGCCACCTTCATCTCTCACCTAAACAATTACCTTGGGCTTCTGCTCTCCCTACGTTTACTCTTGCCACTTCCAATATCCACTTGGCCATGAGAATGAGCTTACTTAGATTATAAACAGATCCCAGCTGGCCAGTTAGCTCACTCGGTTGAAGCATGGTGCTCATAACACCTATGTCAAGGATTCGGATCCCCACACAGGGCAGCCACCAAAGAAAAGAAAAGGGCTGGCCAAATTAGTTCATTTGGTTAGAGTGTGGCGTTATAAACAGATTCCACACTCCACCCCTCTACTGGCTTCCCACTGCATTTGGAATAAAATCTAGAATTTTTCCACAACCTTTAAGGTCCCTCACAAACTGGCCTCTGCCCTGCCCACCTCATCTTATACACCTACACCCATCCCCTGCCCCCCAAAAAGAAATTGTTAAGTAAATGAAGGAAAAGTGAGTTTCCATTTGCCTAGCCTATTTGCTCAAGGAAAGATTGAGTCTCAGGATGACATATAACTTGTCCTAGACTATACAATCCTCAGAGGGAAATCACCCCTCTACAAACAAACCCATAAACCCAACTCTCTGTGTGTCTCTCAGGACAGGGAGCCTTATGGAGCCACTTGTTTAGGCCAGGTACTTTTTTTAATAAGTAGAAGGAAATTGGGGAGGGTACTCCAAGTGGGAGGAATGCCTGGGCAAAGGTTTGGCAGTGGGAAATCCCAGGGCCTCAGAAACAACTAAGGAAGGAGATAGTGATACAGAAGAGAGTCAAGCTGAGTAAATCCTCATCTTAACTAACTCCTATAACTAGGGTGTGCTGGTTGAGGACAGGACTTCAGCCCACAGCTAAGGCCTGTGTCTGAATCCTGCAACCCAGGTTGATGGAACAGTCCCACAGGTCATGTTCTGGGATATACAGAGTGACCTTGACAAATTCCACTCCCACGGCTGAGTTGCAGTGTGAGAGTGAGGGAATCTCAGAACTGGTGGAGAAAGAAATCTGCATCCATCAAACGTCCGCTGTGAGACAGATTCTCTCCCGGGAACTTCACATACACTCAGGGCTTTGAGCCAGAAACCTGGACATTGCACATGATCCCTGCTGCTCCCTTCCCTTGCACCATCAATCCTGCTGTTCCACTTCCAAAAGTGATCAGCATTTCACTCAGCTCTTTCCTCCCCACCAACCCTGCCCTGGTCCATACCACCATCACCTCCTCCCACCTAGATGAGTCCAACAACGTTCTCAATGGTCTCCCTGAATGCCACTGGCACCCACTGACAATTCATTCTCTACACAGCTGCCAGGGAGAGCTAGTCAAGCAATAACAATAATAATAAAAAATAGCACACATTTATGTACTGCTTACTATGTGCCAGGCATGGCTTGAAGCATGCTACACATACATTCTCACAGGTGAAAATGGTACTATTGTTATCCTCATTTACAGATGTGGAAACAGAGTATAAAGAGGCTAAGTAACTGCCTGAGGTCACACAGCCAGGATGTGGTATATCCAGAATTACACATCTGACCATGTCAATCTGCTAAAAGCCTTCCAAGGCTCCTACTGCCCTCAGAACTAGTACCACACTCCATACTATGGCCTGAAAGTTCCCAGAGGGATTGACATCACAATCCCCCTTGATCACTCCACACCAGCCACACTGGCCTTAGTTCCTCCATCCACAGGATTTTGCACATGCTGTTGTTGGGAGAGTCTCCCTGCCCCCTCCCTCCCTCGTACTCTTTCCGCTACTGAATTCCTACTCCTCTGTCATGTTTCAGCTTCATTATCACTTTCAAAAAGATTCCTCCACTCCTCAAGCTGAGCAGGCCTGCCCTGTGTGGTTGGGCAGGATGTGCACTGCACAAAGGTGTCAGATCTATGGGGCACCATCATAGACACTGTAGACCTGTACATTTTCATGACAGCCACTCTTTAGATGGAAATAAAGGGTATAGAGCAGCACCGTCCAATAAAACTTCTTGCAATGACGAAAACATTCTAGATTTGCACTGTCCAATAAGGTCAGAACTGGCCACAGGAGGCTACTGAGCACCTGAAACATGATAAAGTGACTGAGGAACAGAATTTTTTTAATTTCACTTAATCTAAATTATTGTAAATTTAAAAGCCACATAAAACAAAACAATAAAAATGAAAACAAAAAATAACAAAAGCTACATGAAGCTAGTGGCTACCTTATTGGATAGTGCCAGGCTAGAGAAAGTGGCACCCTTTTCTAATTCGCATAGAGATCCCGGGTACCAAAACCAAGGTCAGCTTTGTTACCCATTTGCACAGAACTGTGCCCCTTGCCTTCACGGTCTGAACTTATCCATTCATTGCAGAGAGCAGCTGATTCACAACCATCCCCACCATCCAAGTTCAGCCCCCTGAGGGCAGGGTACAGGCCTGATTTTGCTTCTCAGTGAAGCCCCAGCACCTGGCACTGGGCCTCACACAAACATCTGCTGAAAGAATGAAAGATTTAATTGGGTCTTCATGGTGATTGCTGCTGCCATTTTCTATCCCCATTCTCCCTTGGGGACCTCAAATACCATCTGCCTATTGAGGACTCCCAGATTTCTGTCTCCAGTCCAGCCATCTCGCCTGAGCTCCAGATTCACACAGCCAAGAGCCTACTCAACATTTCCACAGAGACGTCCAACAGGCAGGACATCCTCTCACACCCACTATGTCCCAAACTGAGGTTCTGCTCCCTCCCCAAACCTCTCACCATCTTCCCCACCTCAGAAAATCCTTCCAGGTGCTCAGGCCCAAAGCCTGGGGGTCATCCTGGATGTTTCTCAGACATCCAACATGTCAGCAAATCCCGAAGACACTACATTCAAAACATAAGCAGAATCCGACCATTTCTCACCCCCTAATCTGAGCCACCCTCCTCCCCTGGACTATTGTTGTCATACATCTTTGCTGGGAGAATTAAGTACCGTCTCTGCAACTCCACTGGAAGACAACTGGAAGCTCCTGCCTAGTGCCTCCTGGATTCTGCCCCATATACCCTTTTCCTTTGCTGACTTTTTTTTGGGGGGGATGGGGGGTGGAGGCAGCTGGCTGGTAAGGGGATCTGAACCCTTGACCTTGGTGTTGTCAGCACCATGCTCTACCGAGTGATATAACCGGTCAGCCCTTCTTTGCTGACTTTAATTGCTATCCTTTCATTGTAATAAATGGTTAATCTGAGTGTAACAGCTTTTCTGAGCTCTGTGAGTCCCTCTAGAGAATGACTGAACCTGAAGGTGGTCTTGGGGACCCCCAACATAGGCAAGATCGTAGGAGAAGCAGGGGGAAACTGAGAATTTGCCTCCCAGACACCACTTTTTCCTGGATTTTGGCCTCCCTTCTGGCTGCATCTTTTCCATCTGGTTCCAGTTCCTCTTCCTAATCTCTCAAGGCCGTCACCCTCGCAGGACCCCATGTTGGGCCTCTTCTCTTCTCTGTCTGTACTTGCAATGGACTGAATATTTGTGTCTCCCTCAAAATTCATATGTTGAAATCCTAATTCCCAAGGTGATGGTATTAGAAGGTGGGGCCTTTGGGAGGTAATTAAGTCATGAGGGTAGAGCCCTCATGAATGACATCAGTACCCTTACAAAAAGAGACCCTAGAGAGCTTTCTCACCCATTTCTGCCATGTGACAACACAGCAAAAAGGCACCATCTGTGAACGAGGCCCTCACCAAACACCAAATCTGCTGGCACCTTGATCTTGGACTTCCCAGCCTCCAAAATCATGAGAAATAAATATTTGTTGTTTAAACCATCCAGTCTATGGTATTTTTGTTACAGCAGCTTGAATGGTCTAATACAACACTAATTCCCCTGGTAGTCTCATTTAATATCACCTAGTTGCTCCCAGAGCTGTTTCTCAGCCTAGAACTCTCTATTCATCCCCAGACCCACATATTCAAATCCATCTTTCTTTTTTTTGGGGGGGGGTGGAGGCAGCTGGCTGGTAAGGGGATCTGAACCCTTGACCTTGGTGTTGTCAGCACCTTGCTCACCCAGTGAGCTAACTGGCCATCCCTATATGGGATCCGAACCCGTGGCCTTGGTGTTATCAGCACCACACTCTCCTGAGTGAGCCACGGGATGGCCCTCAAATCCATCTTTCTACCTAGCTGCCTAACAGGCAGCTCAAATTCCTAAGTATAATACTGAGCTCTCAATCCTCCCCACAGATTGGTCTCTCCACCCCCACCATGGTCTTCTACACATCAGTACATAGCAGCTTCTTCCTTCAGCAAGCTCAGGTTCAAACCACTGGAGGTACCCCCTGACTCCTCCCCTTCTTTCACCACCCCACCCCCACAGCCAGTACATCAGCAAATGCTTATGTCTTCCAAACATAATCAGCCCCTGACCACTTTTCACCACTTCCACTGCTATTACTGTTGTTGGAACTGCCATTATCTCTCACCTAGACAAATACAATAAACTCTTTAATAGGTGTCCTTTCTGACAGTCTGTTCCCTACATGGCAGCCAGAGGGATACTGTTAACACCAAAATCAGCTCATTTCCCTCCTCTGCTCAGAGCCCTCCTGTGGCTCCTGCCTCACTCAGAGTCAAAGCTACTCCGGCCAGCCTGTGGCTCACTTGGAAGAGTGTGGTGCTGATAACACCAAGGCCACGAGTTCAGATCCCTATATAGGGATGGCCGGTTAGCTCACTTGGGAGAACATGCTGCTGACAACACCAAGTCAAGGGTTAAGATCCCCTTACCGGACATCTTTTAAAAAAATATATATATAAAGCAACGCCCTCACCATGGCCCACAAGGTCCAGCACCATCTTCCCCCATTCCCTATCTGTCCTCATGTCCCATCATCTCTCCCTTACACATTCTCTCCAGCTACACTGGCCCCTCATTGTTCCTCCAACACTCCAGGCCCACTCTCACCTCATGGCCTTTGCACTTGCTCTTCCCTCTGCCTGGAACATCCTCCCCCAAACATCCATCAGGATTATTCCTCTCTTCACTCAGGTCTTAGCTCACCTGTCACCTCTTCAGGGAGGTCTTTCCTGACCACCCTGTCTAAAACGGGCCCCCATCTTGTCCTCTTTATCCCACTTCTTTGCTTCATTGCTCTTCATAGCACTTACCACTACTGGGCATTACATTTTATATTTATTTTATTTCTTTTCTCCCCAACTGGAATGTCAGCTCCACAGGGCATGGCTTCATCTGTCCCGTTCATTGCTGAATCCCAAGGGCTTAGAACAGGGCCAGGCTCCAAGTAGGTGTCAGTGAATATTTGCCGAATGAACAGATGAGCAAACAAGCACAATAGGGCTGGAGGGGTCCCATCCTCACCTGCAGCTGGGCCAGGACATGGTGGTAGTGGAACAGGGTGCAGAAGTCCACATGGGCTGAGAACTCCTCCAAAGCCACCTTCTCCACCGGACTGGAGTGAAATTCCTGTTACCTCAGGAAGCAAAACTTCTCTTCAGTGCTCCTTCCCCTTCCCCATGGGAGGAATTCTTTCGTACACAATCAGAGATCTGGGTTTTTTTTTTTTTTTTCTTTTGTGGCTGGTTGGTACAGGGATCTGAGCTCTTGACCTTGGTTTTATCAATACTGCGTTCTAACCAACTGAGCTAACTGGCCAGCCCAAGAGGTCAGTTTTTTGTTTTGTTTAGTTTAGTTTTTCTCCTTCTTTTGCTTTTTTAAACTTTTGTTTTATTTGGGGTGGGGGTGGGTATGACTAATTTTATCAACCAAGAAATTGAGACTGCCCAATATAATAAAAAACAGATGGCTTAAAGAGCTAGAGGTTCCAGTTCCTGCTTTGACATTTACTTGCCAACATTCACATTATGCTTATTGTGTACCAGGCACTGTTTGCCAGCATGACATCATCTTCCAGAGTTTCAAGGAGGTTGATGGAATTATAACTCTCATTTTTTAGAGGAGGAAACTGAGGCTTGGGAAAGTCACTTGCTGAGAGCCACAATGTCTGTGTGAGTTGACTGCAATCTAGGTCTGTCTAAATCCGAAGCACACATACTGAACCATTTCTTTATGTTTCCTATCTCGGTGCCCTGGGTGAATGTCTTCACTTCTCTGAGCCTCAGTTTCCTCACTGGCAACAGAGGATCACACCCTCTTTCTTAGAGAGCTATGGTGAGAATTTGATGAGATTAACGGTGCCCATATGCACACATGTATGTTTATGCATGTGTGTGTATATTTGTGGGTTTGTGTGCACATCAAGTCGAGAACAGGATTTAGTACATACAGTAAGTTTTCAATATATAATTTTTTTTGGCAGCTGACCTGAATGCTTGAACTTGCTGTTACCAACACTGTGCTCTAACCAACTGAACTAACCAGCCAGCCCCAATATATAATTGTTAAATGGATAAATGACAATTCTCAATAATGATAGGTATGGGCCGAGCCCTTGGCGCACTCGGGAGAGTGCGGCGCTAAAAATATATAGGAATGGCCGGTGCACTCACTGGCTGAGTGCCGGTCACGAAAAAGACAAAAAAAATTATAATAATAATGATAGGTATGATGATGGTGGTGGGATAAGAGCTCAAGCTCTGAAGTGGGACCTGGACTAGGGTGAGGAGAATAAGGCATCCAAGGGTGCAACGTTTTAGACCACTATGGTTCAAATCTGGGCCGCTGTGTAGTAGCCTTGTGTAAGTCACTTTCTTTCTGCATGCTGAAGTTACCTTATTTTTAAAATGGAGATGACAGTGGTATCGCTCTTACTGGGTTGTTCTGATGATTGAATAATACATTATAAATGCTTGGCACAGTGCCATAGAGCAAGAACTGAAATAATGTGATAATAATTATGATTACAGATTTTTGATTTTATAGGTACAATCATTATTATTAGGTATTAGTAATAATAATGAGGATGGTTTTTATACCCATTTTACAGAGGGAAAAGCCATGCCCCAGAAGGTATTTGCACAAGACCCCAGAACAAGCCAGAGTCAGGGATCGGTGCTGCATCTGCATTTCAGATGTCTTGCCCCTGCATTCCAACTCACCTCGAGCCTGCCTGGGACTAGAAGGGGACCTCAAACTACAACTCCCAGAAGGCGTAAGGGCATCCCTCCATACCAGGTAGGGCTCTGCCGCCGCGAAGCCTACCGGGAGTCGTAGTACCCAGGCTCTTAAACCGGGGTGGGGCGGTACCTGTATCAGGAGGCGGAGCAGCTGCTCTTTGGAGAACGGAATGAAACGCTCGCGGTACTGCTGGGCCCAGTCACGGGGCTCCGTGGGGTTCCACATCTTTCGGTACTCCCCCATCTTGGCCGCCAGCGACGACAGGGCCCGGGGGGACCCGAGGAGCGCGGGCAACAGGGGCCGTACTCGGACCCTGGACCCCCAGACCCCCCGGGTCACGTGCAGCATGGCCAGACCCTTTGCCCGGAGCCTAAACAGAGGGAAATGGGCAGGGATTAAAGGTTATCTGGAGGAAAAGCGCCCTCTCCACCTCCATGTCCTATCCTCCAGAGGGCGTCCCTACCTCAGGCAGGACGCATAATTCATCCGCCCAGCTTGCAGCCCCTCTTGCCCGTCCCCTCCCACACTGCTCAGTTGGCCTGGATCCCTAGACAGGGGTCGGGGGTGGTAGGTGTGGGGCCTTTTGCAGGCCCAGAGACCCTGTAGTGGTACAACTGATTTCTTCAGGGTCTAGATGGAGAGGTGGATCTTAGGAGCATAGAAAATGCTCGGAAAATCTACATTGGGGCTGCAGGGCCGCCCTCCCCGGCCATGCAATCCTCCGTCCTCTCCCTCACCTTAGCCAACGCTCGACTGTCATTGAGCCTCCTGCGCATGTGCAGGAGGGCGTCCGTGCCCCCGAGGTTTGGCTTCAGTCCGCATGCGCAAAGCTTGGGTCATTGGGGGCTGTCGAATTTTCTCCCCTGACGCCCTATCTCAACTACACATGCGCTATCTGCCTGTCTTTCTCCACCACGGGCTCGTTTGGGCGCGGCGCATGCGCTGCCAAAGTGTCTCCTTGTCCGCTTGTTTCAAAGGGAAGGGGAGGGGCGGGCGCGAGACTCCCTGGAAGGATGGGGCGGGGCAGGGATCCCGCGCGCAGCCTGCCAACGGTTAGCCCCCAACGTCCGCCGAGGCCACGCCCCTGCTCGTGAGTAGCCCCTGAGTAGGCGGGGAAAGAGAAGGGACGGGACTTGGGTACAGCCAATCAGCTGTGGGGATGCGAAAAGGCGGGAAAAAGAGGAACCAAAAGAAGGTTGAGGTGGCTCCAGAGACCGGGAAAGGAGGGCGGGCGGAAGGAAGAGCGGGCCTCCAGGTGACGCAGACCGGTCCTCCACAATAGGGGTAGCCCTTTGTCAGGCAGCATCACCCCCAAACCCCAGCACTCCCATTCCACGTCCTTAAAGACGAGATCCCAATTCTAAGAAGACAGCCTAGTGTTGGGGGCACGGCCTCCTCATCCTGAACGAACGGCTCAGTTCTGAGGTTCTCCACAAACTGAGGTCCAGAGTCTCAACTTGAGGAAATGCACTTTTATGAAGATGGAGCCGAATTCTAAGGGGAGGCCCTCTACCTTATTCTGGGAAATAGCTCCAAATCACTGGGACAACCTAAAATATACCCTGAGATGCCTGGGTTCTCCATGATGGGTGCAGTCACCCCAAAACCTGAAAGGGATTCCTCTGGCTCAGACCTCCCAGGGGTTCTGACTTCCACTGTGGCACTCCTTACTAACTGGGCTCTCCCACTCCTGTGTTAAGGGAATGGCCCCAAAACGTCCCAGCCCTCCTCCCTGGCCTGGGATCTCTTCACCCTGCACCCCACCTCTGGGACCCTTCACCCCCTCACTCTACATTCCTGACTTCTGGAACCTGAAGCAGCCTCTTCATTGTGTCCCCCACTCCTGGAACCCCCAGAAACCTCCTCACCCTTTATCACCAGCTCTTCCCTCACCTTGTACCCCCCATTCCAAGGACCCCGAGCAGCTCCTTCACCCCACTTCCTGACTCCTAGGACCCTCAGCAGCCCATCACCCTGTGACCTCACCTGTGGAATCCTCAGTAGCCCCCTTACCCTGCAACCCAACCCAGGGGCCCCCCAGCAACTCCCTCACCCTGCACCACACTTCTGGGACTACCAACAGCCTTTTTGCCCTACTCCCTGACTCCTAGGAGCCCTGGCAGCCCCCTCACCCCATCCCTGGGGAACCCCAGCACCATTCACTCCATGCCCCCCACTCCTGAGACCCGTGAGAGCCCCTGACTGTCACATCTCCCCCATGTTGTCTTGCAGCAGCTGAGCCCCAGGGTGGGCCTGGAGCCCCTGACAGTAGTGCCCAGCAGCCAGCAGCCAGCAGCCCAGCTCCCACCTGCCCCAGCCCTGGGAAGAACGCAGCAACCATGCGCATCCCTGAAAGCCTCCAGGACCTGGCCAACAGTGAAGCCGTGCAGTTTCTGAAGAGGCCCAAGACCATAGCACGGATCTTCGCAGGGGTGAGGCCCTCCTGTGGCCTGCCTGTGCCCTGGAGTGACAGGCGCCAGGAGTCTCAATTCTCAGATGGACACAGTGCAGGCAGGAGTTGGGGCAGGAGGGGAAGATGGGGAAAAGTAAGCAAAAGGGAGTTAATAACTGAAGGCACCTTTTACTGTGCACCCAGCCATGTACCCTGCACTATTCTGAGCATTTGCTGACTCCCATAGTAAGAAAAAACCCTTCCAAGTCAGTACTATGAGCCTCATTTTTGAGATAAGAAAACTGAGGATCAGAGAAGTTAAATAATTTAATGCTGTGCTGTCCAATAGGGTAGCCACAAGCCACATGTGGCTACTTCAATCCGAAGTAATTAAAAAAAAATTCTCTTCTTCAGTCCCAGTGGCCACATTTCAGATGCTCAACAGCTACATGTGGCTGGTGGCTCTCAAAATGGCCAGTGCAGAAATAGAACATTTTCATTATGCCAGAAAGTTCTATCAGACAGTGTTGGCTAAGGCCACACAGTAAGAGGCAGGGCCAGGATTCAAGCTCAGTTCTGAGAGATGCCAGAGACCGTTCATTTTCTACCTCTCAGGTGAGGGAGTAGGAGGAGAGGAGCAAGGGCTGGGGCCTCCAGGAAGAAAAAGGTGCACACAGGTGGGAAGAGAATATGTAATGTATACATAAGGTATTAGGTGTTGGGTGGTCATAGTGCACCAGGCACTCTGCCAAGGGCTTTATATGTGTTTCTTTAATCATTACCACATTCCCAAAGAATCTGGACACCTGGAGTGAAATCCTCATTCAGCCCAGACTTTGCTGTGTGACCTTCAACCAATCAATGTTCCTCTCAATCTCAGTCCATGAGGGGTTAAAGCTGTGCTATTGGCTTTAAATTGTGCTGCTTCCAGGGCTCTCCTTTGATAGATTTGGAAACTGAGGTCCAGGGAGATGAGGAGACTTGATCAAGGTCATGGGAGTAGGTAGAGTGCCCTGGATCAAACCCAGGGTCTCCACCTAGATTCCTAATCCTGAGTGTCTCCACCCTCCCCCTTCTGCCACCTGTAGTTGGAGAAGGAACAAACAGGCCTGACGTAGAATCCTGGCTCAGCCACATGCTGTCCATGGAGGGTGACATACTCCCTGGTTTGCCCAGGCCAGCCCTGAAATAACTATCAGCAGTACCACTTTTCATTCTCAGAAGTGCCCCACTTTGTTCAATAGCTGACATGGTCATCCTATATCTGTGTGACCTTGAGCAAGATAGTTGAATTCTCAGAACTTCTATATCCTCATCTGTGAAAAGAGGATCTTAATGCCCAGCTCATATGAAGAACTCCTGTGAAAATGAAACAAGTTAATGCCTGTGAACTGATTAGCATGGGTCTGGCAAGTAGGAATATTTCCTCAAATAGCGATTATTATTGGAACACTTCACTGCTTGTGAGCGAGGAGAGAGATGGGTTTTGGAGGCCTGGGGACTTGTGTCCATTGTCCTTCTCCCTCAGGGAAAGGGGAATTGCAAATGCCGTGTCCCAGCACCAGGTTGCTTGCTGTTAGCTCCTACACTCCATACCATCACCCTATGATATGGGCATTATTAGCCCTGTTTAATCCAAGGGGAAACCGAGGCTCACAGAGGTTAAGTGACCTGCCCAACGACCATCACCCAGCTGGTGAGCAAGTCAAATTTGGATCCACCTGTCCATCTCCAAAGCCTCAGAAGGAAAGATGGTTGGCGAGGGAGAAGGAGGCCCAGCTGGTGTGGACTGGTGCAGGGATGGGGAGGGAAGGGCCTCCCAATTGTGCCAGACATTCCGGTCACGGACTTTGCCTTCATCCTCCTCTGTCATCTCTCCGCCTGTCCTTCCTCCTTTCCCCCTGGCCTGGCTCCTCAGTAGGGAGTCTCTGGGCAGCTGGTGCTCTTGTCCTTCTCACTGCCGCCTGCCAGCTGGTGCCTTAACTGATGAATCTTTGCTCTTTCCCTGGGGACAGGCCAGGAGGGCATGGAAGGCAGATGGACTCAGGCTTCAGAGGGATAGCATCCTCCAACCCAGCTGAGCCCCTTCCCCACATTTCCAGTGTCCCAGGATCATGCCACAGCCCAAGGATTTCAAAGTCAGTGGCCCGTTCCACTGCTGACTGACCCTGAGAGGACACTTCCCCTCTCTAGGTGAATAATGCGAACTACCGGTTTCCTGAGCACCTGCTAGAGGCGAGCCCCCACCCCCACAATCCCCTTCTTCGTAGCACAGAGACAGACTAGGAAACTGAGGCTCCAAGAGGCGAGTGATTTACCCGAGGCCACACAGTTTGGAGAAGTCAGATGCATCTGGCTCTTTCCAGTCCACCATAATGGCTTCGATTTATCCCCTCTGAAACAGAAATGAATTAATAACATCTACCACATGGGACTGGTGTGAGATTCCAGGGAACTAGTGCAGGTAAAATGAATATGGGCTCAAAAATGACCGACGTGCTTTCCCCTCCTTGACCTGGGTCTGCCTCAGACCAGCAGGAGCAGGCGCTCCCCATTTTATAGACTCGGTTCTTCAGCTTCAAAATGGGGAGAATCATCCTGCAGATGCCATCTGAGGGCTGCTAGGCAAGAAGAGGGACGTTGCTGTTTTTCAGAGAAGGCAGTTAAGGCAAAGGAGACAAGAATATGGACAGAAGCTGAGGAGTTTAAGGGTCAATCCTTTGCCTCCTCCATTCCCATTCTGAAGGGCATGGCAAGAGTGAAGAAGAAGCCAAAATCATTCACTCTTTCAACACACATTTGCTGAGGTCCATTCTGGTGCTGGGTGCTGAGGATAGAGAGAAGGGTCCCATGTGGAGCCTGTCAAGGAGTTCAAATTTTAATGAAGGGAGAGTTTTCAACATTCCCTTTCCCTCAGCCTACATCTCACCCCTCAAAAACTGCAACCACCAACACTGCCACATCTAATTAATCACCAAATCCAATTTTACGTCCTAAATATTACTGGATTCCCCAGGGCTCCATCCTCAGCGTTCCTTGCCTGGGTCTTTCCACCAACCTCCTCTCAGGTCTGCTGGCCTCTTGTCTTGCCCCCTCCAGTCCACCACCCACATGACCCCAGAGGACTTCTCTAACTACCAGGTCTGACTGTGGCCATCCTCTGCTCAGAACTGTCCCATGCATAAAATTAAATTCAAATAAGTTTAACTTTCCATGGCTCTCCAAGTCCAGGTCCCTGGGCCCTGTGTCCAGGCCTCTTAAGGTCTGGCCCCCGCCCACCTTCCCAGCCTCATCTCACACCAGATCCCTCAAATGAGATTTATCCCTGAAGAAACTCCGCTCTGCAGCATCCAGATTTTGCACATGCTGTTTGTCCTGCCTGGAATGCCCTTCCTCCTGTCTGCCTGAAAAGCTCCTGAATCTTTAAGGGCCAGTTCAGATCTCATCTGTTACCTCCTAAATGTAACCCCATCATTTCAGTTCCCACTCAAATGCTTACTCTCTCCCCCCGACCCAAGCCTTCTCCATGGCCTCCTGGCTTCCAGACTCATGCCCATCTCCACACAGCCAAGAGGGCTCTTTCTACACCCAAAGCTGACCCTGCCTCTCCCCTGCTCACAGCCCTGCTGTGGCTTCCTGTTGCCCTCCAGACAACATTCCCATTCCTTACACTTTCTCACCCTTCAACATTCCTTATAAACATTGCTTCTTGAACCAACTACCACCCCCTACCCCATATACACACTGGCTCCTTCTATGTCTGGCATAGACCTTGCTGCACTGCATTTTATGACTGGGACAAATAATTAGGGCTTCCAATTTTTACTGAAAAGCACTGAAAGGAACCCCTGCCCTCAAGGCATTTGGTCCAGCATGAGTCAGTATAGTGAAGGGTTAGGAGCAGACTCGGGAGCCAGACTGCTTCGGTTCAAACCCAGGCTCTGCCACTTACCAGCTGATCAAGTTCGGCCAATTCCTTATTCTCTCTGTGCCTCGATTTCATTATCTACAAAATGGGACTGTTAATAATGCCCACATCCTAGGGTGGTTGTAAGGATGATCTGGGCTACTGTTTGTAGAGTATTTCAGTGGTGTTTGATAAATATCATAGAAGACAAGCATAGACACACACTATGCACCATGCACAGATGAGAGTCACGGAGTTACCATATCAGTGTTGTATTTTTTTTTTTTTTAAAGTCCTGAAGGAAAAAAAAGCAAAATGTTAATATTTGTTAGTTCTGGGTAGTCTGTATGGGGTATTTACTACCTTTCTTTTCATACTTTTCTATATGTTTGGACTATTTCACAAATTTTAAAAATGAATAGGAATTGGCAGGGCTGGGAGAGAGGAGAAAGAAGTTGCAGGCAGAGAGAAGAGCTGGGAGGCAGAGAGGAGACACTTATTCAGCTCTTCCTGTGTCCAAGTCACTGTGCCAAGTATTTTATATTGGTAACCTGGGTTTGGTGGCAGTTACCATGTCTGGTGACAGAAGAGGAGTGTGGAGCAAGGTAGGGGTGAGTGGGGAGAGATGACATTAGAAGAGCAAGGAGAGCAGAGACCATACAGGGCCTCAAAGGCCAGGCTGAAGGGTAGAGACTCATTCCTGGGGGTGCTGGGGAGCCCAAGGGGGACTATGAGCAGGGGAGCAATAGGGTGTAGAAAGACTCCTCTGGGACTGCATGAAGGATGGGCTGTACTGGAGGTAGGGAGCCTGGCGGGGAGGCTGGGGTGAGAGTCCAGGAGGAAAGAATAAGGCCTGAGCCAGGATGGAGAAGCACAGAGGAGGGGCAGGAGACTGAGGGCTCTAAGGGTGTGACAGGGAGGAAGGGGGAAGCTCAGTGACCAGGTGTGCAGTGGACCGTTCACACCAGGAAGGAGTAGTGGCTTCAGGGAGATGCTGAGCTCTGCTCTGGCCCCTGGTAATCCTCAGGTCTTCTCCCTCATCGTCTTCTCCTCCCTGCTGACCGATGGCTACCAGAACAAGATGGAGTCTCCACAGCTCCACTGTGTCCTCAACAGCAACAACGTGGCCTGCCTCTTTGCGGTGGGAGCCGGCTTCCTGGCCTTCCTCAGCTGTCTGGCCTTTCTCATGCTGGACGCCCAGGAGAGCCGCATCACCGTCACTCGCTTCAAAACGGCCTTCCAGCTCTTAGACTTCAGCCTGGCTGGTGAGCCCCTGGGACCTCCCACCCAGAGCTGCCACTCCTCTGTTTTTCCTTTCTTTTTTTTTTTTTTTTTTTTTTTTTTTGCCCCTCGTCTGGCTCACCCTCCCTGGCTGCCTACGGCCTCCCAGACAGACCCTTCTCCACTCAGCTGGCCTCATCCCCCCGACCATCCTCGCAACATGATCCAGAGCTTCTCACTGCCCATCTGCACCTGTTCTTTCCTCCTGAAGAATTATTATTCACCTTTTAGACCCAGTGTAAGGGTCACCACTTCTGACCCCTAGGCTAAATCTAGAAGCTTCCCTTCTGCCCCACTTTTTCCTTGCATTCACGTCCCTTGTCCACAGAACATTTCTTGAAAAGCCGCTCAGTGGCAGAAAGTGGGGTTCAGAGCATAGGGACAGAAAGACTTGGGTTGGAAATCTCAACCCCGGCACCTCCTAGATCTGTGGGCTTGCTCTTGTCTCTTCAGGGGCTTCAGTCTCTTCAGGGTCTTCTCTTCTTTGAGCCCTCTTCTCATTTAGTCCTCAGAACCACCCTAGGAGATAAGTCCTGTTCATATTCCCATTTTACAGAGGAGGAAACTGAGACTTGAGGAGGTTATGTAATTGGGCACACAGCTGCTGCATCAAGCACACGAAAGCAAAGTCTTGCCTCCTAACCACTGCAGAACACTGAATAGAGCATGGCACACAGTAAGCACTAAGTAAATGCACATTTTTTTTCCCCAGCCCCTGGCCTCCTTCCTCTCCTTCTGGCTGATCTTGACTCTTCCCCTACCACCTCCTCCCCACTGGGCCAGTCCCAGCATCTCAGTGCCAAGGTAGTCCTCACAGTTCACTGAGTCCGGTGCTGTCCAAGAGAACTTCTGTGAGGGTGGAAATGTTCTGTACCTGTGCTCTTCAATACAGGAGTCACCAACCACATGTGGCTAGTGAGCACATGAGATGTAGCCAGTGTGACCGGGGAACTGAATTATTTCCTTTTTAATTCTATTTTAATGAACTGAAATTGAAACAGCCACATGTAGCCAGCAGCTTCTGTGTTGGACAATGCAGTTCTCCTCCAGTGGTTCACTCTAGCAAGGGCTCAGAGAAATCAAGAAATAAACTGCAGGCAGTCACACGGGGAGACCCCAGCCCCCTCCTTTCCCCCCCTCAGCAGCCCTTTCCGAGCAAGCTTTCCCCTCACACCCCTCTTCTCTCCTTGCAATGCCACAGTTCTCTGGGCAGGCATCTGGTTCGTGGGATTCTGCTTCCTTGCCAACCAGTGGCAGCATTCAACACCCAAGCAGTTCCTCCTGGGGAGCAGCAGCGCCAAGGCGGCCATCACCTTCAGTTTCTTCTCCATCCTTGTCTGGGTGAGGATGAGCCCCCTACCTGGCCCCGCCCCAGTTTGAGCTGGGGGTGGGAGGACTAGAACATTCCTGCTCTCACTCAGCTCCCCTGGGAGTCAGGGTTGGGAGGCTGTCCCAGGGCTTCTGCTGGTCCCTTCCAGGCACCCCTTCCTCTGAGCAGCGGCAGCCCAGCATTAGGGATTGCACCTCGGCCGGGTGCCCTTAGTCAGTGAGAAATCAGCACAACCAAACCCTTGAGACTCCCTCTCAGGTCAGTCCCCAGCTCCAGTCTCTCTCCTCCCACAACCAGCCCAAGCCAGACTTCAGCCCTTTTCTGCCCCCAGATATTCCAGGCTTACCTGGCATTCCAGGACCTCCGAAATGATACTCCAGTCCCCTACAAGCGCTCTCTTGATGAGGGTGGTGTAGTGCTGACCACCCTCTCCCCACCCTCTGCTGCCAGCCCTGTCAACACTCCCACCACTGACCCCAACAGCCTGAGTTACACCAGCTCTGCCCTCTCCCCCTATCTGACCACTCCGAAGGCTCCCCGGCTTGCTATGATGCCCGACAACTAAACATCCTTATCTACAGCAATAAAGAGATAATCCTCCCTCCAGAAGGTTTCTGAAAACAGCCCTCTGTCCTTTTCATGTCTGTTCCTCTGGTCCTTGAGTGGCAAGGGGTCGGGAGAAACCCCACAAGGCCACCTCAGGGGTCTCTGTGGTGGGTCACATTTTCACACCACCCCCTGGACCCTTCATCCAGGTACCACCTTGACAGCAGCAGATTAGAGGTGGTGACAGAAAGGAAACACTTTTTTTAGGCCTGTTATTCACTATGTCTTGTCAAGTCATCACCTCCTTGAGTCCCCACACTCACCAAGGGAGGGAGGCAAAGGCAACCCATCATACAGTTGAAGATAAAGTTCAGAGAGAAAATATTTGAGCCCATGCAGAGAGCGCCAAGAAGAATCAGGGCTAACAATGGGACCCAGCCCTGTTGCTAAAGCCGAATCCCAAGCTCTTTCACTTCCCACAGTGACAAAGGGCTTGACTCAAAACCTTGCTGTGTGAGGAGTCAGTAAAGAAATGGGGATATAGAGTCCATGAATGAAATTCGGGGTAGACCCATCTTTATTTATTTTTTGGCAGCTGGCCTGCTCAAGGATCTGAACCCTTAACCTTGTTATTATAACACCACGTTCTGTTTTTGTTTTTCTGGGGTTTTTTTTCTTTGTGTCTGGATCCTTGTCTTTAAATATTTCAAAAACAGTTTGGGGAAAGAAGAGATTTTTATTCTAAGAAGAACCCCAGTGGTAAGAGGGGACTCCATGTACAGGCCACAAATGCTCCTAAATGTAGGGGCTGGACAGGTAACCCCAATGGGGTGAAGCACCTATTAAGGGAGTGGTGGGGACAGGAGCCATGTCTAAGAAGGGCAGCTTCCACGCAGCACCTACCATTCAGCAGTGAGACCTGGGTTTTCTAGAGCAGCGCTATCTGATGCAAGCCCGGCAGGGAATTTAAAATAGTATAGCAGCCACATCAAGAAAAGTAAAATCAAACATGCAATTAATTTTATATATTTTATTCACCCAATATATCCAAAATATCATTTCAATATGTAATCAATATAAAAATTATTAGTGAGTTATTTTACATTCTTTCATATTAAGTTTTCAAAATCCCTTATGTATTTATTTTACACTGAACAGCACACCTCAGTTCGAACTTGCCACATTTCAAGTGCTCAGTGGTCACATGTAACTAATGGCTGCACTACTGGACAGTGCAGCTCTAGAACCTTTTGTTTTTTTAAAAACAATTAGACATCTATTTTGTGTTTTGGGTTTTCTTGTTGTTGTTGTTTTGTTTTTTAAAAGATGACCGGTAAGGGGATCTTAACCCTTGACTTGGTGTTGTTAGCACCACGCTCTCCCAAATGAGCCAACCGGCCATCCCTATATAGGGATCTGAACCCGCAGCCTTGGTGCTATCAGCACCACACTCTCCCAAGTGAGCCACGGGTCAGCCCTTGTTTTTTTTTTAAATGTCAAATTAGTGGGCAACAGATACAAAACAAAGTAAAAGTGTGGGTCAAACAAAACACAAGTACATGGGGCCTGCAGAGCATTAGCCTACAAACTGGACAAAGGGAGTCAAATTGGGTTCCATGGTCCCTTTTACGAGGCTTCCTGTGTGGCAAGCCCTGTGCTCAGTTCTGGAGGTACAGAAATAAATATGACATGGTCCCTTGGGCATCCAGAGAAGAGAGTAGCAGTGTGGTAGGACAGGAAGCATTTTGACATGGAAAATGGGAAGACTTTGAGCTTTGGTCCTCTATCACTGGCTAGATAACATTGGGCATGTCACTAGTTTCTCTGGACCTGAGCTGTATTGGTTATAAAGCTAAAGAATCTGTAAAACCAGATTTAGATGGATGGTTTTCAGACTATGTTCAAAGAAATGCCTCAGGGCTAAGCAAGCAGGGATACCACCCCTACCCCACAGTCAACCCAAGCAATCCTGTTCCTGTGTCTTTCATGTCAGGCCTCTGAGCAAAATTCTTCTCAACAGAAGGTCCCTTGGCTTAAAAGAAACAAACAAAAGGCTGAAAACCACACAATAGTGATTAAATACACAAGAAGTCTGAGTGCAAACCCTACTTTTTCCACTCACCCCTCTGAGCCTGTTTTCTCATCTGTAAAATGTCCCCTCTTTAGGGGTGCTGTAAATGAGCTCATCTATGCAATGCACAGTACCTGGCACAGACTAAGTGCTCAGGAAATGCTAGCTCCCTGCCTCCTGAAGCTTTCAGAGCCATCCTACAGAATTAGAGGCATTTAAGAAAGGTTTTAGAGAATGTCTAGGAAGTTTGACTAAATCAAGCATCAAAAATACAAAGGCCTACAAGAGCAAGGCAGGTAACATAAGTAAGGAAATAGGCCAGGTGCGAAGCCAATGTGGAGAGAGACATGAAAAATATTTCACTTTCATTTTAACTCCACAAACAAAAAAAATCACACAGTGTCGGCCCTATAATAAATGACAACAATCCCATAGCCAAGTCATGGAGACTGTAGTAAAAAGTTCACATCCCATCCATTCAGCTCCAGCCATCTGTTGCCACCCAGAAATGAGGACCTAGTATTGTCAGATTGACGGATTTTTTTTTCAAGAGAAGCCAGAAATCTAGACTTTAATGTGAAAATCTGGTTTTTAAAGGCTGGTGACCCATTCCTTGTTGGTTTTTTTTTTTAAGAAAATAAAGAGTGGCTCAACAAAATGTCAAATAAGTGTGAGATGAGGACTGCCCATTTGCAGCCTCTGACATACACGCTCTTGAAGGTCCTCTGCAACCCCAAGGGTCTGTAGAACCCTCAGGCAAGTTCTGTGCCTAGGCAGGAAGAATCTTTGAGATTTTCTCCAAAATCACTTCCCCAGTGGAGCTGTGAGGAATCAGGGTGCAGCTCAGAGTCTTGGGAAACCCACTTACTCATCTTCCTGCTCCTCCCAAGCCTCCAGTTGCCTGCGGATGGTTGACAAGGCAAAAGCAGAAGGAGAGAGAGGGACCCCACACACACCAGAGAGTAGGCAAGTAGTAGCAAAAGAGAGGTATCATTTTCCTCTGTTTATTTCAAGAGAACAAAGAACCAACCACTGGTTCTGTACAAAAACATGGTGTTAAAGCCACGGTGACCCTCAGGCCAGCCCGCTTTCTACACTTGAGCCCCAAGCCCATAGCCCTCCTAATTTGCCAAAAAACAAACACAAGACCAAACCCAAACTCTGCGGAAAAAAATATGAAAAACCAAGGGAGACCTTCCTGGGCCTCCCTTCCTCACTTTTTGGGGGGGCGGAGAGAGGGTTCTGTGTTCATGACCACGGTGGGAGGTAGGACAGGTAGGTGTCAGATTTAGTGTTTGGCAACCAGTGGGGCTGGGGGTGGGATATGAAAGGGAGCCAAGGGGCTTGGAAAAGGGAAAATATCTTCGAACCAGCCGCAGCTCATAGGACACTTGAAAACAGTCTGTAAAAATTGGAGCCAGAGAGTAGAAAAGAAAGGAGTCATCAGAATCAAAAACTAAATAGTGGAAAGGTTTTTTTTTTCTTCTCTATAAGGCAAAAAATTACAAACAGCCCAGATCCTGAGCTCCCCAAGACTTTAGTCCTCCACCGCCCCCCCGAAACCCAGCAGGAGGAGGGATGGGGAGCAGGGAAAGGTTAGCTCTTAAAAAAGTCACCCCTGGATGGGAAGGCTCTTCGTCTCTTGTTGCCTTCCTCTGCCTCCCGCTGCTGCAGAGGAGAAGGATGGCCAGGACTGGGGCTATGCCGGCAAACTCAACTTCTTCCCCTTTAGGACTGTGAGGAGAAAAGTGAGTGGGTGTTATCACCAGGGCCCCTCCAGAAAGGGGACAGCCTCCCACATCCACAGCAGGGGCCTGCACACTGGGCTAGGTAGACATATGCAGAGAGGTGGCCCCAGGACTCTGGATCATGAAATGGGGGAATCGGCCTGAATCACTAAAGGGGGTAGGGCCAGGGAACCCTGCTCTCGTCCTAGGGGCTGAGCAATGAAGAACCAGATGAGGCCCCATTTCTTCTAGTGCTGGCTGCTCCTCTTCCACCCTCAAAGACCTCTCTGGCTGGAGGCCTTGGATCTCAGAGGGATGTGGGGCCAGAGGGTCTGGCGGGGCTGGCCAGGTGAAAGCACCCTCGCCCACCTTCCAAGCCTAATCCTGGGGGCCTGGGAACTGCCTCCAAGACTTTCCCTTGATTGTCCCTCTTTCTTCACACAAATGACTCCTGATTTTTCAGGTCTCTGCCTAAACATCACCTCCTCAGAGGCCTCCTCTAACCTCCATGTAAAGTAATCCTCTCACCCTCCACAATTACTCATGAACACATCCCATCTCCAACACTAGAATATAAGGGGAGGTGAGTGCCTCATCCATCTTTTCTTCTACTGCTGCATCCCCAGAGCCTAGCACCTGTCCAGGGACACAGAAAGTAATAAATTTGTTGAATGAATGAATGAATCTCAGTGGGCCTTCATCCCTGCCCTGCCTGGTCTCCGCTTGAAGTGAGACTGGGGCCAAGGACAGAAACTGAAAAGCCTGAATTCTTAGGAAGGCAGTGGGCTTGAGACTCCAGGGGCTGGAAGGGGAAGCTCTCCTTCCCTGAGTGATACTGGACTGGGGAGATGCACCCTCGCCCCCAGGGAGAGCAAGAGTTGTGGGAAGAACAGGCTCCCTTCTAGTGTGCCCTGCATCCTGGCTACCTTTGGTGATGTAGAGGTAGAAGAAATCGCAGTAGAGGACTGTCTGGACCAGGCCTGCCACGATGGCGATAAGGTCAAAGAAGCCCTCAAAGTGGTAGCGCCAGATCCAATTGAAGAGATAGAGCGTTCGGTAGACGCCCAGCGCAAACAAGTAATGGCTGGTGATGGTCTCTGCCTCGCCAGTCTTGCTCACCATGAACAGCTGTGGCAATATGGCCACTGACTCCAGGTAGATGGAGAAGGTCCAGAGGATCTGCAGAGCGGGCAGGGGCAGAGGACAGGACAAGTTGGGAGGGGACGGGCGGAGAGAAGGCAGAAGACAGCATTTCAGTTACAGGCACAGTGAAGTCAGAGAGAGAAAGAACATAATCCAAGGCCGTCCGGCCATTTACCACATGCCAGACACCATTCTGCCCTTGTTACTGGCATTTCTCATCTAATCCTCACAATGGCCTCATCAGGGAGATACCATTATTAGCATCCTCATTCTACAGGTGAGGAAACTGAGGCTCAGAGCAGGTAAGATACTTGCCCAAGAACATGTAGCTAGTAAGCAGTGAAGCCGGGATTCAAACCAAGGGTTCACAGGGCTCACCAGCACTTTGCAATTACGCCTCTCTAAAAGGCAGACCGGGTTGGAATCTTGGCTCCAAGATTTCTCTTCTATGAGAATTTCGGCAAGATAACCAGATTCTCCAAGCCTCCACATCCTTTCTACAATAGGGATGATTTTCCCACTCTCACTGGGGCGTCATTCAATGTGTATTCTTTAGAGACATAAATCAGACTATGTCGCTCCCTGGCTTAAAATCCCCCAGTGGCTTCTTCTTATTGCACACCCAAATAAAATCCAAACTCCTGACCCTGGCCTTCAAGGCTCTCCCTAATCCAACCTCATCTACTCCCTCCCCTTGCTCTCTGGGCTGCAGTCATCCAGGCCTTCTATCTGGTCCTCCAACACACCATGCTTCTTCCTGCGTCAGGGCCTTTGCACTTGCTCTTCCTTCCGAAGGAAAAGCTCTTCCTCCAGATTGTTACACATCTGCCTCCTCCCAACTTCAGCTCATCAGTCACCTTCCCTGATCATTCTTCCCCCAGGACTGTCTCATCATCCTGTCTTATCTCCTTCTTGGCCACTCTCACCAGAACATGAGCTCTGTGAGGCCTGGGATCCTACATCTTATTCACCCTGTGGCCCTAGCACAGTTCCTGAATGAATGAGTGAACAGATATAAAATGTCTATAAAGGGCTCCCCATGTGCTCAGCATGGGCCATCATTTAGGGAGGAGTGATCATTCATGAGCAGGACAGGGCATTATAGGAGGGGAAAGAAGAGAGCACAAACATCTGTCAGCCCGTTTTCAGTCCCCAATTCCCTAAAAGTCTCACCTGGGATGATTTGTGATCTGCAAGACACACTGAAACCTCCCCTCAGAGAACAAAGCCATGTGGCAGGTGTGGCTTCTCCTCAGTTGTTTTGATTTGTGGGAAGGAAGTGGGGAACATCAGGACATATTCATAACACCTCACACTTATATAGCATTTACTGCATCTAAGGCACTGCTCCCTAGAGTATTAACTGTCTGAAGACTTAACCCCATAAAGTAAGCCCTATTGTTATCCTAATTATACAGATGAGGAAACTGAGGCCAAAGGAATAAGTCCAAGATCATGCCAGACTCCCACCCAGGCAGCTGGACTCCAGGGCCTGCTCCCATAATTGTCAAGAATCCTCCAAGGAGGCTATTAGCAAGCCAGGTCAGTTAAGGTTCTCAAGAAATGTACCCATTAGGACCAGCCAGTGGCTCACTCGGGAGAGTGTGGTGCTGATAACACCAAGGCCCCGGGTTCGGATCCCATATAGGGATGGCCGGTTAGCTCAATTGGGAGACCATGGTACTGACAACACCAAGTCAAGGGTTAAAAAAAAAAAGAAAGAAAAAGAAAAGAAATGTATCCATTAAATTGATGCATACCCAACTCTTACCCCTGGGGTTACCCTTAGGGAATAGCATCACAACATAGAAGGAGATGAAAGGTCTGTTGAGTTTTACTTTATTTTGTGATGTCTGAATTTTTTTTTTTTTTCAACACATATGGCCACCCAGGGATAGCTTCGTATAAGGCAGGAGTAGGCCCACAGGAAGAAAGTTTGACCGAATTTATGATTCCTGCCAGGCCCCAGGAGGCATGAGATCGCAGACTTAACACTGGTCCTCTCAAAATTCCTCCCCTGAGTTTGTACAGGTCCCACAAAAATGTTACAAAATAAAAATCATGACAGCTAACATTCAGAAGCAAAAGTATCAGGAATGGTACTCAACACTTCAGTCACTGAGCAAACACTGAAATAGCACTTCCTACCTCATGCCAGATGCTGTGCTTTACCAATATCAACCCCTTGTTGAAACTCTGTGAGGTACAGACTGATCATCCCCATTTTACAGACAGGGAAACTCATGCACAGAGAAGAGGTTTGCCCAAAGTCCTACAGCTGCTAAGTAGTAGAGGCAGACTTCGAATCCCTGTGCCCTGGTTCTAGAGTCTATGTGTGTTTAACCACTAAGTCATTCTGCAAAATCTCAGGAAATCCTCACAATGACCTGATTGCAACTTTACAAATGGGGAAACCAAGGAACAGAAAAGCCAAGTCACATGCCCAGAGTCATGCTAATAGAAACTAGCAGATCCGGGATTCAAATCCAAGCAGGCCAGTTCCAGAGGCCCTGTTCTCAATTTCTGAGCTATTCAGTCTGGTACTTACTAGGCTGGTGACCTTGGATGAGTCATTTAGACTCCCTAAGCCTCAGTTTCCTCATCTGTAAAATGGGGCTGTTGTGAAAAGCAATGAGTTAATGTACGTGAAATGCTTAGAGTAGTGCCTGGCATGTAGTGAGTGCTGCTGCTATTGAGCTAATACCATCTGACTCCAAAGCCTGTGCGCTCAACTTGTATGTCTGAGCAAACCCTGCAGAAGGAAGCTTTTGAGAGTCTCCTCTCAATAGCCTTTCTGCCACAACACATCCGACCACCTACTGGGTAGCTTACCTCTAGAGGGGTGAAGTCATGGTTGACAAGGAACGCCAGGATAGCCGTGGGAACAACGAGGAACTCCACCCGGAACGTGTCATGGTTCCCATCATAAGTGGCTTTGAACTTGCTGTAAATCATCCAGACTGTGGTGAAGGAGCAGGCTATGTAGACCACCTAACAAGGGAGATGATGACAAAGCACCTCAGCTCACAGGGCAGGGCCTGTGCCCCCAATAGCCTCATACCCAGGAGTCGGGAAGCCCAGCCCCCTCCTCCCTCAGACCCAGGAATCTCTCCTCCCCTGGAGTCCAGACTCTAAGTCCCCTCCCTTAGACCCAGGAATCCAGGCCCCCACCCCCTCCCTCCCTTAGACCCAGGAGTCCAGGGCCCCAGCCCCTCTCCTCCCCCAAACCTGAGAATCTGGGACCCACACCTGGCTCCCCCACCTCAGAGGGCCCAGAGAGGTGGGGTGAAGGCTTTACCTTCATGCATGTGTTGTAGAGTGAGATGTAGTTGGTGAAGAGGTCCAGGTAGCGAGCGGTGAACACCACAGCAAACAGGACCTGGCTCTTCCCTGAAATCCCTGTGGTCCAGAGAGCGAGAGAGGGACAGAGAGAGGGGAGGAGGCTGGGGGCAGGCTGCATGGGCAATAAACTAAGGCACAGCGCCTGAGACTAGCCTGTAGGTGGCTGTGGAGCGCAGCTGTCCCCGGAGCCCTCCCCAGCCACCCCGCCTGAGCAGGGCCCTTTCCCACGACCCACAGCCAGGGGGCAGCCCGGGCCCCAAAATTACTCCAGCCCGAGGCTCTGTCCCAGGCTAGGCCTCACGGCCACCATAGACTCCTCCGGGTCCTCCCACAGTCCGGACCCAAGGTGGGGCCTAGGGAGGACCCCTCCTGACCTGAGCCTCCCGGAACCAGTCACCTCCCTCCCACTCCCTTCCTGGCTGCCACAGTCCACGTCACCAACTCCCAGCCACCTCCCGGCCCGCCATGGCTCCCTGTTCTCAGGCCAGGAACCCGGGGGCTGCCCAGAGTGGGGATAGGGGAGGCTGAACTGGAGGTCTGGAGCCACCCCCACCAAATTGTATGAGCCCTCCAGTCTGGAGAAGGGAGCTCACCCCCTGGTGACCCCGACCTCACAGAAGGATCCCCCAGCAAGCAGTGGGGGGAGGGCCATGTCCCCCTAGTGCCCCCAAACCCCTCCCAGGGTCTCGGGACGCCCTCGCAAACTCTCCCCTTCTCCTGCCCTGGTGGGCCTCTCACCGGCACACGAGCGGGACTTCCAGATTTTAAGCAGTAGCAAGATGATGGCTAGGAGGTGGGAGAGGTCTCCCAGGAATCGGAAGAGATTCATGGCTGGGGGTGCTCTGGCAGGGCTGAGCCGGAGGGAGGCAGGCTGGAAAGGGACTCCCCCCGGGGCTGTTGTTCTGGCTGTGCAGCTGGACTGGGGAGGCAGTAGAGGGGCCTTCGGGTGGCCTTCACTCTTGGGAAGGGGGTTCTGGGAGGGGGAGGCGAGGCCGGACCTGGTGGCCGCGCTAGAGCCGGGAAGAGGGAGGAGGGCGGGGGGGAGGAGTCTGGGCTTGGAGGCTCCGCCCCCAAGGGCGGGGTCCTGGCTCTCTGGCGTCCTCTACCGGCACCTTCTGCCTTGCACAGTCTGCGCTGAATGCACCTTAAAGGCTACCTCTAAGGAACTTGCGGGGTCGCTGGGATCTGAAACTCCAAATCAGTTACCTTCTCCCCCAGGCAGCCTGCGTCTCTGTAAGGGACGCAGTACAGCAGCCCAGACCCTGCCCTTGACAAGGATTCGGGAGGCTGGCCTCTGAACTTTGAAAATCCTGGGCAAAGAGACCCAGAGTCTCAGCTGCCGGCTTTTGCCCCTCTCAGAGGCTTTCAGCTCCAATCCACCTAAAAGACAAGAAAGCAGCCCCCAGCCCCTTCCTCCCTCAGACCCAGGATTCCAGGCCCCCAGCCCCTCCCTTGGACCCAGGAGTCTAGACCCCCATCCCCCTCTTCCCTCAGACCCAGGAGCCAGGGCCCCCAGCTCCTTCCTCCCTCCAGCTCAGGAGTTTGAGCTCCTAGCCCTCTCCTCTCCCAGGACCCCCTTCCTTGGAACTTAGGGTTCCACCCCAACCATCTTATGGCTCAAGCATCCTAACCTCGGGAATCTAGATCCATATTCCCTTCCTCCCTCTAAGTCCCACAAACTCAGGTCCCAACGATTTTCTTTTTCAGGAACGTGCACCTTCATCCTTGTCCTCTCAGACCTTGGGGATGAAGGAGTCCCACCTAGTAGGATCAGGGGCAAAACATGGACACAAACTACCTCAGAATTCCAGGGCCCTGGCTCCAGCTCCTGTTCCAGAATCCTTCCCTCCCCCTCCCTATGCCCCCCGAACACACTCCCAGCCTCCACCTTCAAGGGCCCAAGTGTCCTGTACCACACTCCACCTCAGAGCTGCATGGGTGACTTTATAGAAGTTCTGGCCTGACCTCTCTAGCAAAACTGACAGGATGGGCAGCTGGCCTTTTGGGACCCTCAAGAGGCGAGACCATAGTCTGGATTACTGTACACCTATGAGCCGGCAGATGCTGCTTTCCTTCTGGATATTTGAGCATCCATGGGTGATGGGGGCTAGAGTCTCTCAATTAAAAAGGGTTACAGAGGTATTGGCTTCCTCAGAAGGATGGATCAACGGGATGCCTGAGGGTAACATCTATGAATCCTTGGTCCCCAAGAGTGACGTGTGCTGGGAGAGAGAGTCCCTAAAAGGGACTCAGGCTTGGAGGAAGGGTTCCAGATTCCTGGGTCCTACTGGAGGAGGGATTCTTGGACTCTTGGGTCTGAGAGAGGAGGATCTGAGGTCTGGACTCCTGAGTGTGAGAGAGGAGGGGCTGGAGGCCTGGACCCCTGGTTCTGAGGGAGGAGGAGCTGCAGGCCTGGACTCCTGACTCCATGATGGAGACCTAGTTTGCAGGGCCTGGCCTTCTGGGGCAATAGAAGCCAAATGATGGGTCTTAGCATGGAGGACACTGAAGTCAGGAAAAACTCTCCTGCTTCCCAAGCCTCAAAGTGGGGAGGGGGCAGAGGGCAGTAACCTTGGTCCTAAAGTCTAGGTCCAAAGCTGGTGTCTCCATACCAAGTTCTTAGTCCCTGACCGTCCCCCCGTTTTTCCTCCCTTTTTATTTGCAGCCCCCCACTCTCTTGTCCCAGGAGGAAGGCAGAGGCTGGGAGCTGGGGATGGGAGTCGCCCCCTCCCCCAGCACTGACAAGAGGAGGGGTCTCCAGAGAGGCCAGGAGGGGGGGCTGTGGGTCTTCCGGCAAGGGCGGACGGGGACTGAATGCTAATCGCATCCTGAGTGTGTGTGTTAGAACAGAGCGAGTGTGCCAGTCCCTCCCGCTCTGGTGTCTCCAAGCCGCGGCTGCCGCCTCCACCCTGCACTGGCAGCCTTCCTCGGCCACCGGTGCCCAGCCGGGGGGGAAGGGGGCAGTGGGGGGGAGTACTGGCCGGGGTGGGTCCGCCTAGCCCCCCAGGGTCTCTCGTGCGTCTGCCATCTGCCCGGTGAGAATGTGTGTGTCCGGGTGTCTGGGGCTGGCTGGTGGAGAGGGGGGGTGTGTCTGTGTAGGGGCTGCAGCGGCCGAGGGAGGGAGGGGTCTGTCTGTCTGTACCGACCGTGAGCCGCCTGCCTGGGTGTCGTGGGCCGCCAGTTCTTCCCCCAGAACCCCCCAAATCCGGATGGATGGTGTGTACCTGGGTTCTGTGCCTCCTGCCTGCGTCCGGCCGGGCGTCTGGGCGTCCCCAGCTGCCTATGTCCTCCTGTCTGTCCGAACAGCCCCGGACGGCAGTGGCAGCCCAGCCCCCATTGGACCCCCCCCCGTGTGTGTGTGTGTGTGTGCGCGCGTGTGTGTGTGTGTGTGTGTGTGTGTGTGTGTGTGTGTCTCCCTCCTCAAGCTCCGGGGGTGCTGAGGGGGAATCCCAGGGAAGTGAGGTTGTGCGTGTGTGTGTGTGTGTGTGTGTGTGCGTGTGTGTGTGTGTGCGTGTGTGTGCGTGTGCGTGCTGCTGCCTGAGAGTGGGGGCGCCGAGGGGGGTCTGGAGGTGGCCAAGCGAGGAAGGGGCAAGCAGTTTCCCAGACAGACAATCTCCCGCTCCTCACACAAACACACGCATCAGCCACCAGCTTCAGAGGTGACCCAGACAGACAGACAGACACAGACGCTGGGGGTGTGGGGTGTGGGGGGAGGCTAAGGGCACAAAGGGAGGGGGTGAGAATGAGCGAGGGAGAGGCGGGACCGGACACATGGAAGGGAAGGAGGAGCTGGGGCTGAAATAGCAGAAGGGGGCACCCTGGGTGGGCGGAGGGGGGATCCCCACGGGGTCGGGGCAGCAAGAGGACACCCTGACAGCCTCCGCAATGTCCGGGGCCCAACTTCCAGCGCAACATGTGTAGCCGCGTCCTCGCCTAGTCCGGGTGGCTGCAACCTTGGGGGACAGACAGGGCAGGACAGGACCAAGGAAGAGGAGGGAGAGACGGAGCCAGGGACAGGCAGGAGGTCCCTACCACCACCGCCACTGCTGCCACCACCGCTGCCGCCGCCCCAGGGCCTGGCCCCCCCATTGGCTTCCCAAGCCCTCCGCAGAATCTTCGGGTCGCTGGACGCTGGGTTCCGGTCCTGGCCCCCCTACAATCCCCCCCACAGAACAGGGTCATGAAAAGGTAAGGCCGGCACAGGGGATGAAGGGGTGGGAGTGGGAATGTGGACCCCCAAATCTAGGACAGCGAAAGTTGGCCACGGGCCTGTGGAGGAAGGGGGGTTGAATGGTGGGCAAGAGTCTTAACCCCCACAGCTCCCTCGTCCCTCGGGGATTCTCCTTCGCCCCCTCTTTTTCTCCCTCTCTGAGACCCTTTTCCTGGGTCTCTGCACCTCAGACTTCCTAAGCCCCCCATTTCTCTGACACTTTGCTCGTTCTCCCCAGCCCCACATACCTGACACCCCACATCTCTCTGTCCCTCCATCTCTCCATCTCATCTTCTCTCTGCACCCCCATCCCCCGCATCAGTCTCCCCATCACTGGCCGTCCCTCTCCCTCTCTCCTCTCAATTACCCCTCCCATCTCAGAGCTATGAGTCTGCTATTAATACCTCTGCCAAGGACCTTGAGGGCATCCAGGCCCCCCAGCACCCTTTGCCCCAAGCTACCACCCGTTCCTCAAGGTTCTGGAATACCCTTCCAGCCTCTTCCAAGCACTAAGATTAGGATGGGGAGAGATGGGTGTTGTGTGTGTGTGTTGGTAGGGGAAATGGGATGCCTTCTGCAGCAGGACTTGGGGGGGGGTGAGTTGTTGATCAAAGTGGACTCTCGTCTCTTCTGTGATGGATGTGGGGGGGAGCAACAGAGACAGGGACACCCCAGGAAATCTCTGGCACCCTCCTCCTCCTCAACTCGGGGACAGACTGTGCTGTGTACAGGATTTGAGTGGGGTGACTGGGGAGGCTGGAGCTGGGGGAGCACCCAGGTTGTTGGGACTGATGGGATTTGAGACAAAAAGGGTGTCCTTAAAGGAGGAAAGGGCTGGGAACTCAGGCTCCTGGGTCTTGGGGGAAGAGGGGAGCTGGGGACCTGGACTCTTGGTTCTTGCAGGCAGAGGAGGCTGGGCACCCAGATATCTGAGTCTTGGGACAGGAGGGAAATGGGACCGCTGTTTCCTCAAAGAGAACAAAGCTGAACACTCGGGGGTAGGGAGCTGATAGCCAGAACTCATGAGTCTTTATGGGAGAAGCTGTGTCTGAGGGAGGAGGGGGCCAGGGGCTCAGTCTCCTGAGTCCCTGACAGGGCAGAGGATGGGGATCTGGACTCTTTAGCCCCTGTGTGGATGGAGGTGGGAAGTGAGACTCATGAGGAGGCAGAAATTGGGGGCCTGGACTCTGTGATCCCTGAGGGTGTGGGTTCTGGGGATTGGAGGACTGGGGATGCCACTTCTCAGTCCCTGGAGGAGTGGGAGACTGCCCTCCTGAATCCCTTATGGGAAAGGACTGGGCATCTAGCATCCTGAGGTGGGTGGGTCTGGCAGCTGCCCTCCTGGGCCTGGGCAGGGAGCAGAACCCTGGGGTTCCCAAGGGCAGAGGCGGAGGAGGGGTTGAGGGGTGAGCATCCACCAGGAAGGGAGGGGAGAGTGAGCGTTAACCCCGTGGGGGCCAGGCCACAGCTGTGGGTTATTTTGGGGGTGGAAGGGGGCTATTCTGAGTGCTGATTGAGCCAGCTGCTTGGGGAAGGGCAATGGAGAGGAGGGGCGAGGAGGAGCCAGAATTTAGGAGGGACTGGCATGCTAGGAGCTCCCACCCCCTTCCCTGGGGACACAGTGGCCCAGGATCCCTGAGAAGTTGGGGTGGTGAAGAAATGGGAGGGGCCGAGGCCTCTAGGCAGAGGAGGGGGTATGGGCCTTTCTCCCACTCTGGCTGTCTGTGGGGTGGAAGAAGCCTGCGCTACCATGGCAACTGGACAAGAGCCTGGTTGACAGCCAAGAGAGAACCCTTCTCTGTCTGGACCCTCACCCCTTCAGAAAGCCCCTGATGCAGGCTCCAGTCTCTCTCTTGGAACCAGGAATCCGAGCCCACAGTGGCCTCCTCCCTCAGACCCAGGACCCCGGAGTCTGGGCTCCCAGCCCAACCACCCTAAGCAGCTAGTATTCAGCAGGGGGCATAGGAAGAGACGCTGTATTTCCTCTAATTTATTAAATTGCTCTGGGCTGGGAGCGAGGGACCCCCCCCCCCCCCCCAGCTATCCACAGCTGTGCCCGTCAATCTCACATCCCAGCCTGGGCCATGACTCTCTTTTTCGCTTTCATTGAGAATGGGGGGACAGGAGTAAGGGGACAAAAATGGGTTGGGGTTGGGGTGAGGCATAAGGTTGTGGGGGCATTTTTGCTCCTTGGGATGCCCACTAATTTCTCCTTTTCTCTCTTTCCCTCCCCCCACACACCTGACCCCTTTTCCCGCTCTCAATTTTTTTCCCCCTCACTTTTTCTTCCTTTTATTTTGCTCCCTCCTGCCACTCTCCTCCCTGGCCTTCCTTTCATGTCTGTGCTGGGCACCTCCCTGGTGGGGGTCTCGGTCTTTGCCTTGCCTCGCTATTTCTGTCCGCCTGTGTTTTCTCTCTATTCTAACTGCCTCCCTCAATCTCAATTCTGTTTCCCCATGTCTCATGTGTGCTTGTCTCTTGCTGGCTGTGGGGTCTCTGTCTCTGTCTTCTTCACTTTCTTTCCATCTTCTTCTCTGTCCAACTTTCTTGTCTCTCTTATCTCTCCTGCCTTCCTTTGTCTATCTCTGCATCTCTCCCTCTCTCTCTATCATTCTCTCCCTGGATCTCTCTCACTTCTTATTTCTGTCACTTCACGATCTCTTCTCCCTGTCTGTCACTCCGAGCCTTTCCATCCCTGTCTGTTTTCTCCCTCCATCTCTCTCCTTATTCCTGCCTCTCTCTCCCTGACCATCTCTCTGCTGCTGTTTTTTTTTATCTCCCTTCCTATCTCCCTGGGTCTCTGTTCCTATTTGGATCCCATCTCTGTGGATCTCTTCTCATCTGCCTTATTGTCATCCCCACTCCTAACTTGTCTTTTCCCCTCTTTTTCTCTCCCTTCCTCTGTATGTTCCCCTGACCCCATTACCTAACCCCCTCTTGTGTTTATGTCTCCCCCACTCCATACTCCACTTCTCCCTGTCCCTGTGTCTCCTTATCTCTGTGTCTCCCTCCATTTCACTCCCCACACCTCTCCCTCTGTATGTGGTGTCTCTTCGCCATCTCCACTTTCCACCTCCCTCACCTCAATCTTCCCCTCTCCACCCTGTCTCTGCGTCTCTATCTCCCTGTATCTCCCCTTCTGTGTATCTTTCTACATCCTGTCTCCCTGTCTCTGCGTCTCCCCGTCTGTGTCTCTCTGTGCTCTCTGTGCCTCCTCCTGTCCTCTCTTGTCCCTCCCTGGCCTGGGCGCTCAGAGGCCGCCCGGCGGGGCCTGCAGGCGATGCGCGGCGCCAGTGGCCCTCGCGGCCCTCGGGGCCCCGCTAAGATGCTGTTGCTGCTGGCGCTGGCCTGCGCCAGCCCGTTCCCGGAGGAGGCGCCGGGACCGGGTGGGGCCGGAGGGCCCGGCGGGGGCCTCGGTGGGGCGCGGCCGCTCAATGTGGCCCTCGTGTTCTCGGGACCCGCGTACGCGGCGGAGGCGGTGCGCCTGGGCCCGTCCGTGGCGGCGGCCGTGCGCAGCCCGGGCCTGGACGTGCGGCCCGTGGCGCTGGTGCTCAACGGTTCGGACCCACGAAGCCTCGTGCTGCAGCTATGCGACCTGCTGTCGGGGCTGCGCGTGCACGGCGTCGTCTTCGAGGACGACTCGCGCGCGCCCGCCGTCGCACCCATCCTCGACTTCCTGTCGGCGCAGACCTCACTGCCCATCGTGGCCGTGCACGGCGGCGCTGCGCTCGTGCTCACGCCCAAGGTGCGCGCGACCGGCTGGGGGCGGGGCCAATCACAGAGAGGCGGCGTCTGGGACAGAACTGAGGGGCGTGGCCTCCCTTAGACAGGGCGGAGAGAGCCCTGTGGGTCAGCATCCGGGACAAGGTGGGGCCAGATGGTAGGGGTCAATCGGGCTGACTTGCAGGGGCGTGGTCTATAGGGTAAGCAGAGCCCTCCATGGGGGTCACCAGAGGGAGGCCAGTCCTCGCTGATCAGGATAGGGGGGAACGTGGACCCAGTCAGTGTAGGCGAGGGATTGCAGGAAAGGCTAGTAGAGGGAAGTGGTGGGATCTGGGGAAGAAGCGGAGCCAGCCAGCGAGGGGCGGGGACTGGGACCAGGCCGAGATGGCAAAATCTGAGGGAGGAGTGGGATCTGGGATCTGAGAGGGGAGGAGTCAGTTGGAAAGGAATGGGGTTCAGAAAGGGACGAAGTCTAGTGGAGAGGCAGCCAGGAAGGCAGGGACAGGGACCAGGAGAGAGAGGCATCAAATACTGAGGGACAGAGTCAGGGGAGTGTCTTGGCCAGCTGAGAGCAGAACCTAGAGGTCTATGCAGCAGGGCGGAGCCATCCAGTGAAAGGAGGCGTCTGAGAAGGGCAGGTGGACTGACGAGAGATAGAACCAGGCAGCAAGGAAGCGAAGTTTAGGGCTTGGCCAGTCAGGGAAGGGATGGAGCTACCCAGTGAGGGGCGAGGCTAGAAATGAGGCGGGGCCTTAGCACTGAACTAAAGAGGCGGGGTCCAGAGAGGATGAAGGTCCTGGGAGTGTGGTTTGAAAAGGGACATACCCAGCTGTGAGGTGTGAAAAGCGGGAATCCAGAGGGTGGGTCTGGGAGGATGAAGGCTCACGGTAGAGGCGGGACCAGCCAATGAGAGGTCAATGCCAGGAGCCCCCAGGGTAGGAGATGGTAGAGGCTGAATGTAGCCGTGGTCTGTAGAGAGGCCTGCCTCCCGAGGGTACAGGAGGGACCAGTTGCAGTGGACTCCTGGTTGCGAAGGAGGATTGGACCACGCTTGATCTGCGGGCTGAGAAGGGGTCAACTAAGAGGTGGGGCCTGAGAGGCATGGGGCCTATTCAGGGGTGGAGCCAGTGGAACAGAGAGGCGGCACTTGCTGAAGGATGGGGCCACCTGGATGGGTGGAGCCTAAGTCTACCAATTTCCTACTCTGAGGACCTATGGCTTTGTAACTGGGTCACTATTGCATTCTGGGACTTGTAGTTCTCTCCTATCCAGAACATTCTGGGAAGGACCTCTGTCCAACTTTCTTATTCTCCTTGGCAAGGCGTTGTCCAGAGATTTGTAGGCAGATCACCTGGGAAGTGAACTTATGATTTCCTGGCTGCCGCCTCCATAGCATAGCCAGAGATGTGGTCCCTCTTGCTGAGAGTGTGGTCCGCTCTGTTTCATTGTCGGCTGGGCACCGTGGTCCGCTCAGTGTACACCCATTGCCTTCTGGGAAATGTAGTCCCCTCACTGTCCCTGGTTGGAAGAAAGGGTGGTCCTCATAGCTCCATTTATACCCCATCAAATGCTGGCAACGTGGTCCTCTCAGCACACCTCCGCCTGCTGAAGGGTGAGGTCCTCTCAGGGTTCTCATTGCATGCTTGTAGACCTCATCCCCTCAGGACAACTTCCGTCTCCCCTACACATATAACCACAGGCACGTTCCTAGGGAGAAAGTCCACTTGCTGTTCTCAGTGAATTACAGGAAAATTTATTGAGGGCTGATTCTGTGCCAGGGTTGTTTTAGGTTCTGGGGAATACAGGTGGTGGTGGTGGGGAAACAGACAAGGTCTCTGCCTTATGGAATTTGCATTAGAGTAGGGGAGACAGACAAAACAAGTAACAGACAGTAAAATCTGTCCTGGAGGAAATCGACGGGATGTTATAATAACCGAGGATGGTGCTTCAAGAGATGGCAGTCAGGAAGCCCTTCCTCCCATCCAAGTACTAACCAGGCCCGACCCTGCTTAGCTTCCGAGATCAGACGAGATTGGGCGCGTTCAGGGTGGTATGGCCGTAGACAGGAAGCCCTTCCTGAGGAGATGACACCTGAGCTGGACCTGAGGAATGAGGAGGGTTAGGTGTAGCATAGAGGACCTGGGGGAAAGTGACCCCAGGAGAGGCAATAGCTAAGAACAAAGCTCTTGAAGCCAGAAAGAGCTTGATGTGTTGGAGGACAAGAAAAGAGGGAGTATGGCTGGACGCAGAAGATGACGTCAGAGAGGCAATGGGGCCAGTTCATGCAGGGCCTTATGGGCCACAGCAAGGACTTTGGCTTTGATTCTGAGGTAGAATCATTGGAAGGTTTTCAACTGAGAAGGGATGTGATCCAATTAATATTTTGAAATGATCACTCTGGCTACGGTTTGGAGAACAGACTGGAAGATGCAAGAATAGAAGCAGAGATGGGTTGGAAAGCTGTAGATGCCTAGGCAAGAGAGAAAGTAGTGACAATGAGAGTGTGACAGTGGCAACAGTGAGGAGTGGACAACTAGGGTTATGTTTGAACATAGAAGATGGCCTCATTGTGGGTGTGAGAGAAAGAGAGGGAAAGAATGATATAGTTTGGGGGCCTAAGCCTCGGGGTGAATAAGAAAAAAGAAGACAGGGATCAGATTTGAAGAAAGATCAAGAATTCTCTTGTGACATGCTGATTTTGAGATGCCATTTGGAAATCCAATGGGAGATGTTAAGTAGAGAGGAGGATAGTATATATAATTACAATGTGTCCATTAAAACAAATAAATTACAAAAAAAAAAAAAAAGAAAGAGGGATAGGTTTGTCTGGAGCTCATGGGAGAGGCTGTGACTGAGGATAAGGAGCCATCAGCATTCCAGCGATGTCCAATAGAATTTTCTGCAGTGATGAAGATGGCATGTATCTTCTCTGTTCAATATGGTAGCCACAAGCTACACGCTGTTGAGCACTTGTGTGGTTAATGCAACCGGAAAACAAAATTTTAATTTTATTTAATTTTAATTAATTTAAATTCAAATAGCTACAAGTGGCTAGCAGCTACCATATTGGATAGTGCAGGAGACAGTATTTAAATCCATGTGTCTGGATGAGATTGCCAGGAAGAGAGGACAGAGAAGAAAAGAGAACACTAGAACACTCCTACATTTAGAATTCTGGCCAAGGAAGAGGAGCCAGCATAGGAGACAGAGAAGGTGGAGATAGGGAGATAGGAGGAAAACCAAAGAAGGGAAAGTTCACACAGCAAAGCTTCTTCCAGCTGGGAGATACAGTACCTTCAGCACCCTCATTGCATACTAGGAGATGTAGTCTTCCTCCTTGTATACAGGGAATCAGTCGCTTTCAGTGGATGCTGGGAGCTGTAGTTACCTCACTGGATGCTGGGTGTATTAATGACAGTGATGTTAGATGCTATAACAGATAAATCTCCAAATTTCAGCAGCTAAACCCAATAGAAAGTTGTTTCTCAGTCATATAAAATCCAAACAGGTGTTCCTAATTGAAGGTGGCTCTCCTCCATATGGTGACTCAGGGACTTAGGCTCCCTACCTATTGTGGCTCTGCCTGTAATCCCCTAGTACTTTAAAGTTCTCTTCTGGGGCCTCTGCATCTGTCCTCAGACAGAGAGAGTAAGGTTCATGGGGGAGAAATTTTATGGGTGAGCCTAGAAAAACATAGCCATGTAGCTAAACCTGACCCAGATCTAGCCCTGTGTCCTAGAAAGAAAAGGAGAACAAGTTCGGTAAATAGCTAGTCAGGCTGCCATATTGAGAGTTGTGATCTGAAGCTGGCAGCTAGGAACTATCGTCCCCTTATCAGTTTCTGGGAGATGAGGGTTCCCACATCAGGAGGCCTGACATCCTCTACCCTAACCCTCAGGAGAAGGGCTCCACCTTCCTGCAACTAGGCTCCTCCACAGAGCAGCAGCTTCAGGTCATCTTTGAGGTGCTGGAGGAGTACGACTGGACGTCCTTTGTAGCAGTGACCACGCGTGCCCCTGGCCACCGGGCCTTCCTGTCTTACATCGAGGTGCTGACTGACGGCAGCCTGGTGGGCTGGGAGCACCGAGGGGCGCTGACACTGGACCCTGGGGCGGGTGAGGCCGTGCTAGGTGCCCAGCTCCGCAGTGTCAGTGCCCAGATCCGCCTGCTCTTCTGTGCCCGTGAGGAGGCTGAGCCTGTGTTCCGGGCAGCCGAGGAGGCTGGCCTCACTGGGCCTGGCTACGTCTGGTTCATGGTGGGGCCCCAGCTGGCTGGAGGTGGGGGCTCAGGGGCCCCTGGGGAGCCCCTTCTTCTGCCAGGAGGTGCTCCACTGCCTGCAGGACTGTTTGCAGTGCGCTCGGCTGGTTGGAGGGATGACCTGGCCCAGCGTGTGGCAGCTGGTGTTGCCGTAGTGGCCAGAGGTGCCCAAGCTCTGCTGCGTGACTATGGCTTCCTGCCTGAGCTTGGCCATGACTGTCGTGCCCAGAACCGCACCCACCGTGGAGAGAGTCTGCATAGGTGAGTGGGGCTGGATGGGAGGGGTGTGGAAAGGCTTCCAGAGCCTGAGTATGTGGAATACTCACTGGCTGAGAGGCTTCAAATGGGTCACATCCCCTTTCAGAGCCTCAGTTTCCTTTTCTGGAAAATGGGTGTAATTGGGTCTCTTTACTGGGGTTAAATCGGGTAATTTGGAAAAAGTACCTGAAACACAGCAAGTTTATTACTATGTCTGATGATTCTAAGTAAGATACATAATTTTTTACATCTTAATGTGTTTGAAATCAAGATGTGTCTTATAATTGATGGCTTATGATGGTTTAGTTGGCAGTACTTTTTTCTTTCTTTGTGATACATAAAAATAGCAATACATCCTACAGTTGACAGCATCTTAGGTTCAATGAAATGCCCTAGTTAGGGTATGAGCTGAACTTCAATAACAAAAAGACCCAACAATCCAGTGGCCCATACAAGATAGAAGTTTGTTCCTTTCTCACATAACAACCCAGAGATCAGTAGTCAAGATTATCAGGAGACTGCTGCTCCATGTAATCATTCAGGGATCCAGGAGCTTCCCACCTTGCTTCTCTGGCATCTCCTTTCTATACAGTCAAAGCTGTGTTGTGGGCATGACCGAATGGGTCTAACTCATGAGAAGAGGGAAAGAGGAAGTGATGGGCAAGCAATTTCCTTTTAAGTGCGGCAGAAGGGACACAGCTCACATCCTATTGGTGAGAATGTAGTCACATGGTCAGGGCTGACTTACAGATTGTTTACAGCAGTGTCTATTCTGATTGGTTAGAGGGCCATTCTGATTGGTTAGTGCCAGTGCTGTACTGATCATTAGCTATTTTGAATATCACCCTTGCCCATGGCCTGGGCTAGCTGCAAGGAATGCTGGGATGTTAACCCTAGCTGGACAGCTGTGTGCCCAGTTTACATGCTATTATTTTAGAAGAGGAGAACAGAGTTTGTTGGAAGACAGCATCTCCACCATAGGAAGCTCTGGGAGTGGGGAAACAGATGTGTTTGGTGACAAAACAATGGAAGGAGAGGCCTTTAACCCTGAAGTGAGGAAGAGTTGAGTTTGGGAAGAAGAGATGGGTGAGGAAGAAGACCTAAGGGAGAATAATTGAGAACTGCTGAGTTGGAAATCAAGATTCCAGAACAAGATGATGAGAAATGTATCCCTTGTTCATAAATACTTACTGAGCAACTGCTAGGAACTAGGGCTCATGCTGGGTGCTGAGAACAGAGAGATGAATAAGACCATGAACTTATTCTTCAAAAGCAAGGTCCTGTTGGGGTGGCAAGCAGGGATGGGGATAATGACAGCGCAGCATGATGTTTGCAGCAATGGCAGTAGCACAGGCTTTGTGGAAGCACCAGGGAGGAGTACTGGCTAAGACAGGACACTTTTGGTTGCAAGAAGAAGAGTCTCATTCAAGTTTCCTCAGGGAAAAAGGGGTTTATTTGGAAAGATAAACACACACAGAAACACAGATATCAGGAATTGAGGCCAAGCCAGAGGCCAGCTACTCTTTCATCTCTTTCTGATTCTTTCTTACTTTCTGCCCCTGTCTCTCTCTCTGCCTCTCTTTCTATCTCTTTCTCTCCCTTTCTATCAGGCTTGCCTCTCCCAGAGGCTGTTCAATTCTTTACCCAGAATTTCTGCCAGGGTACACAAGTCACAGGTCAGCCTATAGCATCAGGGAGGTTTCCAGGACAAGGAGATATCTAAGCTTAGAGTGAAGGATGAATTGCTCATTCATTCATTCATTCGTTGAAAAGCCCTTTATTGAGAGTCTACTATGTGCCAAGAACCACTTTAGGCACAAGGGTATAGTGTTAAATAAGGTCCCTGCTCTCACAGAGCTTACTTTCTAATAGGCGAGATGAACAGTGAACAAACAAGAAAAGAAAGAAGAAAATAGCAGGTGATAACTTCTGAGATGAAAATAAAAGGGGGAATATGATAAGAAATGCCTAGGGGGCCTAGGCTAGCTGAGGTGGTCAGGAAAGGCCTTTCTGACTAGGCAAAATTTGGAAGTTTTAACAAAATGGATAAAGAGAAGGAGCCAAGAAAAAGAGAGAGAGAGAGACAGAGAGAGAGAAGGAGCCAAGCATTGGAAGATCAAATGAAGTCAGAGGGAATAGCTGGTGCAAAGTCCCTGGGGCTGAAATTGCCTTGTCTTTGTCCATTTTGTGCTGTTTTAACAGAATAGCCCAGACTGGGTAATTTATAATGAACAGAAATTTGGCTCATAGTTCTGGAGGCTGGGAAGTCCAATATCAAGGTGCCAGAATATGGAGAGGGCCTTCTTGCTGTGTCATTACGTGTTGGAAGGCATAAGTGGTAGAAGGGCAAAGACAAAAGGCAGGGAGGGGAGAAGGGGTGAACACACTCCTGCGATAACAGTATTAGTTCATTCATGGAGGCTCTGCCCTCATGACCTAAACACCTCTTAAAGGTCCAACCTCCCAATACCATCACAATAGCAATTAAATTTCTATTTATTTATTTATTTGTTCATTTATTTATTTATTTATTTTTCTTGGTGGCTGGCTGGTATGGGGATCCAAACCCTTGACCTTGGTGTTATCTGCACCAGCTCCAACTGGTGAGCTAACCGGCCAGTCCCAGACTTCAACATGAGTTTTGGAGGGGACAAACATTCAAACCATAGCATGCTTGCTTGGGAGGCTGAAACACCAAGTGTGGCTGGAGAATAGCGGGCAAGAGGAAGAAAGGTAGGAGGAGGGAATGGAGAGACACATGGAACTCAGGTCATGTAGTGCCTTTAGGCTAGAAGAGGGGTTCGGACATGATTTTAAGAGTGGTGAGGAGTTCATCAGCAATAGTATTCCAGGCAGGGGGAACAGCATGTGCAAAAGCACAGAGGAGAGAAAAACTTGGGCAGATTGGTGGGACCGTAATAGTTCAGAACAGATGGGGTTCCTGAGGCTGGGGAGGTAAATGTGCCACTTGCCTTGAATACCAGGTTAAGAGGCTTGGACTTTGTTCCAGGGTACTGGTGAGCCATGGGTGGGCTATGAGCAGGGGAAAGGCGAAGTCAGTTTTGGGTGTAGAAAGATCCCTCTGGGGCTAAGTGGAGTACAGACTGGAGGAGAGAGATTTGAGGCTGGAGGCCATGCAGGAGGCTGGGGTAAGGGTCCAGGAGGGCTGTGGGGATAGAAAGGACAGGATGGGGCAGAGAGAGCCCTGGGGAAGGAAGGATGGGGCTTGGGGACTGATGGCCTGTTTGGGGAGACTGACGGGGTAAGGATGGCAGCTGAAAGTCTAGCCCAGTGACTGGGTGATGATGTGAGACACCTTAGTACAGGGTGATGTTGCATAGTGAAGATATCTGAGAGTCCAGGGACCCCCTGGGGGTTTCTTCCTAGCAGAAGGGACATTTGAGCTGAGTCATTAAGACACATGAGAGTTGTTCAGGATGAGAAGGGGTAGGATGAGGGTTTTCCAGGCAGAGAGAACAGCACCTGCAAAGGCCTAGAGACAGGAACCGCTTGACATGTTTGAGAGATGCCTTGCATTCAGTGTTGACAGAGCAAAAAGAGGGTTTTCAGGTGGGAAGAGTTTGAAGGTAGGAAGATATCAGAGATGGACTTCAGAGGCAGGCAGGGCCAGGACACATAGGGATTCTAGGGCCTCAGCACCATGCCGAGGGTCTGGGACCCTATCCTGGGGGCATTGGGCAGCCAAGGGGAGGATGCTGAGCGGGGAAGAGGCATATTTGTGTTTGTGAGATCTTGGAGGTGAAGGAGGAGAGATTCTAACCATAGCTGGGGCTGGTTACTAGAAAGAGGACTCTGTCCTCAGGGGCCGAGGGACCCAACCCAGGTCCCCACATGTCTCCCTCCTTTCCTCCTGGGCAGGTATTTCATGAACATTACCTGGGATAACCGAGATTACTCCTTCAATGAGGATGGCTTCCTGGTGAACCCCTCCCTGGTGGTCATCTCCCTCACCAGAGACAGGACTTGGGAGGTGGTGAGTTGCAACCCAGACCGCAGGCATGGGAGAGGGCCTGGATTCCTGGGTCCTGGCAGAGGAGGAGCCTGAGGTCCTGGACTCTGAGGGAGGAGGGGGTTGGGAGCCAGGACCCTTGGGTCCTGGGGGAAGATGGGACTGAAGGCCCAGACTCCTGGGTCTGAAGAAGGATAGGGCTCCTCGATCCTGGAGGGAAACGGTGCCCACACTCCTAGGCTTGAGAGAGAAGGAACATGGAGGCAGGACATCCCAGAAAGTCCCCCCAGGAAGCACGACTCTCTTTCTCTTTGGAAGGTGGGCAGCTGGGAGCAGCAGACTCTCCGCCTCAAGTACCCGCTATGGTCCCGCTACGGTCGCTTCTTGCAGCCAGTGGATGACACGCAGCACCTCACAGTGGCCACGCTCGAGGAGAGGCCGTTTGTCATTGTGGAGCCTGCTGACCCCATCAGCGGCACTTGCATCCGAGACTCGGTCCCCTGCCGGAGCCAGCTCAACCGAACCCACAGGTGACAGCCCGGGATACAGGAGTTCCAGCTTCAAGTTCCTCCTCCCTTGAAGCCCAGTAGTTTTGGCTTGTAGTCCCTTCCTCCCTTGGGACCCAGGACCCCCAAAGCACTCCAGCTTGGTGACCTTAGCAAGCCCCGTAACTCTTTTGAGCCTGTTTTCCTTGAAAGCGCTCACCATAGTTTTAGCTGCTGCCTGTGCCTTCCTGCAGACTCTTACCTCATGGGAGAGTCTAACGGGGTTCCCCAAACCTCCGCAAGCTTGGTCCCTCCCCGCAGCCCTCCACCTGACGCCCCCCGCCCGGAAAAGCGGTGCTGCAAGGGTTTTTGCATCGATATTCTGAAGCGGCTGGCGCAGACCATAGGCTTCAGCTACGACCTCTACCTGGTCACCAACGGCAAGCATGGGAAGAAGATCGACGGCGTCTGGAACGGCATGATCGGGGAGGTGAGGCACGCCGGGACACGGTGGGGTCAGGGGATCTTTGGGGGCGAAGGGGGCAGAGCAAGGAGGCGGGGATCCTGGTGTTGGAGGGAGCGTGCTCGGAAGGAGGGACCTCCTTGCCCGACGGCGCGGGGCGTGGACAGGGCACGAGACGGACCGCCTTGTAGGAAGGGCCGGGTGGAGAAGCAGTGGGGCGAGGCCAGGAGAGGGGACCTTTGCGGCTGGTGGAGGCGGGGACAGAATGGTGGAACTGCTAGGAGAAGGGGGCGGGCCAGGAAGATGTAACCCAAAGCCTTAACGGGGGGCAGCGGAGTGGGTTGGGGCTGTCTCTCCCCCCTCCTGCTCCCTTTCTTTCAACTCCGCCTTTCCCTGGCCCACTCAGAGTCCCTCTCGTTATCCGCTCTGCCGTCCGTCCCAGCCCTCTTTGTCATCCTGTCACTGGTCACCGCCTGGGGCCGGCCTTTGCCTACCGTCGGTCTCTACCTGAGCCGGGTTCCCTCGCCGGCCCCTCGCTCCTTTCCCAGGTGTTCTACCAGCGTGCGGACATGGCTATCGGCTCCCTCACCATCAACGAGGAGCGGTCGGAGATCGTGGACTTCTCAGTCCCCTTCGTAGAGACGGGCATCAGCGTCATGGTGGCACGCAGCAATGGCACCGTGTCCCCCTCGGCCTTCCTCGGTGAGCTGGGACCCTGGCACAAGGAGCCAGACCTAGCAGGCACGGCTGGAGCAGCTGCCCCCAACTGTGTGGGCCCTAGGGTCAGAATACCTGACTCCCATCCGGGTATGGCCCGTACTGGCTGTGTGACTCTGGTGAAGTGTGACATCACTTCTGAGCCTCAATTTCCTAATCTGTAAAATGGGAGAAATAATTTCCCCTACCAGTAGGAATTTTACCAAGAAACTGGAGTTCAGGAGCCTTCTCTCGCCCCGCCCCTTCCAAAGTCTGGCACCTGCTTTGGTGTTCATTATGCTGTATTCTTTTTTTCTTAAAGAGAGCCCTCCGAGTTGTGTAAGCTTTAGGCCCCACAAAACCCAAGCCTTCGCCTGTCTCTAGGTTTGAGATAAAGAAGAGATTAGCACTGTACTGCACATTGTAAGCACTCAAGTCACCCATCGCAGTGTTTATTGAGCACCTCGTATGTGCCAGTCTCTGGGCTACACACTGGGAACAGATGGTGGATGAGGCAGACACAGATGCCTGCCTTCTAGAAGCTCTCAGCCTCCTGGGGGACATAAAATAAACTCTTAAAGGAATACATAGACAAAAATCACTTCAGATGGTGATAATTACCTCAAGCCAGGGTGAAGAGATGGTGAGGAATAGGGTTGGTGCTGGGTGTGTGTGGACAGGAGAAGCCCCTTTTAGGAGGTGACTCAGCCCTGAATAGTTGTGGCTGGAAAAGCATTCTAGGCAGAGGAAACAGAAATAGCAAAGGTCCGAGGGCTGGCCCGTGGCTCACTCAGGAGAGTGTGGCGCTAGTAACACCAAGGCCAGGGGTTTGGATCTCATGTAGGGGTGGCCAGTTAGCTCACTGGGTGAGCGTGCTGCTGACAACACCAAGTCTAGGGTTAAGATCCCCTTACTGGTCATCTTCTTTAAAAAAAGAAAAAAAAAAGTAAAAGAAAAAAAGAAATGGTAAAGGTCCCAAGGTGGGAATGTGTGTGGAGGGTTTGTAAAACCACTGCAGGCCTGTGTGGCTGGAAGGGTAGGGCAGTGAGGGTAAGAAATGTGGGAGGTGAGGGCTGAGAGGGAATGTGGCAGATATTACAGGGCCTTGGAAACAGTGGTAGGAAATTTGAGTTTTATTCTTATTGCAATGACAAGAGTTTTAACTACAGAAGGTGGTGTGGGGGTATATGATAAGATTTAGGCTTTTTGGTAGCTCTGTGGAAGCACGAGGCTGGGGAGGAGGCTACCACAGAGGTCCATGCCAGAGAAGGGTAGGGATATGCAATGGGGGTGAGACAAGTAGACAAGTAGGTGTGGTTAGGAAGCTGCCATCCAGATGGGCTGATGACTTTGAGGTGGATTGGGTAGAAGTCCCATTTCCTGAGCTGGAGAAGGCAGAAGGAGTATACATCAGGCCAAGGGCAACAGTTCACATCAGTTCCCGCTTGCTCTCTGAAGTCTGAGCAAAGCTCCTGAGAGAGGGAAGGGGCTGGAAGAAGAGACATCCCTTCCTTCATGTTTTGTTTTCTGTCTATTTCCCCCAACCATGTCTCCTGTGGCCTTCTCTGCACTGAGGTCTCTGCAGGGCACACTGAGAAGTACCACCTGGAGCCCCTGCCTTCAGGCAACAAATAGCAGGAGAGTGATAAGATCCTATTCATGCTCCGCCATGTTGCCCAGTAAAGGTGACAGGCATATCCCCAGACGCCACAGTGACAGTCCAGGGTGGTGACCTTGCTGCGATGTCCTGGCAGCTCATACTTAGCTCTGGGAGGTTGAATCACCTAGTACTAATCTCAAGGGAATGTGATTTTGGTTTGTCAGTGAGCTCCCAGAAGCAACAAATAATTATTGAATATGAGGAGGGGACACGTGAATGGGAGTTTGTCTGATGGACAGGTCAAGATAGCACCTCTGGCAGGGGAGCTGAGGAGACAAGGCAGAGAGGGTGTGGCTTGCTTGGGCAACTGTGAGTTCTGGTTAAAGCATGGGTGCTTGAGAGAGTGATCAAGCCAGAGAGAAGGGTAGGACAAGGCTGAGTGGTGGGAACTTTGTCCTGGGGGTGCTGGGGAGCCATGGGAGAGCTGTGAGTGGGGGGGGGCAGGGTCGCCACTGAGCTGTTGGAGGGACAGGCTGGAGGGGCGACTGGAGGCCAGGAAGCTGGGGAGATGGTCCAGGGAAGGCCATGAGGCCTGAGCCATGTTGGCCACAAGAACAGGGAGGAGAGGCCCATGTAGCATGAGGGAGGGGGACAGGAGCATGGGCTGGGGATTGACAGGCTGTAGCAGGTGAAGGAGAGGGAGAAGGGTAGGATGGCAAATGGGGTTTTAGCCTGTGACTGGATGGATGGTGTAGCTGCCAAGATGGGAAGCATGGAAGCTGGTCTGCTCAGTGTGGAACATGATAAATGGCCTGGGGGCATGGCCAGGGGGAGGTGGAAACTTGGGTCTGGAGCTCAGGAAACATTTATTTTTTATTTATTTATTTTTATTTTTATTATTTTTTTTCTTTTGGAAAACCTATGGAACATTTATTTTTTTATTTTTTTATTTTTTTTTTATTTTATTTTGTCGATATACAATGTGGTTGATTATTGTGGCCCATTACCGAAACCTCCCTCCCTCCTCCCTCTCCCCCCTCCCACCCAACAATGTCCTTTCTGTTTGCTTGTCGTATCGACTTCAAGGAATTGTAGTTGTTATGTCATCTTCCCCCTCGTTTTTTTTTTGTGTGTGTGTGTGAATTTACTTATTTATTTTTATTTCCCACCAATAAGTGAGAACATGTGATATTTCTCTTTCTGTGCCTGACTTGTTTCACTTAATATAATTCTCTCAAGGTCCATCCATGTCGTTGCAAATGGCAGTATTTCATTCGTTTTTATAGCTGAGAAGTATTCCATTGTGTAGATATACCACATTTTCCGTATCCGCTCATCCAATGATGGACATTTGGGCTGGTTCCAACTCTTGGCTATTGTAAAGAGTGCTGCAGTGAACATTAGGGAACAGGTATACCTTTGACATGATGATTTCCATTCCTCTGGGTATATTCCCAGCAGTGGGATAGCTGCGTCATATGGTAGATCTATCTGCAATTGTTAGAGGAACCTCCATACCATTTTCCATAGAGGCTGCACCATTTTGCAGTCCCACCAACAATGGATGAGAGTTCCTTTTTCTCCGCAACTTCGCCAGCATTTATCGATCAGAGTCTTTTGGATTTTAGCCATCCTAACTGGGGTGAGATGATATCTCAGTGTAGTTTTGATTTGCATTTCCCGGATGCTGAGAAAGATTTTCCCAGATGCTTTACTAAAGATTATATCTTTAGTTTGATATAATCCCATTTGTTTATTTTTCTTTTGGTTGCCCATGCTTTTGGGTTCATATTCATGAAGTCTGTGTCCAGTCCTACTTCCTGAAGTGTTTCTCCTAATTTTCTTTAAGAAGTTTTATTGTTTCAGGGTGTATATTTAATTCTTTAATCCATTTTAAGTTGACTTTAGTGTATGGTGAAAGGTATCGGTCTAGTTTCATTCTCCTGCATATTGATATCCAGTTCTCCCAGCACCGTTTGCTAAAGAGGCAGTCTTCCCCAGTGTATAGGCTTGGTGCCTTTGTCAAAGATCAGATGGCTGTAGGTGTGTCAGTTGATTTCTGGATTCTCTATTCTAGTCCATTGATCAGTGTGTCTGTTTTTATGCCAGTACCATACTGTTTTGGTTATTATAACTTTGTAGTATAGTTTAAAGTCAGGTAGTGTTATGCCTCCAGCTTTATTTTTTTTGCTCAGCATTACTTTGGCTATGCGTGGTCTTTTATTATTCCATATAAATGTCTGGATAGTTCTTTCCATTTCTGAGAAAAATGTCATTGGAATTTTGATGGGGATTGCATTGAATTTGTATATCACTTTGGGTAGTATGGACATTTTCACTATGTTGATTCTTCCAATCCAAGAGCATGGAATATCTTTCCATCTTCTTGTGTCCTCTTCAATTTCTCTCAGCAGTGGTTTGTAGTTCTCATGATAGAGATATTTCACCTCCTTGGTTAACTCAATTCCTAAGTATTTTATTTTTTTGGTGGCTATTGTAAATGGGCAGGCTTTCTTGATTTCTCTTTCTGCATGTTCATTATTGGAGAATAGAAATGCTACTGATTTTTGTGTGTTGATTTTGTATCCTGTTACTGTGCTGAAATCATTTATCAACTCCAAGAGTTTTTTTATAGAAGCTTTAGGCTGTTAGATATATAGGATCATGTCATCTGCAAACAGGGACAGTTTGACTTCATCTTTTCCAATCTGGATGCCCTTTATTTCCTTCTCTTCTCTGATTGCTCTGGCTAGTACTTCCAACACTATGTTGAATAGGAGTGGTGAGAGTGGGCATCCTTGTGTAGTTCCTGTTCTTAAAGGAAAAGTTTTCAGCTTTTCCCCATTCAGGATGATATTGGCAGTGGGTTTATCATATATGGCTTTAATTATGTTGAGATACTTTCCATCTATACCCAAATTATAGAGGGTCCTTGTCATGAATGAATGTTGAATTTTATCAAATGCTTTTTCAGCATCTATAGAGATGATCATATGGTCCTTGTGTTTGTTTTTATTAATATGGTGTATCACATTTATTGATTTGCGTATGTCGAACCAACCTTGCATCCCTGGGATGAAATCCACTTGATCGTGGTGAATAATTTTACGTATGTGTTGCTGTATTCTGTTAGCTAGTATTTTATTGAGGATTTTTGCATCTATATTCATCAAGGATATTGGGCTGTAGTTTTCTTTTTTGGTTGTATCTTTACCTGGTTTTGGTATCAGGATGATGTTTGCTTCATAGAATGAGTTTGGGAGATTTGCGTCTGTTCCAATCTTTTGGAATAGTTTGTAAAGAATCTGCGTCAATTCCTCTTTGAATGTTTGGTAAAATTCTGCTGTGAATCCATCCGGTCCTGTGCTTTTCTTTGTTGGGAGCCTTCTGATAACTGCTTCAATCTCCTTTATTGTTATTGGTCTGTTCAGATTTTCTACGTCTTCATGGCTCAGTTTTGGGAGCTTGTGTGTATCCGAAATTTATCCATTTGCTCCAGATTTTCAAATTTGTTGGCATATAGTTGTTTATAGTAGTCTCTAATGATTCCTTGTATTTCAGGTGAATCAGTTGTAATATCGCCTTTTTCATTTCTAATTTTTGTTATTTGAATCTTCTCTCTTCTTTTTTTTTTTTGTTAGCCATGCTAATAGTTTGTCAATTTTATTTATCTTTTCAAAAAACCAACTTTTTGATTCATTGATCTTTTGTATTGTTTTTGGGTTTCAATTTCATTCAGCTCAGCTCTGATCTTAATGATTTCTTTCTGTCTGCTAACTTTAGGTTTGGATTGTTCTTGTTTTTCTAGTTCTTTAAGGTGAAGTGTTAGGTGGTTCACTTGCCATCTTTCCATTCTTCTGAGGTGAACATTTAATGCAATAAATTTCCCCTTTAATACTGCTTTTGCAGTATCCCACAGGTTTTGGTGCGATGTATCATTATTTTCATTAGTTTCAATAAATTTTTTTATTTCCTGCTTGATTTCTTCTTGGACCCGTATGTCATTAAGTAGAATGCTGTTTAATTTCCATGTGTTTTTATAGTTTCTAGAATTTCATTTGTTATTGATTTCTAGGTTTAATCCATTGTGGTCTGAGAAAATACGTGGGCTAATTCCAATTTTTTTGAATTTGTTGAGACTTGATTTGTGACCTAATATGTGATCTATCCTGGAGAATGATCCATGTGCTGATGAGAAGAATGAATATTCTGAGGTTGTTGGATGGAATGTTCTGTAGATATCTGCCAAGTCCTATTGGTCTAGAGCATTGTTTAGACCTTGTGTTTCTCTGCTGATTCTTTGCCTAGATGATCTGTCCAATACTGACAGTGGGGTGTTCAGGTCCCCTGCTATTATGGTATTAGTGCCTATTTCCTTCTTTAGGTCTGATAGAGTTTGTTTTATAAATCTGTACACACATTGGGTGTGTACATATTTATGATTGTTATGTCTTCTTGATGCATCAGTCCTTTTATCATTATGTAGTGTCCCTCATTGTCTCTTTTTATGGTTTTTAGTTTAAAGTCTATTTTGTCAGATATAAGAATAGCTACTCCAGATCGTTTTTCTTTTCTGTTTGCATGGTAAATCTTTTTCCATCCTTTCACTCTTAGTGTATGTGAGTCTTTACGGGTGAGGTGGGTCTCTTGAAGGCAGCATATAGTTGGGTCCTGCTTTTTGATCCAGTCAGCCAGTCTGTGTCTTTTGATTGGGGAATTTAAGCCTTTTACATTAAGAGTTGTTATTGAAAAGTGTTGATTTATTCCTAGCATTTTATTGATTATTGTTTGGTTGTCTTAGGTGTCTTTTGTTCCTTTCTTTCTGATTTGCTGTTTGTTTTCTGTATTTGTTGGTTCCTTGGCTTGTAGATAGCCTTTTTGTTCGTTTGTTTTCTCTTCATGAATGCCATTTTTATTATACTAGTGGGTTTTGATTTTTCTTGGGTTTTTACAGCAGTGGTAGTTATTTTTCAGGAACCAAACCCAGTACTCCCTTGAGAATTTCTTGTAAGGGTGGTTGTGTGGTGGTGAACTCCCGCATTTTTTGTTTGTCTGAGAAACATACTATTTGCCCTTCATTTTCAGAAGGATAGCCTTGCAGGGTAGAATATACGTGGCTGGCAATCTCTGTCTTTTAGTATTTTGAATATATCATCCCATTCCTTTCTGGCTTTTAGGGTTTGTGATGAAAAGTCTGATGTTAGCCTGATTGGGGCTCCCTTATAGGTGATTTGACGCTTCTCTCTTGCAGCTTTTAAGATTCTCTCTTTCTCTTTGAGTTTTGCCAATTTGACTATAACATGTCTTGGAGAAGACCTTTTTGGGTTGAATATGTTTGGAGATCTTTGAGCTTCCTGGATCTGAAGATGTGTGATTTTTCCTATACCTGGGAAGTTTTCTGCCACTGTTTTGTTGAATATGTTTTCAATGCAATCTCCTTTTTCCTCCCCTTCTGGAATACCCATGACTCGGATATTTAAGCACTTAAGTTTGTCTGATATCTCTCTCAGATTTTCTTCAATGCCTTTGATTCTTTTTTCTTTTCTTTTCTTTTCCTTTTTTTTTTTTTTTTTTTTTTTTTTTGTCTGCTTGTGTTATTTCAAACAGCCCATCTTCAAGTTCAGAGGTTCTCTCTTCAACTTCCGCAAGCCTGCTGGTTAAACTCTACATTGTGTTTTTTATTTCGCTGAATAACTTCTTCAGTTTGGCAAGTTCTGCTACATTGTTTTTCAGGGCATTGATTTCCTTGTACGTTTCTTCTTTCAGGTCCTGTGTATTTTTCCTTGTTTCATCATGATGTCTAGCTGAGTTTTCTTGTATCTCATTCGGTTTCCTTAGAATTATCACTCAAAATTCCTTGTCAGTCATTTCAAGGGTTTCTTGTTCTATAGGATCTAGAGCTTGAGAGTTGCTATCCTTTGGTGGTGTACTTTCTTGATTTTTTGTATTTTTGGTATCTTTTTCTTTGATGTTTATTCATTGTGGCAGGGGGTTTCACAGTCCACAGGTTTTTTTTTTTTTTTTTTTTTTTTTTTTTTTTTTTTTTTTTTTTTTTTTTTTTGTCTTTTTCGTGACCGGCACTCAGCCAGTGAGTGCACCGGCCATTCCTATATAGGATCCGAACCCGCGGCGGGAGCGTCGCCGCGCTGCCAGCGCAGCACGCTACCGAGTGCGCCACGGGCTCGGCCCAGTCCACAGGTTTGACACTACTGACTGACTAAGATGTTGCTGTGGTTGCCAATTTGGTATGGCTACCTCAGTGACTGCTCAGTTGTCTACTAGTGCCTTGCGTGTGTGGTTGCCTCGGGTCTTGGGCCTCTCAGGGGAGCCACCTCTCTGGTCAGCTTGGACTCTGCTGGGCTGCTGGATCACAGGGTGGTACCGCAGGGTGTGTGGTCTCTGCTGAGCTTCCACCTCCTGTGCTGGGCTTCTCCGTGTTTCGTGTGTTCTGGCCCAGGCTGCTGGGATGCGCCAAGGCACCACAGAGCGTGTGGTCTCTGCAGAGCTTCCCCTTCCCCTGCAGGATATCTCCCTGCTCTGTGCGCGCTAGGCCGGGCTTGGGATGGAGCCTGGTGGTGGCGGTGAACCCTACCTGCTGTTGGATCGCGTGGCGGCAGTCCCCCCACAGGGTGTGTGGACTCTGCGGAGCTTCTGTCTCCCTTCCTGGATGTCTCTGTGCTCCGTACACATTGGACTGGGCTGCTGGATTGCGCGCGGCAGCAGTGTGGTCCCCATGGAGTTCCCGCCTCCCCTGCTGGACGTCTCCCTGCTCCAAGTGCACTAGGCCAGGCTGGGAATGGAGCCGGGTGCCTGCAGTGAAGCCTACCTGCTGGATCACACAGTGGCGGCCCCACGGGGTGTGTGGTTTCTGCGGAGCCTCCGCCTCCCCTGCCAGATGTCTCCCCTCTCTGTGCGCACTGGGCTGGGCTGGGAATGGAGCCGGGTGGCGGCAGTGAAGCCTACCTGCCCGATCATGCAACGGCGCCCCGCAGGGCATGTGGTCTCCACGGAGCTTCTGCCTCCCCCACAGGATGTCTCCCCGTTCTGTTTGCACTTGATGTTATGTTTTTGTAGTTTAAATCGGTTGATTTGTGGGAGAGAGTGACGCTAGGGACCGTCTATTCCGCCATCTTGACCGGAAGTCTAATTGTACAAGTTTCTGATGCTGGGAAGTCCAAAGTCCATCTGGTGATGGCGACAGTGACTCAGGGATCTCACACTGCAAGTGGTGGAAGCAGAGAGAGCAGAGAGACAGGATTTTAGTTTCTGAGGCTGGAAAGTCAAAAGTCCATTTGGTGGCATCCGCAATGACTCAGGGGTCTGACATTGCAAGATGGTGGAAGCAAAGAGAGCTCAGGAAACATTTAAGAGACAGTTTATATTTGGTGGTTGAAACCACAGAAATGGTTGTGATGGCTCTTTTTGAGACAGACACCTCCCAGGGTCTGGGAAGGCAATAGGGCTATCTCTGAGATGGGGAACCAGAGAAAGAGATACAATAGTACTAGGTCAGATCTGGGCTGCATTTCTGTGGTCCCCTGAATTCTTTACTTGGCTGACTCATGACCACATACCTCCCTCTTGTCCCCAGAACCCTACAGCCCTGCCGTGTGGGTGATGATGTTCGTCATGTGCCTCACTGTGGTAGCTGTCACCGTTTTCATCTTCGAGTACCTCAGTCCCGTCGGCTACAACCGCAGCCTGGCCACAGGCAAGCGTAAGTCCCCTACCTCCATCACTTTGCCTCAGCACTCTCTGATCATGGATAGAACTACATTTCCCGGCAGCCTCTGGAGTGAAGTTATGGCCACTCTGGGTGCCAGAGGCCTAAAGGGCCACCAAGAATCGTAGCTCTTTCTGCTCCCTCATTGAGCAGAAGGGATTTGGGGTTGACGTGTCCGTCCTGGCCCCCTGCAGGCCCTGGAGGCTCAACCTTCACCATTGGGAAATCCATCTGGCTGCTCTGGGCCCTGGTGTTCAATAACTCAGTGCCCGTGGAGAACCCCCGGGGGACCACCAGCAAAATTATGGTGCTGGTGTGGGCCTTCTTCGCTGTCATCTTCCTCGCCAGCTACACAGCCAACCTGGCTGCCTTCATGATCCAGGAGGAGTATGTGGACACCGTGTCTGGGCTCAGTGACCGCAAGGTGTGTTTGTGGAAGGTGGTGTCTGGGGTTGACAGTCACAGAGCTTGGCATGTAGCAGGTCACGGGGGATTCATGGGAGTCTCTTCCCAAGAGGAATTCCAGAATGGTAGAATGGAATGTTTTGGAAGGAGAAAGGGTATGTTTCGCAATGAACTATTTAAATATTCCTTGGAAAAAGGGTGTCCCCAAATGTTCTAGGGGCAGTGGTACCACATGAAATATTCTAGACCAGTGCTTCTCTCAAACGGTGATGAGGGGCTAGTTTTTAAACTTTCTAATCCATTGGAGACCAATATTTTTAAAAATACAACAGAAATTAATGACTAGAAAAGTAAAATAAAATTTAAAACCAAGACATACAAAAGTCAAACACCAATTTTTATTTATCGTATTCAACAGACATAAAATGATTTCATCAAATGGCTCTAAATGCTCAGTCTCTCAATTTCTGTACTTTTTTTTTTTGAGGGGGGGGGCTGGCCAGTACAGGGATCTGAACCCTTGATCTTGGTGTTACCAGCACCACGCTCTCCCAAGTGAGCTAACCAGCCAGCCCTCAATTTCTGTACTTATCACACTGTGATCACAGTTTGTTTAGGGACTTGTGATCTGTAGGCACACTTTGAGACTGAAGTAGTCAACTGGCTGTCATGAACTATTACAGGGTTGAGAAATCAGTTCAAGGGGTTGCAATAAGCATTTTTTTTAATGGTATGGCATAGAATAGAATAGACGTTGACTGCATCTCATGTTGTAAAGGTGAGTATGGTTTTATGAAATTTGTTTTAGTCGTATACACACCTGAAACTGAACCAGCACACACATGTCTGGCTACATCTCTTGTTAAAACAGTGAACTATTTTTGAATGGATTGGAAAATAGCAATTGCCCCCAGCCCCTGCCATGCCAGCGCCTGCCCCAGGGAACTCCCATGATTCATCAAGTTAAGGGTTAATGCCTGGCACATCTGAAGCCTCTAGGAAGCTTTTGGCACTTCCTGTCTGATTATCTATCTGCAGCTATGTGTGCTGGGTGGGAGTAGAAAAGTGATTCCAACTGTGGTGAGCAAATTTGAAAAACACTTTTGGGACTGGGGTGTCTGCCAGTTGGCATGTGTCCCACAGAATGGGGCATTTGGGTCAGGGATATCCCTGAGGGCCACCCTAATAACTCCCCCTTCTGCCCCAGTTCCAGCGGCCCCAGGAGCAGTACCCGCCCCTGAAGTTTGGGACGGTGCCCAATGGGTCCACAGAGAAGAACATCCGCAGCAACTACCCCGACATGCACAGCTACATGGTGCGCTACAACCAGCCCCGCGTAGAGGAAGCGCTCACTCAGCTCAAGGCAGGGTCAGCGCAGACCTGGGCCGGGAAGCGGGAGGCCACTGAGGGTCCTGAGGATGCTAGGAGCTGGTGAGGGGTCAGGGTTCATTCATCAGCCTCCAAGGTTAGCCCAGGGTGGGTCAGCTTGGAGGGCGGAGTGAGGGTGGGGAGTGAACTCCCACTTCAAGGAGTAGGATCCTTGTAATGTTTTCAGGGATCCAGTCGTTATAGATTCTGGGGTGACTGCCAAGGTTCAAATCCTGGCTGTGCCCCTTCTTAGCTCTGTGACCTTGGGCAAGTTACTCAACCTCTCTGAACCTCAGTTTCCTCCTCTGTAAAATGAGGATAACAAGAGCATCCCCATTATAATGATCATAAGGTCATTATAAGAAATAAATTAGTTAATACATGCAAAACACTTAGAACAGTGCCTGGCACACTGTAGGTGTTTGTTGATATTATCATTATCATTGTTATTATCATTAGATCTAACCTTACTGGAATCAATATTTGGATTATGTTGTTCTTTTTGCTTTTCTTTCCTTTTTTTTGCAGTGGGGGGGGGCTGGCCAATATGGGGATCCAAACCCTTGACCTTGGTGTTACAAGGCTGTGCTCTAACCAACTGAACTAATGTTGTTTTTTATTTTTATCACATCAGTTTCCCAAATCATAGGGATAAAGTTAAGTTCAGGCTCCAAAGTGCAGCCCAAGATTACAACAAAACTGAACACAGTAACTCTCTCCCTGTCCCTCATTTATCCAGTCCTTCATCGTGTATTTATTTCCTTATTCCCTACTCTATGCTAGACAGTGAACAAGTAGACCACAATTCCTGCCCTCAGAGTGCTTAGGGTGTAGAGGTAAGAAATGAACAATAAACATGCAAATAGAAAAATTGGCAAGATCATCTCAGAAAAGTGATGGTGAACTAGAGTATGGCTGGGCTGGGATATTTTCACTAGGGTGTTCAGGGCAGCCTTCTCAGATTTGAGCAGAGAGCCCTGAAGGCGGTGAGGGAGCTGGCCAGATGGACTTATGGAGGAAGAACCTTGCAGGCAGAGGGAAGAGTGTGTGCAATGAGTCTTAGGCAGGTGTGGTGTTGGTTTATTGGAGGAACAGCAGGAAGGCCAGTGGGGCTGATGGGCAGAGAGCCCAGGTAAAAGGATAGATAAGGGGATGACAGTTGGTGTGACATCTGAGGCCAAGGTCAGGGCTGGACTTGATTCCAAGGGCAGTGAGAAAACATGGGGTGGGAAGACTTAAAGTAGGGAAGGATGTAATTTAATTTCTGTTTTTAAATGCCCCATCTGGCTGCAGTGTGGAGAATGGATGGAGGGCAGCATAAGTAGGACCAGCGTGGAGGCCACCACATCATGTAGATCACCTTCCCCAAGGTCCACCCTCTGCTCACCCCTCAAGTAGCCAGTCCTAACTGGATCTTTGTTACCCCTCTGTCTTGATTAGAATTGTGCTGCAAGAAAAGGAACCCAGCCTTTTCTGACTTAAGTAAAATGGATGGGTCAGCATACGGATACAGGGGAATCTCTCAGAACCAGTTGCAGAAAGTAAGGCTTTGTGGAAATGTGAAAGTCATTAAATTCATTTAATTTTTTTTTTTTTTTTTTTTTTTTAAAAGATGACTGGTAAGGGGATCTTAACCCTTGACTTGGTGTTGTCAGCACCACGCTCAGCCAGTGAGCGAACCGGCCATCCGTATATGGGATCCGAACCCGGGGCCTTGGTGTTCTCAGCACCGCACTCTCCCGAGTGAGCCACGGGCCGGTCCCTCATTTAATGTTTAAAGAGCACCAACTGTTATGCCAGGTACAGTTTCTGCACTGGATAATAATAGTCAACAAAATAGGTAAGTTTCCTGGGTCAGTTAAGAGTGCTTAAACAGACAGAGGTTTCTTTATCTCTCACAGTAAGAAGTCCAGGGCTGACATGATAGCTCAAAGACACTATTAACACTCTGAACTCTTTCCATATTTTTGTTCCACTGAGCTTGCAGCATAGAACTTCATGTTCATTTTGGTTGCCTTATGGTCACAAGAAGGTTGCTGCACCTCTGTGGGTCACATCTTAGTTCCAGGCAAGGAGGAGGAAGGGTAAAAGAGTGGAAGGTTTTCTTCTGGCAAGGCTTTGACTTTTTATTGGGGAAAATATGCCTTTCACAGGGACTTTGGGCTATTTCTGAGAATGTGTCAGATGGCCTCTCCTTGCTGCAAGGGAAGTAAGGAAACTGAATATGTTAGCCTTCCGGATTCTGTTATAGAAGAAGGCAAAGGAGAAGGTTGTACATGGAGAAGTGGCAGCGAAGCCATCTGCCCTTCCCACCCTCATGGAGTTTGTATTTCCCTACCCAGCAAGTTCTCTCTCATGCCTTTTTCTTTCTCGAGTGTTCTATCTTCTCTCTCAATTTCTGGGGGTCACGTGGTCTCTTATCTCCCATCTCTCTGTGTGTTCTCTGTGCTTTCCCTACAAGCCTCTCATTTCTTTTCTTTTCTTTTTTTTTTTTTTAAAGATGACTGTAAGGGGATCTTAACCCTTGACTTGGTGTTGTCATCACCACGCTCTCTGAAGTGAGCTAACCAGCCATCCCTATATACGATCCAAACCCGTGGCCTTGGTGTTATCAGCACCACACTCTCCCAAGTTAGCCATGGGCTGGCCCTAAAGCCTCTCATTTCTGATACTGAGAACTTCAGCACTTCCTTATCAGTCACCAATTCTTATCTTGCCTCTAGTAACTGCTGTTCTCTCTGCCCCACTTCACCCCTGTCATGGATTTGTCTCTTTATCCTTTACCCTCTTCTTTGAATCACCATTAGCATGAGGTGATTTTTGTCACAGACTTTTCTTTTTTAAGCAAGGCTTTGGGCAGGTCCACTGCAAAGTTTTACAGAGCTTGATGCAATAGTATAAATGGAAGCTCACATACCATATGTAACTATTTAAATTTTATAAATCAAGCTAGCAAACCATTCAACATATTGGACTCTCCTGCCTTGACAGATATACCTTCTTATCAACCAGAAAGACTATTAAATTCAAGTTAAGAATCCTCGTACTCCTCTCAGGGTTCCATTAGATAACCCTACTCCTTGTCTTTCCACCTGAATCTGTTTCCTTACCATTTCCAGCTTCTAGTGGCTGCCCACATTCTTTGGCTCATGGCCCCAGATCATTCTGACCTCTCCTTGCATTGACACATCTCTTTCTCTGACTGACCCTCTTGCCTCCCTTTTATAAGAATGCTCATGATTACATTGCACCCAGCCAGATAATACAGAATAATCTCCCCATTTCAAGATCCTTAACTTAATCCTATCTGCAAAGTCTTTCATCATGTAAAGTAACAGATTTCCAAGTTCCAGATATTCGGGTATGAATGGATATCCTGCCCACCACAGATTCCCAAAGCATAAACTCCAAGAGAGGTGTGAATTCTGGGTGGGCACAAACCCTTGGCCCCAGGAACTCTTCTCCCTGTGTGTGTGTGGTTCAGAGCCCTTAAAAAATGGGGTCTACAGGCCGGCCCGTGGCTCACTCGGTAGAGTGCGGTGCTGATAACACCAAGGCCACGGGTTCGGATCCTATATAGGGATGGCCGGTTTGCTCACTGGCTGAGCATGGTGCTGACAACACCAAGCCAAGGGTTGAGATCCCCTTACTGGTCATCTTTTTTTTAAAAAAAAAAAAAGTGGGGTCTAGAACTGCCCGCTCTTGCCCAGGGTCTAAGATGGGTATTGAGTTTGGATAATCATAGACAAAGGTGACAGGACACAATACATAACAGGGGGACTTTTTTTCTTTTTTACATTGTGCATTCATCCATCAATTCTTTCTTTCAACAAGTATTTATCAAGTTTTTTTTTTTAAAGATGACCAGTAGGGGGATCTTAATCCTTGACTTGGTGTTGTCAGCACCACGCTCTCCCAAGTGAGCGGGCCTATCAAGAGCTTTTAATGTTAGGCTCGTACCAGATGCCTAAGTCCCTATTTACTTGTAGCTTCCATTCTAGTAGGGCGGAGGCAGGAAGCCCACAGATGAAATGAATATCATATCCCTTAAAGTATCTCAGATCTTAAGCATCTTGCCACAGGGAATTTCTCTTTGACCATCTTTCTCCCCAGTTCTGCTTGCATCCATGCTGCACTCCAGCTGCTTCCCTTCTCCCTGGAGAAACACTGTCTACTTCTCCAGTTGACTACATATAAATGCCTGGGCTTCTGATTTCCCCATGGCCTAGGAGTTCCAGACGGTGTCCTGGAGGTGCTTAACAGTAATGGTTTGAGAACCAGGTGGTCCTGGGTTCGAATGGGAACTACACTCTTTACTTGCTGTGGGTCCTGGGGTAGGTCAGTTCAGCTCCTGAGCCTTAATTTTCGCCTCTGTAATTCCGGGTCAGAGCTGGCCGGTTAGCTCGGTTTGTTAGAGCGCGGTGCTGTAACACCAAAGCAAGAGTTCACATCCCCATGCAGGCCAGGCACCAAAATATATACATACATACTGGGCCAACAATCCAAATCCTTTAATAAGTGGCTGTGGGAAACAGGTCCAATTTCACGTCCCCCACTAGTGAGAATCCGATTGGTCCAGCTGGGGTCAGGTGTCCAGCGCTGGGGCCAATCAGCTGCAGCCAGGGTGTGGTCACGTAGTTCGAGGGGCTGTGCCTTCCATTCTCAGCGCAGATTTTCAAAGGTGTGTGAGCACCTACAGGCCACCGAAGTCTGGTGTTCTTTTCCAGAATACCCTTCCTCCACTGGCCACAGCTTTGAAGCCGGGTAGACCCCTCAGCCCCATTCCCAGGGCTTCCCCTTTTGGAGAACACCCCTGTGCCCAGCACTCTTATCCTTGACGTTTCCCTGCCTTGGGAACAAAGTTTTCCCGTCCTAAATTCTCTTTTCCCCTCTCATTAAAGGATGTGTTTACATAACAATTATTGTTAAAGTGAAGATTTCTCCCTTTCCCTCCTTATGTCAATGACTCGAGGCATTTCCTCCCAGCCTTTTTCTAGAGCAGAGCTGGAGAGCCATGTATGTAACTTAAAATTGTCCAGTAGCCACACCGAAAGAAACAGGTGATATTAACTTTCATAATATATTTTATGTGCTACAAGATTTCCAAAATATTATTTCAACATGTAATCAACATAAAAATTAATAAGATATTTTACTACTTTTTAGGTACTTTGTGGGGGGCAGGGATCCAATATATGTGTCACCGAGCACCTCAATTCGGACTACCATATTTCTTTTTTCTTTCTGGCGGCTGCCCAGGAGAATGAATCGAACCATGGACCTTGGTGTTATTGAAAGAAAGTGAGCCGAGATGGCGGGTACCGTTCTAGCTTTATTAAAGGAAAAGAATCTACCAGGCTACGCTCAAAGTGGGGAACAGCCCTGAGCTGCCCTGAAAATGGGGGACGGCACCAGGTGTGGGGGTGGTAGAGCTTATATAGTGTGCTAAGGGCTGGCTGATACCATCAAGGAGGGGCATTGTGCTAATGTGGATCGGAGGAGAACTGCGTCCTTGAGGAAGTAAAAGGGGTTTCTGTTTAAGTCAGGAAGGGAAGGGGGTGGGGAGGAGGTAGACGGTGCCATTTGTACTTGGGCTTGTCTAAAGTGGCGCTGGTTATGTTGCAGATCTATTAGTTATCAACACCACGATCTAACCAACTGAGCTAACCAGCCGGCCCGAGGACTCCTATATTTCAAGTGCTCAATAGCCACATCTGGCTAGTGGCTATCACATTGAAGTGTAGATCTAGAACTTTTTTTATCTCCTGTGTTCTTTTCCTTCCACTCATCTTTTTCCTTTTTCTTTTCCTTCCGTTCCTCCTCCTTCTCTTCTTTCTCTTACTTGTACTTCTTTCCTTTCATCATCCCTTTCATTTATTTCCCCCACTTCCAGAAGTCACCCGGGGTCTCCCTGCCCTTTCCTGGGAATTCTGTAAATTCCTAGGCTTCCTCAGCGTCACCGTGGCTTCAAAATTTTGTTTGCCGATTTAATTCACTCTGTGGACTATCTCACTGGCCCGATTGTGTCTTCCTACCTCCAGAGCCTATTAACTAGACTTGGAATCCACCCTTCCCTTAAGCCCCACAAAAGCCCCAACTGGAAGGGCAGCGACGTGGAGGGGGAGGTGAAAGGCGATGTCTGCCAGCCCTGTCCCACAGAAATGCAACGTGAGCCACAGTGTAATTCCAAATTTTTTAGTGGCCACATTAAAAGACATAAAAAGAAGCACGTGAAATTAATTTTGATGTATTTTACCCAACCCAATTTGTCCAAAATATTATTTCGACACATAATCAAGATAAACATAATTGAGACCTTTTATGTAATTTTTCCCCCCATACACAGTCTTTGAAATCTGGTGTGGATTTTACAGTCACAGTACATCTCAATTCAGTTGCCCCATTTCAAATGATCTGCAGCCATAGTGGTATGAAGCTACTGCACTGGACAGCCTAGGTCTATATCACCCAAACGCCAGAAGTTTCATAGTAAACACTATGAACAGAAAACATACAAGGGCTCCAGCCACTCCCTACACCTCTGGGCCCCTGGGCCTCTTTCACTTCCTTATTCATCTCTAGAGTATTCTCCCCAGCCCGCCAGCTGACTCATCTCTCCCGCTTCCACCTCCTTCCCTTTTCTTCTCCCAGCTCCTCCCTCCAGGAAGGCCCCTGGGAATTCCAGATCCTCTCTTTCTTGGGCAAAGCAGGGCCACTCACCCAGTCTCTGCCCACCTACCCCTACCTCAGGTAGCACCGAGTGCTCTTCCTCAAAAGGCAGGGTGGCTGCAAATAGAATTGCCTTTCTCTTTTCCTTCTACAGGTACATCTCGCACTCCCCAGTATGTTCAGTTCTTATACTCAGAGAGCAAGAATTCAGTCTCAGGACCCCATTTTTGAATCTACTTGATTCCTGAGTTTTGGATAGCAAGTAGTGAGAATGTGACTAGCAAGGGAGACCAGCCCCATCTCACAAAAATGAATCCAAATCTGTCCCCTCTCTGAGTTCAGAGAACGAGGGACACCTGTATTTTTTTTTTTCCATACAAACATCAACCACATCCCCAGCATTTAATAGGTAAAAATAGCTTCAGGCCTTATCCTATGTCTTTTTATAGATTTTTTTTTCATTTTTTAAAATTGAGATACACATACAGTGAGGTACAGAGAGGTACAAAAAGTGTGTAACTCATTGACAGTTTAAATATGCATATACATTCATGTGACCATGCCCAGATTAGGGTATGGTAGATTGTCCAGTGCCCCAGAAGCCTCCCCTCTGCTCTTCCAATCACCATCGAATTTCACTGTAAATCAGTTTTGCCTTGTTTTCAACATCATCTAAACATAATCAAACAATATATATAATATCTTTTGTGTCTGGCTTATTTTGCTCTGTTATTACCAGATTGTTTGTTCACTGCCTTATACCATTGAGTATATACCATTATATAAATATACCGTAATTCTTCCGTTCTACCATTGGTGGACATTTGGGGTGTTTCAAGCATTTGGCCATTACGAACATTCTATTATGAATATTCTATTACGAACATTCTCATACAAGTCTTCGAGGGACATGCACATTCACTTTTCTTGGGTGTATTCCCATGGGAGAGGTATGCTTAGCTGTAATAGACACTGCCAGGCATTTTCCAAAGTGATTGTACCAGTTTACACTCTTATCAGCAGTGCAAGAGAGTTCCACTTGTTCTACATCCTTGCCAAGGTATCATGTCCACCTTTTTAATTTTATTATATGTCAAGTTCTAGTCTAACTCATTTAAGTTCATAATCAGTTTCTGAGGGCTACTTTAACAGAAGTGTCTTTGTCTTATAGTTCTGGAGGCTGGAAGTCCTCTTGGTTCCTTCTGAGGTCCGTGAGGGAAGGAGGTGTCCAGGCTTCTCTCTCCTTGGCTCGTAGGTGGCCATCTTCTCCCTGTGTCTCTTCATAACGTTTTCCCTCAATGTGTGTCTCTGTGTCCAAACTTCCCCTTTTTATAAGGACACCACTCCTAACGGATTAGGTTCTACCCTAATGACCTCAGTTTAACTCTTCAGAGAACCCTCTCTACAAATAAGGTCACATTCTGAGGTACTGGGGGCTAGGACTTCAATATGTGAATTTTGGGAGGGGACACATTTCAACCCATAACAATCTTAAGTGAATATTATTATAAACTGAGGCACAGCATGACTCCCACAGCTGCTTAGTGGCAGAATTGGGACTTGCATCCTAGCAGCCTGATTCTTAAGCCTAGGCTCTCAACTCCAAGGCTACATTGCCTCAGGTGTGCAGTGAGAAATCCAGAATCATTCCTCTTGTCCCACTCCTCAGAAGTTTCATGGATTCACAAAGGACACCCCTGTGTTTCTTATTGTCACCTCTTGCTCAGATTACCTGTTTCTGCTGAATTCTTTTTCCCCACTGTCCCTTTTTACATTTTTTCTCATTTTTAGTTCTATTTTTATGTTTTATTTTTAGTTCTCTATCCACAGAGTTTGGAGAGCCAAATACAGATTTTTAAAAAATTAAAAACAACAGTCTCCAATCTGTCTGTCCTCCATTTCCCCCACCCCAGAGGAATCTGCTTTCACCTCATCTATTGTATCATTTTGCTATTTATCTCACTGTCTCTAAACACCATGTTTGTATGGCTGCTTGGGTGAAAATCCTCTTGATTTTTCAATTTTAGACATTTTCCATCCACTTGTCACCATGGAAGATGCATACTCACACTCTTACTTAAATCAATCCAGCCTCCCACATTGTGATTCTGACTAGATGAATATTCAGTGTTTACATGTTATGACTGTGTAAATGTTCTCACAGCTGCCTCAAGCAGTAACATGATTACTTCCCTCTCCTAAACAATTCTCTGTTTTTCCTGGAGTTAATAATTGTCTTTTTTTTTTTTTTTTTTTTTGAGTTGCTTAGTGGCTGAGTTTTCTCTGTGCTTAACTAATTCAAACCCAAATTCTCTCTTAACTATCTGAAACTCTTATTAATATGTTCAGAAGCATCAGATAGTCTATTAATTTCATCTTATTGTAGAAGTTTCTCTCAGGGCCTTCTGGCCTGCTCCAGTCTGGTGCATAGCTACCATCTTGGGTTCACCCTTTACCTTCATCCTTTTATTTCCTTCCTGGTTTGGATCCTGTTGTATCACAAATTCTTACTCTTTCTTTTGAGCTTCCTGAAAAAGGCACATAGGAGGTATATTTTTAGAGTCATTGCAAATTGAAGAAATCTTTATTCTGTCATTATACTTGATGGACAGTTTGGCTGGGTATAAAATTCTAAATTAAAAATCATTTTCATTCAAAATTTAGAGGCATCACTCCACTGTACACTTTTTTTTTTTTTTTTTTTTTTTGGCTACTGGTGGGTAAGGAGATCTAAATCCCTTCTACTGTTTTCTAATGTCCAGTGTTACTGTAGAGAAATCCAAGATCATTCTGATTCCTAAGTCTTTGTATGTGACCTGTTCTTTCTTTTCCTTGTCCTCAGCATACTGACTTTATCAGCAACATGTCTTGATCTATTTTCACTGCTGGGCCTTTTAATTTATCCTTATATCATTTGTTCTGGGGAAATACCTTGAATTTTCTTGAACTCTTTTAGGTACAATTTCCCCCTTTAATTTCTCTGTTCTTTCTTTTTGGAATACATAATAATTTGATATTGGGCTTCCTGAACTATTACTTATTCTCTTTCTTATTTTTCCATCTCTTTATCTTTCTGCTCTACTTCCTGAGAGATCTTAATTTTCTTCCACCCTTTATTAATTGAATTAAATTAATTTGGGGGGAGGGAGGTGGCTGGCCAGTTCCAGCCCTTTATTATGCTTTTTATTTCTTTTACTATATTTTTAATTTCTCAGAAGTCTTCTTTTGGTCTCTGAGTTTTTATAGTATTTTATAAATTTCATAGTGTCCCATCTTTCCATTTTTGGGGGCTGGCCAGTATGAGGATAAAAACCTTTGACCTTGGTGTTATAACACCATGTTTTAACTAACTGAGTTAACCAGCCAGCTTCATAGTATGCTATCTTATAGTATCCTATCATGGTTTAAAGTTGTAGTATCTTGTCATATTTCTCTGATAATATTAATAATAATTGTTTTTTGTTCTTTGGGGCTTTTTTGTACATTTTCTTCTCCCTATGCACTGTTTCCTCTAAGTTCCCCCCCCCCCCCGCCATTTGATCATTTTGTGTCTATCTTTCTTGTTAGAAGCTCTATCTGATGTCTAGTAATCATTAGTAGTCTGTTCATATTTGGGAGTGGGGGTCTAAGACTCTGGAAGCTCTAGAAGTGGTGGGTCTATAAGCATATAAGCAGGGTTGTTGACTGCAAACTTCACTGTAGGGTGATCTGTCTGGACCATTTTTTGCGGGGAATTCCCAATGTCAGTATTTTTTTTTTATTTCTTTCCTTGGGGTATATATATTTTTACATATATATATTTACACATACATACAAATATATTTAAAATAGAGATGAATAAAGAAGAAAACAAATAATGAGCCATGATCTCCCTGATAAGACAACCCCTAATGATATAAAAGTTTAAAGGGGGCTGGCTGGTTATCTCAGTTGCTTAGAGTGCAGTGCTGATAACACCAAGATCAAGGGTTTGGATCCCCATACTGGCCAGGTACAAAAAAGAAAAAAATAGTTTAAAGGCCAATAAATATTTATTTTTTTTATTTTTAGCAGCTGGCCAGTATGGGAATTCAAACCCTTGACTTTGGTGTTTTCAGCACTATGCTTAACCAACTGAGCTAACTGGCCAGCCCCTATTCATCCAATAAATATTTATTAAGGTCTTCTTGCACCAGGCCCTGGGGCTATAGAACTGAACAAATCAAAGTCCCTGGAGCTTCCATTCTAATCTGAGAGACAGACACATGTGTCTAGAGCAGAACACTCCAATAGATAAGTATCTCCAGTAGAACATTTCTGTGATGATGGAAATGTTCTAGACTTGTGCAGTCCAATATGATAGCCACCAGCTATTGGTCACTTGAAATGTGGCTGGTATGACTAAGGAACCAGATTTTTAATTTTCAGTTAAAATTTAAATGCAAATAGCCAAATATGGCTAGTGCATACAACAGTGGACAGTGCTAGAAAATTCCATCCTTACCGTAAAGCCCAAGGGAATTGGCAGCCTCCCATAGATTTGGCTGGCTCACATGCCAAATGAGGGCAAACCACCTCACAGGACGAGAAAAGAGATGCATCTTCCTAAAGGAAATAGACACGGCTTCTCCTCCCAACCAGTCCTGGGAACCCAATTCATGAGAGATGTTCAATTTCTCACTCACACGAGAAGCAAAAAAGGAAACACTGAGATCCCTTTCCATAAAGTAAGCATTATTTTTTTATTTCTTTCAGGTCAATTAAAACATGTATGCACACATACCCATCTTTATACATTCCTTACTAAAAGTACACACTGTTCTCATCTTGCTTTTTTCTATGGAGGAATACCTCTTAGCATCTTTTCCATATTAATAAAGTCTTGCCTCTCAGCTTTGGTGCCTGGCCCATGGAATGCTTGCTTCAAACCAGCCTGAATTAATTCATCCAACCACTCTTTATTAAGCACCTAATGTGCACCAGGCACTATTCTAGACCCTGTGGATTAAGTGGTGAACCAGACAGGCAAGGTTCCTGCCCTCATGAAACTAAAATTCCAGTGGAGGGAGATGGACAATAAACTGAATAAATAAGAACATTTTATAGTGTGTTACACTGGAATAAGTGCTATGGACAAAAATATTGCAGGGTAAATGAGTTTGGGAGACCTGAGGAGGAAGCTATAGGCTACAGTATTAAATAGGGTGCTTGGGAAGGTGTCTTCTGAGCAACTTGAAGGAGGTGAGCGGGGGAGTCAGGTGGCTGTCTCAGGGAGTCAGGTAAAGAATGTTCCTGCCAAGGGAACAGCAAGTTCCAAGTCCCTGAGGCAGGAGCAAGCTGGGGTGTTTCAGGTACACCAAGAAGGTCAGTGTGTGAGGGGGAGGGGGAGTACTTAGGAGATGAGGGCAGAGGGATAAGGGAGGGTGCAGGAGTGTCAGATGGCACAGAGCCTTTAAGCTCGAGGTAACTCAAGTCACTCTGAGTGAAGTGCAGTGAGGAGCCAGGGGAGGGTAGTGAGCTGAGGAGGGATGGGCCTGACTCAAATGTTAAGATCCCTCTCGTGACAGGGTGGGAATAAACAGGAAAGCAAGGACAGATGCTGGGAATTTATTTTTCCCCAACCTACACCCAAACAAAGGCCATAGGAAATGGCTGAGCTGTAATAGAGATTTAGGGACAATATGGGGGAAGGGAGTAAGGGATGGGGGTAGGGAGGTAGGCATTCTATCCCAGAACAACTGAGCATATGACTAGAAGTGAATTCTATAAGGTCCCCTCTTCCTGAAATCCCCTCAAATATTTCCACCACTGGAAGCCTTCGTTTCTAGCTCTCTCCAAAATGCTCCTTGGGTCCACACCCATGTCCTCCAATGACCCTTGAAGATCCTCCTTCCAATTTATCCTGGTCCCCAGCCCCTCCATCCCTCCTCTTCAACCTGAGTCTGGAAACTCCAAATTCTCCCGACTTAAACGTGGAGAGCAATTAACCTTCCATTCCCAAGAGCATTTTCCTAAACAAAGAGAAACCTAGAGAGAAATTACAGTTTGCCTAGATGAGGCAAAAGTGCCTACGAGGCAGTTGCGGTCTTTTTCTTGCCTATGTCTACATTTCCAGACGTCTGCTGGGATCTCCCTGCCTATATAAAATTCATTCAAACCCCATTCTCCAACCATGGGATGGCAAATGCCCACCTCAAATTTCTGCTAATTCTTCGGAGCTTCACATTCTTTGCTCCAACCCCAAGTCTTTGCTTTTGCTAGGTCCACTCAATTTGGGGAATCCACTCCCTGTATGTCTCCCCATTTGAGGTGCCTGGACTAATTTAGTCCTTTTCCTTAATTTCCATGCAACCAACCACGCACCCAAGGCATTTATGTGTAAGCACCTGAGTGTGTGGACAGGGCTTTTCTAAATGTTTGGGGACACATAAAGATTTACATCAACAGACGGGCTAACGACTCAAAACTCCAGGTTAAGTATTCTTGTCTGGAAGACCCTTTGCCTTCTCTGCAACCCAGCATCCAGCCATGTCTTATTTCTCTTGTCTTCCCCAGACCTGCACTGTCCAATACTATTTCCATTTAAATTAATTAAAATTAGATAAACTTTAAAATTCTGTCCTTTCGTCACACTGGTCACATTTAAAGGGCTCCAGAGCCACATATAACTGGTGGCTAACATGCTAGAACATTCCGTCATTGCTGAATGTTCTTTTGGACACCGCTGGACTAGACAAAGACATGTACCTCCCTCTAAGAAGTAGTCTGTTGTCTGCAGTTATGATAACAAAAATTTCACCCCACTACGTATGTTATTTAAAAAAATAAATATGGAGTTATGCTCTTCCAGGACTAGTTTTATTAATTATTTTATTAATATACCCTGTACATTTTCACCTGTCAGATAATAACATTTATTTAATACCATAATTACACACTGCTCCAAGGTATGGATTCACTCATTCACTCATTCATTTATTCCCCAAATATTTATCAACTCCACTGTCGGTGCCAGGAGCTAATGCCCCAACCACAGCTGGAATGAGACCAACTGGGTCCCTGCTCTCTGGGATTCGCAGTCTCATGGGAGAGGCACAGATTAATCAAATAATCACAAAAATAAATATAAAATGGCAGCAGTTGTGAGAGAGAGTGACATGCTGAGTGTGTCACAATGTGTCTATCCATGAGAACTAATTCTGTATCCCTGCTCCTCTCGCCACCAAGTTTTAGACATTAGAGCCCAGCCGGAGAACCCAAGCAAGGTAAGGTATGTGTCTGGGCCTGTGTTCCCCCGTCTGAAAAAATGGAGATAATAGTTTCTATCTCATAGAGATGCTGTGAGGATTAAGTGAGTTATAAAACTAACTAGAACAGTGCTTGGCACAACATGTGACCATTCGCATTATTTTTATTATTCCCCCTTTAAGCTTCAATCATCCTCTTTAAAATGAAGGAGTAAATAGAACCTTCTTTGGAGGACTACGGTGAAGATTAAACGAGTAATCATTTCATTAACAGTCACAGCTAACATCTCTCCAGCACCTCCTTTGCATCAGGCACTATGTAACCTTTGCAACAACTCAAAGGGAGGGATTGCTGTTATGCCCATTTTACAGATGTTGAAACTGAGGCACAAAGAGGTGCAGTGACTTGCTCAATAGTTCGGGGCTAGTTAGGATTTGGAAAAATGGGAGGTTAGGGGTGAGAAAGGTTCTGGGCTGGGCCACGAGCACATCTGGGTGGGACTGATCCTGCCCTTCATGGCCCTTGCCCCCAGGAAGCTGGATGCTTTTATCTATGATGCAGCCGTGCTCAACTACATGGCCCGCAAGGATGAGGGCTGCAAGCTTGTCACCATCGGCTCCGGCAAAGTCTTCGCCACGACAGGCTATGGCATTGCTTTGCACAAGGGCTCCCGCTGGAAGCGGCCCATCGACCTGGCGCTGCTGCAGTTCCTGGGGGACGGTGCGGCTGCGTGCAGGGATTTCTACACGGGAGAGGGAAGGGCGAGACCCCTGCGTCCTGGGAAAGGAGGGGATAAAGACCAGGACAACAGGGTCTCAGGGAGGAGGGGGATGGGGACCTAGACTCCCACATCAGAGGGAAGGGTCCTTAGAGGGTGCTCATAGCAGGTGATTTCTGATCCCCCTTTCCCAGATGAAATTGAGATGCTGGAGCGGCTGTGGCTCTCCGGGATCTGCCACAATGACAAAATCGAAGTAATGAGCAGCAAGCTGGACATTGACAACATGGCGGGCGTCTTCTACATGCTCCTGGTGGCCATGGGCCTCTCCCTGCTGGTCTTCGCTTGGGAGCACCTGGTGTACTGGCGCCTGAGGCATTGCCTGGGTCCCACCCATCGCATGGACTTCTTGCTGGCCTTCTCCAGGGTATGGGGGAGACAGAGAGGCAGAGGGGGAGAGGAGGGAAACACAGGTAAAGACCGGCAGAGATGCGGAGATGCAGGTAGAGATGGGGAGAGAGGGGAAGAGAGTGGAGAGGCAGGCATAGATGGAGGACACAGGCCTGGGCGAGGTGCGGGGGAAAAGGGAGGCACTTAGGGAAGCATCCTGCGCTGACCCTTCCCTCTCCCCCGGGCCCACAGGGAATGTACAGCTGCTGCGGCGCCGAGGCCGCCCCGCCGCCGGCCAAGCCCCCGCCGCCTCCCCAGCCTCTGCCCAGCCCGGCGTACCCCGCGGCGCGGCCGGCGCCCGGCCCCGCACCCTTCGTGCCCCGCGAGCGTGCCGCCGTGGACCGCTGGCGCCGGGCCAAGGGCGCGGGGCCGCCAGGGGGCGTGGGCCTGGCCGACGGCTTCCACCGCTACTACGGCCCCATCGAGCCCCAGGGTCTGGGCTTGGGCGAGGCGCGCACTGCGCCCCGGGGCACGGCCGGGCGTCCGCTGTCCCCCCCGGCCGCGCAGCCCCCGCAGAAGCCACCGCCCTCCTACTTCGCCATCGTGCGCGACAAGGAACCTGCCGAGCCCTCCGCCGGAGCCTTCGCCGGCTTCCCGTCGCCGCCCGCGCCCCCAGCCTCCGCGGCAACCGCCGTCGGGCCGCCGCTCTGCCGCCTGGCCTTCGAGGACGAGAGCCCGCCAGCGCCCGCGCGCTGGCCGCGCTCGGACCCCGAGAGCCAGCCTCTGCTGGGGCCGGGCGCCGGAGGCGCTGGCGGCGCGGGGGGTGCGAGCGGAGGAGCCCCAGCCGCTCCGCCCCCGTGCCGCACTGTGCCGCCACCCTGCCCTTACCTCGACCTCGAGCCGTCGCCGTCGGATTCGGAGGACTCGGAGAGCCTGGGCGGCGCGTCGCTGGGCAGCCTGGAGCCCTGGTGGTTCGCCGACTTCCCCTACCCGTACGCCGAGCGCCTCGGGCCGCCTCCCGGCCGCTACTGGTCTGTAGACAAGCTCGGCGGCTGGCGCGCCGGCAGCTGGGACTACCTGCCCCCACGCAGAGGTCCGGCCGCCTGGCACTGCCGCCACTGCGCCAGCCTGGAGCTGTTGCCTCCGCCGCGCCATCTCAGCTGCTCACACGACGGCCTGGACGGCGGCTGGTGGGCGCCGCCGCCCCCACCCTGGGCCGCGGGGCCCCCACCCCGGCGTCGGGCCCGCTGCGGGTGCCCACGGCCGCACCCTCACCGCCCAAGGGCCTCGCACCGCGCGCCCACCGCTGCCGCGCCTCACCACCACCGGCACCGGCGCGCCGCGGGGGTCTGGGACCTCCCGCCGCCTGCGCCAACCTCGCGCTCGCTCGAGGACCTCAGCTCGTGTCCCCGCGCCGCTCCTGCGCGCAGGCTCACCGGGCCCTCCCGCCACGCGCGCCGGTGCCCGCACGCCGCGCACTGGGGGCCGCCGCTGCCCGCCGCGCCCCACCGGAGACACCGGGGCGGGGACCTGGGCACCCGCAGGGGCTCGGCGCACTTCTCCAGCCTCGAATCCGAGGTATGACGCGGCCCGGGGGTGCCCCAACGCCCTCTCCGTCAGCGCAGGCCACGGCCGGAGGGGGCGCGCGCAATGGACAGGACCCGAGCAGGTGGAAAAGAAAAAAATGGAACTGGCCGGACCCCGCCTGGAGCAGCGTCCTGCGCCCCCTCGCTTTGGGGGAACCGCGAACCGGCAGACTTTTTTTAAAAACCCGACAAGGGCTTTTTAACGTCACCAGATGGGGCGGGGGGGTCCACGCCACGCCCGCGCCCCACCCCCGCTCCCGGGACCGTAGCCCCCACATCACTGTGCAGCTCCCCGGCCCCAGCCACGCCTCCGGGGAAGCCCGTTTTTAACCTTTCATCCATTGGGACTCAAAACTGTGAGACTCGTTCGCCAAACTGTGACGCCAGACCCTGCCACACAGAAACCCCTGACCCCAGACTGTGACTTCCGACCCCTAAAATTGTCTTCCGACCCCTAAAATGGTCATCCGACCCCAGACTGTGACCCCTGACCCCAAACTGTGACCCGAACCCCAGACTGCCCCAACCAGACTGTGACCCTTGACATCAAATCGTGACACTCCCTCCTCCTTATCCACCCTGGTAGCTTTACCCTACTTTGACCGAAGACACGCCCTCAACGGAGGCCCTGCCTTCCCCTGCCCTGGGAGGATCCCGAGCTCCCTCAAAATAAAACTTCCCACCTTGCCGTATTCCCCACCACGCTAGGTGCCACCAACCACAAGTCTCCAAATCCAACCCTTATTTGTGACCTTATTCAGTGATGATCCAGCAGACCCCCAAAAGCCTCCTCTTCCCAGATCTCCAGCCGGGTCTGGGGCTGGGTTGTGGAGGGAAGGGAAGGGTCTGAGAGTCCAACTTCCACCACCAACCTTCCTTTCCACTCTCCTATTCTACATTGCGGTGTTTGGAATAAACCATGTTTTTATGCCTCCTCAATCCAAGCCTGAGCTCCGTGTCTGTCTCTTAGGCCTCCTCATTTCTCTGGAGGAAACAGAAACTGAAAAAAGTCCCATAGGGGAAAAGGAGACAGAGAATTAGAGACAGAACAGACTGTGAAAGGAGGAGGGGATTCAAAGGCCAAGAAAGAGGCGGTGGGAAGAGGCCCTGAGATGAGACGCTGTTGAGACGGGGCCGGGACAAACAGAGACCTTAAGAGACTGGTGAGAGAAATCCAGGACACAAAACATTTTAGGATCCAATCTAGGGTCTCATTTTCTATGGCTATAGGCAACAAGGCTGATTAGATTTTTAATATCTTATTCATGCAAGCGAAGAGAGTGCCTAACATGTCCCAGGCGATCCACATATCTTGAATGCCCTTAATCTCACCGATGAGACTCTATTTCTAACATTTCATTATGCCAATAAGCCAAACCGCTGGAGCTGATGCGCGGTAGAGAGAGCCGAAGCACCAGTAATAACTGCCTCTAGAGGGTGGCCTTGCTGATTAACTGTTTGCTGACCAGAGCTCCAACGTGAAGGCCTCGTTGGGCAATGGACTGCCCCTAGAAGGTAGATTCAACTGACTAACTCACACATAATATCCAGCCTGTCTACACTGAAGCATTTTGAAATAAATTAAAGCCATTATAACAGGGAGCAGAAAAGAAACTGGCTTTATGGGCCCTCAGGGAACAGAAACTGTCTCTTTGACAAGTAAGAGCCCAAGTTTACATATATGAATAATTAATTAAGGGGGGGGAAGCACTGGGAATCAAAGGTGGAAGATGGAGTCGGGGCTCAGAACTCCTCAAGTTGACGGAGAAACAGGCCTCCTACAGAACTACAATTCCCAGGAGCCCTTTTCACGGCTACGCAGAAGAGCACCCCAGAGTCAAGCGGTGCGTGGAGTTTCTCCATCCCCGCAGGTTTCTCTCGCTTGGCCAGGAAGCCGTTACCTTAGTTCTCCTTCCCCTCCTCCCCATCGCCCGCTCTAATTGGTGGACCGGGAGGTTTTTGAGGTAACCGCGCAGTTGGCAGGATTTCAGAAGGTCGCAAGAGGAACCCGGAAGTGACGCTTTTACCTCGCGCCGGCGGTGAGAGAGTTCGAAGATGGCGGCACGCAGGGGTCGGCGGCGCACGTGTGAAACCGGGGAACTCATGGAGGCCGAGTCCGGCGACGCAGGTTCCGAGGGCACAGCCCAGGTCTACTTGCCCGGCCGGGGACCGCCGCTGCGCGAAGGGGAAGAGCTGGTCATGGACGAAGAGGCCTATATGCTGTACCACAGAGCGCAAACTGGTAGGGCCGAGGGCTCGGACTCCTGAGTCCCAGGGGGCTGATCCCGAGCCTTTAACTTAAGAGGCACTCCGGAAGAGAATGCTGGGGTCTAGGAGACGTGGTGTCCACACTGGAGACGGCTGGTTCCTGAGGGAGATGGAGGCTGAGATCCCTCTGTGCTATTCTAACTCTTCAACTCCCCTTTCCATCCCTAGGCGCCCCCTGTCTCAGCTTCGACATAGTCCGTGATCACCTGGGAGACAACCGGACAGAATTTCCTGTTACACTTTACCTGTGCGCTGGGACTCAGGCGGAGAGCGCCCAGAGCAACAGGTGAGTGAGACCTGAGGCTTTCCCAGGACCAGGAGTCCGAGTCCCCCTCCTCTTCCTTCTTCAGGACCCAGTGATCTGAGTCTCCATGCCTCTCCCTACCCTTCCTTGCTCAGGACCCAGGAGTTGGAGCTTCCAGCTTCTGCCTCCCGCAAACCCAAGAGTTTGAGTTTCCAGCCTTCCTTCTCCCTAAGGATTCTGGTCTCCAGTGCCTAACTCATCCCACACTTTCTCCCAGGCTGATGATGCTTCGGATGCACAATCTGCATGGGACGAAGCCCCCACTCTCAGAGGGCAGTGATGAAGATGAGGAGGAGGAGGAAGATGAAGAGCAGAAGCCTCAGCTGGAGCTGGCCATGGTGCCCCACTATGGTGGGATCAATCGAGTTCGGGTACACATACTCCCAGAAGCCTGATCTGCATTCTCTGGAACACACCCCATCCACCACCCACCCCCTATGTCCATACCTCTCCCCGCACCATGCCTTTTAGCTTTTAGAAAAGTACTTGGCACATAGTTCTATACATCTTAGCTATTATGATAATTGTCATTACATGCTATGTACTGTTTCAGACTATGGAGATATTTTTTATATTCTCACTTTCCAGTAAAATGGTGAAAGTTATAAAACTTATCTGATGGGGCTGATGTGATGATAAAATGAAATAATGTATAGTGCCTGGAATAGGCACTATTGTATCATTACTTGATTGATATTGAATCATAACTTGATTGTAATGTAAGATGTTTTCTGTTATATTATTACTCAGGAACTGTTTTGGGCTGTGAGTTTTTGTTTGTCTGTGTCAGAGTTAAAGCATCTTCTAATCAGGTAAATATGTGAATAAAATGAGATGTATGAAGAGCACTTAGAACAGTACTTGACCCGTAAGTGGTGCTGTGAGTTTTCGTTAAATTATTCTTACCATGTTTCAGGTACTGTTCTAGATCTTGAGGGTGTGGGTGTGGGTGTGTGAGTGTGGGTGTGGGTGTGTGGCTGGCCGGTATAGGGATCTCTGAACTCTTGACCTTGGTGTTATAACACCGCAGTCTAACCAAATGAGCTATCAGGTGAGCCCGAAATGCTTTTTTTTTTTTTTAAATCTTGAGGATTTAGCAGCAAGCAAAAGTTCTTCGACTCCATAACTTACATGCTAGTGAGGGAAGGGCACAAGAAGCAGCTAAGTAAATGTATTGTATGTCAAAAGGTGCTAAGTGTTGTAGAGAAAAATAAAATGAAGCAAGATAAGGAGTTCATGGGACAGAATTGCTATTTTAAATAGTGTGGTTAGTTTGTGGTGGCAGCCCAAGCCTAGATAGAGGGCAAAAAATAAATGAATAAGTAAATAAATAGTGTGGTTAGGGAAGTATTCAGTGATAAAGTGCCTTTTGAATAGAGACCCACAGGAAGTGAGGGAGTGAGCCAAGGATATCTGTGGGAAACACAAGTTCAAAGGCCCTGGGGTGAACTCGGCATGTTTGAGGAGTTTCAAGGGAAGCTGGGGAGTCTGGAGCAGAATGGACTGGGGCAGAGTGACAAGATTTGGAGGGTTGTGGGTACAGAGGAGACTGATTGTTTAGGGCCTTGTACGCCATTGTGTGTATATTTGGGCTTCTTTACTTGGAGAGAAATTGGGAGCCATTGGAAGGTTTGGAGCAGAGGAAAGGCAGAATCTGGCTTTTGTTTTAAAGGGGTCCTTCTGGCTGCCATATTGAGAATCACCTGCAGGGAGGCAAGGGCAGAAGGACAGAATCCTGTGAGGAGGTTGTTACAGTAATTCAGGAGAGAGATGATATTAGTAGTAGCATGAGTGACATCAGTAGAGGTAATGAGAAGGGGTTAGAAGTGTGCATTTTAGTGCAACCAGCATAGATGTTGGGCATGAGAAAGAAGAGACAAGTCAAGAATGAGTCCTGCTGTTTTTTGGTCCTGGGATGAGGAACATGGGAGAAGTAGGTTGTAGTTGGCAATTAAGAGCTTGGCTTTGGTTGTGTTAAGTTTGATTGGTCGGTGCAGTGAGAGTCTGGAGTTCAGGAAAAGAGGTCAGGGCTAGGAGATATTAGAAAGCTTGAGGCTGGATGGGATCTCCTAGTGAGCATGTGTACAAAGGCAAAGAGGCCCAAGGACTGAGCCCTGTGACCCTCCAGCATTTAAAGGATTACAGAGACCAAAAGTCTCAACATACTCCTGATGGCTGGTGCGAATTACAACCTCAATTTCCAGGTGTCTTGGAGCTTTGTCCCTGCAACCCCCACTACTTTCACCCATTCATAGAGAGTTGTCCCATTACCACACTGGTCTTGCAGGTTGTGATTTCTTTCCCACAGAGGTCTCTGAGAGCTGTAGTCCCAGCCCTGGGGATCTGAGGAACTGTTGTTCTGGTTCTCAGCGATGTGGGTAGCTTGTGGTAACCACTGAGCCCCCATCCCTCCACTTTACACATCCTTTCCCCATCTCTTGCAGGTGTCATGGCTGGGCGAGGAGCCTGTGGCTGGGGTATGGTCAGAGAAGGGCCAGGTGGAGGTGTTTGCACTGCAGCGGCTTCTGCAGGTGGTGGATGACCCCCAGGCCCTGGCAACCTTCCTCCGGGACGAGCAGGCCCGAGTGAAACCCATATTCAGCTTCACTGGCCACATGGGAGAAGGCTTTGCACTTGACTGGTCCTCCCGGGTGCCTGGTGAGTCCCTGGGGTGTGCACATGGTCCACAGAGGGGGAAAGGAGCAGGGGCCGCATCAAGGGTGGCTACTTAGACTCCAGGGAGGGGCATGAGCTACAGCCAGTTGGGACGAGGTGGTTTCCTGACTCTCTTTCCCCAGGTCGCCTATTGACTGGTGACTGTCAGAAGAACATCCACCTCTGGATGCCTACGGATGGCGGCTCCTGGCATGTGGACCAGCGGCCATTTGTGGGCCACACACGCTCTGTGGAGGACCTGCAGTGGTCACCAGCTGAGGACACGGTGAGGAAGGGCTGGGGGCCTGGACACCTGAGTCTGATCGGGAATGGGCTAGGGACCTAGAATCCTGGATCTTGGAGGTGGTTGGAGGCCTGACAGATTGAATTTGCAGGCCAAGTCCTAGTGAGGGTACACTAAAAGAGAGGGCAGCCCACCACTACTTCCTGGTCTTCACAGTGGGGTGGGGGTACATGTGGGTCACTCATACTCCACCTTGCCCAGGTATTCGCCTCCTGCTCAGCTGATGCTTCCATTCGCATCTGGGACATCCGGGCAGCCCCCAGCAAGGCCTGCATGCTTACCACAGCCACCGCCCATGATGGGGATGTCAACGTCATCAACTGGAGCCACCGGGAGCCCTTCCTGCTCAGTGGCGGTGATGACGGGGCCCTCAAGGTCTGGGACCTGCGGCAGTTCAAGGTATTTTCCCAGCTGGACACTTGGGAGTAGAGAAGCTACTGCTCCCAGCAACCAGTGAGATTTGTAGATTTTTCCCTCTTTAGATGGTTTTATGCAACAAGCACTGGGAAGGCCCTTAGAATTAGAGTTTAGCCCCTTCATGGTACAGATGAGGAAAGTGACGCTCAGGAAGAGGCAGGGTAGTGACTGGTGTGGGGTCACTCACTCCACCAGGTGGATAGTTGACCAGAGGTGGAAGAGGCTCGGGGCCAGCAGAGTACAACTCCCATTTGCCTGTGAGACAGAGGTGCAGCTGGCGGTGCGGCCTATGGACTCAAGGGCTTAAGGGAGTTGTAATTTATCTTTTAGTGGATTTTATAGAATCAACTGAGAATTGGGAATCCAGCTCACTTATTGCAGGAGAGGAAACTGAGGCACAGAGGGACAGGAGCAGATGTGACATTATAGCAAGCTAAGAGTTGACTTCATAAAGCTAGAGGGGCCTCAGGCAGGAGAAATTGCAGCTTCGGGTATACCTCTGGACAAAACTGTAACCTCACCTGGCTTCATGCCTTCCTGGGACTGCCACAGAGTAATCTCTTTTGCCCACCCCAGTTTAATTGGTTCTGTAGAATCAGCCCTGGGGAGGCTTCTAGAGTTGGATTGCAGCTCTCAGGCCCAGTGGGTCAGAGGGCCCAGTTGGTCGGCCATGGGAATTTTGGAGCCAGTTCTCCCAAGTGGAGAGACCTCAATTCCCAGCAGCGCCTTTGTTTTAGTAAAAGTGCTATCATTCTTTGGGTCAGCTGCCTTTGGAGCTTCTGAGAATCATGCTTCTGCCCCTTTTAAGGCCTCTGTAGAATCAACCAGGAGAGAACTACCTTCTTTTATAGGAAAGGAAACTGAGGCATACCCAGGGAAGAACAGGAGTGGGGATTTTGTGACCTGGAGCTATAAGGGGCTTCTTTGCAGGCAAAACCACAATTGTCAGCAGCCCCTGGGACAGTAAGCCTTATTACTGTCTGTACTTTGCTCTATTATGTCCTTTCATGGACTCTGGGCTTGTGGGGAACCCTGAGGCTGGAGAAGAGTGGGGTGCTCTGCATGGGTCCTCTTAAGAGCCAGGCTAAGGTGTTCAGAGCCCCTGACTCCCATCCTTTCCTTGTAGTCTGGCTCCCCTGTGGCCACCTTCAAGCAACATGTGGCCCCCGTGACCTCTGTCGAGTGGCACCCCCAGGACAGCGGGGTCTTTGCAGCCTCTGGTGCAGACAACCAGATCACGCAATGGGACCTGGCAGTGGAGCGGGATCCTGAGACGGGTGACGCGGAGACCGACCCTGGGCTGGCAGACCTCCCCCAGCAGCTACTGTTCGTGCACCAGGGTGAAACAGATCTGAAGGAGTTGCACTGGCACCCCCAGTGCCCTGGGGTTCTAGTCAGCACAGCCCTGTCAGGCTTCACCATCTTCCGTACCATCAGTGTCTAAGGCAGTTCCTAGTTACTTCTGGTCTTGCCTTCCACTTGGGAAATGAGGTTGAAGTTGATTCCCCTGGAAGGGGTTTATTCAGGTCTGTTGACTAGCCCCTCCAAAAGCCTTCGTTTGACTGGCCCATTTGCTGCCACGATGGATTCTGTTTGACTTATTGTTCTTAAAAGGATTTGGTTTGGTCCAGTGACCCCTCCAGCTAAAGGACTTGGTTTCACCCATGGCTCTCCAAAACGATTCCCACCCGAAGACTTGGTTCAGCCCAGTGACCCCCATCTATCAGAGATGGCTGATATAGCCTGCGTGTCGGGGGATTTTTGTCAGCTGTGATGCCTGGCTTGACCCTTTGACCTCTCTGTCCCAGGACTCACTTTTGGCAGCTGGTCTCCCGCAGGGAACTTGAGGGCTTTACAGTAGCTGTATGAAAGTTGAGATGTGAGTTCCTCCAACAGAATTTCGTTCTGCCCTTGTCTTCCTGCCAATTGGGTTTGGCCAGGATTTCCCAGTGGGGGGCCGTATGGGGTCCCCTCTCCTCCTCCCTGGGCTGGTACTATGCAGGGAGGAAGGTTAGGGGCTCTTTAGAGGCAATAAAAAAAAGAAAAGAGTCAATAAAGGACTAGAATGAGGAGTGGAGTGCGTGGGAGACTGGTCCTTCTGGCCACGTTCCTGTGAGGAAACTGAGAGGGAAGAGGAGAGACAGGAATTTGGCAGCCAGCTGTCCCTAGGCCACTAGGCTGGGACAGGCCACTGGGAGTCTGTTCTCCATGGAATCCAACCCTCAGCCCATTAGCTGCATTCAGTTCTGCCTTCCCTAAATTTTATTCCATCCGGAACTCATCACTCTGGGTCAGTGAAAAGTCATCTCATCCTGTGCCCCTCAACTTATTAAGGATCCATCTCAGGAGGAACTAGGGACCCCCCGACCTTTTCTCTGTCCCTTTTATTATTATCCCACTGTTTATTTAATTGTTCCTTAATCTATGTCGCTGCTCTTTCTGTGTCCCCATCTTTCAGTGTCTCCTGTCCCCTATTGTCTGTGTCCCTGCCCCCCGCATCGGTGTCTCTCTCCTCTGCCACTGTCTACTCTCCAGCCAGCCTGGGCTGCAGCCCAGCCACCCTGCCTGGCTGTCCTCCTTGGCTCCCCCTGTGCGGCTCTGAGCTGGCCCCACCCTTTGCCTGCCCCCCTCACCCCCCACGCCTGGTCCAGGACTCCTCTGATCCGCCTTTGGACTCAGAGGTCGGGCACCTGGCACAAGGCCCTGGGGGCTGAGGACAGAGAACAGCCCCTTTTGGCACCTACAGAGGCCACCCCTCAGCCCTAGTGGAGGAGCCCCCACCGAAGGGCATGGGGGTGGGCTGCCCCACCAGGTACGTGTCTCCATGCAAGGTCCCGCACCTGAGAACCACACCACCTCCCCCTCCTCCCTCCTGCCATTGCCCCCCCATCCTCCCCTGCTTAGGACCAACTAGGGTCCTCTCTGCCCCAACATGCCCCCTTCTCAGTGTTGCCCCCTCAGGGAGGCCCTGTCTTACCCTCAGTAACAGATTCCTGGCCCAGAAGACTCTCCTCTCTCCCTCGGGTTTGGCACCTCCAACTCTGAGCTCATCTCAAGTTTCTGCCTCTTCTTACCAGCACCGCCATCCCCCCTTCAAAGAGAGCTTCTTTTCTCACCCCATCTCTGGCTTCACAACTCTGTCTTTCCGTCTCTTTCCACTTCTGTTTTGTGGGGTTTTTTGGCAACTGGCTGGGATGAGCCCTGGACCTGGGTGTTATCAGCACTGTGCTCCAACCAACTGAGAGAACGAGTCAGCCCTCTTCCCACTTCAGAGACCTATTTCTCTTTCCCCAGTTGCTCTTAGTCTCTCTCTTCTGTCTCTCGCACCCCCCCCCCCATGTCCCACCCACTTCTGGGTCCCTGTTCCCCCTGCCAGTTCTCTGTCCTCTTTGTCAGGGTTTCCTCTCTCGACACCCATCTCTTCCTACTCTTCTCTTGAGTCTCTGTGTCTTTCTGCTGTCTCTGTCCCCCGCCCCTCTCCTGTCAGTCTCTGCTCTCCAACCTGCCGTCCAGACCTCGTTGCTAGGTGGGGAATAGGAGGGGACATCCCCAGTCCCCAGGGAAGAATGTGAAAACGTGTGCAAATGGGGGGGCGTGGGGCGGGGCTTCTTGGCCCGAGATTAGACCGTGACTTTGACACAAAGTTGAAGCACCTTAAGCTCTGTGTCTACTTTATATGGAAACATTAAGCTGCTCTCGTAGGTCAGGTGGACGATGGGGGCGGCGGGGGGTGCTAGTTCAGGCTCGGGATCCTTTTCCCTTCCATCCTGCCTTTGCCAGGGGAGGGGGGCTGTTCCCTGAGCCCCAGTCGTGTCCACCATCCTGGGAGCTGGGCCACATTGGGCACAGACAGAGCCCCCTGGATGTGATGGTCTATGTTGGCTTTATGAAATGGACACAGTCAGGTCTGCCTCACAGGACTGAGGTGGGACCCAAGGATTTAGGAGGCAGAGTCCTGAGTTGGAAAGGCTCAGGACTCAAAACAGCATCCAACCCCTGGCACTGTGTGCGCTTGGCCAAGTCATGGCCTTCCCTGAGTGAAATGGGATAATGATCTTGAGCTCCCAGCATCCTGAGCAGTCAAGGTGAGTGGTGGGATCTGGTGGAGTCCAGCGGGTGGTCTGCAAACGTCTAACGAGCTCATCACGAGGCCCAGCACATAGTAGGTGCTCAGGAAACAGGAGCACACGTGATGAGATTGTGGTTCATTGCTCAGGTTTTGGCTCCCAGAGGCCTAGATGGGCGTCCAGGTTTTGCCACTCCTTTCCTGGCTGAGGGACCTGAGGCAAGGGGCTAACCTCAGAGCTTCAGTTTACTTTTCTGTGGAAAGCAACGTCCCCACATCAGAAAGTTGTTGTTAGAGATGCATGAGTGGGTGAGAGGCCCACCCTGGGGAGGGGATGGGGGCTGGCTCAGTGTGAGCGCCGTGCCCTGTCATTGGGAAGGCTCCTGAGAAGGACTATTCCAGAATGGGGGTTTCCAGGCTGGAGAGGGGTTGCAATTGTAGAGGTTGCATCCTAGATTCCAACCCCAAACCTGTCCTCTTGGGTGACTAGCCTGTTTTCTCTCTTCAGGAGAAAAATCTCTAACATCCAGGGCAGTTGAGGGTGAGAAAAGAGTCAAGGTTGGGGCACAGTGTGGGTGCTGGACAAAGCCAGGTCTGGTCCACTCTGACCTGAGCCTCAGCTTTTCCTCTATAAATGGGCCTAATAAACCCCCACATAGCAGGGCTGTCCGGTGGTCATGGACACCTGCAGGGGATCCTGTTGGTACTAAACATGACATAGACTAATGCTTCTCTCTTCGGATGGGATGTCCCAGGCCCTGCCAAGAAGCCCATGAAGAACCCCAGAACCTGCTACAGCGGGCACATAAAACATAGGTACTTCATAATATTGGTGGAATTGATGAGCAAATTTCTTAACTGGTACCGCTTGTCCTAGCCCAGCCAGATCCTGGAAGTCCCCCCACTTCAGTGCAGGGGTTAACCTTGCAGTTGCTGGAGGGTGATGAGACCTGCAGGTCCATGCCCCCCCTTCCCTTCCTTCCTCCACCCTTTTGGACTGCTGGGATTCCCTCCGTTTCACAGATGAGAGAACTGAGGCTCAGGAAGGGACGTGACCTGCTACCCACCAGTCATATAGCTAGTAAGTGGCCAAGCCGGGATTCAACCGAGAGCTGCCTGATTCAAAAGCCCAAGGTCTGTCATTTGGATTTCCTCTTCTTTTCAAGTTAGGGAACTTTGTCCCCATCCCATAGATGAGCAAACTGAGGCTCTGAAAAAGGAAGCCAGGGATCCCAGGGCACACAAGTCACTAGCTGAGGGAGGATTGGGCCCTGGGTCTACATGACGGGAAAGCCCCATATGACCTTGATGAAGTAGTCCCAGTTTCCTCACTTTACAATTGAGGGGACAGGCTCAGAAAAGAGTTGCCCAAGATCAGAGTGTCAGGGCTGAGCCTGTTTTACTTACTTATCTGTTTGCTTGTTTAGTAACATCTTTGTTGAAATACAATTCACAAGGGCCGACCCCGTGGCTCACTCGGGAGAGCGCTGTGCTGGGAGCGCTGAGGCCGCGGGTTCGGATCCTATATAGGGATGGTCGGTTCGCTCCCTGGCTGAGCGCGATGCGGGCAGCACCAAGCCAAGGGTTGCGATCCCCTCACCAGTCACAAAAACAATAACAAAAACAACACCAAAAAAATGAAATACAATTCACCCATTAAAGTATACAATGGCTTTTAGTATATTCACAGTTGTACAACCATCACTGAAATTAATCTTAGAACATTTTCATCACCCAAAAACAAACCCCATGTCCTCTGTCACTCCCAAATCTCCCCATTTCCGCAGCCTTAGGCAACCACTAGTCTACTAATTTATAAATTTGCCCACTCTGGAAATTTCATATTAATGAAAGTACACGGCCTTTTGTGATTGGCTTCTTTCACTTGGCATAAAGTTTTCAAGGTTTATCATTGTTCTATCAGTATTTCATTTCTTTTTATCACCAAATAGTATTCATTGGATGAATATACCACATTTTATTTATCCATTCACAAGTTGATTGATATTTGAGTTGTTTCCACCTTTTGGCTATTAGGAATAATGCTGTGATGAATATTTGTGTGTACGTTTTTGTGTGGACATTTGTTTTCATTTATTTATCTTGGTTAGATACGTACAAGTGGAATTGCTGGGTGATACGAGGGTACTTCAGAAGATTCCTGGAAAGATCTGTATATCTTAATTCTATTTTTCTACAAACTTTTTGAAGTACCCTCAAATGGTATCTACGTTTAACCATTTAAGGAACTGCGAGACTGGTTTCTACAGCAGTGTATGAGGGTCCCAATTTCTCCACATTCTCACCAACGCTTGTTATTGTCTGGTTTTCTTTGTTGTTTTTTTACTATCGCCATCCTAAGTGGGTGTGCAGCGGTAGCTCAGTGTGGCTCATTGCAGTTCCCTGATGGCTACTGATGTTCAGTATTTTCTCATGTGCTTATTGGTCATTTGTATATCTTTTTCTGAGAAATGTCTATGTAGATCCTTTGCCCAGCTTTAAATTGGGTTGTTTTTTATTTTATTATTGAGTTGCAAGAGCTTTTAGATACAAGCTCCTTATCAGATATATCATTTGTGACTATTCTCTCCCATTGGTGGTTTGTCTTTTTTTTGGTGGCTGGCCAGTATGGGGATCTGTACCCTTGTCCTTCGTGTTCACTTTCTTGATAGTGTCCTTGGAAGCACAAAGTTTTTAATTTTGACGAAATTCAAATTTATCTATTTTTCCTTTTCTGGATTGTGCTATCTGAATCTGTTTTTGAACCATAGATGACCAGAGCCCTCATCCTTCCATGCCGACTTCGTGCTGAGAAGCAGTTACAACTTAAGGTTTATGCACATGGACTCTGGAGCTCTACTGCTTGCACTTAAATCCTAGTTAATTTACCTGTGACCTTGGGCAAGTTACTTAAACTTTCTGTGCCTCAGTTTCCTCATTTGTAAAATGGGGATAATAATGTCTACCTCATAGGCTTGCTCTGAGGCCCAAATATGTAAATTCATGTAAAGTGCTCACAACAGTGTCTAAACTATAAATTTAGTATAACATAGAACATAAATAATAACTTTAGTATATTTAACTTAGTGTACACCACTGTATAAATGTCTGCTATAACTATTGTGGTGCTTGCTAGAGTGCTGTCATGGCTGTAGTTTTGTTGCTCTTGTAGCTATGTAAGTATCTCCCACCATACTATTGTTGTTAATGCTGTGCTCCAATGTGTAAGGCAAGTGCTTGTGATATCGTTCCACCCATTTGGCAGATGAGGCCACTGAGGCCCACCAGATAGCATGCGTGGCTGATAAGCCCAACCGTTCCCGGCACTGTGCTGTGACGTGATGTTCCTGCCCATTTCTTGTCCTCGCAGGTTCGGGGCGCCTGCCCCCCACTAGGTCAAGTGGAGGGGGGCCCCCCCGCTCAATGGGCCTGGCCAGGGCCCTGCGCCGCCTGAGCGGCGCCCTGGAGTCGGGGGACAGCAGGACAGGTGATGAGGAGGAGGCCGGACCTGGGCTCTGCCGCAACGGGTGGGCGCCAGCTCCACTGCCGTCGCAGGTTGGCCGACGCCGCGGGCGCTTTGTCAAGAAGGACGGGCACTGCAACGTGCGCTTCGTGAACCTGGGCGGACAGGGCGCGCGCTACTTGAGCGACCTGTTCACCACGTGCGTGGACGTGCGCTGGCGCTGGATGTGCTTACTCTTCTCCTGCTCCTTCCTCGCCTCCTGGCTGCTCTTCGGCCTGGCCTTCTGGCTCATCGCCTCCCTGCACGGAGACCTGGCCGCTCCGCCGCCGCCCGCGCCCTGCTTCTCCCAGGTAGCCAGCTTCCTGGCGGCCTTCCTCTTCGCGCTGGAGACACAGACGTCCATTGGCTACGGCGTGCGCAGCGTCACCGAGGAGTGCCCGGCCGCCGTGGCTGCTGTGGTGTTGCAGTGCATCGCCGGCTGCGTACTCGACGCCTTTGTCGTAGGCGCCGTCATGGCCAAGATGGCCAAGCCCAAGAAGCGCAACGAGACGCTTGTCTTCAGCGAGAATGCCGTCGTGGCGCTCCGGGACCACCGCCTCTGCCTCATGTGGCGCGTCGGCAACTTGCGCCGCAGCCATCTGGTTGAGGCCCACGTGCGGGCCCAGCTGCTACAGGTGCAGTAGGGAAGTGGGACCGGGCCCTTCACAGGGCTGGGTTTAGAACCCTGGGCGATTGTAGCAGATGTAGGCCTCAAGGCAAGGGGTGGGGGTGCGTGAACTACAATTCCCAGCAGCCTCTGGGGCAGGGACCCGCCCCCAGCCCCTTATGGACTGCGGAAACAGTTATAGGAGATGTAAACCCGAGAGGTCTGTGACTGGTTCTTCCTGGAGGCCTGGACTTGTGACAGATCTTGAGACATAAAGACCTCATCCGCCTTAAAATACCAAGGTGATGGGTTCGGATCCCAGTGCTGGCCAGCCGCCAAAACAAAACGAAACTTAATCCTGTGGCATGAGGAATGGCCGCCTATGGGACTGTGGGAAATCTAGACCTGTGAGGTCCACCCCCTGGCCCATAAAGGCTCGGAACTACAATTCCCAGAAGCCTCTGGGTCAAGGGAACTGCCCTGATGGGCGGTGTGAGATGTGTGTGTGGGGGGGGGGGGGTTGTATGACCTTTCTATGACTCAGGTTTTCAATTCCCAGCTGATACTGTGGCACAGAGAGTGGCCTATGCCTTGGGGCCAGGCCCCTATGGGATTGTGGGAGAGGTGGGCCGAGGATGGGATGCAGCTTATGCCTGCGCTAGCTGTGAAACTCAATTCTCAGGCCTCTGGGCATGGGGTCCGGCAGCATTTGCCGGAGACTTCTTTCCCCACCTTAGTGGCCTAGTCTCTCCTGCCAGCCTGCTACCAAATGAGTACAGGGTGGGGCTTGGGAACCCTTGAATTATAGCTTCTCAGTAACAGAACAAAACTAACTCCAACTCCTACCATCCCTGTAGTAGCAGCTCCCTTGGGCACCCTAAGGAGGGGGCCTTAGTGTTCCTAGAATTATGGTCAAATTGCTCCAATGTCCCTGTTTCCAACAAACTCTGGGGCAGCAACTGCCCAAGTAAAAACCCTTAAGAATTCTGAGCTAATGCTGGACTTTGGGGGGCAGAAGGAAGATGTCTGATTGGTGGGAACTACAACTCCCAGCAGCCTCTGGGGGCTTCTGAAAACAGTTGGAAGGTAATAGGTTCCCACCCCCAACCTTTGCCTCCTGCCGGCTGTTTGAGACGGTGGGATTCATGACCAAGAGGGACACTGTCTCTTCCAGAAGTCTGTGGGACAGTGACATGGCTAGGATGTGGAAACTACCATTGCCACCCGCTACACACACGCACGCACGCACGCGAGGTTGTAGATGGGCTGGGGGTGGAGATAGCCCTGGGGCTAGCTTGAACTGGTGGTGGAGTACAGGGTGCTGGACCTAGACAGTCCTAAATCCCTCTTCTGGTCATTTATTAATAGCCATTTTTCTATCACTTTCCTTTTTTCTATCCCTCTCCTCCAATTCGTGGTTGGATGTCATTCTTATCTTCTGTTTTCTCTTTGATTTCGTCTGTCTTATATCTGTGGCTCTATGACAATATTCTATTCCTCTCTACCTCTTTCGACTCTCTCTCCCCTTACCCCATCCCTCTTCTGGGTTTCTGTCACCTTTCTCTGGACCTCTATCCTCCTGGGTCTCTGGCCCCCTCCCCCTTGGGCTCTGTCCCTCTCTCTGGGCCTTTATCTTCCCCTCTCTGGGTCTCCATCCTACTCTCTGGATCTCTGTGCCCTCCTGTGTTTCTGTCCCCCTCTCTCTGTCTGGGGTGCCATCCCCCTCTCTCTGGATCCATGTTCTCACCCTACCCCTCACCCCTGCTGGTCTTTGCTCTCTTCTTTCTCTGCATCTCCATTCCTTTCTGTCATTGTCTCTGTCTCTGTTCATCTCTGTTCTCCCTACTGTTTCCTTACCTTTTTCTGCAGCCCCGTGTGACCCCAGAAGGGGAGTATATCCCACTAGACCACCAGGATGTGGACGTGGGCTTTGATGGAGGCACCGATCGCATCTTCCTCGTGTCTCCCATCACCATTGTGCATGAGATCGACTCTGCCAGTCCTCTGTATGAGCTAGGACGTGCTGAGCTGGCCCAGGCTGACTTCGAGCTGGTGGTCATTCTCGAGGGTATGGTTGAGGCCACGGCCATGACCACACAGTGTCGCTCATCCTACCTCCCTGGTGAACTGCTCTGGGGCCATCGTTTTGAGCCGGTCCTCTTCCAGCGTGGCTCCCAGTATGAGGTGGACTATCGCCACTTTCATCGCACTTATGAGGTCCCAGGGACACCTGTCTGCAGCGCCAAGGAGCTGGATGAACGGGCAGAACGGGCTTCCCACAGTCCCAAATCTAGCTTCCCAGGTTCTCTGGCTGCATTTTGTTATGAAAATGAACTTGCTCTGAGCTGCTGCCAGGAGGAAGATGAGGAAGAGGAGGCCAAGGAGGGGAATGGGGCAGAGACAGAAGACGGAGCTACCAGTACCCGAGTTCTCACGCCAACCTTGACCCTGCCTGCATGATGCAAGCTGATGTCCCCTTCCCCATTTGTGTTCCCTTCTCAGAGCTAGCAAGATGGAGAGATCGGTCCCTCTTCTGGGATGGGGGCAAGTGTTTCCCAAGACCAACAAGCCTGCTGGGTAAATTATTAGCTGGTGAGTTTCTCCATGCCTGGTGGACCCACCAAGGACATAATGGACCTTAATTCCTCTGCTTCTGTGCTCCCCCGAGACCCCTTTATGAGCCCAATTCCTGAGTCTCACCAGAGCTGAAGGATCCAGAATTCTGGACTATCCAATAGGCAAGGATTGGTAATTCTAGATTCCTGCACATGGCTGGGCCGGAGTTGTTGAGCAGGGTCATAAATCAGTGGCATAGACCACCTCCAGGGTAGGAAGTTAGCAGTTCCAAACAATTGTCATCAGAAGTTTGTAGGTCTGGACTGACCTAGGATTGAAGGGACTGTTGCTTCTTGACTCAGCCAACCAAGTAGTAAATCATTTGTTCTAGACCACCAAAGGAGGTTGTGGAATGCCCCAAATATTCAAGATCATCTTGATTGACCAAAGACAAGGAACAGTGACTACAAGCCAAGAAAAGACCGTGTGATTCCAGAAAGCCCAGAAGTTGAATTCTGTGAGTCTGTGTTGACCACAGAAGCAAGCACTGGTGAATCTAGAACAGGTTTGACCTAAAGAGCTGAACTACTCCAGAAACTAAAGAGTTATGTTTCTACAATGTGCAAAACAATGGCAAGTCTGTGGGCTTACAAGGTCTAAAGTGAAAGATGGGGAGTTCTTGATTAGATAACTCCAGACTACTTGCTATAGAACATCCAGCCAAGGGGATAAGCATTGCTTCTAAATGATCCACAGGGTTTTGGGTTTTTTGTTTTTTTTTTTTTAAGTACCATTCTAGAAGGTTCAAAGGAATCGGGATTCTGTGGCTCAAGACTGATCAGAGTCAAGGAAGGAGGGGCGATTCTAGATGTCTGAAATTTGCTTCCAGTTTGACCAATGGAGTTGAGAATCTTGATGATTCTAGATGACTTCTTGTGGTTCTGTAATGCCAAAAGGAATCAAGGTTCCGTGGATCCAGAGTTGTTCACTACCAAAGCCTGGAAGTTCTTTTTTTTTTTTTTTTTTGTCTTTTTTGTGACCGGTACTCAGCCAGTGAGTGCACTGGCCATTCTTATATAGGATCCGAACCCGCGGTGGGAGCGTCGCTGCGCTCCCAGCACCGCATTCTCCCGAGTACGCCACGGGGTCGGCCCCAAAGCCTGGAACTTCTAATCACCTCCAGAAGGACAGCTCAGCAGTTCTAGGAGGTGGACTCAGGACCCAATAAGCCGCATTTCTGGGCTGGCCTAGAAGGGCAGGGCTCAGGTGAGACCCTGTACATCCCAGGGCTAACTAGTAGGCAAGGAAGGGGGAGGCCCAAGGCTGGTGAGTCTAGAATGCTCTGGAATCCTACACCTTAGTGATGTGTATCTATTTTATGTATATGTATATGTATATATATATATATATATATATAATATAAATACAGATATCTATTTTTTCCCCTGGTTCTTGCAGCAGGGTTAGAAACTGAGCTTGAGCTAATTGGACTGTAGTCCTTTCAAGGATCCAGGAAGCTTTGCTCTAAATCCCAACTCTGCCCCAGTTTACTATGTGATTTTTGAATGAATCATTCCCTTCCCTTTACCTCAGTTTCCCCATATGTAAAAATGGGGCACTGGAACTTGAAGTTCTCCAAGGGCCTTTGCAACAGGATGATTCCTCACTGGCTCTGCCTGGTGATGGAATGCATGGCCTTCCAGGAGCAGGTACAATGGGAGATGCCATTGGAGGCTGGCTCTGAACTCAGGTGTCTGAATCACAGGGCTGGCAAGGGGTAGTGCAAGGGGGAAGACCTGTCCCCCAGATTAAAGAACTGGGAGCTCTTGGTGGGCATGTCTGTAAATGTGTTTCTGGGCATAAGTCCTCCAGCCTGGTCCATGCCACCTATATAAGTGCCCAACAGGCTGGGAGCCAGCGGCCGAGGGAACAAGTGCCAGGGAGGAGGAGAATACGTCCCCACCCCTGTGTACCAGACCGAGGGCAGGTACTGTCATTGCCCATCAGCCTGCCCAAGTGCTGCATCAACTGAGGTCCTCTTCCTGGTTTCCCCGTCTCCTTTTATCCTTCAGAATCCCCATGTAATAACCGGATGGGATTAATTAGCTGGCTGCTCTCCCAGCTCAGGGTGTCTCGGGTAGGGACTGGGGACAATGGAAACACAGGGGTGGGGAAGGATATCAAGTTGGGGGTGAAAGGGCAGGGAGGGGATTCTGTTCAGAAGAAGAGAGAGTGGGGGAAGGGCTGGCACAACCTGGGTCTCCACTGGGGAGGGCAGGCCCCGGGCCACTCATAAAGGTCAGTGAGGGGATTAGGAGGCTCCGTGTCTAATCCGATAGCTTAACCAGGGCCTGGCCCCGAATCCGTCCCCACCTGCCCAGCCCAGAGACAGCGAATGATGACGAGGCCCAGACATAATGGGGACCACTTCAGTCCCGATTATGGGCCTGCCCACCTACAGGGGTGTCCCGGTTCCCCATCCCGGCAGACCCCTGCACCTGCTTTCCCTGCAAGGAAGGGAAACGAGAGGCTGGGGAAGGGGAGGGGCCTCAGATGTGGGATGACCTGAGAGGAGGGTGGAGTTTAAGAAGGGCAAGAGTATGGGTGGAGGTTGGGGGACTTAAAGTGAGGGAGCTGGAGAGGGGAAGGAATCAGAGTGGGAGGATGCTGAGGAAAGGGGAGTTATCTTAAGGGGAAGATGCTTGGGGAAGGAAGGGGTCTTAGGAGAAGGTTGCTAAGCTAATGGGAGTAGTTTAGGGGAGAAGCCAGAGAGGCAGAAGGCGCCAGGAAGGCGGAGCCTGGGCTGTCACCAAATTTGGCATTCCCCGATTGTCCTGTTCTCCATGACAAGTTTCGAATAGCTCAGCATTTGGAAGAAGGAACAAGTCTTCTCACCACTCCTTGACTCTGTAGAGTCTGAGGGGGATGAAGAGGTCATGGAGGTGGTAAAGGTCTGGAGATCGGAGGAGCCTGAAAGGAGAGAGAAATAGCCAGAGAAGGGAGGCAAAAGAAAGGCAGGCCAAAGCTGCTCCTGGTTGCATGGCAACCGCTGCCGTCAAAAGCCAGCGTGGCCTGCTAGGTGTGGCTCACGGAAACAACCCATAGTTTCGGACCCGCCCCCCCACTCCTGGCAACAAGACGAAGTGCCGTCCGCTAGCAACGCTGTAGGAGAGGTGGGGCTGGGTTGACCTATTCTCGAGTGTCCAGGGCCCTTGCGCAGGCGCAGTCCTCTCTGCTTCGCATAGCCCCACCCCCATGCAGCTCCTTCCCGAGGCTTCTCATTGGTGGGCAAACCTGCCAAGTGGTTTCTTTTGTTTCGGAGGCAGGGCCTGGAACCCTGCCTGTACTCCGATTGGCCCCACAGGCCGTCTACCTCCAGCCGGACATTGCTACTTCTGCTCCTTGTGGGCCTATTGGCCCTGGAGGACGATCCTTTGCTGTTGGGGGCGGAGCAGATGAAAGGGCCCACCGTGGATTGGACGGTGTCAAAACGAGGGGCGGTTCTTACTGGCCGGGCGGTTGGGCGGCGAAGAGAGAGTCTTTTCAGCGCTGAGGACTGGCGCTGAGGAGGCGGCGGTGGCTCCCGGGGCGTTTGAGCGGGCTCACCCGAGCCCGCGGGCCAACGCGGATCCAGGCCCAACCGGCGGGACCGCTCCGGACTCCCCGCGGGCCTTCCTAGCCGCCATGGAGGACGGTGTCTATGGTAGGTCGGGGAGGGGCGGGGCCGGTTGGGAGCGCATGGAGCGTTTCCTTCCCAAAGTTCCCCAGAGAAGGGTCCCTCCCGGTGCTCCCTGCGCGGAGCCGTTCGTCCGCATCGTCGTCTCGCTTTTGTGGGGTGCAGGACGGGCTTCCGGCAGGGCCCGAGAGCGGGGCGTTCCAGGCCATTGTTTGGTCCCAGCCTGTTTCCGGTGGCGGCGGGAGGGGGCGGGATGGAGCGACCGAGGCGAGGCAAGGGCGGAACCATTCCCGCTGGAGTGGCCGGGCGAGCCCAGTGCCCGCTGGGTGCGGGGAGGGGTGCTATTGCGGGGGTGGGTGGGGAGAAATCTTGGGGGCTTCCGAGATCCCGCTAAGGCGGGGCGGGGGCTTTTGGTGCCCCGCCCCCTTTTACAACTCTTAAAACCTGTCATCAGCTTCCTCTGCCATGGATACTTTTCATGGACCAAGGAGTCCAGATGCCCAGGCCCGTCTTTACTCATCGCCTAAGAGTCCATAACCCTAGCTACCTTGCTAGTAATGGAGTCAGAAAATCGAAGCCTCAGCCCCCATCCAAGTAATGGACCTGGAAGTTCAGGCTCCTAGCCCTTTCTTCCCCAGACCTAAGAGCTCAGGCTCCCACTCCCCTTCCCCCTCAGTCCGGGTCCCAAGGCCCCTCCTCCTCCAGGACGCAAGGTTCTAGATCCCCAGCCCTTCTTTCCCTGGACTGAAGAATCCAGGTCCCCCGTCCCTTCTTCCATCAGACAGAGGAGGCCCCATCTTCATCCTCCTCCACCTACGTCCTCCCCTAGACTGCAGGATTCCAGGTTCCCAGCCCCCAGAACTGACTTCCAAACCCTGATCCCCCACCCTCAGAGCCCCCAGACCTTACTCCGGAGGAGCGGATGGAGCTGGAGAACATCCGACGGCGGAAGCAGGAGCTGCTGGTGGAGATCCAGCGCCTGCGGGAGGAGCTCAGCGAAGCCATGAGCGAGGTGGAGGGTCTGGAAGCCAATGAGGGCAGGTGAGGGTTGGGGCAGGGAACTTGGGGGGCATTGGGCCAGGCCAGGGATGCCCAGGCATTGACTCTCTGCCCACCACATTCACCTTGCTCTCTGTTCCTGCAGTAAGACCTTGCAACGGAACCGGAAGATGGCAATGGGTCGGAAGAAGTTCAACATGGACCCCAAGAAGGTGCTTGGGGCCACAGGGCTGGGATCAGCAGGGCAGACATCCAAGCAGAGAGTTGTGGCACCTCCAGGTTCCAGAAGTGTGATGATTATGGTCTAGTCTAGGCGGACAGACTTAGTCCTAATCCCTGGACTCAGACATTGGCTGTCCATTTGCTCTATGAACACTAACAGAGTGTTCTAGCCTCCTGACTTTTGCTTGTGTTCCCTGCCTGGAAGGTCCTCTTCCCCTTTCCATTTGTATTTCTGGATGCACTTCTGGTTCCAAGAGGAATTCAAGTCTGGTAGAGGTTATGTACAAAGTGACATGCACAAAGGAGGGTTGACTGTGACAGAGGAAGGTATTAGAGCTGTGGACACCCAGAGGAGCGAACCTGATGGAGCCAGGGAGGGCTTCCCTGAGGAGGAGATGTTCAGGTCAGGTTTGAAGAATGAGTAGGTGTTTACAGGAGGAGAAAAGATATTTGTTAACTTAGTCATTCGTTTAACACCCATTTTCTGAGTCCTCCTGAAGGCCTGACCCTGTGCTAGGCAATGCTGGGGACCCAGAGAAGAGTTAGACCCTGACCTGTCCTCAGGGAGCATGGATGTCTTTATACACAAATACCCCAATCTAGAATGAGATATAGCTAAAATGGAGAGGTCTTCATGGCACAGAGAGGGCCAAAGAAACCTCTAACCCAGCCTGGGGCTTAGTGTTCACAGCCCTGGAGGGACTGCTGTCTGCTAACAGTTTCTTTATTCTTCATGTTGGAAACAATTATAGTTTGTTCAATCATTCAACAAACATTTATTGACCATCTGTTCCTTGCTGGACCCTGTTATTGATGCTGGAATTAACGAAGCAAAGGCAGGGAATAGGCCATGAGGTGCAAAGGTGGGTAGGATGGTATTTAAGGACCTATGAGAAGCCTGAAAATGAAACCTGGCCCTACTCTGTTGAGAGTGGGGGTGGGTTTGGATACTGAGGTTTCCAAGGAGGTGGGAGCAGAATGGCTTTCTGGGCCTCAGCATTAAGACCCAGCCCCCACCTACTAGGGAATCCAGTTCTTGGTGGAGAATGAACTTCTGCAGAACACACCCGAAGAGATCGCCCGGTTCCTGTACAAGGGTGAGGGACTGAACAAGACAGCCATTGGGGACTACCTGGGAGAGAGGTAAGACTCCAACTGAACTCCTGCTGGGCCTCTCCCCACCGCCCCATGCACCCAGCTTCTGCCCTTACGTGCATGGAACAACCCTGCAGCTTCCCCAAGGAGAGGCCCTGATAGACCAGCTGTCCAACTGGACTGTGACAGAATGGATGCCCCAAGGGGTCTTGTGGAGACCAGAACCATCCATTTTTGTCTGGGGACAGTGGAGAACATATGTGAGTGTCATGGAAGTATGAAAACCATGTGTGGATGACAGGTGTGCTTGAGAACTGTGTGGACAGCTAGGAAGTGTGGGGATCATTGGCAGATACCTAGGGAGCATGGGACCTCTGTGGATGTCTAGGGATTATGGGGGCCATCTGGAAGTCTAGGGTATATGGAACTGGAATTGGGTGTTTGGGGGCCATCTGGACATCTGGGGATCATACAGATTTGTGGACATCTGGGGCATATGGGAACTTTGTGGATGTCTGGAGGTTGTGGGGGCTATGTCTGGACATGTGGAGAGCATGGCGGTCATTTGAGAGATGTGACTGTAGGTGGTGCACATGTCTGCTGTGATTCTCCCAACTGTACAAAGGTCCAGCCAAACCAGGGTTCGCAAGGCACACATTCCTCCCAAGAGTGTGTTCTTAGCATCCCCGACCGGGGGCCAGGCCTGTGATAGGGCCAGGCAGAATGTTGTAGCCATTGTAGAGGGGCAGCTGCTGTTCAGAAGAGGGGGCACAGCTTCCCCAACGCTTTGCCTACTGTCCACTCCCACTCCAACCTCCCCATACTCCTTCTTGTATGTGACTTTGTTCTGCCCTGCCAGGGAAGAGCTGAATCTGGCAGTGCTCCATGCTTTTGTGGATCTGCATGAGTTCACCGACCTCAATCTGGTGCAGGCCCTCAGGTGAGGGGGAAGCGGCTGGAAGGGCAGGAATGTACCTGTCAGGGCTTTTGTAGTTGCAAGTGATAAACTTTACTCAAAACAAAAACAAAAGCAAACAAAAACTAGAGAATTGATTGCCTCATGTAACATAAAAGTCCATGGATAGGGTCTATAATCAGGCATAGCTGTATCCAGGTTCCCAAATGGTGTCAGAAAGCCAACTTTCTCTGACTCTTGGTTGTGCTTGCCACTGTGTTGGCATTACTGTCTGTAGACCCTCCTCCTACATGATAACAGAAGTTCCTGGTAACCAACAGACCTGTTTTATCAACCTCAGCAGAAAGGAAGAGGCTATTTCTGTATAGATCCACCAAAAGTTCCATGGCCAGTGCTCATTGGTCAGGTTGTGTCACGTGTTCATACCTGAAACACCTACTGAGGCTAGAAGGTTTGGATTTCTTACTGGCCAGTTTCTAACACAGGGACTGAGAGTGGAGAGGGGGTTTTGCCAGCCCTGGCATTCATACCTGGCCCCTCCCTAACGCAGGCAATTTCTATGGAGCTTTCGCCTCCCTGGGGAGGCCCAGAAAATTGACCGGATGATGGAGGCCTTCGCCCAGCGATACTGCCTGTGCAACCCTGGGGTTTTCCAGTCCACAGGTGGGGTTTGGACTCCTAGGTCTGAGGGAGGAGGTGGCTGGTACTGCTGGGTCAGAGGGAGTAGGAGGCAGGGGGCCCAGCCCCCTGAGTCCTATGGTAGAGGAGTCTGGGTCATGGTGACAATAGGTTTTGGGGGCCTGGGACACACCTGAGTCGTCACCACCTGACCTATCTGGTGCAGACACATGCTACGTGCTGTCGTTCGCCGTGATCATGCTGAACACCAGCCTTCACAATCCCAACGTCCGGGACAAGCCAGGCCTGGAGCGTTTTGTGGCCATGAACCGGGGTATCAACGAGGGCGGGGACCTGCCTGAGGAGCTGCTCAGGGTCAGGCCCCCCCTTTCCTGCCCCTCAGCCCCTCTGCCCTGTTTGTCTTTGTGCCACATACAACCTCCCTGGGGTCTCCCAGTGCCTCAGCTATCCACTCAGGATTACTGACTGCTGCCCCTCCCACAAATGGTGTGATCATGCCACCTTGTACATTTCTTTTCTCTCCTCCTTTTTCTCTGGCTGTTCCTGCCTTTGGCTCTCTGTCTCTCTCAGGCTCTGGCCTTCTGTTTCTTGACCTGTTTTTCTTCTCTGTCTATGGCCCTCTGACTTTTTCAGGGTTTTGGTCTGTCTCATTCTCCATGTGTCTGTTTCTCTGAGAACTTAGGCTCTTCCAACTGTTGTCTGTGCATCTTTTCTTTCCTCCCTTATCCTCCGCAGGGCTCCCTCCACTTTCCTTCTGCTTTCTCTTCCTCCCCAGCTTGCTCCTCTCTCCATCCTACCATGGGTTGCTCGTCCCAGCCATGAACCCCCCTACCCCCTAGTACCCCCCGCCGGAAGGTCCCAGGGACCTGGAATTGCTGACCTGGCCTTCACCCCTCAGAACCTCTACGACAGCATCCGAAATGAGCCCTTCAAGATTCCTGAGGATGATGGGAATGATCTGACCCACACTTTCTTCAACCCGGACCGGGAGGGCTGGCTCCTTAAGCTGGGTACGTCCCCTCCTGACCTTGCTAGCTCTCTCTGCAGGGGGAAGTTAGTGGGCCCAAGCCCTGGACTCAGTTTCTGCACATACCTGCTGTGTAACCTGAGGCAAGTGATTTGACCTCTCTGAGCCTCACATCTGAAAAATGGGGCTGAAAACAAGATCAGGATTGTGTGCTGGGCCCAAGCACAGGGCCTAGCCTATAGTAAGTGCTCCCTAACCCCTTTTCTTCACCCACAAATGTTTATGGAGTCCTTTCTCTGTGCCAGGTTCTGATCTAGGTGCTGAGGATGCATTGAGTACTAGATAGTCCCCATCTGGTGGGCACATGTTTATGCAGGATGCCCTCTGCCACAGTTAACAGAAAATCCAACCCAAGGGTATCGAGCCCCTGGGAAGCTGTTATCTCCCTTGGCAAGAACTCCCAGGGTCTCTGCAAGGCTCTTGCATCAGCCCCCACAGTCTTGGCCTCATCATCAGGCCAGCAGCACAGTGGCTGTTCCAGGTGTCATACCCTCCCCAGATCATCACCCGCAGGCAGAAAAGCATGTACACAAGTGAGAAAACCTGTCCCAGAATCCCCCAGTCGACTTCTCACCTGGTTGGATTGGCTCCTTGCTGGGAATAACCCCAACGTGCTTAGATGAATGGAGTCCCAGCTGGAGGGGAGTGGAGGGGTGGGGGCCAGTCCTCCTTGAAACATGAAGCACAAGCACATTTGGGGCCAGTAAGCAGAGATCATACAGGATCATAGCATGGTGGGCTTATCGTGGGGATTGCAGTCATTCTCAACCCTTGGCTGCACAGGAGACTCACCTGAGCACTGTTTAAAGCCTTGATAGCCCGGCCACAGACTCAGGTCATGATCTCCAGGGAAGGACAGGCCACCATTTTTAAATCTCCCCAGGTGCTTCCAATAATACATAGCCACAGTTGAGAGTCACTGGCTTGGAGCCATGCCTGGTAACACAGTAGGTTACTACGTGTGTGTTAGCTGTGACTTTTTGATGCAAAAGTGATGAGTGGGTCCTCCGAGGAGACAAAGATCTGATGAGGAAGTCCAGTCCAGTGCAAGAGGGGAGACCTCCCAAGAAAGTGGGAAGACCCAGAAGCAACTCCCAGTCCAGGGCAGGGCTTCCAGGCCAGGCTTCTTTTGCGGGGAGGGGCTTTGGTTTCCCTCCAAGTCTCAGGGTTTCCCCATGTGGAATTGTGCTATTAAATCAAAGCAAAACTGGCCGGCCCGTGGCTCACTTGGGAGAGTGCGGTGCTGATAACACCAAGGCCACGGGTTCAGATCCCTATATAGGGATGGCTGGTTGCTCACTGGCTTAGCGTGGTGCTGACAACACCAAGCCAAGGGTTGAGATCCCCTTACCGGTCATCTTTTAAAAAAATAAATAAATAAAATAAAATAAATCAAAGCATCACTTCCTCAGCAGGTACAAAGGTTTTCTGGTAAATATAAAAAACGCCAATCACTCTTACCAGCCAATACCCTGGTCCAGATCCCTGCTCTGGATCCAGGGGAGGCAGACAGGGCTGGGGGTCATTTAGACCTCTCAAGGCCTAATGGGGACCCTGGTAGTGAGTGGCCAGAAAGAGAAGCAGGACAGGCAGCTTCCCACCAGGAAGTAGTTCCCCTCAAAACTACTCCTATCAGAGTATGGTGCTGATAATACCAAGGTCCAGGATTCGATCCCTGTACTGGCCAGCTGCCAAAAATAAAAGATTGGCTAGTTAGCTCAGTTGGTTAGTGTGATGCTGATAACACCAAGGCATAGGGTTTGATCCCTGTACTGGCTGGCCACCAAAAAAAAAAAAAAATACTCCCATCTGCAGGAATTCTTCCCACTTTCCAAATGAGGAAACAGACTCAGTCACTGTCCAGTAGCCAAAGGACAGAGGTGGTCTTGGACCCATATGTCTGACTGGAGTGCCTCTGTTCCCCTTGTGGCAGTTAGAAAAAGGTACCCTTTCCTTAAAATATTTAAATACAGGAAAGGGGATTTGTTTTTTTGTTTGTTTGTTTGTTTGTTTTAAAAGATGACCGGTAAGGGGATCTCAACCCTTGGTTTGGTGTTGTCAACGCCACGCTCAGCCAGTGAGCGAACCGGCCATCCCTATATAGGATCCGAACCCATGGCCTTGGTGTTATCAGCACCACACTCTCCCGAGTGAGCCACGGGCCAGCCCTAGGAAGGAGGATTTGTGATGGCTAATAAAAGACATTATTACTGGTATTTAATCTTTCTTGGTCCACGAGGCAGGTCACCATGTCACAGGAAGATGTGGGCTCAATTGGGTCTCCAGGCTGGAGTCCAGAGAGGGCAAGGGAGTGTCCTAAGGTCACACAGCTAGTTCTGTGCTGTGGCTAAGATGAGCCCCCATGCCCACCTCAGGCCAAGGACTGGGGGGTTTTGTCATCTCCCTTGTGGGGCATCCTCCAGAGGAAAAATATTTTCACCATGGCAACAGAGGGCCCTCTCCTCTTAGGACATGTCCTGGGAGTGGGCTGGAGCTGAGCACCGACAAGGGAGTGTTCACAGCCACCATGGTGGGGCTCAGGGCCCTTGGCCTCCCCAGGAGGGAAAGGCTGTGGCCATTCCTCCCTCGTGGATGTAACTGGTTTTCTTCCCTCTCTCTCCCTCCTTTTCTCCCTCTCTCTCTCTGTGTCTCTCTGCTATGTTTCTCTCTCTGTCCCACTCCCTGTGCATTCCTCCCCGTGCCCACCCTATTTCTATCGTCTGCGGCTCTTGGGGGCACCCCATTCTTCTGCCTTCCCTTCTCCTGCACCTGATCCTGCCTGCTTTCTTGCTGTCTGCCCCAGGAGGTAGGTACGGTCTGTCTTACCCCCCAACACTAGACAAGGGGAGGGGGCTGCCCTGGCCTGGGCTCACAGGGAGGAGAGGACTGGGGATTCAGACTCCTGGGCCTGGATTGACAGGCATGGAAAGTGTGGAAACCACCCCCCCAAAAAGTGTGGAGCCCCAAGCTGGAGGTGGACCAATTCCTGGGGCCCGAACACTCCTACCCCGCTTGTCTGTCTCTTCCCACGCACTGGCTTTGTTCTAGGGCCTGAAAGCCCTGCCTTTCCTGCTCTGCCTCTCACTCCCCTTCCCCACCCTCCCAGAGGCCCTGTCCCCTCCGTTGAGCCCAGGCCCCCTCCCACCCCTTCCCTTTCAGGGGGCCGGGTGAAGACATGGAAACGACGCTGGTTTATCCTCACAGACAACTGCCTCTACTACTTTGAGTACACTACGGTGAGGGTGGAGCTGGGCTGGGCTCTATGGTCCCGGGAGGAGGAGCTGGGAGCCTGGACTCCTGGGGCTGGGGGAGGAGGGGCTGGGGTGAAGATTTGGAAGTCTGAGTTCTGTCCAACTTGCTCCTTCAGGACAAGGAGCCCCGAGGAATCATTCCCCTGGAGAATCTGAGCATTCGAGAGGTGGATGACCCCCGGAAACCAGTAAGACACTCTCCATAGGCCTTCCTGCCAAAGTGGGGGGCATCTTCTGGCTCCAGGACTGTCTGTTACCTACTGCCTCTCTTCTCATCTCCCCAGAACTGCTTTGAGCTTTACATCCCCAACAACAAGGGGCAGCTCATAAAAGCCTGCAAAACAGAGGCAGATGGCCGGGTGGTTGAGGGGAACCACATGGTGTATCGGATCTCGGCCCCCACGCAGGAGGAGAAGGATGAGTGGATCAAGTCCATCCAGTGAGTCTGGGCTGTGGAGTCCTGGGGACTGGGCTTCTGGGTCTGAGGGAGGAGGGGCTGGGGGCCTGGACTCCTGGGTCTTCATCCTGGAATCCCTCCCCTTTTGCAGGGCAGCTGTGAGCGTGGACCCCTTCTATGAGATGCTGGCAGCGAGGAAGAAGCGGATTTCCATCAAGAAGAAGCAGGAGCAACCCTGACCCCCTGCCCAAAACTCCATTATTTATTACAGAGCTGCCCCACCCAGGTGGCCTGGGCCCCTGGGCCCTGGGGCTGTGGATCTTGGTTCCCATTTGGAAAATTCACCACCTCTAGCTCCTTGCTCATTATTTGTAATTAACATGCTGTTGGTAATCTTATTATTTAACCACTCATGGCCTGCAGACACCCTCATTTCCTGGGGTTTACCGAGCTAAGGTATGTGGCAGAGCCAGCCAGTCAGCCAGCCAATCCACTTGACAAGGGCCAGAAGCGCTGTCTAGTCAGAGACACCTGTACCCACCCATCTCTGTGGGTAGCTCACAGTGCATGAGGGAAGGGTACCGAGTGTGGCCTCAAGAGGTCTGTCCTGGTGGGTCAGTTCTGGTTTCACCCCAAGCCCTGCAGGGGTGAAGTAGAGGTAGAAGTTTAACATGGAGAAATTCCTGTTAAGTTAGAATTGGCCAATTGCAGGGGATGGCGTGTAGAATGCAGGGATCCAGGGCAAAGTCTATCATTTATTCTGGACGTTACTTGACAGCCATCAGCTGGTTCCCACCTTTGCTCTCATGGGGCTTGTGGTCTTTGAGAGGCAGCAGATAATACCTGATGGGGTTGTGAGCAGTGTCCTGTGCTTTGAGGGAAAACTAGAGCTGGAGGAGCATAAAGGGGACCTTGTAAAGAGAGTCGGAAGGATGAGTTGTCTGTCAGAAGTGGGCTGTGCCCTGAGTACAGACAGTGCAAGGGCCTTGATCATGGGATGTCCCCGAAGTGGGCTGGGCCAGGCATAGAGGGTGCCGTGGGCATGCCTGGGGTGGGGCCTGGCGTGAGAGGACAGGACTTTGGGCCAGTGCCATTGAGCCTGGTTTGTCTGCCACCAGATGATCAGTCTTATTTGGAGGACATTTTATGTCAAAGATAGGGCTCAGGACTTGCGTTTTGAACATCTTTCCTGGGAATCTGGCAGCCTCAGCAATATGAGGACCACCTCTTTGAAGGTGAAGTCTTAGTTTTGGAATACCCCTGGGCCTCGGATTCGGGCCTGTCCCCTTTTGCCCTCCAGTTGGTGTATGCGTGGTGTCCCCAAAGAGCAAGGTTTTGCGGATTGCTAGGTGGGATTGGCAGGTTGGGAGATGCCATGTCGCTCTCGCTCGCCTGCCATTGGAGCTAAGGCCTTTGGTAGGATAAACTAAAACTCCCTGCAGGCCCTGGGATCTAGAGGTGGCTGAAAGTGCATCCTGTCGCACTGGGGCATACCAGGAGCTGTAGTTTCTCCTACACGTGTCCTGGAGTTGTCGAACACCCAGCTGAGTACTCCAGTGGGGTGGGGAGTATCTTGAGTCTCGGACTCGCGTCTTGAGTCCCTGAGTCCAGTCCTTGGCCACAGGTACCCACTGGCATGAAGGACTCCGTAGCACATTAACAACTCTGCCACCCTGAAAGGTGGCACCATCACCCACTGACACCGAGACTGTTGGACTACAATTCCCGGAAAGCTGTGCGGCACTGGTTGCCCCACCTACAGGAGAGCCAGTCTCGAGGTTCCCTGGGAGTTGTAGTTTCTCAAGCCTCCACTGTGGGGTTTACCTTAGTGTGGTCCCCTACCCTTGTGGAATTTGGGAAAAGAGGCCCTGACTGCCTTGACCCCCTGGGGCTGATGGGAAATGGAGTTCTCAAGTGAGAAAATGGAACTCCCAACTTCTCCCAAAGGTTCCAGTGTTAAGGAGTCATTGAACCAAGAAGGTCCTGGGAAATGAGGTCTCTGGATAAATAGAGGGTCCCACCACTATCTCACCCTTTTCTGCCCACCTTCATGGAACGAACCCATAGGTATCGTGTGCGTACTACATAGAGAAGTAGCTGGCTCTTTGGAGATGCAAGGCAGAGAGTACAGCATGTGCAGAGGCAGGAAAGGGCATGGTGTGTTGGAGTCACTGACACTAGGCAGGTGTGCCTGTGTGGTGGTGATAAGCAGGGGGTGGGGGAGTGGTAGGAGATGGGGTCAGAGGGGAGGCATATGGGGCTTGGTCAACCATGCTGGGGGCTTTGGATGTATCCTTAATATGGGAAGCCATCCAAGAGCCTGAAGCAGGAGTGTGATGTGTTTGGATTGAGGTTGTAGGAGGGGCCTCTGACTGCTGCAAGGAGAATGATTTGGAGGTGAGCAGAGGAAGCAGGGAGGTGAATACAGAGACTGTGCAGTCATCCAGATGCAGGATGGTGTGGCTGTGGAGGTGGAGAGACATGGACCCACATCAGACATTCTGAAAGAGGAACCGATAGGACTTGCAGAGAGCTGGGTCAAGTGGTGAATGACAATACCACTTACTGAGATGGTCAGAAAGGAATTTGGGGCGGGGGGTGGAGAATCAACATCGTTTTGCTTTGGCCAAACTTAGCTGGAGATGCCTATGGAACATTCAAGCCAGACTCAAGTCACCTCAAAACTGGCCTTCAGTTTCATCTCCAAAGTTTCTTCTCCCAAGGATTAATGACTGTGGTTTCCAACTCCTCCTCACCCATGACCCCAAACTCCCAATCCCCTTCTTACAGTTTGAACTGTGACACACACCCTGCCCCAAATTCATATATATATATTTGTGGCTGGCCTGTACAAGGATCCGAACCCCTGACCTTGACATCATCAGCACCACCTCCCAGCTAACTGAGCTAACCAGCCAGCCTTAAAATTTATGTGTTGAAGTCCACACGCCCAGCATCTCAGAATGTGATCTTCTTTGGAAATAGGGTCATCACAGATATAATTAATTAAGATGAGGTCATTAGTGTGGGGCCTAATCCAATGCGGGTGTCCTTATAAAAGGGGGAAATGTTGACACAGAGACAGACACATAGGGAGAAGGCCATGTGGAAATGAAGGCAGAGATCTGAGTGATGCATTTACAAGCCAAGGAATGGCAGAAACTGGGAGACACATGGAACAGATTCTCTCAGCCCTTTGAAGGAACCGGCCACTGACACTGGTTTTGAACTTGTAGCCTCCAAAACTGTGAGATTAATTTCTGTAGTTTAAGACACCTAGTTTGAGGTACTTTGTTATGTCATCCCTAAAGAACAAATACACCCCTCCTCCCCCAAATCCAGGAGTCTAGGTCCCCAACCTCATCCTTCAGACCCAGGAGTTGGGTCTCCAGGCCCTCCTCCCTCAGACTCAGGAGTCCTGGCCCTCACTGCCTTCCCTGGCTTGGTTCCATGCAGCACCCACCCTCAACAAGCATGTCCTAAGATCAGTTCAAGCAGCGCCAGGTCTACCAGCAGAGATAGTATTGTGAAGAGGCAAAAACTTAATCCTCTCACTCTCCCTTTCCCCAATCCTCTAGGATTTACATGTGACCCTAATGCCCTCATCACCTTAATTCCTAAGCCAGAGTCTCTAGCATCCCAGCTGGGTACCCACTCCTTTCCCCTTCCCTCCTCTCTCATCTCAACTACATCCCTCCAATATGCCAGTAATCTGGTTCCAAGGTAATAGGGGACAGGTCAAGGCTAAGAAATCAGAGATGCAAAGACAGACCCACTCAGAGGGAAAAAAGACAAGCTGGAGGCAGAAACAGTCTAGGGGAAAAAGAAGAAAAAAACAGACAGGGATGGCGGTTTAGCTCATTTGTGCACAGTGTTATAACACCAAGATCAAGGGTTCAAATCCCCATACTGGCCAGCCACCAAAAAAGAAAAAAGAGACAAAAACACAAGGTGGAACAACATAATAGAGACAGACAGAGGTGACAGGGAAACACAGACAGAGAAAAAAGTGGAGACAGGGAGGAACTCAGACAAAGAAATACAGACAGGGAGGAGACGGCCAAACAGACAGAAAACACAAAGTCAGGTGGAGACCAAAACTGGGGCAGGGTGAGACAGGGAAAGGAAGGGACAAAAACAGAGAAATGTGAGCAGAGACGCAGTTAGGGCGAAGGCAAGAGATGAAAATGTCAGAGGGGATAGAGGGTGCCATGGAGAAACTGGTAAACTGAGGCAGGGCTACCATGGACAGGGAGGTCAACCTTGACCTTCGAGGGTCAGGCAGTGCCATGTAAGAAGGTATATGGGATGTCATGGTCCAGTGTGGCCATCAGCAGGTCATTTCTGTACCCCAACCCCATCAGCCCCTGACCCTGAGACAGCTTCTGGCCATCACCCCAGCCCGCTTTACGGAAACAGCTCTCATCACAACCCGCCACCTTCCCCAACCCTCACTGGCTCCATGTCACCTCTTGAACTGCCCACTGAAGCTGCAGTCAAAGTAGGGCGATGCGTACACCAGACACAGAATGGAAACAAAGAAGACAAGAAGCTGGGGCCTTGCCACTGCGTGGGCATCTCCACCTCCCTGAGCTTTGATGTGCCACCTACCAAACAGGGCTGTGAGGATGGTGCCTTCTCCTGGGTAGCACTCACTCCCTGAATCCTCCCCTCCCTACTTCTGAAACACACAGGCCCCACACGTTCCTCCAAAAAGTTGTTTTTGTCTTTTTTAAATAATGTGAAAATGCCACGCGAAGGATTGGACGAGAGGCCCCTCCAGGGGCCAGGCTGGGGAAGCAGAGACGCGAGACGGGGGTGTCCAGGTCCCCAAAGCCTGGGGCCCCTGTCTGGGGCCCAGAGTGGGTGAGGAGGGACCCCTGCTGTGTCGAGGGGCTCCAGGCCCAAAAGAGTTCAGTTCAGTTCCAAGAAAGGTGGCTCTCCAGGGAGGGTGAGGGGCATCCTGCCTCACTTGGCACCGAGGGGGTCAGGGAGGTCAGGGGAGCCATCCGGGGGGCTGGGGGGCTGGGGGCCAGGGCCTCCCATTTGGCACATGGTGGGGGAGGGGGAGGGCCCAGCCTCGGGGGCCTCCCCAGAGGCGATGTCTGTGGTGGTGGCAGTGGCTCCATTGTCCACAGAGGATTCTACTCTCAACCCCTCTTCTGGGGGTACGGGGGGGTCAGGTCTGCGGAGAGTCAGTTCTCCACGGGGCCTGAGGGCAGAGAGAATGGATAAAGAAACTGAATTAATTGGGGGACAGGCTCATGGCTTCCAACTCATTTAAAGTGAAAGCAAAGGCCCACAAGTCCCTGCATGATCTGCTCTGTCCCCTTTCTGTCCTCACTGACTCCTTTTCTCCCCCTCTGCTCCAGGCACACTGACCTCCTCACGATTCCTCCAATGCTCTAGGCATAGTCCGACCCCAGTCCTGCTGCCTGGAACACTCTTCCCATGTCACTCTAGGAAGCAGTCCCCCCTGACACCCCATGCTTCTCAGTCTGGGATAACCCCAGCCATTGTTGAAGAGCTTCCTATCTGCTTGCTCCTCTAGAATGTAAGCTCAGTGAGGACAATGACTATGGTCACTGCTATGTCCCTGTTACCCAGCCTGTCACAAAGCACCCTTCCCCTATGGAAAAATCTCTCCTCATTAGCCTCTCACTAAACTTTCCTACGATTCCCCCTCTGGCCTTCCTGAGTAGAGTGAGTGTCGTACCCATTCCACAGTCCAGAAACCCAGGGTCTGGAGGTGAAGATTCTCACTGAGGACCACATATCAGGCTCCCTCGCTATCTACTCTGGACTTCTTACCTGCGGGGCCTGAGTCAAGTCAATGCCCTCCCACCGTCCCTGAGACTCAGTTTCCCTCTTTAAATGGGAAGCATAACCCTCATTTATTTTCAAAGGAGTGGGTAGACTTTGGCGCAAGTGGCATCACTCAGCACACAGTACATATTTGTTAAGTGGACAAAGCCACTCTGAGCACAGAAAGAGGGACTCCACCTTGGGCCTCCATGCCATGGTCTTGAGAGACAGACGGGCCCAGCACCTTCCCAGCCCACACTGCAGAGGGAATATTTGTTGACCAAGTGAAGGGATTTGGGGTTTTGCATGACTGAACCCTCCGTCTCTTTTCCTGGTGATTAAAGGTGAAGTCATCCTTGCTTGCTGGTCCTGCTGCCCTCAGACCTGACTTACCGCTTAGCCAGTGTCCTCATGCCCTGGAACCCACCACACCCTGTCCTCATGGGCACCCTGAGATGGGGGCTTCAGGGAAGGAATGACATTGGGGTGAGGCCTGAGGATGCAGCCAAGTAAAGAGTCAGCCACCGCCACTGTTCTTCCTTCCCTTGACTCTCTCTGCCATGTCCCCTCCTATCCATTCCTATGGTCCTGGCTCATTATCCTCTCCACCCAGACCCTCGCCTCAGCCTCTCCCCAGTGCTCCAGCTTCCACTCTCCCATTTTCAGCTCCCACGTGGCCCCAGAGGGTCTTCCTACAACCCTGTCTCTGCCCCTCCCCTGCTTACAGTCCTCTGTGGCTCCCTAGCACCCCCAGGACAAAGTCCCAGTCCCCCAGCCCACCCCAAGCCCTACCTAGTCTTCCCTGCCCACTCCTACCTCACCCCCTCCATTCTCCACACTCGCTAAGTAAACGCCAGCCACACTGGTGTCCCTTCTGTTCCTTGAACTGGCCAAGCTCTCTCCTGCCTCAGGCCCTTTGTGCAAGCTGTTCCCACTGCTAGAATGCTGTCCCCATCCCTTTCACCTAGTTAATGACTACCAACCCTTCAAGTCTCTGGTTAAGTGACACTTCTACCGGGGAGACAAAGCCCTCTGCTCTTGTCATCTGCTTTCTCAGCAACCCTAGGTTTACAGTTATTCATTTATTGTGGGATTATGTGGTCAATGTTTGTGGCAGGACAAGGCAGGGCTCACCAGGTCTTGCTCAGCATAAAATCCCCCATGCCCAGCACAGCATCTGCACACAGTGGAAGCTCAACAAACATCTACTTAATGAAATGCAATAACAACTAACAGAGGCTTCATGCTGCATACACAGGAGGATTAACCCATTGAATCCCCGCAACACTTATGAGTTAGATCTTACTATCATCCCCATTCTAGATGAGGACACAAGCACAGAGATGGAAAGTGACTTGCCCCAAGTCACACAGCAGAGAAATAGCAGGACCAACACCTGGACTCAGGCAAGAATCAGGAGAGTAGGAATGGAACCCTCCCTGTAAAGGTCCAGTTGCATCTTCTACCTTCTCAGTTCCCTTCTCCGGGAACACCTGCCGGGCTCAGCACAAGCTCTGCATCCAGGGGTGTTCTCTGGATTGGCAGCAGGGGGCAGCAGAGAACCCAACCCAGCCCCAGTCCTGCCCATGAGTGTTGCCTGTGCCCTCCTCTCAGAGACTGGCCTTAACTTCAGGTACAGTTAGAAACTAAGGGTGACATGACCTCCCAAGGTGGCCATGAGGATCAGCTATATTGCATATGGGAAAAGCCACAGGAAAGGAACCTGACAAATATTGACTACTAGACAGGGCACTGACTCCGAGGCTACGTAGTCCCAGCTTTAATTCTGAATCCTCACTTCTCTCTGTGCCTCGGTTTTCCCTTTTGTAAAATGGGGATGAAACTGAGAATCCTCCCAATGGGATTGCAGTGAGGATTAAATAAGTTAAAATGTGGCAAGCACATTGCAAGGTCTATGTGAGTACTTGCTAGGTGTTAGTTGTTGCTATTGTTATAGAACTCCCTGGCCATATCCTCTCCGCTCTGGTTCATATTAACCAGTTTTGAGCATGCTGGTTTCCTCTCTCCTTATCTGCCTCTGATCAGCTTGTCCCCACCCCACCCCCAAGGGAGGTGGGATCGTGATCCTGCAAGTGCCAGACAGGAGTCTGAGCCCAGAGATGGGATAAAGATGAGCAAGAGTCATGGGAGATCCTTACAGAAGGGGAAACTGAGGCTCAGGGAAGGGACGTGACTGCTCAAGACTAATGGATACCGCCTGGTCTGAGCTGGTTCCAGAGGTGGATGGGGTATCACTTCTAACTGGGGGTGGGGGGTGTAGGGGAAGGAAGAGACAGTACGGAGAGGAGGGAAATTTAGAGATGGGAACAAGGGTCGGGGGAGACGGATGGGGACATAAAGAGATGGGCAAAGGTGGAGACAGGGCAGAAAGAAAGCCTGGAGCACGGTACCTGCGGGCCGGGCGTCGGGGGCCCGGGCGGGGGGCCCCGGGGTCTCCAGCGCAGGTGAAACGGAGAAGCGGGAGAAGCACAGGGGGGGGCCTGGTGGGGGGAGGAGCGGGAAATCCTCCACCCACTCGAAACTGCCTCCTAGCGGGGGAGAGGAGAGAACGTGGGCTCCCGTCCGTAACTTCAGTTCCCGCCCTCCGCTCCTGCCTCTCCTCAGGCCCCGCCCCTCGCACCACCCGCCCCATAGACCCCGCCCCCAACTCGGCCCTGTCTCCGGGCCCTTCTCCTCACCAAAGCCGCTGTCGTTGCTGGGAAATCCATCTCCGGGGGTGGCGGGGTGGGGAGGCGTCGGGGGCGCTGGGGGCGTTGACGGGTCCGAGTCCCCCTCGGGGGGGCCCTGGACGCTCAGCTCGTTGGTTGGCGTCTCCTGTGAAGGCAGATTAGGGGAAGCGAGGGGGGACGAACCGTCACATTCCACCCACCGTATTCCCAACAAGCAACAAATCCCGCTACCATTTCTGGGGCTTCAAGCATCCCCATTTATAATCACTGAATCGCACTCTCTGAAGTGGTGGCTGAAGCCTCGGGCCAGTCTTCACCTCAACCTGGTTGGAGGTTCCTTACCTGACTGCTGAACCCCGCCCACAGACAAGCCCCACTTACAGCTAAGCAGCCCACCGCAGAATTCCACGCTTGCTCGTTAACGTGCTGCCTGCACGGGAACCTCACCCCATCTCCATCAGACCCACCTATCTCCAAAATCTAGGCCACGGGCGTCCAAATTGAGGCCCAAGAATTTCCTGTTCCTACTGCCCTCCAAATTCCTACCCCATCCTGTGCACATCCCTTTCCCGGATGCGATGATCGCGTCCCAAAGCTCCTAAGCCGTGCTCTCAGAAGTGACCCCGCTCCAACCCTCGAAGTCCTCCCTTTGTTTCAGGAGCTCAGGCCCCAGCTCTTTACTCTGTTCTCATTGATCTCATGACCTCAGCCCGGTATGCACCCCGTCTATAAGCACCGACGCACCCTTTTTCTCTTAACACTATCCCCCTCGACCCCAGTTACTCTTAACAATCCTCAACCTATCACTCTAAGCCTCGCCCCGGTCATTAGGCTCACCCATCCCTTACCGCACCCCAAAATATCTTAACACTACCTGCTGCATCTCTTAAGTCCCACCCACAGCCTCTCCACGGCGCTGCCCTAGTGGGTAAGATCTACCCAGCTCTGGTCGACAGACTCCGCCCCAAACCGCATAGGCTCCGCCCCGCCATGCGGGCCACGCCCTGGTCCTCGTCTCAACACTTTACCCCTAGCCTCTTCAGGCTTCAGTACTTGACTACCAAGCACCCCCTTTCCTTCCCTCACTCTCCAGGCCTCTCCTCGCCCTCCGGGCCCCATTACAGGACTCGCCCACACCCAGTCCCACTCCCGCTCTAGGCCAGCCCGTCCTCAAGGCCCCGCCCCATTCCCTGGCCCCACCCTCACACTCGAGGCCTCATTCCCGTCTTCCGGGTCCCGCTCCGTCCTCCGACGAGTCTCTCCGCAGGCCCCGCCCCCGCCTCGGCCTTCGCCCAGGCCCCGCCTCGGCCTTCGCCCAGGCCCCGCCTCTACTCTAGGCTAGGCCTCCCTCCAGGCCCCACCCCGCTCGCTCTAGGCCGCGCCCTCCGGGGCCCGCGCTTTTCCGGGTCACGCACCTGGTCGAAGAGGTAGACGGTCACGTCCCCGTGGAAGGAGACCATCTTGCGCTTCCTCTCCAGCTCGCTGTCCTCGGGCTCGTCGGCCCCGCGCGGAGACTTGAGCAGCCCCCGCAGCGGGCGGGCCGCGTCCGCGTCGGCGCTGCTCACCACGACGGGCACCGGGGCTGCCCGCGTCCTCCCGGAGCCCCGCTGCCCCGCTGCCGCGCCCGGCGCCGCCGCCTCCTCGTCCTCCTCCTCGTCCTCGTCCTCCCCGTCCTCCTCCGCTGACCCCGGCGTCCCCGCCCCGCCGGCCTCCCCGCCAGCCGCCCCGGCGTCCGCGCCCTCCCACGGGGACCGCCGCGGGCCCGGCCCCGGGAACGGTGTGAGCGTGAGTGGCGGCAGCGCCAGCGAGAGCCGCGAAAGCTTGGCTGCGAGGGGAGAGACCTGGTGAGTCCCTGTCCCCGGGGAAACTGAGGCAGCACACACCTAGCTGTGTGTCCTCAGGTAAGCCCTGGCACAATCTAAACCTCAGTCCCTCCCTCTCCCCACCCCCGACCTGTGAATTGAAGGGCTGCAGTGGGGGCCTTTCTTCACGCAGAGTGGGAAATCTGCCTCCCCGGCCCCAGTGCTTAACCTTCCCGTGGATCCCCAATGCCCACAGCATAAAGCCCTAACTTCTCCCCACAGCCCACCGGGCCTGAGTGCCCTGGCCCAGCTGACCTCTCCAGTCTCTGTCCCCACCTCCTGGCTTGACCTCCATCCAACCACGTGGGCCGCCTCCCTGTTCCTCCCATCCCGGAGCCTTTGCATATGCGGTTCCTTCTGCCTGGAACTCATTTCTGAGCAAGTCCTGCTCATCCTCCATCTCTAGATTTTCAAAGCCTTCAGAGATCTCCCAGGAGGTCAGGCCCACCTGCTCTGAGTCCCATTATCACCAAGCACCTCTCCTTCCAAGCAGATGATCTCAGTGGATAACTATACTTCTGTTGCAATGTGATTAGTGTTTTCCTCACCACAGAACAGAGACTGAGTCGGGCTTATTAATGGCTGCATCCCCAGGCCCTGAGCATATAAAAGTACTCAGTCAATATTTGTGGGATTAATGAATGAATGTTCCCTGCTGTGTGGCATTGACTAAGTACTTCCCCTCTCTGGCCCTCGACTGCCAAAGTTGGGGTTTCTAGTCATTTCCAGGCCCTTTGCCCTATGATTCCCAGATCTCAGCCTGCTGGGAGAGAAGGACTTTATGTCCCGGGAGAAGAAAACCTGGCTTTGAATCCCAGGCCTATCCTGCTTACTCGCTGTGTGTGCCTAGACAAGCAGATCCACCTCTCTGAGCCTCTATTTCCTCACTGGCAAATGAACAGGGGCCACTCATTCCTCCTTTAGTGCTTAAGTGAACCATGTGCCAGGCCCTGTGGGGGACAATGGTGGGGATGAGAGGAGGGTCAGCGGAGGGGCAGGGAGGAAGACGGATCACTCCATCTGGGTCACTCCATTCCCCTCATTCACTCTACTCCAGTTTCACTGACCTTTTACTATTTTCTAAACATTCCAAGCTAACATCTATCTCAGTGCCCTCTACATGGAACACACTTTCCCCAGATGTCCACCTGGCTTACTCCTACTTTCCTTCACCTTATTGAGGCCTTCCTTGACCAACCATTTCAGGGTGATGGCGTCATGGGAGGTGCTGCACAGAGGTAGCTATGAGGGGCTGTGGGTACCCAGAGAAAGGACAGGGTGATAGCATTTAGAAATCAGAAAGGCTTCCTAGGGAAGGGGAAATTTGGGTGGAGTCTTGAAGGATGAGTAGGAGTTCAATGAGTGGAAAAAAGCATGCCATTCACAGCCTCTTCTCACCCAGCAATCCTAACTTAACCCAGACCTTTGGAGCATCTTAGTTGCTCATCCCCCAACTTTGTCATGCTGCCCAGGGTCATTCTTGACATAGCTATTTGCAAACTCCCCACAACAACCTGGTAGTGTTCTAACACCACTGGCTTTGAGGAAGGAAAGTCCTGTGCCCAGCCCCCTTCCTGATCCTGACCCCCTGAGCCACAGGCTCCTCTGGTAAGTGGAGATAAATAACCCTTTTCTCACGTGTGGCTGTGATGTTGCCAATATAAAATAGGACCCAGCCATTTATAACTTTCAAACCAGTATTTAAGGAAACTGGGCCTCCCAGATATTCTGGTGGAACTATATTCCCTATGTCCATATCTAAACAGGGACTGTTTATTCTCCATTTATCTTCTCTTAAGTAGTCCTGTTTGTGGCAGAACACCTCCTGTGTTCCTACCAAAACTCACTTTTCAGAAAAGGCATTTCTATGCCTTCCAGCTCACCAGTGCCATGGGGGATGTGTTGGGTCAGGGAAGGATCTGAGGCTCCCTGGTCCCAGCCTTGGGCAGCTCAGGGCCTGGCTCACTGGATAGATTCCTTAGCTTAATGGAAAATTTAAACCAGAGATCCCATGCTGGCAGCCCAAGGGTCCTGACTGGCCCACAGACAGGCTTTCTTTGAACTGGGGGCAACTATTTTTTTAAAAAACCCAAAGCTCTGGTTTAAAAGGGAAAAGTAGCAGCTTCGGCAACACCAGGTGAGCATTCCTGAGAAGTGGCTGCCTACTCTAGACAAGACATTTTCTCCACACCCTCACCCCACCTCCTCCAGCCCACTTCATCCATTTCCCTATACTGTCTGGCCTTGCAGGCATCTGAGTTTGAGACCCCTGGTCTAAATGAATCGCATTAATAAAAACAAAGTGTTTACCAAGTCCCAGGCGCTAGGTTAAACGCTCTGGAAGTCCTAATTCATTTAACCCTCACATCTGCCCTGTGAGGTAGGTGCTATCCTTGTCATCTGTTTTTGGCAGGTGGGGAAGCTGAGACATGAAGCAGTAAGGACATTTGCCCAAAGTCACAGAGCTAGGGAGGAACAGAGCCAGGATTTGAGCCCAGGTCGAGTGGCTGCATGGTCTGCATTCATTACCAACAGCCTGACCTGCTGGTCAACCGGGGCCAACATCCTCCCTCTACACACCTCAGAAAGAGCCAGATCTCAGCCTACAACTATTCTCCCCAAAGCCTCCTCACCTTTGATCTGCTCGCTGTTCCCCTGAGGGGGTCCCAAGTCCAAGAAAAGTCGTGGCATCTCGGGGCCCTTCCTCTCGGGCTTGGGGGGGTCCCCGTCTCCGCTGGGTGCCATGTCTCCGCCGGCCCTGCTGTCTGGGACCCCGGGCTCTCCCTCGGGGGCCACCTCCGGCCTGGCTCTCGGGAGCACTGGCTCCAGCTTCCTCGGCTGTGTCTCCGGTGGCGGCGGCAGCAGCAGTGGCTGTGGCCTCGTGCTGTCTACCCATCCGGCCTTTGCGTCCACGCCGCTTCCGGGGCCGCCGCCGGGGGCCATCCCCGTGCCCACTGGGGCTCGGCCCCCACTCTCGAGGTCCAGCCTCCCAGCCCCGGGGGCTCTCGGCACCCCCCCAGTCTCGTGGGCTATCCTCTCGGTCCCGGGTTCCAGCATCCCGCTGCTGGGGGCTGGGCCAGGGGCTGTCTCCCCGCCGTTCTGGGGCAAGGCTGCTGCGCTGGGTTCGGGGGCTCTCTCCAGCGAGGTCTCTGGGGCTGGCTCCCCGATCGTGGGGGCTGGACCCCCACTCTTGGGTATCTTCTCCCAGGGCCCTGGGGCTCTCCAAGGCCCAGTCTCTGGTGGCCTCTCCATGTTCCTGGGAAATTTCAGGCCCCCATTCTCTGACACTTTCTCCTCGACCTTTGGGGGCATCGGTCCCCCATTCACCAGCACCTTCTCCCCGGCCTCTGGGCACCTCAGCCCCCCATTCTCCAACGCCTTCTCCTCCCTCCTTGGGGGTGTCAGCTCCCCATTCTCCAGCACTTTCTCTTCTCTCTCTGGGGACCCCAAGCCCCCATTCTCCGCTGTCTTCTCCTCGATGCCCAGGGCTCTCTGTCCCCCGTTCTCCAGCACTGTCACCCCGTTCACAGGGAAGCTCAGGCTCGGGGCTTTCTTCCCGCTGCCCAGTACTGTTGGGTCCCTGTTCAGGCTGGGGACTTTCTCTCTGTTCCCGGGGCCTCTCCCTGGCTTCCTGGGTCCTGTCTCCTGGGGAGTCACCCCCTTCTCTCCCAAGAGGTTCCTTGTCACATCCTCCCGCAGGGACATCAGCAGCTGCTCGGTGCTCACTTGAACCACGAAAGTTGGCTTCTCCCGGGTCCCTGGGAGTGGGAGGGGACCCGGGTCTGGGGGTGGCCGGGGCGCTCCTGGGTCGGGTGGCTCGGGGGGAGCCCGCGGCCGAGGGACCCCTTCCTCCTCGGCTGTCCCCCCACCTGGGAAGGCTCCCTCGGGGGAAAAAGGGGTCTCGGTCTCGTAGCCACTGTCCCCCGGCTTGGGGCCCGGAGATGACAGTCCTGAGCCGGGACTGGCCACGGCCGAGGGGGGGTCGGGGGACACAGCTGGGTCCACGGGGGCCCGGGGAGGTGGCGGCGGGGGGGGGGGAGCGGGAGGTGGCCCCCGCCCGGGGTACTGGGGTGCCGCGGCCCCCATGAGGGGGTCCAGAAATTCTGGGGGGGCCGAAGAGGGGGGGGGCAGGGGCAGGTCGGCCAGGGAGCCTCGCTCTGCCCGCAGGGATGAGTCGTCCTCTGGGGGGTGGGGGCAGCCAAGGGCAGGGTGGCCCCCCCAGCCAGCCACAGCATCCCCCTGCTCCAGTGGTAGGCAGGAGCAGGCCCCCTCGCGGCTGCACAGGGGGCAGGGTAGGGGGCCCCGGCGGCTGGGGCCGCCCCCAAGGCTGCTGCTGTCCTCTCCTGGGGAACTGCCTTCCTCCTCCTCCTCCTCCTCTTCAGCCCACTGAGCGTTCCCTCGCTCCCCGAGCACCTCGGCAGGGTCTCCCGCCAGGGTCTCCCCGGCGCCACGGCCCTCGGGGTCCCAGCCACTCAGCAGGAAGCTGCCTGACCCTGAGGACTGGGCCGGGAAGGGCCGGGACCCAGGGAAGAGGGGGGAGGCCCATGTCTCGGACACCAACTGGGGGACCTCGGAGGGGGCCTGGGGAGTCTGAGGGGCAGGCACTCCTGGGTCCAGGGGGTCCCAGTCATTGGGAAAGAGGGGCTCAGGTGGGGAGCCATGCTCCTCGAGGCGGATGTAGTACTCGCTGCTCACTGAGGGGCTGCGGGCACTGATGACTGGCAGTACGCTGGGCGTGGACAGCGCCTCATAGAAAGGGTTGGAGGGGTTGGTGTGGGGGGCTGAGGGCGCAGACGCCGGCTGCCAGGGAGGTGCCCCCCCACCCCGGCCAGCCCCTCGCCGGGCCTTCTCCCACAGGCACTCCAGGTTGAGGCCACGGCTGCTCTCAGTGACCGTGAGTACATCGTCAGGGTCAGCCCCAGGGAAGCCATCCAGGAGGGGAAATGGCGAGGAAAGTGTCCCCGGGCGGGGCACACTGTGCGTAGGGGGCCATGGCCAGGGGAAAGGACCATCTCGGGGTGGGGGAGGGGGGGGTGGGGGTCTGGGGGGCCTCTCAGAGAGCAGGTAGGTGAGCTGCAGTTGGAGATCAGAGGCTGAGGGGCGCTGGGCAGGTGGCCGCCAACAGGACTGCAGGATATCATACCTGGAGAGAGGGAGGAGGCAAGAGTGAGTAGGGACACAGACCCAGCGAGAGGGGGACAGAGACCCAGAGGGAGAGGAGGCAACAGAGGAGGGCAGAGATTGAGGGAGAGAAGGGTAACTGCAAAGGGTGGGTTGAGACCCGAAAGTGGGGGGAAGACACCCACAGAGATGAGGGCAACCCTAAAAGAAGAGGGGACAGCAAGGCAGATGTGAAGAAATGATGGTTAGGGCGGTGTCCCTGTTTGGGCTGTGAGTTCTGGAATCAGAGACAAGGAAGTAGCAGAGGTCTAATCCCAGCTCTGCTACTCCCCACCTCAGTTTACCCCTTCTAAGCAGCAGATGCTTGCAGAGGGCGTGTGGATGTTCCCTCTCCACTCTCGGGGTGGTATCACGGGGCAAGTGAGCTTGTGGATGGTGTACGAAATGAGGTGAGAGGTGCTGCGACCATTTTGGGATGGGATGTGGAAGGTCAGGGTCCCAGGTCAGGGCCCGGCCCTCACCAGTAATCCCCATACGGCAGCTTGAGCCTAGGCCGGGCCAACTTCACATGCTGCTGGCGGACTACGAAGGCGAGGACCTCCTCGTCTGACAGGTGGCGGTAGGGCTGTGCCCCAAACTCAAATAGCTCCCACAGGGTCACCCCCAGGGACCTGCAAGGAGCAGAGGGGTAGAGAGAGATCAGAGCCAGTCCTGACACTCCAAGAGGCCTTCCCCTCCGGGCCTCAGTTTCCCCATCTGTAGAGCCGGGTGGCATCCAGTGACCCTTTCACTTTCCTTGCCCTCCCCGACCCCCCGCGGCCTGGGACCCTCACCAGATGTTGCTCTCGCGGCTCTGGTCCACCACCATGAAGGTCCCATGCAGCTCTCCAAGGAGCTCGGGCGCCGCCCAGCGCAGCGGGATCCACAAACGCTCTGGGGTCAGGTAGTAGTCCTCCTGGGGGCGGGCCGGGACGTGGTCAGGCGGGTCAGGGTACCCCTTCAGCCCTCCGCCCCGACGGAGGACAGCCCCCACCTTGTAGTTGCTGTGGGCAAGCCCGTAGTCTCCGATGCGCACGGTGAGGTCGGAGGTCAGCAGGCAGTTGCGCAGGGCCAGGTCGCTGCGGGCGGGACGGGGCGGGGTGAGCGCAGGGGCAGCCCTCCTGCCGCACCCAGGCTCCGCTCGCTTCGCCCTGACGGCTTCCCCTCATTCGGGTCTGCCTCTCTCCACCCCTGCTTCCTCCCGCCTCCCCATACCTTCTCTCCTCACTCCTCCTCCTTTCCTCACTCCTCCCCCGCCCCTCCTGGCTCCTCCCACTTCTCGTCCCTCTGACTCCTCCCCTTTCTCCACTGTTTCCTCCCTCGGGCCCATTCTGCATTGATTCCTTCTCTTTCTTCTCCTCCAGACCCTCTTCGGGTTTCCTTTCTTTTGTTTCAGCCAATCGTGAGACTCCTCCCCTTCCCTTCCTTTCTACCCTAACCCCCCAACAGAACCAAACCTCCCTCTCTCTTGGCCTCTCCCCCTTAGCTCCTTCCCCGGGGCCCCTCCCCGTGGCTCCCCAGCCGCCCACCTATGCACGTAGTTGTGAGAGTGCAGGTGCGCCAGTCCGCGAGCGATCTCCAGGCCCATCCTCTGCAGTGTCCGCAGGTCTCTAGGAGGAAGCTCAGGGGACAGGCCTTCAGGGGGCCGCTGGGCCCGCAGATAACGCTTCAGGTCGCCCTGGGAGGGAGACACGGAGGGGTCAGCACCAGCAGCCCCTCACAAGCACGCACATTTCTGCCAATCTGAAGCCAGAATGGGGGTGGCCTCTGGTCTCAGAGGGCAGCCTCTGTGATACTCAGTTTCCCCGCTACTGGAAGGGAGGTGATAACAGAAGCCACCTCTACAGGGAGCGCTCAAGAAATGGTAGCGCATGCCACACAGGTGTCTCAGTGATGGTGATGCCAAAGAGTCCTAGGACCCTAGGCTTGCCTCTGACCCGTCCAGCTCCCCACTCTGCCCTCCCCTAACCGCCCCCTCCCAAGACCCTCACCAGTTGACAGAACTCCATAATCAGCAGAAAGGGCAGTGTCTCCACACAGAGGCCCAGGCACTGGAGGACATTGGGGTGCTGCAGGCTCCTGAGGATGGGGAGGTGGCTGGGTCAGGGAAGCAGCCCCGTCCGTCCTACCCCAGCCCTCCAACAGAACCAAACTGTTGTGTCAACCTCTTTGGTCTTGGTTTCCTCACCTCAGAGTCTTTCTCCCCACGTTCCTTCCCCAGGCCGCCATCTGAGGACTACCCTCACTGGCCCATAGTCCCTGGGGCCAGACCCTCGGGCACTCCCTTGCCTCTCCTCCTCCTCACATTACCCACCCCCAGCCTTCATTCCTGCTCCCTGACTCTTCTCTGTCCCCTCCTTTTCATCCCCACAACCCTGGCTCAGGCCTCCTCCCAGTTTCCCTGACTCCAGTCTCTCCCCTTCAGTTTGTCCCTGACCTGCCATTTGCCTGCTCTCAGACCTCTGTGGCTCCCCGGCAACCCCAGGAGACAGCCCAGGCTCTTTGGTCTTTCCTCCCCTTCAGGCTGGCCCAGCATCGTTTATCACCCTGTGCACATCTTCCCAAACACACAGGCTCCTGCTCAGGCTCCAAGCTTTTGCATTTACAGTTCTCTCTCTGGTCAGAGCATGGTGTTTTAACATCAAGGTAAAGGGTTTGAATCCCCGTACCAGCGAGCCAAAAAAAAAGTCTCCCTCCTCCTGAGGCCTCATCTTCAACATCATCTCCTAAGGAAGCTTCACTGCCCCCCAGCACTGGGCTGGGTACCACCGCTTTACCCTCACCCTGTTGGTGAGAGTCAGGCTTAGGGATTTGAATGCCGACTAACTTTAGGTGTGTAATCTCAGATACAGCACTTTGTCTCTCCCTGCCTCAGTTTTCCTCATCTGAAAAATATGGACAGTAATAGTAACTCCCTCATATGTTGTGGAGAAGAATTTAGTGAGGTCAGAAAGGAGGTGGTACACAGTGAGAGATCCTAGTTATTACTATTGTTTTGATTTTAACATGTTTGATTTTATTTTTGCCCTCTATTCTAACTGCATTTCCAAGGCTGCTCCTTCCTGTCGAGCTTGTGCCTATCTTGTAACCTTTGCTGTTCCTGCTGCCTGGAACACACTTCTCACAATGCTTTGCATTTCTGCTAGTCAATCTGGCCTCCCCAATGATCCTATCTAAAGTGGCCCCTGTCTATCACATACTGCCTCATTTTCTGATGGAACTTATCATTCTCTGATATTTTCTCTCTTTACTGTGTTTCTTTCTTTCTTTCTTTCTTTCTTTCCTTTTTTTGGCGGCTGGCTGGTGCAGAGATCTGAACCCTTGACCTTGGTGTTACAACACTGTGCTCTGACCAGCTGAGCTAACCAGCCATCCTAAACATGGGAGATTTTGGATTGCAGATGTAGAAGGAGGCTTGGATTCTCTGCACACCCACTAATCTGAGCCAAGACTGGCCACTTCTGTTGCCAGACTCTACCAAAACCCCTGCTAGGCAGGATGATAATCCCTGTTTGATCCTGAGGAAAACAGGCTCAGAGAGGTGAAATGACTTGCCTGGAGTCACACAGCTGGTAACAGCAAAGTTGGGATTTGATCTCAGGTCTGTGGCTCGCTCAGTGAATATTTACTGAGGGCTGATGGCACTTGTACTCAGGTGACAAGATGGACCCTGAGCCGCCAGTGTAGACCTGTGCTGTCCAACAGAATTTCATGAAGGTGAAAATGTTCTAGACCTTTACTGTCCAGTACGGGAGCCATTGGTCACATGTGACTATCAAGCACTTGAAATATGGTAAGTGCTGCTGAGGAAATGTTTTCAATTTGATTTCATTTTATTTAGCTTAAATTTAAATAGCCACGTATGGCTAGTGGTTGCCAGCATGGGTCTAGGAAGAGACATTTGATAAGCAAGTAAGCAGATAAAATAATGACAAACTGGGATACGTGTTATAAAGAAAACACACGAGATGATGTGATGGAGCATCCTAGGGCCCTTTTTAGATGGCAGTCGGTGAGGGGAGGTTTGGGGAAGGAAAGGCTTCTCTGTGCTGAGACCTGAGGAGGGGAAGGGAGCCCCCAATTCAAAGCTGGGGGTGAGTGAGCAAGGAGTGATATTCTAGAGAGAGGGAATAGCAAGGAGAAAGGCCTTGAGGCAGGAAAGAGCCTGACATGTGGGAGAGTCAGTGAGGAGGCCAGGGTGGCTGGAGTGAGCAGGACAGTGGCAGGAAGGGAAAAGGATCAGGCTATGCAGGGCCTATGGGCTGTAGCAAAGAGTGGGACTTGTCCTGTAGGCAATAGGGAGCCATGGGAGGTTTTGGAGCAAGGGAGTGCCAAAGTCCAATGTCTGTGTCTCTCAGGGTAAAGGCCACTTTTACAATTGTTCTGATAAGGGGGCTCTGCGTACACACTGTTTCCATGACAGGGAACTCACTACCTCACAAGGCACGTATCTGGCAAATGTTTATCTAAACTTCATCCTAGGAGACCTTACAGTGGAGGAGAGACCAAGCAGGGGAGGGACAGAGTCTTCCCAAACCTCACAGTCTAGCAGTGGGTAGGGAGGTGGGAGACAGAGCTCCTTAACAGCCTGCCTGGGTACCTGCTCAGGGCCGTGGTCTATGATTCTGCTTCCGCCCTTCCTCACCCACAAGCAGGGGCCTGAGGAAGGGAACCACCATCAGGAACCCAGCACTTAACACAGGGTAATCTCGCATCCTCTCAGCTATCCTCTTCCTGAGAACATGCAGGCTTCCTGGACTCAATTTCCAGATAAAGATACTGAAGTTCAAAGTGGAGACAACAGGGCTCTAGCTCAGGTTCTTTGCTCCACCCACCTCCATCATACTCCTAATATCATACTCACCTAATATCCCTAGCTCTGTCCTGAGGAAGAACCTGAGACTCCAGGAGGGAAACTCACGTGCCAGAGTTGCACATCCAGAAGTTGTAGGTCTAAGATTTGAACCCGGATTTGACTCCACACTATGCTCCTCTCACTCCCAAACTGAGACACAAGCCTAGACATTTGGGCCTCCAGAGCCCTCCTCCACGCAGAAGCCTCCAATACCTGTACGGCTGTGCTTCTGAGATGAACTTGCGCTGCTCCAGGGGCCCTGCGCTGGCTCGGAGCTCCTTCACCACCACCTGGGCTGGGGTGTAGTCAGAGAAGATCTCTCCCAGGATCACCTGGTCAGGAGGCACCCAGAAGTCAGCAAGTGCCGTTTCCGCCGCCCTGTCCCCCCAGGACCAGCTCCACCCCAGGGCTCCCAACTCACCCCTCCATTTCAGCCTCTCCCTTCATATCCCACCATCCTCGTCCCCCATCAGATATGAATTGAGACTCACAGGCACAGAGTCCAGTGGGCGCAGGGACGGATGTAAGGATGGACTGACGGACGGACGCATGGAGAGCCGGGTGGCGAGGCGGAGTGGTCAATGGAGTGAGGAGGGAAGCGCTGACTGACAGATGTGGGGGGATGGGGCCAGTGGGAGTGGGTGAGCAATAGAGGGGGAATGGGTGAGCTGTGGGGGCGGGGGAGAAGGCGAGGGACAGATGAGAGGTGGTGAGAGCAGGGGGGATGGACATAGAACAGGACCACAGCCCGGGACTGTATGGATACTGACCACCACCACCCCCACCTCTCACCCTCAGCCCCACTCACCTTCCCAAACCAGCCACTCCCAATCTCTTGTAGGTAGCTGAGGTGCTGGCGGCTAAGGCCCAGGGGGGTGGTCATGTCTGTGGGGGATAAGAGGGGAGACCCCTGAGCTTCTCTCCCCCACACCACCAATACCCTCCACTCATCTCTTTTCATTGGCTGCCTCCAACATTCCATGGCAGGATCTCAGCCTCCTCATTGGCTGCCCAGAAGATTTCAGCATCCAATCAGTTCTCCCCTTGGCATCCCAAGATCCCTTGATGTTATTTTACTCTCTCATTGGCTGCCTCTGAGATTGAGATCTATGCTGATTGCCCCACAAGAATCTCCAAATCTGGTTTTGGATTAAACAATGGCTTCCACCGAGATGATCTCTGCCTCCCTGTAAGCTAATTCCAAGATTCTGGGCCTTCCACCTCTGCCTTTCCCATTGACTGCCCCAGGTCTCAGCTCCCTGGGGAAGACACTCAAGGACTTCAGCCCTGTCCTGTAGGACGATGGAATCCTGGTTAGGGTGTGGGCAGTACCTGAGTGTGAAGGCTGTGGGGCAGGCATTGGCAGGGAGACCTCAGCCAGCGGGAGAATGTAGACATCAGGCAGCGACTGTGAGGAGGAGGTCTCCTCCGCTGGGGGAGTGTACTCCCCAGAGCAGTCCTCCCCTTCAGGGTTCTCAAACTCCTGGGGCAAGGAGGGGTGAGGAGTGGGAAAACATAGGGTTGAGAGACACACCACCATCCTTTTCCCCATAAGTATCTCTCCCTATCATTCTCATAACTCTCCCTCAATCCCAGCCCAATTTTCATCCCCAATTTCTGGATCCCAAGGCTCCAGATCTTGCCATAATGTCAGGTCAGAATGTGCTGTCAGGCTTACTGCCCCCCTTCCCCTGCCAACCACCTGGGTTTGGGGGAAAGGCCTTGCTGGAGTCTTCCTCTCCACGTTGAATCCCCTCATGCACCTCACCTTGAAGCCGACATCGCCCCGTTTGCAGCACAGACAGGTGAGGAGGAGGAAGATGAAGGCCAGGAGGCCAGAGCAGGAAATGAGGACCACGGCGTAGGGAGGAGCCAGTGGGGCCCGGCCGAGGGCGAATCCATCTGTGGGCACAGGGCTGGGCTGGGGTCCCGGCCTCGAGCCCCTGGCTCCTGGACTTCGTGCCCCTCCCATCCTGGCTAGTCTTGGACTACAACTCCTATGATGCTCTGCAACCAGGGTTCCTTGGCAAAGGAGCTGGATGGCCCAGGGCATTGTGGGAGTTGTAGTTTGAGGCCTTCCCAGGTGGTTGGGTTGGGGGTGGGGTCCCTCCTTTCGCCTTAAGCTGGGACCCCCGCACCCCAACCCCTCACCCCAGGCTTGGATGAATTCCAGTGAGGAATGAGGAAAGGAGGAGTAATAGTGAGGCCTAGAGCTCCCAGAATTTAAAATACGCTGCCACTGGCAGCCTCATTACCCCCTGTTTGGGAAAGAGGATGATATCCCAGCTGCAGGCTGGGAGAAGATTCTTGCCCCATGCTGGCGCTCCCCCACCCCAGTTAGGGGGGTTCAGACCTGTCTCTTTTAGGAACGTTTGGAGCACACACATGTCCTCTGTCCCCAGCCTGAGCCCCTTAGAAGGGAACCCCTTAAGCCCTGGCCCTCCGCGAAGCCAGAGACGGCCTCCTGTGTTGTGTTGTATTCCTCCCCTGTGCCCCCAATTCTCCCGGAGGCCCCGTCTTCCCCGGCTCCCTACGAACACCTGCACACACGTATGCGTGCACACATGCACACACGCTGCCTAAGAGGACCCCTCCCCACGCAGCCCCCAGCCTCCCTCCTGCAGGCCCTGCCGACAGAGGCACCGTCCCCGCGGCTCCCGAGGCCCCGCTGGCTGCGGGAAGACGCGCACACAGGTGACGGAGCAGGAGCCCCGCCGCAGACCCCCGGGCAGGCGGCGAGGCCGCAGTGTGGGGGGGTGTCACTGAACACACGGATGGCCGGGCACACTCACCGGGGTGGGCCGGGGACGCCAGGCAGCCGGAGGCGGAGACGGCCGCAAGGAGGATGAGGGCGCCGGGGGCAGGCATCTTGTCGAGGATGGAAGGGACGTGGAGGTGGTGGCGGCTGGGGAGGAGGGGGGCGGGCCCTCAGCCCCCAGCCATGGGGACCCGCGCGACCCTGGCCTCCCCCCAGCCCAGGAGAGGGGCAAGAGACGCAGGACAGGAGGAGGGAGGGGTTGCTTACTGGCTCCGGTACCCCTCCCCCTCTCTGAAGGGACAGACAGATGAAGGGATGGAGAGGCGAACAGAGGAGAAGAGCTGGGGAGCCGGGGTTGCTGGGGTGGGGGGAGAGGGTAGGATGGGGGGCGCGAGAATGGGGCCCCGCCCCCGAGGGTAGCAGGGATTGGGGGAGCGGAGAGCCTGTCAGAGGACGGGTGGGAGGAGGGCGGAGGGAGTGTCGTCATGGCAACTGGCTCCCGGTAGCACTGCCTGCCAGGAGGGAGGGGAAGAGAGAGGAGGGGGAGGGACCGGCAGACCCTGGCGTGGTGTGGGGGTGGGGGGGATGCGCAGGGTCCACGGTGCCCGGCCCGGACACTGCTGTGGCATGCCACCAATATGGACACGTGTGCTGCACGCTAAGATGCAGATGTCAGGCACATGTAGCCCACACACAGCCAACATATGTCGCAGGGACCCTCATAAACAAGCACATCACATACAAAGGTGGACAGCCATCAGCAGACGGGGACACGTACACGTCACACACAAAGACGCAGGACGACACCCTAGGAACACACAGGCAGGCCGGCCCCCAGCACAGATGCACCGAGCCACGCAGGAACGTCAAAGCATCACAAAGACTCACGCCACAGACAAAGTAAAACCTCAGATCCACAGACACATGCACCACAAAGATCCACGCGGACACCACAGTGACACGCTGAGGCACAAAGTCACACACACACATTCCATAGACAAATAGGCAACAAAGAACACCCATAGATGCAAATATCACATACATGCACATCACACAGATACGCACAGACATCACCTGCACAGAGACTCGTAGACACATCATATGCACTGACACAGACACACATATTACATACAGACACAATATACACCAAAAGACATGCAGGATACATGTATATGGGCACACATAAGATACGCACGTCACACACACCACTCATGTGGATGCACACGGACACATCACATGCACAGATGCACTTGGGCATGCACAACTCCTACATACAAAGCTACACACGGCACATACAAAACTACGCACAAAGGACTGGCTGGTTAACTCAGTTGGTTAGAGCGTGGTACTGTAAAACCAAGGTCAAGAGTTCAGATCCCCTTACTGGCCAGCCGTCAAAAAAAAGCCCAGCAACATAAATACATCACACACCAATACATACAGACCCATATCACAGACAAATATACAGTCACACACATTAAACATAAACACATACACACAACATAGACACACGGGCACACGCACTGAATATATAGACGTACAAAGATACTCTCACCACATGCCTAAACAGGCATGGACACATACATCACAAATGTACACACATTTCACACAAGGTTACAAAGGGACATCACCCCACCACAGTAATGCATCACACACATAAACACAAAGGAGCACACATAACACACACAAAGATTCAGACACACACTACACATGCAAAGACAGAGACATACGAATCCTACAAATGCCCACATTTCCTGTGAGGTTACACAGACATTCCACAACCACCAGCACTTGCCTCATGCAAAAGATACATAACCAGGACTTATTTAATTTATTTATTCTTATAAGTATTTACTCTGTGCCAGGCATTATTCCCAGCGCTTTACACTTTTTAATCCTCAGAACAGCCCTCTAAAACAGTTATTTTTACCATGCCCATTGTACAGATGAGGAAACTGAGGGACAGCGAAGTTCAGCCACCTGCCCCAAGGCACACAGCCGGGAAGTGGCAGAGCTGGGACTGGAACCGGGGCCGTCAGGGACACCGAGACATCAGACAAGGACACACACACATCACGTGCCAGGCTGCCGCCGTCTCGGGATCACACACACCCCCACCCCGACAGCACCCCGAGCTTCAGACCCCCGGAAGCGCGACTTCCACCCTCGGCGCGGACGTCTCCATGTCCCGTGAGCACCTGTGATGCGTCCCCCGGGGCGAGGCTTGGCCGGAACTACGCACTCCAGACGCAGCCTCAGTAACACACGGCGTACGCCCAGACACCCCCATCCCAGTGCCACTCGGTCCCCCCACCCCAACCCTCAGCAGGGGCCGAAGGCTTTCCACCAAAACGCACGCGGGCTGGCGCTTCACAAGCCCCGCAGAGCACAGCCCTCCTCATCGGGGGCGTCCGGAGGAGGAGAAAGGGGTGGCCGCTTGGGGTGTCTCTTTGGAGAAACTGAGGCAGGCTCATCGCGGGAGGGAGGGGATGCTCAGCCCTGGCTGCAGGGTGGAAGGAATGCAATTGGGGGTGCGGGGGCTGAGGAAAGACACCCCCATGACTGAGGGGAACGGAACCTGGCGGAAGCAGAGGCTTACGGGAGGTGTAGTCCCAGCCCTGAGACTGGTGGGAAATTTAGGTCTGATTCTTCCAGAAGGACAGCTCTAAGCATCTCCCGGGGGTGAGCAGCGGCTGGGTGAGGGCAGCAGGGGCCTGCTGCGAGTCTGCTGCTTGGGTCTTTGGAAATAATGTGGACAAAACTGAGTCCTGGGGAGCAGAATAGGCGGGATAGCAGTCCCAACTCTGTCCCCAGCTCGCTGTTTGTTCAGTGATTCATTGCACATGCATTTATGACGTACCTGCTATGCGATTATCAAGGCTCTGTGCCCGAAGCTGGGAGCGCAGCCGGGAACAAGCCAGACCCATTCCTTGCCTGTCTGGGGGTCATACGGGCTCAAGGGAAAGCAGCCACGAGTGAAATAATTCCAAACAGGACTTGGCACTGCCAAGCACTGCACAGTCAGGAGGAGTGGACTCTGTCTGGGAAGTAACAGAAGGTCGCCTAGAGTTTTTCAAACTATGAACGTTGAGCCGTTAGCGGGGTGCGACATCAGGCTCCTCAGTCACAACCAGCATTTTTTTTTTTTTTTTCTAAATAAAATAGAATAAACTAGAACATAGCAGAGTTCATGTTCACTGTAGGGGAAATGTCAATGTATGAAACTTTTATTTCCGACAGGTCCTTTATCCTGGGAGCCAGATTTGGGATTTTTTCGATTTTACTAAGGCCACAGGCACATATACTGCATATGCTGAACAGCTCCAGTGTGGGCTGGGCGGCTGGGTTGACATCCAACACTTTACGCTTTTATGATGAGATCTATGGACGCTCCCACTAGGATAAGTAATTTAAAACTGTGTGTATGCTTAGGTCAAGTTTTGTCTCCAAACTTATAAAACTTTTTTTCATTTTTGGAAATTTATTTCAAAACTGTGTACCTGTATGTCAGCAGTTTGAGAAGTACGGCTCAGGGTCCCCTAGGAGTCCCTGAGATCCTTTCAGGGGGTCCACAAGGTTAAAATTATTTTTCTGCTAACACTGAAGCATTGCATACATGTTTTGTTCTCACTCACTCACGAGTGTACAGTGGATTCGTCCAGAAGCTATACGGTATGTGATAGCAGAAGCAGCTGCAGGGATCCAACCAGACATCAAAGAGATTTGCCAAATGGCACAAACAGTGCCACTTAGTGCACTAAATTTCTTTTTAAATAAATGAATATTATTTTTAAATGAACAAAAATATAATGAATATTATTTTTATTAAATTAGATTTATATGTTAACTTGCAATGGGTTTATTATTTTTAGATGCATGAGTCAACAAATATTTTCAAAATTTATCAGTTTTGATTTCAAATGTGGTAAATATCAATGGACTTAAGCCACATAAATAATAGCATGTTGGGGTCTTTAATAATTTTTAAGAGTGTAAAGGCTTGAGAACGGCTGCTTGTATATATGTGTGTGTCCCGGTCACACATTTTTTTTTACTGTAGGCTGCAGTAAAAACTGAAATACTATATGAGAGAAAGTGACAGGAAACCTAGGCCCCATGGGAGTTGGCCAGAGAAAAGGAAAGGGAGCAGCATGACAGGGCACAGGTAGGAGGTGGCTCTGTGTGTGTGTGTGTGCATGTGTGTGTGTGTGTGGTGTGTGGGTGTGTGTGGGTGTGTGTGGTGTGTGCATGTGTGTGTGTGTGGTGTGTGCACGTGTGTGTGTGTGTGTGTGGTGTGTGTGTGTGTGTGTGTGTGTGGTTTGTGCGTGTGTGTGGTGTGTGTGCGTGTGTGTGTGTGGTGTGTGCGTGTGTGTGTGTGTGGTTTGTGCGTGTGTGTGGTGTGTGTGTGCGTGTGTGTGATGTGTGCATGTGTGTGTGTGGTGTGTGCGTGCGTGTGTGTGTGATGTGTGCGTGTGTGTGTGTGTGGTGTGTGTGTGTGGTGTGTGCACGTGTGTGTGTGTGTGGTGTGTGCACGTGTGTGTGTGTGTGGTGTGTGCGTGTGTATGGTGTGTGCGTGTGTGTGTGTGTGATGTGTGCATGTGTGTGTGTGGTGTGTGCGTGTGTGTGTGTGTGTGGTGTGTGCGTGTGTGTGTGTGTGGTTTGTGCGTGTGTGGTGTGTGCGTGCGTGTGTGTGATGTGTGCGTGTGTGTGTGGTGTGTGTGTGGTGTGTGCACGTGTGTGTGTGGTGTGTGCACGTGTGTGTGTGATGTGTGCATGTGTGTGTGTGTGTGGTGTGTGTGTGTGATGTGTGCATGTGTGCGTGTGTGTGTGGTGTGTGCATGTGTGTGTGGTGTGTGTGTGTGTGTGTGGTGTGTGTGTGTGCACGTGTGTGTGTGATGTGTGCGTGTGTGTGTGTGGTGTGTGCGTGTGTGTGTGTGGTTTGTGCGTGTGTGTGGTGTGTGTGCGTGTGTGTGTGATGTGTGCATGTGTGAGTGGTGTGTGCGTGTGTGTGTGTGGTGTGTGCGTGTGTGTGTGTGTGTGGTGTGTGTGTGTGTGCGCGCGTGTGTGGTGTGTGCGTGTGTGCGTGTGTGTTGTGTGCATGTGTGAGTGGTGTGTGCGTGTGTGTGTGTGTGGTGTGTGCGTGTGTGTGTGTGTGTGGTGTGTGTGTGTGCGCGCGCGCGTGTGTGTGGTGTGTGCGTGTGTGCGTGTGTGTGGTGTGTGCATGTGTGAGTGGTGTGTGCGTGTGTGTGTGTGTGGTGTGTGCGTGTGTGTGGTGTGTGTGTGTGTGCGCGCGCGCGTGTGTGTGGTGTGTGCGTGTGTGCGTGTGTGTGTTGTGTGCATGTGTGAGTGGTGTGTGCATGTGTGAGTGGTGTGTGCGTGTGTGTGTGTGTGGTTTGTGCGTGTGTGTGGTGTGTGCGTGTGTGTGTGTGTGGTGTGTGTGTGTGGTGTGTGCACGTGTGTGTGTGATGTGTGCATGTGTGTGTGTGTGTGTGGTGTGTGGGTGTGTGTGTGATGTGTGCATGTGTGCGTGTGTGTGTGGTGTGTGCATGTGTGTGTGGTGTGTGGTGTGTGTGTGTGTGTGTGTGTGGTGTGTGCATGTGTGTGGTGTGGTGTGTGTGTGTGTGTGTGTGTGTGGTGTGTGCATGTGTGTGTGTGTGGTGTGTGCATGTGTGTGTGGTGTGGTGTGTGTGTGTGTGTGTGTGTGTGGTGTGTGCACGTGTGTGTGATGTGTGCATGTGTGTGTGTGTGTGTGGTGTGTGGGTGTGTGTGTGTGGTGTGTGCATGAAATGAGCACAGGTGTATAGTTCGCTGTCGTCATAGCCAGGCGCTGATGCCCACCCAACCTCACAGAGCCTCCACCTCAGGAAGAAGTAGCCATTGGGCACACAAATATAAGTACAACTTCAGTGCTAAATGCAACGAGGGAGAAGAATGAGCGGATGTGATTTAGACTGGGGGAGGAGTTCGGCTTCTCAGGGAAGGTGACAACAAAGCTCAGAGCTAAGAGGGGAAGGACAGAGGAAGGAGGAGAACAGGGCAAAGAGTACTGGGGCAGAGGGAACAGCATTGTGGATGGCCCAGAGGCATCAATACATGAATATGGCTGGACCCGAATGGGCAGGGTAGCAGGGACATAAGTGATGTCAGAGAGGTGAGCAGCGGTTGGCCCAGTAGGCCAAGCATGGGGAGGGGTTTGGGTTTCTTCTTAGCCAATGAGGAGCTTTCAAAGAATTCCCAGCTGAGGAGGGACAGAAGCTGACCACCCATGTTGGAAGGGTCCCTCTTCTTGTGCTGTGGGGAAAGACTGGGAGTAGAAGTGGGAGCCCAGGGAGGAGGCATCTGGGATGGTCCGGCTGACGGCTGGAGCCGGCTCCTGGCAGTCGGGGTGAACAGGAGCGAATCGCTTCAGGACAATACCAAGCATTGGTGAAGATGTGGAGAAACCCAAACCCTTACACCCTTGCTGGTGGAACGGTGTGACCACTTTAGGAAACAGTCTGCAGTTCCTCAAAAGGTGAAACCCAGAACTACTATAGGACCCCAAAATTCCACTCCTAGGTATTTACCCAGGAGAATTGTAAACATGTATTCACACAAAAAAGTTGTACGCAAATATTCATAGCAGCATTATTCGCAATAGCTAAAAGGTGGGAACAACCCAAATGTCCCTCAGTTGATGTATGAATAAATAAAATGTGGTCTGTCCATACACTTGGCCATAAAAACGAATGAAGTACTGATAAATGCTACATGGATGAACCTTGAAAACATCACGCTGAGTGAAAAAAGCCAGACACCAAAGTCCACGAATTGTATGACTCTATTTGTATGAAATATCCAGAATAAGGCAAATCCATAGAGATAGAAAATAGATTAGTGGTTTCCAGGGGCTGAGGGTTTTCTTTCTGGGTGAAGAAAATGTTCTAAAATTGATTGTGGAGATAGTTGCACATCTCAGTGAATATACTAAAAGCCACTAAATTATACCATTTAAATGAGTGAATTGTATGGTGTTTGAATTCTCTCTCAATAAAGCTGTTAAAAAAATTGCTTCAGGATATGTTTTGGAGGGAGATTGTACCAGTCTTGGTGATGGTTTGGGCACAGGGGCTGAGGGAGAAGGAAATGTCTAGAATGCTTGTCAGGTTGGCCTAGACAAATTGGGAGAGGGGAGTCCTCTCTCATCTCCAGGAATTAGCTAGCCCTAAAAGGGGTGGTCTGTCCAGGACCAGCAAGGCCCCCAAGATGTCAAAGCATCACAAAATACAGAAAATAAAAAACGTTAGTAATACAGTCCCTCCTCTGCTCAGTACCCTCCTGTCGCTCCCATCTCACTTGGAGTAAAAGCAAAGTCCTCACCATGGCCCAGGAGACCCTGCATGATGGTCCCCTACCCCCCAACTCACTCTCTGACTTCAGCTTCTACCCTCTCTACCCCCATATTTACTGGCTGTGGCCATACTGCCCTCCTCGAAGTTCCTCCTACCTTCTAAGCACATCCTACCTCAGGGCCTTTGCGCTTCTGTTCTCTCCAGCTGGGATGCTCTTCCCAATGTCCACATGGCTTCTCTCTCACCTCCTTTAGGTTGCTGCTCAAGTGTCACCTCCTCAGTGAAGCACACACACCCCCGCCCCCATCTCACACAGAATCCCGTCTGACACACTAAACCTTTCATTTCTTCCTGGTTCTTGTCATCTCTCCCACTAGAGCCCCTTGAGGGCAGGAATCTGTCTCTGTAGTCTCCTGCTCTCTTCCCAGTGCCTACCAGAGTGTCCGGCACACAGTAGATGCTCAAAAAATATTTGCTGAATGAAGGAAAGAATTCATGGGCATTTCCACATCTGCTGCCAAATTAAAGCCGCAGCCCCTCCCCTGACACTCAGGTGTTGCTGCCCACTTGACACAAGTTGCTGGCAGAATGACTCTGACCATCCATTTGGGGGAAGAGAAAGATGAGGATGTTGTGAAGATGCAGAAGGGCATGCCACATGGAGCCAGGGGACTTAAAGAGAAGTTTCCAGACAGGATGACATTTGGGCCCAGCTGTGACCAGCACCAGGGGTAAGGCTGAGGCTGGGGGTAGGATGCTGAGGAGGGAGGGCATTCCAGGTGGGGAGACTGAGTGCACAAAGGCCTGGAGGTGTGAAACAGCTTGACACATTTAGGAAACTTACTCACCCACAGCCTCCCCAGCTCAGTGGCTCAGGCCGAAACCTCACAGTCATCGCTGACTCCTGTCTTTTCCCACACCCCCACACGCAATCTATCAGCTGGCACTACTTTCAAGATATTTCTGAAATCTGACCGTCTTTTGCCACCTCTGCTCCCACCATCATTGCTTGCTTGAACTATTGCAGTAACCTCTTCATTGGTCTCCATACATTGCTCCCCACCCCATAGTCTCTTGCCACAGCAGCCAGGGAAGCCTGCTAACATCTAAGTCAGCCCACTTCCCTCCTCTGCACCCGACCTTCCCATTGCTCCTGTCTCATCACAGGCCAAACTCCTCCCCATGGCCCATGAGGCCCTCAGTGATCTACTCCTCTGTATTTCTCTGCCCTGGTCTCCAGCTCTCTCCCCTTTTTTTTATCTTCCTCCAGCCACACTGGCCTTGCCCTGTTCCTCGAACACTCTGCCTAATAAAGAAACTGCCTCAGGGCCTTTGCACTGCTTCTTGTTCTCTGGGGAATGCCCTTTCCCCAGATTTCCACCTGGCTGACATTTTTGTTTCAATCAAGCCTCCGCCCACTCTCCAGAGCCACCTTCCCTGACCACCAAAGCAGTGGCCTCAATCCTTGCCTTCTCTCATTTCATTTTTCTTTATTGTGGTGAGCTCTACCTGACATCAGGCTACAGATTTGTGTATGTGGCCCCTGAGATTGGGATCTTTGCTTGCCTTCATTCCCCCAGTGCCTGGCACATAGAAGGGGCTCAGTAACTGCATGTCTTGTGATTGCAGGAGTGAGGCTGGGATGACGGGAGAAACAGGCCTCAGCAATGGGCAGGGGTGAAGCTGTCAGAAGGCTCTGTCTGCCGAGCCAAGGAGTCGAGTATCCACCAGAAGTGTGTGTTTGTGGGGGGAAGGGAGTGCTTGGCCAAGGTGACCACGGCACCAGCGTGCAGGGTACACAGCCTCCTGCTCCTTTATAAAATCAAAGGGGTACTGAGGTGTGAGGGGTTGGACGAGGGATATTCTATGAGCCCAGTATGCTGCTTCAGACCTCATTCACTAACTCATTCATTCAGCAAACAAACATGCTTCCATTCCAGCAGGTCACTTTGGGTGGACACAAAGAAGGAAGCAACGGGGACAGCAATAGTAATAATGATACTTTATTTCACTTTTTTTTACTTTTATTTATTTTTGAGGCTGGCGGTATGGGGATCCGAACCCTTCGCCCTGGTGTTATAACAGTGTGCTCTAACCAACTGAGCTAACCAGCCAGCCCCAAATCGTTCTTTTTGGAATTTGTCTTTTATTTGGGGGCAGCTGGCCAGTACAGGGATCAAACCCTGGACCCTGGTGTTATCAGCATCACTCTCTAACCAACTGAGCTAACTGGCCAGCCCCTATTTCACTTTTTTTTTTTTTTAAAGATGACCGGTAAGGGGATCTTAACCCTTGACTTGGTGTTGTCAGCACCACGCTCTCCCGAGTGGGCCACAGGCGGTCCTCCTATTTCACTTTTAATTGAGGTGTAATTTACGTACAGTAACAAGCACAAGGGCCGCCCATGGCTCACTTGGGAGAGTGTGGTGCTGACATGCACAGATCTTAAGAGTACAGTTTGATGAGTTCTGACAAATACATAGTCCTGTGCAAGCACCACCCCAATTAAGATACAGAACATCCCATTTCCCAGAAAATCCCCTTGCACCCCTTCCCAATCAACCCCCCACCTCCGGGCAACTGTCAATCTAATTTCCTTCACTGTTGATTAATTTTGCCTGTTCTAGAACTTTATATCATAAAATTTGGCTTCATTTGCACAGATAATTTTGAGGTGCATCCAAGTTGTTGAATGTATCAATAGTTTGTTCCTTTTCATTGCTGAGGAGTTATTTCGTTGTATGGATGTACCACAATCTGTCCATCACCTCCTGTTGGTGGACATTTAGATATTTTTCAATTTGTGGTGATTATGGATAAAGCTGCTGTGAACATTTGCATACAGGTCTCGAAGTGGACCTGAGTTTCTATTTCTTTTAGGTAAATATCTAGGAGTGGGATTTCTGGGTCAGAGGATGGGGATATGTTTAACTTGATAAGAAAAGTAGCAGGATTTTTTTGAGGGTTTACACCATGCTGAGCACCCAACGGGTGTAGTATGTTGTCATAACAACCCTCGCAAGCACATATTCTTATGAACCTGTTTTATGGAAGAGAACACAGAGGCTCAGAGAGGTTGCAATCCTTGCATAAAGTGACAAACACAAGAAGTGACAGGACTGGGACTCAAACCCAAACCTGAAGGCAGCATCCAAGGTTTGTACCACCAGTTCAGGTCTGTTCACCGGATCTCATCTAGCTGAGGAAAAAGACATTTACGCAGATCTGTCTGCAGGGTCTGAAGCACCACCTTCACTACCTGGGCACTCTGTCCATCGTTAACTTATTTGTCTTTGCTCATTATTGATGTAAAAGCTGCAAATGTTGGAAGCTGCTCTAGTGCTCATCAGTAGGGGATGGGTTAATAAATAGGGGTGCATCCATCCTATGATATATTCTGCAGCTTCTAAAAATAATGAGGGAGAACTCATGGCCTGGGAGAGAAAGAGCTCCAAGACATAATGTCAAGTGAAAAAATCAAGTTACAGAACTATAAGGATAGTGTGATGCTAATTATATAAGAAAAAAATAGAAAGCAACAACAATCCAAAACTGCTTTTTGTTTGTTTGGTTTTTTGGCAGCTGGCCAGTACGGGGATCGAACCCTTGACCTCGGTATTATAACACTGTGTTCTAACCAACTGAGCTAACCGGCCAGCCCTCCAAAGCTGTTTTTTGAGGCAGACACACATATATATGCCTAGGAAAAGGTGTGCAAGGATGTAAAACAAGTTTCTTGTAGCAAAATTGGGGGTGGGCATGAAATATTTTTTAAAAAGAAGAAAGTATTCCTACATACTGTGTCTCTCTGTATTTTTAGTTGTTAATTAAAAAACCCAAATAATGCAAACAATGCAAATAAAGTTTGAACAAATGTTGTGGGCATACAGAGGTGGGAGCAAGTGATTCTGCTGGGGCGGGGTGTGTGGCATTAAGGGAAGCAAAGGAGATGACATTTGAGCTGGGCTTAGAGGAGCCTGGAGTTTGCCAGTTATATAAGAAGGCAGATGGGAGGGCTGCCCAAGAGGAGGGCTTAACAGGTACAGAGGCAAGGAGGTGTGAAGTGGCAGGGGGGAGTTTGGGGCAACTGGATTACATGATGCAGGTGTAAGTGTGTACATTGTGGGGAGTGAGGGAAATGGGACAAAGGTAGAGATGCATCAGTTAGAAAATGTATAGCTATTAGTAGCCCAGAAATAACAGCGGCCTAAAGAAGATGGACATTTATTCCTCATTTACATTAAAGCAGTTTGGAAAGCAGCAGTCTGAGGATGATGTGGGGACTCCACGATGTCATCAGGACCAGCTTCTGCTAACTTTTTGCTCCACCATCTTTTGCATGTAGCTGTCATCATCAAGGTTACCTCATGGTCCAAGGTGGCTGCTACAGCTCCAGCCTTCATGTCTGCATTCCAGGCAGGAAAAATGAGATGGTGGTGATGGAAGAGGGCAGGTCAAAAAGAATGTGCCAGTTCTCTGTGCCTCTGTTAAGGAAATTTCCTGGAAGTTCCACCCTACAACTTTCATTGACTACCAGTTGTAAGGGAGGCTGGGTAATGCAATCTCTTAGGTGGGCACATTTCTGCCTTGAATAAAATTGGGATACTGTGACTAAGAAAGGAGAGAATTGATGTTGGGTAAAAATAAAGAGTCTCTGCCTTTTAAGTTAGGTCTGATCATAAAAGATCTTGAATTCCAGGCTCAGTTGCTTGGACTCTATTCTCTGGGTAGTGGGGAGCTATGGGAGGGTTTGGAGCAAGGCAGGACATCTATACCCCAGCTTGACAGTTGCTTTTAGAGATGCCTTCCTTGGCCCCACAGTCTAGATTATTTCTTTTGCTATATGTTCTCATAGAACTTGGCTCCTTTATTTCAGAGCATCTTAATTGGGTTTGTTATTTATATTAGGTAGTGAGATTATAAATACCTTCCTCTCCCACTACACTGTCAGTGTCAGGCAAGCAGGGACTGTGTTGGTTTTGTTTGTAGTTGTAGATCCTGAAGCTAGCTCAATAAATATCTTAAACAAATGAATGACATACTCCAGAGTTGTTGTTAAAAAGATAATTCCTCAATCCTCCTAGAAGTTCTCATGCTTGAACCCAACTAACCCTGGCACATGAACCCTCAAAAGGTTTCTGTATAGAATTTATGGGCTCCATAAACTTGGATAAGAAAAAAATCGCATTTTTTTTTTTATTAATCTGTAACTGATATCTAGCATTCTTTTGATTTTTATGGCAGATTGTATTTTCCACTGATGGCCTAGACAACATCCTCCATTCCATATGTTCTTCTAGACCTTGCTTCTTCCGCTTTGGGAGGTAAAAGTCTGTGTCTGAACCTTGAACCTGGGGGATTACCTTGACCAATAGGGTTCAGTGCTAGTGATGGTACATGATTTCTGAGGCTAAGCCATAAAAATGCCCTGCCTTGTTCTCTTGGGACAATCACTCTCAAAACTAAGTTTCCATGCTGGGCGGAAGCCCAAGAGTCTGTGCAGAGGCCCACATGGAAGAGAACTAAGGCTCCCAAACCCCAAGTCCCAGTGGAGCTGTTAGCCCATAGCTAGCACTAACTCTCAAAACTCAGCCTCCATGCTGTGAAGAAGCTCAAGAGCCCATGCAGATGTCTACATGGAGAAGAAGTGAAGTCCCCAGCCCTCAGCCCCTGCTGAGCTGCCAGCCAACAGCCAGCACCAACTTGCCAGCCATGTGAGTGAGGCACCTTGAAAGTGGATTCTCCAGCTCCCAGAGGAGCAGCCTAGTTGTTGCTTCATGGATCAGAAATGAGCTGTTTCCACTGAGCTCCACCCAAATTGCAGATCCAAGAGCAAAATAAATGATGGCTATTGTCTTAAGCCACTAGGTCTTGCAGTGGTTTGTTACACAGCAGCAGATAACTCATACAATTACAAATGTAGATAACAGGCTACAGTAGCATTAGCAATACCTGTGACTTTGTTTATTCTGGAATCTATTATTCTAGCAATAGAAATCACAGATATTTCCAAATCACATCACAGTCGTTGCAGATATTTGAAATATTGTTTAGTCTCCTCAGTATTTTGAAATAACATAACAGTAGTAACTTTTTTTTTTTTTTTTTAATGCAGCTGGCCGGCGCGAGGAACCAAACCCTGGACTTTGGCGTGACAAGGCTGTGCTCTAACCAGCTGAGCTAATCAGCCAGCCCTTAATAGCAGTAATCGGGCCTACGGTTAGATCTCCTAGATCTTGTTTAATGTTAATAAAGAAGCATATATATTATATAAAAGATGTATCTTTTAAATATTTTGATAACTGTGTTTTAGTTGGTTTCTTTTGTAATCCTACAAAATTTCTTTTAGGCATTTAAAAAACTTTTTTTGAGAAGGTATTGTCAAAGTATGATTTTCAAAAAATAGTAAAAAACGTGATTTATACAAATATATAGTAAGCACATGTCAAAAATTTACTTAACACAGTGAGAGAACAAAAAGAACAACAGAATGGTTCGAAGGAGGACATGAGAGACCGATGGACATATAATATAATCAGGGAAAGAGAAAGCTCCAGAACAAGGTGGTGAAGCTAGAGACAAAAACAGCTCATGACAACAACTGTTGGGATTGTCTGTCTACTCAGAAAGCCATCGTTTCGATGTATTGATCGTGAACAGGCTGACATCTAACTTTGCCAAGTCGGGACCCTTCATCGATAGTAAGTCAAACAAAGGTATATTCTCCTGCAGGAAGGGTCGGCAAATGATGGTCCACAAGCCAAATCCTGCCTGTTCTTGTGTGTAAAGTTTTATTGAAGCAAACACATTCATTTATGTATTATCCATGGTGCTCTCCTCACTACAACGGCAAGGTCGAGTAGTTGTGACAGAGACCCTATGGCTGCAAAGCCTAAAATATTTATCTGGTCCTTTACAGAAAAAAAAACTTGCCTGCCCATGCCTAGAACATCAGATAACCTTTAGGTGATCTTGTTAGACACTTCCCTAGAGCTGCATTGTCCAATATGGTAACCACCAGTCATTTGGCTATTCAAATTTAGTTAAAATAAAGTGAAATGAAAACTTCAGTTCGTCAGATGCATTCTCAATATTTCAAGTGCTCAGTAGCTACTTGTGGCTAGTTGCTTTTGCAGAGTCCAGATCTAGGACACTCACATCATTGCAAAGAGTAATTTGGGGCAGTGCCAACATAGAATAACATTGAAAGTACACACTGTTTGCCTTATCTCCAAAGTTTGGATAATCTGGCTGGCTGGTTAGCTCAGCTGGTTAGAGCACGGTGTTATAACACCCAGGTCAAGGGTTCGGATCCCTGTACTGGCCAGCTGCCAAAAACACCAACAAAGTTTAGATAATCTTTCTTAACAGGGCCCACAGGCCTGCCAAAGAACACAGGCCTGTTTCAGTTATTTGCTACTGTTTAACAAACCTCTCCAAATTTTGGTGGCTTAAACAACAATCATTTATTATTTTTCACGATACTGTGTGTTGGCTGGGCTCTACTAGACAGTTCTCCTGCTTATCTCATTTTAATTGGAGTCTCTGGTCAACTTGGACTCAGGTAGTGGCTGGGGCTGGAACATCCAAGATGGCTTTATTTGTACATCTGTTGACTTGACAGTATGGCTGGGAGGCTGGCAATGGTCTCTCTCCATGTGGCCTCTTCATATGGCTGCTGGGATCCCAAGAGAGGGTGTTCTAGCCAGACAAGCGCCAACATACAAGTCCTTTATCAAACTTCCACTTGCATCATGCTTGATAATATCCCATTGGCCAAGCCCAATATCCCCATGCAGGGAACTCCACAGGGTGTAAACGTCTCAAGGTGTGTCATTGGGACGACCCCAGGGTCCCTGGTGCAAGAAAAGGTTAAGACACCTACCCTGAACTTCAACCTGCTGTGTGAGCCCCCTTTATCCATTCTGAGCTGTCTCCACATCCCATTGAGTTTATGTAGCTCCTTGACCTAGGTAATACCTGGTGCTCATGCATGTTCAGACTGGGTGGGTGAGGGTCCCAGTGCAGTTTCTGCAGGCTCCTGGCCCTGGTGACAGGCTGGTTCCCTTCCAGCAAGATTCAGAGGGGGGCTGTACATGATGACTCTTCTCTTGTCTTATGTCTCTTCAGTTCTGGGCTCCTTGCCTCAGCACCACTGGTTCCCCAATTCCTAATGTCCAGTCAGCCTCTCCAAGCTCCCTGGAATCTCTTCTTCTAAATCTATTGTCTATTTTTGAATTTTGAAATTCAGAAGTCAAGACTGGCCTCCTTTGTTGTCTGCATTCTGTCTTTCCCTGAGAAACAGCCTCAGAAAGCCATAGCTGCTGACTGAATGGGTGAGTGAACAACAGAGAATGTCTGTGCATTAGTTACCTGTTGCTGTGTAACAAATCACCCCCAAACTCAAAACAAACATTATTTATTATCTCATAATTTCTGTGTGTCAGGAGTTTGGGAGTGGTTGGGTAGGGCAGATCTGGATCAAGATCTTTTGTGTGGTTACAGTCAGATGTCACCTGGGGCTGAGGTCATCTGAAGGCTTGATAGAGGCTGGATGATCTGCCAACCTGACTTGTTTACGTGGCCAGCATATTGGAGCTGGCAAGGTGGTTTCTCTTTACACAAGGCTCTCCGTGGAGCTGCTTGAGTTTCCTCACAACATGGCAGCCAGCCTCCCCCACAGAAAGTGATTTGAGATATCAAAGTGGACATTGCAATGCCATGAAAGATTTAGCCTCAGGAGTCATTTACTGCCACTTCTGCCATATTCTTTTAGTCCCATTGGCCAGTCCTTATCCAATAGGGAGGAGACTAACCAAAGACACGACCACTAGGCAGCAGGGACCATTGGGAGCCATCTTGGAGGCTGCCTGCTGCAATCTAGGACTGCACATGGGTTACAATAACTAAATATCATCCAGCCCCATGAGTCTGTGACTTATTTTTCAAAGCTGTAGCTGAAATATCCCCCCTGACTGATGACATTCCTGAAAGCCCCTGGGGGACCATGCTGCTCTGTTCCCAGTGACCTGGCCGCCCTTTATACATTTATCCGGTTATCCCAATGTCACCTTCTGGCTTTGTGCTTGTGTGTTTGCACGTCTGCTGTTACTTTAAATGAGACAGAGATCTTCATACTTTCTGAATGCAGAGAAAAAGAGTTTTGTGTTTTATTATACCTTTAGCATAAAGAGAAAAGAGCGGCATGCATGCTAATAACCCTCTGTTGGTTTATGCCTTTGGAATCAGAGCTGGCAGTTAAAATACGATTACCAGATTTGAGAAGTCAGGGTCATAGTTACGTTGGGGGGTGCAGATGAGGATTCAGGCTTCTGCGGGACTGGAAATGTTCTTTTTGAAAAATCTGGGTGCTGGATGGTTGGTGTGCCCACTTGGCATTAATTCATCAAGCTGCACACTTCTGAAATGTGTTCTCTTATGTATGTACATTATAGCCCAATGAGAACTCTTAAAAATGTTGTTGCCAGGGAAGCAAATTATCAAATAAGATAACTAATTAGAGTCACAGGCTTTTTAGAAACAGAATTTCCTGGTGGTTAAGAGCCTGGGCTGTCTGCATTTGAATCCCAATTGTGTCACCAGGGCTATGTGGCTTTGGGCAAGTTCCTTAACCTCTCTGACCCTCAATTTGTACATCTATAAAATGAAGGTAACATCTACTGGGCGGAATTACCTCGCCGAGTAGTTGTCACAGGGAAGATGTTCAGTAAATGATTGTTTTGCCGTAGATGTGATCAATGAGTAAAGAAATAGAAAATGCAGAACTGCTGCGTCAACAAAATGTGGGCGAAGGACACGAACGAGCAATTCACAGGGCAGAACTGCGGTGGGTTACAACCCTGTGGGAAAGCGTCGGTCCTCGGTGTCGCTCTCTGAAATGATCCAGGCCACTTACTTATTTACATGTTTACTGTCCCTCTTCCCTCTCTTCACCCACTAAAACATGAGCTCTCCAAGGGCAGGGCGTGTGTCAGTTCACGGTCGCCTCTCAGCACCTAGAACAGCACCACTGATGTAGCAGGAGCTCAGTAAGTACTCGTGGACCCAGTGATTCAATAGGGAGATGAAAAGGAGAGTCAGCTCTTCACTTACCCGATTGACAAGGCTCTCTAGAATGAGCTAACTCAATGCCAGCCAGGGAGTAGGGAGACGAACCTGCCGCACTGTGCTTATTGTGGGGATAACTGGAAATTATTCTAACTTTTCTAGACACTAACTTGGTACTCTTGCCCAGTAATTCCGTTTCTGGGACTCTCTTCCAAGGAAATAATATAAGAACGCCATAAAACTTTATGCAAAATGAGTTTCTTTACAGCATTATTTGTAACAGCAAAAACAAACAAAAAAATAGAAATAGCATATTTATATAATAAACTTTATATGTTTATATGATAAACTTTTTATATTTATAATAATAAACTACTTCCTTCCTTTCTTTCTTTTTTTTTTTTTTTTTCTTGTGGCTGGCCAGTTTGGGGTTAATAATGAACTCCACAGGAGGAGGTTCTGTACGTTATAGAACAGCATTGTGGAATATTATGTAATCATCTTAAATGAAATGGGAAAAATGTTTTCATGGTTTTTATGATACATTAAGTAAAAGTAAGCAGGATGCAGAATTGCTGTGTATAATGTGCTCTCAACAAGGAAACAGAAGAAACCTATTTATAACTACTGGAAGGATCTATAGCAAAAAATGGTGACAGAATTGCCGATGGGTTTTCTTTTTGTCTTTTGCTTATCTGTAGTTTCCAAACTCTCTACACAAACATGGGTGTAATATTTTGTAAAATGCCAAGAAGGAAAATCATCTTCAGAATGAAGAATCCAGTGAGGGATTCCAACTCTGGAGACGGGGGGAACTAATCCAAAAAGCAGAGGCGCTAGGCACGAACGTAATTATCCCAGTGAGCACTTGGAAATGAGCCAGATGTCTACCAGCAGGGAATTGGGGGAGTAAATTATAGTCCCCCTGTAGAATTTTAGGCAGACATTAAAAATTATCTTTATGAAGAGCTTGAGGCACCATGGCAAATGCTTTTTTGTGTATAAAATTGTGTGTAAAATGGCAAGATATAAAATGATATAGGCTGTATCATCTCCTCTCCCTCTCCCCACATACACACACACAGAGGGGATTACATATATATATATATAAAATGTAAATTTTTGTACATATATATGAAATTAGTAGGACAACTGTATTGGTCCATTTTCTATTGCTGATAACAGAATACCTGAAACTGGGTAATTTATAAAGAAACAGAATTTATTTCTTATAGCATTGGAGGCTGGGGAGTCCAAGGTCAAGGGGCAGATCTGGTGACGGCCTTCTTGATGGGGTCTTTTTACAGAGTCCTGTGGCTACACAGGACATCATGTGGTGAGGGCTGACCAAGAGCACATGTGGTTGATGTGCTCACATGCTCTCTTTTCAAGGCCACCAGTCCATGCAGGAGGGCAGGGCCCTCACCATACAATCTCCTCCTTTCAACACTGCCACGTTGGGGATCAAGCTCCCACATGACCTTTGGCGAGGACAAACATTTAGACCAGAGCAACAACAACAGGATGCTAACAACATAATTTTACAAAATTAAAGTCTGGAAATAAATGAGTAACAATGCTGTTATTGGTTATTTCTTGGTGGAAGAAACATGGGATCTTCCCTGAGGAACCCTCTCTTGTTTGTTGGATGTAGCTCCTCGCGGAGTTCTTTTTTTTCTCCTACATATTTCCCACATATTTGAACCATTATAAATATTTACCTTTGTAGCTTCTTTAACATCAATATTGTATATCATACTGCATAAATTATTCTGCAACTTGCTTTTGTCACTTAGTATGCCTCAGAGAACTTTCTCAGTCCCTAGAACCATCTGGTCGTTTTAAACTGCTATGTCACATGTCATGGAATAACTGTGTCTCAGTTTATTGAATTATTCTCTTATTGACGGCATCTAGGTTGTTTGCAGTTCCTTTGCCATGATAAACAACACTGCAACGAACATTCCTGGCTTCATGCTCAAGTATGTCTCTAGGGAGATTCCAAGATGTGGAAATTCAGGGAGGAAGGGGGCCCACATTTAAATGTTAATGGTCCCTGCCACATGGCCCTCCATGAAAACTGCATGTCCCTCTTTCTTTTTTGTAATTGTCAGGTTTTCCATTTTGAGCCTGCGTTACTTTTGTGTGTGTGTGTGTGTGTGTGTGTGTGTGTGTGTGTGTGTGTGTGTGTGTGTGTGTGTGTCAGGGGACAGTGAGGGGGTAGGGACCATTTCATTTCATGAAAATAAAGTGTGATTTCTAAAAATGCAACTTATACCCCGTTTTCTGGGAACCAGTTGGGGAAACCCCTAGTCTGATGAGAGAAGTCCCTGTGTCCTCCTCAGGTGAGCCCTTGATTTATTGAAGGAGACCTGGTCTTGTCTCGGGAACCCCTCCTCTGGTCTGAAGAGGGGTTGCGGGTCCCAGACATCCCGCCCCTCTTCCCCAGTGACTATAAGGGGTCAGAGGCTTAGACCAGAGTTTTGGGAAACTGGACGAGACTGAGGATGTGTCTCCTTAGGTTCCAGGACTGCAGTACCTAGACCCCAGTGGAGAAGTGAGTAGGTCAAGGGCGGGGCCCTGTTGGAAGCATCATAATTAACCTTGATCTGTCCCATCCTGAACACGTTTCCATTGCTCTTTGTCCACTTCTCACTCAATTCTGAAATAGGCCAGCTGCATTTGTTTCCTATGGCTGCTGTAACCAGTCGCCACAAACTTGGTGGCTTCAAACAATAGAATTTAGGTGGAGAGGGATCGGGGAGATGTTGGTAAAGGGACACAAAATTTCAGTTAAACAGGAGGAATAAGTTCAAGGGATCCATTTGACAACATGGTGACTATAGTTCATGACAATGTACTGACTGTATACTTGAAAATTGCTGAGAGAAGATTAAAGTGTTCTCACCACAAAAAATAAGCATGTGAAGGTAATCCATATGTTATTTAGCTTGACTTAGCCATTCCACAATGTGTGTGTATTTCAAAACATCATAAATATACACACCATAATATATATATATACACCATCAACATATACAATTTTTATTGGTCAATTAAAAAAATCTGAAAGAATGACACAAAGTAAGACCTCAGTAAAAGTTAGTTAATAATAATAAAAAACACAAAACAACGAAACAGAAATTTATTCAGTTCTGGAGACCAGAAGTCCAAAATGAGTCTTACAGGTTTAAATCGAGGTGGGCCGGTCCCTACTGGAGGCTCCACGGAAGACTTCTTCCTCCCCTCTTCCGGCTTCTAGAGGCTGCTGGCATTCCTTGGCTTGTGGCCGCATCACTCCAGCCTCTTTTTCTGTCTTCCCACTGCCTATTCCTCTTCTCTGTGTCAGATCTCCCTCTGCCTCTCTCTTGTCCTTTCTCTCTCTTTTTTTTTTTGGCAGCTGGCCAGTATGGGAAGCCAAACCTTGACCTTGGTGTTACAAGGCTGCACTCTAACCAGCTGAGATAACTGGACAGCCCCTTCTGCCTCTCTCCTGTAAGAACCCTTGTCATTATGCTCAGGACCTGCCTGGAGAATCCAGGATCGTCTCCCCATCTCAAGATCCTTAACTTAATGACATCTGCATAGCCCTTTTCCCATGTGAAGTCACATATTCATGGGTTCTGGGGAGTAAGACACGGACATCTTTGGAGGGCTGTCCTTCAGCCCACCACACTGGCCATGCTTTTTATTACTTGCATTTTGAAATCATGAAACATACGTGACACACCCACTGTGCCAGGCACTACCCTAAGGGTTCCAACACGTGGTTGCTTATTTGACCTTCAATACAATCCTGTAAAGTAGGTCCCACTTTCACTGGGATTTTACAGATTATGAAACTGAGTTAAGAGAGGTGAAGCGACTTGAACAAAGACACACAGTGAGTGTGAAACCAGGAATTCAAACTTGGAATAGCCCCTACACCAGTGGTTCTCAAAGTGTGGTTCGGGGAACCCTGGGGATTCCCTGAGACTGTTTCAGGGTGTCCAGGAAGTTAACACTATTTCATAATAATACTGAGATGTTATTTATGCTTTTCAGTCTCATTTTCTCCTGAGTATACAGTGGCATTTTCCAGAGGCTATTTGACATGCATTATCACACCCAACTGAGTACAGAAGCAGCTCCGAGCATCCAGATGCCTTCTAAAGAGATTTGCAAAAATGCAAAACAACATCCCTCTTCTCACCACATTTTGAAAATTTAGTTACTTCCCATAAAAATATATGATTTGTGCTAACATGTAATGGATTTGTTATTGTTATTCTAAATGAACTGACAAATAATATTTTTTAAATTTCTCAATTGAATCAATAGATATAACCTGCATAACAAAAGTTCATTGGGATACTGTAGTGGATTGAGTTACTTCCCCCTAGAACTCATTGGAGCTTGAACTGTGTTCTCCAAGTTTCCTGTATTAGAAACTTAGCCCCCACTGAGGCTGTTAAGAGGGTGGGAAATCCTACTATGGTAGTTGAAAGGTGGAGCCTTGAAGAGGTGATTGGACTGTAGGCCCATGCAGTAGTGAATGGATTAAAAATGGTGGCCAGGGGCATGTTTCTGAGGGCTTTAAAAGAGGAGAGTCTGTCTGTCTCTCTCTCGGCCCTCTGCTGCTCTCCCTGCTTTTTTCAATGTGAGACCCCTGGGTCACTGTCGCCACCACCAGATGGACTTTGGACTTCCCAGCCCCAGAAACTGTAAGCAATAAATTTCATTTGCTTCATAAATCACCTTGTTTCAGGTATTCTGTTATGGCAACACAAAACAGACTAATATAGACACTCTAATTTTTAAGACCATAAAGTGGCTCTGATACCAAAATGTTTGAGAGTCACTGCCGTACGTTATATTGCCTTTTGGCAGAGCACACGTAACGTATTCTACAGTTTAAAAAATAATAAAATTAGTTAACATAAGCTCACCACTTAGCTCAAGAAAGTGTCACCAGTATCTCTGACATTCTCATAATATAATATAATGCTCCCTTCCCCACAGGATCCCGTTTTCTGCTTTCCAGAGGTAACCTCAACCTAAATTTTGGTTGTCAATTGCTTCGATTTTCTTCATGATCTTTCCACCTAAATATATATATATATATACAATAGACTGTTTTGTCTGGCCTGTTTTTAAACCTTTATGTAAATTAAATCATGTTGCCTGCATTCCCCTATAACTTATTTTGTCACTCAACAAATGTTTGTGAGAAGTATTCATGTTATCATGCGTAGCTGTGCTTAGTTGGTTTTTCTCTGCTGTACAGTATTTCATTGTATGAAAAAAAACCCACAATGTAACCTTTTTGCTGGCTGTGACCATCTGAGTGCTAATCTTAATAGAGTCACTGTCAACATCTTCCCACGTCCCTCCTGGGTTTAGATCCTTGAGTTTCTCCTTATCCTGTACCTGGGAGTAGGGTTGCTGGGCCTTTTTTTTCAGCTTTACCAGGTAATACCAAGTCATGTTCCAATTTGCCTTCCCAGGAGCAATGCAAAGACTCTCATTGTTTCACCAATGCTGTTTCTTTTTCTTTTTTTTTTTTTTAAAGATGACCAGAAAGGGGATCTTAACCCTTGACTTGGTGGTGTCAGCACCACGCTCAGCCAGTGAGCCATGGACCGGCCCTACCAATGCTATTTCTTAGGCCTGCTTTTCTTTCTCTTTCTTTCTTTTTAAATTTCAGGTTTATTGAGGTGTAATTTATGAATATTAAATTCACCCTGTTTAGTATACAGTTCAATGAGTTTTGACAATTGTGTACAGTCATGTAACTACTACCATATTCAAGACACAATACACATTCCTCACCCCCCAAAGTTCCCTCGTGCCCCTTCGTAGTAAACCTCCCATCCTGCTCTCATCCCATAGAAACCACTGATCTGTTCTCTGTCCCTAAACCTGTAGCTTTGGCTCTTTTAGACAGTCATATAAACAGAATCATACAACACATAGCCTGTTGGGTCTGGCTTCTTTTACTTTGCATGATGCATTTAAGATTCACTCATCTATAGTGTTGTGTACATAAATATTAATTCCTTTTTATTGCTGAATATTATTCCATCGTGTGGATATACCACAGTGTGCTTATCCATTCTAGTTGGTGGACACTTGGGTTGCTGCTGCTTTTTTGGTGATTACGAACAGAGCTGATAAATGAGACCAGGTGCATTCAGGGTGGTATGGCTGTAGACTCAGAGCTGATAGAAACGTTTATGTACAGGTTTTTGATCAAACATAACGTTTCATTTTCCTACAGTAAATACATAGGACTGTGATTGCTGGGTCACATGGTAAGTGTATGTTTAACTTTTTAGTTAAATATAAATTTAACTGTCAAACTGTTTTCCAAAGTAGAGGTACCATTTTACATTCCAATCAGCAGTGCATGAAGGTTCCAACTTCTCTACATCTTCACCAGCGCTTGGTATTATCAGTATTTTTTATTTTAGGCATTTTATGAGGTGTGTGGTGATATCTTGTTGTGGTTTCAATTTGCTTTTCCTTAATGACTAATGACATTATGCACTTATTTGCCACCTGTAGTCCTTCTTTGGTAAAGTATTCAAATATTTTATCCCTTATAAATTGGGTGGCTTTTCTTATTAATATTGAGTTATTCAGAGGGGAAACTGAGGCCCTGAGAGGTCAATTGGCTTGTCTAAGTTTTTACAGCAAGTGAGGTCAAGCACTTTGGTAAGGGATGAAAGCCTCCAGGCCTCTTCCTGCACCCCTGAACCCCTCTTTCTGGGTTGGCAACATGAGTTTTTGGGATGGGGCTTCTGGCAGCAAAAGGGTGGGAGTCACGAAGCGACACTCGGGTCCATAGCTCATAAGAAAGAATTGAGACCCAACTCTCCTGTAAAGATGAAAGCAGAGGGCACCTCCTCTGGGCATCTTTTACCTTATAAATGCCGCAGGTCCCTGGTGACCTTGAGCTTTGCCTGGGGCCAGATACCAGCCCTGCATGCAGCTATGGAGGGCCCCCTACCCCAAATGAAACAACCCGTCAAGACTCCCTGGGCATGGGGGTTGGGGGCTGCTGCAAGTGGGATCAGAGGAAATTAATGAAACAAAAAGATTTTTTTTCTTATTGTGAACTATTTCAGACACACAAAAAGTCAAAAGAAAAGTATAACAAATGCTGGGTACCCAGCGTGTATTTCTTTTATTTCTTTTATGTTTATTTGTTTATCAAACACTTTTAATCTGCATAGGGCATTGTCTTAGGCCTTGTGTTAACTTCCTTTTGACACAGTCACACATTACCGCAAACTCAGTGGCATAAAACAACACAAATGTATCGTCTTAGAGTCTGGAGACCAGAAGTCTGAGATGAGTCTCACTGAGGCTAAAGTCAAAGTGCGGACAAGGCTGCACTCCTTCTCGGCCAAGGCTGCACTCCTTCTCGGCCAAGGCTGCACTCCTTCTCGGCCAAGGCTGCACTCCTTCTCGGCCAAGGCTGCACTCTTCCTGCAAGTTCCAGCGTCTAGAGGCTGCCGCATCACTCCTCCCTCGTTCACCCTCGGCCTCCTTGTAAGGACCCAGGTGATGACATTTAGGGCAACTCAAAAGAACGCAGGATCATCTCCCCACCTCAAGACGTGAGCCACGTCTGCGAAGTCCCTTTTTGTCGTGTGAGGTCACATACTCACACATTCAGGGATTAGGACCTGGATGCTGCTGGGGGCCATTACTCAGCCACCACAGGAAGCAGAGAGAAAGAAGCCAAGAGAACAGTCCCAGACGGAGGGCTGTAAGTGCTCAAACCCGAGTCCAAGCCAGGAGCAGGGGACAGGCCGCTTCTGCTCTGGGCCCATGAGGGAGGGGGTTCTAGGTGGGAAACGCCCCAGCAGTGACTGTGGGAATGAGGGGACACAGGTGGTTGTCAGTGCTCAGCACACCTGAGAGGATGAAGAGGAGCAGGCCTCGAAAGATCTCTGGGGTCATCACAAACATCCCTGAACTAAAGCTCAGGGCATCGAGGCAGGAACCCCCTGTGCGTGAGGTGGGGGTGAAGGGCAGCATAAATTCCAGAATGTTACTTCAAAACTTTTTTTGAAAATTATTTATTAAAAACATTTTAAAACATATAGGAAAGTAGAGGGAATACAAAAATAATTCGGGGGAGGGGGGTTGGAATCTGAAACTGCAATGTAACAAATGTGCTACCTCTCCCCAGACACGGTCACCTCGCCCCCACCAATGAGCCACCAGCCCGACTTCTAACAACATATTTTGTTCCTTCTAGAACTTTCTATAAATGGGATTTACACGGTGTGTGTTCTTTTGCATCTAGAGTCTTCCGCTCAGCATTATTTATGAAATTTAATCATATTGTTCTCTTATCAATGAAGCATTTGAAAGCAAATCCCAATCAATATGAAGTGTCACCCCTCGATATATCAGCGTATGTCCCTAACAAATAAGGACGACCCCCCAACATAACCACAATATAAGACAATAATTTCTTAACACAGAATCCCTGATCGTATTTGAATGTCTCCTCTTGTCTTTCACAGTGGGTTTGTTTGAACCAAAATCCCAACAAGGGTCACACGTTATGTTTAATTGTTACATCTCTTTAGTTTCTTTTCATTGAGGCAGTTCCCCTTTTTTGCCCACATTTTAATATAGAATATTTCCACCCTTTTGCCATGTGAGGACTCAGCAAGAAGACAGCCGTCAGTGAACCAGAAAGCCCTCTGCGCCTTGATCTAGGACTTCCCAGCCTCCAGGACTGTGAGAAATAAATTTCTGTTGTCATAAGCCCCAAACATACATATATATAAAATATTTCAAACATATAGAAAAATTGAAAGGATTTTGCCACCCTCTAGATTCACTGTAAAATGTTTTTCTCTATTTGCCCGATGGCACGTTTATCCGTCCATCTTATTTTTTTTAAGTGAGGTTTATTGAGATATAATTTACCTATCATCCGACAATAATTGCAGACAATAAAAGCCACTCTTTAAAAATACACAGTTCCACTGCTAAAGTATACAGTGCAAGGGGTTTGCTTTCTCTTGTTTATTTACAGCCTGTGGAGATGTAACCTGCACGCCATAAACTGTACGTACTTCACAGGGCGCAGCTAGGTCAGTTTCGACTTGTGTGCACACCTGTGGGTCCATCACTACAGTGAAGAGAGTGAACACCCCCGTCACTCCCTAGAGGCCTCCTGTCACCCTTGGTCATTCCTCCTCCTGCCCTTGGCCGTCCCTCTCCTCCCCCATCCCGAGGCACACACTGATCTGCTCTCTGTCACTGTGGATCAGTTTGCATTTTCTCCAGCTGGATATAAATGGAATCAGATGGAATGTTCTATTTTTTGTCTAGCTTCTTTAGCTCAGCAGAACTATTTTGATGCTCATTCACGTTGTTGCGTGCATCCACAGTTCATGCCTTTTTATCGCCCAGCAGTATTTCACGGTCTGGATGGAATTCTGTGGATTCCCTAGCCGCAGCTTGCTGATCTGTTTACCTGTTGCTGGACATCTGGGTTGTTTCCAGTGTTTGGTTATAACAAAGAAAGCTGCTGTGAACATGTGCTTTCATTGCTCTTGGGCAAATACCCCCGAGTGTGATGGCTGGGTTGTATCAGTGTTTGTTTAACTTTGTAAGAGACTGACAAACCATTTCCAAAGTGGCTGAACGATTTTGCACCCCCTCCGAGAAGTCTATGAGAGTTCTGTTTGCTCCACATGCTTGCCAGCACTTTGTCGTTTTCAGTTTTAGCCATTCTAGCGGGTACGCATCTATTCTTTGATGCATTTCAAAGTGAGTCACACAAAACAGTCCACTTTACCCCGAAGCCCTTCAACAAGCCTATTGTTGACTGGAGTTCAGTGTTTGTTCATATCTGGTTTTGCTTTGTTTTGTTTTGTTTGGCTGGCCGGCATGGCGATCTGGACCCTTGACCTCAGTGTTTCAACACCCTGCTCTAACCATCTGAGCTAACTGGCCAGCCCTGTAATTTTTTAATGGGGTAAAATCTACACACTATGAAATGCACAAATCTTAAGCCAATGAGTCTTAAGAAGCACATGACTTGTGGGGTCCTTCCCTTTTGTTATTCCCGATCTGAGGAGCGGAAAAACCTTGATTATTGTCCTGCATGGAATGTCTCACCTTCTGGATTCATCTCTTTCCCGCAGAGTCCTTTAGCTTAGATTCTTGTCCTCTGTGTTCCCCATAAACTGGAGGGAAGTTGGGTCTGAACCAGTTTCCCAACCTTGGTGCTGTTGACATCTGGGGCTGGATGGTTCTTCGCTCTGGGGCTGTCCCGTGCACTGCTGAGCAGCATGTCTGGTCTCTACCCATTAGATACCTGTAGCATGTGTCAACCAAAGATGTCACTAGACATTACCAAATATCCCCAATGTTGGGGGTGGGCACTGGCCTAAAAGTGGCTTAGTTAGGTCTAGGCTCAACATTTATGGCACAAATTCTTCCCAGTTTGTTGAGAGCTGTGGGTCCATGGTGATGGGTGCAATGGACACAGTCACTCCTCCTGAGACCTCAAGCTGACGGGAGAGACAGATAGTTACACATGGGCCCCAGGAGCTTCCGGCTTCCTCAGCCTGGAGACTGGCTTTTCAAACCTGTCCAGGGCATTCTGAGGGGCATCCCTGGGTGAAAACAGTGACCCGGGGCTGCTGTTTATTAAGCATTTATTGCGAGCCACAAAAGGTGTAAAGCGTTTTTTCCTTGAGTCCAGTCATGTCTACAGCAGCAGCCTGGGCACCTGTGGTAGCTGTGACTTGGATGATTGACATCAGCCTTCTGTGTCTCAGTATCCTCATCGATAAAGTGGGGATAGCAATAGTGCCTACTCATAGGGTCATTGTGAGGATTAAACAAGTAGCTGTGCAAACCTCTTGGCAGTGTGCCGGCACTGAGTATGTGCTATGTAAGTGTTTGAAAAATACAATAAAACTGTGACCGTGTACCACGGTGTGACAGGGGTGTCCCTGTTGTGTGATGGTGATTGTTCGTTGGCAAGGAGTGCTGGCTTCCTGGAGCTGGGAGAGAGCCTGCATCAGAGGAAGCAGTGGGAGGGATCAGTCCCGGGTCACAAGGACAAGCTGGGATCGGAGCCAGCTCCCACGGTGCTTGCTTTCCGCCAGTGGAGAGGCACGGTCCTACCTCCAAGTCTTCACTCATGCTGTCCCTCTGTCCAGAATGCTCTTTCCTTCCCTTGCCTCCTTCAAATGCTCGCTCAGATGTCATCACCTTGGTTTGAAAGGGGAATTCAGGCTGGTTGGTTAGGTCAGTGGGTTAGAGCATGGTGCTCTCAAACCAAGGTCAAGGGTTTGGTCCCTGTACTTACCAGCCACCAAAACAGTGAATAAATAAATAAATAAAACAGAAATTCAGTGTAACGCCTTCCTCCCCTGCCCCCAAAGCCCAGCAGTCGCCCACCCTGCCTTATTCTTCTCCATGGCTTTATACTTACACATTTACCTGGAAAGCTTTCCCCGCCAGGCACCCACGTACCATTATCAAGGCTGTGCAATAACATACAAATATTTTTGAAAATTCACTTGACAAAGGGGCATCTTTTTCTAAATTGACACAAAGGTGCTGTAGGGACCACCAGCTCCTCTCTCACGCCCTCTGCTCCGGCCACGTTTGCCTCCTCCACATTCCCTCGTCACACCAGCACCTTCCCACCCCAGGGCCTCTGCACTGGCCAGTCTCAGTGTCTGCAACGCTCTTCTCCGGGTGTCCGCCCGCCTTGCCACCTCGCCCCTTCTGGTCACCTCTTCCAAGAAGCCTGCCCCGACTGCCCGCCCCTGGTTCACATTCCAGCCCCTTCACCTGCCTTAGTTATCTTCCTACTATTCGTTACTCCCCAACATTTCATGTGATTTGTAGTTTTTGGTCATTTCTCTCCTTCACAGCTATATTAATTTCCCATTGCTGCTGTAAAGAATTACAATTTAGTGGTTTAAAACAACACGAATTTATCAGCTTACGGTTCTGGAGGCCAGAAGTTCAAAATGGTCCTGACTAGGCTAAAATCAAGGTGTCAGCAGGACCGTGTTCCCTCTGGGGCTCCAGGGGAAATTTTGTTTCCTGGCCTTTTCCACCTTCCAGAAGCCGCTGCATTCCTTGGCTCATGGCCCTTCTTCACCTTCAAAGTCCGCAGCTGCAGTGAGGCGTCTTCCAGTCTCTCTGACTCTCAGCCTCCTACCTCCCTTTTTCACTTATAAGGACCCCTGTGATGACAATTAGGGCCAACCTGGATAATCCAAGATCTTCCCACCTCAAGATCCTTAACACATCTGCAAAGTCCCTTTTGCAACGGCAGGTAGCATATTCATAGGATCGGGGTTAGGTTGTGAGCATCTCTGGGGGACATCTTCCGCCCACCACACCCGCACTCTCATGCTTGGTTCGCCTCTGTATCCCCAGTGCCTGTAGGAGTGCCTGGGGCAGAAAGAGGCCTCTGTGGGAGCTGCTGAATAAAGACAGAGGAATGAATGGAACCCAAGGAGCAGGCAGGGCAGGGTGGATGTTTTGTAGAGCAGGTTTTCGGGGACTGAGAGCCAAGGAGGAAGCGCAGGCCCCTGAAGGAAGTGGGGGCAGCGCCTGGCCCTGCCAGAGGACGATGGAAGGATCGAGGATGAGCAGGACGAGAAGCGGCAGGCTGAACATGAAGCAGCGACCGGGGCATCCTGTTCTCCCATCCGAGCCGGCCTCCCGCCCACCCACTCGCCGCCCTGGGGCTGGGCCCCGGCCTCCCTGGAGCTGCTTCAGGAAAGGGGGCGGGGAGGTGCACGGGGATGCCCAACTGGCACGGCTGGTTTGGCGGGTCCCAGCATTTGGCAGAGCAGAGCGCTGGGATAGGGAGGACGGTGCTGGGAGCGCCCCTGAGGCCCGGAAGACGTGGGGAGAGACGGCTCCTTTGTTCACTGGTTCACCCCTGTGGACCCCAGATCCCCAAATGCAATACTCCCAGCCCAGAAGCCTCACTTGGTTCTGTCTGTCCCAGCCCTGGGGACCAGGAACCCAATCCCCCTGACTTCCAGCCCCCTCTTCCTACAGACAGAAGAGTCCAGGCCTCCAGTCCCTCCTCCATCACACATCGCCACCACCCGTCTTGACCTCTTGGGCTTTCTGCCCTGTGTCCATCTACCTCCCTCTTCACCCCTTTTCTCCTTTTGTGACCAGGCAGCTGGTAAAGACCAAGGTTTTCAGCCCCCAAATTCCCTGCGCATCTCTCCCCAGTCTCTGCCCACCTCTGGGACCCAGGAGTCAGGGTTTCCAGCCATCCCCACCCTGAAAGGGACCAGGTGTGGGGCCAGCCCCATGTGGCCTCCAGCCCAGCCCCAGCCCAGCTCGAGGACCAGGAGGGCAGGGTGGCCTGTGTGAGTGTGTGGGGTGGGGCCAGGAGACGGTATCGGCCCTGGGGCAGGCTCATCTGTGGGGATGGAGTAATCGGGGTGGAGAGCAGAGAAGGAGGTTTCTGCCACGCTGCACACCCCAGATGGACCCACTGATTAGAGGGGAAGGCTGGGGGGAGGGAGCCTTGTTGCCTTTGAGGTATCGGCGGCCCTCGTCCCCTCTACCCAGCCTGAGGTCTTCCTTTCCTCCTCAAAGGGGCCTGGGCTTGTGTAGCTTTGGAGACGGGTGGGGGGTGTCCCCGCCAACCATAACCTACCCCTTCCCTCCCTCCTTTGGGACCAGGTGTCTATATGTCCCACTTTTATTTGTCTGGGTCACAGCGGTCCGAACCCCAGCCCCCTCCTCCCTCAGACCAGAGTCCAGACTTCCATCCCTGTGCTGTGCCCCCCACCCCGTTCAGGTCCCTTGTTTGGGCTCCTTCCTGACTCCAGAATTCGGGCACCCCCGCCTCTGCCCTCTGGGGAGCCCAGCCTCCGTGCAGCCGAGCTGCTCATCCTCAGCTCTCCCGGAACTCCAGGCAATTACTAGCTTTTAATGGAAAGGTTGGGCTCTGGAGGTGACAATGGCCTCAATTCTGTGGAAACATGACCTCATGACCCAGTGACCTCCCTTTGCCCATGTCTGAACACCAAAAGCGAAATGGCACATCCCAGGGCTCAGGGGACCTGATGGAGCACCCAGGAGAGGCAGGGGGCACACTTGAGAGCTCCCCAGCCTCTGCTGTCCACCCTCAGCCCAGAGAGGAGGCCACTTCCTGCCCCCCTTTCATAATCACTCCCTGAGGTGGGGCAGGAGGGAGCCTCATGGTTGGTGGCACACGCGGGTGACGTGTCCATCTTCCTGGGGGCTTATGGAGGTAGAAGGCATGTCCTGACTGGCCCAGCCCATCTCCACCTGGCACTCCCTGCTACATTAAGCCCCCAGGGATGGATGTGAATGTCCCTGGAGACCCCCACAGTCGGCCCCACCCTGGGCCCAGGACTTCGTCCTATCCCCAAGTGCCCTCTCTTTGGTCTGGGGGAAATACCTCCCAGTGTCTCTCCAGCCTCTGGTCTTTGCCTCTGCTGGTCCCTCCACCAGGATGCCTTTTCTATTCAGGTCCTGCTCACTCACCTGTGAGTCCTTCTTTCCTTGGTTTCCCTACTGAGGCACCCCCCTCCACTCCCAAGTCATTCCTGACTCCCAAAGAGGCCCTGGCCTCTACAGGCTAGGTAGCAAGCACACTGAACGCACCCCAAACCGGCAGAGCAGTGCTAATGGTACACAGCCACCTGTGCCATTTTACTTTCTAGTTGCCATGTGGTTTTTTTCCTTTTTATTGCCATGTGTTTTAACAAGTAAAAAGAAACAAGTGAAATTAATTTAGGAATATATTTTATTTAATCTGATACATCAAAAACATCATCTCATTTCGATATGTAATCAGTATAAAAATTACTCATGAGATGTTTTATATGCTTTGCATCTCAATTCCATTGCTCAATTTCCAACAGTTAAATTGAAATGTAGTCTTACCAGAGCATTAATGTTGTGTTTAAGGGGGAAATATTTTATACTGTTTCTGCTTTTAAAGTTAAGTTTAAATTAATTCAAATGAAATAAAATTGAAAATTTTCACTTCCTTGGTCACATGTGCCACATTTCTAGTGCTAAATAGCCACCTGCTGCTGGTGGCTCCCGTGCTGGACAGCATAGCTCTAAGCCATGTTTACTCGTTTGTCTTATTTGCGGACACAGTGCCAGAGACTGACCCAGAGGAAGCCTCTTCAGATACTAGTAGGAGGAGTAGGTGATTGGATGGATGATGGATGGATAGTCGGACGGACGGACGGACGGATGGTTGAATGGTTGGAGAAACGAATGATTGGGTGGAGGATGAATGAGTGAAGGGGTGGATAGGTGCTGGGATAGAGGATGGATGGATGGTTGGATGGATGGCCAGATAAGTGGTTACAGGGATGGACAGCTGGAGGGAGGAATGGATGCACGACCCCTGCTCCTCCTGCTGCCCCCCACCAGCTGGCACCGTGTTTCCCACTTACTTTTCCCTGCAACCTCCACCTTCCCAATCTCTTCCCTGAACCCCAGATGTCCAGCCATCCCCCCAGATCCATTTCTGTGGGGTTGGTGGTCTATATTAACGTCCCTCACCTCCCTCAATTGGCTAGAGTGTTACTCTGGTGTCTTCCAGTTTCTCCTTGCCACCCCTGCAGGAGTCTGGGTCCCTTGCCCCCCAGAATCAAGCTGTCCTTCTCCCCAGCTTCCCTCCCCCCTTTCCACAGACATGCAGTGGATGGAGACTGTCCATGCACAGCCTCACTCATTCCCACCTCCCTGGGAAGATTCACTTGTTCATCAACAAACACGATTGAGCATCTTCTGTATTCCAGGCCCTTCCCTCGGGATACGACAGTGGGTAGGACATATAACAAGCCCTGTCCTCATGGGGTTAAGAGTCTTGTGAGGAGACAGACAGTAAACAAGACAAAGAAGCAAAACATTTAGGAAGGCAGAAGGTGACAAGTGCTATGAAAAAAGTAAAGCAGGAAAGGGGGATGGAGAGGTTGGCGGGAGATCTTGGGGGAAGTGACATCGAGTAGACTTGGATAAAGGGAGGCCAGTGACTCTCCCGGGTGTCTTGGGGCTGGCACGCCAGATGGGCGAACAGGAAGTGCCAAGGCCCTGAGGGGGCAGCATGTCCTGGGTCTGTGGACCTCCTTGTTTGGCCAGTTCCTTGCCATTGCCCACTGAGACACGGCCTCCAGGCCCTCCTTGTCCCCTAAGCATCCTCTGTTCAACTCTGACTGGGTCTTCCTGGATCTTCCTGTCCCCCAGGACTGCCTCCCCACTGCCAAGTCTCCCTCTCAGTCCCCCTGAGGACCTGGGCATCCCATTCTCCATGGACTCTCCCTCCCCTGCAGCACTTCAGGCTCTGGCTGCCACAGGTGCCCTTCCACTGGCTGTGGGAGGGACAGGGCAGAATGGAGCAGAGGCACCGCCTCCTCAGAGCCAGGAACAAAGGGTCCTTGAAGGTAAAACAAAGGGAGAGGTGGCCAAGGCGGGAGGGCCAGGTGGGGGTCTGCTCAGCCCCCGACGGGGAGACCGGGTCTTCTCAGCCTTCCACCCTCCCTGCAAGGGAGCACTTGTCACAGATGGGAAGAGTAAGGTTTAACACTGAAAGTAACCCAGGCAGGACGTGAGGATGAGAACTCACAGTGAGACCGGGCGACGCTGTGTGCCCCTGGGCAAACCACGCTACCTCTCTGGTCCCTTTCCGTATCTGCTAAATGAGCCTGACGTCTCCCACCCCCCTCACCCATGCAACAATAATTGGTCACTAAATACAATTTTAAATGGTGATGTTTTTGTATTTATTCATCTGACACATACCAAAAAATTGAGGAGAAACTTCTATAAAGATTCCACCAAAATGTTCATGGCGGTTACCTCCGTCGGTACGAGGAGGGTCACAGGAACTTTTACTTGCTTTCTAGACTTATCTGCTTAGAAGTTGTTTTTGTTTTTTAACAAGGTACACATATTCCTTTCGTCCTATAAAAAGTAAGTCATTTAAGTGGAGAGGTTGGGCTTCGTGGCCAGACTCCAGAACTCCGAGGGGTTGGAGACCACAGTGCGGAGAAGCAGGGCTTGGGAAGGCAGAACAGAGGGGAACCCTTCTGCTGAGCCCACGTGCGCCAGACACTCCACCAAGCGTTCAGTCCCACCGCCACCCAAGGAAATGGTACCATCTACAGACAGGAAACCGAGACACGCGGCTGATGGGCCTGGCTCTGGGCCCCGCAGCTGGGAGGTGCTGAAGCTGGGACTCAAACCAGGGCTGTGACCTTCAAACTCCCACGCCCAACCACGTCTGGCCGATATCTGTTCCATCTCCGGGTATTCCACGGCCTCTCATTGTCTCTGACCTTCCCTTTGTGACTCTGTCCCTTCCTGGTCTCCCTGTGTCTCTTTCTATCTTTGCCCGCTGTGGCTCTCTATTGTGTCCCTCACTGTCCCTGGCCTTCTGTGAATCTCTGTTCCCTCTTGGTCTCTTGCTGTCTCTCACTGTCTCTGACCTTCTTTGGGGCACTCTGTCCCTTTTTCTTGGTCTCTCTGTGTCTCTTCCTGTCTCTCATGTCTCTGAGCATCTCTGTGTCTCTGTCTCCTCCTGGTCATCATGTCTCTTGCTGTCTCTGACCCTCTCTGTCTCCCCCACCCCCGCCCTGTCTGTGCTGATGGGGCCCTGGCTGCATCTCTGTCTGTGTCTGTTTTCTACATGTGCCCTTTACAGTGTCAGCTCACAAGGGCAGAGTTTCTGACTGTCTTGTTCCCAGCCATGTCCCAGCACTTAGAACAGTGCCTGGCAGACAGAAGATGCTCAATAAATATTTCTTGAATGAATAAAGGAATGAATGAATGAATGAACTCCCTGAGAGGGGGTGGGGTAGCTCCGTTTGCCAGGCCAGCATACTAAGGCTATGGGTGGGCACATACATGCCCACAGCTGCCAGCCCAGAAGGTCCCAATGTGGGCTTGGAGCCAGCCCCCTGGACTCTGCCCCCAGCCATTCACGAGACACCCAGGACATGCCCATCACTGCTCTTCCCCGCCCTCAGAGAAGGGTGGCTCCCTCCTGGCCTCTCCCCGCTGCGCTGTTGGAGGCGTGGGTAGCAGCTGGGAGAACCGGCTGGGTGCTGCCCCTCCCCTTGGGCTGGGAGCGGAGGTAGGCACCTGGCGGGCTCCCCGGGGTGGCAGACGCTGCTGCTCACACACCTGGCCCCCCGCCGCCTGCTCCCTGCTCGTCCTCCCCTCCCCACCTTTGCCCACCTGCCATGGACGGGCCTGCCGAGCCCAGGATCCCGGCCCTGTGGGGCACCTACGAGAACAACATCTCGGAAATCAGGTGAGGCCCAGACCTGGGCAGGAGCCAGGAGACCCCCCCCTGGAGGTGGCGGCTTGGAGGGAGAACCCGGGATCTTGGCAAAGGTGGCCCCTGGCCTCCTGCAGCCTCAGATCTAGCCCTGAGTTGCCTGGCCAGCTGGACTGGGCTGGCTCATCTACCCTGGGGGTACAGGTCCCTCCTGAGAAGGGAGTTGGGGACCTGAGCTATGCTCAGTCACCAGCTGGGATACCTGAGGTGTCCCTGTCCCCCTTAGGGCCTCAGTTTTTCTGTCGGTCTAAAGGGTCCACAGCCCTTTGTCTCCCCGATGTAAGAGTTGGTGAGAACAGGCAGATTGGTGCATAGTAGTTGCTCAGGAAACAAGGGTTTCTTGTATCCCATTTTTTTCCCAGGACACTCCAAGCAAGCCCTCAAATAATGAGGGTGCTTTCCTTCATGGGGGATCAGAATGTGCCACCTGCTCCATCATCCATTGGGGGAGGATGGGAGAACAGAGGTGGGCAGGGCTGGGATGCAGCTGTGTCCCAGAGCAGGGAGCTGTGTCCTGGGGGCTTGGGGACTGGGAGAGTGGACTCCAGACTCCTCAGCCCTCATAGGAGTGGTTAGGACAGAACGTTCCTCACCTCTCTGAGCATAGTGTGACTCCTCTGTTCCTGGGGCTGAGTCAGACACCTTGATAGTATCTGCTTTCCAAATAGGGAAACTGAGGCTGAGAGGGAAAGTGACATGACCACTCAAATACGAACCCAGTTATCTGAGCCCAGAACCTGTGGTTTCTCTCTCTCTCGACATCCTTGGTGCTACCCACATTATGTCTCTCCCATGGCTCCATTTTTCAGATGAGCAAACAGAGGCACAGAGAGGGCAGGCAGCCTGCCTAAGATCACACAGCAAGCTGCTGAGAGGATCTCCAGCCCCCGATCTTTCACTCTTGCCAGGCAAGACTCTCCTGGCTTCTCAGGCCCCTCCAGCCACTCTGGGCAGTGAGAAAGGGGACAACGTAGCCCTGTCCCCACCCCAGTTGCCTCACTCCATCATAATGTCTCAGGCTCTCCTCTCCCCTCCCTCAGCTGGGAGCTGGAGCTGGGAGAGGTCTTCCTGGTGCCTGGGACTCCAGAGACTGGGGCAATTGAATCCTGACTGCAGTGTAACCTAGACAAGCTTCCTAGTGACTCTGGGCCTCTCGGGCACAGAGTGGCCCTAAGCCTGGCTACAGCTCTGCTTAAGGAACATCCCAGCATTCTCCACTCAACATTTTCTTATCTAGGCCTCTGGGTTATGCAATTCTTCCCTCCTGAGACAACCCACCTCTCCTCCGGAGTTCTTGTCTCTGGGAAGGCCTCTCTCCCCCAATCCAGGCACCTGAGAGCCTCCTTCCTCTTCGCTCCCGCCCAGCCAGCTGGCCACAAAAACCCCTGAGTGATCTTGCTCACTGTGTCACCTTGATTGAGTCATATGCCCTCTCTGAACCTCAGTTTCCTCATCTGAGACATGGGGGAAAATAGCCCTCACTGGTAAGACTCCTCTAGACGTGAGTGTCCACAGCTCTCTGGGAGGTGCCCTTAGGACCCCAAACTTCCACAATCTTCTGGAAACCCCTGTACCTGGAAGCATGACTCTCATGAACCCTTAGTCATCTCTTCTGGGGCTGTTTCCTCTTGATTTGCCCATCTCAGGGATGGCCCCTCCAGTCACTGGGCCAGACCCGCAAACATTGTCCTGGCTACCTTCCCCTCTGCCCCCCTGCTCCCAAGCAGCCTGTCAGTCCCCAAACCCCACCCCCTGTCCCCTGTCTGTATGCCCTAGCCCCTCCCCTCCATTCCCACAGCCCCAGCTCAGGCCTTATCATCTCCCCCTGGAGCCTCACCCCAGCCTCTCTGTCTCCAGTTGGCCCCGGAGCTGCCCCTCCCCTTCTCCCAGCCAACCTGTGACTCCCCAGGGCCCCAGCCCCTCTAGACCCTAGTGCTCTAGCCTTACTGCCCACCCCAGCCAATCTTCTCCCTCACCTGCATTCCATCTTCCCTATTACTTCAAATTCCCTGTCATGCCTCACTGTCCCCTGCCACAGTGCCTTTGCACATCTGGTTCTTTCTGTAGGAATTCCCAGAGGCGTCCTTTCTAATCCCCAAATCCATCCCTGGCCATCCTCACAGCAATGGTTTCAAAAACCTTTTTAAGGCACAGATTTCCCTTGTCCAAGAGAAATCTTACTCCCGAGCAGAAATACAGAATAGAAATCAAGACAGCTGCTGTGGTTTGAAGCCAGGCAGTGGGGCTGGGGTCCAAGGCCTGATCTTTTCTCCCCTCATCTGCTCCTCACGCCCCCGGCCTCCACTGTCTTGGTGGATATGGCTTCAGTAACAATTTGAAACCCCCGTGTGGCCTCCAAGTCTCTGCTCAGCTCTCTGCCTCATAGCCCCCACCTTCCTCACTGCCTTGGCCCCCACCTGGCTGCATCCACAGCTTGTCCAGACTGGATCACCCGCCATCGTGCAGTTTCCTTTGCCTGGGGTGACTTCTGCCCTCTCCCCTTCGTTTGCCAAACTCCTGAGGCTCAAAGATTCAACATGGGCAATTTAGGATTCTTGGCCAGGGGATGCATCTAGTACAGGTCCCTGATCACACTGGTCTATCTTAAAATCTGTGCTGTGGCAACAAACTGTTGACCTGTTCATGGATAGGGACAGAATGCAGGAAATCTGTGAAAATGACATCAAGGAAGGAATGAATGGAGGTTAAATTAGGCAACCTCTATGCTGGAGCTTGTAGGATGAGTCAGGGTTAGAAAAGTGAGGAGGGGCAGGGTGTGCTGCAGAGGAAAGGGCAGGGGCAAAAAGACAGAATCTGTTTCAAGAACAAAGAGAGGGGCTATACCAGCCAACCCCAAAAAACAAAACAAAAATACTAAGAGAGGGGATGGCCGTTTGTCAGCTGGTTAGAGCGTGGTGCTGATAACACCTAGGTCCGGGGTCGCTTCATCCCTGTCCCTGCTGGCTGCCAAAAAAAAAAAAAAAAAAAGAGGCGGCCTGGACGGGGAGGGGCGGAGGGGCTGGCGAGCAGTGGAAGGTCCCCACAGTGGACCAGCGACGATCCAAGTGACTCTACATGTTGCACGAGAGAAGCAATTCCCAGGACACTGTCTACAGCCTGATTCCATCTTGAATAAGTAAAGCTAAATCATATATTATTTTCAGAACACAGACATGTGTGATTAAAAAAACCACAAAACTACCTTAAAAACAAAAAAACATGGGACAGATGAGGATTAAACTCAGAATAGCAGCTGAATGGCTGGGGGCCGATGGGACAGGGAGGAGACCAAAGCTACCAGCAAGGTGCGTTGTTCGGAATGTTCTGGTTCATGGAGTTTGTTACAAATAATGCTTTATAAATTCGATGTGTGTTCCATGTAGCCTTGTATGTATCCAATAGACTGAAAAGGATAAGAAGGGCAAAATAAAAATTATAGGAGGAAGAAGATGCAGGAAGTAGGCGGGACAGGAGCCCAGAAGACTGATCCGCGCTGCGCCGTGAGATGCCTTCTGCGTTAGCTCATGTAATCTCCGAGATTAACCCACTCGAATGATTCACTCTTGTCACCCCATTTAAGATTTGAAGCCCAGAGAGGCTGAGGGACCTGGCCAAGGCCACACAGCTGCCAAGTCGGGCGTAACCAGGGTTTGAACCAGGGAGACCTGACTCGATGGCTCCCCGAGAGTTTGGGAACGGACGAGACCGGGGAGGGCAGGGCCCGGGCGGCGGCCTGTGCCCGGCAGGCGGCGCCGCGAGCGCTCGGCGTCCGCGCGTTCCCTGCACCGCGCGCGGCTGCGCCACGGCCAGCCCCGTCTGGGGAGGGTCGGGGCCACAGAAGCCACGCCGGCTTTTGGACCCGGGGCGACCTTGGCGGCTGCGAACGGCTGCGGCTGCCGCTCCTCCCCTCCCTGTGATCTCGGAGTCCCCTCTGCGGCCGCTTTCTGATCTCGACCTCTTTTATGGCGGGGGCGGCCAGCTCAGGTTTTACAGCCCGGCCCCTCCTCCCTCAGGAGGGCTGAGCCTCTTGAGTGACTTCACGGCTACAAGTCGTGCAGGTCGCCAGGTCGCGGAGCTGCTTTTTCCCACACAGGGCTAATAGAAAGGTTTTAAACAATAAAGAAATAACGCCCTTGGACCTCGCCGCCCGGGTGGGATTGAGCAGGCAGGTGGGGGTGCGGGGGGCAGCTGTGCCTGGTGGTCCTGAGTCGGGACCAGCAGAGGCAAAGGCTGGGACGTGGGCACCTCTAGGTCCCATTGGGAAAGAACCAGGCAGCCCAGTTTGCCTCCGGGAGGCTCTGGGGGAAGGAGACCCAGTGGGCCCCCAATGCATCGAATGCCAGGACAAAAAGGGAGACCCCGGTCGGTCTTCCTGGGAGGCCCCAAAGAGGTGTGGCCCGCTACTCACATGGGGACGAGGCCCCTAAGGGTTAGGGGAAGTTGGGATCCCACCACCATAAGCGAGAAGGCCCACAGGAAGGCAACGCTGCCTTCAAATCCCTCCGGACTCTTCCCCTAGTGGGGACGTGCGGGACAGATAGGGTGGCTTTTGGAGCTGAGCATCTGTGAAATGGGTGATGACCGGGGAAGTGACACCGCTCCTGCTGAGTCAGCGTTGGTGCAGGTTTTTAAATTTTTCCTTCCTCCTTCTCTAATTTCCGTGACCCTTCCTGAGCCAGGAACTCACGTGCTGGGAAGGGTGGGGACAGGGTAAAGGATGATAATAATTACGACCTTCCCGAGCATTCACCCTGAGCCACGCCCTGTTCTGAGGGCCTCGTGTGGGTGAGCTCGCAGGGTTCTCATAGCAGCACTGCGAGGTAGCGAACGTGCTGATTCCCAGTTCTCAGGAGAGAAAACTGAGGCCCAGAGAGGACCCGTACTCCTGAGATTAGGCCAGAGAGCCCACCCTTGACCCCCATGCTAGAGAAAGGGATCAGACAGGGGCTCCAAACTACAGAAAAAGGCTACCCCTCCCTCGGTGGCCATTTCCTCACCAGGGGACTTGTCACCCCCCAACAGGGTCGATGAGTCTGTCCACCCTTCATAGATAAATAAGGTGAGTCCCATAAGTAAACATTTCCTAGCAGCCACATCAAAAAATAATAATAATAAAAGAAACAGGTGACATTAATTTTAATGATATTTTATTTTACCTGATATATCTGAAATATGATCATTTCAAGGTGTAATCAACATTTTAAATTATGAATGAGATATTTTATGGTCTTTAATTTTAAAGCAAGCCTTTGAAATTGAGCATGTATTTTCTTAATTCACTCACTTTCCATCGGAAATATTCAATTTGCATTCTGATCTCATCAACTTTACAGCTGAAAAAGTGGACTCACAGGGCCAGGTTGTTCCTAACTGCTTAAAAAGTTTTCCAGTGTCTGATTTGAGTATCAGTGTTTAAAGTTAAACCAATAACAATGAAATAAAGTGAAAAATTCAGTTCCCCTGTCACGCTGGCCACATTTCAAGTCCTCAGTGGTGTGGCCGTTGGCTACCATATTGGACAGTACGAGACTGGACATTTCTGTCATTGCCAGAAAGTTCTATCTGATGGCTCAGCTCCAGACTGTGAGTGCCCCAAGGGCTGGGGAGAAGCACAGAGCAGGAGCTTAATAAACGTGTGCTGGAAGGGAGAGAGAGAGAGAAAGAGAGAGAGAGAGGAAGAGAGAGAGTGCATTAGAGAGAAAGGGGGAGAGAGAAAAGTCGACAAGAGCCCCAGGCCAAAGGCACAGCACAGGCAGAGGTTCCAAGTGTGGCAGAGCATGTAGCATTGAGGGAACAAGCAGAACTTGACAGAGAGAACGGAACAACACTGGCAGCCCAGCTGGAGCACTGACGCTATGCCGGGTGGGAACCAAGAGGGGAGGTGGGGCAGGCAGCCTGACAGGAGCCCACAGCGGGACTGCGGCACTTCAAGGGACAGAGTTGGGGGCCTTGAACCCAAGGCGCGTCTCCCACTGAGTGGATGCTGGTGAGACACTCCAGGTCTCAGAGCCTCGGCCTCCCCCTCTCTAAAATGGGCGTGTAAGTGAGCCCTTAGCTCACTCAAGTGAGCATGAGAATTGCATCCCGTGATGTGAATTAAGCACCCCGCACAGCTTACCACCTACAGGAGGTAGAACAGCAGTTTTCAAGCCCAAGTCCCTGCCCTTCAGGAGTTCACAGCCTAGCAAAGTCACAGATGAGTGGAGGACGTCCAGGACAAAGAGCCCTGAGAATTTGAAGAGAGATTCATTTCTTTAGCTAGATTTTCTCTATTATTTCTATCATTATAAAAGTAATACATTGAAGTGATATATCTCAACTTTTTAAAAATCATTTAAAAGTTTATATTGACTTTAAATGTGCAAGAATTGCCAAGAAAAACAAAATGGTGAGAGAGAACTTGCCCTATTAGATCTTAAACCCTACTTTATAGTCACTATAATCCAAACACTATGACATGCACTCTATTACCCAGCAATTCCGCTTCTAGTTATTTGCCCAAGAGAGATAAGAACAGAGATCCTCAGAAAGACAAGAAGGGTTGTAGCAGCTTGAGGAATAACAGGCGAACTGGAGACAGCTCAGGTGTCCATGAACAGGGGAACGGAGAAGCACGATGTGATTTAACCATACAGTGCAATTCTACTCAGCCAAAAAAAGAAACAAATTTTAATATACACGCAAACACAGAAAACGCCAAGAACATTATGCTGAGCAAAAGAAACCAGATACCAAAGAGTGTATTCTATAAGATCACAGTTCTAGAACGTCCAAGACCAGGCCAATTCAATCTGTTCTGGAAAACCTCAGAACACAGGTGGCCTGTAGGGGCAGGGACGGATTGGGAAGGGGCACTAGGAAACTGTCTGGGGGGGATGGACTTTTCTGTGTCTTGACAGGGGTTGATGACCCAGGAGTATGTTGTTTGTGGAAACTCACTCGCGAGGTGTGCCGTTCCTCAAGAGGAAGGGGCTGGCCGGTTCGCTCAGCTGGGTAGAGAATGGTGTTAAAACCCCAGGGTCAAGGGTTCAGACCCCTGTATCGGCCAGCTGCCAAAAAAAAAAAAAAAAAAAAAAGGAAAGGAAAATAACTTTTAAAGGAAGGAGTGGGATATTTTGCAGCTATCTTTAAAAAGGATGAGATGAAAAGATTGTCATGATATATTCACTGGAAAATAAGCGGGTTGTAGAGGAAGGTGTAAGGTGTGTCAGTGTCCTTTAGAAGGAGGAGGAAGAGGAGGAGGAGAAGGAGCGGAAGGGAAAGAGGAGGAAAAGAATGAAGAAGGAGAAAAAGGAGAAGGAGAGGGAGATTGACAATACGAACGAGCAGGAGGAGGAGAGAGGAATCTAAGAGGCCACGTGTGTACAGACACCTGAATGTGCTTCTCCAAGCACACAGGGGTCACATGCCAAGCTGGTAGTGCTGGGATCCTCCGAGGCTGGCATGATAATGTTGGGAGAGGCTATTAACTTATTAGTAAAACCTGGTGATAACAAATCCAGTCACATGCCGCATAACAACATTTTAGTTACAGACCACATATACGACGGTGGTCCCATAAGATCATAATGGAGCTAAAAAGTCCTATCGCCTCGTGATGTTGTAGCCATTGTGACGTCACAGTGCAGCGTGTTACTCACGTGTTGGCGGTGATGCTGTCACGTGTTGGTGGTGATGCTGTCACGTGTTGGTGGTGATGCTGGTGTAAACGAACCTACTGCAAAATGCAGTGCGGGGGTCGCACAGCTTACCCAGGGGGTGACCCTCCCAAAGGTCGCTCAGGCCTTTAACGTAGAAAGCCAAGCACTGACACAGTAGTCTGATCCCAAGTGCAGGGGTTGTTGTCTTAACTTTAGAATCCTTGCAGTTTTAAATGATTCCTTCCCATCCCTACAGCAAAATAATAATTAATGACAGTTAACACTCGCAGAGAGCTTGCTGAGCGCCAGGCACAATCCCTATCTGTAATTTAATGTTCATAACTTTGTGGGGATGGTGTTATTCTAACCCACAGATGAAGAAAGCAAGATACACAGAGATGCAGTAACACAATTAGGAGTCCGTGCTCATGTAACTAGTGGTCAGTGTAGACAACAGGAGAGCTCACCGCTCTTCCCTTTCGTAGCACACTTTTGCACAATGATGAAATGACCTGACAGGGCATTTGTTTTCTTTTTTCTGGTGGCTGGCCGGTTTGGGGATCAGAACCTGTGACCTTGGGGTTAGAAGGTTGTGCTCTCACCAGCTGAACTAAGCTGCCAGCCCTAACGATGCATTTCCCAGAATGTATCCCTATCGTTAAGTGATGCGTGACTGTATATATACCTAGATGATCAACAGATATAGGGATATGATACAAGATTTTCTCTTCCTAATTACATTTCCTAAAAACAAAGAAAAATGCACATTCTGCACCATATTGAGGCAGTCTAGCACACATAACAAACATCCCCCCTGTTTTAAGATTTAACACAAAAGAAGTTCATGACAAGCGCACATCCTAGCCCTTCGTGGGCTCTGTGATCTGGGGGCCAGGCTCTGCCATACTCCACCCATGGCTCCCAAGTCCCCTGAGTCACCTCTGGTCTTGCCAGGCAAGGGGTGGCAGGGTGAGCACATGACAGTCCCTGGCATTGTGTCTACAATTCAAAATTCAAAAAATGCAGAAAGGCACAAAGTGAAAAATTCAAGCTCCCACAACCAGCCCAGACCCATCCCTGGAAGTAACCTTTCTTTTAACACTTCCTGCCATAAAATTTCTGTGTGTGTGTGTGTGTGTGTGTGTGTGTGTATCTTGTCTTTATTTTATTTTACATAATTAAGATACTACATTATATCTGGCTCTGCCCCTTGCCTTTTCACTCTTCCTAAGATGTCAGACATCTCGCCAAATAAATGTCACCTTCTCCCCCTCCCAATCTTTTATTATGAAATTTTCAAAACATATAAGAATGTTGGAAGGACTACCCAGAGAACACCCCTGTAACCACCACCACTAAAATTCTATTATACTTGTTTTATCACGTATCTATGCTTTCCTCTATCCATCTTGATGCATTTCAAAGTAAGTTGCAGACATCAGAACATTTCACCCTAAACATTCCAGGCTGCATATCATTAACTGGAATTCAATATTTGTTTCTGAGTATTTTTTAATAGGTGAAGTTTACATATAGTAAACTGTATCAATCTCAAGGTACCCAAATCCCCATCAAGACGTAAACACCTCCTTTTGAGTGCCTCAATTCCAGCTTTTTCAGGGCCCTGATTTATTTACCCAGTAGCCTATTGTTTCTGGCTTCTCTTTGAACAATGTTGCCGTGATCGTCCTGGTAAATATTTCACTGGGCACTTCCTCTAGAACATTTAGAAGATTAAAAGGGCTGGGAAAGAAGCAAACAGGATGCTAAAATGGATAAAAATGGGCAGGGAGGGGGTACCCTGCTTTAGCTGATGTGGTCTGAGAAAACCCAAGCCCTGAAAAGGGAGAAGGAGCCAGCCACGTGCAATTGAATGTTGCCAAATGATCTCTCAAAGACTTATGCCCGTCACACTCTAGCTGAGAGGCTGTTTCTGTGCACTGTGGCCAAGGGGTGAGTCATCCTGCTGAAGTGGCGTTAGGGACGCTTGCCCAGATGGGCTCCAAGTGGAAGCCCATCAGGAGGCAAGGCAGGGCAGTGCTGGCGGAGAGCACAGCACCGGCAGAGGCAGGGTGGCTGGACACCGCACAGTGTGTTCTGGAAGGGAGGCCCATGGAGCCCAGCTCGGGGGGGGGGGGGCCTTGGCAACCCTCCCCGGAGAAAGGCGAGTTGACCACAGGCGCCTGCAGCCGTGAGTCAGCAGGACAGCTGCGGTTGCTGAGAAACTCAGCTTCCATTCCTGGAAGGGCGGGGCTGCTCACGGGAGCCCAGAGCCCCCAGTTGCAGCCCCCACAGACCCCGGAATCCCAGCAGTGTACCCTTTGCCCTCTTTTGCTGTTCCACACACAGCCTTTCCTCACCTCTTTCAGATCTCTGCTCGAATGTCACCTCCTCAGAGGAGCCTCCGTGATTCCATCCATCTAAACTTGCAACCCCTACAGCCCTGGACGCTTGCTGTCCTCTGCAGGATTCCTTTCGATCCCAGCACCTTCTGATAGACTACATTTAAACCATTCTGTGTTAACTTTATCAGCCACTAGAATGTAAACCGCAGGAGGGAGTTTTGTCTGTTGCATTCATTGTTGGGATGTCCCCAGTGCCTGGTATGTAGTAGGTGCTCAATAAATATTTGTGGGATGAATAAATGAATTTGCTTTATCTCAGGCAAAAAGGCCTAAAGCTCTCTTTGGGCATCAGACTGGAATGTCCCTGGAATAGAGGCCTCTGTGTCCCCACAGCCTCCACTGCTCATTCCCCAAATGTGACCAGAGAGGGCTTGAGATTGGCAAATCTCAGGTGGGGCTGTGACAGAGGCAGGATTGCTTCTCTGCACATTCTTGGGTGGCCAAGAGGGACACTGGCCAACCAGACATTTTATTATAGTAATGGCTAGTGGGCGTAAAGCATTTATATGAATGAGGCTCTTAAAAATATAATCATACAGTAAAGTTGACTTTTTGGGAGGGAGGTATATAGTTTTACAAATATTAACATGAGGATAGATTTGTGTTACCACCACCACAATCAGGATCCAAAACTGTTCCATCACCACAAAGAGCTCCCCTTTGTAGTTAGGCCTTGCACCCATCTCTAACTCCCCTCAATACTTGAGCTATTCGAGAATGTCATTGTATTTATTTCCTGCTGCTGCTGTAAGAAATTACCACAAACTGAGTAGCTTAGAACAAATACCAAAGTATTCTTTTACAGTTCTGGAGGTCAAGTACAAATGGGTCTAGCTGGGCCAAAATCAAAGTGTTGGCAAGGCTGGTTCTTTCTGGGACGTTAGGGGAGAATCCGTTTCCTTGCCTGTTCCAGCTTCTAGAGGCTGCGCACATCCTTGGCTCACGACCCCTTCCTCCATCTTCCAGGCTAGCAGCGTCACATCTTCAAATTTCTCTTCTCTCTGATCTTTGTGTCTCTCATTGCATCTCCTCTCTCTGTAACCCTCTGCCTCCCTCTTATAAAGACCTTTGTGAGAACACTTGGGGCCTACCCAGATCACCCAGGGGCATCTCCCCAGCTCAACATCCTTAACACAACCACATCTGCAAAATCCTTTGACCATGCAATGGACCATAGTCACAGGTTCCTGGGACTAGGACATGGACATCTTTGGGGGCCGTGATTCAGCCAACCACAGTCATACAAATGGAATTATACAGACTGTGACCTTCCGAGTCTGGCTTTATTTTTTTTTTTGGTGGCTGACCCGTATGGGGATCTGAACCCTGGACCTTGACCTGGGTGTGATAACACCACACTCTAATCAACTGAACAACCAGCCAGCCCCCACATCTGGCTCTCCCTCAGTAGGATGCCTTTGAGATTGTTCTGTGTGGTTGTGGGCATCTGTGGTTCTCTCCTCTTTGTTGCTGTGTAGAATCGTCTGGTGTGGATGTACCACTGTTTATCCACTCACTTGCTGGAGACGTTTGGGCCGTTCCCAGTTTTTGGCGATTACGAATAGAGCAGCTATAAACACGCATGTGCAGATGCTTGTGTGAACATCAGTTTCTGTTTCTCTTGGACAAATGCCAGGAGGGAAAGAGACTCTGCTTTGAAAGTTTTGTTTACATTAAGACACTTCATTGAGGTATATTAATACATAATATACCCCTGGGAGTTAAATATTCATGTGACAGACAGCAGGGATGGATGTGGTGGTGATGGAGTCTTATATGAGTTGCCTGAGGTCAAGCCCATGTCTTCTTAACCACCCCCACTGCCCAAATCACCCACAGCCCCTGCCCAGAAGGAGCACGCCCAGGAAGAGCCCCAGAAAGAGGCCAGGAGGTGCTACCCCATGGCACCGGGCAGTCAAGGGTGCAAACTTGGTGCCTTTCTGTCTGGGTTCAAATCCCAGCTCTGTCCTCTGCAGCTGTGTGACATTAGCTATGTGACTTTGCCTCTCTGTACCTTCATGTCCTCATCTGTGAATCGCTGATAGTAATACCACCCACCTCACAGGACTATGGAGAGAATAAGTGAGTTAAGGCACATAATGTAGTAGGAGAGGGAGGGCTACTTAGCATTACTTTTATTCCTTCAACAAATTTTGATCAAGGACGTCCTCTGCACCAGGCTCTGCTGGGAGTGTCCAGGCTCTGCTGGGAGTGTTCTGGATACACTGGCAAGCAAGACAGATAAGAAAATGAAATATTTGTTTAAAAAAGCCCTGGACTCGGGGAGCTTACATGTGAGTGGAGAAGACCGGCAATAAACTCTCCGTGTAATATGCAAACTGTAGAGCAGCTCAGCAGGTGACACATGTGATGGGGAAAACAGAGCAGGGTAGGGGACAGGAGTGGGTCTAGTTGTAAACAGGGTGGTCAGGGGAGGCCTCAGTGACAAGGGGTGACGTTGGAGCAAAGGTTGAAAGAGGTGAGGGTGAGAGTCATGGGACTGAACGGAAGACAAAGGGAGCAGCCAGTCAAAGGCCCGGTGGCAGGACCGTGCCTGAAACGTAGAACAGAGGAGGCCAGTGAGGCCAGTGCCCAGCGAGCCAGGGGGAGGGAGCAGGAGATAAGGCAGAGAGGGAACAAAGGGGGCAGATCATAAGAGGCCTACGGGTCATGGTGAACACTTTGCTTTACTTTGAGTGAGGTGGAACCACTGGAGCATTTGAGCATCAGAGGGACAGGAGCTGACTTGGGTTCTAACAGGATCCCTCTGGCTGCCATGGTGGGAGAATTGACTGTGGGGGCCCAGGGTGGAGACTGATAAAAAGGTGACTGCAATAGCCCAGGCAAGAGGCGATGGCAGCTTTTAATCCTTACAAAGTTCCTTCAAGGGAGCCCTTCCTATTCTCCTTCTCCAGGTGAGGAAACTGAAGCACAGAGAAGTTCAGCTGTGAATTCAAGGTCACACAGCTAGCTGGTGGAAGAGTCTGGGTTCAAACCCATGTCTGTCCAACTTCAGCCCATCTTCCTTCCCCACTGCAAGGACTGGGCTGCCTTTGGAGGTAGTGACTGAGCCCCCATCACAAGGAGCTCTGAACTGGGGACAGGCTTGCTTATTGCACACCTGTCCTGTGTCAGGCTCTGGGAACAAAACACTGAATGAGAAGGACACTTTGCATCCCAGTGGCAGAGGGAGGGGTAGAGGCTCAGGAACAGGTATTTAATGAAACCTCCTATGAGGCTACTGTGTGACCTTGGGGAACTATATTAACCTCTCTGAGCCTCCATTTCTTCATGTGCTCCAAAGCACATGAAGTGGTGCTTTCCGTACCCATGTCATGGGGTTCTGGGAGACATCTGTGATAATGCATGTCCTTGGCATAGAATTTCCATAAGGATGGCTCCCCTGCCTCTCCTCCCCTGCTGGGGCCAAGCTCTTTCCTGGGGGGCAGAGGGAAGTCAGACACAGTCTTTGAGATCTGAAGAGGTGTGGTCTGTCTCCTGGACACAAGGGGTCTGTTGGTCAAGAAAGTCTGCATTTAGGAGGTGACATCTGACCTGGGTCTTGACCATGAGAGATTGACAGAGGAAGTGTGGAAGGCACTCCTCGCAGGGAACAACATGTGCAAAGGCTCAGAAGTCTGAAAATGCTCAGCAAAAGCAGGAAGGTTGGCGTGGCTACAGTTGGTAGCAGAAGAAAGGAGACCAGAGGAGTAGATAAGCCCAGGCTATGTAGGGCCTTGAGTTCTGCGCTGAGGGGCTGGGACTTTGTCCGGAGCCCACTGAGAAGCCACAAGAGGGCTGGAGGAAGAGACTGGAGGTAGGAGATTAAGGAGCAGGCTGGGTCAAGGGTCCGGGGGAGAGGAGGAACAGAGAGGAAGGGTCAGGGCCTGCTGGACTGTGGAGGTGGGAGGCAGAAGGTCAAGATATTGGGCCTTTCTTGGAGTGTCCTGGGTCTCCCTGGCAGGGCTGGGCAGTTACCTTCTATGAGGCTAAGTAGATCCTTGGCCACTTGCCCATCATGTCAGCCATAGTTCTGTCTGCTGTTCCTCCTGCTGCCGGTCTCTCACCCAGCTCAATTGTCAGCTTCATTCCTCTGCTCAAATCAAGCGAAAGCTGCATGCCAGGCCCTGGACGTGTTTTGTGTAAACAAAACGGGCCTGTGATCCAGGCAGAGGAAAGGTCACCCTGGGGCCAGATTTGATTTACAAGGTGGGAAGAGAAGGCACACAGCACCTGTTTTAGGACACATCAAGAATTCAGCTAAGCAAGAATCCAGGTGGGGCCTCTTGGGCCAGCACTGTGCCCAAGCATGGTGGCAGGGGGCTGGCGTTCCCTGCAGGGAGAACAGCAGCTACAAAATCTGGATGTGGGACCAGTGCCCAGCGCATCTGGGGATTTTGGCTGGAGTGTGGGGTACACGGGGAAGGAGGGACTGGGATAGGAACTGTCTGCAGGGCTGAGGGGCCACAGCAACCTGGATTGAAATCCCTGCTCTGCTTGGTTCTGGCTGTGTGGCGTTGGCCAAATCGTCTCCTCTCCCAAAACCTCCACTTTCTCATCTGTAGCATTGTAACATGCAGGGAGAGCCCAGCTGTACCCCATTCACCCCATAACTGTTATTTATTGAGTTGCTGGTCGCTCTGCACTCAGCAGGTGGGTGCAGTGGTGAGATCTGGACACTGTCAGCCTAGGGTGGTACTGGACTTCGGGGCCTTTAAAGTCCCCACAGCACCCAGAGCTGAGAACCACTGAGGCAGGTCAAAGAATACAACAAGCACTCTTTGACTTGTGTTTACTTTCTTCCTAGTAAATCCTTTCATTCATTCACACATTCATTCATTCATTTAATCAAACACTGGCTGAGTACCAGTGATGTCCCAGCACTGTGTGTCCACCCCGGCGTGGTGGGGTCGAACTGGGACCCCCAATTTGGAGATCGTCCGTGCTAAGGGGAAATGGGCAGGACACCCTCATCATTCGTTCATTTATGCATTTAGTGACATTTCAGAGACTCCCTGAAGGGCACAGGATCTTCTCCTTCTTGGCATCTCCGTTTTCCTGTCCTATAAGCTGGGAAGGAAATTTATCCCTCAAGGAGCTGCGGACAAAGCCTGAAATAAACGGAGCTTCAGTTTCCTGAGCATTTATCAGGAGCCAGGCACTTAAAATATATTATCTTTTAATCCTTAAGTAGGATTAAAACCTTGAGATAGAGATTACTGCTATCCTCATGTGACAGATGAGGAAACTGAGGCTAAAAGAGGCAAGATCCTCTGCCCCAAGGCACAGAAAGGGCAAGTGTGACCTACTGAACCAGACCCAAGGCCCAGCCACTTAGCCACTAACCTGCCTGGTAACTGATGACCTCACACTTCCCGCCCACTGGGCTAAATTTGCCTGGTAACAGGTTACATCACTAATTCCGCCCCCGTGCTCACAAATGAGGTAACTGATGACATCACTGAACAAATAAAGTAATTACAAGGTAATGAAGGCCTACTGTGTGCCAAACCCTGTGCGAAGCAGCCCCTCCTCCGTACTCACATAATATCCGGTATTGCCTCTGCCACTGTATATAATAACAATAATAATTTTAGCTCAGATTTTTTTTTTTTTTTTTTTTTTGTGGCTGGCCGGAACCAAACACTTGACTGGGGTGTTACCAGGCTGTGCTCTAACCAATGCAGCTAACCGGCCAGCCCCAGCTCAGGTTTATTGAAAGCAGACCATGAGCCAGGCTCTACTTCAACCATTTTTTTTTCCCTCCTGTAACACGCATTTTAAAAAATTAGCAAATATTTATATAGCACCTACTCCACTCCAGGCACAGTTCCAAGCATTTTACGTGCTTACCACAACCCCATGAGGTAACGATAGTCCTCATTTTATGCATGAAAAAACTGAGGCACAGAGAGGTTGAGTGATTTGCCCAAAGCCACCCTGCGGTTGGGATGTAGAATTGAAACCCACATAAGTCTAGCGACCGAGTTTGTGCCGTTAACCAAGACATTATGCTGCTTCTCTTATCCCTGCTTTACCATTGAGGAAACTGAGGCACAAAGAGATTTGAGCATCTGGCCTCAGCTTAGCTAAAAAGTGGCAAAACCAGACTCTGAGCCCTCGATGTCCAGCTCCAGAACTGAGCTGCTGTGCCTGTGCCACTTTGAATACTCCGAAGCCGGCCCTACAAGACCCCCAGCCCCACCCCCATGAGGTGACCAGCCCTCCCTGTCCCCTTGGGAGCAGCTCCTAGCCAGAAGTGAAGCGGGCCCTTCGCCAGCAGACCACAGCCCACAAATCATCTCCCCCATGGCCTCCCTCCCAGCCCCTTGGGACATTGCCCTTTGGAAACCCTGGCTGGCTGGGCTGAGCCTCACCCAGGGTCCCCAGTGCCCTCATATGACTCCAGCCTACGTCCGTCTTCTCCAAGACTTAACCTAGTGCCAGGTCTCAGGGCAAACTCCCCATCGCTCATATGTCCAAAGCTGATGGAGGTCTTCAGGAAAAATACCAGAATCTCGTGGGCAAGTTCAGGGACCTCAGTATCCTCACTTGTCAGCTGGGCAGAGGAGGAGGAACTAAGAGAAAAGGGCTCTGTACCGTTATCAGACCCAACACCTCACTTCCTTTGTATTAAAAACAATTTTGTTTTAGAAGAAGAGTATCTTTTTCCCTTTAGTGTTATATTCATTCATTCATTCGTTAAATGTTTTATTAAAGTAAAACCCAGGGCCAGCCTGTGGCTCACTTGGGAGAGCATGGTGCTGACAACACCATGTCAAGGGTTAAGATCCCCTTACCGGTCATCTTTTAAAATAAAAAAAAAATAAAAATAATTTTTAAAAAATAAAGTAAAACTTACATGAGTGCCATGCAGAACTTCAGTCAAGAGCTCAACAACACCGAGGTCAAGGGTTCAGATCCCCACTCCAGCCAGCCGCAAAAAAAAAAAAAAAAAAGAGAGAGAGAGAGAAATTAATAAATATTGCAAAGTGAACAGCCTTCCGTCTTCCCCCTCCCAGTCTCACGTACCCACACCAGCAAGAATAACCACATTCTCACTTTTTCCCGTTTTTGAATTCTTCACAGTTGGAACCTACAGTGTGGACTCTTGTGTCCTGCATTCTTTTTTTGTTTGTTTGTTTGTTTGTTTTAAAGATGAGCGGTAAGGGGATCTTAACCCTTGGCTTGGTGTTGTCAGCACCACGCTCACCCAGTGAGCGAACCGGCCATCCCTATATGGGATCCGAACCCGTGGCCTTGGTGTTGTCAGCGCCACACTCTCCCGAGTGAGCCACGGGCCGGCCCATGTCCTGTATTCTTCATTCAACATTATGGTTCTGAGTTTCATCTGTGTGGCCAGACCCAAATCCTCTTGTGTAACAAATATTTGTAGCATTCTATTGACTATTTTGAAGTGAAATTCATAGACAATATAACACATATAAATTTACACATATAAATTTGTTTAAGTTCAATTTCTTGTCCTAAGTGTGCTATAAAGGGATACAAATGGAAAGTAGCCTGGTGTAGTGGGAAGCACTGAGCAGATCCAGGATTTGCCAGGCCTGAAGCCTATATCATTTGGAGGAGGGTCTCCTTAAGAAAAACAATCATTTCCTTTGACTACAACATTTGGTAGAAGAAATGTTTATTTAGAATGAGAAAAGAAATCACAGCAGATTGTTTCACTTTTAAAAGCTGACAAATACCACCAAACATCCTAGAAAAATGACAGACTAGCTTCTGGCTACATCCACTTCAAACCTGTGTCTCCTATTCTACCGTATATTTGAGGTGCTGAAATACCATGACACAATTCCTATCCCCTGCCTTCCTGTCACTACACCCAGCTGGCATTCCTGGAATGAATTCCTGCACCCAGCCAGCTCACGGTAACTTAACTATACACAGACGTGACTGTGAACCTCAGATATACCCCACAAAAGCCCAGTGAGATGTATCCCCAGCTCATCGTGGCCTTAGCCAGGTCTCCCAAATACCCATCCCTCTCCCATACCATGGACGGGAGATCCCGTGGAGGTGGAGATGGAAAGAAACAGCAGACTGAACCCAATTGCTCTTAAAACACCTCATTTGGGAAATTTTTACTCACTTTTCTGTCTGCATGAACACATCGCAGGGGGTTTGGAAAAGCAGTTCGAGCGAAGGGCTTGAAGCTTGAGATTATTTTAACTTCATGGTGACTCAGAGCCAGCTGCACTGTAGATTTGTAGGTGCTGGCAGGGCATCTGACTTCTTTGGCCTTGGTTTCCTTGTTTGTAAAATGGGGTGGAGGCTTAGCCTCTCCCTCAAGGGTTGGGGTGAAGAGTAAACGATGGAAAGCGCTTCGCCCCGCTTTGCAGTTATAGAGTGCTATAGATCCCTCCAGCTGTGTGACTTCAGACGACTCTCTCAACCTCTCTGTGCCTTGCTTTATTCATCCATAAAATGTGGATGATAATAATTGTTACTTCATAAGATTATTGTGAGCATTGTTGTGGGGATTTAGTGAACCATCCCCACTTTGCAGATGAGGAAACGAGGTTCAAAAAGTGGAAATTCCTTGCCAGCGCTCAAGTGGAGTGGCCCTGAGGGCTCCCTCACTCACCTCCTTACTTTCCCTCGTGGTGTCTCTCCCACCCTCCTACAGCCAGAAGTTGCCAGGTGAATACTTCAGGTACAAGGGCATCCCCTTCCCCGTCGGCCTGTACTCACCCGAGAGCATCAGCTTGGCGGAGAACACCCCAGATGTGCGGGACAACGACATTTTCATTGTCACCTACCCCAAGTCAGGTACCTGCTGGGCTGGGGGTCTGGAGGGATGGGGGAGTGGGGAGGAGGTGGCACAGAGGATGCGAAAGGCACATGGAGGAGACAGGAACGAGGAAATTGCTGGGGCCAGGGTCTGTTCAGAGCCTGGGTGAGCTTGGCTTTGCACTGGCCGGTCCCCCTGCCAGAAGCACCCTTCCCCCACACCCGCCTGGCTCGCTCCTGCTCCTCCTCCAGGTGGCTCTCACAGTCCCTTGCCTTCCCAGACCTCTCTGGCGGAAGTAGCCCCTGTCCTGTCCTGTTCCTCCCTGTCCCTTTAACCCTCTACTTTTCTTCACTGCATTTATTGCTGCCAGCCACTATCTCATATTTTCATTTGTTAATTTATTCTCTAGTTTCCCTACTAGGATGTGAGCTCCATGAGGGCAGATATTTCAGTCTGTCTTGAGTACTGCTGTATTCCTTGAGCCTAGAACAGTGCCTGGCACATAATAAATGTTCAATAAATATTTCTGGGAGGGAGAGAAGGAGAAAGCAAGGAAGGAAGGAGGAAAGGAGAGAAAGAAGAAGAGAGGGAGAGGAGAAGGAAGGAAGAATCTTTATGTTCATTTGGTCATTTAAATGCTATTTTATTGATCCTCTGTGACTAAGAGCAATGTCTGTCAATTTGTTGGAGGAGACCAGCTTTATTTAAACCCACAATTCCTGATATCACTGTATACTTAAAGTCAGGGCAAGTCCCACCAAGTAAAGGCAGAGGGAACATTGGATGTAGGTAACAAGATGGGGTCTGGGGGATCCAGGGCGGCCTTCCTGGGGAGGAGATGTTCATGCTGAGATCTGGAAAATGCACAGGGGTTTGAGCAGTGCTGGAGTGGGGACGGTGACTTCCACAGAGGAGCCGCATGTGCAAAGGCCCCAAGGCAGGAGGGAACGGGTGAGTGTGAGGGCTCAAGAGAAAGTCAGTGAGGCTGGGGTGGCGGGAGTACGGAGAGGACGGGCGTGCAGCTGGAGGGGAGCACCTCTTCTGAGCCCGGGGGAGAGTCTGCGGCGGCAGCTTTACTGAAAACGCAAGCTTTTAGTGAGAGAAGAGGTGGGCTTCAGCTTTTTCTTCTCTAAAATGATGGGGTTAACCTAATTGACTTCTTTATGTTTTTTTTCAAAATATTTTTTAAGTTTTTCAAAATATTATATTCACCCTTTTTAGCATAGAGGTCTATGAGAGTGTTTTTTGTTTGTTTGGTAACAGTTTTGAGATACAATTCACATACCATGCAATTCACCCATTTCAATGGCTTTGAGCTGGCATCCATCACTGCAATCAATTTTAGAACATTTTCGTCACTTCAACAAGAAACCCCGTACCGTTAGCTGTCACCTCCCAATCCTCACATCCCCTCCCCCCAGCCCTAGGCAACTATTCATCTGTTTTCTGATAACTGTTTTTTCTATTTTCTGTTAACTGTTTTCTGTCTCTATGCATTTGCCTATTCCGGACATTTCATGTAAATGGAGTCATACAACACTGGCCTTTAGCGTCTGGCCTTTTTCACTTAGCATACTGTTTTTAAGGTACAACCATATTGCAGCATGTTTTGCTACTTTATTCCTTTTCATGGCCCACTAGTATTCCGTGGTATGGACAGACTACATTTTGTTTATTTATTCATCAGTTGATGAACATTTGGACTGTTTCCACGTTAGGGCTATTATGAATAAAGCTGCTAGAACATCCACCTACAAGTTCTTATGTGAACATGTTTTCATTTCTCTTGGAGTCTTAAGAGTTTTGACAGACACACATACAGTCGTGTAACTCCATCACAGTCAGACACAGAGGCAGAGGCTGGCCAGTTAGTTCAGTTGGTTAGAGCGCAGCCTTATTCACTCCAAGGTCATGGGTTCAGATCCCTGCACTGCCTGGCTGTAAAAAAAAAAAAAGAGAGAGAGAACAGCTTCACCACCCCTGCCCCAAATTCTCTTATAGCCTATTATCCCCAACCCCTCCCTCAACCCCAGACCCTGGCAACCAATGATCCGTTTACTCCCCCTACTGTTTTGCCTTTTCCAGAATGTCACATGAATGGAATCATACAGTATGTCGTTTTTTGGTTTTTTTGTTTTCTTTTTTTCCTTTTAAAGATGACAGGTAAGGGGATCTTAACCTTTGACTTGGTGTCGGCACCATGATCTCCCAAGTGAGCTAACCAGCCATCCCTATATAGGGATCCGAACCCGTGGCCTTGGTGTTATCAGCACCACACTCTCCTGAGTGAGCCATGAGCTGGCACCATTTTGAGCTAATTTTTATATATAGTATTAGGTATAGATCAAAGTTCTTTATTTGTTTGCATATGGATGTCCAGTTATTCTGGCTTTTTAAAAAATATATTAATTTCTGTCTTAAAAAGTAATGCATTCATAGTTCAAAATTTAAGAGGTACAAAAGGTTTACAGTGAAAGCTCTCCAATAACCCATGCATGCTTCCAGAATTTTCATGTACAAGCAAAAAATCAAAGTAAGTTTTTTTACTTTTTTCCCATAAAAGTTAACATATTCTACACAGCATTCTGCATCTTAGTTTTGCTTATGTTTTTTATCTTTCCTTATACTTTGACGTCATCCCTTTTTTTTTTTTTTTTTTTTTTTTTGGCTGACCTGTGTAGGGATCAAACCCTGGACCTTGGTATTATCAGCAACATGTTCTAACCAACTGAGTCAACCAGCCAGTTTGTCCCATCTTAGAACTAAGAGTTTCTTGGAGTTTTTTACAATTCCGTAGTAATTCATGACATTGGATGGATAATAATTCTGGTTTAATTAGTTCCTTCCTGGTTAATATTTAGTAATTTGTAATCTTTTACCTTTATGCACAATGTAAACTTACAGTGCTGTACCTTGTACATATGTCCTTTGCACGTGTATGCATTTATCTGTGGGATATATTCCTAGATATGGAGCTGCTTGGTCAAAGGGTCTGTGCATTTGCTATTTTGATAGACATGGCTAAATTTTCCTCGAGAGATGTAGAAACTTATTCTTCCAACAGCGGGGTATGAGAGAGCCTATTTCCCACACCATTGCTGGCATCATGAATTGGACCTTTCAGGCTTTGCCTATCCAATAGGTGAAAAATTGAACTTCAGTGTTGTCTTAATTTACATTTCTATTGTTATTAACGAAGTTGAGCATATTTTTAGATTTTTAAAGAACTACTTATATTTCATATTTTATGATCTGTCTGTTCTTATTCCTAGTCTTTTTTTTTCCCCCTTATTGAATTGTTGGTCTTTCATGATTTATAGGAGCTTTTTATGTTAGTGAACTTAATACCTTGTGTGTGTTATGAATTATAAATATGGGTATTTGTCTTTTTAACTTTGCTCATAATGTTTTTTCCATGCATATTTTTTAAAAATTATGTAATCAAATTTATTTTTCTTTTCTTGTTGACTTTTTTTTTTTTTGGCTGCTGGGGGGTACAGGGATCAAACCCTGGACTTTGATGCTATCTGCACGACACTCTAACCAACTGAACTAAACCATCCAGCTCTAGTTGACTTCTTAATTCGAGATCTCTTTGGATTCATATGTCATCTTTCTGATTGTAGCTTTAATGGAGTGGACTATGATTGTTGGGGACATTAATGTAGGCTTGGATCTTTTGTGATGCTTAAAGGTCATCAAGGCAGTATTCCATGGTGAAGCACTTGTCTCCTTGGTTATACCTACCTGGGTTCAAATCCTTGCAGCCCCCTTAGGAAACATGGGAAAGCACTAGAATATCTCCAAGCCCTCAATTTCCTCATCTCTGATTTCCTTCGTTTCCTCTAGGATGATAAGAGGTCTTACTTGTAGTAGTTTGGATGTAAATTAAGCTGTTATAACAAAAAGACCCCAAGAAATAAGCTTATATTTCTCCCCACTCAGGTAGGTGAGCCATGCAGGGAGGCAGGTGGCTTGGTTTCAAGCAGTCATGGAGGGATGCATGTCCCTCTAGGTTGCTGGCTTCTAGGGTTATTATCAACACCATCTCCATCATCCTGCCAGCAGAAAAGAGGAAAAAAAGAGTGGAGGGCAAGTAGCTCTTTTTAAAAGCATGACCCAGAAGGTGCATTTACTTTCACTCATGTCTCATTGACCAGAGCTTAGTCACATGATCTCACTTGGCTGCGAAGGATTCTGGGGGATGTAGTCTCTAGCCAGATGCCAGTGTGCCCAGCTAAACCTTAAGGGTCCTTATACTAAGTGAAGAGGGTAAAATGTATTACGAAGACACTTGACATCTCTGCTCAATCACCTTATGGGGGTGCATATCAGTCAGGTCCAGACGGGAGAGTGAAACCACACAGGAATTTGGACAGGAAAAGCTTAATATAAAAAATATTCACACCCATTAGGGTGGCTATTATTTAGAAAATAACAAGCGTTGGCAAGGACGGGGAGAGATTGAAACTCTTGTGCACTGGTGGTGGGAATGCAAAATCGTGCAGCCGCTGCAGAAAACAGTTCGGTAGTTCCTGAAAAAATTAAACATGGAGTTGCCATGAAACCCAACAATTCCACTTCTGGGTATATACACAAAAGAATTGAAGGCAGAGACTCGTACACCAGTGTTCATAGCCGCAGTCTTCACTATGGCAGAAAAATAGAAACCCCCTAAATGTCCATTGACGGATGAATGGGTAAACAAATTATGCCATATTCATACAGTGGTATATTATTCAGCCTTAAAAAGGAAGAAAATTCTGATATATGCTACAACATGGATGCACTTTGAAGGCATGGTGCTAAGTGAAATAAGCCAGACGTAAAAGAAAGTAGGATGGTGGTTCCTAGGGGGTGGGGCGAGGCGGGAAACGGGGATTAGTGTTTAGAGTTTCAGGTTGGAAAGATGGAGAAGTTTTGGAGGTGGTGGTGGTGATGGCTGCATATCAGTGCGAATGTCCTTAATGCCGCTGAGCTGTACACTTAAAAATGGTTAAAATGGTAGACGTTATGCTGTGGATATTTTAACACGTACACACAAAAAATTATTAACGAGTAACAGTGCTTAAAACTGTTACTAAGGTGTAAGGAGAACGCCAAAGAACATAGGAACAGCCGATAAGGGAGCAGCCACTTCCTCGAGGGCTGAGGCAGAAGCCCCAAGGAAGAAACAGATCTGGAAGAGGGACTCCCCTGCCCCACACCCAACCCAGATTAGGACTTTACTGGACAGGGTGTGGCTGTAGCCCAGGGATGGTTGACAGGTTCACCAAGGGGCCACACTCTGGGGTCCGCAAGCAGGCAGCTGCCTGCAGGGGTGGTGCAGCTAGAATTCGCTGGGGACGGTGCTGGGGAGGACAAGTGTCACTGGGTGTCCACTCCAGGGCTGGCCACTGTTCATCACAAGATCCGGCTAACCATGAAGAGAAACCCTGTCCTCGTTCAGTGCTCCTCCAGTGCCCTCTACTGACAGCGCTTGACATTGAGCCAGCTGGCAAAGGAAAAATGTTTACACAGCCCAGCTATGAAATCACAAAACAAGGCAAAGAAAAGTGGATCTGGAACTGAGAAGCCATACGTTGATAACCGGCACCAGGTGTTATTAGAATACGATCCAACGCAATACTGTTTTTGCTACTTTTTTGTTTTTGTTTTTGCTTTTGGCAGCTGGCCAGTTTGGGGATCTGGACTCTTGACCTTGGTGTTATCAGCACCAAATGAGCTAATTGGCCAGCCATGGAATACTATTAATAGTATATTGTGGGGCTGGCCCGTGGCTCACTCGGGAGAGTGTGGTGCTGACAACACCAAGGCCACGGGTTCGGATCCCATATAGGGATGGCCGGTTTGCTCACTGGCTGAGCGTGGTGCTGACAACACCAAGCCAAGGGTTAAGATCCCCTTACCGGTCATCTTTAAAAAGAAAAAAAAAAAAAGTATATTGTGAACATTATTATTATTTTTCATCAGAACTCCCTGTGGTCTCCTGGAATTTAAACCCATGAACTGGGTGATCGATGAGATCCCTTCCCACTATGTGACATTATGGCTCCCCACAGAAATGAAGAGGCTAGGCACTGAAAAGAGCTGAGGTTTTACGTCCAGACACCTGGATTCAATTCCAGCTTCCTCCTTGTATTAAAGTAATGCTGAAGGGGCTGGCTGGTTGCTCAGTTGCTTAGAGTGCAGTGTTATAACACCAAGGTAAAAGGTTTGGATCCCCGTACTGGCCAGCCACCAAAAAAAAAAAAAAGAAAAGCAGTCCTAGCTGCTCTATTATGTTAGCCTCAGAATTTCAGTGGCAGAACCCAATAGCTTATGTCTTGTTCCTGTAAACTCCAGTCAGTGCAGGACGGGTGCAGGGAAGAGGGGGGAAATCCACGCTGGCCCACACATCCGGTTTCATCCACCCTATGGCTCTGCTGAGCCCCAGAATCTCTGCTGGAGTCTCTGCAGTCAGCAGAGAGGGAGTGGTGAGCAACATGGGATGTGTTAACGGACCAGGCCTGGAAATAGGGGCACATTGCTGCCACCTACACTTCCTTGGCCAGACTCAGTCACCTGGCCCCACATGTAGCTACAGGGGAAAGAGAAAATACAATCCTGCCATATTCCCAGCAAGACAATCAAATGGGGCTGGGGCAACTAGCCACTTCCTAGCTTTGCCACCTTGGAGGAGCAGCTTTGTTTCCTTTTTCTTTTTTTTTTTCTTTCACAAAAGATGAGTGGTAAGGGGATCTTAACCCTTGACTTGGTGTTGTCAGCACCATGCTCAGCCAGTGAGCCAACCGGCCATCCCTATATGGGATCCAAACCCGTGGCCTTGGTGTTGTCAGCACCGCACTCTCCCGAGTGAGCCACGGGCCCCGGGCCCTGCAACTTTGTTTCTTTGGGACTCAGTTTCTTGCTCTGAAAATGAGGCTAATCAACCCTGCTTTTTCTACTGGTTGTGAGGAATCAGTGCAATAAAATATGTAAAGTATGTGGCAAATCGCTCAGTAATAACTGTCATTATTAATTTCGTTATATCCCCTCTCTTCACTCCTTCCCACCCCCAATTAACCTGCCTGATTTCTCCCCAACAGGAACCAATTGGATGATCGAGATCGTCAGCTTAATCCTGAAGGACGGAGATCCCTCCTGGATCCACTCGGTGCCCATCTGGGAGCGGGCACCCTGGTGCGAGACCATCGTGGGTGCCTTCAGCCTCCCAGACCAGTCCAGTCCCCGCCTCATGAGCTCCCACCTCCCCATCCAGATCTTCACGAAGGCCTTCTTCAACTCCAAGGCCAAGGTGTGGGAGGCGGGATGTGCGTAAGGGGGCAGGGTGTGGGTGGGTGACAGAGAGAGGAAGCATAACTGATTAATTCAGCACCTGTTTATTGAACACCTGCTATGTGCCTGGCTCCGATCTAGCACCGTAGTGAACACATACACAGAAATGCCTGCCCTTGTGAGCCCACATTCTAAAGGGGAACGGGAAGATAATAGATGCAATAACAAAGAAAATTTAGTGTGTCTGCTGGGATAAATTTACATCTGGAGGGAGGAGAGGGATGGACATAGCATTTCAGACAGAGGTAAGAGCAGGCCAAAGGTCCTGCGGTGGGTGTGGTGTCTCTGAGGAGCAGCAAGGAGGCCTGTGTCTGGAGCCAAGCGAGCAAGGGGAGAGAAGAGGGAAGATGAGGTCAGGGGATAACGGAGCCAAAATGTGCAAGGCCCTGTGGGCTGCAGTGAGGACTTCAGCTTTCACTCAGTGAGAAGGGAGCTGTGGGAGGACTCTGAGCCGAGCAGGGACAGGAGCCAGCTCAGGCCTCCCAGGCGCCCTCTGGCTGCCAGATGGGGGACAGACTGTCGGGACGAGGGCAGGAGCAGGGAAGCTGGTGAAGAGATGGCGATAGTCCAGGTGGGAAGTGACGGTGCTGGATGGACCAGGGTGGTGGTCATTGGGTGAAGGGAAGGGACCGGGTTTGGAGTATATTTTAACCGAGAGGATTTGGTGACAGATTGGATGTGGGTGTGAAAGAAACAGATGACTCGAGGGTGACTTCAAGGTTTTGGCCGCAGCAACTGTCAGGATCAGGTGCCACCCACTGAGATGGGAGCAGGGTTGGGAGGAAGAAGGGGTGTGTACTGTGGCCCATCAGATGTCCAGGTGGAGGTTGTCAGTGGGCATTGAGAGACACGGATCTGGATTTGAAGGGAGAGACCTAACCTGACATCTATTTGCAATCCAGTGGCGTGTATATTCTGTAATTAGTTACAGCCAGGGGACTGGATGGAATTGCCGAGGAAGTGACTGTAGACACAGCAGAGATTGGACAGTGATCGGGAGGTCCCCCCAACCAGCTTAGGCTCAATGACTCACTAGAAGGACTCACAGAGTTCAGCAAAACTGTTATACTCACAGTGACAGTTTATTCAGTGGAGGGATACAAACGGAACTCAGCCAAGGGAAGAGGTGCCAAGGGAAGAGGTGTGTGGAACATGTCCAGGAGAGACCAGGAGTGAGCTTCCAGTTGTCCTCTCCAGTGGAGTTGCACAAACAAAGCTTATTTCCCCTAACAATGATGTGTGACAACAGTCACACAGTGTTGCCAATCGGGAAGCCCACCCGAGCCTTGGTGTCCGGGATTATTGTTGGGTCACATAGACATGGCTTGCCACTTGTGTGGCTGACCTTGGTCTCCAGCCCCTCCAGACGTCAAGCTCATATCATGTGGCCTAAGGCCCCCGATAGAAATCACATTATTAGCATAGGCTATCCAGGTGGCCCAAGGCCCCAGGTCCCAAGTAAGCAAAGATATTCTCTTAACAGCAGGATATGCCAAGGGCTTAAATGTTCCCTCCCAGCAGCTGGGGGCAAGGACCAGACCTTTCTTTAGGCAAAGTGAATCCTCTACTGCACAGGGACCAGGTTGGAGCCCTGGGATGCACCCACATTGTGAGGCTGGCATCAGAAGCCACATCTGTCTGTGTCTTTGAAATTTTGCAATTTCCCTTTAGCCCCTTGGGTGTTCTTTCTCACCACCTGCCCACCCTCCCTCCTTTATGCTTTTGTAACTCCCTCCATTTCCAGAGCCTCCAGTGTGGGGGGCTCTGGGCTCAGTCTCGGGGGAGTAAGACCCTGCCCTGACCTCAAGGAGCCCCCAACCCTGTGAGTGGAGACACAAGGCTGTAACCAGACTTGAGAGGGCAAAGGTGGTGTGCATGCCAGTGGAGGTGGCTCAGGGCTCAGTGGGTCCCAGCAAGGGAGTTCCTAGGAGACTTGGAGGGGGTTGGGAGCAGTTGTTAGCACTGGGCCTTTGGAGGAGGAGATGGTTGCCAGGGAGGGTCCTGTATGATGGCGCTGGAGTGTAGGGAGGAGCTGGTTGTGGAATGTGAAGCTGGCAGACATTGCAGCTGGGTAACCAGGGCCTGAAGCCCAGGCCTGGGGACAGGAATTCTCTGTCCTGGGTACTGGAGAGCCACAGGAGGGTTGTGAGCAAGGAGGGCAGAGTCAGCTCTGGGTGTTGAAAGACCCTCTGGGGCCATGTGGAGGTTGGGAGGCCAAGGTGGAGGCTGGGCCTCACCTGTGGGGGTGGAAAGGAGAGGCCAGCTTCTCTTCCCTCTTGGTCCACACCGCTCAGCCTGCTCTCCCCCGTCCTGAGCCCCATGCTTTCTTCTCCACTCTTTATTTCCCAAAGCCAAACTGTCCCTGCATCTGGCTCAGAAACAATCTTTCCCTCCTCCTAGAGTGTGGTTGGAGAAAGCTCTCTGTGTACTATGCGATGAGGTGAGCTGAGCTGAGCTACCATTAGCTGGGAAGTCCCCTGAGAAGTCTGCCCTGAGCCCTTCCCTCTGCAGGGTCAGCAAAGGTGGGGCACAAGGCAGGTGGCCTCAGGGGCCTGTTCTGCCTGCATCTGACGCCTTCTCCCCTTTCCGCAACATGTGCACACAGGTAATCTACCTGGGCCGGAACCCCCGCGACGTGGTGGTCTCCCTCTATCACTACTCCAAGATCGCTGGACAATTGAAGGACCCTGGCACGCCCAACCAGTTCCTGCGGGACTTCCTCAAGGGCGAAGGTGAGGACTAGGACAGAGGGAGGTGGGCGGGGTGGGGGCTACCCAAGCCCAGGTGGAAAGAGAGCCCCAGAGGACCCAGACGGGTAGAAGGACAGAAGGAGAGAAAAAAGCAAAGACACAGAGTGTTACAAAGCGTGATGGAGACAGAGAGAAGGCAACCACGAGAGACAGACTGAGAGAGACAGAGGCAGAGATGGAGAGCGAGAGCCAGGGAGAGAGTGCAGGACGATGAGACAAGGAGAAATAGACCAGGAGATACAGAGTGAGCAAGAAACAGAGAGAGAGGGAGAGGAACAGAAAGAGACAGATACAGAAATAAATGCAGAAGGAGAGTCGGAAACAGAGGGACACAAGGCATCAAAGGCTGGGCCACATGTCCCTTTCTCTGTTCCTGTCAGCGACCCCAACCTTGGAGGGGAACCTAAGTGTATATGCCTGGGGAAGGGGAGGGTGCCGGATGCCACTGGACTGGACAGAAGGACAGGGGGATGAGGGACGCCCCAGCTGTTAGACCCCACTGAGTCGCAGCGGGATTGGCCCTGCTGCCCAGCCCTCACCCCACCTGCCCTCTGCCCGCAGTGCAGTTTGGCTCCTGGTTCGACCACATTAAGGGCTGGATTCGGATGCAGGGCAAAGAGAACTTCCTATTCATCACCTACGAGGAGCTGCATCAGGTGAGTCCCCACCCCCACCCCAGCCCAATGTCCCCCTTATTTCACCTCATGCCCCACCCGCTTCCCTTCCTCTGGGCCCTGGGCCTGCTCTGCTTCCCAATGCAGTGGGTACTGGGGACATGCAGTGAACAGATCAGACAGAATCCCTGAGCGCATGAGTCGGAGACAGAACTCGGACAAATAAATAAAATATATAGGAGATCACCTGGTGAGAAGAGCCAAGGAGAAAATGCAAGCAGGGAAGGAAGATAAGGAATGTGTGTGGTGCTATTTAAAATAGGGTGGTCAGGAGCTGGCCAGTTAGCTCAACTGGTTAGAGCGTGGCGCTGATAACACCAAGGTCCAGAGTTCAATCCCTGTACCGGTCAGCCACCAAAAAAATAAATTAGGGGGTTCAGGGGAGGCTCCAAGGAAGAGGTAATGCTTGAGCAAAAAGCCAAAGGAGAAGCAGAAGGGAGCCATGAGGCTATCTGGGGAAAAGTGTCCCAGGCAGAGGAAACAGCCAGTGCAAAGGCCCTGGGGTGGTTTTTTTCCTTGATGTGTTCCCAGGAGAGCAAAGAGACCAGTGTTGCCAGAGCTGGGTGAGGTGGGAGATGAGGGTAGAGAAGAAACGGTGCCACTGTGAGGACTTTGGCTTTTCTCTGAGTACATGAGAGCCATGGGTTGGCTTTGAACAGGGGAGTTCATAGGATAAATGAGATCACGTGAAAGTGACACATGGGAAATGAGCTTCCATGATAGTCGTGACCTGAAAAGCAGAGGGAAACTGTGGAAGGAAACAGCCTTTGGAGTTAGCCTAGGATCCTAGCTGGACCCCATCAAACGTTCCTGGGTCAGGCACAAGGGAAAGAGAGACTCCTTTTGGCTGGGGCAGTCAGGGAAGGCTCCCTGGAGGTAGGGGCCATGCCAGAATGTCTGTGGCTTTGCCTGCCTGCAAGAAGCAGGCACTTCTAGATAGAACAGCTCACAGTCAACATGCCGAGCCATTCGAAGTTCTTAACTAAAATCCGTTCCTAGAGGGAGCCATGGAGGCTTCCACTATGCACCCCTTCCACCAGGGGCCCCAGACATGTCACCTTCTCATGTGCGCTTCCTGTATTTTTTGTATTCTTTCTGCCAGTACTTTTTCTAGTGGAAAGAGTCTGGACTTTGAGGTCCAACAAAGCAGTAAAACCCCCCTTACAACCTCTCAAAGCCCCAGAAGTCTCATCCTTAAAATGGGTGAAAAAAACAACTCATGGCATTGTGAAGAGCTCAATTATAACCACCTGATAAGGGGCACCAAAGTGTTAGCGTCGTGTGTAGAGTGAGGGCGATTAGGGTCTGAGCAAGGGCCTATCTGATTAGTAACAACAACAACAGCAAATGTCTGCCATTTGCTGCCAAATGCCAAGCACCAAGTGCTGAACGTGGATATCTCATCTAATCCTCACAAAGCACGGACAGGTGAGGTACGTGCAAGATTGAACCACGGGCTGGCGGGTTGCTCCGTTGGTAAGAGCATGGTGTTATAACACCAAGGTCAAGGGCTTGGATCCCCATATTGGCGAGCCACCAAAAGGAAAAAAGATGGAACCACATGAAATGCCAATTTTGATCTGCAGAAATGGTAACTTTATATGCTTCACCCCAGTGTTGTCATTGCCCCAGTGTTGTCATTGCCCCTATTTTATAGAGGAGGAAACTGGGAGGTTATAACTTGAGAGGGGTGATAATATGCCCAAGGCACACAGCTCTTCACTGCGACCCCATGGTTATTTTTTTCCACCCAGGGAATCTCTTTTGATGGGAAGATCCTGAAAAGCTTTCAGCATTACCCTTCCCCCTCTTTTCCATCAAGCTTTATTCTCCAAACAAAAACTGGGCCACATAGCCTACCAGAGCTTCTGGGCCGCCCCTGGGTGGGAGGCGCCACCCACGTTAGAATTTCTGGGACATGTCAGTAGTTCAAGAGGATAAAGGGATGGAGAGTTATGAAACCAGGAATGACCTGGAAAATTGGGACTGTGGGGCTGGTGGAGCTGACCAGAGGGCCGACCGTGTCAGGCACTGCATATCAGAGAAGGCAGCGGGGTAGAGGAGAGGACTGTGGGCTTCAGAGACCTGAGTCTGAGCTCCTCCCTGGCTGTTTAGCCTTGGACAAGTGTCTCCCCCTCTCTGGGCCTCCATTTACCAATTGGGATAATGACACTTCTCTTGTAAAGCTGATGGCACGGAAGGCACAAACGTATATGAGGGGCTTGGACCAGAGCTTGGTATACAGCAGTTGCTCAATCTACAGGGACTTGAACCATCACTATCATAAGGAAGATATCTGAACTACATCAGTGGCACAGGGCATTTCTGGCAGCCCCATGCCAAGGCCTTGAGAGAGGGATGTGCAGGGAATGGATGTTCTGGAAGGAAAGGATGGGGGAGGCATTGGGAAAAGCCGAGACCAGATCACGCCTGTCCTTGAAAGCCAGGCCTGGGGACAAGAACTCTGTCCCGGAGCACTGGGGAGCCATAGGACAGCTGGGAGCCAGGGAGGGGCAGGGACAGCTTGGGTGTGGGAGATGAGCTGGAGGGGCAAGGAGACTGGAGGCAGGGATGCTGCAGAGGAGGCTGGGACAAGGGTCCAGGAGGGAGAGGACAAGGCCTGAGCCAGTGCTAGGGCTATGTGGACACAGAGGAGCGGATGTGGCAAAACAGTCAAGGGCAGGAGGGATGGGGCTGATGATTGACAGGGGGTTGCGAGTAAGGGGGACAAGGAGTGAGGCCAGACCTGAGAGTCTGGCCCTGTGACTGGGCGAATGATAGGGCTGTCCTGAGATGGGGACCCAGGGGAGGAGCTGGTCTGAGGCACGGACCAGCCAATGCCTGTTTCTAACCTGAAGAGGGTGATTCTGTATAAGGTGCTGAACTGACCCCTGGCCCTTGCTGTGACCCCTGCCTGAGTCTCACCCCTTCCCTCCCACCCACAGAACCCTCCAAAAACTAAAATTGCAAAAATTATTAGAGGCGATAGCCCGGTGCCTAGGCTTGGAGGTGGGGAAACTGAGGCACCCAGGCAGCCCAGAGTTAGGACTCAGACATCCATTCAGACTCTGATTCACGTGCTCCTTCCTTGGCCGGGGCGCCCTCCTTCCACTGACCCCTCTCCCCTGACCCCAGGACCTTCGTGGCTCCGTGCAGCGTGTCTGCGAGTTCCTGGGCCGGCCGTTGGGTGAGGAGGCACTGGGCTCCGTCGTGGCACACTCAGCCTTCGGCGCCATGAGGGCCAACAGCATGTCCAACTACACGCTGCTGCCCCCCAGCCTGCTGGACCACCGCCAGGGGGCCTTCCTCCGGAAAGGTGTGGGGACACGGGGGCCCTGGGGTTCAGAGCGCCACTAGGCCACTGCCTGGCTGTTGACTTGGGCGAGTTTCCCTAGCTGTACCATGGGGGTGCACCAGGTCACCGTGTACAGGGCTTAGCACCAGCCTGGCACGTGACAGGTGCTGCTGACGTGCCTGCCATCTGAGGCCTTCCACTCCCACGCAGAGAGCTCCCAAGAGCAACACACATCCCCAAGTACCACCAAAGCCATATCTGAACTGCCACGGGGCTATTTAACGTCTTCACTCGTTCTCTTTCATGTTAATGTTCACTGCAGAAATGTTCACGGGTTGGATTATGGGGCAGGGGTGGGAGTGTATTTGTATCCTATTCCCGCTGTAACAATACACAAATTTCATAACTCAAAACAACACACATTTATTCGCTCACATGTCTGGAAGTCAGAAATCTGAAATTAGTCTCATTGGGCTAAAACCAAAGTGTGGGAAAGGCCACATTCCTTCTGGAGGCCCTAGGGGAGAATCTGTTTCCCTGCTTTGCAGCTTTCAGGTGGCTTTTGACCCACCCGCATTCCTTTTTCATGGCCCCTTCCTCCATCTTCACCACCAGCAGCAAACTGTCTTCCAACCTGACTCTGATCCTCCTGCCTCCCTCTTATAAGGACCCCTGTGATGACATTGGGCCCACCCAGATAATCCAGGGTCATCTTCCCATCTCAAGATCTTGAACGTACATACATCTGCAAAGTCCCTTTTTCTATGTAAGGTCACATATTCATACATTTCAAGGATTAGGATGTGGACAAATTTAGGAGGTCAATATTCAGCCCATCACAGGGAGCCCCCCAAGACCTCACTAGGGGTGTCGTGTTACACGTGGCACATGTGCTTGCTAAAATTCAAAATGCTGCAGTCTGAATTACATTGGCCCCAGGATTCCAGGTAAGGGGTGGTGCCTGTGACAAGATGAGAAAACTGAGGTTCACAGGAATCCCAGTGCTTGCCCAGGGCACACAGCTTGGAACTAGCTTTCTTGCTGTGAGGGTTAACCAGCTAATCAGCGAATCGGTGACAAGCTCTCAGCACACTGCTTGGCACCAAGTGCCTGCAGGGAAGGGGTTCATTCAATGTCAGAGCAATAATGTAGTGCAGGACATTGTCAGAGCACTGGGGCAAGGAAGCCCTGTTCCAGCAGGGAGGTTAGGAACAGGACCCAGTGGAGGTGACATAGGGGCTATAAAAGGTGTGCAGGAATGCTGAGTGGGAGGCAGATGTTCTGGGCAGAAAGACTTAAGGGGTCAGGGGGTAAAGGAGAGAACTGGCAAGAGGTCTGCTGGAGGAGGAAGTAGGGCAGGGGGGAGCCAGGGGAGGGAGGAGGTAGAATGGCGTCCAGGGGTCTGGCCAGGTAGCTGGTGGACAGTGTAAGAGTCAGCCATCCTAGGAGGTAAAGGGGGCAAAATGGAGATGGAGGAAGGGTGCGGGGAGAATGGTGTTTCTGGCAAAGGCGTGAGGTGAGAAAGAGGATGCTAGAATGTTGGGGGTGGGGGGACACTGCTCTGGAGCAGCTCCTCACCCTGCGGTCCCTTCTCCCCTTCAGGAGTCTGTGGTGACTGGAAGAACCACTTCACGGTGGCGCAGAGTGAAGCCTTCGATCGTGTCTACCGCGAGCAGATGCAGGGGCTGCCAACCTTCCCCTGGGATGAGGCCCCAGAAGATGCCAGCCCAGACCCTAATCCTAGCCCCGAGCCCAGCCCCAGCCCCAGCCAGGCCTCAGAGCACCCCTACCCATGACCCTGAGAATAAACACATCGCTCCTGCCCAGGCTGCTTGATGCGCTGTGGAGGTGGCATGACTCGGGTGGGTAGACAGGGTGCTGCAGTGGGGCACAGAGGCTGGAGTGGGGTCCCCGCACCAGGTGCCCAGAACCTCGGGAAGGAGGGTTCCTCTTCCCCATATGGCACACAAATGGGGTCCGTGGCTCAGAAGCCCGCCAGGAGTCAAAGGTGCTGCAGGGAACCCAGTGCTGGGACACTGGCTTCCCTGGGTGAGGGGCCATGGCTTGGACTCCTGGGTCTGAGGGAGGAGGGAGCTGGGGGCTGGAGTTTTGGGTTATGGGCCAGGCTGTGGAAATACAAGTTTTTGGTATGAAGCAGTTTTATTCTGGGCAGAAGCAAATGGGATCCCCAGCCAACCCACCCCGTAGGGTCCAGAAAACAGTCCCACGCCTTCCCAGTCCCTCTACCCCAGCAGCTGTGTCCCCTCGACTTTCCAGTCCCTCATTATTCAGCTTTGCTCCCCTCCGTGGTCCCAGAGTGGGCTCTCTCTTCTCCTTGACTCACTTTACCCACAGCTCCTGAGCATGCTGGGCATGGGAAGCTTCCCTTTCTGTTCCAGGCACTCCCCTTCTTCCGCTGACACGATTCCAGCATGGGGGCCACTCGGCCAGGCCTCTGATCAGGGAAGTCTTGACCAGGCCCGAACAGGAGGTATGCTGCTCTAGGATATGCAGTGAGTGGAGACTTTCAGCCCTTTTTCTAGACTGTGACACAGTTCTAGAGCAGGTACTGGGCTTGCCCAAGTTCTAGAACAAGTGAAAGAAATCCCTTCCGCTTCCCGGACACTGAGACCAGGGGCCTTGTCCAAGGCAAAACATCGAGGCAGGGGGCTCTAGGCTGACACCGCATTGTCCACCTCTCCTTGGGTGGTCTGGGTGAAATTGGCTTGCACTCCTGTCAGGGTTGCCCCCCAAGTCCTGCCCGGGAGGCCCAGTCTGGCTTCCAGACACCTCTGGGTTCTGGGAGTTTGGATACAGCATCTTTTCCAAACCTCCTGTGGGTTGGGGACAGATAGCGGAGGCGGCGGGCAGGGATCAGGGGCAGGGGGCCACCCCAGGGCTGGGACCAGGCCAGTGGACGGGAGTCCATCTCACCCCAGGGTCCCCCTCCAGTGCCCCGCTGCCTCATCAGGGCCTTGGCTGGGGTATCCTTGGAGCCCCAGGACTTCTTGAGCTGTGGAGAGAAAGAGAGGGAGGTGAGATGAGGCTCCTGGGGGCCCAGAGCCAGGAGAGGGAGGAGGGGAGAGGAGAGAGAGGAGGTGAGAGAGGAGGGAGAAGGGGAGGAAGAATGAAGAATGCGGGAAGGTGACAGAGGATGGGGGACATGAAATTCTGAAGGGAGGTGAGAAGGCTCTGAGCTTCCAGAACCAGGAGGGAAGTGAGAGGAGAGGCCTGCGACCCCCAAACCTACAGACAGGGTGGGGAGCTATGTGCCCACCTGCAGCTTTGTGGCTGGGGAGGAACAGGAAGCAGCTGGCAGCTGCCTGGGGGGAGTAAATATTTGCCAAGGGAGGTGATACTGGGTGAGGGTGGCTCAGGACCAGGTGGAGGTGAGGACCTTGCCCTGCCTGTCCCCCTCCTCCTCTTGAAGCTGGGACTTGAAGCTGAGGGAGGCGATTCCCAGGACATTTGTCCCTTACCCTTGGGAGAGGCCTCTAGCTCCCACTCAGCAGATGGGGAAACTGAGGATGAGAGGGGGCACAGCTCACAGAAGAACCATACCCCAGGTCTGCCTGCATCCTGGGCAAGCCTACCTGTTGCCCCTACGTGGCTCTGCTCTTATCCTCTCAGCAGTACCCTCTACAGCTGAAGAAACTGAGGCTCAGAGAGAAAACAACACCTGCCCAGGGTCCCCCAGTGAGTTGGAGCAGGCTCTGTCGAAACTCCATGTCTAAGAAGCTGGGGGGATGAGGGTAGGAAGACCCTCTGACCTCCCCTAATCCCCTCCCTGTCCCCAACACCCCTGTGACCCCAGCAAGCAAAGCATTTAAAAGCCCCATTTGGGAGGCAGCCAGGGATGAGTTCCAATCCTTCTCTGGGGCCTCACTTTCCCCATCTGTGAAATGGGTGGATGGAGAGCTGTGATCATATCCACCTCATAGGGTTGTGGCAAAGGTTGAATTGAACCACCTCTGTGAAAGAGCTTGGCGTGGGGCCTGGCATGTGGCAATGTGCTTACAAAAGATTGTCGTTTCAACCTTGGGCTAGTGACTTACCTCTCTGAACCTCCTCTTTCCCACTCATAAAAATGAGCTCATGATAAGAGCATGCCCTTGCTGGCCTGGGATGAGGATATTATGAAATTAATAAAAATAAGTTTCGTCTTGGGAACTTGTTGTGTTATTATTATTCTATGTCATTTTTCCTCACTGACTCCTCCTCCCGACCAAACTGAGAATGAGTGCAGTCGCTCAGCCACTTCCTAGATGAGGACACAGGTTTAGAGAAAGCAAGTCCCCGCCCTGGCTCTCACGGCCGGTGCACCATGTCAGGGTCTGTGCCCAGGGCTCTTGGGGTCTCCACCCGCCGCCTGCCCAGCAGGAAGTGGACGACGCAGTTGTGAGCTGAGGTGAGCAGCTTTGCTCCTCCGCTTCCGCGGCTGGGCGGCAGCAGGGACCCCGGAGCCTGGCTGCATGACCACGGGCAAGTGCCTTTTCCTTTCTGGGCCTCAATGAGGTCTCACCTCGTTGTCACCATCACTGGAGCCGGACAGCTGGGACAAGCGGCTCAGGTCCCACAGGGAGCGGCTGGGCCAGGCTGGAGAGGCGCTGGGGGTCTGTGCACGCTGTACGCTCCTTAGGATGTCACTGAGTGCTGGCCCTGGGGTGGTGGCAAGAGACTCCTTCCTTTCCCCCTCGAAGATGCGGCAGGCAGCCAGGTGGTGGGCCAGGGAGCTGTCAGGTGGCAGTGGCGACGCAGGGGCCACAGAGCAGCGGCAGGCCACGTGGTGTGGGCTGCGGGCCGTCTGCAGGCTCCCCAAGATGCTGACAAAGGGGCCCTGGGTGGGCGCAGGCGGGAGGGGCCGGGAGGCTGCGTACAGTGTCCGGAACTCGCGGCTGAAGGCGTCAGCGATTTCACCAGTCAGTAGTGTCACCAGACCACGGTGCAGGCGTGCGTCGCTCCATGTGAAGCTGGGAGGCACGGTTTGGGGAGTCAGCTCCAGAGGTCCAGCCTGGCCCTCATTCCTAGTCCCTAGTCAGGTCCCAGGGTGTAGGCCATGTGACCACTGGCAAGTCCCACGACCTCTCCAGCCTCAGCTTCCCCCTCTTTAGAATGGGAACAACCTAAGTGCCCACCCCAGAGGACTGATGTAAGGACAACATGAGTTAAGACACCTGTATTATCATCCAGAATCAGACTGGAGTTTAAACCTGGGCTCTGCACTGTCCCCACCAAGGGATGCCTCAGTACCTCAATTTCTCCTCTGGAAAGAGACAAGGTTAGTTTCCTGATCCCCTCAGGGACTGTTTTAAGACTCAGCCGCTTCCTGTAATCACTAAGCACTTGCTGTGTGCCAGACTCTGGGCATTCCTGCTCAGTGCCTTAGTTTGCTCATCTGTAATATGGAGCTGAAACACAGGAAGATTCAAATGGCAGAACACGGGTCCAGCTCCCCGCATCTGGCCACCATTAACAGCCTGCAAGCTGCGGTAGGCAATGCCTTAACCATTCCTGTTATCAACACGGTTGTTATTTAAAGCATCTGGCACAGATCTTGGCACACATCAAGTGCTCAATAAATGCCCTTTTCTCTCCCAACCTGGCTCTGGAGGACCTCAGATGTGTCACTTTCCCTTCCCGAGCCTCCATTTGCCCATCTGGAAAACGTGGTCACCATGGGAAGTGTGAGGCTGAGGTCCAGACCTCAGCAGGTACAGCACACAACTGGTGGGTGTCAGTGGCCAGCACTGTGAGTGTTGTCCGGAGTATCTTTACCTTGGCAGGGCGGCAGAGTCCTCTTGCTCCCCGGCAGGTTGGTGGGCCAGGGTGCCCCTCAGATTGTGACATCCCTCCTCCCACCTCTGACCCCACCCTCAGAGCAGCCAGTGGGAACTCTGAGGGATCTGTGAGGTCACGCCATTCCGCTTCACAAAGGCTCATCGAGCAGTGGCTGCTGGCTCCTCTCCGTCCCAAGGACTCGAGAGCTCGGGAGAGGGATGCAGAGTGTTGGGAACTGAGGACACTTTGAGTGCTGACCCTGGGAGGCCAGAACAAGGGGGCAAAAGTCTTGTGGGTGCAAAGAGCTCCAGGAGGTCATTCATTCTGCAGTTCCGGGAGATTCAGGAAGCCCACAGACTGGCTCAGGAACTGTTAACGCCGCCAGACCACCATGGTTCTCAGCTGGCTGCTGCTTCTGGTGATGGCTCTGTCCCCAGCCACAATGGGTGTCAAGGAGTGCATCTTCTGTGAGCTGACCGACTCCACGCAATGCCCTGGCACCCTCATGCACTGTGGTGAGGACGAGGACTGTTACACGGGCCATGGGGTCGCCCCAGGCACCGGTCCCATCATCAACAAAGGCTGTGTACACTCCACCTCCTGCGGCCGTGAGCAACCTGTCAACTACAAGGGCATCACCTACAACCTCGTCAGCAACTGCTGCTCTGGCAACCTGTGTAACAATGCCCATGGCTCCCCTGGCAGCCAAACGATGGGGCTCACCCCCAGTCTGGAGCTGGGCTTGCTATTGCTCCGACATTTGCTGTGACCAACAGGGAGGGCAGGGCCTGGGACTGGTCTCCCAGCTCCGCTGCTCCCTGTGCCCCCTGCCTCTACCCCTTCCCCTATTAAATGGCCAGAGGCCCTAAACAACCTCTTGTGGCCCTGGCTTCCTTCATTCCTGGGCTGTCCACCCAAAGCCCAGTGCCCAGCGAAGCATCCTCAGGCCTGATTTAGAGGTGGGGGAGCACGATCTGTGGGTCTGATTGTACTACTGTTTTTTATCGGTTCTAAGATGCATATCTTTTCACAGTTTGATCAGGTTGCTTCTTTCCATTGGTGGTAACTTAGAGTCAATGAAATATGGTAAAAAATATATATACACATAATAATAAATAACAGCTGATGTTTATGGAGCACTTTTTCTGTTACATGCCAGGCACCATTATCTCACTGAATCCTCATGTGAAGCTGGGAAAGTAGACAAGCTTCAAAACATCCCAGGCTCAATGCCAGTGGTTCTCAAAGTGTGGTTGCTGGACTAGCAGCAGCAGCATCAAATGGGAACTGACTAGAAATGCATATTCTCGGGCCCCATCCCAGGCTGGATGAATGGGGCTGGGGCCCAGAAAGCTCTACCTTAACAATCCTCCAAGTGATTCTGATGCATATGCAAGGTTGAAAACTACTGCTCCAGAGCAATGAGGCTCAGCTGGGCACTTCCGCACCCCAGGGGCACCTGGCAATGTTTGTAGGCTTTTTTGGTTGTGATAATTGGCAGGTTGGGCGTGGGAGACGCTACTGACATCTACTGGGTGGGGATCCTACAATGCACACGACAACCCCCCACAACAGAATCATCCACTGCAAAACGTGGGTGGTACTTCTGTTGAGAAATCCTGTTCTAGTGTCACTAACCATATCATCCCATTCTGTAGAGGGGGAAACTGAGGCCCAGAGAGGTAAAGTAAATTGCCCAAAGTCACACATCTAGTAACTGGCAGAACTAGGATTTGAATCCAGGGCATCTGGCTCCGGATTCCACACCTCCCCTCCCACCACCTGCCCGACCATGCTGTGACTCTAAGAGGTATGTGCTGGTATTATTTTTACTTTCCAGATGAGGAAACAGATTCAGAGCAGGGGAGGCACTGGCCTAAAGTCAGAGAGCTAAGAAGTGGCTGAGCCAGGATTCAGGATCAGACCCCAAAGGAAAGAGGGGAGGGAAATGAGCCCATCTGTAGGCCGGGCCATTGACACACTGGCCCTCAGAGAGGGAGACTTACTAACCCAAAGCAGAGTTTGGAATCTAATCCAGGTCTTTCTGGTTTTGAAACCCCCCTCCCCACCCCTCAAACTGTGGGTCCAGTTTTCCAGATGAGGAAACACAGGGTCAAAGAGAGAAAGACTTACCCAAGGCCACTAAACAGGCCAGCCGTAGGGCCAGCCCTGATACCCAGGCAGGCCTGGTTCCAGCTCCAGGCTTGTTCTGCCTCAGGGCATCTCCTCTCCAGGGAAGGGTATTTTGGACCCATTTTACAGATGAAGAAAGAGAGACCCGGAAAGGGGGTGCCAGCTGTTTTCCGAGGACACTGAGGGAGAGGTGGGTATGAGACGCCGGGAGGTGTGGGGCTGGGGGGCCATACCTGTAGGACCCTGAGATGACCCTGTCACTGTCAAGCAGCACAAACTTCTCCCTCACGTTGCCGCTCACCTGCCGCCGCCAGCGGCTCTGGAAACTGCAGCCCCTCACGGTGCGGATGTCCAGGTTCTGGTGGGGGAGGGGAACCCTTGCACACCCAGGGACTCGGGGTCCCTCCAGGCTGGTTCTACCTGGGTGGCCCATGACTCCATAGAAGAGTGTCTCAGCTTCCCCAGAGCCATTGATCTCGAGCCTCAGCAGTCTGTCTCTTGGGAATACCCCTAACTCAGTGGCCTGGAACCCCATGGGAACATCCCCCAATGCCATGGGCATGAAATCTCAGGGGACCCTCCCAGCTGTCATCTATTCTGATGACTCAGTGCCCCACAGAAGGGTCTGTCCCTGATGTCCCCAGCACCAGGCAAATGGTAATTCACAGATCCCTCTGGCCCAGCCCCTACCTCAGTGGCCCAGGGGTTCACCCCCAGCTGCTGGGCCAGTGCTAGGAAGGCAGGCAGCTGCTGGCAGTCCAGGAGCAGGTAGACAGGTACCCAGCGCCGTGTGGCAGCATCCACCAAGTCAGAAAGCAGGTCTGGGTCAGTGAAGACGTCCATGACCACGGCCACCAGCTGGGGGGTAGGGAGAGGGGATGTGGACATGTGGATGGAGCATGGGGTTCGGGGAGCACTCAGAGGGTGGGGGAGCCTGGCGGGGACCTGGGGTTGAGGTGCTCTGGGGGCTGAGAGTTTAAGGGCCTGGCCTCCATGGGATGTTCAGGAGAGCTGAAGGGGAGAGCCCTGGGCGGTACTCCTGAGCTGTTACACTACAGTGCCCAAATGTCCAGGGCAGCCCTGCTCCAGGGTCAGTGACTGGATGCCATTGTACAGCACTTCTGGATCCTCAAGGGTGTGCTGAGTGTTGGGGGGAAGGGGAGGGCTAACCTGCTAGGTCACCAAGGTGAACTTTGGGGACCCAGGGATGCTAAGGGCCTAGAACTTACAGGCAGAACAAGGTAGTGGTGACAAACTCTGACTCACCAGCCAGACGGCCTGGGTTGAAATCCCCACTCAACCTCTTTCAGGTAAGAGATTTAACTGTCCCATGCCTCAGTTTCCCCATCTCCTCAATGGGCATAATAGTCCCTACCTCACAGTGCTCTCAGAGGATTATGCACATTAAGCCATGTAAAGCACAAGCATGGGAGCTGCAGACACTAAGACTGCTAAATAAAGAATGGGCTTTCCAGGGGCTACAGGGGAGACACCTGGGCCCCTGCTGGGGGGAGCATGGAGACCCCCCGGCCTGGTGATGGTGGTGGGGGAGGGGCGGAGTGATGACCGAGACTGGGGGTGGGAGTGTCATAATTAGGTTAAAGGGGCAGGAGTGCCCAAGGGCATCCAGGTCTTCCAGAGAGTGTAGGGACCCCCAGATCTGAGGGGGTGAGGATGAGGTCTGGGGTGTAGACACCTGGGTCTTGGGGACTGGAAGGTGTGGACTCCTGGGTTGCAGGGGTGTGGGTCCTGAGGGATGTGGACTCTTGGGTCCTGGAGGGTAGGGGTATAGACTCACAAGTCCCAGTAGGGCAAGGGAGAGAATGTCTGGGTCTCAGTCCTAGGAGCTGGCATGTAAGGATGTCCGGGCCTGGGGAATGGACAGCAGGCCCCAAGGCACCCACCTTGTAGGCAGCCTGGATTTCCTGGCGTACCAGCTCCTTGACAGGTGGCTGGCCCTCTCCAGGTGGCTGTGTGTACAGCTGTGCCCGGGTGATTCCTTTCCAGGCTGAGTCCTCCGGCCAGCCCAGCCGCAGGATGGGTGCTGGCTCCTCCGACTGCCCAGGCCAGTAGGTCAGGCTGTCCACATCCCCATCAGAGATGGTGGCTCCCTCTGCTGTCCCACTGGGCTCCTGCTTGGCTACTGTCCAGTCTTCAGCTGCTGCTGCCAAGCCCTGGACTTCATCTCCACTCAGGAAGGGCCGCAGCCCTTCACGCTGCATGCATGCCTGGAAGGCCTCTGTGCCCTTGCTCAGCAGAGCCTCTAGTGCCAGCCGCTGGCCTTCAGAGTACAGGAAACCAGGGCTAGCCTCAGTCAGGGGCAGAGCCGTGGCCCCTGACTCTACTCCTTCCAGAGCCGCCAGCTGGGAGGCAGCCATCAGTGCCACTCAGGTGGGAGGACTGTGAGAGGTGAGACGCTGGGTCCCTGAAGGTTTGGCTGTCTTTGGGAGACAGACCATCTGGGGGTCTCCTAACATGCAGACTATGCGGCCATGGGAGGCCTCCAGGGTAGCTTTGCAAATGTCCAAATGGCTCCCTGAGGCTGTCTCTAGCTCACCATCCAATCAGACTGTCCAAGTGACTGACCACCCAATGTCTCAGGCTGCCCAGACCAACTGTCTGCCTGTCACCAGCCAACAGAGTGACTGGCTGGCCATCTCTGACCTTCGTGCCAGCTGTCACTGATGGTCAGGCTGACTGCCTGACACCATCTCCAACTATGTGACCCATCAGCTTGCCATCTTTGCTTGAACCACACAACTTCCAGCTTGCTGGACGCACAATGCCCCAACAAATCTTTTAGCTGTCCTGAACTTGGTCAGGCTGACCACCCACCCATGGCCAAAGGTCTGGCTAACTGCCTGACCACTTCTAGGCAATGGGCTGTCTGCCTGTCTCCAGTCACCCAATTGTCCCTAACTAATGTACTGGGGAGCTGCCTTTTTGACCCTGGCCCACAGCACATCTAACTGGCCCTCTCCAGCCGTCTCCTTCACTGTCAGGAAAACACCAATTACTTCTAACTTACCATCTCAACATCTGTTGTCCTGGTGAAGCACCCAACTGTCCCAGGCTGTCTGTCTGACTAGGTGAGTTTCTCCCATCAACCAGTGGCCAACTCAACAGCTCTTACTGGCTGACCACCTGGGATGCCTCCCAATGGGACCAGCCTTGGAAGAATGCACTCCAGCCCTAAATCTCAGAATAACCTTCCCCACAGCTGGGAACTAGGCCTTGGTCTCCTTCCTTGTCAATTGAGGACTCTGCTCCCTGGACCCTCACACTGCCTCAGGCTGCTGGGGTGGATGGTGATGTGCACGACTGGGGTTCCCATTACTGTAGAACTGGTCCATGATCTTGATAGCCCATGTAGGTTGGACAGCCCAACTAACCAGCCACCGTTCCTCAGGTCGGTTGCCCCTGCCTGTGTCCTGGCCACGGAGCTGTTTCAGGCTGTCCTCTATCTGTGCTGAGCCCTGGCTAAGCTGACCCCAGGTGGTTTTCTGCCTGAATCCCACTATCTCCTGCCAACTGGTTGTCCACTTTTTCCAGGACACGGACCACTCTCTATCTTGTCCTGTCTCCCTTCCAAGCCCCAGCTGCCTCTTTGAGCCTCTGAACCCCTGACCCCTGCAAACCAGCAGCCGCTCCTACTAATCCCAGCAACCTAGGCGGCTGCCTTTCTCCACACCACAGCAAGAAGCCCTGCAAAGAGAACCAATAGAGGAATAAAGCTAGGCCTCCCTCCTGCCAACTCGCCCCACACGTCCCCCTCTTGCCATGCACACCGTTCCGTGTCCAGGTCCCTATCCCCTTCCTTCCATCTCTTACCTGTTCAGAGGACGGTGAGTACAAGCGGGTAGAGACCTCCTGTCTTTACCTACGCGGTTCTTCCGGCCCTCTCAACTTATTCATCAGGCTTCAGCCTGAGATCCGGGGGACCCAGCCCATTGTGCAAACACAGGGGTAGGGCCGGGACAGGTCCCTGGTGGAGGTCTGGGGGTGCGGTTCCCTGTGAGCACACGCAAGGGTGCTCGCCCAGAGGCCAGCGTTTGCCTCTCTGGCTGCTTGCTCCCGGGGGAGGAGGTGGCGCCTAACAGGTTCCCACGCATTCCCTCCTCCACCGCGGCCCCACCCTGTCCACTTCCCGCCCGCCGTCTCTAGCCCCAGAGAGATCCAGGGAGGGGCGCGGGGACTTTTAGGAGGGGTTAAGCATGGCTAATCCGAGAAGGAAGCAGGTGCGCAAACACCTGACACCTGGCTGTTAGCAGAGGCGGGGTTCCAAGCCTACCACGCACTGAGGGTCCAAGAGGAGCTATGAGACACCGCGCATGCGCCGAGACGGCCAGAAGGCACCGCCCGACCCGGACGGAGTCTACGGGCCCTGAATTGTTCCCTGGGATACTCCTAGGGGCTGGTTTCCACGTGCACGGTTTGGTATGGTTTGGGTTTGGTTTTCCAAAGCAAACGCATCTCACCCGCAAGCGCCAATCCCCCGCCCCCCAATAACAGAGTGACATCAGCATCCAAAAAATCTTTTTAATAGTAGGCCAGGATCCAGGGTTAGTTTTTGTAGCCGCGGCTGGCCCGTCGGCCTCTGGCACGCTCGAACTTCCGTCCCTTGGAACGTACGTAGGGTCTGCGGGGAGAGAAACGAGGGTGTGAACGAGCCCGTACTACAGATGAAGCCAGGAACACCAGCAGCCTTTAGGGCCTTTCTGTCAAACCCAGGACTCAGCAGAGTGATGCTTTAGCTAATGGAGTAGCACAGGGTACAAGAGTCAAGGGTGACATAAAGTGGCCTGCTGGAAAACCTCGGCAGTGCGGGAAGCCGAGCCAGAAGTGGCTGATGAAAGCCTGCACCAGGCCCTGGAACACCCCAACCCTGAGCCTACAGAGACTGGGTAGGATGCAGGCTCCCAGCAACCCAAACCTGTGGCAGACCCTTGAGAGCCTGCGTTTTTTACATCATCTGCCCAGGAGCTCTACACCCTGGCAAACAGAGGTGAGGTGGGAGGGAGTTCTAAGGAGGCTGGAACAGTGTGAAAAACAGGAGAAGCAGCTGGAAGGGTGGCTAAGCTTGGACCTGCAAAGCGGGGTCAGGAAGAGAGGGCAGGGCCAGAGGTCTGATACTCACTTGGTGTGGCTGTGTGGGGTTCCTGGGGCCTTGCCAAAGTGCCGGTACACCTCTCGGCCCTTGCGAGGACCTGGGGAAGGGATGAGTGGATCAGGCAGGGACCTGGCACCTAGACCTCCTGCAGGGAGATCCTCTCCATTTGACCTTCACAGGTCTGAGAATGATTTGGGGCAGGTGCGTGTGTGTGTGTCCCTGACCCTCCAGACCTGGAAGGGTAAAGGCTACCAGTAGTCTCACACCAACACCCCCCCCCCCCCACCAGGAGCCACTAAGCATCACTCACCAGAGAGCAGGACAGTGCCACAGCCCTTGGGGGAGTCCAGAGCCAGCTGGTCAAAGGTGAGGATTTTGCCCCCAGCCTTGAGGATGCGGCTGCGGGCCCGGCTGGTCACACGCAGTGCACACACCTGGATAAGACAAGGGAGGTGAAGTCAGAGCCCCCTACACAGCCACCCGGGGGCTGGTGGGACATACCACCCACTGCCCTGGCCCAGCAGAGTCCCAGCTGCTTGCTAGGCCCGATAACTAACACCAATAACTATTACCAAGAGGTTGACAGCAGCTGTTCTTAACACTTTATGTCTAGAAACTCCTTTAAGACTATATCACTACATGTTTAACGTGGAAGGAAACTGAGGCAAAAAAAGACTGAGGACTTTGTGTAGAGGTGACAAAACAAGGCTGATGCCACACAGCAGAGTGAGGATTTGAGTAGCATCCCCTGACCCACCCACCACACCTGAGCCCCCACTCACCTTCAGTTTGGGCACCTCTTGAACCCGTACATCATCTGTTATGGTCCCCACAACCACAGCCGTTTTGTTTTCCCGGCCAGGAAGCTTCATCTTCCGGATCTTGGGAGAACGCACATCGTAAGGAAGTCCTTCTGATGTTTAAAACCAACCCCCCCGCTTCAGGCATCCCAAGGACCAGGACAGTTGTGCCTTCTGAATGGACTAAACTCACCCATGCCACATCTCCCAAACTAACAGGCTTCATTTCTGGTCTAACACAGGAAAACCTCCAGATGACAAAATGCAAGCACAGATTGTTCAACAGATTGCTTTTGACATGTAAAACTCACATTATATTACTTGAAGCTTCAGGGCAATCTCATTAAACCACTATTATCCATCCCCATCTTACAATAAGAAAGAAATGAGCCCAAGAAGCCAAGCCAGTCACCCATATTCGGCTTCAACCAACGGTCAGAGCTCTTCACCTACCACTAGCTAAGATAAACCAGTGGATGCTCAGGTTGCCAAGGCAGAGTGCCAAGCCCTCCCTCCCAGAGCCCAGATCCAGAAAGACAAGACCCAGTGGCTCCCCAGGTCTACTATGCTCCCTGGACCAGCCACTCACCATCCGGGAAAGGGACAGAGGCGGCCGGTTGGTGCGACTCATAAACAACCTCTTCAGCACAACTTGGTTGAAGGTGGAGTTGGTTCGTCTGGCCAGAAACCTGTACAGCTGGAGGAAAAGGGAAAAGGATGAATGAGAACCTGGGACAGCCTACTCCCCCACAATTTTCTAGTGAAAAGGCAAACAAATGATAATTTGGGCTAGAGAGGTTTATATGGCTTTCCCCCATCCCATGGGTTGAAGGACACTTCCTGGCCAGGGACCCAGAAAATTCTCTCCCCACTCCCAAGTTGTATACAGCCCAGAGGCTGAAAACACTGGAACTATGGAAGCTCTGGGACAGAACCAGAGTCGGGAACCTGCCCTGCTGACCCCTGGGCAGTCGGGGACCAATACTAGAATGGAGAATCTGAAAGACTCCATTCACCCATCACCCACAGACCTGGGATGACCCTACCCAAAGATCTCAGACCCCGATCTCACCTTGACCAACAGCCTTAGGTAGATGTCCTGGCTCTTGGGCTCCTTGCGCCGAACCTTTCGGTCCTTGTTGTGGCGGATGTCAACTCCCTGTGGGGAAGAAGAGGTGACCACCAATTGTGAATCTTGCCAATTACTCACTCATAAACATTCTCAGTTATTACTTATATCTGAGACTGAGCTGGACCCCAAGCTCTGCCAACAATAGCTCAAATTCCAGGTCTACCACTGAAAGACCTCTGGGCCTCAACTGGTTCCTCTGTAAAAAGGGGCTGCTACATGCAAAGCCTTCAACACAGCACCGTGAAACATCTTAACACAGTAGCTACATGAACTTAGTTAAAAATTTTAATTCTTTTGCATTTTGCAAGAGTATAAGTATTATTTAAACTCTCAAAACCGGCTCCCATACCTGGACAATAACCAGAAACAAATAAACCAGTGATAGACTCTAAATAATAATAATGACAAGTCTTTATTTAGAATATTAACAATACTAGAATGACCTTGCAAGCAGTATCTCCAATCCAACAACACTATGAGGTAGTCTATTCCCACTTCAGAGCTAAGAAAACTGAAGAAAGCCCAGTATTTCGACTACACCCCCTACCTGCTATTCTGAGTAACTGAAGTTTTTCAGACTGTTAGCAATTGTGAAAAACTACTTAAGTATTCATACCTTACATTTATCCAGCACTTATGATACGCAAGACCCTGTGATGAGCAATACCTATGCATTTCTCCTTCCCAAACCTACAAACTTGTGAAACGGGATTACTGTGTTCCCAGTGAAAAGAAAGACACTGGGGCACAGGCCTGGAAAGCAACATTACAAGATGGGCAAGAAGCTAAAACTCGGAGGTCTGCCTGGCCCCCAAAACCGGCTACTTGACTCTCGACTCTCTCCAGAACCCAACTTTCCAGACTAAGGAGTGACAGGTTGGGGTAAAAGCAAAGGTAAGTGGCTGGCTGGCTCCCCCACTTCCTGGCCTTGCGAGCCTGGTCATATCACTTAACCTCCTTATACTTCAATGGGGGCAATAACGGGAAAACGGGAGAGGCCGGAGGCTATGACTCTGGCCCATTTCTGGTCTGTGGGCTCCCAGAGTAGTCCCCCACGCCTCGGGAGTCGGCTCCTTCGGACACCCGCGGAACCCCTGCCTTCCTCCGGCACGCCCCCATCAAGAGACCACGGCGGATGGCGGCGGATGATGAAGTCCCGAACGCCACAAAGCGCACTCACCATGATGGCGTCTCCCACTCGGCCAGGTCCGGAAAGAGAGAGCGGTACTGGAGAGGGCGGGGAAAGCCTCCAGCGAGTGGCGCCCCTGTGACGTCACACGGGGCGACACGGCGCTCTACCACGATCTAGGCTTCTCAGTGCTGCATTGGAGGACTGGCTAGATGGGCAAGACCATTCAGTGGGAGAGAAACAACCAGAGAAACAGCGTGACGTCAAGGTCAGAAGGGCCAGCACGTCGGGGACCTCTCTGGCCCTACACAATCCCTGTTCTCGATAGTCTTCCGGAAGAAAGGGAGCTAGAGAGATGTATGGATCTAGGAGGACGCATCGCGCGGTGACGTTCTGGCCTGACGTCGACGGCCTCTCGGTGGCTCCTGGAGGACCCGGAGGGCCGAGTAGTGGAGGTGAGGAGGCGGGGCTGGCGGGGTGGTCTGGGACTCGGGAAACCTCTGACCCCACGCTTCGGGCGTTTCCTTATCATCTGCATTTCTGCCTAATCTCCAGCTACACCTCACAGGCGTAGCCGCAGCCGGGGGAAGTTCCTACTTGAGATCTGAGCTCAGTCTATATATAAAGCACCTGTATTTCCACTTTTTTCGTTCAGCTTCTCCCCCCCCCCCCGCCAAGTGTCTCTTCCCTGACGCTTTCTCAGCCTCTGTCACCGGTGGGGCTGCTTTTCCAAACAAGAGACTTTCAACAGCCCAGCAGTTTCGATGTGAGGGATGGGCACGGTACTGGAGCGTTGAGAAGTCACACTGAGGCCCCGGCTTGGAGGGTGGAGCGGAGAGAGGGAATAGGTAAAAAGCTCCTGAAAGAGAGGAGAGGAGAGGAGAGACCTAGGAAGAGGGAGGAGAAGATTCAGAGAGGACAAAGAATGAGACCCGGTGGGTGATGGAGAACGGAGGGGTAAGGAGGGAGGAATGGAGGCCCAGGGGATGGGAAGAGGGAAAGGGGGGAGATGGAGAGCCAGCAAGAAGTAGAAACATAGAAAGATGGTTAGGTGGGACCTTGTCAGGTGTAACCAGATTCAAGTCATTATTTTTTTTTTTTTTTTTTAAAGATGACTGGTGAGGGGATCTTAACCTTTGACTTGGTGTTGTCAGCACCACGCTCACCCAGTGAGCTAACCGGCCATCCCTATATGGGATCCAACCCGTGGCCTTGGTGTTATCAGCACCACACCCTCCCGAGTGGGCCACAGGTCAGCCCCCAGATTCAAGTCTTGACTCTACTACTAACCAATGGTGTGACCTTGGACAAGTCACTTAACCTTTCTGTGATCTTGGACAAGTCATAACCTCTTTGTGCCTTAGTTTCCTCATCTACAAAAAGGGGATAATAGGTCGGGTAGATAAGGTGTTTTCCAGGATTATGTAAATTAATAAAAATCCTTAGGTCAATGCTTTGCACATATAAGTGCTCAGTAAAAATTAGCCTTCACTCCTTAGCACTTACTGGGTGCATCCAGACGGACTGGTTTGGGCAGTGACAAAGCTGACCTGTCTCCTCTTTTCTCTTGGACCTCTGGCATATTGAGCCTGTCAGAGCCTCCTGCAGTCTGCTTTCAATGCTCCTACATATTCACCTCTCCTCCACAGAGCCAAAGGCCAGGCCTGGACAATGAGGCCTGACTCCTTGCCCATTCCACCCCCCTATGGCCTTAGACCCAGGGCCAGGGTCCTGTTGATGTAACAGAGCAGAGGACTGGCAGATGAATGGACACCTTGAAGCAGAGGAGCAGCAGGACCAGGTAAGGGTCCATCTGAAAGCCAAGATCATTGTACTGTTGGAACACGTCATCCGAGGCCCTTCTATCAGCAATCTCAGACCTTCTCTCCAGGCAGGTGTGAATAGCTTTCTTCCCATTTCCCAGGCAGGGCAGCTCAGTGGCCAAGAATTCAGGGGCTTCCCAGAGGTCACAGAGCGAATCTGTGTGGGCTGGAGGCCTCCTCCTTATCCTTCTTCTCCTCCTTGTTCCCTCGTGTCTGTGACTTGGTCTCTGTTTGAGTCTCAGCCTCTTTGGTTGGTGTCTCTGCCTTTCTTTCTCATGGGGCCCCAAGTTCAAGTGCGTGTCTCCCCGTCTCTCAAGCTGACTGGATTTCTGTTTCCCCTATCTCTGCGTCATTCCTTGGCACATATTATCTGATGCTATTGTGGATGCAAGGTACATTGTTTGGCAATAAGTGAACTTCTTCCTCCATTTGCCAGCTCTGTCCCTATCTCCTTCTGTTTATGTCTTTCTCTCTCTGCAACTTTGTTTCTAGGTCTCCTGATATATCCTCGCCTTGCTTTCTTTCAATTTCACCATGTCTTTGCCTCTGTGTATGTCTCTGTCAGCATCTTCGCTTCCATTTCTCTTGGTCTCAGTTCCTCTCAGCCTCCGGGCTTCCAACATTCTCCCCCCGCATTACCCCCAACCTAGAGGTCTCTCAGATACTGTCTCTCCCCATCTCTCTCTTTGTTTCTCAGGCCATGTGACTGGGTGATTCATTGGGCAGATGTTTATCTCATGCTGCCTCCAGTCTGGTTTGAGCCCAAGGTAAATTAGTGAGCTTCTCCTCCCTGGTTTTCATTATAGAAATGTCTGTCTCTGCCTGGGTCTGTCATTTTCTGCGTTTTCTTGTGTCCTTACATTGAACATTCTCAGTCCTACTGTTCTGGGTTTTTTATGGTGGCCAGCTGGTACAGGAATGCGAACCCTTAATCTTGGTGTTATCAAAACTGCACTCTTGGGCCGGCCCGTGGCTCTCCCGGGAGAGTGCGGTGCTGATAACACCAAGGCCCGGGGTTCGGATCCCATATAGGGATGGCCGGTTCGCTCACTGGCTGAGCGTGGTGTTGACAACACCAAGCCAAGGGTTGAGATCCCCTCACCGGTCATCTTTAAAAAAAAAAAAAAAAAAAAAAAAACTGCACGCTAACCAACTGACCGAACCGGCCAGCCCAATCCTACTCCTTTTGTCTCTTTGTTTTTTTTTTCTTCTTTTCTCTGTCTCTGACTCTGTAGCTGTCTGAAAAATAAACATATCTACTTTTCCCTCCTCTTTTTTTTCCCCCTCTCTCCCCAAGTCTCTTATTGCCTCTGACCCTGCCTCTCTGGGTTTCTGCCTTGTTCTGTGTCTGGGTCTCTTTTACTCCTTTTGCACGTCAATCGGCCTTTGTTACCTGTGTTAGGGTCTCTGTCTCTGCAGCTAAAGACCTCTTCCCTACACCCCTTTTCTTTAATAAACTCAATGGAAGAGACAGGCCTACTTGCCCTCATCTGCGACGGCGGCCGGTCTCGGGAAGCGCGATGCCCCGCCCAGTTCTCGGCTTCTCCCGCGGCTGGCCGCTGCGCCAAGCTGGCGAGCCGGCAGGCCCCGCCCCCCGTGCGCTCTCATTGGCTCGGCTCAGGCCGGCCGCGCGGCCATTGGCTGAGTGGATACACACCCTCCCCCCACGCTAGGTCTGATGGGGGCGGTTGGTACTGACATGAGGGGCCGCTTGGAGGAGGACCCAGCGGGTGAGGAGGCTGCGGGGGTCGGGGCAGGAACCAGAGTTTGGGGGACTGAGGGACCACGAGGAACGGAGACGCAGGCCCAGGACTAGGGTACCATGGGTGGGAGATGGAAATGGAAAACCAGGACCGGGACTGAGGGATCCAGGGGTGGAAACCCTGGCCTGGGACTGGGTTCTGGAAGTAGAGTGGGGATGGAGGCTGGGGACCCAGGGATAGAGACTCAGGCCTATGAACTGGGGATCTATGGATGGAGACCCAGGTCCAGGTCTGGGGTACCCAGGGACAGAGACCCAGGCCCGGGACTGCAGGGCATGTAGGGCTGTGTGCCTGAGCCTGATTTGAGGTTCCCATAAGGGCGCCAGCACAGATTTGGGGGTGGGGGAGACACTCTGGGCCTGGGGGAGCTGCCTGCCCCAAGCAGAGGGGCAGAGGTGGTTCCTGGGGGTGAGTACACAGGGGTGTGTCTGGGGCCACTTTGGGCCTGGAGAAGGAGAGGGGCAGGACTGGCAAGTGGAGGGCGGAGCAGTGGGGAACAAAGGTGAGCAGGAAGGAGGAGGAGGCAGCAGAAGCTGGGCAGAGGGCAGGGGGAAGGCCTCTGGGGAAGGGACCTCAGTCCTGGTTCCCACCCCCTCCCTGGAGAGCAGGTGGCTGGCCAGCCAGGTCAATGTTCAGGGACTAGTTCTTGGCCCCTGCCCCTTGCAGGTGCTCGAATGTGGCTCCTCTCTGACCCCTTAGTCCCTCTGTGTGACATCCCTTCTGTCTAGCTGTCCACATCTCTGCCTTCCCTCCCTTCCAACTCTGTTGTCTTTCTCGTTGGGGTCAGAAACTCTCACTTCCAAGTATCTTTCATCAGCTGGGTTTGATCTCATTGAAGTTGTTTCCTCAGTGTTTCTCTGGCTCTCAGACCTTACCCCTCTTTTTCTTTGTGTCTCTGTGTCCCTCTGTTGTTACTCTCTGCACCTAGGGATAACTACGTAGGTGGCTGGCTGGCTGGCTGAGTGAGGGTGTGGGTGTGGTTTCTTTCTCTGTTTCTGCATGTCTGTGTCTGCTTATGTCTCCACCATCTAGTCCCCCTCCTGTGCCTTATTTTTCTCCAAAGCCCTTATCATCACGTAACATAATATGTGTTTTACTCCTTTATCTTGCTTTTCTATCTTCTGATTAGAATTTTAACCCCCTGAAGGCAGGGATTTTTGCCTGTTTTGTTCCCTGCTGTGTTTGCTGGGCTTAGCACCATTATTGGCAAGAAGAGGGTACTGACTAATTATTTGGGGAATAAATGAGTGAACATTTGCATGCCTGGGTCTCTGGGCCCTTCAGGATCTGACCTTCCTGCTCACCTGACCTTTGCCCTGCATCCTCAGGGTCCCTCCACACTGGTCTAAGCCTGTCTGTCTCTGGTGCTTCCACCTCACCTGCCATCGCCCCTCATTGTCTCCTGTCCATAGGCCCTGTCCCTCCCTCCACCTGCCATGGGGATCCTGGACTCTGACCCCTGTCCTTTCCTCGCTCCACAGAATTCACACCAGGAGCTGACTGGGAGCTGGGGCCACAGGCCTAGGAGTACCCTATACAGGGCTGAGGCCATGGCCCCGCCACCACTGCCATTGGCTGCCAGCACCCCACTTCTGCATGGTGAATTTGGCTCCTACCCAGCCCGTGGCCCACGCTTTGCCCTCACCCTCACATCGCAGGCCCTGCACATACAGCGGCTGCGGCCAAAGCCCGAAGCTCGGCCCCGGGGTGGCCTGGTCCTGCTGGATGAGGTCTCAGGCTGCTGCACCCTGCGGAGCCGCAGCCCCTCAGACTCAGCAGCCTACTTTTGCATCTACACTTACCCTCGGGGCCGGCGTGGGGCCCGGCGAAGAGCCACTCGAACCTTCCGGGCAGATGGAGCAGCCACCTACGAGGAGAACCGTGCTGAGGCCCAGCGCTGGGCCACTGCCCTCACATGTCTGCTTCGAGGACTGCCGCTGCCTGGGAATGGGGGTGAGGTGCTGGGCAGCTGGTCTGTCCTAGGGCTACCTCCATGTCTCCTCAGATCTCCCTCTGGGCATCTCTGTCTCTATTTTTGTGTGTCTATGGCATGTGTCTCTCTGGGTCTTTATTGAAAGAGTGATACACAGACAGGGATGGACTACAGAAGGAACAAAAACAGGCAGAGAAAAATGATTTGTCTGCTGCTGTCTTGCTAGATTTCTGTCTCCCTTTCCCCCTCCCATGGGTCTTGACCACAGATGAGTCAGAGGTTCCCGGGCTGGTGAGAGCAGCAGACTGAGACATGATCAGTCACCAACAGAGTTACAGGCACCAACAGAGGTCCCCTAGGAGCCCAGAAGTGGCATCTAACCCAGTCTGTGGAAGGTCAGAAAAGGCTTTTGGGCAGAAGACACCTCCCCCAGGGTCCTCATTTGGTGCAGGAAGGTAAAGTTTTGAGGTGCCCCATCTGGTGAGCCTTTATTGTGTCCTGCATGGTGCTGCTGCTGGCTGCCTGGGGCCCCAAAGGTATGGTGACAGGGAGCCTTGCATAGTGGAGTAACCTGATCCTGGGTATCAGGTGTTGGGGGCGAGGAAAGTGGGAACCATAGCTCCTATGCCCTTCTCCCACATATGGGTCCAAAGGGCACTTGGTTTCACACCCAATCTCTGCCATTGTCTCAGCACCTGGGAGAGTGGGGCAGGGCCGCACACCTGAGTCTGGCCAAGTGAGAACTGGAAGAAAAAAAACTCACAGCAGGCTCTGGGTGCCAGCCCTCCACCAATTCCATTGGGGGCTATTTGAAGGAACTGTTTCCAAGGTGAGGGGCCTAGGTCTCTGGCCTCTACAGACCCTGTCCTCTCTCTGCAGAGATCACCTCTGAGCTTCTGCCAAGGCCACCCCGGTTGCTCCTACTGGTCAATCCCTTTGGGGGGCGGGGCCTGGCCTGGCAGTGGTGTAAGAACCACGTGCTGCCTATGATCTCCGAAGCTGGGCTGTCCTTCAACTTCATACAGACTGGTAAGGGAGTTGTGAGGGGGACTGGGGGTTAGGACTCTTGAGTCCTCGGGAACCAAAGGAGTGGGTGGGTTCCTAGGTTGGTGGGATGGGTAACAGGAAGAGCCTGCCTAACCTCCTGGTTTTCTATATTAGAACGACAGAACCACGCCAGGGAGCTGGTCCAGGGGCTGAGCCTGTGCGAGTGGGATGGCATTGTCACTGTCTCAGGAGATGGGCTGCTCTATGAGGTAGAACAGGAGCACCCTGTCCCTAATCCTGAGCCCGGGGAGACTGCAGAGGCCAGGAACAGAGCCCAGTCATCTGGTCTCCCACCCTCCAGGTGCTGAATGGGCTCTTGGATCGCCCCGACTGGGAAGAGGCTGTGAAGATGCCTGTGGGCATCCTCCCTTGTGGCTCGGGCAATGCACTGGCTGGAGCGGTGAACCATCATGGGGGGTAGGTGGGGCACTCCTGCTGGGGAGGCCGAGGATCCCCTGAAGGGAGGGATGAGCCCTCCTGGGCACATGGATCCCACATCTCTCCCTCAGCCAAACCCATAGTCAAGTAAATCAGTCTGGCTGTGGGATGCCCCCGCCCCCAGTTCCCAGACATTTTTGCCTGTCTCTTTCCCAGCTGTTTCCCTGGTGCCTAGAACAGTGCCTGGCACACGGAAGGCACTCAGTGAATGCTTATCAACTGATAGAACTGACAGGGAACCCAGCCCAATAAGAAGAGTCTGTCTGGAGGTGGTCATGGCTGCAGTGGGTTCAGGGACATGGCCTCCTTGGTCTCATGCTTTCTGCTTCCCTGTCTCCCCCTGCTCTGCACTCTGTCTCTTACCCAACCCTGTTTGCTGTTTCCCACCATGTGTCCATCTCGGTCTATGAAGGTTTGAGCCGGCCCTGGGCCTCGACCTGCTGCTCAACTGCTCATTGCTGCTCTGCCGGGGTGGCAGTCACCCCCTGGACCTGCTCTCTGTGACACTTGCCTCGGGCTCCCGCTGTTTCTCCTTCCTGTGTGTGGCCTGGGGTTTCGTGTCAGATGTGGACATCCAGAGTGAGCGCTTCCGGGCCCTGGGCAGAGCCCGCTTCACACTGGGCACGGTGCTCGGCCTTGCTACACTGCACACCTACCGTGGACGCCTCTCCTACCTCCCTGCCACTGTGGAACCTGTCTCACCCACCCCTGCCCACGGCTTGCCCCGTGCCAAGTCAGAGCTGACCTTGGTCCCAAACCCAGCCCCACCCATGGCCCACTCACCCCTGCATCGCTCAGTGTCTGACTTGCCCCTGCCCCAGCCTGCCCTGGCCTCTCCTGGCTCCCCTGAACCCCTGCCCATCCTGTCCCTTAATGGTGCGGGTCCAGAGCTGGCCGGGGACTGGGGTGGGGCTGGGGATGTTCCACTGTCCCCAGACCCATTGCTGCCCTCACCCCCCGATTCTCCCAAGGCAGGTCTACTCTCACCCATGGCTGAGGGACCCCCAGAAATACCAGCATCCTCTGGGCTCCCACCTCCCACTCCTGATGCCCAGGTAGCTGTCTCTCCTTGGGGCCCATCGGACCACCTGCTGCCCCCGCTGGGTACACCATTGCCCCCAGACTGGGTGACGATGGAGGGGGACTTTGTGCTCATGTTGGCCATCTCCCCCAGCCACCTGGGTGCTGACCTGGTGGCAGCACCACACGCACGCTTCGACGACGGCCTGGTGCACCTATGCTGGGTGCGTAGCGGCATCTCGCGGGCCTCGCTGCTGCGCCTTTTCCTGGCCATGGAGCGTGGTAGCCACTTCAGCCTGGGCTGTCCGCAGCTAGGCTATGCCGCCGCCCGTGCCTTCCGCCTCGAGCCGCTCACGCCTCGCGGCGTGCTCACGGTAGATGGGGAGCAGGTGGAGTATGGGCCGCTGCAGGCGCAGGTGCACCCGGGCCTCGGTACACTGCTTACTGGGCCTCCTGGGTGCCCTGGGCGGGAGCCTTGAACCGAACCAAAAGTGGGACCCGCCGGGGGCGGGACCTACATTCCAAGAGGCGGGGCCTGAGCTAGGGGGTGTGGCTTGGTTGCCAGAGTTAGGCGGAGCCCTGCAAGTGCAAGGGCCCTGACCCCGTCTCAGGATTGCGCCCGCCCCACAAGAGATCAGCCGTTATATGGGAGGGTGACCTGAATTCCAGGGGATAGGCGTCGTCACAGAGAGAAATGGGTTCGTCCGGATGGTAGTGCCTGACTAGTGTGGGCGAGGCTTGACGTCTGCGCTTTGGTTGTCCTTACGGGGAGGGGCTTAGTCCTGACTCTCGCATCCGGATCGTACCAGCCCAGGGCGGCTGAGGGCGGAGCCTATTTTACGCATCGCCCAATGACGGGACCTGGAATGTACAAGTAGGGGGAGGTCGCCTTAGTTAACTGGCCGGTCAGAGCCCAGGTCTGGCTCTAGCCACTCCGGTGCCTCCACTTAACTGGCCAATCAGCCCAGGAGGGGCAGGTTCCCCGGGGCTGGCTCTCGGATTTGCACTAATGTTCCTCTCCCCCCCTTTACGGGTGGCGGCAGGGAAATTCATTTCCACTGTTGTGTGTCCTGTGCGTTCCCCGTCTAAAAAGCAATTCAAAAGGTCTATGCAATAAAGGCAGTCGCTTAATTCCTCTCAGCCCTTCACCCGTTCCTCCATTTGACAGCCCCCGGCAGGTATCAAACTTGGCACTTCCAGCAGCTACTGCCTTTTATGGGCCATAGCCCAGATCTGCCCACGTGTTCCAACCAGTGTGACCTGCTGCCCTTGAACCGGGATCAGTGAGCTGCCTGCTCCCCCACAACAGCTGGCTCTGGGGTTCTCAAGATTTATTCAGGATAGTGTTAACGGAAGCGTTGGGAGGATGGGGTCTTCGACGTGCCGGGGGCACACACAGAGGATCCTCTCCGCCCCCGCGAGGGAGCGGGGAGGCCGCTTTTTCTTAAAAATATAAATGTATTTATCTGCATCATCACGTCCCTGGGGCACCCAGCTGGCCGGCCGTTGGGCCACAGGGTGGTTGGGGAAGAGGGCGTCAGGGCGCAAGTCTGAGCAAGGCAGAGGACAGCTCTGCTGGGTGGGGGAAGGGGGTGGCCTCACAGGGCCCCGTGCTGGGCCTGGTAGCGGGACAGCACAGCGCGGTAGTGGGATAGCTCCTGGCGCACAGCCACCACCTCCTGCCGCAGTAGGGCATTCTCCTTCTCCAGGAAGGCCGCCCGCACTGATATCTGGTTCTCCTTCAGCCTCCGGGCGTCGCGGGACCTCTTGGCTGCCTCGTTGTTTTTGTACCGCCGGCTCCAATACTTCTCGTCCTATGGGATGGAGGGGTCGGAGGGCACTGAGGTCCATAGAGAGGTCCCATCATAGGTCCCAGCAAGAGAGGAAGGAAGGAGAGACACCAGAGCTGCTGCTTGCCCAGCAGTGGGGCCTAAAGAATACCCGGTCTCATGGGGCCCGCCCGTGTCTCACTTGGGAGAGTGTGGTGCTGATAACACCAAGGCCAGGGTTTGGATCCCTATATAAGGATGGCTGGTTAGCTCACTTGGGAGAGCGTGGTGCTGACAACACCAAGTCAAGGGTTAAGATCCCCTTACCAGTCATCTTAAAAAAAAAAAAAAAAAAAATACCCGGTCTCATCAGTTGGGAAAGAGTGGTGCTGATAACAGGAAGGTCACGGATTTGGATCCCCATACTGGCCAGCCGCCAAAAAAAAAAAAAAATACCCAGTCTATGCTGAGATGGGTACCTAGAAAGGCCCTGGTGGTTAAGGAGAGCAGGTCCCCAGCAACACTAAGGCATGAGATAGACCCCTCACTCCCAAGCAACTGGGCTTCCAAGTCTGCACTGTGCAAAGCAGACCCCAGCACTCCCCACTTAAAGGGCCTGCAGTTAGCTCCTGGTTGCTAAGGATGCTCATTCCCTAGCAACAGGGCCTTCAGCGTCTGAGAGCTTCTCCAAGTGAAAAGCAATGTCTTACACATCACCTTTCTAGATCATGGTTGCCAAGGAAAGCTTAGGTCCCCTAGTGATGGGGTTTGGTGTCCCATAAAATCCTCCCAGAGCTGGGCCCCTTTTGACCTGGTTGCTAAGGTAACCTCATCCCTCCTCAGCAAACAAAAGTGAGGTCTAAGTGGTCCTGATTGACCATGGCCAGTCTCTGACCTTCTGGCCTTCAACTGGGGCCAGGGAGCTGCCTCCTCCCTAACAAGACCTGGTTGATAGAAGAGCTGTCCCTTAACAAAGGGGCCTATCCGGAGATCTCCCCAAAGTATTATACCCAGGGTCCTCCAATCCCGGAATTTGGTTGCTAAGGAGGACCACTCCTTAGTAACAAGAACCACATAGCTCAAAAAGTTTCTCCCCCATTTAATTAAAGCCTAGTTCCTGCTTCGTAGGGCAAATCCAGTCCCTAACAAGACAGCCCTGCAGCAGGGGAAATCACTGGTCTAGATTTGGCGTATAAGCTGGTCCTAGCTGCTTCAAGTAGTTGTGTCTTACACAAGAACACAGCAAAGTCTTACAAGAGAAGCTCAGGCACCTCTCACTAGGGGAGCTCCCAGTAACAGCAAAAACAGAATGCTAGAAAGATGCAATCACTGCCCAAAACACCCCAAATCAGCTTGTGGCCCTGGATGCTTTTGTTTTTCTTTTTTTCTTTAAAGATGACCAGTAAGGGAATCCTAACGCTTGACTTGGTGTTATCAGCACCACACTCTTCCAAGTGAGCCACGGGCCGGCCTTGTTTCCTTTTTCTTAAAATATTTTTTATATTTTTATTTTTTTTGGCACTGGATGCTAATGGGAACCTGAGGTGTCTCACCAATGTGAAGTCCAGGCACAAGAAACAAGGCCCAGAGAGGCTAGCAAAGTCTGCATTCTAGGCAGATCACTCCAAAGGATGCCCCGAATCAGAGATCAAAGGCCTAGCCCCAGCCTAGTTGGCTACTAAGGAGACACAGGCTGATATCCTGTTACTAAGGAAGATTGTCCTTAGCAACTGCGCCTGGTGGAACCAGAAGCCTGCCCCTCTGATTATTCTGGGTGCAAGTGATAGATGCTCCAAGCCTGCACAACCAGACATAGCAGGGCTGGCTAAGTCTGCATCCCACAGTGATACTGTCTTCATAAATCTCAGGCCAAAACCTCTACCCTTTGCATCCCATGGCCAAGGAGGACTAATCTTTGGCTGCAGGCCAGGAGAGCATGAAAGCTAATTCCAGTGAGAAGCCTGGGCCTGAGTGCAAGAAAAGGCCTATCTATGGCTGTGGGGCCTGTCCCCAGCCAAGCCTGTGTCCCACATCCGGTGGTGCTCACCTTCTGCTCCTCTGGCACCTGAATTTTCCTTGCTTTCTTCATGATTGGCTGGGGCTTAAGTTCCTCCTCTGAAAAGCGATGTCTCCGAGGGTCAAAGGTCTCATGGCCGGGAATGCTTGACAGGGCAAGATCAGCAGGGTCGGGTTCAAAGGTCATCAGAACCTCCACCGTGTCTGGGTCCACAGGGCTAGGTGTGTCCCGAGAGGTCAGGCCTTGGGGAAACAATGCATCACCTGAGTGTTTATTTTGGGAAGGGGGTTCCCAGAGGCTACCCCCTGCTCCCATATCATATCTACCACATGGAAGGCCCTTCTGGGGGTCTAGCATAAGGCCTGTCAGGGATAACCTCTCTAAAATGAAGGTTCCAAAAAATGAAGGTTCCCTAAGCCATAAAAATGCTTAGACATAATGAAGCCAACTCCACTTTTAAAACAGGGAAACTGAGGCCCCGTCATAACTGACTTGCCCTAAGTAACACATGAGTCAGGGCTATTGCTTCTAAAACCTCGGAACTTCAGAGTCACAGTATTAATTTCTTTCCCATAGTCTAGTTACTGACTCCCTGACCAAAGCTTAGACCCCAGGCTGTTCAGAGAAACGGAATCTACTACATTGAAAAATCTCGTTAGACCCTAAGAGCTACTCGCTCCGAAGGGTTAGGGAAGAGAAGCAGAAACATCTGAAGTTCCAGAAGGTTGGTTGGAGTGGCGGCGCCTGTGCCTTTAAGCACGAGCAACGGGGCCAGCTGAGGACACAGGTTCAGGGCCGAGTCACGTGCTGAAGCCTGCCACCCTCCTCTCTCTTCCCCACCCCCGCCACGGGCCCACTCACGTTCCCCATGCCCCCCCCCCCCGCGCGTGACGCGCGTGCGCGAAACGCGGAGGAGGGAAGGGCGGACTCACGTGGCGCGGGAATGTGCGGCTGGGAAGGGGAGGGCCTTGGTTCTGCCAGTAGGTCGGACCAGGGGCAGGTATGCCCAGGAATCCCTGACCTGTAGTTCGTCCCTGGAGACCTCAATGTGCCCGAAGGGAAACACCTTTCCTCTTGCTCTTTCAGGTCTCCCAGCTCCAACTTCTCAACCTCCAAGGATCCCGACCCCCCTGTTCTCTGGGTAGCACTGGAGAACAGGCCCTCTCGACCTCCCCAGGCTCCCAAGCCCCTCACCACTGCGGTAGCCATGATTTGGGGTCCCAGGTCCTCCTCGCCCGAGAATATAGAAAGCTCGGTCCTCGCCCCACTAGAGGATCCAGAATCAAAATTCCCGACCTTCTCCCCTCTGGAGGACTTCGGGACTCTGGGTAGAAGTACGCCCCCGCCCCCGCACGCGCACACACTGGGGACCCAGGATCCTGGGCTGCCAGTCCCTTATGTACTGGGGAAACGGAAGTGTGTGCTCAGCCCTCACCTTCTCCCCTGTAGAGGGCCTAGGAGTTCCGATCCTATCCCAGTTTCACTCATTCTGGACCCAGATTCTGGGGCCCAGTCAACTCCTCAGTAAGTAACCGGTCTTCCCGGCTTCCAGTCCCGGCTCCAGACCATTTGTCCCCACGTCCCACATAAAAATCCACAATATCCTCACGGGCAGTCTTCTTTGAATTTGGGGTCCCAAATCCCTCCTCCCCTATGGGTACAGGAGACCATGATCCATTAGGGGATACAGAATATAGCCTCCACCCACGACAGGTCTAGACCAGGAGACCCAGAATCCAGGTCCGCAGCTCCAGTCCCACCCTCCCAGCCCCCAGCGCCGCACAGCCTCACCCTCTAGGGGTCCAAGCCCCGCCCCCTTCGCCGCACCTGCGCGGTGGCCGCCGGAGGCCCCGAGGACAGCCCGGGCGGGGGCGTGCCCGGGCGAAGAGCTGGGGGAAGCCGATCCGCAGGAGCCTGGCCCCGGGGAGGGTGCAGGGGTGCACGCGGGCGAGGGCGCCGGTGACGGGCCACCGGGGGGCGGCGGGCTGGGCGGGAGTCCGTGCTCCAGCAGGAAGGCGTCCAGGTCCACGTACTCCACGTCGCCGAACGGCAGTGTGCGTTCCCACAGTAGCGGTGCCAACAGACCCGGGCCAGGCACGGCACCCGGGCGCCCCCGCGGGGACCCGCTGCCCACCACCGCCCCAGCTGGGGCATCCGCCGGGCCCACCGTCTCCAGGCCCGGCCCTGGGACTGTGGCTGCTGGTAGAGCCGCCTTGCGCTCCTTTTCCTTCAGGAGACCTGCGAGCCAGGGAAAGACGGGGCGGGGGAGAGATAGAGATGGAGAACAGACCCCGATTCAGAGAAACACAAGAGGAAGAAGTATACAGACCCACACGGCGGAGATGCAGAGAAAGAGGGGACGGGGACCGGAGGGGAGAGATCGGAGAGGGAGGGCAAGGAGACAGAGAGACTCAGAGGGAAGAGAGTCAGGGGGAAAGAACGGAGACGAGGGCGGCAGAGACAGAGAGAGGGGAGAGAGAAGCCCGAGAAGGGACAGACACAGAAAGACAGCGACCCAGGGAAAGAGGGACAGAAGTTCAGAGCGGGGGTGGGCAGGGACAGGGTAGGTGAAAGGTTGGTCAGGTGAAAGGAAGAAAAATGTCAGCTCTGTAATTCGCCCACCCCCTGCACACTGTATCCACTTCTCTCCCCCACAACCTGTAAGGGGCAGGAAGGGGCTCTATTCCTGGGGCACATTCCTCATCCCTAGACTCCATGTGACCCCATGAGGCCCCGCCCAAGCCCGTGTCACCACCGTGTGAGCATCGACACACCCCCCTCCTTTTTCCCCGGACCCTAGGGGTCCAGACTCCCAAACCAAAGGGAAGGGGAGGCTGGGGCTTAAACTCCTGTGTCCTCGCGGAGGAGGACACGGGAGACCTACACTCTTGGGTGCTCGGGGTGGACGGCTTTGAGACCTGGTACTTCTGGGTCCTGAGCGCTGAAGGATCTAAGGGCCTAAACACTTGAGTAATTGAGTAAATGTTGGAAGACGGACTCCCAGCACATAGAAGGTGTCTGCGGACCCCCCAGTACTTGAGCCTCTAAGGGAGTGGGGTGTCTGAATGGAGGAGATAGAACTCACAGCTGGCCGGCTCTTTTGGCTTGCTGGTCCCTTGCAGAAGGCTCCGCAGCCCAAGCAGAGCTCCCCCACCAGGAGGGGCCCCAGCCGGGCCGCTCAGCAGCAAGGGGGCCGGGGTCCTGTCATTCGCTGGCCGCGCCATCGCTGGGCACCTGCCCCCAGGCTCACGGGCTCATGGAGAGGTGAAGGCTGGGTTGCCAGTCACGGGCACACTCCTGTGGTTCGGACGAGTGTCTACCCAGGGGCGGGCGAGCGTATCTTGCAAGCCGCCAATATCCAGAACGCTGCAAATCCTAGGAGTGATGGGGATTTGCTGTCCTCGGTGCAAAAACGTGCAACTCAAGAGGGTCCCGGGAGATCATGCAGTCTGGGCGAGGGGGTGACCAAATCAGGCGGCCGGCCGTTTGCATCCGAGGGTACGAGGGGATGCAAGGCGCTCCTTCTACAAGGTGGGTGAACCTGGCTCTTGCAAAATCTGCAGCTCTCTCAACGGAAGGCGCTTTGCAATCTGCACCAAGAGGTGTGCGCGGAGGGGCGGAGGAGGGGGCAGGAGGAGGCAGTCGCTTTGAGGCGTGGCCAAAGCAAACTTCTTTCGCGGAAAAAAAAAAAAATCCAAACCAAAACACCCGACGCCACAGCGTGCGCCCCTCCTCCCGGCCTCCGCCCGCGCCCGCCGTGCCCCGCCACGCCCCGCTCGCCTCTATGGCCAAGCACCGGAGCCTCGTGCCTCGCTCTGGTTGCAAGCACGAGCCAATAGTGTCTCAACCTCATGACACACAACCAATGGGGCCCCCAGGTTGTCCAAGGCCCAGGAGGGCGCGTGAGGGACTCAGCGCGTGAAGTTGCCTTGCCTTTTGGAGGGAGGCGGGACACTGACCTACATTTGCCCAATGGGAGGCGGCGCTGGGGGCAGGACCGTGACCCAGTTCGGGCCAATGAGGCGAGAGGGAGGGGGAAGCACATGGCTCTGCGCGTGCTGCCTGGTTTGGGGCGGGGTGGGGAAGAGAGGCGCTGTTTAAAGGAGCCCCATGTCCAAATGATTGTTTTGGGAAACAAGAAGCCAAAAGACCGAGTAGCTGAGATTTAGTTAGAGGGAGATTGGTTTCTGGAAGAAGGCTGCTGTTCTTTGATACCGAAATATTTCCCCACCGCGCCTAGAATCAGAACACTGAGAAACAGGAAGTATTCTTTCCCTTTAATAGCTTTGTTTTGGGGGTGATTCCCTTCCCCTCGAGGGGAGGCTTGAGACCGGCAGACGCCATCCTCGAAGGGGAATCTCAGCGACCATGGGGGGCACCATCCACTGTAAACAGAGGACACCGGTAGGGGGCGTTAGTTTAGGGTAAACCGTGCTGGGGATGTACAGGGGACGTGAGCTGGGCCGCGCAGGGCTCTACCACAGGAAGGCTGCGAAGGGGGAACCGGAATGTACCAGGTTGAGAATCTGGGGGAAATGGTCAGATCCGGACCAGTACTGGGCGGAACCATAGGGAAGCAGCGGGAGGGTGGAATAGAGACGTCCAGATTTAGCACGAATCTGAACTACGTAAGGTATTCATGGAAGGGGGATGGGTGGGGTCTGAACTGTACCATGTTGAGAAGCTAGAGAGGTAGCCATCAGATGACTGGGTTGAATTACTGGGAGGCAGTACGTGAAGGAAAGCGATTGTACCTTGATGATTCTCAGTGAGGGGGGTGGGAGGGGTCAGACTACGTAACAGCATAGGGTCGTACCACATGGGAACAGGGAGGGGATCCGGACTATACCATTTGGAAAGTCACGTAATAGGAAGCACGTACCACAAGGAATCGGGGGGTGGGTGAGGAGGGAGAGGGTTGAGTTATATACAGAGTCTCAAAGCAACTTGAAGAGGAAAGACAGATCATGGACCAGCAATAGTCTACAGCGGGGAGGTGGACTGTACCACGTTGACACGTAGGGAGGAGAAACAGGGAGTGAGAACTCAGGAGGCTAGACCATACAGAAGCAGCAAGGGGGGTGGGACTGCATCATATTGAGACACCACGGGGACACGCACAAGCGGCTTAGACCAAGACATGGAGGCAGTGCAGACTGGACCATACCATGCAGGCGATAGTTGGGGCCTCGGCAGCGCCTCTCGGGGTGCCGGGGGTCCCTGTTGCCCCTCAAGGCCCTGTGGGCCAAGGGCTGCAGAGGCCGGCCGTTACCGCTGAGGCTCTGGAAGATCTGGGACGGAGGATTCTGGCTCAGGAGTCTCAGGGAGTGCATCTGCCATGGAAGAAGGTGGGAAACTGGGAGTGAATAGTGAATGGTCGTGGTGACGTCACGAAGGAAGTCCCTCCCCTGGGTCGGGGCCTTGCTTAGCCCACCCCAGCCCCAAGGGTTGTCTGACCCTCTTACCTCCTTGAGTTCCCCCAGTCAATCAGGAGAGGGAGGGTAGGTGAGACAAGGGAATAGTGAATGGAGTACCCAGGCCTGGGGCAGGGGGCAGCATGTGGATAGAAGGTCACCTGGAGGGAGGTGATATTGAGGGCCCGGTCAATAAGGATCCAGGTGACAGTCTCCGAGCAGGGCGGGGTGCTGAGAGAGCCCTGATAGGTAATGAAGCCAAAGGATTCGGGGAATAGGAGCTCCAGGCTCAGGTCTTGAAGAAAGTAGGCATCATCTGTGGTGATATCAGGCCAGAGTAAAGAGGAGTGCTCCTCTTGAACCCCCCTCATGTGTGCCCCCCAAACCCCAGCACACCAGGGACTTACTCTTGTAGGAAATACGAGTGATGGTGTCACGATTAAGGAGGCGACTGAGGAATGGGTTTGAGCTACCGGCCACCTGTGTGGGAGTATGAGGTGAGGAGGCAGGAGCCCAGAAGTCCAACTCTCAGATCCCCTCCTCCCTGAGACCCAGGAGTCTGGTCTTCCAGCCCCCCTCTTCCTTCAGCTCCTCCCTCCCCCTGCTCACATTGACAAAGAGGCTGAGAATGGCCAGGCCATTGGGGCCCCGGGAGGCAGCGCTGAGATTCCCATAGAGTTCCTGGTTGAAGTGAATGAGCTGCACCTGGGGAGGGAGGAGCAGAAAGTGGGGTTTCCCAGCAGAAGGGGAGGAGTGAGTGGTTCCAGCTCTGGGGTCAAACTGAGGATGAATGCTTAGGGTGGGATGCCAGTTCTGTGGAAGAGGATGGGGTGAGGCATTAAGGGGATGAGGTGGGAGGAATTGGGTTGACTCAGAGCAGAGCTTGGTGGGTAAGAGGTCAGTGGCCACGACCTCAGCAGAGAAGCCCTGGTGGTTGATCTGGTGTTCAGAGCCGGCTCCGTCGCGTGCTCCAAACAGCAGGCGCAGTTCACTGAGTCGGTGGCTATAAAGGAGAGGACCCCCAGACACATTGACCACGGGCCGGGGTGCAGGCAGGAAGGAGACATGGCGGCCGGTGTTGTACAGAGTTCCCCGGAGCTGTGGAAGAGGCATAAGCTGTCAAAGGGACACAGAGAGATCTTTTCCCTCCCATTTGCCACTCCTACATTTTCTGAGTCCAAAGATCATTTAATCATTCAACATAGTCTGAGCACCAACCACTTTCCAAACTCTATCCTGGCTCATGGTATTTGTTCAATATTGAGGAATTTTATTTAATTAACATATTTATTGAGCTGCTACTATTTGCCATGGATGTCAAGAATAGAGTGACGAACAAATAGACAACAATCCTGGGCCACATGGAGCTTATGTTATAATGAGGAAGAGACAGACAGTAAATAGTGAATCATATAAGTAACTGCTTAATTAATACATGCTCATGCCAGGAGAAATTGGGAGCTCTGAGAGAGTGTAATAGGGAACCCAGCTTAAATTGGGGGTGGGGTGGAGAGGTCAAGAAAGGCTTCCCTGAGGAGGTCATATTTGAATGGAGACCTGAAGAATAAACAAAAGCAAAAGAGTGGGAGAAGGGCATTTTAGGAAGAGAGAACAGCAAGTGCAAACGCCCTCAGGTGGCCTATTTTAGTGACACAAAGATCCCAGTGGAACCAGTGTCTAGTGAACAAAGGAGAGAGTGGTAATGGGGGCCAGATGGTACAGGACCTTGTGGGCAATGATGAGGAGTTTTGTTTTTTATTTAAATAAACTGAATATATATAACACATTTGGCAGAGTACCAAATATATAGTAAGTGCTACACAAGTGTTTGCCATTATTACTTATCCTAATAGAAAGATTTTCAGCAGAAGAGTGGGATGATCTGGTTTGTGTTTTAAACATCTCTCTAGCTGTGGGGTGGAGAATGGATTGCAGGAGGCAGAGCAGCAGACCAATGAGGAGGCTAAGGCACCAGTCCAGGTGGGCAATGACGTGGGGGTAGTGGAAGGGGAAAGAAGTGACAGGATTTGAGAAGGGGGGCAGTGGAAGGGGCAGGAAGTGACAATTTGAATGACATAGCAGTGAGGGTAGAAAGAACATGGATTGGGGCCGGCCCGTGGCTCACTCGGGAGAGTGTGGTGCTGATAACACCAAGGGCACGGGTTCGGATCCTATATAGGGATGGCTGGTCGCTCACTGGTTGAGTGTGGTGCTGACAACACCAAGCTAAGGGTTAAGATCCCCTTACCGGTCATCTTTTTTAAAAAAAAAGAACATTGATTGGTAATGGGAGTGAGGGAGAGGATGGGATGTTGAAGGGCTCTGAGGCTTTTGCCTGGGACAGCTGAGTGAAGGGTGGTGCTGGCTCTTATAAGAAATGGTATTGAGCCTTATAACACCAAGATAATGGGTTCGGGGCCGAGCCCGTGGCGCACTTGGTAGAGTGCTGCGCTGGCAGCGCGGCGACGCTCCCGCCGCGTGTTCGGATCCTATATAGGACTGACCAGTGCACTCACTGGCTGAGTGCCGGTCACGAAAAAATGACAAAAAAAAAAAAAGATAATGGGTTCGTGTCCCCGTACCAGCCAGCCACCAAAACAACCCCAAAACAAACAAAAATAAATGTTATTGCAGTGGGTACCAGCATGGACGCTGGTACCACACTGTCTAGTTTGAACCCCAGTGCTGATACTCTAGCAGTGTCACCCCAGGCGAGTAACTTAACCTCTCTGTGCTTCAATTTCTGCATCCATAAAATAAGGATAATAATAGCACCTATTCCATAGTATTCTTGTGAGAATTTTTAGAGAGCTGATCAGGCTTTTAAAGCTGCCTGACACAGGAAACATTCCATTTTTCATTGCTTCTACAGAGATGGAAAGACTAGGGAACCATGTTTAGGAAGGCAAGAACCGGTGATCTACTTTAGAGTGTAAGGAGCCTTCTCTCCACCCAGTGGGTATCCCCTCCTTTCCCAAGGCTGACCTCCCACCTCAGCACTTCATTCTCCAGCCCGACTCTGTACCACTCCAGTGGATTCAGTAATTCCTCCCTTCAGGCCTCTTACCTTCTCTCCCCCAGTGCTGAGTCTCAGCGGGGGCAGAAAGGGGTCATAAAGGACCCTCTTCAGTTCCACATCCACAGGGCTCTGCCGCTTCCCCACTGCACACAGACTCCAGGCTGCGTTCACCAGGCCCCAAAAGGGGGGCCCTGGGGGCAGGGGCGGGGCAGGAGGAAAAGTAGTCAGAAATAGGGACTGGATCCCAAGGCTGGGATCTGCTGAGTGTGCTGTGGTCTGCACTACCGGATCTCAGGGAAGGAGGAGCTGGGGGCCTGGAACTCCTGGGACTGAGGGAAGAAGAGACTGGGATCCAGAATCCTGTGTCCTATAAGATTTTGGAAGTTTCCTAAGACCCCCTAACACCTCCAAGCCTCTCCTTGATCCAATCCATCTTAAATTGTCATTGTGGAAAAAACTACAACTCCCAGCAGGCCTCAGGGCTGCCAGTTTGCCCATCTGCGGCCTGTCTGTCCCAGAGCCCCAGGGGAGTTGTAGTTCTTTCAGTCTCCCTTGTCCCACTGCTGGATAGTGAATGCATTGGGGAGAGGAATTGCAAGGGCTGGACAAGGCGGAAAATGGGGCCACCGAGTCTCTGGTTCCCAGAAAAAGCCAGGACCTGCCTCCCTCTGCAAACATGAACATACTTTCCACCCCCACACTGTCTTTCTTCCTACTCACTCCCACTCGCTACTTGAAATGCGCATGTATAATGTCCCATGGTGAACCGCTGGGGTTCAGAGGCTGGGCTGACTTCTGAGGGAGGGAGGAGGGGACTGGGACTTCTGGTCCTGAGGGGAGTAGGGAAATGGGAATCCAGACTCCTGAGTCTGAAGAAGGAGGCGCTCCCGGGAGCCCCGACTGCTGAGTCCCCGCCGTGGCTGCACCTGGCACGAAGTTTCCCTGGAGATTATCCTTGTAGCTCCACCAGTCTTCGGGGTCAGGTGCTGGTCCGATGTGAACTGGGAAGAGAAGATCCTGAATCCCTCTCCTTGGCACTCCACCCCCACCCCTCCCTCAGGGTCTCCTGCCCGGACCCCCAGGTCTTACCTGCCGCCCCCAGTGCGGCCCAGAGTACCAGCGCGCGAGGGGCACTCAGACGAACCGCACCTCCCATCCCCGGGAGGCCTCCAAGCAGCCCCTTCCCAATGCCCTGCTCCCCTTCGGCTCCTCTCTCCCTTTTTCTGGGACTGTCCCTCCAGTACTTCCAGCCTTTCTCTCCTCCCCACAGGGAGACCCAGTTTCCCAAATGCCAAGGCAGCTGGGGACTGAGCCCCCCAATCCCACTCCTCTCTCCTCTCCCTTCTCTCTGTGCCTTTCCTCCTTCCTCTCCTCTTTTCCCCGAACCCTCGAGTCCCCCCTACCTACTGCCTCCTGATCTTCCTGCTCCTCTCTCTGCCTTCTGCTTCTCCCCAGGGCTACCTCCTGGTTCTAACCCACACCCCCTCTTCGTTTTCCTTTCCTTAAGCTCTCCCAGGCCACCTAGCCCCGGGGCTCCATCCGGCTTCTCCCCGCCTCCTCCTCTCCCTTCTCTGCTCCTTCCTGCCTCTGGCTTCTCCGGGGCCTCCTGCGTCGCCTCCTCCGCGCCCCTCTCTGCCGGTCTCCAGCTTCGAGCTCTCTCCACCTCCGCTCCTGCCTCTTCTCTGTCTCTCCCTTCTCTCCCGTTCCTTCCTCCCTCTTGCCCCACCCTCTCTTCTCTCTCGCTGTTATTTAATTTTGTTGTTGTTGTTGGGGGTGGGGAGTGATCTCACAGCAGCGAACTCGGGCTGGTGGTGAGGGGTGCCCAAGGGCTAGGACGGTGGGGATCGGTGGGGGCTGGTCCCCAGCTCCCAGCCGCCCTGGGGCCACGGGGCTCGGGGTGGCCCGGACACCTGGGGCCCGCAGCTGTCCGTTCCCATCCTCCGCAGAAAGGCGGGGAGTGGCGGCGCTTAAGGTGGAGCTGGAAGAGACTTGGGAAGTCTCCGTGCTCAGGGCCGCCGGCCTCGGCGGATCCGGGATCCCCTGGCTCGCAGGGACGCAGCTGGGAGCCGCCCCAGCGCCTGCAGCCCGCTCCCGGGGCTCCACTCTGTCCTCCGCCAGGGGCTGCCTTAACGGGCCCGGGGGATCCCCTGGGAGACTAGGGTGCGGTGAGGCCGCTGACCGGGAGGGGGAGGCAGAGACCTGGAGAGGGAGAGGAAGGCGGGGAGGAGGCGGGAGGTGAGGACGGAGACCTGCGGAGGCCGAGGCAGGGAAGGCGAGCCGGGGACAGCGGCATGGCGGAGGGGGACAGCAGGTTAGCGAGGGCGAAATAAGCACCGGGGACGCGGGGGGGGGGGGGGGGACACTGAGAGAGATACAGAGACCCAGCGAGACACACATGAGATACGCACTTGGAGACAGAAGCCGAGAGAGAGACTCAGAGACAAAGAGAGACTCAACAGGCACGAGGCGGGCGGGGTGGGGAGACGGAAACAGAGAGACAATGCAGGCGGAGAGGCGCACGCACACAGGAGGAGAGAGAGGAATAGAAACGCACACGCAGGACTGCAGACAGAGACCGGAGAGGCGCACGCACACAGGAGGAGAGAGGGGAATAGAAACGCACACGCAGGACTGCAGACAGAGACCGGAGAGGCGCACGCACACAGGAGGAGAGAGAGGAATAGAAACGCACACGCAGGACTGCAGACAGAGACCGGAGAGGCGCACGCACACAGGAGGAGAGAGAGGAATAGAAACGCACACGCAGGACTGCAGACAGAGACCGGAGAGGCGCACGCACGCCACTGTAAACAGAGACGCTCAAGCAGAAGGGACATCACCAGAGAGAACAGACGGACACAGACAGAAAGACCCAGAGAGAGGGAGAGAAGCTCAGAAACAGACCAACTGCCTACATGGAGAGACCAGGGCCGGCGCGTGGCTCACTCAGGAGAGTGTGGTGCTGATAACGCCAAGGCCGCGGGTTCGGATCCCATATAGGGATGGCCGGTTCGCTCAATGGGTGAGCCTGGTGCTGACAACACCAAGCCAAGGGTTAAGATCCCCTTACTGGTCATCTTTAAAAAAAAAAAAAAAAAAAATGGAGAGACCAGAAAGGAATCAGAAAGACAGAGATAGTGAGTTGGGATGAACATTCAAAGACTTAGAGATGGAAAGAGACAGAGACATCCATAGAGGGTCAGCAATGGAGAGAGAAACAGAGAAAGCACACAAGAAGGGAAAGTGTGTATTAACTATATGTTGCTGCATAACAAATGACTCCAAAACTTAGTGGCTTAAAATGGCAAACATGGTTTCACGGTGACTGGGGTCTAGGAATTTGAGTGTGGCTTGACTGGTTTCTGGTCTCTCACAAGGGTGCAGTTAAGCTGTTGGCCAGGGCTGCAGTCATCGGAAGCCTTTTATGACCTGGTCTCCGGAAGTCACACACCTTTTATTTGATTCACTGGAAATGAGTCACTAAGCTTAGCCCACACTCGAATGGAAAGAAATTAGTCTCCCCCTCTTGAAGGGAGAACTACCAAAGAATTTGTGGATTCACTTAAAAACCACCGCAGATGGGGAGAGGAAGAGAGAGACAGAGTAATGAAGGTACACAGACCCTTAAAGACCTGGGAGGCTTAGAGGTCAATGAGACACTCCTTTAGAAACACAGAAATGTGTTGAGAGAGACACCTGAAGAGACAGAAAGAGGTATGGAAACAGAGAAAGATACAAAATATGAAAAAACGATAGCACTAATAATAGCCACAATAATAAGGCACCTACTGAAAGAAAGTGAGCCAAGATGCGATGCCAGATACCGTTCAAGCTCTATTAAAGGAAAAGAATCTGCCGGGCTGTGCCCAAAGTGGGGGGCAGCCCAGGGCTGCCCTGAAAATGGAGAGCAGCACTAGATGCGGGGCTGGGAGATCTTATATGGACTGAAACAATGAAGGAGGGGCATTGTGCTAATGTGGATCAGGGTGGAGAACTGTGTCCTTGTGGAAGCAAAAGGGGTTTCTGTTTAAGTTAGGAAGCTTCTCTAAAGGGAGGGGGAGGGGCTTGGTGCTGGAGTGGAAGATGAGGCTGGCAGCTATTTTGTGCTTATTGTGTGCACAATGGCACCGGTCACGTCCAAAATCCATCACCTACTATGTAACAGGCAAGGTTCTCAGTACTTTCAGTGCATCATGCATGTAAATCCTCATGGCTGTCCTGTGAAGAAGAGCCTATTATTATCTCATTTTACAGATGAAGAAACTAAGGCTCAGAGGATACAAGTGGCTTGTCCAGAGTTACACAGTTAGGAAATGGTGGAACAGGGGGAAAAAGCAAAGCAGAGAGAAATGTAGAAAACACGATGGAGACATATGTGCAGAGAAGTGGGGAAACTGGCAGGAAAAGACCCAACTCTGATGGAGAAATAAATTATTATGTAAACAAAATGGCCTCACACTCTGTAGGCTTTATTTCACCCCTCAAAGCTGCCCCATGAGGTGGGGGTTAGTATCAGCCCCATTCTACAGATAGAAGACTGAGGCTCAGAGAGGGAAGTGACTCACTCAAGATGCAGTGGGTTGAATGGTGTCCCCCCACCATCACCACCGAAAAAAAGATACATGTACATGGAATCTGTATTACTTTTTAAAAATTCTCTCTCTGAACCTGTGAATGGGACATTATTTGGCAAATGGGTCTTTGTGGATATACTTAAGTTAAAGATGGTGAGATGAGTCATCCTGTATTATCTGGGTGAACTCCATATTCAACGACAAGTGTCATTATAAGAGAAAAGCAGAGGGAGATTCGAGACAGAGGAGAAGGCCATATGAAGATGGAGGCAAAAATTGGAGTGATGCAGCCACAAGCCAAGGAATGCCAGGAGCCACTAGAAGCTGGAAGAGGCAAGGAACAATTCTCCCCTAGAGCTTTGGGAGAGAATATGGCCCTGCAGACCCTTGATTTTGGATTTTTAATCACCAGAACTGTGAGACAATAAATTTCTGTTGTTTTAAGCCATGCAGTTTGTGGTAATTTTTTTTATGGCAGCCAACTCTGGGGGTGGGGAGAAATAAAGAGAAAGACAGGAAATGGCAGAGGCAGAGACAATGATGGAACTAGAGACACACAGAGAGAGAGACAGACCGACTGATAATGCAGGAAGAGCAAACTCTACCTCGAATTCAGGGCTCTTCTCCTCCAGGAAGCCTTCCCTAATCCCCAGGCTAGGTCAGTGCCTGTTGTGGACATTCACAATGCCCTGTACTATCTCCATTACAGCATAGATCTCACCAGAGAGAAACTGTATCTCTGTGTTTCTTCCCCTGGGGGCCTAGGCCTGACCCATCTCTGGGTCCCCAGTATCACTGCACACAAGGCCTGGCACATGGGGGTCCTCAGGAGACAAATCAGGCACAATTGAATGAAACCATGCTCCTGATGTCTCTCTGCAGAGATTCTGTTCCCCCACTCCCATCTGTCTGAGAGACACTCGGATTTTCTGCAATGCCTCACCTCCTCCTCACCTTCCCTGACCTACCAGGCTGAGCCAGGTGCCTCTTCTAGACTCCCATAGTGTCCTGTGCTGCCTCCATTGATACACATGACAGCAAATATGATTGTATCCAGATCTCTCTCTCCTACTCCACCCTTGCAGAATGGAAAAGTCCCAGATCTGACTCCAGTCAGGTGCCAGCATTTCCCAGGGAGACTTCAGGAGAATATGTGGAATGAATGAATGAGTGAATGAAGTAAAAATATAGGGACTTTAGCATTCAGAGATGGGTGAGAAAAGATTTTTTTCCATGGGATTTAACAGGAAGTCTTCCTGATATAGGTGATATTCAACTTCCTGACTCTCTTTCTGTCCCTAAAATCCCAGCCTGGGCTCAGAACTCATCTTCTCCCACCTGGGTCCTCCCCCCAGCCTTCTTCCCAGCCTTTCCTTCTCCAGTTTCTCTTCCCCTGCAATCTTTTCCCCCATCCCCACCCCAGGAGTCTTTTTATACCCAGAGTTGACCCTGTCTCTCCTGTGGCTCCCCTGCACACCTGGACAAAGTCCTTGCCCCTCAGCCTTTCTTGTCATAACCAAACCCTTCTTCGGTCCTCTAAGACCCACTTCTGAGGGAAGTCTTCTAACCTCCAGGATGGGCTTGGGGCCTTCTCTGGGCCTCCCCAGTAAAGTGAACCACCTTGATGATGATAATTGCCTGTATTGCCCTGTTTTAACACTGTCTCTTGCACAGAACTGACCCTGCTCCTCCTCTGCTCACAGACCTTCCATGGCTCCCTGGAGTTCCTGGGGAAAAAAACCCCAGGCCCTCAGCCCAGGTTTAGAGACCCCACATGCCCTGGCAACCCCCAATCCCCAGCCTCATCTCTCTTCTCTTTCCACACCAGGCCCTTCAGCCTCTGGACCTTTGCACAAACTGTTCTCTCTAACTGGGGCTCCCTTTCCCCATTCTCTACTGGGCAAATTCCTACTCAAATTTCCATACACTTCAGGAACCCCTCCAGTAAGCCATCCAGCAGTGCTGTGAGGTGGGCGGGGGCCTCCTCTGGGCTCTGGAAGCCACCTGTGCTGCCTGCATTAGAGTGCACAGACAGCCTGGGCTCAGTGCCTGGAGAGGGAGGGAAATGGCCAGGAAGTAGGTCCAGATGTGGATTTCACGCCTATTTGTCTCGGGCATTGGGAACAAAGTATGGGTCATAAGGAACATATGGGGCTCGCCCTGCTCTACACTTTTGTTTCCTGCCTCCCCAGCTCCTAGATGGGAGGCAGCAAGGCCAGGACTCTCCAGACCTGGGTGATTCCCCAGCCTCTCTTGGCCTCCTCAGTCCTCTCTCCCTGCCGTCAACTCCCACTGTCTTGGGAGCTCAGCAAAATTCTCCGAATCTGTGTTCTTACCTTCTGGGTTCTCCTTTCCTGGGGAGATGTGGCCGCTGGGTGTTTAAATAATAACAACAAATTCATATGGCTCTTACTCTGCACCAGTCACTGCTCTAAGCTTATTATACATATATTAACTAATTTAAACTTTAAAATACACCCTGTAGTTTACTTCCTTTTGCATCATCATCCTGGAGCTGACTGGTTGGCTTAGTTGGTTAGAACAAAGTCTTGTAACACCAAGGTCAAGGGTTTGGATCTCCATACTGGCCAGCTGCCTATATATACATATACACACGCGCACACACACACACACATATATATATACACATACATATATATATATATATATCATCATCCCCATTTTACAGATGAGAAAACTGAGAGTAAGGGAACAGCAGTGCTGGGATTTTAGAATTTTTGAACCCAGGCAATCTGTCTCCAGAGTCTGTAATCTTTGTGAACAAGCTCTCTAAAGCAGTGCCACGCAGTAGTACTTTCTGTAAGGGTGAAAATGTTCTACATCTGTGCTGTCCAATATGCTAGCCACCAGCCACTTGAAATGTGGCTAATGCAACTGAGGAACTGACTTTTTTTTTTTTTTAAAAGATGACCGGTAAGGGGATCTTAACCCTAGACTTGGTGTTGTCAGCACCACGCTCAGCCAGTGAGCGAATCAGCCATCCATATATGGGATCCAAACCCATGGCCTTGGTGTTATCAGCATCGCACTCTCCCGAGTGAGCCACAGGCCGGCCCCAGAGGAACTGACTTTTTAATTTTACTTCATTTTAATTCATTGAAATTTAGATAGCCCAATGTAGTGTGTGGCTACTGTGTTGGACAACGCAACCCTAGAAAACTAAATTCGAATGTAGGATACTTGGTGTGTGACCATTACTAAGTATCCCTCACTTCTCTCAGCCTCAGTTTCTTCATTGAAGAGGTGGTTAAGAATTCTGGCCAAATTCAAACACACCTGGGTTTGAATTTCCACCACCCCCCACACCTCAAGATGGAGTCCCCCTGGAAGCCTCAGTTTCTTCATCTGTATAATGGGAATACTAACAGGACCTGCTAATTGTTCAACAAACATTTATTGAGTACCTATTATATCCTAGGGGCTAGGATTACGGCAGCCAACAAAACGGACTGTGGTCAGGGTAGCAGGGATGGAATGCCATGGCCAGACATCACCTCCTCCCAATCTCAGCCTCTTTTCCAAGAAATGCCAAAAAGCTACTCTGCCTAGCACCTCATGATGTCATAGAACACTCTGTGCTCTGATTGGTTGAGGTTGTGGTGTAAAGCAGCGTTGAATCATTTTCCCAAATATCCTTTCTCTTCTCTTTCCTTGATATCCTAACACCCTGTTTAGCTGGGTCCAAGACAGCCCAGCATTAAAACCTACATTCATTCCCACCCTCTCTTGCAGCTAAATTCTGGCCAATGAGGTGAGTGGAGGGATTGTGTTGCAGCTTTTGGAAACCATTGTTCCAAGTCACCTGTGTGAGCCCTTTGACCTTTTCCCTTTGCCTTTCTCCATCCTGCTGCATGGATACAAATGTGATGACTGGAGTGGTGCATGCCACCTTGAGCCATGAGGACAAGGACCATTCTAAGGATGGTGGAGAGGAAAGCTGGAAGGTTCCTGGTGCCTGGACTACCTCCAGACTTCTTTTGTGAAAGAGAGGAACTTACATTTTGTTTAAACCCCTGTTATTTAGAGATTACTATGAATCCTAATGATACAGATGGCATGAGGCACCACTTCAGATTTGGTTGGGCTGCAAGTTAGACCATGTGTTGATTTATTCTTTCAATAAATATTTATTGAGCACCTGCTATGAGTCGCTGAGTCAGTCACCTTTCTCGGTGCAGGGGATACACTGGTGTATAAAACAAAATCCCTGGTCCCATGGTGCTCATGTTGTAATGGAACAAAAAATAGTAAACAAGTAGACAGATATTTAATATATCAGGTGGCAAGAAATGCTAAGAAGAAAAATAAAGTAGGACAAAGGAATAAAGAATGATTGGAGGAAACTGCTATTTAGTTAGGGTGGTCAGGGAAGTTATCTCTAATGTTGTAAAATTTGAGCAGAGACCTGCGGTGGAAAACTCTAGAGTTCACCTGTATTCAGCTGTGGTAGGCAAAATAATGGCCCCCAAAGATGTTCACACCCTAATCCCTAGAACTGGTGAATATGTTACCTTGTATGGCAAAAGGTACTTTGCAGATATGATTAAGGTTAAGGACCTTAAAATGGGGAGAGAATATTCTGGATTACCTGGAGGGTCCCCATCTAATTGCATGGGTCATTGATGGAGTTTGGATGTGTTGTCCCCTCCAAAACTCATGTGGAAATTTGATCTCCAATGTGGCAGTGTTGGAAACTGATTGAGTCATGGGGGCGGATCCCTCATGAATGGATTAATGCTCTCCCTGGGGGAGGCAGGGGAAGTAATGAGTGAGTTCTCGCTCTATTAGTTCCCGCGAGAGCTTGTTGTTTATAGGACCCTGGCACCTCCTCTCTCTCTCTCTCTCTCTTGCTTCCTCTCGCCATGTGATCTGCTCATACCCACTGGCAGCCTGCCGCTTTCTGCCATGAGTAGAAGCAGCCTGAGGCCCATGCCAGATGCAACTGTCCCAGAATTGTAAGCCAAATAAACCTCTTTCCTTTGTAAATTGCCCAGTCTCAGGTATTTCTGTCATTGCAACACAAAACGGACTAAAACAGTCCTTAAAAGCAGAGAACCTTTACCAGCTGTGGTCAGAAAGAGATATAAGGAGAGAAGAAAAGGCAGAAGAAATCTGAAGCGTGAAAGGGACTCAAACTGCCATTGTTGGTGAGAAGGGAGGAAGGGGCTATGAGCCAAGGAATGCAGATAGCCTCTAGAAGCTGGGAAAGGAAAGGAAACATTCTCCCCTAGAGGCTCCAGAAGGAATGCAGCCTTGATAACATCTTAATTTTAGGCTGGTGAAACCCATGTCAGGCTTTTGATCCGTAGAAGTGTAAGATGATAAATGTATGTTGCTTCAGCTGCTTAGTTTATGGGAACTTATTAGGGCAGCAATAGGAAATTAATATGCCAGTTCTTCCCTTTCTGGGCATTTGAGGGAATTCCACTTCCCCACCTTCATGCAATTGAATAGAACCATATGAGTAATCCTGACCAATAAGCTGTGTGTGAGGGTCAGCCCGTGGCTCACTCGGGAGAGTGTGGTGCTGATAACACCAAGGCCACGGGTTCAGATCCCATATAGGGATGGCCGGTTCACTCACTGGGTGAGCGTGGTGCTGACAACACCAAGTCAAGGGTTAAGATCCCCTTACCGGTCATCTTTAAAAAAGAAGAAGAAAGAAAAACGGAAGTTTCCTAAATCTGAAACTTTCTGGAAATCTGGATCTGCTTGTCTTTTCCTTCCTTGAATTTCCCGCCTTTCTCAGCCATGCCCCTCCCACTGGCTTGTGGCCTGTCATCATCAGGCAGCACAAATCCCACCGGTACCGAGTGATGTCATAGGAGCTCTTTCATTGGATTGGCCACTTTGTCAGGGAGCTATGGTCATAACTTTGGCTGGCCAGTTTATCAAGACCTTCTTCATTTGCCCCTAGAGACTCTCCCAGCACCGACCAGGAGCCTGTAGACGAAATTCCCCAAGATATGAGACTTTATTGTGGGAATAACTGCATACGTCACAAGCCAAAATAAGAGGTGCCAGGACCAAAAGCCCCGCTTGCTGTTTGCCGCCTTTTGTTAAAAATCCCTCACGCCTGCGCGGGGTTGGCGCATACCCGGTGACGTCAGTGGCTCCGCGGCTTCTGATTGGCTCTCTAAGGTCGCCCTGTCGAGACGGGAGGCTTCGTTCACGGTTGCTTATCAGTTCCTTCACTGGTGTTCCAGGGCCCCAGCCCCGGCCTAGTGCTCGGGCCTGGGGCTCGCTGTCGGAGGCTGCAGGCCGCGACAACGCCCGGCGCGCTCCTCCTGCTGCAGCCGCCGCAGCGGCCGGGCCCAGCGCGGCCTCCAAGGCAGCGCGAGGCCGTGGCGGTCGAGGACGAGGCGCTCAGAGTCGGGCCCGCCTGCCGCGCTGCCCAGCAGGAGGTAGTCGGTGCCTGGTCGGAGATGCAGGCAGCCGCAGGCCAGGTCGGCGCGGGGCACCCAGGCGTCCTGGCCACCTCGGCGCACGGGCTGCACCCCCTGCTTGTACACGGCCAGCACACGCACGGCCAGCCGCCACCACGCCTGGCCCGCCGCCTCTGACGCCAGCACCTGCGCGCGGAGAACTGCAGGGAGGGGAGATGTCAGGCCTGGACGGTGGGGAGCCTGCAGGGTCCCGCGGGGTCATTCTTGGTGGGAGGGGCCCGGGACCAGGGGGTGGGCTTCCGTGATCATGTCAGGAAGGAGAGAAACCTTGAACCTTTGAGGGTTGAGAGGCCCGGGCGTCTGACCCTGAGTCGTGAGGGGTGGGTCCTGCCGAGGGAAACACTATCAAGGCAGGGAGAGGGCGTTCTCCTCTGGAGGAGGGGAAGCCCCACAGGGAGAGAAGCCCAGGAGCTTGGGAATGTTGGGTGGGGACTTGAGGGTTATATTAGAAGCAGCGGATACAGGAATTACATTAAAGGTGGGGAGTGGAGGGACATAGGGTGACCTTACTGTAGGTGGGGCTGGGATCAAGGTAGAAGAGGCAGGACCAGGATTTTTAATACAGCAGGCTCAGAAGGTATCGTGAGTGGAGCCCTTGGGAAAGAGGGGTATTGCTGGGGGAGGGATTCTGGGATGAATTTTGGGGTCCAGAAGGAGGAGGTTAGTCCCTGGAACCTGAGCGTTGAGGTCACACTAGTAATGATTCAGAAAAAATGTACTTTCTGAAGGGGTGTGTAGGGGGCTGGACTCTGGGAAGCAAGCTGGGTCTATGGGCAGAAGATCCTTGTGGGAGATGGGGAGAAAGGCTTTTAACTTCAAAGCCTAGGACACTAGTGGCCAGGGGACGATCCTGAGGGAGGAGGTTTGGAGTCCTGTACATTGACAGAAGTAGCTGGGGCTGGTCTAGATTTCTGGGCTGCGCTGAGTTACCTGAGGTCATAGGCCCCAGGGTCATGGAGCCAGTGTGAACTGACAGATATATGAACTGCGGGGAGAGTTTTTATGAGAAGTGGGGCGAAGGCTGGGATATCTGGGACCCCGAAGGGAGGCAGAAAGGATCCAGGATAGGCAGGACAGATAGGCCCTTACCCAGGGCCCATTCCATTCAACCAGTTCCCCTTTCTCTTTTCATCCCTCAGAGATGTCAGGCTGAGGGAGGTAGTGAAACTCTGCAAGCCCAAGAACATGGGGGAAGAGGAGACACAGGAAGGTAGTGAATGTCCCCTCCCCACTACTCCTTCCCCCCATTTGTCTTCCGTCCATCACATCCTAGATAAGTTAGGGCCCTTAAGACTCCAACACCCCTTCCCATTTAAGATGAGAAGATTGAAGGCCAGAGAGGGGCTGGTTTGGAGGCAATCATCAGAACATCTGTGCAGCCTCCGGCCCTTTTTTATCCCCAGCACTCACCGTATTCCTGCTGGCAGTACCTCCGAAGGCTCATGTGTACCCTGGTGTCCGAGATATTGCAGTAGTTTTGACACTGAGGGTCTGGGGAGGGTCAGGCTGTCTGCAGTGGGCTCCTGAGGCCTGGACCACAGCGTTCTGCCCCTGCCCATCCCTCATTTCATCTTGATAGACAGCTGGAACAGCTGGAGTGCCCAAGTCCTTGAGACTAGGCTCAATGGGTGACCCCTGTATCCCCATCTGGGGACCCAATCAACCCATCCCTGATCTCTCTTGCTGCCCGGGGGTCTCTGTGCCAGCTTGTCTTACCAGAGCTATAAACACCAGGGGTACTAGCAAGGGTGGTTGTTGCCTCTGGAATTCCTGTAAGACCAAAGAAGAAATTTAACTTTTTTGTCGTCTACCTGCCCCCCCCACCCCCCGCCAGGAATCCAGGCATCCAGACCTCAAGTGTTTATTCCCTTAAGACACAAGAACACAAGCATCTCTTGCCCTTTTCTCCCAGAAGTCCAGGCCCCCAGCCCCCTCCACCTTCAGACTGAGGAGTCTGGACCCCCATTGCTTCTTCCCCCAGAACCAGGAGTTTAGGCCCCAGCACCCTTCTCCCAAGACTGAGGAGTCAGGAATCTCAGTCCCTGCCTCCCCAAGGATCCAGAGTCCAGACTTCAGTTTCTGGCTCCCATCTCCCAGGGCCCAGCACTCGGTGCACCTGCCCATTGGAGACCTGGGATATCTCCTTCCTGCTCCACCCAGGACTTGTGGCCCTGCCCTTCAGGACTCACGCTGGCAGGGCATCCTGGGAGAGCGGCTCTGCTGGTAGCCAGGACCACAGCGGTTACACGTCAGTCCCGTGACCCCTAACTTGCAGGAGCACTGCCCACTGGTCTGGTTGCAGGTGCCTCCTGTTGCCCCAATAGGGTGGCACTGGCAAGCTACATGAGGAAAGGAGCTGAGGGTGTGGGGCATCTGGGTCCCAGATGCTCCCTTCCAATTCTGCAGCCCATCCTCCCTCATAACCAGGAGTCCAGGTCCCCAGCTCTTCCTCCTTCAGACCCAGGAGTCTGACCCAGCCTTCTTTCCCTGGGGGCCTGGCTTCAGGTCACACTCACCCCTGCAGGCCTTGCGGCTGGTGATAGATTGGCTGGGGTCCCTCCAGAACCCTGGCCGGCAGTAGTGGCAGTGCCGTCCAGCTGTGTGGTGGCGGCAGCGCTCACAAACACCCCCACTCCGGCCACCCGACAGCCTGAACAACTCAGAGTTGAACCGGCAGCGTCGGGCATGCTGGTTGCAGGAACAGGCTAGAAGCAAGATGGGGCAGGGGCACATCAGGCCAGGCTTTCCGTTCCCCCTTCCCCAGCGTTCTCCCCACTGCCCTGCCCTCAAGAAAGGAAATAAAGTGAGGGTCAGAAGTAACAGAGACTGCCTGGGGCTCCCTGGGTAAGCCGGGGTTCCAGTACATCTTCATCTTTAAAATGGGTACATTGGACTGAAGCTGGGTAAGCCTGAGGGGACTTGTGAACCTCCTGACATCTCTGTGAAACTGTGGGTGCTTAAAGAGCAGTGGCCTAGGGCATGGGCTGTGGGGGGCAGACACCCCCACAGACTCCATGTCTAACTCTGAGTGTGTTCCTTGGGCAAGTAACTTTTCCTTTCCGTAGCCCAGTTTCTTCAGCTATAAAATGGCATTTATAGTGTTTACTTCATGAGGCTTAAATGAGATAAAGTAGATACGAAGTGCTTAACCCAGGGCCTGGCACGAAGCAAGTATTTTGCCATTTAAAGCTTTCATGTGCCAGGTGCCATGTGTTAAGTGCTTGACATATTTTATCCTCACAGTGGCTCTGTGAGGCTGGTACTATCATCATCCCAATTTTATAGATGGGGAAAACTGAGGTACAGAGAGGTGGAGTTACCTGCTTAAGGTAACATGTCCTGGGGGTGGTTGGAAGCAGGATTTGAACCCAAGCCTTCTGGCTCCAGAGTCTGTGCTCTTAGCAACCACACTCTAGTGCCTCTCACACAGCTGATGTGAAAGTTATTTAGCATGTGCATTTTCCTGGGAGCATTTATCAGGTTTTCTAAGGCAGTGGATCTCAAACCTTACTACTCATCAGAATTACCAGGGAAACATTTTTTAAAAATAGGATAGATTCCAGGTGGGCTTCTGGTGGGCCCAGGAAATCTCTATTTCTAGCAAGCATCTCAGAGAGAGATGCTGATGCAGGGGGTTCATGGACTACTCCTGGAAGAGATTTGGATTTAAGGGTTTTTTAACTCTGAGAGATTTGAGAGGCCAGGGCTGGCAGGTCCCTGAGAGCCCAGAGGAGCAGTGGGGTAGTCAGGGAGCTGAGACAGCTGTGTGTTCTTTGGAAAATTACGCCCCCTCTCTGAGCCTCAGTTTTCTCACTGTCCAATAGGGATCTCCATCCCTCTTTCCCAGGGTTTTTGTGAGCGTTAGAGGTGGCAGTGCTATTCAGATTATCAGGGCCTTTTGGCTAAGGTCAAGTGCAGATTATCAGTGGGTAATCGGGCTTTATCCTTTCTGACCCGAGGGTAATTGCTTCACTTCACTTTCCCTCTGGAAAACTTGAATGGGTGGAGGGAGGATTCAAACCACCATGTCCATAGAGCTCCCGCTCAGCCACAGGAGTTAGTCTCACCCATCTACCCAGACCCCTCTCACCACAGTATTGCCAATCTCTTGCCCAGCTTTGGAGGGCAGTGCCCAGCTCAGCCTGGAGGAATGTGGTGATCCTCAGAGGGACGGCCTTCCCAGCTCCCAGGCCCTGTCCAGGCCCAGGATGAAGCCCACCCCACCCTCAGGTCACATGAGTCTCCCCTCCCTCACTCCCCTGTAGGAGGGTAGAATGGGGGGGGAGTGTCAGGGGCAGAGGGACCTCCAGAGAAGTTCTGCATGGGCATGAGAACAGAATGAGGATAAGGACAATGGGATGGCCTGTAAGTTAGTCCATGTGACATTCCTCATGTAGGAAGAAATAGACGGGGAGAGAAGGCAAAAAATAAGAGAGGTAGAGAGAGTGAAGGCCAGGGAATTAGTGTGTGTGTGTCTGCCTGTCTGTCTTCATCTATGTGTATCTATCAGTGGAGTGGAGTTACTTCCCAGGATGTGGTAGCACACTCAGACCCTCTACCAAGGGCCACAGCTGGAGATGGGAGGATGAGGAGGGTTGGAAGGAGCTGACAGACTCTGTCTCTGAGGAGGGGCTGCTGGAGGGAACTGAGAAAGGCCCAGACTCTAGGAGTTCTAGTCTGGAAGTATCATGGAGGGTCTTGAGCAGGACCTGGGGGCCATTTGTTCAGCCAGATGGCCAAATGGGTAGCTACAGCATCTAGTAAGGCTTGACTCCTCAAGTCCAGTCCCAGGGCTGCCCCTTGCTGGCAGTGAGACTGACGGCAAATGACATCTCCCCTTGGGCCTCACCTTCCTCACCTGGGGAATAGTAACATTGGCAGATATTCAGGAAGCTGTTACTTCGTGCCAGGCATTGAATTGGGTTTTATTCTAAGGGTTTTATGTGTATTGAATTTTCACTACAGCCTGTAAAGGAAGTGCTGTTACTATTCCCACTTTACAGGGGGAGGAAGCAGAGGCACAGAGAGGTTAAGTCGCTTGCCCAAGGTCACACAGCTAGTTAGCAGAGTAGCTGGGATCTGAGCCCAGATAGTCTATCTGGCTGTCTGCCTTCCAAGGCCATGTTGCTGTCTGTCACCCTAGAGGACCAAGCATGACAGCACACAGCAGGATCTTGGCAGAGATGAACTGAGACCCCAGATTGCAGCTTCCCAAGCTCAGATTCTGGCCCTGCCACACATGGCTGTGTCCTTTGCGAGGAACTTCCAGACACTCCCCTCAGTCTTCCCATCCATAAAATGAGCCTGAAGATAATACCCACCTGGCACATAGTAGGTGGTTGATAAATATGTGTTTAATAACTAAACACTTTGCCCACATGGTTGGTTTGTGGAGTCAGGAAATGTCTAGCTGCCTGTTTCCCCTACAACCATTCAATAAATATTACCCGAGCACCTGCAAGAAGCCATGCTCTGGGCTGGCTACTCAAAAAATATCATTTATGTCATCATCATCATGGGAGCTCACTGATGGGCAGGTTGGCCTGTGCGCTGCCAAGATGCAGGGCAGTCAAGTGGAGAGGGGGTAGGAGGCAGGGGAGAGGAGGCAAAGAGGGAACCGAATTTGAGGACAGTGTGGGGGAGAAGCAAAGAGCGAGCAGTTCTGGGGAGGGTGGAGAGTGTCCTACCCCCTTAGGAACAAAGGACCAGCTGCAGAGAGCGGGGCCCAAGACTCACGCAGGCAAGGGTGGGGGTGTCGGGGTGTGGCAGGCCGCCAGGGCCAGTCACGATGAGATGGGCGGCAGCTCTCGCACCCTGGGCCAGTGGTGTGGTGGCGGCAGCGACAGCGGGGAGGCTGGGCACGGGCAGTGCAGTGGGCGGCATGGCCATGGCACTGGCAGCGACCTCTCACCCCAGCGGCTGCCAGTCCTGCCTGGCCTCCAAACTCCACACGCAGGTGGCTGGCCACCACACTGACTTTAGAGCCCAGTGGGGAGCGAAAGGTTACCCTCTCAGAGCCTCCCAAGGCACCGGGCCAGGCAGGCCTACGCCACAGCAGCCTCCAGGGACCCCTGGCAGCCCAGGCGGCAGACAGGACTAGGGCTGGGGGTCCTGGGGTGCAGAAGCGCAGGCTGACAGATGTCAGGAGGAAGGGGCTGCCCAGGGCTAGGGTCAGGCTACCGTTGCAGGTGGCCCCAGGGCCGAGGCCGGTGCCCAGGGAGAGGGCACAGGTCTGAGGGCAGGAGGCTGCCAGGCCAGCCAGCTGGGTCACTGGTGGGAGGCAGAAGCGGGGGCGGCCCCCTGGATCGTAGCATGGGTCCGCAGTGGCCCAGCTTAGGAGGAACAAGAGGGCAAAGGTCACAGGCATGGTCACAGCAGAGCAGGCACCTGGAGAAGAGAGGAGGTAGCTGGGCTGGGGACCTCAGCCATCAGCCTTCATCCTGCTCCCCAAGACTTCCTGTGGAACTCCAGCACTCCAACCCCAGCCCTGCCCAAGCCCCCTCCCTGGCTGCTTCGAAGCGAGGAAAATAGTTCCATCTGGGGAGAATTACTGTTTACATAACCCAAAGGGGAAAGAACGCAAGCAAAATCAAGAATTTTGCCTGAACTAATCCGTAGCTTAACACCCCAGAGTTATCTGTCAGTGTCGAGGGGGTAGGGGGCCCTGGGGAGATGGTGAGGGGGTGGATGAGAGGGATGGTCGAAGCCAACAGATGCAGAAGCCTAGAGAGGGACAAGGGAGAGAGAAGGACAGGGCTGTGCAGGGGAGGGGGACTTAGAGACAGATGAAGACTCAGTGACAAAGACATAGTGGAAGGGACAGAGGCAGAGACAGCAAAGACAGAGAAACAGAGAAGCAGAGGGACACAGGCCTAGGGGAAGGGCCAGGCCCAGAGAAGGAATCAGGAAGACAGAGGGACAGACACAGGGGAGGCTAGGAGACTGAGACAGGTAGAATCTGGGCACCCAAAGGTCACAGGGAGTGGGGTCGGGGCAGGCAGGCAGGTGGGCTCAGAGACACCCAGGAGAGCCTGAGGCCAGCAGACAGCCTGGCAGGCCCTGGGAAGGGGAACAGAAGGGCTAGCGGTGCCCAGTGGCGGGGGATCAGAAGCGAGAGGCTGAGGCCCAGCCCATGGGGATCAGCAGAGGCCCTTTCCCATGTGGGGCCCTAACCTTGTTCTCCACACCCTGGGCACGGAGGGGGATTATCACCAAACAACCCAGCCTACTCGCCTCCCTGCCACCCACCCCCAGCCCTCCACCCTTAACCCTTTCCCATCCGGATACAAAGCCCAGAAAGTGAGCTAAGGAAAGGGATACAGGCCCAAGGGGCTAGAAGCCTGGGTCTCTCTGGGACTGAATCCCTGTGGAGTCAGGAAGGCAGATTCTGGGTTCCTGTTAGGACTTAGGGTTTGGGAACCCTGAAGTTAGATTTCTGGGACTTCCTGATCATCTAAGCCCCTCCTGCCATCCTAGGCCTCAGGGTCCTGGGATCAAAGTCCCTACATTCTCCACCCATCCTAAGGCCCCCAGAACAGATGGGGGAAGAGATGTTGGGGGTGGTGGGTGACAAAAGAGGACAGAGAGGCAGGAAAGCAGGAGGGTGAGACAGGGTGGGTGCCAGATGCTAGGGTGCTCGAGGGAGTGAGAAGTCCCGACCCCTGGGAAGGCAGGAGCTAGGAAGGACTTGGCTCTGAATTGCCCCCCACTTTCCCCTTCCAGGGCTGGCAGCCCCTAGTGAGGAAGTCACTCAGGACTCGGGACCTCAGAGCCTTTTGGCATCCCTGGCCAGCCCCCTGGTTCCAAATTTGCACCAGGTTTGCACCTGGGCTGGGAGTCTTTAGGGCAACTTGGGGGTGGACCACACCCTCCCCCAGCCTGATTTCACAGCCCTTTATGTCCCCATTGCTGTTGCCACATGCAGACTCTGCCTTCCCCTGTCCCAAATGATGGACATTGCCCTCTGCCCCTCCCAAGCAGCCTGGCACCATGTTGCGCTCATGCAGCAGCAGGCATTTACCCAGCCCCTCGGCACCTGCCTTTTTAAGGACCTAGCCCCACCCACTTCCCTCTTTCTGAGTAGTTCAGAGAGCATGACTTTCTAGCCCTTAGCACCTTGGGAAACCAGGCTGGGAGTCCTCCAGTGCTCCTGGGGATCCAGAAATCAACCCCTGCCCACTTAGGAACCCAGATGTCCAATCTCCCAGCCCCTACCTTTCTGTGATCTGTAGCCCACACCCACCCCCTTTACAGGGCAGATGCATAGTCAGGCCTCTTGCCTGGGTGGTGTGGGGTCCATCTGGGACCCAAGCTTCCTTTCCCCAGCTCTTGGCAGCACTCCTGCACCCCAGCCTTTAGGCCCCTGACATTGGCCAAACCTGTGCCCAAGAGGAAAGTGTCCTGCAGTCGGTTCCCCACGCGCTCTTCCTCCCGCAGGAGCTTTGTGGCCAGCAGCGGTGGGCTCTTAGGAGGGAGTGGCGAGTGTCTGTTCTCAGGCCCCAGGCTAGTAGGGGTTCTGGGCGGGAGCTCAGAGCAAAGCCTGCAGAATCCAACACCACCACCACTCCCCACTCCACCCCCCGCCCCCCGCCCCAATCCCCTCGCCAACCACAGCCACACTCTCCACATAGGGACCCCTGCCAGCCACGCCACCCGGGACTGTGTGGGAAGTGAGTGCTGTTGCCCCTGGAGGTCCTGCAGCTGGACAGGCCCGAGCAAGCTGGCCTAGGAGGCTCAAGGCAGGTATGATGGGATGGCTGCAAGATGGGGGTCCTGGGTCTGGGGTCCCCACTCCATTCTGACTCACCCCCTGTCCCACTGACTCCCAAAGGTGCGGCTCAGCCCCACTGTGTGGACAGGGCTGCTCACACTGAGGTGGTGTGTTTGCCACTAGGACTTCTGCTTGGTCCCTGCCTCTGGCCGTGTGACCCGAAGCCAGCCCCTCCTCCTCCCCTCTGGAAGCTTCTGTCAGCTGTGGGTTAATAGCGTTAAAGTCAGTTGCTTTCAAGCCTTAAAAATCCACTCTCTTGGAAAGATCAGACCAGCTGTGGGATAACCCAGAGATCTAAGATGGCGGGGAGGGCAGTGGAGGAGACGAGAACACCTCGGGCCTCAATGGTCCTGGTGGCCGGAGGGAGAAAGTGGGGAGCGTGGGGGCAAAGCTCAGAGGCGCCTGTAGGCCTCAGTGCTTTCAACATGAAATTTCCACGCGAACATTGCTGTCAACTCTGTTACATATCCAAATGGTTTGGGCTAGAAAAATAGCATTTTCCGTCACTTCCTGCTGAGAAAAGCAAGGGCCAAGGGAGGATGGGGCACGGTAGTTGCTGCTGTGTGTCCTTGAGGGCCGCAGTATTTATTGTGACATGTTGTGGGCCAAGTTCTGACAGGGACTTGAGATCCGCTGCCCGCTGCCTGCCCTGGGGGGTGTGACGGCACAGCCGTGGCCATCCATGATTCTGGTTCTGGGTGACCCTTACATGCCACAATGGAGGGGGCCAGACACGCAGGAGCAAGGACAGGGACATCAGATTTGAAAGAAGGTAGTGTGGAGGATAAGCTGCAAGAGAGGGACACCCCCATATCAGAGGGGGGCATATCTGACCTGGGGAGAGGACACTGTACTGCAAGATTGACATGGCACTAATCAATTCAGCGAGTCCAGACCGAGCTCCCGCTGTGTGCCAGACACTCTTTTCAGGAGATACCTCGGTGAAGAGAGCACGAAACGCCCCCTACCCTTGTCAGACTCACCTTCTAGAGAAGGATGAAAGAGAGACAAAAAAGCAATAAATAGTTTCATCTGTAGAAAGTTAGAAGGTTTGATGTGCTTTGGAGCAAAAGCACTGTAGGTAGGTAGCCCCAGGGGCTGGGGACGTTTGGGTTGAGACCTGAAAGGCAGGCCCCAGGAGCAGTCCAGGCAGATGCAAAAGCCAGTGCACAGGCTAGTTGTGCTGCCAGAGAAAATTCAGGAAGAAGGTTTAGGTCTCACTGGTGTTTTCCTACCCACCCAGGGACAAGAAGTCTCCTAAGCTCGTGTCCCCTACAAGGACGCTTTCTTCCTCACTTTTGCTCTCAATAGCCTGAGCTGCCTTCAGGAGATTAGCACCCCGAGAGTGCCGGAGAGGGGGAGGGCGGAAGGACCAGAAATGGCAAGAGCAGAGGAAACAGTTCTGCAGGTTGGGAAGGAGACTTTGAGGGTGGGGTGTTTCTCAAGTACTGGGGACCTTCACCCTCACAGCGCCTCAGCAGGGTCCACTAGGGACATAGCCAAGGTGTGCTAAGCGTGGTGTGGCCCACTGCCTGGGGCTTCCACACTGCCTCAGTGACCCCAAAGTAATAGGCCCCACAAGGCAAGGTAGGTCCAACCACCCATATCACTAGGCAGTGTGTCTCTGGGTGTGGATTGGCAGGAGATGGCTCTTCCCCCAGGACATACTCAAAAGTCTGGGATAACAATTGACAGCATAGATTCACCAGCCACACTACCTGGGTTCAAATCCAAATTCCTCCTCTTTCCTAGCTGTGTGATTCCCAAGCATGTTACTTAACTTCTTTGTGCCCTAGTTTCCTCATCTGTTAAATGGGGATTTTTTTTTTAAAGTACTTTCTTATGAGGGATCTTAAGGAATAAATGAGCGAAGATAGGCCCACAGTCTCTTATCTGAAACTCTCTGGCTCAGATGAGCTTCAGAGCCTTTGGTATTTTGGCAACATTGCGGGGTGCATAGACTGTATGTTATACAACACACTAGGTGGGGCCTGGGCTGCATCCTGTTATCAAACAGGTTATTGTTTCTGCAGCAAAGTAGGCAGGTGTTCATGCTAAGATAAGTAAAGTCTACCAATAGACACGTGTCCCTTCAGGCCAGGTGTTGTCCCCAAACGAGTTCAGTTCACTTTGGGATTTGCCACCCATGTTTTAGGAAAACTGGTGAATAGGAATTGTGGACCAAGACAGTAAGCGCCAGGACATGGGCCTGGCATGTGGCAGGCGCCATAGACACATCAGCCTCCACTCATTATTTTCTGCGGTGTTTTGGTTGTTTAGGCTGATGAACAGCACGAGAGGGAGCTCTTGAGACCCCTGGAATAGGTAGACAGAGGGTGGCTGCAGGACAAGCTACATGATTTGCAGGGCACAGTGCAAAATGCAAACACAGGGCCCCTTGTTCAGAATTTATTAAGAATTTCAAGATGGCGAAGACAGAGCCATAAACCAAGTGGGGGGCCTGTCTGAGTGCCGTGCCCGTGCTAATGCATGGGTCACACACCATGAAGGTGGACCCAGCTCACAGGCACCTTTGTCCTGAACTGACTTTGGGACTTGCCTGGAGCACTGGCTGGGCTGGGCAGCTCAGCTTCTCCTCCATGTGGCAGGACCCTGAGTCAGGTGGGCATTGTGGTAATGGTTGAGACAGGATTTTCACCACCTTAGTGAGAAGAGGGGCTTAGGAGGTAGATTTAACTCACTTTTTGGAAACAGAAGTAGCAAACAAGGGGCCGGCCTGTGGCTCACTCGGGAGAGTGCAGTGCTGATAATGCCAAGGCCACGGGTTCAGATCCCTATATAGGGATGGCCGGTTAGCTCACTTGGGAGAGTGTGGTGCTGACAACACCAAGGCCGCAGGTTCAGATCCCTATATAGGGATGGCTGGTTAGCTCACTTGGGAGAGCGTGGTGCTGACAACACCAAGCCAAGGGTTAAGATTCCCTTACCAGTCATCTTTAAAAAAAATAAAGTAAAAAGCAGCAAACAAGGCATTTCTCATTCACCTGTCAGGGGAGTGTGGTGTCATATCTAATCCTCGTGTTTTAAGAGCCAGCTGACCTCAGTGGGGACCCACACAAGACATTCAAAGAGGGCCCAGAAGTGTTCAGATTTCCCAAGAGGGTCAGATTAATCAGGGAAGGGGACCTGGAATATAGGAGGATAAGAGCTGAGGTGGCCTGCAGAGCCCCGATAATGAAGGGGACCTACAGAGGGAGAGATGGGGAGCAGGCAGGCGGTGCAGGAAAGGCCAGAAAGTTTAGGGAGGGGACCATGTAGTCTAGTACTTTGGCAATAAAGTCTGGGGGACCTACTGCATTGTAGCCACTGGAATGTCCACAGGGAACCCATAGGATGTTAGTCAGAGGAGTGGATGAGGGGAGAGAAGAAAGCCTGTCAGGATGTGGTGGAGACTCAAGGGGAAAACACTGCTTCTGGGAGCCCAGGTGAGAGCTGGAGGAGAGACTGACTTAAAAAGAAGCCAGTCCTGAAGCAGGGATCATGCATGCCACTACAAGGACAGCGGGGCAGAGGCGCATGCAGTCAAGTCAGGCCCAGTGGAGTCAGAGCTGGCACTGGAGGTTAAGGTCTGGGCTCCACAGTGAGATACCACCGCACACCCTCTGTAATCGAAACAAACACAGTGGCGAGTGATGGCGGGCACGTGGAGAAATCGGGCCTTCACACCCTGCTGCTGGGAGTGGAAATGGGGCAGCCGCTTTAGAAAGCTACCTGGCAGTTCCTGAAACAATTGAATGCAGAGTTATGCAATGACCCAGCAATTGCACTTCTAGATAAATACCTGAGAGACAAGAAAACTTATGTCCAAACAGAAACTTGTACATGAACATTCGTGGCAGCATTACTCATAATAGGCAAAAGTGGAAACAACCCAAATGTCCACCAGAGGGTAAATAGATAAACAAAATGTGGTCTATCCATACAACAGAATATTACTGGGCCACAAAAAGGAATGAAGTACTGATACCTGCTACAACATGGATGGGCCTTGAAAACATCGTGTTGAGTGAAAGAAGCCAGACATGAAAGGCCACATATTGTATGATTCCATTTATATGAAATCTCCAGAATAGGTAAATCCATAAAAACAAAGTATATTATTGAAGGGAGGAGGCAGGGGGATGGAAAGATTAGGGGAGATAGCTAAAGGGTGTGGGGTTTCTTTTGGGGTGATACAAATGTTCTAAAATTGATTGTGATGGCTGTACAGCTCTGTGAATATTCTAAAAGCCATTAAATTGTACACTTTAAATGGGAGAATTATATAGTATGTGAATTATATCTCAATAAAGTGGTTACCCCCAAAAAAGAGCTCATCACAGACTAAATATAAAACTATACAGTTTGACATGGTAGTGCAGAGAAAATGTTCCTGAGACAGGAAGTGGGAAGTGCTAGACCCTTAAGTCCTGGGCCAGAAAAGGGGCACAGCTTACTTTTTTCAACATGTTTGACTGGTCAAGGCAGTCACAGGCCTGCCCAAATTCAAGGAAAGAGAGTCCAAGAGTCTGTGGCCAGCTTAAATCTGCATGCCCACTAATAGTAAATGCTTAGCATTTACCAGCGCAGGTGCTGGGGTTAATCCCATTTTACAGAGGAGGAGACAGGGACAGGGTTTCCCAGCCAGCAGGAGATGGAGCCTGCACGTGAATTTGGGCTGTCTGGCTTCAGAGTGTGCTGCTAACCTCTGCACTGCGCTGCCTTGATGGGGAAAAGGACTTCTGGCTCTCTTGCTCTCTGCTCGCTTCCCCACCTCTAGTATAGTGCCTGGCATGTAGTTGATGCTCTGGAAGTATTTATTTCACAACACGTACAGAGTGTTTCCTGTGTGCTAGTCACTGTTTGAAGAACGTTACAAAATCATCTCATTTTGTTCTCATGCAAACCCATGAGGTAGTACTGTTAGCCTGGACCGTATGAAATGGCTGCAAGTATAGGTAAAATATGGTTGAATGTTGGCACTTTCAAATGGTTCAGCCTAATTATCCCCATTTAATAGGTGAGTGAACTAAGACTCAGAGAGGTGCATGAACTTGACTAAAGTCAGACAACACTAGTAAGGGGTGGGACTGAGACTCAGACCCAGGTGGAAAGACTCCAGCATCTGCGCTCTTAGGCCTCTACCATGGTGCTCACTGCACAGGTTTGGATGGATTGAGTGAGTGAATGAATGAATGGGAAGGTGGTGAGCAAATGAGACTCATATCCCTCCGGCCATCCCTCCAGCCATCCCTCCTGACTTATATCCATTCTTCTCCCACAGCCATCAGGGGATTCTGGGCCACCTGCCCTTCCCTCTCCACCATCTACTTCCTCCTCCTCATCTTCGTGGTATCCATCATCTTCCATTGCCGCCAACACCTGGCTCTGGTGCCCGCCCCCTGGGCATCCTCTGTCCATGTGGTCATGGTCCCCAAACACCTTCCCCGGGAGGGCATATTCACCATCAACTGCAAAGGACGCTTCGGGAACCAGATGGGCCAGTATGCCATGCTGTACTCCCTGGCCAAGATGAACGGGCGGCCCGCCTTCATCCTGGCCCAGATGCACAGCACGCTGGCCCCCATCTTCAAAACCACCCTCCCCGTCCTGCACAGCAGCACGGCCAGCAGGATCCAGTGGTGGAACTACCACCTGAACGACTGGATGGAGGACCGGTACCGCCACATCCCGGGACAGTATGTCCGCTTCACGGGCTACCCCTGCTCCTGGACCTTCTACCACCACCTCCACCACGAGACCCTCCAGGAGTTTGCCCTGCACGACCACGTGCGTGAGGAGGCCCAGAAGCTCCTCCAGGCCTTGCAGGCCAAGAGGGCCCAGCAGGCGACTTTCATGGGGGTCCACGTGCACTGGGGAACTATGTCCATGTCATGCCAAGGGTGTGGAAGGGCGTGCTGGCCGGCCGGGGCTACCTGTGGCAGGCCCTGGACTGGTTCCGGGCTCACTACCGCAGCCCAGTCTTTGTGGTCACCAGTGATGACATGGCCTGGTGCCGGCAGAGCATCAACAACTCCCTCCAGGACATGGTGTTTGCCGGCAACGGCCTTCAAGGCTCACCCGCCAGGGACTTTGCGCTGCTCACACAGCGTAACCACAGCACCACCACCTTGGGCACCTTTGGGGTCTGGGCTGCCTACCTCACGGGTGGGGACACCGTCTACTTAGCCCACTTTACCCTGCCTGCCTCCCCGTTCCACATGGTCTTTAAGCCACAAGCGGCCTTCCTGCCAGCGTGGGTGGGCATCACTGCTGACCTCAGGCAAGCCCAGCAGAACGGCCTCTAGCCCTGCGCTCGTCCCTCCCTCGTTCTTGCCCCATGAGGCAGTGTGTGTCGGGTCCAGTATGCGGACTCATGATCCCACATGGAGCTTGAATCCAGGCTTATCTACTTTGTAGCTGAGTGACCTTGGACTCAAGACCTTGGACTTAACTTAGTGTGTCAGCTGAACAATGAACATAAAACAAAACTTACCTCAGCTGCAAATCGTGAGAACTCGAGTTCATTTAGAGCAGGTGACTTGTGGACGAACGCATGAGAAGCGTTGGCTGCTCCTGTGGGTGTAGTGTGCCATGAACGTTTGGATGGCCTTAAGCTGGAAATGTACTTTTGCCCCCGCCTTCCTTGTGGCATCAGCAGCATGGAGTCTCCCCAGTTTTATTTTTTTTCAAAGGCTAGTCAAGTGAAGCAGTGAGAGTGGAGAAGGAACACAGAAATCTGTAACTGGTTCGATCAATTAGTCGTGAACACCGCTGCACTTGGACCAGCCCCAAATATTTTGCCCTTACCTCCTGGGAGGGTGTGGTGATGGAGCTGATCCCACCCTGAACTGAAGGAAAACTGGATTCTTCTTGGCCTGCGGCAGCAAAAATATCCAGAATGCACATGTCAGGGAAGCAGCAGCCTGACCCCAAGGGCCGTGCGACAGACCACACAGTCATCTCAGCAGCAGTCTGTGTGGACAGTGGTTCACATGAGACACCTCCCACCCTGGCACCCCCTAAGACCCCAGGACCTCATGCTACTTTGAGAAACCCCAATACAGACAGAGCTGGAGTAAGTGACTGCAGTGCTGGTTTTCTTGTGTTCAGTATCTTTTAAAGTAAGGCGATACCAGAATTTTTACTGGCGTAATGCTCCCTTTCAGTAAATAGAAAAATATTTATAATCGTTTAAAATTTCTACTGCCACTGAACGTAAGTACACTGGTTTAGAAATCATTTTGAGTGTATCTCTTTCCCATTTGAACCCCTTTCCAAGTCTCTTATTTCTTTGAATCCTCATTTCTTGGCTTACTTCTGAAGTTAAGCACCTTTTTCTTCATATAGGGATAATATTGTACCTTCCCAGAGCCATGTTGGGCCTCAGTCTGAGATTGCTGTAGGTGTCAGCTAAGGCTGCCATCACCTGAAGGCTCAACTGGGGCTGAGGGTTCCACAGCTGGCGAGTTGGAGCTGGCCCTTGTCGTGGTCCCCTATGGGGCTGCTTGAGTGTCCTCACAACGTGGTGGCTGGATTCCCCTGAAAAGGAAATCCAGGAGACCAGGGTGGAAGCTGCAATGCCCTTTATGACCTAGCCTCAGAAGTCCTACACTGTCACTTCTGCCGTATCCTATTGATCACAAAGAGCAGCCCTGCTTCCTTACAGGAAGGGACATGTAGGGACACAAATGCCAGGGGGTGAGGATCATGATGGACCATCTTGGCGGCTGGAAGATTAGTCTGCTTGGGGCTGCTCTAACAAAGTGCCACAAACTGGGTGGCTTGAGCAGCAGAAACTGATTGTCTCACAGTCCTGGAGGCCAGAATTCTGAGATCCAGATTCGGTAGGGCTGGTTCCTTCTGAGGGCTATGGGGAAGGATCTGTTCCAGGCCTCTCTCCTTGGCTTGCAGATGGCCGTCTTCTCCCTGTGTCTTCACATCATCTTCCCTCTGTGTGTGTCTGTGTCCAAATTTCCTCTTCTTTTAAGGACACTGGTTATGTTGGATTAGAGCCGACCTTAATGACCTTATTTTAACATAATTACACCTGTAAGATTCTGTCTGTGAACACAGTCACATTCTCAGGTGCTGGGGTTAGGACTTGCATATATGAATTTTTGGGAGGACACAATTCAGCCCACGTAACAGCTGGCTCCCACAGGCTCCCGACCTCGATTCCAGCCCTTTCCCTGGAGTTGGTTTGTTCTTTCCCCTTCCTTTTTTCTTCTGTTCTCTCAGGACCAGCCTCTCCTCCTAATTTACCTTAGCCAGGATCTTTTCCCAAATGATTATCTGGAGAGACTCAAGCCAGATGAATAGAGGAATCTCAGCCCTGACCCCTGGCCCTTTGCCAAGTGAAACATCCGCGTTAGAAGCGGATAGAACCGTATCTCACGTTTGAATAAAACTCCCCTGTGCTAGGTCTTCTTGTAACCCCTCCACATCTCTTCAGCTTTCTCCACGTGGTTTGTGCCCTGGGAGGCTTGCTGTGATATCCATGGGCTCCCTCACACCGTGGCTGCCTTCTGGAGTCCTGTTGGTTTGGGCGAATGGGAGCCCAGACTAGACATTGAACGGAGGAAGGAGAGTGAAGTTGGGGTGTTTATTTCCCCGGCTCCAGCCCTGTTGGCCCAGGGATAGGAACAGCTCCCCGCTGCTGCTGGCCCCTGGGAGCTGCACGTCTCTCGGCTTCCCTGCATCCTACCCACACTTTTGTAAACCCTCCTATTAAACTCACCATATTGTTGCCCAGGTGTGTCCCATCTCCTGCTGATGCCCTGACCAGTGCCATGGGTATTTGGGCATTATACAAAAGAAATTCCCACACTGACATTTGACTCTAATATTAAAATCACTGGCCGAATTTCTTGCCAGCTTCGTAGGATGAGGACTTGTTGATTCCCAGAAAATAAGACAGATGTGATGTTTCTCACAGGCTCGACTTGGAGGACAGAGTCGAAACCTGCTGCATTCACAACACCAATCCTGGGTGGGGAGTTGAGCACTGTTTTCCTGCCCTGGTCTTTTCTCGCACATCCTGGGGACAATGTTGAAGACCCATCCTCACAACCTTCCTCCCACAAGTGATCTCTCAGAGGCCTCTACCCAGAAGCAGCCCTAATGGTGGGCAGAGCAGGCACCGGGCTGGCTCCTGGGAGCTGGCGGAGTTGCATGATGCGTGGTGTTTAGATCCGTGGAGTCTAAGCGCCAAGCAGACCCAGCTCTGTTCCCCATGTTTGATGTGCCTTGCTAGGAGGAAGTTAACTTTTATTTTGTAAAATCTCATGCAGAAGTTTGCAAGCTGCCAGTAAATTGCACTAATTCATGCAACAAATATTGATTGAGCTCATTGTGTTTGCAAGTTCTAAAGCAGAAGTTAGTCAGCACCTTGAAGACCACCCTCTGTTCCTCACCAGAGGAGAACAGAAAGAAGCCTAGCAGGACAGGAGCTACTTAAGTTCCCTGAAAACAGAGACCTCTACGCCAGCACCTCAGAATGTGTGACCTTATTTGGAAAAAGGGTCACTGTAGATATAATTAGTTAAAATGAGGTCATACTGCAGTAGAGAGAGCTCTTAATCTAATATGACTTGTGACCACACAGACACACAAAGAGTGAACACCATGTGGTGACAGAGGCAGAGACTGACTTCTGGCCTCCAGAACCATGAGAATAATGTTCTGTCGTTTTGAGGCACCCAGTTTGTATTAAACTTGTTACAGCAACCCTAGGAAAGGAGTACAGTATTTAATACATATGAATTGAATGGATTGTATAACCACTGAGGAAACAGAGAGCCTCATGGCTTAGCACACACAAGCAGAACAGAGACTAAAACTTTCCATTGGCCTTGGCCCAGAACTTGTGTTCCCAGTCAGAGCATAGAATCAAGAAGCCATGAAAAGAATATCAGGGCTGAGTCAAGCAGGGTGTGACCCAGTTGAACCTGGGAAGCTGCCAGAAACTGTGCAGGTGTGGCACAAGCATGACCTTACAGCCATATCCCTGCTTCAGGCGTATAAGTTGCTGAGAGCCTCAGAGACCATTAAGATGGTGTGAGAGTTGTCTTTCTGGAAGAAACTCAGGCTTGACAACTAGATGACAAGACCAGAATCGAACCAACCCAATGGAGGTCTGGGCCCTTTGGGTCATTCCTAGGTGCTGAGCCCAACCAGAGGTGTACTCTTGGGTGATACAATCCCCTCTAGGCCTCTTTGACTTGAGGGAGAGGCGCTGGGAGGCTGGTTTTGCTGAACAAGTTTCATTTCACAGCTTAACTAATGCTCATGAAATTCTCAGTTTTATCACAGGCCTTATCACCCTCAAGACTCCTTCCTCACAGGGGAGGGGCCAGGTCTAGGAGGAGGCTGGGGCAAGGGTCCAAGAGGGAGCAGAGACATGGCTGTGGACTGACCCTTCATTTGGTGTCATCCTTCAGGTCTTAGCCCAAATGCCACCTCCTCCAGGAAGCCCTCTCTGGCATCCCTACCTAATGGCCTCCTGCATTGTTCTCTCTCAGCCTCCTGTTTTGTTTCCTTTCTAGAGCTCATCACAACAGGTATGTCTTTATTCGTGCATATATTTTCTGGGGCCTGTTGCCCCATCTCTAATGTAAATGCCCCATGAGGGCATAAGCCACATCATCCTTGCCATGTTAGGGCCCCATGTACCCCAAGGCAGCTCATCACACTCTTATGGGATGTGTGGGTGTGGTCCTTTAGTGGACTGTTATCGCTCCATGATGTGGGCCCTGACAGGAACCTGGGGATCCACTGCCCTGGTGCCTGCCCTGGAGGGCAGGGGAACATAGCCAAGGCCATCATGATTCTGGTTCTGGTTCAGGTTCTGGGTGACTCTGTGGACATCGCCTTGGTGGGAGCCCAGGACAAGCACTGGGACATCCAATTTGCACAAAAAAGTAATTCAGAAAGGTTTGCAGAGGCATGAGTTAGAAGATGGCTGGAAGAGAAAAGAATCAGGACAGAAGCCCTGCCCTGTACCAAAGGGGACATATCAGATCAGGCAGCAGGGGGAGGGGCTTAGTTCAAATATACTTTTTGCTTTTCAGTTTTTCTGTTGAGATAAAATTCACATAAGGCGAACTTTGCCATTTTAAAGTGTAAAATACAGTACTTTTTAGGACATTCACAATGTTGTGCAACCACAACCACTATCAAATTCCAGAACTTTTCCATTCCCACCACTCCCTTGAAAAGAAACCGTGTGCCGGGCCGGTCCGTGGCTCACTCGGGAGAGTGCGGTGCTGATAACGCCAAGGCCACGGGTTCAGATCCTATATAGGGATGGCCAGTTCGCTCACTGGGTGAGCGTGGTGCTGACAACACCAAGCCAAGGGTTAAGATCCTCTCACCGGTCATCTTTAAAAAAAAAAAAAAGAAAGAAAGAAAGAAACCGTGTGCCATCAGCAGTCCCTCCCCACTCCTCCCTTTCTCCCAGTCTCTGGCAACCAGTAATCTGCTTTCTGTCTCTATATAAATGGAATCGTATAATATGCATCCTTTTGTGTCTGGCTCCTTTCACTCAGCATGATGTTTTCAAGGTTCATCCATGTTGCAGCACATATCAGTGCTTCATTCCTTCCTATGACCCAATATCACATAGACGTTTGCAAAGTTATGAGTGACAAGATGAGTTGCGCTAATTTATTTAACTAGTACTGATTGAGTTCCTACCATGTTGCAAGTTCCAAAGCAGAATTTGGCAACAACCCCTCCCCACCCCTCCATCCCTCTCCTCTTTGCCCCCAAGTGCCCCCCCTTTCAACAAAGGAGACAACAAAATTAAACAAAAAAATTTAAAAAACACAAACAGGGCCGGCCTGTGGCTCACTCAGGAGTGCGGTGCTGATAACGCCAAGGCCATAGGTTCAGATCCCATATAGGGATGGCCGGTTCGCTCATTGGCTGAGGTGGTGCTGACAACACCAAGTCAAGGATTAAGATCCCCTTACAGGTCATCTTTTTTTTTTTTTTTTTTTTTTTTTGTCGTTTTTTCGTGACCGGCACTCAGCCAGTGAGTGCACTGGTCATTCTTATATAGGATCCGAACCCGCGGCGGGAGCGTCGCCGCGCTCCCAGCGCAGCACTCTACCGAGTGCGCCACGGGTTCGGCCCACAGGTCATCTTTTTTAAAAAAATAATTAATTAAAAAAATAAAAAACACAAACAAACAACAACAACTAAAAAGGGGACAAAAGGAAGCAGAGCAAAATGGGAACTGCTTAAGTTCTCTGAAGTCAGAGATCTTGTAACCCTGCCCCCAAATGTTATCCAGCACATATTAGATACTTAGTTAAACATTTATTGAATAGATTGAACACGACTGAGCAGAAAGAGTCTCTCATGGAGGGTATAGTCTGAGGACTACAGTGAACTGGGAAAAGAGACAGTGACAGAGACACCACTCTCCTAATTCCTACGCTTATCCCAAGGGTCCTAGAGGAGAGACAGGCTGACAGCTCCAGTCAGAGTCGTGGAACTTGAGACTGTAAACAGTGGTGTGGGGGTGTGCTGGAGTCAGCAGGTACCACTCCAGAGTGCTGATGGGTAAATTTTTAGAAACACTGTGAACCTGTTGCTTTTTTATTTGATTTGATTTGATTTTGGCAGCTGGCCAGTATGGGGAACCAAACCCTTTACCTTGGTGTTACAAGCCTGCATGCTAATCAGCTGCACTCACAGGCCAGCCCAGAACTGGTTGTTAAGCACAGCCATCATCTAACGTAAAATGACACCACTTACAATTGAATACACTATATCCAAAACAAAAGTAATAAAGGCGTACAATTCATTGTGCCCTAATTATTTTACATTTCACTAGTACCTGTCTCTTGAGTTTATTTACATTTTTTTTTTTTTTTTTTTTTTAAAGATGACCGGTAAGGGGATCTTAACCCTCGACTTGGTGTTGTCAGCACCACGCTCAGCCAGTGAGCGAACCGGCCATCCGTATATGGGATCCGAACCCGGGGCCTTGGTGTTATCAGCACCGCACTCTCCCGAGTGAGCCACGGGCCGGCCCTATTTACATTTATTGAGTCATATTGTATGTTCTACATGCATCTCTTTCCAATTCTGTGTTCCATGATGTTATGTTGGTAGCTTGAAATTGGCTATGGTGGGAGTATTTACACCACGGAAATTGGCAAATGCTACCAACCAGGGATTTTTTTTTTCTCCAGAGAACTGGTTATTGAGAGTTTACCAGCACAGTCCTGGTTCTGAAACAGGACAGCAATGGATTTAAGACAATAGTCCTCAATTTGGGAGTGCTATCCCCCTGAGGGCATTTTGGGAATCCTTGGGGGCATTTTTAGTTGTCACAATAGTTGTCAGATGCTACCAGAGCATTTAGGTGGTTGGAATGCTAGAAGTTGCATAATGAAGAATTGTCCTGTGTCTCCATGACTTTTGAACATCCCATCAGACATTCATTGAAGTGAAAAATCTGTTTATAAGCATCTGAGTCCAGAATCTGTTTTGCGTGTTTTTTAATGCTCCTTCTGTTTCTTGTTTCCATGTTGCTAAATCGTTGCAGAAACCAGGTCATTTGTCCAGCAGACTGTCCCACATTCTGGACTTGGCTGATTACATCCTCATGATGTCAATTCACTGGCAACTTAATCCTCCTGTTTTCCGAAAACTGGTGGTTACAGTGAGAGGCTTGATCTGATTTGGGTTTTGTTGTTGTTGTTGTTGTTAACGAGATTCATAGCCGGTGGCAGAGCTCTTGCAGCTTCCCTCAGGGGCCCAGAGTGGCTGCCTGTCCCTCTTTCAGTGTTAGGATTGTTGGGGGCTCTCGGGAGGTGCCTGCTTCATCCCTCCCCAGGAACATACATTCCTCATCAATCTTGCAGCTGATGTTGGCAGCCTGCTGGTCTACAGTAGATACCATCAGTGCATCATAATTCCATTAGTGAATGCAAAATGGTGGTTTCCTGAAAGTATTTTTTGGGTTTTGGCAGCTGGCCAGCGGGGGGATCCGAACCCTTGACCTTGGTTTTATAAGGCTGTACTCTAACTGAGCTAATTGGCTAGTCCTCCTGAGGGTATTTTTTGAAATAAGGGAGTCTGAGAAGAATTGCTGTTTGCCAGGTGTTTTCCAAGACCCAGCCTGCCTGGTTTCAAACCCCAGCTCTAGCACTCTCTAGCTGTATGATCTTGGACAAGTTACTCCACCTCTATGTGCTTTCGTTTCCCCTCCATACATAGCGCTACTGAGAGTGTCTACCCACCAGAATCGTTGTGAAGATTTAATGAGGCTGATAGATGAGGGTCTGACACGTTTGCCAAAATAAATAAACTTAGGACTCTGAGAGGGTTCAGAGTCGGGAAGAGCCTGGCCTAGCTGGACTCTGTCCCCCTCCTTCACTCTGCCTTCCTGGCTTGTATTGCAGGCAGGCACATGGGAAGGACAGAGGGATTCCAGGCTCACCTCCCTCCTGCAGCCCAGCCATACCAGCTCTGCGAATCCAGGAAGATCCTGGGTGGGGTTTTTCAGGAAGATCCTGGGCGGGGTTTTACAGCCACAGGTGCTGGAAGGCTCAGGAGGTTCCTTTAGCCCTGAGTGAAGAGACAACCTGACCTGGAGGGAGTGCTGAGCTGCCCACACAGACACCCTGTCACCCACTCCAGCCAGAAGCAGGTAAGAGAAGGCGAGGGGGGCTCTCTTCCCACCCAGCAACACACAGGCATGTGCACGCGCGCGCGCGCACACACACACACACACACACACACACACCCGGACAGACAGCTGGGAACAGACTGGAACCCAGGGATTTGGGAAGGGGAGACTCAGCCATCCACTCCTTGGTTTCTGATCCTCTCTGGGATGCACCCCACCCCAGGGCCTCCAGGACAGGAGGGTGCCTCCCTCCACAGCCAGGACCTAATTCCTCAGCCCCCCAAAGCACTAGCCATCTGACCTCCATAACCCTCCCCTCCCCAGCCATCTGCCCTCCTCAGCCTCCACCTGCCTTACTTCTTCGCAGATCTATTGCTTAAGCCCCAACCACCACCCCCCTCTCCACCCCAGGCCACCAGCTCCCTCCCTCTCTCCTTCTCTCCCATAACAGTTTCCAGGAACCAACCTGGGAGTAAATGTGCAAACAGAGAGGCCAGGGCAGGGCTGTTAGTAACTGGAGTTTCCTGTTCCCATCTGGCCAGCTGCTCCCCGTGTCCTTCAGGGATGGCAGGACCACAGGACCCAGGGGTCCTCAGAAACCCCAGCCTATTGCCCACCCCCCCATGCCCTGCCATCACCCAGGGAGGTGGCTTGGTTCCTAATCCACCTGAATCACCTGGTCTAGGCCTAAGAATAAAGCTGGGGATTTCAAAGTGGTGGCCTCACATTTCTGTCTTAAGTTCCTATCTCTTCCCCAGAGTTGTGATTACAGTGCGAAATCTGCCAACATACCAAATGTGTGGGGAGGTGCTTGAAGGGAGGACGGGCGGACAGCTGGGTGGGGACGAAGCCTATCTGGGGAAAGGGGCAGGAGCAGTAAGGTAAGGGGCAGGGAAGGGCTTTGTGAGGTGAGGGAACAGGAAGGGCCACTGGCAAGAGCAGAGTGGCCAGTGACAAAGCTGGAGGAGGGCAGGGTCAGGCCAGAAGCTGGATTCCGTCTGGAGGGGAAGGGGGATCCCTGGGAGGGCTGTGAGCTGGGAGGGGCAGGGCCACCTCTGGGTGTGGGGGACAGACTGGAAACTGGGGAGGAGGCAAGGAGGCTGGAGGAGAGGATGAGGCTGGGCCTGGGATAGAAAGAAGAGGCTGAGACAGAATTCAAAAGAAATTACCTGCAGATATTATTGGTGGCCCCACTTCTCTGAGGGAACTGGAGGCCAGATTCCTCCTTCAAAGTTGGGGCCCCTTTCTGTTTTGGCATTTTGCTGCAATCTCCCAAGGGAAGACCCCCAGGGGACCCAGATAGAGGAAGAGACCTTGACCTCTCCTCTCTCCCCCACCACCACGACAGGGTCTGAGGTTCCTGCTACAGATGTAGGAACTGAGGATGAATAACACAATGGATTTCCTGACCTCAGAGGACTACAGGGACACCCAGACTCCTCCCATTTACGAGAAGCAGCACAGACCTACAGTCTGACCCTGGCCATTGGCATTCCCCAAGATTGCCCCACTGGCATCGGCCTAACTGCTCTTCCAACTCCCTCCTGCCATCTCGACACCCTCCCCAGCACTCCTCCACAGCCCTGGGACTACCCTGTGCTCATCTCACCTCCTCTCTTAGCAGCGTGACCCTGAGCCCATCTCTGAGCTGAGCCCATCTCTTTGCTACACAATGGGCACATCACTTACTTGCTGCGTTGTTGTTAAAAACAGACAATGCCCGTCAGGCGGGGTGGCAGTGTACGGAAACACTTGGCTCAAGCACAACATAAATGTGGGTTTGGGATATCAGCCCTGCTCCAAATAACAGGAACAGCCCATGAAATATAGCATTTACTTTGGTTTCATTAATCAACATTGTGCTCACACAATCCTAGAGGGAGGTATTGTTTTTAATCCCATGGAGGAGGACACTGAAGCACAGAGAGGACAAGGCCCTTGGTCAAGGTCACACAGCTAGTAAGAGGCTCATGATCACGCCTCGCAGGGCTTTTGTCTAAACCCAAATATTTCACAATCTCACTGGATTTTGCTCTGTGAGGCTCTTCCTCCTCTCCGTGCAGGTTCATCAAGATCATTAAGGAGCTTCCTGCTCTGGGCCCCTCAGCCGCACCTTGTCCTCTTTCCTGAGTGAGAGAGAGAGCAACCAAGGAAGCAAGAGACATTGTTCTAGAACATTCTACATATCTTTTTCCCCCAAACCAAATTAGACTTATTGTTTTTCTGTTTGCTGTAAACAAATTTTGAGGGGACACAAACTTCTCACTTCAGAGGCTCAGAGATCAAAAGGTTTGATTGTGAAGGTCCATTCTTCTAATATTTTTTTTCACCTATTTGGTGACCAGAAATGTAGATATAAAAAAAAGAAAAAGCACCTGACACCTGACAGGGACAGGGGGAAATGAGAAGAGAGAGACAGAGAGCTGTTGGCAGAGACCCAACTAGAGAGGGAGAAAAAAACAGGGGGAGCCAGACAGGGCATGGACAGAAGAGGAGACCTGCATTCCTTCTGCAAATGCTTCTTGGGCAGCTACTCTGTGCCCAGCCCAGCTTCCAGTATTTTCCAGTGAGGGGTACACGTGGAATAAGACAGACACCATCCCTTTCACTGAGACCCAGAGTTCCCGAAAGAGACTAGCCCTAGAGAGAGAGAACTGGAAACAGGGCACAATAGGGATAGAGCAAGGGCTAGAAATGGGGTGGAGAGGAGAGTGGAGACGGGTCCGTCCTGCCCACCTGATGGTCTTCTTTCTCTCCCCCGTCTCTTTCTGTCTCTCGATCTCTGTGTCTCCTCTCGTTTTTCTTTTTATTTTTTTTTTTGCAGATGATCGGTAAGGGCCGGCCCATGGCTCACTCAGGAGAGTGTGGTGCTGACAACACCAAGCCAAGCGTTAAGATCCCCTTACTGGTCACCTTTTAAAAATAAATAAATAAATAAATAAATAAAAGATGACCGGTAAGGGGATCTTAACCCTTGACTTGGTGTTGTCAGCACCACGCTCTCCCAAGTGAGCTAACCAGCCATCCCTATATGGGATCTGAACCCGGGGCCTTGGTGTTATCAGCACCACACTCGCCCGAGTGAGCCACGGGCCGGCCCATATAGTAGTTTTTCTAAAGACACCAGTCATATGAATTAGGGTCTATCCTAATTATCTTATTTTTAACTTGATTACCTCTATAAAAATCCTATCTTCAGAGGCTGGCCAGTTAGCTCAATTGGTTAGAGCATGGTCCTGATAACAGCAAGGTCCAGGGTTCAATCCCTGCACCAGTCAGCCACCAAACATCCCCTCACCAAAAAAAACCAACAAAATAAAAAACCTGTCTCCAAATAAGGTCACATCCTGAGGTACTGGTGGTTAGACGCTAACCTGTCTTTTTGGGGGGAACATAATTTAGCCCATAACAGACTATAACAAGGTCTGTGGGTTGGACGAACAAAAATGTACTACCTCACAGAGTCTACCCCTTGCCCATTATACATACTCTCTATCCCATACCTTCAGTTCCATTAAAAAACAAAACAGCCTCCAAATGATATTGATTCCTCCTCTAGGTCTGTTTCCATCTCATTCATGTGTGACTCCTCCCAGTTCTATGATCTGTGGTCTAAATGCTAAATTTGACCATCACGAATATACCCAGTATGAAAAGTAGAAACCCACTGGTCCAAAGTCTACATACAACAGCCTCCTTTGCTTTGTAGGTGATAATAGCAAACACTTACTGCACGTGTATATGTGCCAAACACTATTTGAATTCTCAGAGAGGTAATGTCACTTGCCCAGAATCACAGCTAATGAGTCTGACAGTCTGAAATTGGCAGCCCATGTCCAGAGCTAGTACTGGATGCACTGTGAGATATGTCTTCTCTGTCAGCACATGAAATACATTCTGTGCTGGGCTTAGTGAATGGAGGATTTACTTGTGTAGTGATGAGGAAGGGCCTTACCTAAAATTTGTGGGAGATAAGGCTTGTGACAAAACTGAGAAGAGCATGAGTTGAGCTGTGAAGTGATCCCAGCCTCCCTGGCTTCTTTCATTCAAGTCAAAAGGGGCTGGAAGGGGTTGTACTACCCAAGAGACTGGCTGGGTTCAACACCTGGGAATAACCCAAGGGGCCCAGACCCTCAGCTGGGTAAGATCAATTCAGATCCAGGCATCTAGTTGACAAGATGGAGTTTCTTCTGATAACTCTCATGTGATCTTACTGGGCTCTGAAGGTTTCAGTGACATAAATCAAAAGCAGGGATATTGTGATGTTAGGTCCTATGCCCAATTTTATCAGCCATAATGAGCCTAAATAAAGGACCACATCTGCATAGCTCTGGCAGCTTCCTAGGTTTAATCAAGTCACACTCCATTTGATTTAGCCCCAATGTTCTTTCTGTGGCCATTCGGTTCAGTTCTCTGACTAGAAACACATGCCCTGGACCAAGTCAGCTGAAAATCTTTTGTCTCTAATTTACTTTTGTGCAGTGCCTCCAGAATATGCTTCGATTAAAGCCTACTCATGAGGAAGAGTTTAAAAAAGAGTGGTTGGGGACCTCACACTCACTGGGGAGGGGTTGACAAGTGCTATGGAAGAGCTCAGAGAGTAGGAGCTCCTCAGTCCTTTGACTTCTCCCAGATATCGCTATTCCTGTCACTCAGAGCCTGATCTTGATCAATGAGTGACCACCCATGCACTTTGACTATGGCAACATGGCACAGGTGTTGGTCCAGCCTAGACTGCAGAATGATAAGCCTATCAATTATTTTTAGACATAACATAACTTCTAGCAGTAATAAAGTGTTAACTATGACAATGCAAAGTAATGATTGTGCTGCTTTTGCTTACTGGCTTCTAGTCACATAGTCAGAACCGATTCTTTCCTGCTTTACATTACTTACAGCTGCCCTGCCTGTGCTCAGCAACCACATCTTCAAAGTCTTACTCTTTCTGGGCTTTGATTTGTTCCAAGGGATCCCAGACAACAGCTTAATTAACTGCTTCACTCTCTACAAACCACTGGTTCAAGTTTTCGGTCCCAGGATGGGAAAGTCTCACTGCCCTTCACCTCCAGTGAAACCATAGTGAGTCCCATGTGTTCTCTGAAGGATAGTTCTGTGCAACCACCCCACTCCTGGAACTAATTTCTTTTGTAACGAGTTGAACAAAACAGGTTGTGTATATACTCAAAGAGGAGGAGATTTTCTACTGGCCAGCCACAAAAAAAAAAAAAAGAAAGAAAGAAAGAAAGAAAAAAGATTTTCTAAGATTTTCTAGGCCAAGACTAAAATTTTCTTGGGTACTCTTTGCAGATCTGTTCAGGTATCTTATGGTTATTATCTCGCCCTGCTTCCGGCTGCATCTTACCCATCTCAGCCACTTCAATCCCTATTCTCTCTTTTAATATCACTTGCCAACTGCCTTCAGGATCTTTTAGTAATTTTAGTAATACCCAAGAGAGAGTATTTGATTGGCCCAACTCATCTTTTAGAGTCAGCCTATGGTTGTCATAGACCATGGCCAATGAATAGAGAAGCCACTATGGAGCCAAGTGTCCATATTAAGTCCAATTGGCTGTGGCCGGAAGGGAAGGCATGTCCAGTGGTAAGTCCTTGACGGGCAGGACAGTTTCCCTCCAAAATTAGGCAAAATTATGATATAGGCAGGAAATGCAAGGATGGACATCTGTAGAAACTGGATCCCAAGGGGCCGGCCTGTGGCTCACTCGGGAGAGTGTGGTGCTGATAACTCCAAAGCCACAGGTTTGGATCCTTGTATAGGGATGGCCGGTTAGCTCACTTGGGAGAGTGTTGCTGACAACACCAAGTCAAGGGTTAAGATCCCCTTACTGGTCATCTTTTTTTAAAAAAAAAAAACCTGGATCCCCAGTAAATAGACGGTATTCATTCTACCATATATAGACACCCATGTATGTACACGCACAGTCTATAAACATCCACATTTAAACATACAGTGTATATATACACCAAGTATATACACTCCCATATATACACACCATTACACACGTCATGTTGACACCCACCTGTGTGCTATATATACATACACGCCCTTATATGTATACAATATATACACCCATACACTGTAATGTACACATGTTCATTTGTATGTGCACAATGTGACACACATCCATCCACATACCCAACATGTAGATACCCATATGCACACACACCCAATGCGTACATATCCATCTGTGTAGACACACCCATATACGAACACAATGTATACAAACCCGCATAAATACACAATCCAGAGACATACCTGCATACACGTACCCAAGTATGTACCAAGTGGCTACATATATGAAAAAATCGTAAACCCACACTCACACCCACGCAACGTTTGCCACATGGCCACGTTCACGCACCACCCCAGCCTTCACCCCCAGCTAATGTGTCCCGCTCTCCGTCCCCTGACAGCCATGGCCAGCACTCAGGCGCCTTTCTCCTTTCCCATGACCCACGTCATCCTCTTTGTCTTCACGGCTTCCACCATATTTCACCTGCAGCAGCGGCTAGCGAAGATTCAGCCCACGTGGGAGTTGCAGGCGCTGGAAACGCAGAGCCCCGCGCACGGCCAGCCCAGCGGGATGTGGACGATCAATGCGATAGGTCGACTGGGGAACCAGATGGGCGAGTACGCCACGCTGTACGCCCTGGCCAAGATGAACGGGCGGCCCGCCTTCATCCCGGCCCAGATGCACAGCACGCTGGCCCCCATCTTCAAAATCACCCTCCCCGTCCTGCACAGCAGCACGGCCGGCAGGATCCGGTGGTGGAACTACCACCTGAACGACTGGATGGAGGACCGGTACCGCCACATCCCGGGGCAGTACGTCCGCTTCACGGGCTACCCCTGCTCCTGGACCTTCTACCACCACCTCCGCCGCGAGATCCTCCAGGAGTTCACCCTGCACGACCACGTGCGCGAGGAGGCCCAGGCGTTTCTGCGGGGTCTGCGAGTGAACGGGAGCCGGCCAAGCACCTTTGTGGGGGTCCATGTTCGGCGGGGGGACTACGTTCAGGTCATGCCAAGGGTGTGGAAGGGTGTGGTGGCTGACCGACGGTACCTGGAGCAGGCTCTGGGCTGGTTCCGGGCTCGTTACAGCTCCCCTGTCTTCGTGGTCACCAGCAACGGCATGGCCTGGTGTCGGGAGAACATCAATGACTCCCGTGGTGATGTGGTGTTTGCTGGCAACGGCATTGAGAGCTCACCTGGCAAGGACTTTGCGCTGCTTACGCAGTGTAACCACACCATCATGACTATTGGGACATTTGGGATCTGGGCTGCCTACCTCACTGGTGGAGAGACCATCTACCTTGCCAATTACACCCTCCCAGACTCTCCCTTCCTCAAAGTCTTCAAGCCAGAGGCAGCATTTCTGCCCGAGTGGGTGGGGATAGCAGCAGACCTGTCCCCTTTACTCAAGCACTAACACTAGCCTGTCCTTGGCAACCCCTTCTCATTTTCCGGCTCCCCCCGAGATCATTTCCAGGGCATGAGGAGCACATTGTTACATGTACCACTACACTTCCATATTGCATGAGGATGTTTGGGGATGCAAGTAACAGAGATCCCAACTAATGTGTTCAGATAATGTACTCATGTGTCTCCAAGACTAGCGTTGGCACAGCTCCAGCCAGGGTTAGTTAACTCAGTAGTCTACACCATCATCAGTGACCCCAGCTCCGTCCATCTTCTTGCTGTGCCATCATTGTCTCCTCTTAACCCAGTCACCTCATGGTCTCAAAAGGGCTGCCATATATCCAGGTATCACATGCAGGCAACCACTTCCAGAGGCAGCAAAAGAATTATACTTTTTGTGTGTGTGTGTGGCTGGCCAGTATAGGGATCCAAGCCTGTGACCTTGGCTATGCTCTAACCAACTAAACTAACCAGCCAGCCCAGTGAGAGGCATATTGTTATCTTGGGTCCCTTTTGAAGTGTGAGGAAAACCTTTCTAAGCCCTCTGGCATCTTCCCCCCATATAACATGGCAGGAGTTGTGTCACATGCTCATGTGGCCCATTATAAGGCAAGGTAAATGAGACTATTGGGATAGGCTCAGCCTCAGATAGTCCACTTCTGCAGGACATGGCAACTTGCAGAAAACTGGGGTGGTATTACCAAAAAAGAATGGGGAAATGGCTATCAGGTAGACAATAGAGATGCCCCGAGCCATTGTGTAGGTTGTTCGCTACACAAAGTCACCAGGTCAAGAAGGCAAGTGGGGCTTAAGTAGGGCCCAGAGTCTACTCACCAAGCCAACATGAACTTCCCCATCTGACTTAAGATCCCTTCCTATTTAAAGGCTCTGTGGCAGTGGGGAATCTAGTTATACATGGGAGTGAAATGAGACCAGTATGCTGGAGCACACGTAGCCAGATGTGGGTGGAGAAGTTAGCAGTCTCAGACTGTGAAAGGCCTTGTGAACCATAACAAGAACTTTGGGTTTTATTCTAAGACCAATGGGAAGCCATCAGAGGATTTTAAGCAGGGGAGTGACATGGTCTCATGTGCTTTGTGGACATATCTGTGTTCTATGTGGAGAAAGGGCCGTAGTGAGATGCTACTATAATATTTCCAGCAAGCAGTGATGGTGGACCAGGGTAGTAATGGTGGAGGTGGAGAGAAGTCTCATTTCAAGGGCCCAACAGAGTCCTCAGCGTCTCTCTCTCACACAGTTTCACCTGCCTGAATCCTGAGACATACTGTCAGAAGCCACATCCATATAGAGAGTGAAAGGGAGAGGGAATCAGGCACCAGGGCACCAGACATGTGAGTGAAGAAGCGATCTTGAAAATGAATACTCCAGCCCAGCCACCCCAGCATATGCCTTTTGGAGCAGAGCTGAACCATCCCCCCAATTTCCCCAAATCTTGAGCAAAATAAGGTAGTTGTTTTCAACCACTAAATTTGGGGGAGTTTGTTATACACCACTAGCTAAGTGAGACAAACAAGATATACACCAAGATGCCTCATTCATTCCATTGCCATTGTGCTCTATAGCATGTTTAACTTTCCATTGTTTCTCTATGCAAATACAAACAAATTAAAATATAGGCCATAATTTATCATAGGCACTATCAATTGCCAGATGCATCATTATTTTACGCACCATTAAGAAAGAAAAAACAGTTTTGGGCTGGACCATGGCTCACTTGGGAGAGTGTGGTGCTGATAACACCAAGGCCAAGGGTTCGGATCCCTATGTAGGGATGGCCGGTTCCCTCACTTGGGAGAACGTGGTGCTGACAATACCAAGTCAAGGGTTAAGATCCCCTTATGTGTCATCTTTAAAAAAAAAAAAAAAAAGATGCACCTTAATTCCCCTCTCCTTGAGTGTGGACTGGACTTAGTCATTTGCTTCCAACAAATAGAATATGGCAGAAGTAATAGTGTGTGACTGTCAAGACTAGGTCATAAAACATACTGCAGCTTCCTCATTTTCTCCCTCTCTCTTGAATCACCCACTTGGTTTTCTCATCTGTGAAATGGATGTAGTAATTCCTACCATTCGCTAACATATGTAAAAGCATTTATCATGTCATTAATCTGTTGATAAAACCAGATCATTTGTCATGTAGAAGTTCCTCCATTTTGAGTTTAGTTGGTTGAGTCCACTTTGTGTTATTCAATAGATTCCTCCATGACCCCTGTATTTCTTGTAAACTAGAGTTAGAGCTGAAAACCCTGTGTGCATACATGCGTGTGTGTGATTCCGCATCACAAGGATACCAAAGCTATGCTGTTAAAAATATACCTCCAAGGGCTGGCCAGTTAGCTCAGTTGGTTAGAGCATGGTGTAATAACGGCAAGGTCAAGGGTTCAGATCCCCTTACCAGCCAGCTAACAAAAATAAATAATAAACAAAATATATGCCTTCAAGAACAAATTCGACTGATTTACCTTACCAGATTTCAAGACTTACCATAAAGCTAAAGTTATTATGACAAAGTGGTACTGGCATAAAAATAGACAAATGAAACCCAATGGAGTCTAGAAACATACATGATCAAGTGACAAAGACATCCACACAGTTTAACATAAGAATGAAAACTTTTTCAATAAACGGTGCTGAAGCAATCCAGTATACACAAGGAAAAAGTGAACCTCGTCCCCACACTCACACCGTACATAAACATTAATTCGAGATGGATCACAGATCAAAATGTGAAAGCTAAAAGCATGAAGCTTCTGGAATGAAACATGGGGTGATCTGGCTGGTTAGCTCAGTTGGTTAGAGTGCAGTGTTGGTAACACCAAGGTCAAGGATTTGAATCCCTCTACTGAGCAGCTGCCAAAAAATAAAATAAAAACAAATAAACAAATAAACCATGGGAAAATAGCTTTATGGGCTTGAGGTAGGCTAGGATTTTTTAAACAGGCTGCCAAAATTCAGTAACCATAAAACAACTGATAAATTACACTTTATTAAAATTATGAGCTTGTATTTATTAAAAGACACTTCTCATGTTTGCAATATCTGCATCTGACAAGACTCCTAATCAGAACGTATAAAGAACTCCTATTAAAAGGGAAAAAAAAGACAAACACTTCATTAGAAAACACGGGTAAAAAACATTGAACAGGTACTGCACAAACAATGATAGGCAAGTGTCAGCAACAGGAAGGTGTGTGTGTGTGTTTTCAGGGAGTTTGTCGTTCTTCCTGCTCAGTCACGGTCCTGAGCTGTACCCCCAGCTGCTCTGTGGCCTCTTGTCTCACTGCTTCTTTTTCCAGCTCACCCTCTATTTTCCCCCAGATACACAGTGAAGGCTTTGGTCTCCCAGGTCACTCTGGAGGCTGACTGTATGTGGTGGGATTTTAGGAGAAGCGGTATTTTCCCTATAGTACTTTCTCGCTACCACATTTCCTATCACCACCTAGGGAAGTATTCCCACCGCACGGCTCCACGTAACACTCAGCGCATCAGCAGCTCTGCACCCTCGCTGTTGTGGAAGTGCTGCTTCTCCCCCTCCCCTCCTTCTTTCTCCCCTTTCTTCCTCCTTTTTTCTCCGTACTCTTCCCCCTCCTCCTCCTCCTTCTCCCTGGACAGCCAGTTGTTAAACATTTACTGCAAACCTCTTGGCATTTCAAAAATATTTTTAAAAGAGGATGAAACTGACAGGGTGGAGGACCGCTTCCCAAGCCTGTTCTCCGCAGGGCAGCCCCAAATTCTATGAAAACCTAAAGTCACATCACATTACCCCAGACCCAAAATAAATGCCCACAGTCCTCAGAAACCTATATATTAAAAAAAGACACAGGGCTGGCCAGTTAGCTCACTCGATAGAATGTGGTGCTGATAACACCAAGGTCAAGGGTTCAGATCCCTGTACTGGCCAGCCAAAAAAAAGAGAAAGAAAGAAAGAAAATAAACTGTAAAATGCTAGAAGAAAATGTAAGGAAAGTCCTTGTAAGCACTAGACCAAATTCAGAAAGGCACACACACAGACTAATAAGTTAGACTAGTGTATTAGTCAGGGTTCTCCAGAGAGACAGAATCAATAGGAATGTTATAATTATATGAGGGGGATTTATTGGGTGAATCAGCTCACGCAAGTATGAAGAAAAGTCCCACGACAGGCCATCTATAAACTGGATGTTGGTAGCGTGGCTCAGTCCAAGTCCAAAAAGCTGATGGTGTCCTTGGTGTAAGTCCTGGAACCCAAAAGCTGAAGAGTCTCGAGCTCTGATGTCCATGGACAGGAGAGAAGAACGTATCCCAGCTCCAGAGGATCTAGAGATTCACCTCTTTCCTCTGTCTTTTGTTCTCTCCGGACCCCCAGTGGATTGGATGGTTCCCACCCACATGGAGGGTGGGTCTTTCCACCCAGTCCACTCAGACTCTCATACTAATCTCTGCTGGAAACACCCTCATGGACACACGTAAAAAGAGAGCTTCACCAGGTTTCTCAGCATTCCTTCATCTAACCCAGTTGACACCTAGAATTAACCTTCACAACTAGAAACTAGGTAATTTGTAAAGAATATGAACTTCATTGCTTACATTTCAGAGGGTGGGAAGTCCAAAGTCCAGGGACCACATATGGTGAGAGCCTTGTTGGTGGATACTCTTCACAGCAAAGCAGGGTGTCACATGGCAGATGGCTGAAGCAGAGAGAGCTAACTCTTTGCTCCTTCTCCTTTTAAAGCCCTCAGAACCATGCCCATGACCTCCATTAAATCATCAATGAATTAATCCATTTACTTGGGCATGGTCCTCACAATCTAAACACCTCTTCAAGGCCCCACCTTTCAATTACCATAGCAGAATTTCCAACCCTCTTAATACTGTCACAGTGGGAATTAAGTTTGGGAGAGATATTCAATCCATAGCAGCCCTCAAAATAAATCACATTGTTGGCACAGACTATCCAGCCCAGTCCAAGGCCTTAGGACACTCCTATCAGGCAGGATGTCCCAAGAGCTTAGAGTTTACCTTCCAGGACCCAGTCAAAAGCCATACTTTTCTTTGGAATGTGCAGGGATTAGACAACCCAGGCCTGCTGAGTTAACCTTTAATGCAAGACTGGGATGCTGTCAGGATCAAGAAACACCAAGTAAGCCTCTCCCTCTCCACTGGAGTTAATGGTGACTCTCACTTTTGTTAGCGTATTCTGCCTTTCTTTATTCTTCTGCCATTTCTGGATGTGCCTCTAAACAAAATAATTCCGCCTGGTGTTTGTTCCCCAGAGCTGTTGAATAGGTTGTTGAGTGAAGAACTAAGGAGCAGGCGTTCACTCTTTTTTCTGTTTTTTTTGGCAGCTGACCAGTTCGGGGATCTGAACCCTCGACACTTTGGTGTTGTAACACCACACTGTAACCAACTGAGCTAACCAGCCAGCCCTGCAGCCCTCACCTCCAGAGTTATTGAGGTATGATTTATGCACAATAAAATTTGCCCATTTGTTCATAGCAGCATTACGTATAAAAGCCAAAAACTGAAAACAACCTAAATGTTCATCAACTGATAAATGTATAAATAACATGTGGTACAGTATATCCATACAGTGAAATATTATTCAGCCATAAAAGTGAATGAAGTACTAATACATGCTACAATGTGGATGAACATTGAAAACATGCTGAGTGAAAGAAGCCAGACACAATGGACCACATATGTTTGATTCCATTTATGTGAAATCTCCAGAACAGGCAAATTTATAGAGACAGAAAGTAAATTAGTAGTTGCCTTGGGCTGAGGTGGGGAGATTGGGGGTGAGAGCTAAAGGGTATAGAGTTTCTTTTGGGGGTAAGAAAAATGTTCTAAAATTGATTGTGGTGATGGATGAGCAACTTTGTGAGTAAACTAAAAGCAGTGAATTGTACGTTTTATTTATTTATCTATTTATTTATTTATTTATTTTATTTTTTTTTTAAAGATGACCAGTAAGGGGATCTTAACCCTTGACTTGGTGTTGTCAGCACCACGTTCTCCCAAGTGAGCCAACCAGCCATCTCTATATAGGGATCCGAACCCGTGGCCTTAGTGTTATCAGCACCACACTCTCCCAAGTGAGCCACGGGCTGGCCCAATGAATTGACATTTTAAATGGGTGAATTGTACAGTATGTAAATTATATCTCAATAAAGCTGTTAAGAAAAGATTCACCCACTTCGGAGTCCAGTGTGATTTTTGGTAACCAGCATCACAATCAAGATACAGAAGAGTTCTATCACCCTGAAGAGTTTCTTTGTGCTCCTTTGCAGTTTATCTCCTAACTCCAGCCCAGGCAACCACTGAGCTGATTACTGTCACTTTAGTTTTGTCTCTTCTAGAACTTTATGTAGAAAATCATTCCATGTTTAGCCTTTTTGGGTATTCTTTCACTTAGCATCATGCTTCTGAGGTTCACCTATGCTCCTGCCTGTATCAACTGTACGCTCCCTTTTCAGTGCTGAGTAGTATTCCACCGTATGGATGTACCACAGAGTATTTAATCCACCAGCATTTGGTGGACATCTGTGATGTTTCCCATTTGGGACTATAATGAATAATGCTGTTATCAACATTTGCATACAAATCTTTGTATAGACATCTGTTGTCATTTCTCTTGGGAAATAAGAGTAAAATCTGGTATGAGGTCAGAGGAGAGAGGTGGTTTGTCTGAGGACCTCAGCTAGGAAGGGCTCAAAGTCTGAATGAGGGCCTGGCACAAAAGATGGTTTCTCTGGCTTAAGGGGAGAACAGTGGCTTATCTTCTAGGGAATGAAGATTAGAGACTCCCATTCCCTTCTTTTCCTTCCAAGAATTTAGTCACCTTCCTCCCTGCCCTGGCTCTCAGGTCATCCCCAGAGTGCCTGGGGTCTAGGAGTCCCTATTGTCTACCATGAGGGAGAAACAAGACTTGGGGGAAAACACAGGTAACAGCCTGATAGACTGAAAATGAGAAAGCTTAACAACACTGAGAGCAAAGCAACACGTGTGCACTGATAGTGGCCACGTGGGTGCGCACAGCCACTCGCTAGAGGAGTCAAAGTCAAATCAATCTGTAGTTCAATGACAGTCACGGAGACTCAGTGAGCACTTACTATACGGCAGGCATTGTTCTAAGTGCTTTACACAGATTAACTCATTTACTCCTCGCACCAACCCCATGAAGAAAGTACTATTGCTCTTTCCCCCATTTTACAGATGAAGAAACTGAGGCACAGAGAGATTAAGTGACTTGCCCTAGGCCACACAGACAGGGATGGAGAGGTTAGTTCAACCGGGTCAACCTGGCCCTAGAGGTGAGACTCTTGACCACCGTGTCACGCTGCCTCTGCTTCAACCCACTCCTGGCTGTTTCCCAGAGAAATGCTTTCATAGGCTATACGGGGCTGTGCTCCATGACGGCGATGATCATGGCGGTCAGTGGAGTGGGGATCTGGGGGAGGGGTCGCCACCAGGGGAGCAGAGAGAAAGAATGCGGTGGATGTAAAATACAGAATACAGCAAAAAAGTAGATATGTGCTTATCAATATAGACAGAGAAGGGAGAAAGAGAGAGAGGGAGCGACAGGGAGAGGGAGGAAGAAAGAAGTGAAGGGAAGAGAAGGAAATGGGATATATTTTTTTCCAGACTACACAGTGAATATGAATGCATCCTTCTGGAGAATACATTTATAAGATAAATTGGTAGCTTTGGCAATTTGGCAAATATATTCTTAGTCTTTTTCTTCAAGATAGAAATAGAAATATCTACCACCTTCTATTGAGATCGGGGGGATGACAGGAAGGTGCTGCTTGGGAGTCCCCATCTGACCTCCCATTGGCCCTCCCCTCTCCTCACTGTCAGGAGGGAGGGACTGAACTTTCTGGAGAAGGACTGGGTGACAGGTGGTGGGGAGTGCAGGACCCTAGCCCCTCCCTGACCTTGGGTTCAAACCTGACCACCCACCCAAACCTGCTCCTCTTTCAAATCTGTACCTTCCACAGAATTCTTTCCTCCTGGCCCTGACTCTGTGGGGCTGCACAGGTGCCCTCAAGCCTGCCCTCAGCCAAAGGCTGCTCTCCTCTGGCCATAGGAGAGAGGGGACAGTGGGATGGAGGCAGGCATGGGACCTGGCTGCAAATTGGTGTCCAGGTGCTTGAGACACAGATCCAGAGACTAAAAGGAGTGACAGATGGGTCAGGGATAAAGGGCAGGAGAGAGTGGAGATAGAGACAGAGAGAGAGAACAGCCAGAGGGAAAACTGAAGACAGGCAAAGAAAGAGATAGAGAGAGAAGAAATGAAGACAGACTAAAATACAAATGGGGACAGAAAGTGACCTGAACAGTCAGATAGAGATGGAGACAGATTGATATGGAGATTGCAGTCAGAAAAGTCCCCAAAGGGAAATGGAGAGTCAGAGGAAATCCTGCCACACCCCTTCCTGATCCTTCCAGGGCTGGCTGCACCCCCTCCCTACCAGATTTCAGCCTGACATGAAGGGTCCTGTTAGACCCAGTCCCCACCCACCTCTCCAGCATAATTCTGCCACAGCCCCTCACCCATCTTTCACTGCAGCAGCGCTGACCTCACAAGGTTCCCCAAATGGCTAGTTGCCTGCACATCTTCAGGACTTCGCACATTCTTTTCCCTCTGCAAGGATGCTGTCTTCCAGGTGGTCCCTCTGACCAAGTCCTCCTTAATGGATCTTGGACCTGACTGGCACCATTTTTACACACACTGAGCACAAAATAGCCACCAGCCTTTCCCTGACGAGAAACCTCATGGCTTCTGAAAAATAGAAACTCCTCTCCTTCCGCATGGGTGCAGCCTTCCACCTGACTGCATCCGCCAGCCTCACCTTCCACTCCAGCACCAACCCCTCCCTGATGACGCCAGCCTTCCCTGCAGCCTATATAAGCCCTCCATTTTGAGTGCAGCCCAGCAGATTCTTTTCCTATAATAAAGCTTGATTGGTACCCGGCGTTTCGGCTCACTGTCTTTCATTTTGGTGCTGAAACCTGGAAAGGGTCCTGGCTGGGACCTTCAGAAGATCCCTTCTCTTGGGTTGATTGACCCTCCCGGCTGCCCTTCCTGGACCTGCTGAACCGGGTGCCTCTGGGACTCTCTCCTTTTGCTGTTTCAGACCAATACATCCAACATTGGCCTCAATTAAAGGTGAGTCAGTGGGTCTGTCCTACTTCTACAGGTTCCCCTGACTACTCTCTACAACTACTGTCTACTTGCTATGAAGCCCAGGCGCCTGGCCAAGGGAACCTCTCATGGGCCCCCCAGCTATTGGAGGATGCTCCTTTAGCTGGTCAGTGGCTCCTCTCTTCAAAGAAAGGTATGCACCAATGAGGACGCTCCTTGGTGTTACCCTTCTTCGACGGGGACTGATCACCTCCTTTCTCACCCTCTAAATGGGATCCTCACAATCCAAACCTCCATGTTCTACACCTCTGGGCTGTCTCCTGGCCAATTTATCTCTTGACCTCCAGGGAGACATTAAACCTAAATGTCTCATTTTCTACTGTAATCTCTACACCCTCTGGGCTGTCTGCTGGCCAACCTCTTGGCCTCCAAGGAGATGTTAAACCCGAACACCTTGTTTTCTACTACAATCAAGATTGGCCTAAGTACAAACTAGACAATGGATCCCAGTGGCCAGAAGATGGCACTCTCAATTTGGATACTCTCAGAGACCTAGACAACTTTTGTCACCGAAGTGGCAAAGCCAGAGAGATTCCTTATGTTCAAACCTTCTTCTATCCCCAATCGAGTCCTTCTCTCTGTCAAAACTGTCCTATGTCTCAAATTCTCCTAGCTCACGCCCAGCCTCCCCTTCCGAGGATCAACCCTTTGATCCGTCAGACCACTCTGCTCCCCAACCACCTCCTTACACTCCAGATCCTCCACCAGCCCCTTCACCTGTTCCCTCTCTTTGTCCTCAGCCACCCAACCCCTCTCATTCTTCCCTTTTGTCAGGTGACAACCCCACCTCAGTTCTGGCTCCTTTATACCCCCTCCATGAAGTGGCAGGGACAAAGGGAATTGTCTGGGTCCATATTCCCTTTTCTCTTTCTGATCTCTCTCAAATTGAAAAATGACTGGGATCTTTCTAGTCCAACCCAGACACATATCTTAAGGAATTCAGATATTTTACCCAGTCTTATGATCTCACCTGGCATGATATTTTTATGATTCTCACTACTACTTTGTCCTCCGAGGACAGGGAGCAGGTCTGAATAACAGCCCAACAACAGGTACACAAGGCACATGCCCAAAATAATAGGCAGCCTGTGGGAGCTGTTGCTGTCCCTCACACAGACCCAAATTGGGACTACCAGGCTGGCTACAGGGACTGGGATCTCTGGGATAGCATGATCACGCACTTGATTTATGGCCTCCAAAAGGCTACTCATGAATTGGTCAATTATGACAAGCTTAGAGAAATCACACAGAGATCCACCAAAAATCCCAGTGAGTTCCTAAATCTGCCTCTCTGAGGCTTTACAGAAATACACATAGACCCAAACTCCCCTGCAGGCATGGCCCTCTTACACTCTCATTTTATTATCCAATCAACCCCTGATATTTTTAAAAAACTAAAAAAACTTGAGGATAGTCCAAACACGACCCAACGAGACCTCCTCAACGAAGCTTTCAAGGTTTTTAACAATAGGGAGGAGGAGGAGGAGAAAGATCGCTACAAACAAGATCAGGCCAAATACCAACTCCTGGCTAATGCTATCTGGGGATCACACACTCCAAAGCTGGCTGCCTCTGGGGGCAAGCCACCCAGGAACTGCTTCAAATGTGGTCAACTGGGCCACTGGGTACAGGCCTATCCTAACCCCAGGCCTCCTTCCAGGCCCTGTCCTTACTGCAAACAGCCAGGTCACTAGGGAGCTGACTGTTCCACTTGCCAGAAAGGGAGCAGCCCAGTCCCTAACCCACAACTTTTAGCTCCACAGCCATCCTTACCGGAACTTCTTGGATTTGCCCAAGAGGAGGACTGACGACGCCCAGGGCCTGAGGCCCCCACAGAAATCACCATACATGAGCCCAGGGTAACTCTTCTCATAGCAGGTAAGCCAATCTCTTTTGTCATCAATACAGGGGCCACTTACTTACTCTACCCTTCCTGAATATGCAGGATCAGCAACCCTTCCTCTATCACAATAGTAGGGGTCACGGGATCAGAATACCACCCAAGGATCACTCAACCCCTTTCCTACACCCTACATCACACCCAATTCACACATGAATTTTTAATAATGCCTCAATGCCCAGCCCCTTTACTGGGATGGGACATTCTTTTCAAATTCAAAGCTACCCTTACGCTGGACACTTTAACTCCAGCTACAATACTCCTGTTACAGGCCACCCCAGACCTGGCCCCTGAGGCTTCCACCTTCCCCTCCCCCTCGGACAAGGTTAATCCCATAGTATGGGAAGCTTCTTCTCCCTCCATTGCCACGCACCATTCCCCTATCCTTGTTAAGTTGCAGAACCCTTCTTTGTTCCCTAATGTCCCACAGTACCCCATCACTAACAAACACCTAATAGGCTTAAAACCCATCATACACAAACTCCTTTCTTCTCATCTCTCACGGCCTACCCACTCGCCTTTTAACACACCCATCCTTCCGGTTATAAAGCCTAATGGCTCATACCACTTAGTTCAAGACCTCAGGGCCATTAATGCGGCCATTTTGCCCATAACCCCAATCATTTCTAACCCCTATATTCTTCTATCCACAATTCCAACAACAACCCATTTCTTCTCTGTACTTGACCTGAAAGACCCCCTTTTTTTCTATCCCCTTACACCCTTCCTGTCAAAACCTGTTCACCTTCACTTGGACTGATCTTGACATGTGTTGTTCCCAACAACTCACCTGGAAAATATTACCTCATGGGTTTTGGGATAGCACCCAATTCTTCAGTCAGGCCTTAGCTCAAGACTTATCTGAACTTCCCCCCCATCCTCTAGCACTTTAATACAATATGTGAATGACCTCCTCCTTTGTAGCCCCTCCTATGAGGATTCACAGGCCCACATTAGGGGCCTCCAGGGGATATCGAGTGTCCCCCAGCAAGGCCCAAATTTCTTCTCCTTCAGTCACCTATTTGGGAGTCCGCCTCACCCCCAACACCAGAGAAATAATGGTGGATCTCAAATGTCTAATTTCTGAACTCCCTACTCCTACCACAAAGGGTGAAATCCTTTCTTTCTTGGGGCTTGCAGGGTATCTTCGCCTATGGATTCCTAACTTTGGTGTGCTAGCAAAACCACTTTATGAGGCAGACAAAGGGGATTCTGCCATTCCCTTAGATCCCACAAAGCCCATTCATTCTTCCTTCCAGCGATTAAAAGCCGCTCTCCTTGCAGCCCCAGCTCTATCCCTCCCAAACCTATCTCATCCTTTTATCCTATACGTCACCGACACCCAAGGATAGGCAGTCGGGGTTTGGGGACAAGAGGAGATATCTTCTCCCCTACTGCATACCTCTCTAAACAACTAGACGCCACAGCTTGGGGATGGGCTCCCTGTTTATGGGCCTTGGTGGCAGCTGCCCTTTAAGCACAAGAAAGCTCTAAACTAACTTTTGGACACCTTAGACCCAACTTCTCCCTCTAGCACTCACTCGCTTGTGAGCTGCCCCCACAAGCCCACAGGCCTCAGCCCCCTTTGAACTTATGTATGGTCGGCCCTTCACTCTCACACCTCTCCCTTCCAGCTCATCATCACCTTTGGGCCAGTATCTCCCTGCTCTTTTACTCATTAGGGATCTTCTTTGGGAACAGGCCAACCTTCTATTACCTCATCCTTTCCCTACCACCCCCTCAGAATTTAAACTGAGCCTGGGACAGCAAGTGTATATTAAAACCCAAATCCCAAAGCCTCTCTCACCACATTGGGAAGGGCCTTGTACAGTACTTCTCACCACCCCCACGGCAGTAAAAGTACTAGGAAAGGCCCCTTGGTATCACTTATCTTTCGTAAAACTAGCACCTGAGACTTTACACCAAGCCAGAGGGGTCCCTCTGCTCAACACTCAACCCAACATCTCCTTACACTTCATCCATTTTAGGACCCACAGAACTGAAAATCTCCAGGACCTTCACTCTTCCCCCAATTCCAGAAGAAGGACGATCTTCCCCCAGCGATTATCCTCTCACTGCTGCAGGCCCACTTCACAACCTTTGCACAGGAGCTGCTGCAAGACGGGTCCCAACCCGCCACCTCCAGGGTTGAAGACATCCTTGCGTGGGTAACTGAATTAGCCTGGCAGGGCGCCCCCTGCGATTACACCCCCGACGAGGTTACCCTCTACTCCTTTGTCCTACTATGCCCCCTCTCAACCTCTCAGCCCCTGAACGCTTGCCTTTTCTCTTCCTCTTGCATCTTTTCCCAACAGAGACACATGCCACACCCTGTTCACAGCGTATAACCAAGGTCTTGGTGGGGGGAAAGACACTTTCCAACCTCCTGGGCCTGCCACCCAGAATCCTCAGGGGAACCCTACAGGACACATTCACATCCCTGACATACGTTCCCACAACACGCTATGACCAGACAACCACCACATCATGTTCTTATGGAGGTAAAAACTACTGGACAGCTCTTTCCAAAGGAGACTCTGCTGGAGTCCAGTGTCCCCCCTCCCCCCCCCCGATAAAAATATTTCTGCTTCACCCAAACCACTCACCGAGGCTATAGTGATGGGGGAGGACTTCAGGACAAAACACGTCAGGCCCCTGGCCATGATGGGACTTATCCCTCTTCTTGGTCCCTGCCTCTTTCGGTGTTTCTCTGGTTTCTTACAGGAACACATGCAGGCCTTCACCAATCACAAGGTGGCTGAATTCTTCACAGGAGGAGGATATCAGCCCCTCAGAATCAGCAGCTCTTCCCCGGAAGAATACGGCCTCCCCACACGAAACCAATACCCACCACCTAATTGTTTTACCCACCAACATCAATCTTTTATCTTTTCATATCTTCGTCCATCTCCAGCAGGAAGTAGCTTCAGAAGAATGAGACCTTTGCCCCTTTTCCCTTCTCCCTGTACTTAAAAGGTGGGAATGATGGATCTTGGACGTGACCAGCACCATCTTGGATGTGACCAGAGCCATTTTTACACACACTGAGCACAAAATAGCCGCCAGCCTTTCCCTGACGAGAAACCTCACGGTCTCTGAGAAATAGAAACTCCTCTACTTCCTCGTGGGTGCAGCCTTCCACCTGATTGCATCCGCCAGCCTCACCTTACACTCCAGCACCGACCCCTCCCTGACTACATCAGCCTTCCCTGCAGCCTATATAGGCTCTCCCACCCCCAGGCCTGGTGCTGCTCTCCATTTTGAGTGCAGCCCAGCAGATTCTTTTCCTTTAATAAAGCTTGATCGGTACCTGGCATTTTGGCTCACTTTCTTTCACTCCTCATCCTTTAAGTCTCAGCAAAAATGCTTTCTCTGACCATACTGCCCTATTCCTCCAGGGCATTCTAGTTCTTTCCAGGAATCACAGCCCCACAATCCATTGTACCGCTGCCATCAGAATACTTACTACCCTGGGTCGGGTCTCTCCCTTTGCAAATCTATGAGTTTCATCAGAGCAGAAATTGAGGGCACAGGCTGGGGACTCTAATAAATCTGATTGATTGATTGATTGATTTCAATTTCTTTTTTTTAAAAGATGACCAGTAAGGGGATCTTAACCCTTGACTTGGTGTTGTCAGCACCACGCTCTCCCAGGTGAGCCAACCAGCCATCCCTACATAGGGATCTGAACCAGTGGCCTTGGTGTTATCGGCACCACACTCTCCCAAGTGAGCCACAGGCTGGTCCTTGATAAATCTGATTTAAATCCCCACTCCAGCACCCCCCATCTGTGTGGCTCTGGGCATATCACTCCCTTTCTCTAATCTTCAATGATCTCATCTGGAAAGCGAAGATGGCAAATCCTACCTGATTGGTTCAGAAGACACCAAAGATTGCCTTTGTCTTACAGTAAGAAGCATTCATTCCCTTCCCTTTTTTATCATGGATCTCTAATGTCCAGCAGAGTTCATACACATGGAAGCACTAGAATTGTCAATCAGTGGCTAATGTGGTGATTGATATTTATCAGCACACCCCACACGCTAGGTTCAGTTCATGCACAACCTCAGTGAACACTCATGTGCGCTGAGCTGTAGGTACAGACGAGGAGACTGAGAACGCGACAAGGGGAAGTCACTGGCTCTAGGTCATGTTGCATATGCCTGATCTGCTGTCCTTTTCTACCCACTCAGGTCCCCTCAGATTCCTCATACCAATTCTGTGCACCCAGCTTCTGTGTGTTCTGTGTATTAACCATGCCTTTTTATTTTCTGTATTTCTGGCACTGGAAGGACTGCCCCTCCCAAAGCTAGCTGAGAATATATTGGAATAAACAGACCAAAGTGCTTTTCTTATCCTCTTACACAAAATAGCACAGAAGACTTCTGTGACCAAATGCATGGGGATTTCTCCCAAACGGCAAGCAAGCAAGCAAACTATTTTGCAGCAGACACCGGCTGGGTGTCCTCCAATTCAGTTCCGACACTCTCTACCTGTAGGTAATGTCAGATCCCACAGGATAGATGCCAGTTGCAAGCCCCATGTTTTACCCGTGCTTCTGACCAATGGGTTTTACATAGGGTTCCCACGATCCCCTCCTTGGCTTTGATTAGTTTGCTGAGTGGCTCAAAGAACTCAGGGAAACACTATGTTTACCAGTTTATTATAAAGAATATACATGAAGAGATGCATAGGGAAAGATATGGGGCGAAGAAGCATGAAGCTCCCATGTCCTCCCCATGTGTGCCACCCTCCAGGAACCTCCACATGTTCAGCTGTCTGGAAGCTCCCAGAACCCGGTGATCTTGTGGTTTTTTGGAAGCTTCACTACATAGGTACGATCGGAGCACGGACAATGGTGTTGAAATGTGATTGGACAAGAAGGGTATAATCTTACACTAACAGACTGGGTGGGGAAAATAAACAAGGCCTGTTTCCATACTGGCTAGCCAAAACAACAAACAAACAAACAAGGCCTCTTTACTCAGGTTCTTCTTGGCCTCTCTGTGTAGCCTTCCTTCCTCCCAGTTATGGGAGGAACCCCTTCTGGAATGGGGGTTTACTATGGTTTGAATGTCCCCCAATCTTATCTTGGAGCTTCATCCCCAAATATTGTATTTGAAAGGCGGGGCCTTTAGGAGGTGATTGAGCCACGATGGCTATACTCTCAGGATGGATTAATCATTCAGGGATTAATGGGTTAATAGCTTAGTGGGTTATCAGAGAGTAGACTGGGGGCTTTATAAGGAGAGGAAGAAACCACGTGAAAGGCACTCTCGCTTAGTCCTCCCTGCATCACCAAGGGACTCTGCAGAGAGTCTCCACTAAGAAGGCCCTCATCTGATGCACACCTCAACCTTGACCTTCCCAGACTCCCAAACTGTAAGAAATAAATTCTTTTTCTTTAAAAATTATCCAGTTTCGGGCCGACCGGTGGCACACTCGGGAGAGTGCAGCGCTGGGAGCGCGGCGACGCTCCCGCCACGGGTTCGGATCCTATATAGGAATGGCCGGTGCACGCACTGGCTGAGTGCCGGTCACGAAAAAGACAAAAAAAAAAAAAAATTATCCAGTTTCAAGTATTCTGTTATCAGTGACAGAACTTGGACTAATACAGGGTCTTATGACCTACAATCAGATAAGGGAGGTCAGAGAATTTCTTTATGGCCAGCTCCAAGACAGAAAGGAGAGGGAAAGATTACAGTCTTAGTCTTCATTGCTGGCTTTTGGGAAAAGGGTTTCTGGTTGCTATGATCCACCTTGGAGAAGAGGGATTTTAGTTTCTACGGCTTGCCTCAGGGAGAAAAAGGAGCAAGATGAAAGGAGGGCAGGAGAAGATCAGAGAGAAAGACTGTTCGGAATCCTGCTTCTGAGGCCTAAAATACCTGCCCCCCCCCCCCCATATTTATAACAAAAGAACAAGGGCTATGGGAGTTATAGGCCAGGAACTGTGGATCAAAACCTATATAGATAGATAGATAGATAACATATATATTATATGTATGTTATATATCATAATATCAACTAGCCAATTGCTAGAGATAGTAAAGGGCTCACCTGTGAGCACACCTTTCATATGCAAACCAACCATTCCCGAGTCCACACCCCAGGCCACCTCCTTTATGGAGCTCTTACACTCTGAGCCACTATTCCCCTGCACTAATCACCCCAGACCAGGTACCAGACAACTCAGGACAGCCCCTATGCTCCAGAGCCTGCTGAAATGATTCAAACTAGCCAACCCTAGCCTTCTTACCCTGCCTCACCTGTTCTTTCCCACAGAAACCACAATAAAGGCTCTTGCCAAATAAGAAATAACAAACAAAAGCTCTTGCTCATGGTCCCCCTCCTCTCCCTCTGTCTCCTAACCCACACTGGTGTTTTGTCCTGTGGCCCTGCAAAGTGTAGAGTGGCTCCTTCTTTGGGTATCTGTGAGTACAGCAAACTATCTTTTCACTGGCAGTAGTGTCCTGATCTGTTGGCCCCACCATACCTGAATAATAATGAAACCTACATTTTAAAACACTTTGCTATTAATGGCTTACCCTATGACCTTCTTCCCAGACTGCCTTTGGGCTGGAGGTGCCTGGGAGTTTGTGTCCTTCCTCCCTCTCATGACCCATGGCCGATAACTGACCAGAGGTGGTATAGTGGCAAATCTCTAAATACGGTCCCCAATGTCCATGCTCCCAATATTCATACATTTATGTAGTCCCTTCTCCCATATTCAGCCTGGGCTGGCCTGACTTGCATTAACCAGTAGAATACAGTTGAAGTGAAATTTTGTCAGTTCCAAGCCTAGTCTTTACGAGACTGGCAGCTTCTGCTCCCTCCCCTTGAAATGCTTGCTCTTTGGGAGCCCTGAGCTACCAGTTACCCTGTTGGAGACACCACACAGAGAGGGAGAGCACTGACACTACATTGAGAATGACAGAGGTCCAGATGTTCCTGCAACCCAGCTGGGCCCAGTCTTCCAGTCATCCCCGCCAAGACAGAGCTCCCCACAGGATCAGGCTGAGGTTGGGACCAGTAGTGCTCTTGCTGTCTTCTTCCCCTTTGCTGTCCCATTTCCCCGATTCCATTGCTGGTTTCTCCTGGGACAACTTCTTTAATAAATCACTGGTACTTGAATCTTGTCTCAGACTCTTCTTCTAAGAGAAGCTGACCTCAGACCAACAATTTTTATTTTCTCACGTCCAACTAGAACCCAAGGGCCAGGCTCCCCTTTTCTCCCTCTCCACGTTTCTCTGCCCCTCTCTTTTATCTAAAAAGCATAACCACCTTCCAGACTCCCCAGACAGCAGGCAGCCATCCAGCATGTGTTGAGGGGTGGGAGTGGGGGGAGATAAAAACATCCATGAGACCTCTGGAGGAAGCAGCAAGCAGTTTGTTTGCCCTGGCCAGCAGCAAATGAACTCCCCTCTCCCCGACCATACAACCACCGAAGGGGGATCATACGGAGGTCAGGCAGGCAAAGTTCAGGCAGTTGGCATGTCAGCAGCAGTTCAGGGGCCAGGTTGGGATGGGGGTTGTCTCTGATCTTGTGTCTATCGTGGCAGGGGCTCTGCTGGTTGCTTTATCCCCTCTCTCAGGGAGTCTCTCTCAGTGACCTCTCCACCCCCACCAGTTCTCGGTGCCTGAAAAACCCCAGAATTCATCACCATCGATCCTCCAGCAGGTCCCACAGCCGGGTGCCACTGGAGTCAGAGAAGTCAGCAGAGAAGATGCTGGGGGCTGGGGGGCCAGAGTCCAGCGGAGGACTCCCACTCAGGGCCTCCAGCCAGTCCAAGGAGTCTGTGGGGCCCCTGGGAGAGAGGGATGGGGAGTTCGTAGGGGACGGGAGTGAAGAGGAGAAGACAGATGAAAGGCCTTCAGAGTCCGGGGAGGGGGATAGCACATCGAAGGATCCGGGGAAATCCAGGGGGATAGGGGGCAGCGGGTCTGCAGGAAAGGAATGGAACGTGAGCTTAGGAAGGCAGGGATCCGGCCCCAGGTCCCTATTCCTCATTTCCAGGAGTCCAGGCCAATCCTCCCTCGGACCCAGGAGTCCAGAACTTTAACCCCTTCTCCCAGAAATCTTGGACTCCGGTTCTTACCATCAGGTTCCATCTGATCCTCCAGGATGTCATCGATGCCCCGATTCGGAAGCAACTGCAGATGGGCAGACGCAGGGTAAACCCGAGACTCCGGCCCGGAACCTGACCGGAGATCCCTAGCTCTGCTTCGACCCGCACCTTCTCACCTGTGCCCTCCGGATCGCTTCCTGGAGCTCCTCCTCCAGAGTCAAGGCTGCTGAGGCCGGTGCTGAGGAAGGGATCAGGGCTGGAGCTGGAGCCGGAACCGGAGCCGTCACAAGGGTATCCACGGCACGCGGAAGAGGTGGCTTGTGAGACAATGGTCTTGGCTTGACCTAGAACCGCGCAGAGGGCAGTTCCTATAAGCCACGCCCACCGGGCGCAACCCCACCTCGCAACCGCGACTCCACCCCATGGTCCTGTCCCAGCCCTTCGCTCGTCTACTCCTCCTTTGGCCTCGCCCCGTAAGTCTTTTTCTTTTTTTTTCTTTTCTCCTTTTTTTCGCCCCCTATTCTTTCACTGGCTTCTCCCTTAAGATTCTCCCCCAGTGGCTCTGGACCACGCCCCCTCGACCCCAAGGCTTATCACGGCTGGGCCACGCCCCCCAAATTTCATTGGCTACCCGTTTTTCGACTTCCCGCCCTTCCTGCTTTATCTTCTCTTCATTGGTCCACACCCGCATAGCCCCGCCCTCACCATGCCCTGCCGCCGGGCGGTTCCCGGGGCCTTGGGTCTGAGGTACGTCCAAGAAGCACCCGCGGCAGTATCCTCGCGCCTCGGCTTCAGCCGCTCACGGGGCGGGGCGCCGCCGCGCATGCGCTCCAGAAGCATCGACTTGGTCCCCGACACCGGGAGGCCCCGCAGGCGCAGCTGCTGCCGGAGCTCTGAAACCTGGGTCGGGGGGCGGGTAGAGGCGGTGCCCGGAGGGCTCCGAGAAACAGGCGGGGGACGGGGCAGGACATTTGGAAACCGAGAGGACGGACTAGGGATCCGGACTCCTGGGACCCTAAAAAGGATGGGACTGGGGACTCGGACTCCTGGATTTCCATGGGACAGAGGCTGTGGAGTTAGACTTTTGGGCCCCAACCAAAGGAGAGGACCAGCCTGGGAAATTACACCCTAAACTCACCGTCAGTTCCTCCAGTTTAAGGGTCTGAAGTTCCAACTTGTGTGGAGGGGGCGAGGGGCTGGGAACTCCTGGTGGGGAGGGAGTGAGGGGAGTGGGCTTCATCCTGGTGATTGTCGTGAGGAGGGGGGGACATAGGTTAGAAGGAACAAAGGGGGGAGAAAAGGCATTCTGGGGTTCTCAAAGACAAGGGCTTGAGAAGATGCAGGAAAGTGAGGTCCCAGAATTCTGGGTCTCCGAGGAAGCAAATGTGAGGCAAGATCTCTGTGCATGGAAGAGGAGGATCTGGGGGCTCAGACTCTTGAGTCTGAAGGGAGAGGGGCTGGAAGCCTGGACTCTTGAGTCCTGGAGGAGGAGGGGGCTTAGGGCCAGACTCCCCTAGTCTTGGACTTTGGGTTTGAGGGAGAAGGGTGCTGAGACCTGAATTTCTGTGCCCCTGGAGAACAGAAACGGGGGTCATACCTAGTATGTAGTTGCTGTGAGTTTGTCCCTTCCCACACAGGTGGCCTGGGGGGACCCAGGGCAGATCCCTCGGCTTGGGGGCCAGCCCTGGACCCTTGTCTTGGCTCTGGGGGCATGTACTGGTGGTATGTCAAGTTTCCCCTGGGCTTGGTCTCCTTCCAATGTTGGGAGATCTTGAGAGACTCCTGAAAAAGCAGATATGATGTCCTTTGCTACAGCTCAGTTCCCACCTTCCTGCCCCAGAGGCTCATGAAAAGTATGGGGTCGGCTTGGCAGCACCAGAAAGAAGCAAAAGGGGCAGCAGCAGCGGCAATAAGGACCAAAGCTAGACTGTCAGGGGGACTTCCCCTCACTCTAGTCGAGACTCACCTTCTTCGGAGACCTCCAAGGGCAATATTCTGGCTCAGAGAGCAGAACCCCAGGGTTGAAGAGGAAAGGGGCCGGGCCTGAGGGTGAGGCTGGGGCCAGAGCTGGGGCTGAGATCCACGGATTGGGATCCAAGACTGGAGAGACATTGAAGGACCCTGAGAGTACTGCAGGCAGCAAGTCAGGCAGGAAAGAGCAAGGCTGTGTGGGACGGAGGGCCCTAGAGGCCCAGGCGTCCCTCCTTCCCCCACCCACCCTGGATGGGGGAGGGCAGGCCCAGGAAGCAAAACCAAAGTGGTGGGAGCTGGGTGCCTGGACACCTGGACCCAAGGACAGAGGTGCTGGGGGCTCAGATTTTTAGATTCTCTGTCACAAGGGATGTGGCTGCTGAGGATCACAGATTTCAGGGGTTTTTCTGGGACAGGGTTGGGGCCTGCACTCCTGGTTCTCGGGGAGAGAGAGAAGCTGAAAGCCACATCTTGAGGCCCTTATGTATGCCAAGTGTGGAGTCTGGGACGCCTGTCTTCTCCAAAGAAACAGGATCGGAATTCATGTATCTCGTTGGGGTGGGACAGCTGAAGAGCAAGAAGCAGAGCTCCTAGGGGTGGGGTGACCAGGGACCTGGACTCCTGGGTCCTTGGGAAAGGACAGGATGGGATTTCAGTGTATCCCGGGACATAGGGACTGAACTGCAGGAACCAGTGAGGGATATCTGGCCGCTGTACTCTAGGGTGTCCCAGGGAGTGAGGCCACCATCCCTTCCCTTTAGGGGCCCACACTTACTTGAGTCGTGATTCCGTCTGTGGATCCGAAGCTGGAGGACTGTGGAGGGAGGAGGGAGGGGGGAGGTGGGAGGAGGAAGGCAGGAAGGGAGTGTCCAAGAGCCTGGCCTAGCAGGCGGTGGGAGCTGCAGTTGTTGGCGGGACACGAGTGCCCAGCCCCCTTACACACTCTGTATAGGCGGGTGGGCGGGCAGCCTGCTCCCTTTCCTGGGCCTCCAGCCCACTCCCTGCCAGCACAGTGCTGCAGGCCAGAGCTGTTCTGGGGCTAGGAGCCAGGCAGCATGCAGGCAGAAGGCAGCCCTGCCCCAGGCTCCAACTGCCCCCTTCACAAGACTGTACCCACCCCACCCAGGCACCCCAGCACAATCGCCATCTTGGCAGCCTGGCCCATTTACACCTTGCCTCCTTATATCCATGCACCCTGCTGTGCACATGGTCCTTTCTGTGCTATCTCTGGCCCTTCCCACAGTCACCCCGCCTCTGCACTCGCACCATTTTTTTTTTTTTTTTTTTTTGTCGTTTTTTCGTGACCGGCACTCAGCCAGTGAGTGCACCGGTCAGTCCTATATAGGATCCGAACCCGCGGCGGGAGGGTCGCCGCGCTCCCAGCGCAGCACCCTACCAAGTGCGCCACGGGCTCGGCCCTGCACTCGCACCCTTTAAACATGCATCTCTTTGGGCTCTAGTTTTGCACGCATGCCACTTTTGTGCACTCTTCATCCTTGGCTCACTCTGCCTTGGCACCTACCTAGCCATGTTAACACTCTTATTTATACACTTAGGATTTGGCCCCCAGTTTTGAAGCAAGGACCTCTCTTTGCACATTTCTCCTCTTTTCTGTACATGTGCACCTTTCTGCACACTCTTTGCTCTTTATTTACTGGTGACTTTGCACCCACCCAACCACATAAGCACACTCATTTGTACACTCAAGTACCCTTTGCCTATTCAAGAATTGGCCACCAGTTTTACCCACTTGTACACTCTCCGCCCACCCTGGGACCTAAAACATGACCTGTGACACTTTCAAGGCTTGATAACTTATTGTCCCCTTACCTGCACTCCTACCAGGTCCTCCGAAGTCCCCACTCTGCTCTCTCCTCCGCTTTACACGTTATTTTAAGACCTTGTTCCTTTTGTAGTGTCTGGCCCTCTGTACCCCCCCTCTCCCTTGCTCTTTTGAGCATTGGACCAGCCATTTGCATACTCATTGATCCACCACAACTCGACCCTTTTGCTGGGGTCTCCTTTATGCACAAGTGAGCTTTGCACAGAAAACATATCTCGTGGGTCATAACTGCCCCTGCCCCACCCCAGAATAGAGCATTCCCAGGACCCCAGGACCTTTCCCCCCCACAAACAGAAAGAAGCTTCTCACCAGATCGGAACTTGGAGCGAATGATTTGGGAGCGCAGGGTCATTGCCAAGGCTGGAATGGGGACCTGGACTGCGGGGAGGGCAAGGCCCCCACAGAGGGCAGGGCCAGAGTGGAGGTCAGGAGGTTAGCCCTGCATGTGAACTCAGAAGGGAAAGGGCATGAGGGAGTCAGGGATAGTAGTGGTCTTGGGCTATAACTTCTGGATGGGGGCGGTAAGGGGACCGGGGTCCTAGACACCTAGGTCTGAGGTAGGAAAGGGCCTGGATTCCTGAGTCTTAGGACGAGGGGCAGAGGGCCCCAACTCCTGGATCCTGGGAGAGGAAGGACCTGGAGTCCAGGACTCCTGGGTCAAAAGGAGGAAAGCATTGGGGGTCTGGACCCCTACATCTACAAAAGGAGAGGAAGGACTGGGGCCTGGACTCCTGAATCTCAAAGAAGAAAGAGGTTAAGGAACTGAACTCAGTACTGAGGAGACCAGAATCCGAGATCCTTGATTGAGAAGGTTAAGGGGGCCTGATAGGTCCCTGTGGAATGGAAAGGACCATAAGACCTGCATATGAGAGGAGTGAGTGGGTGTCAGTCACCAGGGTCTGTGGGGAAGGGGCTGGGACAGAGGAGTTAAGGTGGGTCCCCTCCATCCCCCCAGGGGCTTCTCACCAGGTTGGCTCAGCGAAGCTGTGCTCTGGGGAGGGTTGAGTCCCGCGGTGAAGGTTGGAGACTACAGCCTCCGCCCCACCAGCCTGAGACCGCCTCGGACCCCCGTTTCTTGGGGCGTTCCGGGAGCGGTGGAGCTGGGGCTGGGAGGAGACAGGAGCCCCGCCTGGGACTCTGAGAAGCGGTGGGAGCACGCGCTGTGATGGCCTGGGGCGGGGTGGACGTCGGGGCTCCCTGACTCGTTCCTCCTTCACGTCCTGGGGCCGTGGGGTCGGGTGGAGCAGCGGCAGGCGGACTGACGGAAGCAGGTGCTGGGAGAGGGGCGCCGGGTGAGCAACGGCGGCAGGTGGTCATGTCCCGGCCCTGCGGCAGGTGCCACCTGTTGCCTGCTTTTTCCCTGACGCAGCAGCAGGAGTCGGGTTTAGGGGAGTGAAAAGTTCAAACTGGAGCCTGGACTCCTGGGTCTGAGGGAGGAGGGGCTGGGAACAGGGACAGAGGTGTTGGGATTCGGCGGTGTGCCCGAAAGGCAGACAGAGCCAGGAAAGGGCTGGGGACCCAGACTAATGCGTCTGAGGGAGAGGGGGCTGGAGTATGGACTTTTGGGGTCAAGGGAGAGACGGCTGTTTCCGACTGGCAGGTATGAGGCGCTGATATTCGGCAGAGCAACCTGAGGCTTACATTCTGAGGTGCGTGGGAGGCCCCAGTGCTCCTGGGTTGGATTACATGCAAGAGGGCAAGCTGAGGCCATGGCTATAAATACCTCCTCAGACTCGGCAGGGACCCCGTGCTCCCGGCAAGGGCCCTGGTACCTTACTCCGCAATCATCATCACTACTGCCCCCGACTCTTAACAAGTGAGGCGTTGCCAATATCACAGATACTTTTATTGCTCCTTGGCACTCACATCCCAAGCCCATCTTCCCATCAGCCCATCCTCTACTACCCGAAAACTCAGACTCCCAGCATTCCACGCGGGCGCTCCCACAGAGCTCTGCGCTCAGGCAGGCTGCCGCAGGCGGGAGCCGAGAAATTTTCAAGGTTCGCGCACTCGTGTACGAGGAGTTCTCAAGGAGGCGTGGCCATGGGAGGCCCGTGGCGGTGATTGGCCGGCAGCTCCTGCTGCTCAAGATCCCAGAGCAGGCGGCGGAGCCTGCGCAGTTCGCGGTGCAGGGCGTCGTCCGTCACCGGACCCGTGAGGCGCAGGCGCGAGCTGCCCAGAGGCAGGATGAGGGGAGGGTGGGAAGAGAAGCTTTCGAAGATGTCTCCTGTGATGCCGGAGAAGACGAGGTTAGATTGTGAAAATGGGCGTGAGGCACCTGTGTCTGGGGGCGCCGAAGTTGCGTCACGTCTGAAGGAAGAAAAAACTTCAACCCCCAGCAACTCCTGGAGCAGGGTCCACCCAAACGCGCTTCCTGGAGTTCCCAAGCATAATGGGAATTGTAGTTCACCCTGTAAAAAGCCACCGTTGCCCGGGAAACGGGCGATGCAGTTGGGTTCCTAGATCCGTGAGGAAGGGCTGGGAACAGTCTTATGGATTTCTGAAGGTGGAGGAGCCCGGAGCCTGGACTCCTAGGTGAGGTGGGTAGAGGGTTGTGGAGGTTAGAGGCTGGCGGCTTGAGCCCCTGAGAAAAGAGAGCTGGGGGCTTGAACTCAGCTCTTCTGGGAGAAAAGGGGCCCGGGTCCAGCACTTAGGTCCTAGGGGCGGAGCTAGGGGTCCAGAATCCTGGGTGAGAAGGAGGAGGCTGGGGATATGGACTCTAGGTCCTGAGGAAAGAAGAAAGCTGACAGCCCTAATGCTGGTGTCCGCATTTCTCCTCACCTGTGTCCACAGCATCTCGCTCTGCAGGGGGAGGGTCCCAGGCGGGTGGTGGCCCACGGCCGGGACCCAGCTGGTAGTGGCTAAGAAGATGGTGGAGCTGAGCGGGGGTCAGTGTGGAGTGGTCAGTTCGCAGGCTGCTCCATGAAGCCTGATTGGAAGAGCAGGTGAGAAGTCTGTGTTCATTATGGGGCAGCTGAGAAATCCTAAATGGAAGGCCCTCCATAAAGGGAGTGGAGGTGGCAGGTAGATAGTGTGCAGTGTCTTCTGGGCACTGTGAAGCCTCTTTGTCACTGAAGTGATGGTGGGAAAGGGCATGCGCTCAGTAATTTCTAAAAATGTGATTTGCTTCAGAATAAATGAGGATATAGGAAGGGGGGGGCAGAGAAGAAACAAGATTGGCCATTAGTTTATATTATTGAAGCTGGTGATGTGTACATGGGGATTCATTATTCTATTGTGGCTACTTTTTGTATCTGTTTGACAGTTTCTACACCTGACCTAGCTGGCATCAGAATCATCAGTGTGGTTAAAATCAGAGACTGGACCCACATTGCCTGGTTCAAAATCCCACCTAGGCTACTTTTTATATTCCGGCAAGTCACTGTGCCTCAGTTTCCTCATCTGTAAATTGGGAGAATAGGGACTACTAATAGGGTTGTTATGAGGGTGTAATATGGCAAGATGGTAAGGTACTTGGAACACTGCCTGGGGCTTGTGAAATGCAGTGTAAAAGTTTGATAAATAAAAATAAATAAATGAAATCAAGTCACCTATCCTACCTGATTTCTCAGTTTCCTCATCTGAAAAAATTGTCAACTAATAACCTACTTCATTGGGGCTTTGTCATCAGTAACTACAAGTGCTAAACACAGTGCCTGGCATGCTGTTTATGTTCAATGAATGTTTAACCATCACATTCCTTGGTCTCATAGCAGACTTCATGACTCAGCATGTCTAAGGGAGGGACCCTGGAAACTATCTTTAATAAGCTCCACTGGGATTCAGACACAGCCAGGTTTGGTCGTTGTTGGTGTGGCTTCCTTCTAGATGCCAGTGCACCACCCACAATGTCTTGAGTCGGGGCTGGGGATGGCTTGGGGTCCACAGGGAGCTCCAAGGGTGAGCTGAATAAAGAGGGTGGCTGAGAGGGGTTGGTGAGTTAGAGGCCAGGGGGTAGAGCTGACCAGGAATCACCTTGAGCAAGGAGGTGCGGGGCACACAGAGCAGGTTCACAGCCATGGAGAGTTTCCGGAAGAACTCAGTGGCAATGTCGCCTAGCCCAGCCCCTTGCAGCCAGTCCAAGACAAGGTCCAGGTTTGTTCGGATTTGGACAGCTCGGGACCACTGATAGAAAGGTCGGCCTTGACCTGTGGGGGAAGGGTATGAAGGGCAATGGGTAGACCTTGTCCACCTGCCTCCCAGACCGTTCCCATCCTTCTGCTTGGGATCTGGAGCTCGTTCTCCAGAGTCTCCAAAGGTGAGGCCTGAGCCTGCGATGTGTCTGACTTGGAAGTCTCAGTGGCTCCTGTCTTTGCCTCCCTGCCCACTCCCAGCCCAACCCTCACCTCGTTCCATCAGTGAGTTGAGAAGGGATGCATTGGAGAAGAAGAACAAGTAGCCAAAAGTCTGAGACACGAGGTCCGGGTGCAGCTCGCACTGGCTAGTCAGTTCCAGGGCAGCCTGGAACACGCCCAGGGTAGGTCTCAATCCTGGAGGCATGACCGCCAGCTCTGCGCCAGGCCCTGGCAGCTCTGCCCCAGCTGTGAAAGGGTTACTATCCAGGAGAGCAGGCAGCGTTGAATACAGAGTCTGAGGAGATACAGTGGTGCAAATAAACGGTTAGACTACAATTCCCTGGAAGCTTCAAGGTGGTAGAGCATGAAGATAAAGGGGAACACCACCAAAGGCTTCTGGGTATTGTAGTCCATTCTATATTCAGCTCCATGAGCAAAGCCCAACTTTGTAGATGGGTTTCTAGCATTATGGGACTTGTAGTTCTCAGCAGAGACAGCTCAAGGAAGACAAAAGATACTGGACAAAGTATCTTTTCCCCTTCAGTGAAAGAATTATTTATCCAGAATTCCTGAAGGAAAGAAAAATAATGGAGAGTCAGGAAGTAGGAGGGGGATGGCAGTTAGCCAGTGGAAAGAGATCAAGGACAAGAGGTCAAGGACAGGAAATGAGGTCAGAGACAGAGAAGAAATAAAATCTCACTTGGCAGAGATATACAGAAGTGAAGCCTTGGAGGAAAGGGCTTCACAATCAAGACTGCTCAAGGAACTAAGAGACTATCTGTCCTGAAAGATCCCCTCTCATTTTATAGATAGGGGATTAGGCCCATCATACGCAAGAAACACTGAGAATTCCAAGAAGCAATATTAAGGTCAAGGGTAGTGGTAGGGAAATTGGGGCAGAAAGCAGTCTCTGCAGGAAGGGCACTCTGGGAGAAAAAGGTCTGTGGCTCAGAAAAGGTAGTGAATTCAGAACTATAGGAAGTGAGGACAGCAAACAAGGAAGTCAGGCCTGATTAAAGAAAACCTTGAGTTTAAATGACAGTGCTTGGCACTATGTTACCTGTCTGTCTACCTATCTATATACATATATCTATCTATATACACATATAAAACTCATCAGTGACTGAAGAGTAGATGTAAAAAATAGAAGTTTGAGAAAGTGGTAATGGTGATAAAACAGGTAGTGAGGTCAGCCTGTCAAAAGGTGATGACTACAAAGATAGGAAGAGAAGCCAGAAAGGCAGGAAGTGATGTAAGCTCAAACAGGAAGTCGTGTCACACCAGCAAAGTGCTAGGGTAAGATGGGAAGTGATATCAGAGAAGCAGAAAATCTTGAGTCAAATAGGAAGTGACATCGGAGCAATACAATGTAGTTTAAATAGGAAGTGACATTATGCCAAACAAGAAGCAAGGGGCAAGGCCAACCTTGGTGAGGTAGTAGACAGACTGCTGGAAGGTACACATGATGACCTCATCCAGGAGGGCCATGGCCTCATCACATAACTCCAAGTCATTGCAGAGCTGTGGGTCTGAGGACAGGCCTGGGGGTAAGAGGGAGAACCAGAGGCCAGCAGCCAGAAGCCCACATCCCCAGGTGCAGGAAATAACAGGAGGTGTGGACAGGCCTGGGCCTGGGCCAGAGCTCACCCTCCTGGTCAGCTTCCTTCTCCATTTCTAGCACCTTCTCCTGCACAAAGCTCAGCAGCTCTGTGGTGTTGGCCATCCACAGCATGAGTGGCCGCAGCTCCACAGACACAGCCTCAGGGGTCAGGGGCTCCTCAGGGACCCCCTCAGGGTGGCTGGGGAAACAGGAAGGAACCCATGATCCCTGCCAACCCCCATCATAGTGTCCAAACCCTAAGATCTGAGTCTAAGTTGGGGACCAAGACCAACCCCCATTTCACAGCTGGAAAAGTTAAGTCTCAAGGAGGAGTAGAAACTTGCACTAAGACATGCATGGGGTAAACACAGAATCCTGACCCCTGTATCCCTCCACATCTTTCTGGTCAGAATTTTTCTTACTTTTCTGGCTGACGGTCTCCAATTTCCTTAATCTTCTCCTATGAAACAGTAAGATTAGAATCAAAGTGAGGAGAACCTGGTGAGGCACTTATGATACCCTGGTTTTTCTAGAAGCACCTTTTTGACAGAGACACTCCCCACTTTTCAGTTTGACTCTAATCCCCAAGATTCAGAATGGTCTCTCCCTCTTCTTAGCTTTATTTTTTATTTTTATTTTTTAAAGATGACCGGTAAGGGGATCTTAACCCTTGGCTTGGTGTTGTCAGCACCACGCTCACTCAAGTGAGCCAACCGGCCATCCCTATATAGGGATCCGAACCCGTGGCCTTGGTGTTACCAGCACCACACTTTCCCCAGTGAGCCACGGGCCGGCCCTCCTTTTCTTAGCTTTAAAACACACCACCAGGCTGGCCGGTTAGCGCACTTAGAGCGTGGCGTTGATAACACCAAAGCCAAGGGTTCAGATACACTTACCAGCCAGTTGCCAAAAAACAAAAACAAAAAACCACAACAAAAAAACCACACACACCTATGATTATGAATGGTCTATCTCCCTCAATTCCTCTTCCGCTCAAACGTTGTTTCTTCTTATGCCCAAGGAACTCCCTAAACCTTTTCTCTGACTAGGCCCTAGATCACCTGGATGGAACCTTTCCCGCACTCTGAATGGTTTCTTTCCGGCACTTCCTTTCATAGGTCCAATGGCCCATGTTCTCCCTCGCTTCCAGGAATGGTCTCACCCACTACTGCGCCAAGTTCCAGGCCCACCTCACTTCTCACAATGGTCTCTCCCAACTTCTCATCCAATGGGATCTCTGCCCACCCCTCATTTCCCCGAATGGTTTTTTCCATGATCCCACAACTCCAAAGGTATGTACCGCCTTCTCCTCAAGCACAGCAGATAAAGCCACAACTCCCAGCATCCCATGGGGCCCCTTAATTGCCCAAGCCCTTCCCGCGGTATCATGGGAAAGGTAGTTTAGCCCTACCTAGCTACAAAACTGGTGGAAGGTGGGGAGGGGAAAGAACTAGGGGCACAGGTGGGCTGGACGGCGATTGGGGGCGCTCACCCAGACGGCCTCCTTAATAAGCCGGGCCAGGCGGCCCAGCAGGCGCGGCAAGTGGCCCAGCTCCAGCTCCCGGGCCGAGTGCTGCACACACAGTGCGAGCAGCGTGGCGGGCCCGAGCGGCGGCAGGTCTCCAGCGCCAGCGGCGGCTGCACGCACGATCTCGCCCAGCAGCGCCTCCTCCTCGCGCGGCCGGAAGCGCAGTACGGGCTCGCGGCCTTCCAGGTAGGCGGCCAGCGCCTCGCCGCGCTCCTGCAGGCCGCGGCCGCACAGGCGGCAGGAGAAGGCCCAGCCGGGGCCCGGCGGTGTGGCCCCAGGACGTGCGGGTAGCCACGGTGGCCGTGCGGGCCCCGAGCCCCCAGCGCGGGGGTCCTTGTACATAAACAGAAAGTGCTCGCCCAGCCCCAGCAGGTCGCCTGGGTGCAACTCGGCCTCCCTTAGCAGGAGGCACCCGTTGTGTGTGACCGGGGCGCCTCGGGATGGGCGCACCATGGCTGGGGGCTCAGGGCCAGCGCGCACTGTGCAGTGACGCGGCAGGATGTCCGGGGCATTGAGGAAGGTGTCCACATATGGGGCTGGGGACCCACTGCGGGTGGACGAGTTACCACCCCGGCCAAACACGTGCTGCTCCCGTGTCATCACATACACCACGAAGTCCTGTTGGGAAAGTGAAGATGTATGAAGGACACCTTTCTGTGAGGAATGGATGCTTCCAAAGAAATCCCTCTCCCACAATGGACTCTCCCATCCCCCACCTCTTTTGAATGAACACTTCAAGGAGATCTGGGATCCAAAAGGACTTTCCAAGTACCCCCACTTCCGATGAGTGGACTTCCAAGGCACTTTCTATGGTAGACTGTCCCATAACGCCCAACACTAAGACTGGATATTTACAAGAAGACCCCTTTCTTGGCATGGATGCTACTATTTTCATTCCCTCAAAGAATAGATGCTTCCAAGGAGATCTTTCTCCAAAGGACAATCCCATCTTCTCATCTCTTCTGAATGAACTCTTCAAGGAAATCCCTTCCTACAGTGGACTCTCCCATAACATCCAGTTTAAGGAAAGGGTGCTTCCAAGGATACCCTCACTATTAAAATGGACTGTCTCAGGGCCGGCCCGTGGCTCACTCAGGAGAGTGCAGTGCTGATAACATCAAGGCTACGGGTTCGGATCCCTATATAGGGATGGCCAGTTGCTCACTTGGGAGAGCGTGGTGCTGACAGCACCAAGTCAAGGGTTGGGATCCCCTTACCGGTCATCTTTAAACAAAATGGACTGTCCCATTACCTTCACCCTCAAAGAATGAACCTTTCCAGGGAAATTTACTTTCTCCAAGGAACTCTCCCATTTCCCTACCCCTGGCCCCACTTGTCCACCCCTGTGATGGAGGTTTCCAAATACATTTCCTCTTCCAGTAATAGTTTCTCTCAGTATTCCCAAAGCAAGAAATGGATATCTCTAAACCTTTGAACAAAGGTTTCTTCCATTTTTCACATCATGAATGTACATTTCCAAGGAGATCCCCTTTCTGCAATGGACTCTCTCATCTATTCCCACCCCATGGTGACTCTTTTCCAAGGAGACATATTCCTACAGTGGACTCACTTATTGCTCCCACTTCCATGACAGAGGATTCCAAGATACCTCCCCCCGCTTCCATCAATGGATGCTCTCAATATTCCCATCCCAAAAAAGACATCTCCAAAGAGATATCCAGGTAGTGGGCTGTTCTAGAAACTCCACTTGTAAATAGATTCAAGGAGACCCTCTTCTTATAAAGAAGTGTCCCATTTCATCCACCAAATAAAGAGATGCATTCTAGAAGACCCCTTCCTAAAAATGGACTCCCTTCTCACCAATCTATGAAAATGGAAGCATTCATTCTGACCCCCTTCCTAAAATGTCTGGTGATCAGTGGGAAATTATTGCATTAATAGAAATGTAATATGTTATTGGAAATATTCATTTATTTATGATGATGGGGGAATCATCCTTATGATGTTGTCCACCTTTGGGTAACAATGGTACAGCCAAGCTCAACAATTGCAGCTGGGACCAATGGGAAAGCCCAGTCTAGAAGGTGGTGGAGCTTATTGAACATTTCCATTTTTACTGTCACAAGAGGCATCCAATTGGTTTAGGCAGCTTGGCTGTGTATTTGGATGAGAAGGTAAGAGTCTATTCACAGAACAGCTTGTATAGAAGAATTCATTCCTCCCTGTGGGGGCAAGGGGACGAGGAGAGACATGTCTCTCATGTGAAAGAAAATAGTCATCCTGATATTCATCTCTTTCTACACTAAACTCTCCCATTCCCCATTCCCCATGCACGGACATTTCCAAATAGACCCCTTTCTACAACAGACTTGCTTACCTGCCTCTCTAGAAAAAACAATCATTGCCAGCCTGGCCATCTTCTGACTGAAAGAGTGGAATAATCCAAAATACACGAGCTCCCTTTCTACCCAGGAAGGTGCTTCCAAAGCACCTACAATGAACTCTCACATTACAGCCACTCCATGAATAGACAAATCCAAATAAATTCCTAGGGCTGCCGGCTAGCTCACTTGAGAGAATGTGGTGCTAATAACACCAAAGTCAAGGGTTCAGATCCCCATACAGGCCAGCTGCCAAAAAAACAAACAAAAAACCACATAAATTTCTCCAATAGATTTACCTATTATTCCTGCCCCCAAGGAATAGACAATTCCCATGAAGCTTCTTTCTTACAAAGGAATTTCTCATGAACCCCATCCCAAGGAATGGATGTTTCCAATGTCTCCGCCTCTTTCTAAAAGAGACTTACAGTCCCACTTGGCAAAATAGGTCCTTCCAATTTGACCACCTTCCCAAAAGAGACCCTCCTGTTTTCCAACCTTGTTCAGAGTAATGGGCAGTTATGATATGTGCAATCCCCATACTACAATGACCTCTCCCCATCCCCTTGTCCCCACAGGGAGAAATGGATTCTTCCATGCAAGCTCTTTGGTGAATAGACTCTGACCCTCTCACCCAAATACACAGCCAAACTGCCTAAACCAATTGGATCCCCCTATGACGATAAAAATGGAACTGTCCAATAAGCTCCACCACCTTCTGGAGTGGGCTTTCCCATTGGTCCCAGCTGCACTTGTTGAGCTTGGCTGCACCATTGTTACCCAAAGGAGGACAACACCATAAGAATGATTCCCCCATCATCATAAGTAAATATTTCCAATAACACATTACACTTCTATTAATGCAACAATTTCCCACTGATCCCCAACTGCCAATACTTTCATCCCCTCTGTTCCCTACCACTCAAGCAAGTTATGTCATCACCCAAATATGTAAAATAGCTAGAAGCATCAGTATCACCTGCCCCCATCAACAATGGCCAGATTGTTGCCATGTAAACAATCATCTTTTAAAAATGGATTAGTTCACTCCTCCTACCAAAACACAGGCTTATCGAGAATAAGATCGGAACACCAAATGATTTCCCTGCCCCAAAGGATGGACTCTCCTACTACTTCCCCTCAAGAAATGGACGTATCCAAGGGGATCTTCTTTCTCCAGTGGACTCTCCCACTCTCCCTTGAAGACAGTACTTTCCTCCAACTTTGAATGAAGTAAATCATCCTCTACTTGTCCCTCCACTGTACTCTTTCTCACTCGTCTACCCTCCACCTCTTCTCTCTCACCAGTTGGAACCTTCCTGGACCACTCCTCCCGGAGTACCTGAAGCGACTGTGACCCAGGCAATTCTGGGTGTTGTAGTTTTGTCCCCTTCCAACCGACGGGTGGGGTATAGGGCTCTCTGTAGGGGAGGCAGCGCTTACCTGGGTGTCCTGGTAGCCCTGGAGCAGCAGGAAGTAGGGGCGGTTGCTGGGGGCCTGGATGAGGCACTGGGTCAACTGATCAAAGTCCCCAGGATCTGCAGGTCCGATTTGGGCATCAGCGGCCCCTGGGGCCATGCTAAGTGCCTGCTGCCTGCGTTCCTGCTGCCGCCGCCGCCGACTCTGCAAGCTAAGCTCTGACACGCTGCGCCGCAGGGAAAGGTTTTCCGAGCGCTCCTTGCCTCCGGACCCAGCGGGGGGCCCTGATCCCGACCCCGGCCCGGGACTGGCCAGTGCTGCCCCGCCCGACGCTGCGCGGGAGCGGTTCTTCTGTGGCCGCCAGGAGGGGGCGCCCGTGCCTGCGGAACGAGATGGAGAAGAACCGAGGCTGAGACTGGAGACAGGCAGAGGGAGAGGCACAGAGAGCTGGAGATCGTGAGACAAAGAATTGGCCACGGAGAGGTGAGACTGTTCCTCATATTTAGGCTTTTGCATATGCTGTTCCCTGTGCCTGAAATATTTCCTGCCTGACTCCTACCCATCATGAAATTTTCAGCTCAGAAATTCATTCATTCTTTTAACAAATATTTATCGAGCACCTTCTATGTACCAGGGACGTTCTAGGGCCCGTGTAACAGAGAAGACCCTGCCCTTGGGGATATTGAAACCACCTCCTCCTGAGCACCCTTGACAGTCCAAGGTGAAGCAGATAACTGCACCCAGCACAGGCCCTGGCACATAGCAGGCGCCTAGTGGAAATGAACTGATGTGTTCACCGCTAGGCTGTAAGATCTGGGAAGGTGGGAACCTCACCTGTCCATGTCCACTTTGGATCCCCCAGGGCACTAAAAAATGCGTGGCCCACAGTAGGTGCTCAATGAATGCTTTTTAGGGGGGTAAAAGGCAATGACTATAATTGTCATTTTTTTTTTCTTTTGTAGGCTAGCCGGTACAGGGATCCAAACCCTTGACCTTGTTATAACACCGTAATCTAACCAACTGAGCTAAGCGGCCAGCCTAATGGCCATTCTTTATTAAGCACCTACTGTATGCCAGGCTCTGTGCTAAGCCCTTTATATGGATTATCCCTTTGAATCATTACCTAGAATTTGCTAAGATTAACTGGCAAAGAACCGATTGAAATCCAAGCCTGAGTTCAAAGCCCATCAATTTAATAGCTACGACACTATCTCCCCAAGGGAGGCTCAGAAACGTAAAAGCGGTTAGAGAAATCGTTTAGCAGCCCCTGTCCCTCAGTGCACCAGGTCCCATCCCTGCCAGGTTCCATCAAGCACTTGATATTTCACCACTGATGCCACCTCCAATTCCAGGCCTGGCCTTCTCAGAGACCAGGCCCCCATATAGCATAACCTTTCTTGGCCTCTACAAATATCTCTTCCTTTTTTTTTTTTTTTTTTTTTTTTTTAAAGATGACCGGTAAGGGGATCTTAACCCTTGACTTGGTGTTGTCAGCACCACGCTCAGCCAGTGAGCGAACCGGCCATCCGTATATGGGATCCGAACCCGAGGCCTTGGTGTTCTCAGCACCGCACTCTCCCGAGTGAGCCACGGGCCGGCCCCAAATATCTCTTCCTCTAGCCCCTTCCTTTCCCATGTGCCCAAGCTTGGCAGCCAACCCAGGTTAAGGCTACTGTGATCCAAGGCCCGCCCCTCTGGGTTCCACCCACTCTTAGGCCCCCCCCAGGCACGACCTAGGACCCCATTTTCTCGGTCTCCAGGTCCCGTCCCCGTCTAGGCCCCCCACACATAGGCCCTGCCCTTCCAGAAACACCTCAACCTACTTAGCAGAGCTGCTTTCCGCCACAGAGACCCACGCCCCAAGTGCCACTTGGCATCACGTGGCCCAACACCTCATGCGCCAGGCTACTCTCTTCCGCAGGCGCTGCCCCAGCATCACGGTCTCAGGGCATCGGCTCTGCACATCCCCCAAGGACATCGGTCATGCTTAGCTCTCCAGCTACTAGTTTTCGCCAGTTTTTATTTCCTGCCAACACACTGACCGAATCCCTCCGCTTCCTGTAGACTCCAGCCCATCCCACAGGCCCGCCCCGTTCCCAGACCCCGCAAACACGCTCCTTAGAATCTGCTATTCCGGAGGCCCCGCTATACGTTCAACCTCCAATGCAGTCTGAAATTCCTACTGAAGACCCTGTCCCCGGTCCGGAGCCACTCTAGGACACCCCCAACCACCATCAGCGACCAGGCGCAGCCTCGCCAGGCACCCCAGCCCCGCTCCACCTCAGGCCCGCCCCTCTTACAGATCTCGGTCCTGCTCCAGCTCCGCCTTCCATCTGACCCGGTTCCACAGGTACCGTCCGGTCTCCCTCCCGCCCACTGCCCCGTTCCACAAGCCCCGCCCCCAGGTGCCACCCCGCCAGGGCACTGCCTCAAGTCCTGCTGGCCCCGCCTCTTTCTGCCGGCCTCGCCCCAGGCCCGGTCCCCCGCGCCGTCCCCAGAGGCCCACGCAATGGCTCACCGTCGCCGTCCGCTGCCCCGAAGGCCTCCTGCTCCAGACGGCGCGCCTCCTCGCGGCCGCGCAGCTCGAAGCGACGCGCCCAGCCCGGCCGCGCCCTCCACAGCTCCTGCACCAGCAGTGGGCGCTCTGAGTCGCCCAGGACGCGCAGGTGCTCCGCCCGCCACTCGCCGCTGCCCACGCCGGCCGCCGCCGGCCGGCCCAGGGCGTCGCACAGCGCGAAGGCGTCCACGCAGCCGCTCTCGCCCGGGCCGCCTCCAGGACTACCCGCCAGCCCGTAGCGCTCCAGCGCCTCGGCCACGAGCTCGCGAGCCGTGGAGCGCGCGGTGGCCAGCACGCTCTTGTAGTTGGCGCCCGACGCCAGCCCGGCGCCGAAGATCTTGAGGACCCCCGGGGGCGCCGTGGCGCGGGCGGCCAGTGGGGGCTCGGGGGCCACGCCCGCAGCCAGCTCGGGCAGCTTCTTCTCGCTGGCCCAGCGCTGCGCGGCCCCCGGAGTCCCGGTGCCTCCCGCCCCGCCGGACCCCGTGGCCCCTGTCCCCGATCCCCGGAAGAGCTGGGAAATGCGCTTGGCACGGCTACCGGAGGCTCCGCCAGCCGCCTTGATCGCGCCCACTCGCCGCAGCTCCACGTGCGGCGGGGGCGGGGGCAGCGGCTCGCTGCTGCGGCTCCCCGTGTCGGAAGACGAAGACCTGGGAGCCCGCCGGGAAACGGAGGCCCGGAGGGGAGAAACGCAGAGACGGGGGTGTGGGACAGAGAAAGACGGAGCGGACAGAGACCCAGAGACAGAGCGACAGGGACCCAGAGAGGGAAGGGCGCAGAGACCCGGGTGGACGGAGAGGGGGCCGAGGGGGACGGTGCGGGTGGGCAGAGACCAGAGGCAGAGAGAGAGAGAAAATAAATAAGGGAGTCCGGCAGAAGGGAACCCCAAGAGGCGAGCAGGGAAGGCAGCGCGGAAGGCGAGTCACACACCTGTGCCTTCCGTGGTCCCATCCCGTGCCCGTCCCAAGCCCATCTGCTCGGCTCAGCTCTTCCCCCACCCCCGCCACCGCGCCCTGACATCGCTGTGTCCCGCTGCCTCTTCCCGCCCGCCAGCTCGCTTGCCCGTTCAGGACAGGAACCGCGGCCAGCCCTCTTAGGGTCCCCAGCATGACCCAGTGCGGGAACTGGGCCATGAATAGGGGCAGAGGGGAGGCAGGTGGGGCAGGCGCAGGAGGCCCGCACAGGTGGGCACTCACTTGACAGAGGCCGCGCTGGGCCAGCGCCGCCCCAGCTTGGCCAGCTGCTTCCTGGGGGAATTGATCCACAGGCCCACAGGGAGATGGAGCTTCCCGAAGCGGGGGCTTCCGCCCTCCTTCCGTTCACCAGATAGCATGGCCCTGAGAGGATGGGTAAGGCCCCAACTAAGGCGCCGAGTGGCGGGGATGGAATCGAGGGTCCTGCACTCCCGAGTCAGAGGCAGGAGGGGACTGGGGCTCAGACTCCGGAGTGAGTGGCGGTGGAGGAGAAGGATCGGACCCTGGACTCCAGGGATGGGACATGGCTGAGGACTGACTCCTGGGTCTCAGGGAGGAGGAGTCTGCACTCCTGGGTTCCTGGCTCTTACCCTGCTTCGGGTCCTGGCAGCGCCCGGAGGCCCTGGCTCCGTTGGCCTGGATGAGTCCCGATCCCGCTGCTCTTGTTCAGCCTTTGCCTCTGCCCCAGCTCGCAGCACTGGGTGGGGGACAGGAAAAGGCGAGAGGAAACCCGGCAGGAAGAGCGGGGAGGGGGCGTCCTGTGAGGAGACTAGGCCTGGGGGAGGAGATCTGGGTAGGACCGGCCCTGCCCGATTCCTTGATCCTGGGATTGCATTGTGGGGGTCCGAGTCTCCAGTGCCCCCTCTCTCAGGCAGGTGGCCACTCCCAGACCTCTCCTCCCGGAGAACCAAGTCAGGATCAGTCTGGAGGACTGAGTCAGATACTTAGACAAGATAAACCTTTATTGGCTCCTTGAGTCTGTGGTCTCTTTGTTTGAAACCTGGGGATGCTTGGCAGCTCCACCGCCAATGCGGAACAGTGAAGACTTGATGAAATCTACCGCCTTCCTTCGGCAGAATATCCTGGAGGAAGATGGGGTTGCAAATAATGGAACCAGGTTAGGTACTGAGTGAAAGTCACCCTTCTCAGCCCGCTCCCCCCATATCTGACCTTACTCATACTCTAGCAACTAGCCAAGCCTCGCCCTCCGAAGTCCCCCTGCTAAGTAAGCCCACTCCGAGTGGAAGGCATGCTCTCAGTTCTCAGTAGCTCCCAGACCCGCTTCAGCACCGAGTAGTTGGAAACCCCGCCCCTCGCTCCAAGCCCTGCCCTCTTCAGCGGGCAGCTCACACGAAGGCAATGCTGGCTATCAGCACGACAGCGCCCCAGATCACCAGCCTTCCCAGAAGGCCACTCAGCAGATTCTCGGACTTCGGAGACTGGAGGGTTGTGGACGACTCGGGGCGTACAGAGGTCATCATACCCGGGGTCGCCTCACCCTGGGTTATGACGTTTGGTGATGGCTTTTCCTCCACGACCCTTTTGGGCAACACTGTTAGAGGAGGGGCAAAGAGCAGTCCTGGCAGGGAGTGAAGGCCCAGCCCTGGCAAAGGCAAGCCCGCCCCAATACCCGGGCCCTCCAGGAGATCGTCACGCCTCCTATTGCGCGAAGCTGCAGCAAATCTAAGGGAACCCTGCCCCTGTGGCCAGAGGCCACACTAGCCACCCACCCACAGGAAGTTAGCTGAAGCCACGCCCCTGAAGTTGACCCCAACCCTCTCGGCCCTGAATCCCACACTTCTCTCAACCCCACAGCACTGACCCCTGACGTGAAAACGGATGATCGTGGCTGGGCCGGAACTCACAGTGCCCAGTTCGCAGTAGTATCTGCCCGCATCCTCTGTATCCACCATGGGCTTGGTCAGTGTGGGCTGTTTCCCCTTGGACACCAAGGTCTCAGAATTGTTCTCCCAAACCTAGACCCAAGCTCAAGGGGTCACAGAGGCCTGGGGAATTCAGGGGTTGGGGGAGGCATACAGGGGTGAGAAGATCACGGGGCCTCGGTGGAGGACACGGGAGTACAGGGTGTCATTGGTCAAGGTGTGGGGTCCCTGGGGGTCAGTAGAAGCCACACCTAACAGGTCATGGATCATGAGGGACGTGGGGGCAAACCAGTGCGTCCAGGATCTAAGGGGCTCACAGAGGCCTGATACACTTGGGAATTCAAGGATTACACGAGTTGGAGGGCCCCACCCTGTAAAAGCTGTAATCGGTGAGGCCTTCGGAGGCGTGATGCCAGTTGAGCTCACAGTCCAGGATCATGTCTTCCATTCGATGGACTTCCACTTTGCGATCTGGGGATGGGGGATTACTGTGGGACGCTCCTTCATGGTTCCTTGCCCTCCCTCAACTCCCTTATATTTGGTTTTGACCCCGCCTTTTCTTGTCTGCAGTTTCTTATCTCCAGTCTAGGCTCTCTCTGAACTCAGTCTCTCCTCTGGCCCCGCCCCTCTTAATCAACCCCTCCAGCTGGATCCAGCTCTCTCACCCTGGCAAAAGTAGGACTTTCTACAAGCATGAACCTCCTTCACGCACTTATTGCACCAGATCAGAGTCTGCAACATCGTACCTGAAGGAATGGGGTAAAGGTTTGTATTTGCCCACTAAGAGGCATGGCTAAAGGAAGGTAGAGCCAAGGGCTAGGGCGGGGTCTTGAGCCAAATCCCTAGGAGGGTAGCCCGAGGGGCAGGGCTAGAACCAGGCTCCTATAGAGTACAAATAGAAAATAATAATAATCATAAAAACAGACAAAAAAGAGTACAAATAGAATACGACCCGCTCACCAAGAAATCCAAGGTGGAGAAAAAATACTGGACACCCAGAAACCTCTCGGGCGTGGGGAATTACGAAACCAATGGGATCCAAAAAGGGGAGGAGGAGAGGTTGGGTATTCATGGGGCAAGGATAGGAATGGGCTAGTTCCCAGAATCCGGACTCACCACATTTGTTGGGACAATAAGCTGCATCGGAAGGGAACGAGCAAGAGAGAAAGAGACGAGAGAATCAGATTTAAATCTAAAAAATGATGGGAAAGGGAGTTGGGAAAAGAGCTGGGGTTTGGCTCTTGGGTTTGAGGGAGGTAAAGACCTGGGTCTGAAGGATGAGGGGGCTGGGGAAGCCGAGGACTCGAGAAGGGGCTAAAGACAGGGATTCTTGAATTGTGGAAGGAGGGGGCTGGGGTCCCAGACTCCCTCACCCTCTTTTTGGAACTGAGCAGCATAGTTGGCAAAGGTTTCCTTTTGCAGGTGCAACATCCAGAATAGCTCCTTCACGAAGAGCTCACCTAGAAGAAGCAGGACAGTGCAAAGTGTTCACCCCTTGCCAGTCCTAGGTGTGAGGTGCCGGAAGTTTGCCTCTGTCTGCAAAGCCTACCATTCCACTTTCTGGCCTTCTCAGGGAAGAGCACTTAATATAATGCAGGTCACTGCGCTAAGCAATACACGTTGTAATCTTCATAACTGAGGGATGAAGACACTGTTATGGGTTCTGTTTTGGAGCATTTTATTTATTTATTTATTCATTCATTCATTTATTAACTTGGGGGCTAGCCGGTTCAGGGATCCACCAGCACCACTCTCTCCCAAGTGAGCTAAACGGCCAGCCCATTTATTTATTTTCATTACAAAGCATTTTAGAGCAGAGGAAGCTGTGGAGTTCCTTACTCAAGGCCACACAGGCTGGCCAGTTAGCTCATTTGATTAGCGCGGGGTGTTGATAACACAAACGTCAAGGGTTCGGATCCACATACCGGCCAGCGCCAAAAACAGAAAGAAAGAAAAAAGGCCACAGAGCTAGGGAGTGGCAGAGCTGGTATTTGAACCTAGGCAATCTAACTCTAGAGCCCAGTACGTGACCAAGAATCACCAGGAACGGCTTCCCTGCTCTCAGGAGCAGAAGCCCCTCTCCCGCCCCCTCTGTGCATTTACCTTTTACGTCGCTGTCTGTGATGCGTTTCAGATCCTTCAGCAAACTCCAGGACGCCTTTTCCAGTGTGGCCTCATCTGTGGTGGGAGACAGAACCCGATTCCAGTGTTACTGTCATTGGCTCGCCTAGTCTTAGAAACTACAATACCCATGAGGCCACTCTGTAAGGATAGGCCTGGTTAAGTCATTAGCCGACCGTTGCCTTCTGGGAGTTGTAGTTTTACTACGTAAAATTGCTGGATGAGGGAGTACGGAAATACAGTATTTGCTAGCCCTGGTGAACCCGGAAGTCTACATCCCAACTTTCTCCACTCCCGAACCCCGGAGACTCTGCCCCCAGCTCCTTTCTGCCCCTGGGCCCAGGACCCTGGAGTCCGCGCTCCGTCCTGTCCTCACCAACGGCCCCTACATAGGAATCCTCCTTTAAGGGCAGTTTCCCGAAATCTTTCACGGTCTTCTCCACCCTTTCCATCATGTTTTTGTGATGCTCCGCATCCAGGTGGCCAGGCAGGTAATCCTTCTCCAAGGACTTTAGCGCTGCCACGACCGCCGGGTCACATATGAGACAGCCCCCGGCAGGAAGCGGGCAGCCAGCGAGAGCCGCCAACAGGAGGGCAAAACGCAGCTCCATTGTGGCCAGAGCGCACGGTCCCCGAAGACTTCCAGGGAAGGTCCTCTCACCCCAAAACGAGACCAGGTGAACGCTAAGCGGAAAGAAGCCAAAGCCCATCTTAGGGAACCCCGCTGGCCCCACCATCCACAGGGTCCCTAAACTGTGAAATAAGGATCTTCAAATTCCTCCAAAGTGTGAAACTGAATCCCTAATCTAGGGGACCTCAAATTCGGGGTCCTCATTGCATCCCAACCGAGAGATCAGTCAACTATTAAACAGTGTACACCCGCCAGTCCCCAATCTCAGTCCCCGACCCCCCCACCCCATGCACTCCTTCCCAAACTCTCCAACTATGGGATACCCAAGTCCCCAAATTGATGTGATTCTGAACTTCAAACCGTAGTTCGATCAACAATGAGACACTCCCTCCAAGCCCCCCAAAACCTGCTGCACCTAGCCAAAAACTCAATGTCCAAACCAAATAAACCATCCCTAGGGCTGGCAGAGGAGCTCAGTTGATTAGCGCTTGGTGCTACAACACCAGAGTGAAGGGTTCGGGTCCCCTTTCCAACCAGCCGCAAAAAAAAAAAAAAAAAAAATCAATACAGAACTAACTAATTTATACACTCCAAATCCCTAACCTGGGAGCCCTAAAAACTTCAGCAAGATTTCAAGGCGTCCTCCAGATCCGGGAGGCCCTTGTCTACCCTTCCCCAAGACTAATAGACCCCCAATCGGGAGGGCACCCTTTTCTTTAGTAAATGGAGGAGCCGCGATGCGCCCTGAGCCGCCGCTCTCCGACCTTGATTCCTGACTTGTGTCCTCCAACACTAGGGTGCGCTGAGGAGCCCAGTCCAGGTTTTGAGGGCTTTAGTACAGCAGTCTGGGGTGACGACCTTCTACTCTAATATTTTCCCATAGCTAAAATTAAGGCGAAAAAAATAAAAAATAAAAAACCAAAAAATAATAAAATAAAATTAAGGCTTTTGTTCGGGACGAGGGTGAAGATGGTTGAGTGGAACCGATAATTTTTCCCCTGGGGTCTGAGTCACAGACGTCCCCTTTCTACAAAGAACTCCTGCCTCTCCCCCCTCCGACCGTCCCAAGCGGGGTCCCGAATTCCCTAAGAGACATCCCAAGGGGTTTTCCTTGGCCCCGCCCATAAGCCCAACTCTGACCCTGATTGGACCACAACAAAGGGAGGCCCCGCCTATCTCCCCATGACATCACATAGGCAGCCGCCGTTTTGGACTAGAAGTTTTCTAGCACCTACCACAGGGGAAGCAACCTGCCTGCTTCAGCTTCCAGAGCGAAGGACCAGGCTTATGGCCTTAAGCGTCCTCACTTCTTTTGGCCCCAGGACTTAAGATTCTAGCTAGATGCCCTCTGCGCTTTGGAATCCTGGCGTCGCCACAAAGCGGACGTTTCTAGCCCTAGGACTACAATTCCCAGAAGGTTCTGGGGTCTTTCTCCGCAGCCAATTAGCGCCCCCAACCCCATAGCTTTATGGGAAGTGTAGTTCAACAATTGTATTCTGTGCTCACTTCCTCCTCCACCTTCTCTCCCCAGCCTATGGGGCTGGTTGTGGAGGTCCCCAGTGGGAAGAAAGGTTGGGCCCGCCCCTGGCTCAATTGGGAGAGCGTGGTGCTGATAACACCAATGCCACGGGTTCGGATCCTATATAGGGATGGCCAGTTCGCTCACTGGCTGAGCGTGGTGCTGACAACACCAAGCCAATGGTTAAGATCCCCTTACCGGTCATCTTAAAAAGAAAGAAAGGTCTGGGGGCCAATACTTAGGGTCCCGGAGAAAGGAAGTGGGGGTTTTACCTTTGGGTCCTGGAAGGTCTCTCTCTCTCTCTCCTTACTTTTATGAGTGAGTCAAAGAGGGCACCCAAAAAACAGGGAGGACGACTCACACAAGTCCAGAAACAAGGGGCTGCCAGATATGAGTAGATACAACACCCCAAGACATCATGAGTAATGAAAGTCCCTAGAAGCTCCCCACCTTTCCCTCCACTCTCTTACACATTTTCACACACACACACACACACACACACACACACACACAAAGAGCTGCAGAGACGGGTTGGTGATGTGGATTTAATAAGTTTTACTGATTCCCCCCCAAAGTGATGCACCATCCTGGAGGTACTGCAATACCAGGTTGATGTGTGGACCGGATGGAGCGAGCTCCTATTCCATCTCCCAGCCCCCCAAAATCCATTTAATATATTGTCCTCAGGTATAAGACATATCGGATATTAAATAGGTAAGAATAGATTCTACACTATACCTTAGCCAAAAAGCCTAGAAGCGATTGGACCTTTAATTCATGCTTCCTGCTCTCCTACCTGTGAGAGCGGAGTTGGCAATGGTGCCCTGAAACTCCCTGAGAAGCTGAGAGGCTTAGGTACATGGATGGGAGATGGGAGTTGACTGTATTAAACGTATCTTCCTTCACCCTCCGCAAGGCAGCCAGAGGCTCCTGAAATCTGAGTCAAGAACCCCATCTTCCTTGGTTAGACCCTGTGCTCTTGCCTGGGTTTGAGGCTAGGTCTGGGGTCTGCATACTTTTGTGTCCTTTCATCCCAGACCTGCCCAAAACAGAGTTAGTGGTTCTGTCAGTTGAGAGGCAGACAATGGTTGTTGGCAAGGGACACAGAACCCTCCAGCTTTCCACAAGCCCAGAGGGCATGTTTATGCCTGCTGACTTCCAGAAAATAGATCCCAGACCTCCAGCAGCCAGCTGCAGAGGACGAAACGTCCTTAACTGTAAGAGGCAACCTAACCTTGGAGCCAATATATGCTGTACCAATCTTTGGAAGTTTCTGAGCTTAGAAAAAAGTGTCCCTGGGTTTTTAAGAAGTTCTGCAGAATTTTAGCAGCTATTTCTTACCCCATTCCACAACCTTACACACACATTTTAGCCTGTCTGCTCCAAAAAAGTCTTTGAGCCTTTCTCAGGGGTAGAGGGATTGGATGGAGTTCCACTCTGCTCACCAACTATCCCAGCTTTTCCAGAGCCTGTGAGCAGAGAAAGATGCTGGCCACCTGGAGATATAGTTTGTCTTCCATATCTTTGTTTTTTCTGGCACTGCGTTTCCAGTTGTACCTTCATTAGATTCTTCACTGAAGTTATCTGGAATTTCAGAACCCCTTCTCCTCTGGAAAAGCCATGCAGGGCTTTTCACAGGCATTAGACCTGGCCCTCCCTAGAACAAAAAAATCCCATTCTAGAATCACTCCATAAACAGAAGGGGAGTAGGTAAGTGCTTGCTCTATAAAAACCATGAGTTCCTTTAGTCTTCTGAGGACCCAGGGGAGAAACACCTCTTCTAGAAAAGACCAGAATGGTCAACACTAGAGGGGGGTTCCCTGTTCCTGGGGGGCAGCCATTTAGAAGTTCTCTGGATATGGGCTGGGAAGAGCAAGTGGGTACTGTGGCTTTTAGAATTGCCATGAATTTCTCCAGACATTGTCAACCCTCAGGAAAAGATGTTCTGCTGGTTCAAGAATGTTCAGGCAGTTCTGGAAAGTCTCCCTTTCTCTCCAAGTCTGGCCGACTAGAATCACTCTGGCAATTGGTGCACACCTACTTCAGGACCACCACAAGCTTCTTCAGAAGCTCTCAGGCCTCCAGAGACACGTACCACCAGCTCTAGACTGATTAGTCTATTCCAAAAAGTCTCCCTGACTCTCAAAGTGTAGCCAATATCTAGAGTGAAGACAAGTCTGCATTAATACCCACCCACTCAGGCAGGAAGGCAGCCTTGGGCTTAAAGATCTTCAAGAACTCAGAGTCTGGCAGAGTGAAGTTGGCCAGGTAGACAGTGTCTCCACCAGCCAGGTAGGCAGCCCAGAAACCAAAGGTGCCAATTGTCATAATGGTGTGGTTACATTGTGTGAGCAACGCAAAGTCTTTCCCTGGTGAACCCTCCTGCCCATTGCCAGCAAAGATCACATCGCCCTGAGAGGTGTCAATGTTTTCCCGGCACCATTCCATGCCATTGCTGGTGACCACAAAGATGGGGGCTTCATGCCGTGCCCGGAACCAGTTCATGGCCTGTTGGAGGTAGACCTTGTCGCCCACCACACCCTTCCAGCGATGGGGCATCACGTGTAGATAGTCACCGCGGCGCACATGTACACCCACGAAGGTGCTCGGGTGCTCTCCAGTGTGGCCCAGGCGGAGCTGACTTAGAAAACTCTGGGCCTCCTCCCGAAGGTGGTCATGCAGGGTGAACTCACTGCGGATCTGTTCCTGAAGATGGTGGAAGAAAGTCCAAGAGCAGGGGAAGCCAGAGAGCTTCAGCAAGGGAGACTTCAAGTGGGCATATTCCTCTGACATCCAGTCGTGTAGCTGCAGCTCTTGCCAAGGCGTGTGGTGGTCCACCTCGGGCACCAGTACAGGTAGGGTGATGCGGAAGACAGGGGCCAGGACAGCGTGCATGGCTGGCAAGATGAAGGCGCGGCGGCCATTAAGCTGGGCCAGGGCGAGCAGTGTGGCGTACTGCCCCATCTGGTTACCAAACCGGCCATCTGGGTGGATAGTCCAGGTTCCTGAGAGGGAAGCAGGGTTCTGAGGACAGGAAGAGGCATTGGGGGCCAGCGGTGTGCCCTGCAGGCAGAAGATGGCCACAGGGGATGTCACCAGGTGGCGGTCTGGACACAGGACAGACAGGTGTAGGCCATTTCGAAAGAGATCTTGGTGGATATGGAAGACGAAGGAAATTGCTGAGAAAATACACACTACCAGGAAGGCCAAGCAGAGCCTACGATGGCTGGGGGGCCACATGGCTGTAGGGGAGGAAAGATGAATTAGCAGCTGTTCAGAGCCTGAGGAGGCATGTCAGGGAGGGCAGGGCTGGGGTCCGGGACTCCCAATCTCAGAGAATGAGGAAACTAAAGGTTTAGATTTCGGGGTTTGAGGTAGAGGGAGTCTAGGTGCCTGAATCCTAGCTTTGAGGGATGAGAAGCTTGGAATCTCAGGGCAGGGAGATGGAAGACATGAAAATTTGTGGTTTCCAAGACGGCAGTGGTTGAGAGACTGGTACGTTGACCTCCGTCTCTGGGAGTCTCCCATCTCCTCAGGCATAAGGTCCACTGAAGTCGGTCTCTGTTCTCCCAACCCCACTCTCGGGTGTACCCGTCTATGAGGGGCAGAGTCAACCACTGAGGTAACAGGAATGGACAGTCCGAGAAGAAGGGGCCAAGCTGGTGGCCCAGGACCGAATGAGGGACCTTGGTTCCTGGAGGAGCAGAGGTGGGGAAGTGGGGAAGAGTAAAGGAAGAGAGACCTGGAGGCCCTGGTTCCTGGGGCTCAGACAGCCACAGCTCCCACTCACCTGAGCTCCTTGCGGGTGCAAGATCCACAGTCTGCTCCGCATGGCCAGGGCGCGCTGCCCGCAAGTGCAGCCCACACCGGCCAGTCCCCGGAGCCCCGAACGCCAGGCTCCCCGGCCCGGCAGCCTTCCCGTCCGCGCCGCCTGCCCCGACCGGCTGAAAGGACCAGGGAAGGGGAGGCGTGGGAAGGGGCGCGGCCCGGAGGTGCGCAGCCTCCGCCCTCCCACGCCCCGCCGACCGCCCGCAAGCGGAGCGCCGCCCCTCACCCGGCGCGGAGCCCGCGCGCCCCGGCCCCGCCCCGCCTACCTCCCGCGCCCCAGCCCGTCCTCCCCGGCGCTGCTGAGCGACCCGGAGACTCCCGCTCCGGAGCCGGGACCTGCAGCCCGCCGCCGCCACCTGGATGCGCCGACCCGGCCACGCCCCGGCTGGGCAGGACCCGGGACCTCTGGTCCGGGCGACGCGGCCTCCCGGGGAGATGGGGAACCTGTTTCCCCGGCTTCCCGAGAGGGAGATGGGGAGCCTGTCCCCGCTCTCGGGAACCCAAGCGTCAGCGCCTCCAGCCTGAAGGCGCCCCAGCGTCCACTCGGGAGAGGGTCACCCATCCGCCATCCACGCCCCGTATGCATCCACGTTCCAGAATCCCGGCCCCCAGTCCCTCTTTTTGGGGAATTTTAGGGTCCGACGCCTACCTGCTGCTCTCTGGACGGGCATGCCACGGAAGCAGCGTCTTCCGAGAACGTGAACCGAGAGAAGCGCAGCGAAGGAGGGTTCCTGCTCCCGGCCCCACGCGGAGGCCGCTGCAGTTGGCGCCGGGGACAAAGGCCTCTCCTCTCCTGCTGACCCAAAGACCTTCCTTTGTCGAAAGCCTCTCGGCAGGCCCACCCACCCAGGGTCAGAGCGCCCCGATCGCCATTCAAGATAAACGATGTCAAACACTCGGGAATCTGACTTGGTTCGCCAGAGATATGACCATCAGTCCTCCAGATTCAGGACTCCAAGTGCCCAGCCCCTCCTCCCGAAGACCCAGGGATCCAGGGTTCCAGTCCCCTCCACCCCCAGGCACCTCCCTCAGACCCCAGACTGCAGTCTTTCAGTCTCCACCTGCCTCAGACCCAAGAATTCAGACCCCAGCCCCCGCCTCCCTCAGACCCAGGTGTCCAGGCCTCCAGCCCCCTCCTCCCTCAGACCCAGGAGTCCAGGCCTCCAGCCCCTCCTTCTCAGACCCAGGTGTCCAGGCCCCCAGCCCCCTCCTTCTCAGACCCAGGAGTCCAGGCCTCCAGCCCCCTCCTTCTCAGACCCAGGAGTCCAGGCCTCCAGCCCCCTCCTTCTCAGACCCAGGTGTCCAGGCCTCCAGCCCCCTCCTTCTCAGACCCAGGTGTCCAGGCCTCCAGCCCCCTCCTTCTCAGACCCAGGAGTCCAGGCCCTGAGCCCCTCCCTCAGACTTAGATGTCTGGTCTCTCCAGGCTTATGGATTCCAGGAAATTACCCACCCTCTCTTCCCTCTGGGTCTAAATTCCCCCTCCAGAGCCTGGCTCACCTATCAATTCTAATCAGATAATCACCCATTCCTCTCCCCAGGCTATTTTGTGAGCACCAGTTGAGGCCTGGGGTAGCTGCTCTGGTGAAAGAAACACCAGGATTGCATCAGAGAGGAAGAGGAGGCTGGGACGTTCAGGATCTGAGCATCTGAGCAGGGGTTGGTAAGGTTGGCCCACAACCCAGTGAGAGGCTTCCAGGCGAGGACACTTGTGTTTCTGCTGAGGACACTTCTTTCATGTGACATCTGCTGTTTCCCGATGATCAAAGAACCTCAGTGTCAGACCCCCCAGAAACCCAGAAATTCAGGTGGGACTCAGAAATTCCACTTATGCAACACAATCTGCATCAGTCAACCAGGGCAGTAGTTTTTCAGGATCCCAGTCCCCTCCTCCCTCAGACCCAGAAGTCCAGGCCCCCAGCTCCCTCCTCCTTCAGACACAGGAGTTTGAGACCCCAGATCCTTCTTCCTGAGACCTAGGAATCTTGGCCCCCAGCCCTTTTCACCAGGGTCCCAGTTAATCAGGTCCTCATTGCACCCATCCCCCAGACCCAGGAGTCCAGGCCTCCAGCTCGAAGGACCCTCAGATTGCATCAGCCATCTGTTCAGGCTGCTCTGGCCACGGTGGAATTCTAGCTCCTGCCAAGTGGGTCAAATATCATGAGTCAGGCACAGAGAGGATGATTGGGCGGGTCTGTCTGGGTATAAATTCTGAAGCTTCTGCATCTGTCCCAAGAGACTTGGGTGTCCTGTCAGCTAGGGATCTACAAGAAAGAAGACCCAGGTACTGGGGCCATCTGAGCAACAATCTGTGAATCTGCTTTCCTGAGCAACCGGGATCTGGAAGTGAATCTAGATCTGGAAGTGAATCTAGACCACTGAGCTCTCAAACCTCACACATCAGACCTTGCCTGCAGACTGAACCATTGATGGGCTGGGATGAGGCTGGGTTCGAGACCCTGGGACTGTGGGTCCCTGTGCTGGCTGTCCTGCTGCTGGGAGTCTGCCAGGCACATCCCATCCCTGACTCCAGCCCCCTCCTCCAATTCGGGGGCCAAGTCCGGCAGCGGCATCTCTACACAGACGACGCCCAGGAGACAGAAGCCCACCTGGAGATCAGGGCGGATGGCACAGTGACAGGGGCTGCCCACCGGAGCCCTGAAAGTAAGCATGGGGGCAGGGCCTCCTGGGATTCTGGGCCTGGGACAGAGGGGTCTGGGGAGAGGCCCTCTGAGTGTTTTACCACTTTCTCTCACTAGGTCTCTTAGAGCTGAAAGCCTTGAAGCCAGGAGTTATTCAAATCCTGGGAGTCATGACATCCAGATTTCTGTGCCAGAGGCCAGATGGGACACTGTACGGATCGGTGGGTTTCCCAGACCCCTCCACGTGTGTCACCCTTTCTCCTGTCATCTTCCCAGTCTGGGCTACCATGTCTTACACAGGCCAGTCTTGGTTCTATGCTCTCCTCAAGCTCAGACCTTGCTGTGACCCCTGGAGGTTATCAATGTTTGCAAAATGAGGAAACTGAGACCAAGGCAGGAATACCACTAACCTCAAGTCACTAAATGCGTGAATGGCAGAGTGACTGAGTCTTGTGACTCCGTAACCTCTGCTCCTGGCCACATGGCCTTCTGTGTGCCTGGCTCATGCTGGGTGCAGGGACAACAGGGACCAAGGCTGGGGAAGTGACCAGGACCTTGAGTTGGTAGCCAGATCCCCTGCCCGGCCTTAGAGAGCCTTGACTGGTCCCTGGACTAGAATGTTCTTCTGTATGAAGTGGGGATAGAGAGGTGGGCCCTGCAGGACTACCGGGTACAAAGGAATCACCTTCTTTTGCTGTTTAGTTTCTTGAAGGAGACGCTGGGGACCTGGACTCCTGGGTCTGAGGGAGGAAGGGTTTGGGAGCCTTGACTCCGGGGTCTTGCAGCAGGAGACCATAGAGGAATCTCAGGTCTCTGATTCCTGTTCTTTGTCCCCTCAGCTCCATTTTGATCCTGAGGCCTGCAGCTTCCGGGAACTGCTTCTTGAGGATGGATACAACGTTTACCAGTCAGAGGCCCATGACCTCCCACTGCGCATGCCCCATCACAACTCCCCATCCCGGGACCTGGCCCCCAGGGGACCAGCCCGCTTCCTGCCACTGCTGGGCCTGCCCCCAGTACCTCTGGAGCCACCAGGGATCCTGGCCCCAGAGCCCCCCGATGTGGGTTCCTCGGACCCTCTGAGCATGGTGGGGCCTTCACATGGCCAAAGCCCCAGCTATGCTTCCTGAAGCCACAGGCTATTTATTATTGGGTCTCCTCTTTATTTATTGTTATTTATCTTATTTATTTTTTTATTTTTCTTACTTGTGATAATAAAGAACCCGAGAGAGGAGAGTCAGAGTGAGCATGTGCGAGTGTTTGGGGAGGACACGGATCTGCTCCTTCGTCTTCATCTTCCAAAGACTCGCTTCCCCCACCCCCAGCCCTGCCATTGCCCTAAGGTCCCAGCTCCAACTCAGCCTCAGTTTTCTGCCCCACTAAGGTGTTCCCAGGGACTCTGGGACTATCTCTGCTGTTTGACAGGGCGGGACTTATTACCCGTCCCCACCCTACCCACCTCACGTTAGCATTGTGGAACTATCTCTCAGAACTACCTCAATGACAAGGGACTTATTTTTTAATCAAATTCAGACCCACAGACTCATGGGAGATGTAGTTGTCTGGGGTCGTGTCTGGGACACTGGGAGTTGTCTTGATCCTTAGAGCTGAGGCAAGGACTCCTGGATCCTGGGGGTGAGTTTGGTGTGAGGACCAGGGATGGACATCTGGACACCTGGGTCCCAGGCAAACGGAAACAGGAACCTAAACACCTGGTCTGAGGGAGGAGGGCCTGGAGGGTGGGAGTCCTGGGTTTGTGGGTGGGAATTCTTCCATCCTGGCACCTTTGAGCTTTGGAGTGTGATGACTGTCGTAGGATCCAATCCCAGCAAGCGAGTTGCTGCGTGTCCTCCCCACTAATCTAGATTGCCCTATTGTTCTTTGAGCCACTTCCTGGTTAGGAAGAAAGTGAGGAAAAAGAGTTAGACTGCACTCCCAGGGGTCCTGGGCTGGGTCCCTGGAGTCTCCAGCCCTTCATTGCAATTCCAAGGCTCAAGAGGTTCAAAGGAGAGGACTACCACAGTCAAAAGGGACATTAAGACTGGCCTGTTAGCTCAAGTGGCTAGAGCACGGTGCTGACAACACCAAGGTCAAGGATTCAGACCCCTGTACCAGCCAGCCACCAAAAAAAAAAAAAAAAAAGACATAAGTGTGGGTTCCAGAGGGCCATGGGTGGGATTCAATGTCCAGCAGAAATAAAAGTCAGCATCTCGTAGAAAGTGCTGTTTTTTACTCTGATGGAACAAGGCTGACTCAACCAAGACAAAGAAACAATCTTAAATGCCACAAAGCTCCTGGGAAGGAGTGGTTTAGGTTCAGGAGGTGACTCATGTGAGGCACAAGCTCCTTGTCTGAAAAAAGAGGTCACCTACCTCTTTCAAGGAAAGGAAAGTCACCAGTGGGGTGAGGAGCAGGAAGAAGCACTGGGCACTTTCCAACCCACCCCACCATGCTGGGGCTGGAGTCATGGAGAACACAGACTCAGAAGGAAGGGAAGAGGGACCGGAGGGGGGATTGTGCGATGGAGACCTAGAGAAAAGGGGGACAGAGACCCAGACAGAATGGGACAGAGATCCAGAGAGCAGGGAATGGAGACTCAGAGAGAGTGGGACAGAGAACTAGAGAGCAGAATCAGGCAAGGACCTGAGAGCTGTGTGCACATGAGCACACGTCAGTTATCTGAGGACCTTGAACTCCAATTCTGTCTGCCCCCTTTTCAGTAGAAGAAGCCCTTCCCCCATCTGGGCAGGCTAATGTCCCCTTGTCTGGAGATCCTGTCCTGAGGTTGCTGTCTTGCAGGGGACTGCTGGTCCTCCCCAGGGTCTTACCCCATCACCTCTCACTGCTTCTAGACCTATATCTGTACTCAACTCCAGGCAAGTTCCTTAGGATGAATCACCAAATGTGACTGGTGAGGGGGTACGATATGGACCCCAAAATTGCAAGAGCTCACCCATTGATATTGACCATTCAGAGAACCAGTGTGGGAAGAGATCACAAGGTTGACAAGAGGGGGCAAACCAGATTAGAAGTCGCTTAATGTTAAATTGGGATGAATCATGGGTAACTTTACCCATCTCTACCAATTAGTTCATTAGTAGGTAAATTTATTGGTAGAAATTCTAGATTCAAGTTAGATGAAGGGGCTAGGAATGACTGTGGCTTGCTCTTTGATTGACTGAGACCTGGACTGCAAATGGTCTGTAGAAGCTGAGTGAAGTTAAGATGCTAGAATGGCCTTGGTCTGCCGTAGGACAGTGGTTCTCAAAGTATGGTCCCAAGACCACCACCCCCCACCAAAGAAAAGTCAAAGCGTGGCCCCAAACTAGCAGTATCAGCATCATCAGGAACAGGTCAGAAATGCACATTCTGGACCCCAGATCTATTGAATAAACATTCTGGTGAATAGGCAAATTTTCTTTTCTTTTCTGGCAGCTGAATGGTACGTACTATCTGGTACAGCTGGTATGGTCCCCTCTCTCTGAGTCTCCGTCCCCTGCTCTCTGGGTCTCTGTCCCCCTTACCTCTAGGTCTCTATCGCATAATTCCCCCTCCCAGTCCCTCTTCCCTTCCCTCTGAGTCTGTGTTCTCCAAGACTCCAGCCCCAGCATGGTGGGGTGGGTTGGAAGGTGCCCAGTGCTTCTTCCTGCTCCTCACCCCACTGGTGACTTTCCTTTCCTTGAAAGAGGTAAGTGACCTCTTTTTTCAGACAAGGAGCTTCTGCCTCACATGAGGTCACCAAACCCATGACCTCGTGTTCTAAGGCTGTGCTCTAACCAACTGAGCTAACCGGCCACCCCCAGCAAATTCATGGAGACAGAACTCAGATGACTGGCTGCCACTGGCTAGTGGGAGGGCGGAATGGGGAACGTATTAGTGTCCTAGGGCTGCCATACAAAGTACCACAAACTGGGTGGCTTAAAACAACAACAATTTCTTCTCTCACAGTTCTGGAGGCCAGAGGTATCAGCAGAGCCACACTTTCTCCAAAGACTCGAGCAGTCCTTTCTTATCTCTCCCAGCTTCTGGTGGTTGCCAGCAGTCCTGGGCGTTCCTTGGCTTGCAGATGCATCGCTCTGATCCCTACCTTTGTCATCACATGGCCTTCTCCCTGTTTGTCTCTCTTCTTATAAGGACATCAGTTATTGGGTTAGGGTCCACCCTAATCAGTGCAACCTCATTTTAATGTTATTACATCTGCAAAGACCTTATTTCCAAATAAAGTCACATTCACAGGTACCTGTGGTTAGGACTTGAACATATCTTTTTTTTTGGTGGGGGGGAAGCTGGCCAGTATGGGGACCTGAATCCTTGACCTTGGTGTTATAACACCGAGCTCTGACCAAATGAGCTAACCCACCAGCTTTGGGTAATTTATAAACAAAAGAAATTTATTTCTCACAGTTCTGGAGGATGGGAAGTCCAATACCAAGGTGCCAACATCTGAGGAGGGCCTTCTTACTGTGTCATCCCATGGCAGGTGGCAAGAGGGAAAAAGAGCATGCAAGAGAGGACAGAACAGGTCGAACTGGTTCTCTTATCAGGAATGCACTATTAATGGCATTAATCCATTCACGAGGGTTCTGCCCTCATGACCTAATCATCTCTTGAAGGTTCCACTTCTCAACACTGTTGTATTGGGGATTAAGTTTCCAACAGATAAACTTTGGGGGATACATTCCAATCACACTGTGAGTATTTCCCCACAACAAAAAACGAGTTTATTTATCAATTAAAAGACCTCAAACCTCTGGGTAGATGGGTTCAGCCATCTGCCATTTAACAAGCCCTTCAGGTGATTCTGACACATTCCCAGTTTAAGTGTCTCTTCTGGAGAAAGATGTTCAATGCATAATGAGATCAGGACACTGTAATGAATATTAAATCTTCTCAGCCTAAGGCTCTGTTCATCTGTCCACAGTCTGTCTGTCTTTCTCAACACAAGCTTCTGTCTGTCTGTCCATCCTTCTCTCTGTCCATCAGTCTCAGCCCCGCGCTTTGTCTGTTTGTCTTTTGAGATCCCAGCTCTGTCTGCCTGTCTTTCTCTGCCCCTCTTGCCTATCATCTTTTCTTCTCCTGGTTCTTATTTCCAAGGAAGCAAAACTGCATGGCCCCGCATGAAAAACCCTGTGCCACGCAGAATTGTCTTTTTGGGTTGGACACAAACACTCAGTCTATAGAAGACGGCCATGCACACTGTAGTGGGCAAACCCAACCACTCCTGTTTGGGGTCTGCTTGAAGATGTCATGAGCCTCCCTGGACTTGGTCTGTCACCAAAAAGACATAGAGAAGGCAAAGTTAAATGACACACCAACAAGCCATATGTGTAGGAAGCAATCTATGGATAAGGTGAAGGAAGACTGAGATTCTGTACTGTGACCATCATGAGAGATGCTAATCTCTGCTGTCAGGAGAAAACAAGAAGCTAAAATATGTCACTCATAACACAATCCTGGGTCATACAGGACCTAGTACTGGCCCCTTCAAAGACTCCTGCAAAGAGAAGTTTTAGGAGTGGGAGAGCGTGGTGCTGACAACACCAAGTCAAGGGTTAAGATCGCCTTACTGGTCATCTGTATTAAAAAAAAAAAAAAAAAAAAGAGATGTTCTAGGAGGAACTCATCTAGTTAAAACATAATTGTTAATTTTTAAAAAAAGGATTCAACATAGAGTTTCAAAACATATGATGGGGGAGAGGGAAGGAGAAAAGAAACAGGAAAAACAAATGGCAGAAAAAAAAAGTCATCAAAACACAGATACAATTTTAGAACAATCATATCACATATTCTAAAATCTTTATAAAGTAAGTGATCTTTGTGGAAGCAAATGGTCAAGAAAGGTCTGGTACAACAGGACATAAAATATCTGTCAAAACTTAGGTAAAATCCCTTCAATGGCCAGATGGCAAAACAAAAAAAAAAACTTAGGTTAAGCATTAACGAGTAAAATAAAACCACTAAACAAAGGAAAAGTGATTAGGTTACCCATTGCTACTCAACAAACTACCCCGAAACTTAGTACCTTAGTACCACAATAGTTATTTATATTGCCTTTGAATTTGCAGTTTTGGCTGAGCCCAGCAAGGATGCCTCATCTCTGCTCCCTGAGGCTTTAGTAGGGGGGAAGTTCAACTAGACTGGAGAACCCACTTCCAAAATAGCTCATATGGCCAGCAAGCTGGTACCAGAAGGTGGCTCAAAGCTAAGCCAGGGCTATTGGCCAGAGCCTTGGCTCCTCTCTGCATGGACCTCTCCCCAGGGCTTCTTGGGCTTCCTCATAGCATGGCACCTGGGCTCCACGCGACAGAAGGTGAAAATTGCCAGTCTCTTAAGGCTTAGGCTGTGAAACTTGCATGGTGTCACTTCTCTTTGTCAAAGCAGTCACAGAGCTCACCCAGATTCAATGGGAGGGGACTTACACCCTTGGCACCCCACCCAATGGGAAGAAGATCAGAGAAATTGCCACCATCTTTAATGTACATCAAAGGCCATGTTGGAACCAGAAAGAAAGAGATGATTGTTCTGAAGAGCTTTGGAGGACAAAATTGAGAAAGGGGAGCCAAACAAAATAAAAGCAAACTGAGTGGTGAAAATGTTCTGGAATTAGACAGTGGTGACGGTTGCTGCAACCTTGTGAATATACTAAAAACCACTGAGTTGTACACATTAAAAGGGTGAATTTGATGGTATGTGAATTATATCTCAATTTTTTAAAAAGAAACAAAAGCAAACAAACTTAGAAAGGAAAAGAAAAAAGATTTAAAAAGAAAGGAGTGGAGATAAAATTGTAGATACGAGTACAGACATAAGTGATCAAAAACGGGCAAAATTGGTGACCCTGATGTAAAGAATGGAAATAATGGAAGACAAAAAATTAATATATAGTTCAAAACAACTTCCATACTTGGCATTATTTCTAACTAGAAAATGTAATAATGTTCCAATTATAAAAAAGCTAGAAATATTTGGTAAAATATAACAAATGTTCTCTTAGAAATGTTTGTATATATCTTCTAATAATTTCCCTTATGTAATACTTTTTTTTAAAAAAGATGACGGGTAAGGGGATCCCAACCCTTGGCTTGGTGTTGTCAGCACCACGCTCAGCCAGTGAGCCCCGGGCCGGCCCTTATAATACCTTTTAACAAGGCTTGTTTTTCTCCTTTTGGGTTACGATTTGCTCCTTGCTATAAGCAACACTGAAGTTGGTCAGTAATATTTTTTCCTTTCCTTTCCTTCCCACAATCTAATTTAAAGTAATAATGTCCACCTTTAAGGCAGTGAGCTTGTTCTGCTTTCCATATACTCCCTCTATTCTCTCACTTAAAAAAAAATTCTCTAATTTTTAATAGTTGCGTTGCATCTATATTGTCAGGGCCTATAATAATTGCATACTATTCTGTCACCCTTATTTCCATCATTGGGACTTTGTTATACAAGTAAATGTATCAGATGCTCACACAAGGCTTATGCTACACTTTCTCCAATCATTCCCTGGTTGTCTGAAGTGTGTTCTTTATTAAGTTACTCTTTGAAATAGTCCCTAATTTTTGCAAATTCTTAACAGTTTTTATGGACTTTTAAACAATTAGGTCACTTGTTGAATATAAAATCTGTGGCTCACATTTTTTTCCCTTCAAAGAATATTGAATATGCTACTCATTATCCTTTGGTTTAAAGTGTGATATTAAAAGGGCCAGCCCGTGGCTCACTCGGGAGAGTGCGGTGCTGATAACACCAAGGCCACGGGTTCGGATCCTATATAGGGATGGCCGGTTCGCTCACTGGGAGAGTGTGGTGCTGACAACACCAAGTCAGGGGTTGAGATCCCCTTACCGGTCATCTTTAAAAAAAAAAAAAAAAAAAAAAAAAAAGAAGTGTGGTATTAAAAATTCTAATACCAACTTTTTTTTTTTTTTAACAAATAAGTGACTTGATCTTTCAGCTTAGGTGCCCAAAAGGCAACTCCTTCTCCTCCTCTTCTTCTTCTTTAAAATCTGTTGGTTTTATTAGAATATATCTTTTTTTTTTTTTAAAGATGACCTGTAAGGGGATCTGAACCCTTGACTTGGTGTTGTCAGCACTGCGCTCTCCCAAGTGAGCCACGGGCCGGCCCAGAATATATCTTAGTGTTAGCCTTTCTTGGTCAATTTTTCCAGGAACATAAGGCCTTTTCAGTATCTAAGCTCAAGTCTCTTTCATTTCAGTGAAATTTTATTGAATTCTTGTTTTTGGTATATGAGAGCTATGGAAAAATGGAATTAAAGAAAATATACATCTTTCCATGAACTTTTTGAAGACCCCTCCTATTTTTTGTCTCCTATTTTTCATCTTCAGGGACTCCTAATGTACATATGAAGGATCTTTGCCTATTTTCCATATTTAACACTTTAAATAGTCATTTAATTTTAAAGGACACTAATAAACAGCCAGATGAAGAGATATATAGGGAGGTCTGGAAGGTTCCGAGCATAGGAGCTTCTGTCCCCATGGAGACGGGGTGTGCCACCTTCCCAGCACCTGGATGAGTTCAACTGTCCTGAAGCTCCTGTAGCCCATCTTCTTAGGTCTTTTTTTTTTTTTCTTTTTAAAGTTGACCAGTAAGGGGATCTTAACCGTTCACCTGGTGTTGTCAGCACCACGCTCTGCCAAGTGAGCTAACCGGCCATCCCTATATAGGATCCGAACCCGCGGCCTTGGTGTTATCAGCACTGCACTCTCCCGAGTGAGCCACGGGCTGGCCCAACTCTTAGGTCTTTTTATGGAGACTTCATTACATAGGTATGATTTTAGCACGGACAACCATGTAGAAATGTGATTAAACAAAAAGGGTGTGATCTAATACTAATAGACTGGGTGGGGAAATCCAGCAAGGCCTGTGCATTAGTCAGTTTCTGTTCCTTATAACAAAATACCTGGAACTGGGTGATTTATAAAGAAAACAAAATTTATTGCTTACAGTGTCTGAGGCTGGGAAGTCCAAACTCCATCTGGTGATGGTGACAGTGACCCAGGGATCTCACATTGCAAGATGGTGGAAGCAGAGAGAGCAGGAAGAGAGAGACAGACTACCCTCTCTTTTCCTTTAAAGCCCTCAGAACCACGCCCCTGACCACCATTTTTAATCCATTCACTACTGCATGGTTGGTCAGTTCTACAATCTAATCACCTCTTCAAGACTCCACCTTTCAATTATCATAATAGGATTTCCCACCCTCTTAACAGTCACAGTGAGAGCCAAGTTTCCAATAAATAAAACTTGGGGGACACAATTCAAGCTTCAGTGAATTTAGCGGGGACATAATTCAATTCACTACAGCCTGTCTGTGCAGATTATTCTGGGTCTGTCTATGAAGACTTCCTTCCTCCTGGGTGTGGGGCAGAACTCTTTCTGGAATGGGGGTCTTATGACCTACAATCAGACAATGTAGATCAGAGATCTTTATAGCCTGCTCTGAGACAGGAATTCCGGGGAAAGATTAGGGTGTATTCTTAGTCTTTATGGCTTTGGGGAAAAAGGGGTTCTGGTTTCTATGACCCGCCTTGGGGAAGAGAGATTCTAGTTTCTATGACTCAACTCAGGGAGAAAAAGGAGCAGGTGAAAGGAGGGCGGAGAAGGCCAGAGAGAGAGTCTTTTTCTGAGGCCTGCTCCTGACGCCTAAGGCGCCATAGCATTATCACAAAAGAACAAGGGCTACAGGAGTTATGGGCCAGGAACCATGGATGAAAACCAATACATAAGAAGCTGGCCAGGTAGCTTAACTAGAGCGTGGTACTGATAACACCAAAATCAAGGGTTCAGCTCCCCTCACCAGCCAGCCACCCAAGAGCAACCACCCCCCCCAAACCCCCAATGTATATACCATAATAACACAACCATCTTCACCATTTCTAAGTGTACAGTTCAGTAGTATTAAGTATATTTACACTGTTGTGCAACCAACCTCCAGAACTTTTTCATCTTGCAAAACTGAAACTCTGTACTCATTAAACTGCAGCTCCCCCATTTCCTTCTCCTCCCAGCCCCAGGCCAGTTTCGTCAACACTATTTGTTGAAAAGATTGCGGTGAGCTCTTGTAATGTCTGATGAGATTTTGTGCATGGACAGAAAAATTCACAACTATTTGTTTTTTTCGGTTAATGATCAATTAACTTATAAACGATTAGCTTTTCTCTAAACATTCACTGACTGTTTCCACAGCTAAAAATAGCAAGCTGTGATTTTCACAATTTTAGACTTTCCCAAACATCTGAGCATTGATTGCAAATTTAGTCAATGAACTTTTTACAAGTCTGGTATCTCAGATTCCCTTAAATGCCTTGATTAGAAGAAAAACAGTAATACAATGTCAAGCATGTATTTTGCACATCTGACATACCAGATTCTCACAAACACTTTAAATATCTTCAAGGACAGTCTGAAAAGTCCACAAAAAATGATTGCATTGTGTAACGTTGAATATACTAATTATCCTGATTTGAGCATCACACATTGCACACAGGTATTGATATTCAGTACTGTACCTCACAGATGATGTACAATCACCTATGTTTCAATAAATAGTAATAAAAGGACAGTCAAATAGGATTATAGTGGTTATCAAATTGATCCATTAAACTGGTGGCAAAAGTGCCAATGTTGTGGATAAATATGGTTTCCTTAATTTCTCCATTCTGTTCACGATTTTGATTCAACAATGCTGATACCTGTGATTTTTCTTACCTATCAGAGAGTTAGGCTCCTCCTACCAACCGAGGAGGTTGAGTTAACAGTTTGATAGTTGAAGATCAGGCCTGGAACAGGAGCCATGAGGTCCTGTTATGGATGTTGTGTCCCCCCTGAGTTCATACATTGAAATCCTAGCCCTCAGTGTGATGGTATTAGGGCCTCTGGAAGGTGACTGGGTCATGAGGGTGGAGCCCTCATGAATGGGGTTAGTGTGCTTATATAAGAGGCCTGAGAGAGCTGCTTTATCCCTTCCACCAAGTGAAAACACAGCAAGAAGATGGCCACCTATGAACCAGGTAGCAGGCCCTCAGCAGACACTGAATCTACCAGTGTCTTGATCTTGGACTTCCCAGCCTCCACAACTGTAGGAAATAAATGTTTGTTCCTTAAGCCACCTAGTCTATGGTATTTTCGTTATAACAGACAGGCCCCTTCTAAGTCAATTTTCTTCAAACCTAAGTTCCAGGACAAAGCCCCTGTTACACTTACATTTTGTCATAACCACAGGAATTGGGAAACTGATTCTAATGATCCTGATTTATTTCCCACTGCTACCTGCTCAGAGTGTTACATCATTTTTTTTTTTTTTTTTTTGAAACTGAACCTGTGGCCTTGGCGTTATTAGCACCACACTCTGCCAAGTGATCCACGGGCCGGCCCAAGTGTTACACATCTTTATAGCACAGCTGAAAAACTTGTTCTGAGTCATAGCATTTTAATAGGTTTTGATAAGGGATTATTTAGCAGCTGCTTGTTCTCGTACCTTCTCTGTGAAATGTGGGGGGGGACATTTTCTCTTTATCACACACCCAGGGAGAGCCCATCCTTCCTCTGCTTATTCTGGTGAGGCTTTGCTGTTGTCTCCTTGACATGAAGCTCACCCTCCAGCTCTGTGACCCCCTTGACAGCTGGCATCAGTGGCAGAGAAGTCCTAGCAGGAGACTGGCAGCAGGAGGAGTGGTGCTGGGACTTCTTGCCAACTTTCTGCTCCAGCACTCATCTTGCCAGCAGCCACGGCTGCAAAGGCTCCAGCTTCTGTTTACTTTCAGCAGCCAGCAGCAGCCAGCCACGCAGCCTTGGCAGGGAGACTTCCAGCCCCACCAGAAGTACAAGCCTCTTGGAGGTCAGAGCACCCACTTCCTGGAGCCCCTTCCCCAGAGGTCTGTTTCGTTTGTATTTGCTGCCATTTTTCCATAACAAAAGTTAAAAAAAAAAAAAAAAAGTAATTAACACTGAAGACATAATTTCCAAACCAGTTGAGGAAAAGAAAGAAAATAAGGAATACTCCATCAATCCAACACAGGGAAGGAAAGGAGGAAAAATAAGCATAAATGGAACAGGACAAATAGAAATTACAAAATAAAGTGGTAGAAGAATGTACATATGTTGTAGATATATCAGTAAGAATAATAATAATAGATAATAGAAGGGTACTTCATAAAGTTTGTGGAAAAATAAAATTAAAAGATTATACAAATCTTTCCATAAACTTTTTGAAGTACCCTCCTATTTATTAGATACTTACTGTGCATCAAGGACTATACTAGGCCTTTATAAAATATATCTCATTAAATTCTCACAAGATCCTTAAGAGATAAAGTACCATTATATCTCCACTTTACAGATTAGGTGATTGAGGCACACATGGTTGTATTATCTTTTAATTCTTTTTTTTCCACAAACTTTTTCAAGTATCCTCATATAGTTCACACCTTGCCGCTATAATTAAAAGATATGATTCAATAAAGCTTTTCAAAAAATAGAAGACTTGAATCTCTGTTTTGAATGGATACAGAGGGGAGATTGATACCAAACCACCAATATCAATCTGTATCCTATTGAAGACCAGAGACTAGAAAGATAACAAAGTCTCCTCTTGGTATCCAAGGCAAAATGTTTTGAGTCTTTTACTAGGAAAAACTAAAACCAGTGTGGCCTCAGATTTTACACAATAAGGACTACTCAAGAAGACAGAGCAATGCTTGTCCTGACTACAAAGAAATAGTGTGATCCTAAAATTACACACCCACAAGGTCAAGGGTTTGGATCTCTGTGCTGGCCATCTTCTCCACCGCCCCCCCCAAAAAAAGATAAAATAAAATAAAATTTCATACCCAGTCTATAAACTACATAATAAAAATAAACAATATTTTTGAGCATCTCAGAATGTGGGAATACAGCTCCCATGTGCCTTCCCTAAAGGTATTAGCAGAGATGAATGAAAATATTACATCAAAAAAATAGAGGAGTAAAGAGATAACAAAAGACTTTTTTTGAAGGTTCTAATGTCTTTTTATTGATTGGAACTGTGCACAGTTCTAATCCTTTCATCATACATGTAATTTACAGTAACATTCAAATATTTAATACTAAAACAACTTCCTGACAAATTCTAATATTGAACATAGAATATTGTCTACTAACAATAAAAACAAAATCACTGAGTTTATCTTAGAAAATTTAAATTCAGTTCATTATTTCACAATTTGGAAATTGTTGCCTAACCCAACTTTAAGATGACTTTCTCACTGTTGAAGTTTGCTCTGTCAATGTGTGATTCAGGACTTCCTCTTGTCTTAACCCATTCCTGCAAATGACACACCTTGGAGATGGGACCTTGCAATTGTCCTGGTACTGTGCCCCAGTCAGTGTTCTGGACCCAGCCTACGATTCCACCTTTTTACCCTGCGCCTGAGTGTACTTTGAGAAAAAGACCTCTTGCACCTTTCCCAAAATTTCACAATCCACTGATATCAAGGTGTCCCCTCCTGCCATGCTCAAACCCACGGTACGCCAGGACCACAGGGGTGACCAAAACACCAACGGCCGAGAGGAGACTTCTAATTTAAAAATGGTTGCGGGAGGGCTGGCCGTTTAGCTCAGTCGTTAAGAGGATAGTGTTGGTGACACCAAGACCAAGGGTTCAGAACTCCTTACCGGCCAGCCACAAAAAAAAAAAAAGAAAAGAAAAAAGAAAAGGTTGTGGGGTGGGGAGGGGAAGAGACATTTCTGTTCACTTTACACCACAAAACACCTCAAACATCAAAAAGAACACATTTTAGCCTCGATTTTTTTTCCCACTGAATGCTGTATCTTGGAGCTCTTTTCATGTGAATATCTAGAGAGTGCCTCATTCTTTTAGCTGCATACTGTTGCTTTGGCTAGACGTACCATGACTTAACACACCTATTTCTTTTTGATGGCTACTTGAGCCACTTCCACTCCCTTGCCCTATCAAGGAATGCTACAATGAATAATCTTGTAAACACTTCATTTTGTATATTTGTATATGTGTAGATAAACTGTAAGGTAAATCCCCCAAAATAGGATGGCTGGGACAAAGGATAAACACATATAAAATATTATATTACGGATATTGCCAAATCACTTTCTAAAAGGGTCATGTCAGTTTGTACTCTTACCTGCAACCCATAAATTTCTTTTCCACCACAGAGTATATTATCAGATTTTGGGATTTTTACCTATCTGCTACAGGGAAAATAGTATTGAAGTATGTGGTCTTAGTTTGCATTTCTCTTTCTATAAATGAAGTTTCATAGATTTACAAGATATTTAAATTTCCTTCTCAGGGAACTATATATTTCCTTTGCTTATATTTTTATTGGATTATTGGTCTTTCTCAAAATTATTTCTATAATGCTTTATAAAATAGAAATTGGCCCTTTGAATATGAGTGACAAACATTTTCCCCCATTTGTCATTTGCCTTTTGAGTTTGCTTAAGGTGGTTCATTTGTTGTGCAAAAGGTTTTTCTTTAAAAAATAATATTTGTCTTAACTTTGAAGCAATCACAAACTCCTTTTTAAAAATGGGGGCTGACTAGTTAGCTCAGTTGGTTAGATCTCAGCCTTGTAATACCAAGGTCATGGGTTTGGATCCCTGTACCAGCCAGCTGCAAAAATAATAATTAATAAATAAATAATGGAAATACAGCACAAAGCAATTTTTATTACCCAGAAGCATTTGAGAGTGAGATGCCCACTTGATACCCCTTCACCACACTAACACATATTTGAACAGGTACTTCCTACAAACAAGGACAGTCTCCTACAGAACCCTAGCACGACCATCAAAATCCGGAAGGCAGCCTTGACAATTACTAGCCTGGTTTCCTTGGGCCCCATTCATGTTTTGCCAGTTGTCCAGGTAGCACTCTTTACAGCAAGAGTGTGCAGTTCAGAATCATACACTGCTTCAGTCATCAGGTCTCTTAGAAGGTCAGAAAAAGACAGTTCCCCAATCTTTCCTGACTTTCGTGACCTTGATACTTTTGAAATTACAGGCCAGTTATTGAGTAGTCTGTCCCTCACTGTGTGTTTGTCTGATGTTTGCTCATGATCAGATTCTTTGGCAGCAAGACAACCGACATGATGTTGTGTTTTCTCATTGCACGTCATGGCACTCGTGATGTTTATTTCTCCGATTACCAATAATATTTGCTTTGGTCACATGATGCAGGTGGCATCTGCCAGTCTTCTTTGCCAAGTTACTCCTTCCCCCTCTGTAAGTAAGAAGAACGCTGTGGAGAGATACTTTGAAACTGTACAAATATCCCACTCTTCATTAAAGCTTCAAGCTATTAATGAATTTATTTATATCCATGTGGAGTCATGATTTCCTGTGTTATTCTATGGTTTATAATCAGTTACTACCTTTCTTTATTCAATCTTGTGTAGTTTGGTGCTCTTTTTGCTTATTGTCAGGGATGGAGCCCCCTCACGTTAGTGGCTGCACCCTTTTGACAAGCCCTCATCATCCACTGAGCCATTCCTTGCTTTCTGGTACAGCAAAAATGTTCCAGGCTTATTTTGTTCTTTTTTTTTTTTTTTTTAAAGATGACCCGTAAGGGGATCTTAACCCTTGACTTGGGGTTGTCAGCACCGCGCTCTCCCAAGTGAGACATGGGCCGGCCCATTTTGTTCTTTTTCTAACCCTATTCTAGAATAAGCCATTTCTTCAAGGAGCCTGGTTCTTTTTAGTAGAGAATAGGAAGCCAAGATCTGAACACCAAGGGTGTTCATTGCTTCTGCTTTTGCATTTTGGCTGCTAACAGTTCCTCTCAGTGGTCACACTATATATAGTATACAATGTGATATACATGATATATAATGTGATATGTAGTATAAAAGGTGATATATAATATACAGTATGATATATATAGTATTCAGTGTGACATGCGACAAATAAATATGTCACACTGAATACTCTATATCACATTGTATATTATACATAACCTTGTATACTATATATCACATTTTATATTCTATATATACAATATATATTATATATTGTGCATATACTAGGTATATATGTATACCCACATCTACATATTAGGTACAAGTACATACACACATGTATATTAGGTATATATACATTTATATATTTCCACATCTACTTATGTATATTGAAAACCATGGATTAACAAGGACACATCCAATTCAAATCCAACACCTCTAGTTTTCTCTCCTTCCATATTTATACTCCCCTTCTCTGACAGTGAGAAATACAACCTCCGTTTTCCTTAATCTACTTATTTTCTCAGTCCCCCGTTCTGTCACCCACCTCCCACCTCCACCAGCAGCCCCTGCTCCCACCTCCCTCCCAGGTCCCCTTCACCCGGCGGGCCCGACTCCCCACCCAGCAGCCCCTGGCCCAGCACAGGCACCCTCTGCCCCCCGCTCAGGCGCTCCCTCTGTGCTGAGCTGCTCCCACGAGTCAATGCCCTCCTCACCCCACTAAGGCCCTGACACCCCTCTCTGTGCCACTGTCTTCCCCAACACCGCAAGCTGACCTTGAACTGCTTCACCCAAGGGCCTTAGGACTGTATTGTTCAGGAAGAAAAGGAAAGAAGGTTTATCCTTACTTCATGTATTCAACTGTATCAATGGGCCGGTCCAAGTGCGGTGGTGTTTACAGCTAACTGATCACAACTAGTTACAGATTTCTTTGTTCCTTCTCCGCTCCCGCTGCTTCGCTTGACTGCCTTTAAAAATAAAATAAAATAAAATATAAAACAAAATAAAATAAAATAAATGTATTAATGTTTTCTTCTATGGCTTCTGGATTTTGAGTCATCGTCACAACCTAGCTAATACAAGAATTTTACAATGTTTACTTCTCATTCTTTTATGGCTTCATATTTTACATTGAAATCTCGGATCCATTTGAAGTATATTCCATGCATTATTTTTTCCATTCCTTCCTTGTATTGGATTGACTGGGTTTTCTTTATCCCCTACCCCTTTTTTTTTTTTTTTTAAAAAAGATGACCGGTAAGGGGATCTTAACCCTTGACTTGGTGTTGTCAGCACCACGCTCACCCAATGAGCAAACCGGCCATCCCTATATGGGATCCGAACCTGGGGCCTTGGTGTTATCAGCACCGCACTCTCCCGATGGAGCCACGGGCCAGCCCTATCCCCCTTTTTTCATATTTTTAAAAATCAACTTTATATAAGCACACAGTAAAGTCACGAAGTGCTTCATGTTCAGTTTAAACTTCCACATCCTGCCCCGTTAGCAATTGATCCTTGTATTAGCTACAGCAATGTGAACCACTGGGAAGGATAACTCTACACAACCGATTTTTATTTCTTGTTCATGTAAAGTCCTATCAGTAGAGATGCAGAGGGGCAGAGACCCAGGCTGATGGCAGTTCTGTCTTAACACGTGGCTCCCAAGATGTGGTAGCCAGGCCCTCCTGGTATCCCTGTGCAGTCCTCTCCTACTTGTACTAGGGTTGGCCCAGGTGACTGATAGTATACGGTAGAAGTGGTGGGATATCAATGCAAGACTAGGTTTTAAAGACTGTGACTTCCAACTTGGAGTCTCTCTCTCTCCCTCTCATCACTTGTTCTGGGAGAAGCTAGCTGCCAAGCCATGAGAGTGCCCAAGCAGCCTAAGGAGATGCCAACAGCCAGCAAGGAACTGAGGCCTCCAGCTAACAACCATGTGAGTGAGCTTGCAAATGGATTCTCCAGCCCTGGCTAACTGCTTCACCGAAACTTCAGAAGTTACTAATTGATCATGCTTATGTGATGAAGCCTCCATAAAAATCCCTAAAGTATGGGGCTCAGAGAGCTTCCAGGTTGAGTGAACCCCTCCACACGCTGGGAGGATGGTGCACCCCAACTTCATGAGGACAGAAGCTCCTGCATGAGGGACCCTCCCAGACCTTGCCCTATCTATCTCTTCACCTGGCTGTTAATCTGTATTCTTTAGGGTATCCTTCATTATATGATAAACCGGTAATGGCAGTATTTCTCTGAGTTCTGTGGAGCATTCTAGCAAGTTTTTATGCCCGAGGAACGGATCGTAGGAATCCCTGATTTGTAGCCAGTCAGTCAGAAGCACAGGTGAAAACTTGGGCTTGTGACTGGCATCTGAAGTGGGGCATCTTGTGTTACTGAGCCCTTCAGTCGTGGGATCTGAATTTAACTCCAGGTAGATAGTGTCAGAATTGATTCAAATTGCAGGACACCAGCTAGTGCTGGAGAATTGGTAGGCATTGGGGAAAAACCTACACATATCTGGTCGCAGAAGTGTTCATTGTGAGTATAGAGAAAAAGCTGATTTCTCCTATGTAAGCACTTGGAAGGAGTCCACAGATCCCTCGTGGTCAGCTTACCTTCTCTGTTACCACCATTTCTTCTGCTTGGGGAATTCTGACCTCTCCATCATGACCTGGCTGCAATGCCATATCTTTGAGGAAACGTTTCCCAAGCCATTGTCCCATGCCACCCCTCAATGCCAACTTTCTCTCTAGTAGATTCTCACTGAAATGTGTAGGGCTAGGGTGAGGTTTACGGCTAAACGTGCCTGATTCACCCTTCACCTGCGTCCTGCCCACAGCCCTGCTTCCTGAGGGATTAAAAGTGTGCCTCGGGATTGTCTCTGGGCTTTCCTTCCAGCCGCTGATCTCCACTCTGCGAACTTTGAAGCTGGTCATTTGTGGTGTCCACATATGCACAGGCAATGAAAATTTATAATTTCCCATGGAATTATAAGGCCTCATGGATTGTAAAGAGCATCCAGACTTCAGAGATGTTAAAAGGGGTCCCTGAGACAGATGAAGCAGGATACATCTCCACACACTAGGGGCAAATACCACTTTATGATCATCTTTGCTTTGCTTTGCCATATCGCTTTATCTTGGCAGGTATCCCTGACATGATACTTAAACTAGCTGTTAAATTCAGTAAATATAATCTCAAATGTCATAAAGTTATAAGTGGCTGTTTGAAAGCTGTGGAAATGTGTTTGTCACGTACTTGTGTAAACAAAGTTTCTTTTTGATTATGGCTATAAAGAATTTAAGGACATCATCAGAAACATTATCAAGAATTGCCTGTATCTATGCCAAGCAAAACCTGATAATTTTTTTTTCTTTCTTTTTTTTTTTTTTTAAAGATGACCGGTAAGGGGATCTCAACCCTTGGCTTGGTGTTGTCAGCACCACGCTCAGCCAGTGAGTGCACCAGCCATCCCTATATAGGGATCCGAACCCGTGGCCTTGGTGTTCTCAGCACCGCACTCTCTCGAGTGAGCCACGGTCCGGCCCCTTACCTGATAATTTTTTAAATTTATAATCACAGAAGTAAGATCAGGTTTCTCATCAAGTTTTGAAAAACATTTTATTGTACATTTCGTACATATCCAATATTTAATTTCTTCCCTTATACTATGTGTTCTATTTTTCTTATTATAATTAAAGACGATAGAAATATACTTTTTACCAAGCCCTCCAAAGATGTCCCCAAATCCCCTCCATTTAGCCAGTAGGTAATGCACACGCTGTCCTCTGCTTTGTGCCCCTCCTCATGTAAACGTGCAAAAGGGCACTGGGTGCGCAGCTCTGGCCTTCCTCCCAGACAGACGTGTAGACTTTGCCACCTCGCTCCTGCATCCCAGAGTGGGGCAGGGTGGGGCCGGGACAGGAAGTCTTGGTCCCCGTTTAGCCTGAAAACATTGACCACTCCCCGCCCCCACATTGTCATCAGGTCCAATGCTCACCAAAACAAGATTTTTGCCCCAAACTGTGTTTTAGACATCTGCAGACCTACAGCTCAATCGAATTTCTTTTATTTATTTATTTATTTATTTATTTTTAATTTTATTTTGTCGATATACAGTGTGGTTGATTATTGTGGCCCATCACCGAAACCTCCCTCCCTCCTCCCTCTCCCCACTCCCACCCAACAATGTCCTTTCTGTTTGCTTGTCGTATCAACTTCAAGGAAGTGTAGTTGTTATGTCTTCTTCCCCCCTCCAGTTTTGTGTGTGTGTGTGTGTGTGTGTGTGTGTGTGTGTGTGTGTGAATTTATATATTTATGTTTAGCTCCCACCAATAAGTGAGAACATGTGGAATTTCTTTTTCTGTGTCTGACTCGTTTCACTTAATATAATTCTCTCAAGGTCCATCCATGTTGTTGCAAATGGCAGTATTTCATTCGTTTTTATAGCAGAGTAGTATTCCTTTGTGTGGATATACCACATTTTCCGTATCCACTCATCCGATGATGGACATTTGCTCTGCCCTGCTCTTAAAGCCTCTCAACTGATTGGATCAGGCCCAGCCAAATTATTGAGAATAATCTCCTTTACTTAAATTCCACTGATTATAGATGTTAATCACACCTACAAGATACCTTTGCAGCAACACCTAGATTAGTAGTTGACTGAATAACTGGGCACTATAGGCTAGCCAAGCTGACACGTAAAACTGACCATTACCACCTCAGCCAAGAGATAAGGTTAGCATTACCAGTGATAAGTCATGTTGATATCACATGTCTTCTGATATGAGGCCATGAGAGGGCACCCCATCTTTGTGGTACCCTTCTACACTCATAACCACAGTCTAATTGTGAGCAAATATTAGGCAGACTCAAATTGAGGGCATTTTACAGAATACCTGGCCAGTCTTTTTCAAATCTATCAAGGTTATGAAAGACAAGAAAAGACTGAAAAAGTGTCACAGATTGGAGGAAACTAAGGACAAATGACAACTAAATGCAATGTGGTACCCTGGACTGGATCCTGGAACAGAAAAAGGACATTAGTGGAAAAATTCGTGGAATCCAAATAAAGTACGCAGGTTAGTTAATGGTATTTTCTTGGGCTGCCCAGTTAGCTCAGTTGGCTAGAGACTGGTGTTCAAGGTCAAGGCTTTGGATCCCCACATCAGCCAGCTGCCAAAGAAAAAAAAAAAAAAGTATTGTCTTGATGTTAATTTCTTAGTTTGGACACACGCACCACGATTATGTAAGATGTTTACATTAAAGGAAGCTGGGTAAAAGGTGTAGGAGCTCTCTGCACTATCTTTGCAATGTTTCTGTAAATCTAAAATTAGTACAAGTTTATTTTTTAAAAAACGGCATCCTACCTGAATTGAAAGCCAAAATGGAAAAACAAAGCGCGCGCACACGCACACACACACAACTAAATTAAAATAAAAACAAAATTGAAAATACCAGAAGCCTTCTGGTCAAGATGGTGGAATAGACAGTCCCCAGAGTCACTCTCTCCCACAAATCAACCAATTTACAACCATAAAAAAGCAACGACAAGGGCTGGCCTGTGGCTCACTCGGGAGAATGCGGTGCTGATAACACCAAGGCCATGGGTTCGGATCCTATATAGGGATGGCCGGTGTGCTCACTGGTTGAGCATGGTGCTGACAACACCAAGCCAAGGGTTGAGATCCCCTTACTGGTCATCTTAAAAAAAATAAATAAAAGCAACGACAGCCAAGCTGAGGTTGCTAGAGCTCAGGGGAAGAGGAGGAGAGACCTATGGAGTTCATGAAGCCACGATAAGAGAAAGAAAAAATTGCTCTGACCATTTTGAGCCCTGGCTGCATCCAGGCTGGAGCTGCTGAGTACACAGAGCAGGAACTGGCAAAAGCCGCAGCTGTGTCCTTCAGATGAAGTTGCATGGAGGTGGCAGGGGAGAAGAGGGCCTTGGTGACCCCCAGGACAGCAAGACCACTAACAGGATTCCTGTGGACCCACATAGGAGCGAGGAGCCACAACAGCTGAAAAAAAGGAGCCACTCAGAGGCCGGTGCATCATTGCAAGGGACTGGAGCACAGCCTGCCCCATGGGAAGTCTTTGGAGCATGGGCAATGGGGAAGACAGGCCCACCAGGGGAACACTTGGGCACAGCAAGGACAGCTGATCTGCCTCCCAGTCAGCATTGGACCACTCAGAGGAGACTGGTCAGGAATATAGAATTGCATGGGGTGCGGTTTGATGAAAAGACTCAGGCCCAGACCAGAGTTTCTACACAACCCAGGTGCACCGGATCTCACTAGACCCGGAGGTACCTATAAAGTCAACCATTAAAACCTGAGCTGCATAAAAAGCCTTCTCTAGGGAATCAACAGCAAAGCAGCAATTTAATTCAACCACAGAGCTCAAGTACTGTCCTACAGGAAGTTCCCCCATTTTATTTTATTTATTTTATTTATTTATTTTTCTCCAAAAGATGACCAGTAAGGGGATCCCCCATTTTAGAAGTAAGCAAAGGACAACAAATTAGTTCCAGTGCAGAGTTTAAGCGGTGGGAATAGCAAATAATCCAACACAGAACTGAAAGAAAAAGCAAACTACCCACAACCAGGGACAAAGTTTGATATTAACTAGTAAATGTCTCATTTCACCAAAGAACACCTATGACACCTATAAGGACTAGAAGTCCCTGGGCTACCAAGCCAGAAAGGGGGGGAGGGCCAGGGGCCTCAGCCATGCCCCTGGACACCGCAACCAGCCCAGAGGCTGGGGCGGGAGAGCCTCGGCCACACCCCCAATGCACACAACCACCCCAGCCATGACCACCTCGCTGCCACAGGAAGTGCCCCGGCCTCTCCCGAGCAGAGGAGGTGGGGGGACGAGGGCTTTTGCTACACCCCCTGCCATCTGCACCCAGCCTGGCAATGACCAAGACACTGATGGAAGCCCCTGGTCTCCCTTGTGGGAATGAGGAGGATGCCACAGGCCTCAATCCCACCCCTGCTCCTTCCTCCTTCCTCCATCCCATTTCCTTCCCCTTCTCCTCTGCCCTCCCTCCCAACTGCTCCACAACATCACAGAAAGTAAAAAAATAATAAAATTAATTTTAAAAAATAAAAAGAAAATACCAGGTGTTGGCCAACAACCAAACCCTACATACATGGCTGGTGATGGCGTTTGGATGTGTTGTCCCCTCCGAAACTCATGTGGAAATTTGATCCCCAGTGTGGCAGCGTTGGAAGCTGTTTGAGTCATGGGGGCGGATCCCTCATGAATGGATTAATGCTCTCCCTGGGGGAGGGGGGATTCATGAGTGAGTTCTCGCTCTATCAGTTCCCGCGAGAGCTCGTTGCTTAAAGAGACCCTGGCACCTCCTCTCTCTTGCTTCCTCTCGCCATGTGATCTGCTCGTACCCACTGGCCGCCTGCCGCTTTCCACCATGAGTAGAAGCAGCCTGAGGCCCGCACCAGATGCAGCTGTCCCAGAATCGTAAGCCAAATAAACCTCTTTTCCCTATAAATTACCCAGTCTCAGGCATTTCTGTCATAGCAACACAAACGGACTAAAACAGCTGGTGAGGTCTGAACGGATGAACACAACCATGGAGGAACTGCTGATCAGTACGTGCTAAATTAAAGCCGGGCATATTCATAGCCCCCAAAATTGGAACCTACACAAATATTCATTAACAGTAAAATGGGTAATAAATTGTGATATCTTCAATGAACAAACTATACAAAACAGCACAAAAAAAATCCCAAATACGTATCCGTCGAGATGTTTGTAAATTTTTATAATGGCGTAAAGGTGTTTCTAACCACTCACACATTGAAAACTGCTGAAATTGTATTTGAACACTCACTGTGTAAACCGCCTCTCGAATTCTTACCTCTTTGAGACTGTATGCCCAACCCTGGCCGCCAGATGGCGCTGTAGGTACCTCGCAGCCCCGTCTGAAACCAGAGCTCGCTGTACTTGGCCTATTTCTGCAGTCGAGATCTACTTACCTGTGTTTCATTTCTATTTGTTTATTTGGGGCGGCTTTCCGGTACCGGAATGAGAATCTTCCTTGACCTTGGTGTTATGCGCGCTCTAACCAACTGAGCTAACCGGCCAGAACGTAGCTCATTAAATTTCAACTGGCATTTAGTGTTCACAATTAGAATCTGATTGTTTTTGTTTTTGGTTTGTTTCTGGTTTGTCTCTGTGAGAGAGAGAGAGAGAGTGTTTGTTTTGGTGGCAAAACCCGGAATTGATTTTTGTGTGTGTGTGTGTGTGTGTGTGTGTGTGTGTGTGTGTGACTGGCTGGTAGGGGGATTCTGATGATTTTTTTTGATTCATTGTAAATTATTGTTTCTTATTGGGAGCCAATAAAAAATGTTCATATCTAAAAGCATAATTGTTGAACATAATTAGTGAAATTGAGGTATTTACAGCTTCAGAAAGTCATATTTGCAAAATAGTTTTATTATATTTTTGTGAATTTTTCAGAGTTTTGATTACTAAATTGAATGAAAACTCACATACAATCCTTAAGCATGAAGATAACTTAAAATATTTTAGAAAAAAAATCAGTTTTGTGGGCCGGCCCGTGGCTCACTTGGGAGAGAGTGCGGTGCTGATAACACCAAGGCCACGGGTTTGGATCCTATATAGGGATGGCCGGTTTGCTCACTGGCTGAGCGTGGTGCTGACAACACCAAGTCAAGGGTTAAGATCCCCTTACCGGTCATCCTTTAAAAAAAAAGAAAGAAAGGAAGAAATCTGGTCTAGTTCTTCATTTGGGGCCCAGTCACTGGCCAGGGACTGAACTGGCTACCCTTGAGTCAAGGACTCTCCCTGGGCACAACCAGCCCTGGCCATAGGGAAATACAAAGCAGCAAAGAAGCTGTTGGCTGCCAAGGCTCCAAACAAACAAAGACAAGCTGGAAACAACAAAGGACAAATGACAAAAGTGGCTTAAACAGGTTTTTGTTTTGTTTTGACTTTTTAAAAACAAAACAATTCAGAAACCAGAGGTTTCATGAGAGGACAGAGATTTCTCATCTTGGAGCATTGCCACCCTCAGGGTGTGGGCGGTGGCACTCTTTGTAGACACAAAATGGCTACAGCATCTCTGAGCATCACTCTTCTGAGTAATCAACAGCCAGATGGAGGGAAGAGGAGGTAGCCCTTCTGGATTCTTTTCTCAAGGGAAGAAAGCTTCCCAGAGGCCTCCAGGCAAATTTTCCCTTGGGTCTTGTTGGCCTGTAACCTTCCCTTGAGCAATCATGGACAAAAGGGGATGTGAGGGTGTGGTAATGGGTCAGCTGCTGGCCTAATAAATTAGAATTCTAGTCCCAAGGCTGATGGCTGCTGGACAGTTCACAGGCCATGTCTGCCAAATAGTCCCACAGGGTGTCCCTCCAGCAAACTGGATCAAAGAGATAAAGTGACACATCCAAGATCACACAGCATGCAGAAAACAGAGGCAGACTTTTGAATCCAATACCTGGCTCTTTCTACACATCCACATAGCAACTATGAAAGTGTGTGTGTGTGAGGGGGCCAAGATTAGGACACACAGAATCACACAGAGGCATATGGACACTATGTTTTATAAATTTCTTGAAGTTCACCTCCTCCAGCAGTAGAAAGTATCAGTATCGTGTCTCACTCTAGACCCACCATGGCACACCATCTGCAGTACTGGCTGAGGGTACTGGGACACCATGGGAGGGCTATGAGCATGGGAGGGGCAGGGCCAGCTCTGGGTGTAGAAAGACCCCTTTGGGGCCAGGCAGGGGACAGACTTGAGGCTAGGAGGCCAGAGAGGAGGCTGGGACAGGGGTGTAGGCAAAAGACAAGACTTGAGCTGAAGCCAGGGCTGGGGGGACAAAGAAGAGGGAACAGACAGCAGAATCAGGAGGCAAGAGGAACAGGGCTTGGGGACTGCTGGGCTTTGAGACCCCCCAATGCTGAGGGGTCTGCCCTAGTGTCTGGGTATACGGTGGAAATGTCCCTAAGATGGGGAGGAGGAGGTTAGTAGGGAAGATACTAAGCTCAGTGTAAGTGAAATAGAAAGCTCTCCCAGGTTGGAGAAACCGCCTGGACACTAGCGGCTCGAATTACTGGGTCCTTGAAAATAAAATGGGCTGAGGACTAGAACTCCTGGCTTAAGACTCCAAGGTTCCCGAGTTGCATCACTGGAGATGACAGCTAATGTCTTGTTCTTTGGCATTTTATTTCAAAATTGCTGCAAGGACAGAGGGGGGGGGGAGCAATGGCAGCACCGGGGAGTCCAGCCTAAGAACGGAGAGATGCGGAGTCAGCTCCAGGCGCATCTTTAGCATGGAGCAGCAGGGGGGTCTGATGCCCGAGATGCAGGGCTGGGAGCGAAGACGTCTGGGTCGGGCCCTCACGGCTTTGGGAGTGTAGCGACCACGTGGGGGCGCCCGAGGCCCAGGCGTCCAGTCCCGCGGCCTTCTGTTTCATATTGCACTTCAGGTGAGTCATTGGTATAGAGGCGAGGGCCGGCAGGACTGGATGCTGCAGGTCGGCAGATCCGACGAGCGGTCGGGCACATCCCGCAGCGTCACACCTGGAACATCCACTCGTGGGCGCTGGTTCCGTACTGCGGGACGACCAAGGCGGAGAGTGATGTGGACGCCGCACTGCAACTCCCAGCAGGCCCTGGCGCGTCCCAGGCTGAGTGCTGAGGGGGTTGCGCTCGAGGGCCTCATGGGAAATGTAGTTCCCTTCCCGGAGGGCCGCCAACAACCAGGGCAGGGAGCATCAAGAAAGACGGCGCAGAGGCTTAAGAGAAATGCAGTTCCGAAGGCTCTTGGGAAAAGTCGTTCTCAGCACAGAAAGGTCGTGTCAGGGAAGTGTAGTTCTAGGTGTGGCTGCACAGGAGCTTACAGGACACCGGAACGGTAGCTCTAGGGCTCGAGTGCTGGGAGAGGAGCCCAGAGGTTCTCAGGGGACAGAAACCTTGGCTCAGAAGGGTGGGAATGCCTCCAGAAGCGTACGGGAGGAAAGATTCTTGGGCAGAGAGGAAGCCAAGTCCAGAGGCTCATAGGAGGAAGATTTCTCAGGCCAAAGGGATAGCCTAGGGGATCTTGGGTGGCCAACTTCTGTGGCCAGAGGAGTGGCTACGGTCCAAGAAGCTCATGGAAAGGGAGTTCTCCCACCAGGAGACCCAGGGGCCGCAGAGGCTCAGGGGAAGGGAATTTCTCAGGCCAAAGAACTAGGCCAGGTCTCCAGAAGCTCCCATAAAAGGTTATAGACCCAAGGGGTGTTCCAGGCCACAGAGGTTCATGGGAAGCCAACTCGTCCCGAGGCCCAGAGGCTGATAGGAGGAGCCATTATCTGTTCCTGGCACTATTGAGGAGGAGGTCGGTTCTCAGTCCAGAGGCTCATGGGACATGAACTACTCTGGTGAACAAGCATCCAGCTCATTTCCCCACAAGTGCCCCTCACCTGGATCACCTTCAGCTCCTTCTGGAAGCGGAGGATAAGCTCAGGTCCATTTTCCATGGTGGGAATGTGGAGGTGCTGGGGAAGAAGGTGCCATGAAGACTGGGCCGCTACCCTTCCTACTCTCACACCCACAATGGCAGCACTGCCTCACCTTGCCTTTGTACAGGATTCGGTGCACAGGGCAGACCTGGCAAGCGGTGCCTGAGCCAAAGACTTCCCGTACCCGTCCCTCCTCCAGGGCCCGCAGCAACTCCTTCATGGTAATCCTGCGCTCTGCTACGCGGAACTCTCCCTGAGGGGCAAGGGGCAGAGGTACAAGGGCTGCCTTGCTGCAGACCCCTGCCTCTCCCTCTCCAAGGATGGTGAGAAAGACAGAGCCTTCAAGAGAGGGAGGCAGAGACAAGCCAGTGTGCCCCAGTCCCCACCACAGCCCCCTGATGCTGTGCCTCCAATACACAGATATCCCATCACCCAAAGCCATCACCACACTCTCACCCAGGTCTGAGCCAGGTCCAGCAGACTCTGTCTGACTACTCCAGGCAGGATGACTCCATCCAGCGAGGGGGTCACCAGCTCCAGCACTAGGTCAAGTGTAAGAGATGGGGGATGTTACCTCACACCCTCTAGAACCTCTCCCATCCTCTTAGGAGCCACACACCCCTGCCTGCTGAATCCCGGGGGCCTGCAGCCTGCTAGGAATTCTGTTACCACCACTTCCCACCAGGGCTTGGGTTGGGTCATGGGTGGACTCACCCCCATCCTCGTGGGTCCAGTAGATGAAGATGTTCATGGTGCCCACCTCGGTGAGCTGGTGGTCAGGCCCATACAGCCAGAGAACCTGTTCACATCCCTTCTTTTGCGCCTCCTCTTGCACTAACACTGTGGGCCCATAATTCCTGGTGGAGAACAGCCTGGTTGGACAGGGCAAGGGGCCCATCCTTCCCCAGCATGGCCCTAGACGAGTCTTTCCATACCAGGACTACCTCTGCCCCTCCCCAGGTCACAGCCCTCTTGTGAATCCCCAGTGTCCCCAGGACAAAATCCCCGGCCATTAGCTTGACATCAAGACCCTGGATGGCATGTTTCCCGCCTCTTCCTATTTTCTAGATTCCAAGTGCACCACTGTTGCCTTTGCTGGGATCAGCTTCCTCAGCCCTTTCATCATGATCAAATCCCCAACTATCTTCAAAACCATTTTCAGGGCCAGCCCGTGGCTCACTCGGTAGAGTGCGGTGCTGGTAACACCAAGGCCACGGGTTCGGATCCCTATATAGAGATGGCCGGTTCGCTCACTGGCTGAGCGTGGTGCTGACAACACCAAGTCAAGGGTTAAGATCCCCTTACCGGTCATCTTAAAAAAAAAAAAAAAAAAAAAAAAAGTCCCCACGGGGTGACAGGCACGGGAGGCCCAGCTGACTGGGAGCCGGGCAGTGGGGGGCGCAGTCCAGTCTTGGTGATGGGGGAGGCTTCCTGGGAGTGAGATCAATGAGCCAAGTGGAAACCTCATTCCTGGAGGCTCCCGCCAATCCTGGCCAATCCACTGACCTCCATCCAATACCTTCCCATTTCTGAGCCCAGTTGTCTATCTGTAAAATAATCCCTTCCTCCTTCCATAGTTTGTTTTTAGGGATCAGGGAGGTCACAGGGATACAGCACTCAGCACTGAGCCCCATGCCTAACAGGATGCCAGTGACATCAGACCCCAGCTCGTGGCCTGAACTGTCCGACCATGTGAAACACAGCTAGGAAGACAATGGACATGCAGGAACACCCGAAAGCATGGATACTAAACCCTTTGTCTCTGATGTCCAATGCACCAGATGTTCTGAGGGTGGGGACGCTACTTACCCACCCAGTTTGTAGTTGCCGACCCCACCCACCCAAGCCCGGATGAATGTTGGGTCTGCCAAGAGGGAGACAGGGGTCATGGAGTCTCCAGGGAAGTATGAGCCCACGGGGCAGAGAATGACATATAGGAGGGCTTGCGTGGCACGGCTGACACCCAGCGACATCTGTGATGGACAGAGGGGGCAGCATCAGGGACCTAGGAGTCAGGGCCCCTAGCCCCCTCCTCCCTCAGACCCAGGAGTCCAGACCCCCACCTCTTGCCCCTCCCCCAACCCATGCATCTGGATTCCCAGCCCTCCCTTTCAGAATCCACCCCGCCTGCAAGCCCAGTTCCCCAGCCCTCGTCCCAACTCTCAGCCCTGGGAGTCAGGCCCACCTCATTACCCACGAGCACAGGCCGCACATAGAGGCTGCTGTCGGTGCCGTCAGGAACCCAGTCCTTGTCTAGTTCAATGAGCCGACGGATGCACTCGAGCAGCTCGACCTTGTCGAAACTCTGGGCAGGATGCAGGACAAGTCAGCAGGCCCTCGAGGCCCTTGCCTCACCCCACACTCTCCTCCACCCAGGTGGGCGGGGGCCCCTCACCGGCAGGCAGAGGCGCAGGGCTGAGCGCAGCATCCGGTCCATATTGAGCCAGGGTCGGAAGAGGCGCACCTGCTGGTCTCTGCCTTTGTACGCCTTCATGCCCTCAAAGAGCTGCAGGGGACAAGTGGGTGGCAGGCTCAGACACCTCCCCAGATTGTCATGGAGAGATAGTGAAAGATGCCAGGACAGACTGAGACTGATACACAAAGATACAGACACAGAGAGATGGAGGCAGAGACCAAGAGAGCTGGGGAACTGAGTCACAGAGATGGACAGACAGACAAACAGGTAGACAGAAAGAGACACAGAGACTCAAGAATGCAAAGGACAGCAGCCAGAGAGAGTGGAAAAGAGACAGTGGATCCAGAGGTAACTAGAGAGACCCAGAGAGAATGCCCACTCAAACCCTTTCCATGTTTCTCTCAATAGTTTTCAGGAATGATATGGTGTGGAAGTCATATTTTTAAGAGTCCTGGTGTTTTAGAAAAACAGTGAAATCATTATGGATGAAATAACAGGATTTGCTTCACAATCATACAGAAAGGGAGAAGAGGGTGGAAGTCCGGATGAAACAAGATTGTGGCCAACAGGTGCTAACAGACAAAGCAGCGTGGCGGGGGGCTGGGGGTGGCGCGCATTCTATTATCCTACTTCTGTTTGGAATTTCCAATGTTAAATCTTTTTTGTTTTTGAGTACAAAAATTAAAAGTTGATCCCCATCCCCACCCTGTTGTTCTCAGGAGAAAGCCCAAATCCTCACCTTGACCTTCGGGACCCCTCCTGATCTGGCCTCTCTTACCTCCAGCCTTCTGGGCTGGCCAATTAGCTCATGGTGCTGATAACACCAAGGTCAAGGGCTTGGATCCACATACTGGCCAGCCGCCAGCAAAAAAAGAAAAAACCTCCAGCCTCCTGTACTAACACTCTGCCCACTGCTCCCACATTGCTGCCACCATGGTTGCCTCCTGCTCCCAGGGTTTGCACTGGTCAGGTCCTCTGGCAGGAAACTCTCCTTACTTGACCTCATGTCTTCCAAATCATCTGTTAGGGCTCAGCTTAAACGTTCCATCCTTCATGGCGTAGCCCTCACCCCCAGACAGGTCAGGGTAGCCTGATTACTGCCTCATGGTTCCATGTTAGTTGGTTCAACAGGTGCTCCACTACAGACCAGAAGAGCCCTAGGGCAGGGACCACATCTGACACATTTACCAGAGAACCTCCCCACTATGTTGTACCTAGCATGGTGCTTGGCACATAGTAGGTCTTTGTCGAATGAATGAAGAATGAAAAACAAGTAAAAACAGCCAGTATATGTTTTGGGGGAAAAAATAATAAGGGGCGGGGGCCGCTACAGGGAGTAGCCCTACTAGATATTAAAACAGATTATAAACCTATGATATGAATAGACAGATTGAACAACGGGATAGACACCCAAATATCCATCTAGAAAAAAAATTAAACTGGATCCTTACCTCAACACTTCACATCAGAAAACATCCCACACGGATTAAAAGTTTAAATGAAAAAAAAAATGTATTAAACCATGAAAGGTATAGAAGAAAACACAAAGTAACCTATATATTGGATTGGGGATGGTCTTTCGAATCTTTTTAAACATGACAAATCACAGAATCCAAAAAAATAAAAAAAGATATATTTGATTGCATGAACATAAAATACACTGGCAAAAATTTTCCAACTCACATCACAAATGGTTTATCCAATATATGAAGTGCTCCTACAAATTAATTTTTTTTTTTTTTTTAGTGGCTGGCCAGTATGGGGATCCAGACTTTTGACCTTGATGTTATAACATCTACAAATCAATTTTTATTTTATTACTTTTTAAAAATATGACCGGCGGGCCGAGCCCGTGGCGCACTTGGTAGAGTGCTGCGCTGGCAGCGCGGCGACTCTCCCGCCGCGGGTTCGGATCCTATATAGGACTGACCGGTGCACTCACTGGCTGAGTGCCGGTCACGAAAAAAAAAAAAAAAAAAAAAAAAAAAAAAAAATTATCCCCAAAACATAGTCGTTTAAAACAACAAACATTGGGCCGGCCCGTGGCTCACTCGGGAGAGTGCGGTGCTGATAACACCAAGGCCCCGGGTTCGGATCCCATATACGGATGGCCGGTTTGCTCACTGTCTGAGCGTGGTGCTCACAACACCAAGTCAAGGGTTAAGATCCCCTTACCGGTCATCTTTTAAGAAAAAAAAAAAAAAAAAATATGACCGGCAAGGGGATCTTAACCCTTGATCTGGTGTTGTCAGCACCACGGTCTCCCAATGAGCCACGGGCCGCCCCTTACAAATCAATTTTTAAAAACCCAACCTGATAGAAAAGTCAGCCTAGCAAATGGATAGGTCACAGAAAAGGAAATACAAATGGCTCTTAAGCTTGTGAGAAAATAGTCAACTTCATTCATAACTGGGAGGAAATGCAAATTAAAATTACTCTGAGACACCTTTAAAACTATTTAGGACATTTGGGCCATCCTGTGACTCACTTGGGAGAGCGTGGTGCCGATAACACCAAGTCAAGGGTTAAGATCCCCTTACCGGTCATCTTAAAAAAAAAAAAAAAAGCTACTTAGGAGATTAGAAAAGATCAAAAAGTTTGACAAGTGTTGTGTAAGGTACAGGGAAACAGGTTCTGCTGGTGGCTGTGGAAACTGACACAACTTCACTACAAGTGAATGTGGCAACACTGACCGATGACAAGCATATATGTACTTTGACCCAACAATTTTAGAAACTGAACAGAGGATGCACTTAAAGGAAGTGATTTGTGTTCTAGACTGTTTATTGCAACATTGCTTATAATAGCACGAGACTGAAACAACCTTAGTGTCCAACAACAGGGGACTGCCTAATAAGGTGCCCTGTTGAGATGGAGTGCTATCCAGCTGCAAAAAAGGGAGGAAAAAGTTCTTCAAGGACTGCTATAGAAGCATCTCTAAAGTGCATTAAAGGAAGAAAGCATGGTGCCAGTGAGTGCTACCTTTTGTGTGGAAAGAAGGTAACAAAAGAATTACACACATCAATGTTGATACCCAGAAAGGAAAGCTCTAGAAGGACATGAGAACAAGTGACGAGACTGCCTCTGGAGACAGCAATGAGATGGCTGGGGGCTGGGAAGGCATATTCCCTTTTGTACATTTAGAATTTTGAATTGTGTGAATATATGACCCATTTTATCTTTTTTCTTTTCTTTTTTTTTTTTTTAATAAAGACGACCGGTAAGGGGGTCTTAACCCTTGACTTGGTGTTGTCAGCACCACGTTCCCCAAAGTGAGCAAACCAGCCATCCCTATATAGGGATCCGAACACGTGGCCTTGGTGTTATCAGCATCACACTCTCCCAAGTGAGCCACAGGCCGGCCCCTATATGACCCATTTTTTTAAAAAAGTTGTGTTTAATTTTTAAAAAACCCTCCAAATAAAATAAAAATTTAAAAACACAGGTGGGGGAGCCGGACTGTGGCTCAGTTGGAAGAGTGCGGTGCTGGTAACACCAAGGCCACCAGTTCGGATCCCATACAGGGATGGCCGGTTCGCTCACTGGGTGAGCGTGGTGCTGACAACACCAAGTCAAGGGTTGAGATCCCCTTACTGGTCATCTTTAAAAAAAAAGAAAAACAACAACAACAACAAAAAAAAACACCGGCGGACAGAGAGAGAAAGCAGATTGACGGTTGTCAGGACAAATGAATATTGCTTATTGGGTATGGGATTCTGTTTGGGCTGATAAAGAAATTCTAGCACTCTATAGATAGTGGTGTTGGTTTCACAACATTGTGCATGTGGTAACTGCCCTGAATTGTAGACTTCATAAAGGTTAAAATCCCACACCAGCCAGCTGCCAAAAATAAACAAAAAATAAAATGGTTAAAATGGTACATTTTATGTTGCATGTATTGTTAGTTATGTATATTATTACCACTATCATAAAAAATAATAATACACGTGGTCCACCTGCTATTCCACACACGTCCCAGAGTGAGGGTGACATGGGCCTCAGCTTGCCCTGTCCCCTGTATGAGAGGGATTGCAGAAATGTATATTTTGTATGCCAGGGCCTCTAAACACAATACTTCATCTGCACTCACTCAACTGAAGAAAAAATACTGGGTCCCCATCAGGAGGACAACTGGCCGTGTTCGGCTGACAGGAGAGGTTAACAGTGGTCTACAACTAGCCACCTTCCTGAGGGATCTGCAGACGTGATCCTGACTGTCCCACTTCCGTGCTCACTTGAATGTCTAACTGCTACTGAAGATGTGTCTCCTCTGTACAGAACTGATTGGTTCTAGTTAAATGTCCAGAGTAGGTAGGGATTAAAAAGAAAACACCTAAAAATTCTGATAGAAAGAGGTAGAGAAAGAAGTGAAGGAAAGGAAGGGGGGAAGGAGGGAAGGAGGGAGGGAGGGAGGGAGGGAAGGAGGGAGGGAGGGAGGGAGGGAGGGAGGGAGGGAGGAAGGAAGGAAGGAAGGAAGGAAGGAAGACCTAACAACTTGGAAGACAAAAATCACCCAAACTGCAAACCAGTGACTGGAGCTGTAAAATGCTCATCTAAGTCTTGTTTCAACTCAAGCTTCTCCCTGAGGACTTTGCTTTCAGCCGCAACTTGAAGTCATAAAACTAAGTGCCTCCTGGATGTCTCTCCGAGAAACTTCACAGGCCTCTCACTCTGGCCAGGTGCCGCAAAGCTGCTCCTCCTCCTGGGTCCCCGTTTGGGGACAGGCCCCTGGTTGCCTGGCCAGACCTCTGGGCACCATCCTGGGCCCTCTCTTCCTTTCCGTCCCCCATCCTGCCAGTCCCTCCTGTCACTGACTCTCTTTGCTCCCTCTCCTCCGGTCTGTCCTCAGTTCAGACCTCCACACCTCCCAATCCTCTCCCACCTGGATCTCTGTCCCAGCCTGGCCTCCTGGCCTCCAGTCTGTCAACTGCAGCTCATCCTCCACACGACCTGAGAGGGGTCTTACGATAGCCAGATCTGGCCCTCCTCCACCCCTGCGTAGAGCCCCCCATGGCTCCCAGCAAAATGGGCAAGGTCCCAGCCCCACAGCTACTCTATGGCCCTGATGACATCCTCAGTCTCCTCCAATCCAACAATTCCTCCCAAATATTCCAGGATCTTCTCCCATGTGGGACTTTGTACTGACTATCCCTTCTTCCTCTAACATCCTAAGTTTCCCTCTTTGCCAGGAGAGGACCCACTTTCTTTCGAGATAGACCCGGGTAACTTCTGGCCTCCGCAATGCCTCCGTCAGAGCACAGATCACACTGAGTACCAAAGCACAGGGTTTTCGAGTGCAGGAACTGGTCTGCTCATCTTGGGAGACCCAGCGTCACCCAGTCTGGGACATGGGAGTCCTCTGAAAATGGATGATGAGTGCAGAGAAAGAAGAAACACACAAAAAGCAGACCTGGGGAAGTGCACCTGGCAAGAGACACCGCAAGGAGGAAGGCATGTGGACAGGAACAAGGGATAGAGGTCAGTCGCCACGCCACCTGCACAGAGTAGTGGAGGCCAGAGCAGGCCGGGTGCAGCATGAGGCTCTGGAAGGGCTGGATTCGAGGTTGGCCCCAGCCATTCTTCCTGTTCCATTCCACCAGCAGCATGTGGTCAGTGAATGTCTTCCCAAACACCAGGGGCTTCCTGGGGTCAGGCTTCTTATGAGGCTCCTGCGTTATTTCCAGCTGCAGGTCTGCAGCCTGAGAAAAGACGGGGAGGTCACAGTATCCTGGATCTGGCCACAATCTCCAAACTAAAAAAGTCCTACTACCAAGAACCCCTGGGCCTCAGACCCATAGAGAAGAGGGACCCCCTGCCCCAGAGGCTTCTGGGACATGCGTTTTCATCTTTCCCACTGGCTGAAGCCAGGCTACTAAGCAATCCCACTGCTGCCCACCTTCACCTCTGGGATGTGGACCTTTCAGAGATGGAGATGCCCAAATCCAGCTGTCAGCCCCCTCCTCCCTCAGACCCAGGAGAGTGGGTCCCAACCACTGTCCTTCAGATCCAAGCATACGGTTCCCTTCTTTCACCTTGAAACTGGAGGATGCATATCTCCTAGGACCACAAAGATGCCAAGGGACAGTGAGAAGTTTTCGGACCCAGATCTGGGATGGGAAGAGAAGTGACAAAGGTGAGGAACCGACAGTGGAAGAGATCAGGGGCCCTAGCATGCCTTCTGCCACCCCTGCACGTAGAAGGCCCTCTGGCCTGCTTTGTCCCAGTCCTAGGGCATTCTAGACAGGTATGTGGCCCTGGCCAAATCCCTTCTCCTGTCTGATCACTGTGTAGGGGGAAGGAGATTCTTGAAGGAGGCCAGGTCCCCTTCCCGCCCCCATGAGGCTGTCCTTAGTAAGAGCAGAGTCAGTTCCACTCCCCCTCCTCCATGCCGGGGCAAAGTCAACGGCAGGGAACTTTGGCCCCAGTCCGCCAAGACAAGCTCACACAAGACGACGACAATGAGAGAAGGAGCACAGGTAAGTGACGGCCTCCTGGGGGACCTAAATCCTGACAAGATTAGAAAAGTGAGGGACCCACAGCTCATTTTCCCCACACTCAGGAGTCCAGGTCCCTAACCCCTCCTACCTCAGACCCAGGATTCAAGGTCCCCAATCTCTCTTCCCTCAGATCAAGAAATCCAGACCCCCAGCCTCTCCTCCCTATGACCCAGGAGTCCAGACACCGAGCCGTCTCCTCCCTCAGACCCAGGAGTCCGGGCCCCCAGCCCCTCCTCCCTCAGACCCAGGAGTCCGGGCCCCCAGCCCCTCCCCCCTCAGACCCAGGAGTCCGGGCCCCCAGCCCCTCCTCCCTCAGACCCAGGAGTCCGGGCCCCCAGCCCCTCCCCCCTCAGACCCAGGAGTCCGGGCCCCCAGCCCCTACCCCCTCAGACCCAGGAGTCCGGGTCCCCAGCCCCCTCCCCCCTCAGACCCAGGAGTCCGGGCCCCCAGCCCCCTCCTCCCTCAGACCCAGGAGTCCGGGCCCCCAGCCCCCTCCTCCCTCAGACCCAGGAGTCCGGGCCCCCAGCCACTCCCCCCTCAGACCCAGGAGTCCGGGCCCCCAGCTCCTCCCCCCTCAGACCCAGGAGTCCGGGCCCCCAGCTCCTCCCCCCTCAGACCCAGGAGTCCGGGCCCCCAGCTCCTCCCCCCTCAGACCCAGGAGTCCGGGCCCCCAGCCCCTCCCCCCTCAGACCCAGGAGTCCGGGCCCCCAGCCCCCTCCTCCCTCAGACCCAGGAGTCCGGGCCCCCAGCCCCCTCCTCCCTCAGACCCAGGAGTCCGGGCCCCCAGCCCCCTCCTCCCTCAGACCCAGGAGTCCGGGCCCCCAGCCCCCTCCTCCCTCAGACCCAGGAGTCCGGGCCCCCAGCCCCCTCCTCCCTCAGACCCAGGAGTCCGGGCCCCCAGCCCCCACCTACCTCAGACCCAGGAGTCCAGGCCCCCAGCCCCCTCCTCCCTCAGACCCAGGAGTCTTATTCCCCCAACCCCACACCCTGGACACCACTTTGGCAGTAACTCCAATTCCCTTCAGATTCCAGGGGCTGAGGGTCAGCCACAGGGACCTGGGGCCCACCCCCAGAGGCTTCTGAGGGCTATGGCAGTCATCACTGGACAACGCTCAAATGCATACTTCCCTTTTGGCCCTCCACATGGGAGCTAGGGAGTGCAGGCTGGCTGTGTCCAGCAGGGTGGCCCCTCCCTGGTGACCTTTGACCTAACAATGCCTCCTTCCCCAGCCCTGCAGGGAGGCAGCTGGGTCGTGGTTGAGGGAGACAGAGCAGCCTAGCTTGGTCGTGCCCTGTGAGCTGGATGAGCTGGCACCAAGTGAAACTGGATGTGAAAGGCAGCGGTCACCAATCAGTAGGTGAGTCCCAGGGAGATAGGGACTGCGGGGCTGCAGTGTGGTGAAATCTGGGCCATGAGGCTGAGATGTGATGTGGTCTTGCTGGTTTGGAGCCAAGGGCTTCTGGGATGATCACAGTGTGGGCCCCCATCATGGCCTCTAGGTGGCAACATGTAGCCTGCATAGCCCTGCAGCCATTGCTTCTGCCCAGGAGGGGACAGAACATCCACAATACGCAGAGGATGGACACAGAGCACGGGAACAGTCAGCATGTGGGCAGGTGAGCAGCCTTCAGAGGGAGCCAGAATGAAAAAAATAAAAATGAGTAAGAGTGGGTAGAGGACAAATGAGAAAGAGACAGAAATGGGGAACACAAACTGACCAGAACTGAAACCGAGGCCAAGAGATGCCAAAATAGATCTGATCATGAAGGGAGAGGGAAACTGAGACAAGAGACAGAGAGGGAGACAAACTCAGGCAAAGAAATAAAGCCTGGAGGGGCTGGCCGGTTAGCTCAGTTGATTAGAGCGTGATGCTGATAACACCAAGTCTAGGTTCAATCCCTGTACTGTTTGGAAGGAAGGAAGGAAGGAAGGAAAATAAACTCTGGGGAAATCAAGGGAAAATACTGAGGGCAAGATAAAGAGAAGCCACGAGACAGAGAATGAGGAACAAAGAGAGAAACAGACAAAGACCATCGAATCCCTGTGCCGGCCATCCACAAAAAAAAAAAAAATAGACAAAGACCACACTTCAGATGACAGATCCCAGAGCGGAAGGGAGACCCAGAGAAATGAGAACAGACTGGGAGAGACAGAGGTGCCAACACCTGGAGAGAAATTGTCTTAGGGTGCCTAGAGACAAAGACGTTGAGGAGAGAGAGAAAGCAGGAGAGGTGGAAAAACACTACACACCACAAGACAGAGAGAAGGCGCTGTGCACGGTGTCCAGGAGATTATAAATCCCCACCGGCCAGAGACCCTGCGGCAATGGGAGAAGCTGCCTTCATCCTCCCAGGGCATTTCTCTAAGGGCAGGAGTCTCACCTCGCTCAAGGAAGGCATCCCACACCCCAAGCCATGGGGATTGGAGCCAAAGGAGACCGGCCCCCCAGATTTCAGATGGGCTACTGGGACAAAGAATGTAAAAGGATTGGGGCTGAATTAAGAAATGAAGGGCTGGGCTGGCCCGTGGCTCACTCGGTAGACTGTGGTGCTGATAACACCAAGGCTACGGGTTTGGATCCCATATATGGATGGCCGGTTGGCTCACTTGCTGAGCGTGGTGCTGACAACACCAAGTCAAGGGTTAAGATCCCCTTACCGGTCATCTTTTAAAAAAAAAAGAAAGAAAGAAAGAAAGAAATGAAGGGCTGAGGGTGGGGGAAGCCATAGGGCAGGGCTCTGAGACATAATGGAGCCCCCACTATGTCCTACACAGCCCAGGACTATCACCAAAGACCAGGAATGTCCCTGTCAAAGTCCAGCACTTTCCTCCACACCCCAGGACTGTCCCCATATCACAGTCCAGGAGAGACACTGTCATAAGGCAGCGCTATCCTTGTCTCAGCCAAGAACTGTACCTATCACAGCCTAAGCTGTTTCATCAAGTGCCAGAACTGTCCTTTTATGGCTCAGGACTCTCCCATCGCAGATGAGGACTTTCCCGTGACAGCCCAAGACTCTCCACATCACAACCCCAGATTGTCCCTGTCACTTCCCAGGGCTGTCCCCACCGCAGCCAGAACAAAGTACTGTCTCAGCACAGCTCAGGACTGTCCCCCCTCCAAAGCCCACCACTTTTCCCCACTATAGCCCAGTACTGTCCCTGTCAAATCCCAGGGCTGTCCCTTTCAGAACGCAGGACTATCTCCATGTCACCCTGCTATGGCCCAGCACTGTCTCCTTCACAGTCCATGACAGTCACCACATCAAAGTCCAAGACTTTATCCACCAGAGCTCAGGACTCAGCCCCAGACTATTTCCTTTACGGGATAAAACTGTCTTCATCAGAGCCCAGGACTATCCCATTAGAGTTCAGAGCTGTCCTATTACACCGGAACTGTGCCATGTAGGACCTTCCACATCACAGCCCCAAACTGTACTCGTCAAAGATCAGGACTGTCCCACCATAGCCCACGGGTGTCACCATCAAAACCCAGATTACCCACGTCATATCCCAGGATTATCCCTGTAAGTCGCTAAGACCCGGAGAAAGCCCCTGCCCTGCTATTCATCAGGCTGGGATAAAAGACTCAGATGAAGACAGATGCGAAGTTAACAGGAAACACTTCTCCCATGGTTATGCTGCAGCTGTCACAGGTTGTAAGCACCCTCTTTCCCCTTCTTTGACTGTTTCCTTCCTCACTGAGAAAACTTGTTGTCTAAAATCATAGACTCTCCGAAACTCTTCAGTATGACATCATACCAGTAAGAACATACTGTTCCACTCTTGCCCGGAGGGTCTATGTCACCCTGACAAAGAGAAGCTGCCTCGATTTCCAACCCAGGTGCAGAGCTTCAGATAAGCGGTTTCAGGGCCACGACATTCCGCATCTATCGTTTATCTACCTTTAGTTGCAAGAAAATAAGACCTTGGGTCCAATTCCCAGTCGAGACCCGAGGCTGAACTGTGGGCCCTCATCCAACGCCCGCCCGCTAGAGATCTCGGGCCCCTTACCCTGGCGCCCCCACAGGCCGACTGTTCTGTCCCTAATTCCCCCAGGGCTACCTTCCTCAAATCACAGCCACCCCACCGCAGTCCGTGCCCCTCCTACTACAGTCCCCTCCTCCCTGGTTCCCACTAGCTCCCCGTTCAGGTCCCCTCCACACCAGTCACTTGCCCCCTCCCATCTGTGTCTGCCACTCCACCCCATTAAAGCCTCGTGCTCCTTTCCAAGGGGCCCCATCCTCCTCCGCTCTCGGCAGCGGAACCTGAGGGCCAGAGAAGCGGCGCCACGCCGGACGGGCTGCGCCTCCCTCCGGGATTCCTCAGCCACCCCTTCCCCGCCGTGGGGCCGCGAACCCACCTGCCCCAGTGCGGCTGCAGCCATGATCCGTGCGGCGGGTGATTACGCCTGCCAGGGGCGCGGCCCCGGAGAAAGACGTTCCAGCCCCGCCCCGCTCACGCCCCTTCCCGCGGGATGGCTGCCCGCCGGGCACCCCGGGCCTCCCCGATTGTAGAGCACCGGGCCCGGCTGCACAGCGCGTGCGCGGGAAGGGGCGGGAACTGAAATGCAGCCCTTGTCCCAGCCCCCACGTGGGCTCGGCTCCAGCCACGCTCGTGCCCTGCACAGCACACAGCGGTTTTCAAACGTGCATTGACACAGGGACTGCCGTGGAGCGCTAGCGAGGATGAGCAGCCCGAGGCAAGACAGAGCAAAGGCAAGGACCCGAAAGCTCCTCTGTTTATCACGACCTCTTTGTGAAAAGGAAAAGCACACTATAAATGTCTATGGGGCTCATATGTCACGTAAATGCACAGGAAAAGGAATGGGATTTTGGGGAAAGGCTCTGAAGAGGGTGGCAGTAGGATGAAGGGGGTAGCTTCACGCTTCAATCCGGATACTTCCCTGCTTGAGTACCGTTTTTCTTCCCAACGAGATGTGTATTCTTTGTAACTCTTTAGGAGATAAAAACACGGTTCACCGCGTTTATTTCCAGTCCCTTTCATCAGCGAAGCCCGAAAAAATTTCAACCCCCCACTCATCAGTGAACCTCAAAAACAGCCCCGAGAGCAGGATTTCCTGGTCACACCCCTTTCACGAGTGTCTCCCCAACTTCAGGACCAATTACAGCCCTTCGGGTTCCCTGTGACCCCTAGCAATTCAAACCTGCGGCACTGCCCCCTACATCGTGCTCCTCGGTCACTGTGCTCCCAAAACCTTCCGTGGTCAGAGGTCCCCCAAACTCCTGCATCCCGGCTACTGTGACATCGAAACTTTGTCCCTGCTGTGTCCTCAAAATCCTCAGCCATTGTGCCTTCATAATTCTACCCTGGGACAATGTCCCTAAACCCTAACCCCCAAAGCCTCCAAGTCCCATCCTCGGGTCACTGTCCCCCGACACCTAACTGCTATAGGCCCGAGCAGCCACATCACGAGCCGTCCCCCGCAGGCTGCTGCCCTGCTTTTCTTCTCCTCCCCAGTCCTCCCCCGCCACCGCCTAGCCCCGGACGGTGGGGGCGGCCCCCACACACCGCTCCGGCCCCGCCTCAGCCAATCAGCGATTGCCGCACACACCCCCGCCGCGACCAATCCGCAGCCGCTTCGCTGCGGGACGTAACCGCGACTGTGCCCCGCGCCCCACCTGGGGAAATCCTTCCCCGCCCGCTCTTCCGCAGACCCCGAGTCCGCGCCTCCGGCGTTCCCCTCCTCCACACCCGGAAGTCCTGGTCCCAGCCCCTCTCCCTGTAACACAAAAGTCTCAAACACCCCCACCCACCCCCGCCTCTTCCCTCAGGCCTTTAAGTGCCAGCCACCTTACTCCACAAGCAAAGGTCAAAACTCCTTTCCCCTAAGGTCCAAAAATAAAGAGGACTTTTTTCTTCTCCTCCATTATCTCCTAATTAGCCGTTAATTTACTCTCTCCTGAGGGCCTTCTAATTAGCCCACTGATGAAACCTACTGCTCTACCATTTCCAGGAGCCCCTGGTGACACAGGCCCTAGCGACATCAGGCATCTGCTGCAAGACCTCTGGGAGCTGCAGTCCCTCAGAGTTGTGGTAAGGCATGAACTTTGGGGGGTCGAGGGAGGAAGAACGCTGGTGTGGCTGGACTTACATAAAGGGCAGGAAATAAATATAACAGTATCCTCCTCTTTCTGGCTGCCAATTGCTTTTATGGGAATCTGCAGGGTACACGGGCACATTTCTAAGTGGGTGTAGTCTAAGGGCTCCATGTGGCAGGCAGATGGTAGAGGCTGGAGTTTGGGGTGGGAGAGTCCTAGGCAGGGAGGCCCAAATAGAAATGTGGGAAATCAGGAAGGGATAGTGGGGGCACCTGTAGGGGTGTGCACCCTGGCCTTGCACCCGTACCCCAGCTCTGCACCCCCAGTCACAAACAGCTCAATTCCTGTGCAGAAGTTGGCTTCGGAGGCCAGGAACACAGCAGCAGCCCCCACGTCAGCTGGCTGGCCCATGCGGCCCAGAGGCTGGGAAGAGAAGCGGGGGAATAGGAGGTCAAGAGGAGCCCTCACTTGAGTGCCCTACTGCCCAAACCACCTCCATAGCACCTGAATCCAGCCTCCACTCTTTATTTATTTTTTTTAAAGATGACCGGTAAGGGGATCTTAACCCTTGACTTGGTGTTGTCAGCACCACGCTCTCCCAAGGGAGCTAACCGGCCATCCCTATATGGTATCTGAACCCGTGGCCTTGGTGTTATCAGCACCGCACTCTCCCAAGTGAGCCACGGGCTGGCCCTTGGCCTCCACTCTTACCTGGGCCAACATGCCCTCTCGGACTGTGGCCTTGGGGTCTGGTGTTAAGGCTGCCAGCTCCTCCCACAGTGGGGTCCAGATGTTTCCTGGGGAGATACTGGGGGAAGGGAGAGAGGGGATCAGAGAAGTCTGTCCCAAATACTGCCTCTTGGGCTCACTCCCAATCTTCCCACTTCCCCCAGGAGGCCCCCTTAGTCTACTTGGAACTGCTCACCAGTTGACTCGGACGCCATACTGACTCTCATCCAGGGCCAAGGCTTTTGTCATGGCTGTTACTGCCCCCTGCCGAAAACAGGGTGGGAGAGGAAGTTCAGTCCCCAGAAGATGGGGTCCCTCCCATCCTCTCCTCCCAGCCAGAGGCCATCAATGGGAAAGAAGTCATGCCCTCCTCTTGGGCTTCCTTTGGATGCACCGGGCTCTGCTTCTTTCTTTCTTTTTTTTTTTTCCAGCTGGCCATTATGAGGTAGGCTCTGTTTCTTTCTTTTTCCAGCTGGCCATTATGAAGTAGGCTCTGTTTCTTTCTTTCTTTCTTTTTTCCAGCTGGCCATTATGAGGTAGGGCTCTGTTTCCTTCCTTCCTTCCTTCCTTCCTTCCTTCCTTCCTTCCTTCCTTCCTTCCTTCCTTCCTTCCTTCCTTCCTTCCTTCCTTCCTTCCTTCCTTCCTTCCTTCCTTCCTTCCTTCCTTCCTTCCTTCCTTCCTTCTCCTTCTCCTTCCTTCCTTCCTTCCTTCCTTCCTTCCTTCCTTCCTTCCTTCCTTCCTCTTTCTTTCTTTCTTTTTCCAGCTGGCCATTATGAGGTAGGCTCTGCTTCTTAGGAGAAACTTGGAGCATAGCAATTTGTCACAGGCTATTATGCCTCGGGGCTGAATCTGGGAGTTGGCTGTGGGACTCTCTGGGGCTGAGGTCTTGCTGGATCCTGCTCCTAAAGAGTCTGGCCTCAAAGTAGAGGCCAGGAGGAACAAGGTAGGGAGGGAAGGAAAGGGCAAGGGCTAGCATACCTTGGTGGCCACATAGGGAACTGCCTGGGACTGACCAATTGCCCCGACGAGGCTGGAGATGTTGATGACGTTCCCCCGGCTCTTCCGAAGGTGGGGGAGGGCGAACTAGGGAGGTGGGAAGATGGGGGCAGAATAAGCCATCCAAGCCCTGGATCTTCCCCAGTCCACAGAAACGCAGCCATAGTCATCCTGAAGTTGGGATGATGGCCATCTCCCTGGCATGATCTTAGGTGATCTCGGTGGCCCTGTTCAGACAGCATCTAGCACTTTCTCTGCTTTGCCCTAGGGTCTCTGGGCCTCAGCACTTAAAGAGTCTATTCTTATCTGGAAGGGATTTCTTTCTATGTCTCTTCTACTGGGTCTCTGACTCTCCCTGTCTCTCTTTCTCGGTCTCTGTCTCCCTCACGCTGGGTCTCTGTTCACCTCTCTCTGGGTTACTCAAATTTTGTTACTCAAATTTTGTCCACCTCAAGATGGGAAAATGCGAAAGAGATCCAAAAGCCTGCATATTTTGCAGACATGGAAGTTCTTTTATCCATGGAGGGGAAGACGGTTTCTCTGAGTTTTACAGGAAGCTCTGTGGTCAGAATGTGATGTGAGGCTTTCATGAAATGCACCTCATTTTCTACCAACTTCTCCCCTGCAACTCCCTGGCTACCTGGAGATCCCTAAACCAACCCTCCTCTCTCCCCCTCCCTCCCTCCTTCCCTCTCTCTCTCTCTCTGTGTTCTCTCACTACACATGACCTTGGATAAACTAAAATCCTATCCTTCCTCTTGCTTGCCTTGGGCAGCTGAGCTGGCCAGTCAAGACCTGTTGCTACCACTAAAGGTAAATGAGCATGAGCCAGCACCCCCAGGAAGCTCTCAGAGTAAGAACATAAATGAGCTTCCTCTCCAGTTCACCCCACTAGTTCTCTCAAACCTTCTCCACTCCCTCAAGAACAGCCTCTGCCGCTTTCTCAGTGCTATATCTTCAAAAGCACACTGCATGCTCCAACCTCAGGGCCTTTACACTTGCTATTGCCTCTGCCTGGAATGCTTTTTCCTGAGAGAGCCAAATGACTAATTCCCAGGTTGACCAATCATGCCAATTTGCCCAGGACTCAAGTGTTCCTGGGGACATGGGACTTTCACTCTACAGTTTCAACAGTAAACTGGGAAGGTCTTGAGTAAATGCACTCCTTTGACTTCTTCAAACCCTGTTCAAATGTCACCTCCTCAGTGAGGCCTTCCTTCCCTGACCATCCTATTTAAAACTGCAAACTGCCCACCCTGGGTGGGTCTCCATCCCTCTTCTGATTCCCTTTCTTTGGGGTACACACCCCTTCTGACATGCCATATGCATGTGTGTGTATATGTATATACACATATATTTTTTAACTTACTGATTTGTTTATTGTCTGTCTCTCCCCCCAGAATGGAAGAACCCATGAGGAATGGTTGAAGTTTCTTACTGTGTTTCATCCTTAGCACTAAGGTGCCTGGCACATAGTAGGCGTCCATACATATCTTTTGAATGAATGAATGAATGAATGCACTAAGGACCTGGTACCATTTGATCCTCATGACATCTCTGCAAGTGAAACAGGGCAGACCCCCAGTATTTTCCCTAAGCATCTCTCTACCGCCAGTTAGAGCAGGCCTGGCTGGGGGCAGAGAAGCTAAAGAAAAAAAACTGTTTAACTACCAGGATGAATTTGTGGGAGTAACCGTAAAGCTTGGTTAACAATAAAATAAGAATAAAGTTAGTTAAACGTATGTTTCCCTAAAGCTAAACAAAATCTCAAGGCCACCAAATGTTTGTTGCTCAGTAGATGGTTTAAGATGACATCAGCAACGACAATCTTGAGTTGTTTCACACAACTGCTATCAACTGAAAGCCTGCTTTGAAACAGACCTGAAGGAGTCAAGGAGAACATTAGGCCTGGCCCATTAGCTCAGTTGGCTAGAGCCTGGTGTTACAACAATAAGGTCAAGGGTTCGGATCAGGGTCAAGAGTTCAGATCCCCATACCCACCAGCCGCCAAAAAAAAAAAAAAAGATGCCAGGAATAGTCGTGCTGACTTCACCCCACACCAATCAGACCCCCCATAACTCCCGGGACCCCTACTCATGATTTTGCTCTATAAATGCTTGTGATTTTAATAATTCTTTAAGCTCCTCTAGCTGCCTTGTTCTCCTTTTTTTTTTTGGAAAGATGACTGGTAAGGGGATTTTAACCCTTGACTTGGGGTTGTCAGCACCACGCTCTCCCAAGTGAGCCAACTGGCCATCCCTATATAGGATCCAAACCCGTGGCCTTGGTGCTATCAGCACCACACTCTCCGAAGTGAGCCATGGGCCAGCCCTTGCCTTGATCCCCTTTGACTGGCCATTCAAATAAGTGCTGTTCTTTATCACTGCAAACTCCAGCATGAGAGAATGTTTAGCCAGTTGCAGTGGCAATGGACTTGGTTCAGCAACACAAGAAGATACAGCCAATAGCCCCATTTTACAGCTGAAGAGACGGAGGACTGCTGCCCACACTGTGTCACCTGACGCCCGACAGAACCAGTCTTTGCTGCCTGGCAGTCTGAGACCCAAACCCACAAGCAAATGAGAATTTCTGGCAGCTCCAAGTGTTAAGAACTCTAGGACAACACGAGCATGGATGATATGAGTACGTGGCCTTGCGGGTGGGATCCTCTGGCCTCCTCTCAGGGACCCCCCTTTCACCCTCTCCTCCCCACTGCCATCAGCCTTGAAACCCTCCCTCCCTTAGCAGCCCCCACCCTGGCCCCAGCCTGCTCTCTTCTCATCCTCTCACCTGCCCTGACATTTAACGTCCTCCCCACCCTGCAAGCCTGAGCGCCAGCCTCATTCCAGCACCAGGCGCATATCTGGCACTCAATAAATATTTGTCCCCCACTCCCTGAGCCCCGTCCCAGCCCTCCTGCACATTCTTGGCCAAGGTCTTTCCCTGCCCTCCTCCTCGTGGTCACTTAGCACCTCCCTTTAGCTACGTGAAGTCAAGGCCTGGCTGGGTTCTTGTTGGCCTGACTTGCCTTTCCCCTCCAATCCCACCACTTCTCTGGATGACAAATGCGACTGTCTCCTAATCCTGGTTTTCCCGCCCTCGCCCCTTGCCCTCTGGTTTGTTCCTCCGACGAGAGACAGATCTGAAGAGCCTGGCTCTCCTGGGTGTCTGCCAGCCTCACTCTGCCCTGACCCCTATTCCTCTAAATGTTGGGGTTCTGGGACCTGCTTCTGATTCTCCCAGCTCTGGTTAGGAAGCCCCTACTTGGTTGGTTTCCCACCAGCATCCCCTAAGTCTCCCTGGGAGCCCCTTCTGGAGCTCCTGACTCCCCAGTCCTGGACGTGTCTATCTCAATGGCTCCCGTACAAAACCCACCCCATTGTCCCTCCCCCAAATTGCCCCTCTCCCTGGTTCTCAGCCTCTGATGGGGCGCTTACTCACACCCAGCTTCTTAAGCTACAGACCTGGAGTCTTTTTTTTTTTTTTAAAGATGACTGGTAAGGGGATCTTAACCCTTGACTTGGTGTTGTCAGCACCACGCTCACCCAGTGAGCTAACCGTCCATCCCTATATAGGGACCTGAACCCGTGGCCTTGGTGTTATCAGCACACACTCCCCCAGGTGAGACATGGGCGAGCCCCAGACCTGGAGTCTTCCAGAGCCAGTTCCCCATCAAAGCCACCAGCAAGTCCAAGCCATTGTGCCTTCGAAGGATCTCTTGAATCTATACAATTCTCTCCACCTCATTCATTCATTCAACAAACATTTATTGAGCACGTACTATGAGCGGGTACTGTGGTAAATGCGAGGGATATGCAGAAAACCAGGCAGGGAGACATTTCTGCTCTCCTGGAGCTGATGTTCTGGTGGGGGAGGCAGCAATAAACAAATAGGTAAGGGGCTGGCTGGTTAGCTCAAGTGGCTAGAGCACAGCCTTATAACACCAAGGTCACTGGTTCAGATCCCTGTACCAGCCAGCTGCCAAAAACTAAATAAATAGATGAGTGTCTTATGGAATATGCTAGAATGTGATTAGATTAGAATGTGAAACAATAAGTCGAGCGGATGAGGAGGGATGGGAGTGTTGGGGCTGATGCAGTTTTATTTATTTATTTTTTTTAAAGATGACCGGTAAAGGGATCTTAACCCTTGACTTGGTGTTGTCAGCACCACGCTCTCCCAAAGTGAGCCACGGGCCAGCCCTAGCAGATGCAGTTTTAAACAGGGTGTTTAGGAGGGCCTTTGGAAGGTGACATTTGAGCAAAGACGTGGAGTAGAGGTGTGAGCTGTACAGATATCTGGAAGTAGAACTTGCCAGGCTGAGGGAACAGCGGGTGCAAAGGCCCTGAGGTAGGACGGAGCCTGGTGTGTTCGGTAGCAGTGAAGCCAGTGTGGTGGAGGTGAGGTCAGAGGAGAAAAGGGGCCTGATAATGTGAGGACTTGAAGGCCACCACTTCTCACTTGGACAAATGCGACTGTCTCCTAATCCCGGTTTTCCTACCCTCACACTTTGCCCTCTGATTTGTTCCTCAGAAAAGAGCCAGAGTGAGTGTCAACAGTACACATCACTGCCTTGCTCAGACACCTCGATTACCTTCCATGGTTCCCTATCGATCTTTAGATAAAGACTAGATGCCTCAGCATGGTGTTCAACTAACACAAGTGTGATCACGTCAGGAATCCTAATAATCTAAATGAGAAGGTCTGGAGATTAGCTAAAAACATGGTATTGATGTTAATCTCCTGATTTTGACAAGCTTACTGGGACTGTATAAAAATACACTCCACAGTACCTAGATGTAACGGGGCATCATGCCTGCAACTTACTCTTAGATAGTCCAAAGGGAAAAACTAGGTAGATAGATAAAAAATAAAGCAAATGTGGTAAAGTATTCACGATGGAATGTCTGGATAAACATGACTTCTCTGTACTATTCTGGCAATATTTTTAAAGTCTTAAGTCAAAATAAAAATAAACATCCTACTCCATGGGCAGTATGAAGTTCTCAATGATGAAATTATATGACGTCTGGGTGAAGACAACATCTAACTTCTGGGTACAGAAGGCAATGGATAGAAGTTTAATAAAATGTTTATAATTGCTGGAGCTGGAAATTGCTTAAGATGTTCTTAACATACACCCAGTGGTTCCTGCCCCAGGGCTTTTGCACCCTCTTCTTGGAGAGTGAGATACCCTATGCCCTGCTTCTCCACATCCCTCCCTCCCACTCACCTTTTCCCTTCTACCTGCCCCAAGCTCCATTTACTCAACATGTATCATAGGGATCTCAAGCTGAGTGAAGTGGGTTAGCCAAAAGAAACAAAATGGGGCAAGGTTTACGATAAATAATAACTTTCAGAGGGTAAACTCTGTGTCAGGCATATTCTAAGGGCTTTGTGAATATTTATTCTCATTCAGTCCTCAGAACTCTGTAAATTAGGTACCGTTATTAGCATCATTGTACAGATGAGAAAACAGAGGTGCAGAAGCTGAGTAACTCGCATGATGTTGCAAGTAGGTTGTTAGATCCAGACTCTTAACTCCCACATGAGGCATCTATATAGGTCACTTACAGATAACAGGGTCAGGTAGCACAAAGGTACCTGTAGGAAGCAGGGCCTGGGATACAGTGGAAAGCTGGGTTACATTTAGCAGACTGTCTGCTCCATGCATCTAGTTTACCAACTCTGCTGACTTTTAAAGAGAAACTAGAAATTTGGTTGTTTATGCAAAAGCTGTGTCTTTTTAAATATTGACAAATAATATATATGTGTGTGTGTGTGTGTATGTGTGTATATAAAATATACGAGCATTGGGCCGGCCCGTGGTTCACTCAGAAGAGTGTGGTGCTGATAACACCAAGGCCACAGGTTCGGATCCCTATATAGGGATGGCCGGTTAGCTCACTTGGGAGAGCGTGGTGCTGACAACACCAAGTCAAGGGTTAAGATCCCCTTACCAGTCATCTTTTACAAATAAAATAAAATATAATATATGAGCATTAACCCTTATGGGCTGTGGTGTATGTTTGTCTTATGTGTAGAGGTGTTTTAAGGGTTGGGTCAATCTTAGAAAGCCAACAAAAGGTGGGGACAGGAGGCAGGGTTAACTGGTTGAGCAAGGCGAACAATGTCCCTGGGGACATTTCACCTGGATCTCAGATAGGACCGAAAGTCAGCACCTGAGCTTCCCCCCACTCCTCTGGCCTCTGCCCTCTCTGCCTACACTTGCTTCCCTGAGTTTGTTGAGCCTCAGGCTGGTGAGCCCCAAACTGATGTCTCCAGACCTTGACCTCACCCAGACAAGTGAATCCCATGGCCACTGGCCAACCCCATGTGGATGTCCAGAGGGATCTGACACTCAACAGTCTTTTCTCCTCCTCCTCCTCCCCTTCCCCTCCCCCTGCCCCTCCCCCTCCTCCTTCTTTTTTTTTTAAAAGATGACCAGTAAGGGGATCTTAACCCTTGACTTGGTGTTGTCAGCACCACACTCTCCCAAGTAAGCCACGGGCTGGCCCTATACAGGGATCCGAACCCGTGGCCTTGGTGTTATCAGCACCGCACTCTCCCGAGTGAGCCACGGGCCGGCCCGAGTCCTTTCTTCTAAGCTCGGACCTGCTCCTCTCCCAGGCTTCCCAGCCCCACAGGATGGCAGCTGTGTCCTGCCAGTAGCTGGGGGTAAGAGTAGGGGGAACAAAAGGGTACTTCAAAAAGTTTGTGGAAAAATAGAATTAAAAGATGATGTGAACCTTTCCATGAACTTTTTTTTTCCCATGAACTTTCTGAAGTACTCTCATAGGCCCCAAAACCCACTCCTTTCTTTTCCCAGTCCACCCACACATCTGGTCCTTAAGGAAGTCTTGACAGATCTACCTTCAAAGTGGATCCGGACAACTTGACCCTGCTGCAAAAAAGAAAGAAAGAAGGATCCAGAATCTGATTACTTCTCACCAAGTCCACGGCCACCGGCCTGGTCTAATCCAACATCACTCCCACCTCAACTATCCAGTCACCTTCTCTCCCAGCCCCCTGCCTCAGCTCTCACCCCGCAGTCTGATCCTCATGTGGCCACCAGAGGGCAACAGTTCCCACCTATGCAGCTCCCGTCCCTTCGTTCAGAACACTTCAGGAGTTCCCATAGCAGTCAGTGTCAAAGCAAAGTTCTCTTGGTGGTCTACAAGGTCCCATACAATCTGGGACCCTTTGCCCCCTCTCTGCCCTCATCTCCTGCCTTCCCCCCTCACTCACTCGGTTCCAGCCACACTGGCCTCCTTGCTGTTCCTCTTAGACTCCAAGCACCATCCCACCCCAGGGCCTTTGCACTGGCTGTTCCTGTCTCAACAGCTTTTCCCCACACACCTCCTTCAGGTTTTGACTCAAACATCACCTCTCAGAGAGGCCTTCCCTGATCACCCCACCCTGTCTAAAAGAGCACACAAATCCCCCCCTCCTTTTTTTTTTTAAAAGATGACCGGTAAGGGGATCTTAACCCTTGACTTGGTGTTGTCAGCACCACGCTCAGCCAGTGAGCGAACCAGCCATCCCTATATGGGATCCGAACCCATGGCCTTGGTGTTATCAGCACCACACTCTCCCGAGTGAGTCACGGGCCGGCCCCAAAATCCCCCCCTTTTTAAAAAAAGCCCTCAACTGGTAAAGATAAATATGAAGTTATTTACCAGTGAAATAGTATGAAGGCTGGGATTTGTTTTACAGTACTTCAGAAAAACAAAAAAGCAAAACAAGGAGGCTACAAGAGGCAAGAATGATACAATGCTGATAATTATTGGCACTCAGTGATGGGCACATGGGGCTCAATATGATTCTGCTTTTGTGTATACTTGAAAAATGCCATTATAAGTTTTATAAAATAGCGTATATACATACCCAACACTCTTTATCCCCTTACTTTCCGTCGTTTTGCATAGCGTTATCACTCCCTGATGTTGTATTCTATATTTACTTCCTTACTGCCTGTCTCCCCAACTAGAATGGCAGTTCCCCAAGGCAGATTTTTATCTGCTTTGTTCACAGCTGTATACCCAGTGCTTAGCACATTGCTGGTGCTGAGTATTTAAAAAAAATGCTATGAAGGGGGCCAGCCCGTGGCTCTCTTGGGAGAGTGCGGTGCTGATAACACCAAGGCCGTGGGTTCGGATCCCTACATAGGAATGGCCAGTTAGCTCACTGGGTGAGCGTGGTGCTGACAACACCAAGCCAAGGGTTAAGATCCTCTCACCAGTCATCTTTATTAAAAAAAAAAAAAATTGGTATTAAGAAAATAAACAAGCTGTTATCATAGAGAATGAATATGTGTGTGTATTGTGTGTGTCACATAAGCAAGGATGGTTAGGAAGGGCCTTTCTGAGGAGGTGACATTTGAACTGAGATAATTAGGGACAGCTATGGTAAGATTCCAAGGAAGGGCATTCCAGGTGGAGGGAACAGCAAGGAGAAAGGCCCTGGGGTGGGTAACACCTCTCTGAGTAAAGCCCACCTCCCCAGGCCCTGGATTCCCCAGGCTCCAGACCTTGGCTGCAGGGTACACAGATATCTGATCCCTGGGAGGTGGGGGGAGTAGAATCAGGATGGGGGCTCTTGGTGCTCAGACTCAAGGGTCTTGGCCCTGACCTGATGCTGCAGCAGCCACTCAAGCTTTCCTGGGTCATGGCTGAGCTTCAGGCTTGCTCTTCCGTTTTTGGCCCCTGCCCTAGGCCTCCCAAATTGCAGCCTCCTCCATAATCCATCAGTGCTGTGAGGCACCATAAGGGGAGATGGGCTTTTTTTTTTTTTCTGGTAGCTGGCAGGTATGAGGATCCAAACTCTTCACCTTTGTGTTATAAGGCTGTGCTGTAACCAAGTGAGCAAATCGGCGAGCCCTCTTTGATCCTAATAGCTGTGTACTGGGTGGCAAAGCTGTACCTGCCTATTACTGACTCCCTGGGTCAATCAACCCATTCCCCTATATACTTAACATCCCCTCCCACCTCCAAGCTTGGAAGGTCCTGGAAGTCTCCTAAGAAGGCCAGGCTATGTAGCTACACAGGTAGCTTTTGCTGGATGTAGGGATTTGCACCCACTTATTATTTTCTTGCTTTCTTTTTTTTTTTTTTTCTGGTGGCTGGCTAGTACAGGGATCTGAACCCTTGACGTTGGTGTTGCATTCATTTATTTTCTACAGAGAACAGGGACCTTTTGGAATAGGAGATCAAACTAAGGAAAAGAAAATATCTTGCTCTTAAACAAAACAGATCTGACAACCCAATTGTCAGGAGACCACTTGAGACTGGCCCTCACCTTGATCAAGGTGTAAGTCCCCAGCAGATTCAGCTCCAGCAGCTGTCGGAAGCCCTGGGCAGAGGTCTCCTCAGGCCACTGTGGGGGTGGGTCTAAAGTGGGGGTGGGAGAGAGAGGAGGAGTGAAGGAGTGGGCAGGAGAACAGGAAGGGGAAACAGGGATGGGGGAGGGGAAGAGGGGGTGATAGGCAAGAGACCCAGGGATCGTGCAAAGGAAGGAGGCTGCAAGTGGTTAATAAAAAAGCAGTCGCTGGGGCCAGAAGACACAGGTTTGAATCTCATTCCTGCCACTTCCTGGCTTCATGATCTTGGGCAAGTCACTTTTGCTTTCTGCACCTCAGTTTCTTCATCTGTAGGATGAGGATAACACATTGTTGTTGGGCTTATAAATTTCACAAGTCAATATTTGTACCTGACACTTAATATCATAAATATGTTTGTAAAATAGATAAAATAAATGGGAGGGGCATGATAGAGTGACAGAAAAATCAACATTCAGAAGACAAGAAGCTGGAAAGAGAGGGAGGAAGAACAAAGGGAAAAGATAAGGAGCGGGAAGAAAGGACCCAGGAACACTGCAAAGGCATTAGGAGACGAGTGGGTGAAGGGACAGAGAAATGGGAAACAAGACCAGGGACAGAAAGTTGAGGAAATATTGGATTATTCCTCCCCAGATACCATGACATCTCCAGAGAACCCTCCCCAGATCCTCTGTCTGAAACAACTTTGGCATTCTCTATGCCCTCAATCTGCTTTATTTTTCTTCCCAGGCTTTATCACCACTGGCCATGCTGTTACATGCAGTTGTCTTGGTTATTCACAGGAATCATGTTCTACAGTCACCACACGAACACTGAATTAGAGGATACTGACCCATTGCTTCGAGGGGAAATATGTATATATAACTTAATAGGTAATAACATGTACGCATGATTACATATGAATAAGTAATGATATACAATAATATAATAGATAAAATATGTACCTAGAAGGGTACTTGAAATAGCTCATGAAAAGATTGGTATTATCTTTTAATTCTATTTTTCCACAAAGTTGTCGAAGTACCTTCATAAATATATATTTACATATGTACATATGTAAATGTATATAGATATATATATTGATATACACATATCTAACATAGATTATAATTTTTTTTCTTTTTTTCTTTTTTTAAAAGATGACTGGTAAGGGGATCTCAACCCTTGGCTTGGTGTTGTCAGCACCATGCTCACCAGTGAGCTAACCGGCCATCCCTATATGGGATCCGAACCCATGGCCTTGGCGTTATCAGCACCGCACTCTCCCAAGTGAGCCACAGGCTGGCCCTAACATAGATTATAATATTAAACTCTAAAAACAGCTCATCCTGGTAGACTCTATTTTCCTTGTTTTACAAAGAAGAAAACAAAGTTGAGAAGTGGTAAGGAACTTGCCTGAGGTCACCACACTAGCAGGTGCTGGAGATGGGATTTAAACCTGCCCATGTGGCCCCAGAGCTCTGGCATTGCACCACTGCATATGGTCCCCACCCTCTGGGCATCTCTGAGAGCTGAGACAAGAGGCAGAGCGTTGCCTTGCTGACCTCAGTGGGGAATATGTGCTACCAGTGACTCATATTTTTGCCATTCTGTGCATGTCCACGGATAACCGGGAATGCACCATAAGTACTCTTCTGGGATTACAAATACATTTTAGCAAGTAGGTGAATTCGCAAAAAGGAATCCACGAATAATGAAGACGGACTGTATGTTTCTTTCTTGTCCATTTCCCTACCCTAGAATGTGATTCTACGAGGATGTTTTGTCTGTTTTGTTCACTGCTAAATCCCCACTCCCCATGAAGAATTACGGGACACAGTAGTGGCTCAATAAACATCCATTGAACAAAGGACAGAGAGAAAGGATAAACTAGTATCTGCTACTTCTTTAAATCCTCCCAACAATATAAGGACAAAAATGCAGTTAGGAGAGCCAAACTGACAAGGGAGGCTTCTCTCTGCTATGGCCTTGCTGCGTGACCCCAGTCCAATCAATTCACTCTCTGAGCCTCAGTTTACCCATGTGGGACATTCTAATGAAGGGTCATTAAGCTGATGGCAATTTCCCTTAGAAGCCACCATACCAAGTCCTATCGACCATGCACAGTGAGTACATCTTCACTGTCATTGGCAAAGAGAAGGGCCACCGGCCTCACTTCATAAACAAGCACGGTGAGGCTGCATGGCAGAAGCTTGTGCCGAGACAGTTACGGTAATTATGAGGCCAGCAGTTCACCTCATTCATTGCTCACAACAACCCTATAAGGAAACGACGACGATGATGATGGTCCTGGTCACTTCCCTTCTACAGACGTAGAAACTGAGGCACGGAGAGGTGAGGACACAGGCCTGGGGATAAACAGCAGGGATGGAACAGAGCAGGATTTAAGCCTGGGCCTGGGGACTTCCACAACTGTATTGTCCTATCTAAGTGGACAGAAAGAGGGAAGGGGCAGTCAGGGGCAGGGAAAGGAGAAATTGAGATGCAGGAGGAAGAGCTGGGGGGCCAGGAGGTGGGCTGACATCAGCCGAGAGTGACCCTCAGGCCTCACAACTCACGGTAGCCAGCACTGTTGACCACACAATCCAGGCGGCCAAATCGGCAAATAGTCCTGGAAATCAGGGTCTGAAGAAAAAGGAAATGTCCTGTGAATGAGCAGTATATGGTGCCCAGCCTTGGAGGAGTGAGGGCTCCCAAAAGCAAGGCAAGGAGGAGGAAGCTGGATTCATAGCTGAGGGGACAGGAGGTAGAGTAAGGGGGGGACACCCCGGGATCACCAGGCATGGCAGGAGAAGAGGAGACAGGAAGCCAGAGCAGCCAGAGACCAGAGGGCTGGTCACAGCCACACTGCACTTGTCATTCCAGAGGCCTGGGGGAGGGAGCAGGGGTACAGTGGTCCAGAGAAAGGGGAGCAGAGACTCAGAGAGAGGGGGACAGAGACCCAGGGAGAGAGGGACAGCAACCCAGAGAGAGGACCGAGATCCAGAGAGGGTGGTGAACAGAGACCCACAAAGAAGGGGACAGAGACCCAGAGAGAAACAGAGACCCAGAGAAAGGGGAACAGAGACCCAGAGAGAGGAAGGAGACTCAGAGGTGAGGGGGGACAGAGACCCAGACAGAGAGGGGGACAGAGACCCAGAGAGAAGGGGACAGAGAAAGGGGGCCAGAAGCCCAGAGAGAGGAAGACAGAGACCCAGACAGAGAGGAATAGAGATCCAGAGAGAGAAACAGAGACCCAGAGAAAAGGAGACAGAAACCCACAGAGAAGGTGACAGAGACCCAAGGGGGCAGATAACAGAGAGATACTGATTAAAGGCAAGGGGTAGAAACCCAGAAACAGGAGGAAAAAAATGTTACAGAAGGAAACCCACTTTGAGGGTTTGTTCACTCCCGTCCACATGACAGGAGGGATAAAAGCCTTGAAGACATGGGAGATAAGGGAGAATTTACTCAGGAGACACATGACCTGCCCGTCAGCATCAGGAAAGCCTTGGGGGAAGGGGAGTATGACACTGGGCTGGGACCTTTGGGACAGGTACAACTTAGCCAGAAGAGGAGGGAAAGGCAAAGGGGACAGGATGTGGAAACGCCTAGAGGAGAAGAGAGTGAGAGAGAAAGAGACACAGAGAGAGAAATCGTTAGAGACGAGGAGCAGAATCAGGTCATGCGCTCACCTTCACATCTTCCTCTTGAGTCACGTCACAGAAGATAAAGACAGCTCCAGGAAGTCCCTGCTCCAAGGCCCGCCCCCCAGCTTCTGCAGGGAGACACGAGCGGAGGATGTGCACACCTGCGTCTGAGGGAGGAGGCGCCGGGGGCCTGGACCCCCAAGGGGTCTGAGCGAGGAGGGGGTGGGATGAGGACTGAGGAACCCTCACTCACCGTCCTTGTCGCAGATAACCACCTGGGCCCCGCTGTCCACTGGGAATAGGAAGAAAACAGGGTACCCTGGCATAGACCTTGGCTCGGCGAAGGCCTCTGCTGCCCTCTTGTGGCCCCCTGGAGTGGGGCCTAACTCCCCCTCCCCTCCCCTCGTGACCCCAAAGTCTCATGACGATCCCCTGGGACAAAGGGCAGAGGCCTTGACACATATTTTCCTTGGCTTATCCACAGGCCTGCTGGGGCTGCTGAGCCCCCAATCGTAGGTTCCAGAAAAAATCCCAAATCTGCAAGAGTCACATTCCTTAAACGACCCATTTTGCAGCTACAATAACAGACCTAGAGGGGCGGAGCAACTGCCTTTGGAGATCCTGCCAGAAACCCGGGCGCCAGCTGCCACCGCACGTCCCTGCACTAACACGGCAGATTGGCTCTCGCAAGTCAGTGTCCTGACTCCAGTTCTGGAGACTTCTCACACCCACAGCCGCCCGCCGCCCCTGCCCCGGCCTTCCTCTCCCAGACGCCACAACTCCGCGCCGCCGGACAGACCCCTACTCACCGAACGCACGCGCGATTCCGGCCCCGATGCCGCGCGCGCCCCCGGTCACGACCACCACCTTCCCGGCGTAGCGCGTCCCCGCAGCCATCCGCGCCAGTCTGTCTCTCTGTCACTCACCCCGGGCCTCTTCCCACCTCCAAAGTCCGGCGAGGCGGTGGGATGGAACCATCAGTGGGGGCTGGATGTTGGAAGCCCGGCCCTGGGGGGCGTTGCAGGAAGCCCAGGGATCTGGAAGTTTCGTCCCTGCCGCCTCCTCCTCAGACCCAGTAATCCAGGCTCCTGGCTCCCTCCTTCAGACCTACAAGTTCGAGGCCCCTGTCCCTCCCTCCCTCAGGACCCAGAAGTCCACGACTCCAGCTCTGCCCCTCAGAGACCCCAGGGTCACAACCTCAAACAGACAGAGAGAAAACTATTGGCTGAAAGTTTAAAGTTTTAATCCAAATCTGGACAGTGTTGGGAAAACCGAACTTTGGCCATAGACACCACTCCCCTTCCAGGCCACTGGCGGGAACCAGAGTGCGTCCCCAGAGGGCTTGAGGGGTCTCGGATCTCCGGACGGCACCTCCGGGCCACGCCCTCGCGGTCCGATTGGCTGCCGCGTTTGGGCACATCAGAAGCTGGACTGCAGCAGAGTGACTCTCAGAGGCCACGTCCCCTCGGCTTGGGTCCCGGAATCCCAAGTGGGCTCCCAGGGGGCGGGGCCTCCGCCACCCCCACGGCTTCGGCGTGAGAACGCGGCGGAACCTGAATTAGCCCCGGGAGGAGACCTTGGGGGCGGGGTCGCCTGGGGCATGGGGTCCGAAGGCGGCGGTGGCGGCGGCGGCGCGGGGGAGAGAGGATCCCCCCGGGAGTCCGAACTTCCACCTAGAGCAGGGAGGAGATCGGGAGGGGGAGGGAGGAACCGGTGAGGGGACACGGGAATCAACTACACTGTATATGGATCAACCAAAACAAAATAAAATAAAAACGGAAAACGAATTTCCACCTAGAGGGGACGAGTGGAGAGTGAGAAACGGCAAACTACGGGGCTCAGGGCGGTCCGGGGCTTCCGGACCCCCCAGGCCTTTCCTCTCTCAGACCCGGGAACGCAGATCCCCAGCGCCCTCTTCCCTCAGACCCAGGAGCCCGGTCCCCCCAACCCACTGCTCTCTGAGACACAGGTGTCCGGCTCCCAGTCCCCTCCTGCCCCGCTCCCTACCGTCCAGACCCCGGTCCCCTCTTGCCCGGAACCTAGAACTCCCAAACCCGGCCCACTCTTTCCTCACCAACACAAAGGATTCCCAGCGGCCCCCAGACCCTTTCTCACCAGGACCTAGGATTCCGGGCCTCCAGCTCCCTCTTCCCTAAAACCCAAGAGTCCAAGATCCCCAGCCCCTCACCTGTCATCATTCTGTGCCACTGCGACGCCTCAGTGGCCAGGGCTTGGGAGAGGCTGAGGACCCGCTCCCGGTGGCCTTCGGATGTCGCCAAGTAAGGGGTGGTGTTCCTCGGACTAGAGAAAATAGAAGCTTTGGAGGGCGGGGGCGTGTGCAGTTAGCCTAAACCGTGAGGACCCGGGTGCCTCGCGTGTCCTTCTGGGAGTTGTAGTCTCCAGCACGTGTCTCTAAAGGACTATAAATAAGGAGCTGCCTTCATACAGCCTGCGTGCATTATGGGATTTGTAGTCTAGTCGCACGTCAATTTCACCAGATTACCTCGAAGGAGGGGTTGGATCCACCAAGAACGTTACAGTGAGATCCGCTCTCATTGCGGATCTAGGGCTTTCTGATATTGTTTCAGATGCCGGGGAACTCAAGCGTCTAAAAGTTTTGTGACTTGTAGTTCAGTACTCAGGAGATTTTAATAATAATGCTACTTCCCTTTTGCAAATTGATTTCCCTGCTCCCCTGACCCACCCTCCAGTTTCTTACCTACTCCAAGACCCCGAGCTTCTGAGCCATTTCGGGGCTCCTGAGTGTCCCAGGACAGGCTAGAAAGGAATTGGGGCGTTAGGGTTCCTGACCTAGAAGCTCCACGTTCTCATATTGAGGGTGAAGTGAAGGGGGTTTAGAGAGGGGATGAAATTGCCCAAAGACATTTATTATGTTTAACTTTACCTGTGCTCCTGGAAAACAGAAAGGCTTAAGAAATAACACACACACACACACACACACATACACACACACACACACACACACACACACACACACCTATGACTTGTCTAACTTGGCTGGTTAGCTCAGTTGGTTAGAGCACAGTCTTGTAACAGCAAGATCAAGGGTTCAGATCCCCATGCCAGCTGGCCACCAAAAAAAAAAAAAATCCTAAGGTGAAACCATCCTGAGATATCACAGACACTATGATCTTCAAATTTGGGGTGCCTTCTCTATTGCACTAGTGTGAATAAAATCAATTTCCTTACTTGCTCTTTTTTTTTTTTTTTTTTTTGCCTTTGACAACACATAGCAGCTGAGAAGGAAAACAGGGCTTCAGATCAGATCTGTGACCCCACCCGGAAGGGAGATATTGTCTCTGTCCTCCTCTCACCGCTACGCACCATCCATCCACAGCTAGGGGAGGCAGGAAGCTGATTTTAGCACAAATTCAAGTTGGGGTGAATCTGGAAACCCAATTCAGGGTGAAGAGGTAGGGAATATCCCTATTTTACAGAGAGGGAGACCGACTCAAACTAGGAGTAGAAGACACACTACCACCCCACTACTCCGACCCCCTACCCTGTTCCCCTCACCCTTGGCTCCATGTCAGGCTGGTGTCTGGCTGGGGACAGTGTTCTCCCCAGCATGAGGAGCCGGGGAGAGGCTGGGCGAGGGAGGGGCCGTCCACATTCCTGGTTTCTGCGCATCCGCTCCAATTGCTCCTGAGCAGTCATCCGGGGCCGGGCCATGGGAGCCTACAGAGATGAGAAAAACCCCAAGAACCCAACCTTGGGCCTCTTTATCTCTTTTCCCTGAACATCTTGGCCTGTAGTCTGCCCTTTCAAGTAAATTCACTGCAATACCTCAGAGGGCTCTTTCTACACCCAGAGCTGATGCTGTCCCTCCCCTGCTCACAGTCCTCCCATGGTGCCCAAGCACCCTGAGGACAAAGGCCTTTGAGGCCCTCTGTGGCCTGGCCCCTACTCACCTCTCTGGCCTCACTCCATTAGCTGCCCTACTTTAACCCAAAGCCCTAGCCTGAATGAAACACTCACACTTCCCTGGACATATCAAGCTTCTTCACACTCTAATAGTCAGGACTCTGGGTTGCTCATGACCAAAAGCCAACTCTGAACTAGCTTTGACAACAACAAAAGGAGAATGGGATTTATGGCGAACTAAACTGTCAAGATGATCAGTTTGGGTCAGCCTTAGAGAGGACTTGGTGAGCTCTCTGTTACCTTCACTGTTTCTTTTGTTCTTAAAACCAGAGGGAAGATGAACACAGGGAGGGCACCATGTGAAAAGTGGAGTTCTGCTGCCGCAAGCTAAGGAAGTTAGGAGAAGCTAGGAGAGAGCCCTGGAACAGATCCTTCTCTAGTGTTCTCAGTGGGAGCACGGCCCTGCCAACACCTTGATCACTTCTAACCTCCAGAACTTACAGTGTCAGAGGACAGAGATAAATAGAAGAAAAAATGTTAAGCAGAAAAGTACCAGAACTTGAAGACTTGGAAAATTCTTAGGCTAGTCATATTATATATATTTTTCCCCCCTTTGGTTGGCATAGGGATCAGAACCCTTGACCTTCGTGTTATAACACCACGCTCTAACCAACCGAGTGAGCTAACCAACCAGACCTTAGTCATATTACAAAAATTGAGAAAGAATGTTCTGGAGAGAACATCAATGGTGTGGTTGGACAACCGTTTGCCAAGAAATTAGGCACGTGACATGTAACATAAGGATTCAATAAATCATCTCAGCAGAAACACTCCCAGCTTGAAAGGAAGGGGACAGAGATAGGAAAAAATGAAGTAAGGCTGTCAGACTTCTGTGATTCTACAGGCAGGAAATGGGCCACTAGAGCTACCTGGCTGTGAACATCTGTTAACATGCAAGAAAGGAGGAAGTTTGGACACAGAAAATGCACACCCAGAGAACAACACCATGTAATGATTGGAGTTCTGCTGCCAGAAGTCATAAGAGAGGCCTGGAATAGATCCTTCTCCAGCACATTCAGAAGGAGCATGACCCTGCTGACACCTTGATTTCAGACTTATAGCCTACAGAACTCTCTGCTGCAGTCTCCAGTTAGAAAATTCCAGGGAAAGCGCCGGCCCGTGGCTCACTTGGGAGAGTGTGGTGCTGATAACACCAAGGCCTACATAGGGATGGCTGGTTAGCTCACTTGGGAGAGCACTGTGCTAACAACACCAAAGTCAAGGGTTAAGATCCCCTTACCGGTCATCTTTTAAAAAAAAAAGAAAATTCCAGGGAAACAGCTTGGATCAACTGCTTACCATAAGACCAATTGCTGCAGTTTCTCTGATTTGACCAGGACCTGAGTCCTGTGTTACACAAATGATGGCCCCTGTCTATCAGCCTATGTTATGTCTTCACAGCAGGCCAGACTATTGGCCCAAAAGCCTGCTAGCACCAAATTAGAATTTCTGCACATACAATTGTTTTATTTTTTTCTTTCTCTCTCTTTTTTTTTTTTTTTTGGTCTTATTTCCATTTTTTTCCAATTTTTTTCTGATTGTTTTATTATTATTATTATTATTATTATTATTATTATTATTATTATTATTATTTGGCAGCTGGCCAGTATGGGGATCCAAACCCTTGGCCTTGGTCTTACAAGGCTGTACTCTAACCAACTGAGCCAACCAGGCAGCCCCAATTGCTTTAAACATAGTCCAAATAAGCAGATATTTTGAGCCAATTAGAGCCGGTCTGCTTTGTACACTGCAAAGAGGAACCTCAAGCCCCTGCTGCTCTTTGGAGCTCTCTGACCAAGAGACTCCGCATCTTGCTCCTAAGCGGCATCACCTGGATACTTTAGCCCTGCTCCAATCCGCCTCTCTCCCGGGAATCCCTTGCCCCCCTCCCGTTCTGTACGGTGGCTTCCACGTCATCCATAGCCTCCAGAGGGCCTCATGCTGGGAGGGACTTCTCCCACAGGCAAACCTGTCAAAGCGTGGCCCAAATAAAACTCTGTGTCTGCTACTGCCACCTCATGCTCATATATTTTTCCTTGATCTGCCCTGAAATCACTGGAACTCACTACCCTACCCCTGTGCTCTGGACATTGGCAGTCCCCGAACCACGTGGTTGGCATGAGGGAGGAATAATTCCCAATTTAAGTGTTGATCCGAGAAGTCCCAAGATCCTTGTCCATTACACAAACCACTGAGAATAAAAAAAGTTCTCTTCCCAGGAAAGGGTTGATTGGTTTTTTATGCATGGTAACAAGTAAGCACCAGAAATGCTTTCAAATCTGCTTGATTGAGCAATCACAACTGGTACCCCAACCTTGCTTCTGAAAGCCCCTCAATCCGTGATGGCCCCATGATTCTGAAAATTAGCCAATCAGCAACAGACACAAAGCTTCCTAGGTTAAGATTAACCAATTCCTAAACAGTCCGGCCTTCAAAAGTCCACCAATTTCTGAACTCCACGTTATATGAGCTCTCACTTTGCTCAGGGAGACTATCTTACAAATATAGGTCTATCTTGCTTAAGCAAGTAATAAATCCACCTCTTTGCTTCTGATATAGAGCAGCAGCCTCTTTCTTTATCACGTCGATGCCTTTGCATATATTGCCTGTTCCCTCTGCTTGGAGCACTGTTCTCTGCAAACCCTTTTTGCATTCATCCAGGCTCAGCTCAACTATCCCCTAAAAGGCTTCCCCAGTAATCTAAGTCTGCCTATGAAATGACTTATCCCTGTTGGATACGTACGAGGATTGCCTTTGCGCCTCTCTCCCCTATCAGACTCAAGCATCAGGTCTAATTCGAGGCTGGGCCCCTAAAACTTTCCACAGGACCAGGCCCCTAGAAAGCCTCAGGAAATGTACTTTGAGCAAACAAAGGAATTTAGGGTTTCTTCCTGTGGTAGATACACCTAAAAGTTTGGGGGACAGAGAAAGGCAGCAGCTTCTTGGCTCTCCTGACAGTCTACTTGGATTGCTGAAGTCCTAGCGGGCATCAGAATGTTCCTGCCCAATCCATAAGCTGTATTTTTTCTGCAGGAATCCTTTGCCAGCTTTAGGATGGAGGGAGCCATAGAAATATGGTGCTTGTGATAGAAAGGTTCACTACACAGCAAATTCAGCGCAAAAGTGTAGGTCACTGAAGACAGGGACTGGTCTGGGGATCAAGCCTAGTGGAGTGTGGCACTCTAGAAGGGTCAGGAGATGTCTCTTGACCTGAATTGAACAATCCTTCAGTTGGGGAATAAAGATTCTGGAGACCAGAGTTCTGTGCTTCTGAGAGACCGTGTGCAGTTGTATGGGTTGCACATTGCCCAAGGGCTGAGCCTTCTACTGACCAAGCCATGCTGTGCCCACCCAGAGGGAGTGCCTGTCTCTAATTTACAAAAAGGCATCCTATGGCTAGTGGAGGCACTGGTTAATGGCTTCCTAAATCTCCACCTAAGTCTGGACATTTGCACAAGCTGTTTGCCTGCCTCGCCAGCTGGTAAATTCTAACTCACTTTCCAAAGTTTCCACTTCCAGGAAACCATCCCAGTAAGCTCAGGCTGAGTCTGGGAGCTGTCCTCTGGAGTCCCACAATGTCTTGTGCTTTCACCATCATAGCACATGCTTCCCTCTGTTTTGATCATGTTTACATCTAAAGCTTCTCAATGGCTGGGACCTGGCCTGGTTCAGGAACCACAGCTCCCAGACAAAATGCAGAACACACCATGCCACCAATGAGAATAATCACAAACCTGAACTCTTTCTCTCTAAGCCAAACTTGTTCTAGCTCCATTCTTCCAGATGCCCAGGCCAAAAACCTTTCAGTCATCCTTGATTCCTCTCTTCTTTTCACACCCCACCTATAATCTCCCAAGAAATCCTATTGGCTTCACCTTCAAAATAAGATCCTAAAATCTCTTAAATGCAATTCCGAAAAAAAATTTTTTTTAATCTGGAAAGTGACATTTGTTTTCCCAAAGTTGGTGCCAATAATCACCTGCTGGTCAACCTTGCCTGACATGATATGTGGCATCACCTATGTCTTACATATCCCCTTGTTGCCCAGGCTGCTGCTGTCCACTGCTGGTTTTTTGGGGTTTTTCGGTTTTTTTTTTTTTTTTTTTTAAAGATGACCAGTAAGGGGATCTTAACCCTTGACTTGGTGTTGTCAGCACCACGCTCTCCCAAGTGAGCCACACGCCGGCTCTTTTTTTGGTGTTTTTTGTTATTTACGACTTCCAGTTTAATTGCTCTCTGAAGATGCCAAAAAAGAAAGCCAAAGATAGCCCAATGGATAGCAAAGAAAAGAAGCAACGAGATATCTGTCATTTCCAAGAACTCAGAAAGTAGAATGCAGTGTCACTGGGACATCTCAGTGGAGCCCAAGCTACCCTCATATGTGACATGACATAAGCAGAAAGACATGCTGTGAGAGTTTTATGGGGGTGATGACTGGGAACTTATGACAAGCAGAGAAACTCTGCATATGGCGAAACATGAAGACCTGGGCCATGCGATGATGAGGAAGTAGCTAGATGCCCTGGCTGGTTTTTGATCATGAAATAGGCTAAGAACATTCCACGAAGACCTAAACATTGAAAGGGAGCACTGGCTGCCAACACTGAAGAAGCATCCTGATGTAAAATATTTGATTATCTGCGGTGACAGAACATCTGCAAATCATAAGTTACATTGATGAGGAGCTGGCCGGTCAGGTCAGTTGGTTAGAGCGTGGTACTTATAATACCCAGGTTCAGGGTTTGATCCCTGTACTAGCCAGCTGCAAAAAAAAAAAAAAAAAGTTACATTGATGAGCTTGCTGTGTTAATATCTGATGAAAACTGAGTTCTGAAAAAATGTAAACTGTGGATAAAACAGCTCTGTAGTGATGCTGTGCGCCTAGAAAATCATCACCAGAGATACAGGTAGGCTTGAAGGATGCTGGGCTCAAGTGGTCTGTTCTGGAGCATACCAGAACACAGACCCACCCAAGGCACAGTCAGCGGTGCCTGAAAAAAGACATCATCCAAGATGTTTGGAACATGTCTACAATTTTCCTGGGCATTGTTATACAAACAAGAAATCATGAGTACCCAGAAAAAATTTTTGGACAAGTTCAGTAATCACCTTGTACCAGCAGCACCAGATTGTTGCAGATGAGTGAGACTGGAAGAAAATTGTCAAGTTTTTGCTCCTGAAAAAAATGCTCTGGAAATCCCCTTCTTGAATGTCTTGTGAACTGTGGTATTTGGGGGGCATGTGCTTTCTGCCTAGCATGGCATTCTAAATTTTATACTCCATGAAGAGCAAAGACAACCACCACCACCCTTCGGGGAAAAAAAAAAAACTATACTGGCTACAGATATTGGGAAATCCAGGACTCAAGTCTTCTTACGGGTGTCACATCTGCAGATGCTAATACTCAGAATGAAGTTCATAAATTATCTCAAACAAGGCCGGCGCGTGGCTCACTCGGGAGAGCGTGGTGCTGACAACACCAAGCCAAGGGTTGAGATCCCCTTACCGGTCATCTTTTTAAAAAAAAGAATTATCTCAAACAAATGCAGGCACAGACTTAGGGCTCCAGTGATATTTGAAAGTGAATCAGCAGATGAAATATAAAATTAAAAATGAAAAACAAAAAAAACCCCTTCTTTTCCAAAAGTCTGCAAGCAACTAGATTTGGTGTCACTCATGAGAAGAGGGTGACATTGAACCTTCTGACTTATTTCCAAAGATAATCAGGGACAAGTGGAAGTTTCTACTGGATGCTGGCTATAACTCACGTGTTGGGCATTCATTGGGGGGACAAAGGAACTGCTGAGACACTGTTAAATTCAGAAATTTGAGAGGATTATAGCAATGCTGTTGATAACATTGGGAACACAAGGGGCAAACTCCCCATGGATGAAATGGTGAAGCGGGTAATCAACTCATCACTCACCTTCAACATCAGTGACCAACAGATTTTTACCTATTATTCAATTAAAAGGAGACTGCCTACAGATTGTGAGTCCTGCAAGGGGGAAGAAAAGAAGAAAAGGGAGGGAGACTGCCTGGATAGATCTTTTGTTTAGGAGCAGGTGACAGAGCAAGAAACTCTGCAAAGGCCCCCTGCTTCATTCCTGAGGAATCCCACTCCTGGCCCCACCTCAGATGTCCAGCTCCACCTCCACGATGGCATTGGTGGCTTGACCAATGACCCCTGCCTCTAGAGTTCTCGAGCCACCATGTGCCACGAGCATTTACAGCATGTGTAGATTCAGAGAGTTGGCTTCATTTGTACCTGGATGTGTGACATGATGTTTTAGTAAATCTTTTCCTTAGAAATAAAAACTGCCTCAGGAAGTCAAAACCCAGCCACAACTAGGCAAGCTGCTGCCCCTGTCCTGGGCCCCGCCAGGGTCCTGAGGCGTGGGGCCGGGGGAATCCAGACCCAGCTGCAGCCAGGTAAAGAGCACACCAAAAACACCATTTCCATGCAGGTAGCCCACCAGAGCCACCACAATTGCCACGGCTGCCACAAAAGCAGCGAATCTCTACAGGAGCAGTCACAGCCACCGTGCAGATGGTACGCCAAACTCTCCACTGCTCCGACACAAGGAGAGGCACCAGTGGAGACCAAAAACAAAGAAGAAAGAGGTCCTCTTGCTCCACATTTCACCACAAATCACACTCCAAAGTAATAGAAGAAGCATCTGATTTACAATAATAGGGGAGGGCTGGATCGCACCTGTCTCAGTACTGGACAGATCATCTGGGCAACAAACCAACAGAGGAACGATTAATCCATCAGATGGAGAGAACAAATCTATGGTTATTAGAGGGGGGAGGGGGAGGAAGCAGTGGAGGAGGGGCAGGAGAAAGGAGGGAAGGGGACGGGGAAGGAGGGGGGAAGGGCAGAGATTGGGTAAGGGGCGTAAAGAATAAGTATGATTTGTAACAATGTATGTGCTAATTAAAATTTTTTTAATTTTTTAAAAATAAAAACTGTCTTATATTTATAATCTATTTTTATTCCATGCTGTCTAGTTTATTTAATAGTTTGTAGCTATATAAATAAACTTGACATTTAAATTGGGATTATTTATAGCCTTTATCCCATTTCGTATGGATATTCATACGTTTTACTGAAGAAATGTTAATTGTTTGATTAAGGGTGCTGCACCAGACGCTGCTGGAGGTTTTAATTTTATTTTTATTTTTTATTTTTTATTTTTATTTTTTCCCTAAAGATGACCGTTAAGGGGGTCTTAACCCTTGACTTTGGTGTTGTTAGCACCCTGCTCTCCCAAGTGAGCGAACCGGCCATCCCTATATGGGATCCGAACCCGTGGCCTTGGTGTTATCAGCACCGCACTCTCCCAAGTGAGCCACGAGCCGGCCCTGGAGGTTTTATTTAACACACAGTATATACATCATATTACTGTTCTATGTTTATTTATTTATTTATGGCGGGCCAGTACAGGGATCCGAGCCCTTGACCTTGGTGTTACAACAGGTCGTGCTCTAAACAACTGAACTAACCAGCCAGTCAGCAAAATTTTGCATTGTGAATCATATCCAGTCCCAAGGGTTTTGGAAAAAGTTTGAAGACAGGTGTATCTAGAATCGGACTCCCTTTCCATCTCCATTTCTTTTAACCTAGTGCAAACAACCGTTCTGTCGCAGCTGGACCACCCCAGGTGCTCCTCTCTGAGCTCCCTGCCTCGGTCCTCGCCCTCCACAGACTGTTTCCGCACGGCCACCAGAGGGCGCCTGTGTGCACTTACGGCCGCTCTCTCCCCTCTGCGCAGAGCCCCACCGCAGCCCCGGCTTACTCAGGGTCGAAGCACAGCCCTCACCCTGGCCCGCAAGGCTGAGTGCGGTCGGCCCCCATTCCCTCTCTGTCTTCTCTCCATCTCACTCCCCCGCTCTCGCTCACTCACTTCCAGCCACACTTACTTTCTAGCTGCTCCTCCAACCTGCTAAGCATGTTCCTGCCTCCGAACCTTCACAAAAGGGCCCGTGGCTCACTCAGGAGAGTGCGGTGCTGATGACACCAAGGCCACGGGTTCGGATCCCGTATAGGGATGGCCGGTTCACTCACTGGCTGAGCGTGGTGCTGACAACACCAAGCCAAGGGTTAAGATCCCCTTACCTGTCATCTTTAAAAAAAAAAAAAAAAAAAAAAGTGGCAGAGACAAAATTCAATCCCAAATACTCTTAACAGGGCTGAGCCCGTGGCGCACTCGGTAGCGTGCTGCGCTAGCAGCGCGGCGACGCTCCCGCCGCGGGTTCGGATCCTATATAAGAATGACGGGTGCACTCCCTGGCCAAATACTCTTAACAAATAGCACTCTCTCTGCTCTGGGTGCAGCCTTAGAACTCCCCGCTCCCAGCTGATTCCCCAGGAGTGGTGGGTCCATGGTGGTCAGATCAAAGGATTACAAGATGGACTATGGGGACCCCATGGATGACTTACCTTGGTTCCCAGCTGCGGTAAAGGGGGTTGGTGACTCTCAGGGCTGGAAGCCCGGGAGATCTTCGGAGACCCAAGACCTGGAAGGACAGAACGGGACTTGGTGAGGAAGGAGAATGCCAACAAAGTCCCACCCAGCAAGGATTCTCACCTGGGCGAGAACTGGTGAGGTCTCTGTCGCCACCAGGGGGCCGCCCCCAGTCAGCCTCAGGGGACTGAGGGCAGCTCAGTTCCGAGGACTCAGGAAGGCTCTGGAGGAGGGGTTGGAAAAGGAGAATATGATTACCATTATCATTACTATTATTACCACCATCTTTCAAGCACTTAGCAATTGAGACACAGCATGAGTATGATTAAGATTGTAGGACAGGGGCTGGCCAGTTAGATCAGTTGGTGAGAGCTCAAGGTCATGGATTTGGATCCCCTACAGGCCAGCTGCCAAAAAAAGATTAAGATTACAAACCAGGAGCTAGATGTCCTGGTTTCAATCCCAGCTCTGCCATTTATTAGGCTGTGTGACCTTGGGCAAGTTGCTTTACTTCTCTCCTGGGGCCATATTTCACCTTTTCATATGAGGATTGAGTCCATCCACGTAAGGCACTTAGATAGTGCCTGGCACATGGCAAGGCATGGTAAGTGTGAGATTTCATAATGATTGTGCATCTGACACGATGCTAAACATTATCTCATTGAATCCCACAATAAACTTATGAGGCAGCTGTTATTATTATCCCTATTTTACTTATGGTAAAACTGAGGCTCTGAAGGAGGTCTAAACTGATGTCCAAAGATAGCAGAGCTGGGATCTGAGCACAGGTCTTTTGGACACATTGTCTGAACGTCAGAGCAAGCAGAGGCTTGAAGCCAGCTAGGGCAACAGTCACTCCTGCTTCCTGAAGGCCTCCTCTGTATTAGGACTTCACAGTCACCATCTCTTCTCCTTGTGGGTTGTGATGCGTGGTATCTGGTCAACATTTAACAAATGCCTTTGGGGAAAAAGAGCCCTGATCTTAATGTTTGCCAATGTCTGTAGTGTAAATGCTCCTACAAGTGGTCGATTTCAAGCTGCAGTGTGACATCACTGAATGTGGAGCTGGGAAGAGGTGCATACTTTTGCCTCTTGGGGGCTGCTGGGAGCTGGCTCCTGCACACCACTGTACTATGATGACAGTATAACAAGTAAGGAAACAAACTTCCAGAGGTTAAGATACTTGCCGGAGGTTGGTTAGCTGATCAAGAGAGAGAAAAAGGTGGGTGGGCAGAGAGATGTGTGAATCTCACCTCCCTCTCTGAGGACTCTTCGCCTTGGAGCACGGACGATGGGGAGTCAGGCTCAGGCTGGAGGGGCAGTTTCTGGGGGCCACCCAGACCTGCCAGCGTGTCTTCTACCATCCACAGCTGCTGCTGAGCAGATGCTCTGTCCTGCCAGGAGGAAAGGAATTTGTTACTCAAAGGTGAGAAAATACAAGGAGGCCACAACAAGGGTCTGAAATCACCTGGGCTGTATCTGAATCAGGATTTATTTTTTTCCATATGGATATCTGATTAAATGGAAAAGACTCTGTTTTCTGTACTGCTCTGGAGTGTTGCCTCCATCTAACTGTTTGGCACTAGCAAATAAGAAAATTGATTTTTGCATATTAACCTCATATTCAGTGACCTTGCTGAATTTGCTTATTCTAAGAGTTTAGCTGTGAATTATTTGGGATTTTCTATATATACATATTATGTCATTTGCAAATAAAAATGGTTTTACTTCTTACTTTCTGGTCCTTATGCCTTTGCTTTATTTAATTGTACTGTTTTAATATTACTGTCTAGGGCCTCTGGTACAATGTTGACTAGAACTGGTAATAGCAGACATCCTTGTCTCGTTCCAGATATCAAAGAGAACGTTTTCAATATTTCACCGTAGGTTTGTTATAGATGCCTTTTATTAGATTAACAAAGTTCCCTTCTATTCCTATTTTGTTGAGAGCTTTTATCATGAATGGGTGTTGAACTTTGTCAAATGTTGTTTCTGCATCTATTGAGATGATCATGTGGTTTTTCTCCCTTATTTTGTTAAATGTGGTGAAATACATGGACTGATTTTCAAATGTGGAACTAACCTTGCATTCCTGTGATGTATTGTATTGCTCGTGATGTATTGTTCTATTTATATACTGCTGGTGCTGAGTGATATTTAATTCCAGTAGGCAGAAGATTAGAGTTAAGGGGTGTTTTTAGGATGGAGGGGCAGGAGCACAGGGGTGGCTTAGAGTAAAAAATGTGAGGCTTAAATCTATCAGGATGCATTTAATGCCAGAAGTGAATGTTTTTAACTAAAGATATATAATTTAGAGATCAATGGCTAGGCTTAAAATAAAGTAGTGGGACTGAGGCTGAGCAATGGGGTTTATACTTCAGGAGTGGAGCTTGAACTAAGTGGTTGGGTTTAGAACTGGGAACTTCAGAGGCTAAGTTAAACAGCAAAAGCCAGGATGCAGGATGCAAGAGGTGAACTTGCAGGATGCAAGAGATGAATTTGCAGGATGGAAACAGAGCTGAGGGGTGGAGTTTTGAAAGCAAGAGCAGGGCTTCAACAAAGGAAGAGAGAGTTAGAATCAGAGGGAAAAGTGGCTCTAAATCTGAAAGTAGGTCTCAGAACGAAGGTCATGGTCTTGACTACAATAGGGGCTTGGAATGAATGACAGTGAGGGGAGGAGCTTGGGATAAAGAGGGGGGCTTCTATGTTGTGGGAGGGGCTTCAATGTCTAAACAATTTCCAGACAGAACTTGAAGTGGAGGGTGTGGCTTGAGGCTTTGGAACAAGGATGTACCTGGGGGGACCCAAGGTGCAGCAGGTACTCGAGAGTCTCTCTTAACGTGCCCAGCTCCTGCTCCAGGCCGCTGTATGTGTCCCAGACCCGCTCTCGCTCCTCAGGTCCCAGAAAGGGGGAAACACATGATTAGCACCTTCACCCACCAGATCTTTCCCCACCTCATCTTTTCCCAGATGAGGAGGAGGAAGAGAGGCCTTGTCCCTGGCATCCTGGGAGTATACGAACTACAATTCCCATGGGGCTCTTTGCTTGGCCTACTGGGAACCCCAGAATCTATATGGGGAACCTGGAATTCCAATGAGCTGCTGGTGAAAACAAGTAACAGCATTCCATGAATCCACTGGATTACTTCTGCACTTTCTTAGGGCGGCAGAGTTTACAAATCTGATTAACTCTTGGGACAGTCAAAACCACAACACCTATGCACCCCTGGGCAGCAGAAATCTCCTTGCCAATACCAATAATAATAATAATGATAACAGCTAACACTTACTGGGCACTTACATGTGCTAGGCACTGTTCTAAGCATTCGTTTAATTCTTGTGAGGTAGGTACTATTATTGTCTCAATTTTACAGACAGTAATAATTACAGCTAACACTTACATATTGCTAACTAAGTATTAGGCAACTAAGTGTTAAATATTCATTCGTTTACAGATATTAATGTAATCCTCACAATGACCCTACAAAGTAAATACTATTTTTATCATCTTGAATTTACCTAGGAGGCATCTAAGGCCCAGAAGGGTTAAGTAATTTTTCTAAGGTCACACAGCTATTATGAGTGGGAGCTGAGATTCAAAGCCAGCAAGCCCATATCAAAATCACTTTCTTAAATTGCTCAGTTAAGTTCTGCTATTTATTGGCTGCTTGCCCCTTACCATCTAGGATGGTCAAGTTTCCTAGTTTAAAATTTGGGGTGGACAGAATCCTCAGTAACTACCTTCCTATGAACCCTCAGGGTCTCCTTTATAAAGACCTGTATAGTCCTAGGGCCACCTGGGAGGACGTGCCCCTTCCTAGATGCTCACCTGAGTCAGGTGACAAAGAGTGGCCCTCACACTGACCAGTCGGTCTTGCAGGAGGCGCTGGCGACCCCAGGCCCTCCCAGGGGCCCCAGCCTCCCTGGTCACTTGGCCCAGCTGCTGCCGAGTCAACTCCAGGGCTGCTTCTAGCTGCTCCTGCACCAAGAGGGAAGGTAGTTAGACTTCTGAAGCCACACCCAGCCCCAGGGAGAGCCATCCAGCATGCTAGGGGTCAGACAGAGAGGCCAGGTGCCCTTCCCTACTTGAGTGCCCCATACCTTCTCCTCCTGCCTCTGCTCTATCTCCCCCTGCAGCCTCCTCAGGAGCCGGTCCTGCCCACACAATTTGGTCAACAGAGTCTGCAGAAAGGAGAGCAGGAGCTATTTATGGACCAGATCTGGCTCTTCACCTGCCCCTCCCCCACCATGTAGAATACTCTGTCCCCAACTCTGGGAACTCAGCAGGAGTTGGTTGGATCAGGGAGAACTTACATCTGTCTCCAAGCTTTGGTGGGAGGTTAAGTCCAGGGGGGGACCTGGCTGAGGAGAGGGAGAAGAGTCAAGGGTCAAAAGGGAAAGACAGGTCTTTTCTTTTTTTTTTTTTGTAGACCTCCTCTGTGGTCATAGACAGGTCCTTTTTGAAACTCAGTGCTGAGCCAAGCCCTATTTCTACTGACAGGCAGCCCTCTCCTTATGAGCTTCCTTCTAAGTTTCAGCAAATCTCAGTAGACAAACTTCCAGATTCAGGAAGATCCAATGGGCTCTGTTATCAAATAGCCATAGCAAATGGAGAAATTACAGATGTTTCCTCTATGAATGAGGTTAAAACAAGAATGCTCACTACTATGGTAAAGTTTAACATAGTATTAGAGATGCTGACCAATGCTATAAGAAAAGAAAGGGCAGTGTTATAACACCAAGACCAAAGGTTCAGATTGCCATACCAGCCAGCCACCAAAAAAAAAAAAAAAAAGAGAGAGAGAGAGAGAAAGAAAAGGGAAACAAAAGAGGTGTGAGGAGAGAAAGGGGAAAGATAAAGCTACCATTATTTACAGATGAAATGCTCATCTACCCAGAAGAACCAACAGAATCAATGAGCGATTCAACAGAATAAGAGAATTCAGCAAGGATGACAGATGCAAGATGGAGCTACTAAAATTATTAGCGTTTCTCTACTCCATCAATAACTAGAAAACGTAATAACAAAATAAGAAACCATTCAAATTTCTATGAAAACTATCAGGGAGGTATATATTCAAAATAATTCAAAGCAGAATGTTGAAGAGATATTTGTACAGAGCTATGAGACAAACATTTTCCCCAAAAGTTTATGTATTGGAAACTTGACCCCCACTGTAACAGTGTTAAGAGGGTGGGAAATCCAATAATGGTATTTGAGAGGTGGGGCCTTTACGAGGTGATTAGAGAGTGAGGACTGTGCCCTCATGAATGGATTGGTCTGTACATGGAGTAATGGGGTGATTCTGATGGCTGTAGAAGAAGACTGGATGGGAAGGTTAGCACTCCTGCTCAGCCCGTTCTCTCGCCAGGCGATACCCTGCTTTGCCATGGGACTCTGTAGAGTTCTCATCAAGAAGGGCCTCACCAGGGACTTCCCAGCCTCTAAACTGTAAGAAACAAATTTCTGTTCTTTATGAATTACCCAGTTTCAGGTATTCTGTTATAAGAAACAGAAAACAGACTACACACACTAATGTTTGTTGCAGCATTATTCACAACAGCCAAAAGGTGGAAACAAACCAAATGTACACTGATAGATGAATGGATAAACAAAATGTTGTCTGTACATACAATCAAATATATTCAGCCTTAAAAAAAGAAGAAAATCCTGTCAGATGCTACAACATGGACATTGTGCTAAGTGAAATAAGTCATTGTGCTAAGTAAAAAAAGACATAACATATGATTCTATTCATATGTGGTAACTAGAGGTAAATTCATGGAAACAGAAAATAGAATGGTGGTTGTCAGGGGCTATGAGGGAAAGGAAATAGTGAGTTGGTGGTCAATGGGTATAGAGTTTCAGTTTTTCATGATGAAAAAGTTCTAGAGGGATGTTACACAACAATGTGAATATACTTAGTGCTACTGAACTGCACACTTAAAAGGGGTAAAGATGGTCAATTTTATGTTATGTACTTTTTACCACAATAAAAATATAATGCAAATAAATTGCTTTTAAAAAAACTATCATGGGGGGCCGGCCCATGGCTCACTTGGGAGAGTGTGGTACTGATAGCACCAAGGCCACAGGTTCAGATCCCATATAGGGATGGCCGGTTGGCTCACTTCAGAGAGCGTGGTGCTGACAACACCAGGTCAAGTGTTGGGATCCCCTTACCAGTCATCTTTTAAAATAAAAAATAAAATAAATAAAAATTAAAAAAATTAAAAAGCTGTCATGGGCTGACTGGTTAGCTCAGTTGGGTAGAGTGCAGTGGTGAAACACTAAGGGCAGGGGTTCAGATCCCCATACTGGCCAGCTGCCAAAAAAACTATCAGGAATTTAGTTGTTACCTTAGCTAAGAATACACATGATCTCTGTGGGAAAAGCTTTAAAACTTGAATAAAAGACCTAAAAGATGACCTGAATGATCTGAGAGGCAGTCTGTGTCCGTGTACGTGACACTAATATTATGAAGATGCTAGGTTCTGTCTAGTTGATTTATAAATTCACTGAAATCTAATATAAATACCAGTTGGGAGCTTTGAGAAACTCAACACACTTAATCTAATAAATATATATAGAGGTACAAAAGGGGCCTCAGGCCCTGCTAGGCCTTGTTGATAAGAAAGGCCCCACTCTTGCAACTTGAAAACCTATGAGCACTGCTGAGTGTTAATTTGTGTCCTCCAAAAAGATAAGTTCAAGTCCTAACCCCCATACCCGAGAATTTATAATATATATTATATACATATATATTAGATTAAGTAATAAATGTGACTTGCCGTGTTATATAGTAATCCATACTATAAGCCCATTATAATTTTTTTAAAAGAGAAAGAGAAAGAGAGAAAGATGTAGGATTGGCACAGAAACAAATAAATAGAACAATAAAGCAGAATCAACAAATGGTACAATCCATATGCACATAGATAAAGGTGGTGATAGAGTTTGGGTGTTTTGTCCCCCCAAAACTCATGTGGAAATGTGATCCCCAATGTGGCAGTGTTGGGAGCTGTTTGAGTCATGGGAACCGATCCCTCATGAATGGATTAATGCTCTCCCTGGGGGGTGGGGGTAGTTAGTGAATTCTTGCTCTATTAGTTCCCACAACAGCTGGTTTTGTTTTTGTTTTGTTTTTTTAATTTTAATTCTTATTTTTTTTTAAAGATGACTGGTAAGGGGATCTTAACCCTTGACTTGGTGTTGTCAGCACCACACTCTCCCAAGTGAGCCATGGGTCAGCCCTACAGCTGGTTATTAAAAAGACCCTGGAACCTCCTCTCCCTCTCTCTCTCTTGCTGACTCTCTCCATGTGATCTGCTTGTACCTGCTGGCTGCCTGCCACTTTCCATAATGAGTAGAAGCAGCCTGAGGCCTGCACCAGATGCACCTGTCCCAGAATCCTAAGCCAAATAAACCTCTGTCCTTTATAAATTACCCAGTCTCAGGTATTCTGTTATAGCAACACAAAAATGGACTAATACAGAAAATCGGTACCAAGGAGCAGGGTGTTGCTATACAGATACCTGAAAATGTGGAAGCAGCTTTGGAACTGGGTAATGGGCAAAGGTTGGAGGAATTTGGAGGACTCAGAAGAAGACAAAAAGATGAAAGAAAGTTTGGAATATTTTACAGATTGGTTGAATGATTGTGACCAGAATGCTGATAGAAATATGGACAATGGGCCAGCCCATGGCTCACTTGGGAGGGTGTGGTGCTAATAGCACCAAGGCTGAAGGTTCAGATCCCTATATAGGGATGGCTGGTTAGCTCACTTTGGAGAGCGTGGTGCTGATAACACCAAGTCAAGGGTTGGAATCCCCTTACCTGTCATCTTTTTTTTTTTTAAAAAAAAGAAAGAAATACGGACAGTAAAGGCCATGCTGATGATGAGGTCTCAGATAGAAATGAGGAACTTATGGGGGCCAGCCTGTGGCTCACTCGGGAGAGTGCGGTGCTGATAACACCAAGGCCACGGGTTTGGATCCCATATAGGGATGGCTGGTTGGCTCACTGGGTGAGCGTGGTGCTGACAACACCAAGTCAAGGGTTAAGATCCCCTTACCGGTCATCTTTTAAAAAAAAAAAAAAATGACGAACTTATTGGGAATTGGAGAAAAGATCGTCCTTGCTACATCATACCAAGGAACCTGGCTGCATTGGGTCCATGCCCTAGGACTTTGAGGAAGGCGGGACTTAAGAGTTGTGAACCAGAATGTTTGGCTGAAGAAATTTCCAAGCAGCAAAGCATTATGGAAGCTGCATGGCTACTTGCAATAGCCTATGCTGAGTTATGGCAGCAAAGGCAGGAATTTAAAGGGAAAGCCAGAATTTAAAAGGGAAGAAGCATTCAAAGATTTGGAAAATTTGCAGCCTGGCCATGTGGTAGAGAAGCAGAGAACAGGAGAAAAATGTAAGGGTGCAGCAGATAGACTGATTGCTAAAGACATTAGCAGCCAAGTGCTAATAGCCAAGACAATGGGAGAAAGGCCCTGAAGGCACCTCATAAGTCTGGAAGGGTGCCCCTCCCATCACAGTCCCAGAAGCCTAGGGGGACCAAGTTGTTTCAGAGGACAGGCCTGGGGCATCGCTGCCCTTAGGAACCTGCTCCCTGCATCCCAGCCACTCTGGCTGGAGCAGCCCTGGCTCAAGCAGCCCCAAGTGTGGTTCATGCAGCAGCTCTGGAGAGCAAAGCCGGAAACCTTGGTGGTGTCCACATCATATTAAGTCTGCAGGCTGGCAGAACATGAGAGAAGCAGAGGCATGGTGGCCTCCACCCAAATTTCAGAGGTTGTATGGAAAAGCCTGGGAGCTCAGACAGAGATCTGCTGCTGGGGTGGAGCCACCACAGAGGCCATCTACTACAGCAATGTCAAGCAGAAAAGTGGGGTTGGAGCCCCCATGGGGAGCCCCCACTGGGGAAATGCCTAGTAGAGCCAAGGCAGCGGGGCTGCCGCCAGAGCCCCAGAATTGTTGGGCCACTGGCAATATACAACACCAGCCTGGAAAAGCCACAGGCACCAATGCAGCCCAGTGGGCTGCACCTGGCAGAGCTGTAGGGGCAGGGCTGTCCTAGACTTTGGGGGCCCAGATGCCCCATTGTGCCCAGGATATAGGGCTTGGAGTCAAAGAAGGTTATTTGGGAGGTTTAAGATAAAGCTGGGTTTCAAACTTGTTTGGGGCCTGTTTCCCCTTTCTTCTGGCCTATTCCCTTCTGGAATGGGAATGTGTACCCAATGCCTATTCCACCATAGTATCCTGGAAGTGGATAAATTTGTTTTTGATTTTTACAGGTTCACAGCTGGAACAAGTTTTGCCTTTGGTCTCAGATGAGATTTTGGACTATGGACTTTTAAGTTGGTGCTGGAACAAGCGAAGAGTTTTGGGACTGTTGGGATGGAATGACTGTATTTTGTATGTGAGAGTGACATGAGTTTTGGGGGGCCATGGGAGGAATGACAGAATTTGGATGTGTCGTCCCCCCAAAACTCATGGGGAAATGTGATCCCCAATGTGGCAGTGTTGGGAGCTGTTTGAGTTGTGGGGGCATATTCCTCATGAATGGATTAATGCTCTCCCTGGCAGATGGGGTTAGTGAGTGAGTTCTCGCTCTATTAATTCCCACAACAGCTGGTTGCTTAAAAGACCCTGGCACCTCCTCTCCCTCCCTTTCTCTTGCTTCCTCTCACCATGTGATGTGCTTGCACCTACCAGCTGCCTGCCGCTTTCCGCCATGAGTAGAAGCAGCCTAAGGACCACACCAGATATAGCTGACCCAGAATTATAAGTCTCAGGAATTCTGTCATAGCAACACAAAACTGACTAATACAGGTGGCCTCATAAATCAATGCGAAAAGCAGGGATCATTTAATAGACAGTTACAGAAAAGCTGGTTTCTATTTGGAGAAGAATAAATTTGGACTCATAAATACCTCCCAGTTGCTAGAGAATGACTTTCCTTAGCAACCACGTTCTAGGCTTCAGCCAGCCATGATAGGCCCTGTTGCTAAGTAGTGACTCCTATATCTCTATAACCCAGAATCTGGACTTCAGTAAATTTCACCTTAGGGGTTCATCCCCCAAAATTTAATCAAATAGGACACAAGCTTGAGCTCTACCCGTGCTGCTGCAGCGCATCATCCTGCAACCCATCCTAAGCACCAGAGAAGAGCAGAAGACCAGATATTAGGCCTAATTCCTTGTTAAGGGAGAAGAGCTGCCTCAAATTCAGCCAGAGGCTATGCATAGGCTGAGATTATGCTCTACCTGGTCCAAACAAGAGCTGGCCTCAATTGCAGCTTGATTACTAAATATCCTCCCAACTGCACACAATGCCCAGCCCAACTCCTTAGCCTTGCTGCTAGGAATGATGTCATCTTTACTACTGGAACAAAGAGGGGGCTAGCACTGCCTCAAATCTGCAAGAAGTGTATGCACAAAGCTCTATTGCACTGTTGCTTCAGAAATTCCTTGCTAGCTACCAGATTCTCAAAAGCAACTAGCACAGTGGAAATAGAGAGAGTGAGGATTCAGGCATGACCAGTCCTTCTACGTGCCCCGCCCCCCAGTTCATTCCCCCACTGCTATGGAGTGGACATTCCACAAGCAGACTGCTTTGATTGTGGTCTCCATAGATCCTACTTTTAGGGAATGAGAGCTCTTCCTACCATCTCTCCCTTATGAAAGGAGTTCCTAAAGGGCACAGAAGGGACTTCAAGCTTCCCAGGCCTCCTTGCTAGGAAAACCCCCACCCTTGCAACCTAAAAACCCATGAGCACGACTGAGGGTTAATTTGTGTTCTCTAAAAAGATAGGTTCAAGTCTTAACCCCCATACTGACAATGTGAACGTATGTGGAAATAGGGTCCTTGCAGATGTAAGTAAAGTTACAATGAAGTCATACCGGTGTCCTCATATGAGGAGACATAGAAACACAGACGAAAACAAAGGAAGATGGTTGTGTGATGATGGAGGTAGATTGGGGTGATACAGGTGCAAACCATGGGACTGCTGGCAAACAGCAGAATCTCAAAAAGAGGCAAGGGAGATCCTAGAGCCTTCAGAGTGAGCACAGACCTACTGACACCTTGACTTCAGTCCTCAGGCCTCCAGAACGCTGAGAGAATCAATTTCTGGGTTTTTGTTTTTGTTTTTGTTTTTTGTCTTTTTTGTGACCGGTAAGGGAATGGCAATCCTTGGCTTGGCGTCACCCGCACCACACGCAGCCAGTGAGCGCACCAGCCATCCCTGTATAAGATCCGAACCCGCCGTGGGAGTGCCGCTGCGCTCCCAGCGCCACACTCTCCCGAGTGAGCCACGGGGTCAGCCCAAATTTCTGTTGTTTTAAGCCACCCAGTTTGTGGTACTTTGTTATGGCAGCCACAGGAAACTAATATAAGCACCTATCCAGGGACCCTGAAATATCTAGTCTTCTCTAGGCACCCTAGGCTAGGAGATGACATTCTTCATAGAAAAGAAAGCAAGGGAGAGGACTCTGGTACATTCAGGGTGTCCTAGTATACCTACCAATAAAACCATGGAGGCCCGGGTCCCAGGGAGTCTTGGGGGGAGCTGGAGATAAGTGGAGGAGGCTGAGGGGGCCTGCAAGGAATATTGAAATAGAAAGTTTTAGAAACTCACATGTCTGGGCTGGCCCGTGGCTCACTCGGGAGAGTGTGGTGCTGATAACACCAAGGCCTCGGGTTCAGATCCCATATAGGGATGGCCGGTTCGCTCACTGGGTGAGCGTGGTGCTGACAACACCAAGTCAAGGGTTAAGATCCCCTTACTGGTCATCTTTTATAAAAAAAAAAAAGAAAGAAAGAAAGAAAAAGAAACTGGCATGTCCTAGTATTATATTAGAGTGGGTGTGTCCAGAATTGAAGTGCCTTAGCAAACTTTTTGAAGTTCAGAACTGAGCCTCCCCAACTTTCTCAACCACCCTCTCTCCAGTTGTGTGTCACTGTGGGGACACAGAGGATGACAGTAAATGAACTAGCCTGGCAAGGCAGCCCTAGGGGCTGATGGAAGTTGCATCCTATTCTCACTCTCACATTTGCAGTTAGTTATGGATATTTTGGGCCATAGTCCCATGATGCTCAGAGAAAATAGCAGGTAGCCAACTTGAAAAGATAAACTGGGGATACAAGGCAGATGCAAACCACTCTACCTCTCTCGGGACTGTCTTGGTGGAGAGTATTCTGGATTACAACGACTGCAATGCTTTAAAAACTACGGCCAGAGACCAGACTGGAAAAACAGCCCTGAGGCCTGATGGGAAACGTAGTCCCCCCACTTCAGCTCTCTGCTCACCTGTATTCTGGGCTCCTTACTCCAGCGCTGGGGGCTCCTGGGGGGCCGTCCTCCCCGAGCCTCGGAGGAGAGTCCTCCATGGCGAGCAGAGCTACGCAAGAGGGTCTGGCGCTGAGGGCCCCAGTCTAGCGGAGGCCGGACATCGATGCGACTCTGGGGGGTGTGAGGTCGAGCAGGGGGCGCTGTGTCTCCTGAGGAGGGAGGAGGTCGCCACGCAGGAGCAGAACGGGGGCGGGGGAGGCCCAGCGGAGAGGGAGGGCGAGAGAGGGGAGTGAACAGGCTGCGGGAAGGAGAGCGTTGGGGAACTGAATCAGCTAGAGTCCCCCCGTCCGCGTTCACCTCACTACCCAGCAAGGCCGCCTCAAGGATTTGTCTCATTTCACTGTCTCACTGTCCCTCTATAGGAAAGTCCTCCCCCTACCGGCCAGATCCCGAATAATTTCCTCTTTGTGGCACCTCCTCCTTAGAACGTCCCCCGGACAGGCTGTGACCCCACAGGAGCCCCAGCAGCTCACACACCCGCACGCAGAAAACACTTAAGCCACGTCCCTAGCCAGTCCCCAGTCCTGCGTTTCTCTTAGGTCACGTCCCCAAAGATGTCAGTCCTACTCACTCCGGGCTCCTGGCCCTTCGAATCCAGGATCCAGACTGGAGGTCGGCTGTCGGGCTGGGAGTGAGCAGCCCGGGTCTACCACGACCTCTGGACGGCCGATCCACCTCCGGGGATTCTGAGATGCGCCTGTCTTCTCCTCTGCTCACCTCTGGGGGACCACCGGGACCGCCAGGGCCCTCCCCTGGCTGGGGACGTGCAGGTGACCTGGTTTGCCCACTAGGGAATGGGCATGGAAGAAGACATCACTCCTTTGTCAACACCACACGCACCCAGTGAGCATAACCAGCCATCCCTATATGGGATCCGAACCCGTGGCCTTGGTGTTATCAGCACCGCACTCTCCCGAGTGAGCCACGGGCCGGACCAAGACATCACTCCTTTGAACCTCATATCAGATGAGGGCACAGGCAGCCACCCAAAAAGATGAGGTTGTGCACTGTAAATCATTGTCCCCATCTTGCAGATGAGGGAAAAGGCTCCGAATGTGCAAGTGACTTGTGCCAGACCAGATGATCCATTCAGGTCACTGGACCCAATGTGCCGGACTATGAGGTGGACTGAGGCGGGGAATCCAGTCTCCAGCCTGAGAATCGGGACAGACCGCGACAGAGCCTAACAGCCTGTCCCTGATATTTTTGAAAGGTCTGACGTTGTCTTTTATTTGCCATTGTTAGGTGGCAGCCTCAGGAGATGGAGACTTGTGAGGGAGCCAGTCAGAGAGTGTGGAGTATTGACAGTTCATGGGCCAGTCCTGAGAACGTCTACTGGATTTCCTGATTCCCGGGCTGGGGGATGGGGTAGAACGGCGCTGGACAAGGTGATAGGCGGAGCCTAAAAGAGAAAGACTCTTTGCTGATTGGAAGAGCGGAAGTTCCCTGGAGGCGGGGCCTGGAAGGCGGAGCCTCCTTAGCTAGACTAGTGGTTGGGCGCTCAGGGGGGAAGGGCCTCCAGGGGGCGGAGTTTGGGGTGATTAGACTGACTCTGAATGGAGGAACGGTGTCAGGGGCGTGGCTGGACCTCCACTCACCTGTCTTCCCCTTCCGCCCGGGAGGCCCGGCCCAGCGCCCGGAGCCAGCCCCGCAGGTCCTCTGATGTGTCAGCAGCCAGAATATAGGTCCTCATGCCTGGGTGCTCTGCCTGCGGGAAGAGAGGGTCTGGAACCCGGACGCCGGGACCCTCTAAAAAGGAGGCTGCCATGGATCCTGGACAAGAACTTTTACCTCCAGTCTGGGACGTAGAGTTCCCTCAGCAGACATCCACCCCCGCCCCGCGCCTAGTGCCCGTGGGGGATGGACGGACTCACGGTGAAGGTGAAGCGCCGCCCTCGAGGGGCCCCCGGCCCGTCTGGCCTGATACTGTAGCTAGGGAGCAGCACGCCGCCCAGGACACTCTCCTCGCGGCTGTCTGCAGAGGGTGTGGGGTCAGGGATCACCCACGGAACAGGAGACCAAACGGCTAGAGGGAAGGGCGGGTCGGAAGACCCCCTACGCAGCCAGGGCACTGACCCTTGTAATAGAAGAGGCAATGGCCGGAGAGGACGAACCAGCGGCGTTTCCACAGCCGGAGCCCGGAGCTGTCCTGGTGAGACATGGAAGGAGGAGCCTGAGTAGAGCGGAGAGGGAAAAAGGAGATGGAGACGTTGACAGTGGAGATAGAAACCCAGAGAGAGAAAGAGACCTGAGGAGGGAGGGTCAGAGACATGGGGAGGAAGGACAGAGACACAGACTGGAGACAGAGATGTGCGTTGGATGCTATAGATTCGGATGGAGAGCTGGAAGCCAGTGTGCTGTGGCTGAGCTGACATTGATCCTGGACACAACTGGATGGACCTCTGTTTGACTCCTAGCTCCACCCCCTTTGAAACTATACCCTTAAACAAGTCATTTTCCCACTAAGACATTCATATTTTCTCATCTGTCCATTGAAGGTTGAAAAGTTTCAGGGAGGTCTGGAGGAGATAATGTACCACACGTGGGCAGGGGCTTTGTATACACAGACCCGGTCCAATTACTCTGGAGCCTGAGACACAGGGAGGCCAGGAAGGCAGCACTGAGCCATACCCAGAATCCCGTGTCTCCCCATCACCTCTGCCTGAACCACTCCATCCAACCTTGTGCCCCTCTTCTCTTCAATTGTTTCTGTAGAAGCCAGCATGATCTTTAAAAATTATAAGTCAGACTATGTGAGTCCCCTTCTCAAAACAGAGCTTACTATCACACTTAGAATAAATCTCAAATTCCGGGCCAGCCTGTGGCTCACTCAGGAGAGTGTGGTGCTCATAACACCGAAGGCCACGGGTTTGGATCCCATATAGGGATGGCCAGTTAGTTCACTGGGTGACCGTGGTGCTGACAACCCCAAGTCAAGGGTTAAGATCCCCTTACCGGTCATCTTTAAAAAAAAAAAAAAGAATAAATCTCAAATTCCTTACCTTAGTTTGCAGGAAGTCTCAAACTTGAGAGTGAGTAAAAATCACCAGGAAGGCGTGTTAAAACACAGATTCTTGAGCTCCATTCCCAGAGCTCTTGATTTAGTAAATCTGGGGTGGGAGCTGATCGTCTGCATTTCTAGCGAGTTCCCAGCTGATGCTAACACTGCTTTGAGAACATGCTCCTCTTTCTCTACCGTCGGCTTGCTCTTTTAGCTTTTGCCTGCTGCAGGGCCTTTCTTTTTGGATGCCCTCTGCCTCCAGATCTTAGCACGGTGGGCTACTTCTTGGAATTTAGTTCTCAGCTCAAATGTCATCTCGGAGAGGGCTTCCCTGACCAAGAGTCAAATGTAGCACTCATCCCTCAGCCACTTTTGAGCACATCGCTATGTGTTATTTCTTTACAGCACTACCTGCAATCTGAAATAATCAAGTCCATTTATTTGTTTACAAATTTATAATACATCCCTGCCCGACCCCCTCTTGAATGTAATGTAGGTACTTATTTGCACAGTGTGTGCCCTAGGGCCGGGACCATTGTAAGTGTTCAAGAAGTGGTTATTGAATGAATAAATTAATGAATGAATGAACAAATGAAACAATGACAGAATAAGGGGAGAGGCAGTGATAGCAATAAAGAAACACATTTGGGAACTTGGAAGGAGACAAACAGTGGACAGCCAGGGACACAGTCTCTAGTGTTCTTTTTTCCTTCTCCTCCTGACTCCACCTGCTTATAAAGCCAGCCTCGGATGTGCACGGGGAGGTTGGGATCCCTTCTGGGTGCATTGCCCCTCTTCCCAAAGGCGTGGAGCTTGTTTACTGCCCGGGTGGGCTTCTGAGGAAAGAAAGGAGACAGAAGTGAACAGGGCCTCTGGATCAGCTCAAAAGGGGGTGAGGTAGGACACAGGCAACCATATACCCTCACTTGGTTGTCCTTAGAATTCAACATGGAGGGAACTGAGTTTGGAGATAGGAATTGTGGGGTGCTCATAGTACACAGTTGAGAAACATTTTTGATGCATGTAGGGAAATGCTCAGAAGCAAGGAAGAGGCTGTGGGGAAGGAATTTGGGAATCAAGTGTTGACTGCCAAGAAGAGGATGCCCTTGGCCACCAGAGCCAAAGATGTCACAGAGCCATTGGGATCTGAACTGGGAATATGGCTGGGAGGTTCCCATCATCAGGAGGAACTTCCATACCGAATCCCTAGTAAATCAGAGGATGCCTTGAGGCTGTGCAGTGACATCCCTTAGCAACCAAGTCCAAGGTGGAGAAGGGGCTTCAAATCCTCCCATTTCACTCAGATGGGGTTGCCTCTCCTGACACACAAAAAATATCTCAAGCATCCACATGAAGATCGCCACAGAAAGTTCTTCCTTGGAGGTAGGTGGTGCTGACCAAGTCTGGGATCAAATCTCTGGACTCTGAACTTTGGAAACTGAAAATGTGTGAATAGAATGGCAGGAGGACAAAGAAATGAGTGTCACCGCTGAACTTTTGGCTGGGGTGACGATTTGGGACACATGTATCTCGAGGCCCTATGGGGCCTTATTGTCAGAGAAGAGCCTTTTCTTATTGGATTTCATTAGTGGGTAGATTGAACAGCTAGAGATAGGACAGGGAGTCCCCAGTCCTAATCAAGAATAGCCACGGCTTCTGAGTTCCTAGAGGGGCCTCATGGCTGGGGAGTGGCCTTATCTTAGCAACCAGGATCAAGGGTGGTGTTACTCTGGCTTAGAATTAGGAAAATAGTAGGGGTGGGGACAGAGCTGGGAGTGCCTCTGAATTCCTAGCTGCTGTGACTGATGGGCAATTTGGGAGCTTACTAGGTATATCAGACCCCATTGCTAAGGATCTTTACTCTTTTTGTTTGTTTGTTTTTGTTTTGTTAAATTTTTGGTGGCTGGCCAGTTCGGGGATTGAACCCTAGGATCCTCGTTCTTTTTTTTTAAAGATGACTGGTAAAGGGATCTTAACCCTTGACTTGGTGTTGTCAGCACCACACTCTCCCAAGTGAGCCACGGGCCAGCCCTTAGGATGCTCGTTCTTAACAACCCTTAACAACACTCCCTGGGGTGGCACAGAACCCAGGGCCAGGAAACAGGGGGAGGGAGCAGCCCGGAGCCCCATCTTCCTCCTCATTCCCACCAGGAGATGCTCAAACCTTGGTACTCAGGTTGCTCAGTGAAGAGATGGTCGAGGCACTGCTGGCCAGGCTGAGGCTGCTCCAAGGTCTACCCTCCTCCATCAAGGGCTTGGGGAGAGAAAGTAAGGGCTGTGTCTCTGCAGCTAACCCAGCTGGGACAGAGATGGGGTCAGGGACATGGTGGTCAAAGGAGGCTGAGGAGAAAGGGCCTGTTGTTTGGAAACTTGGGGGCTGGGGGAGGCCATGGCCCAGGACCGCATACCAAGAGCAATGCCAAGAGAGGTAGGCGGCACTGGCAGCTGCGGGGAGGGGCAGCTGTCTGCAGCCCAGGCCAAAGAATAGGGGCTCCTTTATTCCTGCCCACTGCACTCTGGCCAGGAATTTGACCCTCTCTGTGCTTAGGGACTCCCAATTCCCTCCCTCCTTCTGGCTACCCCAAGCTACCTGTCTCCTGGCCTCCCACACACACCCCCAAACCAACCCTTCCAACACCCCAAGTCAAGCTCTGCAGCACCAGAATGTACACCCAGGCAGCCCCTCCCAGCCCAACCAGGGAACTTACCCAGCTCTGGGGTCCCAATGACAGGGGCAAGAAGATGGTGTCGCTACTGGGGCACCGAGACAATCTCTCACCTCCTTTGTCTCTTAGGCAGAGTCTCTCCTAGTACCCAGTCTCTCTTTTCACCTGCTCATTCGTGTTCTGTCTCCCACCTCTTATTCTCTCTCTTTCTCTCTTGTAGACCCTCTTTCCCAGTTTCACCTCTGTCTCTCTCTCTCCAGTCTCTGTCTCTTCCAGTCTCTCTCTCACTCATTCTCTCCCCCCTTATCACTCTCTCTCCCAATCTTTCTGTTCTTTCCAAATACTTTTCTCCTGGACTCACAGAACCTCATCCTTAAGTCTCTGTCTCATTATCTCACTCTGTCCTGCTGTGACTCTCTCCCGCACACTCAGTCTCTTCCTCTTTCTCTCTCTCTGGCCCTCCACGTCTGCTGTTTCCTCCCCTCTTTCTTTCGAATTCCCTTTTTCACTTTCTCTCTTCCTCCTTCTCCCAGTTTCCTCTCTGCTGGTCTTTCCCTCCCTCTGCCAGACGCCCACGCGGCTGTCTCCCCTCCCAATCCCGACTGTCCCCGCCCCTTCTGGCCTCCCCACCACAGTCTGACCCCTGGCTCAGCTGCCCCCACAGCTGAGGGGAGGGGCTGGGGGCTGCCTTACTCGTGGGTCCCCTAAGGGCTGAGGCTGGGACTCCTCAATGTTTGGAGAATAGGAGCTGAAACCTAGACTCCTGAGCCCCAGTGGGTTTGTTGTGGTCAGAGGCCTGCGCCACTGGTGTCCTAAAGGGAGGAGGCTTCGGTCTTGCAAAGGGTGGAGGCTCAGACTCCTGGAAGGCGCTGAAAGGACTGGGGTTAGGGATCCAGTCTCCTGGGTGCCTGAGAAGGTGTGAGCTAGGAGTCAGGACTCCTGGGGTGTAAATAAACAACTGGAAGTGTCTGAAAGAGTGGCTTTGATTGTCCAGGTCCCCAAAGAAAAAGGAAGTGGTCCCGAATTCCTGGATTCTGGCAGAGCCAAGTGGTCAGCTTTAAATCTCCACCTCAGATCCAAGTGAGAGTTCTGTTCTACACTGAGGACAGCCCCCTCAGGAGGGAGACATGGTTCTTGGGCATATTTTGAGGGGCAAGATTATGAACCAAGTAGGGGAAGAGGGCCGGAGAATTGACACTGTGTCCCCGGGTCAGAAATTTGCAGCAGAAACCTCTCACTCCCATGAGGAGTGACATTCAGTCAGTATTTCAGTTTGTGTAAGCAGGACTTTTGCCTAAGTTTGAAGCAGGTGAAACGCAAGAGTGGAGCCGTGTGCCTGTGACTGAAGAGTCTGAGCTTTTGGTTTAGCAGCCATTCGCCATAAATTTGTTGAGCACCTACTATGTACGAGGCAGTGTTGTAGCCACTTAGAAGAAAGCAGTGAGCCAAGCAAAGTGCCTGCCTCCATGGTGCTTCCATTCTCATTCTCATTGGCAATGAATCTGGACTCTGCTGTGACCACCTTGGGCAAGTGGCTTCATTTCCGATCCTATTTCCTCATCTGTGACATGGGAACAATGATAACCTTCCACCCGGGAGGAAGCCAACTGGATGTGAAGGTGCGAGACTCCAGGTTGGTGGGAAGGCGCTTGCTCAGATCAGAAGCTGAGAGATTACCAGCCAGCCACCAAAAAAAAAAGTTGACAGAGCTTTTTCTTTGCTTACGAAGTCCTCGCCTTTAACTGACAGCTCTCTTGTTTGGGGGCGTGGCCACGCGCGGAAATGCCGCCGTGACGTCACAAATCCGGAATCTCCGCGAGAATTCCCATCTTCTTTTCCCTTCCCACCCTGCGCGATGTCGTATCGAAACCTCGCCTCCCCTCGTGACGCCAGCACGTCGACCGTGATGGAGTATAAAGGCCTGGCGGGCGGTGTCAGCGATGATTTGGAGCACATCCCAGCCCGGAAGTTGTCTGCGAGTTACATGCTGCACGAGGCCGAGCTTGTTTGTCGCGACAGCACTTGCGGCAGCCCGTGATATTTTGAGTCCCCCGGAGCCCGACTCCTGAGGGCGAGATGAACGCGCTGGCCTCCCGAGCCGTCCGGACGTGCGATCGCTTCTGGCAGCCCGAACCAGCGCTCCTGCCCCCGGGGTGAGGCACAGCCCCCAGTCGGTGAGTAAGGGGTCAGAACTCTCCATGGAGTTGGGGCTCGAATTTCTGGCTTCCAAAACAGGAGTGTTGAAGGCCAGGACTTCTGGGTCCTGAGGAAGGAGGGCCTGGGAGCCCGGACTCCTGGGTCTGGGGAGAGACGGGATGGGGGTCGGATTTCGGCATCTGGAATACTGGCCTGAGGGCTCGGATTTAGGAAGGAGAAGGATTTGGGAGCCTGGAGTACTGAACCTGAGGGAGGAGGGTCTGGGAGCCAAACTCTTGGGTCTCCAGTGAAGGAATCATCTGAGGTCAGAATATTTGAGTCTCCGAGGGAGTAAGGTGATGGGGACTGATTTGTCAGTCCTCAGGAGGATGAGAAAACTGGAGACTATGACTTTATTCCCAAGGGAAGCAAGTAAAAGACCTTTGTTATTTCTAACACCAAGGCCAAGGATTCGGAACCCCGCACCGGCCAGCCGCCAAATCAAAACAAAACAAAACACAAAAGGCCTTTGTTCTTGGTTCTTGGGACTGGGACTTCTGGGTCTGAGGAAAGATGGGGCTGGGGGCTTGGACTTTTGAATCTAAGGCAGGAGAACTGGGGGCCCTGAGTCTTGGGTATTGAGAGTGGAGAGAGAAGGGAACCAAGGGACAGAGATGGAAGTGGCTGGAATCTGAAAGGAATTTGGGGCAGGGATTCTCCTGTTGTTATTTGTGTTACTATTTACCTTGCTATGACTCATGGTCCTGCCCTGATGCCATTCCCTAAATGGCTCATAAACCTTATTTCTTTTTTTCTCTAACCCTTTTCCAGCCCAGACAGATGGCCCCAGGCCAAGTACCCCATCAGGCCGCCCCCTGGAGGGATGTCTACCCCTTCTTTCTCCTGTCTCCACTGATGGGCTTCCTCGGCCGTGCCTGGAGCCACCTGAGGGGTCCAGGACCTCCAGAACCCTGGCTGGTGGAAACAGTAACAGGGGAAGATCAGGTAGAAGCTGTCCTAGAGGGAGAAGCTAAGCCTCCTCGGGCGACCCACCATGCCCCCTGGGGCAGTCACCCTAAAGGCAAAGCTAAAGACAGTGGAGCAGCTGAAGAGGATGGAGGAGCAGCCTGGAGGGCATGCCTTGACCTGAAAGCCAACAGTTCTCCTCTTGAAGCTTGGGGACTTTCAGATGATAATGATGAAGAGTATTGCAAGAAGGAAGCAACCAGTGTCCCTAGAGAGCAGAGAAGTGAATTTATAGATAGCCACCTTGCTTCCCTGTCCCGCAGCCTGCTGATTGAAACCCTGCAAGATTCTGATAAGAACCCTGGGGAGGTAGAAGCTGAGGAAGAGAGAGTTGCTGAAGATAAGGTAGTGGCCAAATTCTCTTGTCCTTCATCACACTGGGAGTCTTGTCCAATGGTGGAAGAGAAGGAAGATGGAGAGGCTGTAAAGAAAGAAGCTCCCAGAACTTCTAGTTCCCCTTTATCTCCAGGATCCAAGCCCAGCACTTGGGTGTATTGCCTTGGGGAGGGAGAGGATCGAGCTACGGAAGAAGAAAGAACAGAAAATAAAGAAGCCTGGAAGATTTCCATTACCCCCTCATCTTCAGGATCCAACCCCAGGGCCTGGGAGTTTTGTTCAGGAGAGGAGGCTAAGGAGAAGGATGAAAAGGCCCACAAAGCAGCTGAGAAAGGAGAAGCTGACCCAGAGCCACCCTCCTCAGCTCCAGCCCAGAGGCTCCTGCTCCAGGCGTGGGAGTATCAACCCAGGAAGAACGCAGAGAAACAGGATGAAGAGGAGGATGACGACAATGCTCTGGGGGCAGCTGAGAAGAAAGAAGGAGCTCTGGGTCCTTCTTCCATCCCCCCTACAAGTGACTTCGAGAGGGCCTGGGTATATTGGCCAGGAGAGGACACAGAGGAAGATGAGGATAGTGATTTGGGATTAGCTGAGGAAGAGGGAGGAGCTGAGGCTTCCTCTTCTACTCCCCTGACAAGTGCCTTCTTGCAGGCCTGGGTGTACCAGCCAGGAGAGGACACAGAGGAGGAGGAAGATGAAGAAGATGGTGATTCTGAATCCGCTGTGGAAGAGGCTGAGGCTTCCTCTTCCACTCCCCTGACGAGTGCCTTCTTGCAGGCCTGGGTGTACCAGCCAGGAGAGGACACAGAGGAGGAAGATGAAGATAGTGATTCTGAATCCGCTGTGGAAGAGGCTGAGGCTTCCTCTTCCACTCCCCTGACGAGTGCCTTCTTGCAGGCCTGGGTGTACCAGCCAGGAGAGGACACAGAGGAGGAGGAAGATGAAGAAGATGGTGATTCTGAATCCGCTGTGGAAGAGGCTGAGGCTTCCTCTTCTACTCGCCCTAGAGGTGGCTTCTTGCAGGCCTGGGTGTATAGGCCAGGAGAGGACACAGAGGAGGAAGATGAGTATGAGGAGACTGAGGATAAAGGAGATGATTCAGAAGCAGCTGAGGTAGAAGCTGACTCAGGCCCACACCCCTCCCCTCAGGGCCGAAGTGCCCTCCTCAGGAGCTGGATATGTCCACCCAGAGAGGAGACAGAGGAAGAGGAAGCAGCTGAGCAGCGGGGAGAAGCTGAGCCCTGCCCCTTCCGAGTGGCCATCTATTTACCTGGAGAGAAGCCACCACCTCCCTGGGCTCCTCCTAAGCTGCCCCTCCGACTGCAAAGACGGCTCAAGTTCTCAGAAACCCACACGCGGGATTCAGACCCTGAGACTCCCCTAAAGGCCAGAAAGGTGGGTGCTTAAGGCCCAGATTCTTGTGTCTTAGGGAGATGGAGCCTGGGAGCTGGAACTCCTGGGTCTGGGGGAAAGGGCTGGAGGCTGGGAATCCTGGGTCCCCCGTGTGTTACAGAGAATTGCATGTGAAATCCGTTGGGAGGGCTGTGTACACTGTCAGGCAATGCTTTGTAAGCGGCTGGGCCCCTGTGGGAGAGGGAGCAGCCTCAGGAAACCACCTCTACCTTCAGTGAGTCAGATGGAGAATCCCGTGACAGCCATGACTAGCCAGATGGCAAGCATTTTTGTGTAACTAATTTCTGTTTGCTTCTCTATTCCCCCCACCCCCAACCGGATCCCCGTGGCCATGTGCATCTTGTGTCTGTGTCTCTGTGTTTACACGTGTCTGTGCCGGTCTGTCCCCAGGTGCGCTTCTCTGAGAAGGTCACCGTCCATTTCCTGGCTGTCTGGGCAGGGCCGGCCCAGGCTGCCCGCCGGGGCCCCTGGGAGCAGCTCGCCCGGGATCGGAGCCGCTTCGCCCGCCGCATCGCCCGCGCCCAGGAGGAGTTGGGCCCCTGCCTCACCCCTGCCGCCCGGGCCAGAGCCTGGGCACGCCTCAGGAACCCACCTCCTTCTCTGGCCCCCGTACTTGCTGCTACCGAGACCTTGCCTTGCTCTTACTCCCCTTCGACATGCCCAGCACAGGCCACGCCCTTGAGCCATGCCGTGGCCACACCTTCCCCCCTCCCTGTGTAGTCGCGTCTTCCTGCCTTAGTGGGAGGCGTGGCTAAGGCCAGAACGTTTGCGTGTTATTATTTATTTTTTTAAAGTGTTGGTTTATATAAGGAATAAAGCTTTTTAATTTGTAGTGAGCAACGTCTTTGTGTATTCGTAGGTCCCCGAGGTAGCTGGCCAGGAATAGTCTGAAAGGCGAGCGCCTCTGAAAGGCGGTTTTCCTCTTCTTGTCCTGAATCTCCTTTTGAACTTAAGGGCTGATGAGTTTTGTCGTTTTTCTTTCGCATCCATCTAAATTTTATTAAACTTGGGACAATTATCTCCGCAAGGGGGATGTGGGCTTGACTCACTGATCCCTAAAAAGAAACGGTTAAGTTCCAGGTGTCTGTGCCTCCCTGGAGAATTAAGGCTCAATCTCCTGCTGGCCCTTACATTCTCCTACTTATAATTCCTCAAGACTTTCCATTGCCTGATTTCACATTCATAAGCCCAGTTTCCTTATCTGCAGTGTGCCTAACAATTATACCTACCTTACGGGAATGTAAGGCCCCGAAGGAGTTAAAATTTAAAACAGTGCAGGGGTTGTCATTGCCTGCATCATTTCCTAATTCTACTTGTCACATTGAGGCCCCAGTGTGGAGAGTGATGGGTCGGTAAGCTGATTATGCACCCTCTGATGTTCTGCGCCATTTTAGGAGAATCTTACATGTGTTGAGATTTTGCAAACAATTAATTGTAAAATAACCAGCTGTATGAAAAGCTGGAGTATGTGATGGCATAGAATTTTCATTTCCTCTCTCACAATATTCACAATGGAGAGTTTATATTACATGGTAGCAGAAATAGGCATTTTTATGTGTTGCTTATATTTTACCTCAAATTAAATTGTAGATATAGGGTAATAAATAAAATCCATCCATGCCTTTCAAAAAAAAAAACAAAATTTAAAACAGTGTTCTGGGGTGGCAGGACACGGGGTGGGTCCTGTATAGGGACGGCCGGTTCGCTGACTGGCTGAGCGTGGTGCTGACAACACTAAGCCAAGGGTTAAGATCCCCTTACCGGTCATCTTTTTAAAGAAGAAAAAAAAATTTTTAAACAGTACTCATGTGTTAGCTAGTAATGTAATTATTCTCACTCTCACCCATTCATGTCTTCAATTACCCATTGTCAAAGGACAAAATTACAACAGATTTAGAGATCTCAATTGGCTTTATTGCAATTCTAGAATCAGGCAACACCGCATTCCATAAATAGAATATGTGTTCCAATGAGCCAAGCAGAGGAGGTTGGTTTTATAGACAGAAAAGGCTGAAGAAAGCAGCAACACCCATACCAGCCAGCAGAAAAAAAAAAAAAAAAAAAGCAAAACTAATTACAATAAAAAGAAAATAATTAAAAGAAAGCAGAAACAACAAAAGCGGATAGGTCATTTCAAAGTTACTTTCCTTGTAAAGTGGAAACAGGAAGACAGAACAATAGAAAAATAACTCACTAGTTTACATCAGGTTACTTCGGGCTATACTTTTTGTGTGAGGATTAAATCAGTGGGAATTTCATTATCATGCCTATTGAAGATTTAAACTAGCCTGTTAGGGAAATTGGCTCATTCTCTCCTAATTTCTCAGGTCAGTCCACAATTAGGGTTGGTGATGTGGAATTTAGCGGGGTTGACTCCATTTTGACTTTTAGTCTGGTCTTTTTGGTCCCAGTGCAGGAACTTAGTCCAGACTTAATCCAAGCCAGTTTAAATCTCCAACAGGTAAGATAATGAAGTTCCCTCTGCTTTAATCTTTACACAAAAGAGATAGCCTGAAATGTACCTGATGTTTTCTATTGTTTTGTCTTCCTGTCCCCCACCTTACTAGGAAACGACCAATCCGCTTTTTGTTGTTTCTTCTTTCTTTCTTTCTTTTTTTTTTTTAAAAAGATGACCAGTAAGGGGATCTTAACCCTTGACTTGGTGTTGTCAGCACCACGCTCTCCCAAGTGAGCTAACCGTCCATCCCTGTATAGGGATCCGAACCCGTGGCCTTGGTGTTATCAGCACCACACTCTCCCAAGTGAGCCACGAACCGGCCCTTGTTTCTTCTTTCTTTAAGAGCTTTTTTCTGTCTATAAAACCAACCTCCTCTGCTTGGCTCATTGGAACACTTATTCTGTGTTATGGAATGAAGTGTTGCCTGATTCTAGAATCGCAATAAGGCCAATTGAGATCTTCAACTAAATTTGTTGTAATTTTGTTCTTTGACAAGGACCATCTCCCATGATCACCTGTAAACCTCATGATAGTAGGTGCTGCTGCACAGCCCAGTCTTTAGAGCACAAGACAGGACACCCGGGTGGCGTGTAATAAGTGTTGGTTATTATTAAGGTGGTGCAAAAAGAGCCATGCGGGGGCCCTTTCTCTAAATAAGCAGGCACAAAAGCTGTTGAGGGTACGGTATTTTATCGAGTTACTTACACGCCAGCTTCCCATGGAAACTGGACAAGCAGATGGCGAAGGCTTGGAGCAGGCAAAGCGAAAAGCGGAAGTCCATGGTGAAAGCGTCTGGGGCCACGCGGCCAAACTGGAGCACCAGGGAGTCCGCTGAGGAGGAAGTCAGGAAATAAGCCTTAGCCAGACATTTTCATCTCCCTGCCTCCGAACTGCGAGAACTACGACTCCTAAGACGCTGTGCGGCGCCCTCACTAAGCCTGGAAACCCCCTGATGGCCGTGTAAACTACAACTCCCAATAGGCTTTGCAATAGCATAGCGTCTGCCCTGCCTGGAAAAACGCTCAAGTGCTGATGTGAGAAGCAGTTCTCCTCCGTTCATGCCCAGTTAGGCCGGTTCCCTGGAACTCACGGTCATCCGGATTCACTATCTGGAAGTTCTTGACCGAGGCCAGAGTGACTCGACCACGAAAACTGAGCACGTAGGAGTCCTGGTCGCTCCACGACGGGGCTCTGTTTTGCAGCAGGACCAGCCCCTGGCTAGCTCCCCGTTGGAGGCGACTCAGTAGTGACTCCTGTTTCTAGAAGGTGAAGTAGGGGCCGTGGTTTGTTAATTTACCACCCACCAGCTTTTTTTCCTCCGGAAGCAGAACTTTTGAGTCTCAAGTCTTTACTCACTGAGACACGGGAGTCTGACAAAGTCCTGCAGGCTTCACGTGTGACCTGCAACCCACTGGCCGCCTCCTTCCCTGGGTGCTAGGAGGACGGGCCCCCAGCCCTCCACTGACCCAGAGAGTCTCGGCCCTGGAGACTCACGTTTTGTGGCTGGACGCTAATTCTCTTGTTCTGGCCGTCAATTCCTGGGAAGATCAGAGTCATTTTCTGAGGATCCCATCCCAAGACGCTGGTCTCCTGGGAGTATTATATTCCAGTTGGCCTGGCTCTTTCTCCTTCCCTGCCGTCCTGCCCCATTGTCTCTCATCCCCGGGACACTCACATATCACACAGCTCCCAGCTCCTCTCTGATCCGGGCAGTCTCTGGGAAGGAATTCTTCCGGCCGGGTTTCACCCCGTTGTCGAAGGTGGTGAACTTGGTGCCCGAAACATTGGATCTGCTGCCGGAAGGGTGTGGATAGAATAAAAGTGATTGTCACTCTTTGACTGTGCAAGTACTTGCCCAAGTCATCGACTCTTTTCATCAATCATGCTCCCACCCTGCCCCCCTTTTATTTTTGTTGGCTCCGCCCAGTACCAGGATCCGAACCCTTGACCCTGGTGTTATCAGCAGTGTGCTCTACCGAGTGAACCAATTAGCCAGCCTTCTGCCCTCCTTTCTTTTTTTTGAGCCATGTGTTTTAGCCCTTTAGTAACTCTTCCCTCTAGGAAGCAAGAACTCACACATCTCAGGCTTCTTCTCTCACAGGAACTGAGAGTCCCAGCCTCCTCCTTCTCAAAATGTGAGATGTCTTCAATGCCAGCCTGTGCTCCAAAGCTTTCAGCTCTTCTATTCCCAACCACCCTTGGTATACAATCTGAAGAACTACAAAACCCATCAGGTCCCAGAGCAGGTGAACTTGTACTCTGGTCCTGTTGGAAATAGAGTTCACTTGTCTCTTTCTTCCTCAGGCTCCCTGCTACCTCTTTCTCTGGACACATCAGGGCTCTGCCCACCTGACTTTGCCTACAAAGTTGTCCCCATTCCGAGACATTGCCGCGGGGTCCAGGGAGATGAGGTCATTAGCAGCTTTGCTCCTCCTCCTCTTTCATCCAGTGCTGTGGACGGGAGGAACAGACCATCAGAGTGAATTTCTGGCATCTGGCTAGAGCTACGAGTCCAAAGACAATAAAACCCATGTCCCATGACAAAGGAAAGGGTGATGGCACAATACGCGTCCCAGCTCTTGCTGGGAGATTATTCTCACTGAAGGAAGCCACCTGCTGGGTCCTGAAGGGGAACTTCACATCTTCATATTGCCCCCCTCACTCCTTCCACCGATGGGTCTAGGTTTGGGACTCAGCGCAGGCAGGGGCAAGGCTTGACTGTAACAGGGAGGGCCTGCTTTGGAGAATGGGGAAAAGCCTCATTTAGACCATTGCAGCAGGACGCTGGTAGGCATTTCATCCAGGAAAAGTGGGTCTGGCTCTCAGAAGAGGAAAAGCCTCTTTCTGGGAAAGAGAGGGGCACCCTGAGGAGAAGAGACCACACTGAGAGAGGGATGGCCAGACTCAGAAGGCCGTGGCTTGGCTCTGGAATGGAAAATCCACAAGAGGAAGGGGCTGGTTCCTGGGGCTGGGACTTATCCTAGGATGGAGTGGGTCCCGACAGCAAAGAACTCTGAGGGACCAGACTTGGAACAATGAAGAAGGGACCGATACACCTTGAGAGGAGTGTAATGGGTGGGATTTTAGACCCTGAGAGAGCGGGGCCTGACTTTGGGAAAGAGAGCGGGCCGAAACCTAGAGGGTACAGGGATTAGTTATGGGATCTGTAGGGCCTATGCCATTAGTCCCTAAAAGAAAACATTCTAGTTCTGGGAGAGGCAGGGCTTGACACTGGAGTTGATAGGTCCTAGCTCTATGATGAGGAAGGCCTGGATTCGTGAAAGTCTTCACCTTGCTCAGAAAGGGGCGGGACTTGCCCCTGGGAGGCGGGGCTTGCTCCAGAGGCTGTGGGGACTGAAGGCCCAAAGGGACTGGACCGCACCTGCCGGCCACTGGCCGCCTCCATGTAGAGGTAGTAAGAGGGGAACGTGAACTTTTCTACAACGCGCTTGTCGCAGTTGATGCGGCACTGTACTGCACAGCCCCATGGTGCCGGCCACAGCACATACGCCCCCATGTTTTCGCCCAGCCCAGGGCCCGGGGTGCGGATTGACCAGAGAGCTGCGCTCCCCACATCTCTGCTGCCCGTGCCGCCCTCGCCTTCCGGGTCCTCGGACACCTCGTAGGCCGCAGTTAGGAAGTTCGTCCCTGCAGACTCCAACTTTTCTTTCTCCTCTTCGGAATCTTTGCCCTAGCCCACGTGCCAAATTCAAAGTTGGAGAACAGCCAGGCTCTTAGCCTTGCCAATTGCTGATTAGCCATCCCAGCTCAGGTTTACGCCCTCTCCCTCCTATGTTTTCTGCCCATTGGTCAAACATCTCAGCAGCCTGCCCAGCCAAGCTCTCAACATCAGTTAATTGGCCAAATGTATTTGCTTCTTTCTGCAGTCACACCCACTCCACTCTACTGAGTGGAGAATCCCCTTGGGAGCACTGCCCACTTGCTAAATCCAGTGCTATTTGCTATAGATAACATACAATACAGCCCAGAGCTACCCCAAGTGAAACCATCTACTGCACTTTCACCAACACCCAAGTGAATGTCAGTGGGCTCTTCCCTATCACTACTCCGCTCTCTCTGAAGTTCGCTGCCTTTCCAAGGGCAGTATTTTTTTTTTTTTCCCAATTGTGCTCCTTTTGAAGCAGGGGCTGCATTTTTTTTTTTTTTTTTTTAAAGATGACCGGTAAGGGGATCTCAACCCTTGGCTTGGTGTTGTCAGCACCACGCTCAGCCAGTGAGCGCACCGGCCATCCCTATATAGGATCCGAACCCGTGGCCTTGGTGTTATCAGCACCGCACTCTACCGAGTGAGCCACGGGCCAGCCCTACAATGGGATATTATAAGGGAATTAAAAGGAATGAAGTACTGATAATGCTACAACATGGATGAACCTTAAAAGTTGCTAAGTGGGCCTGCCGGTTAGCTAGATTGGTTAGAGTGTGGTGTTATAACACCAAGGTCAAGGGTTCAGATCCCCCTACCGGCCAGCCGCCAAAAAAAAACCTTGCTGAGTAATCTCTTCAGAGTCTTCACAGTCCAAAGAAAAAAAAGCAGAGGTGGGGGGGGTGGAATATTCGCTGAGTGAAAGAAGCCAGACACAAAAGACCACATACTGTGTTGTTGATATGTCCAGAGATGACCCCTGAAGACCGGCCCATGGTTCACTCAGGAGAGTGCGGTGCTGGTAACACCAAGGCCACGGGTTCGGACCCCTATATAGGGATGTCCGGTTCGCTCACTGGGTGAGCGTGGTGCTGACAACACCCAGCCAAGGGTTAAGATCCCCTTACCGGTCATCTTTTAAAAAATAAATAAATAAATAAATAAATAAATAAAATAAAATTGTGGTGATGATTGCACAACTTATAAATATACTAAAAACCGTGAAATTGTAAACTTTAAATGGGTGTTTTGTGTGGTATGTGAATTATATCTCAAGCTGTTACCCAAAAAAGGGGAGGATTTGTAGCATGGAAAAGTGGACCAGATTTCGCCCTGATGTTCCCGAAATTACCAGGTTGTTGGCGGGCTGTCCAACACCTGCGTCGAGTTCCTGGAGGCTCTTTATACGGTGGGAGAGAGACGGGAACATCCTCCACGGAGACTTCCTGCAACTCCGGATCAGAGCTGTCTGGGAGCCAGAATAGGGTGGGGTGCCGGGAATCCTGAGGACTGGGGAAGGAAAGGCTGAGGACTCGGATTCTTGGGTGTTGGAGGAGGCTCAGGATGTGAACTCCTTGGTGTGAGGAAGAAGAGGAGTGGGGTCCAGAACTCCTGAGGTCTTTGGAGAAGAGCAAGGATCGAGGTCCCAGACTCTTGGGTTCTAGTGGGAGTGGAGTTCTGGGGTAGGTGGTTCAAGGACTCGAGGTCACCTGCTTCTGTCGACGACCCCAGGGAGCTGCGCGCACCGCTGCCATCTCCACTGCAGTTCACGGTGCCCGGGGCACTGCGGGCAACAGAACGCAGATGTGCCTCTGGCACGTTCTCCTGAAGGGAAGGGTTCCCAAGGCCTGGGAGAAGTGCAGCAAGGCCCGTTCAAACGACCTACAAATCACAATCCTCTGTGAACATCTGCTTCCTCACTCGGCTTCCAGACATCGCCCCCGATTCTTTGGACACCCAGACCCCGAGACTCACCCCGAACTCGAACTCCCTCCTAAGGCTCAAACAAGCACAGCTCCGCTGCTAAATGGTCGCGGGTTCCGTGCGTAAACAATCCCGTGCCACGCTCTCATGGTCTCTGCAGGACTTCTCCAAGTTACCCGAGCGCAGTCCCGCGCTCTACCCGGCCCGGCCCCAACACTCCCCGCTACCTGCCTCCGCGACCCCCGGGCGGTCCCCAGCTCTCCCAGGCTCCACTCTCGCCCTCCGCCAACCCCGATCGCCGAGTTCCCTCAGGCCCCACCTTCCAGTTACACCATGTCCCGCCCCCGCGCTCCCTCTAGCCGGGTCCGGAACCCTCCCAGGTCCCGCTCCCGGGATCCCCCAGGTCCTGCTCTCAAGCTCTACTGGGCTCCGCCCGGAGGTTCTGCCAGGGCCCGCCCCATCTTCCACCAATGCCCAGCCCTAGGCCTGCACTAGGCCCCGCCCCGGGCTTCCACAGACCCCTCCTTCCAGACCAGAGACGCCCCCAAGCCTCACGAGCCTTTCCTCGCCTCTGTCACGGGGAGGCGCTCCTCCCGGTGCCGCGGTGGCCGGGTCCGCAGGGAAACATCAGGGTTGGAAACATCGTTGTTGCTTCTTCTGCGGGAACGGAAGGGTGGGGGGCAGGAAGCAGACGGGAAGACGGGGTGAGGTGTGGCCTGGGGTAAAGGGAGGTTGTGATGCTGGAAGAGACTGTAAACCTTTTCCTCCACTGGGTCCCGGGTGTCCAGGACCTCAGTCCCCCAACCCCTCCTCCCTCAGATCCCGCGGTCCTGGCACTCAGTTCCTTCCTTTCCTAGGACCGATGAGTCTTACCCTCTAGAACCCTTGTTTCTTAGACATTTTGTAGTCTCATTACCAGGGTTCGCTTTTTTAGGACCTGAATTCCTATTTTCTCATTTCCCAATGGGAGAACTTGAGGCCCAGAGAGAGCCAACATGGGCCAAAAGTCCCAGAGCAAGTACTGGGCATGGGGTTTCTGGGAAGGTGTGAAAGATGGAAGAGCAGGAGTGGCAAGATTCCTGGGCATAGTACCTGCTGTTCCAGCTTCTGCAGCCTCATGGCAGCGAGCTCATCCCCTAGCAGCGAGCTCATCCCCTAGGGTCCTGAGAGAGAGATGTAGGCTAATGGTGACAGCAAGCAGGACACGCTGGTCGCCCAAGAGCCTCTCCTTCCCCTCTCGCCCACTGCCCAACTTGGGTTCTGAGCAGATGTGAAGTCACAGAAGGTGCAGAACCTGAGCCTGCTCTACCAGTTTTGAAGAAGCTCTTTCTTAACAAATTGGCCAGTCTAGAATCCAGAAGTCAGAGATCCCAGATCCCTCTTGTCTCAAGACTCAGGAGTCTGGGCCTTTAGCCCCTCTTCTTTCAGACCCATTCCCTCCCTTTAGGACCCAGGAGTTCAGGTCTCCAGCCCCTTCCCACAAGGCTGATGGTGCTGAATCTGCAAACTTGGTTATGATCCCAGAGCTGAGTGCGTGGGGGCACAATCGCGCTTTAACTACCCCTTTCCACCTCTATCCCCACCCCTGCCCATCCTTTCCCCACTCACTCTTTTTTTTTTTTTTTTTGTCTTTTTGTGACCGGCCGCACTGCGCTCAGCCAGTGAGCAGCGCACCGGCCATCCTTATATAGGATCCGAGCCCGCGGGCGGGAGCACTGCTGCGCTCCCAGCACCGCACTCTCCCAAGTGCGCCACGGGGTCGGACCTCCCCACTCACTCTTTCTTCCGTGTATCATTCTCCTGAGACATTCTGGAGAAGCAAGAATGAGGAGTCAGGACCCAGAACCAACATCTCAGTGGACTCTGCCCTCCCACACCTGATCCTAAGCCTGAAATTTTCTCCTGGACCCAGGCAACCTGAATCCCAGCACCTATTCCTGGCAAGGACCCAGTAGCCTGTTTCCAGCTTTTCTCGCTATCGGGGGAAACCCAGTTCTCCTTCTTCCAAATACTTAACACTCTCCTGCACCCAGGCATTGGAACTCAGGACTATGGGCCCCAAACACCTGACCCCCAGTGTACCCAGACCCCCCACTGCCCGCCTGCCAGGGATCCTAGAGACTCCCTCTCCTCCCCTCGTGCCTGGTGCCTGGCGCCTGGCGAGGCTGCTCATATTCACGCCTCAGTGCTTCGCCTCTCTGGACAATCTCTAAACATACCTAATCCTCTCTTTGGGAGCTGGGGACCTAATCTCAGGGTTTCTGGGAAGTAAGGAAGAGAAGAAAGAGGGCTCAGAGGGAATGGGGGAATTCCTACTGAACCTGCCCTAGTCCCTTCCCTCCTGGCCCCTCACGCTCCACTTCCAACAAAGCAATGATCCCCGGCCACCGCTGAAGCCGGGCAACCCTGCTCCAGGGATTCTGAATTAGAATGGAGCGCGGGTGTTCCTTACAGGGACTCGAGAGAGGCCTCCTCGCAGTCTCGCTCTGCCCATCTCGCTTATGAGAAACTTACAAGGTAGGCTGTGCAATTGCTACCGAGCTGTAACTTGCAGGCACTTCTTGGGGCAAAAATAAATGGGAAAACTACAACTCCCATGAGCCAAAGGGACCAAGATGCCCGCAGAAGTTGCCTTATTTTCCCCGTGCCTGCAGGTTGTTGTAGTCCTCTTTGAAAGTCTCCCCTCTCTTTTTGCCTAAATGGCAGGAAATGCGGCATCAAGAGGCTGGGCTTTCGAGAAAGGAGGCGAGACTTTCGAGAAAAGGCGACAGACTTCGGGAAGGGGAGAGGCCGCTAGATGCAGACGAAAGGGCCGGGAGCCAGCGTGGACCAATCAGAGTTTGGGGGCGTGGATTCAGTTGGAAAGTGGGCGTGGTCTTGGGGAAATTACCAAGAACGTACCCCAGGTCCTTGCTGGAGAAAAAGCTCTTCTCAGTGAAAGAGAGGTGAGGGTTTAGTATTCCAGACTCTCGGGTCCTGGGGAGGATGGGGACCAGAGGACTGGAAAACTGGGTCCCGGAAGAGGATGGGCCGGTGCCAGTACTTATAGGTTCTTGGGAAATAGGAGGCTGGGGACGTGGACTCTTGAGTCTGCGGGAGGGGAAGGCCGAGATTCCGGATTCCTGAGTCTGAGGGATGCGGGTGTTGGGAGCCAGGACTCCTGGGTCCGAGGTCCCGGACTTCTGTGTCGGAGGAAGGGAAGGCTGGAGGCCTGGAATCTTGGGTCCCGGGTAACGAAACGCTTTGAGTCTTGATTCTTGAAAGCGTGGGGGCGGTGCTGGGGGCACAGACTCCTGGGTCCAAGGGAGTAGGGGGCTTGGGACAGACATTATCCATTATCCACCTCTCCGCCGCTCACAGACCACGCCGCCATGCCTCCGTGTGGGCCCCGCGGAGCCCTCCTTTTCCTGCCTCCGCCGCTGCTGCTGCTGCTGCTGCTGCGCGCTGTGCTGGCCGTGCCTCTGGAGCGGGCGGCGCCCAACAAGGAGGAGAGCCCCGCGACCGACAGCCCGGTGAGTGGCCCTGCTCTGTCTCCATCCAGGTGTTTGCAGGGGCACTAAATTCCCGCGAACTCCCGTGGCCCCTGAGTGGATACTGCAGTGACTCCCTGGCCTCACCGTTGTGCCTTGTCATTTGCCTGCCATTCTTTGCAGTATCGGGGGTTTGACTTGGTTAAAAGCTGGAGGTCCCTGACTCTGAGGTGTGGAAAATCGGGTCATCTTTTAAGAGAAAAATTTGTATTACTCCCTGCCTAAACCTCTCTGTTCTTTTAAGATCCTCCCCATCACAGAAGAAAAATGAAAAAAAAAAAAAAAAAGAACTACATTTCCCAGTAGCACCATGAGCAGTTGACATTAAGTAGCTGGGGTGTTCTTACTTCGTGGGGCTCATGGGAATTGTAGTTTAAATTAGGAAAGGACACGAACTGCTCATTTATTAATTCCTTTTTTTTTTTTTAATTTTATTTTGTCGATATACTGTGTGGTTGATTATTGTGGCCCATTACCTCATTTATTAATTCCAACACGTGTTTATTGAACCCTATGAAACCTTAGTTTTTAGGGGATTTGGAACTTTAAGGATCCTGAAGACCAATGCCCTGTTTTGTGGCCTGAATCTTCCTGTGGCTTCCCCTAGGAATGGGCAGGTCTTTACCTCCTGGGAAAGGTCATTGCATGCTCCTGTATGGCAGGCTCCCACCCAGTGAGTTAGGCGTCTGTTCTGTGTAATCTTTACAGACACAGAAGGGCACCTTTGAGTCCCCTTTCCCTTCATTCATTCCACACATTTCTTGAGCATCTTCTAAGAGCTGGGCACAGTGCTAGTCACTGGGAAATAGCCATAGGCAAGCCCCATGCCCTCATGGACCAGCTGGTTCCCTGGGAGACAAAGGGCAAGGCTCTATGAGAATGGACACCAGGGGTGATGGTCAGGGAGGAAGGGATGCATGAGTTGAGTTCTGGAGTGGAGGGAGATGTTAGGTCAAGAGCAGGGAAGAGAGGAAGTAGGGGGGAAGAGCATTCCAGGCAGAGGGAACAGCCTGGGCAAAGGCTGTGTGGTAGAAGAGAGCAGGGTGAATTGAGGGATTTCAAGGAGGCCAGTGTGGGGAGCAGACAGGTGAGGGGCAGAGGGGTGAGAGATCATCTGGATCTTGTGGGCCATGGTAGAGAATGTATTCTTTATTCTAAGGCTAATAGGAAGAACAGAAAATTATAAACATCAGTGAAAACAACAGCAATCATAATAACATTAACAATCACCACCAAATCGCAGGCACTTTGTTAAGTATTTAAAGATATTAATTCCATCTAATTCTCACGAAAGCTCTATGAGGTGGGTACTCATTAACCTTACTTTATGGTTGAGGAAACTGTGGCACAGACTGGTTAAGTAACTTGCCCAAGTTCTAAGATAGCCTGATTTAGCAAATAAAAATACAAGACATCCAGTTAAATTTGAATGTCAGATAAAGAATGAATAATTGTTAATACAAGTGTGCCCCATGCAATATACTTACACTAAAAGTTATTCTTTGATTTTCTGAAATTTAAATTTACTGGGTATCCTGGCAGACCTACCAAAGTCACAGAGCTTAGTAAGTGGCAGATTTGGGATTCCAGTCCACTGTGTTTGGCTGAATAATGGCCCCCAAAATGTCCACTGCCCTAATCCCCCAGAACCTGTGAATATGTTGCCTTAGGTGGCTTTGCAGCTTTGATTAAGTTAAGAATCAGAGGTGGGGCGATTATCCTGGTAGACCCCGCATAATCACAAGGATCCTGGGCCGGCCCATGGCTCACTTGGGAGAGCGTGGTGCTGACAACACCAAGTCAAGGATTAAGATCCCCTTACTAGTCATCTTTTTAGAAAAGAAAAAAGGGAGAGTGTGGTGCTGATAATCACAAGGATCCTTATTGAAAGGGAAGTGGGAGGGTTAGTCAGAGAAGGAAATGTGACTACAGAAGCAGAGGTCAGAGTGATGCAGGGCCATGAGCCAGTGACTGCGGTCAATCTCTGGAGATTAGAAAAGGTAATAAACAGATTCTCCCCTAGAGCACCCAGAAGGAGTGCAGTCCTGCTGGCCCATTTTGGACATCTGACCTCCAGAATTCTAAGAGAATAAATTTGTGTTGATTTAAGCCACTAAGCTTATGATACTTTGTTACAGCAGCCACACGAAAGTAATACACCCACAATGGCATAGCTGGGTGATCCAAGATATGTAATAGTAATGATAAGGCACACCTACCGTATGCTCATCGATCTATGTAATAATAGCTGTAGTAGACTGAATGTCTTCTCTACCCTCTTCATTATGCCAGGCAGTTTATCTCACCTACTTTTCACTACAGCTCTGGGAGGTAGAAAATACATTGCCTATTTTACAAATAGAAAGAGCAAGGCCCAGGGAGCATAAAATGCCACCCAACTATGCATGGCAGGGATAAGACCAGGAGGCCAGAGATTTTTGTCTGTCTTGTTCACGTGTCTAGAACACTGCCTGGCACATGATAGGGGCTTGTAAATGTTTATCAAATGAGCGAATGGATGGATTGATGAATGGATGAATGAAGTTATGTTTCACTGCTTCCTAACAAAGTTATGTCCCTTCTAAGCATCAACTCTGGGGGGCAGTGTTGGGCTGGGGTGTTCACCCATATGATATTCATTTTATCTGTGCTATAGACCTAGGAAGAGGAGAAAACTGTAGCCCACGGGGTCAGGCAATTTGCTTGAGGTTATACAGCAGATGGACTTTGAACTGGAGTCTGCTTGCCTGGAGCCTTTGTCCTATGAGATAGGCCACCTGCTCCACAGGGAGGGTCCCTGGGTGACTCAGCAGCTTCCCAGGGGAGGAACCGGAGAGAGGGTGGGAGCTCGGGCTACTATGTCCATCCTTGTCGCCTCAGGACACAGGTCTGTACTACCACCGGTATCTCCAGGAGGTCATCAATGTGCTGGAGACAGATGGGCACTTCCGTGAGAAGCTGCAGGCTGCCAACGCCGAGGACATCAAGGTGCAGCCTAGGGGTGGTGGGGGTGATGGGAAGGGATGTGAGCTCTCAGGGCAGAGTTCTGAAAAGGACTGGGTTTCCCGAAGGAGCCCCATGACTCCAGCTCTGCCCATCTTCTAGAGATTGCTACTCTGGGTCACACAGCTGGGAAGGGATTTGGGGAACACAGAACATGTGGTTAAATATGGAGTTGGGAGGGCAGGCTTCCAGTCTTGGCTGTACCTGTACCACTTACCAGCTATGGGATCTTGCCTTGCTGTGCCTGTTTCACAATTGGTAAAATGGGGTTAATAATGGAAACTGCCTCGTGGGGTTCAGGTAGGGATCATCCAAGGGAAAGCAAAGGGTTTTGACGTGCACAGTAGCAGTCCTCGGTAAGTGTCCCATGAGGGTTGATTCAATGGAGTGCTTAGTGCAGTGCCTTCTACAGAAGAAGATTTCAAAATGTGGGAGATGCTAGTATCACATCACCACTAACTCTCATGTTAGGCTTCCAGAGGAGCCATGACTGTCTCCATTTCACAGAGGAAGACACCAAAGCCTTGGTAGCAGTGTTTGTCCTTCCCATGGGCCTGGGTTTCATCCAGGCTTGGCTGATTCCAGAGCCCCAGGACCCCCACCCCACTCCTACCTCCCAGGCAGCATCCCCTCAGAAATGTGAGGAGACAGGGCTGCCTGACCCAGGTCCCTGCCACAACACTCATTCAGGTGCACATTGAAATGTCCCTCCCGGAGGAGCCACCGGACACGCCAGCCCTGAGTTCTCCAAATACCTGGGCCCAGGAGAGGCCCCAGGGCAGAGACTGGTAGGAGGTGGCTCTAGTCCTCCCAGAAACCCACCAGCATTCCTGGAGCTCTCTCCTGTCCCCATCTATCAAGCCCCTGATGCTGAATGGGCAGAACCACTGAGCCCAGCTCCTCTCATTGCCCAGGTGTGTCCCACAACTGGGAAGCAACTTCAGAAATAAGAGAGTCCAAGGCCAACCCCGTGGCGCACTCGGGAGAGTGCGGTGCTGGGAGCGCGGCAGTGCTCCCGCCGCGGGTTCGGATCCTATATAGGGATGGCTGGTTTGCTCGCTGGCTGAGCGAGGTGCGGCCGGTCACAAAAAGACAAAAAAAAGAAAAGAGAAATAAGAGAGTCCAGTTAGGCACGGTCTGGAGTGAGTCAGTGCCGGGTTCCAGTCTCAGCATACACCATATGCTGTCCTGAGCAGGTGGCTGCATCTCTTTATGTCTTAGTTCCTTTTCCCCCTCTGAAAATGGGCACCTAATATGATGGTTTCCCTGTTGTGAGGGGTGGTTGTACAATTCAGCAATAATCCTCACTCCAAAGACTTGGCCTGCAGTAAACGTCTGTCATAGTTGTTGCTGGCAGTAATATCAGCCCCAGTTTTGAGGTCCAGAGCAGGATAAAGTGTTCTGGGTCACTTGGAGAGGTGGTGCCAGGGTTAGGATTTGAACTCAGGCCCCAGGACCCCTGCTCTGGGAAGACATGATGCCAACTTGGTCATCAGGCTGGAAACTGGCCTCCCACCCTCACTGTCTGAGGGACCTTGGGCAACTCTTCCTGGGCCTCAGTTTGTTCAACTGTAAAATGGGGTTGTGGGCTGGATTAGAGGATAGACTTAGTAGGTGTTTGACTGGTTATTATGATGTCACTGTGTCCACCTTGTCCTGCTGCCTCTGCAAGGGTTGTGCCCTCATGGGCTGGACAGCCAGACATAAGTCACAAGTGACTGTCAGCAAAGTGATCTGAGCAACAACAGAGATAGTAGAGGGCACTGGGGAAGCCCCAAGGAAGAACCCAGTCCAGACTGACAAGTGAGAGAGGGCAAATCCTCACTCGGATACCCCTACTTGGTGTCTGTGGTGTAGAAGTCAAAGTGTGTACGTGGGGGTGGCACTTCAGACCTGTGTGTGCAAATGAAGCATTCTGGTTCCCTTAGCTATTTGCTGGCAGCTTCCTATGACTGGCATAAAAACGGGAGATGGCGCTGGGGGGTGGGGACTGCCAAATCTTGTAGGGTCATGAGTGCCAAGCTGAGGGCCTCTGTTCTGGGGGCATTGGGGAGCCATGGGAGGCTGTGAGCAAGAGAGGGGCAGGGTCAACTCTGGTTGAGAAGCAGAAATAATCCAAGGTGATAAATAGGTATCTCAGAGAAAGCACCGTACTCAGCACTAGTGTGCGTGCGTGCGTGCATGCGTGTGTGCGCGTGTGCGTGTGCACGTGTGCGCGTGCGTGCGTGCGTGTGTGTGTGTGTGCGTGCGTGTGTGTGTGTGTGTGTGCGTGTGTGTGTGTGTGTGCGCGTGCGTGCGTGCGTGTGCACGTGTGCGCGTGCGTGCGTGCGTGTGTGTGTGCGTGCGCGTGTGTGTGCGTGTGTGCGCGTGCGTGCGTGCGTGCGTGTGTGTGTGTGTGTGTGTGTGTGGTGGAGGTGAGAGGGGTGTCAGGGGATTCTTCCAAGGGAGGTGCCATCTCCTTTGAGTTTTGAAGGACAGTGAGGACCTGGTTAGGCTTGAAAACAGGTGGCGGGAGAGCATCCCAGACAGGGGAACAGCATGTGCAGAAGCCCTGAGGTGAGAAACAGCCTCATGAGCGGGGAGCCCACACCCAGTTAATGCTGCTGGAGCCAAACGTGCGATTTGATGAGTCGTGTGAGATGGGCCCAAAGAGGTGGGAAAGACCTTGAACGCCAGGCTGAGGGATTGGGACATTGTCCGGTGGGCTCTGGGGAGCCAGGGGGGCTGTAAGCAGAGGAGGGGAGAGGTGAGACCCGGGCATCAGAAAGCTTGTAGAAGGTGCTAGAGAAGACAGAGAACAGGACAAGGCTGCCCTGCATGCCCCTCACAGCCCCCCAGCCTGACCAGGTTCTCCTCTCTCTCCTGGCAGAGTGGGAAGCTGAGCCGAGAGCTGGACTTTGTCAGCCACCATGTCCGTACCAAGCTGGACGAGCTCAAGCGACAGGAGGTGTCACGGCTGCGGATGCTGCTGAAGGCTAAGATGGACGCTGAGCAGGAGCCCAGTGAGCACCAGGCGGGACTGGGGGGCATGGAGTGAGGTGGGTCGGCCTTGCTCGTGGGCCTCTAGGTGGTTTTGTGCTAGGCAGGGGTCTCCTGGGGCCTCATTCTCCCTACTGTAAAATGTGCATGGAAAATTGCTGGAGTTTTCTTCCTAGCACAGTTTAATACTACGTTACTCTGTTTATATTATTTCAATTATCACTTCTTGGCCAGCTGGTTAAGATCAAGTATATTATTTCAATTTTTTATTTTTAAAAATCCTGGTCAATTAAAATTTATATGTAGCTTCAAACTTGCAGAACAGATGCAAGGGTGGTACAGAAACTCCCAAATGCCCTTCACCCGGATTCTCCATGTGTTAGCATTGGCTCTATTTGCTTTGTCACTCACATTTGAGAATTCATGGCCAACACCATGTCCTTTCACCCCTACATATTTCAGTGTGATATGCCCGAAAACAATGACATTCTCTTGCATAACCACAATACAGTGATCAAAATTAGGAAGTTTATCAGGTTAAACTGTATTTTTTCCTTGCTTAGTTAATTTTTATCTCTCCCTGTTAAAATGATTCTAATTTCTTAGCATGTACAGCTGAGACTATATTTAATAGTCTATTCAACTAAAAAAAAAAAAATGAAGTTTTAAAAAAAGCGTGCCTGGAAGAGAGAGGTTTGGGCAGGTTCAGATTCTGAGATCCCCTCCTATTTCTTTTCTTTTTTTTTTTTTTAAAGATGACCGGTAAGGGGATCCTAACCCTTGACTTGCTGTTGTCAGCACCGCGCTCTCCCAAGTGAGCCCCGGGCCAGCCCTCCATCCTATTTCTAACATTTCTAGATATGGTTTGTTGAAGTGTATGCCTGGGCCATGCTACTTCTTTTATTCATTTGTTTGTTTGTTTATTTTATTTATTTATTTTTGGCTCCTGGCCAGTAGGGGGATCTGAACCCCTTGACCTTGGTGTTCCCATCACCACACTTTAACCAACTGAGCCAACTGGCCAACCCTCCCTCTAGCCCCTGGCAACCACTGATCTACTTCTTGTCTCTGGATTTGCCTATTCTGGATATTGAATATAAATGAACACATGTAACACCAAGGTCAAAGGGTTCAGATCCCCATACCTCCGGCCAGCCACCAAAAAAATAAAACAAACATGTAAATGAACCCGTATAATGTATGGCCTTTTGTATCTGATTCTTTCACTTAGCATCATATTTTCAAGGTTCATTCATGTTGTAGCATGTGTCAGTATTTCCTTCCCTTTTAGGGCCAAATAATATTCCATTGTATGGATAAACCACATTTTGTTTATGTATTTATCCATTGGTGGACATTGGGGTTGTTGGTACTTCTTGGCTACTATGAACCATGCGATTTTAATTTTTGTAGCTTTGTGGTGTGTGCTGGTGCCTGCCAGGGCAGGTCTCATTCCAGTACTAAGTGTAGTAATGTGCCTCACTTACTGCGATTCCCCTACATCTTCTCTTCCCTCTCCTGACGCCCTGTGAGGCTCCCATGTTACAGATGAGTACTGTGAGCATCGATGGGTGAGGCTGAGGGTGAACAGGAGCTGGGCCTTGTTTTCACGTCTGTCTGACTCCACTTACCCATTGACCAGACCTGTGTTGAGTTCTACTGTGTGCCGGGCGCAGGACTGGGTGCTGGATCTATAAGGTGCATGAACAAGCATGGCCTTGGACCTTGTGCCATAGGCATGCATGTTTTTTCCATGTCACAGTGTTTTAATGATCCTAGTTTCAACCTCTGGTAAATTAGATGTTTCCTCCTCACTAAGAGGAAATATAACTCCTATTTATTGGCGGCTTATTATGTACTTAGCCTTGTAATTGTCCTGTGCACTTCAACTGTCATCCCCTGACCAACTCAAAATGTATCCAGAATCTGACCATTTCTCTGTTCCATTGCTGCCATCGGGGTCCAACTGCCATCATCTCCCACCTGGGATCCTAGCTGCCACCCCTGCTTCCTTTGGTCTAATTCCTACACAGCAGCCATACGGGCACTAATCCCATTCATAAGGACAGAATCCTCAAGACGTAATCACCTCCAAAGGCCCCACCTCTAAACACTATCACATTGGAGATTAAGGTTCAACATATGAATTTTGGGGGGACACAAACATTCAGAACATAGCATTGGTGATTTAATTATATATATATATATATATATATATATATATATAATTTTTTTTTTTTTTTTTTTAAAGATGACTGGTAAGGGGATCTTAACCCTTGACTTGGTGTTGTCAGCACCACGCTCTCCCAAGTGAGTCATGGGCCGGCCCAGCATTGGTGATTTAAAACAGCACACATTTATGGTCTTACAGTTCTGAAGGTCAGAGTGCAAAATCAGTCTCACTGAGCACTGGGTGGTTAGCTCAGTTGGTTACAGTGTGGTGCTGGTAACATTGTGGTCCAGGGTTCAATCCCTGTACCAGCCAGTCATAAAAAAAACAACCAAAACAAAACCAAAATCAGTCTCACCTGGCCGGAGTTAAGGTGCAGTCAGGGCTGTGCTCCCGTTGGAGTGTCTACGGGAGAATCCACTCCCTCACCTTTTCCAGCTTCTACAGCTGCACTCCTTGGCTCACCTTCCTCCACGTTCTAAGCCAGCAGGAGAGCATTTTCTTTAGTCGTCACGTTGCCTTCTTCTCCTGTATCAAACCTCCTTCTGTCTCCCTCGTACAAGGAACCTTGTAATAACATTTCCCCCATCCCCACTCTGGATAATCCAGAATCATCTCCCCATCTCAAAATCCTTAATTTAATCACATCCGCCATGGCCCATGTGCTTTGAAAGGTCATGTCTTCACAGGTTCTGGGATTAGGATGTGGATATCTTTGGGGGGACCACTATTCAGCCCACCGCAACATCCAGTTCAAGTCCCATCCCTCCTCTTCTCAGAGCTGGCCTATGGCTCCCCAGCGCCCTCAGGCCCAAGTTCACCTTCCACATTGTTGCTCAGAGGCCGGGCCAGCCCCTGCCTTCATGTGTTCTCTGGCCCAACCCTCTTGCATCAGCATTTTTAGTAATTGCTTGAGTGCCACACGTCTTTCCCACCTCAGGACCTTTGCCCGTTTGCTCCCTTCTGCCTGTGACAGTCTTTCTCAGAACTCTTTGCATGGCTCATAGACCTTCAGTCTTAGCTCGATATCATCTCCTCAGACAGGCCTGCCCTGGCCATCCTTTGTGAAGGAGCCTCCATTTGTTTGTGTCCTTTGTGGTTGTGTTTAGTCCCTTGTTTGCCTGTTCTCTGCCTCTGTAAACTGGGTGCTCTGGGGGGAAGATTCTGTCACCATCTGGTTCCTGCTGTATCCACAGTGCCCGGCATGGGGTCAGACTGGAGTAGGGGCTCAACACACGTTCGTTGCACGAATAACGAATTGGAAATTCAGTTTGTGCTGTCTCGTGAACACATGTCCCTCCTCTGGGCTCAGTCAGGGCCAGGCTGCCTCCACTGTAGCATGGGTCACCTGGATTCCAGCACCTGGGTGTGTATCTTTCACCCCAACTGACCAGGAGCCTCTGGAGGGCCGGGCCCAGGTCTCATTCACTGTGGGTCCAGCACAGATCAGCACAGGCCTGGGCCCCAGGCCTCAGGAGATGTGTATTCAGGGAATGACTGGGTGTTAACAGTGTATCTCTCCCTTCCCGCCTGGAACCCCTCCCTCTGCCTGACTGCTTGGAAACTCCCATTCAAAGGGGGCTGCATTAATTTGCTAGGGCTGCCATCACAGAGTACCACAGCCTGGGTGGCTTAAACAACAGAAATTGATTGTCTCACAGTTCTGGAGGCCAGAAGTCCAACATCAGCAAGTCAGCAGGGCTGGTTCCTTCTGAGGGCTGTCGGGGAAGGATCTTTTGTTCCAGGCCTCTCTCCTTGGCTTGCAGATGGCCGTCTTCTCCCTGTGTCTTTTTACATCGTCTTTCCTCCCTGCATGTCTGTGTCCAAATTTCCCCTTTTTATAAGGACACAGTCATATTGGACTAGAGCCCACCCTCATGACCTCATTCTATTTTATTTTACTTTTTGGAGCTTTTTGGGGGGGGTTCTTTTTGGCAACTGGCCTAACAGGGGTCAAATCGTGGATCTTGTGGACTTTGGTGTTACCAGCACCACACTCTAACCGAGCTATTATCCAGCCTTGACCTCATTGTAACTTGATTACCTCTGTAACGACCCTTTCTTTTTTTTTTTAAAGATGACCGGTAAGGGGATCTCAACCCTTGGCTTGGTGTTGTGAGCACCACGCTCAGCCAGTGAGCCAACCGGCCATCCCTATATAGGATCCGAACCCACGGCCTTGGTGTTATCAGCACCGCACTCTCCCGAGTGAGCCACGGGCCGGCCCTATTATGGACTTTTGCTTTTGTGGTTTCGCGGCTGGCCGGTAGGGAGTGGTTATTGTTGTTTTAAGCGTCGGACTCAGTCGCGGGCTCGCCCCCTCTGGGAAGCCCTCTCTGACTGCCCCAGCCTATCAGGCCGTCCTCTGGGCTCCCCAGTGCCCTCTGTAACTTCTCTTGGAGCACGTCTGGACCAAGATGGGGATTTGAAAGGAAGACCGTTGCATGTGTTGTTTTGCGTGACTCTTCCCTCTCATCCAGATGTACAGGTGGATCACCTGAACCTCCTGAAGCAGTTTGAACACCTGGACTCTCAGAATCAGCACACATTTGAGGCTCGCGACCTGGAGCTGCTGATCCAGACGGTAAGGAGAAGGGCACTGCAGGCAGAGGACTGAGGGGAGCTTTGCAGGGGGAGGGAGGAGTGGGGTCCTGGGTGTGAGCCAGCTCACCCCTGCCTGCTGCTCTGAGATCGGAGACTGGCAGAGGGCCAGGTAGCTTCTAAAAGCCCTCCTTAGATTGTCTGCAGGGAAGCGAGAGGTGTAGTCAGGACAGGCTTTGGCTCCATTCAGACCTGGTTCAAGTCCTTCCCTGCCTTTTTCCTTCCCATATGGTTTGGGGTGGGGGCCATCCCCTTTGTGTCTTCACGATAGGCTCAATAATAGCCTGCCAAAGATGTCCATATTTTAATCTTGGAACGAGTGAATAGGTTAACCTGATGTGACAAGGGGGACTTTGCAAGGTCTGATGAAATTAAGGATCTCGAGATGGGGAGATTATCCTGCATTATCTGGGTGGCCCCTAAATATAATCCAAAGGGTCCCTGTGAGAGGGAGAATTGATTATAGAAACAAGTGACAACTGAAACAAAATGCCACATTGCTGGCTTGGAAGATGAAGGAAGGAGCCACGAGCCACAGAATTCAGTTCTAGAAGGTGGAAAAGGTAAGGAAAGGGATTCTCCCCTAGAATTTCCAGAGGGAGTGTGGTCCTGCCAATGCCTTGCTTTCAACCCAGTGAAACTAGTCTCAGACCTCTGGCCTCCATTCTGAGCCATTACATTTGAGGAATTTGTTACAGTGGCAATAGGAACTTTTTTTTGGCTGCTGGCCAGTACAGGGATCTGAACCCATGATGTTTGTGTTATAAGGCTACACTCTAGCCACCTGAGCTAACTGCCAGCCCAGCAAGAGGAACTAATATAGTTTGCATCTGAGAAATGGAGTCAACAGCCCCGTCTTAAAGCCAAGGATAAGGCTTAGAAGTGGAAAGTGATGCCTAAGCCTGTCCTTGCCCCTCCCCTGCTCATCGCTTCCATAGCTCGCCAGCACCCCCAGGACAGAGCCCATTCCTAAGCCTGGCCCAGGCTCCGCTTTTCTGGTGCCACTAGAGCTTCACCTAATGGTGGTAAAGATAATAGCAGCAGCTGTTGCATTCAGTACAAACCAGGCTCTGGGCTCAATCCCTGACACATTTTTGCAGCTCATTTCTAGAACATACCAGAAACTGCCCACTTCTCTCCAGCCCCCATGATCTCTCATAGGTGCTTCTTCACTGGGTTTCCTGCCTTCCACCCTCTGAAGCAGGGTTTCTCAGCTTGGCACTGTTGACACTTGGGGCCAGACAATTCCTTGTTGTAGACAGCTGTCTTGTGCATTGTAGGACGTTTAGCAGCATCCCTAGCCTCTACCCAGTAGATGCCCATAGACCCCTCTCCTAGTCATGGCAATCAAAAATGTCTTCAGACATTGACACCTATCCCCTCAGAGGCACATCACCCAGCTTGAGAATCTCTGCTATACAGTGTGTTCCCCACACAGGAGCTGTGTAACTTTCCTATTGCTGCTGTAAGAAATGAACACAAACGTAAAACAGCACTGATTTATTACCTTACGGTTTTGTAGGTCAGCAGTCAACAAGGGTCGCACTGGGTATCAGTTTCCTGAGGCTGCTGTAACAAATCACCACTGACTTGGTAGCTCAAAACAGAAATTTAGGGGCCGGCCCGTGGCTCACTCGGGAGAGTGTGGTGCTGATAACACCAAGGCCACGGGTTCGGATCCCATATAGGGATGGCCAGTTAGCTCACTTGGGAGACCATGGTGCCGACAACACCAAGCCAAGGGTTAGGATCCCCTTACTGGTCATCTTTAAAAAAAAACAACAAAAAAAAAAAACAGAAATTTATTCTCCAAAGTTCTGGAAGCCAGAAGTCCAAAATCAGTATCACTTGGTTGAAACCAAGGTTTTGGTAGGGCCATGCCCCCTCCAGAGACTAGGGGAAAATCCGTTCCTTGCCTCTTCCAGCTTCTGGGGGCTGCCAGTATTCCGTGGCTTGTGGATGTGCCACTCCAGTCAAGGCCGGCGTCTTCAAATCTCTCTCTGTTCTGTCTTCACATCACATTCTCCTCTATGTGTATTGAATCTCCCTCTGCCTCCTTATATATGCTATGGCATTTAGGATCCACCCAGATAATCCAGGGTAATCTCCCCATCTCAGATTCTTAATCACATCTGTAAATACCTTGTTTCCACATAAGGTAACATATTTATAAGTTCTGGCTCTTATATCTTTTTGGGGCCATCTTGCAGACTATTGCACTGGGCTATAATTGAAGACTGGGTTGCATTCTTTCTGGAGGCTCTAGGGGAGAATCTGTTTCCTTGCCTTACCAGCTTCTAGAAGCTGCCTGCATTCCTTGGTTCTAGAAGCTGCCTGCATTCCTCTATCTTCAGAAGCAGTTACTTAACTTCATTCTTCTGTAGTCACAGCTCGCTCACTCCGACTCTCCTCTGCTTCCTTCTTCCACTTTTATTTATTTATTTATTTATTTTTATTTATTTATTTTTTTTTGTCTTTTTCGTGACCGGCACTCAGCCAGTGAGTGCACCAGCCATTCCTATATAGGATCCGAACCTGCGGCGGGAGCGTCGCTGCGCTCCCAGCACCGCACTCTCCCGAGTGCGCCACGGGCTCGGCCCTTCTTCCACTTTTAAGGATGCTCATGATAACATTGGACTCACCTGGGTGATCCAGGATACTCCTCCTATTTTAAGGTCAGCTAATTAGCAAACTTAATTCTTTTCTTTTTTTTTTTTTTTAAAGATGACCAGTAAGGGGATCTTAACCCTTGACTTGGTGTTGTCAGCACCACGCTCACCCAGTGAGCTAACTGGACATCCCTATATAGGATCCGAACCCGTGGCCTTGGTGTTATCAGCACCGCACTCTCCCAAGTGAGCCACGGGCCAGCCCTTTAATTCCTTTTTGCCATGTAACATAACATACAGGTTCCAGGGATTAGGATGTGGACATCTTTGGGGGGGCATGACTCTGCCTACCTTATCAGCCAGAGGAGTCCTGTTAGATTTTGTTAGATCACATCTCTTTTCTGCTCTAAACCCCTCTATGGCTCCTGTCTCACCCAGAGAAAATCCAGTCCCCACCATGGCCCACAGGCCCTGCACTATCAGGTTCCTGTTCCCGGTCTGCTCTCACTTCCTGCCCCCTTTTCTGCACTCACTCGACTCCAGCCACACTGGCCTCCTCACAGTTCCTCATGACATCAGGCCTGCTCCTGCCCCAGGGCCTTTGCACCTGCTTTTCCCTCTGCCTGGTGCACTCTTAGCCTAGACACCTGCAGAGCTCACTCCCACACTTCCTTCAGGTCATTGCTGAAATGTCATTTCTCAGTAAGACTTTTCCTGACCACCTTTCAAAGAATTTCAACCACACCCCACCCTCCATGCCCAGTTCCTCCTTTCTGTTTTGTCTTCTTGCTTATCACCGTCCATCAGACTATACGTCTTACTCATTTTGTTCCTTTCTCCTCCCTTGCCTCTCCCTCACTAGATCGTCAGCTCCATGAGGGCAGGGATTTTTGTCTATTTTGTTCTCTATTATGTCCCAAGCATTGGGAACAGGGCCTGGGATATAATGGATGTTCAATAAAGATATATTAAATGAGTAAATGGATGAATCTCATTGTCCCAAAACAACCCTATGAGATAGTATAGAATTAGTTTCCCAGGGCTGCTGTAACAGAGTACCCAATACTGGGTGGCTTAAAACCACAGACACTTATTGTCTCACAGTTCTGGAGGCTAGCAATCAAAGTGTTGGCAGGGTTTGTTCTTTCTGGAGGCTCTGAGGGAGAATCCATCCCATTCCTCTCCCCTATCTTCTGATGGTTGCCTACAGTCCTTGGTGTTGCTTGGCTGGTAGACGCATCACTGCAATCTGCCTCTGCCATCACATGGCATTTTCCTTGTGTGTCTCTTTGTATCATCTCTGTATGTAGTCTTTTTACAAAGATACCAGTCACTGGATTTAGGGCCCACCCTAATCTAGTTGTACACATCATCTTAATGTAACTAATTACATCAGCAGATGCCCTATTTCTTTTTCTTTCTTTTTTTTTTTTTTGGCAGCTGCCCGATAAGGGGATCCAAACCTATGACCCCTTGACCCTGATGTTACCAACACCATGCTCTAACCAACTGAGCTAACCAGCCAGCCCCCTAACACCCTATTTCTAAATGAAGTCACATTCTGAGTTTCCAGGTGAACATGGATTTTGGGGGGACACTATTCAACCTAGTATAGTATTGTCATCTCCACTTTACAGAGGTGGAAACTGAGGCTCAGAGAGGCTGAATAACTTGCCCAAAATCACAGAGCTAATGAGATCAGATCATACCATAGAGCCTGGATTTGAACCCTGGGCAGAATAATTAGAGACTTCATGTCTTGACCACCTAACTGTACTGCTTTCCATGTTAAGTCCACCTCATGTGTTGTTCCTTATTTATTTATTCCTCCAAGATCTTGAGGTTGTGGAGGACTTGAAAGAGGTGGGTTAAAGTTGCTATTGTGTAACCATCATAATCTCTTTAAACAAAGAGAGGAGGGTGCGTTATGGGCAGGAGCAGTCACGGAGACCAAAAATGTGAGATCAGAGCATGAGTCTTAAGACAGGTGGTGGTTGAGGCTGCCCCTGACCAGGTTCAGGGACAAGGGCCTGCCATTTGGAGGTTGGAATTAGGGGCTGGGTATAGGGGCAAGAGGAAAGTGACCTTCTGCCTTTCCCCAGGCCACCCGGGACCTTGCCCAGTATGATGCAGCCCATCATGAAGAGTTCAAACGCTATGAGATGCTCAAGGAACATGAAAGACGCCGTTACCTGGAGTCACTGGGAGAGGAGCAGCGAAAGGAGGCAGAGAGGAAGCTGGAAGAGCAACAGCGCCGGCACCGAGAGCACCCCAAAGTCAATGTGCCTGTAAGGACCCCCATTTGTGCCCACTCCATACCATATCCAACTGTCTAAGCACCACAGAACAATGAAGTAGTTGAAGAACTACAACTCCCAGGAACCCCTCAGGCAAAAGTTGCCCTTACTGGACCCAGATGCCCCAGGGGCTGCTGGAAGTTGTAGTTTTCTTAGTTTTCTTGCTTGAAAGAAAAGACATTTGTTGGATGGGTTAAAGTGTTCTCTAGCTTTATCCCGTGGCACCCAGACTTTTTGCTCATGAGCTCCCGGCTCTCCCCTCCACAGGGCAGCCAAGCACAGTTGAAGGAAGTGTGGGAGGAGCTGGATGGATTGGACCCCAACAGGTTTAACCCCAAGACCTTCTTCTTACTGCATGGTAAGGTGGGGAGGGATTCCAGACCCAGACTGAACCCTGAGGCGCTGACCTTTCTGGGGCCTGAATGCTAAGAGGGATCTTCCCATCCCAGTGGGGGCCTCTCAGGCCTGAGCCCATTTACCCTGGTTGACCGTAGGCCCTCCCCCTCCCTGTTGCTATGGCTAGGATCTTTCGTGGAAGGGCTGGGCCTCTTTTCCAGGTTTCTGGGTTCTGATGACCGGCATGTCTACCAACTAAGCAAACCAGGCTTGGTTAGGCCTGGGACCCCCTCACACAGCACCTCAGAAGACCTGGTCCCCTCTGGGAGCCCTATCACTAAGGGAAGATTGCTTCCTAGTAACTAAGGCTTCAGAGGCCTGGAAAGTCCCTTCTCTGTGGTGGATCAGAGGCACATTCCCCTTCAGTCAGTCTCTTCCCATCTGGGAACATGGCCTGGGGTTGCCAGGTGGCCTCAGTTGTATCCAGGACCCTGACCCAGAACCTGTAACCTGTCAACAGAGCTGACAGAGCAGACAGAGCATATCAGGATCCGGCTCATTCATTCAGCAAATGTTTACTAAGGTCCCTCTAGGGACCAAGCTTTTTCAAGACCCTGTGGATACAACCATGAACAAAACAAAGTTCCTCCCCTCAGAGCTGGTGATTGAGCAAACAGATCATACCGTATTATAGTGACTCTAAGAGACCATTGAGTGTGAGAGGTAGTAGTGTTTTACAAAAGCTGACACACCATCCATGATCAGGTGCGTCCTGGTTACAGGGATAATGAAATATAGAAGAGAAAAAAGTGCATCTTAGAATCAATGTAGTAAGCCCTATAATACTCAGATAGTGATAGATACTGTGGAAAAGAAGGCAGCCAGATTAAGGGGCTGGCGAAGTGATTTATGTAGCAAGATCAGGAAAGGTTTTGCTAAATCAGTACTGAACAAATAGAATTGTCTGCACTGATGGAAACATTCTACATCTGTGCTGTCCAGTATGGTAGTCACCAGCCCCATGTGGGTCTTTTTTTTGGCAGCTGGCCAGTACAGGGATCCAAGCCCTTGACCTTGCTATTATCAGCACTGTGTTCTAACCAACTGAGCTAATCAGGCAGCCCTGCATGTGGCTCTTGAGCATTTCAAATGTATCTTATTTGACTGAGGAACTGAATTTTTAAAAAATTTTTTAGTTTTTGGGTGTTTTTTGTTTTTGTTTTTGTTTTTGGTGGCTGGCCAGTACAGGGATCAAACCCTGGACCTTGGTGTTATCAGCCCCACGCTCTAACAGACTGAGCTATCTGGCCAGCCCTAATTTTTAGTTTTCATAAATGAAATTTTTTTATTAAAAGAATTTTTTTTATTGTGCTAAAATACACATTACATAAAATTTACCACCTTATAATTTTTTAAGGTACAGTTCAGGGCCGTCCAGTTAGCTCAGTTGGTTAGAGCAGTGTTACAACACCAAGGTCAAGAGTACAGATCTCCATACTGGCCAGTCGCCCAAAAAAAAAGAAATGTACAGTTCAGTAGCATTAAGTATATTTACATTGTTGTGCAACCAGTCCCCCGAACTCTTTTCATCTTGCAAAACTGAAACACTGTGCCCATGAAACGACAACTGCCTGTTTCCCCTTCCCTGCCCCCGGCAGCCACCATCTTACTTTCTGTCTCTGTGATTTTGACTACTGTAGGTACCACAGATGAGTGCAATCATACAATCCTTGTCTTCTTTTGTGACTGGTGTATTTCACTTAGCGTGATGTTGAGAAACTGAATTTTTCATCGTACTTGATGTTAATTTCCATTTCAGTTGCCCCATGTGGCTAGCGGCTGCTGTGTTGGACAGTGCAGGTCTAGAGAGAAGACATTTGAATAGAGACCTCAGTGAAGTAAGGGGGGGGACTTGCAGATAGATATTTGGAGGAAGAGCATTCTAGATGGAGGGAAACAGGAAGCACCTATAGGGAAGAATTGAACTTGATGGATTTCCAGGGTTGCTGGAGCAGAATGCGTGAAGGAAAAAGTGACAGCAGAAATGTTTGGGCAGGTAATAGCAGCTCCTCAGGGCCCTTCAGCCATGGTAAGGAATTTGGATTTTATTCTGTCCATGATGGGACACCACAAAAGAGTTTTGAACAAAGGACTGACATGACTTCCTTAAAGGTTGACAGAACCCATCCAAGTGCTGTGTTGAGAACAGATTGTAGGAGCAAGGGCCAAAACTAGGAGACTAGTGAGAAGGCAAGAGATGCTGGTGACTAGACCAAGGGAAACAGAGAGAAGTGGTTGAATTCTGGAATCATCTTGAATGTCAAGCTGATAGGCTTGCAAATGGACTGGATGAGGGTTACAAGAGAATGAGAGAGTCAAGAGTGACCCAAAGGTGTTTGGCCCAAGCAACTGGAAGGATGGAGTTACCTTCCATTAAGACAGGAGGAACATGTTTGACAGGGAAGATCAGGAACTGGGCAGGTCATGTTACATTAGAGATGTCTATTAAGTATCCAAGTGGAAATGGAAAGTGGACAGTTGCATATTCAGGTGTGGAGGCACTTGTGGATGGCACTGAAAGCTGAGGCTGGAGGAGCCCATCTAGGGAAGTGCTGGCCAATACAACTCTCTGCCACAATGAAAAATGTCCCCTATCTGTGCTGTCCAATATGGTGGCCACTAGGCATGTGACTGTTGAGTGTATTACCATGTAGCAAGTGGGACCCATGAACTGAAGTTTGCATCTTATTTAATCTTAATCAATTTCAATTTAAACAGCCCACGTGGCTAGTGGCTGCCATATTGGATAGAGCGGATCCAAAGTTTAGCTTGAAGGCTGGCAAGTTAGCTCACTTGGTTAGAGCATGGTGCTGGTAACACCAAGGTCAAGGGTTCAGGTCCCCTTACCAGCCAGCTGTCAAAACAAAATAAAACAAAACAAAAGTTAGGTTAGATAGAGAAGAGGCCCCCAGGCCTGAGCCCTGGGATGGACCAACTTGTAGTGGTCAGGAAAAGGACAGAGCCAGCAAAGAAGACTAAGGGGCAGCCAGAGAGGACACAATGATGTTCTAGAAGCCTGGGGCAGAAAGTCAAGTAAGATGCTGGCTGATGATTAGCCACTGGATTTGCGAGGTCAAGGATCCTAGCCACCTTAGAAGGAGCAAGGGTAGGGTCTGATCTGAGTGAGCGGAGGAAACAGGAAGGTGGAGGCAGGAGCCTGAGTGCGGTCCACGTGGACCTGGAGACTTGAAGCTGTACCAGCTGGACTGGCAGGGAGAGGCTCCTCTGGCAACCAGTCAGCATTGGCCTGATTCTCTGGTATCTTGGGCACCTCTGGATCTTGGGCAAAGGGGCCGACTCTGTGTCCAGAAAACCAGGTTCTAAGACTAGAGAATTGTCCTGCGTGACAGCGGGCCCAAGCATGTTCTGGCAAAGTTTGACCTTTATCTGCTCCATTCTCAGGACCCTCGTTGCCAGGGTATGAGCTGTCCTAGCCACAGCCCTGGTGGGGTGCTGAAGCCTGAGGGCCACCACTGGAGACCCATGTTACCTGTCCCCTGATACCAGACCCCACATCAGCCCAAAACTCCTTCACCAACTGGATCCTCAGGAACCTGACCCACCCTTTCCTCAGCGCCCCAAGATTCCTCGTTGTCTCCTCCCCTTCAGATATCAACAGCGATGGCGTCCTGGATGAGCAGGAGCTGGAGGCCCTCTTCACCAAGGAGGTGAGAGTCTTGGAAGCCTTGGGTGTAGGGGATGCCCAGATCAGCCACGTGTTCCCTCAGGGATCCTAGTGGTCCCCTTAGATACCCCTGGATGGGAGTTCAGGGAAAACTGCAACTCGTAGCAGCCTCTGGGGAAGAGAGAGGCTGCCAGAAGTGGCAGCACGCCCCAAGTGATGCTGAGAGTTGAAGTCATCTGGTTGCATCTACAAGGAGTGGGGGAGCCTGGGCAGAAGGTTGCCCTGCACCTCTCCATACTTCCTGCCTCTCGCTTGACCCTGCAGCTGGAGAAGGTGTATGACCCGAAGAACGAGGAGGACGACATGCGGGAGATGGAAGAGGAGCGGCTGCGCATGCGGGAGCATGTGATGAAGAATGTGAGGGGGTGGGGGAGTGGGGGGTGGGGGAGGGCTCAGCCCCCAGCTGTGTCACTTCTCCTTCTCCTTATCTGACTCCCAAGGTGGACACCAACCAGGACCGCCTTGTCACCCTGGAGGAGTTCCTTGCATCCACTCAGAGGAAGGAGTTTGGGGACACTGGGGAGGGCTGGGAGGTGAGGATATGGGGGATACTCTCCTGCACATCTCTATTCCCCAGCCCCTACCTTGCTTCCATGGTCTCTGGCTACTTCTCTTTCTCTCTGGGTCTCTGGACACCCACCCTGGGTCTCAGCTCCCTCTCTCTCTAGGTCTCTGTTCTGCCCTGTCTCTGGGTCTTTACCCCACTCTCTGCCTCGCACTGAGGTCTCTTCCACCCACACACATGGCCCAGGCTTCCCAGCCTCCTCTAAACCTCTAATAGCAGAGCCCTCTCCAACACGGTGTATCAAAGCTGGAGTTAGGCCTGCTGATGTCCCCTGTCCCCTGCAGACAGTGGAGATGCACCCTGCCTACACGGAGGAAGAGCTGAGGCATTTCGAGGAGGAGCTGGCTGCCCGGGAGGCAGAGCTGAATGCCAAGGCCCAGCGGCTCAGCCAAGAGACAGAGGCTCTAGGACGGTCTCAGGGCCGCCTGGAGGCCCAGAAGAGAGAGCTGCAGCAGGTGACCAGCCTGAGAAGCTGGGCGCATCTTCTGCATCTCTGGTTGTCCTTGTCCTTGTCCACATGGGTGTCCAGACGCTGGGAAGGCCTATAGCCACTGGGTTGATCGCTGGTAGATCCTCAGGCAGTAACCACCACCTTGAGTAAGGGCAGATGTCCTCCCATACCTGACAGCTCTGTGTCTGCCATGTTGCATAAGGGCAATGAGGTTATAAGTGGGGGAGGGAGAAAGGCCAAGAAGAGAGAAGAGTAGACTCAGCCAGGGTTCAGTGAGGCGGGACACAAGCCGTGACAGGGCAGGGAGAACTGGATCCTTAACTAGTATTAAGCCCAGCTCTCAATGAGAAAGAGGAAAACTGAGGTTCATAGAAAAAGGACTGGCCCATGACCACCTAACATGTTGCTGTGGAATCTCAGTTGGGGGACTGAGACCTGAGCATCTTGGAATGCCGGCATCATACCCGCTTGTCTGTGTGGTCCCACTTCCTGCAGGCCGTTCTGCATATGGAGCAGAGGAAACAGCAGCAGCAGCAGGGCCACAATGCCCCAGCCTCTGACTCTGAGGGACAGCTCAAGTTCCACCCAGACACAGGTGATGGCCCCTGGGCTCAGGGAGGAGGGGCTGGGGGCATGGACTCCTAGGTCTGAGGGAGGAGCAGCTGGGATATCTAATGCCATCATTCCCTCATTTCATGTCCAGATGATGCACCTGTCCCAGCTCCAGCTGGTGACCAGAAGGATGTGGATGCTTCAGTAAGGAAGGTTCCTGAACAGCCCCCTGTGGTGCCCCAGCTGGATTCCCAGCACCTGTGATCCTTCAGGACCCCCAGCCCTCCTGGTTCCTACAGAGGCACCTGATAGGAGCTGGATGGAGTGTCACAATCAGCCTTCCATTGGGGCCAGCAACATGTGTGGCCTCCTGGAAGAGGGAGGACAGGGTGGCATTTCACACATTGCTGCTCAGGCCCGGTGTCTGCCTGTCTCCATTTTCACGGCCTCCAAATCTGTGGTCCTTTCTCTTTGTCCCCCTTCAAAGGGCCTGCCTTCTCTTGTGTCCAGTGGGGTGCTCACTGGATCAGCTTAACTTAGGGAAGCCCCCTTCCTCCCTCCCTCCCTCCCAAGAGGGTCTGCTCTGTGCCTGCCTTCCTAGATAGTTTGGTTTCAGCCACCCCAGGTGTGGCCGCTCCACCATCCTGTGTCACTACAGCTTCTGGAATTCTTCCTGCTGCTCTGGGCCCAGATTCTGTTTGTTTGGGGGGCTTGGAGTGGTCCCTTGAGACCTTCTACCTTTTGTGGGACAAGCGATGCCTCAAAGACAGTGTCCTCTCCATAGCTGGGTGCTGAGGGGCAAGGGATCTTCAGAATAGCTGGTCAGCTCTGATTCCAGGAGCCTAGACTCCCTGAGCCCCTAGCTTCCAGCCACCTCATCACCAGCCTCCTGTCTAACTTCTGTCCTCTATCCCCGTCCCCACACAGCCCCAGGACATCCTGGAGCTGATCCCCCATCCCCCTAGGACCAGGCCCCAGCCCCTTAGCCTCAGGTGGAAGGCTCTGCAGGTCGACTCCACCCCCCTTGCTGGTCTCATTCACACTGCTCCATGTCCTGCTCTGTGCTCCAGTTCCATCCAAATAAACTTTCTGGAACAAATACATGCCTCCATGTCTGTGTGTATATACTGTACCCTCTGAAAACCCATCTCTACGTCACCTGCCAAAATCCTCATCTTTTAAGATTCAGTTTAAACATCACTTCTGAGAGGCTGAGTCCTGGCATGTATCTATCTGCTCCTGAAGAGCCTGCTGCCTTCACATACGATCCCTTCTGCCACAAGGACAGAAAACCTAACCTGGGATTAAACAAAAAAAAAAGTATTGTCACCCAAAACAAGAAGTCCCAAGGCAGGATGGCTTTAGGGCTGTCAGGGAACCAGATTCTCCCATCTCCTGGCTATGCTATGGTAGGTATGGGGGCTGTACTCCCCTCATGGTCCCAAGGTGGCTGCAGCTGCTCCAGATGTCACACACATCTGCACCGATATCCAGGGAAGGAAGAGGCCACATCCTGTCCTGAGCATTGTCTTAACTGGGAGGAAATCTATCCCGAAAGCCTCCTCCCCCTGCAGCTCTCCCCTTATGTCTGCTCGTGTCCCCTTGGCCACGAGGCACAGGTGATGGTCCACCAAGGTGGCATCTGCCAGTGGTGATTCATCCTCACTGGGGATGGGGGCACTTCCCTTGGACCAAATCTGGGTCTGGGAAAAAGGAAGAGGGGAGTATTTGGTTAAGTGAAATTCTGTTTAAATAAGTCTCCTCAGAAATACCAGATTATAGGGACTGGCCAGTGGCTCACTCGGGAGAGTGCGGTGCTGATAACACCAAGGCCAGGGGTTCAGATCCCTATATAGGGATGGCCGGTTGCTCACTGGGTGAGCGTGGTGCTGACAACACCAAGTCAAAGGTTAAGATCCCCTTACCGGTCATCTTTAAAAAGAAAGAAATACCAAATTATATCTTATTTATTATATCTTAGCTTTATGCATGTGGGAGAACAAGCAAGAGTCAATCATCTTTTGGCTTAAAGAAAAGAGACAACTATTGATACCTCTTATCAAAGAAGGATGTCAACGTAGATATTTCCCTAGGAAATAGGAACTATTATTATCCCAGTTTTACAGACAAGGAAACTGAGGCACAGAGTAGTCAAGTAACTTGTTCAAGGTTACACAGCTATAGGATTTACAGGCTTTTTTTTAGGAGTCTCTGGAGATTGGGTTCAGGAACAGGTTCAGGACATGGCATACTATGCTTTTCTCTGCACCTTTGAAGAGAAAAGAACCTTTTCTCCCCCTTATCTGGCTGAGGCAATTTTGAAGAACAGAAGAGGCTACAGATTCAACGCCAAATGCACGGATTTTATTGAGAATCAAAGAGAAATAAGTCATGCCTGAGGAGCCCAGAACATTCATTATGGACCAGAAAAGGGCAGAGCAGAAGTTTGATTTTTGTTTTTCTAAATGGGGTACGGCCACAGTGGTATGCTGGAGCTGGTTCACACCAGCTTGCAAGAGCCCATTGTTAAATTTCAGGAATTTTACAAGCTATTAAATCAGTGGTGTCTTGAAATCAACCATGGTGGAAGTATTTACACCATGGAAATTGGCAAAGGCTATAAATCAAAGTCTTTCCCTTCCCTCTCTGCAGAGATCTGGTTTAGCAACACAATACTGGGCATGGGGCAACTCTGGTTTAGCATCTACAGGGAGGAAGAAATGTAAAGGGGGCCCTAAATATTACCTAGGAGACTTGTTACCAATACGTATTCCCAGACCCTGGAATGTCCTGAGAAGCTCCTGGGAATTTACATGTGTGCCAGATTCCCCAGCTGAACCTCAACAACAGTGTCTGTAGCAAACATCGGCCACAACCTCTCTCTGCTTCTCTTGGAAAGCTGTGGGAGTTGAGCCTCAGTGACCTCCAGAAAATGGGCATAAAATGGTAGCAGCCCTACGGGATTCTTCGAAGAATTTGGTACTAACATATGAATGGCATGGCTCTTGTCCTGAAACGTGAGGTCAGCAAGCAGTAGCTGTCATCACTGTTATTACTTGGACAATAATACAACCAGTCTCTGGGAACCTGTCCATGACCCACATATCTAAGGAGATCCATTCCAGTGGCCAGGATGTTTTTCACAATTTGCAATGTTTCATTCGTAAGAGTGTCTACTTGGTTACTCTCTGTTTCCCCTAATAGATTCCAAGTTCCAAAAAGAGCAGGGAGAGGGAGGACTGTGTCTGCCCAGTTCACTGCCCCATACAGGAGTAGCCCCCCCCCCCAGACAAGAACAAAGTCACTTCTGTCCTGGAGCAACTCCTACCTCACCTCCTGCCTGACCTTTAATTCTAGTCCTAATCGACAATTATTTTGATCCTTTACGTTTAATCTGAAAATCATTTCGCTTTTGATCTGCGTGCTCCCTATGCTGTGTACAGGTTTTTAAACAATTCCTTTCTTCTTGGAATGTCTTGTTCCATAAGGAGTGGATGCTAATACTGTAAAGAGGGTTTAGAATGGGCTGAGATAGGATTTGGGAGTCTCAAGGAAGGCATTCCCCAAAACAGGGATCGCAAGAATTCAAATTCTGCCTTTACCCCATGCCCTGGGTCTCTGTCCCCTTCTGACCTCCAAAACTCTAAGAGAATACATTGGTGTTGATATCTGGAGCCTTGCTGACACAGGAGAGACTGTCCCTCCCAAGGCTAGCCAACTGCTAGAGATAGTAAACTACCTACCCCTCTTGTTTGTAAACCAGCCAATCCAGATTCCTCGCCCCCAACCACCTGCTTTACCAGGGGCTCTTACATATTGGACTGCCAATATTCTCCTACCCTGATCACACCAAGGCCAGTGACAGACTATTCAGGACAGCCTCTACACCCCAGAGCCCGCGAATCGTTCAAACTAGCCAATCTTCACCTGCTTACCCTGCTTCACGAGTTCATTCCTGCAGAACCACTAAGAAAGGTCTTGTCCACGGTTTCCTCCCTCTCCCTCCCTCCATCTCCTGACTGATGCTGGTGTTGCCCCCGTGTCCCTGTGTGTGTGGCCTGCCCAGCACCACCCTAACCAGTCTCCCTCCGGTCCCCCCACCCCCTACCCACCTCCGCCTCTTGCTTAGGAACTGTGAGTAACAAACTATTTTTTCAATAGCAATGGTCTCCTGATTTGTTGACTTCACTACAGGTGAACGATAATGGAAGCCACATTTTAAAACACCCTCTCTGTGGTAGACTGAATAATGGCTTCCCAAAGATTTTCACGTCCTAACCCGCAGAATCTGTGAATATGTGAGTTCACATGGCAAACAAATCTTGCAGATGTGATCAAGTGAAGGGTCTTGAGATGAGGACATGATCCCGGATTACCAGGACAGGCCCAGGATAATCTCAAGGGTCTCTACAAAAGGGAAGCAAAGGGGGCTGGCTGCTTAGCTCAGTTGGTTGGAGGGCAGTATTATAACACCAAGGTTCAGATCCCGGTCCTGGCCAGCCACCACCACCCCCCAAAAAACAGACGGAGTCCAGGGGATAACAGTAAGCAAAGGTGGTGAGACAACAAAAAGTCACAGTGAGGTGGGGCCCTGAGCCACAGAATGCAGGTGTCCTCTAAAGCTGAAGAAAGCAAGGAAACGGTTCTCTCCTAGAGCCTCCAGAAGGAGCCAGCCCTGCTGAAACCTTGATCTTAGCCCAGTGAGACCCATTTTAAGCATCGGACTTCCAGAATTCTAAGAGAATATATTGGTGTGGTTTTAAGCCGCTGTGCTTGTGGTCATTTGTGACAGCAGCCAGAGGAAACTAATAGCCTTGATGCTCCCCTCTCTGTGTCTGTGACCCCTACCTCCCTTCTCTGAGTCTTCATTCATCAGAACACTCTACGCTCTTCCCCACGTGTCTCCTCTCCTTTTTCATGGCCAGAGTCTCCCTCACCCACTGCTCTCTGGCACCCCCGTTCCAACCAAGCTCCCCTCTGAAGAGCCCAGTCACCTCCTCACTAGCTAAACACAATGCCTTGTGTTCAGGTGTGGCGGGACCTGCCTTCCAGAGGCTTCCAGCACTGGGGGCCTCTCCTACCTCTTGAACTTGTCTTTCCTCTGGGCTCCCCAACGGCCGGCTCTCCTGGTGTTCAACCCCAAGCCCCAAACCCTCCAGCCTTTCGAAGGTTCCAAATTGGATTATCACTCTTCTTCTTCTCCACTCCTCCTCCCAGTCTCCCATCTCGGAACGCCCGTAACCCACCCATTACTGAGCCGACCTGGGTCCCGTCTTTGCCCCTCCATCCTTTTCAGCTCCCAGCCCATTAGTCCCCCAGCCCAGCAGCTCACCAGTACAGGGATCAAAACCTGGACCTTGGCTCTTTTTCATTTTTAACTCACACATTATAGTTGTACATGTGTATGTGCAATGGCCAAAGTCAACACGTAATATGGAATGATCGATCTAGAGGCTGCCCGCCTTCCTCGGCTCATGGCTCCTTCCTCCATCTTCAAAGCCAGCAGCACGGCATCTTCAAATCTCTCTCACTCTTTTTCATCATGACATCTCCTTGTCTGATTCTGACCCTCCTGCCTTCTCATAAAGACTCTTGTAATTACATTGATCCCACCAGGTAATCCAGGATAATTGGGAGAGAGGAGAAAAGGAAGGAAAGCAGAGAGGAGAGAAGGAGGAATGAAAGAAGTAAGAAATATGTCAGGCCTGTTTTCTGCATGAGAATTATCTGCACTTCCTACAGGAAGCTCTCTGGGCATCACCTCATCCATCTCTCCATTTATTTATTCATTTGTTCATTCATTTATTCAGTCACTGAGTGCCTATAATGTACCAGGCATTGTTCTGGGGTACAGCAGCAAACAAAACAAAATCCGGCCCTCATGGGAATTGCATTCTGTTGAAGTAGGAAAAAAAAGATAAACAAGTAGATAGACATTAAACATGTTGCTACATATGGGACGTTACAGGCCACCTTTGCTAGCCCTTCAGGCTGGTTTAGGTGCCTCCCCGAGGCTCCTACAATGCCTGGGTTACCTTCATTATTGGATCCATTTCCCTGGTTTGGCCCTGTGAGTATCCACTTCTCTCCAGGCTGGAGGCCTCCTTGTGGGCAGGTCCACATCTGCTCACCTCTGGGTCTCCAGCATTGCCGAGCACATGGTCAAGTCCAGAGGAAAAATGTTTGCTGAATGTATATGTGAGACGTGTCAAGGTGGGCACTGCAACAGGAGCTGCCCCAATTAGATCTTGTCTCCACTGCTCCCAGCTGAAAACCCTTTAGTGTCCTCTCCAAGCCCAGCATGGTGTCTCCCCTGCCTACTTTCCCAGTCTCATCTTCATCACACTCACCCACTGTCTTTTTTCTTCAGCCATGTAGGCCTTTTTCAGTTCTTAGAACATACCTAGCTCTTTCCCACCTCAGAGCCTTTGCTCGTGCTGTTCCCCCTGCCACTGTTCCCTACACTCTTGGCCTGGTTAACTGCTGCTCATCCCTAAGCCTCAGGCCAGACTTCACTTTTCAGTGAAGCTTTCCTGATCTCTCCTAGGTCAAGTCAGGGCATCTGGTTTGAGGATCATAGTTCTCCAGCTCCTCTTTCAAAGCCACAATCACAGTGTGTTGCTAGTTACAAATATAGACAGTCCTCAACTTGCGATGGTTCAACTTAACCATATTTGACTTTACCACGGTGCGAAAGCAATACACATTCGGTAGAAACCGTACCTCGAGTGCCCATACAACCATTCTGTTTTTCATTTTCAGTACAGTCTTTAATAAATTACATGAGAAGCTGGCCAGTTAGCTCAGTTGGTTAGAGTGCAGCCGTATAACACCAAGGTCATGGGTTCAAAAAAAATGATATGAGGTATCAACACTTTTTTATAAAATAGGCTTGGTGTTAGATGATTTTGCCCAACTGTAGGTTAATGTAAGTGTTCTGGCACAATGAAAGTAGGCTAGGCTAAGCTATGATGTTTGGCAGGTTAGGTGTATTAAATGCATTTTTCACTTATAATATTTTCAATTTATAATGGTATATTAGTCCGTTTTGTGTTGCTGTAACAGAAATACCTGAGACTGGGTAATTTATAAGGAAAAGAGTTTTATTTGGCTTACAATTCTGGGACAGCTGCGTCTAGTATGGGCCTCAGGCTGCTTCTACTCATGGCAGAAAGTGGCAGGCAGCCAGCAGGTACAAGCAGATCACATGGTGAGAGGGGAAGCAAGAGAGAGCGGAAGCAAGAGAGAAGGTGCCAGGATCTTATAAACAACCAGCTCTCGTGGGAACTAATAGAGCGGGAACTCACTCATTACTCCTCCCACCTAGGGAGAGCATTAATCCATTCATGAGGGATCCACCCCCATGACTCAATCAGTTTCCAGCACTGCCACATCAGGGATCAAATTTCCTCATGAGTTTTGGCGGGGACAACACATCCAAACTCCATCAAATGGGTTTATCAGGACATAGGCCCATAGTAAGTTGAAGAACATCCGTATTCCCACTCTCTCTCCTTTCAGGCACATGATAGGATTATACCTACCCAATCTCATGAACTTGGACTTTATCATGTGACTTGCTTTGTCCCATGAAATGTGAGCTTAAGTGTTTCTTGGAGACCAAAGCTTTCAGAGCCAGTGCACATTGGCCACAGTCCCTTCCCCTGACCAGATTAGGAAAGCACATGGCAGCCTGGGTACCTGAGTGACTTTACTAAGAGAGTCCCCTGCCAATATTCACTGGGCAGGTAGCCTTCAATGAGAAATGAACCTTAGTTGTGTTAAGCCATGAAATTTTGGGGGCTGTTTGTTACTCCAATATTACCCAGCCTAATTTGACACAATTTCTAATTAAATAATTATTTATATAACTGTTTAATTTGCACCAATCAACCCACTGGATTTATAGCTGCGTTAAGACAGAGAAGTGTCTGTTTTCTTTCTTTTCCTTTTCTATTTTTCTTTGGCTGCTGGCTGGTACAGGGATCACCCTGGACCTTGGTGTCATCAGCACCACACTCTAACCAATTGAGCTAACCAGCCAGACCTCTGTCTTGTATCTGATGTGTCCCCAGGACCTGGCACAGATTTGGTGCTCAATAAATATTAGTGTTCCCTGGAGAGAACTGTCTATTGAATACATCTGGAAGCCCTTTCTGGAATTCCTGGCTATGAACTTGCTGGGACAGGGCCTTCTCCTTTCCTTATGATTTCAGTATCTGCCAAGGTCTCTAAATGATGTTGCCAGCAAGTCCTGGGTGGTACTGGTATCCAAACTCACACAATTTGGTACCAAGCTCAGAGTGGATTTGCCACACTTACTAAACCACTGTTTTGCCAGTGCACTAAAGAGAGCAAGGAGCCGGTCCCTGTGTTGGAGTACAGCCCCACAGGATGGCCACCTGAGCCCTGGCCAAGCAGCACTCTCCAGAAGACAGCAAGAAAATGCACTCCTCTATATTTGCTGATCCTCTGCCTCTAAATTCCAGAGTGCATCAACTCACGCCACCAGGATTGACCCAAGCATGTTGTGTGTCAGTCTCCCCCACAAGTGTGTAAAACCCACACATGAATGAGGTGGGGGGAAATAATTTAAATCAATGATAACAATAACAGCTAACACTGACATCTCCCTTCGTATGTGCTGGAACTGTACTTAGGCACTTATTCATGTTCCTCTCTGACCAACCTCATAAAGTTGTAACTGTTTTCAAATGTCACCACCTGCCCAGCCTTGTGTGCAGCCTCGGCCACTTTATTCTATATGCCCTCTAATAATACGCTGGCCCTCACTTGTGGGTCCCCAGAAACGCTGCTCCGTGCTTTACCCCTGGGGTTTGCCTCTCAGGGATAGAAGACCTGCTGGTGGGAGGATTCCTGTCACAGGCCAGTGATTTTCTCTATTTAATTAAATCAAATACAGCAAAACAGTTCTGTGCCTGGATTCTGGAGCCCACTGGTGTATATATATATATTTATATTTGCATATTCATTATTACAAATCATACTTATTCCTTATGCCCTGATCCATTCTCTCCCCATCCCTCTCCCCCTCTAATAACCATATATTTTTTTCCTCCTTCTGATAGATTAACTGGCTCTGTTGATTTGTTGCCTGTATAATCCATCCACTGAACACTGAGAGAGGTGTCTTCAGGTCCCCCACTGTCATACAGCAGATTCTTCTTCTACTGCTCTGGAGTGTGCTTTGTGGAGAGAGAGGACCTCTTCTTTTTTATTTTTTGGGGGGGTCTCCACGGGTGAAATGGTGTTTCTGGTGTGCTCTTTACCTGGTTGCGGCTGGGTTCGGCTTCCCCCAGCTCCATGCCTCAGGACCCCGACATGACTGGTTTTTAATCCCAGCTCTCCCTCTTTCTAAGTGTGTGACTTTGGCAGTGTTCTTGTCTCAGTTTCCTCATCTGTAAAATGGTGCCACTAACAGGACCTACTCACCATGTCATTATGACGATCATACGAGTTAACATTCAGAAAACCTTTAGAACAGAGACAGGCATAAATTGTTCTGCATAAGAACTGTGCTGCAGGGGCCGGCCCGTGGCTCACTCGGCAGAGTGCGGTGCTGATAACACCAAGGCCGTGGGTTCGGATCCCATATAGGGATGGCTGGTTGCTCACTGGCTGAGCGTGGTGCTGACAACACCAAGCCAAGGGTTGAGATCCCCTTACCGGTCGGTCAGCTGCATAGATTCACAGACAAATAAAATCATACGGAAAAGTACAGAGAAAAATCACAAGCACCCTTGGGCACGCTTCCCAGGAGGTTCACCACGCCTTAATACATATTGCCATAACTGCACCAGATTTCTTTCCTTTTTTTTTTTTTTTTTTGGAGGCTGGCTAGTACAAGGATGGAGCCCTGGACCTTAGTGTTACCAGCACCATGCTCTAACCAACTGAGCTAACCAGCTGGCCCTAAATTTCTTTTCTTAAGACATACAATGTTACAGATATAGTTGAAGCCCCCTACGGCCCTTTCCTAGCCACGTTAACCCCTCTCCGACTTCACAGAAAAACGTTACACTAAACTCTGGCTTTTTCATTCCCTCGTCTCCAGTTCTTTTTTTATTTTATTTATTTATTTATATATATATATATTTTTTTTTTGGTCTTTTTGTGACCGTCCGCACCGCGCTCAGCCAGTGAGCGCACCGGCCATCCTTATATAGGATCCGAACCCGCGGCGGGAGCGCCGCTGTACTCCCAAGCGCTGCACTCTCCCGAGTGCACCACGGGGTCGGCCCCGGTCGGGCCCTCCAGTACTTATCAAATAGGAATGCACCTATAGATAGTACACAGCATTGTTTTGCATGTTTTTTATTTTTTATTTTTGGCAACTGGCTGGTATGGGGATCTGAAGGCCTTGACCTTGATGTTATAATACCACGCTCTAACCAACTGAGCTATCCAGACAGACGTAAATATTCTTTTGCATGTTTCTAATATTTCTATGAATGGACTGTGCCCCTGTGATGTCACTTGATTTTTTTCAAGGAACCTGAAGTTTTTGAGATTCCATGTCAACACAGTGTGGATTTAATTCACTCATTTTCATTGTTTGTGGTATCCTGCTAAAATCTGCCACAGTTAATTCATCCATTTTTCTACTCATAGTCTTCCCCAATTTTGAGCTATTGCAATGAACACTGCAATAAATGTTCTTGAGTGTGGCTTTTCATGCACAGTGTGAGAGTTTCTTAGGAGTATTCTACGTATTTTCTACCCAGGTTAGAAATTTCTGGACTGCAGGAGGCCAAGGGCCTTGGCCACGCCCCCCCCAACATGTGCAACCAGCCCAGCAAGGACAATTGAGCTGCAGCAAGAAGGGCCCCAGCTTCCCAAGCTGGGATGATGGGAGGCTAGGGCTTTTTCCACACCCCCCTGACATCTACACCCAGCCCAGCAATGACCAAGCTGCCACTGGAAGCCCCCTGGTCTCCAGTGTGGGAATGAGGGGGGTGCCACAGGCCTCAATCCTGCCCTTCCTCCTTCCTCCTTCTTCCATCCCATTTCCTTCCCCTTTCCCCCTCCCCCTCCCTCCCAACTGCTCCACAACAGCCTCACAGAATGTAAAAAAATAATAATATTAATTTTTTAAAAAAAGAAATTTCTGGGCCAGCCTGTGGCTCACTCGGGAGAGTGTGGTTCTGATAACACCAAGGCCACAGGTTCAGATCCCATATAGGGATGGCCAGTTAGCTCACTGGCTGAGCGTGGTGCTGATAACACCAAGGCCACGGGTTCGGATCCCATATAGGGATGGCCAGTTGGCTCACTGGCTGAGCGTGGTGCTGACAACACCAAGTCAAGGGTTAGGATCCCCTTACCGGTCATCTTTAAAAAAAAAAAAAAGAAAAGAAAAGAAATTTCTGGACTATGAGATATGCTCATTTTCCACTTTACTGAATATTCCAAAATGAAAGCGATTTCTCTAAGTACACGAACTCCCAGCCATCAATTTTTCATGGTAACTTTTTATTCTTAAATAGTTTAAGACTCTACAAGAAGTTGCAAAAATAGTACAGTGTTCCCATGTACTCCACACCTACCTTCCTCCAATGATAATGTCTTATGTAACTACAGTCCCTGGCCAAAACCCAGAAATTGATATTGCTACAATACTATTTAATCAGTTACAGACCTAGGTTTCACAAGAACTTACTCAGATTTATGTGAACTTTTTAAGATTTTTGATGTGTAGTTCTATGATTATTATTATTATTATTACTTTTTTTTTTTTTTTTTTGGCATTTGGCCCATAAGGAATCAGAACCCTTGACCTTGGTGTTATCACACAATGCTCTAACCAACTGAGATAACTGGCCAGCCTGTTCTATGAACTTTTATCAGATGTGAAGATTAGAGTACCAATCACCACAATCAGGATAAAAAATTGTTCCATCTCTACAAAAAAAAAAAAAAAAAAAACACTCCCTGGGAGTATCCCTTAGTAATCAAATTCTCCCCTAAACTCTAACCCCTGGTAATGGCTGGTTTGTATTGTAAAATTATACACTATAATTAGTTATAATATATTATTATACATTATACATTATAATTTTACTATCACTATAATTTTTGTCCCTTTGAGAATGTTATAGAAATGGAATTATACAGTATGCAACCCTCTGTGATTGGCTTTTTTCACTCAGTATGATGCCCTTGAGATCCATGCAAGTCGTTGCGTGCATCCATTTGTTCCTTTTTATTGCTGAGTAGTATTTCATTCCATCTATGTACCAGTTCTTTTACCCGCTGGCAGGTTAAAGAATGGTTGGGGACTGCTCAGCTAGCTCAGTTGGTCAGAGCACGGTGTTATAACACCGAGATCAAGGATTCAGATCCTTGCGCCAGCCAGCTGCAAAAAAAAAAAAAAAGACCAAAAATATCTGGGCTTGAGCTTTCACAAATAAACATCCTATGAACATTCGTGTACAGGTATGTGTGCAAATATAAATTATTTCTTTAAATCTCTCTAAAATACCCATGAGCATCAATTCTTAAAATTTCTTTTTCTTCATAGTAGTGATCTAGTGTCGAAAGTTCATTACAAGGCTGGCCCGTGGCTCACTCGGTAGAGTGCGGTGCTGATAGCACCAAGGCCACGGGTTCGGATCCTATATAGGGATGGCCGGTTCGCTCACTGGCTGAGCATGGTGCTGACAACACCAAGCCAAGGGTTGAGATCCCCTTACCGGTCATCTTTTTAAAAAAAAAAAAAGAAGAAAGTGCATTACATTCATGTTTTTATTCAGTGGTTTATGTAAGCCTGAAACCTGTGAGTCTTTATGTGACATTAAAGTCTTAATTAAATGTCTACAAGTTAAGAGAAATTGACTAATATCCTGCTGTGGGTGAAGTTGGCCAGCTAGTTGAAAATAATAACTTTCTATATTTTACGTGATACACCACAGAGCTCAGTTAGTCCTCCTAATAATCCTATGTAGGTAGATGCTTTGGTGACCTCTGTTTTCCAGAATAGAAAAATGAGGCCTAGAGAGGGCAACCACTTGTCCAAAAACACAGTTTGAAACCAGCCAGCCTGGCTCTAGGGCTCTGAAAGAGCAGGACAGTCTGGTTTCTAAAACTGTCGTCTCTGTTAGCAGCCAATTTGCAGGTCTTCACCTCCTGGCTGTGAGACATGGAAAAAATGACCAGGGGTCTCTGGGTCTCAGTCCCCCCAACCCCCGTGAATTGGGGCAATAGAAAGAACCCAGTTCCTAGGTCTGCGGTGAGAAATTAGGGACGAGGAAGTAAAGCGCGGGGCTGGGGGGCCTGGCCTCTATAAATATTAGTAATTATTATTATTATTGCTATTAGTATCCTTCTCTTTCTCCCTCTGGACAACTAAAGGTGCGCGGATTTCAAAACAAGAGTTAGGGGCCGGCCCGTGGCTCACTTGGGAGAGCGTGGTGCTGACAACACCAAGTCAAGGGTTCGGATCCCCTTACAGGTCAAAGACAGAAAGAAACGAGTTCATGATAAGGGAAAGACGGCAGGTTCGCCACAGAGTCCCAAGGGCAGGACTTCTAACACGGGGACCTGAACCCTTGACCTTGCTGTTATAAGCCAACTCTAGCCGACTAAGATAAGCCACCAGCGTTCCAAAGGGCAGGACTTTAAAGCTAGCACTTCAGGACTGGAGTCTGCAAGAAAAGCAAGCCCCGCCCCAGCCCTCCCGCGCGCCTTCCAAGGGTTAGAAGTCTGCAGAGGCTCTGACTGAAAAGCGGGGTCCCCCCGAAAGGCGGAGCCAAACCGTGCGCTCCGCCAGTGGCGACGCTAACACCAAGCGGCCTCGGCTTTTGATTGGGGACTGACGGCCAATGAGAAGCGGCTTAAGAGCAATGGGGCGGAGGCTGGGAACTCGCTCCTGGGTGGGCGGCGCATCGGGTCTTCCCCTCGCACCCGAGACCGCAAAGGTTTGGTTGGTTCTTTTTGGCGCTGGCCAGATCCGAACTCTTGACCTTGGTGTGACCAACACCGCGCTCTAAGCAAGCGCGAAGGTTCTGAGACTCCGGGTGGCGGTGATGGCGCTCCGCTGGGGCATAGTGTCAGCTGGCCTTATCTCCGGCGACTTCACGACCGTGCTGGGGACGCTGCCTCGCTCGGAGCACCAGGTCTGCCTTCCCTCCGGAGTCCTGGGGAAGAGCAGTCGGGCGTGGGGGGCTCCTGGGTCTGAGGGAAGAGGGGCTGTAGGGCTCCGGACCTCCGAGTCCCCAAGGCAGTGACACGAGTCCGTTTCCCCACTCCTCTTCTCCACCTCTGTCCTGTAAACCCGAGTTCCTTGAGGTTTGGGGGGTCTCTACTGTGAAGAGAAGTCGTTTAGATATCAGGGGATTTAATAATCACTTTCCGCAGGCCTCTCTTCCCAGGACCCAAGAGCCCCGTCCCCGGCCACCCCGCCCCCCAGAACCACATCTCCCCCTCCCGTCCTGGAGAATGTAATCTCTCCCCACGCCACAGCCTCCCGCATCACCTCCCTCCCGCCCACCTGTCTTCCACGACTGACCCTCGCGCCCCTTCCAGGTGGTGGCAGTGGCGGCCCGCGACTTGAACCGGGCGAAGGAGTTCGCACGGAAACACGACATCCCCAAGGCCTACGGCTCCTATGTGGAGCTGGCCAGGGACCCGAACGTAGGTGAGTGGCGAGGGCAGCGGGGGTGCCGGCTGCCCCACAGGGACGCTGCCTCCTGGCTGCCACCTCGGAACGCAGGCTCTTGGCCCGGGAGGCTACAGGATGAGCCTGGTCTGGGACTGGCTGTCTCGTGTTAAAGTGCACTTAGGAGCCAGGCCTCCGAGGAAAGGACGAGGCTCAAATTCCTGAAGAAGCCGGAGGTGACTGGTGAGGGTTTAAGTGTCCCCTGCAGCCAGGGCTTCCGTGTTCTGGAGTGGCCGGGGTCGAGAGGCGGGACTGAGTAGTGGACAACAGTCTGGCTCTGGAGTCAGGCCGCCTGAATTTTCACTTTCCTCCTCAGTTTGCCCTTCTCAGTTTCTTAGTGGTGTTGGGGGATTCTGTAATTTCCAGTGATCACTTAGGAGGGCTGGAAAACAGAGAATGGTTAAAGGTGACAGCATGAGTTCCTTCCCAATGGGAGACTAAGGGGTGAGCGACCTTTTGTCACTGGATGCTGGGGGCGGGGCCTCTAAATTGTGGGCGGGGCCCGGAGGTCTGGGTGGGTGAAGCTGCGACCTGTTGACTTCCTTCCCCCACCCTAGAGGTGGTCTACATTGGCACCCAGCACCCCCAGCACAAGGCCGCAGTGCTGCTGTGCTTGGTGGAAGGCAAGGCCGTCCTGTGCGAGAAGCCCCTGGGCGTGAACGCCGCGGAAGTTCGCGAGATGGTTGCCGAGGCCCGATCCCGAGGCCTCTTCCTTATGGAGGTGAGGGAGGGGAGGCCCGCTCGGATACATGCAACATAGTACTGCTTGACATTTCTAAACATGGTTGCTGGTGGACATTGTTTGGAGGAATACAAGGAAAGGGTTTGCCAACAATCAAGATGGCCACAAAAACGAACCGGGGTCGATGCATTTGCCAGGACGCAGTCGAGTCTACTGGCAACATCTGTCTCAGTGGGAGCCATTGCTTTTGGCCCTTAGCAAACATGGTAAGGCTTTCCAGGTTGGTTGGAAACTTTGTCAGCCTTTCAGAAAAAGATGTCAATAGTGAAAGTGACACAAAATGGCAATGGGCTTAGTTTTGGTGGATTTCCAGGGATAGAGGTTGGAAGGACCAAGGAACCCCCTACCAACCCTCAACATCAAGCAGCCTTTGTTTTGCTCTCGTTAAGGCCCAGGATACTACCAGTAATTAAAATGGCCCACAAGTGGCAGTGGACAATGCCAGCAGTTAAGACGGCCACCAAATGGCACGTAGAAGCTATATCCAAGCTAGTGAGTGTTATGGTTCTTAAATACCTAGCTGTAGATTCTGCCTGTAGTAGCAATGGCTGCTATGTTCTTCCCCTGTCCCAGCTAGATGTTGCTATACCCAAGATTTCTAAACCTCCCAGTCTGCAAAGTTCCACATGCCCAAGTGGATAGTCAAGATTTAACATGGTTACTCAGTGCCTTCTGGTTCTCATTATGTCTTGTCAGTGTCAAAACTCTGAGTTGATCACTTCCTAATTTTCATTGGCACCTTATGTGTGCCTATTCCTACACTAGGAACTGGGGACTCACAATGTATAAGACACAGGCTTAGTTTGTGAGGAGCTAGAGATCCTGATGCCCAGTTGCAGGAACTATAGTGGACATAGTCCTGGTCAGTTTATAGAGCACAAAGGCCACAGCTTAGTCTGGAGCATGGTCAAGGAGGTTTCCTGCAGGTAGGGATTGACCTGAGCCTTAAAGGTAAAGTGAATTGCACAGGTAAATAGGGCCAGAGATAAGACTAAAGAAAACAAGAATGGGCAGATTTCATGTATTTAGTATGAACTTGAACTTGGACAAGTTAAGATTTGTGGCTTTAGAGTCAGAGGACTTTAGATGCCAGTACTCTACTTCCTAGCTGTATGACCTTGAGCAAATAATTTGACTCAACTGAGTCTCAGTTTTCTCATCAATTTTATTGACACAATAAAATTGACACATCAATAAAATTGACACAAGGATAGCTACCTGGCAGGGATGTTGGGAGGATTTATTAGGCAAAGCATTTACACAGTGTCTCGCCCATAATACACACCCAATAAATGGGAGTTGATATTATGCAATGGAGAGCCACCAAAGGGTACTGATCAGGGGTGAGACAGGGTCAGGTATAGGAAAGATCCCTCTGAGGCCATGTGGAAGATGGACTGCAGAGAAGAGACTGGGTGTATTGTTTTCTAGGACTGCCAAGGTCCAGGGTTCAATCCCTGTACTGGCCAGCTGCCGAAAAAACGTGTGGGGGGGTGGCTGGCCAGTTTGCTCGGTTGGGTAGAGAGTGGTGTTATAACACCAAGGTCAAGTGTTCAGAAAGAGAGGGAAAGGAGTCAGGCTCCAGGAGTTAACCTGCCAGTTCTCCTCCCTTCTGGGGTCCCAATCTTGAGGGGGTACCCACTACTTCCCAGTCTCCAAACACAGTTCATCAGCCCCCAAGTTGCTTCCCTCCCGCTCCTGACTCTCTCGATCCTTGTCCTTTCTTAACCGCACCATTACCTGCCAGTCTCCCCATTATGGGCTGCATTGTATTCCCCTCCAATTCATATGTGACATCTTAACTTCCCAGTACCCCTGAAGGAAACTGTATTTTGAGATATGGTTTTTAGAGAGGTAATTATGTTAAAATGAGGTCAGGAGGGTGGGCCGTAATCCAATATGACTTCTCTTTCTGTGTTCTGACTTCTCCCGTCTGTGGTCTGCAGGCCATCTGGACCCGCTTTTTTCCTGCGTTAGAGGCTTTGAGGTCTGTTTTGGCCCAGGGTACTCTCGGGGACCTTCGGGTGGCTCGAGCAGAATTTGGGAACAACTTCACCCATGTACCCCGGGCCACTGACTGGGCCCAGGCTGGTGGTGGCCTGCTGGACCTCGGCATCTACTGCATCCAGTTCATCTCCATGGTCTTTGGTGGGCAGAAGCCAGAGAAGATTTCAGCCATGGGAAGGCACCATGAAACAGGTACTGTCTATCCTGGACTATATGCTGGTGGTAGGAGTGATCTGTTCTCCCTGGGAGTGCTGAGCTGGGAAGAAGTCTCCTAGCCCAGGAGAAATCAGGTTAGACAGCTGGAGGAACTTCCTGCATGAAGTCAAAGAGAATCAGAATGCATTTCAGGCTCTGTACCGGGACTTTGCTGTGTGATCTTAACAAAGAGACTAAACATCTCTAAGTCTTAATTACTGGTAAAATGTCACTAATAGGGTTGTCATGGGAGCTAATGAAGTAACTGTTGAAGTGAATGGTAAGCAGTTAATAAATATAAACAATTATTACTTTTAAAGATGTCTCAGTGAGCGTTTGCTACATAACAAACTTTTTTTTTTTCTTAATTTTATTTTGTCGATATACAATGTGGTTTGATTATTGTGGCCCTTTACCGAAACCCCCCTCCCTCCTCCCTCTCCCCCGTCCCACCCAACAATGTCCTTTCTGTTTGCCTGTCGTATCAACTTCAAGGAAGTGTAGTGCTACATAACAAACTACCCCAAAACTTAGTGACTTCAAATATCGATTATTTATTTATTTGCTTGTGATTCTGTGGATTGGCAATTTGGACTGGGATCCCCTTGGGTGGTTCTTCTGCTAGTCTCACTCCTGCAGCTGCAGTCAGCTGGCTCTTGGCCCAGAGCTGGATGGTCTAAGATGGCCTCATTTATGTCTTGCAGGTGGTAGGCTATTGTCTGGGGAGCCTTGGCTCTCCTCCACACATGGCCTCTCCAGCCAACTAGCTTTGGCTCATTCATATCAAAATCTCAGAATTCCAGGTGCAGCAAAAAGAGGGCAGGCCCTGATGTGCGAGCACTTTCCAAGCCTCTGCTTGCACCATGTTTGCCACTATCCCATTGGCCAAAGCAACCTACATGGCCAGCTGATTTCAGAGGTGGGCAAATAGTTACAGGTACTTGTTGATGAAAGGAGCAAAGGGACACTCGTAGAGGAATAAGAGGAATTATTGTGGCCATATTTGCAAACAAACATGAACCACAGAAAGCTATAAATAATCAGGAAAATAATACATGACATAGAGGTAGCACTTTAGAAAACTCTCAGTGGAAATATCTGGCTGATTTTTATGCTAAGAAGTAGCCGTAACAAGATTCCATTTATGAAGTGCTTGCTCTGCATTAGGGTTATTATATGTATGATCTCCCTGATGTAGATATGTTAGCGTTGTCCTCATTTTACAGATGAGGAAACTGAGGTGCAGAGAGGAGAAGTGACTTGTCCAGGTTCACATAGCACATACAGGCTCTTCAAGGGCTGGCGGATTAGCTCAGTTGGTTAGAGCACGCATTAACAACGCCATGGTCAAGGGTTCAGATCCCTGTACTGGCCAACCGCCAAAAAATAAATAAAATAAATAAATAGTCTTTTAAGTGCTTTTATGCATTTTACATAATTTAATGTGTAGACTCTATTATTAACCTCTTTTTCGTGATGAGGAAACTAATTCTCACAAATCTATAAAACAGGTATGTATAGAGGAGGAAGCAGCCTGAGAAAAATGAGGTCTCTTTTTCTTTCTTGGGCATGTGTATTTGTTTGTTTATTCATTTATATTGTTAACAGTTTTTTTGAGATATAATTCACATACCACACAATTTATTCATTTAAAGCTTATAATTAATTTAATGGCTTTTAGTATATTCACAGAGTTGTGCGTCCATCACCACAGTCAATTTTAGAACATTTTCATTACTCCAAAAAAAACCAAAAGCCAACAACAGCAACAACAGCAAACCCTGCACCCTTAGGTGTAACTCCCCAGTACTCCCCTTCCCCAGCCCAGCCCTAAGCAACCACTAATCTTCTTTCTGGCTCTTTGGGATTTGCCAGTTTGGGACATTTCATATAAATGAATCATGTGCCTGTGACCTTGTATGTCTGGCTTCTTTCCCTTAGCATGGTGTTCTCAAGGTTCATCCATGTGGTCACACTTTGTTCTTTCTCACTGCTGTATAAGAGGCAAGGTCCCTTGCCCAAGGTTCCACGGGCAGGATGTGAGGCCTGTGCAGTCTGACCCCAGAGACCCAGCCCTGCCCTAACCTGTGTCTTCCCTCCAGGTGTGGATGACACTGTCACTGTGCTACTCCAGTACCCAGGAGGGGTGCATGCCAGCTTCACCTGCAGCATCACCGCCAAGCTGTCCAACACAGCCTTTGTGAGTGGTACCAAAGGCATGGCCCAGGTGAGGCACAGCAGGCCCCACACATAAGGGAATTATGGCCAGAGTCTGTCCTCTTTAACAGCCAAGCCAGGGGATGGAGTTTGGGCCTCTGGGCTCCTTCCTGAAGGCAAACCTATTGTTCTGTCAAATATCCTTAGATATCCTTATCGACCATGCTTAGAAGGCAGTTGTGACCTTTGAGATTGCTTCCAGGTCAGGACCTGTATATTACCAAAGGTCAGCTTCACTGGGTTTCCTGGGGCCCTGTTGCTAGAAAGATATCCTATTCTTAGAAGCCAGACTGCAGAAGAATTGAGGTTTTGAGGGACCTCAACTCTTCAGGCCTCTTTTCCCATGAGGAAACAGGGCTGCACCTCTGTATTTTCATTTTGGACTAGACTTGGAGATAGAGACAATTTAGGCAATTTGACGCATGCCCTGAATAAACGAAGACATGATCTCTACAGAGTTCTTGGTGGTGGTGGTTAGGCTCTGGGACTAAAGAACAGTTTTCCCAGTGGATAAGAAGGTGCTGGATGCATACCCTTCCACAAAGGGAATCCACAAAGACACAAAGATAAGCCCTCTCTACCTGGTCTCAAGTATCAGGCTAGAAAGAAGTTTGCTCCTGGGGAAACCAAGAGACAAGATTTTCATGTGACAACAAGGTTGCTAAGGAACAAGCCCCCAGCCGCCAAGAAGGAAGGAGGGCCCAAACCTCCCTGGGGATGAACAGAAGCAAGCCCTTAGCCACCAGGTTTGAGAGGTAGGCCCCTGAGCATCACCCAGCATGTTCTAGTGTGGCGGCCCCTAGATCCCTGCTGGCCAGAGTAGCAGGGCCACTTCTTATCTCCCCCCAGATCCTTGACCCCTGCTGGTGCCCAACAGAACTGGTGGTGAAGGGGAAGCATACGAAGTTCCCGCTGCCCCCAACCCCGAACAAGGAGTACAATTTTCTAAACGGGGCAGGCATGAGTTATGAAGCCCAGCACGTCCGGGAGTGCCTGCGCAAGGGTAAGGATGTGGAAGACAGGGGCCGGGGCCAGGCCGGGTCGGGGGGAGGTTGGGTTCCTCACCACCCCCTCAGACTGCCAAGGAGCTGTTCAGAACTACATCTCCCAGGATCTCCTGAGACATCCATCTGCCTGGAATGTATATTAGTACGCCTCACGGAATTCTGGGAATTGTAGTTCTTTCGATCTCTGGTGTGTCATTAGGAGAGGTCCCTAACTGCACTCTCCTCCTAGGCCTGAAGGAAAGTCCTGTGATTACACTGGCAGAAAGTGAGCTCCTTGCTGACATCCTTGAGGAGGTGAGGAAAGCCATTGGAGTCACCTTCCCCCAAGACAAACGCTGATGCATGCCCTGACTGAATAAAGACATGATCTCCCTAGAGTTCTTGGTGGTGGTGGTTTGGTGACAGCTGGAGAGCCCACCATCAAAGGTCACTGGAGAATAATTTGGTGGAAGAATGTGGGGAGGGAGGAAGACCATGTTTCCCACAAGACCATGTTACCCTAGGAAGGGTGGACACCTGTGGGCTGATCCATGGTCCGCCTGTCATGGCCTCCCTAAGGTTTGACCCTCATTGCCTTGGAGTGATTTCTGCAGAACAATTCTCATCTCTCACCTCACAAACCACTCTTTTGAAAGCCACCCAGATCCTGTCCTTGTTGCTCTCCTGCCTGTAATTGCCTCTCCTAGAATTCAAGCCTCTCCTTATTAGTCAGGCTTTTCCTTTGGAAAGTGTCAGAAACACAACCCAAAGTGGCCTGGACAGAAATGGAACGCATGGCAAGTAAAACCTTTCTGGCAAGGCCAGCACCAGGCCAAGACTCGGTCTTTCTCCATCGTTTTCATTTTCCTTGACACTGGTTTCATTGAAGGTCTCGGATACTGGCTAAGTGTAGGTATGGATGCCGGACTCAGGTGGCCCATGTGACTTCGGGCAGGAAATAGTGTATGGGTAAGAGGTGTCCCTAACCAGGTTCTCCCCAGCCTCTCTCTGCCTTTGTCTCCTCACCAGTAATGGGGAGAAACTAGTACTAACTACCCTCTGGTGGGGATTAAATGGAATGGTGCCTTAGTCCATTTGGGCTGCCATAACAAAATACCTTAGACTGGGTAATTTATAAACAACAGAAATTCATTGCTCACAGTTTTGGAGGCTGGGAAGTCCAAGTTCAAAGAACCAGCACATTCTGTGTCAGGCTCACTTTCTGCTTCAAAGATGGCACCTCGTTGCTGTGCCCTCACATGGCAGAAGAGGCAACTGAGTCTCTCAAGCCTCTCTTGTAAGGGCACTACTCCCATTCATGAGGACTCCACCCTTATGACCTAATCACCTCCAAAAGGCCCCGCCTCTTAATACCAGCACCTTGGGGGTTAGGTTTCAACATACGAATTTGGGGGAGATGCAAACATTCAGACCATAGTAGGCAGTATATAAACAGTCCCTAGCACACGGGAGGTTCACTTTGAGGAAGGGCCTTTCCCATACTGGCCTCTAGCAGCTCCAGAGAGTTTCTCAACAGGAAAGGAGGGATCTGTCTTCACACAAGTTTCAATGGCCTCATTGGCCAAGTCTGTGTAAAACACCCCTCTTTGTAGTAGGGGTAGGAGGGCCATCTCACCCAAATTACAAGCAGCTGGAGGAGGGCTACATTACGTATTTGGCCAGCTAATTAGGGTTAATTCCATGCTCTAGGAAAAGTTTAATTTTTATTTCTTTTTGTAGCAATGAGTATAAGTTAGGATATACTACAGTCATAATAACCCCCAAATCTCAGCTTAGCATAACAAGGTTTATTTCTCACACGTGTTATGTATTGGCTAGGAGTTCCGGTCTGTATCTGTCTGGGACCCAGGCTGACAAGCCACTGCTAGCTAGAGTCCTGCTGGTCACTGTAGCTGAGGAACAATCGCCCTGGAAGCTCCTGTACCAGCACTGACATGGAAATGATGAACATAACTTCTTATAATTCACTGGTCAAAAGTAGTTACATGACCTCAACAAACCACAGAGTGTCCGGGAAGGTGAATTCTGCCAGGTTCCAGAGATGGACATTGTGAAGGTTAATTCTAGGTGTCAACCTGGTTAGATGAAGGAATGCTGAGAAACCTGGTAAAGCTGTCTTTTTAGGTGTGTCCATGAGGGTGTTTCCAGCAGAGATTAGTATGAGAGTCTGAGTGGACTGGGTGGGAAAGACCCACCCTCGATGTGGGTGGGAACCATCCAATCCACCGGGGGTCTGGACAGAACAAAAGACAGGAAAAAAGTGAATCTCTAGATCCTCTGGAGCTGGGATACATTCTTCTCTCCTGTCCGTGGACATCAGAGCTCGAGACTCTCCAGCTTTTGGGTTCCAGGACTTACACCAAGGACACCATCAGCTTCCCTGGTTTTGAGGCCTTTGGACTTGGACTGAGCCATGCTACCGGCATCCAGTTTATAGATGGACTATCGTTGGACTTTTCTTCACAGTCACGTGAGCTGATTCACCTAATAAATCCCCCTCATATAATTATAACATATTCTATCGATTCTGTCTCTCTGGAGAACCCTGACTAATACAAACATTGGTACCAGAGAAGTGGGGTGTTGCTTATAACATACTTGAAAATGTGGAAGCAGCTTTGGAACTGAGGAGAGGCTGAAGGAATTTGGAGGAACAGGTTAGAAAAGCCTAGATACTCGTGAAAGTTTAGAAGAAAACCAGGGAACGTTTTAGAGATTGGTTAAATGGTGGCGAGCAGAATGCTGATAGAAATATGGACTGTAAAGACCCTTCTAAGGAGGTCTCAGATAGAGATAAGGAATTTAGGGGGCCAGCCCGTGGCTCACTCGGGAGAGTGCGGTGCTGCTAACACCAAGGCCACGGGTTCGGATCCCATATAGGGATGGCTGGTTTGCTCACTTGGGTGAGCGTGGTGCTGACAACACCAAGTCAAGGGTTAAGATCCCCTTACCGGTCACCTTTTAAAAAAAGAAGAAACTTAGTCCCCACTGTGACTGTTAAGAGGATGGGAAATCCTATTATGGTAATTGAAAGATGGAGCCTTAAAGAGGTGATTGGATTGTAGGACCGTGCAGTAGTGAATGGATTAAAAATGGTGGTCAGGGGTGTGGTTCTGAGGGCTTTATTTATTTATCTATATTTATTTATTTTTTTTTTTAAAGATGACCGGTAAGGGGATCTTAAAAGAAGAGGAGAGTCTGTCTTGCTCTCTCTCTGCTCTCTGCTTCCACCATCTTGCAGTGTGAGACCCCTGGGTCACTGTTGCTGCCAACAGATGGACTTTGGACTTCCTAGCCTCAAAAACTATAAGCAATAAATTTTGTTTTTCTTTATAAATCACCCGTTCTCAAGTATTCTGTTATAGCAACACAAAAAGGACTAATACAGACATGAATATTTTGGGTTTATGACACTAATAATGATTTTACTTTGATCAAAATAAGCTATTTGATAGACATTTCAGAACATTGAGAGACTAGGCATCAAATGAGTTTTCCATTGTTTTCTATTCCAAGCCCCATCATACATCATTCAGCAGTCACCACATGAGCCCTCTGATTGCTTGGTTTCTTTTTTTGTTTGTTTTTCTTCTTTTCCTTGGTTTCGATTTTTTTTTTTCAAAAGATGACAGGTAAGGGGATCTTAACCCTTGACTTGGTGTTGTCAGCACCACGCTCAGCCAGTGAGCTAACCGGCCATCCCTATATAGGATCCGAACCCGTGGCCTTGGTGTTATCAGCACCACACTCTCCCGAGCGAGCCACGGGCCGGCCCTTGGTTTCGATTTTTTATTTTATTTTATTTTATTTTAAAGATGACCGGTAAGGGGATCTTAACGCTTGACTTGGTGTTGTCAGCACCACGCTCTCCGAAGTGAGTGAACTGGCCACCCCGATATAGGGATCCGAACCCTTGGCCTTGGTGTTATCAGTCCCACACTCTCCCAAGTGAGCCACAGGATGGCCCTCAATTTTTAATTTTTTTAATTATTTATTTCTTTATGTTTTGTTGGCAGATGGCCAGTACAGGGATCCAAATTCTCGATGTGGGTGTGACCAACACTATGCTCTAACCAAATGAGCTAATCAGGCAGCCCAGTTTCAGTCTTTTAATTGTGTAACCAAGATGGCTAGATATCCCCTTAATAACCATTCACCTATGATAGGGAAGCTTTCACTGGACACACAGCTGCACAACTGAAGACTGTATTTTTCAGCCTCCCTTGCAACTATGTCTTACAATGTGATTAGGTTCTAGCCAGTGAGATTTGTGCAGCCTCTGAGTTAAACCCTGAAAAGACAAGAAGGAAAGTGGGTGGCTGGCCAGTTAGCTCAGCTTAGTTGGTTAGTGCAGGGTGCTGATCTAGTGCACCAAGATCTAGGGTTCCATACCTCAGCTGCCACACACACACAAAAAAAAGACAAGGAACATGGTCTCCCTTTCAACTTTTCTGTATTAGTCCATTTCTCTTGCTATAATAGAATACCTGAAACTGGGTAATTTATAAAGAACAGAGGTTTATTTGGCTTACGTTTCCGGAACAGCTGCATCTGGCACAGGCCTCAGGCTGCTTGTACTAATGGCAGAAAACGGCAGCCAGCCCACAGGTATAAGCAGATCACATGGTGAGAGGAAGCGGGGGTGGGGGGGATGCCAGGGTCCTTTAAACAAACAGCTCTTGTGAGAACTAATAGAGTGAGAACTCACTCATGGGAGAGCATTAATCCATTCATGAGGGATCCACTCCCATGACTCAAACAGCTTCCAACACTGCTATGTTGGGGATCAGACTTCTGCATGAGTTTTGGGGGGACAACACATCCAAACTCCATCACGGGGGGAGATTATTACAAGGAATTGGCTCACAATTATAAAGACAGATAAATTCCAAGCTCTGCAGGGTGAGGTGGCAAGCTGGAGACCCACGAGAGCTGATATTGAGTTCCAGTCTGAGTCTGAAGGCCTGAGAACTAGGAGAGCTGATAATATGAGGGCACTTCAAAAAGTTCATGGAAAGGGCCGAGCCTGTGGCGCACTCGGTAGCGTGCTGCGCTAGCAGCGCGGCGACGCTCCCGCCGCGGGTTCGGATCCTATATAGGAATGGCCGGAGCACTCACTGGCTGAGTGCCGGTCACGAAAAAGACAAAAAAAAAAAAAAAAAAAAAAAAAAAGTTCATGGAAAGATTCATATTATCTTTTTCTTTTTTCTGATTTATTAAGGTCAATATGACCATTTTCACTTTATAGATGAATAAATTCAGGTACAGACATCATGGCGTTTCAGTTCTGCCCCTTGCATCTGTGCTGAGGTATGGGGATGCAGCTAAGCTCTCAGCATTCTCAGATGAGCTTTCAGGCTAATTCATTTTCAACAGGTATCTTCTCACAGCTGTGAAATATGAGCGCATTGATATAAAGCAGGGGACACAGCTTCACAATCCAAATTATTGGCAGAAAGGGTGGTAAGTGGCACTATTGAAAATGAAGTATCTAGGGGCTGGCCATTTAGCTTACTTGAGAGAGCACGTTGCTAACACCAAAGTCAAGGGTTTGGATTCCTGTACCAGAAAGCTGCCAAAAAACAAAAAAAACCTTGTTTCCTGTGAAAGTTTTGGAGGTTGGGAAGTCCACAGTCCATGGGGTGCATCTAAGAGGGCCTTCTTCTTGGTGGTGACTCTCTACAGCAATGCAGGGTGTCATGTGGCCAGAAATTTGCAAGTTACTCGTGTTATCTTTTAGTTCTACTTTTTTCCATGACCTTTTTTTTTGGCAGGGGTGGGTGGCTGACTGGTATGGGGATCTGAACCCTTGACCTTAGTGTTATCACCCCTGAACTTTTTTGTTTGTTTGTTTGTTTGTTTGTTTGTTTTTGTGACTGGTAAGGGGATCGTAACTCTTGACTTGGTGTTGTCAGCACCAGGCTCTCCCAAGTGAGCCAACCGGCCATCCCTATATGGGATCCAAACCTGTGGCCTTGGTGTTATCAGCACCACACTCTCCCAAGTGAGCCATGGGCCAGCCCTCTGTGGGACTTTAATATCACTTGGGATTGCATATTCTTGGACTGTTGAGAGGGAAATAAACTTGTTTAAGCCACTAGGTCTTTTGTTTTGCTTTGTTTTTGGTGGCTGGACAGTATGTTTACACTATTGTTATATTAGCATTTGCTAGAGCAGCTGGACTGGTGCGGCACATTATATTTTCCAAAAATATCTTCTGTCCCTACTTACTTCCCCCATTAAGAGATGCAGTCTAGTTCCCCTTCCCTTACATTTGAGTGGGTTTATGACTTGCTTGTCACCACTGGAATACAGCAGGAGTGATGCTGCGTGACTTCTTAGAGCAGATTCAAAAAGGCAATTTGACTTCTGTTTTGTTAGCTGGAATACTCTCTCCTGAAACCTTCAGGCATCACTTAAGCAGTCCGACTGCCCTGAAGCCACCCAGCTGTGAGGAAGCCCAAACTAGCCACACAAAGCCACCATGTGGAAAAACGTGAGACTCCACTAAAATAATAAGATGCCAGATCGGATCCCAAGGGCTTCATCTGCCCTGCCATTGTTCCAGCTCCAGCCACCGTCTGACTGAAAACACACTAGCAGGGCTGGCTGGTTAGCTCAGTAGGTTAGAGTATGGTGCTGATAGCACCAAGGTCCAGGTTGAGAGCCCTGTACCAACCAGCCAGCCAACAACAAGAAAGAAAGAATAGAAAAGAAAACACATGAGTGACCTATGCCAGAACCGCCCAATTGAGCCCTTTCCACTTTCACTATCCACGGGCCTATGAAAGATAATAAAATGACTGCTGTTGTTTTAAGCCACTAAATTCTGGGGTGATTTGTTAAACCATTCTATGGGCTGAATGCTTGTGTCCCCCCAAAATTCATATGTTGAAACCTAATCCCCAATGCAATAGTATTAAGAAGTGGGGACTTTTGGAGGTGATTAGATCGTGAGAGTGGACCCCTCATGAATGAGATTAGTGCCCTTAAAAAAGAAGCCCCTTTACCACGTGAAGACGCAGGTAGCACGTATGAAGCAGAGAGTGGGCCATTACCAGATACTTTGATCTCAGACTTCCCAGCCTCCAGAACTGTGAGAAATGAATTTCTGTTGTTTCTAAGTTACCCAGTGTTAGGTATTTTATTATAGCAGCCTGAACAAACTAAGACACATAGCAATCGCTAACCAGAAAAACTGGTATGTTTTTTACAATATGAGAGAGAGAATCATTTTTGACATGTCTAAGGAGAAGCGACACCCCCAAGTCCCATCCATTATTCTCACCCCCAGAATCTTTCCTGAGTCAGCCCCCAGGGCCCTCTGCCCCTGAACACTAGTGTCCGTGACTCAGTTACTCCTCTCCTCTGCTGCCCTTCCTCAGAGTGTGAAGGGTTTTTTCTTTCTTGTCATGGTAGTCAGTTTCTAAAGTGGCTCTGAAGGACCTTCACCTCCTGACATTATCATCCTTGTGTAGCCCCTTTCTCCTTGTGAATGGGTTGGACCTAGTGACCTGCTTTTAATGGCAAAAGTGAGGGATGTCCCTTCTGAGATGAGGTTATAATAGACTAGAACCCTAGCTGATATCTTTTTTTGTTTGTTTGTTTTTTGACCGGTAAGGGGATCGCAACCCTCGGCACGGTGTGGTCCCCATAGAGGGTCCGAACCCGGGGCCTTGGCGCTCCCAGTGCCGCACTCTCCCGAGTGAGCCACGGGGCCGGCCCAAGCCAATATCTTATTTAGAACCTTGTGAGAGACTTTGAAGCAAAGAACCCAGCTAAGCAATGCCCAGAGTCCCTCTGTAACTGAGATCTTGTGATGTACACCTATAACTTTAAAATATCTATAAAGTGCATATTTCTTTGTTAGAAGACTCTTAAAATATTCTATCTCTTTTCGCTTTGGATATAGAATTAATAGCAAATTCTAGTAGATGTACTGTCTTATAGTAATACGAAGGAGAAATTTATTAGTGGCAGTGAGCCTTAGAGGGCTGTGAGCAGGGGAGGGGCTAACGGAGTTTTTAGTATAGAAAGACCCCCTCTAAGGCCATGTGGTGTGTGGGCTGGAGGGGAGGGACTGGAGGCTGGGGGGCTAGGGAGGAGGGTGGGGCCTATAAGTGTGGCTGAGTAAGAAAGCCCTTGTCCAAACGACAAACCCTTCAAGTTGAAGACCTGAGAGTACCCATGAGAACTCCTTTGCAACTTGGACACGTCCATTTCCCTTTCTGGGCTTTAGTATCCGCATTTGTAAGTGAGCCATCATTAACCTACGTGTATTAGCTACCTATTGCTGTGTAACGAATTTCCCCAAAATTTAGCCTTAAAACAACAATAAGCATTTACCATCTCACACAATTTCTGGGTGATTCTGGCTCAGGGCCTCTCATGAGGTTGCAGTCCTGATGTCAGCCAGGGGTGCAGTCACCTGAAGGCTTGATTGGGGCTGAAGGATCTGCTTCCAAAGTGGCTCATTCGCATGGCTGGAAGAATTGGTTCTTCACCACGTGTTTCTCCAGAGGACGACTGCTTGAGTGTCCTCACAACACGGCAGCTTACCTCCCCTAAAGCGAGTGATCTGAGAGCAAGGCAGAAGATGCTGTGACTTTTCTGGGAAGTCACACTCTGTCATTTCCACAATACCCTACTGGTCACACTAGTGACCCCTATTTCAGTGTGGGTGGGGACTACCCAGGGGCATGAATACTTAGAAGCGAGAATCATTGGGGACCATTCTGTATGTGGGCAGTTTTGATATAGCATCTTTATTATTATAAACAGTTTTGACTTCAGAATTAGCTAAAAAGTTTTTCCCCCCACTCAATTGCTATACCGTTTAGAGGTCTGTAGTCGCATTAAAAGCCATTTCTTCCCTTTTGTGTAGCTGGGGAAGGAGTAAGGCTAACTCATTGGGCTGGAATAACAGACACAGATAAAAGCTGCTGCAAAGTTAACAGGAAACACTTTCTCTCAAGGACATGCTTCCTTATTCACTGAGAAACTTTGTTCTTTAAAATAATAAATTGTTGGAAATTCCATCTGTAAAAATGAAACATCCCACTCTTGCCTGCAGGATCTATGTCACCTGATACAGAGTAGCAGCCTCCATTTTCAACCCAGGTGCAGAGCTTCAGATGAAGGTTTTTCAGCATGACATTCTGCATCTACATTTTTCTTGTTCCCGAGGATATAGGACCCTGGTTCCACTTTACAGTCTGGCCCTGATGTTGACCCTGCTTTGCTTTGAGCTTATGACTTAGTTGTCATCTAAACACCCCTTCCCCTTTTCATTTCTGGTTCCTTTGGTGTATAGCCTCTGTCATATTGCAATTGGCCAATAAACTTCATTTTGTCAGCTATGTTCCTGGTGGTGTTAGGCTGATGGGCTATGACACTGAGCAGGCAGTTGTCAACTGCCTGCTCCTCATTGTTTTCATTGTAGCATCAAGGTCCTCTAGGATCTGCTGCCTGCCACATATCCAGCTTCCTCTGCCACTATGTGAACATCTGAGTTGTAACCATCAAGTTTTTCTGTGATAATGCTGCATAACATACAGTCCCAGAAGTGTCAATGGCTTGCAACAATAAACATGGATTTCTCCTTCAGAGATCTGTGGGTTGGCAGTGTGGGTCATCTGGGCCTATATGGAATTGGGTTCAGGCCTGCTTTAAATATCTTTTATTCTGGGACTTGAATTTGAGGCCAGCCATTCTCACGGTGGGGTATGGGAGCACAGAGGGTGTGTGGAAACGAGGGAGGCCCCTTCATGCCCCTGCTCTGATAAGGCCATGTTGAGGGCAGGGAGGGAAGGAAGATTTGTGAATAATACTATTAATCCTCTTTCTTCAGTTTTCAAATCAAACTGATCTTTCAAGGTCTAGGACAAATATCTCCTCTGAAAAGTCTTCTCTGAACCTGAAAGGCAGATAATGCTCTTTCTTCTGTATGCTCCCTAACACTCAATCATGCATTTATTAAATAATACATTTTGAGAGATAACTATGAATTTTTTTTTCAGCTGGCCGGTAGGGGGAATCCAAACACCTGACCTTGGTGTTACCAACACCATGCTCTAACCAAGTAAGCTAATCAGCCTGACCACCAAGCCCACTTTTCTAATCCGAGTTTCTTTTATTTAATTTTCTTTTTAAAGTGAGATATAATAATTTCCATATAGTAAAGTGCACCAATCTTATGTGTACACTCAATGAATTTTAGATATGTGTATACCCACCTGACCACCACCCAGATCAAGAGATGGCATGTTTGGGACAGCCCGGGAGCCCTCCCTGGCCATACCCAGCTGATCTGTCATCATAGATTAGTTTTTGCCAATTTTTGAACTTAATACTCGTTTTATTTTCACACAAACACACGTAACACTCACAGACTTTGGTCATATGAAACGTCCTGTCTGGAAACACGCTACTTTCGGCCTGTGAGTCTTTTGCAGTAGCTGTTCATCCAGCGCTGGGGAGGGCTCAAGCCCTACCCGAAACTTCTGAAAATTGTGCATGAATGAATGAATGAAGGTTACAGCTGCGATTGAATGGGTGGCCGGTGGCATGGCGCGAAAGCCAGTCCCTGAAGGGAGGTGCCAATTGCACAGTCAAATGACAGGGACCAAGTCTTCCCCAGGGAGCGAGGCAGGCGTGGCCACGTGACCCAGTGGCCCTGCAGGGCAGCGACCCACGGCGGCCATTTTGCGGGGCGGCCACGTGAAGGACGCACGTTCAGCGGGGCGCTCACGTGACCAGGGTCGCTCTGCGGCCGCCCGCGCGGACCCGGCGAGAGGCGGCAGCGGCGGCAGCGGCGGTGATGGACGGGTCCGGGGAGCAGCCCAGAGGCGGGGGTGAGGCGGGAGGCGGACGGGCGGGAGGAGGGCGCGCCCCTCGCCGGCCGACCCCAGGATCCCTCTTGCCAGCCTGGTGCCGTGCGATCTCCAAGCACTCGGGGGCAGAAACTCCCGGATCGGGCGCTGCCAGTCTCCAGCCCCCTCCCTCCTCGGAGGTTCCCGGCTCTCTGGCCTCTGCGCCCCGATCCCTTCCCGCCTGGAGCCCTCGGACCCCCGAGAACCTAGAGATCCCAGAATCCAAGCCCCCGGGCAGGCCCGGGCTTGTCGCTGGCACCACTTCCTGCCTCTGGCCCTGGTGGGAGGGGCGGGTCTCGCCTCTGCCCCCTCAGGCCAGAGGTCTGGATTCATTAAGTGTTCCCCCAGCCTTCTCTCCTGGAAGAATGTAGGATACAGGCCCAGACTCCTGGCCTCCTTCTCCATCACGAGCACAGTTGCCTGAGCCCCCAGTCACTTGATGTACCAGGCACGCAGGAGTCCAGGGCCCCCTGCCCTGTTCTCCCTCAGGGACCATGAACCTCCCCAGTCTCTGATCCCTTAGGACCCAAGAGTCCAGGCACCTCTTCCCTCCTTTCTCCTCTAGGGCCCACCAGCTCTGAGCAGATCATGAAGACAGGGGCCCTTTTGCTTCAGGGGTGAGTGTGAGGTCTGATTATTGTGGAGCAGATTTGAGGAGTGACACCCCATTCTGATTCTGCACCCCCACTCCATTTCCACTCTAGTTTCATCCAGGATCGAGCAGGGCGAATGGCGGGGGGGACACCCGAGCTGGCCCTGGAGTCGATGCCCCAAGATGCATCCACCAAGAAGCTCAGCGAGTGTCTGAAGCGCATCGGTGATGAATTGGACAGTAACATGGAGCTGCAGAGGTGTGGCCCTCCAGGACCCGGGAGTGTAATCACTGGTCTCCACCGCCTTCAGAACCCAGTAGTCCCAGCTCCACACCCTTCTCCCCTAGGAACAAGGAGACCAGGCCCCACCACTCAGCTCAGCTGGACTCCCTGCCCTCCCTCACCCAGGAGCTTGAAACCTTCCTTCAGAGTCATTTATCCCACCTTCCTAAACGTCCATCTTGTCCCCTTCACTTCCCCACGTTGGCCTCTTGCTTTTCATTTCAGCCTGGTTTGGGCCTATTTCCTTATCTCAGTATGGGGTGGATGCTAGATTCTCCACACTGCTTGATCCTCCCTCCCCAGCATTTGTTCTCCCCTTTCCTGCAGGATGATTGCTGCTGTGGACACAGACTCCCCCCGGGAAGTCTTTTTCCGAGTGGCTGCTGACATGTTTTCTGATGGCAACTTCAACTGGGGCCGAGTTGTCGCCCTTTTCTACTTTGCCAGCAAACTGGTGCTCAAGGTGGGCAGCTACAGGGCAGTGAGCCCACAGATGCTCCCCTCAGACCTGTGAGGACGTGGGGATCATGGTATCAGCTCCTGCAGCAGCCCAGTGACCACAGAGAGAATGGAGAGAGACAGTTGCGGATTGGGTTGTCTGCTCCTTCGTTTATTCATTCAACAAACATTCACTGGGCCTACTATGGCCAGGTCTATACTCAGCACTCAGGACACAGGACTGAACAAAACAGGACAGGTCCCTGCTCTCATGGAGCTCACATTGTATGGTAAACACAAAGTGAAATAGGCCAAGAGGCTGATGTGATTGAGCAAAGTGGTCAGGAAAGGCTTCTAAGAGCAGGTGACATTAAAGCCGAAGTTGCAACGACAAAAAGAATGCCGTGATACATAATGAGCAGGGGGAAAAGGCATCTGGTAGAGGGAACAGTAAGTGCAAAGCCCTGAGGTAGGATCACACCTGGTGTGTTGAGGGTATTGAGGCCAGTTCGCAGAGTGAGGTGGGGGAAAGTGGGAGATGAGGGTAGAGTTGGGCAGGGGCAGATTGTGTGGGGTGTTGTGGGCCACTGTAAAGACTTAAGCTTTACTCTGAGTGAGACTGGAGTGATGGGCTGGTTTTCAATAGGGGAGTGAGGTGATCTGATTTATAAATTTAAGAGATTATTCTAGCAAGTATAACAAAATGTTAATTGTAGAATCTAGGTTGTGGTTATATGGCTGTTCACTGTGAAATTCTTTTAACTTTTCTCTATGAAGATTCTCATAGTACAATTTCGGTGGGAGGAGCCCAACAAATTCTCCTGGCCATTGTGGGTCAAAAAAGGGATATGGAGCACAAGGGCAGTAGCAGGGAGACTGGTGAGGCAGTGCCTGGAATAGCCCCAGCCAAAGATGACTGGTGTGGACTCAAGTGGTCGCAGCAGAGGTGGGGAAGTATATTTCTTGATGTGTTTTCAAGGTTGAGCTGATGGGGCTTGAACATTGGAGGTGAAGGGGACAGGGTGATAGTCGGGCTGCACGCAGAGCTGGGGACACAGAGAAGAAGCCAGATAAAGGCTGGGAGGGGGCAGTTCTGTGAGGTGGAAGAGCAGGTCATGAATACGCACAGGGAGTGGTCTTACGTGGTCTAGAAAAGCCCTCTCTGGGGAAGTGATATTTGACCTGAGCTTTGAGGGGTGAGTGAGAACTTGCTTGGTTGGGGCCTGTTTAGGCAGAAGGATCAGCATGTATGATGGTCCTGAGGTAGGAAAGAGTTTGGTGTGAATGAAAAAATGGAAGGTCCATGAGGCACAGAAAAGAAGTGGAATGAAATCAGGTCAGAGCCTTCACACAGGACCTTATGGGCCAAGCCATGCCTTTTGGTCTTTATCCAGAGGGCACTGGGGAGCCACAAAAGGCTCACGGGCAGGGCAGCCGACAGTAATGTGATCTAGTTTACAATTTATGAAGATGGCTTCTATTGTGGGTGGGAAAAAAACTGCAAGAGGAGGCAGAGAATTAAGAAAGGAGGCTTGGGGCCACTGGCTCCAGGCAGTGAGGACAAGGCTCGTCCCTAACACCCACCCACTCCCTGCAGGCCCTGTGCACCAAGGTGCCGGAGCTGATCAGAACCATCATGGGTTGGACGCTGGACTTCCTCCGAGAGCGGCTGCTGGGCTGGATCCAGGACCAGGGTGGTTGGGTGAGACCCCTTAACCCTGCCCCTTGCCCCCACCATTCCTTTGGGACCCCTGGGCCTTCCTGAGCCCACCACAGTAGTGTCCCCTCCCCATTTTCAGATCATCCAATGTGTTCTATAATGTGTTTGCTTACATGTCTGATCAACCCAATTCATCTGGTGACTCCTGACCTTCCTGTGACCCCTGACTTGATTAGTACTTTCTTCACTCCTTCATTGCACTTCCTCTGGAATCCCTCAAGTTCATTGATAACCTGTTGACCCCAACTCTCTGGCACCCATTAATCTTAGGCCCTCGCCCCCACTCCTGCCCTCTGACCTGTCCCTCGCTGATCTCTTGTGCTGGCTGAGTTGCTGAAGTGACTGATGTCCCTGTCCCCAGGACGGCCTCCTCTCCTACTTTGGGACTCCCACGTGGCAAACAGTGACAATCTTCGTGGCCGGAGTGCTCACCGCCTCCCTCACCATATGGAAGAAGATGGGCTGAGGCCACCAGCTGCCTTGGACTGTGTTTTTTCTGCATAAATTATGGCATTTTTCTGGGGGTGGGGGATAGGGATTGGGGAACATGGGCATTTTTCTTACTTTTGTAATTATTGGGGGGGTGGGGAGGAGTGGTCTTGGGGGGCTGGTAATAAACCTCCTTCGGGCCACACTTCAGAGTCTAAGTCACTGGCCCACTGGCCTCCCTGGCTGTTATCAGGAGAGCAGGTTTCATACACTGGCTGCCAGGCCTGCTGTCTGCTTGCCCAGAGGTGTTTGCTCAGGGACTTGAGGCTCTCTCCACTCTCTCAACATCTTTTTCTGAGGGTGCCCAATGCAGTCTGTGAGTTAGTGATGAGTTGGTCCCAGCCTTGCCCTCCAGGCTCAGGGTCCTGAGGTGGGAGGACGCTGAGTGGCCACCACACCTGTGGCAGCCCAGGGTGATGTGTGTGCTGGAGCCAGCACTGTGCAAGGTCTGAGTCCAGTGGCGGCCTTGCCTCTGGCCTGGGGTGGGTGGGGGGGTGTATGGGAAAGAACAGGGACAACAGGCTGCAAAGCAGGCCACCTGGGCAGAGGTGACCAGGGCTTGGAAGCATCAATACATGGGGCCATGGGAAGCTGCATGTTTACTGAGGTAGAGAATAGGGGAGGAGGGTTGGGAGGAGCAAGGGAGGGCTCTGGATGTTTCTGGAGGTTGAAGGTGAGGAAGAGAGGGTCCAAGGGAGAGGCCCAGGCTGAGTAGATAGAGAGGAAGAACCTGGCTGGAGACTGATCGGTTGTGAGGAGACGGGGTGAGGGGGGAAGAGCTGGGTCTGGCCCAATAACCAGGTGGGGCCCTCCTGGAGAGGAGTGGGCCTGGGGAGATGCTGAGCTCAGAAAGAAGCACAGTGAATTTAGACACGTATCATGGAATGATGTCAGAAGACAGTTGGATTAGAGAACATGAGACCATTCAGGGAGAATCACAGTCTCTGTTGTCACCTCTCTGAATCTCCCCTCTGTGGGTCTCTATCCCCTCACCCCCACCCCATGATCTCCCCCAAACCCAATGTTCTCATTGTCCTTCAGATCATCTTTGTTTCAGCCCCTCTTCCTCCACCTATGGGCCTTTCAAAGTCCCCCCCTCCACAGGTGGGGCCTGCCTGAGGCTAAAGGTCTTTAGGCTGAGGTATGACATCTGGTGAATGAGTAACTCAGACCCCACAGTCAACTGGGCACCTCAGGCACCTGCCCTTCCCCCATGGACTCCCTCCAGAGACACCAAGTCAGGGGAGAGATATTGGGAAGGGGTAGACTGAGCCACCACCCAAAAAGAGGGGACAATATGGCCACAGGCAGGATCCCAGGGAAAATATCATGGGAACTAAAAAGGCAGTAACATGGAGACAAAACAGACACAGTTGGTTTACGACAAGGGGGAAACTTGGGGGGAAGGAGCCGGACTGGGGGCTGAGCCAGGCCTAGGTTCTGAGGGTCCCAGCAGAATGGAGTTGGAGCCGCACCAGGGGATAAAGTCAGCGAGTGGCCCCACCCCCACTCCCTCTGCTGGAGCCCCTTCCTGCGCTGAGTTCAGCATGACTCAGCACAGCAGTCGCCCGGCCACTGGCCCAGACGCCCCTTGAGGACTCGGCCCTGGCATCGCGAATCCCCTTGGTCAGGGGCTACCCCACCTGGACGGCTTGGAGTGGCTCCCAGCCCCAACTGCTCACCCGACCACACAGTGGCTTCAGTTCCCACGCCCTAGTGGCGCCAGGTTGCCTCCATTAGGGCACTTAAGTAGGGTCAAGTTCCTGCCTTTGTGTCTTCCTTTCCTCCAGACAAAGAGCTCCTTGAGGGCAGGGTCCTGGTTTGAGCCAGCTGTCACCCAGATGTCAACACGGATGGACATGGCAAACTAGAAAAACATTCTTTGTTCAAAAACAAGACATCCCGTCCGTAGGTTCCCCAGACACTCCTTTCTACCCGACCCAGGGCTTCTCTTTGTGACTCCAAAGAAACACACATCAGGCAAAACACTGGGACAACTTCAGAGAGACTGTTTCAGGGCCAAGTTGAATTCCCAGAGTCTGAACTGCCTCCAAAACAGCACCCAAAAAATGCAGACCCAGAGAGACCCCAAAGTTCTAGAGTCATTTCATTCCTCCCCACCTCAGCTCCCAGAAAAACACTGGGTCCCTGCAATAGCTCCGAGGTATCCCAGAAGGGCCCAGACAATATTCAAGGACTCCAAACGGCTTTCCAGGGTTCCACCGGTTGCTCTACCTCTTAAAATGTCCCTACCAGCCTTCCCCCGTGGACTCTCTCCAGAGACACCAAGAAACATCCCTCCATCGGTCCCCCTCTGGAGTGAACTCCAAGTCTCCAGAACAACTGCCCTTTGCATCTTGCAGATCATCTCAAGGCCCTAAATATCTCCCTCTTTTGGAAGGGTTCCAACAAAAAATATGAAGTTCCCACAGTGAACCCCAGGGCTCTAGATCCCCACTCCAACCCCCACCTCCCAAAGAGATCCCCAGAGTTCCACAAATACCATCTCACAACCTTCCCAGTGATCTGGAAACCACTTTCTTTACTTGCAGAGCAAACCCCAGGTAACTGGTGGTCCTCTCCGAACCCCTGAGGTTCTGGAACCCTCTCCACAGGGTTCCAGAAAAGACCACCGTCTCAGAGACAACCTCAGAATTCGACTTACTTTCTTGAGACACCCCTAGGACCCCAGGCTCATCACTTCCCAGCGTTCCCAGTGCCCCTCATAAATCTCTCACATGCTAGAGAGACCCCCCCCAGAATCCCTCTATTTCAAGAATCAGCCCCATAACCACGGCCCCCCTCCCCCCCAACTCACAACAACCTCGTGCAACAGGCGCGTGACTTCCCATTTTGGGGTTGGGGGAGGCTGAGACTCCTCTGCTCCGGATTGGCCAGGCATGGCCTTCACGCCCGCCTCTCACCCCCGCCGATTGGCCGCTCTCGAGCTCTGAACGCCCCGCCTCCGAGCTTCCTTGAGCTATAAAGGCAGCCAGATCCGCCATCGTTTTCTGTAGCGCAGCCGGTGGTCCCGCGGATCTGTGTCTTGCTTCAACAGTGTTTGGACGGAACAGACCCCGGGACTCCCTCTCTTCCAGCTTCCGACTGGCTTCCAGTCTCTTCATTTACAACCTCTGGGACCATCTCCTCGGCCACCTCCTACTTCAGGGACCAACCAACAACGTTTTTTTGTGGTTCGCTCTTTATTGTCAACCATGAGCTCCCAGATTCGTCAGAATTATTCCACCGAGGTAGAGGCTGCAGTCAACCGCTTGGTCAATCTGCAGCTGCAGGCCTCCTACACCTACCTCTCTCTGGTGAGGGTACTGGGGACGCCCCTGGCCCCCAGTTTTCCCCGACTGCGCACTTCGGCCCTCTGCGCACGCGCTGGCCTTTGTCCCTTCCGGAAGTCCGAGGGCGGAGTCCATACGCCAGGACTCATCTCCTGCTAACCATTGTTCCTTCCATCTCCTCCCGCAGGGCTTCTATTTCGATCGAGACGATGTGGCTCTGGAGGGCGTGGGCCACTTTTTCCGGGAGTTGTCCGAGGAGAAACGCGAGGGCGCCGAGCGTCTCTTGAAGATGCAAAACCAGCGCGGCGGCCGCGCCCTCTTCCAGGACGTGCAGGTAAACGGTGGACTGGTAGCAAACTACACTTCCCAGCAGGCTCTGCGTGCGAGGCCCCTTAACCTAAGCCGTTTAGGTGTCGCGCGGGCGTCGGGGAGATCGAGTCTGTGCGAGTTGCTTGCTAGGGCTGGGAACGGGTGCACAGCCCAAGACCCGGTCTCCAGACCGCTCCGTAGTCTCCTGGGACATGTGGTTGTAAGGACTGGGGTGGATAAATACAAGCTCTCACACTTCTTCGTGCGCTAGGTCCCTGACCCCCAACGATTGTGGGAGATGGAGGTTTAGTCCTCTGTGTGTGGGTCTTTGTCTTCTATATAGAAACCGTCTCAAGATGAGTGGGGTAGAACCCTGGATGCCATGGAAGCCGCCATGGCCCTGGAGAAGAACCTGAACCAGGCTCTTTTGGATCTTCATGCTCTGGGCTCTACCCGCACCGACCCACATGTAAGTACCCCCTTCATCCTCAGCTTCCTCTCCTTATGGTCTAAATCATGATTCCCTTTGACTCTGTAGACTTCCTTCTGAGCTTCATTCCATCTGCCAAGTGTAACCTGTAAGTGGCAGCTCTGCCTCCCTCTTTCCAGGGATTGGGTTTCTAATTCCTCCTCTTCTCTCTTAGCTCTGTGACTTCCTGGAGAATCATTTCCTGGATGAGGAGGTGAAGCTCATCAAGAAGATGGGCGACCACCTGACTAACCTCCGCAGGCTCGCTGGCCCTGAAGCAGGGCCGGGCGGCTCTGAGTCAGGGCTGGGCGAGTATCTCTTCGAAAGGCTCACCCTCAAGCACGACTAGGAGCCTCCAGAGCCCAGCAGCCTTGAGAGGTCTGTTTGCATTTCCTGGTATCAGAGCTTCTACCTGAGCCTCACTCTCCAGCCATTAGGCAGCTTCTTAACCACGTTGGAGCCTTCTCCCAAGCATTGGACCAAGTGGCAATAAAGCTTTTTGCAGCAGCTGTTGTTTGTGTGTGTGTGTGTGTGGTGTGGGAAATGAGGGTGGGATGTATTTTTATAAGGCTTTTTGCTGCGCTGGGCTGGCAGGGAGAGAGGAGTTGGTTCTGTCTTCCATTTTCTTCACTGTTGTAAGGTGTAAGACCCCACCTGTGGGGTGTGTTGCAGTTGAGGATTCTCTGCTTACTTGCCTGGCTGTTAACTTCTAGATTGTAGAACCAGACTGCAGGGAACCTAATTTTATAAGAGCTGAAGTTGGTACCTGAAATCAGACACTGTTAGATGTCAGTAATCAGAAACGGCCCTATTTAACAAGTGATTATGGAGCCAGTTGAAGCTATTACTATTTAAATTGCATGGCAACCAGGAGGCACTCGCAGGTCTTACCTGCTCCAAAGGCTGCTTGCTACACCTTTAGAGAGATCATGGCCGGTGTTGTGGTAATCCCAATACAAGATACACCTGGGAAGAATTACTTGTCAAGTGGATCTGAGCAGCCAGAAGCACATGATGTCCAAGAAGTGCCCAGTGGGGGTTTGGAGCTCAGAACAAAAAAGGGATGTGAAACGTGGGGCCAAACTCCAGATGGGAACTGAAGAAGCTTAAATGAGACTTTAACATCTGCTGGGTCCAAGCTATAAAACTGCTGTGACAGTTCTGATCCCCCTCCCCCACCCTTTGTGGTGAAAGAGGAAACTAAGTGGCTGCTGGTCATCTGTCCTGCCTGCTGAGCACCATACTCCTGTCATAGCAGTTTGGTGGGTACTGATTGTGGGGGAGAGGGGACTAAAATGTGTCTGTCACCCACACAGTGGCTAACAGGAAAAATGGTCACATACCCAAATAAAAACGAGCTGTCTAACTCCCTGAGTAGTGATTGGCTCAGAGATTCAACTAGTATGGCCTAGTGAAGATAAGAACTAAAAAGAAAAAGATTTTTCCTGAAAATAGTGCCATCCAGGGCACAGTGGGGCCAAACTACACAGAGATCACAGGACTTGAGCCAGTGCTGTCCATCTGTGATGTCCAGGAGGGTAGCCATGAACCACATGGGGCCATTGAACACTTGCATATGGATAGAGTTACTGAGAAACTGCATTTAATTTAAATAACTACCTGTGGTTTGTGGTTGTCCTATGGATCTTCCAGTCACAAAAGGCCTTTATACCAAAGATTACTTGAGCCAAAATTTTTGTTGCAAATCAGGTCCCAACTAAACAGTCAGAGCTGCCTTCTGTGAGGTCTTAGATCAGCAATCCAAGTGTCTCCACAACAGAAGGATAAGGCACCAGGGAGGGGGCCAGGACAGGGACTAAGCCCAGGAGTTTGGAGGGGTCAGGACTGAGGACCACCAAGAGCTCATTTCCCACCACACCATTATATTCTTAAATATAGATGTATTTTTTCATCTCCAGACACACTCCAATCACACCCCTTCTGCCCTCCCACTCCCAAATGCAAACCAAGCAGTGCATCAGACAGCACAGCACACATGAAGGGGCCCTCTTTCACCGAAGCTGGGGATAGGGCACAGCTTGGGGATGAAAGAGCTTCAAGGTAAATGTGGGGTTCTAGAACCCAGTGAGTGCAGTTCTAGATCAGGGGAAAGAGAACAGGATGCAGCACAGTGATAAGTTTCCAGATTCAGCAGTCGGGAGCTAGGACCTAGTGGTTTCACAGCAGGCTGAGTGGTTGGGGGTGGGGGTAGATATCCAGTTATGTCCTCAGCAGGGAGGTTCCCTGAAGAGCACAGAAGGAGTCTCCGATACACGATAGATACATGATACGCGGGAGAGCTGAGACTCAGTGAAGGAGGAATAGGATCTGGTCCACAGAAGGCCAGAAAGGCAGAAAGGTGTTTAGACCAGTACTGTATGTTCTCCTGAGGGAATGAAGAGCCAAGTGGTTTTGCCACCCCTGGCTTGACCAAAGTGTGGGGAACAACAGGAGCAGGGGTGGAGGGATCCTCCAGGCAGAGCCAGACACTCTAGGGAGGACTAGACCATGAGCCTGTCCTGGTGTCCGAGTTCTGGAGTTGAAATGGAGTACCATCCACATTTGATTATCTTAGTCCCTGAAAGTGCCTTGGCTCTGGACTTGACTGTCACATTAGCAGGGACATCATGTGGTTCCAGACCAGGCCTGAGCATGGCATGCTCTGTATGCTGTAGAATTTGCAAACCACAAAGGGCTGTAGGGGATCCAGCCTGGAAAGCAACAGGCCAGGTTTCCTAAAACCTCTGGCACCGTCACAGAGTAATGGCAGATTCTTAGCCTCTGGGACCCAGTCCAGGTCTGAGGACTCCAGGACACAGATTATGCATTCTGGAACTGGAGAAAGGCACAGCATAGTGGATTCTGGAGTTTGGGGACTCCAAGAGGGGAGCCTGAGTGGCTGGAGTGTATGGTGGAAGGGGCGGAGCTATGGACCACACAGAGTGTGGATCCCACTAGGAATTTGGAGTGGGGTTCAAGACCAGTGCCTTTCTGCACCCAGCCTCTGAGGAGGGAGGCAGGACAGGCAAAGAGTGTCGGACCTGTGACTTAGTTGCGCTCCTCACCCAGGGAGCTAGCGGGGCTGAGGGGCTCGCTGGGGCTGCTGAGCGAACTGGAGGGCGCTGTGTCCACCGAGTTGCGTTTGTTACCGCCGGTGGAAGGACAGGGGGCGCGGCGCGGCCACTCAGGTGCACGGATGTTACGCCGATCCTTGGCTGCCTCCTCTTCCTCGTCATAACGCTCGCCGTCTTCCTCGGGTGGCACGTCCCGGGGCTCCTCCTCGTCCTCGCTCTGGTGCGGGCTGGAGTGCCGTGACAGTGAAGGCGACGGTGGCACTGAAGCCGGCCGTGGGTATCGGTAGCCCTGTGCCTGCAAATGGACGTGGTCACAAACGACGGCTGGCTGAAGCCCCTACTGTCCTGTCCAGGCATCCAGCTGCCCTCGACGCCTTCCCACTCCTGAAAGGACTAGCTCCCAGCCCAACAGAGATCCCGGGTACACTCACCGCTTCCGCCTCCTGGGGCTCGTAGGTGAAGTGATCTGGAAAGGCCTTGGCCAGCGCCATGTGGCGTGCGGACATATAGTACTTGGGAGAAGGAACAGGAAGGGGGGTCAGAGGGCGCGGGGGAGTCAGAGCCGGATCCCGCCTCCGTGCAGACGGTGGGACGGTGAACCCTGGCCACACCTTTTATGCAGATGACCACATGCAGCACCTTCCAGTTTGCCCCTATGCAAATGACCACCCTTCTGACTCCACCCCCCATGTAGATAAGCAGAACCAAGTCTCTGAGCCACACCCCTATGCAAATAAAGAGCTTTCTTAAAGGGGCAGGAACTGTTAAAAGTAGGAGACCCTGCTCCCTGCGCCAGCCTTCTGAGGATGAGGAACCAGAGACTCAGAGCTGAAAGCGGCTGATTCACCGTTACAGAGTAAGGAGAGGAGGTGGGTCATACCCGGCCTAGGTATTTCCAGTCCAGAAGGTCAGAGAGGCGCTCCGTGCGATTCCGTTGGATGATGCGCTGCCGCCGGCTCTGCTGGCAGAAGCTGTAGAGGAAGGAAGTGAGCTGGGAGCAGGAATCGTCCAGGCTGCGGAACCGCCGGTCCAGAATGTAGATGCCTGCAGAGGCCGGGACCAGGGTTCAGAAGATGGCCTGGGAGACTTTCATTCACCCCAGGACTCTGCGGCACCAGGAACCCCCCTCCCCGAGGGACCTAAGACCCCAGGATCCTGGAGTCCTGGCTCTCAACCTCCCTTCTCTCTAGCTCTCATGGGTCTGCGCGCTGACCGTAAGCCGAAGGATCCGCGATGTGCTCCTCCATAAAGCAGCCGAAGCCGGAGAGGTTGGTGGAGATACTGGGAATGCCCATAACCGTGCACTCAGCTGCGGGAAGGCGCGAGAAAGGCCCACTTAGCGTCCCCTTCTCTCCTGCTATTTTAATCACAATAAAAGCATCAACAGCGCCCTCTACTGGTGCCTGTACCAAGTGCCGGGCGCCGTGCCAAGCAGGTCAGTGAGCCCGCACAACCACGTTGTGCCTTGGGCTATTGTTATTTTCTCTATTTCTCACAGGGGAAGCTAAGACGCTCAGAAAAGGGAACTAACTGTGACAAGGACTCAGGATGTGGAAAAGTCTATAGTTGGGAGATAAGGCTCCTAATTTATTGAGCATGCCAACATCCATTATTTTACTTAATCCTCACAAAATATAAAATACTTTCTTGTGCCAGAGCTGCACTATTTTGGTTATCATAATGTCTTAGTCAGTCCGGGGTTTTTTTGTTTTTTTGTTTTTTGGGGGTTTTTTTGCAGCTGGCCGGTACAAGGATTGAACCCTGAATCTTGGTGTTATCAGCACCATGCTCTAATATAATTTTTATGTAAGTGTTCCTAAAAACTTCTGTAAGCTGCAGAAGCAGGCACTAAATATAACAAAGGTTATGGGAAAAAGAGGGCTGCGGCTGACCACACAAAACCTATGCACCATTGTAACCACAGCAGAAACAAAACTGGCAAAACTCCTAATTATCACGCAAGAACAGTTTAAAAGACTTGTTAAATTACTAATAAATTAAGAAATACTACAAAAAATATGGTATTTATTTAGCTTTAAAAACATATGAATGTCACCTGGCTAGTTAGCTCAGTTGTTTAGAGTGTGGTCCAGGGTTTGATCCCTGTACCGTCCAGCTGCCAAAATAAAACAAACAAACAAGGGCCGGCCCATGGCTCACTTGGGAGAGTGCGGTGCTGATAACACCAAAGCCATGGGTTTGGATCGCTATATAGGGATGGCCGGTTAGCTCACTGGCTGAGCGTGGTGCTGACAACACCAAGTCAAGGGTTAAGATCCCCTTACTGGTTATCTTTTTAAAAACAAATAAACAAACAAATCTCTACAGTGAGGCACTGTAAAGAATTTTTTATATTAAAAAAAAAAAAAAAAACCAAAACATATGAAAGTAGCTTCCTTGAAAATGGTGTGAGGAAGGGTTGAGTTTGGGGGCCAGGGCAAAGTGTCTCAAAATGAGGAAGAACTGCGAATAAGCATTTCCAACTCAGAGCATGTGGATAAAGAGAGACAACAAGAAGAAGGTGGAGTTGACGGGCACCTGGGACAGCTCAGAAAAAGACTTCACCACACTCAGTTGTGTTAGTGAATTGTGCATTCAGCTGCTGTTATGGGGTGTGTGTGTGTGTGCACAAACATCAGCAAATTGGGGGAAATCAGTGTGAACCATGACATTCACTTGAGACTGACATCAGTCCTCTAGCTTTGCATTATATGAGCTACTTGTCAAAAAAAAATGTGCTGTAGCATTTACCAGACTATTACCATTTACTTTTTTTCACAAAGGAAAAAACTGGGGCTCAGAGAAGGACAGTGCCTTGCCTCAGAATCACGCCAGATCTGATTAGGACCTCACGACCATGAGGTCCCCTACCCGCTGCACTCACCCGGCGTGTAGCCCCAAGGCTCATAGTAGGATGGGAAGACCCCAAGATGGCAGCCACGGACAAACTCCTCATAGTCCACAGGGAGCAGCGGGCTGGTGGAGGAGAGGAACTCCGGATGGAAAATCACCTGGCAGTGAAAAAGAAGGGCTCAGCCTGAGCACCTTATGTAGTGACTCCTGAGATCCCAGAGTGGCCCAGAGAGGGTGAGAAACTTGCCTAAAGTCACACAGTAAAAACATATGGCAGGATAAAGATTTAAACCTAAATTTGTATGCCTCAGAAGCCAGGTTTCTTTCTAAACATAGCAATGCCTTTGATAAACTGGGGGATGGGGATGTGAAGCCCAGGGCTCAACCCCCTCCCTCTGCCATGCCTAACCCCTAGCCAGTGACCTTACCTTCACCCTGTCAGCACTGCTATTGAAGAGGCCAATTCGGCGGATGGTGGTCAGGATGGGGTCTGAGGAGTCGTCCAACATATTGTGGGTGCACACAGGGGGGAAAGACTGCCGCTGTAGGGGCCACACGTGGGTGGGGGGTCAGGCAAGGGACAGAGGTCCTCCTACTTCCCCATGAGCCACGCTGACCCTGGGGATCCAAGGAGACCACAATTCCCACCAGGCTATGGGACAACAAACCCCAAAGATTACCAAGAGTCATAGATTCCTACTTGGCTCTATCTGTAAAGATTCTCTTTCCCTCAACCACCATGAGCCTAAGAGAACTACAATTCCCAGCTGTCTTTGAGGCAGAGCTAGTGTTAACATGCCAACTGACTATAGGGAGTTATAGCTATCTCCTTCTTACTTGGCTCTGTCATTAAAGAGACCCAGAGGAGCTATAACTCTCCCCAGTCAATGAGGGCACAGACTGTGCCAATATGGTAGCAAATCTCAGGGTCTGCTGGGAGTTTAAAGGTTCTATTCACCTTCAGTCTACTGAGTCCAGGGACCCAAGAAACTACAACTCCCAGCAACCCCATGGCAGAACCATTTCCAGTTAGGGACTATTGGAAACTACAGTTTAGCCAAAAGCAGTTCATAGCTTGTTTATGCAACTTAGCTGTCTAGGTTTGTATTCCCCTCGAAATGGTTCACCGATTCTGACCACAGATCCCTTGACCACAGGAATGAAAGAACTCTAACTCCCAGAAGCCGCCAGGGCGAGGGAAGAGCTAATATAGCTGAAAGCCCTGAGGGCTGCTGGGAGGTGTAATTTTCATTTTGTGATGGCCAGCCAATTCTAAGGTTTCCCGCCCACCTAATTCCATCAACCTCAGGAATCTAAAGAAGCTACAGCTCCCAGGGCTGTTTGGATCTCTATACCTGCCAGATGCCAGAAAGAAAAAAAAAAAAAAAAAGACACAGTCACTGGGATAAGAAACAGCAACTCCTGAGAATTTTCAATGTTCTCCAGGGAATGCCAGGTGTTTTAGCTGAACTTCTGGCTCCATCCCTGAAGAGGCCCAATGAAACTACCACTCCCAGCAGTCTCTGGGGGCAGAGGTGGAGTCAGTATGCAGCAAGGCCCACAGAGAGTTGGGAGTTGTAGTTCTTTAGTGGCTGTCTCGACTTTTTTTTTTTAAGAGATTCATTTTATTTTATTTATTTTTTTTTTTAATTTTATTTTGTCGATATACATTGTGGCTGATTATTGTTGCCCATCACCAAAAGTCTCGACTTTCTAAACTTCCCTTTCACCCTTTGTCCATTGACCCCAGGGACTCAAAAAAACCACAACTCCCAGCAGCCTTTGTGGCAGAATAAGCCACAGAAAACAGCCTGCCCTAAGTGTTTCTGGGAATTAAAGTTCTGCCAGTCAGTTCACACCCTTCCCTGAACCTCAGAATTGATCCCTGGATAAGGGCTGCCCCTGAAAGCAGAACTCCCAGCAATCTCTGGGGTCAGAGCTAAGACGGCAAGCTGTTTCTGGGACTGCTAGGAACTGCCATCTCCTGGCACAGAGGTCCAAACCATACCTGCGTGGCAAAGATGGCTCTCTTCATCATAGTGAAATCTTCCTTGTCCAGCATCTTGTTCATGTCTGGGAGGCTCCCCCTGCAAGGCAAGCAGGGGTATGCATCTGGGAATGGGGTGATGACAGAGGTTAGGATCCAGGAGGGTACAGGGCTGAGGGCAGGCCACTCACACCAGTAAAGACTCGTAAAGCTTCCTTCCAAACTTCTCTTTCACAGTGTTGGCTGTGTCCCTGGAAGGGGTAGGGTAACAGTATCACATATATACTTGTTGTCATTTATTGTTAGGCTTCTGGGGCAGCAGGGAAACTGAGGTCCGAGCAAGGAAGCTGAACCTCTGGGATGGAAGATGGGAATCAGGGGAACAGGCTCTGGCAGGCCATTGTGTCTGGCATCAGCTGTGTGGCCAGGGACAGGTGGCCTTCCCTCTCTGACTTCAGTGACTCATGTCAGATGGGGATAAAAATAGAATCAGAGGTTTGCAATGAGGACTCAATGAGGTCATGATGAAAAGTGAACAGTGCCCCTGGCACACACTGAGCCTTCCAGAAATGTCAGCTATTATTAGGACTTGTACTAGTCCTGGAGATGGCAACGCTAAGCCCCATTTTATAAAAAAGGAAAAGAAGATTCTAAGAAAGGAACATTCAGGTACACAACTAAAGCTAGCAGAGTGTCATTCTACAGCTCCTCTGTCACTCCTGTTTACAATCATCCCATAGTTCTGGCCTCATTTTCTATCCCATCTCCTGTGGACATGCCGTTCCAGCCACTCCGGCCTCCTCATCATTTCTCAAACATGCCTCCAGGCATTTGCACTTGCTGTTTCCCAGATATGCACAGGGCTGGCGCCCTCATCTCCTTCATTGGTCTCCACCCAATGGCACTTTCGCATGTGGCCTGTACTAATAATCTTGTTTTATATTCCAGTCCTGCTTGCTTTATTTATTTATTCTGCCAGAACACTTTCTATAGAATTTTCTAGAATGCAAGCTCCAGAAGGGCAGGGATTTTATCTTTCTTGTTCACAGTTGTGTTCCCTGGATCTGAAACAGTGCCTAGCACATGGCAGATGCTCAATGAATATCTGACGGCTAATGAATGAATGGGTTTTACAGAAGAGGACACTGAAGCTAAGAGAGGGGCAGTGGTCTGCCTAACGTCACAAAGCCAGCAAGGGTCAGTGGCATGAGTGGAACCTTGCCAGTTTAATATCAGAGCCCTGGTCACACTTGTCCTGCCTGTGACTTCTTACTGCCCCTGAGCTGGAGGTGTCTTAAGCAAGGAACTTCACTCGGAATTGGTGGGGCAGGTTGATCATGTTACAGATGACAAAAGTGAGACTCCAGGAGAAACACTGGACCCAAAGCACACAGCTGGGAGTGAGACTGGCTGGGATCCTGGGCCAAGGGCTGCTGACCAAAGCTGCTTTCGCACGGCTTGGCCCTTTAGGGTTTCCACGTTGAAATTGTTGGTCCGAGCTGGCATGATGAAGAAGGCAACCACTGTCTGCTCACTGCTGTTTACCTTGGGCAGAGGAAAATGAGAGGGAAGGTCAAGATCATATGGGGGCAGCCTGGGTCCACTCACCCTTTCCCATCCCCCAAGACCACTAGGACCCTGCTATGCCTCTTCATGTCGAGGAGAATTATAGGACAGAGAATTCTTTCTGGGTCTCTGCACTCTCCCCTCACCCCCTCACCCCACTCCTGCACACACACACAGATTACTCCCTGCCACCTCCCTGGGTCTCTGTTCTCCCCAGTTATGTACTGATTTTCTTGTCCTCCCTTTGTCCCCTCACAGCCCAAGCCTCACTCTGAGCAGATAGTTGAGCCGGGCCAAGGCCTCCAGGAAGACATCAGCGCCCTTGTTGGAGAATTCATAGCGGCCGGCAATAAAGAAGTACAGGGTCTTGTCCAAGTTGAAGTCCAGGTGCCTGAAGAAGCCACAAGGCAGGGTGAAGCCCAAGACCCTCACCCTCTAGCGCTGGCTCAAAACTACAAATCCCAGAAGCTACGGGGACAAAGAATACCTTAAACAATGCAGAGGCATCACAGTGCCTCCTTGGACTTGTGGTTCTTTTCTCTTCAGATGGGGCTCTCCTTTAATACTCAACCCCTTGTTCCGTCACTCAAGAACTCAGGAGGCTGAGCACCCAGCTGCCTCCTCCTTCAGACCCAGGAGTCCAGACCATCAGCTGCCCCATCCCTCAGACCTAGAAGTCCAGGCTCCCAAATTCCCCACCCCCTTTAAGACCACCCAGTTCAATGTATATGGCCCACTTACCCATAAAAATGGCCTCGCACAAACTCTTGGATTCGAGCCTTGCTCTGAGCATGGAGGTTTTGGAACTCATGCATGGCAGAGAACTTCTTCACATTCAGTCCGTTGGGGGTCACAATATCTGGCATAGGAGGAGAAGGTCCTGTGTTTGATTCTTCATTTCTTCATTCAGATCAATGTGATTGAATGAATCAATGAAGGAAAGACCCCTTTCCTTTTGCAATGTCTTTGCTTCAACAGCTCCACTGTGAGCTCCCTTGGTAACCCACTTACCCGGCCACCCAGATGCCTTCTTGCCCAATATTACTCACTTACGTTCACAAGCACAACTGTAAGTCTCCTCAGCTCCTGCAAATGGCTAACCAGACATGGACCTGATCCACATCAGGGATTCTGGAAGTTCTTTCATTTTCCCTTATCCCATTCTGAGATGGAAATGATTAAACACCCCCAAAGTCCTGCTTCTCCCAGGAATACGCTCTATCTTTAACCCTCTTTCTGAGACCCAACCATTTCCTCTCCTCATGGATATTAAAGCCTATCAATGAAAAACTACAACCCCATCAGTTCCTAGGGCAAAGTTCTGGGAACATATGGAGCTGGCCAGTCAAAGGCCTCCGGAACTTGAAGTTCTCACCTATGGTCATTGAGAATGGGTATTAAGGGCTGGGAAGTACTCCCTACTTTTCTCAAAAACAAAGTCCACTGACCCTCCATTCCCTTTCAGAAGACTAATATCTACATTAGCTAATTACATCATTTTACCATTTCTGAAATTAATATCAAGGAAAGTATATCTCCCATTAGCCTCCACTGTATATAGAGCTGGGCAGCCTTATATGCCAGTCACCCTCTCAGGGCCTTCTGGGCGTTGTTCTCTGCTCTTAACAGTAAAAAATTGGTACTGGCTTTGGTATAGTTGCCTACCTCATTCATGTCTAGAGAACCCAGCCCAGCCCCTACCTGCTTTCCTCTTGAGTAGGTGCTGAGCCTCGATGGCAGTGATCTGGGACACAGTAGTGAAGACGTGAGCACAGTGGGCTGCTGCCCGCTCCATGCAGTAGCGGTGATAGATTTGCCTCTCACCTGCTTCCTTGTCCACGTTGAACTGGGTGGGAAGGGAGCGCAGTCATGTTAGGAGGATTGGGGAGAAGACTGGTGGTTCAGACTTCAGGGTCCTGGGGGAGGTTGGGACAGGTAGCTGGACTCCTGGTCTGAGGGAACAGTGGGCTGAGGACTTGAACTCGTGGGTCCTGGAAAAAGAGGGAGCTTGATCCCTTTGGGCTTCCCCGAGCTTTAGGCAGTGCTGAAATACTCGCAGTTCCCCATCTGCCACACTCCCAGCTCACATTCTCCAGGTTGTTGTAGAAGTCCACAGCACCAGCACACAGGTAACGCCCCAGCAGTGTGGCATGGGTGGTGAAGATGGTGGCCACAGGCAGCCGCCGCGCACGGCACAGGCAGAGCCCGATCCCTGCTAACCACTCGTGGAAGTGTGCAACCACATGTGGCTTCTCCTCGCTCTGGGCCAGGAACTATGGGGCAACAGAGACAGGCCCACTGTGTCACCACGGTGTCATGAAGAGAATTAGCAATCCCCAACATAAACAAGGAAGCGGGGGAGAGGTAAATCTTTCACCACTACTGCACAGAGCAATCCCCATAGGACAAGGAACTATAATCCCAGAGGCAGCCAGACCAGCTGACTTCATTCCCAGAGGCTGATGGGAGCTGGGGTCTTTAGGGCCAATCTTCTAAGTCCTGGAAGGACTGAATTGAAAAGACTGAAGTTTTAGTGTCCCAAGTCGTAGACACAATTCCTGGAGAAAATACACTTCCTCACTCAAGGATAGGTATGCCTTTTGCACCCAACACTGGCAAAAGAAATACAACTTCCAGAATGCCCTAGGATCAGCCAGTTCCTAAATTGTCTCAGAGCGTGGGAAATTAAGTTTCTTGAGCCTTTTAAAGCGAAGAAGAAGGTAAAAACCAGGATTCCTGGGAAAACGCAAGCATTCAGGGCCCCATCTAAGAGCTTAAGTCCAGCCACTATTAGAGAACTACAACTCCCAGAATTCCCCGGCGCAACCCCTCCAGCCTCCACCAGGAGCTAATAGTTCAGAATCTCTACACTGGAAGACTGGAGTAAATGAAGCTGGGGAGCTTGGGTCTCTGAGGAAAGAAGAGACTGGGCCCCCGGATGTCCATGTCCCCAAAGATCAGAGTTAATCTTTGCATTAAAGGACCTACAACTCCCAGAATTCCCTGGGAGAAGCCCATCCTCTGCCCCAGGGACTGATGGTCATTGTAGTTCGAGCCCGGGTGGAAAAGCGTGAGATGGGGACAGGGAGTGGGGCCTACCTCACCCAGGAACCAGGTGGTGAGGAAGCCGAAGAGGACAGCATCGTTGGCCTCGCGGTCATACCAGGGTACTCCAATGTTGCAGGTATCCCAGAGCTCTCCTTTCCAGCGCTCCAGGGCCCAGGCTGAGGCCCCCACATCCAGGAGCACCACCAGGGGCCCCCCCTCGATCAGCCAGCGCCCGAAGTAAACCTGGGGGGACCCATACTGAGGCTTAGGGCTTTGGCCACACTTCTTCCTCCAGCATTTGAGGTTCTCCCGTTAAGCCTCAGTTGTCTGACCCTGTTTCTACACTGCTGCTAATTCCTCACCCACTGCCTTATTTCATTATCTGCTATGAGTTATTCCCACACTCTTTTTCCATTTCTGTCGCAACATTTCCCTGCCCCTTGCTTAGTTTCTATAACTGCTACCCTTCTCCCACCTGTTGTCTCCTTTTTCTACTTATAACCACATATTTTGCACATCCTTTCTCTGTGACCCCACTGCCTTGTCTCTGTGAGCCCAATGTTTTGTGACTCTTCTAATCATTTCTACCTGCCACCTTGTTTCTGTACCTGCTGCCACATTTCTCTTTCCAACCGTCATGTTCTTTCCCCCCACTGTCTTTTCTTTCTATTGCTAATTCCTCCCACAGGATGCTTCTTTAACTGTTCTTGCTGCCATATTTCTTTTCTCTGCTGCCTGATTACTGTCCCTTTCACCATATATTTGTCACCTCTAACCTCTTTCCTCTGCCTATTTAGTCCACAGTTACATTTCTTTTTCTTTTTGGCAGCTGGACGGTACAGGGATCCTAACCCTTGACCTTGGTGGTATAACACTGAGCTCTAACCAACTGAGCTAACCGGCCAGCCCTGTGGCCACACTTCTAACACAGCTTCTTTTCTCTTTCCTTGTTCCAGGGCAGCATTTTTCTACCCATTGCCACGTTTCTGAGACTTGCTGTCTCATTTCTGCCCCTGCCACATTTCTCCAGTTGGCTGCTTTCCTCCTGAGACCATGGCCTTGGTTCTGGGCCTGCTGCCACAGCTCTATCCAGTAGACAAGGAGTCATACTCCTCCCCATCCTGGCTTTTCCTGAACTAGGCCTGACTCCGAAGCCCCTCCCCCTCCCAGCTGTTGTCTGCCCTTTTGCTGGGGGGGGTCTATTCTTAGGCCCCCAGCACGTGGGGAGCAGCTGCCCTCGGGGAGGGAATGGGCTGTCCTGAGGTTCCTTAGGGACATGGTCTGGCCTGACTGGACTCTCGGCCCCACCCCAAACCAAAAGCTGTGAATGAGTGAAGAACTACTGTACCTCTCCCTCACATACATTGACCCGTCTGTACCTTACTTAGTCCTACTGCTTTGAGGCCCTCTCCTTGGGCAGCAGTGCTTCTCTTTCAGTCTTCATCCTGGAGCCCTGGGACTCTCCTCTCCTCTCTTTAATCCCTGGATCAGCCTATCTCAGACTCTCTCCCCCAGTCTGTGTGCCCATCTCTCCATTCTTCATCGATATTCCATCTTTCTCTTTCCTTCTAGGTCTGTTTTTCTCTCTGAAACACCTGGCAACCTCTCTTCTCTACCTAGAATCTGCCTATCTCCCTACTTCTCTAGCTCCTGGGGTCTCTTTCCATCCATACCTCTCCCTTTGTCTGCCTGTCTGTCCACCTCACTCTCCAAACTTGGCTGTTTATAGTAATAATAATAATGACAATAAGAGCTCACACAGTGCTAACTTCATACCAGGAACAGTGCAAAAGACATTATTATTAGTAACTATTTCATCCCCCCAACACCTTTATGAGGTAGATGCTATCACCATATTCATTAGCCAAGGTCCTAGGGGCAGCAAGTGGAGAGGCTGAATTTGAACTTCAGGCTCCAGAATCCTGCTCCTGCTCGCTTGCCTGACCCCAAGCCCACCTCACCTGGGCTCTGTCTGGCTGTCTAATCTTTCTGTCTAGTTCTTTTTCTCTCTCTGGGTCTGAGGATCTTGGCCTCTTGGATCTGTTTCTCAGTCATCTTGTACCTGCCATCTGTCCGTCTATTCTCCAACATCTGGGATCCACCTGCCTACTTCCTGGGGCCCTGCACCTGTATGAGTGCCTTATCACTCTTCCCTCCTTCGTGTCTACCCAGGAAAGTGCCATGTTGTGTCTGTCCATGCCTTCTTCACTCCCTGGGGCTGTCCACCCTCTTCCCCTTCTCTAGCTGCTGCTTCCACCCTGACAGTGAGCCATTTGCCTCCCTGCCCCAGGCCAGGCCATGTCCCACCTTGCAGCCCTTGCTGTTCATGGAGTCCAGTGTCCTCTTCAGGGCCGGCGTCGGGGGATCGAGCAGTTCCACCTGGGTCCTCACGCCCTGCTCCGTGTATGGTCCCACCAGATAGTAGTTGTCGCCCCATTCATCCCCCGTCACCTTCGCTTTTGTCTGCAGCACCGTGTAGATGCCACCCACTGTGGGCCCAAGTGTATGAGGACAGGCCCTGGCTGAGGGCCACAAGGCTGGGACCTGGGGTTGGGCAGGTGATGTGGGGGGTGCTGAGGCCCCAGACTCCTGGCTAAGGGCCAAGAGGGGACTGGGAGCCTATATTGTGGGGTAGAGGGTTAGAGGTTTGGGTCAAGGAGGAAAATGGGCTGGAAGGCATTGCTACTGGGTCTAAGAGAGAAGGGGACTGGGATCAGGACTCTGAGGATGGAGGGGGCTCAGGCTAGACTTCTGGGTCTAAGAGGAAGAGGCTGGGGACCTGGGTTCCTGGGTCTGAGGGAATGGGGGGCTGGGTCCCCAAGGATAGCAAAAGCTGAGGATTACCAGATCCCAGATTCCAAGTTCCCAGCTTAAAGGGGCTGGGTTTAAATTCTCAGTCAGTCTCCAGGACATGGTGGTGGAGAACCCTTCTTCACAGCCCTATTCAGCTTCTCACAGTTGCCCAAAAGAAGCCTGAATCATCATTCCCCATCCCCCAGGGACTCTCCTCTCCTAGGGACACAGGCGTGTAGGGTCCTGCCCATCCCAAGACCCCATTCCAGACCCAGGAATCTGGGCCCCCAACCTCCTCACCTTCTGGAGCCTGGGTTCCCAGCCTCCTCACCTTCTAGAGCCTGGGCCCTAGCAATACATGGTTTCATGTTTGAGGACCCTCTTTCATGCTGTGAGACCCAGTACATTTCTCCCTAGAAAACCCAGGAAAGCAAATCCCCAGTCCCTGCTCTTCTAAGGAGTGAGACTGCCTAGCTCCTGGGGATTCTAGCCCCAGCCTTCTCCAAAGCCAGAACCTCAGGCTCTTCAAAGCCCAGGACACAGAAATGCAGACTCCCAGCCACTCCCATCCTAGGGCCCAGCCCCTGACCAACTTAGGACTTCCCAGCCTTCCCCTATTCCAGTATGCTTGTGTCTCAGGCCACAGGCTCCTCTACTCCGAGGAACCGATTGCTCAGCCCTCAGCTCCTTCAAAGCCTAGGCATTTGGGCCCCCAACTCTCCTCCACCCTAGGAACTAAAAATTAGGGTCTCCAGCACCCTCGAATGGTCAGGTCCCTAGATTCTCCCACTCACGACTCATCCTATCTCCCAGTTGGCTCTCTCCTAAATCCAGAGTTACATCCCCTAGAACACTTCCCCTGGGACCACAGGTCTGAAACCTCAGCAGTTTCCCAGGTTTGCACACATAAGTCCCATTCCCCAATCCCCTTCCCTGTTCAGGACTCAGATCTCTGGTCTCTCGGAAGCCTCCCTTCAGGACCTAGGAACCTTTCATTTTAGCACCCTCTCCCCTAGGACCCAGGACTTGGGCTTCCAGCCTCCTTTCATCTTAAGGTAAGCAACTCATCCCTTCCCCCAAGGCCCAAAAGACACACTCCAGCCCCTCCTCAAGGGCACAGGAGTCATAGTCTCCTTAGCCAGGACCCAAGATTCTCCCATGTAGCTCCGTTCCCCTACGACTCAGAGTTCCGGGACCCCATCCCCGAATGCCCCTCTCGTCAAGGACCCCGACGCCTGGCGTGCTCACCCTTGTTGGCTACCTCCCAGGCCACCTCGAAGAGCACTGTATTCTCCAGGTCGAACTCATCCTCCCACTCCTCCAGTCCTGGCAGTGAGGACATGGACAAAGTGCGGCTTAGAGGCATGGCTGGCACGCGAAAGCGGCTCCGGGAACTTCAGGAGGGGACCCTGGCGGTGTCCGGGGAATGCACCAGGCAGGGTGCGGGGATGGGTAGCTGGTGCCGGACAGGAAGCTTGCAACGCTCTAGGCTTCCTATTGCACGACCGCACCCCCACCAGGGAGTGCTCGGACCTAGGTAGGAGGCGGCCGTAGCGTCACTGAGCCCAGTAGCTCCCCTGCAGTGAAACCTTGAGCCACCAGGAGTCGAGTCGGTGCCCGCCCCCCAGCCAAGGCCATTGGGCCGCGTCAGGGGGCGGGGGCTTCCGCGTTTCCTCATTGGTGGAGATGGTCTTGTTTGCTGTGTCCCTCCTCCGCCTTGGCGGTCGACGCGAACCCAAGGGGGCGGGGCTTGTCCGTAGTCTGAACAGAAGCGATTGGCCTTCAGCTTTGTCAATCAAGAGCTGGAGGCCCCAAAGTGGGGAGGAAGGAGAGGGTGGGATAAACAGGAAAGGATCGTGGAGGACGTGTGGTTGCTCAAAGAAGTGCTAAGAATTTTGCAATCGGACTTAGCAAGGGGGGGCGCTGGGTGAAAAGAGGAGGAGCCAGGAGGCGTTGGGAACAGACCCAGGAGTTCTGGACACCCGTCTTCCGGCTTAGTCTCGGCGAATGGGCGGGACCTAAGAGGTGCCGCCACGCCCTCACAGGGAGAGTTTACATATTTGTGAGGGAGCAGCGATATATTTGGAGGACCTGCTAGCCTAGAGAGGCCAGAGCGCCTCGCTCCCAGAGCGTTTCCGTTTCCGCTGGCGCATTGGCGGTTGGTGTGCATCATGGCAACCGTAGTAAGTGTTAGCGTGCGGAGGACGGCGGAGCGAGTCTCAAGTCTGAGAGAGGAGGGACTGGGGGCACAGACTCGTGGGTCTGAGGGAGGGAGGATATGGGGGTCCAGACTCCTGGATTTGAGGGAGGACGGAATTGGGAGCTGGGACACGTGGGTCCGAGTCAGAGGGAGGCTGGGGGCTGGATGCCCGGGCCTCTGGGTCTGAGGGAGTGAAAAAAGAAGGGGCTTGGATATCGGAATCTCAGTTGTGAACTCATCATGCTGTAGGAACTCAACTCCCGGAATCCTCTAGGCGCACTCAGCGGCGAGTTCTGCACTTCCTTGCCCCAATGTCTGCTGAGGGGTGAAATATCTTGGTCTCCGGGCCATTTGGGAGCCTTGGATTGTTGGTGGTGCGGATGGCACCTGAGTTCCAAGGCAGCAGCACAGGCAGGACCTGTCCTGTGTGCTTGAGAGCGTGAAGTTGCTTAGTGAGCCTTCAACGGAAAAGACAATGTTGAGAAGCAAGAGAGTGTCAGTGGGGAGAGGAAAAGGGTTGGGGCCCAGAGGTTGAGATCTTGTCATGGGACCGTTTAGGCTATTTTCATATTTCCAGCACCTCATATAGGGCATGTCTCAGTGTGGGTGCTCAGTAAGTTGTCACTTGGATGTTTGAATGAATGAAAGTGAATGAACGAGAGACCAGGCCTAGCACCTGCTAGAAAAATATCTGAACGAAGAAGTAATGAGACCTGAACTTGGGGGTTGAGCTGGACCAGAAGCCTCAGTTCCCGTGGTGACCTCGGTTAAGATGGGGGAAGGACGAGAGAGAGAGTTGCTGGGGGGCGGGGAGTTTTAAGTCTGTTGCTGTTACCATGGCGAAGAGGAGGTGGATAAGGAAGTAGAAAGAGGGCAGTGGGCAAAACTTCTGAGACTCAGTTCCCATGGGTGTGAAGGAAGTATTGGAAGTATAAGGGGATGGTAGCTGCTGAGTGGCTTTTTTTGGCGGCTGGCGGGTACAGAGGCTGCGCTCTAACCAACTGAGAAACCGGCCAGCCCCGACTTTTAAGATGACCTCGGTTTCCATGGGGCCAGTGGGCAGTAGGGTGTAGGGGAGGCTTATAGTGGAAGGGGAATATATTGTAGGAGACAGTCCCTGGTAAGGAGTCTGTTTATGTTGGGAGAGCTAAGTTTGGGATTCCTGGATCCATGCTTTTTGTGGTCTTTTTTTTTTGCCTCTCATAAGGAAGGGTTGGGCTTGCATAGGGGAGAGGGGCAGCGTTGTTCTATAACCATGGTGGTGGCCAGGAAGTCTGAACTCTTGGTTCCTAAGAGGAGGCTTCCCCTGGGTTGGATGCCTGCATGTCCTCTCTTTCTGGTGGAAGAAGAGAGGAAAGACCTATGGGAAGGAAGGAGAGTTGAAGACAGGTAGCCAAGGGGCCGGGTCAGCATGCTGGCTTCTTAGGCTTCCCTTTTCTATTAGCAACTATGAAATATTCTGAGGTGTCAGAAAATAATATAACAGACACCAAGGATCCACCACCTGGATTTTTTAAAAGAGCTTTATTGAGATATAATTCACAAATATACAATTCATTGGCTCTTAGTATATTCACAGAGTTGTGTAGCTATCCCCACAATAAATTTTAGAACATTTCATCACCTCCAAAAGAAACTCCACACCTCTTACCTATCACCCTGCATATCTCCTGCCCCCAGCCCTAGGCAACCACTAATCTACTTTCTATCTCTATGGATTTGCCTATTCTGGGTATTTCATATAAATGGAATTATACAATATATGTGGTCTTTTGTGTCTGGCATCTTTCATTTAACATATTTTCAAAGTTCATGTTTTAGCATGTTTCAGAACTTCGTTCCTTTTTATGACTGACTAATATTCCATTATATTAATAGACCACATTTTATTTATCCATTCATCAGTTGATATTTGGGTGTTTCCACCTTTTGGCTATTGTGAATAGTGTTGCTGTGAACATTTTGTGTACGTGTTTTGTGTGATCTCCAGGGGGTTCTTTCATTGTCTGTGGTGGTGTTTACTTATCTTCTTCCCCCATGTGAGAAGGGATGGTGGCTGGCTTCTCTCTTTGGAGAAATGGAGACACAGGAGGCTTCAGTACATGCTTGTTGAATGAGCTCAACACTTCATTATATCATTAATTCAAACCACAAGCATTGAGTCCCAAGGTGAACAAGAGAGATGAGGGCTGTGCCCTTCATGGGATTCACATCCACTGGAGCTGCGAACATTGATTCCATAGTCTTCCTTGTGTTTTTGAGAGTGCACAGGGAAATCGGACTCCCAAAGGAGGCCCCTTATCTCTCTGAACGTCCAGTGGTCCTAGAACTAACCTGTCAGGAGCAGTGATCAGGGAGGGCCTCCCTTGTTGGGGGTAACACGTGATCTACTTCAGTGAGGGAGATGGAGAGAGCAGGTCAGCATGTGCAAGGCTTGGTGGCACAGAGCTGGGGCAGCATGGTACAAGAGACACTGGAAAATTAGCAGGGGCCAGACCGCATCCACCTTAATGCTGTTCTGCATTGGTGTCTGTCCCAGTCGAGCTCACAGTTGTTGGGGATAGAGAGGATTTCATTCATTCATTCACCATATAATTCCTGGCCACCAAATACATGCTCGATCTTGAGGACAGACCTATGAGGAACAGACAGTTCTTGTCTTCCCGGGACTCACAGTGTAGTGGGGTCAACCAACCAGCCATTAGTCAGTGACAACAGAGAGGGGTGGGAGTGACTGGTATTTAGTCTGTCCCTTGCCTGTGAGGGAAAGGAGTGGAAAGGACTCTCATGGGAGGTGGGAGGGCGAGAAGGGATGGGCAGAGGAAGAGTTGGTGAAAGCTGGGATCACAAGGACTCTTCTGTCTTGTCTTCCTGCAATTCCAGACAGCCACGACCAAAGTCCCAGAGATCCGCGATGTGACGAGGATCGAGCGTATAGGTGAGCGAGCAGGGTCAGGAACAGGACCTAGACCCTGGCTGCCATGTGTCCTGACTGAGAACACCTGTCCAGGATCCCCAAGAGGGATAGGGAGGTGGCCCGTTCACCAGCCCCCCTGTTCCTCCTCCCCCATCCAATGGGGGAGGATTCTGAGTTCGAAAGTTGTATCAGATGGCACATGGAGGACCATGCTGGGCCCCCACCCCAGGCTGCACTGCTGTTGGTTTGGCACCTTGGTGGGGTTCCTGGGTGTACCTGCCTGGAAGTCATAAAAATGGGAATTTGCTGGGTGTTTACGGTGGTTGGCCCTGAGCTGAGCACTCCATACACCCAGGACACACTGTGGTGTGAGCTTCCTGAAGGCAGGGACTGGGTCTGACTTAGTCTTAGCTGTGTCTCCAGTACAGGACCTGGCAGAGCAGATGCTCGACAGATAACCATTGAACACATGAGTTTGCATCCCTTTGAATCCTTGCAGTAGCCCCATGAGGTGCACATTATGACTGTTGCCCTGTTTTTAGCGGAGGTAACTGACACTCAGAGCAGCCAAGTGTCTGGCCCCAGCTCACACAGCAAGTAATAAGCTATGGGTCCAGAAGCAGGAAGTTGAGGTGTAATGGGGCCAGCAGGACACAGTTCTCACAAACAGCTTTATTTGCAGGGAAAGGCCTATGCGCATTCATTGAGCAGATTCACTCATTCAGCACCTCCAACAGAAGCAGCAAAGGGCTTGTGGCTCCAAGCATGAGTTCTAGAAGCTCATTGCTGGATTCTCTGAGCTCAGCTGTGCCACTTCCAAGCTTTGTGGTTGGGGGCTAGTTCTCTGTGCCTCAGTTTCCTTATCTGCAAATTGGAGCTAAGATAGTTTACCTCATTGGTTAATGTAAGATTTAGTAAGTTAGTCCATATAAAGCACTTAATGTGCATTTGCTGACACTGTTAAAGGGCCAGGCACTGCTGGGAGCTGACGACCCAGTGGAGACTAGCTGCCCTCAGTGGCTGTCCTTGGGGTGCTCACAATCTAACACAGGGGTCAGCAAATCTTTTCTTAAAGGGCCAGATGGTTAATCTTTTCTGTGTTGTGACTACTCAACTCTGCTGTTACAGTGCTAAAAGCAGCCACAGACTGTATGTAAATAAGTGGGTGTGGCTGTGTTCCTATAAAACTTCTTTTACAAAAACAGGTGGCAGACCCACTGGCTGTGTGGTCTGGGGAATGGGACCTGACATCTCTGAACTCCTTCCCCTCATCCAAATCAATGAGGGCCTGGGGCTGCTGTCATTGATACCCAGAAATGCTCCCAGGTTGATAATAGCTGGGGCTCTTGTTTCACAGCATTACATGTGATGAAATTAGAACCTGTGAGTGCTGTGTAAGCCTGAGCAGAAAGTAATTGTGATCATTAGTCCTAGTGGTTAGTTCTTGGTATGGTTATGTGGTTAACCAGGTCTCAGTGATTTTAGTCCAATTATGATGTACCCTAGGAGCAGCTCCCATTTATTATTTGTCATGTTCAGCCATCCTCCCAGTAAGGTGGAAATTTGCACACACACCCCACACACCCATTTGACCAAGAAGGAAACCAGGGCTCAGAGGTGAAGCCCCCCCTCGACCCCCCTCAGGCCACAAGTTGCCATGAGCTGGCCAGTAACTTGGTCTTCTTTCTCCTCACACAGGTGCTCACTCTCACATCCGGGGACTGGGGCTGGACGATGCCTTGGAACCACGGCAGGTAGAGCAGAGGAGCCTGGGGTGTGAGGGTCACTCCATGAAGGCCTTGGGTGGGGGGTGCCCAGGGTCCTAGGGAGTGTGGGGACTGTGTTATGATCTTCCAGACCTCTGGCTACATATTAATAAAATTCAGCCACACATGGAGTTTTATCGATATTAAAAAATTAGAGAAGAAAAATCTTTTTTGGCTTTTACCAGAAGTCCCAGCTCACAACATCTGCTTGATTTTTTTTTTTTGGCAGCTGACCTATACAGGGATTGAACCCTGGACCTGGACCTTGACGATGTCTGTTTTCTCCTCACTGGTGGGATGTAGTAAAAGTGCAGTGGTAGCCAATAAGAAGTCACCTTTTGTTCTCTTTCACCTCCCACCCCACAGGCTTCCCAGGGCATGGTGGGGCAGCTGGCGGCCCGGCGGGCAGCTGGCGTGGTGCTGGAGATGATCCGGGAAGGGAAGATTGCTGGGCGGGCAGTCCTCATTGCTGGCCAGCCAGGCACAGGGAAGACAGCTATCGCCATGGGTAAGAGGCCTCACGGGGCAGGAGCCCTCCTGGTCTTTGCCAAATAATCCCTCCCATGTAAGTCAGGGTCAGGTTCAGCCACATTTAACAGACAACCCAAGATGGCATTGGCTTAAATGCTCAGGGTTTATCTTCTCACATAGAAGAATCTGGAGGTAGGTCATGTAGGGCTTATTGAACAATTTCATAGTCTTCTATCTTCCTGCCTCAACATCCTCTGCACTTCTTCCATGTCAAGGTCACGTTGTGTTCCAAGATGACTATGCAAGCTCCAGCCTTCCCACCCATACTCCAGCCAGCATGAAGAATTGCACTGAGGGCGTACCTCCTAGAGTTAGCTTCCTTTAAGCAGCCATTTTGTAAATTGCACATACTTTTGCTTGTATCTCATTGACTAAACTTAATCATATGAGGGAACTTCAAGAAGTTCATGGAAAAGTAGAATTAAAAAATATGAATCTTTCCATGAACTTTCTGAAGAAGACCCCTCATGTGATCACACTGCTGCAAGGGAGGCTGGGACATTTAAAAAAATTTTTTTTTAATTTTTTAAATTTGGACTCTTGCTGCCTTAAGAAAATGAGTGTTCTGGAACTAAGGAAGAAGGAGAAGATAAGCATTAAGTAGGCAACAACAGTCTCTGTTGGAATCCACTAGTGATTTATGATCTCACTTGCAACTGTCCCTCATCTTCCTTGTTGAACTCCCATCCTTCTTTCAAAACCCTACTCAGACATCTCTGCCTCACTGAACCTTTCCTTGACCCACCCTTCTTCCCACTCACTCCCACCTCTGCTCAGACTGTGGAGCCAGGTAGTGAGAATCAAAGTAACAAAAAGTCTTCAGTTAAGATAAAGCAGTTCTCATTCAGGTGCCCTGGTATGCCAGGCCTGGTACCAGACACTGGGGACACATAGTGAGATCGATGCCCTGACTTCAGTGAGCTCCCAGTCTGAGGGAGATTGTCGTGACATGCTCTCTTCCAGGCTGATGTGTGCTGTCATGGAGGTAGCACAGGACAGAGGAGGCACCTGACCCTAATGGGGAGGGGAAGAGGGAATGTGGTTGCAGTTGTCAGGAGAAGCTTGCCAGATGAGTTGATACCTGAGCCAAGCTTAGTAGCGTTTCTGGGAGTCTCCCAGACAGACAGTAGGGGAAGGATATCCAGGCACAGAATGTGGTGCACACAGTGTCTTCCTTGCAATCTTTCACTTTTCCTCTTCTCATGTCTGCCAGGTGAAGCCTCCCAGGGCCAGGCCCTGCGCCGGGCAGCACTGGAGTGAGTACAGCCTGGCCCTGGCCTGGGAGAAGCTCATAGTGCAGTGAAAGAGGCAGAGAATGCCACAGGTGTCCCAATGTGGCATGGCACAGTGCTCATCCACTTGTTTGTCCTCAGCAGATACTTGCTGAGCTCTGTGATAAGAGCCATTGTGCAGAGAAAGGGGGAGGGGGGTGCTAATCCAGCACTGGGGCCTCCAGAGAGGATGAGCCACGTGCCTTGCCTCTTGGTCCTCCTCATCTGAAAAGGGGACCAAGAAGAGTTCCCACCTTACATAGGTCAGGAGGGTTCACTACCATCATGTCTATACGGAGTTGGCTTTATGCTGGGCAGAGCCCTGGGGAAAGGGAGCTGGAGAGAGGGCTCAGTGCCTGGGGTGATTGCAGGAGACTGACCCATTGGCTGCTGGCCAACTGCAGGTCCCAGGCTGTAGAGCGCCCTTGTCCCTGGGCTGGTTCCAGGCCATGTAATTGAGTCACAGTTGAGCCCCTGCCCCATTCCTGTGCAGGGTGCTGTCTTGTGCCAGGACTTATTCTCTTATCCTCTTTAGACAGAAGGGGAAACTGAGGCTGGGGGAGCAGACGAGACTTCTCAAGATCACACCACCACCACTAAGTGTGCTAAGTGGTGGAGCAGGATTCAAACCTAAGCAGTCTGACTCCATTACTCAACTCTTCTTTCAGCCCCTTGGCCTCTATCCATGCTCCTCACCCCCTGAACCCTGAGGCTTAATAGCTCTTAGAAGTTAGGAGGCTGAGGCTCATGAGTTTCCAGGTGTGTGCAGTTCTAAACCAGGCCTCCTGGCACAGTCTGCTCTGCCCATCTTTCTCTACATCTTCTGTCTGCCCTGTGAGTCCCAGCCCCTCTCTCCAGCTCCCCTTCCTGAAGGCTCAATCCAGCTTGAAGTCCAGTCCTCACAGACAAGGTGGCAATGAACTCTCTTTCCCGGGGAAGGAGAAGAGTCGGTTTGCTGTGGAGATGGTTTGGGGAAACTGGTGTTGGAGCCACCCCACCTACCCAGACTACCTCTTCCCCAGGCATGGCCCAGGCCCTGGGCCCCGACACCCCATTCACAGCCATTGCTGGCAGTGAGATCTTCTCCCTGGAGATGAGCAAGACAGAAGCACTGACACAGGCTTTCCGGCGGTCCATCGGTGTTCGCATCAAGTAAGCACAGGTCCAGTGAGGGTTGTGGTGCCAGCCCCAGCAGCCTTGGGGTGACCCCCTGCCCTGGCCAGCTTCTCCTTTGCACAAGAGTTTATGGGAGTTCACTATTCCTGAGGGCCCAAGCCTTGGACCGTGTCCTCAGATCTGCTCTCTGGGTAGGGAGGAGACCGAGATCATCGAAGGGGAAGTGGTGGAGATCCAGATTGATCGGCCAGCAACAGGGACGGTGAGTCTATATGAGTCTGCTTCTGAACTGAGGCCTCCTCCAGCCCCAGGATTGGAGGGAGAAGGTGTCAGGTCTGCTCTGAGAATTCCCATGGAGTGTTCCAGTTGCAGATTGGAGCCATCCATATGCCTACAGTAGGGGGTCAGATGAATTGACAGAGGTTTATCCGTTTATGGGGCACATCGTGAACAATTAAAACTATGGCGATGGAATAAAAGAGAAGGCCTGGAAGTTCCTGACAGTTGGGCTTAATTTGTTCTGTGGGATTTATGCAACTTAGTCCCAAAAGGCATATTTCTCACCCAGCAGACATGTTGATGTGATTTTTTAAGCTAAGTTTTTTTTTAACCTTTTTGTTATAAAATAAAACAGGTATAAATAAGCATGTAAGATAAGTGTTTTATCTAATACATTATTATAAGGCAAATGCCCTTATACCACTACCAAGATCAAAAACTAGGATTTACTAGCAGCCCTAGGAGCCTCTTCCTCATGTGGAGCTCTTTCCATCACACCTGCATGTCTCCCACAGAAGTTACCACCCTCACCCATGAACACTTCCTTGAGTCTCAGCAGAGTTTTCTTCACCCAACTGCGCATTTCTAGATGCTATGTCTTGCCCAGTTTTAAAATTTCATGCCTTTTAAGTCTATTTTAGTAGAGGTTTTTCCTTCATCCCTTTCCTTGTTTTATTTATTTATTTATTTTTATTTTTATTTATTTATTTATTTTTTAAAGATGACCGGTAAGGGGATCTTAGCCCTTGACTTGGTGTTGTCAGCACCACGCTCACCCAGTGAGCGAACCGGCCAGCCCTATATAGGATCCGAACCCGTGGCCTTGGTGTTATCAGCACCACACTCTCCCGAGTGAGCCACAGGCCGGCCCCTTTTTTTTTTTTTTTTTTTAAGTTTTATATTTTTGCGGCTGGCTGGTTCAAGGATCTGAACCCGTGACCTTGGTGTTACAAAGCTGTGCTCTACCAACTGAGCTAATGGGCCAGCCCTCCTTTCCTTGTTTTATAATTTACCTGTAAATCTCTCTTTTTTTTAAATTGAGGTAAAATCACACAACATAAAATTAACCATTAACTATTTAAAGGTGAGCAATTCTGTGGCATTTAGTACATTAACAGTGTTGAGCAACCATCAGCTCTGCTGAGTTCTAGAACATTTTCATCACTCCAGAAGGAAACCCAATACCCATTAAACAGTCACTTCCTGTTTCCCCTCTGCCCAGCCCCTGGCATCCACCAATCTGCTTTCTGTCTGTATGGATTTGCCTATTCTGGACATCTCATGTAAATGGAATCATGTAGTATATGGCCTTTTGTGTCTGGCTTCTCTCACTCAGCTTAATGTTTTCAAGGTTCATCCATGTTTGCAGTTCTTTTTTAAACATTAAGTTACAGCTGCTAATAAAATGGCTATAAAAAGAAAACTTAAAATGTGCTGCAAGGCCATTAACCTAATGCCTAGTCACCTTCTGTTTCTGTGTCTTGGCATATAGACACCCTCCTCTTTTCTCATTTGCTCCTCATTTTTAATGGAAATAGATATAAAATGCATAACTACATCGACTGCAGTTTAAACAGCTGTAAAGAGCCTTCTAAATTAATTCCATCTATTGGCAATTAAATTTTGAATTTTAGGAATATGATAGGAGAATATTTAAACAAAGGCAAAGCTTCCCAAGGTACTTCTTTAAATTAGATTTTTATCACACAAGAAATCTGTGGATATATCCTCCCAGTAAAAGTATAAACCCAAAACTCCCTTTAACTCCCTCATCTAATCCTGGCCCTTTTATTCTGTCTCCTATTTCTGTTCCTACAAAAGGAACAACTGTTTGTGGTATAATTCAAGAAAACAGAAATAGTTGGATCTCCTGGGAAAAGCCTGAAAAACATTAACTGTGCTTATCTTGTGGGGAGGGGCATGGAATTTTTTTCTCCTTTTTGCTTAGCTGTGTTTTCTGATTTTGTGATTGATGAAAAACACCTTTTATTTGGGTATAAAAAAAGAAATGTGTCACAAGAAAAGGTCACAAGAGTGTGACCCCCTTGACCATTTTGTGTTGTTTTAATAGACTTCATTTTTTAGATGTGTGTTTGTTTACTGTTTTTTCTTTTTCCTTCCCTCCTCCCTCTCTCTTGTTTACTGTTTTGATCAACAGCTTTATTGAATTGTAATTGACATACAATAAGCTGCACACATTGAAGGTGTGGTAACTTTTGACATACATGTACACCCACGAAACCATCTCCACATCACAGTAGTGAATATTTTCCTCGCCCCAAGAGCTTCTTTGTGTCATGCCCACTTTGGCGCTGTATAAACAGAGGCCAAAACAGGACCAGAAGCTTATCAGGGAGCTTCAGGGCAACATTAGGGCCCTCTGTGAGCCCCTTTCCTGTCTTGTCACCTCTCTCAGGGCTCCAAAGTGGGCAAGCTGACCCTCAAGACCACAGAGATGGAGACCATCTATGACCTGGGCACCAAGATGATTGAGTCTCTGACCAAGGACAAGGTCCAGGCTGGGTAAGCAGTGGGGGGCCTGCTGGGTAGCCAGGGAGGTAGGGGGAGCTCAGGTCCCTTCCTTTCCTCACTTCTGCCTTCCCACCCTCAGGGATGTGATCACTATCGACAAGGCAACGGGCAAGATCTCCAAGCTGGGCCGCTCCTTCACACGTGCTCGTGACTATGATGCCATGGGCTCCCAGGTGCGACTGGGTCTGGGGAACCCCTTATACCCAGGCACTGGGATGTTTCCTTCTCTTCCATCACCCGCATGGCCCACAGGGTCTGGGTCTCCCTGTCACTCCAACCCTATGTCCCTGGTACTCCTGGGTCTCCCCTGTAACACTGGGACAGCGGGGACCCCTCAGCCTGGCACTATGTCTCTGCATTGCCCATGTTGCCCACGGATTCTGAGGTACTCTGGAATGCCTGTAGTCTTGACTACCTCTTGGGCCTGGGGTTTCTGGATAACCCCCATTTGGCCCCAAGCTTCATTCCTGGGAGCCCCAATCTCCCCTAGACAGAGCCCTTTGGGCTCCCCTTCATGCCCTTTTCTGTGCCCCCTCATCTTCCTCCCCCCTTCTCCCTTCCCATAGACCAAGTTTGTACAGTGTCCTGATGGGGAGCTCCAGAAACGCAAGGAAGTGGTGCACACCGTGTCCCTGCACGAGATTGACGTCATCAACTCCCGCACCCAGGGCTTCCTGGCCCTCTTCTCTGGTGAGGCCCCTCCTGCCCTGTCCCACCCCAGGCCTGGCAGCTTCCCCAGACTCCCCCTTGCCTGTGCTTCTCCTCTTCCCCAGTACGGCCCACCCATTGCTTTTTCTCCAGTCCTCCATCCCTGCCTCTGTTCTCCGTCTATGAGTTTGGTTCATCCCTTCCCTACTATGGCTGTCTGTGTCCCTCTCTCAGGTGGTATGGTGGGAGCACGACCTTGCCCTCTCTCTTCCTGAGTTCTCTGCCTCTATTTCTCCTCTCGGGGGACATTTCAGACTCTCTGGTCCCCTCTCCCCCAGTCACTTTGTTCTCTTTCCTCTGTCCCTAGTATCTCTCTTTTTCTGTCTTTCTCTGTATTTGCCCACCCTCCGGCCCTGGACCCTTTCTCTTCTGTGGCTCCCCTGATGCTACCTCTGCCTCCTTCAGGCGACACAGGAGAGATCAAGTCAGAGGTCCGTGAGCAGATCAATGCCAAGGTGGCTGAGTGGCGGGAGGAGGGCAAGGCAGAGATCATCCCTGGAGTGAGTAACCAGGACATGGCCAGGATCAGCAGCTGGGGTGAGAGTGGACTGGGGAAGAGGGGGTGCAGGCAGTGAGTTTGACATGTGCCCCAATGGCTCCCAGGTGCTGTTCATTGATGAGGTCCACATGCTGGACATCGAGAGCTTCTCCTTCCTCAACCGGGCCCTGGAAAGTGACATGGCACCTGTCCTAATTATGGCCACCAACCGTGGCATCACACGGTGAGCTGGCTGCAGAGGCCTCTGGGGAAAATAGGGTTGTCTGGGCAGTGGGTGTGGCCACAGCGTAAACTGGGAATGTTTGCTGAGCACCTTGTTAGATAGTGCGCACACAGCTGTAGTGTCTCACACAAGAAGGGTGTACATTTCCCTTAAACAGCGTAGGTGGGTAGGCAGCTCTGCTCCCCAAGGAAGTCTAAGGATCGTGTTCTTTCTGCTTTGTTGCTCCTATAGCCTCTAATGCTGAAGTTCCCAAACTGTGTGCCAAGACACTCCAGGGTGCTTTTTGTTTTTTGGGTTTTGTTTGTTCTTTTTTTGTGGCTGGCTGATATGGGGGTCTGAACCCTTGGATGTTTTTAATTTTGAGAGAAGCACAGTGACATCTACTAGACACTACATCAACCACTAGGATCTTTAAGTCATATAGACCTAACTACTTAAACAGTGGAACTCTTAGTGTTATTTCTGGCCTAAGGATGCCGTGGAAAAATTCCTTGGACACAAAGGGGACTATGCTCTGATTAAACCTGGGAACTTCTGTTCTAGGGTGTTGCTTGCACCCTGCAGCCCTTTGTCCCCACTGGCTCTCCTCTTTACCTCATTCACCTTTTTGCCCCCAGGAAGAGGGAGGGAAGTGGAGGGACAGCAACCCCTGATAGGCTGTGATTCAGAGGCAGCACCCAGCACTTCCACCCATACCCTGCTGCTCAGCCCTGCTCAGGCACATGGCCCTATCTGGCTACAAGGGAGGCTGAAGAGTGTCATCTCTAGTGCAGCAGCCATGTGCCCAGCTGAAACTGGGTGGTACGGGTGGGTATCACTAAAGAGAAGAAGGGAGCACAGTTACTAGGACAATGGGCAGTTTTGCCTGGCTCTGTGCTCGGCCGTTTTTCTGGATGAACTCCTTGGACCCACAATGAAAGCTCAAGAGGCAGGCTAGCAAGGCCCTATGACTTGCCCGAGTTCTCATGTCTAGAAGGTGCCGAATTTGCTCTCTAAATGGCTGGGAATTGGAAGAGACGCCCAGGGTTGAGAGCCTGGTGGCAGTAGCTGCGAATCAGGGCATCTCCTGGGAGGAGGCAGCAAATACAGTACAGTCAGTCATTCTTTGCAGATTCTGTATTTGTGAATCTGCTTGCTTGCTAAAATGTATTTGTAATCCCCAAATCAATGTTTGGGGCACTTTCACGGTCACTCATGGACATGCACAGAACAGCAAAAATTAAGTCATCTGATACCCACCTTTCCCAGTTAAGGTTGAATGAAGCGATGCTGCACCCGCTTCTTTCAGCTCTCAAACTATAAATGTCTTTTTCGTGATCTATTTAGTGCCAAGTCTGTCCTTTTTTTATGTTCTTTGTTGGTGATTTTGTTGCTCAAAATGGCCCCCAAGTGTAGTGCTGAAGTGTCGTGTACTGTTCCTAAGTGCAAGAAGGCTGTGATGTGCCTTACAGAGAAAATACGTGTGTCAGATAAGCTTTTCAGGCACGAGTTATAGTGCTGTTGACCATGAGCTCAATGTTAATGAGTCAACAATATTTATTAACTAAGGTGTTTTTTAGTAGAAACACACATAAGCCAAAGTTATATATTGATTAGCAAAGTTATATATTGTGACCAGAGGCTCACAGGAACCTAGCCCTTTATTTCCTCCAGAAGCAATGATTTGATATTTCCTAATATTGTGTTCACAGTGACTTTATGGAACATAACTACTGTGAATAATGAGAATTGACTGTATTTCCTGATGTAGCAGAGAACAAGACAGGCACAGTCTCTTCCCTGTGGATCTTTGTGTTGAGCAGGGGAGTGGGACCTTGATCCAGTAATCCCAGACATAAGATAGCAGCTAAAACCAGCCCCAGCCCTGCAGGAGGGCACCCTCAGGGAATTGACGCAGTTGGGGAAGGCTGTGCGTCAGGAGGTGATGTGAGCCGTGATGTGAGCCGTGAGCTGAAGGTTAAGTGGGTTGCGGTGGAGGGGGGTGGTAGAAGTATTCCAAGTAGAGGGAACACAGAGCCGGGTTCTGAGAGCATCATCCTGACAGCCCTCCCTGTCCCCTCTTCCCCAGGATCCGGGGCACCAGCTACCAGAGCCCCCATGGCATCCCCATCGACCTGCTGGACCGGCTGCTCATTGTCTCCACCTCTCCCTACAGTGAGAAGGACACGAAGCAGATCCTCCGCATCCGGTGCGGACAGGACCAGAGTGTGTGCCTGAGAGTCTGCCTTCTTTGACAAGTGCAGACACTGAGGTCTAGGTTGATATGTGTGACTGGCCCAGGGTTGCTGGGCCTGCAAGAGAGAGGGCTGAGAAGGGCATCTACAGTGACCTCTGATTTGGGGCTGTGAGCTGCTTTGGGGGAGGGAAGGTGGGCACCAGTGACTGATGTGGGGGAAGGAGTCCTGGATGGAGGGCTTTGGGAGACCCAAGTTTTAGGTCCAGCCCAGCCCATGCCTCAGTGGCTCTTCTAGCCCTAGCATTCTGTGGTTCTGAGATGCAGACTCCACATATTCCCCAGGGGGGTAGGGGGCAGGGGTGGCTGCCGCCACTTCTGCTGCTGCACTGAGGCCCATCCCTGGCTGAGTCCCCACCTCCACCTGCCCGCAGGTGTGAGGAAGAAGATGTAGAAATGAGCGAGGACGCCTACACGGTGCTGACCCGCATTGGGCTGGAGACTTCACTGCGCTATGCCATTCAGCTCATCACAGCTGCCAGCCTGGTGTGCCGGAAACGCAAGGTCAGAGCCGGATTGAGAGTGAATGGCCCACTACTCCATGGGCTTCGAGGGGCTTGTTACATTTAGTCCTAGACTATACATTTACAAAGGCAGGAAAATTTCAACCCTTATGTTTGTCTTTTTTTTTTTTTTTTTTAAAGATGACCAGTAAGGGGATCTTAACCCTTGACTTGGTGGTGTCAGCACCATGCTCACCCAATGAGCTAACCGGCCATCCCTATATGGAATCCGAACCCATGGCCTTGGTGTTATCAGCACCACACTCTCCCGAGTGAGCCACGGGCCGGCCCTTATGTTTGTCTTTGTATCTTCTGGCACGGCACATTGTAGGTGCTCCATCTAATTATCTGTTGACTGTAAGTAGATGCTGTAAAGTCTGTTTTACAGATGAGGAAACTGAGGAATGAGAGGTTAAGCCCACAAGCAGGAGGTGGCTGAAGCAGGATTTGAACCCAGGAGATCTGGTCCAGAATCCCTGCCCTTACTGCCACCCTCTGCTGCGTGGAGCATGGAGGTGGTGTAAGCTGGGATCTGTGTGCAGTGGGCCTCACGGGGAGGGGCCCCACTGAGGACTTGCCCTCCCCTACCAGGGCACAGAGGTGCAAGTAGATGACATCAAGCGGGTCTACTCACTCTTTCTGGATGAGTCCCGCTCCACACAGTACATGAAGGAGTACCAGGATGCCTTCCTCTTCAACGAGCTCAGTGAGTGTCCCCACCCTGTGCCTCACGCTCCCAGGTCACCCTTGGTGGGAGGAGGAGGGAGCTTGGTCTAGGATAACTCAAGCCCTGCCCTCTGGGCCACACTGAACATGTGGTCTCCTTTCTCCCCACAGAAGGTGAAACCATGGACACCTCCTGAGCTAGATGTCACCCCCCCACACACTCCTACCCTGTTTTCTACCAGAGTTCTGACACTGTGACTTTGTATAAAGTGGTTTTGAAACGACCCATTGTGTGTGTGTGTTTGTGTGTGTGGTCATCGCCCTGGGCCCAGAGAAAGACACCCGCAGAGTGCAGATTGAGAAGCCTTTATTGGGAGGGGAGGAATGGAGCATCTGTTGGCTCCAGAAGTTGGGGTAGACATGGGAGGTTGGGGAGGTCTTTAAAAGAAGAGGAGTCCTGGGAGGTGGGGGTGATCGCAGGCCAAGGGTTGGGTTCTAGGACCCCCACAGTCAGAGCTGCTGAGGCGGCAGGGCCCACAGTGGCAGCTGAGGGCCACAGGGAAGGAGACCGTGGGGTCCACACCAGGCGGGCAGCCAGGGAGCCGGACAGAGGCAAAGCGCAGCTCACGGTAGGTGCATACTGGCTGGGGTACAGGCGGCAGGGCAGCAGGCAGCACCCGCACCTGGAAGGCGTGGGAGTGGGGGAATAGGCATTTTCCTGGGGCCAGGTCCTCACCTAAGCTCTCCCTCTGTACCTTCTCTCCCACACACCCAGCACTGACCCCAATTCCCCAGCCCCTGCCCGAGGTGCCAAACACCTTTTCACCCCTGCTGCCACCTCCTGATTTCTATGGGTCTGGCCCTTTTACCATGGCACTGAGATGGCAGCACCCATCTGCCCTGGGCAGCTCACCATGCTGGGGCAGTAGCCGGCACAGATGCTGGTGGTGAAGGTGATGCAGATGGGGCAGGCCTCGTTCTCAGCAGCCAGGGTGGCATTGATGGGCCGGCACAGTGGCCGCAGTGGCCCCTTGGATGCCCACACCTCATCCATGCTCAGCAGCAGGCACAGAAGCAGCCCCTGGGACAAGGCCAGTGCCTCAGGCCCGGCCTGAGACCTCAGCCCTGAGCCCTTACCCTCCCGTCCCCCAAATACACACATTTAGGGGCCCTGTCTGACATCTTCCATTCAGGACCCACCCTGTTTTGATCCACCACCATCCCTGGCACCTGCCTTCAGGGCCCGCCCCACAGTCCAGATGTCCCACATTTCAGATACCTACCTGCAGACACTGCACCACCCACTTCCCTCCTCCTGGCAGGAAGCCTGCTGGCTGTCATACCCTTCTAGAAAGAGGCCTCCACCAGATCATACAACTGTCCCTCTTCATGCCAGTAATGGCCTGGATTGGAGATGCAAGCTGCCCAGGGGTCCCCAGTCTTACCTGAAGCATCTCCATTCTCGGTGCCTCTCCTACCTTGTCTACCTGGCTTGTTATACCTGTGGGCTGTGGGGGCGGCAAGGCCACTGGGGGGTGGCAGCATGCCAGAGTAACCTGGACACTAATCCCGCCGGGGGTGAGAGGTGGACAAGGTCAGGGAGGCGAAGGAGTAGCTCAGCATAGCAGCCCACTCCCCTACCATCAGTGGCTCCAGTGTGAGACACCATGGTGAAGTTGACCTCACAGACTCAGTCCACAGGTGCTAGAGACTGGTCCGTGTAGGAGGCACAAGAAGTAGGACATAGGAAGCCCTGCCACTGCCCATCATGGGAAGAGCCAAGGGGAGGCTGTAGGAGGCTCCTTGGCGCCACAAAAGGTGCTAGGTTGAAGCCTCAACCATATTCCACCTGAGACAGACTGAAAGACAGCCGTTCCTGTGCTAGAGTCCAACGTTGTAGGAGGAGTGTGGCTTCAATATTAGACTCTGCCGAGAATCTGTGCTAGGAGGGACGCCGCTTGTACCCAGATGCCCCCCAAGGGATTCAGCCAGAGCCCCATCGCCCCCACACCCAACCCCCTAGAGGCCAGAGCTGTCCCCAGAAATTGGTGTGGTTTAGGCTGTTTAACTTGTTGACTAAGGTAAGCCTCGCCTCCTGTCCTGCAGGGGACGTCCCGCCCACTGGGCCGCAGCCTCAATGTCCATTTTCTGGGCTTACTACGCCGTCACCCCACAAACAAGTGGGCGTGTCTGACATTCGCCCCGCCCACTGCACGGTAGACTTAGTGGGTGTGACCCAGGCTCTGTCCTTCCCTCCCCCCTTCCCCGCGTAATGGGCAGGGTTCCGGAGCTCAGCTCCGCCCCGTGGACCCCAGGCGTGGTCTTCTGGGCTCGGCTCCGCCCCACGGCACAGCGGTAGTGTCCGAGGGCGGGGCGGGGCTGGCCGGCTCAGATCAGCGCCGGCTTCAAGCTGCCATAGCGGGAGTTCTCGGTGCCGTAGGCTTTCGGCACGCTGTAGATGCCCGGCAGGGGCTTCCAGTGGGGGCCGCCCCGGGGCGCCTCCAGTGGGCAGAAACGGTCGAGCCGGCGGAGTGGGTGCAGCGGGGGGCTGTAGGATTCCTGAACCAGAGACAGGGCCCCGCGATGCGGCACAGCTAGCGTCACCGGGCGGGCGCGGGACACGCGGGTCCGCGGCGGTCGGGGTGGCCGAGAGGAGCGCGGACAGGGCGGCCGCTGTGGGCCGTGGCCCCAGGCCTGGGGCGTCTCCTCGAAGCTCCAGTAGGTCAGTGAGTCCTTGCAGGGATATCCGGACAGCTCCTTCCTGTGGGAGGGAGGGCAAAGCTGGACCTCGGTCCTGAAGGGACTGCAGACCCGAACTCCTGAATTTCGAGGCGAGGACAGATTTGTAGGAGTCGGGGACCCCTTAGGAATGACGTGACCGGAGACTGATAGCCTGGACTCCATCCTGGGGAAGGAGTGTCCGGAGGCACAAATACTGAAGGGGGCCCCTCCCTCACATCCAGAACCCTCTCTCTCGGGCCGTCTGCAGCTTTCCTGTCCCTACCGCGGCTTCCTAAGAGTTGACACTAAGGACCCCTGGGCGCTAAAAGAGGTAGGGGCCGGGGTTTGGACTGGTTCTTGTGTGTGCGGGAGTTGACGGCCGAGACTACTGAGGCAGAGGAGGGGGGCCGAAAGCAGGGCTCGGCGTCCGGCGGCCCCGCGGGGCTGTGCAGGGGGCGGCGCTGAGCGAGGGCCCCGCCCACCTCGGGTAGAGCCGGAAGTCCTGGGCCGAGGTGCTCAGGTAGCTCCGACGGCGGCCCGGGACGCCCCGGTCGGACACTGGGCAAGTCCTGCCGGCCAGCTCGGTGCTCCTCGCCCAGGGGATGAGAGCCTGAGGAAGAGCGGAGAGGAGGGATGAGCAGGAAAGCGGTTTCCTACCCCGTTGCAGGCCCCGGCTCTCGGACTCGGAACTGCGCTTCTTCGGCCTCAGCAGCCCGGCTGGACCAGGCGCTCACGCCCAGAACCAGAACCAGAATCCTTCCTGACCAATCCCAGCCGGGGTCCTGCCGCTTCGCTCCCCACAGTAGAGCCCTGACCAGCCTCACCCCACAAACTCAAGTACTTCTTCCCGGTCAAGGAACTCCAATCCAGGCCCCCAGCCGCGGAAGGCCTTCCCCGTTCGGCCCCCAGTCTCAGACCTGCTTGGTCCCTCCACGAGAGCTCAGCCGCATCTGGGGCAACAATTCCACTTTACCTCTTCCTCGCCAAGAAAGCCGGGAACCAACTCCCACCCCGACCCCCCGTCTCAGAATATTCTAGTCCCGCCCCGACGGTAGACAGCCACCTAGACTTGTCCCCACCTACATCCTGCTGTCTGGCCCCGCCTCACAGGTCCAAGCCCCTCCCCCAGCCTCTCTAACCTCCAGATTCTGCCCCAGACCCTTTAGCCACGCCCTCAAATTCAAAATTCCTTCTGGCGCCGCCCCAGGAGCTCCTAGCCTGGTCCCTAGCCTCAGAGTCCCTCAGACCCCGTCTCAGGCGCTCTAAGCTCTGCCCCATGGTGCCCGCGCTGCCTTCCACTCCGCTACCTGGGAAGGGCCCCCACGGTGATGGTCCGCAAACTTCGGGGGCTGGGGCCCGACGTAGAAGGTGGCGCCCTGGTCCAGACCCGGCCAGTCCACGTACTGCGCACTCGTCTCGCTGCTCTGGTGCTTTGTGATCAGAGGGAGGCACCAGCCACGGTGTCTGAGCTGCGGGAAGGAGACCCCGAGCCCCAATGTGAGGGCACAGGGGCCTCAGGTGCGGTCCCCAGTCCTGTCCCTCGCGGATGATGGCACCCCAGAACCTTACCTTTTCTGCCAAAGCCTTGATCCCCACAGTCCGCGTGGGGTCCTCAGGCTCTGGAGCCCTGGGCTGCGCGTAGGGCCCGCCATGGGTCTTGGACACAAGAGCCGAGCCGGAGGTTGTCTCCCATCTGTTGATGACCTCGTCGAAAGCCCAGATGCGTAAATCCTGTTTTGCGGCCGGGGGAAGGGTCTCCGCGACTGTGGACTAGGGAGAAGGCACGGGACTTCAGCTAAACAGACTCAGGACCCGCTCCCCCCACCCCAGCTTTGATCTCTTCCAGTAGATCCCCAGCTCTTTCCCCTCTCCAGTCCCTGGCACCCAAGTTTCTGGATTTCCAGGACCCCTCCTTCAGCCTAAGGTTCTCTTACCTGCACAGTGGGCGGGGGGAAGGGTACGGGTGGGATAAAGTGGTGGGCGACACTGCTGCTGGTGAGATGCCAGTTGGGCCAGGATCCAGGCACCTCGGTTCTAGAGATGGGGGGCCATGGGGGACCATAGCGCAGAGCTAGGGCCCAACCGGCCATGGTCCCACCCCCACCCGGTAGCTAAGCAGAAGCAGGCTTGTTGTTGCTGTTGCCCCAGGTGACAGAACCCACCCATCCTGAACCCAACCAATGAAGGACCTGTAGACATGTGGATGGATAGAATGAGAAAGAGACCCAGGGACAGAGGGGTAGGGACGTCCAGAGAGGGGGTCAGAAACCCCAAGGGGGGCACAGAAACACAGAGAAACATGGAGAGGAAGGTGGAGACCCAGAGAAAGAGGAGGGCAGAAAGGGGGCAGAAGGGGAAAGGGAAGGAGTCCAGAGGGAGTTTTAGGGTCCCAGAGAAGGGGGATGGGGAGAAAAGCAGGGACCCTCCCAGCACATCAGGAAATCTGTGAGAAACATCCTCCTTTCCTACAAGATTCAAACTCTCTCGGCCGCCTTCTCCCTCTGCCAGACCTGCCCACCTCGGGGGTAACGATTTCCAGACATCCTCAGGACTCTCCCACCCTCCCTGTGTGCGCTGAAAGAGGCGGCATCTGGCATAGGCTGTCCTGGCTGCCTTTGATTTGGTTGAAAACTTCCACCTGGGTTTGGGGGTGGGCAAAGAGAGACCCACAGAGAAATACACAGGGAAACAGCAAAAGAGGGATGTGAGAAAAGCACTTCCATGAGTGAGAGAGACACACACACAGGAAAGTGCGAAAGACGGTGAGCGAGAAACAGATCCCAACAGCAAAAAGAAATGTAGGAAGGCAGAAAGAGAGGGAGGTGGGAACCACAGGTCTAAAACAAGATGTAGAATCAGAGGCAGCCTAGTCTGCCCTTCGCTGAGGCCCAGTCTGTGTAGGAGTGGGAACAGGGATGTCTATGTCCTTAGCTCAAAGCTGGACATAAAAAAACCTGTGCATGTGTTGGCAACAGGTGTGGGAATAGATGAAGTGGTATCCTGAGTGTGTGGGGTCTGCCCCTGACTTCCCTGGCCACTTCCTCACTAAAAAGAGCTTTTGGTCAAGCTTCTGCCTCCCCAGTCACCATTATTTCATCTCACTAGCCCATTCTTCAGACAGGGAAAACTGAGGCCACCTTCTGCAGCATGACCCAGGGTCCCACTGACAGCCTCTAGTCAGGCTTCTGGGGCCCCTTTTCCTGTTGGATTTTCCTGGCCCTACTCAAAGCCCATCAGTGTCCAGTGACCCCTGATCCTAGCAAGGAGGGCAGGCCAACGGGTCAGAACCTCATGTTCTACACAAGCTGGAGAATTTTAAGGTCTATTTCTTTCACAATGTGGGGTAAAGGTTGGGATGGGGAATGGAGGTAAAAACCTGACGGCAGCTCCTTACCCAGGGCTGAACTCTTCAGCATCCTGACCTCTTATCATTCAACCGTGCTCGTGCGCCCTTTGTGATGGGTGGCTCACGACCTCCAAACATAATATTCTAAGCCAACACTTGCCCCCACTGACCAAATAAGATTTCTCATTTGAACCCTATCTCCTAGATACTTAAGGGCCTTCTGTGGACCCTGTTCTCAAGGTCCTCTGGCTGGCTGCTTGCATGTTCGTTTCTATCCTTCCAACCCACTTCTTGACCCATTCCTTATCCCTCTCTCAAGGGTCAACAAGGCAGTGTCCTTTGAGATTGAATGGTCAGCAACTTAAAGCTGAGGGCCTCTGATGTTCAAATCCAGGAGAGTTGATCTGGGGAGTTACGGATTAGGGCTGATAAACAGTAAGCACTCAGTAGATGTTGGCTCTTATTATTGTTGTTATCATTATTATTACCCTCAAGTTCCTCCAGGAGAATTCCTATTCATTGAAACCCCACTCGGTTTCATCACCCATCCTGCAACAGATTGAGCTCTCAAAATCAGACAGCTGTGATATTGTGATCATTTAACAAGCTCCCAAACAGAGGCCCTTAGAGCAGCCAGGCCACCCGTGATGTTCCTCAGCATCCATTTCTCTTCTTTCTCTGCCTGACCAGTTCCTGGGCATGGGCCTCAGGCCCGGCCAGTCCGGCTTAGGAGTGTGCAGACGCAGGCAGTGTCAATTCGAATCCATCGCCAGCCCACACGGCCCTGGGCATCGGTGGTCAACGCCCGCACATAGGACTGCTTGGCCTTGCATTCAGATACCCAGTGCCTCCGATCCACACCCCGGCAGCCCCCTGCACCCCCACCAGGGTCGCCTTCCCCAGTGCTATCAGCCTTGCAGCGGGTCTCAAAGAAATACTGGCGGAGGGGACTGCCACCAGCCGCAGGCACCTCGCCCAACACCTCCACCTCTCGACCACGTAAGTCCACAGCCGTCCGGCGGTCTGTCACCCAGCTGCTGACTGCATCACACACAGCCAGCTCACCCCGGCGACTTGCTGGTGCTGACTCTCTCACCCCACGCCGGCTGCGGTTGGCTGGGGCAGCTGCTGAGTCCCCAAAGGCGCCAGTTTCCAGCAGGAAGAGCAGAGGGGGCCCAGCAGGGGTGCCCCTGGACAGGGCTACTCGAGGGGACAGCAGGTCCCACTCAGGGGCCAGAAATGGGGGCAGTGGTGAGGGTGCGGGATGGGGCTCCATTGAGACACTGGGGAGGAGGACAAGGAGGAGGATGGGAAGGGAGCATGAGGAGTGGGGGGGCATCTCTCGGAGCACCTGAAGATAGAGAGAGGGAGGCTGGGGTTAGAAAAGAGGGTAAAACTTAGGGGTGGACAGAAGTTGGGAACCCCGGGGAGGCCTGCATGTCAGAACCTGTGGTAAAGCCCTTGTTCTAGAAACTTGGGGGCCCCTGTATTCTAGGACTTGGGTAATGCCTGACTTCTAGAGTAATCATAATTATTCAACTACTATTACTTAACAAATGGGGAAATGCTCAACAAATGGGGAAATACAGGCTCAGAGAAGTTAATGACTTGCACCAGGTCACACAGCCAGCAAATGGCAAAGGCAGGACTTGAACCCTCTCAGGGCAACTCCACTCTGGCATTCTGCCTCTACAACCCTAAGAAACCTTAAGTTAAGGGTTAAGCAGCCTAGAGGATGTTCCAAAATGTTGAGAAAGGCCATGATCTGGAATACTAGGGAGACCCAAGTTCAGCTCAAAACTTCTGCTAACAAGGCAAGATACTTCCTCTCTCATGTGGGGCCTTAGTTTCCCAGTGTGTGAAACTTAGCTGGGACCGAGAGAGGTTGGGGGACCATGGATATTGCAGTTTCTCTACAACATTCTGGAGGTTCATCCACCTGTGGTTCTGGGGAAGGGTGGCATGGAAAGGACTGGGATGCAGCCAGAGGTAACCAAACCTGTCAGTAGCACCTCCTCCGCCTCCAAGATCCGGGGATGAGGGCCCCCAGGCTTCCAGGGGCCCCTGTGGAGGACACAGGTGGCCCCCGCCTTCCTGACATCTCAAGAGAGGGAGGGGGCAACAACCTAGGCGAAAGAAGGAAACAGGCAAGTTATAGAGGCAGGTGGGGGATGAAGCTTGAACCCTTGAGCACCCCTTTCCCAGAGTTCCTCTTAAAGTGTAGGGTACCCGAGAGTCAAGGCCCCGCCCCCTTTTTGGAGGCCCCTTCCCTGCCCAGGTGATGGCTCCTGGCTGGATGGGAAACAGATTGGGGGAGGAGAAGGGAGAGGCGGCAGGATGAAGGAAGCTGGAAAAGATTACATCCCCCTCGGCCCATTCATCTCCCAGATGCGGCAGGGGCGGGGCTGGCCTGGACACCCAGGTCCCTAAGGGCCCATATTCAAGAATCCCTGGGTCCCCAAGGCTGCTTCCTGGAATGTTCTCTCCTCACAGGACAGGCCAGGGCCCGCCCAAGACTTCTACTGCACATACCTGGAGTGGTTGCCTGTCCTGGCTCAGAGATGGGGTAATGAGAAGTGTGGAGAGTAAAGAGGAGCACAGGTTGACCCAACCAGGACCAGGAATTGCCTCCTCCCTCAGACCAAAGAGCCCTGGGTTGCAGCTGCCTCCTCCTTCAGACCAGGAGCCCAGGCCCCCGGCCCCTCCGTCAGACCCAGGAGTTCTGGAGTTCAGGCCCCTCCTCCCCGGGATGGTCAGAAATGCGGACTCCCAGGTCCCCTCTTCCCCAGAAGATTTGGGCTGGGGACCGGCCTCCTGAGACCCCGCTGACGGGAACAGACTGCACATCTCAGACATTTCCCTCCTGCCTCAGTTTCCTCCGCCAAGCCCCGCCCCCTCCAGCTCCGCCCCCGTCCCTCCCTAACCAGGGGCAGGGCGACCCGGACGCCGGAATCCCGGGGGAGGAGGCGCGGCGGCTCTTACCTGGGGCGCCCTCCTCGGCTCCTCCGGCTGCCCCTGGCGTGGCGGCGGCTCCTCCTCCCGCTCGCTGGCCGCAGGGACGCCCGCTGGCCCGCCGGCTCCTCGCTGCTCACGCTCAGGAGGGCCCGGGTCGGGGGCGGGGGCGGGGCGGCGCCCGGCGGCGGAGGAGGGGCCGGGGGATCCCGCCTTGCACGCGCGTGCGGAGACCTCGGAAGCCCGACCCGGCTCGCTCAGCCCAGCCTGCCCCAGTCCCAGGAGTCCCGGCCCCCAGCCCCTCCTCCTCCCTCGGACCCAGGAGTCCCGGCCCCCGGCCCCCTCCTCCCTCAGACCCAGGAGTCCCGGCCCCCAGCCCCCTCCTCCCTCAGACCCAGGAGTCCCGGCCCCCAGCCCCTCCTCCTCCCTCGGACCCAGGAGTCCGGGCCCCCGGCCCCCTCCTCCCTCGGACCCAGGAGTCCGGGCCCCCGGCCCCCTCCTCCCTCGGACCCAGGAGTCCGGGCCCCCGGCCCCCTCCTCCCTCGGACCCAGGAGTCCGGGCCCCCAGCTCCTCCTCCTCCCTCGGACCCAGGAGTCCGGGCCCCCGGCCCCCTCCTCCCTCGGACCCAGGAGTCCGGGCCCCCGGCCCCCTCCTCCCTCGGACCCAGGAGTCCGGGCCCCCAGCTCCTCCTCCTCCCTCGGACCCAGGAGTCTGGGCCTGAGAGTCCTTTGCAGTGTTTTGCCAATTAAATGTCAATCCGGGGCAGATTCCCACCCTCTGCTCTCATCCCCACTTTCCCAGGAGCTCCACGCCAGACATTAACCAGCTGGGCTTGGGCAGCGATAAGGACTGAGGCCCGGGGAGACAGTGGATGTGGGGGGCTCTCCCACATAGTCCTCTCTTCTGGAATTTCCTGAGTGGGGACTGGGGAGAGGGTCTTGTCCTGAGCTCAGATAAGAGAAATTCAAGGTATTATAGGATTCAGAGATAGACCAAGAGAGGCTTTTAGAACAGAATGACCTGCTTGGAGAAAGAATGAATAGTGACAGATGAAGAGAGACAGGAAAAAGGGACAGAGATGAGGGGGCAGACATCCATGCAGAGAGGACAGAGACCCAGATAGAGGGCAGACACCTCAAGATAAGGGGACGGATCCCCAGAAGGGGAGACAGCACCTCCGAGAGAGAGACCCTAAGAAAGATGAGAGGGAGCTGGAGAGTCTTGGGACAGTCATATGGTCAGCAGAGCCCTTCACCCTACCACACCTCCACCCTGGGACTCCGGTTCCCCTCCCCCTGAGCTATTTTCAGAATGAAAGTTGACACCCACCTCGGGGGGTCATCCTGCACCCCTCCCTCAGCCTAAATATAGCATGGCAAGGTGGTAGGAAGGGTGTCCCCGGATTAGGGTTTTCCCCTCTCCTCCTCCCGATCTCAGCCAAGGCAACATAGAAGGAGGCTCCAGTTGTTTACTGGAGGTTCACTTTCCAGTCTTTGGGTGTACATTTGGGTCACTGAACTCTCCACACTTCCTCCGTTCCTAAACACCCAGCACTGCCCACCTACCAGAAAGACTGTGTAACTTCCAGTCCTTGATAGGATAGTAGGGATGAGTTTTCAAGGAAGAGTAACTGGAAAACAGTCTCTGTCCCCCTCTCTCTGGGTCTGTCTTCCTCTCGCTGGGTCTCTTTCTCCCTCTCTCTGGGTGTCTGCCCTCCTCTCTCTCGCCCTTGGGTTTCTCTTTTGCTTTGTATCTCTGTCCTCTCTCCAGGTCTCGGTTAGTTGCTCTTTGTCTCCTGATCTTTGGGTCTCTGTGCCTTCTCTCTTGTCACTGTGAGGGTCTGTCTCCAATTCTGTCTCTAACTGTGGCTTCTCTCCATTTCAGAGAGAAATGACTACCTAAAGGTTATATTATTTTCAAACATTATCAGACTCTTCCCACAATCTGTAGTTCTCTCTCATTGTATAGAAAGTTGTTGGATTAAATCAGGGGTTTCCAAACTGAATTCCTTAGCTGTATTTCAAGTTGCCAAGAGGGTGTGTTCTCCTCAAACTGTTCCCCTCTGATGTTTCACACTGGTACCTCTAAGTAAGATATTATTTGACCCACCCCAAAAAGGAGGTTTATAGCTAAAAATAACAACAACAAAGCTCTATAAACCACTGGATGGGTTTTAATAAATTAATACAAGTAAAACACTTTGAATGATGCCTGGCACATGGAAACACTATATGTGTTAGTGATTATAACCATCTGCCTCTTCCTCCTCCTTTAAATGCCCTTTTAGTTCTGAAAGACCTCTAAAAACTTTTGGCTTTGTGACCTTGGGTAACAGCCTCCCTTCTGAGCCTCAATTTCCTTGTCTGTAGGAAATGAGGCTACCAGACCGGAGCGGTCCTGTGTGTACCAGCAGGCTGATGAGGACATGTGGAGCCAGGCAGCCTGCCACAAGTCCTGACCCCCTGAGGACATGCTGTGTGACTTTAGATACTAATCCCCTGCTCTGAGACTCTGCTTTCTCCCCTGGAAAACAGAGCAAGACCCCCAGTTTGTCTGACAGCCTTCCTTAGCTGCAGGGAGGATGGGTGATGTGCCCTGGTTTAGGATCCCTTTATGATTCTGTGGAATAGGGACTGTGTGTCTCTTTCAGGTTCAGGGGCACTGACTTTCTCTGCCTTTTTCTTTTTTGGTTCTCTTTTTCTGAGGTTTTATGGTCTATCTCCAACTCTGGGTGTCTGTCCCTCTCTCTCTGGGGGCCCTCTGGGTCTCCAAGACCCCACTCTTGGTCTCTGTCCTTCTTTCACTCTGGCTTTGTGTTCCCCTCTTTCTGGGTCTCGTTCCCCCTTCCAAGTCTCTGTCCCCCCTCTCTCTCTAGGTCTTGTGTCTCACTCCCTGAGTCTCTGTTCCTCTCTCTTTGACCCCTCATCTCTGAGTTTCTATCTCTTCCTCTATTTGGGTCTCTATCCCTCCCACGGTCTCTGTCCCGCTCCCTTTGGTTCTGTCCCCCATAATGTCTGGGTAGAGTAAAAAGAGTTTTCTCCCCCTCGCCCCTTTCCCTTGTGGCTCTAATCTCCATGTCAGGGAGCAAAACTGTAGGGCAGGGCAGAAAGAATGGGGGGGGGCTTGAATGGCAAAATGAAACAGATGTGGGGTAAATGGGAGCAGCATCAGCATCGTCCTAGTTCACCCAGAGCCCCTCTGGATGAACACCTTGATTCATGGATACGGAATCCAACCCCACTCCCCCTACAATGGTTAACACTGGGCAAGCTGGTTTAGTACATTTCCCAGAGTCCATACCACCACACTTACTCCCTGACACATGATTCTTCCCCAGTGTTGTTGTCCTTGGGTCCTAGTGCTACCACTAAGTGCAAAACAATCCAATATGGCCCTATGGAACTCATATATACAGTCCATCTCAACCCAACGTTCCTATAGGACTCACACAATGACAAAACTCAATGTAACTCAACTCAGCATGGCCCTATAAGACTCAAACAGTCAGACAACCCAACTGAACCGGCCTTACAAGACCCATGTGGTTGTATAACTCAATACGGCTCAACTCATGGCCCTGAAAAACTTCCAGCCTACACAACTCAACCTAACAGAACCCTAAAAGACTCATTTGGTCATACATTCCAACCCAACTTACCCTAATGTGACCTAGAAAGCTCACATTCTATCACTTGACTCTCCATTTCCACATGACTCACAAATTCACAGAACCTAAAATAACGTGGCCCTAGAAGTATCACAAAGCTACACAATTTCCAACCTGTCTCAACACAATTCAACAATACCGTGCATGACCATTCAATCAATCTTCACAATGCCATGGGTGACCACCTAACTTGACCCAACATGGCCCTAGTGGACTCATCAAATTACAGAATCCTGCATGATACAGTTGGACAAGACTCACCCAGACTCACAACCCAACTCAACCTGACATGGACCTAGGAAACAGAAAATGGAATGACCACACCTATCTTAACATTACCCAAAAGGCCCCACAAACTTTGCACAATGCAATGCAATATGAACAAATGGAGCCCCCTCAACTCAACACAACCCACTGCCATTCATTGGTGTTTAAGGAGGTATCCACCAGAGCTATCAAACCACACAACTCAAGACCCAACAAGAAAGACTCAGTGTTCCCCCACTCATTACCACTTAACCTAGATCTTCCTAAATCCAGTCCCCTCCCTTTGGCCTTCCCCTCCACCCGTCCCTCCCACTCTCCCTCCCTCCAAGGAGGTGTGAGGTCCTGCAGACCTCAACTGTCCCTCATACTTCAGTGACCAGGTGTTTCCCTGGGGGAGCCCAGAGTGGAGGTGGTAGTTCAGGCACCTCTCCATCTACCAAACCCCCATTGGCCTTGCCCTCCAGTGTGCCACAGGGCTGCGTGTCCACATGGCTGAACATCCCAGCCTCTTCGCCCTCTGTCTCCCGGTGGTAAAAGTAGCTGAAGTTGGAGACAATGACTGGCACGGGCAGGGAAATGGTTAGCACACCAGCGATGGCACACAGAGAACCCACTATCTTGCCACCCACAGTGACAGGCGCCATGTCTCCATAGCCAACCGTGGTCATGGTGACCACCGCCCACCAGAAGGATTCCGGGATGCTGGTGAAATGGGAGTCTGCCCGGTCAGCTTCGGCAAAATAGACTGCGCTGGAAAAGAGGACCACACCGATGAAGAGGAAGAAGATGAGGAGGCCCAGCTCACGCATGGATGCCCGAAGCGTCTGGCCCAAGATCTGCAGGCCCTTTGAGTGCCGGGACAGCTTGAAGATGCGGAAGACACGCACCAATCGAATGACCCGCAGGATGGCCAGTGACATGGCTGGCTGGCCCACTCCCCGCTGCCGGGCCAGCTCAGTGCCCAGTGCCACAAAGTAGGGCAGGATGGCCACAAAATCGATGAGGTTCATCACGTTCTTGAAGAAGACCGCCTTGCTCGGGCAGGCCACCAGGCGTACCAGCAGCTCAAAGGAGAACCAACAGATGCACAGCGTCTCCACCACAAAGAACGGGTCATCGAAGGGCAAACGGGGTGGAGTTCCAGGCACTGGGCTGGAGCCATTCAGCCGAGTGGGGAACTGCAGGGAGGAAAGGGTTCAGGGAGGGCCAGGGCTGGGACAATGGGACAACCTTATTCATTGTTTAAATATCCAACTACTCTCTACAGATTGGTCAGTAGCCGCTGTCCCAAGGCCCCCAGTGACCTGGCTGTCCTAGACTCCTTCCCAGAACCTCAGTGATCATTCCTGGACAGCTGACTTTCTGGTCTTCTGACCTGATTTGTAGCTGGAGAGGTGGTCCCGGCCCCTTGACTGGCGGGAACTCCTGAACTGACACTTGCATAGGGTACAAGCCCTTCCCTTTCAAGTCCCGCCCCAAGCATTGATTTTCTAGGTGAGGACGGTCCTCTCCCTGACCCCACCCCCTTGCGCCCTGCCTTTCCTTGCCCGCCCCAACCCCAGCGCTTTCTGTAATGGTGAAAGAACTCTACGCCGAGCCCCCAGGCCACTCCTCTCACGGCCCTCAGCCTGACTTTGTGATTGACTCCTCCTACCCCAGCCCTCAGGCCCAGCCCTCTGGCTCCAGATTCTTAGCTCGCTTTCTTCAGGCCCGTGGTCTCACCATCTCCAGCCCATCCTTCCAATTGGTCACTGCCAGGTGCATAACCTCCAGATTTTTCACGTGCATAACCTCCTCTCCATCACTGCACAGTTTTGGCTTTTAACGTTCTGCCCCCTGGATCAAGGACCCTGCCTTCTGTAGGCCGGGTCTCTCACCTACCTCAACTCTGCCTTCTGATAGGACAGGTCCTCCCACTCAGAGTTTCAGGCCCTGCCCCTAGCCCAGCTCTTACTGACGGAGTCGCCTGGTCAGGATCTGTCCCTGGCTTGCCCAGCCCGCTCAGCCCCTTGCCTCGCCTTATGATTGGCCCGTTCCCCGTGGGCACCGCCCATCTCCTCTCAAGCCCGCCCTTCTCCACCCAGGCTCCGCCCCTCACCGAGCCAGCGGCGGCCACCAAGGCGAGCCCCGGGTTGTCGCGGTCGTCGCGGAAGTCGGGCAGCGTCTCGAGGCAGAACACGACGATGGAGACAAGGATGACGAGCACGGAGACAACGGCGAGCACGCGCGCGGCCTGCGAGCTCTCGGGGAACTCGAAGAGCAGCCAGAGCTGGCGCGCGAAGGCCCGCCGGGGCAGGGGGCGCTCCGGCGGCACCGGGCAGCCCTCGTCCTCGCGCAGGCGCGCCAGCGCCGCCGCGCCCAGCCCGTAGAAGGCCACCTCCTCCAGGAAGACGTCGAGCGGCACGTGCGCCGGCCGCCGCAGCCGCCCGCCCGACTGGTAGTAGTAGAGCACGGCATCGAAGCTGGGCCGGTGCCGGTCGAAGAAGTACTCGCGGCGTGCGCCGTCGTAGAAGCGGCCGCGACGCGCCGGGTCCCCAAGCAGCGTGTCTGGGAAACGGCCCAGCGTGCGCGCCCGCGTCTCGAAGCGCAGCCCGGCCACGTTGAGCACCAGCCGCTCGCAGCAGCCGCACGGCGGCGGACACCGCGGCTCCATGGTGCGCGCAGCCCCGGCGATCCGCGGACGGACGTGTGGCCCCGACGCCCGGCCCGGCGCGGCCCCGCCTCGGCCGCCGCCGCCCCAGCCGCCCCAGCCCGGTGTCCGGTGTCCGCGCGTAAAAATAGCCGGGCCGTCCGGCCAGGGCGCGGGGGAGGGGGCACCGTGACCCCGGCGGGGCAGAGGGCGGCCGGGCGCCCTCTACCGGGACGCCTGCCTCCCCCCAGCCGCCGCCGCACTGCGCTTTCTCGGCATCCATCCCGCTTTGAGGTCGTCTTTCCCGCCGTCTTTCTGCCGCCCGAGAGCGCCGTCCTGCGTCTCTCCTAGCTTCCGTGTCTACGTGCCGTCTTTTTGTATGAAAATCCGAGCCCTCTGCTGGAGTCACATATTTCCACACCTCCATTTCTCTTTCTCTAACTCTCTCTCTTCCTCTCTCCCCCCTCGCCCGGCTTCCCCATCCCCCACCCTCATCTATGTGTCTCTCGTTCGCTTGTGTGTCTTTGTGTCTGGCTATGTCATCGCTTTGGGTCTCTAGCTCTGTTGCGGATGTGTCTCTGAGTATCTTTATAGGTCAGTTATCTCTGAGGTTTGCCGCTCTGGGGATTTCTCCCAGTCTCTGTGTCTTGGTCCCTTTGGATCTCCTCCGCCTTTGTTTTGACTCTTGTTGGAAGGCGGGGGGCCGGGGGGAGGGCAGGGGTCTGTCTCTGTTCATCTCTTGTCTCCCTTGATCTCTCTGTTTCTTATCTCTCTGGATCCCTTTTTGCTCATTATCTCTTAGCCCTTTCTGTCTCTGTCCCAGGGTTTCTCTGGACCTCTCCTTTGGGTCTCTTACTTTCCGCATATCTCTGAATGACAGGGAGTGTATGTCTTAGGGCTCTAGAGGACTCAGGGTCTCTGGAGTCACGTCTCTGAACCTTCTCTCTGACCATCACTCCTGGTCAGCTCCACCACTGTCCTGGTGGTTGTCCCTGGGGTCACTCTGGCAGTTGCAAACCACTGAACATGTGCACGCATACCCTGTCCCCTCTCCATAGTCTGTCCAGGGTCTCCACCTGGATTCTCTACAAAACTTTCTGAGACCCAGAAGGGCCTGAGCTGTAGCCTTGAATAGCGGAAAAGGAGGCGGGCTTGCCCGGAACAGGAGGGCTGTGGGTTGGGGAGATGCTGCAGGGTAACTCTCAGGAACCGAAGGGCAGGCAGGCGATGGCCTTCCAGTCACTGGTGTCCAGTGACACGGTAAAAATAGCCCCATCGGCTTGGGGGGAAGTGGGGATTGGTCACTTGGGGCTCCAGGGAATGGGGTTCTGGTCGCCCTCTGCTGGGGGTGTGGAGTAAGGCACTAAAGGTTATAACCCTGCTAATTCTGGCACTGTTTCTCTTCCTGTCTACAGTTCTTTCTGGGATGCTGTGTCTCCCACTAGATTTCCGTGTCCCTCTCTCCAGGTCTCTATCCTCCCTCTCTCTGGGTCTATGTACATCTTTCATGGTCTTTGACCCTCCCTGTCTCTGGTTTCTGTCCTCTTTTTCCTATGTCTCCTCTTTTCTCTCATTCTCTCTGCCACCACCCCCCCCCCCTTTGAATCTCTGAACTCTCTATGTTTCTGTTTTCTGTTCCAGGGCAGAGTCTTCCATAAATCACCCAGAACTCCTTCAGTGATCCCAAGTCTCTTCTTTGAGTTGAGGTGGCATCATGATGGGGTCTGGTTTTTCTGAGTGGCACCTCTTCCCACAGCTCCTTAATTCCCACCCAGCTTTGCACACCCTCAACCTGACCAGTTTGCCATCCTTCTGCAACCCCAAACCTTTTGGGGGTTAGGAAATCATGGCCTATCAAGAGCAGCATCTCCTATATCCCCCTCCTCTCTTGCTCTGTTGCTGTTTGTTTGGTGGCTGGCCAGTACAGAGATTCAAGCTTTTTTTTTTTTTTTTTTTAAAGATGACCAGTAAGGGGATCTTAACCCTTGACTTGGTGTTGTCAGCACTGCACTCTCCCAAGTGAGCCACGGGCCGGCCCCTAATGGTTGACTTTATAGGTACTTCCGGCTCTCATGAGATCCAGTACACCTGGTTTGATAGAAATTCCAGTCTGGGCCTGAGCCTTTTCATCAGACTGCACCTCATGCAATTCTATATTCCTCACCAGTCTCCTCTGAGTGGTCCTACACTGATTGGGGGCCAGATCAGCTGTCCTTGCTGTGCCCCAGTGTTCCCCTGGTGCGCCCATCTCCCACGTTGTCCACACTGCAAACACTTCCCATGGGATGGGCCATGCTCCAGTCCCTTGTGATGACTCACCAGCCTCTGAGTGGCTCCTTTTTTTTTCAGTTGTGGCTCCTCACTTCTATGTGGGTACATGGAAACCCTGTTAGTGGCCTTGCTGGCCTGGAAGCCACCAAGGCCCTCTTCTCCCCTGTCGCTTCCAAGCACCTTCACCCAAAGGGCACAGCTGTGGCTTTTGCCAGCTCCTGCTCCTGGCGCTCAGCAGTTCCAGCCTGGAAGCAGCCAGGACTCAAATTGGTTGGAGCAGTTTTTTCTTTCTCTCATCATGGCTTCTCCCACCTTCATGCACTCCATAGGTCTCTCCTCCTCTTCCCTTGATCTCTTGCAGCCCTAGCTTGGCTGTTATTGCTTTTTTATAATTGTAAATTAGCTGATTTGTAAGAGAGAGTGGGGACTCTGAGGACTGTCTATTCTGCCATCTTGACTGGAAGTCAAATTTTCTATTTTAATATCTTTTCTATCTTAAAAAAAAAAAAACAATGTCTTTCCTTTCCTGCTACTATTACTTCTCTGCTTCCCTCATAACAAAACTTCTCTAAAAACTTTTCTCTACCTGAGGTCTCCACTTCACTTCCCACTGTCTTGTCAAACCTCAGTCTTTATCTTATTGCATCTCTCAGCAGAACTGGATACATTGAAAACTACCTCCTTCTTGAAGAACTTTCCTTCCTGGCCTTTCTGGACATCACACTCTTCTGCTTTTCCTCCTACATCACGGTCAATCTCCTTTGCTGGTTTTCCCCACTTTATCTGAACTCTAAATGTTGGAGGGCCTTGAGACTCAGTCCTTTGAGCTCCTCCTTTCTCTATCTTCCCTCATCTCCTAGGTGACTTCATTCAGTCACATGACTTAAAATACCATCTCTATTCTACTGACTCCCAAATTTAGGTTTCCAGCCCCAAACTCTACTGTAACCATCAAACTCATATATTCCAAATTTATTTCTTTTTTTAGTGGCTAGCCAGTGCGGGGATCCAAACCGTTGACCTTGGTGTTATCAGCCATATATTCCAACTTTCAACTCCATATCTCCACTTGACTATCTAATAAGCATCTGTGATGTCCAAACCCAGAACTCCTTCTTAATAATCCCACTCTTCTCCAAGTCTTCCCTCAATCAACAGCTTTATCCATCACCCAGTTGCTCAGTCTACAAATCTAGGAGTGAGGATTTTTATTAAGGGACAATAGCTTCGTTTTTAAATTTTCTTTAAACTTGTTATTTTGAAATAGTTTTAGACTTGCAGAAAAGTTGTAAAAATAGTAGAGTTCCCATATATCCTTTAGCATCCACCAATTTAAACCATAATACAATTATTTAAGCCAGGAGATTAACATTAAAATACTGTTATCTAAACTACAGACCTTATTTGAATTTCACCAGTTTACCACTTACGTTCTTTTTCTGGTTCAGAATCCAATTCCGGATCCCAAATTGTATTTAGTCGTCTCCTTAATCTCTAGGAGTTATTTTTAACTTCCCTCTTGTCCATGCACTCTAATCCCACTCCTACAGGAACTGAATAAGTGAGCTCTACCTTCAAAATATATCCCTAATCTAGGGGCCTGGCCAGTTAGCTCAGTTGGCTAAAATGTGGTGCTGATAACACCGAGGTCTAGGTTTGATCCCTGTACCAACCAGCCACCAAAAAATAAAAAAACAAAAACAAATAACAAAATATATTCCTAATCTGACCACTCCTTACCCCACCATGGCTACCATCTTGGTCCAGGCCATCATCTCATCCCTGGAACTTGTACCCTCCTAACCATTTCCTGTTTCCCCTTCAGCTCTTTCCCTGCATTTTTTCCCACCATACTATTGAAGTGATCTTTTGAAAATGTAAACTAAGGCTGGCTGGTTAGCTCAGTTAGTTAGCACATGGTGTTGTAATACCAAGGTCAAGGGTTCAGAAACCCTTTACTGGCCAATCACCAAAAACAAAACAAAAAAATGTAAATTAAGTTATATCCTTTCCCTGATCAAAGCCCTTCAGTTACTTCTATTTTTTTGGCAAATAAATCTGTCCTCTGCTTCCGTGTAATACTTGATTCAGGCAAGAATCACCAATGGCTGCCACAATCATTAGGTGAGAGATGGCTGGGAAACAGAATATTTGCACATGTCAAAGTCTCACTGCTGAGATTACCAGGGGGAAAATGTACTTTTATGAGGAGAGATCAGGTAGTTAGCTCATTAACCATGTAACCAAACTCAGTATCATAATAGTGGAACCATCTGACAGTATGCATCTCCAGATGTGATGCAATATGAACGCCTAAGTATCACCAGGAAAGTGTTCTTGCCAAAAATGCTTAACTTCAATCTATTCAAGTCTTCAGACTCAATTTCCATTTCACAGACAAAACAGGGGTAGTGGAACAAATTAAACACTATGAGAAAACAATCAGACAAAGAATGTGGGACATTCTACATAAAACTGGTCTGAGGAGGAGGGTGGGAGAAGTCATGCAAAAAAAGTGGTGTGTGTGTGTGTGTGTGTGTCTGTCTGTCTGTCTGTCTGTCTGTCTGTCTATTCTATATTAGACTAAAGAGACATGACATTCAAATGCAATGTGTGAACCTTGATTGGATCCTGGTTCTGATTAAAACAAGATATTCTTGGGTCAATAGGGAAGATCTTAACGCGGGTGGTAAACTTTCTTAATGGAGAAAGTAATTTTGTGGTTATGTAGGAGAATGTTCTTATGCTTAGAAGATACTATGTATGTAGGGGCAAAGTACTGTTCAAATTTACTTTCAAATGGCACAGAAAAAATACAATATGGCAGGACTAGTTTTGTTTATTTTCTTTAAACTTCTTTTTTTAGACTTACTGAAAAGCTGCAAAAATAGTACAGAGAGTTACTATATACACAGACAAATAGATAAAACAACCATGTCAAAATACTTCTCATTTTCTTAATTAAAAAATTGGCGGGGGGGTTGGTCGTTTGCTCAGTTGGTCATGGTGTTATAACGCCAAGATCAAGGGTTCAGATCCCCACACCAGCCAACCACCAAAAAAAAAAAAAAAGTTTTTTGTTGTTGCCTGTTGGCTGGCATAAAATACTTTTTAAATTATGTGCTTTTATATTACATACTTTTTTTTTTTTTTTGCAGCTGGCCGGTACAGGGGTACGTTTCTTTAAACATGAAATTAGTCATTCTAAATTTTGCAATAATTTCTATAGTTATCATTACACATGCATTTGAATCTGTCCAAAAAACTTAAAATACAATGCCTAACTTCGTACAGGTCTACAGGGCTCTAAACAACTTGTCTGCTAGCTCTCTGATCTCCTGGCCAACAATGTGACATTCCTGCCATCTGGTCTCAACTCAGGACCTTTGCACTTGCTGTTAGCCCCGCCCAGATCTCTCTTCCATCCCGGCCTCTAAATGTTACCTTTTCAGAGGGGCTTATCTTCCTTTCTAAAACAGCCTCGCTCTCACTTCCCATGCTCTTACTCTGCTCTATTTTTCTTCATAGTGCTGAGCACTATTTGAAATTATTTTTATTCATTTAAATGCCTTTATTGTTTTCCCCAGTACAATGTAAGATCCAAGAAGGAAAAGACTTTGCTTTAGTCACGTGCTGTATCTGCAGAGCCCAAACAGTTCCCAGCATACAAAAGGCGCTCAACAAACAGTTAATAATTGAATAGTTTGGACATCAACGTAATCACTCTATTCACATAGGGACTCTTTGCCAGGTGGCGGAGGGTTATGTCACAGTACTACAGTACTACACTCACACTCATGCGCACAAGATCCGGGAAGTATTAAGGAAGGGGCGGAGCATCGGGAACAGTCTCGCTGACAGAGGCGGTTGGAACTGAGAGCGTGAGGTAAAGAGGGTCTTGGGGATGAGCGCGCGTGCGCAGTGAGGACGCCAGCCAGCCGCGGCAAGGGGTGTAAGGCACCCGAAGGCGGGATAGTAACTTCGCGCATGCGCTATATCCGCGGTGGAGCCAGATCCCGGCGTGTGGGTTGGTCTCGACTTGCGCGGCGCGTGCGCAGTGCTGACGGCGGAGGGATTTGAGTACGGGCCCTAGCCCCGCTCCTGTCGCGAGCCGAGGCCTCGCGGGTTCGTGAGCAGCGGCCTTGTACGCGCGCTGGACGGGCGACCGGGGCAGACGGACGCCGACGCCGCCGGGATCGAAGCCGGGGCAGGAGTTTGTTGAGAAGCCGCTGCAGCCGCCGCGAGTCCCCGGACTGACGCCAGACCGAGGAGGGCGCCGCGCGGCGGGTGAGTGTGACTGAGTGCCCTTACGGGGTGTGGGGCCAATACCCACAAGCCCCTGCAGTGGCTCCAGTCCCCTTACCTGCGGCTCAGCCACAGCATCTTTCTGTACCTTTACCCACGGTCCTTTGGGCATTCCAGTCCTCTTCCACAGCCCCCCAGCGGTGCCATACCCACAAGCCCTTGCGGTGTGTTGCCTTTTTTCTCTGTCTCACTGTGGCGCCCTGGACCCTTACCCATAATTCTTTTCGCCCTTGGGAGCCCAGGTATATTACCCACAAGCCCCTGTATTGTTTGGTTTGCCCCTTATGACTCTTTTCTCTTGCTCGCAGACTTACAACCCCGAGCCCCCTGCGATCCCCGTCCCATAATCTGTTCTCCAGTGTACGGGACCACCAGCCACCGCTGCTCTGGGCTTCCCTCTTCAGGATCCTTGATTTCGCCACAAGTCACCGGGGAACCTCTCAGCCCCACATCTCCTTGCTCAGGGCTCCGAGACTTAACTGCTTAGAAACTTTTCCAGTCTTTGTTTCCCTTACCGGCCTTACCCCTCTCCCACCCCGGTCATGAACTTGTTTTCTCATTCAGATTTACCCCTTTCCCTTTTGACAAAGGATCACTCTCTGTCCTTACAGAGCCTGATTTAATACTGGGACTTCTTTCCTTTTTTTTTTTTTTTTTTTTGAGAGAGTTAAGGAATAATAGGGGCTTCATCTCTACTGACCCACCCTAACATAAGGCTGTCCTGCTTCTGCTCTTAGACTTGGCAAGATGACCCAGTTCCTGCCACCCAACCTTCTGGCCCTCTTTGCCCCCCGTGACCCCATTCCATACCTGCCACCCCTGGAGAAACTGCCACATGAAAAACACCACAATCAACCTTACTGTGGCATTGCGCCGTACATCCGAGAGTTTGAGGTAAGTTCACCAAGCAGACTAGGAGTGGTTTGGGTGCTGGGGGGCAGGCGGCTGGATTTGGGAGGCCAGCCTTTGGTCATTTTCTAGCTGTGTTGTTTAGACAGATGACTTCCTCTTTGTGATCCTCAGTTTTTCTGTTTAAATGGTATTATTATTATTTCTTTTTTTGTGTGGCTGGCTGGTAAGGGGATCCAAACCCTTAACCTTTGTGTTACCAGGCGGCGCTCTAACCTATTGAGCCAAGTGGCCAGCCTTAAATGGCATTGATAAAATTCAATAAGTAGTGGTTGAGGATTCAGGCTCTCTAGTCATGTCATTTTTGACCCACACCATTTATCATCTGTGTCACCTGGGGCAAATGTTGTATCCTCTTATTGGTTTCTTTATCTTTAGTAAGAGGGTAATAGTAACATCCTCATAATAGTGGTGGAGAATTAAATGGCAAAGTTTATGTTGGAGGGCTTGGCACCAACCAGTCAGTAAGTGTCAGTGTTGTTTTTGTAGTTGCCTTTGTTATCATTAATGAGATGATGTTCATAAAGGGTTAGCACTATGTACTAGAGTACTTAAGACTGTAGGCTTGGGGATTTCATCTCTTCATCCACAGGGTAAACATGAGTAAATGACTTAGGCTCCTGGACCTCAGTTTTTTAATTCGTGAAATTGGGATAACAGTGTCCACCTCTTAAGGTGCGTTGGAACACACCTGAGAAATGTTGGCACATAGCTAGGAGTCATAAAAGGAATATTCTGGTATTGGGTGGGGAAGGACAGCTGGGGGTGGAGGGAGTCGCAGATTAGAATTTAGTAGGTAACGGAAAGGTGGATTTTTAGTGGATTTTGCCACCCCAGGTGAACTGGCCCTTGGGAAATGTTATTAGCCAATTAAATTAACTTAATGGGTGCAGACCAATGGCACCCTTTGATGCTGTGGGTCATGTGTCAGTTACTATTTAATGAGTGGTTGGTGAGACCTTTAAGAACTGACCTGGCCCTCAGAGAGTATCCAGCTATCTGCTTCGGTACCCTGCACTGTCAGCTCCTGTTGCTTCAGGCCTGGTCCCCACTCCTTGGTGCTTATAAGCAATGGTCCTCCCATCACATCCTCTGGCACATTGTTCACTGTAAATGATACTCAGAATTTTGAAAAGCAGTACATTCTCTAAATGTGGAAGACAAGGACCTTTGGTACTGCGTTCTTATGCTAGATGTCACTTGCGTCAGTGCTTCTCAAGCTGTCTGTGGTAAGAGATAGATATTGTTCCTGATCCTTTGCAGATTGATGCTTGATAAATACAATAGAAAGTTTTTCATTTTCCTTTTTTTTTTTCCTCCTGTTTTTATGAAGGAACTACAAAATAAAAGACAAAATTTTTATTATTAGGGTCAGTAGACATAAAGCTTCTCTGTAGAAGTTCCTGAATACTCAGTCCTTTTTCTGTATTTATCTTGTCACAGACCAGCAACAGTTTGTGGGCAGCACTGGTCTGTGTACCATGCTTTGATCTGTGCCATTCCCTACCTCCACTGTGGCCAGGGAACTGTCCATAATTGTTCGCTTGTTTGTGTAGGTGGGGCGAGTATGTGCATAAGCAGGGGAAGCTGAGATGCTTATTTCCTTGGGGGGTGTCCCTGGCCATTTCACCCAGTCCTTCCTACTCTGTTATCTCTATTGTTCCCAGGACCCTCGAGATGCCCCTCCTCCAACTCGTGCAGAAACCCGGGAGGAACGCATGGAGAGGAAGGTATGTCATTTTTGCCTTCTAACCCCATGTTTTTTTTGACACTTTCTCTGGAAGGGCCCTGACGTCAGGGCCTGCATTTACCTACCTGCATTCACTTCTCCACCTCCCCTTTCTCCTGACAGAGACGGGAAAAGATTGAGCGGCGACAGCAAGAAGTGGAGACGGAGCTAAAAATGTGTAAGACTCTCATTTCTCCTCTCGCCTTTCATCTCCCCAAACCCTCTTATTTCCTCTTCCCAGTTCACACCCAGGACACTGTTCTCCCAAAGGTCTGCTTTGGGGGAAGTGGAGTTGGTAATTCACTTATTTAACCCCCACCATTTGCCAAGCACTGTTTGGTTTAGACTTTTATGTGGGAGAGTGTGGGATAAAGGTTGGCAGGAAGAGAGACTCCTGGTACCTTGGGCCCCTCCTGTGGGGAAGCGTACTTGAAGGGCTTACCACAGCCCAGCTGCATTTCACAGGCTAAGGCAGTGAGGTACAGGCTAGTCAGTCAGTCAGTCAGTCCTGGGTTCATCCTTAGCTCCCTGACTCTTGGGCTGGGATGTTGCATCCCTTCCAGGTACAGGAGGAATTGGAGTAGTGGACAGGTGTATTGTAGAAGACATTGTAGTCAGAAGACTTGGGTTTTCCTCCTACACCTGTGAGGCTTTAGTGAATCACTTCCCTCTGAACCTTGTTTCCTGCAATTGTAGATTGCTTCTGGGTGTTTATGCAAATACCTGACTGAGGCATTTAGCTGAGTGCTTTCTGAGCACTGCCTTTCACTACCATGGTGGCTGCCTTTATGTTTTTTCTCACCTTAGAGGCATCTCAGACTCAGTGTCCAAACCACAGTAGGGATTTCCCCTCCCCACCAACCTGGTCTCCTTTGGATGTTTCCTTCTCTGGCATATGGCCATCCAGTTGTGCAAGTCATGACCTCACTTGTTATCACCCAGTTTTTTAACACCTTTTTTTCCTTTCCTCAGCCTGTGACCAAGACCTGTCCCTGTTACTCTCTAAATGTCACAAATCTGACCCTTCTCTCTATGTCCACCACCAGGTCACTCTTTGCCTGGATGACATAGTAACAGTCTAACTGGTTTGCCTCTGTCTCTCCCCCAGCCCAAGTCCACTTTGGGTCTTTTATTGTTTGTTTGGCAGCTCTCCACTGAGAGGACCCGAACCCTTGATCTTGGTGTTATAGCTAACCGGCCAGCCCTGAAGTACAATCCTGATTGTACTTTTCTTGGCTAACAGCTTCCTTTTGCTCTCGGCGTAAAGACCAGAGTCCCTTCCCTGCCCACTGTTCCAGACTCACCTTGCACAAGATTCAGAATGTGAGAAATAATACAGGACAAATTTGTGACCCAATTTCTTTTCTTTTTTCTTTTTTTTTTTAAAAGAAGACCGGTAGGGGGATCTTAACCCTTGACTTGGTGTTGTCAGCACCACGCTCACCCAGTGAACTAACTGGTCATCCCTATATATGGGTTCCGAACCCGTGGCCTTGGTGTTATCAGCACCACACTCTCACGAGTGAGCCACGGGCCAGCCCATGTGACCCAATTTCTTTAGTAAATAAATGACAAAGAAAAAGGGGGGTAGAGAGGAGACCATATGGATTAAAAGGTCAAAAGACATGTTAGTCAAATGGTATATATGTAGCTTGTTTGGATCTCAATTTAAATGAGCTACTATTTTAAAAAATGCTTTTTTGAAACCATTCCAATTGAGGAATTTGAACACTGGATCTTAGATGAGGTTAAGGAATTAATAATGTTATTTTTTTAAGATGTAATAATGAGGGTTGGCTGGTTAGCTCAGTTGGTTAGTGCATGGTGCTGATAACACCAAGGTCCAGGGTTCTATCCCTGTACTAGCCAGCTGCCCCCCCCACCCCAAAGTAATAGTGGTACTGTGGTTATGAATTTTTTTCAAGTCTTTTTTTTTTTAATTTTTTTATTTTTTTTTTATTAGAGACCAAGCAATATGGTGGTTGGGGTTTGATTTAGAATAATTCAGTTGGGATTTGGGGGGTGTAGAAATGAGATAAGTTTGGCCTTATGTTGATAATTAAGGTGGTTCATGGGAGTTCATTATACTGTTCTCTACTTCTATTAAATGTTGGCACTCCATGTTAGAAAAGAAAAAAAGAATGGATCAAATACACTGATTTTAGAATTTCTTTTTTTTTTTTTTTTTGGTGGCTGGCTGGTTTCTATGCCCCTGCGAGCATGCATCCCTAACTATAGAAGCTTGCTGTGCCTTGTCACAATTAAGAGCTACCATTAGAGGGGACGTTGCTGAGCACTTGATGTACTTCATGTTATTGACTTCTCATAGCTTCCAAATGTGACAGGTTGTTACTCCCTTTTCTTTTTTTTTTTTTTTTTGGTGTTAGCACTGGGATATATTCCCAGTGAGAGTGCTAAGATATTATCTTGACCATTTGAAGCCTAATGAGGTTTCTCAACTCCATCTTAAGCCCCTGCTCTGGGGTGGTACCTACATAAGCCCTTTCACTAAGGTTCTCTTCAGGATAGCGTTGCCAGCAGAGTGGAGTGGAATATGCGTGCAGTCACACGTTGACTGACTGGTGGACCAGTGACCAACGTTAATTAGTTCTTTGCCACCCTCTTTCAGCTAGTGGGTTATTTCTTCAGATACTTGGGTACTCTTGACTTGGCTGCACTTGCTCTTACCTTGAATCACACTCCTGGGCCCCTTGGGTATGCAAGAACTACAAGGAACTCATGCAGTGTGCATGGAGTGGCTTCCTCTTATATCTGCTTGGGTACCTCCTGGCTGCCCTTCAGGAAGCTCAGCTCTCTTGTTTGGTCTTTGTCCATGCTTCTGGGCAGCATTCATTGGTCCCGCTGTAGTCTTCTCACAGTACCTGTTACACCACCTGCTGCCTGGCATTGCCAGGTGTATTTACTATTGCTGCCAGGACACCTTTGGGTCTTCAGTCAAATGTCAGCATCTCAGTGAGACCTTTTCTAACCTTCGTGTTTGTTTATTTATTTGTTTGTTTGTTGTTTGTTTATTTTTGGTGGCTGGCCTGTTCACCTTCCCACTTAAAATCAACTCTTCTCCCCATCTCTCTGTCATCATCTGATACAGTATATGATGTCCTTATTAACCATGCTTACTCTTTCCGTTAGCATATGAGCTCTGTGAGTGTAGGGATCTTTTTCGTCTTGTTTACTGCCAAATCCCCAACACCTACAACAATTTCAGGCACATATTAGGTACTCAGTAATTACCTGTTGAGTGAATGATAGCAAGCCAATACAGATTGAGAGATGTGGGCACAGAAACTACAACACAGAGAAATGAGGTATGGCAAGGAATCTGGGGGTGGGATGGAGTTGTCTTTGAAGTTTTCCATCAGTCCGCAGATAGTTATTCCCGTAAATTTGGGTCCAAGATTCTGCTTTTTAAGAAACTCTTAAAATCATCTTGAGCTTAGTTTATGCTCACAGCCAGACACTCTCATGGGATACAAACTATTTGTCTGGCTTCTCACAACACCCAAATTGTCTTCCTAAGCTAGCATGCAGGAGTCAGGATGGGAGCCTGGTAGTTAGTATGCCTGGGCTGTGAGGTCAGGCAGGGATCTCAAGCCCTTTGCCACTTTGACACTTTCATGTCTTTGGGTTTGTTTTGTTTTGCTTCCACTTTGATAAATCTTAGCTTCTAGCACTGTGTCTGGGCTGTATAGTATGTGCTTAGTAAACTTTTTTTCCTCATTCTTCCTGAATATGACAGGGCCTCCTGAGGGTAACAGTATGCTGAGGAAGAAACACCTGCATTGTGCAATGGGCAGAGTGCTCTTAGGTCTGGGGCCATTATGTTTGCTGAGGCAATCATATTTGGTGAAAAGGACTTATTCCCAGGCCTGACCCATCAGAATCACCTATGGAATTGGTTTTTAACAGATTCTTGGCTCCTCTCCTTGGAGATTGTTATTTGGTGGTCAGAAGGGACAATTTGCCTTATGGTAGCAAGGCTGGAATAAGAATCTGATCTGATGCCAGTCGGCTCTTCTCGTTTGATCCAGAACCGGCCCTGGGTTCTCCCCAGAGGTCAAAAACAGGGCTTGCTCTCTCCTTTCGTCTTGGCTCCCATTCCCAACCTTAGGGTTACTTGGTCTCAAGTTCTCCTGTGGGCTGTAGTTGCAGTCTGTGTCCAGCGGGTGGCAGTGTGACCCCTGCTAAGGAGGGAGCTCAGCACATGGAGGGATCAAGCTGCCTCTCCAGAGGCCCAGTTGGGCTTAGTTACTGTTTAGATCACCTGCTACCTGGGAGGGATGGGGCACTTAGGGTTTGTGTGTCTGAAATGGCAGTTAGGGCTGCCTCATCCTGTCAGCTTGAAGTGAGCCATATACTCCCTCCCCCATGAGCCACTCTGATAAGGGCCACTGTGGTTCATGGAAACTGGAGTTCAGAGAGGGACATGCCCATGGTTGCCAGGTCACCAGCCATTTTTCTCTAGTTGGGAGCCTCCCCCAATTTTATCTTTATCTTATTGGACTCTGCCCATCTGTCTGTATCTGTTTGTGTTGTTACTGGAGACAATGGACACTTATTTACAAAATCTCTTCCTGCACAGGGGACCCTCACAATGATCCCAATGCTCAGGGTGATGCCTTTAAGACTCTCTTCGTGGCTAGAGTGGTGAGTCCCCATCTCCTAACACCTGAGAGGGTTGAGAGCCTGGGTCTGGGATAAAGAACAAGAGTCTGGATCCTGGGGAATGTTGCAAGGGCTTTGGGACAGCTCCTTTCTCCCATTTAACTTTATATCTCTCTCCTTGTAGAATTATGACACAACAGAATCCAAGCTCCGGAGAGAGTTTGAGGTGTATGGACCCATCAAAAGAGTAAGCGGATTGGAGCAGGGGTATTTGAATGGGAGCATGTGGAGGAGGGGGCAGTAGCCTGAAGGGGGAAGGCTGGGCTCCCAGCCCTGCAGATTCCTCATGTCATTTTAGGGTCTGGGTTTGCATCCTGACTGCACTTCCATGCGAACATAGAGTAGGAACAGATGAACACAGCCAGACAGTCCCATTTGCTCACATTTTGTCTGTGTTGCTTATTGTAAGACAGAGTTGAGTAGTTGCAACAAAGATGGTAGGGCCTTCAAAGCTGGAAATATCTGTCTGGTCCCTTACAGAAAATGTATGCTGACTCTTGTGTATTAGTTCGTTTTGTGTTGCTCATAACAAAATACTTGGAACTGAGTGATTTATAAGGAAAATGATATTTTTTTTTTTTTTTCTAAAAGATGACCGGTAAGAGGATCTCAACCCTTGGCTTGGTGTTGTCAGCACCACGCTCAACCAGTGAGCCAACCGGCCATCCCTATATAGGATCCGAACCCGTGGCCTTGGTGTTATCAGCACCGCACTCTACCGAGTGAACCACGGGCTGGCCTAAGAAAATGACATTTATTGCTTACAGTTTCTGAGGCTGGGAAGTCCAAAGTCCATCTGGTGGTGGCGACAGTGACCCAGGGGTCTCACATTGCAAGGTGGTGGAAGCAGAGAGAGCAAGAGAAACAGACTCTCTCTTCTTTTAAAGCCCTCAGAACCACACCCCTGATCACCATTTTTAATCCATTCACTACTGCATAGTCCTACAATCCAATCACCTCTTCAAGGCTCCACCTTTCAATTAGCATGATAGGATCTCCCACGCTCTTAACAGTCACAGTGGGAGCTAAGTTTCTAATACATAAAATTTGGGGGACACAATTCAAGTTTCAGAGAGTTTTGGGGGGACACAATCCACTACACTCTTGTTTTAGAGCAAGGCTTTACGTTTAACTGACATTTCTTCATTTAACAGAAAAGTCACTTGAGTGCTCTGTGCCTTATTTCCTTCATCTCTAACGTTGGGATACATATGCCCTCGCTAAGTAGTAGTGAAGGCTTGAGGTCATTGTGCACACAAACTGCTAAGCCGCATGCCAGACATTGAATGGACTCATGTGGGCTTCTCCCTAGCTCCAGGCACTCATAGGAAATTGGCCCCCTGGTGTTTAAGGTCTTTGATGGAGCCTTGGACTCTGACTTTGTTTCTCTGATCCCACTTTGGGTCAGTTCAGAATCTCAGTTGGGCTTTGGAGGCTGTGGGGTCCCAGGGATACGTCCTAGGAACAGGTGAACTCGGGCCATATCCACTCATGATGTGGGCTGGTCACTGAGTGGTAGTGATGTGAATGGAGAACTAGCTGTCTTTGGGGACCAGCTCAAATGCTGTCACCTCCCAGAAGCCTTCCCTGAGTCATCCTGACCCCCTCTCTCCCAAGAGCCCTGCCTAAACCATTGTTCTGTTATCTACTCCATCCCCCACTGGCCCCAGAAGGGTCTTTCTGACATCCAGCATTGGCCCCTTTTCTCCTTTGCTCACAGCCCCCCATTGGCTCCCTAGCATATTAGGACAGAGGTCTAGGTGCTCTCTGGCCCTTCCCCATCTGTATGGGCTTCTGTCTCTCCACCCCATCCCATCTCTTATTGTCATCCCTGTGGGACATCCCATCCCTGAGCACTCCACGTTCTCTCAAGTTTCCCTAGCTTTACACATGCTGATTTTTGTGTCTGCATATGCCCTTGCTCCTCTTTACCCTAGAACTCCCCTGCCCATTGGCATGCAGAACTCCCTCTGTTTTCCCAACTCCCTGAGTTCCCTCCAGACTCCAAATGAACTACCCACACTGGCCCTTCCGTGCTCAATACCCATCTCAGGTCCTTGGCTGGCATTGGGGGTGCTTGATGGCCCTGGCACCTGCCCACCTTTGTGGCCTCACCTCCTGAGAATCCCCATCATCAAAATATGTCTTATCAGGGCCGGCCCGTGGCTCACTTGGGAGAGTGTGGTATTGATAAACACCAAGGCCATGGGTTCGGATCCCTATATGTGGATGTCCAGTTAGCTCACTTGGGAGAGCGTGGTGCTGACAACACCAAGTCAAGGGTTAAGATCCCCTTACTGGTCATCTTTAAAAAAAAAAAAAGCGTATATGTATATAATATATGTATATGTATATATATATATATATATATATATATGTCCTAGCCACACTGAGCTGCATCCCCAGCCTCCTGCCCACTCTGCTCTCCCATGTTCTTGGACCTTTGGAGTTATTGCTGCCCCACTTGACAGGCTGATGCCTCACTGTTTCTTGTTCATCCGTGTTCACTTGTTAGGTCTTAGTTTAAGCGTAATTTCCTCCAGGAGACCACTTCTGTGCCCCTCTGGTTTCCACTGTGCCGTTTGCTCCTGCCATTAGATCATAAGTCACTTGGGGCTCTCAAAAGAGAGAGAGGGTCAGAGGCATCTGTCACTGGCATCACCCAACCCAGGGCCTGGCATACAGGCTGTGTGATTGGTGGGGGACACAGCTAACCTCCACACCCTGCCTGTCCACAGATACACATGGTCTACAGTAAGCGGTCAGGAAAGCCCCGAGGCTATGCCTTCATCGAGTACGAACATGAGCGAGACATGCACTGTGAGTACCTCCCGCCTCAGCTTTTCCCTCTGACCCTCTCTCACTTCTCGGCTGCCCCAGTCCCTTCCCAGTTGTCTGTTCCCCTCCCCCTTGCCACACCTGACAGTAGCAATGTCTCTTCTCCTCCTCCCTCTGTTTCTGATATATCTTTTTTTTTTTATATACGTGTTTTTTTAAAAAACAAAAACCAAATCCCCCACAACGTGTGTGTGTGAACCCAGGGAGGTAAGTGTCACACGTTGAACCTCAGGGACAAGGAGGGAACTGGGTGGGGGCTGGGGCCAGCTGGAGGTGGGGGGAGGGGTCGGATTTTGGGGGAGCCTCTCCCCATTATTCACCCCCCCAGAGTTGGGGGCAGCCAGATCGGAATGAGGACTGGCCTTTGAACTTGCCCTCTCTTCCCCCCAGTAGACCTGGGCTGGGCCACCCGACCCTCCGCCTCCCCATCCCTGGCCCCCCACCCTGTTCCTCAGCGGGTAGTGGGGTGGTAGGCGTGTTCAGCGCCTGCCCCCACAGCTCCAAAGTCCCCTTTGAGGCTGCGGCGGCGTCCATGTGGGCAGGGATGGGTGGGTGGGGGCGGGCAGGGCTGCGGCGTGTCCAGGGGCCGCAGTATTAATTGACTGTTCTTATTGTCACTGCAGCCACCACGCAGCTGGCTTGCAGCTGATGCTTACGCTCCCCTTACAACACCTCAGTGTATGGTTGGTATAAGGGTTTGTATCATGGGTAAGACCACTCAGCACCGCACACCAGCCCAGCTTAGCCAGGCAGCTCAGGAGCAGCGAGGCGTCCCTCTTCCCACCCCAATTGCCCCTCAGCCTTCCCGCACCCACAGCCCTTTCCTTATTTGGGTGCCCTTTGCCCCTTCCCTCCCCAATCCAGATGCTCTCCAATAATCTTGTTGATCCCAGGAGAAGGGAAGGATGAACCCCAATGGCAGCTGATTTCTCCAGTTGGGCTCCATCCAACCCCCAGAGTTACCAGGCTTCATGACATCAGCAACAAGGTGGCGGGAATACTGGACAGGGTGCTCTAGGGCCAGGGCTCCAAATGGAACCCTTCAGCCCTTCCATCCCCGCCCCATGCCTTCAGTGGGGCTGTTACTGTGGTGGCCCTGGAGAATCTTTGTCTGCTAGTTTTGGGGTGCTCTGCCCCCTTCCTGTCTTCCTTACCATGGTCGAGGCCTCCCAAGGGGGCTGGCTGTGGTGCCCAGCTGCTCTCCAGAGGTGGTCAGGAGCTCCCCAAAGTGCATGAAATTGGGGCTTGGGGTGTGGGAGGGAGCAAGAGGTAGGCTGCAAACAGATGAAGGTGTTGTAGGTTTAGACGTAAGAACCTTCCACTGTCTAGAGATTTAAGAGAGGGAAAGAGAGAGAGAAGCCTAGATGTACACAATCACATGTTTTCTTTGCTGTTCCTCCTGGGTTGGGCCTATTCTGGGGTTTGGGACACTGAACCCGAGCAGGGTTCCTTTGCTTGACTGTGATCCTGATCCTTAAATTCCTTCCCCACTACACTCCTCCGGGTTCAGGGGCCAAGCGGCCCCTCCTCCTCAGTGCATGGGCAGCACGCCATCTTCTGGACCCTGGAGTCTGTGCCCTGCGTGCCAGCCTTTGGGCTGAAGCAGCTGGTGGGAGGGAGTGGAGTTGGGGGAAAAGTCATTCCAGTAAATAAGGGGCGGGCTGTGTGCCTAGTTTAGTGTGGACTTCATTGGGGATTGGTGAGGGCAGACAGGTTTTCTAAGGCCTCCCAGCCTTCTTGTTAAATTCAAACAAGACAGTCCCAGGGCTTTCCAGGTCCCAGATCTGACTTTAGTCCTTGTCTCCCCCTCTTCAAGGCCTCCCTGAGGTTTCTTTGGGGTCCACCACTTCCTCTGCCTGTCTCCAGGTGGTGCAGGAGATGTGGCTCCTCTCCCTCTTGTGGCTCCCTAGAACTCCATTCCCCTCCCTGTAGCTCTAGCTGACCCAGTGGTGGTGGGTGTGGGGTCTGTGCGCGTGCTCAGGTAAGCTTGGGGGCTCCAGGTAAGCGGTCCCGTGTCCCCCCCCCGGGAAGCCCGCCTCCTCGCCAGGCCCCCAGGAGTTGCCGAGCCCCCCCCATCCCGCTCGTTTTGGACACCCGCAAGGCCGGCATCGGTAAATGGCACCTTTTTCTCTTCCTCTGGTTGTTATTTGGGGGGGAGCGGGCTGGGGTGGGGCAGGGTATTGTGTTTGGTTGAGGACAGCCCCCTAGGGCAGGGCTGGGGGGTGGGTGGAGGGGCTTTTTGGACTTCCTGACTGCCCCCTGTGGTTACAGGCCAGGGCCTCGGGCCTGCCCTTTGCTGTGCCCTGCCCAAGCACAGCAGTGAGCCTCTCCCCTTGTCTCCTCCTCTACTCCTCGCCCTTCCCTGGCAGGCTCAGGCCAGGGTGGACTCCCAGCATGTTGAGCTGGGGTGTGGAGGGAGAGATGGGGCGGGGCTGGGTCAGTGGGTGGCAGGGTCAGTCGTCTCAGGTAAGGCAGGGATTTTCAGTAGCACCGCACGTCTCCCTATGGCTCCCTCCACTTTCCTTCTCCCCCTGCTGTGGGGGCCCCTGCTGGCCCCCTGGGAGCACATAACCCGCCTTTCTGCTCCTTGCCATTTCCTGAAGATTTCTCCCACCTCCTTCTGGTTCATTTTCTTTTCTGATGTCTGTTCCCTCCACGCTCACCTTTCCCCACCCCCCAAAAAAAACACACAGAAAAAGAAAACTGGTGTGCACTGGCGTGTGGAGCAGCCCAGCTGGGCCTCCTGCCCCAGCATGATGTTTTAGAGTGCATGCCTGGGGTTGTGGAGGAGACCCCTCCCCCACAGCAAAGTCCAGTGTTAAGTTAACCTCCAGTTTCTTTGCAGCGACTTTGGCCGCCCTGGCAGGAGGGGGCTGCTCCATCATATGGGAGTAGGAAGGACCTGGAAGCACATGGGGATGGCAGTTGGGGGTGGATAGTATTGGGGTTGCTAAGAAGGAAACAAGCACTGAGATGGAGCAGGCCCCTCACCAGTTTGGGAGAGGTTTGGTCTGGCTGTCAGTTGCCTGGCTGGCTGATGGACATGTGTGTGTGTGCGCGTGCGTGTGCGCGCACGTGATCATGGGCACGTGTGGGGGGTGGGGATGCTGTAGAGCTGGGTCTTGTTCTGACTAGAGGACCCTGTGGGGACTCCTCTCCCCTCCTCCCTCCCCACATCTGTTGCAGCCGCTTACAAGCACGCAGACGGCAAGAAGATTGATGGCAGGAGGGTCCTTGTGGATGTGGAGAGGGGCCGAACTGTGAAGGGCTGGAGGCCCCGGCGGCTAGGTGAGAATATCCTGGCCACAGGCTCTCAGGGACCCCGTACTTGGTGGCCTTGTTCTTTTCTCTGCTACACTCTCTGATGCTTTTTGTCTTCTCTCTCGCTGGCTCACCTGTTCTGCTGTTTACATTCCCCACTGCCCCGTCCTTCCCAGGTTGCTGAGTAGGAGCCAAGGGCACTGACCTAGAGAGGCCAGCCCAGCATCGAATGCTGGCTTGCAGACTTAGTAGCTAGTGGATTTCCCCTCTTCCTGCCTTGTTTTCCTCATCTTGGACAATGGGAATTACCTCAGAGTTCACCGTGCTCTTGTTTACTCATCCATTCATTTGTTCATCAAGTGTCTATTTAATTACCAGCTGTGTACCAGCTTCTAGTCAAGAGCAAGACATCCTCTGCCCTCTGGGCCTCCTATATTCAGTCCCCTTCACTGTCTCTCTCTTGAGTAGTCTTTCACATCTCAGTCAAGGTCCATTGGGTTGCAAGCATGAGAAATACATTTAAACTTCCTAAAACATAAAGGGACCTGTTGACATAGAGTCATTTGTGTCTTTTGGAGTCTGGAGGCATGTGATGCCAGTGGATTTCAAGATGACCTGGTAGGTGGACCTTAAAGCTGTTAAGATCTGGGGCAGCCCATCTCTGACATCCCTGCAGCCTGCTGGTCTCTTCTGTGTGTCTGTGCACGGGCCTTGCGCGGCATGCCACACCTCCCTGCTTTACACCCAGGCCTGGATGAGTCTCTGCATTTTTGGGTGGACCCATCTCATTGGCTCAGTATCAGGCCTGGACCTGGGGCTGAGGTGCTGTCACCCAGCCATGCCTGTTGAGAACTAAATCCTACCAGGCTGAGTGCCAGTTCTTAGAGAAGGTGATCTTCCTTCTCTGTCAGACACCCCGGGTGGTATTACCTACCCTCTATTATTCCTGCCTCCCAGCACCTGGTTCTCACTGTCCCCTCACCTGTGCTAGGTAGACCACACTTAGCTGCTGTCTCTCTGAACTTAATAGGCTTGTTCTTACCTTACTGTCTGGTTTCTCTGGGAAGAAGTAGGTTCTTATGCTATTCCCTATTGTGGCAGAATCTTAGAATCTCAGAATCTTTCCAGAATCTTCTAGTTAGATTTGACATTCAGACTTTTTGATAGTGTTAGCCTGTACATCTTGACTCAGTACACATGCACGAGTACATATAACCCAAACAAAAGTTTTGTGAAATAGTAATTATGTTTTCTATGTACAGTGCATAGTAGTAGTTTATATTTTGCTGTTTTATTTTATTTTTTAAGGTATTGGTTGTAATCCATCAAATTGATGATGTGTATAACCCATTGCTGGGTTGCAACCTGAAAATTAAAAATAGTGCTCAATCTGCCCTGTGCCTTTGACACTCTAGGTGCCTAGTCAGTTGTCTGCTCCCTATTTGAGTGTCTCTGGAATGTCTCCCATATCCAAGCAGCTGCTATCCTTTTTTGGTCTCATTGTTAAAAGTCACTCCTTATATGGAGCTCACCCTGCCTCACTGAAGCTTTCTTCCAGACAGGGAGGTGTGGAAGACACTTGAGAAGGCAGGGTCTGCAGGCAGACGGGAGTGACGTCCCAGCTCTGCACGTTCTTTGCTGAGTCACTGTGGGCAGGTGACTTTATCCGAGAATGCTTCCCCATCTGAGAAGTGAGGCTCTTGTCTGCTCCGTAGAGGTTCATGTATTCATTTGACAAGTACACATCTACTTTTGAGTACCAGATGCTGTGCCATGTGCTGATTACAGTGGATGATACCAGACATGGTCTCTACTCTCCTGGCACATTATGGTCTGCTGGGAGAGGCAGGTAGTAATCAACTCACAGAAACAAACATCAGAGTTGGAACTCTGGGTGAAGGAAATGTTTATGGAACTGAGTCTGTAGTGGGGAATGACTAAGGTTTTCTGAGGAAGTGAGGTATGGGTTAATGTGAAGGGTGAGGATGAGTTAACTAGACAAGGAAGGTGAGATCATCCCAGGGAAAGATGAATGTACACAAAAACCATGGCAGGAAGAAGATGGGGAGTCTGAGGAGACCGAAGAATGCCTGGAATGGAAAGAATCTGGGGCCCTTGGTTTGGTGCTCTTCGGGCCAGGAGGAAGCCACCAAAGGCTTTTCTTTTTTCTTTTCTTTTTTTTTTTTTGCTGGCCAGAACAGGGATCAACCCCCAGACCGTGGTGTTAATTGCACCATGCTCTAACCAACTGGGCTAACCTGCCAGCAATCACCAAAAGCTTTTATGAGCAGATCACATTTTTATTTTTATTTTTTTAAAAAAGATGACCGGTAAGGGGATCTCAACCCTTGGCTTGGTGTTGTCAGCACCGCGCTCAGCCAGTGAGCAACCGGCCATCCCTATACAGGATCCGAACCCGTGGCCCTGGTGTTATCAGCACCACACTCTACCGAGTGAGCCACGGGCCGGCCTGAGCAGATCACATTTTTAAATAGAAAGATCACCGGCTTCAGGTTTGTGTGAGGGAGGGTGACTTGAAGGGAGGGTTTCTGAGAAGGCTGTGTCGTACCCAGTGGTTAAGAATATGAGATTTGGAGTCAACTTGGGTTCCGGTTATAGTTGTTTCCCAACTAGCACTTTGTGGAAGTCATTCAGTGTCTATAAAATATGGCTGTCCTGTGACAAGAGTGCAGGAGGTGATACGCACAGGACTTGGCCCCATAGACACTGGTAGAGGTCCTTGGTTTCCTGCCCTTGCTCTTTGAGACTCCTCACTTCCAGTCCTTTGGTGACCTGCCCGGACTGACTCTGTTCCTCTGCCCTGCCCGCAGGAGGTGGCCTTGGTGGTACCAGAAGAGGTGGGGCTGATGTGAATATTCGGCATTCAGGCCGCGACGATACCTCCCGCTACGATGAGAGGTAAGATTGGGCGACTGGTTTCCTGGGACGGGGGTGGTCACCTGGGGAGCCCTGCCACACATCTCTGCCCACCTCATCCAGGCCCGGCCCCTCCCCGCTTCCCCACAGGGACCGGGACCGGGACCGTGAGCGGGAGCGCAGAGAGAGGAGCCGGGAGCGAGACAAGGAGCGAGAACGGCGACGCTCCCGCTCTCGGGACCGGCGGAGGCGCTCACGGAGTCGGGACAAGGAGGAGAGGCGGCGCTCTAGGGAGCGGAGCAAGGACAAGGACCGGGAACGGAAGCGGCGAAGCAGCCGGAGCCGGGAGCGGGCTCGGCGGGAACGGGAGCGCAAGGAGGAGCTGCGCGGCAGCGGTGCTGGTGGAGGCGACATGGCAGAGCCCTCTGAGGCTGGTGATGCACCTCCTGACGATGGGCCTCCTGGGGAGCTTGGTCCTGACGGCCCTGATGGTCCAGAAGAAAAGGGCCGGGATCGTGACCGGGAACGACGACGTAGCCACCGGAGTGAGCGAGAGCGGCGCCGGGACCGGGATCGCGACCGTGATCGAGAGCACAAGCGGGGGGAGCGGGGTGGTGAGCGGGGCAGGGATGAGGCCCGAGGTGGGGGCGGGGGTGGCCAGGACAACGGGCTGGAGGGTCTGGGCAACGATGGCCGAGACATGTACATGGAGTCGGAGGGAGGCGATGGGTATCTTGCTCCAGAGAACGGGTATTTGATGGAGACTGCGCCAGAGTGAAGAGGTTCTCTCCACCTGTTCTTTTTGGACGTGTTCCTGCCCACACCTTTGCTGTCATCCTCTCCCCTACTTTCTTGGCCGCCTAAGTTTGCTCTCCTAGGATAGGAGGCTCATTATTCTGACCCCTTGGATTTAAAAATAAAATTAATTTCCTGTTCATAGTGGGCATCTTGGTTTCTTCCTCACTGCTCTTAATGTCTTTCCCAGAAGGTTGTCACCTGACTTATATAGCCCTACTTCAGTTTATTTTTTCCAAGGCGTGACTAGAGCTTGAGGTTTATGGCCTAAGGCTGAGGCTAGCCCTGGTCTACCACAGCTGTTGAAAAGGGGGTAAGGAAGCCCTCTTGATTCCCTTAGGATTTTCTCTCTCTTTTCCCCGCCCTCTTTCACATATTCCTTGTGAGGCTATTCATACTCCTATCTTTGGTCGGGGGGTGGGTTATAAGAGGAGACTAGATTTCCCAGCAGGAGCTGCAACTTTGAATGTAGAAAAGAGAAGCTGTTTATCTGCATGGAAGAGCAGGGAAAACGGTGAGGAAATGAAAAATGAAAGTGAGGTGTATGGATAGGATTGAGTAGAGCAGAAAGTCTGGGCAAAGCCAGGGTGGAAAAGGCCTATAGTTCATGATGGGCATTTTTACTTCATACTTATTAATGATAGTAGAGGAATAACGAGCAGAAACAAGAAATTCCATCAGGAATTGAGATTACAGCAAAGTTCTGACAAAAGATTAAATAAGATGATGTTGAGAACACTCTAGTATGGTGAGCATTGAGAAGGAATCCAGTTTCCTTGCTGAACCATGGGAGTCAAGGCTGCAACTCCAGTAGAACAAGGGTAGGAGACAGGAGGTAGAACTTGCATACACAACAGTCAGCCTCACTTCCAGCAGTCAGAATACCCAGGAGCTGGGTGTCTGCTGCCTCGGCAAGTACAAACTAAGACCTACTTTTGTCTTTTAGAAGTTTCTCAGCCTGAAGCCAGACTTGGTTTAATAACCCAGAGGCAGTCTGAGTTAAATCTGACAGACAAGGAGTTTAGTGTTTTGTTTTTTACCCTATATAGGGATCTGAACCTGTGGCCTTGGTGTTATCAGCATCACACACTCCCAAGTGAGCCACAGGCTGGCCCTGGAGTTTAGTCTTTTTTTTTTTTTTTAAAGATGACCAGTAAGGGGATCTTAACCCTTGGTTTGGTGTTCTCAGCACCAGGCTCTCCCAAGTGAGCTAACTGGCTATCCCTATATGGGATCCGAACTCATGGCCTTGGTGTTATCAGCACCACACTCTCTCGAGTGAGCCACAGGCCAGCCCCTGGAGTTTAGTCTTTTAATGGCCTAGTCTTGAGCATCCAACCGAGGATACCCAGGCATTTGAGAAAAAACTGCAACTAGAGACCACAAAACAAACAAAAACTGATCCTGGAAGAAATGTTTTAAAAATAAAAGAACTTAATGCTTCTAGTATATTCCCATAGATATCCCAGATGTTGCAACCAGACTTTAGGTATTGGCTAAGAATAGCCTATTTTGGATTAACATGTTCACAGACCAGTTATATAAAGGTTGGACAAAAATATATAAACACAAAACTTGGAAAAGGCATTGGAGAGCAGCCAGTGCAGACCAGACTAGAGGAGGTATGGTCCCTAAGAGAAGGAAAGCACACAAGGTGCTTTTACCCTTTTTTTCACCTTGTTTTTCTTACCCTTGTTTTTGACATTTAGCATTTTAGCATAGGGGAATAGACTATCAAAGTGGCAGTCTTCCACTAGGCCCAGTTCACAGAGGTTCCACAAGGCACCTGGGACTTGAGGGCAAAATTTAGGAGGGCATTGAACTCCCAAATGTACATACAATCTTCCCGAGGCATTTGCCAGCTCCTACTAAGCACTCATTGTCATGGCGAGACCCCCCAGGAAACATCAGAATGCAGTAATGGGAGGCTGAAGAACTGAGCAGAAATTTCAGCAGCCATGCACTTCTAGAGAGGGGTGGGGCTCACGGCCCACTGTGCAGTAATGGTCCTGCTTAAGATACCCAAATTGTCACAATATCGGAGGAAGGTCACAATGCTAGAAAGAGGACTTATATTGCTGAAAACCAAGGGGGGGAAAAGACAATAGAAATAGACCAAGTGCTGATTCAGATAGAATTATCAGACTGAAATAACTATATGTTCACAAAATAAGGAAAAGATGGGGCATTCTAACAGATCTGTAAAAAAAAAAAAAAAAAAAAAAAAAATGTCAAATGGAAATTCTAGACTGGAAAACATTATAAATTAAGAGTTTAGTAGGTGGAGGGTTCTGATTCCCTTACCGGCCAGCTGTCAAAAAAAAAAAAAAAAGAATTTAGTAGGTGGATTTAGTAGTTGATTAGATACTAGATAACCTGGAGTCTTCCTGTTATATAAACTAGAGGTGCAATAGACTTGGACAAACTTTCTTGAAAGTAAGAGACATCTCACAATCTTTAGGAAGTTAACTCTGGATATAGTTCACCAAAATGAAAGGAGAAACGTTGATCCAATTCAGGAGAGCAGTGGAGAGAAGTCCCAGGATGGCAGTTTCTAGAGAGTAGTTGGTCAAGACTGAGGTAAGAGAACTGAAATTTCCAAGAATTTTTGGGATAAAAAGAAGATTCAATAAAATAGTTGTGTTGTAGACTTTGTTTTTTTTTTTAAAAAAGATGACCGGTAAGGGGATCTTAACCCTTGACTTGGTGTTGTCAGCACCATGCTCACCCAATGAGCTAACCGGCCATCCCTATATGGGATCTGAACCCGGGGCCTTGGTGTTATCAGCACCACACTCTCCCGAGTGAGCCATGGGCCGGCCCAGTGTTGTAGACTTTGAAAGAAATAAAACAGTTGTTGTGTTGGAGACTTTGAAAAAGAATGTGGGAAAGAAAGAAAACAAAGGTACAAACAAACCACAAAAAAAGCAAGAAGCTGTTCAAGAAAGGAAATCTAATCACAGAACACTACTTGGGCTCTACAGTAAACAATATACAGGTAGACATAATGTGAACCCTTTATTGATTGAACTAAAAGCTGCTACCATAATATGGGAAGAGGGGAAAGGTGCTAAGAGCAGAAAATCAATATGTAATATATTACATCTAAGTTGATAAATAGCAAATTATTTAAATACAGGAGCTACTCTCGGACTAAACATCTATAAGGTGTTGCCTCTTGAAGTGGGGAGAGTTAGGAGAGGTACAGGGGTTGATGCTTTTCATTAGTAACCCTTCTGCGTTTTGATTTTGTTTTTAACCCTGTAAGTACATTATATTTTGGTAAAGAAGAAGAAAGAAATACTATAAAGGAGAGAGTGCTAGACAAACCTGCTGTATCATACCACTTTCAACAAGCCCTTTTCTGCACCCCATATCCCCACTCAACTAAACCAGAAAATGGTGGGGCAACGGACTTCTCAAAAGTATTGTATGTATGTCCTACATTTCCTCAGCTTCTCTAGAGCATCTGATACCATCGACCACTTCCTCTTTTTAAAAACACTCTCTTCTTGGGCCGGCCCGTGGCTCACTCGGGAGAGTGCGGTGCTGATAACACCGAGGCCCCGGGTTCGGATCCCATATACGGATGGCCGGTTCGCTCACTGGCTGAGCGTGGTGCTGACAACACCAAGTTAAGGGTTAAGATCCCCTTACCGGTCATCTTTAAAAATAAATAAATAAATAAATAAAAACACTCTCTTGTGGTTTCACCCACTTGGGTTTCCTCCTACTTTTCTGGTCATTCTTTGCCATCTTCCTGACTTGTAAATGGTAGGAGTTTCGGGGACAAGTCCTAGGTCCTCTTTATTCTATATTCTCTTTGAAAGGATGAGTCGACACCAGTTGACGATCCACCGGAGAGAGCTCATTTATTAGGCAGCACACACACATATATATAGGGCTTTAAGGGAAGGCTGATTGGCTTAAAATACAATCCCTACTTAGCATACCGCATGGGGCTTGGGGTGGGTGTGGCCGAGAAGGATCAGGGTGTGATCCCTTGGGGCATTTGGGTTCTTACACTTTTGCCCCAGGCTTTCTTGTCCATACTTATGGTTTTATATACCATCTATGCCCAGATTCTCAAAACTGCCTGCAGGCCACATGGCTCTTCTGAGCTCTAGACCTAGATATCCTCTCAGAAACTGCACGGGCTCAGCAAATTCAAAATATCCAGTATCCTTCCTCCAGCATAGACCATCTTAGCAAATGGCACCAAAGCAATTAATACTCCCTTCTTCACCACCTCCCAAAGCACCAAGAGGTGTCTAGACACTTTCCACATCTGTCCTGTCCTCCATGCCTCTGCCCTGGTACAAGCCACCATGGGGATGGCTGGGATAGCCTCCTAACTACCCTCTTGCTCCCATCCCATCCAGTCTCCATGATGGCCACAGTGATCTTAAAATACAAATTTGAGTATCACATTTTACTGTTAGGAGTTTTACACGGAGTCCAAAATCCTCAACATGCGTATGCCAACACACAAAGCCATGCATGTACTATCCTGCCAAACTTTTCACCTTCATCCTAAACTACTCCAATCCTAGCTCTGCTCTCTAGACAGATGGGCTCTTTCTGTGTGGTGAGGGTGACCCGTGCCTCGCCTCTTGTGTCCTTCCTGGAGCATTTTTTTCATGTTCTAGATCACCTCCTCCCCACTCTCAACTCTCAACCCAGTCGCAGTCGGTTGTCGCCCTCCCCCACAGACAGGAACCTCCGGTAGGGCAGTGAGGGCCCAGAAGATGTTTACCATGTGTTTGTTCAATAACGTGAAAAAAGGAACAAGAGGGGATAAAGTGTGGTGGACAGGACAGAATGAGATGGAAGGAGATGCAGACCGAGGCTGCAGCAGGAGAGGTCACCAAGGACGGACCAACCGGAGCGGAGGCCACGGTAGCGGGTCCGGCGCCCGGGACCTGAGCGCCAGCCAGGCCGCGCTTCCGCACCCCGCGCCCTTCGCCCGGGGCGTGGCCTCGCGTGGCACCGCCTCCTCGCCGGCGACGGGGCGGGCGGGCGGCTCGCGTCTGTGGCGCCGACATGGCTGCGCTGGTGGAGCCGCTGGGGCTGGAGCGAGGTGAGCGCGCGCCAGGTGGCCCTGCCCACGCGGGCCGCGGCCGGCGCTGCCCATTCCCGGCTCCCGCCCGGCCCCGGCCCAGGCCGGAGAGGGTGGAGGGGCTGACCCGGCCGGGGTGGGCGGGGCGGGCGCCGCGAGCGGGGCTGTCCGGGGGTGTGGGATGTGCCGAGGGCCGGTGGGCCGGGGCGACGGCAGCACACCCCTGCCTCTGTGTGTTTGTGCTGGGGGAATTCTGGGGACGCAGGGCGCCCGGCTGGCCGCAGTCTCTCCCTTGCCACCCTTGACTCTGCGGAATGTCCGGCTGAGCTTCGGCCGTCCTTCCCGGGCTCTGGCTGCGCTCGCCCTTTCTCCATCTCTCGCCTCATCTCTGTGGTTCTTTGCATCTTCGTATCTCTGAGTCTCTGTGTGTCTCTGCGACCACCCCCACCCCCCGCGCCCAGCAGACGTGTCCCGGGCCGTGGAGCTACTCGAGCGGCTCCAACGCAGCGGAGAGCTGCCCCCGCAGAAGCTGCAGGCCCTACAGCGAGTCCTGCAGAGCCGCTTCTGCTCCGCTATCCGAGAGGTAAGAGCAGCGCGGCGCCAGGGCACGAGCTGGCGGCTGCCGTCCTGCTCCTCCTGGTCGCCCAGAGCCCAGAAACCCAGGGACTACGCCTTAGGATGCCAGCGTTTCAGCTTCAGGGTTCTTTGGGAGTTGTTTCCTCAGGCTGCAGCTGCGTGGGGGCGGATCCTTGGGTGGATAGGGAGAGGGGGTCCGGGAGGCTGGACTCCTATGCTTAAGGGAGGGAGGGGGCCGGCAGCTTCCTGACGCTGCTGTGTCCTCACCCAGGTGTATGAGCAGCTCTATGACACGCTGGACATCACCGGCAGTGCTGAGATTCGGGCCCACGCCACAGCCAAGGTAGGTGCCCCCACCCCATTGCTATTGGTATCCCCTGAACTGCATGGTCTAGTTCTTAACTGCGTGGTCTACCTTCTTAATGCCTGTCATTCCTGTTTCCTCCTTCATGATTTTTGCCAAGTCTGTGTGCCATACTTACTATTACTTATTTATAATTTCCTTCAAATAATCGCACACTTTAAATTTAACACGTGTCATATAAAGGCGTCCTTTGCAACTACAACTGGAAACCAGTATCCCATGTCTGGCTAGAAGATAACCTTAAATATCTATACAACAAAAACAATGAAATGTCATTAAACACTGAAATCTTATTAAACTATACTTAGCTGCTACTTTGTGTTGTGGCTTGGAGCCTCTCAGCTCCCTTCAGGCCTTATTTTCCTCTGTTAAAAAGCACGGTTGGCAAGTGTTGGGTATTCAAGACCCACAACAAACGGAGACTTTCTTTTAGCACGTTCGAGCATGCAAAGTGAACTAAAAGGGACGTACAATCATTATGGGGGGATCTTGCGTTGGGTTGTGGCATACAGTCATTACAGGGTGATCTTGTGTTGGGTGAGGTGTCACATGCTTGGGGGTAGTGATCTGGCCTAAATCACTCTCCCTGGCCCAGATCCCCCACCATGGTGTGGCCCTCATCTCTGGGTGCTTTCTCTGTCCCAGGCCACAGTGGCTGCCTTCACAGCCAGCGAGGGCCATGCACATCCCAGGGTAGTGGAGCTGCCTAAGACAGATGAGGGCCTGGGCTTCAACATCATGGGCGGCAAGGAGCAGAACTCGCCCATCTACATCTCCCGGGTCATCCCCGGAGGCGTGGCTGACCGCCATGGAGGCCTCAAGCGTGGGGACCAACTGCTGTCAGTGAATGGTGTGGTGAGTGGAGGACTGAGGCAGCGCTGGGGGCACAGGCTGTCCAAAGTAGCATAGTTCCTGCTTTTGGCATTCATTCAACACATACTGACTGACCACTGCCTCTGTGGCCAGCCCTGTGCTGAGCAATGCTGCAGACACCAAGAGAAGTTGGCCTCAGCTCCTACACTCAAGGAAGCCCTTTCTGGTGAGGGAGATAGACCCTGACTGAAATAGTACTAATCCAAAAACGCAACAATGAGGAAATGCAAAGTATTGTGAGAGCCCAGGTGTGGCACCAGGCCAGTGTAGATGTGGAAAGTTTTTGCAGAGGAAGGAACGTTTGAGTTAGGTGTTCAAGGATGAGTAGAAGTTCTCCAGGTAAACCAAGTGAAGGATGTTCCTGGCTGAGGGTGGTGTTGTAGGTGAGGGTTCTGACTCTGCACTCCTCTGAGCTGAAGAGAAAGGGCTTGGTTCTGAAGGTCTGGGGCATGCAGGTAATTAACATCAGTGCGGTGCTCCCTTCGGCAGCACGTGTACTAAAAATTGGAACGATACAGAGAAGATTAGCATGGTCCCTGCACAAGAAAAAAAAAAAATCACTGCGGTTAGAGTAGATGGAAACACAACTGGATTGGTGGTTGGGGCCAGCCACGCAGGGCCTGAGTGCCAGCCTGAGAGGTTGGGACTTTGTCCCAAGAGGGCTGGGCTGTGAGCTCAGCTCACAGGTGTAGAAAGACCCCTCTAGGACTCTGAATGAACTGAGCGGAGACTGAATGACAGAAGGCCAGGGAGGAAGTTGGAGTGAGAATCCAGAGGGGAAACAGCAAGGCCTGAGCTGGGGCCAGGGCTGTGGGAACAAAGAAGAGGGAATTAAGGCAGGAGGGTCTTAGTGGGCTGTGAGGAGGGAGGCAACAAAGATGGGCCTGGATGTCAGGCTCAGTGATGGAGGGGACATGGGGAACCTGGAAGGCTTTGGAGGAGGACACTGAGCTGAGAGCTAATGACTCTCCCATGAGGAGGTCATGAGGCCTTGGCATCGCTGGGCTGCCATCAGGCTCACCAGCAGTTGGTCCCATTTCCCGGGTGGGGGCTAGGCAAGACAACTGGTCCCAGGCCCACCTGTCTGTGTTGGGCCCCACAGAGCGTGGAGGGTGAGCAGCATGAGAAGGCGGTGGAACTGCTGAAGGCGGCCCAGGGCTCGGTGAAGCTGGTAGTGCGTTACACACCTCGAGTGCTGGAGGAGATGGAGGCCCGATTCGAGAAGATGCGCTCTGCCCGCCGGCGCCAGCAGCACCAGAGCTACTCGTGAGCCCCTTGGTCACCACACCCTGACCCCTTTCCTCTGGGATCCTGACCCTTGACCCCTGACCCAGGCTCTCACCCAGGCCATTCTGGCCAAATCCCCTGGGGACCCCCCAGCTCCCTTCCATCCCAAGATCTGGAACCTACTCTGTCTGAACTCCCTCAACCCACTTCCCTGGGCCCTTGTCTCTGGAACCCCAGTCCTGGCTCTCTCGTGTCCCCCAGGGCCCCTCCCCTGAGCCTGTGTCCCCTCTCTTCACCCCTCTTGCAGGTCCTTGGAGTCTCGAGGCTGAAACCACAGTTCTGGACCCTAACTCTCTCCCTTGTACAGTATTTATTGTCACTGGCTCCTTATTTAAAGATCTTTGATCCTCGTGGAGTGTCTGTGTGTCTATTCTGCATCCTGGAGTTAGAGTGTCTGAGGTGTGGAGGAGTGAGAGGAGCTCAGATAGAGAGCAAGCCCTGAAGAAGCCCTTTTCAGAGCCTGAGAGCGGAGGTAGTTACCTCTCCCCAGGTCTGAAGGCAAGAACCTCGGATTTGTTCCTAGGCGCAAGTCCGAGCGTGGAGGCTGAGAGCCAGTCTGGGGCTGGGTGCGAGGGGGCAGAACCGAAGACAACGCTCCCTACCCTTAAGAAAGTCTGAGGGCGAAGGCCAAGCTCCTTCCTCTTTAGGGGTCTGACCAAAGAGTCCTGAAACGCTCTGGGAGCCAGTGAGCAGTCTCTGCGTGGGCGGGACGGAGTGAACCACTAGTCTCGTCCGCCGGGGGAGCCCGGCACGCCACACTGTAATCTGCGTGGGAGTTGGGGGTGGGGGTACCGCGTGCAGTTCCCGAGGCTGGCACCGGGGTGCAGAATAAGGTGCACTTGTCCACCGGGCACTCGCCCCACCTTCCAATCGGAGCACGACTTTCCGGGCGCCAGTTCCGCCTTAAAATCCAACCTTTATCACCATCCCGCTGCCCGCCCAGACTTTATGTCCCGTGCAGCGCGAGGGCTAGCGCGCGCCACCGACGGGATCCGGGGTCGCGACTCGCGCTCCACGCCGCTCTCTACGAGCTCCAGGTGACATCATCCCCCTTGCCGGGCTCCACCCCCCGTCCCGGCTGCGGCACGCTGCGCGCTTATTGGCCGTCTCCCCTGGAGCCCCGCCTTCCGCTCTCCGCCCGCGCTACCCCTCCCAGCCCATGCGGGGGCGGGGTCTAGTCGCCGGCCGGCGCCGACTCCCCCTCCCATTGGCCATTCTGGGCCGTCCGTCAGTCTCCTTTTAAAGGGCCCACGACCGCCCAGGAGCTGTGGGGGGAGGGGGAGGGAGGAAAGATTTTGGGGGGGTAAGGTGGGATTTGGGGGGCGCTGGCGAGCACCCCTGGATCTGGCGGCTGCGGCCTCGCGGGGGGAGGCTGACGGGCAGGGGGCTATTTTAGGGGGTAAAGGGCTGTGAGACTGTGAGGGGGAGGGTGGTCCCCAGCGCCCAAGCCCGAGCAGGAGACGCGGAGCCCGCGCGAGCGGCAGAGACAGGGCTCCAGAGCTACAGATCCGGGCCCCGGCCGCCGCCAGGGGCCCCGCCCGGCCCCCCCACTCTACCCCACGTCCCTCCTGCAGGCCAGCTCCGCCCGCAGCCGCCGCGGACCAGGTAGGTAAAAGCCCGGCCTGGCCCGCCTTGCAGCGACCACCCCGGGGACCCCTCAGCGAGCCTCTCCCGCCTCCCCGAGATCCTGGGTTTCCTTCCTCGTCCCCGGGAATCCCAGAGCCCAGATTTCACAGCCTAACCTCAGAGACTCAGGCGTGCCCCTCCCGGCGCCCAGAGTCCCCAACCGAACATTAGAATCCCAGGCGTACTGCTCCCAGGGCCCAGGAGCCTGGATTTCCCAGTTCAGCCCCGGGGACCCCCTCTGAACCTTGGTCCCCCTCCTCGGTCCAGTTCCGGGAGCTCCAGACACCCGCCGCAGCTGTGTCAGACTCCCCCAGCTCCAGCCGGCTGCCCCCCGTCGCGTCCGCATCATCCCCCATTCGCGCACCCCGTCTGCCCGTTCTGTCCGTCGCCAGCCCCCGGCTTGAACAACCGGCTGCGTCTCTCTGTCCAGGCCGGCTCGGCGGCCGCCCTGGACACAGGCCCGCTCTGGAGCTGTCCATGGTCAGCGTACTCAGCAGCCTCGCCTCCCCCACCTCATGCTGCCGCCGCCAGGGAGGGGGTGCGGGCGGCGCAGGGATCCCCCCCGCCGCGCCTTGGACCCGGGGATAACCGGACCCACCCCAACCTGGGCGCCTAGGGCTTCAGGGTTCCGCTGATCAGGCTCTTGGCCCCGTCCTCAGCACCCCAGGTTTCTGGGACTCCAGCTGCTTCCTGAGGAGTAAGGGCTTCTGAATGTTCCCACCCTATCCACCTTACGGACCTTGGCACCAGGCATCCAGCTCCCCCCCTGTTCTGGAAGCCTGTCAATGCTCACTCCGTCTACTGGACCCATCCGATAGCCTTCATGCCGTCGGGACCGAGGAATCCAGTTTCCCAGTCTTTGTCCCCTTTAGAACACAGTTCGACAGTCCCAGCACCCCTCAGACAAATATGCTCAGCCTCCTGGCATCCCAGCATCTGCTCCCTTAGGATCTCAGGCGCCATGACTCTCTTCCTTTCAATGCAATTCTTTGGCTTCTGTCCACCCTCCCTTTTGAAGACCTAGATATCTTGTCCCCAGTCCTGCATCCCCTCAGGAACCCAGGACTTCAGACCATAGCTTCTATACTGCCCACCAGCCTTTACTGAGGCTGTCTGCACCAGTCCTCCCTCTCAAAAAGGACTCAGGCTCTAAGTTTCTAACCTCCTGTCCTTTACCTCTACAAGGATTCAGGAGTCCCAGCTTTGCCCCTCACCACCACCCCTCACCACCCCCCAGGTATCTAGCTCCTCAGCTCTCACTTTTAGGGACCCAGGTCTTCATGACCTCATGACTCCCCCATTAACTCCACATCTTCTGTGGCCTTCATCCCCATATCATCTCAGGTGCTGGTTTGGGGACTCTACTCTCTCCCCCTAAGACCCAGCTTCTTGAGATGTTTCTAGCACTCCCTTGCCTCCTGAGGCCCATATCATGATGTCCCATTCTCCAAGTATACTCTATCAGGCTGATGAGCCAAATATGCATTCCTTCCTCCAGATGTATCTTGTGGCCTAGGTTCATTAGGCGATCTAGAACTTACCTGCTGTCTTCCACATTTCTGGTTACATATGTGCCCTTGCATTGTTTCATGATTCCTTCTAAATACTAGAAGACTCCCTGCTGATGTCTGTGTTCCATCTTCACTCAAGGCATGATCTAAGTTCTAGGCCAGATGCTAAATTCTAAGTATGTCTTCTCCCATTTGTCTTTTCAAGTATCTAGATAATGCCCCCAAGCCAAATTCTGATCTCACCTCTCCTCAGACATGTCCCAATTTTCTAGCAAGCAGTACTTGCTTATTCTTTGCTAAATTTTCATTTTAGGTGCATTCTAGGTTCCAGCCACATCCTTGGAATTGTTCTAGATTTCATTCTCTTCCCAGAGGCTTTCTAAGTTCTAGACTATGTGTGTTCCAATTATGTGCTCTAGCCTTTCTCCAATTTGGGCTATCAATTCTAGAATACACTTCCCTGCTTTAGGTTCCACCTAATTTCACAGGTTTAAATCAAAAAGATTCCCAATGAAGTGTTTCACATTACATTTTCCTTCCTCAGGTTCTAGGTTCTAGACCCATCCATTCTTGTCTTCTCCGTCCATCTTTTCCCTAGGGCACCCTTAGTTTAGAACTTGTCTCTTGGTGGATGTGGGCTTTCTCCTCTATCAGACACTTCGGCATTCTAAGCATGTTCTAGGCTCTCTCTTCTTCTGGAAGGTCTTCAGCCTAGAAATGTTCTCATTTCCAGAATAACCCCCTGCCTTTGCCAGCTCAGTCTTTATTCCAGGAAATTCTTGGTTCTCAGCATGCATGCTTTTTCATTTCTCCCTAGCACTTCTAAGTTCCAGGCAAACTCCTTGTTACTATCTAGGGTTTTCTTTGCCCCCAGGGCATGTTCTGATTTCTAGAGCACATCTATTGCCCTCTGAGTTCTAACATTATCTAAACACATGATAAAACCAAGAATGTGACCCCTGCTACATTCTGTGGTGTATGTTCATCTCTAGTAAGTTCTGAGTTCTAGATCATATTTCCTGACTAGGTTTTTTTTATGTACTGTATTACATATATTCTTAGGTCTCATTATGCTCCCCTATGTGTTGGGGTTCTGGAGTTACCCACACACTCTTCAAATTATTGTCTGGATCTAGGTTGTAGGTTCCAGACCTTGGTTCTAGAGTATGCCCATCTACTTAGCCTTGTGTGCAGATTTTACCCAAGCACATTGTAAATGTGGAAGCGTATGTCCTTTCTGCAGTTTGTACTTTGTATTCATGCCAGTGGCTTTCTAGATTCTACACCCAGCCTTGCTATGTTTTGTTTCCTTCTCAGTGAATTTGAGGTTCTAGAGCAGCCTCCCTAAAACATCCTGTGTTGCATCTTCTAAGTAGGTTGTGGGTTTTAGATATCATGTTGATTTTTAGCCTAAGGTTGGCCTGCCCTTTTTTTTTTTTTTTTTTTTTTAAGATGACCGGTAAGGGGATCTTAACCCTTGACTTGGTGTTGTCAGCACCACGCTCACCCAGTGAGCTAACTGGCCATCCCTATATGGGATCTGAACCCATGGCCTTGGTGCTATCAGCACCGCACTCTCCTGAGTGAGCCATAGGCTGGCCCCTGGCCTGCCCTTTTATAAACATTTTCCTGAATCTGGTCCTGAGTGCTGGGATTCAGGTGTCTAGATTCTCAGATGCACCACCTCAAAGACCCAACAGGCACTCAGGTGCCTCCTCTCCCAGGTCCCAGTGCCCTCAGCTCTTCCTCTTCTCAAAGGAGTCCAAGACCTTGGTCCCAGGGTTTGGACAGTGTCCTCATATTGGGCAGGGCTGGGAATTATCCACTCTCAGAACCGGTTATGCTGCTGCCCGAAGGGGGAGAAAGAAAGAACAGAGTGAAAGTCCCTCCCGCTTTCGGCAGGGCCAGCCGGACCCGTCAGACCTGATGTGAGCAGACAGAGCGGTTCAGGTGCCCTAGCTTCGTCCTCACCTCGCCCCCGGCTCCAGTGACCCAAGTGCCGCCTCCCAGCCCTAGAAACCCCGCCCCTTCCTCCTCCCGGACCCAGGAGCTGTGCACTCGGACTCCTAGGGTCTGCAGGCTAGGATTTCCCGGCCTACGGGAGGAGGCTGAGAGCCCATACTCTTGTCTCCTGGGGGAAGAGGGAAGGTGTGGTCTCTGCTGGGATTGGGGGGGGGGGGGCTGGAGGCTCAGACTCCTGGGACTGGGGGGCCTTGGCTCCTGTGTCCTGAGGGAAGAGGGAGCTTGTTCTTGGACTCCTGGAACCTGAAGAGGGTGATGACTAGCACAACCCTTCAGCCATGCTTTTTTTTTTCTTCCAAGTGGAGTGGGTCTTTGGGTTTGTCTGGAGCGGGGGGTCAATATCTGGGAAATTGAGGAAGGCAGGAATTGGGCTGGATAGTAGGTGAGGACTATCCCTGTGGCATTATACAGGTAACCATGTCCTAGTGACCTAATCCTGTGTCCCTAGCCCTGTGGCCTCCTGAAGGCATGGTTCTGGTTTGGGCCTCAGTTTTCCTAACCATGTAGTGGGTTGAGGGGGATTCTCTGCAGAGCCAGAATAGGTAGAGACTGATTTTTTCCAAATTCGATCAAGCAGTGCCTGGGTCACCCAGCTTCGGTTCCTGGGTGGGCCAGGCCTAGATTTGCTGCCAGTGCCTGTTGGAGTCTGACCTCAGTTTCCCCAAATGCTCTCACCCAGGTAGCTAGGGCTCTTTTCCTGAGAGCAATGGGTTTCAGTTTATCTTGTGCCATGATTAGAAGGCCTATCCAGGCCTCAGTTTTCCCTGGCAGCCCCTAGTGGCCAACACTGTTTCCCCGTGGAATGCCCAGGTGGTAGTGCCTCAGTTTCTGTGTCATGATCAGAGTGGGCCTCCGTTTCTTCTGTCCAGTGCCTTGATTGTCCCACCTTAGTTTCCCACTCGTTGTATACGAGTGGCCGTGCCTCAGTTTATCGCTTATGCCTTGACGAAGCGGTCTCTGTTCCCTGCCTCCTCCCCACACCCACAGGCCAGCACCGCCGCCATGATGTGCGAGGTGATGCCCACCATTAGCGAGGATGGCCGGCGGGGCTCGGCGCTGGGCCCGGACGAGGCGGGCGGCGAGCTGGAGCGCCTCATGGTCACGATGCTCACGGAGCGCGAGCGCCTGCTAGAGACGCTGCGCGAGGCGCAGGACGGGCTGGCTACGGCGCAGCTGCGGCTGCGCGAGCTCGGCCACGAGAAGGACTCCCTGCAGCGCCAGCTCAGCATCGCCCTGCCCCAGGTCTGGGCGGGGCCTGCGGGAGGCGGGGCTTCGGTGGAGAGGGCGGTCCGGAAAAGGCGGGACTTGGCGCTTGGAGGGCGAGGCTTGTCGTCGGTGGGCGTGGCTTGAGGGGAACAAGGGGCGGGGCTTAGTGGGAGGGGCGGAGCCTTCAAACTCTCAATCCCGTGGAATGAGGGAGCGAAGGAAATAATTGATCGGATTGTCCCGCTCCTGCACGCGCCTGAACAGGAGTTTGCGGCTCTGACGAAGGAGCTGAACTTATGTCGGGAGCAGCTGCTGGAGAGGGAAGAAGAGATTGCAGAGCTAAAGGCGGAGCGGAACAACACGCGGGTGAGGGGCGCGGGGGCGGGCGGCTCGCGCTCTTCTTTCCTCCTCTCTCCTTCCTGTCTTCCCCTCTTCCTGCTTTCACTTCCTGGCTGGTCCCCTCCTCTGGTCCCACTGTTTCCTCCGTATCCTCTCCCCTATCTCCAAAAAGCTTTCTCTTCCTGCGCTGTGTGTTTCCTCACTCCGACCCTACCTTTGCCGTCCCTCTCTCTTCCTGACCTGTCTCTTTCTGTGCCCCTTTGCTTGGCTCCAACTCTTCCTCCATGTGTCCTTCCACCTATCACCCTCTTCCTCGACTCTGCCCCTTTTCCCTTGCCTCTTTTCCTTGACTATCCCTTGCCCTATCCCTGTAGCTCCTCCTGGAACACCTGGAGTGCCTGGTGTCCAGGCACGAGAGGTCACTGCGCATGACTGTGGTGAAGCGCCAGGCCCAGTCCCCGGGCGGAGTCTCCTCCGAAGTGGAGGTGCTCAAGGCTCTAAAATCTCTTTTCGAGCACCACAAGGCCCTGGATGAGAAGGTATGAGAACTGGAAGAGCCAGCTTGAAGAATGGAAATCCGTGGTTGACTGGGGCTGTCCTGAGTATGAGAGATTCTGTTTGTGATTGGCTGGGGATGTCCTAAGTGAGAAGAATGTTGACTGTGATTGATTGGAACAAGCTATGGGCGCGGATTGGGACCTGAATGGTTGATAATAGAAGAAGGAACTAGGATGGAGGCCACCAGTGGGTGGGACTGTCTGGGTAGCTGGTGGGGGCTGCACACCCATTACAGAGAGAAGAATTCTTACCTTGCTTTATTAGACCTGTCCCAGGGCTGTTCTGGGCCAGGGATAACTGTCTAGATTGGGTCTGGTCTCCATGTCACTCCTGCCCTGCCCCTTTTGCCAGGTTCGGGAGCGGCTGCGGATGGCGCTGGAACGAGTGGCAGTGCTAGAGGAGGAGCTGGAGCTGAGCAATCAGGAGGTGGGGACGTGGCCAAGGCAGGGAGGTTCAATCCATATGGAGGGACTAAGGAGCTACGAGTGGGGCAGAGCTGCTTGTGTGGGTTCCAGAGAGTGTCTATTGGGGCAGTACTATGGCAGATAACCACTGGGGCTGGACTAGGGGGAGAAGTCAGTGAGGTTCCAGAGTAGAAGCTCATTATGCAGAGCTAAGGGGAGAATCTCCCAGGGAGAGTGAGACTGCAGTGAGAATCAGGGGCTGGGCTCGGGCTGGGACTAAGGAGGAAATGGTTGAATGGGGAAAGGCGAGGCTAAAGGGGAAATCTCCACAAGAAGGCTAAGGGTAGGAGTAAGGGTAGACTCCCTCAATGGGGGGCAGCTAAGGAGAGAGATAATGAGGGTATCGGGTCTAAGTGTAGACCCCACTAAGTATAGTGGGATAAGGGTGGCCCCAACAGGACCGAAGTCCTCTTAGATGGGGGCACCTATCCCCTTAGAGGGCCAGTACTAGTGGGAAGTAGAGCTAGGGGTTTCGGGACCCCCTTTTCTCTTGTCCCCCTTTCACTCTTCCAGACTCTGAGCCTTCGAGAACAGCTGTCTAGGCGGCGTTCGGGGCTGGAAGAGCTGGGCAAGGATGGGGACGGGCAGGTGAGAGGTGGAAGTCCCTTCACTGTGACCTCCACTGAGCCCCCTTTGTAATGATCGTATTGTTTGGTATGATCCTCACTGACCCTAGGACATCTGAACCCGTTAGCCCCTTACTGGCCTTTGACCTCTGATTCAGGTCACCTAGCTAACTTCTATTAGCTCGCTGACCCCTGTGGACTGTGGCCTGCACGATCCTTACCTATATTTGATACCCACCACCACCTCAACTTTCTCCTTGCATTCCCTCTATGAGACTGTGCTCCTCACGCTCGGTTGTGTCACTTCCTCCCTCTCTCCAGACCCTTGCCAATGGCCTGGGTCCTGGTGGGGATTCAAACCGACGTACAACGGAGCTGGAGGAGGCCCTGGAGAGGCAACGTGCAGAGGTGTGCCAGCTGCGGGAGCGCCTGGCGGTGTTGTGCCGTCAGATGAGCCAGCTGGAGGAGGAGCTGGGCACCGCTCACCGCGAGCTGGGTAAGGCGGAGGAAGCTAACTCCAAGCTGCAGCGCGACCTCAAGGAGGTGAGGCTGGAGCCCTTGGTGGGCTGCCCTCTGTCTCTCTCCTCCCCATAACCCTCTGCTCAGAATCACAGAGTCACAGAGCTCCTGAAAGGTGGAACCTGGATTCAATCCACAAGCTGTGTGGATTCCCCTCTCTGAATTTGTTTCCTCAAATGGAATGTATGACCGTATCAGAGGGTTAGCTTAGAAATGGCACATAGTAGATGCTCAGTAAGTGGTTCTAGTTATTACATTCCCATTGGGACATTCTCTTGTGTCTCTAAATTGAATCTTTCATTGGTATATCACCCCTTCCCGGCTTAGGGCCTTTGATCCTAATCCCTCTGCCCTAGGGAGCTTCTGGGAAATGTAGGGCCTGGATTCTTGAAGGCAGTGGATGAGAAAGGAGAGCGAGTACTTTATTTCTCATCATCCACTAGGGCCTTCATCTTGGATTTTAAGCCTGGATGGCTGCGGGAGCTGCTGGAAAGTGTGGTCCCACCACACAGCTTGTGGCCGGAAGTCCATCTCCCATGAAACCCTGGAGCACCTCTTCTAAGCCTGTGCTACCTTGGTGGCTCTTGGGAGGTTAGGGTTATGAGACCCTAGGGCACTTGCTCTGTGCTTCTAAGCCTGTGCTGTGCCAGAAGTTGCTGAGAAACCTAAGGCCTGGAGTTTTTGAGGAGAGTGGCTGGAGTGGAGCCTTCACATCCCATGAGTCTTAGGTCATCTGTATGGGGAAGATCTAAGCCGATACTGCCCTAGAAGTTCATGGGAGGTGTAGCACCACCATTTTAACTTTCAGGTAGCAGGGGACTTAAGGTGGGCTAGTCCTGGGAGCTCTTGGCAGGTGTACCACCATTCTGATGCCCAGGTGGCAGGGGACTTCATTTCCCAGGAGACCCTGGGGTGCCTCGTCTGGGGTTCTAAGCCAAGGCTACCACAGGGGCTTCTGGGAGCTGTAGTTAACATGGCCCTTTGCCACTTCCGCAGGCCCTGGCACAGCGGGAGGATATGGAGGAGCGGATCACCACGCTGGAGAAGCGCTACCTGAGCGCCCAGCGCGAGGCCACGTCTCTGCACGACGCCAACGACAAGCTGGAGAATGAGTTGGCCAGCAAGGAGTCGCTGTACCGGCAGGTGGGGATGCATCCGGGAAAGGGCCACGTGCATAGGGCCGTGGCCCGCGCGACCTAACTCCCCTTACCCCCTGCCTCGCCCTCCCCCAGAGTGAAGAGAAGAGCCGTCAGCTGGCCGAGTGGCTGGACGATGCCAAGCAGAAGCTGCAGCAGACACTGCAGAAGGCAGAGACCTTGCCCGAGATAGAGGCGCAGCTGGCCCAGCGCGTGGCGGCGCTCAACAAGGTGGGGGGGCCTCGGGTCGGGGGTATGGGTGGGTGAGCTTGGGGGGTGGGGCCCAGAGGAGGGGTACCTTCAGTCTGTTGGGGACAGGAACTGGGCCTTGAGTCTGGAGGGGCTGGAGCAAGACCTGCAGCCAGGATTCTGATTCGTAGAGGAACGGAACTTGCTATGGGGCAGGGCCTGGAGTTTGGGGAGAGGGTGGTGTTCTCTAGTTTGGACTGAAAGGGATGGAAAAGGTCTTGAGAAAGTAAACTAGACCCAGGGACAGGGCGTGAATCACAGGCGCAGGGGAGGAGTTCTGAGGGTGGGGCCTGGCACCCATCTTGAAGGCGGCGGGGCCTGGCCCCTGGCTGTATTCTGGCGGGGTACAGTCCGGTGCCATGGGTTCCGTCCGCTAGGCTGAAGAGCGTCATGGGAATTTTGAGGAGCGACTTCGGCAGCTGGAGGCCCAGTTGGAGGAGAAGAACCAGGAGCTGCAGCGGGTGAGGAGGCCGAAGACTGCAAAGAGGCTGGGAGCGCAGCGTATATGGAAGGGGCGGGGCGGGGCGGGGCTTAGAGCAGCGGCGTGTTCTGCGCCACGTGGCCTGAGCACCCCTGCCCTGCTCCCCTTTGGGCAGGCACGGCAGCGGGAGAAGATGAATGATGACCACAATAAGCGACTGTCCGAGACAGTGGACAAGCTACTGAGCGAGTCCAACGAGCGGTTACAGCTTCACCTCAAGGAGCGAATGGGGGCGCTGGAGGAGAAGGTGCACCCCTACCCAGGACTGCAAAAACCGGAAATCCTGCACTACCTCTTGCTGGAATCCTGGGGCTCCAGAACTTTCCCCCAGATCTGTTATCTCCCTAAACCTGGGCATGACGAATTCAACAGACTTCTGTGCCATATTGCTAAGACCACTTTTCCACCTAGTCTAAACAGCCAAGAGCTGAATTCTGGGGGCATCTGTACCCTGAATCCTTGGCATTTCCCAAAACCACCAACCCTATGGACCCTCAAACCCTGAATCCTCTGGATTTCTTTCTTTAGATGCATCTTTGGCCCCGTTACCCCCACTCCCTTGCAACTCTATTTGTGCCCACCCCATTCCTCCTGGGTCCCCTCAGGCCTGTCTCTGTTTGCTGGCGGCTGCTTGCAGCTCCTAGAGAAAGTCCCTTTTAGGCCCACTCCCTCACTTCACACTTGTCCCCACAGAACTCACTGAGCGAGGAGATCGCCAACATGAAGAAACTTCAGGATGAGTTGCTGCTTAACAAGGTCAGGGGGCCTGGAGGGATAGGAGGAGGGACGTGGAGCAGAGATGGCTGAGGCTGGAATCAGCAAGGCTGGAAAGGGCTGTTTCTCGAGGAGGGGGGCGGATTCTGACCTGACACCTCCAAACTCCTACCCACCAGGAGCAGCTCTTGGCCGAAATGGAAAGGATGCAGATGGAGATTGACCAGCTGCGGGGGAGGCCGCCATCCTCCTACTCTAGGTAGCCCTCCTGCCCCACCTCTGCCCATAGAGTCCCCTTGGCCAAGCTCATCCCTTCTGATCCCCACTCCCTGTACTCCTGAGACTTCCATCTATCCCTCTTATTTATTTATTTATTTATTTATTTATTTATTTATTTATTTAAAAAGATGACCGGTAAGGGGAACTTAACCCTTGACTTGGTGTGGTCAGCACCACGCTCACCCAGTGAGCGAACCAGCCTTCCGTATATGGGATCCGAACCCGGGGCCTTGGTGTTATTAGCACCGCACTCTCCCGAGTGAGCCACGGGCCGGCCCAGATCCCTCTTATTTTTGACCTGACTTCATGACCCCTGACCCTAGGCCTGTCCCTGTGACTCCTGACCTCTGTTCTTTTCCTGACCCCTTGGTCCCTGACTCTCCTCCCCATGCCCACAGGTCCCTCCCTGGCAGTGCCCTGGAGCTCCGTTACTCCCAGGCACCCACATTACCTTCTGGTGCCCACCTAGACCCTTATGGGGCTGGCAGTGGCCGGGCAGGCAAGAGGGGCCGCTGGTCAGGGGTCAAGGAAGAGCCCTCCAAGGTCAGCAGCCACCTCTGGGGCCTAGGTCTTGGGCGGGAAGTAGTGGGAAATAGAGCCAAGTCCCTGGGGCTCTGAGGGGCAGGGTCATCTGGACTCACCCTGTCTTCTTTCCTTCCCCCACAACTCCATCATTCCCACTTGCCTATATGTCTCTCCATGTGGATGTCCGCTACCTGGTGAGAACCTCAGTAATGATGGGATGGGGAGAGGGGTGTGGAATCCCAGAGCGGTTAGGGCCAGGTGAAGAAAAGAAGTGGGCCAGGTCGAGAATGAGGGGAGGGGATGGAGTCATGGGTGTGGGTGTGGTTTGGAGAGGGTTGGGTGAAGGGAATCAGCTGGGCTGGGAAAAGTGTCAGGGCATGTGGGCAGGGTCAGGGAGGGTGGGCAAGGTCAGGTTCAGTGAGTGAAGACCCAATGTCAACCTCAGCCTCCACCTACCTGGCTTCCTTCAATCCTCATACAGAGAAAGGATTGGGAGCGGTCTACACCTGCGGGGTCCATGCCACCCCCGTTCCCTGGGGAGCTGGATGGCTCAGATGAGGAGGAGGCAGAGGGGATGTTTGGGGCCGAGCTGCTCTCTCCCAGTGGGCAGGCTGATGTGCAGACGCTGGCCATCATGCTTCAGGAGCAGCTGGAGGCCATCAACAAGGAGATCAAGTGAGCACTGGCCCAGTCCTGCTCTGCCCTGCCTGAGCTAACCCCCAGCTCCTCTGGCTCTGAAGACGATCTGAAGTCCTGTCTCCTCTTCCACCATCCTCAAGAATTTATGCCAGCCCAACACTCCCTCCAGTGTCTGGGAATCCCCTAGAATACAGTCAGAAGTCTTCTGTGTGCTATATACATATATATTCCCCAGCCAATACTTGCAATTTCCCAATGCACACCAAAAACTACATTACAAAATACCAAAATTCTCAACTCAGTACATCAGGAATCTTCCAATATACCATGGATTTTGTGGCTTCACAGAACCAGTACCCCGATTCTCCCCAGTACCCCAAGAATCTCAACACAACACAAGGCCTCCAAAAATAACCACCAAGAATCTCACCCTAACACATTAATCAAGAACCTCAACTCTATAAAGTCCTCAGTTTATTAAGAAGCCCCCACTGATGTGAAGTCTACCTTGATTTCCCAGCAGTTGCCCTATTTAGCAATTCTCCTATAATAACACACTCTCCATGGGTCCCCAGCACAACCACCAATGTGACCACCACCTTTCATTCAAACTCTGGCTTGATGTGTTGACTCTCACATACTGAATCTGTGACCTTCCCAGATCCTAGATTGACCCAGGGTCCCTGATCTCACCCTGATCTTATTATGACCTTGCTCTTGCAGTCCTCCCTGAAACTTGATCTCTTGCCCATAATAATCCATTTATGATTTTCTAGAACAACTTGGTTATCATCAGGGCAACACTGATGCAGATCCTGATCACCTTGACAGCCCTAATCCTTCCATGACTTCCTGAGACTATCATGACTCCTTGGCTCCTCATGAATCCACCCAAAACCCTCTAAGTTCATGGCACCTTCCCCAGAATTGCCCTTGCCCTACCAAGCCTTTCTGGCCTATTGTGACCCCCACTCTCCCTCTCCTATTGTCTACTTCAGACCTCTCTCCCAGTCTTTCCCATTTCCCTCCTCAGGCTAATCCAAGAGGAGAAGGAGACGACAGAACAGAGGGCAGAGGAACTGGAAAGCCGGGTGTCCAGCTCGGGCCTGGACTCACTGGGCCGCTACCGCAGCAGCTGCTCGCTGCCCCCCTCCCTCACCACCTCTACCCTTGCCAGCCCCTCCCCTCCCAGCTCTGGCCATTCAACACCCCGTCTGGCACCCCCTAGCCCTGCCCGTGAGGGCACTGACAAGGCTGTGAGTGTTCTGAAGTCTTTGTAGCCTGGTGGGGGGAGGGGAAGAGGTCATAAACAGGGCTCCCCAACAAACAGCAACAATAACCCCGCACACCAGTGACTTCCAAAAGCAACCTTAGCTTTTTCTAAAGATTCCAACTCAAAGGCAAAGGGGAGACCAAGTCACTGGGTTCCTGAACCCTTACTTCCACTTTAGTCAGATCTTGTCAACTTTTACTTGTCTTACACATGAAGTTTCTGCATAGGACTTTTTAGAAATGTTTTTGTAGCTAAACATACATTTGAGAACTATAATTACATCCTCTGAATTGACCTTTGAGGGAGACAAGGAGATATCACCCCAATTTATTTCCTTATGCCCAGACTTACTGCTTCTAGAACCTGTAACTCATTAGCTTTCTTTGAGGTCAAGGGTATCACACTTCTGACACCAGAAGGAAAGATAATGTAAATGTGAGTTTGGTAGGCTCCAGAGGCTTTTTTCTTTTTCTTTTCTTTTTCTTTTCTTTTTTTTTTTTTTTTTGTGGCTGGCCAGTATGGGGATCTGAATGCGTGATCTTGGCATTGCCAGCACGACGCTCTCCCAAGTGAGCTAACCATCCAGCCCTAGGGAAACTGCAAATCATTTCCTTTATGTTTCTGCAACTCACCCCTACTTGATCTAGGCTACCTTCAGATATGGTGTCCCAAACCAGGGCCATCCCAGATACCCTCTAGTAGACATCCCAATTAATGAGGAGTCCCCAACATGACTCCCAACTCAATTCAGCATCAATGCCTCTCTGTCTCCAGAATCATGTCCCTAAGGAGGAAGCTGGGGCTCCACGAGGGGAGGGGCCAGCCATCCCAGGAGACACCCCACCACCCACACCCCGCTCTGCCCGTCTTGAGAGAATGACCCAGGCCTTGGCATTACAGGCAGGGTCTCTGGAAGATGGGGGACCCTCACGGGGAAGGTCAGCAGGGACAAAGGGTAGGGACAGGGCGGGACTTCCTTGGGAGGATGAGACAGGAGAGGAAAGCACTTGGGAGGAGAGGAGGCATCTGAGAAGTGGTCTGCCCTCCCTCTCTTCTGCTTACCCAGTGAGGGCACTCCAGATTCCCTGCACAAAGCCCCCAAGAAGAAGAGCATCAAGTCATCAATAGGCCGCCTCTTTGGCAAGAAAGAGAAGGGGCGAATGGGACCCCCAGGCAGGGACAGCTCTTCTCTGGGTGAGTATCCTAATTCCAACCTTCTCTCATTTGTTTCTTCCTTCCTTCATCCCTTTCTTCCTATTTTTTTTTTACATTCATCCATGTCTTCATTCATTTGGTAATTCATTTAGAATGTGAAAGGACAGGACTTGCCAGAGGTAGACAGAAGGAGGAAGGAGAAAGAAAGGGCCCTCTTGGGCAGGTCTGGGTGACTGGGTGGGTAAATGAATTTATTTCATTTAGTAATTTTTTTAATACAGAAAGAGGGTGGGGCATACTAAAGGTAGGGCATCTTCCAGTGGTGTGCTGGAGCCTGCTCGTACTGGCTTATGAGAGCTGTTATTTCAGGAACTTTGTGAGCTGCTTGACATCACATTGGTAGCTTGAAATTGGCCACGGTGAGATTACTTACACCACAAAGATTGGCAAATGCTACATATCAGGGAATCTATTCTCCCTCCTCAGGGAGCCAGTTGTTAGGCATTTACCAGCACACCACTTCCACCTTACCAAGACCAGCCCAGTGAGTCCAGCCCTGTTTTTGAGTTTTCTCCAAATCATTGCCTGGGAGCTGACATTGGCTGCTGTTTGGCTTATCACTCTTCAATGTGGCCTCACTCACTACCCCCTCAGGGCCTCTGTCTTCCTGGCATCCTTCTCACCACCCGCAGCATGAGATATTCTGTCTCCCCCTTGAGACTTTACAAATTTTGACTTTCCATATTTCAACTTCTCCCTGCCTTCAGCTGGAACACCCTCAGATGAAACATTGGCCACTGACCCTCTGGGACTAGCCAAGCTGACAGGCCCAGGAGACAAGGATCGAAGGAACAAGAGGAAGTGAGTGAGTGTGTGTGTGTGTGTGTGTGTGTGTGTGTGTGTGTGTGTGTGTGTGTGTGTGTGTGTGTGTGTGTGTGTGTGTGTGTGTGCATTTGTGTGTATGGGGTGGTGGTGGAGGACATAAGTGAGAACAAAATGCTGGGAGGGAGTGTCCTTGATCCTGAACTTGCTTGCCTTGAAATATAGGAGCTCCTAGAGTTTTTCCTTATTTTTTCTCTCTCTTGATGGGAGTGGGGGGAAGATTCACATGTACTATTTTTTTTTTAACCTTCTGTCATGTTTTCTACATTCATAAAAATGCTTTTACCAGTGTGTGTGTGGTGAAAGGGGCCATCCAAGGGGCTGGGGGATCTCCATCCTTGACAGCTCCTGCCCTGGTCCCTTCCCCATCCTCCCAGGCATGAACTCCTAGAAGAGGCCTGCCGCCAGGGCCTGCCTTTTGCTGCCTGGGATGGGCCCACTGTGGTCTCCTGGCTGGAGGTACTGGGGCCCAGAAAAGCCCTATTGATCCCCAACCCCTGTGACAGTCCCACTATCAGGGGCTGGCAGGGTCCACCCAGCACCATCCTGCTCCTAGCCCAGAGGTGGAAGGAGGGATGGGCAGGGGAGGTGAGGACCTGGGAGGGGTCAGCCTTCCTGTCAATCTAAAAAGCTTCTTTCTCCTCCTTCACCCCTGTCCCTCTGGCCATGCCCACCTGGGTCCTTCTGTTGTTTCACTCTGACTGTCTCTTCATCTCTTCATGTCTCCCTGTCTCTGACTGTGTTTTTGTTATTCTCCATATTTCTTCCCATGTCTCTGTATCTCCCTTCCTATATCTCTGTGTGTCTTTCTATCTCTCCCCTTTCTGTCTCTCCTCATCTCTGTCTCTCCCTGTCTGTCTCCCCCGGACTCTTCCACATCTCTTTGCCTTTCCTATCTGCTTGTTTTCCCTGTGAACTTTCCCGTGTCGCTCTGTTTTGCTCCACGTGACTCGGTTCCCTCTCTTCCTTTCTTTCTGTCTCTGCCCATCTCCCCCATGTCTCCTTCCATATCCTCTTTGTCCCTTCCTCCTTTTCTTGCAGCTGTGGGTAGGCATGCCTGCCTGGTATGTGGCCGCGTGCCGGGCCAATGTCAAGAGTGGAGCCATCATGGCCAACTTGTCGGACACGGAGATCCAGCGTGAGATCGGCATCAGCAACCCGCTGCATCGGCTCAAGCTGCGCCTAGCCATCCAGGAGATGGTCTCCCTCACCTCCCCCTCAGCTCCCGCCTCTTCCCGCACGGTGAATGTTGACCACCATTCCCAGTCCTCGTTGCCTCAGGGACCCACCTCTCATACTCAGACTAGCTAGTCCTGGGTCTGCTCCCTCCAGCTCCTCCCATAGACCCTGCTCACCGTGGGCTCTCCCCACCCCTGAGGTCTCTGGGCCTCCCCTCAACTCACTCTGCTCCTTGGCACTTGCTGCTCCCTTGGCTTGGAACACCCCTCCCCCTGTTTTCTCCAAGCCTGAGGTCTCAGCGCAAAGGTCACCACCTCTGAGAGGCCTTCCCTAACTCAACAGCTCAACCAGTCACCCACCATCACCCCAGCACATCAACACCTTCCAATTTTTCCCCATAGCATTTACTCCCTTCTAATTATTTTATTCTTTTGTTTCAACTTTTTATTAAGAGAAATTTCAAACATACAAAAGATTACATGTAAACATGCATAACTCAGCAATTTTTAACCCTTTGCCATACTTGCTGTGTATGTATGTGTATCTGAGGTACTTGAACGTAATTTGAGGACATCATAATAGGTTAGTCCAGAATATTATTTCCCTGACATATTTATAATATGCTGATTCTCTCTCTCCCACCATGATACAAGGGCCTCATCTACATCCCAGACCCCACAATGGTGCCTGACGCTCGCCGGGAGCTTTATAAATGTTTGAATCCTTGTAGGAATTTCTAACTCATGGGGTTGTGAGAGCAGTTGCCCAATAAATGTGAACAAACCCCCCTGAACATTTGCCCTATTGCTGTGTCTGCCACCTTCTTCTGAATCCTCCGTACATCTGGGTGAGGTCAGAGAGGTGACATCACTTGCACAGGGCCACACAGCAAAATGCCCAGCAGGGCCCTGATTCCAACCTGAATTTGGCCAACTCCAAAGTCCATGCTCTTTTGCCTGGAACTTGGCAGGTGCTCCATAAGGATCATTCTTTTTCTCTGTACATAAATGTATGGCGCCTTCGGGAGCACGACCCCATTCCCCTCCCGCATCCAAAGCCCTATACCACCCCCATAACACCTCCCGCATCTCAGTCCACAGGAAATGTGTGGATGACACACGAGGAGATGGAGTCCCTTACGGCCACGACCAAGCCTGTGAGTGCCCTCTACCGGCGGCCGTGGGGGTGGCACTAACATTTACCTGGGGGTGGGGGCAGGGACCGATTCTGTGGCTGGCTGTCAGTCCGTCCCTTCCGTCCTCCTCTGCCTGCCCCTTAACCCACCCTTCTCTCCCCTCTTCCCACTAACGGGTCAGGAGACCAAGGAGATCAGCTGGGAGCAGGTAGGGGGCGCGGGGCGGGGTGTGGGCGCATGAACAGGCTGTGCACGCTGCATGGACACCCCTCTTTCTCTGAGCCTCCCCCAACTCGGTCCCTGCCCTCACCAGGACATTCCATCATCCCTGTGGGGGGACGGGGGTGGGGTGGAGACTGTGCCAGAGCTCAGCTCTGGACTGTTTCATTGTGGCTTGATGGGAGGCGACATGGAAGCCCAGACTGTTCCATTGTCGGCTTGGTGCACTGGCCATTTCATTATTGTGGGTTGGGGTGTCTAGGCGCTGTTCCATTGCTGTAATTAGAGGGAGACGAGGAGCACCTTGTTTTCCTTACCGTTGAGGGGAAAGGGCACTACCCTGGACTGTAGCAGGGCAAAGGGGCAAGCACTGGTTATGGTGCTGGTGAGGCAGGTCAGGCTGGATGAGAAGTTGGGGACGACGAGCTACATTTTGTTCTCAAGAAGAGGGGCATGAACTCCCCTGAGCTGAAGTAACTATGTTGGACTGTGGTCTCTGTCTCCAGCCAGGGAAAGGTGTGGATGTCTCCTTATGCTAGAAGGAGTGAAGGACTTTGGGCTGATTCAAAATATTGTCCTATTCAATGTGGTCCCCTCAGAAATAAAGGGGGAAAAGAGGGTAGGACCAAAACAGAATATTGTCCTGGGCTAGATTAGCATCAGGACATTTGCAAGAGTGATGTTCCTTTGTTGGTGGGAGAGCTGCGTTGGAAGAATCCATTCTCCCAACTTGGGGGAGTAGTGATGTTGGACTGAGTTGGGACAGTGTTAGACCAGTGCTTCTCAAAATTTAATATACTCATACAGTTCACATTACCTGGGGACCATCTGAAAATGCAGATACTGATTTCAGTAGGCCTGGAGTGGGATCTGAGAGTCTGCAGTCACAGCAAGTCCGCAGGTGCTGGTGATGCTGTGGGTCCAAAGACCATGCTTTGAGCAACCAAATTCCTCAAATTCTGTCATTATGAAGGGGTAGGAGACAACTGTGGATTAGTCCATTGTCCTGAGCAGAAATTGGCATTGTCCTGCTATGAGGTGGGGAAAGAAAAACCTTGGATTGGGGTCGTACTGTACCCCTTTCATATACACATGGGAAGGGGCCAGAGGACCTGACCCCTCCCTCACCTGCCCATGGCCCCAGATCCTGGCATATGGCGACATGAACCACGAATGGGTGGGGAACGACTGGCTGCCCAGCCTGGGGCTGCCCCAGTACCGCAGCTACTTCATGGAGTCGCTGGTGGATGCCCGAATGTTAGATCACCTCAACAAGAAGGAGCTCCGGGGCCAACTCAAGATGGTGGACAGCTTCCACAGGTGGGGGCTGCCTGGCCATGGGGGACAATCGAAGGGGAAGCCCCACCCCTACAGTCTTTGGCGAATGGGACTGGCAATGGGAAATTCCCAGGATTATCTTTGGCCTTTTAGCCTGGATTCTCAGGAAATCCTGACGTGCCCCTTCCATCAGTAAGATGGTCCATAGGAAAAGTTCAGATCCTGAGACACAGCTCAGCTAGTTAACCCCCAGCCCCTTCCAGTTTAGCCAATAGGAACTACTGGTTGAAAATGGCCCACCTCCTGGGAGGGTCAACAGTCAATAGAACTGATCAGTGGAACTCCCCAACCTCTCCCAGAAGACCACAGTCAATGCGGAGGTCCCAATAGGAGCCCCAGCCAGTCGAGTTGTGAAGGCTCGTCTGTGACTCCACTTCTCCTGCTGCTCAGGGTGAGTCTGCATTACGGGATCATGTGTCTGAAACGGCTCAACTATGACCGGAAGGACCTGGAGCGGAGGCGGGAAGAGAGTCAGACCCAGATCCGAGGTGAGTAGGAGTGTAAGAGCCCCTCTGGGAGCCAGGGGGGTGCTGGAGGAGGGATGATTGGCGGGGGAGGGAGGCCAGGAAAGAGCACCACCATGAACAGGAGTGGAGCCAGCATGGGAGCGTGGCCAGGAAAAAGGAAATAGGGGTGGAGATATAGTCTAAACTGGACAATCCTGGCCATGAGAGGGGCGCGGCTGAGGGTCCCTTCCGTCCCCAGACGTGATGGTGTGGTCCAATGAGAGGGTCATGGGTTGGGTGTCCGGGCTGGGCCTGAAGGAATTCGCCACGAACCTCACGGAGAGCGGGGTGCACGGGGCGCTGCTCGCCCTGGACGAGACCTTCGACTACTCCGACCTGGCCTTGCTGCTGCAGATCCCCACGCAGAATGCGCAGGTGAGCTGCCGCTCGCCCCTGAGCATGCTGGGCATCCCCACCTCGCGGACTGCTCGCTCCAACCCTTCTCCCACCTCCACTTTCCAGGCTCGGCAGCTCCTGGAGAAGGAATTCAGCAACCTCATCTCTTTAGGCACAGACAGACGGCTGGACGAGGTGGGCGCGGCAGCAGCTCTGGGGGCTCTGCTCCAAGCTGCTCCTTGGGAGTCCGAGCTGAAGGGGTGGGGCTTAACTTTGCGGAAGACTCGGGGTTGGACGCGGGGCCAGGAAAGTGGCGGGGTTAGGGGGAAGGGTGAGACCGGGAGTGGGTGGAGCCAATGAATGGGGCGGAGTCAGAATGGGGCCCAAGTGCCTCACCGGCTGCACGGTCTATATACCTAGGACAGCGCCAAGTCCTTCAGCCGCTCCCCGTCCTGGCGGAAGATGTTCCGAGAGAAGGACCTCCGAGGCGTAACCCCCGACTCAGCTGAGATGTTGCCGCCCAACTTCCGTTCGGCTGCAGCAGGAGCCCTGGGCTCGCCGGGGCTCCCGCTCCGCAAGCTGCAGTCGGAAGGTGGGGGGCTCCCAAATGCGACGGTCCTTCCTCCCTTCCCGTTCCTCAGGGTGGAAAATGGACCAGTTCAACATTCCAGGTTCTGAAATGGCCTGGTCCTTTTCCCCCACCCCTGACAAACGGACCCTCCAATATTCCAGACGCCCTCCTCAGGATGTGGAATGGATTAATCCCACACCCCTTCCCCAGGGTGGGAAGTGAACTCGTCCAATGCTACTTGGGGGACCTTGTTTGAGTCCGAGGCTGCGGGGAAGGGAGGGAAGCCGATGTGGAGCCAGGCGATCGTCGTATTGGGAGGGGAACTCCTGGGGTTGAGGCCAGAGCTAGAGAAAGCCTGGGGAGGAACCGGGCGGGGTGGATGCTCCCGGCTGAACTGCTGCTCGCTCCCCTCCAGGCCAGACTTCTGGGAGTTCCCGGGCAGAAGGCGTTTCGGTCCGGACCTATTCCTGCTAGTGTGGGCCTCCAGGTGAGAACAGTACTGGGCGATCTTGGGGGTGCGGGGTGGCACCGTGGATCTTCACTGCTCCAAGCACTGCCCGGCGTCAATGCAGGTGACCTCACTCGGACGGAAGATCTTCCAGAGGCTGGGCTGTTACCCCTGCTGCCCAGAGTGTGGTCTCGCCGGGGAGAGCGGGTGGGGGGGCTCGCGCCGCGGACTGGACCATCTGTGCAGACAGGCGGGGAGCGCGTGCACCCGCCTCATAAATGGACTGGACCAAACCACGTGAACTGGACTGAGAGGGGGAAAGAAGAGGCCAGGAAGAAATCCCGCCTTCCCAACTTCCGCTTCCCTTTTCTCTACTTTGTAATTTATTGATGAGTTTCCAGCGGGAGACGGGTGCCCTTTCCCTGCGGGGAGGGGCGGGGCTTCCCTCCCGGGCCGCATGCGGGAGGAGGCTGCGCACTCCCTTTCTTCCTTCCCAGTCGCGGGGCCCAAGTCTTCCTTCTTCGTCCGAAAGGAGGGGAGGGGGGACTCGCTGCTACAAGCCTCGCCCCCTGTGCCACCCAGCCCCGCCCCAGCGCGTCCGGTAGCCGGCCCCGGGGTCATCTGCAGGCGGGGTCCCCTCTTCCTCCCCCGTGTCTCGTGTGCCCGGGGGCTCCCCTTCCCCCGTGCTGTGGCCGTGTCCGTGCCCCGGGGGTAGGGGGCGCAGAACAGCGCTCCCCGTTCCCCTCCGGCTCCGGGGTTTGCATGGGAGAATCCTCTTTCCACGATGCCACTGGGCGACGTGGCGTGGGGGGCAGGGGGAAGGTGGCGGAGCCCTCACCCCCGACCAGGCGTCATTCAGTGATCACGGGTAAAGAGAACTGTTTCAAAAAGCTCCCGTGTTGACTGATTTTTTGGTCAGGACGTTAAAGCGAACCAGCCACCTCGAGGACCCTGCAGTGCAGTCTCCTCCCTCCATGCCTCAGGCCCGAGGCCACCTCGTTCTTCCTTCAGACCCACGAGTCCAGGCCCCCATTTCCCACCTGCATTCCCTGATGCCCTGAGAATCCAGGCCCCACGCCTGACAGTGAGGTTTCGGGAAGCTCGTTTATTCAGAAGAAATAAATATGGCTCGTGGAAAGGGATTGGAAGGCAAGGAGAGGTACATTTGCGCCGCAGCCGCACGGCCAGGTCAGGGTTCCGGTGTTTCCAGCGTGTCTGCCAGGGCTCTGGAGAGGAGAACACAGAGGTTAGACAGCCGAAGTGTCCAGAGCTCACCCCCTGCCCATTTCACGGACGGGGAAATGGAGTCCCAGGGTCCACCAATAACTCATAGCGGGACAGCGCTTCTCTAAACAGGGCCCTGTGACAGCCCCCCACCCCAACACACACACTTACTGGTACAGAGACGAGGAGAAATAGTCGACGTAGCTTCCTGTGGTAGAGCAGAGAAAAGAGGCTTGAGGGATACGCCACAAGCGAAATTAGGGGGCCACTCAGTACAGAGCGTGGGATGAGGCCCTCTTTTTCCTAATTCCTTCCTCAAACTGAATTCCCTCTACTGGGACTCCTTCGAAGGCCACGCCCCTTCCTCCTTGCTCTGGGTGTTCCTGTTCTCCTGTAGCCCCGCCCCTTTTATTCTTACTTGCTTTTGCCCGGCGGTTCTGGGCCCGCCCCTCAACCTTCTACCCTTCTTTTTCCTCGGTTTCAGCAACTCCCCCAGCGTTGCCTTTGTCCAGGCCCCGCCCTATCCGCAGGCTCACCGCTTGGTCACGCCTCTCCAGATAGCCCCTCCCACAAGCCTTCCGGCCCCGCCCCTTACCGGGCCCGCCCCTCAACCTTCTACCCTTCTTTTTCCTCGGTTTCAGCAACTCCCCCAGCGTTGCCTTTGTCCAGGCCCCGCCCCATCCGCAGGCTCACCGCTTGGTCACGCCTCTCCAGATAGCCCCTCCCACAAGCCTTCCGGCCCCGCCCCTTGCTGGGCCCAGCCCCTTCCTCAGGTTTTTCCTGGGTCCCACCTATGCTCACCTGGAGTGCAGACAGTTTCGCAGACCAACGGGCAGAGGTAGCAGAACTGACAGTGCTGGTGGAGGGGATGGGGAGAGAGAGTGAGCGGTAGGGCGTGGTCGGGGCGGAATCAGGGCGGGGACGGGGCCGTCAGGGGCGAGAGGCTACAGCAGAGGTTAAGATCGGAGTCAGGATTAGGTGTGGAGTCAAGGCTGCATCAGGGGCAAGAAGCTGGGTCAGTTTAAGATCAGATGCCGGGGTTTAGGGCTGAAGGTGTTCAGACGGTTGCGGGCCGTCCTGAGGCCTGGTAGACCCTTGAGCTCGGGGGAGGTCTCACCTGGCACTGGTCGCAGTGCTCGTCCATGTTCTCTTCCTCACAGTGACAGCTCTCACATTCAGTGCATCGCTGGGGACCAGAGGAGCCTGGTGAGAGGGAAACCCTAACCCCTCTTGGGAGATAACCTGCCCGTCGTCCACCCCTGGTCATTTCCCCAGACTGTCCACTCTCATGGCCTCCAACCCTGAGCTCAGTATCTTCCCCCCAAACGCGCTTCTCGTTGCTCCCCTGCCCCCAGTTCCCCACCTCAGAGCGATGCCACGTCCCCCAGTCACTGTAGGTTAAGCAGGCAGGTGTTCTCTTCAACCCTCCTCCCTATTCTTCCCACAGCCTGTCAATCCCCAGTCTCACACTCCCTACCTCTTGACTCTTTGCCACAGACCCCTGTCTCTGTCCTCACATCCCCAGGTGCAGCTCAGGTCTCATTCTCTTTCTCCTGGACCATTGCCCCAGCCTCCTCCCCAGCCTCCTGACCTCCAGTCTGTCTCTCAAGTGGACCCAGTAGTATCTTTCTCCACTCAGAACTGACCTTGCCCCTCCCTTGCTCAGAGCCCTCCCATGGCACCCCAGAGTCCCTGGGACAAATTCCAGGTACAGCTTCATGGGTGGATCTGGGCTAGGGACATACATTGCAGAAGGAGCAGTAGCCACACAGGGACCCTGGTTGGTAGTTCCCATACTCCTGCACATCCTGCGGACCTGTGGGGACAGGAGGGCAGCAGTGACCCAGGATGACTCCACTCCTCCCTTCCCCCACTGGCCAGGCCACTTACCTGTGTCCTCACCACTCTCCTCACTGGAGGTACCTCCAGCCACCCCCCTGCCGGTCAGTGGGTTGGGGATGATGGTGAAGGGGAGTTCATCTTCCTCCAGCCCCTCCTCCTCCTCCTCTTCTTCCTCCTCCCTGTGGTCTTGGTTCAGTGGGGCCCAAACCTCAGCCCTCTCCTCTTCTTCGTCCTCCTCTTCCTTGTCTTCCTCCTCCTCCTGGCTCAGATTGAGGCCGTGACCTTCCTCATCCTCCTCCTCGTCTTCCTGGTCCAGGCTTCCATGGCGGGTGCCTTCCTCTTTCTCTCCCTGCTCTGTACCTTCATCTTCCTCATAGGAGCTGTGGCCCTCTTCCTCCTCAGAATCACCCTCCCTCAAATGGCTTCTATCCTTGACTTCCATGTGTCGTGGGAGATGATGGCTAATTTCCTCCTTGATGGACCCACTGTGACCTTGGCCAATCCCTTCATCTTGGGGGCCTTGGTGCCTGTGGCTGGGGGCTTGGTGGGCAAGCTCAACAGCTATGTCCTCATCTTCCTCCCTGGAGACTCTGTGGTGGTGATGGCCGGGGACTTTTGTTTTATACTTATCTGAGAAATCCTCCTCATCTCTCTTGTGGCCTTCGGGCTGGTGGCTTGTAGCATGGTGGCCGAACTTGACTGTGATTTCTTCTTCCTCCTCCTCATCTCCAAGGCTATGGTGGGCATGTCTGGGAACCTGGTGCCAATGTTCAGTGGATAAGTCCTCATCTTCATCTTCCTTGTCTCTATGGCCTAGGTGCCTGTGGCTGGGGACATGGTGGTGGTGTTCAGCTGAGACATCCTCATCCTCTTCCTTCCTGTGGCCTTGGAGCTTGTGGCCCTGGTGTCCATACTCAGTGGAGACATCACCATCATCATTATCATCATCATTTTCTTCTTCGTGACCTTGGTGCCCATGGTTGGGGACATGGTGGTGGTGTTCAGCTGAGACATCCTCATCCTCTTCCTTCCCTTGGCCGTGGTGCCTGTGGGTCTGGTGCCCATACTCAGTGGAGACACCCCCCTCGTCCTCCTCCTCCTCTGCCTCCTCTTTCTCTTCTCCATCATCTTCTTCCCCTCCATGGCCTCGGTGTGCATGCCTGAGGACATGATGGTGACGCTCACTGGAGAGGATGTCCTCATCATCCTCGTCTTGATGGCCATGGCTTCCATGGCTGAGGAAGTGGTGCCCGTGCTCAGCTGAGTTTTCCATGTCTTCATCCCCATGGCCTCTGTGCCCACGGGCCTGCTCAACGTGCTCCATGAAGACCTCCTCATCAGGGACATCCTCCTCTCCCACCTTGTGGCCTTGGTACCTGTGGCCTTGGAGTCGGTGGCCATCTTCCCTGGAGATGTCTTCATCCTCTTCTCCGTGGCCTCTGTGGCTCCAAACAAGATGCGCATTCTCTGTGGAAACATCCTCCTCATTCTCGTCTCGATGGCCTCTATGGGCATGGATGTGGTGGCCCAACTCTGCAGATGTGTCCTCTGTGGGCCCAGAGATGCCTGCGTTGTTCCAGTTGCTGGGGCCCAGTCTAGGCCCTCTCAGCTGCTGGGTCATGGCAGGCGGAAAGAGCAGGGTGGCCACAGCAGCCCAGAGGACAGAAGTGTGCAGCCATGGCCCACAGCGGTCCATGGGGACAGACAGGAAGCAGAGCTTCTCCCAGGGCTGGCTCCAGCTGCCTCTGTGTCCACGTGGATGGATTTGAGGGTCCTTGTCCCCTTTTGGGTCTCACTCTTTCTTTCTCCGTCTCCGCCTTCGTCTGGCCCTTGCTGCCCGGCTCTGAACACCCCTCTGAGGCTGTCTCTGGAGCCCCCTGACCCCCCTCTCGGTCTCTCCCTCCCCGTTTCCCAGCCAATAGGGTCTTTCCCCTCCCTCTCCATGGCTAAATTTACTCTGAGCCCTGAGTTATTCTGGGTCAATCCCCGCCTGCCCTCCCCTCCTGCTCCTCCTCGTCCTCCCAGCTGGGGAGGGGTTGAGTGAAGGGGTCTCTCCCTGGCCAGGAGAAGGGGCCAAGGGACTTGACTTTGGACTCCAACAAGCTCATATTTGTCAGCTGCAAAGAGAAAGGCTAGACTTAGCGAAACAATTTGGGGGAGCCTGGGGCACCTGGGTGGGGGGACAGGAGGGACATATTGGAGGGAAGAGACTCCTGCAATTGAAGGATTGGGGGTTAGATTATAGGGAGTTTCCAGCGAGAATGGGATACTTTGGTGAGAGAGTGGATGCCAATATGGAGACCTGGAATGTGGTGAAAGGAACCCTGCCCCCAACACATATATCCATGACCTCCTGTCCCTGGAACTCAGATCTGGGGGCAGGGGACCAGACCAGGCCAGGGCTATAAATACAGTGGGTGTGTGTGTGGGGGAGGTCAGGTTACAGAGGCCCCAGCTGTCCCCATCAGAGACAACTGGCAGGAGACATGTGGCCTTGCCTATTTATGTGTGTCACTATCTCCCACCCCTCACCTGTCATGATTGCCCTCACTCTTTGGGTCTCCATCCCTTTTTATGGTCCCCCCTCTGTTTCTGTCCCTTGATTTCCGAGGGTCTCTGTCCCCCCTCCACGGGATGTCCTCCTTCCCCTCTCACTCTGAGCTTGTCTACCCTCTCATTCTGAGCGTTTGCCCCACACAAGTCCTCTTCTCCCTTTCTCCTTGGGTCACTGTACCCCGTCTCCCAAATCTCTGTCCTCCCTTTCTGAGTTTCTCCCCATCAGTCCACGTGTCCCCTCCCTCCATCTCCAGCCTCCACCTCTGTGGGTCTTTGCCCCTCCCCCAGCCCCGCGGTCTCTGTCCCCACTCTCCCTCTGTCCTTGTCCCCCGCTCTCTCTTTGTATCATCGCGTCCCCTCTCTCATCTCTGGCACCTCCTTTCCGGAGTCTCTCGCCCTGCACACCCGCCAGGGCCCCGGTCCCCCTCTCGGCCTCTCTGTGGCAGCCTCGGGCCCCGCCTTCCCCTCAAGTGTTTCCGAGACTCCCGCCCCCAGGCGGGCGGGGAAGCGGCGGATCCGGTTTGACTTGGGCGGGTCTGGAAGGGGGGTTGGAGGACGGAATAGAGGGCGCCCGAAGGGTTGGGTTCCGGCGGCTGCCATGGTGGTTCCGGAGAAGGAGCAGGTACGGCGCCGGGGCCCCGGTCTGAAGGAGCGGGGAGCGGGAGACCTGGCCCCTGGCTCCCGGAGAGGAGGGCGCGGGAGACCCAGATTCTCGGGTCAGACGGAGGGGAGTGGGCGTGGGGAGCCCGGATTCCCGGGTCCCTGGGGACGGGGGGAGGGGACTTGGCGGTCGAGACTGCTGAGTCTGAGAGAGCGGGGCGCTGGGGTCTCGGGCTCCTGTGTCCGGCGGTAGGGCACGGGGTGGGCGACTCCGTACCCCGTAGGATTGAACTGGGTTCCCTCCATCTCGCCCCTTGTCCCTGTCCCCAGAGCTGGATCCCCAAGATCTTCAAGAAGAAGATCTGCACGACGTTCATAGTGGACCTCACAGATCCGGGGTGAGGAGTTCGTCCCGGGGACCGAGCCCAGCCCGCAGAACCCGCCCACCGAAGCATCCTCTCCCGTCCCCCTGTTCCTGGCCTTGCGGACCTCCCCAGGGCGTCCCCTGCCGCGCTGCCCCTCGGGAGGGTTGGGGTCTGTGTAAACGCTCCCATTCCCCGTTGTCCCGCTCAGAGTCCGTGTAAAAGCTCCAGGGCTCGGTTCTGTTTCTTTTCTTTCTTCCTTCTTTCTTTCCTTCCTTCTTTCCTCCCCTTCCTTCCCTTTCTTTCATTTCTTTCCTTCTTTATGTCTCTTTTATGTTTCTGTGTCTTTGTGTCACTTTGTCTCTGTCTTTTGGCTATCTCTGTCTCATTCATTCACTTGTTCATTCATTCATTCACCCATCCAAGAAAGCGTCACTCAGGGCTCCCAAGGGCGGCGGCCCATTCAGCATAGTTCAATGGCCCTGCCAGGGTTCAAATTTCATTGGGAAGCATGCTTTGTGGCTTTGGGCAAATCATTTCACCTCTCTGGGCCTTGTCATCTGGACATAAAAACAGGCCTTATTTCCTGAGGTTCTTGTGAGAATTAAACAAGATAATGTTTGTTATATTTCTGGAACAGTGTCCAGCATATAGTAAGCACTAGAAAATACCCGCAATTCCCACTGGAATTATTACGGTGTGCAGACGCTGTGTAGGGCAGCCAGGGACACTGCCTGAGCCAGACAGGGTGTTTGCTGCCCTTGAGGAGCTCCTGGCCTGTAGTGATGGTCTCTCAAGTGGATTTGGGCTTTCTAGTTGTTCTCAAGACAATCTTTGCAGAGTGGGAAACGTCAACGTTACTAATATAGCGTGTGGTTTTTGTTTTGTTTTTTTTTAAAGTGTGTGTTTTGTTATGAAAATATTAGCGCAGTACAGCTTGTAAATTATGTATAAACAAACAGATATACATTTATTGGCATGAGTGTTCATAAATGTTTTACCGATGGGGGGGTGTGGTCAGAAAGTTTAGAAACCTCTGGTCTGGCAGGAGGAGGAAGACATAGCGGACAATTGTGGTAAGTCCAGGGGATAGCAGCTTCCACCCTGAGACATTGTCCTGGGGTGCTGCAGAGCCAGGAGGGGTGGGGTTGGCTCTGGGTGTAGAAACACCCTCTGGGGCTGTGTGAGGATGAATAGGAGTTTGGAAAGCCAGGGAAGAGGCTGGGTCGAGGGTCTACGTGGGAGGGGAAGAGACCTGAGCCAGGCCAGGGCTATAGGGACACAGAGAGGAGGGGATGGGGCAAAGATTCAGGGGGCAGGAGGGTGGAGCTTGGAGACTGATGGATGTGAGAGGGAATGGGTGGAAGTTGGCTCCCGAACACATGGTCTGGGACACAGCTGGGTCACCAGGAGATGGGGAACCCAGGAGGAAGAGCAGGTTTCGGAAATGTCACTAAGCTCAGCATGAGACTTTGTGTATCGGGGGCCTAGGGGGACTCAGGGGTGTGTGAAAATCTAGGTCTGGGACTCAAGGAAAGGTTTGGACTTATATCCAGGATCTAAGAAGTCCTAGCTGTACATGCTAATTCAAACTGTGGAAGTAGGTGAGATGTCACAGTGAAAAAAAGTGTAAAGTCAGGGGGGTTGCAAACTGGCAGTTCTGTGGCCAATTTGTGTGTGTGTGCACGTGTGTGCACATGTGTGGAAGGGTATTTTTAAAAGCCTGTTTCTGAATGCCTGAAGACAAACCTGCACACTTCAAATCCCCACAGCCTACAGCACATCCACTCGTTTTCTGATGCTTCTTCCTATGAAGTTACTTGCCTGGCCCCTGGGGGCAGCAAGTTTGAGAACCTTGTAGGGAAGCCACTGTGGTCCTTGGTATGGGGAACACCCACACTCAAGGAAGGTGAAGAGCAAGAGAAAGCCACAAACAAGGCAGGGACAGGGCACTGGGGAGGGGAAGATGGCCAGGGGGCCAGGTGTACCCTGCCAAGGAAGAGGCTTTCCAGAATCAGCCTTTCAACTGTGACCAGTGCCAGCTTGCAAGACAGCCAGGTGAGGCCTGAATAGGGGCCATCGTATTTGGGGACGTGCAGCTAATTGCAGCTGATCTTACTGAGAACAGTTTCAGTTTTGGTGGCCACACTGGACTGAGGTAAGAGGGTAAGTGGTGAGGCGTGCAGAGGGGATATCTGCTAGCACTGTCCACCAGAATTTTCTGCAGTGGTGGAAGTGTTCTATATCCGTATCCAATATGGCAGCCACTGGCCACATGTGGCCCCTGGGCACTTAAAATCCGGCCAGTGTGACTGAGGAGCTGAATTTCCATTTGATTTAATTTTAATTTATTAGAATGTAAGGAGCCCCATGAATGTAAAGAACACCATGCGCCTAGGGGCTACTGTATTGGACAGTACAGGCTCTGGATCATTCTTCAAAGAAGTTTTGCAGTGAAGATCTAGTGGGAAGTAGGTGGAAGGGCTAAGGATAGGGTCGAGATGAGTGAAAGGATAAAGTAGATAAACTGAGGCATGCCAGGTCTCTGGAGTTAGACTCAGAAAGGAGGAGGGACCCACCTTCACTGTAGTTCTCACTGAGCCAGGAACTGGCCTAAGCATATTCTGTTCATTTTGTATGTGGATCACTTGGCTGTTCTTTTAGTGTCTTCACAGCTTTTGCCAAATTCACATCCCACCCGTACCATCATTTCCATAAAACTGGTCCTTAAATTGGCTCACTTCATTTATGTAAATACAAGTCTCCTCCACTATCTGAATTTCTTCTGGAATTGGGGACCAAAGAGATTTAGATACATTCTCAAATGAATCCCTCAATCCCCAATTACTTGTTCTTTGAAGCTCAGGTGGCACTCACATTTAGGTAGCAAGGGAGACTTGGTACATATATTTAAGGGGGGAGAACCTGGTTTTTTGTTTGTTCGTTTTCTGTTTTTTGTTTTTATTTTATTTTTTTTGTGACCGGCCACACGTCACTGCACCAGCCATCCTTATATGGGATCCGAACCTGCGGTGGGAGCACTGCTGCGCTCCCAGCGCCGCACTCTCCCGAGTGCGCCACGGGGTCGGCCCCGTTTTCTGTTTTTTTGTTTGTTTGTTTTTGCGGCTTGGCCAGTGTGGGGATCCGAGCCCTTGACCTTGGTGTTATGACATCATGCTCTAGCCAACTGAGCTGACTGGCCAGCCCCCTGGAAGAAAAGTTTTGTATGTGATCACCATAAGCAGAAAGCCTGTTCGATTTGCCAAAGAAAGAAACAAGCTATAGAAGACAAATATAATGCACTTGATCTTAGCCAAAAGGCTGAAAAGCGATGACAAATGTGATGAAAAGCAAATAAAGGCGTTTACCTTCTGGCTGGATGCTGTTGCCAGACCAATTTTCTGGGTCTGAGGCCTGCTTTTCTCTGTTAAAAAGAAAGACTAGCAAAGGATTAGGCACTAAAGATATTCCAGCACCCAGCTGAGCCTCTCTCCTTGCAATACTCCGAGAACTGAAAAAGGAATGACTTTCTCACTGTGTTATTCAGGGTTATTTAAAGCTCTGTGTGAAGTTCATGTAGATTTGTCTCTGACTGGAACTGGTGTGCAAGCCTCATTTCAGAAAACACTGTGTTATTCTGTTGGTTCCTCGGAGTTCCACGGAATAGGTGGCGCTATTACTGTCTTTTCATTTGAAGAGGAAATTTAGGCACAGAGAGGGGAAGCCACCTGCCCAAAGTCGCACAGCTTCCTCAGCCTCAGCACATGAGCTTCTCTGAATTACTGTCTGGGTTTTCCTTCTCATGGTGAACATCATCTGTTTGGACTGGGGACAGCGAAGATACCCATAATGGCCATCTTTGCTTTTCCATTTGAGGTCCTGCAGGCAGCAGTGAGGGTGGGACCCTGTTAGCCCCCCTATTTCTGCTTTCTTGAGCCCTGCTGGCTTCCTTCCGGTGGGGAAGGGTGACCGTAGCTGTCCTCTGCCCCAGCCTCTCCCCCAGATGGTCACAGCCAGTGCCAGGGTCATCATGGATTCTGACTGCCTCTGGGGGCCAGAGTCCATGTAGACACCCCCACTACAGAAGTATGGACACTTCTTTTTTTTTTTTTTTTTTTAAAGATGACCGGTAAGGGGATCTCAACCCTTGGCTTGGTGTTGTCAGCACCACACACAGCCAGTGAGCAACCGGCCATCCCTATATGGGATCCGAACCCAGGGCCTTGGTGATATCAGCACCGCACTCTCCCGAGTGAGCCACGGGCCGGCCCTGGACACTTCTAAAAGATGCTTGAGGTCGGTGGAAACACACCTCTGTTCATGCTTTACCCTTGCACCCCCAGAGGGACCTTGTGCCAGTGTGGGCGCCCGCGGAATGTGCACCTGTCAGTGGCTGTGGAGGATGCATTCGGGGCAGCTGTGGTGACTGTGTGGAACAGCGATGTGCACACCACGGAGAAGCCCACTGACGCCTTTGGGGACCTGGACTTCCTGGGCATCAGCCGCAAGTCCAGCAATGTGAAGCCTGCATGTCTGGGCAGGGCTAGGGGCACCAAGCGGGGCTGCATGGCTTAGGGGCTCCCAGAGCCAGGGTCTGGGTGCACCCCAGCTGAACGTTGTCTCCCCTTTGCCCATCCCTGTCTTTGCCTCTCCCTGGGTCCTTGTCTCCTCCACCCTATCTGTCTTCTCTCTCTGAGTCTGTCCCCCTCTGTCTCTTGGTCTGTCAACCTCTGTCTTTGAGTCTGTTCCCCTCTGTCTCTGGGTCTCTCTCTTTGGATCTCTGTCCCCTCTGTCTCTGGGTCTCTGTCCTGCTCTGTCTCTGGGTCTCTGTCTCTCTCTCTCTGGGTCTCTCTCTCCCCCATCTCTGAGTCTCTGTCCCCTTCTCTCTGGGTCTCTGTCCCCCTCCCCATGTCCCCTCTTCCTGTGTGTCCACAGTTTCTCCGGCTCTCTGACCGCACGGATCCAGCTACAGTTTATAATCTGGTCACACGCACGTGGGGCTTCCATGCCCCGAACCTGGTGGTGTCAGTGCTGGGGGGGTCAGGGGGCCCCGTCCTTCAGACCTGGCTGCAGGACCTGCTTCGACGCGGGCTGGTGCGGGCCGCCCAGAGCACAGGTGACTGAGGGTCAGCAGGGGCTGTGTCCCCTGGGCCTGGGCCCAACTGCCATCTCTCCTGCTTCTCTGGATGCTGTCCTCCACCCCAGCAATCTGTGGGTTTGTCTCTGTCTTAGTCTCTATTTCTCTCCCTCTGTTTCTACATGTCTCTTTGTCTCTGTGTAGGGGCCTGGATTGTCTCCGGCGGGCTGCACATGGGCATTGGCCGGCATGTTGGTGTAGCTGTGCGGGACCACCAGATGGCCAGCACTGGGGGCACCAAGGTGGTGGCCATAGGCGTGGCCCCCTGGGGTGTGGTCCGGAATAGAGACACCCTCATCAACCCCAAGGTGGGACCCAGGATCTTGGGAAAAGATAAGACTGGGGGCCCGGACTCCCAGGTTAGGGGGAGGAATGACTTGTGTTTGTGCTCCTGGCCCTGATGGAAAGATTCCCTGGTCTGGCCATGTCTCCCAGGGCTCGTTCCCTGCGAGGTACCAGTGGCACGATGACACCGAGGATGGGGTCCAGTTTCCCCTCGACTGCAACTACTCAGGCTTCCTGCTGGTGGACGATGGCAGGCACGGCTGCGTGGGCGGTGAGGACCGCTTCCGCCTGCGCTTCGAGTCCTACGTCTCACAGCAGAAGACCGGCGTGGGAGGTGAGCAGCTCCTGGGACCCGTGCCCAGGACCCCAGTGGTCTGGTCTGCCCAAAATTTGGGGAGTTTCCTATGTCTTTTCCCATCATTGACTGTGTCTTTAAAAACCTCTATCTTGAAATCTCCTAGGAATACAGAAAAATACAAAAAAGTGGATAGCTTGATGAATTTTTAACCCTCTGACCCCACTTATTCAATCGGCATCCAGATAAGGAAACAGAATATTACCAGCCCCCAGAAGTCCTCTCTTATTCCCACCCAATGGTCACCACGGTCTTAATTCTAACAGCAGAGAGATGTTCAGACTGTATTTCCACTTCATGTAAATGGAATTATAACGTCTGCATGATTTTGAGTCTGGCTTGTTATAGTCAACGTGATTCCAGGGAGATTCATCCATACTGTTCCCTGAGCTGTAGTTTGTAAATAGCCCATGGGCAAAAGAAGAAGAATAAATAAATTAGAAAATATTTTGAGCTGAATGGCAATGAATACATGACTTACCAGTTACTTTGGGGATGAAGCCAGAGCCACACTTAGAGGGAAATTTGTAGATTTAGCTGCATATATCAAAAAAAGAAGAAAGGCTGAAAATCAATGATTTAAGCTTTCAACTTAAAAAAGAACAAACCTTGATAACACCAAGGTCAAGGTTTCAGATCCCTATACTGGCCAGCTGCCCAAAACAAACCAACCAAATAAACCCCAAAAACAGAAAAACAAGAACCCCCCCCAAAACTAGAAATAAAACACCAAATCAAATCTGAAGAACGTAGAAGCAAGGAAGTAATAAAGCCAAGCACAGAAATCAATAAAATAGAAACCATGTATGGTGCAGAAAATCAACTAAACCAAAAGCTGCTTCTTTATAAACATTAAAAACATTAACTTAATTCTTAAACTTCTTTCAGCTTTTTAGGAAACTTTAATCTTATTTTTTAAATTATGCTACAGTAAAGCTGACTGTTTTGGGGTGTGCAGTTCTATGAATTTTAGCATATTTCTGGATCTGTGTATCCACGACTACAACGGGGTTATAAACCAGTTCTGTTACCACAAAAGAATTCCATTTGGGGCTGGCCAGTTAGTTCAGTTGGTTGGAATATGGTGTTGATAACACCAAGGTCAAGGGTTAGGATCTCCTTACCAGCCAGCCACCAAAAAAAAGAAAAGAACAGAATTCCCTTTGTATCTCGCACCCCTGGCAATCACAGATCTGTTCTCTGTCACTGTAGTTTCGTCTTTGCCAGAAGGTCCTATAAATGGAATACAGTGATACGTAACCTTTTGAGACTGGCTTCCTTCACTCAACATAAGTTATTATGGCAGCTTTAATAAGTGCACATTGGAACAAATCGAATCATAAAAAGGTGTATAAAGAAAAAGTTAATTAGCTTCCCTTCCAGCTCCAACCCCCACCCTCCTTCCTGTATGATTTTGCTGTTGGGCTTTGATAAATACCTTTTTTGTGTTTTAATGGTCCTTCCTATTCCTGTTTCCTTCATTTTCTATTTGAAATTTCAACCCCTCTGTCTCCTGGGTAGTTAATCAATCACAGGATTGATTCGTGCAAGAAACACCTACCTCATTCAGGGACCCAGAAGTCCAAGTCCCCAGCCCCCTCCTCCCTCGGGAAGTTAAGCATTCCTGTCCTCAAAATCTGGCCACTCCCAAAGTACTCAAAGAAATGACAGCTCCTAAGAGCTTCAGGACAGGATTAGGAAGAAGCCAGCGTTTGCCCCAGGTGCTCCTGGGAAATGAGGGTTCTGTCCTGTCTCTGGCAAAGTCTGATGGGAAGTTACCAAGCCTCCAGCTCTCTTCTCTCCTTAGGGACTGGAATTGACATCCCTGTCCTCCTCCTCCTGATCAGTGGTGATGAGGAGATGCTGAAGGTATAGGGGAATGGATGGCTGGGTCTAACGGAGGAGGGGCGTTAGGGGCCAGGACTCCTGGGTCCTTAGTCTTCGAGGAAGAGGAGCTGGGGGTCTGGACTCCAGGTGGGGTTAATGTCCTGCTTTCCCTGACTTGACTCTCCCTATCCTGTAGAGGGTAGAGGATGCCACCCAGGCTAAGCTCCCCTGCCTCCTGGTGGCTGGCTCTGGGGGAGCTGCAGACTGCCTGGTAGAGACTTTGGAAGACACTCTGGCCTCAGGGAGTGGGGGAGCCAGGCGAGGTGAAGCCCAAGATTGGATTAGGCGTTTCTTCCCCAAAGGGGACCCTGAGGTTCTACAGGCCCAGGTATGTCATTGCTGGTCCATCTCTGGATCCTGAGATGGGAGACAGCTGGGGACCCAGGCTCCTGGGTCTGAGAGGGGAGAGGGCTGTTGGCTTGGACTCCCAGGATCTGGGTGTAGAGGGTGCTGGGCACCTAGACTATTAGGTCCTGGAGGGGAATGGCCTCCTGCATCCCTTTAGACAGGGCCCAGGAGGAGTTGGGCTGGGGATGCAGAATTTGGTGTTCTGCAGGTGGAGAGGATTATGACCCGGAAGGAGCTGCTGACAGTCTATTCATCTGAGGATGGCTTTGAAGAATTTGAGACCATTGTTTTGAGGGCCCTTGTGAAGGGTAAGACTTGGACTCTTAAATTCTCCCCTCCCTCAGTTCAACCTTGGACACCTTTCCTGGCCTTGGCACTTTATCGATGGTCTCTAATCTAAGGTCCATGCCCCTTTTCATCTCTCTTACATCCTCCCCTTTGCAGTGCTTCTTGGGGCTTTGCACAGTTCCGTGTGGACAGTTTTCCCCAGATGTTTTCATTATGTTTCAGCATCTGCTTCCCTCTGTTGCGTCCATCCGTCCGTCCCTTCATCTTTCATCATCTGTCCATCCATCCATCCATCTACATTTCCATCCACCCATCCTTTCACCTGTCCATCTACATATCTATTGATGATTCCATCCATTTAATTCTTCCATCCAGCTATCTTTCATCCATCCATCTTTTTCTTTTCTTTCCTTTTTTTTTGGCAGGTGGCTGGCATGGGGATTCGAACCCTTGACCTCGGTGTTACCAACACCACACTTTAACCAAGTGAGCTGACTGGCCAGTCCCATCCTTCTTTTCATTCACCCATCCAACTATTCTCCATCTATCCACCCATTCACTCATCCTTCCTTTCCTACGTGCCTCCAGTATGTGTTAGGTCTTCAGTTAGACATGAATTGAAGTGCTGTCTCCCAGTGAGGAACTCCTGATATTTCACTAGAAATGTCAGTTTAGAGGACTGTGTGATGAAAACCAAGGCAGTGAACACAGTGGTCGCCTGGAAGAGGCTGAGGACGGGGCTCATTTATTCATTTAGCAAACATTATCCTAGGCTCCAGAAATTAGAGCAGACCCATTTCCTGCTCTCAAGGATCCCAGTTCCCATTAGGTTTGCTTGGACACAACCTTAAGTAAAATTTAAGGTAAAAGCACAGGGAAGAATCACTGTCAGTAGGGAAGAAACTTCAAGGAGAAGGTGGTATTTAAACTGGACTTAGGGGCCGGCCCTTGGCTCACTCGGGAGAGTGCGGTGCTGATAACACCAAGGCCACGGGTTCGGATCCCTATATAGGGATGGCTGGTTGGCTCACTGGCTGAGCGTGGTGCTGACAACACCAAGTCAAGGGTTAAGATCCCCTCACCGGTCATCTTTTAAAAATAAATAAATAAATAAAAATAAACTGGACTTTGAAGAGTCAGTAGAATTTGGATTTAGCAAGCTGGGGGTGGGGAGGGGGGAAAGAAAAGTAGTATGGAAGATTCCTTGGGTTCTGTGGGGATGCATCTGGGGAGGGTTGTTTTTGGTGCCAGAAGAATTTTATGGGGAAAATACTCACTTAGATAAAAGGCAAAGTGGCATTCTATAGTGCATGCTCAGCTCCAGGTCCCCATCCCAATTGTATCAGACAAAGCTGAATTTGAATACCAGCTTGGCCCCTTTCTTGCTGTATGACCTTGAGAAGAGACTTCCCCTCTCTGAGCCTCAGTTTCTCTCTCTGAAAAATGGAGATAATATCTTGCAAGGAGTGTTGTGAGCCTCAGAGGCAAGGTATAAGCAGTGTCTGGTCCCCAGTGGGGGCCCAGTAAATGGGAACTCTTCTTAATATGATTCCATTTCTTGTGGGGACACATCCTTAAATATAGGATGACAGTCAATGGACAAATCTGATTCATTCCACAGAAGTTAGCTCAGCATCTCCTAGGAGAAAACACAGCAGCTCTGTAAGATGTGGTTTGATGGGGGGTGTAAGTCTGCTGCCTGCAGAAGTAGAAATGACCGCACGCGGCTGGGGAAATTGGAGATGGCTGATGGGCGTGGGAGAGCAGAGTCGAATGGACAGGGTGTCAGCAAGGGGGAAGCGGGAAGGGAACGCGCCCTCCTTAAGAGTCTAGTATGAGCCAGGGGTTGTGCAGAGCAGTTAGTGTGCACTTTTGCCCCTTTTATGCTCCATCTCTGCCTGCAAGGCTTATCTCCCCCACTTTGCAGGTGAAGAGACTGAGGCTCAGAGAGGGGAAAGTGACTTGTCCAAGGTCACCCAGCTAGTACCAGGGGTTATGCTTTTAATTCAGGTCTGTATGACTCTCAAGTCCATTGCATGGGGCATGTTTGGGGGAGAGGTAAGAGGCTCACATGGATGTCATGTAGCCCGTGGCATGAAGGGAGTGTTGGAGATAAGGCTAGTGAGATGGGCAGGGGTCAGACCACCCAGGACCTCAGATGCCAGACTGAGGGGCTAAGATTTTGGGCTGAGAGGCAGGGAAGGACCAGGGTCAGTTCTGTGTATACAAGGACCCTCTAGGAGCAGATGGGGGCACACAGGAGAGGAAAGATGAGACCACCAGAAGCTGCAGAGATGGTGGTGGTACAGGATGAAGCTTGAGCTGCAGCTGGGACCTTGGGGACAGTAAGGGAGGTTAGGCAGAGTCAGGCTGGAGCTCGGGGACTGATGGCCTCTGGGATGTGAGGGGAAGGGAGGGACAAGGACACCCAGTCATTGACTGGGTGGACAAAGGAGCTATTCCTGGGATGGGGACAGGGCAAGATGGGTTTGGGAGGCAGACACTGAGCTCAGTATGGGACATGAGCATGAAGGGCCTGGGAAGGTCCGGGTGATAAGTGATGCCACATCAAGGCAGAATATAAAGCAACATATTATAAACCATTTTCTTTCCTTTCCTTGAAACAGTGAGGAATGTAGGGGAGAGTCACAGAATCTCAGAAGATCCCTTTCTGAATTGACCTTTGGGTTTCAAAAGGAAATATGAAGTGGTGTGGTCTTAGACATGGTACTGCCCTACTCTGGGCTCCCATTTCCTCAGTGATCAGTCTTGGAGGTTATACTGGCTGCACTGCAGATTCCTCACAGTTTGGAGCTTCTTCCTACAGTTGCTATTATTGATAACAATCTTACAAAGGGGGTACTGTCATTATTCCCATTCTATAGAAGAGGAAACTGAGGCTTCCAAGGTTCAGTGTCCTGCCTGAAGCCATTCACTTGTTATTGGTGGACCTGGGATTGGAACCCCGGTCTGCCTGCCCCAGAGCCCATTGCTCATTTCCACCACATTAGATGACCTCGTTATGTGATACCGATTTGGGGAATGACCAAAATGAGATGAACTTGCTTTGGAGACAGATGTGGAGCAAGTGGAGGCAGAAGGAAAAGCTAACTCTACAGCACAACAATTGCTCTTTAGGACTTTTCATGCCCCTGTTGACTGGATCTATTAAATAGCTGGATTAAAATTTTAAAGGCCCCTTGTTCTCACTTGTTGTTTTTAATGACTTCCAGGTTCTCCCAGAATCCCTCTAATGTTCACATTTTTTCCAACCTCATTTCCTGCTATTGTGACCTCTTTCCTCTCATGACACACCTCAAGTTTAAGAAATCAGAATGAATCATTTGTAATCATATCCTGTGTTTTCCTGGACTCAGGCCTTTGCCCAAGCAGTTTGTGCTGCCTTGAAAGTTCTTTTCCCACGTTAGATGCACACCTCCCAATCTTTCAGAAGCCCTAATCCACACCTGTCCTCCAGGAGGCTGTCTTAGGCCACACAATACCTCTGTGACTGTAGCCCCCTCTGGGTCTTAGTTATATTCTATGCCCATCTCTGAGGGCACTGAGCACCCTGAGGGTAGTTACGTGTTTCCGTGACCTATTTCCCTAGTAGAATGAGCTCCTTCGGGGCAGGATCTGGGTCCGGTTTCTCTTTCCCTCCCTCCCATTGCCTGGCCCATAACCTACCTCACTAAATGTTAAGTGAATAAATTACTCCCTTTCCTTCTTGGGAGCTCTAGACCGGTGGTCTGTGCTCTGGCCCTGAGCTGAATGACCTTAGGTCTATAACAGCCCTAATGCTTAAAGACCAAGACTCTGCCCAACAACACCCCCTTTATCTAGAGTTTAAATGTCAGGCATCCCAAATAGAAGCAAAACAGCCATTCATCAGATGTTCCCACCCTCGCCTGACTTCTTGCCCCCTCTCCCTCTCATCCTTTCAGCCTGTAGGAGCTCTGAGGCCTCAGCTTACCTGGATGAGCTGCGTTTGGCTGTGGCTTGGAACCGCGTGGACATTGCCCAGAGTGAACTCTTCCGGGGGGACATCCAATGGCGGGTGAGGGGTCGGGGCCTGGGGTCTGGGGATCCTGACAAAGGGGATAAGCTCTCCCTCCCTGAGTTCTCAGACACCTGGCCCTGCCTTCCATTGTGGCCTGTCCCACCTTCCCTTAATTGTCCATCCATCTATGTCCATCTGCCCCCTTCCTGTTCCCTCTTTTCTCATCCATCCATTCATCTAATCTGGTCATCGGTCACTCATAGCCCTGTACCCCCATCTCTTGTCCTGAACCTCTGAGCTCACCTGGCCTCTTTCTGTCTCTGCTCATCTCTTGCCCCATTCATCCCACCTCCACCAGTCCTTCCACCTGGAGGCCTCCCTCATGGACGCCCTACTGAATGACCGCCCCGAGTTCGTGCGCTTGTTCATCTCTCATGGACTCCACCTGGGCCACTTCCTGACCCCGACGCGCCTGGCCCAGCTCTACAGCGCGGCGACCCCCAACTCACTCATCCGCAGCCTTCTGGACCAGGCGTCCCACTGCGCAGGCACCAAAGCTCCGGCCCTGAAAGAGGAGACCGCAGAGCCCCAGCCCCCTGACGTGGGGCATGTGCTCAGAATGCTGCTGGGGGATATTTACGCGCCGAAGTACCCCGGCAGGGGCGCCTCGAACTCCAGTCCAGGCCAGAGCGGCAGGGAGTGCGTAAGGACGAGGACCGAGAAAGGCTGGGGCTGCGCCAAGGGACCTGGGGGCGTGACCACAGAACCGGGTGCGACCGAGTCCTCACCACGCCTCTCTGCCTGCAGGTGTCTCTGCTGTCGGACAGGGGCCCCTTGGAATTCTCGCTAGATGCCGGCCTTGGGCACTCGCCCTGGAGTGACCTGCTCGTTTGGGCACTGCTGCTGAACAGAGCCCAGATGGCCATGTACTTCTGGGAGATGGTGAGTGCTGACTCCCATCTCTGATCCCGCTACCCTACATCCCTGTCCTTTATGCCTACTGGGCGCCGATGCCCGCCATGCGATCCCCTGACCTCTGATGTCACCCGACCCGCAGCCCATCCTCAGTCCCTGATATATGACTCCAACTGCTTCATCTTCATTTTCTCTCCCTCATATCATGCATTTTTTTTCTGAATAACTTGTTTTTTCCATTAGCAATATATATTGGGCATTTCACCATGTTCATCCATAGAAATCGGGCTCATTCTTTCCATATGGTTGCCTATATAAGGAGGTTAGACGTGATCCTCTAGTTGATGGGGAGTCACTTAAAGTGCCACTTGCAACTTAGATACGTCATGGTAGCTGCAATGTAGAAGGAGACAAAACTAGAGGCAAGGAAGCCACGTGAAAAGGTAAAGCTGGGATTGAGGGCCCGGACTAAAACAGGTGGGGCTGAGATGTTGGGACACGTTTGAGAAATGTTTGAGAAGTTAAAAAAGAGTGACGAGATTAGAATAGGATCCAAAATGCCTGAGTTTATGCCATAGAAATATCTTTTTTTTTCTTGTCGGGGCGGCTGGCCAGTGCGGGGATCAAACCCGGGCCTTGGTGTTGCCAGCACCACACTCTAACCAACTGAGCTGACCTGTCCGGCCCGTGGAAATATTTTGATAGGCCTCCTTCAGCATTCGGCTATTTTCATGGGTTTAACATAATTTTTCTTAATTGACATAAAATTCATATAACTTAAAATTCACCATTTATCAGCACCACGTTCTAAGTGAGCTAACCAGCCAACCCGGAATTCACCATTTAAACCAGTTTAAAGTGTACAATTAAGTGGCATTTAATACACTCATGATGTTGTATGACCATCACTCCTACCTTGTTCCAGAACATTTTCATTACCCCAAAAGGAAACCCCATGCCCGTCATTTTAAGCGTTCCCTCCTCCCCCAGACCAGGGCAACCACTAATGTGCTTTCTATCTATAGATTTGCTCATTCTGGATATTTTATATAAACGGAATCATACAGTATATGGCCTTTTGTGTCTGGCTTCTTTCAGTCAGCATAATGTGTTCAAAGTTCATTCATGGAGCATGTGTCAGTACTTCCTTGTATTTTTTCATTTGTATGGATATACCACATTTTGTTTATCCAGATGGACATTTGGGTTGTTTCCACCTTTTAACTATTATGAATATATATGAACATGGGTGTACAAATATCTGACTGAGTCCCTGCTTTCAATTTTTTTTTAGTATATACCCAGAAGTGGAATTGCTAGATCATATGATAATTCTTTGTTTAATTTTTGCATATCCACCACACTGTTTCCCACAGCAGTGGCACTGTTTTACATTCACACCAGCAATGCACAAGGGTTCCAATTTCTCAACATCCTCACCAATACTTGTTAGGGTGTGTTTTTTGTTGTTGTTGTTTTTTGATAATAGCCATCCTAATGGGTTTGAAGTTATATCTCATTGTGGTTTTGATTTGCATTTCTTTAATGATTAGTGATGTTGAGCATTTTTTCATGTGCTCATTGCTCATTTGTGTAACACTGGAGAAACAGCTATTCAAGTCCTTTGCCCATTTTTAAGTTGGGTCATTTGTCTTTTTTGTTGTGAAATTGTAAGAGTTTTTTTTATATATTCTGAATATCAATCCCTTGGCAGATATATGATTTGCAAATATTTTCTCCCATTCTGTGGATTGTCTTACTTTGTTGAGAGTATCCTTAGATGTATAAAAGTTTTCAGTTTCAATGAAGCCTAATTTATCTATTTTTTCTTTTCTTGCTAGTGGTTTTGGTGTCATATCTAAGTACTCATTGCCAAATCCAAGTCATGAAAACTTATTCTGATGTTTTTTTCTAAAAGTTTTATAATTACAATACATAATTATTTAATTCTACACGTTAATCTTATTCAGGATTGCTTGTATGTGATGAGTCACTTCTCTCTTGCTGTTTTCAAGATTCTCTCTTTGTTTTTGGCTTTGGACAATTTAATTATAATACATCTCAGTGTAGATCTCTTTGAATTTGCCCTACTTGGAGTTCTTTGAGCTTCTTGAATATGTAGATTTATGTCTTTCATCAGATTTTATTATTTCAGGGGCTGGCTGGTTAGCTCACCTGGGAGAGCATGGTGCTGGTAACACCAAGGTCATGGGTTTGGATCCCCATTACTGGCCAGCAGCCAAAAAAAATTTTTTAATTTTATTTATCTATTTATTTATTTTAAAGATGACCAGTAAGGGGATCTTAACCCTTGACTTGGTGTTGTCAGCACCACACTCTCCTGAGTGAGCTAACCAGCCATCCCTATATAGGGATCTGAACCTGTGGTCTTGGTGTTATCAGCACCACACTCCCCTGAGTGAGCCACGGGCTGGCCCCTCAAAAACAATTTTTTTTTTTTTTTTAAAAGATGACCAGTAAGGGGATCTCAACCCTTGGCTTGGTGTTGTCAGCACCACGCTCAGCCAGTGAGCAAACCGGCCATCCCTATATAGGATCCAAACCTGTGGCCTTGGTGTTATCAGCACTGCACTCTACCGATTGAGCCACGGGCCAGCCTAAAAACAATTTTTTAAAAGAATTATTTCTTCCCCTTTCTCTCTTTCCTCTCCTTTTGGACTCCTATTATACATATATTAGTATGCTTGATGGTGTCTCATGGGTCTCTCAGGCTCTACCTATTTTCCTTCATTCTTTTTTCTTTTTGCTCTTCAGACTAGACAATCTCAATGAGTCTGTCTTCAAGTTCCTTGATTCTTTCTTCTGCCTGCTGGAATATGCTGTTGAACCCCTCTAGCGAATTTTTTGTTTCATTTGTACTTTTTAGCTCCAGAGTTTCTATTTGGTTCCTTTTCATAATTTCTTTCTCTTTATTCATATTCTCTATTTGGTGAGACATATTTCTCCTTTAGCTCTTTGTTCATGATTTCCTTTAGCTCTTTAAGCATGTGGCAACACTGAAAATCAGATTACCCCCTTCCTCCAGGGTTTGTCATTGCTGCTTGTTATGGGTCACTGTCGTTTGATTATTTAGAGCCTTTTTTTTTTTTTTGTCTTTTTTTGTGAGTGGCCGCACCGCGCTCAGCCAGTGAGCGCACCGGCCAGCCCTATATAGGATCCGAACCCGCGGCGGGAGCGCTGCTGCGCTCCCAGCGCCGCACTCTCCCGAGTGCGCCATGGGGTCGGCCCTTATTTAGAGACTTTTAAAAACTATTTTTGTAAAGTCTGTGTTCCTTGTCACGTGTGGCCATGGAAGTCCCTGTTCTGTTAGCTTAGTGGTTAGCTAGTGACTTGACAGAGACTTCCTTGAATGCCTGGAGCTATACAAATAAAAAAAAAACACAAAAAACTCTCTCAGTTTAGATTGGCTCTATGTGGAAGCACTCTTTCAACACTTAGCCAGGGTGTTTACAATTCTGTTTTAGTCTTTACTTCCTGCTTGTGCAGGACCTAAAGGTCAGCCAAAGGTAAGAGTTTAGGGTTTTCTCTGGTATTTTCTGAGCACGCATCCAGTCCTGGTCTTGTGTGTTGTCTTCTGGATCTCCTGGTACATGAGGGAGCTTTTCAAAGCCCTTATTCCCCCAAGTATCTCCTTCCCTGGTCTCTTCCTTCCCAAGCTGTTTAGTTTATTTATTGTTTGTCTCCACTGTGACTCCTTGTCTCAGGTGGTTGAGGTTAATTTCATTTGCCTTTGAATGCTTTCAACACACACGGCCTAAGCAAACTCCAAGGCAGGTAAAATAAAGTCAAGCCCTTGAGCTGTTCCTTCAGATAGCCACCAGATAAGTCCACACATACAACCACAATTCTTTAAGAGTAAGATCTGAATTGCTCCCTCTGGTACCAGCATCCTGCACCGAGAATGCAGGCCATTGTCTTTAAGGCCACCACTGAGCTGGGGAGCCTGGGAATGGTAAGTGGGAAGGTTAAAATGTCGCAGTGCTCTCTTACTGCAATTTTGCAGTTTCTTTCTTCATTAAGCATTCTCCTCGTTGTTGTAGGTTTGGGGTTAGATTCCAGGATTTGCAAAAAGTTTTTTCTGAAAGTTTTTGCCAGCTTAATCATTGCTTTTGTGGAGGGATGGAGTTTTGAAGTTCCCTATGGTAATTTTGGTGACATCTCCAATTGCTTCTTGACCTGTCTATGACTGCTGATGTCATTCTAACTACAGTTCAGCCCCTGACTTGTATCTCTTGTCTCTGGATCACCTGACTTCTGGTATTTTCACCAGATGTTCAGTTTCTTCCAGATCCATCCCCAAACGTTACTCTGTCCTTTGTATCTGGTGACCCCAGTTAATTTCTGATCTCTGACTCTGTCACTTCTCTTGATCACAGGCTTTCTCCTCTCCCCATCCCCCACCTCTGTCACTCTGAACCTCACCCCAAACTCTGACACCATTCGTACCCCCTTTCTCTGTCTCTCCAGGGCCCCAGTGCTGTAGCCTCAGCTCTCGGGGCCTGTTTGCTGCTCCGAGTGCTGGCGCGCCTGGAGTCTGAGGCTGACGAGGCAGCAAGGAGGAAAGACCTGGCGGCCAAGTTTGAGGGGATGGGCGTTGGTGCGTTGCGCATGGTACCTGGAAGCAGGGACAGGGGGCTGCCATGGGAGGGGGGTGTGCATCTCCCCTCTCCTCTCATGCCCCTGCCCCCTCCCCTTAAATTCCCTCTTCTCTCCCGCCACGCTCATTCCCCACTCCTTCCCCTCCCTCTCAAATCAATCTCCTGCTCCCAGACCTCTTTGGCGAGTGCTACCGCAGCAGCGAGAAGCGGGCTGCCCGTCTGCTCCTCCGATGCTGCCCTCTTTGGGGGGATGCCACCTGCCTCCAGCTTGCCATGCAGGCGGATGCCCGTGCCTTCTTTGCCCAGGATGGGGTACAGGTGAGCATCTGAAACACCAACATCCCCAAAAGTCCCCAGCTGGACTCTGGGAATTATGAGGATGAACCCCTGTCACTGGGAGCAGTCAGTGGTCGTGACCAGCTCCTTCCCCAGAAAGCCACCCTGCTCTCTCAGAAAGGCTGCTCTTCCCATAGGAAACCCCACTCCCTGCCGCAGAATGCCAGCCTCCCTGCACCCAAGCCCACCCTTCTAAAAAGTTCCTGATACAGGAATCCCCGTTGACTCTAGTAGGAGGTTCCGTCTCTCACAGGGAGTCCTTTCCGCTTCCTTAAGACATCCCCAGTTCTGGTTCTCAACAATTAGAATAACCTCACTGGACAATTACCTAGTTTTGGGACATAGATAAACTTTGGTTTAGGAAATCCCACACTTCCTATAGGAAATCCTCTCCCTAGGGAAATCTTGTTTGCCCTCACAGTCTCTCCAATCCTGATAATCTGACATTTTGAAAACTTTCTCAGTATGTTTCTCAGTTAATTTAAATCTAACGGGAGCTCAGAGGGTCCCACACTCAGTACAGGAAGTTCTGCCCACCCAACAGGGAGTCTTCTTTACCCTGACAGCAAGTCCCATTTTCACCTACAGGAATAATTTGGCTGGCGTTTCAATTACCCAGAGTCCCTTGCTTTGAATAGTGGTTAAACTCATGGATTCCAGCTCTGCCACTTACTAGTTGTGTTTTTCTGGGCCATTTCCTTAACCTCTCTGTGCCTCATATATGAAAAGGAGGAAATACTAGTACCTGCTCTCTTGGGAAGTGTAGCAAGCATTAAGTGAGCAAATCTATGTAAAGTTAGCCCAGTATCTGGCATATAGTGTCAATAAATGTGGACTGTTTAACTCTCCGAGCTGAAACCTGGGGCAAGTTGTCTTTGCTTTTGACTAGCATCCCCCCACCCCCAACAGTTATGGCCCCCACTTTGGGCACTTGCTCTATGCTCTGGAGCTGTGGCCTAACCCTTGTTGGGGGTCTTAGGGAAGGGCTTGTGGGGAGACTCAGGCTCCTAACTCTCCCCACACCCCAACAGTCTCTGCTGACACAGAAGTGGTGGGGGTCCATGGACAGCACCACGCCCATCTGGGCCCTGGTTCTCACCTTCTTTTGTCCCCTACTCATCTACACCAACCTCATCACCTTCAGGTCAGTCCCCGGGGTCCAAGGGGTGGGGAGGGTGGGGCGGGGGGCTGCTCAGGTTCCCCTTCCTGCTCACTTCTGCCCACCTTTCTCACTTGGGCTGCCTAGCGTATCTCTTCCTTGGGAAAGGGATTCTGTTTCCCTCATCAGGCGGAATGTTCTAGGAGGTGAGCTTTTGGGAGTGTGCTCTGTGGTGTCTCTAGGTAAATTCCTCTCCTTCCTGGTCATGGCTCTGGGGGAAGGTACCTTTGGGGTAACTAGGGGCCACCTCTATATCTCTCTCCCATGTCTCTGGGTGAAAAAGTTTAAGTCTTTCTGGAGAATTCCTCTTCCCTTCCCCCCCATCCGCCATTTCTCATTCTGTGCTTCCTTCCCTGCCAGGAAAGTAGAAGAGGAGTCCACAGAAGATGACCTAGAGTTTGATGTAAATGAGGACATTAATTGGGACGGGCCTGTTGGGTGAGTAAAGCATTGTGTGAGGTGGGGCCACCCTGGGCAGCTTCAGGACACATGTCACTTGCATGTCCCATTAAGTACTGGGAGCAAGGCCAGAGGTGAGAACTGGGACTTCAGGAGGCAGTGGCTTCAGCAAACCACTGAAGATACTGAGGACGTTTCCTAAATGGCAAGCTCAAGCCTCCAGATTTGGTTCTTCCACCAAGAGGGTCATCAGTAGAAATCAATTCACTTCATGCTGCACATACTTTGATCCCTGTAGAGCAGGTGGGATTGGGTGAATTTGGTTCATTTAGGGATTGTTTTTTTTTTTACCAGTTTTTTTCTGACCCCAGGGCCCTTACTCTTAATCACTGTGTTGTGGTCCCCATGAAGATGTTTTAAAATCAGGCCTAAACAACTGAAATAGAATATTTATGGAACATCTGATAGTGCTGCATAGTGGAGGTGCTGACAGACTTGGCTTTGAGCCAAGCAGACCTAGGTTCAAATCCTGACTTTGACCTTGGAAGTGACTTCACCTTGAGCCTCAGTTTTCTTTTCTGTAAAATGAAGGTAAATAGGAGGGTGTACATGTGTCCGTCAGGTGATGCTTCAGTCACAAAAAATCAAAAAAACTCAGTGGCTCGCAACAGTGAAGAGTTATTTCTCGCTCATACTCCATTTGTGGGTTGGCCGTGGCTCTGCTCCACACGGTCTCCCCGTTAGGATGAGTGAGCATCCCCGAGCTGGGGTGTTACTGGTCTCATGGCAGAGGGAAAGGAGACACACCAGGCACTAGCTCTCAAAGCCTCCACGTGGAAGTGAAATGTGTCTCTTTTGCCCACAGTTCATTGGCAAAAGCAAGTCAGGTGGTGATTCCTTAGTTCCTAATTTCTCCCATAGGAAGGAAATACTTAGAGGGAATCAAAATGTTTGGTGAACAATAATACAATCTACCACAATAACTGATGGAGCGGTTGGGCAGGTTCATTGAAATACGATGTATAAAAGGAATATTATAGGGCCTGGCACATAGATCAACTAAGGGGATATGACTACTATTGTTATTATTAATACATTTATTATTTGTTTTGTTGAACAGTGTGTGTGTGTGTGTGTGTGTGTGTGTGTAAGGGTCTAAATCCGTGGTAATAGAGAAACAGAGGAAGAGGCCCAAATTCGTAGCCATCTTTGCACCCTCCATCTCCACTTTAGCCACATAAATAGGGAAAGGGAGGGGACTCACTCCTTAATATCCCATAGGAAAAGATAGGTTTCTGGTAACTGTTAGAAATGTGTTTAAGACTGTCAGGTATGCTTCTATATACCTCATGAAACAAATCAAATTTAAATATATATGTATATATAGTTATCTGAGACAATATACAAAGAATAGAAAATATTCATCAAGCTAGAAGACAAAAACTAAGAAAACCTTTTGGATCATTGAAAAAGGTTGGAAAGAAGGCCCCCGCGTCTGAGGTCAGCATCAATAACGGTGTCCTTGCCTAGTGATTTCCCGTCTTTTGTACTGTATGATGATGGTGGTGACGCTGATAACAGCTAATGTTATAGAACACTTTCAATGGGCAGCCACTGGGCCGGTTCCTCAGTTCATTTAATTATCTGAACAACTCTACGTACTAGGGCCTATTATCCCCATTTTAGAGATGAAATAGTGGAGGCACTAAGTCACTCACCTCAGACCACATAGCTGGTAAGTGGTAGAGCTTGGATTTGAAGTCCGATCTCCTTGTTCCTGAGTTTGTGCTCCTTGCTCCTTGGAAGAGCCACGTCCACAGAGAGCCTAGTAGAAGAGCAGATCCCTGGATCCTCCCCTGGAGAGGCTAGGGCCGGGCCCAGGAATCTGTGTGGCTGTGGGGGATTCAAGATGGCAGACGCTGGGAAACATTCTGTACCCACCAGACTTGTTCCCAGCATCCTGCAGAGGGTGAAATGCGAAATACCAGGACTGTTTTCCCTTGTCACTAGGGAGCTTGTTCTCCCTGCATCTGACTCCCTTTCCCCCATAGTTCTCACTTTCTGTAGCATTTACTGTTCTTTCTGTCTATTTTCTTTATAACAGCTTTATTGAGATATAATCCACGTACCATACAGTTCACTCACTTGAGCTGTATAATTAAATGTTTTTACTGTACTCACAGAGTTGTGAAATCATCACCCCATTTAATTTAAAAACATTTTTAGGTGCTGGCTGGTTTGCTCAGTTGGTTAGAACGTGGTGTTATAATGCCAAAGGTCAAGGGTTCAGATTCCCATACAAGCCAGCCGCCCACAACAAAACGGAACATTTTTATCACTGTACCCATTAGCAGTCGCTTTTCATTCCTCCCAGTTCTAGTCAACCAGTAATTTACCTGATGTCTCTATGGATTTGCCTGTTCTGGACACTTCACTCAGCAGAATCACATGCTATATGGTCTTTTATCACTGTCTTTGCTCACTTAGAATCATGGTTTCGAGATTCATCCATGTTGTAGCAAGTATCAGTCCCGTATTCTCTTATATTGCCGAGCAATATTCCATGGTCAGGATATACCCCGTTTTATCTGTCCGTTCATCAGTTGGACATTTGGGTTGTTTCCATCTTTGGACTATTATCTTTCTTCTTGGTTTTTAAAGAGAGGACACCACTCCAACCCAGTTAGTGTTTCCTGTTAGCTTTTTGAATTTGTTATTAGTATCATTTATTTCGGCATTTCTGCTTTGTTTCTTGTGGGTTTTTTGGTGGCTGGCTGGTTCGGGGATCCAAACCCTCGATGATGGTGGTGTTACCAACACCATGCTCTGACCACATTTTGGCATTTTTGAGTTGAGGTCAGAATCCAGTGTCAGGGTGAAATTGGGACAGAAGATTAGAACTCAGGTGAGAAGGGTCAGAGATGTGAGCAAACCACGAAGGCCAGAATCCAGAAGTCAAATATGGTATATGGTCAGTGATAAGATATGGGGAAGGAAGAGTTATACGAGCAACCTGGGCTGGATAATCTCATAATGGAATTTGTGGGTTAGGGGTTAATATTCAGGGACATGAGGTCTCAAACTTGGGGATCTGAAACATGAAAGTATGGAGGTCAGAAGTCGGGTAGATGGTCCAAGGTCAAACAGAGAGAATCAGAGGCTGTGAAGTGAAAGAAGAGGGACTAGGAGGCAAAAGCCAGATAGGGGTCACAAGTCAGTACAGGGATCAGAGATTAGAGGGGTAGAGGAAGTCAGACGTGGGAGGACAGCAGTCTTGACGGTAGAAGATTCAGAGGTCAGAGGTTAGATACAGGGGTCAAAAGTCAAGAAGGTGGCCTTTGTCAGACAGTTTCAGGTCAGGACGGGTCAGAGGCCCTGCAGGCAGAGGAGATCGGATGTGAAAGGTTAGAGGTCTTGATAACAGTGAAGGTCAGCCTTCAGAGGTCAGGTTGGGACCTCCTACCTTCCCCCTCCAGGCCAGCAGACCCCCCTGAGAAGACTCCACAAGGGTGTTTGCCTCAGCCCAGCTATGCAGGTTGCTGTGGGAGGTATATCTGGGACTGCTGCCTGTGCCGCTGGTTCCAGTTCTGGGGGGCGCCGGTGACAGCCTTCCTGGGCAACGTGATCAGCTACCTCCTGTTCCTGCTGCTCTTCGCCCGGGTGCTGCTCATCGACTTCCAGCCTGCACCACCGGGCACCCTGGAACTGCTGCTCTACTTCTGGGCCTTCACCCTGGTCTGCGAGGAGCTGCGCCAAGGCCTGGGCAGTGGCTGGGGCAGTCTGGCCAGCAAGGGGCCCCAGCCTGGGCCCAGCCAGGTCCCGCTGCGCCAGCGGCTGCACCTCTACCTCACCGACACCTGGAACCAATGCGACCTGGTGGCCCTCACCTGCTTCCTCCTGGGCATGGGCTGCAGGTGAGTGCCCCGTGGCAACCTCTGACCCTTCCTGCCAGGGGGAGTCTCAACTTTTGGATTCTTTGCTGTGGGTAGCAGTTCAAGACAATTCCGCTTGTTGTTATAAAACAAGCAAAATCCCCTCTTATCAAAAGTGGTAAATAAAGATTGTCCCAGAGTACTTGTCTCGCACATGGATGTCTGACTTGGGGATGGTAGGAGTAAAGTGAGTTCCCTACAGGCAGTCGCTTAGTCTCTGCTGCTATTTATTGCTAGGTTTGGAGGTTACCAGATGTTTCTCAGAGCCCCAAAACCTGGCCACTAGCCTGACTGAGCTCAGTATCTTCCCCTGGACACGAGGCTGGACGCAGGGCACTATCCTCACTTCCTCCCTCCTCTTCCTCCACAGCCCATCAGTCCCAGGCCCTGATGTCCTGCCCCCTGACTGTCTCTGCCTCACCCCCAACTCCATCTCCACCGCCCCGGCTCAGCCCTGTGCCTCTCACCTGGACCCCCACTCCAGCCTCCTCTGCAGCCTCCTGGACTCTGGTGTCTTCCCTCTAGTCTGTCCCCTACAGGGCCCAGAAGGCTCTCTCCACCACCAGAGTTGTCTGGTCTCTCCCTGCTTCCCGTGGCTCCCCTGGCCCCAGGGTTGAAGGCCCTGTCTAGCCTGGCCCCACCTATCTCTGCATAACTGTCTGTCCAATTTCTTCCTCTTCTCCCCACTTACACTCCAGCCTTTCTAGACCTACTTGCAGTTACTTCATCACAGGAGCTTTTTCTATTTTTTTGGAGGGGTGGCTGGCTGGTAAGGGGATCCAAACCCTTGACTTTTGTATTACCAGCATCATGCTCTAATCAAGTGAGCTAACCAGCCATTCCCTACAGAAGCATTTGACCTTGATTTTTGGTCCCAGATTTTTTATCTTTTCTTTTTTTTGGCAGCAGGCCAGTATGGGGAGGTCCCAGATATTTTAAATCTTCATTATAATAAAATTTTAATCAGAATTGACAAGTACTGACAAATTCTTATCAAGGAAATATTTTCCAGTTACTTTAAAATTCCCTAGTCAGTTCATATATGCATGGCAGTTAAACTCATTGCAATTATTTTCATTTTTGGTTTCTGAAATTATTGTAATATGGCTAATTATTTGCGCTAAATTTTACAACAAATTTTTTTTTTTTTTTTTTTTTTTTTAAAGATGACCGGTAAGGGGATCTTAACCCTTGACTTGGTGTTGTCAGCACCACGCTCAGCCAGTGAGCGAACCGGCCATCCGTATATGGGATCCGAACCCGGGGCCCTGGTGTTATTAGCACCGCACTCTACCAAGTGAGCCACGGGCCGGCCCTATTTCTATTCTTTAATTATTCCAGTATAATAAAATTTAACATCCCGGTTGTGAAGTTCATGTGTCAAAAGGTACATATATTCTTGACATGGATAGATTTCTTTCTAAATAGGTTCACCCATTTACACGTCTACCATCAGGGTGTGAGAGTGCCCACTTGAAGACATGCTTGACAATACCTGATACTTTCAATCTTTAAAATTCTGTGGCTCACAATTTAACTTAAAAATTTTTTGCCAGGGCCAGCCTGTGGCTCACTTGGAAGAGGTTGGTGCTGATAACACCATGGTCATGGGTTTGGATCCCTGTATAGGGATGGCTGGTTAACTCACTTGGGAGAGCGTGGTGCTGACAACACCAAGTCAAGCGTTAAGATCCCCTCACCGGTCATCTTTTAAAAAAAAAAAAATTTGCTAATCTGATGGGTAAAAATGACCTCTCCTTGTTTTAATTTTTGCATCCCTGACGACTAAGGTTGGGCATCTTTTCATAAGCTTAATGGCTACATGTACTTGTGTTAATTGTCTTTTCATATTTTTTGCCTCCCAATTTTTTTTATTGGGGTTCATCAGTTTCTTCTAGGTGCTTTCCTTATACTCTGGATCCTAATCCTTGGTAGTTTAGTTGTTCTAAACATCTTCTCACCGTCTGTAGCTTGTCTTCCCCCCCCTTTTTTTGTGGTTTGCTGGCATACGGATCGAACACTGTCTTTTCACTTTTGTATGTTATCTTAAACATTCTTTTATTCTTTAATTTTTATTTTGAAATAATCTGAGACTTACAAAAATGTTGCAAAAAGAGTACAAAGAATTCCCCTGCGCCTTTCATCCAGATCTTCCAAATGTTAACATCTTACATGATCAAAACCCAGAAATATTATTCAAATCTCACCAGTTGTCCCACTGATGTCCTTTTCCTGGTTGAGGAGCCAATCTGGGACCTCATTTAGCTTTTAGTTGTCATGTCTTCTGATCTTCTCTGGGACCGTTCCTCAACTTTCTTTGTCTTTTATGACCTTAGCACTTTTGAACATTCCATGCTGATTACTTTATAGAATGTCCCTCTGTTAGGGTTTGTCATGTTCCCTCATGATCAAATTTAGGCTATGCATTTTTGGCAGGAATACCGAAGACGTGATGTTTTGCCTTGCTCGGTCTATCATTTATGTTGCTTATAACAAAACACCTGAAACTGGGTGATTTATAAAAAAGGCAACATTTATTGCTTACAGTTTCTGAGGCTGGGAAGTCCAAAGTCCATCTGGTGGTGGCAACAGTGACTCAGGGGTCTCACATTGCGAGATGGTGGAAGCAGAGAGAGCAGAGAGAGAGCAAGACAGACTCTCCTTTTCTTTTAAAGCCCTCAGAACCACGCCCCTGACCACCATTTTTAATCCATCTACTACTGCACGGTCCTGCAATCCAATCACCTCTTCAAGGCCCCACCTTTCAATTACCATAATAGGATTTCCCACCCTCTTAACAGTCACAGTGGGGACTAAATTTCTAATACATAAAACGTGGAGGATACAATTCAAGCTTCACTGAGTTTTGGGGGGACATAATTCAATCCACTCCAATCATATATATGTTAACTTTTTTTTGGGTGACTGGCCGTACGTTATCTTTTCATGCTCAGAAATATTATATTTCAAAGTAGTCAATTCATTGATCTTGTTGTGATTTTATGTCTTGTATATAGAATCTTTTTTATATGACATCCTATTCTATCCCAAGCTCATGAAGAAATTCTTCTGTATTTTCTTCTAAAGGTTTTAATGTTTTTCCTTTTACACTAGGTTTTTAATCCATCCAAAGTTTAAATACATGAGGATGCAAAATAGGGATATAATTATTATTTTCCCCACAGGAATTGCTGACGTTTATTGGCCATTTGAACTTCCTTTGTGAATTGTATGTTATCCTTTACTCGGTTTCCTATCAGGTTCCTTGCCTTTTGCTTATGGGTTTGCAGGAACTACATATTTTGCCTTTTATAAGTAGGACATATTCCGGCAGTTTTTACAACTTGATTCTTACGGGGACCTCCCAGCTTTTTGCTAAGGCCGTCGTTCCGTCGTCGTTCAGTGGGCGCGGCCATTTAACGGTGCCAGCGCCCTGCGCGGCCCAGTTTAGCACTGAGTAAACCTGAGCAAACCCTGGGTGAACCCGAGGGTCCCGGCCCTGCCCTGTGAAGGCCACAGCTTCATTCGAAGCATTTTCCTTGGCATCCGGTGACCCGTGTGTGACCCCTGCCGCGTCTCCCCGCACCCTAGGCTGACCCCCGGCCTGTATGACCTGGGCCGCACCGTCCTCTGCCTCGACTTCATGGTCTTCACGCTACGGCTGCTGCACATCTTCACGGTCAACAAACAGCTGGGGCCCAAGATCGTCATCGTGAACAAGATGGTGAGGGTCGCTGTGGAGGCAGGCGGGGCCGGCGTGGGCGGGGCGTGGGGAAAGGGGTGGGGCCAGGGCGGGTGGGCGTGGCTCGGTGTAAGGGCGTGGCTTGGGGGCAGGGGCGGGGCCGGAGTGGGGAGGGGCGGGGCCAGGTTTGGCCGCATCTTCCTCTCCCTGCAGATGAAGGACGTCTTCTTCTTCCTGTTCTTCCTTGGCGTGTGGCTGGTTGCCTACGGGGTGGCCACGGAGGGGCTTCTGAGGCCCCAGGACAGTGACCTCCAGGGTATCCTGCGCCGCGTCTTCTATCGGCCCTACCTGCAGATCTTCGGGCAGATACCCCAGGAGGACATGGACGGTAAGAAGGGATGAGAGGGCCTGACACTCTCCCTCTGTCTCTGGCCGGCCTCTCTGGGTCTCTATACCCCTCTCTCTAAGAAAATGTCTCTTTTTCTCTGGGTCTCTGAGCGACCTCCCATCTCTCCTCCCCCAGCATCTCCATGGGGTGTCATACCCCCCATCTGGGTTTCTGGCCCCTCTGGCTCTGGGTCTCTGCCCACGCCACCGTCTCTTTCTGTCTGGATTTCTGTCTTCCTTAGGTCTCTGTTCCTCCGGCCCCATCTCTGAGTGTCTCCCTTCACAGTGACCCTCATGGAGCGTGTCAACTGCTCGTCGGAGCAGGGCGTCTGGGCGCGTCCGCCCCGGGCCCAGGCAGGCTCCTGCGTCTCCGTATACGCCAACTGGCTGGTGGTGCTACTCCTCATCATCTTTCTGCTCGTGGCCAACATCCTGCTGCTCAATTTGCTGATCGCCATGTTCAGGTGAGTCTCATTGCTCTCTGCTCTTATCTCACCCAGCGTGACGACTCTTGAACCCAGTCTCATCAATTCTGTCTTTGTTCCTGAACTCTGACTTGTCCCCAAACCCAGCCATACCCTGCCCCTGCCCTGTGCTTTGGGCTCTGCTCCTCTCCCTGAGACCAGGCTGAACTTATTTTTTGTCGTGGTAAAAATATACATAAAATTTTGCCGTTTTTACAATATTTAAGTGTACAATTCATTGACATGTACATTCACGGCGCTCTGCAACCCTCACCATTTCCAAAACATTTTCATCACCTGGAACAGAAAGTGTGTACCTATTAATAACTCCATTTCCCCTTCCCCTAGCGTGTGGTAACCTCTAATCTACTTTCTGTCTATGGATTTGCCTAGTCTCCCATTTCATATAAGTGGAATTATACAATATTTGTCCTTTTGTGTCGGGCTTATTTAACTAAGCATAGTGTTTTAAAGGTTCATCCATGTTATAGCACGTATCAGAACTTCATTCCTTTTTATGGATGAGTACTACTACCTTGTATGTTGTTTATCCACTCTCATCTGCTGATGGAAACTTGGCTTGTTTCCTCCTTTTGTCTATTGTGAATAATGCTGTGACAAATATTGGCATGAAGTACCTGTTTGAGTCTCTACTTTTATTTCTTTTGGGTGTATACCTAGAAGTGGAATTGCTAGGTCATGGTAATTCTGTGTAGCTTTTTGAGGAACTGCCAGACTATTTTCTATACCAGCTGCACCATTTTACACCCTTAAACAGCACTGTATGAAGGCTCTAATTTCTCCACATCCTTGTCAGCACTCGTTATTTTCCTTTTTATTTATTTATTTATTTATTTATTTATTTAAAAGATGACCAGTAAGGGATCTTAAGATCTTAAGACTTGTGTCGCTTTGCCTCCCACAGATCTGTCACCCCTTTTCCCCTGGGTGACGGAGCCACAAAAGATTACTCAAAGCCCATCTCTTCTGAGCAGTGAGAAGCCCCGAAGTGGTTAATCTCCCAGAACCCTCAAGAGAGAGGCATTCCTTCCTTTTGGGAAATTAACCACGAATTGGGGTTCTCTTCCCGCATTTATTCTCCAGACCCCAGGAAGTTACAGGAAAAGAACATAGGTGGGGTTATAGTTTAACAATATAGGCTGGTAACATTCAGTAAAACAAGCAAAGTGACATTCTGTAAGGCAATTTAAGTGAGCCACCAACAAAAGCTTGATCTTAGCAAACGTTCCTTCTCCCTACACAGCTTCCCAGTATCTTTACTTATCAATCAGTAACTTGTCCGTCTTTGAACCAGCAGCCTTGCTGTGTTCCAATTCTTTATCTTACAACAGAGACTATAGCCTGGGGAAAATTTCCTGTTTTTTGCAATTACATATAAAATGTACTTTTAAAAGTATGTACATTGCAAGTACATATAAAATGTACTTTTAAGAAGTTAGACTAAACCTGTAAGTACAAGAAATGAGGCCCTGTGAAATATATTTGCTTTATAGTATACTCCACAGACTTGGTGTTGTCAGCACCAGGCTCTCCCAAGAGAGCTTACCCGCCATCCCCACGTAGGGATCCGAACCCGTGGCCTTGGTGTTATCAGCACCACACTCTCCAAAGTGAGCCCGGGCCGGCCCTATTATTTTCCCTTTTAAAAAATTATAGTCATCCTAGACCGCTTTCTCCCCCCAAGCCCCGCCACGCGAGGCTGCGGCGAACGGCACCCTAGACACTTCCTGGGGCCCAACCGAAGGTCGTAAACTTCCAGAGCGAGCGACTCCAGCCTTTCTGAGGAGTGAAACCCAAGTCCCGGGGTCCATCCAAGCGGAGCATGAGCGGGGAATGTCCCGGTCAACCGGGCCGTCCGGATTCCGCGCCGGCGCAGCCTCGGGCCTCAGTTCGGGAGAGAGATCTGTCTGTCGGTCTGGGCTGAGGGAAAGGCAGCGGTGGCCTGGGCCACTGGTGAGGGCAGAATAACCGGTGGGAAGCCTGCGTTTTCACGAAGGACTCGGGTGAAGCTGCAGAGCTGACTTTTAGCCCTGGGTCGGAGGAGATCTTGTAATGGAGCGGTTCTTCGTCTCACACTAACAAGATGCCTGATATCCTCAGGATCGTGGGATTGAAGAATGTCCCGGGTCCCATTGGGGAAAGTCCTCCTGAGGAATGTCATCCGGCACATAGATGCTCACAATAAGATTCAGGAGGAATCAGATATGTGGAAAAGAAGAGAACTGGAGAAACAGATGGAAGATGCTTACCAGGGAACCAAAAGGAAAATGTTACCCAGCAGTTCAAGCTGGACGCGTAGTGATGGTTTTGATGAAGAAAGTCAAAGAGACTATTGGAGGCCAAAGAATGAAATTTCTGGGACACTGGAAGATGATTTTCTTAAGGCTAAATCCTGGAACAAGAAGTTATATGATTATGAAGCTAATATGCCTGACAGATGGGGTCACAGTGGTTATAAAGAGTTATACCCTGAAGAATTTGAAACAGACAGTGATCAGCAAGATATTACCAATGGGAAAAAAACATCTCCCCAGGTAAAATCATCTACCCACGAACCCCCAAGCACAAGAAGTCAAAGAAATCCCACAAAAAAAAGCAGAAAAAAAGGTCACACAAAAAACAGAAGAAAAGCAAAAAGGAAGCCACAGATATAACAGCAGATTGCTCAAGTGAGTTCTCAGAAGAAACTGGGGCTTCCAGTACCAAGAAAAGGAAACAACCACATAAACGCAAGAAAAAATCCAGGAAAAAGTCTCTCAAAAAATCTGTTTTATTCTTAGAGGCAGAAAGTGACACTTCCCAGACAGATGACTCAGCATCTAGCAGTTCTGAGGAAAGTGAGGAAAGAGACACTAAGAAAACTAAAAGGAAAAAGAAAGATAAAAAAGTCCATATCCCTATAGCTAACAATGAAATACAGGAGAGGACAAACAAACGCACAAATTGGAAAGTGGCCACAGATGAAAGGTCTGCTGAGAGCTCAGAAGATGACTAAATGGGAAAGAAACATTTTTGTTTCCCACATAACTCTGGATATTTACAGCTCTTAACACCTTGGGGTTTTGTCAGATTTGTTCAGCACAGGGGGCCTGAGGTCAGAGCTGTCTCGTGCCATCTATGTATGTTCTGACAGATTTCTTGTCTTCTACTTTGGCCTGTTAAACTTGATCCCCTTTTCTTGTTAATAGGGAATCCGGTATTTTGTTATGAAGGTTTCTTGAAGAGATTATTTTTTGCAATTAATCACATTTAGTGTAGAGTACATATACAGCAAATTAAACGACCCAGAAAGCTGAATCCAAGAATGACCTGGGTACACGAATTGGAATGTTGAATTTGGGGAGGTCAAGGGCTGGGATCTAGAGGTGGATTGGAACCAGTGCTTGGTAGGATGGTAGACAAGGGAACACTGTTGCTGTCTTTGTTTACATAGTAGGTGTCACAACTGACTTATCTTCAGCCTTGGTGCTTTGATCCTTCTGCATTTTGATCCCAGGATGTGGTCCAGTTTACTTAATGAGGAAATGGGTTAAGAACAAATCTCTTCCTTTATGATAACTTCCATAGACAAGTGTTATTAAAAGGGACTAGGATTCTCTCAAATTTCCCTGTTGGACAGGGTATATAGCTACACTTAGTATGCCCCTAAACATGGCAACTGGATAGTAAATGGTTTTCTAGTTCCATTGCTGTATGTTGCCTAAATGGACTTGTATTTGGAATTATTTCTTTAGTTGTAGATAATCTACCAAATAAGGAAGAATTAGGAACTAGTCCTGTTGTCTAATGGTGCTCTGAATAGGATTCAGGGCAGTGGCTGCCATTTAAATGTTGTCTTCCTTGTTCATTTCTAAATCTTAATGAACTTTAGATTTTCCCTGAAACTAAGTTGAATAAGTTCCAAAACGAAACAGGTTTCTCAGGGATATATACACTTCTTCCCAGTCTGCCTTTGGAATAAAACACCAAGCAGAGACCACGTTATTTCTTTTTGTTATACTGTGATCTCTACTATGTTAATTCTTAAGAAACCAAAACATCACTGAAAGAAGGCTGGCAGAACACACGTTAATTTTTTCATTATGGGAGAAAAGTGACATACTGCCATTGTTTTTGTCTGGTTGTCACTTCACAGGCCAAGTAAAAAGTTTGAAAACTCAGACTTTTGGTCTTGGTTCTGCCATTAATTGGTTATGAGGTACACAGCAGTTAACCTCCCTAGCCTTACTTTCCCCTTGTGTAATACTGACATACTTCATGGTAGCATGACAGTATAAATACCAGCAACAGAATAAAACTATGGTGACGTTTCATAAGGTGGTATTTTATAGTTCTAACTACTAAATTTATTCTCTTTGCAGAACAGATTTCTAATAAAGTGCTTGGTCTTAAAATACATGGTGGGCCAAAGGTGCCCTATCCCAAGAGCAGGTGCTACCTTTTGGGATATTTATTTGAATTAGTGCTTTGGTACTTAACTGTCAGTGTTCCATAGTGTATATTTTTATCTTTGGGATTAGTGGGAGCCTAAAGGGGAGAGAACAGTCTATAATTACTACCTCTTAACCTAAAGCAATGTTTTGTTCTTGGAGCAAGTGAAATTTTTGTTGGAAGCATTGTTTAGCATTGTTTCTGTGCTCTAAAAGTACTGATTCCAAACCCAGACTCAGGAAAGTGGGCAAGTGGAACAAGGCATCTCCAGGAAGTTGGGTCTTGAACTTCTCCTCCTCCCAAACTAGCAGGCTTATTTCTTTCCCAAGGAATACACATCTTGCTGTTCTTTTTTTTTTTTTCTTGCCATGTTTACCTTGGTTATGAATAAGCAATAAAGCTGTTTTCTGTTCCTCAAAAAAAAAAAAAAAAAAAATTATAGTCATCCTAATGGGTGTGAAATGGTATCTTATTGTGGTTTTTATTTGCATTTCCCTAATGACTGTTGATGTTGAGCATCTTTCCATGTGCTTATGAATGTCTTTTGGAGAAGTGTCTATTCAAGTCCTTTGCCCATTTTTAAATTGGGTTGTTTGTCTTTTTGTTGTTGAGTTGTAGCAGTTCTTTATATATTCTAAATATAAAATTTTTTTTTTTTTTTTTTTTTTTTTTGTCTTTTTCATGACTGGCACTCAGCCAGCGAGTGTACCGGCCATTCTTGTATAGGATCCGAACCTGCGGCGGGAGCATCGCTGCGCTCCCAGCACTGCACTCTCCCGAGTGCGCCACGGGCTCGGCCCTAAATATAAAATTTTTATCAGACTTATGATTTGCATATATTTTCTCCCATTCTGTAGGTTTTTTCCATTTTTGATAATATCTTTTGATGCACAAAAGCTTTTAATTTTGATGAAGTCCAATTTATCTATTTTTTCTTTTGTTGCTTATACTTTTGGTGTCATATCTAAGGACCTGTTGCCAAACCAAGGTCATGAATATTTACTCCTATGTTTTCTTCTAAGAATTTTATGGTTTTAGCTCTTCTATTCAGGTTGTTGGTCCACTTTGAATTTATTTTTGTGTGTGGTGGTGTGAGGTGAGGGTCCAACTTCATTCTTTGTGCATGTGGAAATCCATTCATTCCAGGATTATTTGTTGAAGAGACTGTTTTTCCCCATGGATTGGATTTGGAATCCTTGTTAAAAATCAAGTAGCCATTTTATTAGCTTCATAAGACTGCTGTAACAAAGTACCAAAAACTGTGTGGCTTTAAATAACTGAAATTTATTGTCTCACTGTTCTGGAAGCTAGAAGTCCAAAATCGAGGTATCAGCAGAGTTGGCTCCTTCTGAGGGCTGTGAGGGAGAATCTGTTCCATGCCTCCCCACTAACTTTTGGTGCTTATCTGGCCATCTTTGGGTTTTAGATGCATCATTGAAACCTGTCTTTTTATCTTCCCTGAGTGTATCTGTGTCCAAATTTTTCCTTTTTATATCCACATCAGTCATATTTGATTAGGTACCACCCTAATGGTCTCATTTTAACTTGATTGCCTCTGTAAAGCCCTATTTCCAAATAAAGTCACATTCTGAGGCACTAGGGGTTAGGGCTTCAACATATCTTTTTGGAAGGAGATACGATTCAATCCAAACACATAACAGATTTACAGGTTTCTTTCTGGACTTTCCATGTTATTTCACTGGTCTCTATGTCTATCCTGATGCCAGTACCACACTGTTTTGATTACTGCAGCTTTGTAGCAAATTTTGAAGTTGGGAAGTATGAGTCCTCTTCGTTATTTTTCAAGATTATTTTAGCTATTAAGGCCTTTTGCAATTCCATATGAACTTGAAGATCCGATTTTCGATATCTGCAAAAAAGGTTGTTGGAATTTTCATAGGCATTGCATTGAATATGTAGATTGCATTAGGCAGATTGATATATTAACAATATTAAGTTTTCTTACCCAAGATGTCTTTCCATTTATTTAGGCTTCTTTTACATTTTATTCAGAAAAAAAATATTTTTTAATTCTCCAGACTGCTTCATAAAGCAATATTTTGTTTTGTAGTTTTCAGTGTACAAGTCTTTCACCTTCTTGGTTAAATTTATTCCTAGGTACTTTATTCTTTTAGATACTATCATAAACAGAATTGCTTTCTTAATTTCCTTTTTGGGTTACTCATTACATGTGTATAGAAACACAACTGATTTTTCTGTATTGATCTTGTACCTTGCAACTTTGCTGAATTTGTTTAAACAGATATAGCTCTAGTAGGTTTCTTGTGATTCTCTGGGATTTTCTGTAAATAAGATCATGTCATTTGTGAATAGAGATAGTTTTACTTTTTCCTTTCCAATTTGGATGGCTTTTCTTTCTTTTTCTTGTTTAATTGTTCTGACCAGTACAATGTTGAATAGCAGTGATGAAAGCAGGCATCTTTGTCTTATTATTTTAGGGGGACTGAATATGTTAGTTTTGGGTTTTTCAGAAGTACCCTTTGTCATGTTGAGGAAGTTTGCTTCCATATCCATTTTTAGTTTTGAATTTAGTCAAATGCCTTTTCTGCAACAGTTGAGATGATCGTGTGGTTTTCTCCCCTTTGTTCTATTAATATGGTGTATTACCTTGATTGATTTTTGTACATTGAACCACCCTTGCTTTCCTAGGATAAATCCCACGTGGTCGTGGTGTATAGTTATTTTAATATGCTGCAGAATTAGGTTTACTAGTATTTTGTTGTGGATATTTACATGTATGTTCATAAGGGATACTCGTCTGTAATTTTCTTGAGATGTCTTTATCTGGTTTTGGTATCATGGCAATGCTGGCCTAATAGAATAAGTTAGGAAGTGTTCTCTCCTGTTAGATTTTTTGGAAGAATTATAGAAGAATGTATGTTAATTCTTCTTTAAATGTTGGTAGAATTCACCATTGAGGCTATCTGGTCCTGGGCTTTTCTTTATTACAAGGTTTTTGATTAGTGATTCAATTTCTTTACTTATGATTAGTCTATTGAGATTTTCTATTTCTTCTCGAGTCAGTTTAGGTAATTTGTGCGTTTCCAGGAATTTGCCCATTTCATCTAAGTTATCTAATTTGTTGACATACAATTGTTGATAGTATTCTCTCATAATCCTTTTTATTTCTGTAAGGTCAGTAATAATGTCATTATCATTTATGATTTGTGATTTGTGTCCAGGCTGACTTTTGAGCCCAACTCCAATCCTGACTCCAACCTCTACTTTAATCCATGGCACCACCCCCAACTTCACCTCTGACATTTTACCTTAGGCCCTTCTAATCTGATTTCTAATGGTGTCCTGTAATAACCTCTGACTTTACTGATCCTTACCTCCACCCCCCAACCCCCCAGCTGTCTTGGACTTGAGACAGATATCGCCTGACATCTAACCTTGATCCCCTGCCCCTGACCGGGCCCTGGCCTCAGGTAACCCTTGACCTCTGGCCCCCGCAGCCACACGTTCGGCAAAGTACAGGGAAACAGCGACCTGTACTGGAAGGCGCAGCGCTACAGACTCATCCGGGAATTCCACTCTCGGCCCGCGCTGGCCCCACCCCTTATCGTCATCTCCCACGTTTGCCTCCTTATCGAACGATTGTACAGGCCCCAACCGGGCCCCTCGCAGTCCTCTCCGGACCTCTCGCATTTCCGTGAGAACAGAGCTGAGACTGAAAGAGAGACATCCAGGGGGCGGGACTTGGAGAGAGAGATGAACTGGAAAGGCGGAGGAGCGGGGAGGATGCGCAGAAGGACAAGTGGGCGAGGCGTAGGCGGCGAGGGCGGGGCATGCTCTAGGACGTCCCAGGGGCGGGGTCTGGGAGAGGCCATCTGAGCTTCCGGTGGGGAGGAGACTGGTCTCGGGAAGGGGCGTGGCCCGAGGCGGGGGCGGGCCCTTTGACTCCCTCCGGACTCCGCCTTCCAGAGGTCGGTCTCTCGAAGAAATCCGAGCAGAGGCTGTTGACTTGGGAGTCGGTGCGTAAGGAGAGTTTCCTGTTGGCGCGCGCGCGGGACAAGCGGGAGAGAGATTCCGAGCGTCTGAAGCGCACGTCGCAGAAGTTAGGGCGGGGCCGGGCTGGGGGCCGAGCTTCTGGTTTGGGGGAGGGTCCTGTGACTTTAGCTGAGAGGGGGCCCGGATGGGGCTAGCAAAGAACCGGGATGGAGGCGGAGCCCGAGGGGGCGGGATCCCGGGACGCTATGGAGGAGGGGGCCCGGGTCGGGGAGGAAGGAGGCGCTGCAGGGGCGGGGCTTCCGAGGTGGGCCGGGCGGTGGGCTGTGACCATCAGCATCAAGCCCGCCCTTTTCAGGGTGGACACTGCGTTGAAGCTGCTGGGACAGATCCGCGAGTACGAGCAGCGTCTGAGAGGGCTGGAGCGGGAGGTGAGGACTTGGGGCCTGGCTCGGGACCTGTGGCAGGAGTGGGAGGAGGTGGGGTTCCCATCTTCTACCCTGTTGTCCTTTCTGCTCCCCAGGTCCGGCACTGTAGCTGCGTCCTGAGCTGGGTGGCTGAAGCCCTGAGCCGCTCTGCGTTGCTGCCCCCTGGGGGGCCACCGCCCCCAGTGCCACCTGGGTCCAAAGGTCAGTGTTTAGGGTCTACCTGTGTATCTCTGGCCTCTGTTCCTCTATTTCTCTGCGTTTTTCTCTCTTGCGGCTCTGGGTCACTCTCTTGGTCTTGTTTGAGCTTTCCGTGCTTCTCTCTTTGTGTTTCTTTTTGCCAGTTTCCCCTTTCTTCTCTCTCCCCTCCCCGCAATCATCTGCTCTCCTCCTTTCCCCGTAGACTGAATCCTGCTGGCAGACCTCTAGGAGTAGCCCCCACAGGAGGGTTTTGCTCCTGGAGTCACCTCCACCTCTGCACCTGGTGAGCTTGTCTTCAAGTGGGCCCCATGCGCGTAGACACCTGGGCTGCCGTCGGGACCACTGTGGAGAGTGTCATCCATATGAACCACGACAGGCCTGGCTCCTCCCAGAACCAGCCCCACTCTGGGAGGCTCAGGCCCTGGCTGTTGCCCCTCTGAGGGCCCCGCCACAGCAGGGAGACATGGAGGGTTCTTGGGGTTACAGGGACCACAGACTTCACTCACATCTTCCCCACACTGGGAAAATAAAGCCATTTCAGATGAGTAATGTCTGGACGCTCGATTCTTGGGGAACTGGTAGGTGTCTAGATCCTTCTGGGATGGGGGCTGGAGCTGGGGTGGTGAGTTTGGGGTCCTTAGTGTATGTGCTACTATATATATTTCAGATATCTTGGGGTCTGATCTCTCTTTTCAGCCCCACTGTTCCTGCCTATCTCAGACCCAACACCTCTTTTGTGCATTATTTTGATGGCCTTCACTTCAGCGAGACAAGAGCCCATCTGTGCCCCTACTAGTTTCTACTTCCCAGTGGAAAAATAACTGTGGTAATAAGCAAATTATTTCCTGGAGTGGGGGTAGGTGGGTGCTGTGTGCATCTGCTTTGGCAATAGGGAAACAGATGATGCAAATTTGAGTAGATAAATACATATGTGTCTTTAAAAAGTCAAATTAGTGGAAAATTGCAGGCCACACATGCAGAGGGTTGAGGTAAATATGCATCATTATACATGCAGTTTAACTAAATAACCATAACAAACTAAACTGGTAATGACAAGGCCGAATTGAAAGCAATATTAGTTAAACTGCAAGAAAGCCACCAACAGCCAACATATCCAAAAATAAAAACCAAAACATTCTTCCTCCAAATTGGAGGAATTCCAACTATCTGCCACTTTGAGTGCAGAGTAGCTTTGAAACAGTGCCAAGTGTTGTGTGGTAAGCAGATTTCTCTGGAAGATGCTGAATTAGTTCTTACTAATCCAAGTAGTAATAATCATGGTAATGAGGGTGGTGGTATAATCATAGCAACAGCAATTGCTAACACATACAGAGTACCTTCCATGTGTCTGACATTGTGTTAGTGCTTCTTCTGTACTAAATCAGCAAATCCTCGTGATAATCATATAAGGTAGGTACTATTATTTCCTCCATTTTGCAGATGGGAAAACTGAGGCACAGATAAGTGACACACAAAGTCACATAGCTAGAAAGTGGATGAGTTTGAATAGAAAGCTGGGCAATCTGGATCCAGAGCCTTTGTAACGCACTGATTTGTATTTAGAATTGTCAGATGCTGTGAAGCCACAGGAACTCAATCCATGTGTGGGGGTTTAGGTTATTGTCTCTAAGCCCCGAAGCCACCCTTCTCTAACCCTCAGAGGTATCAGCACCAACCTGGCAGTCTCCCTGCCCAGAAGTCTGAGCCCCAGCTCTGCAATGCTCTCCTCTGAGCTGGGCAGCACCCCTGAAGAGAGACTAATCTCAATTGCCCTGAAGTTCATTTTATCCAGCGTTTGATAGAGTAGCAGAATTGGCTCAGCAAGCCTGAGTTAACACCACAGAACAGGTGGATGAGCTCCAGAGGCTGCCCCTTTCTAGCCAGAACATTATCCTGGCCAGGAAGCTGCCATTGTCTCATAGATGTTTCCCCTTCCCTGATTATATAAATGTAAAGACATAGCCCCACTTTACTGGAATGCTGGCCACAGTGCAGGCAGACCATTCATGTACAGCCTGAGTTGTGGGATGGCATGTACTCTACCCTTTCTCTATCCGTATGTCTTCCCTCAATGAACCTATTTTACATGAATATCACATAGCCCTAGTACTGTGACCTCTCTGCATGACAATTGGTGACCACAAAGGAAAATTCTCCACCTGTCTTGGTGCTATATTTCTGGAAATAACATGGAGTTTAATTGGGCCATTATGAAGGTGGAAGATATTCCCTCCCTAGGGTGATGGCAGGTCACCAGTAAGGCTAGTCAATGACTGGGTGTCCATCAACCAAGAGTGGGCAGCATAGCCATGGTCTGTTAGCCCAGTATCCTCGGAGAGGCCAGTGAGTCAGTGAGAAAGTTGTGGAATCCACTAGCCTGGGATTCAATGAGGCCTCCCAAAATGTCTGCTCCAGGTCTTAGATCAATTTGGAAAGATTGACATCTTGGTGGTATTGCATCTGATCCATGAACATTGTATATCTCTTAATTTAGCTAGGTCTTCTTTGACATCTGTCGTGAATGTTTGTGGTTTTTTGTTTTTTTTTTTTAAGAAGATGACTGGTAAGGGGATCTTAACCCTTGACTTGGTGTTGTGAGCACCACGCTCAACCAATGAGCTAACCGGCCATCCCTATATAGGATCCAAACCCATGGCCTTGGTGTTATCAGCACTGCACTCTCCCGAGTGAGCCACGGGCCGGCCCTTGTTTGTGGTTTTCAACATACAAATCTTGCACATATTTTGTCAGATTTATCCCTATACAATATACCATTGTATATGGTACTGTTTAAACGTTTAAAAATTTCTAATTGCTTATATTGCCAGTATACAGAAATGCTGGTGATTTTTTTGTATATTGACCTTGTATTCTATGACTTTGCTAAACTCAACTCTATCAGTTTTAGAATCATTTTTGCAGATTCTTTGGGATTTTTTGTGTTTATAATTATGCTAACTGTAAATAGAGGCAATTTTCTTTCCTATTTTTTTTATTGTGGTAAAATACACATAACAAAATTTACCATTTCAATACTTTTTAAGTGTAAAATTCAGTAGCATTAAATACTTTCACATTATTGTTCAACCGTTACCACTATCTAGTTCCAGAAGTTCTTATCACCCTGTACCCATCAAGCAGTCATTTCTCATTCTCCCCTTTCCCCAGCTGCTGGCCACCACCAATCTGCTTTCTGTCTTTATGGATTTGCTGTTTTGGACATTTTATATGAATGTAATCATAAACTATGTGAGATTTTGTGTCTGACTTATTTTACTTAGCATGTTTTCAAAGTTTGTGCACATTGTAGCATGCATCAGAACTTTATTCCTTTTTATGGCTGAATAATATTACATTGTATGGATATACCACAGTTTGTTTATCCACTCCTCTATTGATGGACATATGGGTTGTTTCCAGTTTTTGGTTATTGTGAGTAATGATGCTATGAATATTTGTGTACAACTTTTTGTTTGAATACCTGTTTTCAGTTCTTTTGGGTATATATTTGAAGTGGAATTACTGGGTCATATTTATGGTAATTCTATGCTTAACCTTCTGAGGAACTGCCAAACTACCTCACCATAAATAGATGAGGGTTCCAATTTCTTCATGTCCATGCCAAACACTTGGTATTTTCAGTGTTGTTTTTTTAAATCATAGCCATTCTAATGGGTCTAGAGTGGTATCTCACCGTGCTTTTAATTTGCATTTCCCTAATGACTAGTGATGCTGAGCATTTTGTCATGTGTTTTGGCCATTTATACGTCTTCTTTGGAAGGAATGACTTTTTGGTAAAGGTCTCCAGTGCTTGTGTTGCACTGCCTGCAATCCAGTCACGGCTAGGGGCAGATGGGCCGTGAATGAAGAAAATACTGAAGGCCCTGCTATCCAAGTCATCATCTTGAGGAATATCTGGACTGTAGCTTAAACAAACAAACTGTTGGCCCTGTAGTCTCTTACTACAAAGGCGACACAACAACCAATGAGCCTTGTTTGGATCTTGGAGACAGCATAGCAGGCGACCAGACAGATGGCCAGATTTGAGTGGGAGCCCCTTTAGCAAGAATCCTTTAAATCAAGCTCTGCCCTGGATGGAGCTCCTTACCTACTTCAGACCCTATGGAATTACAGGTGTCTGGACCAGCTCCTGTGGGACTTTGGAGTCAGGTGGAACTGATCCGTACTTGCTGATGTTCATTCTACCCACTGGGCAGTGAGTTATAAGGTCCTTTGCTTCTGACCCAGGAGTCTTGTGTCTTCTGGCAACATCCATGAACAGTAATGTGCTAGACTGTAAAATCAAATCCCAGACCTGGTAGTGTTGACAAAGTACGTGGGATGTTGACGAAGGCATGGCTTTCTGGAATAGGAAGGACAAGGGCTGCATGGGCCCAATTCAAGGATAGGAGAAGATTCCCTGGGGTCCAATAGGGAGTTCTCTCACCCAGTGGAGGGAAATGGCTAGAAATAAGGGCGTCCACTGTCCTACCTGTTAATGAGGCTGAGTGGCCAGAGGCAGGATCAAAACATGCTGATCAAGTGACGCCCGGGCTGTTGCTCACTCTTGTCCAAGCAAGTGGAAGAAAAAATGTTATCATGACAGTGAGTCAACAAGCTCTGGGGGCCCAGCCAAAAGGCAGTATGGCTGTGGCTGCTGAGTTGAAGGGTCTCTAAAGCTGAAATAAATGGCATCAGAAATGAGCACCTTGCTATTTGGTGCAGAGCTTTGGGTGGACTGAAAAGATAAATGCAGAGCCCACCCCGCTAGTTTTCCTGGCCCCTGCTGCAGCACAGTTTGGAACAGGTGCACGGCTGGGTGCAGGGCTGGCCAAAGGTGTTGAGGAACGGAGGGCTGAGCCTGGTGGTGCAGAAGGGCAGAAAGAGGGGGCCCCTGCGCCAAGTACTGGTTGGATCCTGGGAGGTGCATAGGGTACAGCTTCTTCCCTGCCTTTGCTGTCCCCCCAGGCTAGGTTCCCCACTCCCGCCCCCACCCCCTTGCTCCTGGCTGGGGATGGCGTGGCTGGTGGCTGATGCTCTAGTTCCTGACTCAAGCATGATAGGCTTCTTGCTCCATGTTCCCCAGGGGGGAAAAAGTCACCTGAATTCAACTGATTAGTCTCACCTTGGGGAAGGGAGGCCGAAGTGAACTTGATGGTTAAGACCCTTTTAGGCCAATTTAACTACTGCCATTGTAGCTTCCACTGTTAAATGTATAATTGGTATTGATGTCTTACATGCTCGGACTACGAATGCCTTTTAAGTATTCAGGACTGTCTCATGTGCGGTCCTCTCCGTGGTAGTCTACCAGATATAATGTGGAATTCCAGAAGGAGAGAGAAAAGGAAATCACAGCTTTCATGACTTAATGGCTGCTGGAGTACCCAGAGAGGCCATTTCCCAGTACCACAGTGCCACCTGCCTGACACAGCCACCTAGTATGCCCCTTTTAATAAAGGGCAGCTATTAAGCTCTCCTTGAAACAAAACGCCTGGCCTGACCAGTGGAGGGCTTTGATGCCCTGGTCTCACATCTCTCTCTTTTTTTTTCTCTTAAAAAAGATGACTGGTAAGGGGATCTTAACCCTTGACTTGGTGTTGTCAGCACCACGCTCAGCCAGTGAGCTAACCGGCCATCCCTATATAGGATCCAAACCCATGGCCTTGGTGTTATCAGCACCGCACTCTCCCGAGTGAGCCATACTTGCTGACTAAAATTCATAAATGATTCAATGTAAATGGTATATTCAGAGAGCACAGCTGCCCATATAGGGATGGCTGGTTTGCTCACTGGGAGAGCGTGGTGCTGACCACACCAAGTCAAGCGTTAAGATCCCCTTGCCGGTCATCTTTAAAAAAAAAAAAAAAAAGAGCACAGCTGGTCTGGTCCAGTCAGTTAAGTTCTCTTGTCATTTCAGTTTTACATGAACAAGTAGCAGCTACCTCTTTGGAGGTTTTTAATCTCTCACTCCAAAGCCTGAAGCAATGTTTCTGGGCCAGTGGGGCCCGGTGTGGTTTGAATGTCCCCCCAAGTTCATGTTGGAACTTAGTCCCCAATATAGTATTTGAAAGTTGGGGGCTTTAAGAGATGATTGGATCGTGAGGACTATGCCCTCATGAATCGATTAATACATTCGTGGATTAATGGGTTAATGGTTTAGTGGCTTATCAGGAAGTAGACTGGTGGCTTTATAAGAAGAGGAAGAAAGCATGTGGACTCTTGCTCTTGCTCAGCCTCTTGCCGTGCGATACCCTGAAACACCAGGGGACTCCACAGAGAGTCCCCACCACAAAGAAGGCCCTCTCCAGGTGTGCCTCTCTACCTTGGACTTCCCAGCCTCCAAAACTGTAAAAAATAAATTCTGTTTCTTTATAAATTACCCAGTTTCATGTATTCTGTTATGAGCAACAGAAAATGGAATACAGGGCCTCAATTCAACGGGGCCCTCAGTTCACAGGGGTGTCCTTAGATGACGGGGCTGACTGGGCTGCGTTCAAAGCTGATGATGGCCACTAGGGGGCAGCAGCCATCCAATTCCCAGCACCAACTCCGGAGGACTGAGTGCAGTTGGTTGATTCTGGAGGTATTCGATGGAACTTTCTACTTTTCTTAACATCTCTAGGCATCTGGTTTTTTGTTATTAGCTGAGTTGTAGCATATCTGATATTGTTGATTGTTGGAACAGTCCCCTCAAAAATCAGCTCCAAGAGATTTCTGACTCCACCGTCCTCGTTCTGGCCCACACACTTTATCCCGGCTATTTGGCTACTGAATGCGTTAGTTCCCAGAGAGGTTTCATCTCTTTTTGGCTGCCTCTCAGATAATGACGGATACCAAAGTGGTGGGGGAGTTCTATAGACTTATTCTGAAAATTTAGGATTCCGCCCCGTGACCATTCTTGGGAATGATGCACCTTTCTTCCTCTGGACAGACTAGTGGTTACGTTCTCTGGGTGGAAGCCTGGTCCCAAGCAGGGCAAGTAGGGGGTTCAGACTAGATTGTGGTTTAATCACCATAATTCTCCCATTGGACTGACATGGTTCTAGATTGGGGGTCAGTAAACTATGGCTTGTGGGATAAATCTGGCCCATGAACTGTTTTTGTACAGACTGACAGCTAAGAAAGGTTTTTATATTTTTAAAGTTGTAAAAAAAAACAACAACCAAAAAACAGAGATGAATATACAACAGAGACATATTCCTACAAAACTCAGAATATTTATTATCTGGTCCTTTTCAGAAAAAGTTGGCTGACTCCTATCTTAGATGAAACTGCTCGCTGCCACTACTCATGTGACTTAACCAAGACAACGTAACGGTGATTCAAATCAAGTTTAATGACAAAACTGGAGGGACTATATATTTTCAGGTTACGTGTATATAGGTATATACACAGGGGAGGTGAGCCTTGGCATGTTCGTTGTAGATGGGGGTTGCTTTGGGGGACCATCTAATATCACCCTGTAATTATTGGTAATGACACCAAAGATCAGCAAGTCAATCTCAACACCTTTGCGCAGGTTGTAGTGGATAGATTAGTCTTAGACTATATCCTGGCTGCCTGAAGTAAGACCTCCTGGTCTCCCTTCCCACTCCTGGGACTTATTCACAGTTGGCAGAGCCTGGGATCCTTGAGGGGATGGTTGAGGTCAACACTCACGGCTGGCCTCAACCTGCTGCCTGGAGTCCTGTTGAAATTAGCCTCAATGAAATGCTGAATGAGACAAATTGAAGTGATTTTGTTCCACCCTTTGTCAGTCAGATGAATCAGCTTGGCTGACAGAGTGGCACAGTCATGTGAAAATTTGGCAGAAGCTAAGATGTCGTTAGATCTGAGGGATGGGTTTTGCTGGGAGACTGCCCTCAACAGGTATCTTGTGTTCCTACATGTCTTGCTGGGTGTGCCATGACTGCAAGGCCTTGATGTCTCTTTCTGCAGAGTTGTTTATGCAGCTGGCAACCTTGAGAGATGAGGCAATGTCTCCCACCACACAAAGAGAGCCTTGCTTGTTGCTTCCTATAAAGCAGTGGAGTCTGCAAGCTCAGTGCTCCTCTCCTGTAATACAACCCACTGTGTGTGCAGGCATCCATGTGGGCCCTTGAGTTGCCACTATGGAATTTGGGGCAAAAAAGGAACCAGTGCAAACCTGCTGTTTATACTGCTTGCAATGCTGGGAGTAATAAGATCCTTTGTCTCTGACCCAGGAATCTTGTGTCTTTTGCCAAGATTTATGAAACAGGAACAGGCTAATTTATTAATTTATAAATAGGGTATAATCAAATTCCAGAGCCAATAAACCTAGCCCCTAAGAACTTAGCAATCAATGAGATAGGTGGCTGAGTACTCATTAGAGACAGGGATGATCATGCCTACTGCTTTACCCAAACTACTGGTTTAGTGGGGACTTTACCTGTAAAGTCTTACGACTTGATACTTCAAAAGTCAGTATGGCTCATTCGTGAAACAATTGCTTCCAAGGTGGGAAAATCCAGTGGAACACAAATATCATCCACCGTGATGAAGATAAATTTCCAGTGGTCCGTGGCACTGGTCCTCTGCCTCTCAGGGTGAACTTCAAGTGGGCATCTGGTCATAGCGTGCACTGCCCCGGCAGTGACTGAAATGGACTTTTAATCAGACTTGCCGGCTAGGACTAATGGCCTAACTATGTATTCAGGACTGAACTCCTAAGACAACACAGCCCTATGAGGTGCCTGCTTATGGAAACAAGTGCAGACTAGGAGGTGACCTCTCCTAAGCAAAAGCATCCAGATGGATAAACCCAGTCAAGCACATGCAGCCGTCATCCCCACTAGAACCATGCTCAAAACTGTGGAAAGGGAACCGGCAGAAAGGGCGAGGGAGCTCAATAAGGCGTTCTGGCACGTGTCCAAGCACTGTTCACTGCTACTTTTTGGGGAGAGGGTGAGCACACCGTCATTTATTTTTATTTTTATTTTTAATTTTTATTTATTTTTCACAAGTTCATTTTTACAAGGGATAGTTATACCCTACTAGAATGGAATGATGATGATGTTTTTATTGCTGTCGTATGAAAATTTAAATAAGCGTAGATTGGTATAAATGGATACTGAGTAGTCAAAGTGCTGGCCTGTGTCGGATACTGTCTGGTGCCTCACAGTTTCATACACTTTCCATTCTTTTCTATCTATCGCCAGGCCAGGAAGCCTGCAAAACACATGTTCCAGAATCCTGTTATGGTCCGTCAGTGAGACACATGGCTTTACACTGCTTCCAATGCTTTTTTTTTTTTTTTTTTTTTTTTTTTGTCGTTTTTTCGTGACCGGCACTCAGCCAGTGAGTGCACTGGTCAGTCCTATATAGGATCCGAACCCGCGGCGGGAGCGTTGCCACGCTCCCAGCGCAGCACTCTACCAAGTGCGCCACGGGCTCGGCCCCTTCCAATGCTTTAAATACTGCTTTAGGGCCGAGCCCGTGGCGCACTCAGGAGAGTGCGGCGCTGGGAGCGCAGCGACGCTCCGCCGCGGGTTCGGATCCTATATAGGAATGGACGGTGCACTCACTGGCTGAGTGCCAGTCATGGAAAAGACAAAAAATAAAATAAAATAAAATAAAAATAATAAATGTGCACTGTTTAAAAATAAATAAATAAATAAATAAATACTGCTTTAAAGTCTTTGCCACCCAATTCGAACATTTGTGTCATCTCTGTGTCTGTTGACTGCCTTTTCTCATGTGAGTTCTGATTTTCTTGATTCTTCATATGCTGAGTAATTATGGATTGTATACTGGCCATTTTGAATATTACTTTATGAGGCTCTGGGTCTTGTTAAAATCCTGTGCAGAATGTTGATGTTTTTGTTTTGACAGCTCATCGACCTGGTTTGGTTCAGTCTGCAGGTTCTGAGCAGCCTTCTGTAGGTTGCAATTTCAAAGTCAGTTTTGATTTCAAAGTTCTTGCAGTGCATTTCTGATCTGTCTTCCATGTGGACCACCCACTAGCCAGTTTGGATCCCTTAATGTGTCTGAGATGCCATTTAGATTCAGATCCACACATATGCATCTAAGGGGCATGCCCAGGAATTCATAAAAAAACTTGATTGGGTCAGTTTCCCAATCTCCTCCCTCTCCCTGGTGCTTTCTGGTTCTCCTTCCCCCTTTTCACCCAGTTCACAGTGGCTGATGGTGGTGCATCCTGACTCTGAGAGGGTAAAAGAGACACAGAGTAGACACAGAGTAGAAGTGAGAACGAGGGTGGGTAGGGGGGCCCAGGCTTCTGTTCTACCTGCTGGAGTTTGGTGGCATCCCCACTCCACCCAGCCCCCGTTTCCCAAGCTGAGTTGTCCCAGACCGATAGTCCCTGGAGAGTAAGAGAGGAGGCAGGAGGCTAGGGGCTCTGAGTTTCTGGGACAGGAAGGGATGTGGCCCCTGCCTCTGAGCTTTTCAGGGCTCTCTAAATTGGGTTGCAGAAGATGTGACCTTGGGGATGCAGGAAGAAAAATTTAGAACTTCTGCTTATATCTACTTTTAAAAACTAAAATAAGCAAAACAAATAAGTTTTACTGGTAATCAAGTATGTAGAATGACAGTAGTCATATGTTGGGGATGTTTTCTCAGGAAGTTGTCACTAATAGGGGAGTGCAATGAAGAATGTTTAGAAACCTTTGCGGTAAATAAAAGGTGTGAAAGGGCAGGTAAGGATTTGAGAATTGATGAGGAACCAGAGGGGAGGTGGTGGGAGCTGGTATTGATTTGCAAGCCCATGACCTTTGATGGGGCAGGGTCTTTGCCCAGCAAGTCACTGAGGGGTAAGACTTCTAGGAGGCGCCTCCACCTCCTGAGCTGCCTTAACTCCTTCTGACATTCAAAGAAGCAGGGTGATGTTACCTATCCCCACAGACAGCCCCGATAAGTCCCAAGTTCTCCAAGACTGCTTGGTCCCTAGCTCATGGGAACCAGGTGATCCACTCCCCGTGTACAAGTGGGTGAGGGATTCTACCCCAAATAAGAACTAAGCATAATGGCCAACTAGGAGGACCTTCATACCAGGTGCTGTTCTAGGTAGAATTAGTCAGATGATAGTTATGGGACAGATTTAGTCCTATGATGGCTTAGTATGGTCATCAGTTACTAAGTTAGATTTAGGGATCAATATACTTTCTAGATTGATACTGATTGCTGCAAGGTTTCCCGACAGTTTGGCTCAGCTCCAGGATAATGAGGGGCCTGGAGACTCAGTACCTGTGTCCCTAAGGCAGAGGGAGATTGAGGTTACCCGACTGGACACTCAGTTCAGCAGAAGTCGGTGATTTGGAGGGTGCGTGTGTTTACACATATGGGAGGAAGCTGACATCTGGGCCCCTTACAGAAAGAACACTGTGCCCACAGCTTACGCTTGGGGTCCCAGTGAGCTATTTATTGACTCACGGCATCGTTGTCTGAGCCCCGTTCTGAGAGGGCAGCCCTGGAGAAGGCAGCTACATCATTGATGCAGTTGCCTGGTGGGGGTGGGGGTGGGAGAGGATACTGTCTCTCTCCATGATAACTGGAAGGTTGGGTCCTGAAAAGTGCTGGGATGCCCATCTCCATCACCCCAAAATTGTTCCCCCACTTCACAGAGCGTAGGGGGACCCTAGCTCCAGCCCTATGGGCAGTTGAATTGATTTCTTCTCCCGAGTTCTCCAGTCCCAGAGCAGAGTTTTCCTGTTAGCAGAGTCGGTACTATTCCAGGAGAGGAAAGAGCTCCTGGGTTGCCCGTTTCCTTCCAAGGCCAATGAGTGATGTCCCTGGTCTCAAGTTTCCTGCGTACTCTCTCCCCCTCCTTTCTGACAGAACCAATTATTCCTATAGCAAAATGGGCATTAATGCCACCAGTTATCGGACGGATTTGTTGCCTTGGAAAAATGGGTGATGTCACCAATTACAAAACAGATTTATTGGGCAGCTTTTCTTCCATGGTCTCCCTGTTATGGTTGTCTAAGTCTGTCGAGACTGGGCTCACCTGCCTCGAGGGGCCCGGGCTGCTACTCCTCATGGAGAACCAGGAGGCAATGAGAGGAAGGCTGAACCCGGAAAAACTCTGACTGCCTCTCTTCCAGGGCAGGCTGGTCTTCCTTGATGAGGTCTCACTGAATTTGTCCTGGGAACTGACATTGGACTTCCTCAAAAGGTGCTTAGGCCACTCTAAGGGCTTAGCGGGCACCGCAGATACCTTTTTGAAGGTGTCAGAGATAACAGGGTTCTGGCAGTACCACCAGTGGAGAAGCGGGTGGGCTGGGATCGGCAGAAGAGTGAAGATGCTGAGGAAGGTGACCCAGGCCAGGGTGCTAGTCAGGTAGGGCTGCTTTACTTCCTGGCTCTGGGGACAGATAGAGGGGTGTACGGGGTGGGAGGAGGAGATGGTGGTGATGGGCTGTTGGGTATCAGTCCACGTGCTGCTGGGTATCAGATTCCCCAGGGGCTGAGAAACTGATTAAAGGGTCCCTGGGGGTAGTGGGAGCCCAGACCCAGAGTCCTGTGGGATGGGAGACATGACACGGGGTCCCCAGAGTTGGCATGGGAGGCCAGGGAAGGGGAATCTTACCGCACTGCTATTCCAGGCAATGTAGTAAGGGGTTACCCTATGGTAGAGCTGCATGAGGCAGATGGTGAGGAGGGCCAGCAGCCCAGGCACGGTCACGTAGCACAACAGGAAAGTGAAGGGGGGCCACAGCAGGCGGCCCAGCTCACTGAACATTTCCTCCCTGAACCTGGGGTGGGGGTGATAGTGAGGAACGTCTGGGAGGGAGCTTTCTTCAGCTCTTTGGTTTTCTCACAAGTTCTCAACTCTTAAGGGCTGCCAGGGCCTGCCAGGCCCTGCCTTGAGGCTGGGCCCTGCATCTAGTCTCCCCTACAGGAATCCCTCAATCCAGGGGTATTGCACTGCCCCAGCCCTCTGCCTTCAGACTTGCCCATGACAGTTCGTTCCTTCAGGACCTACCCACTGCCCTCAGATAGCTCCCTCCTGCACTCCCACAGCTCTCACATGAACCTCCCTCCCTGCTGTGGGATGGATGGAGGGTGCAAATCAAGCTCCAACACTTCTTATAGATCTGGGATGGGGTCCATGGCTGGGCAGCCCCTGGGGCCTGGAAATCACCTCCTCGCTCCGTAGATCCAGGCTAGAGCCACATTCTGGAAGGTCACAACAACAATGAGGGTCAGCGGGACCACGTGGTCATCAAACAAGGACATTATGTAGCTGCCAGGGTGACTGGTGAAGATGAGACTGCCCAGAAGACCTCCCAAGCAGATGACCACTAAGGTAGAGGCAGGGTTAGCCACATTGAGGTCTATGAGCACTGCTGAGTCAGGGGTCAAATTGAGCCCTGGAGATCTGGGGTGAGCTGCGGGGAGGGCGGCAGGGCAGGGTTTTTGCTGAGGTTAGAAGCCATGGTACCTGGGACCAGCCTGGGATGCTTTATGAAGATGGGGATGTTGTTCTGGAGGGGAAGGACAATGCCCTCCAAGATTCTTATCAAGGTGCCCAGCTGTGTGATAAGCAAGGCCAGGAAGAAGACGATGGCCCAGAAAGAGGCACGAGGAAACAGCGAGACGGCTTGAGAGAAAGCTGCATATGCCAGGCCAGGGCCCTCCATGAACTGTGGGGGAGAAGGGCTCTGAGGCAATGGCGGGTCTGGGTGGTGGGGTGGGAGAATGGGGGTGGGGGATGGTATCGTGATCGACTAGCAATGTCTGGCCCAGTCAGAAGGAAGAGGCATAAGACCGTGGGGCGGTGGATGGCAAAGCGCTGAGTGTTTGCCCTCCTGGGTCTTGTTAGCTGTGAGTGCCATCTGCTGGGGCCTCAGTTTCCTCCCCTAACAAATAGGATTCTAGGGTCGACGTGAGCAGTGAGTTAGCAAAGGCCCTTGCGCATATGAAATGGTGGTAGAAACAAAGTTACGACTGTTACCTGCCTCAGAAGAGACTCAAGTGGTCCGTGAGGCTGCGGGGAAACACATCTCCCAGTGTTCTCCAGGGCTCATACCTTTTCCTTCTGCTCCTTGATGCTGCACGGCAGGGAGTAGTGGATGACCTGGTAGTGAAGGTGCTGGGGGAGTTTGTTGATCCAGTCCAGGTAGTCCAGGGGGGGCTTAGGCAGGATGTTTTTGGGGGGCTCGGCATCCTGAGGCAGCACCCCCTTGGCTGTCAGCATTACCAGTGTTGACACACTCCTGAAGGGGAAATAGAGAAAAAGAAGAGTGGTGAAGAACAGGCTGGTCCTTCTGCTTACCTGCAAACCAGAGAAACTGAGGACCAGAGAGGAAAGTGGACTGCCTGAAGTGCGTGCTGCTGAGTGACAAGGGCATCTGGACAGTGGCAGGAAGCTAATCAACTGCGCTTGGGATGAGTCACACCGGGTATGTCACTTCAGGGGCAGATATGATATTTGCAGTAGCTAGTATTCTTCAGTTTCATGGGTCGAACTTTGTCCCCCTACAATTCCTATATATATATATATATATATATATATATATATATTTATTTATTTATTTATTTATTTTGTCGTTTTTTCGTGACCGGCACTCAGCCAGTGAGTGCACCGGTCAGTCCTATATAGGATCCGAACCCGCGGCGGGAGCGTCGCCACGCTTCCAGCACAGCACTCTACCAAGTGCGCCACGGGCTCGGCCCTACAATTCCTATATTTAAGTCCTTTGTTGAACCACCAGTACCTCAAAATGTGACCTTATCTGGAAATAGGGTCATTGCAGATGTAATTAGTTAAGATGAGGTCATCCTGGAGTAGGGTGGACTCTAAACCCATCTGACTGGTGTCCTTATGAAAAGGGAAATTTGGACACAGACATGCACACGGGAGAGAACTCCATGTGAAGATAAAGGCGGAGATCAGGAAGATGCTTCTACAAGCCTCGGAACGCCAAAGATCGCCAGCAAAGCAGCAGAAACCAGGGAAGAGGCACGGAACAGATGCTCACTCACAGCCCTCAGAAGGAACCCACTTTGCCAACACATTGTTCTCCGACTTCTGGCCTCCAACACCGCAAGACAATACATTTCTGTTGTTTTAAGCCACCCAGTTTGTGGAACTTTGTTATGGAAACAAAATGAATAGTAAACTAATACACTCAGAATTATCTCTCTTTTTGGACCTCAAGTTCATAGTGCTGTTAATCAAACCCGTTCATGATACATTTTCCTCAGCTTCAACTGACAGTAAAGTCTGTTTAATCTGTTTTTCCTCCTTCATCTCTGAGTTTATTCTTTTTCCTACTTTCATAGCTTCCTACTTTCATGTGCCTGACTTAAATATGGGTGTTTCTCCTGAAAAAAATATGTTGTTTTGTGTGTCATCAATTAAGTGGCATTGTGCTATAAATAGATTTCTTTTTCTTATTCTTCTCACTCAATTTTTTGGCAATATCTCTACGTTGTTGAATGTACATCCGGTTTGTTGTTCCTGACTGCTGCACTGTACTCCATGGTATGCATTTAAAACCCATATTTTATATTCGATTCCTCAAATAATGAGCCCACCCCTGTGATCACAAACATCAAAATGATCATCTGTTTTGGGGGCTTGTGTGAGAGTTTCTCTAGGATATACCCTTGGGAATGGGGGTCACGGGGCAATAAATACTGCGCTTACTTCATTTAACTAAATGCTGCCAGATTCTCATCTGTCTTCTGTTCTCCTGATTAGAAAACTTCTCTGACAATCTATACTTTCACGTTGTATCTAAAGAGAAGGTAATTAATCTACTGCCGTGTTAGTCAAAGTGGGCTCCGTGGAGGAGCAGTATCACTTGGCAACCTGTTAGAAATGCAGAATCTTGGAGCCGCCCCAGGCTTACTGATACAGATTCCCAGGGGATTCATAATGCCCATTACAGTTTGAGAGCCTCTATACAACGAAGGGGACAGGGCTCAGCTGGCAATTCTTCTAGGGCCACACTGTCCAACAGGATAGCCTTAGATGCCTATGGCTATTTAAATTAAAATGAAATAAAATTTTAAATTCAGTTCCTCAGTTGCATTTGCCATATTTCATTGCATTCACCACATTTCAAGTGCTCAATAACCACATGTGGCTTGGGGTTACCACATTAGGCGGTGCAGGTGTGGAATGTTTCCAGCATCACAGAGACTTCTACTGGATAGTGCTGCCCTAATAGATGATGGTTGTCAATCTAGTGTGCTCACCGGAATCGCCTGGGAGCTTTTCAAAACACAGAACTCAGTTTTTACTGAGCTGTAATTTACATACAATAAAAAGCACAGATACTAAATGTAAACTTAAATGAGTTTTGTCAAATGACCCAATGTGAGCAACACCCCAATTTCCGTCACTCCAGAGAGTTACTATGGGCTCATTTCCAGTGTATTCCCTGCACCCCAGAGGCAATTACTGATTTCCATCTCTACGTATCTGTTTTGCCTATTCTTGGATTTCATATAAATAGATTCATAAAGTACATAGTCATTTGTGTCTGGCTTGTTACATTGAATATAACATCTGAAATTCAACCATGTTCTTGCATATATCAATAGTTAATTCCTTTTTATTACTGAATAGTATTCCACTGGTTGAATAAATATACTAAGATTTGTTACCTACCACCTACTGGTAGACCCTGGGGTTGCTTACAGTTTGGGCCATCAAGAATAAAGCTACAACTTATATTTATTATCAATGACTATCGTAGGTGAATGTTCATTCTTGTGCCATCTCTTTTTGTGGCATTGTTTTAACTTCTGTGGGGTAAGTAGTAGGAGAGGAATAGGTGGGTCCCATGGTAAGTGTATGTTTAACTTTATAAGTGCTAAACAGCTTCCAAAAATAGTTGTACCATTTTACACTTCCAACAATGTATGAGACTTCCGGTTGTTTCCCATGCTCACTACCATTTTGTAATTTGTCTTTTTAATATTAATAATTCTAATGTGTGTTAAAGTGGGATCTCATTATGGTTTTACTGTGAATTTCTTTGATGCAAATCTGAAGATTTTTCAACACTAATGATACTGAACACTTTTGATGTGCTTATTGACCATTGATGTATGCTCTTTTGAGTTCATGTCTTTGCTAATTTTTTAATTGCTTGGTTTTTGTCTTATTTGTAGGAGTTCTTGAAATATTCTGGATAAAAGTTATTTATCATATACATACATACGTGTGTGTGTGTGTGTGTGTGTGTGTGTGTGTGTGTGTGTGTGTGTGTGTGTGTGTGTGTGTGTGTAATTTTCTCCTAGTTTGGGCCTTGCCTATTCATTTTCGTAATGGTGGTTTGCTGAGCAGAAGCTTTTCATTTTGATGAATCCAACTTAGCAACCTTTTCTTCTATGGTTAGTGCTTTTTGTGTCCTGCCTAAAAAATCTCTGCTAACCCAAAGGTCATAAAGATATTCTGTTTTCTTTTAGAAGCTTTCTAGGTTTGGCTTTTTCATTTAGGTGTTTGGTTCATATTAAATTAATTTTTGTGTATGATGTGTGGCAGGGATCAAAGTTTGTTTTTTTCCATATGGTTATCCAGTTGTTCCAGCACTATTTGTTGAAAAGACTTTTCTTTATCTGTTGAATTGCTTTGGCATCCTTATCAAAAATTGATTGATCATATATGTGTGAGTTTATTTCTATTTAGTTCTATTGATCTGTTGGTCTTTCATTAGGCCAATATAACACTGTCTTAATAACTGTAGCTTTATAATAAGTCTTGAAATCAGATAGTACTCCAACTTGATCTTCTTCAAGATTGTTTTGACTATTCTAGGTCCCTTGCATTTCCATATACATTTTAAAATCAGCTGGTCAATTCTATAGTAAAACTTGCTGGGATTTGAATTGCTATTATGTTGAATCTATAGATCAATTAGGGGAGAACTTTAACACCAATGATTCTTCATATCTGTGAACATATCTCTCCATTTATTTAGGCCTTTAATTTCTCTCAGCAATATCTTGTGGTTTTCAGAATAGAGATTTTGCACATCTTTTCTTAAATTAGCCTTAGTATTTGATGGGTTTTGATGTTATCGTAATGGTTTTGTTTTTAAAATTTCATTAACTATTGTTTGTTGCTAGTATGTAGAAATATGATTTTTTTTTTTTTGTATATTGGCTTTTATTTTTGTGACTTTCCTAAATGCACTTATTTATCCTAGTAGTTTTTTATTTTTGTAGATTCCTTAGGGTTTTCTAAGTACACACTTATGCCATCTGTGAATAAAGGCAGTTTTACTTCTTTCTAGTTAGTTTATATGCTTTTTATATCTTTTTCTTGCCTTCTTTCAGTGACTAGGAGATTCACTATAATGCTGAACAGAAGTGGTAAAAAGTGATTTCCTTTTTTTGTTTTCAATATTATGGGAAAGTGTTAAATATTTCACCATTAAGTATGTTAGCTATAGTGTTTTGCTGCTGCTGTTGATATCCTTAACACAACGAATGGTTCTCAACTGAGGGTGATTTCCCTGCTCCCTGGGGACATCTGGCAATGTCTGGGGACATTGGTTGTCACAACTTGGGGGAGGGGTGTTGACACTGAGGACAGTGATACTGCTAAACATCGTACAGTGCACAGGACAGCCTCCTATGTGCCATCCCCTCCTCCCCCAACAAAAAAGTATTATCTAGGCAAAATTCCAGTAGCGTTGAGGTGAAGAAACTCTGCACTATGCCTTAACAGATGGAGGAAGTTCTGTTATATTTCTACTTTTTTGAGGTTTTTTTTTTTTTCATGGATATTGAACTTTGTCAAAAGGTTCTTTTCCCTAATCTATTAATGTAGTGAATTACATTAATTGGTTAATTTCTGAGATAAACCCACTTGCTCATAATGTACATGTTTTCTTCTATATTTTTATGGATTAAGTTTAGTAACACTTTGTTAAGACTTTTTTCATCTCTGGTGCGAAGGGTATTGTTTTGTAATTTTTTTTCTTGTAGTGCTCTTCAGGTTTTTGCTATCAGGGTTATGCTGGCCTCAAAAAGATAGTTGAGAAGTGCTTTCTCTTCCTTTATTACCTGAAATAGTTTGCATTGGATTGGTATTCTATCTTCTTTGAATGTTAGATAGCATTCAACAGTGAAGCCTTATAGGCCTAGAATTTTCTTTGTGGAAAGGTTTTAAATTATAAATTTAATGTTTAAACTCAGAAGTCAGGCTATTTAGATTTTATATTTCTTCTTGTGTCAGTCTTGATCATTCGTTCTTTTCAAGGAGTATGTCTATTTCCTTTAAGTTGTTGAATTTATTGATATAAATTTGACTGCAATATTTCAGGATTATTCTTTTAATGTTGGCAGGATCTGTAATGGTGCTCCCTTTTTTATTTCTGATGTTTTAAATCTGTGTTTTCTTTCTTTCTGTTCTATCAGCTGTTGAGAGGGAAGTGTTGAAATCTCCAACTACAACTAAAATGTATATGATTTTTTGGTTTTTTTTGTTGTTGTGGGTGGCCAGTACAACGATCTGAACCCTTGACTTTAGTGTTACAACACTGCACTCTAACTGAGCTAACCGGCCAGCCCATGTTTCTTTCTTAAATTCTGAAATATTTTCTTTATCTATTTTGAAACCTTGTTATGAGGTGCATGAACATTTAGATAATTCAGGCTTCCTGCTGAATTGATCCTTTTATTATTATGAAATGCTCTTCTTAATCTCTGGTATTACTTGTCTTGATTTTGTTTGATATTAATATAGCCACAATAGCTTTCTTATGATTATTTGTTTGCATGGTATATTTTTTCTATTCACTTTAAACCTACCTGTGTCCTTATACATGATATCTCTTATAAACAGGATATAGCCAAGTCTTGCATTATCTAGTCTGACAATTGCTGCCTTGTAAGTAGGGTATTTAATGTAATTATTGACATAGTTGATAACCATCTATTTGCTTTTCTTTGTCTCATCAATTCTTTGTTCCTCCTTTTCTGCCTCTTTTTTGTATTTATCATATATATTTTTTGTTTCCATTTGATCTTCTCTATTGCCTTTTTATGTATATCTCTTTATTTTCATGATTACACTAGAGCTATGCTGTCCAACACAGTGGCCACAAACAAGATGTGGCTATGAGTGCTTGAAATATAGCTAATAAGACTGAGAAAGTAAATTTTAAATTTTATTTAATTTTAATTAATGTAAATTTTTATTTTTATTTTTTGATTTTATTTATTTTTTAAAATTTTATTTTGTTAATATACAATGTGGTTGATTATTGTGGCCCATGACCGAAACCTCCCTCTCCCCTCCCTTTCCCCCTCCCTACCAACAATGTCCTTTCTGTTCGCTTGTCATATCAACTTCAAGGAATTGTAGTTGTTATGTCTTCTTCCCCCCCCAAGTTTTTGTGTGTGTGTGTGTGTGAATTTATTTATTTATTTTTAGCTCCCACCAATAAGTGAGAACATGGGGTATTTTCTTTCTCTGCCTGACTTGTTTCACTTAATATAATTCTCTCAAGGTCCATCCATGTTGTTGCAAATGGCAGTATTTCGTTCGTTTTTTATACCTGAGTAGTATTCCATTGTGTAGATGTACCACATTTTCCGTATCCACTCATCCGATGATGGACATTTGGGCTGGTTCCAACTCTTGGCTATTGTAAAGAGTGCTGCAATGAACATTGGGGAACAGGTATACCTTCGACTTGATGATTTCCATTCCTCTGGGTATATTCCCAAAAGTGGGATAGCTGGGTCCTATGGTAGATCTATCTGCAATTGTTTGAGGAACCTCCATATCATTTTCCATAGAGGCTGCACCATTTTGCAGTCTCACCAACAATGTACGAGAGTTCCTTTGTCTCCGCAACTTCGCCAGCATTTATCGTTCAGAGTCTTTTGGATTTTAGCCATCGTAACTGGGGTGAGATGGTATCTCAGTGTAGTTTTGATTTGCATTTCCCGGATGCTGAGTGATGTTAAGCATTTTTTCATCTGTCTGTTGGCCATTTGTATATCTTCCTTAGAGAAATGCCTACTAAGCTCTTTTGCCCATGTTTTAATTGGGTTGCTTGTTTTTTTCTTGTAAAGTTGTTTGGGTTCCTTATATATTCTGGATATTAATCCTTTGTCAGATGTATATTTTGCAAATATTTTCTCCCACTCTGTTGGTTGTCTTTTAACTCTGTTAATTGTTTCTTTTGCTGTGCAGAAGCTCTTTAGTTTGATATAATCCCATTTGTTTATTTTTCCTTTGGTTGCCCATGCTTTTGGGGTCGTATTCATGAAGTCTGTGTCCAGTCCTATTTCCTGAAGTGTCTCTCCTATGTTTTCTTTAAGAAGTTTATTGTTTCAGGGTGTATATTTAATTCTTTAATCCATTTTGAGTTGACTTTAGTGTATGGTGAAAGGTATGGGTCTAGTTTCATTCTCCTGCATGTTGATATCCAGTTCTCCCAGCACCATTTGCTGAAGAGGCAGTCTCTTCCCCAGTGTATAGGCTTGGTGCCTTTGTCAAAGATCAGATGGCTGTAGGTGTGTGGGTTGATTTCTGGATTCTCTATTCTATTCCATTGATCAGTGTGTCTGTTTTTATGCCAGTACCATACTATTTTGGTTATTATAGCTTTGTAGTATAGCTTAAAGTCAGGTAGTGTTATGCCTCCAGCTTTATTTTTTTTGCTCAGTGTTGTTTTGGCTATGCGTGGTCTTTTGTTATTCCATATAAATGTCTGGATAGTTCTTTCCATTTCTGAGAAAAATGTCATTGGAATTTTGATGGGGATTGCATTGAATTTGTATATCACTTTGGGTAGTATGGACATTTTCACTATGTTGATTCTTCCAATCCAAGAGCATGGGATATCTTTCCATCTTCTTGCATCCTCTCTAATTTCTCTCAGCAGTGGTTTGTAGTTCTCATTATAGAGATTTTTCACATCCTTGGTTAACTCAATTCCTAAGTATTTTATTTTTTTGGTGGCTATTGTAAATGGGCAGGCTTTCTTGATTTCTCTTTCTGCATGTTCACTATTGGAGAATAGAAATGCTACTGATTTTTGTGTGTTCATTTTGTATCCTGCTACTGTGCTGAAACCATTTATCACCTCCAAGAGTTTTTTTGTAGAGGCTTTAGGCTGTTCGAAACATAGGATCATGTCATCTGCAAACAGGGAGAGTTTGACTTCATCTTTTCCAATCTGGATGCCCTTTATTTCCTTCTCTTCTCTGATTGCTCTGGCTAGTACTTCCAACGCTATGTTGAATAGGAGTGGTGAGAACTTGTCAGTTCTTGTCTAGTTCCTGTTCTTAAAGGAAAAGTTTTCAGCTTTTCCCCATTCAGGATGATATTGGCAGTGGGTTTATCATATATGGCTTTGATTATGTTGAGATACTTTCCATCTATACCTAACTTATAGAGAGTCTTTGTCATGAATGAGGGTTGAATTTTATCAAATGCTTTTTCAGCATCTATAGAGATGATCATATGGTCCTTGTGTTTGATTTTATTAATATGGTGTATCACATTTATTGATTTGCGTATGTTGAACCAACCTTGCATCCCTGGGATGAATCCCACTTGATCGTGGTGAATAATTTTACGTATGTGTTGCTGTATTCTGTTTGCTAGTATTTTAGTGAGGATTTTTGCATCTATATTCATCAAGGATATCGGCCTGTAGTTTTCTTTTTTGGTTATATCTTTACCTGGTTTTGGTATCAGGATGATGTTTCCTTCATAGAATGAGTTTGGGAGATTTGTGTCTGTTTCAATCTTTTGGAATAGTTTGTAACGAATCGGTGTCAATTCCTCTTTGAATGTTTGGTAAAATTCTGCTGTGAATCCATCTGGTCCTGGGCTTTTCTTTGTTGGGAGCCTTCTGATAACAGCTTCAATCTCCTTTATTGTTATTGGTCTGTTCAGATTTTCTACATCTTCATGGCTCAGTTTTGGGAGCTTGTGTGTGTCCAGAAATTTATCCATTTCCTCTAGATTTTCAAATTTGTTGGCATATAGTTGTTTATAGTAGTCTCGAATGATTCCTTGTATTTCAGATGAATCAGTTGTAATATCACCTTTTTCATTTCTAATTTTTGTTATTTGAATCTTCTCTCTTCTTTTTTTGTTAGCCATGCTAATGGTTTGTCAATTTTATTTATCTTTTCTAAAAAGCAACTTTTTGATTCATTGATCTTTTGTATTGTTTTTTGGGTTTCAATTTCATTAAGTTCTGCTCTGATCTTAATGATTTCTTTCTGTCTGCTAACTTTAGGTTTGGATTGTTCTTGCTTTCTAAGTCTTTAAGGTGAAGTTAGGTTGTTCACTTGCCATCTTTCCATTCTTCTGAGGTGAGCATTTAATGCAATAAATTTCCCCCTTAATACTGCTTTTGCAGTATCCCACAGGTTTTGGTATGATGTATCATTATTTTCATTAGTTTCAATAAATTTTTTGATTTCCTGCTTGATTTCTTCTTGGAACCATATGTCATTAAGTAGAATGCTGTTTAATTTCCATGTGTTTGTATAGTTTCCAGAATTTCGTTTGTTATTTATTTCTAATTTTAACCCATTGTGGTCTGAGAAAATACATGGAATAATTCCAATTTTTATGAATTTGTTGAGACTTGATTTGTGACCTACTATGTGATCTATCCTGGAGAATGATCCATGTGCTGATGAGAAGAATGAATATTCTGAGGTTGTTGGATGGAATGTTCTGCAGATATCTGCCAAGTCCAATTGGTCTAGAGTCTTGTTTAGATCTTGTGTTTCTCTGCTGATTCTTTGCCTAGATGATCTATCCAATATTGACAGTGGGGTGTTCAGGTCCCCTGCTATTATGGTATTAGTGTCTATTTCCTTCTTTAGGTCTCATAGAGTTCGTTTTATAAATCTGGCTGCTCCAACATTGGGCGTGTACATATTTATGATTGTTATGTCTTCTTGATGGATCAGTTCTTTTATCATTAAGTAGTGTCCCTCATTGTCTCTTTTTATGGTTTTTAGTTTAAAGTCTATTTTGTCAGATATAAGAATAGCTACTCAGCTCGTTTTTCTTTTCTGTTTGCATGGTAAATCTTTTTCCATCCTTTCACTCTTAGTCTATGTGAGTCTTTATGGGTGAGGTGGGTCTCTTGAAGGCAGCATATAGTTGGTACCTCCTTTTTAATCCAGTCTGCCAGTCTGTGTCTTTTGATTGGGGAATGTAAGCCTTTTACATTAAGAGTTGTTATTGAAAAGTGTTGATTTATTCCTAGCATTTTATTGATTGTTGTTTGGTTGTCTTGGGTGTCTTTTGTTCCTTGCTTTCTAATTACTGTTTGTTTTCTGTGTTTGTTGGTTCCTTAGGTTGTAGATAGCCTTTTTGTTTGTTTGTTTTCTCTTCATGAATGCCATTTTTATTATACTAGTGGGTTTTGATTTTTCTTGGGTTTTTATGGCAGTGGTAGTTATTTTTCAGGAACCAAACCCAGTACTCCCTTGAGAATTTCTCATAAGGGTGGTCGTGTGGTGGTGAATTCCCAGTTTTTGTTTGTCTGAGAAATATACTATTTGCCCTTCATTTCGGAAGGATAGCCTTGCAGGATAGAGTATTCTTGGCTGACAATCTCTGTCTTTTACTATTTTGAATATATCATCCCATTCCTTTCTGGCTTTTAGGGTTTGTGATGAAAAGTCTGATGTTAGCCTGATTGGGGCTCCCTTATAGGTGATTTGACACTTCTCTCTTGCAGCTTTTAAGATTCTCTCTTTGTCTTTGAGTTTTGCCAATTTGACTATAACATGTCTTGGAGAAGACCTTTTTGGGTTGAGTGCGTTTGGAGATCATTGTGCTTCCTGGATCTGAAGATCTGTGATTTTTCCTATACCTGGGAAGTTTTCTGCCACTATTTTGTTGAATATGTTTTCAATGCAATCTCCCTTTTCCTCCCCTTCTGGAATACCTATGACTCGGATATTTGAGCACTTAAGGTTGTCTCATATCTCTCTCAGATTTTCTACAATGCCTTTGATTCTTTTTTTTTTTTTTTTTTTTTTTGTCTGCTTGTCTTATTTCAAACAGCCCATCTTCAAGTTCAGAGGTTCTCTCTTCAACTTCTGCAAGCTTGCTGGTTAAACTCTCTGTTGTGTTTTTTATTTTGCTGCGTAACTTCTTCAGTTTGGCAAGTTCTGCTACATTTTTTTCAGGGCATTGATTTCCTTGTACATTTCCTCTCTCAGATCCTGTATACTTTTCCTCATTTCATCATGATGTCTAGCTGAGTTTTCTTGTAACATTCAGTTTCCTTAGAATTATCACTCGAAATCCCTTGACAGTCATTTCAAGGGCTTCTTGTTCTATAGGATCTAGAGCTTGAGAGTTATTATCCTTTGGTGGTGTACTTTCTTGATTTTTCATATTTCTGGTATCTTTTCTTTGATGTTTATTCATTGTGGCAGGGGGTTTCACAGTCCACAGGTTTGACACTATTGACTGACTAAGATGTTGCTGTGGTTGCCAATTTGGTATGGCTACCTCAGTGACTGCTCAGTTGGCCACTAGTGCCTGGCATATGTGGTTGCCTCGGGTCTTGGGCCTCTTCAGGGAGCCACCTCTCTGGTCAGCTTGGACTCTGCTGGGCTGCTGGATCACGGGGCGGTACCACAGGGTGTGTGGTCTCTGCTGAGCTTCCACCTCCCATGCTGGACTTCTCCCTGTTCCGTGTGCTCTGGCCCAGGCTGCTGGGATGTGCTGAGGCACCATAGAGTGTGTGGTCTGTGCAGAGCTTCCCCTTCCCCTGCAGCATGTCTCCCTGCTCTGTGCAAACTAGGCTGGGCTTGGGATGGATCCGGGTGGTGGCGGTGAAGCCTACCTGCTGCTGGATCGTGTGGCAGTGGCCCCCCTACAGGGTGTGTGGACTCTAACGACCTTCTATCTCCCTTGCTGGACATCTCTGTGCTCTGTACGCATTGGGCCGGGCTGCTGGATTGCCCGGCAGCAGTGTGGTCCCCGTGGAGTTCCTGCCTCCCCTGCTGGATGTCTCCCTGCTCTGAGTGCACTAGGCCAGGCTGGGAATGGAGCTGCGTGCCTGCGGTGAAGCCTACCTGCTGGATCATGCAGTGGCAGCCCCACAGGGTGTGTGGTTTCTGCGAAGCCTCCGCCTCCCCTGCCGGACGTCTCCCCACTCTGTGCGCACTGGGCTGGGCTGGGAATGGAGCCGGGTGGCGGTGGTGAAGCCTACCTGCTGGGTCGTGTGACAGCGGCCCCGCAGGGCATGTGGTCTCCGTGGAGCTTCTGCCTCCCCCGCTGGACGTCTCCCCATTCCATATGCAGTTGATGTTATGTTTTTATAGTTTAAATTGGTTGATTTGTGGGAGAAAGTGACGCTAGGGACTGTCTATTCCGCCATCTTGACCAGAAGCACCAGAGTGGATTTAAAAGACTGACTCATCTCACCACCAAAATGATAACGCGGTCCGTTTCTCTGGGTTTACGTCCACCAGGGTACACCAGTTCCGCATCCTGTTCATCTTCTCCCCGCCGGGGGTCACAGCACAGAACAACCTCTCGACCCTGGGGTCCAGCTCCTACTAAATTAATGTAAATTTTAAAAAGATAGGTTATTCAGTTATTGGAAAACTTTTAGGTGCATTCAGAACAACTTGGGTATGTGAAACTACTTTTTGAATTGTACACTTTAATAAAATCTAAATCCAAATCAAGTATTTCCCTTTGGCCTCAAGAATTTCCTTTACGATTTCTCTTCTTCTTTCTTTTTTTTTTTGGTGACCTGCCAGTATGGGGATCCAAACCCTTGACTTTAGTATTGTGACATCTCATTCTAACCGTCTGAGCTAACTGGCCATTCTCCTTTTTATTACTTCTCTTGATACAGATTTGCTGGTGATGAATTCTCTCTTTATCTGAAAATATCTTCATTTCAGTTTTATTGTTTAATGATATTTTGCTGAATATGCTACTCTGGGTTGACAGAGCCTTTCTTTTAGCATTCTAAATATTTCATTCCATTTTTTTCTAACTTCCATTCTTTCTGATGAGAAGTTAGCCATCACTCGTTTTTTTTTTTTTATCATTGTACCATAGTATGCAATGTATTTTTTAAATTTTTTGATTACTTTAAACATTTTATATTTACATTTGGATTTCAGAAATTTGACCATGATGTGCCAAGGTGTGATCTTCTTTGTATCTGTTTTCCTTGGGATTTTCCAAGCTTCTGGGATCTGCAGACTGATGTTTCAAATCAAATTTAGAGAAAATTTGCCTACTATTAGAAAAACTTTTTTTCCTGCTCCAGTTCTCTCTCCTCTCCTTCTGAAACTCCAATTATATAATCTTACAGGTCACTACTACTATTTTCAGTTTTTCTCAACTTTTTTTTTCTCTCTGTACTTAACTTTGTATAACTTTCATTTAGCTGTCTTCAAGTTAACTGATTCTTTCTTATGCTGGTTCCAACCCATATTAAATCCATCTAGTGAAACTTTCATTTCACTTTTTCAGTTTTAGAATTTACAAGTGGTTTGTTCTTTTTAGAGTTTTTATATCTTTCCCAAGATAACCCCATTATCTTCACACTTTTTATTCTTCTTTTCTATTAAACTCATTACCATATTTATAATAGTTGTTTTAAAGTTCTTGTCTGCCAATATCTGGATGATCTGAGGGTTTTCTTTTTTCTCTTGGTCATTAGTTACATTTTCCTGGGTTTTGGAACCTCTTGTGATTTTAAATTTTATGCTGAACATTGTATGTAGAACAAAGGAGAAAAAGATATTATTTGTTTGTTTAGCCTCAATGAGTTCAAGCCTTTTATTCCAAAAGTCATTTAGAATGAGGGCTAATTATTTAGATTTTTCTAAGAGTTGAGTTGATCTGGGGCTGGGTGACAGTTTTAACTGAGTTTTTCTCTGCCTTCATATGGGATTGAGGAGCACTCACTTTGCCCTTGAGCCCCCAACTTTCTGCACCTTTAATCAGGGAGTAATTCTTTTGATGTTACTATTTGAGTTGGGTGGGTTAGGCTGTAGCTTCAGATGTCTTTGGTTTATCTTCATATTCAGTTTCAGTGAGGCCCATGAATCTAAGCACCATAAGACTATGCACATTTCCTCTGCTTGCTAGCCCTGTCTCCACTGCAGCTTCTGCTACTTCCTCAGCACAATTCCTATGAGTGGTATGAAGAGAACTGTTGGATCAAGCAATTTATTTGTGTGTTGGGAGCTCTTCAAGATTCCAATACCTATTGACAGCCCATACCATTATTAAATGCTTAGTTGGTTTCTTCTCATCTGTGCAAGGTCTCTCCATCTATGAAGACCTAGTCCTCCACCCACATCACCTAGATTAGGCACTTACCCCCAAATATAAAAGTGCTCACCTATGATGGGCTAATTACTCTCTGGGGATATGGTCCATTAAGGCTTTTTTGTGTCCACCACTCATCATTAACTTCATAGGAGTGTATGCTTTTTATTTAATCCATTAAAAATTGCTGCTGGGCTGGCCCTGTGGCTCACTTGGGAGACTGCAGCGCTGGGAGCGCCGAGGCCGTGGGTTCAGATCCTATATAGGGATGGCCGGTTCACTCACTGGCTGAGTGTGGTGCGGACCACACCATGCCAAGGGTTGCGATCCCCTTACCAGTAAAAAAAAAAAAAAAAAAATTGCTGCTACCATGGAAGCATGGACTTTTGTATCTTTCAACATACTAACTGGGAGAAAAATTCCACCATAGAGCTTTTAAAAAGTCCCAATGCCTGGATGCACCCAAAACCAAGTAAATCATAATCTCTGTGGGTGGAATTCAGGCATAAGTGTTTTCTAAGCCTCCCCAAATGATTAAAATATTAGGCCAATAACCACTGATTGTGGCTCAGAATGCTGTAACAGCCTCCTTTGTGAGTTGAATAACTGATTTTGAAGTCTGCCTTACTCCATTTGCAATTTATGGAAACCTTAGGACAGTCATATCTCTGAGATTATTTTCTTACCTATAAAATAGTGGATTTTAGAGTATTCCCTTTTTGGTTGTTTTTTCTGAAAATAAATGTGATGTTATTATTAATGCAGAGGTCTTAAGTTGGAAGGTCCACGAGGCTGGCATATTGCTAAGGTAGAGGGAGGAAGACCTCTTCTTGTACCTTCAAGAATGTGATTACTCACTTCTCAACACAGGTGTGGCCACTGGTGGTGGCCCAGAACCCCAGCACTAGAAAGATGATGGACGTGGTCAGCATTGAGGTCACCAGGTTGACCAGGGCCACAATGGAAGCCACCTTGATGCAGTTGTCACCTCCAGTATTGTAGGAAGAGAAAGTGATGATGGTGCCCATGCCCAGGCCCAAGGAATAGAGCACATGGCCTCCTGCCTGACGCCACAGGTCCACCGAGGCCAAGGCAGAGACCTGTGGATAGGGGTGGGCGAGAGGAGTTTGGGAGTGGGTTCAAAGGGTGGAATCACCAGAGAGCCGGCTGAAGGGCAGGCTAGGGTAGAGAGCAGAGGGACAAAGGGTAGGCTGGGGGTAGAAGGAAAGAAGATTTGGGGGAAGGAGACTCAGAGAAGACCTTGGGAGTTGAGGGAGGGAGAGAGTTTGGAGTTTTCAGCCTTACCTCTATGGTCACCATACGTCTGAGGCTGGCAAATGCACCTTCCAGGAAGAGACCTCGGATGAAGAAGCAGAGGAGGAGGATGTAGGGAAGGAATACCGAGAAAATCAGCATCTGGCCAGGTGGGTCAGAAAAAGGGAAAAGGAGTCAGGAAAAGGGAGGAGGGGAAGACAGAGGCAAGCATTGGCAGGGGACTGAAGGTCAGTAGGAGGAGAAAGATGGAGTTGAGCAGTGTTAAGGTGGCCCAGAGGTAACAAGAGGGAGCTACGGGGGTATTATTCTGGTGAGACAACACTATTGTTTGCAAAAACAAATCAATAAGCTTCCCAGGGTGAGGAGTGAAACTCCAGAAAAAGATGTCTTTTAAATGGTGGTGAAGTTACACATTTACTTCACAGGCCTTAGTTTATGACCTGTGTGTGCGTTTGGCACAGAAACTGCAAAAGTTAGAGGAGTCAGTGAGGCTGAAGATCGTGTGGAAGAATTTCACGGGGAAGGGAAAGGAAAAGAAACTCAGAAGAGACTTTGGGAGAGAGTAACATCATTAATAGGAATTTAAAAATTCTTTGCTCTAGGGTAGGTGAAATAAGGCCCTTCTCTCCCAGCGTGCTGCCACTAAACATAAGTCTACTTGTTTATGAGTGGTTTATTTCGGAGGCTGTAAACAGACGGTAAGTTGAGCCTCCAGGGATGTATGAGGTGAAAGTTGACTGCTTGCGTGACTACAGGGACCAGAAGATGCCGGTAGTTATTGCATCATTAAAATGATATCATAAACACACTGAAATAAATTTTCCATGTAAAGAGAATATTATCCAGGTGCTGAGGAGATGGATTGGAAGTATGGATTAGAACAAAATACTCTAAATAGGAAACTGGAGAGGAATTGGTGCTAAATTGCTCCTTAATGGGTTAACATACACGGTCAAAATGAAAGAAGGTGGAGGTTGCAGGGTTCAGGGCGTGAGGCTGTGGTCAGATCTGAAAGGTTGCCTATAGGTGTCCATGTGCAGTGACGTGTGGATGCAGAGCTGTGTCAACCTGAGGTACTCCTTCATGTCACGAGAGGGAGAATAGCAGTTCTTTGTGAGAGAGGAGCAGCTGATACGCTTGTCTGAGGAGAGGACAGAATCTTCCTCAGGACCCCGATGGAGATGCTGTGTGGCCACATCTGAGCTTGTCCTCTGGGTGGGTGGGAGTGTCATGGGGATTAAAAAAGAACAGTCAACAGGAAGGAGTTGGATGGTGTTGGGGAAGAGAGTCTGGAAATCTTTGGATTTGCAAAGGTGAAGCGACAGTGGGGTCAGTGCTCAGGGTGGCTTACCGACATTGAAATCTTTATCCCCGTGATCATGATTAAGAAGAGGAAGACCCAGGCTGCAAAGATGCCCAGGAGGAGGTTCGGGACGAAGGTCTCAATCCCTTCCTCAATGTGGCCTGAGGCATGCAGGGTGGTGTGGTACCAGAAGTACTGGTGAGGCACAGTCTGAAGGCAAGAGAGGTCTGCGGGGACCCGGATACTTAGGCACCACCTCACTTGGTGCCTGACCCTGTTCTTCACTTCCTCCCCTTGGGCTCTCACTCCCTGTCTCTTGCTCCTTGGTGTCCTTGCCTTCCTTGCCCCCGCTGGCCCTCTCTCTCCCTCTCCTCACCAGTGACAGTGATGTTCTTCACAAATGGGCAATAGTTCCAGGGCAGGGATTGATCAAAGGAGTTGCCCAGGTAGGAGAGGTTCCAGGATATGATGATGCTGTTATACAAGCTGATCAAGATGCACACCTGGGGGTGGATACAGTGGGCCTGAAGGGGGTGAGTAAAGACAGGGGACCTGGAGACCACAAGGGGTCAGCCAGGATGCCTCTTGGCTGGGTCCCTCACTTACCAGTATGCTAGCGTAGGCCATGCCACCCAGCCGGGGAACGAGCTGCTTCCAGACCCGGATGTTGTCCACACGCAGCCTTTGCCCTATGATCATCTCCATATACAAGAGGGGAATCCCAAACAAGAGGAGCATGAAGAAGTATATCAAGATAAAGCTGCCTGAGGAAGGAAGCCAGGAGCTGTGCTCAGGCAGCCAGGAGCCCTGGTGTCTCTCCCCCACATCCTCTAGAAGTCTAGGTACCCAACTCCAGCTCTCTCCTTCCCTAGGACCCAGGAGTCTAGGCTCCCCGCCTTAAAACTGCTTCCTTAAACTCAGAACCTAGGACCCTGGTCTTACCTCCTCCATTCCGGTGACACAGAAAAGGGAAACGCCACATGCTGCCTAGCCCAATAGAGAAGGTAACATGGATCAAGATGTTCTCGGTTTTTTTAGTCTGAGTGAAGTAGTTTTGGGTCTTTTTGGCCCAAATCTCCTTGGCCTTGAGCTTCCACGGCAGAGAATTGGAAGTTTGGAATTGTTTGGAGGACTCTTCCTCTGTGATATCAGATAATTCTTCAAAGGACTCCATGGCTTTCTTCTTACAGGCCCAATAACTCCTGAAGAAATCTGGGGGTCACCAAGAAGAGCAGACTTTAAGGGACATGTCTTAGCTACCAGACTGTAAAACTTTATGATGACAAGGGTTTTAGAGAACTGAGGGCCAGAGTTTTTTTTTTTTTAAAGTAACCATTTGTATTTATTAATTTTTTTTTTTTTGTCGATATACAATGTGGTTGATTATTGTGGCCCTTTACCAAAACCCCCCTCCCTCCTCCCTCTCCCCCCTCCCACCCAACAATGTCCTTTCTGTTTGCTTGTCGTATCGACTTCAAGGAATTGTAGTTATGTATTCTTCCCCTCCCCTGGTTTTTTTCGTGTGTGTGTGTGTGTGTGTGAATTTATTTATTTATTTTTAGCTCCCACCAATAAGTGAGAACATGGGGTATTTCTCTTTCTGTGCCTGACTCGTTTCACTTAATATAATTCTCTCAAGGTCCATCCATGTTGTTGCAAATGGCAGTATTTCATTCGTTTTTTATAGCTGAGTAGCATTCCATTGTGTAGATATACCACATTTTCCGTATCCACTCATCCGATGATGGACATTTGGGCTGGTTCCAACTCTTGGCTATTGTAAAGAGTGCTGCAATGAACATTGGGGAACAGGTATACCTTCGACTTGATGACTTCCATTCCTCTGGGTATATTCCCAGCAGTGGGATAGCTGGGTCCTATGGTAGATCTATCTGCAATTGTTTGAGGAACCTCCATACCATTTTCCATAGAGGCTGCACCATTTTGCAGTCCCACCAACAATGTATGAGAGTTCCTTTTTCTCCGCTACCTCGCCAGCATTTATTGTTCAGAGACTTTTGGATTTTAGCCATCGTAACTGGGGTGAGATGGTATCTCATGTAGTTTTGATTTGCATTTCCCGGATGCTGAGTGATGTTGGGCATTTTTTCATATGTCTGTTGGCCATTTGTATATCTTCCTTAGAGAAATGCCTACTTAGCTCTTTTGCCCATTTTTTAATTGGGTTGCTTCTTTTTTTCTTGTAAAGTTGTTTGAGTTCCTTGTATATTCTGGATATTAATCCTTTGTCAGATGTATATTTTGAAAATATTTTCTCCCACTCTGTTGGTTGTTTTTTAACTCTGTTAATTGTTTCTTTTTCTGTGCAGAAGCTCTTTAGTTTGATATAATCCCATTTGTTTACTTTTCCTTTGGTTGCCCATGCTTTTGGGGTCGTATTCATGAAGTCTGTGTCCAGTCCTATTTCCTGAAGTGTCTCTCCTATGTTTTCTTTAAGAAGTTTTATTGTTTCAGGGTGTATATTTAATTCTTTAATCCATTTCGAGTTGACTTTAGTGTATGGTGAAAGGTATGGGTCTAGTTTCATTCTCCTGCATGTTGATATCCAGTTCTCCCAGCACCATTTGCTGAAGAGGCAGTCTCTTCCCCAGTGTATAGGCTTGGTGCCTTTGTCAAAGATCAGATGGCTGTAGGTGTGTGGGTTGATTTCTGGATTCTCTATTCTATTCCATTGATCAGTGTGTCTGTTTTTATGCCAGTACCATACTATTTTGGTTATTATAGCTTTGTAGTATAGCTTAAAGTCAGGTAGTGTTATGCCTCCAGTTTTATTTTTTTTGCTCAGTGTTGCTTTGGCTATGCGTGGTCTTTTGTTATTCCATATAAATGTCTGGATAGTTCTTTCCATTTCTGAGAAAAATGTCATTGGAATTTTGATGGGGATTGCATTGAATTTGTATATCACTTTGGGTAGTATGGACATTTTCACTATGCTGATTCTTCCAATCCAAGAGCATGGGATATCTTTCCATCTTCTTGTATCCTCTCTAATTTCTCTCAGCAGTGGTTTGTAGTTCTCATTATAGAGATTTTTCACATCCTTGGTTAACTCAATTCCTAAGTATTTTATTTTTTTGGTGGCTATTATAAATGGGCAGGCTTTCTTGATTTCTCTTTCTGCATGTTCACTATTGGAGAATAGAAATGCTATTGATTTTTGTGTGTTGATTTTGTATTCTGCTACTGTGCTGAAAGCATTTATCACCTCCAAGAGTTTTTTTGTAGAGGCTTTAGGCTGTTCGATATATAGGATCATGTCATCTGCAAACAGGGAGAGTTTGACTTCATCTTTTCCAATCTGGATGCCCTTTATTTCCTTCTCTTCTCTGATTGCTCTGGCTAGTACTTCCAACGCTATGTTGAATAGGAGTGGTGAGAGTAGGCATCCTTGTCTAGTTCCTGTTCTTAAAGGAAAAGCTTTCAGCTTTTCCCCATTCAGGATGATATTGGCAGTGGTTTTATCATATATGGCTTTGATTATGTTGAGATACTTTCCGTCTATACCTAACTTATACAGGGTCTTTGTCATGAATGAGTGTTGAATTTTATCAAATGCTTTTTCAGCATCTATAGAGATGATCATATGGTCCTTGTGTTTGATTTTATTAATATGGTGTATCACATTTATTGATTTGCGTATGTTGAACCAACCTTGCATCCCTGGGATGAATCCCACTTGATCGTGGTGAATAATTTTACGTATGTGTTGCTGTATTCTGTTTGCTAGTATTTTAGTGAGGATTTTTGCATCTATGTTCATCAAGGATATCAGCCTGTAGTTTTCTTTTTTGGTTATATCTTTAGCTAGTTTTGGTATCAGGATGATGTTTGCTTCATAGAATGAGTTTGAGAGATTTGTGTCTGTTTCAATCTTTTGGAATAGTTTGTAAAGAATCGGTGTCAATTCCTCTTTGAATGTTTGGTAAAATTCTGCTGTGAATCCATCTGGTCCTGGGCTTTTCTTTGTTGGGAGCCTTCTGATAACAGCTTCAATCTCCTTTATTGTTATTGGTCTGTTCAGATTTTCTACATCTTCATGGCTCAGTTTTGGGAGCTTGTGTGTGTCCAGAAATTTATCCATTTCCTCCAGATTTTCAAACTTGTTGGCATATAGTTGTTATAGTAGTCTCGAATGATTCCTTGTATTTCAGATGAATCAGTTGTAATATCACCTTTTTCATTTCTAATTTTTGTTAATTGAATCTTCTCTCTTCTTTTTTGGTTAGCCATGCTAATGGTTTGTCAATTTTATTTTTCTTTTCTAAAAAGCAACTTTTTGATTCATTGATCTTTTGTATTGTTTTTTGGGTTTCAATTTCATTAAGTTCTGCTCTGATCTTAATGATTTCTTTCCGTCTGCTAACTTTAGGTTTGGATTGTTCTTGTTTTTCTAGTTCTTTAAGGTGAAGTGTTAGGCCGTTCACTTGCCATCTTTCCATTCTTCTGAGGTGAGCATTTAATGCAATAAATTTCCCCCTTAGTACTGCTTTTGCAGTATCCCACAGGTTTTGGTATGATGTATCATTATTTTCATTAGTTTCAATAAATTTTTTGATTTCCTGCTTGATTTCTTCTTGGAACCATATGTCATTAAGTAGAATGCTGTTTAATTTCCATGTGTTTGTATAGTTTCCAGAATTTCGTTTGTTATTTATTTCTAATTTTAATCCATTATGGTCTGAGAAAATACATTGGCTAATTCCAATTTTTTTGAATTTGTTGAGACTTGATTTGTGACCTACTATGTGATCTATCCTGGAGAATGATCCATGTGCTGATGAGAGGAATGAATATTCTGAGGTTGTTGGATGGGATGTTCTGCAGATATCTGCCAAGTCCAATTGGTCTAGAGTATTGTTTAGATCTTGTGTTTCTCTGCTGATTCTTTGCCTAGATGATCTGTCCAATATTGACAGTGGGGTTTTCAGGTCCCCTGCTATTATGGTATTAGTGTCTATTTCCTTCCTTAGCTCTAATAGAGTTTGTTTTATAAATCTGGCTGCTCCAACATTGGGTGCATACATATTTATGATTGTTATGTCTTCTTGATGGATCAGTCCTTTTATTATTATGTAGTATCCCTCATTGTCACTTTTTATGGTTTTTAGTTTAAAGTCTACTTTGTCAGATATAAGAATAGCTACTCCAGCTTGTTTTTCTTTTCTGTTTTCATGGTAAATCTTTTTCCATCCTTTCACTCTTAGTCTATGTGAGTCTTTATGGGTGAGGTGGGTCTCTTGAAGGCAGCATATAGTTGGTTCCTCCTTTTTAATCCAGTCAGCCAGTCTGTGTCTTTTGATTGGGGAATGATAGCCTTTTACATTAAGAGTTGTTATTGAAAAGTGTTGATTTATTCCCAGCATTTTATTGATTATTGTTTGGTTGTCTTAGGTGTCTTTTGTTCCTTGCTTTCTGATTTACTGTTTGTTTTCTGTGTTTGTTGGTTCCTTAGGTTGTAGATAGCCTTTTTGTTTGTTTGCTTCCTCTTCACGGATGCCATGTTTATTATACTAGTGGGTTTTGATTTTTCTTGGGTTTTTAAGGTAGTGGTAGTTATTTTTCAGGAACCAAACCCAGTACTCCCTTGAGAATTTCTCATAAGGGTGGTCGTGTGGTGGTGAACTCCCACAGTTTTTGTTTGTCTGAGAAATATACTATTTGCCCTTCATTTCAGATGGATAGCCTTGCAGGATAGAGTATTCTTGGCTGACAATCTCTGTCTTTTACTATTTTGAATATATCATCCCATTCCTTTCTGGCTTTTAGGGTTTGTGATGAAAAGTCTGATGTTAGCCTGATTGGGGCTCCCTTATAGGTGATTTGACGCTTCTCTCTTGCAGCTTTCAAGATTCTCTCTTTGTCTTTGAGTTTTGCCAATTTGACTATGACATGTCTTGGAGAAGACCTTTTTGGGTTGAATACGTTTGGAGATTTTTGAGCTTCCTGGATCTGAAGATCTGTGATTTTTCCTATACCTGGGAAGTTTTCTGCCACTATTTTGTTGAATTTGTTTTCAATGCAATCTCCTGTTTCCTCCCCTTCTGGAATACCCATGACTCGGATATTTGAGCGCTTAAGGTTGTCTCATATCTCTCTCAGATTTTCTACAATGCCTTTGATTCTTCTTTTTTGTTTGTTTGTTTGCTTGTGTTATTTCAAACAGCCCATCTTCAAGTTCAGAGGTTCTCTCTTCAACTTCCGCAAGCCTGGTGATTATACTCTCTGTTGTGTTTTTTATTTCGCTGAATAACTTCTTCAGTTCGGCAAGTTCTGCTACTTTTTTTTTCAGGGCATTGATTTACTTGTACCTATCCTCTTTCAGGTCCTGTATACTTTTCCTCGTTTCATCATGATGTCTAGCTGATGAGTTTTCTTGTATCTCACTCAGTTTCCTTAGAATTATCACTCGAAATCCCTTGACAGTCATTTCAAGGGCTTCTTGTTCTATAGGATCTAGAGGTTGAGAGTTATTATCCTTTGGTGGTGTACTTTCTTGATTTTTCGTATTTCTGGTATCTTTTCTTTGATGTTTATTCATTGTGGCAGGGGGTTTCATAGTCCACAGGTTTGACACTATTGACTGACTAAGATGTTGCTGTGGTTGCCAATTTGGTATGGCTAATTCAGTGACTAGTCAGTTGTCCACTAGTGCCTTGCGTGTGTGGTTGCCTCGGGTCTTGGGCCTCTTCAGGGAGCCACCTCTCTGGTCAGCTTGGACTCTGCCAGGCTGGTGGGTGACGGGGTGTTACCGGAGGGTGTCGCTCCTGCCACTGCCGCTTTCCCCGCTGCTGCCGCTGCTGCCGCTCTCACCACTGCTGCTGGCACCACTGCCGCCAGAGTTTAAATATTGGCCCTTATCCTCACAAGTTAGTGACTTGGGGCAAATAATTTCATCTCTCTGAGACTTGTTTTATTCTCATTTTACAAGCAGAGGTGATATTTAATAACTGTCATGGCGTGAGCACTGAGTAATCAGAATGGATACTAGCCATAATCACGGGAGAATCAGTTGAACATCAGTGAAGTCTAAAATAATTAAAAATGACAGAGTAGATATTGAGTGCCAAGGACACAATGAACACTCAAGACACTCAGGTTTCTTTACTTTCTCCTTCTCATCTACTTGGAAACTTTTAGGCCCAACGAATGCAAATGACCTCTAGGCTAGTTGTTCCCCAAACTGGCTGTCCTCACAATCACTTGAGGAGCTCTAAAAACACAGAGATTCCTGGCTTTCATTCTCTTAACCTCACTGCTTTAGATCCTGATTCATTCAGTCTAAGGTTGGATATAGGGATTGGTAGAATTATAAAGCTTCCTTGAGGTTCCACTTCTGGAAAAGCAGCATGAGGAGTTCTGTGGACCCACTCCCTAGGGAAACAGCTCAAATTTGCGAAAACTATAAAAATCAAAAACCAAAACACTCCACCATTTAAGGTCCCTGGAATTTGCATACAGCAAACAATGAAATATTTATTCAAGAAAATGTACTAAAATTTGATAAGAACACTGAGAGTCTGTGGCATCTAAACAACAGCTTGCTCCCTCCCTTACCACTCCATGACAACTTCGTTCCAGGTGGATGCAGCCAAGAATACAGGGTTCTCTCTCTCTCTACTCAGCTCTCAGCTGAGGGCTATGGTATCTTCCCAGGAGAGGCAGGTCATCAGCCTTTCTCATTCCTCTCGAGCTACATGTTGCAGAGGCTAAATTCCAGGCAAGTGTGGTAAAAAGGTCAGGAGTTCCCTTCCTCCATCCAGCCCCCACTTATAGGGCAGAGACTCCACCTCAGGCATGGCATATTGAGGATACTGGGGACCTCATCTCTCCTGGACCTAGCTTATTTGTAAGGTTGAGGTTACATGCCAGGTGAGGAACGTTGATAAGAATAGAGGATAATGCCCCATCCAGCAGCCTGCTCAGAAATCAGGAGTGTCTCCAGAGAGAAGCAGGCCACTGGCCTCACCCATATCTGGAGATTTTGCCCAGGGAGAGAGGCGAACCTTAAGAACAAAGAGACCTTGGAACAAGATGGACAGCTAAAAGACCCTACTGCTTGTCTCTCCCACAGACAGATAAAGCAATGAGTGAACAACTACATTTAGATGAAAATAACTAAAGGAGGGTGCCAGAATACATCAAAGGCATAACAGAAACCCTTATGAGCACAGAAACTCAGGATAGCTTCATAGACAATGGAAGGAAACACCAGGCCTACACCACCCCAATCTCCAGCCAGGATTAGGTGGGAACCAGCAGGAGGAACTTCTCCCTGAGGGGGGAAAGGTAAGTGAGAGGACCCCAGAAGCCCCCATCAACACCTTGGGCACCTTACAATTTTCACCTCTGTGGACCCTGGAAGTCCTCACAGACACTAAGCCCAGCTCAGAGAGCTGCCTGGAGTCCACACAGTTGTGCTTTTCCCAGAGGAGCTGACACTGTGTTCTGCCCTCTGTGGCCCATGCAGCTACTGTGCTACGCTATCTTGGAACTGGAACTGCTGCTAGAGGGTGTCTTGCCCTGGGGATAAGTGACACCCTTTCATCTCAGAGGCTAAGCTGTCATTGGACCTACCCCACCTGGTAGACTGACACCCCCAGGCCAAGCTGGAAGTAGCTGTCACACCCTACCCTGAGGGGCTAAGCAGCAGTGGACTGGTCCACATACCTCTTCCAGTTGCAGCTATTCCCCTCCCCTGCAGGTTGGAGGTGAAGCTGGGAGTCTCCAACTACCCCTACAAGTTGTGGCTATGCCTTGCCTCTCTCAAGACTGAGCTGAAGCAGTACACCACCCCCTGGGAAAGTGGTGCCTTGGCATCTCAGGGCTGAGTTGCCCCAGTACCCCAAGTCCCAGGGAAACAGTGCAACAGCTGAGCTGAGACACCCTACCCTACAGGCCAAACAACTCTAGTACCCTGCTTCCCTGAAGACGGACTATCTCCCTAGAGACTGAGCAGTTGAGTCACCCCTTTCCCCAGGGTGTGGAGTCAGATCTGTGCTGCTCCCTGCCCCTCAGGGCCTAAACAAGAGCTGCACCCCACCATTCCGGGTTCTTGCTGCCACTGCACCTGGTCTCACAGAGACTGAGATATTGTTGAGTTCTACCATCCCAGGGTCTAGAGTCACCGTTACATGGTGCCTCATCCCCTGGGACCCAAGTGAAAACTGAGCCCCATTTGCTGTGGTTCCTGAATTGCAGCCATACTATGCTCCCTGGGCCCAAACCTCCAGAGCATTCATTCCCTGTAGATTTGGACCAGTGCTGCAATCTGCCCCCCAGGATCAGAGTCACAGCTACAACCCAGCCCACAGACCCCAAGCTGCCAGGTGGATCTGAGTTACAGATCCTAGCACTGTTGGCAATCTGCATCCAACCCTGTCACAGACAGTGAACCTGCACCCCAAGACCTAGGTGCCAAACTAGGTCCTCAAGAACCTGAAGGCCTAGGATCCTGGCTCCACAGCCACTCTGAGCACCTGCACCTGGAACCCAGCACCACTGCAGCTTCTTGTAGATCAGGTCAGACCTGACTCTAAGAGAAATACCCCTGACAAGGCTTCCTCACTGTGGGGAAAACAAGAGTAGGAGGACCCTAAAAGCCCTTGCCACTGAAGACCTTAAGAATTTATGCTGCTGCTGCCAAAAACTTCTACAGCCTAGGTCACTGAGGCACCCACTGTTTTCATGATGTTGATCACAGCTGAAGGAGTTCCCCAAATACTATATCACTGCATCTATGTGGAACCAGAATCACCACATCTTTTCAAACCAGCACACTAAGACCTAACTGCAGCTGAAAGACTCTATTAAGAAAGTAAAGTTTGCCATTAGACTTGAGCAGAGAGCCACTCTGTAAAGTTTGGAAGAGGCAATTGTTCCACCAGAGGCACAGACATGCAGAGACACAAGAACATGAAAAAGCAAAGAAATATAACATCACCAAAAAAATACACAATAACATGCCAGTGACAGACTCCAAAGAAAAGGAAATCTACAAACTGATAGAAAAAGAATTCAAAATAATGATCTTAAGAAAATTCAATGAGGTACAAGAGACTACAGAGAGACAATTCAATTATATCAGGAAAACAGTTCATGACATAAATGAGAAATTTAATTAAGAGATAAATGACATAAAAAAGAACCAAACACAAATCCTGCAGCTAAAGAATTCAACAAATGAAAAATCTCTGAACTCAAAGACAGGTCATTTGCAATTACTCAGGAAAAATAAATGAATAAAAATTAAAAATGAAAATCAAAAAAAGGGGCTGGCTGGTTAGCTCAATTGGTTAGAGCATGGAGTTATAACACCAATGGCAAGGGTTTGGATGCCTATACCAGGCAGCTGCAAAAATTTTTTTAAATAATAATAATAAAAGAGTGCAGAAAGCATACAGGAATTTGGAACACCATTAAGTTAACAAATATTCAAATTATGGGCACTCCTGAAGGAGGGAAGAAGGAAAAACATATTGAAAATGCATTTGATGAAATAATAGCTGAAAACTTCCCAAGTCTTGTGAGAGAGATAGACATACAAACCTAGGAAGCTCAAAGGTCCCCAAAGATTCCACCCAAAAAGGTCCTCTCCAAGGCACATTATAGTCAAAATGTTAAAATTCAAAGACAGAGAGAATTCTAAAAACAGCAAGAGAAAAGTACCAGGTCACATATAAGGGAATCCCTATTATACTAACAGAAGATTTCTCAGCATAAACCTTACAGGTCAGAAAAGAGTGGGATTCAAAGTGCTAAAATAAAAAAAATGGCCAGCCAAGAATATTATACACAGCAAAGCCATCCTTCAGGAATTAAGGAGAAATAATGTAATTCACAGACAAGTGAAAACTAAGGAATTTTTCACCACTAGACTACCCTTACAAGAAATGCTCAAGGGAGTCCTACAATTGACCACCAAGGTCTGGGGTTCAATTCCTGTACCAGCCAGCCAGCCACACACACACACAAAAAAAAAAAAGAAAAAAAAAGAAAAAAGAAAAAAGAAAGAAAGAAAGAAAAAGAAAAAGAAATAAAACTTAAAGGGATAAAACTCACTGGTAAAGCAGATACACAAATGGAAAAGAGAAAAGATTGAAGGCCTATCACTACAGAAAACCTCCAAGTTGCAATGATAAACAATAGGAGTGGAAGAAACAAAAGATATACAAAACAAACAGAAAATAATCAACAAAATGACAAAAGTAAGTCCTTCCCTATCAGTAATAACCTTGAATGTAAATGGACTAAATTTCCCAATTAAAATGGCTGAATGGATAAAAAAAATAAGAGCCAAATATATGCCACTTACAAGAAACTCACTTCATCTGTAAAGACACACAAAGACTAAAAGTGAAGGGGTGGAGAAAGATATTCCAGGCAATTGGAAACCAAAAGCAAGCAGCAGTAGCTATACTTATATCATATAAAAGACATTAATTCAAAAACTGTAAAAAAAAAAAAAAAAAAAAGACAAAAATGTCATTATATAATGTTAAAGGGGTTAACTCAGCAACAGGATATAAAAACTGTAAATATACATGTACCTAACATTGGAGCAGTGAGATATATAAAGCAAATATTACTAGACCTAAAGGCAGAGATAGACTCCAATACTGTAATAGCTGGGGACTTCAACACCCCACTCTCAGCATTGAACAGATCATCTAGACAGAAAATCAACATATTAACATTGTATTTAAACTGCTCTATAGACCAAAAGGACCTTACAGACATTTGTAAAACATTTCATCCAACAGTTGCAGAATATACATTCTTCTCATCAGAACATGGAATATTTCCAGGATTGACCATATATTAGGCCACAAAACAAGTCACAACAAATTTGAAAACAAATTATATTAAGTATTTTCTCTGACCAAAATGGAATAAAACTAGAAATCAATAGCAAGAGGAACTTTTGAAACTGTACATATTCATGGAGATTAAATGACTTGCTTCCGAATGAAGAAATTAAGAAAAATATTTAATTTTTTGAACAAATGAAAACAGAAACACAATATGCCAAAACCTATGGGATATAGCCAAAGCAGTACTAAGCAGGAAGTTCATAGCAATAAACACCTACATCAAAAAAGTAGAAATGTTTTAAATAAACAACCTGATGATGCACTTCATGGGACTAAAAAAACAAAAGCAAATCAAGCCCAAACTTAGTAGAAGGAAAGAAATAATAAAAATTGGAGCAGAAATAAATGAAATTGAGACTAAAATAAACAATGCAAAAGACTGACAAAATATTGGGTTTTTCAAAAGGTAAACAAAATCAACAAACCATTATCTAGTCTAACTGTGTATGGAGGGGTATTGGGGTATAGGGAATATCTGTATTTTCTTCTCAGCTTCTCTGTACCTGAAACTGCTGTAAAAATAGTCTATTACTTAGAAAAAAAGAACAAAGAGCTCTGAAGCTTTCCCTCAAAGAACTGACTTTATTTTAAACAGTGTGAGAGAGTTCAAGCCTAAGGGCACACTCAAAAATAGTGGAGTTTTTGGTTGTAAGTGATTTAGAGGAGGCTGGTAGCTTGATGAGACATACAAGCTAAACGATAGGCCAACTACCGTATCAGAAAGAATCAGGCAAAGAGACAACCAAGAAGATCCCTCCTGTGGTCAGAGCAAGTTCCAAACACTGACCTCAAAAACCACCCCTTTAAAGGAGCCAAAATTTAACTGGATTTGATATGGGACAATTTATGCCTCAGAGCAGTGTCAAAAACAATAGAGTATTCAGCCTAAAAGCTGAGTGTGATATGAGAAAGAGATAAAGAGAGCCTTCCTAAAACCACTGTCATTCCAAGGTGACAATGCATGCCTAAGGCTGTACCTTTTGAGGACTACACATTATGACAAAGTGGGATTTATCACCGGAATTCAAGGTTGGCTTAACATCTGAAAAATCAATTAATGTAATACATCATATCAAGAGAATAAAGGACAAAAAAGAGATACAGAAAGAACATTTGACAAAATCCAACACCCCTTCATGGTAAAAATACTCAACAAAGTAGAAATAGAGGGAAGTTTTCTTAACTTGATAAAGGCATCACCAAAATATTCACAACTCTGATCATGCTTAATGGTGAGAGACTCAATTCTAGATCAGGAACAAGACACAGGTGTCTTTTCTCACCACTTCTATTCAATATTGTACTGGAAGCTCTATCCAGGGAAATTACACAGGAAAACAAAATAAAAGACACCAAGATTAAAAAGTAAAACTCTCTTCCTTTGTGACATACTCTTGTATGTAGAAAATCCTAAGAAATCCACTAAAAATTTTTTTGAACTCATATTTAAGTTCAGAAATAAGTTGCAGAATACAAGACCAAAATACAAAAATCAATTGAATTTTTATATGCTTGCAATAAACACTCCAAAAATTAAATTAAGGAAACAATTCCATACATGACAGCATCAAAAAGAATAAAATAGTAATAAATTTAACAAAAGAAGGACAAAACTTACACTCTAAAAACTACAAAATGTGTTGAAAGAAATTAAAGAAGATCTAAATAAATGGATAGAAATCCCATGTTTATGGGTCAGAAGACTTAATAATATTGTTAAGATGGCAATATTTCCCAAATTGATCTATAGAATTGTATTAATCTGTTTCTGTTGCTGATAATAGAATACCTGAAACTGGGTAATTTATAAAGAAATAAAATTTATTTCTTACAGTTTTGGAGGCTGGGAAGTCCATGGTTCGGGGGAACATCTGTTGAGGGCCTTGTTCTGGGTGGGAGCTCCGTACAGGGTCCCATGGCAACCAGGTTATCACATGGCAAGAAAATAGTATGAGCAAGAGAACTAACCTTCTCACTTGATCTCCATGTAAAGCCATCAGTCCACACCCATAATAACTCATTCCTCCATGAACGGATTAATCCATTCATGAGAGCATAATCCTCATGATCCAATCACCTCTTAAAGGCCCCAGCTTTAAAATACCATAATTAGATTTCCCATCCTCTTAACACTTACAATGAGGATCAAATTTCCAACACATGAACTTTTGGGGGACATATTTGACCTATAGCAAGCATCAATATAATCAATATCAAAATCCTAGCTGGCCTCAGCAGAAAATGACAATCTGATAATAAAATTCACATGTAAATGCAAGGGTCCCAGAATAGCCAAGACAAACTTGAGAAAGAAGAATGTTGGAGTACTCACACTTCCCAATTTCAAAACTTACTACAATGCTATAGTCATCAAAGCAGCATGGTACTGGCATAAAGATACACATACAGAACAATAGAATAGAAAGGAATAGAGAGCTTAGAAAGAAATCTTCATGTTTATAGTCAATTGATTTTTTCTTTTTTGTCTTTTTTTTGTGACCGGTAAGGGGATCGCAACCCTTGAATTGGTGTCGCCCGCACCACGCTCAGCCAGTGGGAACACACCGGCCATCCCTATATAGGATCCAAACCTGCGTGGCGGGAGCGCCACTGCACTCCCAGTGCCGCACTCTCCCGAGTGCGCCACGTGGTCGGCCCCAATTGATTTTTAATAAGGGTGCCAAGACTATTCAATGGCGAAAGGTCAGTCTCTTCAACAAATGATGTTGGGAAAACTGGATATCCACATGCAAAATAATAAAGTTGGACCCTTACTTACACCATATACAAAAATTAACTAAAAATGCATCAAAGACCTAAATTAAAAAAAAAATTTTTTTAGTCGATTTCAAAGACCTAGATTTAAAAGCAAAAACTATAAACTTCATAGAAAAAAACATTGCCAGTGGAACTAGCAATTCCATTTCTGAGTATAGACACAAAAGAACTAAAAAAAGGGACTCAAACTGAATGTTATATACCAATGTTCATAGCAGCACTACTTACAATTGCCAAAAGATCAAAACAACCCAAGTGTCTACCAACAGATGAATGGATAAACCACAGTATATCCATACAATGAAATGTTATTCATCCTTGAAAAGGAATGAAATTCTGATATATGCTCTAACATGGTTACCAGGGGGGCTGTGGAGAGGGAGAAATGGGGAATTATTGCTTAATGGGTACAGAGTTTCTGTTTGGGGTGATGAAAATGTTTTAGAACTAGACAGAGATGGTGGTTGCACAATACTGTGAATGTACTAAAGGCCACTGAATTGTTTGCATTAACGTGGCTTATTTTATGTTGTGAAATTTCACCTCGAAAAAAGTACTAATAAAAAATTAAGGTGAAATAATAGTGCTATCAGACACACAAAAGTTGGGAGAATTTGTCATCAGCAGACCTGTACTGCAAAACCTTACAGGAAAATCTTTGTGGTGAAAGAAAATGATCCCAGATGGAAGCAGAGATATGCAACAGTGAAATAAACTCAGCACAGAAAGACAAATACTGCATAATTTCACCTATATGTGGAATCTAAAAAAGTTGATCTCATAGAAGTAGAGAGTAGAATGGTGTTTACCAGTGGCTAGGGCAATGGGGGGTGTTTGGAAAATGTTGATCAAAGGATTCAAAATTTCATTTAGATAGGAGGAATAAGTTCCAGATCAATCTTACAACACGGTGACTATAGTTAAAAACAACATATTTCATTCTTGAAAAATGCTGAGAATAGACTTTAAATGTTCTCACCATAAAAATGATAACTTCATGAGGTATGCATATGCAAATTAGCTAGAGTGAGCCTTACGCAATGCACATGTATTTCAAAACATCATGTTGTACACAATAAATACATACAATTTTATCTGTGAATTAAAAAATATTTAAGTTAAAATAAAATAAAGAATAAAGAACATCTGAAAGGGTGATCATGTAGGCAAGTATAAGATACTATTGACTGCTTAAAGCAACAATAATAGTTTGGAATATACTAAAAAGTATATGTACTTCACAGAGCCTGATTTTCCAAAATCTTGCTGTTTCAAATATTGACCTCGCAAGGACAGGAAATTTCCCTCAGGCTATAAGTCTCTGTTGCAAGATAAGGATTGTGGAACAGCAGGTTGCTGGCTCAAAGACAGACTAGTTACTGATTGTTATGTAAAGATACTGAGAAATTGCTATAGGAAGGAATGTTTACTAAGATCAAACTGTTGTTGATAGGACCACTTAATTGCCTTACTGGAATGTCATCTGGCTTGTTTCACTGAAAGTTACCAGCCTATACTGTTAAACTATAACCCCACCTACGTCTTTTCCTGTAACTTCCTGGTCTGGAAAATAAATGCAGGAAGAGAACCCCAATTTGGCGTTAATTTCCCAAGGAAGGGATGCCTCTTGCATGAAGGTTCCAGCGGGAGATTAACCACTTTGGAGCCTCTCACTGCTCAGTAGAGATGGGCTTTGAGTAATCCTTTGCATCTCCGTCACCCAGGGGAAGTGGGGTGACAAATCTGTGGGGGGCAAAGCAACGCAAAGCAACATAATAGCAATGTTTTGTGGGATTGAAAATATGTAGAAAATACTTGAGTACAATGACAAAAAATATGGTGGAAAAACTAGGAACAGAAGGCAACTTCCTTAATCTACAACTTCCTTAAACCTATAGGTAACACCGCATTTAATGGTGAAATATGAATGTGTTTCTCCCGAGAGTGGGAACAAGACAAGGATGTTCATTATCCCCTCTCCTATTCAACATTGTATTAGAGCTCCTAGCCAGTGCAATAAAGCAAGGAAAGAAAAATAAAAGTATAAAGATCAAAATAAATAAATGAATAAAACTTTCTTTATTTTAAGGTGAGATGAGTTATGTGTAAAGAGATTATATATGTAAAAAGAATCTACAAACTAATAAAATTAAGTTTTCAATTAAGTTTGCAATTTTTAGTCAAGTTTCTAGATATAAGTTCATCATACAAAAAATAAAAATAAGCAACTGTATTTCTGTATACAGCAACAAACAATTGGACAATGAAATGAAAATACCATTTAAGAACATCAATAAACATTAAATAGTAACCAATTTACCAAAAATGTGCAAGACTTTCTCACTGAAGACTATAAAACAATGCAAAAGATCTACATAAATGGAGAGTTTTATCATGAATTGGCAAGCTGAATGTTTTTACAATGTCATTTATCCCCAAATTGATCTACAGATTCAGGACAATCTCAAACACAAATACCATCTGGTTAGTTTTGTTTTTTTTTTTTAATTGACAAGCTGATTCTAAAATTATATGGAAAGTCAAAGACTTTAGAATAGCTAAGACTATCTTGAAGAAGACCAAAGCTGGAGGACTTAGCTCACCATATTTCAAGATTTACTATAAAGCTGCATGATTAAAATAGTGTGGTGTTTGCATAGGATAACAAATAGATCAATGGAAAGGAGAGTCCATAAATACTCCTGCTTATGTGGTCACTTGATTTGTAATAGAGGTGCCACTGCAGCTGAGCAGGAATGAATGGCCTTTTCAAAAAATGGTGATAATGATATCTGTATAGGAAATAATGAACTTTGACCCCATGTCACATCATACACAAACATTAATTCAAGATGGATCATAGATATAAGTTTAAAAGGTAAAACAAAAGAGATTCAAAATGAAAATATCTTTATGAATTTGGGTAGGCAAATTTTCTTACAGAGAACACAAAAAGCACTAACCATAAAAAAATTAAAACTAGACTATTAAAATTAAATTTTGTTTATTAAATGATATCTTTAAGAAAGTAAACAGGTGCAGTGGATTGAATGGCCCCCAAAGTCATCAAAGCTTAATCCCCACTGTAACTGTTGAGGGTGTGAATCCTATTATGGTAATTAAAAGGTGAGGCCTTGAAGAGTGATTGGATTGTGAGGACTGTACCCTTGTGTAAGGTAAATGCTGGACGTAGACTTTTTTTTTTAATTTTAAGGTTTTTTTATTTTAACTTCTCAATATACATTGTAGTTGATTTTTGTGTCCCTTTACCCACTCCTTTTTCCCCCCTCCCTCTCTCCCCTCCCCCCCACTACATCATATCTGTTCATTTGTCTTAACAAGTTCAAGGAATTGTTATAATTGTTGTGTCTTCTCCCCCCACTTTGTTTGTATATTTATTTATTTATTTTTAGCTCCCACAAATAAGTGAGAACATGTGGTATTTCTCTTTCTGTGCCTGACTTGTTTCAATATAATTTTCTCTAAGTCCATCCATGTTGTTGCAAATGGAAGTATTTCATTCTTTTTTATAGCAGAATAGTATTCCATTGTGTAGATATACTACAGTTTCCATATCCACTCATCTGATAAGAGACATTTGGGCTGGTTCCAACTCTTGGCTATTGTAAATAGTGCTTCAATAAACATGGGAGTACAGGTATGCCTTTGGCATGATGATTTCCATTCCTCTGGGTATATTCCCAGCAGTGGGATAGCTGGGTCATACAGTAGATCTATCTGTAATTGTTGGAGGAACCTCCAGACCGTTTTGCAGTAAGGCTGCACCATTTTGCAGTCCCACCAGCAATGTATGAGAGTTCCTTTTTCTCTGCAACCTCACCAGCATTTATCATGCTCAGTGACTGGACATAGACTTATTTCCCCCATCCTCGTGCACACCAGAGTTCCCCCTTCCCCCTGGGGAACTATCCCTAGCCAAGGTAGTTACCCAAGGAAAGGCACTTTCTTCTTTAAGACAAATGGAAGACAGTAGGAAGCAGGAGCCCTAGGTAAATGAATTAGCCTGTAAATGGAGTTAGAACACTAGTGTTAACTACTCTGGTGCCAGGAGGGGTTAACTTATCTGCTCACACAGATCTCCTGCATGCTCTGAGTCAGGTTAGGGTCTATGCATAAGCATGAAAATGATTTATACCTCTCCTTTTATCTGTCCACTATATAACAGTTGTATGTATCCCATGGTGGGGCAGATTTCTAGCTAACTGGCCACCATCAGCACCTCTCATAAATCTAATAAACTGATGTCTCTACCTATTGCAATATTGGGTGAGTTTCTTTGGAATAGGCGAACACTACATGAGTGCCCTTTCAGATTTGGGGCTCCTGCGACACCTTGTGAATGGATTGATTCATTCTTAAAATAATGGCAATGGTACTGGTGGCTTTAAAGGGAGAGTGACTGAGGAGATTAGTCTATCTCTGCTTCCACCATCTCACAATGTGATACCCTGTGTTGCTGAAGCCACCAAGGAAGACCTTCTCCAGAGGTGTTCCCTGGACTGTGGACTTCCCATCCTTAGAAACTGTAAGCAATAAATCTCATTTTCTTACAAATTACCCAGTTCTGTGTATTTTGTTATAAGCAACAGAGATGAACTAATACAGAGAATTGGTACCACAGAAATGGGGTGTTGCTTTTAACAAATACTTGGAAACGTGGAAGCAGCTTTGGAACTGGGTGTTGAGCAAAGATTGGAGGAGTTTTGAGGACTCAGAAGACAAAAAGGTGAAGGAAAGTTTGGAACTTCTTAGAGACTGGTTAAATGGTGGTCAGCAGAATGCTGATAGAAATATGGACAGTAAAGGCCATACTGAGGAGGTCTCAGACAGAAAAAGGAGTTTTTCTTGAAACTGGGGCAAAGATCACCCTTGTTATGAACTTGCAAGAAAGTTGGCTGCATTCTGTTCATGCCCAAAAGTTTCACAGAATGTGGAACTTAACAGTGCTGAACCAGAGTATTTGGCAGAAGAAATTTTTAAGCAGCAAAGCATTCAGGAAGCTGCATGTCTACTTGCAACAGCCTACACTGAATTATGGCAGAAAGGGCATAATGAACAGCCAGAATTTATAATTCAAAAGAAAGAAGAGGGCAAAAAATTGGAAAACGTTCAGCCTGGCCATTAAAGCAAGTGTGTAGCCCAGAGACTGTGTGCTAAGGAGATCAGTACAGAAGAAAGGGATTATGAAGAAAACGGGAAAAAGACCTGGAAGGCATTTTAGAGGCTTCCTCCATTGCAGGCCCAGAGGCCTAGGAAGAATAGTCTCAGGAAACAGACGTGAGGCACCCTTCACAGGCTCGTTGCTCAGGGCCACCTCGGGATGCTGGTCCCTACACCAGAATCCTGGTTGCTCTGGCTGCTCCAGCTATGACTAAATTGGCCCCATATGTGGCTGGAGCTGCAGCTTTGGAAGCTACAAGCCTGAAGCCTTGGCAGCATCCATGTGGTATTAAGTCTGTCGGGTCTCAGAATTCCAGAGCTGTGAAGACTTGGGAGCCTCCATCCTGATTTCAAAGAATGTATGGAAAAGCCTGGGGGTCCAGGAAGAGATCTGTCACAGAGGTGGACTTACCACATAGAACCTTCTTGGGGTTGGAGCTGCAGCAGAAAAACCCCACCAAGGCCATGCCTAGTGGAGCTGTGAGAGTGGGACCACCATGGAGACCCCAGACTTGTGGAGCTACCAGTATGCAATGCCAGCCTGAAAGAGCTAAATCATGGCTGAAGACCAGCAAAGCCACAGGAGCAGAGCTGCCTGAGAATTTGGGGACCCAACCCTCACACCAGTATGCAGAGAATGTCAAACACGGAGTCAACATACATAGTTCACCAACTTTGAGATTTAACACGTTCCCTGCTAGGTTTTGGACTTGCTTAGGACTTGTTACTGCTTTCTTTTGGCCTATTTCTCCCTTTTGGAATGGGAATATGTACCCTATGTTTGTCTCACCATTGTATCTTGGAAGTAGATGACTTGTTCTGACTTCACAGATGGGACTTTGGACTTTAGAGTTGAAACAAGTTAAGACTTTGGGGGTGAAATGAATGTATTTGTATGTAAAAAGGACATGAGTTTGGGGTGCCAGGGATGAAATGCAGTGAACTGAATGGTCCTCCAAAGTCACTGAAGTTTAACTTCTACTGTAACTATTAAGGGTGGGAATCCTATTATGATAATTGAAAGGTGGGGCCTTGAGACGTGATTAGATTGTGGGGACTGTACCCTCTTGAATGGATCGATCAATTTTTAAAACAATAGGAGTGGTTCTGGTGGCTTTAAAAGGAGAATGACTGAGAAGTTTAGTTTATCTCTGCTTCTGCCATCTCATAATGTGATACCCTGTGTTGCTGAAGCCACCACCAAGGAAGACCTTCACTAGACGGGTTCCCTGGACTTTGGACTTCCCAGCCTCAGAAATTGTAAACACTTTATAAGTTACCCAGTTCCATGTATTCTGTTATAAGCAACAGAAACAAACAAATACAATATGTAAGACATAGACAGGGAGAACATGTTTGCATTGCATACATCTGACAAAAGACTTGTATTCAGAATATAAAACATACAAACAATAAGAAACGAAAAAATAAGAAAAAGACAAATAACTCCATTAAGAAAAGTCAAAAGAAGCTATCCAATGACCAATAACCATGTATTAGTCTGTTTTGTGTTGCTACAACAGAATTACCTGAGACTGGGTAATTTGTGAAGAACAGAGGTTTATTTGGCTTACGATTCTGGGACAGCTGCATCTGGCACGGGCCTCAAGTTACTTCTACTCATGGTGGAAAGCAGCAGGCAGCTGGCAGGTACAAGCAGATCACATGGCGATAGGAAGCAAGAGAGAGAGGGGGGAGATGCCAGGGTCTATTAAACAACCAGCTCTTGTGGGAACTAATAGAGTGAGAACTCACTCATTAATCTCCCCACCCCCAGGGACAGCATTAATCCATTCATGAGGGATCCGCCCCCATGACCCAAACTGCCATATTGGAGATCAGATTTCCATGAGTTCTGGGAGGACAATACATCCAAACTCCCATCAAACCATATAAAAATGCTAGATTCATTATTCATAAGGGAAATAAATACAAATCAGTACTACTGCCTACATACCAGAATGACTAAGACTAAAAACAGAGACCATACCAAATGTTGTCAAGAACACACAGGGACAGAAATGCTTGCCCTTTGCTGGTGGAAATTGATTTAGCCATTTTGGACAAGTGTTTGGTGGTCCCTACTAAAGATAAAAACATCTATTGTATGATCCATAAATTCAATTCTTTGGTATTTATTCAAGAAAAATGAGTGTATATGTGCATAAAAGATATGTACAATAATATTTGTTGTCACTTAATTCACAATAGCCAAAAATAAATAGTGGCATATTCATACAATGGATTACTACACAACAATAAAAAATCCAATTACTGATGCCACAAAAATGTGAACAAAGCTCAAAAACAAATATTCTTTTTCAGATTTAATAAATTTAATAATTTTAGTGCATAATGAAGTTTTAATTTTAATTTTAAAATTAATTTTTAATTTTAAAATATTTAATTGCCATAAAAATTGTATATATACAAGATGTACAATATATAAGATGTACAATATGATGATTTTGATATATGTATGTATACATTGTGTAATGATTACCATGATTAACACATTCATCATCACCATAGTTACTGTGTGTGTGTGTATGTGTGTGTACGTGTGTTTGTGTTGAGGACACTTAAAATCTGCTCTATTATCAAATTCCAAGTAAACAATACAGTATTATTAGCTACAGTCACCATGTATGTGTACATTATATCCCCAGAACTTAAGGTGTCTGCTCCCCCATGTTCACTACAGTATTACTCACAATAGCCAAGATATGGAGACAACGTAAGTGTGCATTAATGGATGAATAAACAAAGACATTGTGGTAAATATACACAATAGAATATTACTGAGCCATAAAAAAGAAGAAAATTCTGCTGTTTATGACAACATGGATGAACCTGGAAGACATTATGCTATGTGAAATGAGCCAGACACACAAAAAATAAATAATGCATAATCTCACTTAATGTGGAATCTAAAAAAGTAAAAAATATAATTTTGAGTAAAAGAAGTCAGACACAAAAGTGCACATACTGTATGATCCCATGTATACAAAGTTCAAGAACAAGCAAATCTAATTTATGATGTTAGAAGTCAGAATATTGATTACTTCTGGCATTGTAATTTTCTGGGAAGGGGAACAAAGGAACTTTCTGAGAGTGATATAAATGCTCTACATCTTGATCCTAATGATGGTTACATGAGTGTATACATAAAAATTCATTGACTATACCTTTAATATTTGTACACGTCACTGTATGTAAGTTTTACCTCAATAAGAAAAAATTTTTAAAAACTAAAGGACACATGAAGAGATAACATAATGAAAGTCATTTTGTTTCTATTGTCTGAAAAGTAACAGATAATAGAAACAAACCAATAAGCCTCCAGTATTTGGTATTCTCTCTTTCAGATTCATAGTAAATATGCTTATTATACTCAAGGAAATAAAAGGCAATGTTGAGAATTTGGCAGAGAACTGAAAACTTTTTTTAAAAAGAGAAGCAAATGGAAATTTAGTACTGAAAAATAAAATAACAAATATGAAGACTAAGTACATAAATAAAAAATTAGATTATACATAGTTAAAGAGATAATTTGTGAGCTAGAAGACATATCGAAATAAAATTTCCAGAATGAAGAATGGAGATATATGATGGAAATTAGAGAAAAGTGGATACAGTGAAAAGGTACAATATGTTTGTAACTGGAGTACCAGAAAGAGAGGAGAGAATGGAACAAAAGCAATTTGAAGCAAAAATGGCTTAGAATTTTCTCAACTAAATGAAAGACATTAAGCCACAGACTCAAGAAACTCTCTGAATCTACAAGCATATAAGTAAAAAGAAAATAATACCTAGGCTCAACAAAATAAAAACTTTGGCAAACCAAAGACAAAGAGGAATACTAAAAGGGAAAAAATTACCTACAAAGTAATAATAGCTAGAATGACAGCTAACCTCTCAAAAGAAATAATGGAAACAAGAAGATGATGGAGTAAAATCTTTAAAGTGTTAAAGAAAATAACTGTGAATCTAGAATTCTATACCCAGAAAACATATACTTCAAGAATTTAAGATGAAATAGAGACATTTTCATACTAATAAAAACTAGAGAGAATTTTGTCACTAGAAGACCTGTACCACAGGAAATACTATAGAAGATTTTTCAGGAAGAGGGGAAAGTATCCTATATGCAAAGTCAAAAATGCAGAAAGGAATTAAGAGTAATAAAAATGTAAATATGTGGGTAAAATGGAAACTGCACAAAAATAGTAATAGTAACATTTTATTGGGTTTTAAATAAGTAAAGAATTAGAATACATAACAATACATAACAAAGTTAAGAGGGTGATGAATAGAGTTTAAGTGTTATGAGCACTTGTCATTATCTACAAGAGGAAAAAAGTACCAATTAATATTATTTAATAAAAATATGCATATTTTATATCTAGGGGAACCATAAAAGAATAGTAAAATGTATAATTTCTAAGCTATCAGAGAAAAAAATGAACTAGAAATAATCAATGCACAAAGAATGCAAGAAAGGGGAGAAAAAAGAACATAGAGCAGACAGGACAGGTACTAAGCACCTAATTAGATAGAAGATTTAAATCTATGTTATTTAAATTAAATGTAAATGGACTGAATGCTCCAATTAAGAGATAAAGTTTTCAGACTAAATAAAATCAAAATTAAATTTAATAGTGTTTATTAGAGGCAAGTAAAATGTAAGAATATGCAATAATTAAAAGTAAAAAGCACAAGGAGATGTATCTCATGAAAGCTATCCCAAAGAAAGTACGTGTAGCCTTACTAATACAAGTGTACTTCAAAAAGTTCATGGAAAGAGTCATATTATCTTTTAGTTCTATTTTTCCATGAACTTTTTGAAGTACTCATATTAATTAACATATAATTAATATTTATACACTGAATTATTATATTAATATTTTTATATATTTAATATTTTAAAATATATTAACATGTATTTAATATTTAAGGCAAGAAGCTTTTCCACAGGTAAAAAGGAAAGTTTAATACTGACAAAAGTTTCAATTCACCAAGAAGACATATGAATTCTAATTTTAGTATGGTCTCAAAATATAGGAAATTGATAGAGCCTACTTACCATAGATATAAAAGATAAAAAGCAAAAATTCATTAAGGATAGACAATCTGGACAATTAAATTAGCCAAATTGACAATAAGTATATACATGTGTCTATACACACATGTATATAAAACCATATTCAATAACCACAGAATATACCTTCTTTTCAAGAACATGCTAAACAATTACAAAAATGGTCCACATTTTCCGTGAAACAAATCTTAACAAATTTCAAAGGATCACAGTCATTCAGAGTATACTTCTGACCACATAGAATTAATCTAGAAATTAATAATAAAAATTAATTAGAAAAGCCCTATGTTTGGATATTAAAAACTACATTTTGAAATAACCAATGGGTTAAAGAATTGATCTAAATGGATATTGGGAAATGTTTTGAACAGAATGATAATGAAAATACTACATATCAAAACATGGGGTGCTGCTAAAGCCAAATATCAGAAATAAGGAATGGCTGAAAATCAATAAGCTAAGAACCTATCCCTAAAAATTAGGAAAGAATAGCAAAATAAACCTAAAAATGTAGAAGTCAGGAAACAATAACATTAACATAAGAAATTAACAAGATAGATGACAATAAAGAAGATTGCCAGCACCAAAGGTTGGTGCTTTAAAAGATAAATTTGATAAAAATCTCTGGATTAGCCGAGAAATAAAGCACAAACAACCAATGTTGATAAAAAGAGGGTATTATTATAAATTCTATAGTTATTTAAAATATAATAAAAATACTATAATTGTATGCTAATAAACTTGAAAAATTTTGGAAAAATAAGACTTAAAATTCACACAAGAAGATGTAGAAACTCTGAATTGTCCTATAACTTTTCAATAAATTGCTTCTGTATTTAGTGTGTTTTTCTCTAAAGCAAACGTCAGGCCTAGATGACTTTACTGGTGAATTGTACTAAACATTTAAGAATTGTTCAATAATATTTACATTTAATAGTATTTAAATACTAACAATTGTGCATCAGAATAGAAAAAGAGGCAAGATCGTCATAAGCTCAGTACCAAGATCTGGCAAGAAAATTATGAAAAAGAAAATCACACACCAATGTCATTAATGAATATTAATTCAAACATCGCTAAAAATTACTAGCAAATCAAATCTATCAATATATAAAAACAATAATACATCACAACCAAGTTAAGTTTATTCCAGTAATGCAGGAGAGTTTAAAAGTAGAAAGTCAATCAGTGATAACATAATAAAGGATAAAAATCATTTGCTTATCTCAATATGTGTGAAAATATTTAATAAAACCCAATAACCATTCATTAATAAAAAAACAACTCAGCAAACTAGGAGGATAAAGGAATATCCTTAATCTCAAAGAGGTTATTTACAAAAAAAGCTTACAGCAAATGTCATACTTAATGATAAAATGTTGAAGGCTTTTCCTTTGAGCTCAGGAATAAGACAAGAATATCCACTACCATTTCTTCTAATCAAATTAAATATAAAGTTTGGGTAGATTGATAGCATTAATGGTCCCAAGTCTTCTATTTTTCCTATAACACCCCCTTTGCAATGTGATTCTGCAGTTCCTCTTCCTAAGGAGGCCATAATCTACTTTCCTACCCCTTCAATTTGGGCTGGTGTGCCAATTCAGAGACTAGCCTGCAAAAGACCTTACTTGTTATTGCTTGCTCCCTTATACTTTTTCCATTACTATGAGGACATGTTTAGGCTAATCTGCTGGAAAATGAGACATGTAAATCAGAGCTTAATCAGTTTAGTGGTCCCAGTTCAAGCTAGCTTAGATTAGCCAACAGGTGGCTAATTCACTCACATATTATCTGAGCCCAGCCTAATGTTTCATGAGTGCAGTGGATTGAATTATGTTCCCCCAAAACTCCTTGAAGCTTGAATTGTATCCCCCACGTTTTATATATTAGAAACTTGACGGTTAAGAGGGTGGGAAATCCTATTATGGTAATTGAAAGGTGGAGCCTTGAAGAGGTGATTGGATTGTAGGACCATGCCTAGAGAATGGGTTGAAAATGGTGTTCAGGGGTGTGGTTTTGAAGGCTTTAAAAGAAGAGGAGAGTCTGTCTTGCTCTCTCTGCTCTCTCTGCTTCCACCATCTCGTAATGTGAGACCCCTGGGTCACTGTTGCCACCACCAGATGGACTTTGGATTTCCCAGCCTCAGAAACTGTAAGCAATAAATATCATTTTCTTTATAAATCACCCAGTTCAGTGTACATTGATATAAGCAACAAAATGGACTAATACAATGAGCTATAATAATAAATTCTAGTTGTTTTAAGTCACTGAGTTTTGAGGTGGTTATGCAGCATTATGGTGGCAGCAGATAATTGACACAAGGTCCTAGCAAGTGCAATAAGGTATATTTTTTCAAAAGGTTTGGAAACATTTTGAAAGAAGAAATAAAACTGTCATTATTTATAGATATGATGTGTATATAAAAAATTGATACATTATGAGATTAATAAGTGAGATTAGCAAAATTGCTAGATATGGGGTTAAGAGAACACAGTTAATAGCATTTCTACATATGAGCAAGAAATCAATAGGTAATGAAAAAATAATTAAAGATAATATTTATAATAACATGAAGATATTTTAAGTGCTTAGGACTAAATCTAACAAAAGAAGTACAAGACCACTATACCAAAACCTATAACCATTAAGAGAAGTAAAAGTTTTAAGTGAATGGAGAGATATTCCATGTCAACCCAGAGTAGTGTGGAAATTACAGTATTACATAATTAGTGATGGGAAAATGTATATTCATACGAAAAAAAAAATTTGATCCTTAGTTCACATCATACAAAAGTTAATCCATGAGGATTACAGATTTAAACATGAAATTCAAACTCGTTAGACCTTTAGAAGTTAACATGGGAGAATATCTTAATGATCTGGGGGTTAAGACAGACTTTATTAATCAGGAGTTAGAAAGCACTAACCATAAGGGAAACAACAGATAAATTTGAGTTTATTAAAATTCAGAACGTCTGTTCATCAAGACACCATTCAAAAGAGTCAAAAGCAAGCCACCAAGTAGGAAAATATCACCACACATAGCTAATAGAGTTTTATCCAGAGTCTACAAAGAACTCCCACAAATCAAGAAGAAAAATATAAATAACCCAATAGAAAAATGCTCAAGAAATTTAAAAGAGACCTTTCACCAAAGTGGTTCTCCTGATAGCTGTGAATATGTGAAAAGGTGCTCAAGCTCTTTAATCAGCAGGGAAATGGCAATTAAAACCACAATGGGGTGCCAGACTGGCTAGAATGACAAGACTGAGAACATCAAATACTGGCAATAATGAGGGGCCACAGGAAATCTCATACAGTGGTGGTGGGAATGAAAACGGATGAAAATTACTTTTATAGATGGGTCAGCTTATCTCTTAAGATTGAAGGAATACATATTCCGTGACCAGCAACTCCAGTCCAAGGTATAATTGCAACCACATTGTGTGTACCTGTCTAACCAGCATACACAGGAATTTCCTTAGCAGTATTGTTTGCAACAACGCCAAGCAGGAAACAACACAGATGTCCATCCCAATTGCGTGGATAAGTAGTGATGGTCACTGCAAAGGAATACTACACAGCAAAGAAAAGAAATGAATTGCAGCTACACTCAGTGACATGAATGTATCTCAAAAACTTAACACTGAATGAAAGAAGCAATATACTAAAGAATACATATCATATGAGTATTTACATCCAGGCAAAACTAAACTGAAGTGTTTAGGTACACATACTGTGTTGGTAAAACTATAAATAAAAGCAAAGAAGTGATAATCCTAAGCATTAGGACAGTGATTCCCTCTTAGGGGGCAGGAGGGGTTGGTGTTTGGGAGAGGCTCAGGGGAGTGTTTCTGGGGTACAGGCAACGTTCTCCTTTTTTGACTAGGACGGTTGGAGTATTTACTTTATAATAAATCATTGAGCTGAATGTTTCAGTTTTGTACACTTTTTTTTTTTTTCAGTTTTGTACACTTTTAAAAATATGTATTATATTTTGTAATAAAAGAGAGGTAGATCACATGGAAGAACATAGTAAAGCCTCTAAAGCACACTGCTAGGTAAAAAGTCATGAAATGTCAAATGCATGATACCATTTATATATTAAAATAATCCACATAAAGAAAATGACACATTTTAAGTTTTCATACATATGCATTTAAACGTGTAGGAAAGACCTTTCTGGATGCTCTTTCTCACATTAACACCCTCCCTTCTGCCCCTTCCCATCCTCTCTCATCCAGATAACGCCAACTCATCATTGGTGTCTTATCGCAGACATAACTTCCTCCGAAAGGTGACCTTGATCACTTTGCACCTCCCCTACTGCAGTGCCTGGCACGTAGTTTGAACTCTCCAAAGATCAGTTGAGGCTTTTTTTTTTTTAATCATTACACAATGTAATCATGTTTTGTGGCCCTTTACCACTTTCTCGCTAACCCCCCTCTACCTCCCCCTTTCCCACCTCTGGTGGCCCAGTTGAGATTTTAATACAGCAGCTTACACACAAATGTCCTTTCACATGCCTAGTGCCATGGCCCCAGTAGACCCCTTCCCCAGCAGTCCTGATTAAAATGCTTCCGCAAACTGTTGAAATCTCCTGGAAATGCCATTATTTTGGTATTCAGATTACATCTTCCAGACTTTTTCTCTCACTAGGACATGACTTTGTCAGGCAATGATTTTCCAGTTCTGATGTGTGGCCCTCGCCCTGCTCTACCCACTCAAGAGCCCACTGCACAGACTCTAGCCAGATGGGCAGTTACCCTGCACTGCAAATGCCTCTCAGCCTTTTCTGTTGGCAATGCTGTTGCCAGCATCAGCTTCCGCACCAAGGCAGCATACAACTCAGCTCAGATCTTGTGACTTGTGAAGGGAGGATGCTATGTCAAGGTGGGGCCATTTTACCATCTCCTGTTTTAGTTTGAGGTTTTAGTTTAACTAGGTGTGAAGCCTAGTTGCCATAAAGATACCATAATTTAAAATGTTTGCTCCCTTTAGAAAGGGGGCACAGCCAATCTTATAAATTATGTATTATTGTATTATATGAATAAATATGCGTATTATATATGTGTATTTCTTTCTAATTAGATATTTATATATATTATGTATAGAATATTGCTATATATTATATATAGGATATAAACACAATATGTTCTATGAACATACATGTGTGTATTTCTTACAAATTAGATATTATTATAGAATATATATTATATATTGGATAATATTAAGTATTACAATAGGATATAAATATACTAATATGTACTCTATGGACATATGTGTGTTTCTTACAAATTGACATATATTGAATATATATTTTCTTCCATTACATCATGAGAATTTTCCTGTCATAAAGTATTCTTTAAAAACGTGATTTTTAACAGCTGCTTAATATTCCAGAGCCATTACATAAGCCCAACAGAGTCTATCACTTGCTTACATCTTCCTGAGGGGCCTCACAGTTCAGTTTAGCGCCCAGGATCCTTCCTGACCCGCCTCTACTTCCTGCTCCCACCCTCTCCCCCCACCCCCACCCCGCAGCTGGCCAGTACGGGGATCCGAACCGTTGACCTTGGTGTTATCAGCACCATTCTCCAACCAAGTGAGCTGACCCACCCTGCCTTCAGATGCAGCCACTGCTCTCTCACCTTGCAAGGCTTTGTACCTGCAGTTCACTCTGCTGTGGGTGACCCCTCTGCCTCTCCCACCAGCTGGTGTGAGCCCACGTAGTACCCAGCCAGGGTAATTGTCTCTGGTCACCAGTAGGGCTGGGACTGGATCTGTGCACTCTTTCTCGACCTTTGTGCTCCCTGCTAGATCTACCTTCCTCCAGGCTCTCGGGGGAATCAAAGGAGGGACAACCTGTTGGAAGGCCAGCTAAGAAACTCTTCCCAGGAGTAAATCTTGGAGTCGATCAGTGAAGGACTCTCTTACAACAGTCCAACCTCACTGGCCTCAGCCAGCCCTGGTCACTTGCTGGAGGAAGTAGGTGTCTTCAGGGCGGGCCCATCCGCGACCTGAGAGGGGAGGCAGGATGGGGGACGAGGAGAGGGCGAGGTGGACCACCAGGCTTCTGCTCCACCTGGTGGCGTTTACTACCCGGCCACTCCGCACCCGGGGTCTACCCCTCCCCTCCCTGACTCAGGGCATCCTGAATCCCTAAATTCCTGAAAAGAAAAAGTGGGGGGTTGGCTCATAGGTCTGGGTCCAGAGGGGGGAGTGATGGCTGGGGGAACAGACGCCTGGTTCCCGCACAGGTCAGGAGCTGGAGGCCAGGACTCCTGCACCCTCCTCTACCTGCCACTGCCGCGCGAGTCTGGAGATCGGTGGCCTCTGCCTGCGCTTGGTGGGGGTGGGGAAAGGGGTGGAGGGGCAGGATCAGGAGGTGGGAAAGGGAAGGCCTGGGCGCGCGACGAGGGTCCGGAAGTTCGACGGTCCGTCAGAACCACGGCCATTGGGGTTATAGGCAATCTTAATCTTTCGCTGCAGCCAGAAGGCGATTCAGGCAATTCAGCATGGAGATACTCACAGGTGAGGAGTCTTCTACCCTCAGCCCACCCTCCTGTTAACTCACTTGTCTGGGCTCTGGACCCACAGTTCGTAGACCACTGCCAGTCTGGGCCTCATCTTTTTGAAGAGTGCTGCCTTCTGCACGGTTCCCCCACCTCTGAAACCTGGCGATCTGCTGCATGCTTAGGTGTGAAGCACATTTCAGTTCTTCCCTCTCCTTCCCACCCCATCAGCCCTGACTCCTTGGAACATATTCTCTGCAAGCTTATTTTTGGGGGAGGGTCCCTGAGGTCACCAGTTGCCAGGCAGATTTAGTCTGGCTAGTAGACTCACGGATTAACACATTTTGTGGATTGAGGTAAGGGGAGGAGCCAAGATATGAACCCAGGCAGACTGTTTCAGATTTGCATTGTTAACCACTATGCTGCAAAAAGATTCAACAGTGTAAACCTTCCATGTCTAAAACAGGGTGGTTCCGGGGCAGATTTACACAAGTAGCTTGATGGCATAGAATACAAAGTCTAGAAGAGGACCTGAGTAATGATGGAAATCAGGATGTGATAAAGTAGCATTTCGAACCAGTGGACAAAACATTAATTATTCAATGACTGAGTTGGAACAATAGGCAAGACACCTGGGAAAATTATGTCCTTACATTGAAATACATTTCAAACGGGTCAAGAATCACAATGTAAAAAATGAGAATGTAATTCACTGGGAATAAATATCGGTAAATATTTATATACTTTTGTCACAGGAAAGAGCTTTATAAGAATAACATAAAAACAAGAACCATAAAGAAAAAGTTTTATAAATCTGACTATATAAAAACAAAATCTCTATAGGGCAATATTTAATATCTAAAATTCTCAGTGACTCACTCTGTTGTTGACTCTCATTTATAGTGATTTATTTCACTTGTCTTATAATTTTACACTGTGAGCTCATGTTTGACAAACCTTTTTCTGTGGGAATCATGTCAAGTCTAGGTTGAGGGTGTATTTCTCTAGAAAGGCCTTTTGTTTGCTTCTGATAAGTACCTGGGTACTACTGAACTGAGACCATTTTAAGTTAATTTTACACCCTAGATTTTCCCACTGGTGGTAAAATTTGAACTCCAGATCTACATTTAGGACAACATCTGGATACAAGTCTTTTTTTCCCATGTAGTGACAAACAATAGAAATTTTGAGGAATTCCTGGGAGGAAAGAAAGCTTCTTGTGAGCCTGGGAGCATACAGACAAACAAAATCTGAGCAAGAAAAACCAGAGTCTAAGACATACACAGTTGGATGCTTTTACAAAGTTAAGAGTTGATCTTTCTTAATGAAGCCCCAGATAAATTCTAAGCATACATTCAAGCACAGAAATCAAGAAAGCACTGTAATATTGTGATATAATAAGGAATATATGTATATTTGGTCTTTTTCCCTAGTTCCCGACACAGAGCATCTAAAATCCTTGGAATTTCCTGGGTGATAGAAGCATCTTTTGTTCTAATGAGGTCACCATTGGTGGGCCCACAGATAGCCTTAGGCTGGGGGCTGGTCACCAGAAAAATCAAGGCATGATTAGCGGGTTGGAACTTTCAGCCCCATCCTCTGACCTCCAGAGAGGTGAGAGGGACTAGAGATTGAGTTAATCATCAACGGCCAATGATTTAATCCTGCCTACATAATGTACTGTTGGAGTGAGCAGGACTGAAGCCATGTTGGGACCTAAAACCACATGGGTTGTAGGCAAACTTTAAAAAGACAGTTTTTTTCTTGGCATGGATTTCTCAGAGTTCCCTCTTTTCCCATGGTTATGCGATATTTTGAACCTTGGTTATGGGGCAAGATGACACTTTACATGAATGTAAAGTTGTTTTCCAGCCAGCCTGAAGCTGCAGACTTGCAAGTACTATCCAGACCCTGAGATAAGGATGGGAGCAGAAACCAGACAGAGTCTTGGCAAGACTTTGCACCTGAGACCTTGCATGAAGCCCTTGCTGCTCACGTGCCCCTCCTTCCTGCTTTTCATTTCCCACATTCCATTCCCTCATCTCCCTCTTAAAAAACCCCTCAGTAAACTTGAGTCTTTGAAATGGCTTTAGCCTGGCCATTCTCCTTCAGGTTTACCAGAGAGATGGGTTAGCCTTACATCTGTACTCAGGTCACTGGTATTCCTGAATAAAGGCTGACTTCCATTTTCACCAACATTTGACTTTTATTTGTTTGATTTTTGTCTGGGGGCAGGCAGCTGGACCTATAATTTCGATATCAACTTACGGGAGCCTCAGCCAGGAGCTGAGTGTGCCTTATAACAGAACTTCCATAGAAAACCCTAAACAGTGGGGTTGAGTTTCTGGGTTGGTGAACACATCAGAGTGTTGGGAGAGAGTAGCTTACCCAGAAAGGGCATGGAAGCTCTAAGCCTCCCTGCCCGGTATACTTTGCTCTATGCATCTCTTCCATTTGGCTGTTCTGAGTTGTATCCTTCATAATAAGCCAATAATCGTTAAGTAAAGTGCTTTCCTGAGTTCTGTGAGCCATTCTAGCAAATTATCAAACATGAAGTGGGGGATTGTGGGAAACCCCAAATTTGTAGCCAAGTCAGAAGTGCAGGTGGTCTGGATACCCCATTTGTGACTGATATCCAAACTGAGGACAGTCTTGTGAGATTGAGAACTTAAACCTGAGGAGTCTGATGAAACTCCAGATAGTGTCAAAATTGAATTAAATGGAATAAAAACAGTTCAGAGCACTGTGAGGCAATTGCCAAGAATTGCTTTTGGAGCAGCCACATGTGTCAGGTCCCCTCTACTAACAGCTGCACTCCACCTGTCTCTCCTGAGCCAAGCAGCTGCTGTGGCTGTGGGGAGCTGGGTGTGAGTTAGGTTTGAGCTTTCAAAGAGTCCCTGCTGGAATTTCTGGGGAAGGCTCTTCTCTTCACTGCAGACCAGCACAAGGCCACAGGGTGAGGATAAGGAGAGAATGGAGGCTTCCTCTGGTGCTGGACCACTGGCTCACCAGAGAACTCTTTACCCATTTAGGGCTCTTCCAGAACCAGGTCTGAGCATCAAGGAGTTGCCAAAGAGAAATGACAACATATGTAAGGGGTCCCCGCGACAGTACTAGAATACTAGAAAAATTGCACTGCTGAAGAGACAGATGACAACAGTAATAAACAACAAAACAAACAAAAACTAAAGGGCACCACACAAAAATGCTTTTTGTAAATAGAAAAAGAACATAATATTTAAACTTTAAAATTCAGCAGATAAATTGAAGGAGAATGGTTATAGTTGAGATATATATTAGTTACCTGGAAGACCAACTGGAAGAAATATACTAAATCACGGAGGAATAAAGTTGAGAAAAATCACGAAAGTAAAGAGATTTGAAAGATGAAAGAAAGTGAGCCGAGATGCTGGGTACCGTTCAAGCTTTATTAAAGAAAGAAATCTGCCAGGCTGTGCTCAAAATGAAGGATAGCCCAGGGCTGCCATGAAAATGGGGACAGCCCCAACAATGGGTTTGTGAGAGTTTATATTAGCTTTGGGGTGCAAAATGTACAGCAGGAGGGACCATTAGGTTGATGTAACTGGGTGGAGAACTGCCGATGCAGAAGCCGGAAAGTTGTTTCTAAGTCAGGAGGCTTCTTGTGAAGGGAGGGGGAGGGATTGGTGCTGGAGGAGAAGACGAGGCGGGGGGCTATTTTGTGCTGGTGCTTATTGTGTGCACAATGGTGCTGGCCACGTCCAAAATCCATCAAAAGATTTTTTTAAAAACTGATATATTATCAATTGGAGTCCCAAAAGAAGAAAAGGGAATAGATGGAGAAGAGGTAATAGTTAAACCAGTAATAAAAGATAAAGTCTCCCCTAAAGGAAAATGGTTTTTGCAAATTAAAAGGCTTTATTGGATTCCAGGCAGTTTTGGTGAGAAATTATGTATATCTGGGAATGTACTGGTGAAATACATGAATTTCAAAGTTTAAGAGAAAACCTTTAGGCATCTAGACAGAAAGACGAGTTACATACAAAGGAAAAAGCATCAAACTAGCACTGGACTGCTCACCTCCAGCAATGGAAGGCATTAGACTATGGAATAACATTACACGGATAATAAGAAAAAGGATCTACAACCCAAGAATCCTTAACCCCAACTAGTTATCTTGAACTGTCAGGGTAAAAAGAAAAAGAAAAACAAAAAAGAAAGAAAAAAGAAAAAAAGAAAAGATACTTGAAGATATGCAAGGATATAGAGAGTATCAACCAGCTATCACCTCTGAGGAAAATCCTTTAGAAAGGACTCTAGCTAAACAATAAATGAATCAGAACAAAGAACTCAAAAGAGAAGAGGAAAATGAGAAGTAATGTGGATAAACAATGAATCCCGAACCCTGTTCTATACATGTATATGTACATGTATACATGTGAAAATGTATACGTACACATATACAAGTTTACCTCAAAAAGTTCATGGAAAAAGAATAAAAGATAATATGAAACTTTCCATGAACTTTTTGAGGTACCATCATATGTATATATATGTCTATAATTAAATAGTAGATGATGATAAACTGCCTGGGGATGTGTTAAAAACTTCTAAATATGAGGATTTTTCTACTTAAGGGAGACAAAATCCAAGGGATGTTTAATAAAAGTTTAGTATTTTTAATTCCTATCTCAGCAAAAGTCTAGGAATTAGGGGTGAAATACAGAGGGGAAGGAAAAGGATTCCTGAAAGGAAAAACCCCGGCCCGAGCACAGAATAAGACACACCAGGAGACAGGGACTCAACCGAAGTGTATCAGGCAGGCAAAGTGAACAAGCGGCTGCCCTCTCAAAAGTGGGAGCAGCAGCAGGGAGAGTCAGGTGGGCCTTTTATATCCAGTTAGGCTGAGCTGGACTGTTCCTGTTGGCTAAGAAGGAAGGGGAGGGGAGTGAGCGGGGTTTAAGCTGAGCTGGGACTTTCTCATAGGTGGGCAAAATTGCGCACAGGGGAAGGTGATGTGGCAGCTAGGGGATTTTTCTGGGTGGGGGTTTTCCGGGAAACTTTCTCAGGTGCCATTTTGTGTATCTCGGTCTTTAATGCCATTTTACTTTTCTGGTGGAGGGTATATTAGCCAACAATTCCAAATATCTCATCTTATTGAGGGCGAGAGCAAAGGGGGAAATGGGATTTTTTGGTGGGGGAAATAGTTGGTATCTTGTTTTAAAATTATATTAGAGAAATAAACTGGTGATTATAAGCACCAGGAAAGGGAATGTACCATTAGGGAGAAATCATAGTAGAACATAAAAATTAACAAGAGGAAAAATGAATATAAACTTGATTAACCCAGAAAAAAATTAAGAAAAATGATAAAGAGGAAATAACAAAGTAAAAGATAGAAGGAATGAAACCAAGTATGTCAGTCATGACGTTAAATGTGAATGGACTGCGTTCTCCTATTAAAAGCTGGAGACTGCAGGGTGGGATTTAAAAAACAAAACAAAACAAAATACATAACTATATGTGGTTAATAAGTAATATCCTTAACATAACAAGGGAAAATTGAAAACAAAGGGATGGACAAAATGAAGTGAAGTAAATGCAAATAAAAACAAAGCAAGAGTTGTAATATTAACATCAGGGAAGGCAGAATTTAAGGTCAAAAGGACTGAACACATTAGAGATATTATGTAATAATACATTCTCAGTGCACAAAGAAGTAATAACAGCCATAAACTTGTACTCGTATGGATCAAACAACTGGAGAACTAAATATTTAAAACAAAACTATTACAAACCCAAAGAGAAACTGATCAAAATATAACTAATGGCAATATCATAGAGAACTGGTAGATCTAAAAGGGAAAAATTGAATAGTGAAAAACTGAATATTAAAAAATCGAGTAATGCAAACAACAAATATAACTTAACAGATACATAGTTATATTAGAAATAAATAATTTTAGGGGCCGGCCCCATGGCTTACTCAGGAGAGTGCGGCGCTGGTAGTGCCAAGGCCGTGGGTTTGGATCCTATATAGGGATGGCTGGTGTGCTCACTTGGCTGAACGTGGGTGCGCTCACTGGCTGAACGTGGGTGCGCTCACTGGCTGAGCGTGGTGCAGACTACACCATGCTGAGGGTTGTGATCCCCTTACCGGTCAAAAAAAAGAAAGAAAGAAATCATTTTAAAAGAGAGAAAATAGCCTTAATTACTTGGAAATTAAGAAATATACTTTTGGATAATTCCTGAATCAAATAGAAACTAAATGGAAAATTACAAAGTTTCCAGGTAGCATAAAAAGTAGAATATTTAATGCCCAAACTTTTGAAACACAGCAAAAATTACACTTAGAAAAACTTAGAGCTCTAAGTGACTTTATTATTGAAGACTAAAGATGAATAAATAAGGGAGCTTAATACTCCCCTTAAGAAATCAAAATAATAACAAAATAAACTAGAAAGAGAGAAATTATAATAAAGATAAAAGGTAACATTAATGAGATAACAAAAGAAACAAAAATGATAAATAAATCCAAGTGCTGTTTGTGAGCCTAATTAAGGAAAAATGAAATAAAAGTAATAAAATATTGAGAATGAGGAAAGAGTCATCAAATTTAGTGTTTTTTTGGCAGCTGTCTGGTACTGGGATCTGAACCCTTGACCCTGGTGTTATAACACTGCACTCTATCCAACTGAGCTAACCAGCCAGCCCCCAAATTCAGAGAGAATTTTAAGGAGATCCCATATGAAATTCTAGGTCAACAAATCTGAAACCCTAGAGAAAACCAGTGGTGTCTAGCAAATGTAAATGTAAATTAGTGAGCCATGAATTTTGGTGGAAAATTAATGGAAAAGATTGGAAAGATGAATAAAGATCTATCAGTGAAATGGGCATTGGGACCAAGTGGATTCAGAGATGAATCCTATATAACCTTTAAAAAGCAGATGGTTTTAAAATTCACACACACACACACACACACACACACACACACACACACACACACACACACACACACACACACACACACACACACACACACACACAAAAAAAAAAAACCCGGGGGTGGGGGGGAAGAAGATATAACAACCACAATTACTTGAAGTTGATACGACAAGCAAACAGAAAGGACATTGTTGGGGGGGAGGGAGGAGAGGGAGGAGGGAAGGAGGTTTTGGTAAGGGGCAACAATAATCAACCACAATGTATATCGACAAAATAAATTTTTAAAAAATAAATAAAAATTTTAAAAAACATTATAAAAAAAAAAAGCAGATGGTTTTAATGTCAATTAAACCACGCTTCTGAAAGTGTGGCTATGCATCACCTGGGAATGTGATACAAATGCAAATTAATAGACCCTAATTGAGATCCACTAAACCTGAATCACTAGGGGGTGGGGCCCAAGTATCTGTTTTTTAGCAAGCTTTCCAGGTGATTCTTAGCACACTAAAGTTTGAGAAGCAAAGGTCTAACTCAGAAAAAAATGGGGACCTCCTCAATTTATTTTATGCTACATAGCTAGCATAACTAATGCCAAAATTTATAAAATGTAGAAAGTCAAATCTTACCTACAACGATTAGATGAACAAACTAAACAAAGATTAGCAAATAGGAACCAGAAATATATCAAAAAGATAATACATTACAACTAAATAGGATTGATTCCACAAAGATGGTTTACTTTTTTTTTTTTTTTTTTGCATCTGGCCTGCGTGGGAATCCAAACCCTTGACCTTGGTGTTATAAGGCTATATTCTAACCAACTGAGCTAACCAGACAGCCCTCAGAAGGATGGTTCAAAATCAATATATAACAAAATCAATATATAAATGTTTTATAACATTTAGCAAAATTCAGTATCTCTATAAATATACTAAAAACTAGTGAATTGTAAGCTTTGAATAAGTGAATTGTATGGTATATGAATTGTTTTTCAATAAAGCTGTTGTAAAAGAAAATCTTAGACTTCCGGACAAAAGGGAACTTGAAAGGCAAGTATAAAACAGTTGGAATCGATGACTGGATTTAGGGTATTTTGTGGAGAAACGGTGGACAAGGAGACCGCTGAGAATAAATAACCTTTACCCATACACCCACAGTCTTCTCAAAGCAACCTATCCTGAATTGTTCTTGGCAATGTGAAATCTGGGGTCTCCTGGGGAGGGACACCACTTCCTCAGTCTTGTAAGACTTTGTTCATTCTAAAATTTCAAGGCCTAAAGTTGTTCATTAAATTATCCTGTTTTTTGGAATCTCTGCTGCATCTGTAAATGTCAGATTTTTATTTTTATTTCTATTTTTTGAGACTCAGATTTTTAATTTCTGCTGATTATTACTCCTTCTACTTACTTTTGGTTTATTCGGTTATTTTCTAGCTTCTTAAATTGGATGTTTAGCTCCATAAATTTCAGCCTTCTTCTCTAACTTAATAATTTTAAATTAATTTACACTTTAGCTCCATCCCATCAATTTGATATGTAGTTTCTATTGTTTATTTCTATGAATTTTGTAGTTTTCATTATGATGTATTCCTTGACCCATGCTTTTTAAAATGTGATTTTAAAATTATTCAATTTTATGAAGTTTTTGTTATATTTTTATTGTTCACATCTGACTTAATTGCATTGTAGTCATAAAATATGATCTATATAATAATTATCTGAAATTTGTTGAAGCTTGTGCTATGGATTACTGTGTGATCAATCTTATATTCTGTATGCCTGAGAAAATATGTATTCTTTATGGAATACAGTGTTTTACATAAGGTTCATTACATCAAGCTTGTTAATTGTGTTCAATCTCCTATCTACTTATTGTTTTTCTGCTTACCCATGGGTTCCTGATAAAGGTGTGTGTAGTGGATTGAATTATGTACCCCCAAAACTCCCTGAAGCTTGAATTGTGTCCCCCAAGTTTTATGTATTAGAAATTTAGCCCCCACTGTGACTGTTAAGAGGGTGGGAAATCCTCTTATGGTAACTGAAAGGTGGAGCCTTGAAGAGGTGATTGGACTGTAGGACCGTGCAGTGCAGTAGTGAATGGATTAATAATGGTGGTCAGGGGCGTGGTTCTGAGGGCTTTAAAAGAAGAGGAGACTCTGGCTTTCTCTCTCTCTGCTCTCTCTGCTTCCACCATCTTGTAATGTGAGACCCCTGGGTCACCATTGCCACCACCAGATGGACTTTGGACTTACCAGCCTCAGAAACTGTAAGTAATAAATTTCATTTTTCTTTATAAATCACCCAAGTCTCAGGTATTATTATAGCAACACAAAATGGACTAATACAGTGTGTTAATTTTCCACAAAAATGCTGATTAGTCAATTTCTCCTTGTAGTTCTGTTAGTTTGTTTTATACTTTTAAAGTTATATTATTAGGTCCACACAATTTGTGATTTTTATACCTTCCTCACAAATGTTGCCTTTTAATGTCTTTACTTCAAATAATGTTTCATTGCCTTAATATGTATTTTGTCTTTTGTTTAGTATTTGCCTGGTATACCTTCCTCCTTACTTTCACTTTAAATCTTCCTGTGTCCTCATATTATAGATATGTCTTATAGAAACAGCAGATAGCTGGATTTTTAAAAATTCAGTCTTTAATCTTTGTTACTGTATTAGTCCATTTTGTGTTGCTGTAACAGAATACCTAAAATTGGGTGATTTATAAAGAAAACAAAATTTACTGCTTACAGTTTCTGAGGCTGGGAAGTCCAAAGTCCATCTGGTGGTGGCAACAGTGACCCAGCGGTCTCACATTGCAAGATGGTGGAAGCAGAGAGCAGAGAGAAAGCAAGACAGACTCTCCTCCTCTTTTAAAGCTCTCAGAACCACACCCCTGATCACCATTTTTAATCCACTCACTACTGTGCGAACCTACAAGCCAATCACCTCTTCAAGGTTCCACCTTTCAGTTACCATAAGAGGATTTCCCACCTTCTTAACAATCACAGTGGGGGCTATGTTCTAATACATAAAGCTTGGGAAACACAATTCGAGCTTCAGTGAGTTTTGGGGGAACATAATTCAATCCACTACCGTTTCTTAATGTTAGTCCATTTGTAAATAATTTTGATTACTGGTGTGTGTAGATTTATTTCTAATATTTTACTTCCTGCCTGTCCCACTTTTTCTACATTAACTTTTAAAATTTTGTTCTGCCTTGTTTTGGGTTGATTTTTCTTTACTTGATTTCTTTCGCTCTGCTGGTTTGTGAATGTGACAGATTACTAGTGCTTTTTAATAACTGTGTTCTCCCAGCATTCTTATTCTAGTCAATGACTGTGAACAGAAGTGATGTGTTCCACTTTCAGACCTGGTCCATAAAACCCATTTTCTTTCTACATCCACTAGCTCAGTAGTGAGGACCCCAGAATCTAGAAGAGGAAAGAGCCCCAAGATGGAAGAAGTCTGGGTTTCTTCATGATTAAATGAAGGACACCTCCACCCGCATTCCAGGCTATGCTATACTATACTCTGATATAAGCAGGAAATAAAATTTGATTGCATAAAGTCACTGAAATTTTGTATTTTATCTATTAGAGAAGCTAGCATTATTTATCTTAACTAATACAGAAATTATAGATTGTTTCTATGTGTTTAGTATTTATCTTTGAAATTTTAACATGCATCCTTATCAAAGTCTAAAGATCAATATTGTATTTATCATCCTGCTGAGATAAATATTCTAGCTTATGTGCTACTGTTATCCAGCAGTTTAGTTCTGTTTTGTTTTGTTTTGTTTTGTTTTGGCAGCTGGCTGGTATGGGGATCTGAACCCTTGACCTTGGTGCTATAACACCATGTTCTAACTAACAGAACTAACTGGCCAGTCCTGTTTTGTTTTTTCAAACCTACAAATTAACCATTGTTATTATTGCCTTATACAGTCAATGTGTGCTTACATTTAGACACATTCTCATCATTTTCTTGGTTCAGCACTCCTGTCTCAGGTCTCAGATCTTTTTTTCTGTGATCACTTTTCTTCCCCTGGAAGTATATTCTTTAGCAAAGATCTGTGGATGAAAAACTATTCTCTTTGTTTGAAAATATCACTATTTTGTTTTGTTCTTGAAAAATAGTTTGGCTGGATTTACAATTCTAAGTTGACATTTTCTGTCACCCCTTAGAAGATACTTTCCCACTATCACCTGGCTTCTCTTGCTGTTCATAAGAAACCAGCTATAAATTACTGTCATTCCTTTGTAGGTACAGTCATCCTTTGGTACGCATGAAAGATTGCTCCTAGGACCCCCACGGATACAAAAATCCACAAATGCTCAATTCACTTATATAAAATGGTGTAGTAATTGCATATGACCTACGGACATCCTCTCGTATACTTGAAATCATCTCTATATTATTTTTAATACCTGATAGAAAGCAAATACCATGTAAGTAGTTATTATTACTGTAGTTTAAAATTCTTGTATTTTTTACTGTTGTATTGCCATTCTTTGTTTTTATTTTTTCAAATAATTTTGATGAAACATTTTCCACAGATGTGGAACCTACATGTATGGAGGGTTGACTCTAATGTCTTTTCTTCCTAGTTTCTTTTTAGATCTACTTTTGGTGTGTTCAGTTTCCTTTTATTTATCATTCTTTGGATTTGTTGTGCTTCCTCAGTTCAAGAATTTGTGTCTTTCCTTGATTTTGGAAAATGTTCAGCTTTTTTTCTCTTTGCATATTTCCTCTCTCCTATTTTTCTAGTTATCTCTCTCTAGAACTTCTATTAGATGTATGTTGAGCTTTCACCTGCTATCATCCATGTCTCTTAATCTCTTTCATACTTTTAATACTGTACTTTCCTTGTGCTACATTACTGGTAATATATTCAGATTTGTCTTCCAGTTCACTAATTTTCTCTTCATAGTATTCTAAACCCATCATTGAGGTTTTTAATCTTAATGATTATGATTTTTATTTCTTAAAGTTCTTTTTGGTTCTTTTAAAAATATCTTGGTCATTTTGAGAATCTATTGCTCCTTACTCTTAATTTCAACTCTTTTTGTTTCTAATTATATTAAGCATATTTATTTTATATTATGTACCCGATAATCTTGGTACGTTCGATTTTGCAGGCCTGATTCTGCTACTTGTTGGTTCTGCTAATCCTTCCTTAGGGTGCCTTGTTTCCTTGTGTGCTTTGTGACTGACTTTTGTAATCTCATATTCGTTGAAAGTTTACCTGTGGGAATTCTATGAGGCCAAGAGAGGCTGTGTTTCTCCCAGAGATTATTTATATTTCCTTATGACAGGTGCCAGGGGAAATGATGATGTTCACCAGGCATCTTTTTATATTAATCTCAAAATGGGTTTTTAAGACTATGCAAGTTGTGTGAATTTGAATGCAAAAGACTTGGGGTTACAGATTCTCAAAAAAGACAATATTTCACTTGTCTCAGAGACAGGACCAAGACATGTATTTTCTTGCTGTCTCACCCTTCACAGAGGGTATAGTCCTTCAGTTTTCTGTGTATGAGGGTTTCCTTTTCTTGTATGGATCCAAGGCCTTGTCCTCACCCAGCCTTTAAAATCAAAATCTCTAAGTTACCAGGCAGTGGCAATTGCCCCAAAGCTGTTACTAGCTTCAGCACTTGCTTACCTATCTGGATCCAAATATGGACTTCATTTTTGTCCTCTTGAAGGTTTCCCTTCAATTTCTTCCGAGCTCATCTATGCATCTAAGAGGATTGTTGAAATATATTTCATGGTACATTTAGGTGTCTTATAATAGGTTGTGTTTTGGGCCGGCCCGTGGCTCACTCGGTAGAGTGCGGTGCTGATAACACCAAGGCCACGGGTTCGGGTCCTATGTAGGGATGGCCGGTTTGCTCACTGGCTGAGCGTGGTGCTAACAACACCAAGCCAAGGGTTGAGATCCCCTTACCGGTCATCTTTAAAAAAAATAAAAATAAAAAAATAAAAAAAAATAATAGGTTGTGTTTTGTTTGTCTTATTTTATTGTCATATCATCCAAAATGAAGTTCTCTTTGGGTCTTCTTCAATCTGTCCAGTCAACCTCTATTCTCCCCTCATTCCCTGCCAAATATCCTTCCTCTAGGCTCTTACAAAACCTTACTAAAAATATATGATGTTATGTAAAGTTTTAAACCACTTGGTAAAATAACCAACTACTCCGAGTATTCATGAGATATATGAGGTCACCACTTAGCACGTAGTTAACCACTTTGCCATAATCCTTGAACCCACTGTTTTCTGAGCAAATTCTCTCCACCTGGTTCAGTTTACTTACAGGAAGCACTAGGCAGAGAGGAACATGTATTTAAGCATTTAAATTTAACAGCCGGAAAGCAAGACTAGGAGTTGGACACTTTTTTTTCTTAACAAAAATAAGGTTCTGTTGAATTGATTTATTTGCCAGCACCATTTTTGCCCTAGTCTCACAGGGACCGGAGGTACCACAGACCAATGCCCAGAGGAAGGTAGTCTAGGAGAAGTAAGGTCAGCAATCACTATTCCAAATACTGGAAGTCAAACAACACTATTATGAATCTGGTGAGGACATGTGTGGGAGATGGGGGGAGTGACTGTTTTGTTAGTCCCCATCAGCCAGAAAAACATTCCAAATCCAGTAGAACAAAAGCTTTTTGGGTCCAGTTACATTAGCTGTTGCACAGTTTACCTCCTCTAATGTCAAGTTGCCAGCTAGGGAGTTCCACTTTTAAAATGAAGTGGTGTTATGACAAATGAATCAAGTCTTTATTTCCAAGAGGAATTACTGAAATGGAAGAAAGTTTTTTCCCTTGTTATTTATTCATTATATTCATCTTCTTTGGGCTTTGCCTCTCCTGAAGCCGTGGAGGAGGCTTCTGTGAGCCCTCTTTAGTTTCAGGTTTGAAGAAAACTGTGACCCTTCTGTGGATTGCAGAAACTGGGAAAGCCACCTGAATGAGGGTGTACAAGAAGTAGGCAGCGATGCGCAAGATAGTAATGCTGAAGATAACTGTGAGCAAGATTTTAGCCCATGATAGATAGGTTCGTATCACCTCATTTGACTGCAGAGAAAGGGGAGGAAAGTTTAGAATGCCCAGGTTCTCTGAAGTGGAAGGTTACAGAGGGTGGGAGATGGCAAGAGACTAGATGAATCCTCAGGGAAACAGGGAATAAGATGTCTGGGTCCTAAAGGCAAGAGTGGATTGAAAGGTTTGGACCCTGTTCCTTAGGGTTCTAGTAGGGAGGGATGCTCACGGTGCTTGAGTCCCAGGCCACATAGGTGATGTTCTTCACATAAAGATTAATGTCTTTAATCTAAAAGATTAATGTCTTTAATCTAAAAGATTAATGTCTTTAATCTAAAAGATTAATGTCAGTGTGGTCTCAAATAGGATTAGCAGCACACCTGGAGACAGGCAACACCACAGCCAAAAATACAGCAGGGAGATGGGGTGGCCCAACATGGTGATCAGATCTGCAAGGAACCTGGGAGGAAAGGCAACAAAACTTTGGGAGGTCCATTCAGTCCTTACTCGGCCTTGGGGTTAGGGGTCAGCCCACACCTGGGAGAGAGTCTTTAACATTTCTTAAAATTTTCTGTTCACCTCCACAACCCTTCCACAACCAGTCTTCTTGCCTCTAATTCATTCCTTTTGTCTGATCTCTGCCCCAGCCCCAGGATGTTTTAAAAAAACATCTCTCTCCCCCATCGCCCTTGGATAAAAGCCAAGTTCCTAAATGTACTTTCTTCCAGTCCACACATACAGCTTTCTTTGGTGCACCTTCTTAACCTCAATACAAATGCAGATTGGGTTCCTTATGCTTAGAATGCCTTTCTCTTTTTTTGTCGCTTGAGAAAAAGTCTGCTCACACATCCCTTCCTCTGAGATGCCTTGCCTGACTCTTCATCCTTCTTTATTTTTTTTTTATTATTATTTTTTTTAAAAAGATCCGAACCCGTGGCCTTGGTGTTATCAGCACCACACTCTACCGAGTGAACCACGGGCCGGCCTTCCATCCTTCTTTAGATAACCATCTGCATTCCTAGAGTGCCCTCAGCAACCTCTATCATAGACTTACCATCCTGCCCAGGAATCTGCTTATATAAGTCTTCATCTTTGCACTCTGAACTCTGAGAGCAGAAACTAGTATCCCCAGTATCCCCAGCACTCACCATAAGGCCTGCCTGGCCCACGAGAGGCCCTAAGAAATATGTGAGAATGAGTGAGTGTAATCACACTGATGCCAAGAACCACTATCACCTGGAAATTCTGCCTCCCTTGGATTACATGGTGCTTCTCAAATGCTACTGTGCCTACAAATCACCTAGGGATCTTGTTAAACTGCAGGTACAGATTTGAAGATCTGGGTTGGAGAATGAGAGTAATAAGCTACCAGATGATGCCTATGTTGCAGGTCCACAGACCACATTTTGAGAAGCGCAGGATAACGCATTTCAGATGTCCACACTGTTCTGGTAGGGCTCAGGAGCTCCTTGGACTTGATACGGACAGTTAACTACCTTTGCATTTCAAGCTATTTTCTTCAGAATCCAGCCCATCCTTTCTCCTTCCCACCCTTCTGGGCTTCTCCCTAAGCCCTGAGATCAGAGATCGGATAGTGACAGCAAAAGGAGCAAGAAAAGAGCCAATGCTCCATAGGGACCCTAGCTGTGTGAGTGCATGACAAGAGACTCCTGGGCTTGGGTATCACCTCCTGGCCCCATAGATCCAGGCCATGGCCATGTTCTTCAAGATGACAATGAAGAAGAATGGCAGAGATGACCAGTAATCATCCAGCAGATTCACATAAGTAGCTGCCTGAGGGTCTTGCAAAAATGAGGCTGCTCGGGAACACGGCACACAGACATTCACTGGAGGAAAACATCAGGTTTGGATCGAAGTCAGAATTCAAGCTGGGCTGTATAGAAGTCCCAGCTGGGTTAAGCTAAAAAAAAAACAGCCATAAGTAGGAGAGAGATCATAGGTGAGAGTACCTGTGAGCAGCTTTGTATGTTTCCTGGAAGAGAGTATTCTCGAGAGCGGTAATGATGCCCTGCATGATTCTTACCATGGAGCTCATCCCCAGGTTCACCAGCAACACGAAGATGAAGATAGGGCCCAGATGGTGCATCCAGAAAACACAGAGAGGAGGTCAGTAAATGCCACACATGCCACCCCTGGACCTTCCATGGCCTATGAGTGAAGGGAGGAGTGGTGAGGGCTCTGACCTCAGTATGTAGGTCCCATTCCCTCCATTACCCTCCCCTCCCCTGGGAAACTGTCTGTAGCACTGTCAATGGACAGCAGAACACTCATCTGGCCTTGAAGCACAGAGACTTCATCCTACAACAGTCGGGTCTAGCAACTCCTCTGGGCTGGGGTGAATAGATTTATATTAATTGTAGTGCTTGGACTGAAGAGGCTACAATTGCTTTATTACAAAAGGATACCATGAACCTTGGTCTTGGTAGCCCAGGATGCTAATGAGAATTGCCTTTCTGGATTCCATAGACACACTAAGGAGAGCTGAGGTTTCTGGTGCCCTGGGGTCTTTGGGGGACTCCAGGGCTCCATTCGCCAACCCTTACCTACCTGATTCAATTGCTCAGTTAAGTTGCACTTAGACAAATAGTGTAGGACTTCACTTTTGACTTGTACAGGGAGGCTGTTAAGCCACTCTAGTAGATGATGCTTGGATCATGATATAGATTATCTGGGGACTTGGCCTCCAAAGGCAGCACCCAGTAGCTACTAGATTCATCACTGTGTCAGCATTCCTGGCGACAGTAGACTCATATGAAACCATTTGGTCCTTTAAGATAACCTCCTCCCTTAGCCTCTAGATGAGAAAGGCAATCATAGGCCGGCCCGTGGCTCACTCGGTAGAGTGCGGTGCTGATAACACCAAGGCCACGGGTTCGGGTCCTATGTAGGGATGGCCGGTTTGCTCACTGGCTGAGCATGGTGCTGACAACACCAAGCCAAGGGTTGAGATCCCCTTACCGGTCATCTTTAAAAAAAAAAAAAAAAAAAAAAAGAAGGGCAATCATTAGCCTAGAGTTTTTTTATATGGTTAAGGTAGAGCCTGTGCTGAAACCCAGGTCTCCAAGGTTCTAATGTACTCTGCTTTCTGCCTGCTTTCATAATTACAAAGGTGTCTATGTGAGGCTGAAGAATTTCTGACTTAAGTGGCCCCCAAAGGGGTCTTTCCTACAGTATCATTGATGGCTTTAGGACTCTTACCTCTTACTAGATAATCCCAGGATAACATTAAAGCTTCTCAGCTTCTTGATCTGCTGGCCTCTTTAGTCACATTTTCCCCCACAATTCTCCTCACACTCTATTCCTCAGTCATACTTAACTATTAAACCTTCGACCTGCCATACTCACTTATCTCTGCAGTGTATTTGGTACTCAGTATATTTGGTATATGATGCTCTCTCTGCTTAGAACTTTCTACCTGAACTCTACCCCCACGCCCATTCTCCATATGGCTAATTCCTAAAAATTCTTATTATTGAATTCAATTTACTACCATGGAAAGCTGTTCAAGATTTATTTTCATAAGGGCGAACCAACAAGCTACAGAAAAGTAGTATGGTATGATCCAATTTTTTTTAAAATGCTGTTTTTAGGTAGAGGCCTATGAATGAGAAATATCTGAAATACTAGGAGTGGTTATTTGTCAGGAGGCAAACTCAGCTCAGGTTTGATTGCCTCCAATAGGAAGCCTTTTCTGACCATCCAGGCAATTAGTCGCCCCCTTCTCAGGGTCTCTCCATCACCCTTCCTACCAGTTCTCACCTGGTTTGTGATATTCTGTTTAGTATCTACTTCCTCAAAAGACTGTGATTTTCCCTGAGGCCAGGGACGATGAATCCCTTATTCACCACTGGCTATGTTTCCAGAATTCAACACAGGGATTTGTAGGCAGAAAATGTTTTATAAATATCTGATGAATATTTTTGGAATGAACGTCAGAGGAGGAGAAAATGGGGAATGAGTAGGCAATGGGGGCTCTTGTGCTGTGCCTCTCCTATTTTGTCTACTAGTTCAGCTGAAGGTATTCCCTAATTTTTCCCAGGTAAAAATGGGGTGAATGCACCTTTGAATACCTCCAAGTTTGGGGCTTTCCTAGTTTAGAAAGGCAGCTCTGAAGGAGAGCTGGAGAGAGTCAGGTGGTTTTTTTTTGTTTTTTTTTTTTTTTAAAGATGACCGGTAAGGGGATCTTAACCCTTGACTTGGTGTTGTCAGCACCACACTCAGCCAGTGAGTGAACCAGCCATCCGTATATGGGATCCGAACCCGGGGCCTTGGTGTTATCAGCACCGCACTCTACCGAGTGAGCCACGGGCCGGCCCCGAGAGTCAGGTGTTTATAAGGTTTAGGATGCTCCAATTTGAGGGCCCTATATTGACTGAGCCAACATCCTTGAGAGATGGGTGCCTAGACAGGAGTTCTGTGGGCTATCTCTTTCTAGAAGGTCTTTGTGATGATATCCATATGAAAGATTGAGCTCACTTCAGGTAACATTTTTGGGTGTTCACTGTAGCCCAGTGGCCCGTTATGGCAAATACAACTGATGTGGCAGTCATTGAGGTGACCAAGTGAGAAGAGCCACTGCATAGACATCACTGACACAGTTGCTGGACCGAGGGATATATGAGCTGATCCTGGTGAAGCTGCCAAAGCCAGAGCTCAAGGACAAAAAGAACTGGTTCCCTGTCTGGCGCCATACTTCCACAGAGTACAGGGCTGTTACTTGAAGAGGAGAAGTACCATGTAAATGGGGATACAAATGAAGGAGAGGTAAACCATGTCAGATGTGGAAGACAGGAAGAAGGGAATGAAAGAGGGAGGTAGGAGAGCCTCTGTCAGACTGGTAACTATCCTGTCCCTAAAATTCCCATTTGGATTAGAGAATTAAAAGATGGGGGACACCTCATCTTGGCAGTTAAAGTCTTGAGACCAAAAAATGCACCTTCCAGGAGTAGACTATGGACAAGGACACCAAAAAGGATGAGGTAGGGAAGAGGTACTGAGACATACAGCATCTGAGTAGAAAGTATGACTCAGAAATAGAGTTCAGCAAAGGTATAAGTTGGGGATAGTAGGATCAAAGGCTATTGAGAATCAGAGGTCAGATTAAAATAAGTAAGAAGTTCAAGACCTATAGGCATCAAAGTTAGGAGAATATTAGGGGCTCTCAGATGGAAGAGAGTCCATCACATCAGTAAGTTAGGAGGTGGTTCACCTTCCCAGTAGACTTGGGCCCTTTGATCATGGAGATGCACATAATTAACCAGGTCACAAAGAGAGACACACTGAGATGCAAGACTGGTAGCCCATCTATCTCAATTTCATCTGTGGCCTTCAACATTTTCCAGTACCAGAAGTATGGTGGCGGGTGTTGTCCATTCACATTCAGGATCTGAGGTGAACTGGCCATGGAGGAAACTGCAAGACCAGGTGCCTCCTCCTTCACATCAACCCCTCAAATAACCCCCTCTTTCTAATCCCATTTCATCATCTTCCTGCTCATTCCTCTTCTCTCAGTGATCCTTCTTCCTTCTTCATTCCCCCAGTCCTTTCTCATCTCTCCTACTTGCCCTTTTCTTCCCTCTTTTATCACCAAAATCACTGGAGTTCTTCAGTGAGGGGCGCAATAACCAAGGCACTGGGGACTGCAAAGATTGAATCAAATAAGGGCTGGCCCATGACTCACTTGGGAGAGCGTGGTGCTGACAACACCAAGTCAGGGGTTAAGATCCCCTTACCAGTCATCTTTAAAAAAAAAAAAAAAGAAAAGATTGAATCAAATAGAAGAGACTCCAGGCCATAAGCATACTGTAGTACAAGCCCATGATGAGGCATACCTAGGGACCATGGAGAATTCTGGAGGCAGAGGAAGAAAGGTAGGCAACCAGAAGGGACAGAATTTGGCCTTCTGCTGACCAACCTTTGGAGAACTGAAGGGACTTGATCCATGGAAGTGAAGTCATGGAACCCATTCCAGGATGAGGGCTGGGATAGGAGTAGGGTGTAAAGGATAGGCTTGGGCAACCCAGGACTCCTCACCATGAAGCTGGCATATCCCACACCACCAATCCAGGGCCTGATGACCTTCCATACACTAATGCTGCCCTGTCATATCCTCTGATCAGCTGCCATCTCCAACTCAGAACAGCATGAAGACATAGATGATGATAAAATTACCTTTGAAGAGAATTCAGCAGGGGATATGAGAGTCATCTGGCCTTTCAGTGCCTAGACTTTCTCGGGGGTCTAGGAAAACACACTCCCCACTGGTGACTTCCCTGAGGGCCACAGGCATCAGGGCTCACCTGTTTCCATATCCCTCACAGTCCTAGGTATCCAGTCCCCTTCTCCCCAATTTCTGAAAGGCCCAGATACCTAATTTCCACCCCTGCCTCTAACCTAGGCCTCCAGCCCTACCATCCTCATGAACCTAAGTGTTCAGACACCCTGCCCTTACCCTCCCAAGGTCCTCAGAGTTCAGGTACCTGGCTCCTGACCCCATCAGGATCCCAAATCCTCTGTACCTACATATCTCAGAGACTATAGAGTAGCCAGAATAGGCCTCTGGCTCCTCACCCCCTCATGAGTCCATTTGTTCTGGTACCAGGCTTACCATGTTCAGTGCTAAAACACAGATAAGGAAAGTGCCAGATGGTTCCCAACCCCACAGAGAGGCCCACCTAGGCCAAGAGGTACTCAATTTTATTGGCCCAGGATGGTCGTTCAGTGAGGGCTTCATCCTTTGGCTCATCTTTGTCTACGGTCTCCATTGTTTCTTCATTATCTTCATCAGACCAAACGTATGATGACAGAGTGTCCAATTTGTGTCCCTCCCCAGTCAACTCCTCACTAGGCAACAAGTCAGACTTTAAGGACTGGGAAGGCAAGGCAGTAGCAGAATGGGATTGTAATATAAAGGTCTAAACATCTGGGGTTTCACATCCTGCACCTCCGTGATCTCATTATACTGGGTAGAGTCCAGTTTTGTGTCTCTGCAGGGATGGGACCTCATTCATTGTCAATCCTAAGGATATCAGGGACTGCAGACTTCAGATGTATGAGATAAGAAAAGATAAGACTAATCATACAAGAACCCTTGAGGCCTCCTCAACCCAAGAGTATACGGATGAAAACACTGAGTCTCTACCGCCCACAAAATACCAAGAATATGCCTACCTCTAAAAAATAAGAATTTAAAAACAATACCATTTAATATAATACCAAAAGACATAAAATTCCCAGGAATAATTTTTAACAAAAGACGAGCAAGACAAACTATACACACAAACTATAAAAAAGTTAAAACTACAAAAACTATAAAAAATTATTGGGAGAAAGTAAAGATGCCCTAGATAAATGAAGGGATAAACCATGTCCATGTATCAGAAGTCTCAATAGTATAACAATGTCAATTCTCCCCAAACTGATATATAGATTTAATGCAATTACTATTGAAATCACAGCAGGGTTTATGTGGAAATTGATAAGCTGATTCTAAAATTTACGTGAAAATCAAGAGCCCTAGAATGGTTACTACAATCTCTCTCTCTCTCTCTTTCTCTCTCTTTTTTTTTTTCGGTAGCTGGCCGGTACGGGAATCCAAAGCCTCTACCTTGGTATTATCAGCACCATGCTCTCCCAAGTAAGTTAATCAGCCAGCCCAATTAATACAACCTTGATGAAGAAGAACAAATGTAAAGACTAATTATAAAGTTACGGTAGCTAAGAGAACACAGTCTTGGCACAGGGATCCATGGCACAAATAGATCAATGGAGCAATATGCTGTACTGTCCAATATGTAGCCTCTAGACATTGTAGCTATGTAAATTTAAATTAATTAAAATTAAATAGAATTAAAAACCAAGTTCTTCAGTCACACTAGCCACATCCAAGTGCTCAGTAGCCACATGGCTACCATATTAGAAGGGCAGATATGGAACGTTTTTATCATCACAGAATTCTATTGGATACCTCTGGGAGAGTTCAGAAACATACTCACACATATATGGATACCTCATTTACAACAAAGGTGGCACTGCAGAGCTGTAGAGAAAGGGCATTCTTTTCAATAAATGACTAGTTGCAAGGGCAACTGAATATCTATATAGAAATAAGTGATCTTTGATCTCCCCAAGTTCACATATTAAAAATCTATTCAGAGCAGATTTAGCTCTAAATGTGAAAGGTAAAACAAACAAATTTTTAGATGAAAACCTAAGAGAATATCTGCATGACTTGGGGTAGGCAAAGACTTCTTAAGTAGGATACAAAAAGCACCAATTATAATGGAAAAGTTTGACATATTGGCCTAAACTAAAAATAGAAATTTCTAGCAGTCAAAAGTTACCATTAATTGATTGAACAGACAAGCCATAGAGTAGTGGAAAATATTTACAACATATATGGTAGACAGAATAATCCACCCCTCACCGAATCCCTGACAAGATGTCCACACCCTAATCCCCAGAAGCTGTGAATATGTTACCTTACATAGCAAAAGTGACTTTGCAATGTGGTTAAGTTATGGTCTTGAAATGACGGAATTACCCTGGATTATCTGGATGGAACCAATGTAATTACAGCGTCCTTATAAATGAAGGAGCATGTAGGGCCAGCACGTGGCTCACTTGGGAGAGCGCGGTGCTGATAACACAAGGCCGCAGGTTCAGATCCCTATATACGGATGGCCGGTTAGCTCACTTGGGAGAGCGTGGTGCTGACAACACCAAGTCAAGGGTTAAGATCCCCTTACTGGTCATCTTATAAAAAAAATAAGTGCCTTCACTTATTAGTGTGTATTAGTTTGTGTTGCTATAACAGAAATACCTGAAACTGGGTAATTTATAAAGAACAGAGGTTTATTTGGCTTACAACTCTGGGATAGCTGCATCTGGCACGAGCCTCAGGCTGCTTCTACTCATGGCAGAAAGCGGCAGGCAGCTGGCGCACAGATCTCATGGCGAGAGGAAGGAAGCAAGAGAGAGAGAGAGAGGAGGTGCTAGGTCTTTAAACATCCAGCTCTCACGGGAACTAATAGAGCGAGAACTCACTCATTAATCCCCCCACCTAGGGAGAGCATTAATCCATTCATGAGGAATCCACCCCCATGACCCAAACAGCTTTCAGCACTGCCACATTGGAGATCAGAGCTCCACATGAGTTCTGGGAGAACAATACATCCAAACTCCATCAGAGGGAGATTGGAGAGTCAGAGTCAGAGGAAGAGATGGAATGGCAGAAGCAGAAGTTAGAGTGGTGAATATAGGGGAAGGAGCCACGATCTAAAGAATGCTGACGGCTCCTAAAAGCTAAAAAACTCTAGAAAACGGATTTTCCCCTAGATCCTACCTAAGGAATGCAGGCCTGCCAACACCTTGATTTCACCCAGTAACACTGATTTCAGACTGCTAAACTCCAGAACTGTAAGATAATAAATTCATGTTGTTTTAAGCCACTAAGCTTGTGATCATTAGTTGCAGCAGCAATAGGAAACTAATATAATATATAATCAAAAAAGAGATTGTTTCCAAAAATAGATTTATAAAAAAGAAACACCTACAACTAAATAAGAAAAAGTAAAGGGGAGGGAACAGAAAGCTTGAGTAGGCACATTTCTAAGGAAGACATACAAATAGTCAATAAACATATGACAAAATGCTCAACTTCATTAGTCAGCAAGAAAATGTAAATTAAAACCACAATGAAAATAGATGGATATATATTCCCGGAAAAACCACTGACGTCAGACCTTGGTCACAGAATGTACAAGTTAATCCTGGTCCATACAGTCATATCAGAAAGCATGGAAGAGGGCCAGCCCGTGGCTCACTCGGGAGAGTGTGGTGCTGATAACACCAAGGCCACGGGTTTGGATCCTATATAGGGATGGCCGGTTCGCTCACTGGTTGAGTGTGGTGCTGACAACACCAAGCCAAGGGTTAAGATCCCCTTACTGGTCATCTTTTATTTTAAAAAAAAAAGAAAAAAGAAAAAAGAAAGCATGGAAGTTATTAAAGACTACCGGGGTCTTGTGAAAAGGACTTAGGAGTAAACTTGAAGAGACTCCTAGAAGCCAAAGATAAGACGATTTGAGCATCAATAGAAAGAGCTGCAGGACCGGCCCGTGGCTGACTCGGGAGAGTGTGGTGCTGATAACACCAAGGCCCCGGGTTCGGATCCCATATACGGATGGCCGGTTCGCTCACTGGCTGAGCGTGGTGCTGACAACACCAAGTCAAGGGTTAAGATCCCCTTACCGGTCATCTTAAAAAAAAAAGAAAAAAGAAAAAAAAGAAACAGCTGCAATGGACCTAAACACATCAAATATACTTAAATCTGTGAGTTCATAAAGATGCTAAAAAGAAAAACTCTCAACGATCACATTTGGCTATTAGGCAACAAATTCATTTTTTAAACTGGTAACTTTCCTGTACACACTGTATGCCAGGGGGTTACAAAAGTCTGATAAGAAGTTTCTCTTTCGGGCCGAGCCTGTGGCACACTTGGTAGAGTGCGGCGCTGGGAGCGCTGCGACGCTCCGGCCGCGGGTTCGGATCGGTGCACTCACTGGCTGAGTGCCGGTCACGAAAAGGACAAAAAAAAAAAAAAAAGAAGTTTCTCTTCCTAGAAGTATTTCAGCTAAAAAAAAAAAGAGAGAGAGAGAGAGGAATGATAAGCTTAGCATACCACCATTTCATAAAGTCTAATGAATATACAGGTCTACACAATGATCATCAGTGGCTTCTAACATCACAAATAAACAACCAGGCATTTTTTGTCTCCTGACAGAAATACATAAAACCATTCATGAAGTATTCTTGCTAGAATATTGAATGTAAAACTAATCAACTTCTCTACTTAACCACCAATTTATGAGAAATACAAGGGACAGCAGAGTATGTTAAACAATACCACAGGGAGGCAATCAGCAAAATCCAGACAGTTGGGAATTCTATAGACAAATAACCCAGTTTTATCAATATGTTGCACAGGAATAAAAGAGACAAACTACCCTAATAGATTAAAGTCATAAGAGATATAGCAATAAATTGCAACATCTGAATTTTATTTGGATACTGATTCAAACAAACCTTAAAAAATATGAGACCTTTCTCAAACATAGAGTTAAACACAGAGTTACCATATGAACTAGCAATTCCACTCTTAGGTATATACCCGAGAGAAATAAAAACAAATGTCCATACAAAAACTTTTACATGAATGTTCATAGCAACACTATTCATAATAGCGACAAAGTGGAAACAACACAAAATGTCCATCAACTGACGAATGGATAGATAGAATGTGCAGGTATATCCATATCATGGAGTATTACTCAGCAATAGAAAGAAATGAAGTACTGATACAGGCTACAACATGGATGAATCTGGAAAACATTATACTAAGTATGAGAAGCCAGTCACAAAAGACCACATATTATATGAGTTCATTTATATGAAATGTCCGGAATAGGCAAATCTACATAGAGACAGAAAGTAGATTAGTGGTGGCTTAAAGCTGGGGGCAAGGGTGCAGCTGGGGAGTAAGGAGGTGATGGCTGGGAGGTGTGGTGTCTTTTGGGGGTAATGAAAATGTACTAAAATTAACTGTAGTGACGAATGCACAACTCTGTGAATATACTAAAGCCATTGAATTATACACTTTAAATGAATTACACACGTTTACATGTGAACTGTATTTTAATAAAGCTGTTAAAAAAAGATAAAGCTACCAGAAAAAAAATGTTATGAGACAACCAGGAAAATCTGAATACTGAGTGCATATTTGATGATACCAAATATTATTTGTTTTAGGTATGATAATAGTCTTGTGGGCTTTTAAAAATGGGATTCTTATTTTTTATAGATACCTGACTCATCTACAGATGAAGTGATAAATTTGGGAATCGCTTTAAAATAACGGGGAGGCAAGAGTGGGGGGAGGAAAGATGAAACCAGATTGGATATGAGTTGGTCATTATTGAAGCTGGATGATGGGCACATAGCAATTCATTATGATATTCTTTTGCAAGTATTTGAAAATTTCTAAAACAAAAGGAGTGGAAGACAGAAGACCATCTTTTTCAGGCTACCCCTGACTCCCTGTGTAAACCTCTCTTTCTTCCAGGTCTCTTCATGAGAACTGAGAATGACCATAGCTACATCTCACGCCATTCTCGTGAGGCGTAAAAGTGAAGATGTGTAATGACGCCTCACCAAGGACTCGGCTCCATTGCGTTTAACAAGGCCAGAGATTCCCACGAGCAGTCCAGAAGAAAATACTCTGATTACATCCCAGGGTGCTAAGAAACCCGACTTTAGAAAATAGAGATCCGCAGAGCTATGCAGAGAAGTTCCTACAGTAGAAACCGGTTTTCCTGTTGCTCAGTCAGTATCCCCTACAGCAATGTAGGATATCCTCAGTTCAAGTTCAAACAAGCTTGTGGTTAGGTTCTGGCAAGAGTCCCGGAGGAGGTAAAAGTTAGGGTGGGAGGAGGAGACACTTCCGTCAAGGTCCTCCTCCCACCCCTACCAGTTTATCTGGTAAGCCCCTGCTTTTCAATCCCTCCCCCTCGCCCCCACAGGTTACATCCCCAAAGCTGGAATTTGGGGGACAGAAAGGAGGACGAGCGCCAGAGCTCCCAAAGGAAGTAGGCTGGAGACTCCCTCGCGTGGAGCAGGCCACCGCCTTCTCTCTCCCATGCCCACCTTGCCCGACTGAGTCTTCAAGGTGACAGATGGTGTGGATGGGGGCGGGGCTACAAGGGTACAGGAGCCAATGAGCGATGAGGTTCACGCCCCCTCCGGTCCTCCTATCTTGGAGCTGGAGGAGTGTGAGACTTCAAAGGTCCGGAGATTTCCGACACCTCTACCTTATCCACCCACCAGACCCACCCCTCGAGTCCCACCCACCCATGGCTGGGGGTGTCTTCCTTCCTTTATCAAAGAAACTTAGCCGTGGGCCCTGAGGAATCCCAAATCCTGGGATCTCTGAGCATTTAGGCGAAACCCGTTCCCTGGAACTTTGGAATCCCAACCATCACTATCCACAGCCCTCATCCCCAGTCGCTAACGGACTGGACCCCATCTCTTCTTGCCAAGTACTTCAGCTCCATTATGGAGCGGCCCTCAGACGAGTTCCAAGAAACCCATTCAGTTATCATTCGCTGGACAAATTCATTTGATTTAACCCCATGATAAAACCAGTGATGTCTCTTACTAAGCAGCAATGGGACCCTTGGCGGGCTCAGAGATACTGCTTCGTACCACAAACTGGTAGAGAGAGCATTGATTTGCAGATGGACTTAGTCTACAACATAGTGTTGGGACTTCCATTGCAGTTTTGCAATCTCTTTTTAAAAATAATTCTTAGATTTATGATAGGATTACCATATCTCAGTAGCAAGCACATCAATATCTTTCCATCTTTGTTGAATCCTGTCATTTCCCAGATTTCACACTGGGCTAAAGGCCAGTCCTAATCTAGTGTCTGAATTTACAAGAGGAGGGCAGGAACTCAGGGCTAGATACTTGGCTGTAGAAAAAATGGAAGCCTTGTGAGGAGAAAACTGAACACCTGAGACATCTATAGGGAAAAAAAAGACCTGCTAAGACGCAGTGCTTGCAGTTCCAATGGACTGACTTATTGACCAACAGCATTGCTCCTCCAGCTCTACTCCAGTAGGTGGGCACGCCAAAAACAGCAGGCTTGGCAGGCGTGGCCAACGTGCATATGAATTGTGCATGAGTGTGTAAGGAAGCACGTGGGGAAAACACAATGACAGTGGTAACCAAGGAAGACAGGGCCCAGGAGGGGGCTGTAAAGCCAGGCCCCATGAGCCCCCCAAATAATGCCTCTCCCATTAGGAATAAAAGTGATTCTGGATCCAGGGATATCAATAGTGGCAAGTTGATATTAAGAGTTGTCTGTTTGATCTGTTTTGAGGGATGGGTGATGTCAGGCAAAATGAATGAAGTTAGGAATTCACATGACAGGTTGATGAACACTTTGTTTTATCATCTTGTAGAATTTTCTCCTTTTGGACTCCTTTACTGGGCACTACTGGTCACTTAGGGATTTGGATAGGTCCATCCCCATTCTTGTGCCTTAAGGGAATCCCACGGGCGAGGCAGTATACAAAGTAGGTAGGGACAGGGAGGATGACAATGATGAAAAGGGCAATCATCAAGAGTAGTGTCCATGATGGGTACTGTCGGAGCACCTCTTTTGTAGAGAAATCAGAAAAACATTCAGAATATCAAAATTCCCAGGAGAAAAGACTTGTGGAGGGGAACGGTAGGAGGAGAACCAGGGCAGAGAATTAATGAGTCTTCAGGGAGTCAGAGAATGAGATGACTGCGTCCTCTGGCCAAGGGTGGATTGAAAGGTCTGGCCTCACTCCCTAAGGAGTTCTAGGGACGGAGGCTCACACTGCTTGAGTCCCAGGCCACAGAGGTGAAGGTCTTCATACAAACGTAAACCAGGATTGTCACAAACATGATTAGCAGCACAAATGGACAAAGACAGCACCACAGCCAACAATACGGGGGGGAGATGGGGTGTCCCAACAGGATCTCCAGTTCTGAAAGGAACCTGGGGATGGGCCACAAGAGTGTGGGAGGTGCAGTCATGCCTTACACAGCCTTGGGCAAGGCCAGCCCAACCTTAGCATCTTTAAAATATTCTATTGCAACTGTGATCTCCTGCTTCATCCTTTCTCATCTCATCTCATCCTCTCTCATCTTCTCCCTCGTCAGTCTGTCTTCCATCCCAATCCAAGAAAATCTCAAAAGTACCCTTCTACTGTGCAGGAACATTCCATGGGTACCCAATGCCCTCAGGATAAATGCTCTCAGGGTAAAGGCCAAGTCCCTTTCATTCATCCCATGAACATGAGAATGTCTATGATGTGCCAGGGTACCCAGCAGTGAACACCACAGACACAAAAAAGTAACACTCAGCCCTCAGAGAACTTAGCTTCTTTCAGCTATATATCCAGTCTCATTTAGTATGTATTTTCAGTATTAATAAATATACAAGTGCAGTCCTTTCGTTTAGAATGCCAGTCTCCCTTTCTCTGCCTATTCATTTGTCCAGACTCTGCTTAAGCATCCTCTCCTCCAGAAAACCCTCCCTAACTCTCCAGTCTTCCTTAAACAACCATCTGTGCACCTAGACTGTCCCGTTACCTCTATTATAGACTTACCACCCTGTACTGGGATTGTCTGCTGAGCCAAGTATATGTCTTCCTCTTTGGACTCTGTGCTCTTTGAGAGGAGGAGCTCAATCTAATTCATTTATGTATCAGTACCACAAGGCTTTCCTGACACAGAGAAAGCCTCAAGAAATATTTGTTGAATGAGTTAATCAATGAGTTAATAAGTGAGCAAACTGACTCCAAGAACCACTATCACCTGAAAATGTTGCTGCCACCTGAGCCTTTCACCCTTGAATAATATCACTTGGATGTCCACACACCAGCCTGGTAAAAAGCTGGGCTCAGGAGTCCCTTGTATTTGGTTTGGATTCTCCCACTCTTCTATTCTAGTTATGTCTTCTAGATCCCAGTATCTGATTATCTTCTTCCCTTTTCCTGGTAGCTCTACCTTCCAGAATCAGACAACTTCTCTCAACCCACCCCTCTACCACCCTAGTCCAAGCAATTGTTAGTTCTCATTTGGAATTTTACACAGCTCCTAATTCTTCTTGCTTCATTCTTGAGCCTTGATAGTCTATTCTCTACCTGGCAGACATAGATATCTTTTTAAAAATTAAATCTCATAATGTCACTCACCTACTCAAAACCTTCCAATGCTTCATCTCTCATTCTGCATAAAAAACTAAGTCCTACAATCATAGCTCACATGATTCAGCCCCCATTACCTCTCTGGCCTTATCTCCCAATATTTTATTCCAGCCTCACTGACCTTCTTGTTACTTAAAAATAGGCATAATGCTTCCTCTGGCCCTGGTACTTACTCTTTCCCCTCTTGGAACATTCTTTCTCAAAATCTTGTCATGGCTCCCTCCCTCATTTCATTCAGGAGTCTGCTCACATGTCACCTTAACAAAAAAACCTTCCCTGCAGTCTAATCTGAATTAGTGCCCAGACACGCTCCCACTATAGATCATCTTCTATTACCCTTTGGTTTCTTTCTATTCTTTACAATTTTACTCTTAATTTTTATTTGTTAATTTGGTTACTGTCTATCTATACCACTAGAATGTAAGCTCTCTGAGGACAGGGATGCTTTTTTTATTCAATGCAGTAACCCTGGTTACTAAAACAGTGCCTGGCACATATGAAGCACTCAAAAAATATGTTAAATGAATGAATAAATAAAAAGATTTCACAGAGGTCTTGAAATTAAGGGTCCCTATGTCACCCTAGTTGAGGGAGTAGAGGCAACAAGAAAGGAGTTGACATTCCTATAGTCCCATGTGTTGTGGAAACATGGGCTTAGGACATCACCTCCTGGACCCGTAGACCTAGGCTACAGCCATGTTTTCAAATATGATGATGATACTCAGCCATAAAAACGAATGAAATACTGCCATTTGCAACAACATGGATGGACCTTGAGAGAATTATATTAAGTGAAACAAGTCAGGCACAGAAAGAGAAATACCACATGTTCTCACTTATTGGAGGGAGCTAAAAATTAATATATAAATTCACACACACACATACACACACACACACACACACAAACCGGGGGGGGGGGGGGGGGAGAAGATATAACAACCACAATTATTTGAAGTTGATACAACAAGCAAACAGAAAGGACATTGTTGGGGGGGAGGGGGGGAGGGAGATGGGAGGGAGGTTTTGGTGATGGGGAGCAATAATCAGCTACAATGTATATCGACAAAATAAAATTTAAAAAAAAAAAAAAAAAGAAAATAAGGGAAAAAAAAAAAAAAAACAAATATGATGATGATGATTAGGGGAAAGACTGTCCAGCATTCACTCAGCAGTCTGATGAAGGTGATGCTTGAAAGTCGAGTGAAGAAGAGGCCACACAGGAACATGAACATAGAGAAGCCCACTGGAGGAAACACTGGGTCTGGATCAAGGTCATAGGTCTGGCTGGGTGACAAGGGCTAAGTGGAGGGCATAGGCCAGGACTGGATAAGAGTCTCGGTGGAGTCAGGGTCATTGTTGGGTGTAGGGCCATAGATCAGAGTACCTGTGAGCAGCTTTGCATGTTTCCTGAGGGAAAAGAAAGTGTCCTGAAGTGAGGTAATGATGCCCTGTATGATCCCTACCACGGTGGTCAGCCCCAGGGACAGCACCAGCAGGAAGAAGAGGACAGACCAGAAGACAAACCCAGGAAGAAATGACATAGCTTCAATAAAGGCCAGGAATGCAAAGCTTGTGCCCTCCTTAACCTGCAAGGAGAGAAAGGAAAGAAGTTAAAGTGTTCTTGAACTTAACTACAAAAAAGACAAAAAAAAAAAAAAAAAAAAAAAAGATATATTCTACCTTCTCTGGAAAGCTCCCTGAAAGCCCTGGGTCACTGAGAAAATCAAATCCCCAAGCTAACTCTGTCATGGAAAACCAATTCACCTGGTATTATCCACGGAAGGGCATTCTGCAATCTATCATTGTTTGCATTACCAGAACTTCCGGTTATCCTGGTGCTCCTGGGATTTTTTTCTGGTGCTAATAAGAGCTGAAATTTCTGTTGTGCAGAAGACTTTGAGGAACTCTAGGCCCCCCTCAGCTATCTTTACTGACCTTTAAAAACTGCTTCTCTATGTTGCACTTAGGGACCTCACTGAGGACCACGTTCTTGACATGCTGGGGCAGGCCGTTGAGCCAGGTGGTGTAAACGGAGGCTGGGTTATCAACAGGTTTTCAGGGGGCTGGGTGTCAGGAGGCAGTTTCTCCAGGTGTATGAGTTTCATAAGTATTCCAGCATTCCTGGGGATAGGAGGTTGAATCAAATAAGAATCGTTTGGACTCTTAGGAAACGATTTCCCTTTTCCCTTATCTTCTAGATGAGAAGAAGGGATATCATTAGCCTAATATTGCTGTTCTGGGTAAGGTAGAGCCTGGAATGAAACTTAGAAGTCACCAACCTCCAGGGCCATGAATTAGTCTGTGTGAGCTCAGAGAATTTATGACCATGGGGGACCCCAGGTGAAGTATTTTTTATAGTCTTCTAGAAGACTCTGTGATCTCTGTTCTAGTGATGAGATCTCTTATTCACTTCCTACTAATTCCCTCCCTCCCTTCTGAGACTAATGGGTAAAAGTCAACCTCCTAAGCTTCATATTACAGAATTTGGGGAGCACAGTTTACTTAGACTACAATGTGTATAATGCTCCCATGGAGTTGTGCTACGAGAGAGAAACTGCCTCTTGGACTTTGTTATCTAACACCTGATGAATATTTCAGCCCCATCTTCCCCCCCCCGATTCTGTTCATATTCCATGTTCTGGCCAGACTTAATTACTTATAGTTTCAGGACCCACATGCCCTCTCTTGCCCAGTACCACCCTCATGCCCACCCCCATTCTTCACTGGCTAATTTCTGCAGATCCTAAAAAACCAGCTCATTGCTCTAAAGAACTACAATGGAAGGCTTGCCAAGATTTACTGATAAGAGCAAAATGCAAGCTTCCGAAAAATAAGTATAGTTTGATCACATTTTAGAAAATAAAATACTATATACTATTCTAATAATAGGCCAATTAGATATTTGGACCAATCTTCTCATTAAAAATAACTTAAAAGTCTGGAAAATATTTTTAAATCTTCTCAAAGAATAAAAATGTTAACAAGATAATAAGGAATTATCAGGCAAAAATCAAAGTACAGACAAAAGCAGTGGGGAAAGGGGATTTCCAAAGACACTTTGTCTCAAAGATACAAGGATACTTCAAAAAGTTCATGAAAAAATAGAATTAAAAGACAATATAAATATTTCCATGAACTTTTTGAAGTACTCTCATGTAATCTGAATACAGCAAACTACCTACAGTTTCCAATTTCATGACCTTTCGTACATAAAAGGGGGCCATGGAGGCCACATAAAAAACACCAGAGCCTGTTCAAAGTAAGAAGCAAATAGAAGTTCCCCTCTTAAATCTGGTGCTTCAAAGAGCTGCACCTTCAGTATAAAAATGAATCAGAAGCTTGTACTCAATCCTTCCACACAACAGGAAATGCAAGGAAAGTCGTTTCATAAATTAGCAAAACAACGAGGAAAGTTTAGATTCCTGACATGTTATGACAACAAACCAGCTCTACTTAAATCTGCAGCCCCAATTTTTTGGCCCTGGTTGTCTCAAAAGCTTAAGCCAAGAATAGAGTTTCAAGTAGTCTCTTTCAAGCATCCATATAAATAAGGTAGAAGCAAAAATCATATCTGAATGAATATACCTTCATCCTAGGCCTTTAAGAATTCCTATAAATAATAGTCTCCCAAAATAAATAAATAAATAGGACTTAGAGACAACCAAGTACACAAAAGTCAAAAAAAAAAAAAACCCACCATGAGCAATACCCATCAGAAACAGCACAGTGAAAATAGACCTACTTCCAAATATTAGAATTATCAAAGACTATAATAGAATTATGTTTACTATAGTTAAGAAATGGAAGACAAATTTGAAAATATTTGCAGGGAACAAGAAACTATAAATTGACTATGAAGATTTAAAAAAAAAAACTAAACAGAACTTCTTGAAATAAAATAATTGAAACATAAAATTCAGTAGATAATTTACTTCCAGCCATGATGGAGTAACAAGGAACCAATTTACCCTCCCACTGTAAACAACTAGACAATTGGACAAGATATATAAAACAACTGTTTTCAAACCTTAAATAAAACGTAGCACAGGCCTTTGATCCCTGAGAAAAGTTGATCTTTCCTTCTGTAGTACCTAATCTGCTGTTAATCACATCTGGGGAATTTTTCATTTTATTAGATATTAGATATTACATTTTATTGTATTTTTAATTTCTAGAAGTTATACTAGTTCTTTTTATATCTTCTATTTCTCCACTTATTAGGTTCATGTTTTTCTTTAAATTCTTTGACATAGTTTTAATAGCTGTTTTAATGTCCTTGACTGCTGGTGCCATCATCTCTGTCATTTATTGGTCTGTTTTACTTACTCATTTTTCTCCTGGTTATGGGTCTCATTTTCCTACTTCTTCATTTGTTTACTAATTTTTTTTTTAATGACTGGTAAGAGGATCTCAACCCTTGACTTGGTGTTGTCAGCACCACACTCTCCCAAGTGAGCCAACCGGCCATCCCTATATGGGATCCGAACCCGTGGCCTTGGTGTTATCAGCACCGCACTCTCCCGAGTGAGCCACTGGCCGGCCCTTGTTTACTAATTTTTGACTGAATGCTAGACTTTGTGAACTTGAGAGTCTGGCTTTTATTGCCTTCCTTTAATGAGTAATGAGCTTTGTTCTAGCAGGTAACATTACTTGTGGGTTCAGCTTCATTCTTTTGAGGCTTGTTTTTAAGCTTCATTTTGGTGAGTCTACAGAAGCCCTTTCTTCAGGGGTAGCTCAGTCTTACTGCTAAGGCATGGCCCTTCTGGGGTCGCTATGAAACACCCCATTCAGAACTTGTTCTCCAGTTGTTCTTTACATGCCCTTGTGGATTTTAACCTGACACATGTACATCTTAGCATTCAGTAAAGACTCAAAGGGACCTCTATGCAAATTTCTGGAAATCTTTTTCCTTATAGCAGCATCTCCTCCAGAATTCTTCCCTGCAACTTCCAGCTGCTTCATCTTCATCCCCCAGGAAAAAGTAAGTAAAAGAAAGGGAATATTAAAGATTAAAGCAGAGGTCAATTAAATAGAAAATTAACAAGCATAGAGAAAATAGCAAAAACAAAAGCAGACTTAAAAAAATTTATAAACTCTAGCTAAACTGATCAAGGGGAAAGAGAGAACATGCAAATTACTAATATCACAAATGAAAGAGGGGTATCAAATACTTAAAAGGATAAAACAAGAATATTATGAACAATGTTATGCCAACACACTTGACAACCTAGATGAAATGAAAAAAATCACTGGAACACTCAAATTACCAATTACATGATGAAACAGAAAACACAAAAACAGCCCTACAGTCTATTAGATAAATCGAAGTATAATATATTTTTTTAAAAGATGACTGGTAAGGGGATCTTAACCCTTGACTTGGTGTTGTCAGCACCATGCTCTCCCAAAGTGAGCCATAGGCCGGCCCTGAAATATAATTTTAAAGCCTTCCTACAAAGAAAACTCTGAAACAATAAGGCTAGGCCTGTGAACCAAACTGTTAGGTCTCTGAATCCGACTGAAATCACCAAAGACAGACTCTGCCCATGGGGATGAAAGCCTAAACTTACGCTTAGTGGTGTGCAAAACCAAGGACTATATATAAAAACTAATGATTATGAGCTTGAAAATTCTATAACCCTCCTCTTTCTACAACAAGGGGACTCTGTTTGGCATTAAAGGAAAAGTGCTGGGTATATACAGATCATATTGGAGTCGTTGAAGACTCCATGAAAAGGTTACGAGAATGCATCAAGCAACGGGACTTAGAACAAGAACAGTCCTCTAACTGGTTTGAATCCTGGTTTAACTTTTCCCCATGGCTAACAACTTTAATTTCTAGCCTTATGGGACCACTAATAATTCTCCTCTTGCTAATAACCTTGGGACCATGCCTTTTCAATAAACTCCTCAATTTAATTCGGTCCTGCATGCAAGAGGTCAAATTACTGGTTCTCCATTCCCAATATGATCAAATCCCACTAAAAGATTGGGAACACATAAATTGGGGACCAGATATTGACCCTTAAGCAAAGATATGCTTTAGAAAATTCCCTTAAAACCAGTGGGGAATGAAGTAATGCCCTCTTTTCTAAGAGCAGGACCGACGCCACTTAAGATAGCCCCTCCATTTTGTGAAAGTTAGGCGGGAAAGTGGGGGTGGGACGGGAAGAACTCTGCTAACTACAAAATTAGCTCGTGTACTGTTGGCTTGTTTGCATTGGCTAATACCTCTTGGTGCGGTGATCAGGCGACCAAGTTGCCGCGCTTGCAGCTTTAAAAACCGAGAACAAAGATGGTTCAGGGCCGCACCTTGAATTGACTGGTGCAGTCCGGCTGCTGGAAATAAAAATCTTTTTCTCTTTTTCTATATCAGTCTCCAAGGGTGTTTTTTTCTCCCAACACCTATAACAACTCCAGGCCCAGAAGGCTTCACTTGTTATACCTCTCGCTTTGTAAGAGACACAAAAGAGATTACTGAAAGCAAATATCAATGCATTGAGAAGCCTGAAGGGACTGCATCAAGATGACTCCTTTTAGGAAGGAGAAGCAAGGTGCAGCCCCGAGTCAGTTTTTGCTTCAGTTTTTATTGTAAAGATAAGGAAGTTACAGAAGAAAAACAAATGGTTAATCAATCATAGCAAAAACATAAAGAAACTGGTTATGTAACAATTTTCATCCAAGCATGCATGGTTCAAAATAGTTTAAACAATATACTATCAAAAGAGTCATAAATCTAAACTATGTGCTGTGCAAAAGAAACAATAAGGTAATCTTTAAAGTGTCTGACTTCTTAATAAACTCAAAGAAGCAGCTTAAAGCAAAATGTGGAACGACCCCCATGTACTAACTTATCTAGCAGAATGTCCTTGGAAATCTTAACTCATATTTTCCCACCACTTAAGTTTTGCTGTATTGAGGGTTATTGCCCCCAAAACAATCCCTGTCTCTTGCCCACATTAAAGGCTTTAGTCTTTTGTAAGTTTCCTTTTTACAAAATCTTTCAATGAACCCATTATATTAACAATTAGTGTATACAATCCCTTACCTAAACAGTGATTAGAATCGATTAGATGGGCTTTTGCTCCCTAGCTGTAGGCTGTTTGTGCCTCCTAGCCAAGGACTTTTGTTCCATGCATGCATTACATAAAAACCCTATACCAAAAATCAGCTGAGAATCAACATATACTCGATTAGAATTGATTAGATGGGCTTTTGCTCCCTAGCTGTAGGCCGTTTGCCTCCTAGCCAAGGACTTTTGTCCCATACATGCATTACTTAAAAACCCTATCTAATAATCAAATAAGAATCAAGATTTGTAATCTTCTACATTCACTGGCACACTCTATCAAATATTTGAGGAAGAAATAACAAACTTACAGAAACTCTTTTGAAACTACAGAAGGAGGAAACACTTCCCTATTCATTTCATGAAGCCAGAATTACACTGATAATAAAACCAGGCAAGGACATGAGAAGAAGAGAAAAATGAAGACCAATATCTCTCATCAACATCCTAAATTCAACATCCTTAACAAAACATCAGCAAATTTAATCCAGCAATATATAAAAACAATAATACGAAGGCACTTCAAAAAGTTCATGGGAAGACTTGTATTATCTTTTAATTCTATTTTTCCACAAACAGTTTGAAGTACCCTCGTATACCATGACCAAATGGGGTTTGTCCAAGAACGCAAGAACGCTTTAACATTAGAAAATCAAGGGCCGGCCCGTGGCTCACTCGGGAGAGTGCAGTGCTGATAACACCAAGGCCACGGGTTCGGATCCTATATAGAGATGGCCGGTTCGCTCACTGGCTGAGCATGGTGCTGACAACACCAAGTCAAGGGTTAAGATCCCCTTACTGGTCATCTTTAAAAAAAAAAAAACATTAGAAAATCAATCAACATAATTCACCACATTAACAAAATATAGAAAACAAAGTGAAGAGACAACCTACAGAATGGGAGAAAATATTTTCTAACTATGCATCCGATAAGGTGTTAATATCCAGAATATACAAGGAACTCAAAAAACTCAATAGCAAAAAAGCAAATAATCTGATTTAAAAATGAGCAAAGGACTTAAATAGACATTTCCCAAAAGAACACATAAAAATGGCCAACAGATACATGAGAAAATGCTCAACATCACTAATATCAAAAGAATAATCAAAACCACAATGAGACATCACTTCACCCCAAGCAGAACGGCTATTATCAAAAAGACAAAAAATAACAAATGCTGGCGTGGATATGGAGAAAGGAGAAACTTTCTATACTGTTGGTGGTAATGTAAGTTGGTACAGCCACTGTGAAAACAATATGGATGCTCCCCCCAAAATTAAAACTAGAACTACCATATGATCCAGCAATTCCACTACTGGGTATTTATGCAAAGGAAATGAAATCAGTATGTTGAAGAGATATCTGCACTCCCATGTTTATTGCAGCACTATTCACAACAGCCAAGATATAGTCAACCTAAGTGTTCATCAACAAATGAAGGAATAAAGAAAATGTAATATATATACACACATCGGAATACTACTCAGCCATACAAGAAAAAAAAAAAATGAAGTCCTGTCATCATGAATCAGCTTTCTAACACAGACCCCTATAAAACCTTTTGACAAACCTGGACAGGTGTAGATGGTCTTTGAGACATAAGTCGACTATTTCCCCAGGCTTCCAGCTTTCTAATTAAAGGCTACCTTTCCTTACATCAACTCTTGTCTCTTGATCATTGGATATTGAATGGCAAGCAAACAGAATTTCGGAGTCTCAGTAACAAACACACTTCACAAGAGAAGATATGCAAAAGGCCAATAAGCACTTTAAAGGATAGCCAACACCATTAGTCATGAGTGACAGGCAAATTAAAATCACAACTACTACACATGTACTAGAATGGTTAAAACTAAAAAGATCAATGGTATCAAGGATGTTAGTAAGGATATGGAACAACTGGGACTCTTACACCTTGCTAGTTAGAATGTAAAATTGATTAAAAATTTTTTGGAAATAGTTTGGCAACTTCCTATTAAGTTAAAAATACCATTAACATATCACCCAGTGATCCTACTCTTATGCATTCACCCAAAAGAAATGAAAACATTTGTCCACACAAAGACTTGTACATAAACTCTCACAGTAGCTCTACTCAAGACAGCCCCAAACTAGAAATAATTCAAATGCCCATGAACAGAAGAATGGATAAACAAACTGTGGTATGATTATAAAATGGAATACTACTTAGCAATAAAAAGGAACAAACCACCAAAACATCCAGTAACATGGATGAATACCAAAACCATTATGTTAACAAGTCAGATACAAGAATCAGTTTAACAAGTCAGATACAAGAATGCAGTATGATTCTACCTAAACTAGAAAAGAAAAATATAATATATAATGATAGAAAACAGATCAGTGATTAACTGGGGTCAAGGGCAAGAGAAATATAGATGAAAAAATATAAAAATTTAAAAGACCCAGATGGTATGGTGGAAAGGTCCAACAAATGAGATTAGATGGCTAATGAGGCAGAGAAAAAATGCGAACAAACAATGGCTGAGAGTTTTTGGAGCTAATGAAAACAGTAAGCCACAGATGCGAGAAGCCAAAAGAATACCAAGCAACATAAAAGGAATGCCCCTTAGATACATTATAATAAAATTATAGAAAACCAAATAAGAAATAGTCTTAAAAGGTGTCTGCAAAAAAGACAGATGACCTTCAAACTGACAGTTGAATTCTCAGTAGATGTGATAAAAGCTGGCAGATAGTGAACTGTCTTCAGTGTGATGGAAAAAAAAGACCCTGCCAAGTTAGCAATCTACATCCAGATAAAATAGGTTTCAAAGCAGAGTGAAATAAAGATATTCTCAGAAGAGAAAAATAGGGAGTCAGCCACTAGTAGACACTCTCAAAAGAAAAATTAAAAGGATATTCTTCAAATAGAAGAAGGAAATCACGGATGGAAGGCCTGGAACACAACACAGAATAAAGAACAAAGAAAGAGAGAATTGGAGGCAGGAAATCTAATTGAACACTGACTTTAAAATAAAACAATAATGTCTATGAGTTTAGAAAAAGAATATAAAATGAAAGTACAATGATATAACATTCACACATAAGTTGTGAATGAGTAAAAATGGATATAAAAAGTGTTATGAGGGCCGGCCCATGGCTCACTTGGGAGAGTGTGATGCTGATAACACCAAGGCCATGGGTTCGGATCCCTACATAGGGATGGCCAGTTAGCTCACTTGGGACAGTGTGGTGCTGACAACACCAAGTCAAGGGTTAAGATCCCCTTACTGGTCATCTTTAAAATAAAAAAAAAAGTGTTATGGCCTTATACTGGAAGAGGGTAAAATATTGATTACCTTTAGACATTGGTAAATTAACAATGCATATTGTAAATCCTAGGGTAATCACTAAAGCACTAAAATAACAGAAAGCAGAGCAGGTAACTTACAAACTAGCAGAGGAAAAAAAATGGAAAGAGAAACAACTACTAAATCAATCCAAAAGAAGGCAAGAAAAACAAAATATGGAACAGGAGAAACAAATAGAAAACAAAAAAGTAAGATGGAACACAGAAACCAAACTATTTCAGAGCATGATGGCAGACTAGGAGTTCCTGCCTGCATTTCCCCATAAAGATCAGCTATTCGTGAACAAAAATAACTCTGGAAGAGCTTAAGAGTCTGCCTCAGCAACATGGTGGAAGAAAAACACTGAGAAGAACCTGCACAAAATGGGTAGAAAGAACAGTTTCATTGTGCCTGCATTACATCATCCCACAAGCCAGCACTGCTCAGCATGGAGAGGGAATTCCCTTGCTTGTACATCCTCCATTCAAGGAAAAGAAGAGTGGGGTGGATAATCACTTTCCCTAGCCTTTTGGGACACTGCCCAAACAAGCAACTTCAGTTTTGCCTCTCTCAGATCTCTGAGGGGACTGGCATACCTGAGACAGTGTGGAGACAGTGGGGAACAAACAAATGGAAAAGGCTATGTCAGTACCAGCCATGCTGGCAGGAGTCACAGTGACCCTTAGTGGCCTGCTCAGCACAGGACTCCAGAAGACTACTCTGCTGAGAACTTCAATAGCCTTCGTGGCCACTGAGCAGCTCCTCACAACTTTCACCACAGAGAACCCTTGAGTGTTCCCAATGACTGACCCCAGTGGCTTGTTCTACAGAGGAACCTAGCAGCTTTCACCATTGAGGAAACCAACTGTTAGCATAGCAGCAGCAAACTGCCTACAACTCTCACTGCAGAGGGCCTGCAGTTTTTGTTCATGTTCACAGCCTCCAGGTGCCTGATCCACCACCCTCTCCCTGGAGCTGCTTGAGCTGCTCCTACCATGGTCACCCTGACCCAGTGACCCATGCCAGTGGCCATCACGTTCTCCAGGCACCTAAGCTACCACCCTTCTTCCCTGAAGTTACCCAAGATGCTGCCTCCATGGTTCTGACCCAGGGACCCAGTGCCACTACTGCACACATGCCTGCAAATAGCCCTCCATCCTCCCACCACAGGCCCCAACCCTACCACCATGCTTGCACCCATAAACGACTCTGCAGCTGCCCACATACATTCAAATGGCCTGACCCCTGTTGCCAGCCCACAACATGCCCCTGAAATCATGCATGTACAAGTTTTCAGCCCCTGCTTCCATATGTGTGCCCAAAGTCAGGCCCAGTACCTGCCTCTGACCCCACCCCTTGCTACCATATGCAAGCCTGCAGGTGATCTCTGTTGCCACATCTGTGCCTACAGCTGGCCTCTACAGCAGTGTTTGAGCACACTGCTAGATCTAGCCTCTACTGCTGCCAGCCTCAGTGCCTAGATGGTAGACTCAAAGGCACAGCCAAGGTCTTGGACAGCCCTCACAGCACTGTGGACCTCTCACAGCTCTTGTCACCAAGGACCATTCAGGTGACAACATCAGGGATCCCAGCTGCCTGAGCTAACAAGACTTAGCATACCCCAACCTGGACCCAACATGTGCCCCCACGATTGATACTTGTCACCACTAGACCCAGTGCCATGATGCTTCCAGAACACCTCCTTTCCCCCTTCCTCCACACAGGTGAAGGTCTTTCCTTACCAGCCCAGCCCATAAAATTTGGAAGAAGTGACTGCTTCTTCAAATGTGCAGACACCTTCATAAGACTACAAAACCATAAAAAATCAGGGACACATGACCCCACCAAAGGAACACAATAAACTTCCAGTAACTGACTCCAAAGAATTAGAAATCCACAGGTTACCTGACAAAGAATTCAAAATAGTTTTTCTGAAGAACTCAAAAGAAAACAGCAAATTACAAAAGATGCTCTGATTATTTTTTCCTTCCTTCTAGTAACTTTTACTAAAGAAAACTGAATTACAAAAACAGATAAACAATATAACAAAATCAGGGAAACAATACAAGAACAAAAGACGAAGCTAAACAAAGACATTAAAAACACAATAAAAAGAACCAAACAAATTTTTGAGTTGAAGAATACATGACTGAATTTAAAAATACAATACAGAGTTTCAACAGCAGACTAGATCAAGCAGAAGAAAAAATAAGCAAACTCAATGACAGATCATTTTATATAATCCAATCAGAGGAGCAAAAAGAAAAAAATAAAATGAATGAAGAAAGCCTATCAGATCTATGTATGGGTCATCATCAAGAGAATTAACATTTATATAACCAGATTTACAGAAGAAGAAAACAGATAGAGGGACAGAAAGAATAATGGCTGAAAACTTCCTAATCTGAGGAAAGATACAAACATCCAGGTATACAAAGCTCAGAGGTCTCCATCCAAATTCAGCCCAAAGAGTTCACCAAGACATGTTTTAATCAACTATTAAAAATGGAAGTTGTAGTGGATTGAATTTTTTCCCCAAAAAACTCCCTGAAACTTGAATTGTGTCCCCCAAGTTTTATGTATTAGCAACTTAGCCCCCACTGTGACTGTTAAGAGGGTGGGAAATCCTATTATGGTAACTGAAAGGTGGAGCCTTGAAGAGGTGATTGGATTGCAGGATGGTGCAGTATTGAATGGATTAAAAATGGTGGTTAGGGGTGTGGTTCAGAGGGCTTTAAAAGAAGAGGAGAGTCTGTCTTTCTTCTCTCTCTCTTGCTCTCTCTGCTTCTATCATCTTGCAATGTGAGACCCGTGGGTCACTGTCACCACCACCAGATGGACTTTGGACTTCTCAGCCTCAGAAACTGTAAGCAATGTATGTCGTTTTTCTTTATAAATCACCCAGTTCCATGTATTTTGATATAAGCAACAAAAATGGACTAATACAGAAAATTGGTACCAGAGAAGTGGGGTGTTGCTTATAACAAATACTTGAAAATGTGGGAACAGATTTGGAACTGGGCATTAGGAAAAGGTTAGAGGAGTTTGGAGGACTCAGAAGAAGACAAAGAGATGAGGGAAAGCTTAGAATGTCTTAGAGACTTGTTACGTGGTGGTGAGCAGAATGCTGACAGAAATACGGACTGTAAAGACCATTCTAAGGAGGTGTCAGATAGAAATGAGAAGGAGTTTATTGGAAACTGGGGCAAAGATCACCCTTGCTGTGAACTGGCATGGGACTTGGCTGCTTTGTGTCGATGCCCTAGGATTTTGTGGAAGTTGGAACTTAGGAGTTGTGAACCAGAGCATTTGGCCGAAGAAATTTCTAAGCAGCAAAGCATTAAGGAAGTTGCATGGCTACTTGTAACAGCCTATGCTGAGCTATGGCAGCAAAGGCATGACATAAAGCCAGAATGCAAAAGGGAAGCAGAGTGTAAACATTTAGAAAATTTGCAGTCTGGCCATGTGGTAGAAAAGCAGAGAGCATGCAATGGTGCAGTCTATTGACCATTAGCTGAGAAGATTAGTACAAAGAAAAGGGATTATCAAGAGAAGGGGGAAAGGGCCCGGAAGGCATTGCAGAAGCCTCTGACGCCAATCCTTCATTTCAGGCCCAAAGACCTTGGTAGACAAAATGGTCTTGGGGAACAGGCCTGAAGCACCCTCCATGGGCTCACTGCTCAGGACCACCTCGGGGAGCTGCTTCCAGCACCAGCACCCCAGCTGCTTTGGCAGCCGTAGCTAAATTGGCACCAGGTGTGGCTGGACCCAAAGCTTTGGAAGATACAAGCCAGAAGCCTTGGTGGCATCCACGTGGTGTTAAGAATGCCAGAACTGTAGAGGTTTGGGAGCCTCCATCCTGATTTCAAAGGATGTATGGAAAAGTCTGGGGGCCCAGGAAGAGATCTGTCACAGGAGTGGAGTCACCACATAGTGTCTTCACTAGAGCAATGTCGAGTGGAAACATGGGGTCAGAGTTGCAGCAGAGAAACTGTAGAAGATATTGACTAAGAAGTTATTAATGAGATAGAAATAAAACACATGTAGTTTAGAGGACCAAAGTCCTTAGCGTAGAAGGCCAAAGCCTGTAGTTTTTTGTTTTGTTTTGTTTTAAAAAGATGACCGGTGAGGGGATCTTAACCCTTGACTTGGTGTTGTCAGGACCACACTCAACCAGTGAGAGAATCAGCCATCCCTATATAGGATCTGAACCCATGGCCTTGATGTTATCAGCACCACACTCTCCCAAGTGAGCCACACGCCGGCCCCAAAGCCTGTAGTTTAGAGGACCAAAATCCTTAGTTTAGGGGGTCAAAGCCCAACCCTTTAGAAAAACACATAGGAATGCTAAGATTAAGAAGGACCAGAAAAATTTGACAGGCCTTTGATGTAGATAAGAGAATTGAAGCACAGCAAAGAATGTTTGCTCTGGGGGCAGTTGCTCTTAGTTCAGCTAAACTTAAATGATGGGAGAGTACGTAAGCTAAAATCTTCAAGGATATTGTGCTAGTAAGTGCTTGGTGGACATTCCACATCTTGCCCCTAAGCTGTATCTTTCAGTTTCTTGGGGAGTTATGCACTTTGGTGATTATCTCATTGTTTCTTTTTCTACATCATATATCTTAGTTTTATGACTCCCTTTTTTTTTCTTTTTTCAAAAAGATGACCAGTGAGGGGATCTTAACCCTTGACTTGGTGTTGTCAGCACCATGCTCAGCCAGTGAGCGAACTGGCCATCCCTATATAGGATCCAAACCCAAGGCCTTGGTGTTCTCAGCACCACACTCTCCCGAGTGAGCCATGGGCCGGCCCTATGACTCCTTTTGATGGCAAATTGCTTAAACTATTTTAAGTTACACATACTTTAATGAAGATTGTCACGTAGCCAGTTTGTTTATGTTTTCACTATGATTGATGAACCAACTGTTTTTCTTCTGTAACTTTCTTGTCTTTACAATAAAAACTGAAGCAAAAACTGACTCGGGGCTGTGCCTGGGCTCTCCTCTCTTGAAGGAGTTTTCCCTTGGTGCAGTCCCTTAGGGCTTCTCATTGTTCTGAATACATGGGCTCTGAATAATCTTCTGCATCTCCATCACTCTGCAAGAGGTGACAAGAAACCCCATCAGCGCCCTGCCTAGTGGAGCCATGAGAGCAGGACTGCCTTGGAGACCCCAGACCTGTGGAGTTAACAGAGTGGAACACCAGCCTGGGCGAGCTGAAGTGTGACCTACGATCAGGAAAGCCATAGGAGCAGAGCTGCCCAAGGACTTGGGGACCCGACCCCTACACCAGCATGCAGAAGAGGTCGAACATGGAGTGAAGGTACATGATTCGCCAGCTTTGAGATTTAATGCCTGTCCTGCTGGGTTTCAGACTTGTTTGGGACCTGTTACACCTTCCTTTTGGCCTATTTCTCCTTTTGGAACAGGAATATATACTCTGTGTTTGTCCCACCATTGTACATTGGAAGTAGATAACTTATACTGATTTCACAGGTGGGACTTTGAACTTTGGGCTTTTGAGATAAAACAAGTTAAGACTTCGGGGATGAAGTGAATGTATTTGTATGTGCAAAGGATGTGAGTTTTGGAGGGCTGGCGGCAGAATGTAGTGGATTGAATTATGTCCCTCCAAAACTCCCTGAAGCTTGAATTATGTTCCCCAAGTTTTATGTATTAGAAACTTGGCTCCCACTGTGACTGTTAAGAGAGTAGTAAATCCTATTATGACAATTGTAAGGTAAGGCCTTGAAGAGGTGATTGCATTGTAGGACTATGCAGTAGTGAATGGATTAAAAAAATGGTGGTGATGGGTGTGGTTCTGAGGGCTTTAAAAGAAGAAGAGAGTCTGTTTGTCTGTCTCTCTCTCTGTTCTCTCTGCTTCCACCATCTTGCAATATGAGACCCCTGGTTCACTGTTGCCACCACCAGATAGACTTTGGACTTCCCAGCCTCAGAAAAACTGTAAGCAATAAATTTCATTTCTTTTAAAATCATCCAGTTTCAGGTATTCTGTTATAGCAACACAAAACAGACTAATACAGCTACTAAAAAAATGAAATACCTAGGAGTAAAGTTAACCAAGGATGTGAAACATCTCCACAATGAAAACTGTAAAACATTGGTGAAAAAAAATTGAAGAAGACACAAATAAATGGAAAGATATCCCATGTACCTGGGTAGGAAGAATTAACATCATCAAAATGTCCATATTACCCAAAGCAACATACACATTCAATGCAATCTCTACCAAAATACCAATGACGTTATTCACAGAAACAGAAAAAAATAATCTTAAAATGTGCAAGGAACCACAAAAGACCCCATATAGCAAAAGCAATCCTGAATAAAAAGAACAAATTTGGAGCCATCATACTTCCTGATTTCAAAATATAGTACAAAGCTATAGTAACCAAAACAGCATGGTACTGGCATAAAAACAAATTGACCAATGGAACAGAATAGAGAGCTCCAAAATAAACTCATGCACTTACAGCCAACTGATTTTTGACCAAGGTGCCAAAAACATGCAATGGGAAAAAGACAGCCTCTCCAGCAAATTGTGTTGGGAAATCTGCATATCCACATGCAGAAGACTGAAACTAGACCCCTATCTCTCACCATAACACAAAAATTAACTCAAAATGAATCAAAGACCTAAATTTAAGACCCAAAACTATAAAACTACTAGAAGAAAACATAGGGGAAACACTACACAAAATGGGAGTGGGCAGTGGTTTTGTGAGCAAGACTACAAAGGCACAGGCAACTACAGCAAAAATACATAAATGTAACTACATCAAACTAAAAAGCTTCTGTATAGCAAGGGACACTGTCAACAAAGTGAAAAGACAACCTACAGAATGCGAGAAAGTATTTGCCAACTACACATCAGACAAGGGGCTAATATCTAGAATATCTAAGGAACTTGAACAACCCAACAGCAAAAAAAAACCAAATAACAATTTAAAGGGCCAGACTATGGCTCATTCGGGAGAGTGTGGTAACACCAAGGCCACGGGTTCGGATCCCTATATAGGGATGGCCAGTTAGCTCACTGGGTGAGCGTGGTGCTGACAACACCAAGTCAAGGGTTAAGATCCCCTAACCAGTCATCTTTTCAAAAAAAAAAAAAGAAGACAAATAACAATTTAAAAAATGGGCAAAGGACCTGAACATACATTTCTCAAAAGAAGACATACAAATGGCAGACAAACACATGAAAAAATGCTCAAAATCACTAATCACCAGGGAAATACATATTCAAACCACAATGAGATATCATCTCACTCTTGTTAGAATGGCTATTACCAACAAGACAAAAAATAACAAATGCTGGCAAGGATACAGAGAAAAAGGAACTCTCCTACATTGCTGGTGGGAGTGTAAATTGGTATAGCCACTGTGGAAAACAGTATGGGGGTTCCTCAGAGAACTAAAAATAGATCTACCCTATGACCCAGCTATCTCACTACTGGGTATATACCCAAAGTAAATTAAATCAATATATCAAAAGGACACCTGCACTCCCATGTTCACTGCAGTACTATTCACAATAGCCAAGAGATGGAATCAACCTAAATGCCCATCAATGAATGAATGGATAAAAAAAATTGTGACATATATACACAATGGAATACTCCTCAGCTATTAAAAGGAATGATATCCTACCAAGGTCAAGCCACCAAACAAACAAAAAATAATATCCTGGGCCAGCCCGTGGCTCACCCAGGAGAGTGTGGTGCTGATAACACCAAGGCCACGGGTTCGGATCCTATATAGGGATGACCGGTTTGCTCACTGGTTGAGCATAGTGCTGACAATACCAAGTCAAGGGTTAAGATCCCCTTACCGGTCATCTTTTTAAAAATAATAATAATAATAATAATATCCTGTCATTTGCAGCAACATGGATGGAACTGGAAACCTTCATGTTAAGTGAAGTAAGTCAGACACAAAAAGACAAATACCACATGATATCACTCATATGCGGAATCTAAAAAAAAGAAAAAAGTTGTTATAATAGAAGTAGAGAGTAGAATAAAGGGTTACCAGAGGTGGGAAAGTGGTGGGGGGGAGGAAAAGTGGAGGACTAATGGGTACAAAACTATGCTATCTACTCTAAGTGAATCATTGTGTAGTATAAGCATATATTGAAACAACATACTGTACCCCACAATTATGTACATAATTAAAATATTTTGAATTAAAAAAAAAACCATACACACAAAAAAAGTACCATTACACTTCCATCAGACTGGCAAAAATTTTAAAGTCTGACCAAGTTTAATTAACTGTTGTGCAAAAAGTAGAATGAATGGAATTATCACATATCCTTGGTGGGAGGTTAACTGATTAAACCACTTTGATAATCAGACAATACACCCTGTATAGGGTAAAACTGAAGGTGAGCATACCCTACCTAGAAATTCTGTTCCTAAATATACACCTAAGAGAACTCTTGCACATGTGCACATGTATATGCCCAAGCTTATTCTATAAGAAAATGGTGGTTATTTGTGGGGATTAGGATTAATGGGTAGAAATTCAACTCAGGTTTGCCTCCTCTGGAAGGCCATATCTAACTAGCCCAGGCTGAATTAATGACTCTGTCCTCTGTCCTCCCCTATCACTCCCACTGCCATTTATCACCAGTTTATGGCTGTCTGATTTAGCGTCTAATTCTCTCCAAAACTGAAAATTTAATGAAAGCAAGAACTGTGGTCTGATTCACCTGTCCAAGTTTCTGTAGTACACAAAGAGTACTTTGTAAATGTCTGATAGATGTTTTTGAAATTAATGCTTAAAAGAATAAAAAATGGGGATGATCAGACAATAAAGGCTCTAGTACTGAGGATCCCTTTGGACTTTAAGTATGCTGGGTGGGCAGAAATCCCTAAATTTAAGAGTGATAGTTAAGAACGGAGGCATTCAGGAAGTAGAGGAGGCATTCAGGAAGTGGAGGAGGCATTCAGGAAGTGGACAGCCTTTGAAGGTTTTCCATATGGCTGTGGCCTTAGAGGCTGTTTTGTTGTGTCTGGGATTAGAGTAAACCTGAATGTTTGCCATGTTTAGCATATCTCTGTTAGCATATCCACTCTGAGGTGGATAGTTGGTCATGTATGAGTTTGAAGATTTCTAGGGCTAGATAACCATTTTTTTTTTTAATTCCACATGAGTGATATCATGCAATGTTTGTCTTTCTGTGCCTGACTAATTTAACATAGTTTCCAGTTCCATCCATGTTGCTGCAAATGATAGGTAAATTTTTAAATATTTCAAATAAACAACAGCTGAGAGAATTCACCAGCAAATCTGCATTACAAAAACATTAAAGGAAATTCTTTAAACAGAGGTAAAATGATACCATATGAAAACCTGGATCTACACAAAGGAATAAAGAGTGTAAAAATGGTAAATATGTGAGTTAAGGTGTTTTAGTCCATTTTGTGTTGCTATGACAGAAATACCTGAGACTGGGTAATTTATAAAGGAAAGAGGTTTATTTGGCTTATGATTCTGGGACAGCTGCATCTGGCATGGGCCTCAGGCTGCTTCTACTCATGGCGGGAAAACAGCAGGCAGCTGGCAGGTACAAGCAGATCACATAGTGAAAGGAAGCAAGAGAGAGGAAGCAAGAGAGAGAGAGGTGCCAGGGTCTTTTTAAGCAACGAGCTCTTGCGGGAACTAATACAGTGAGAACTCACTCATTAATCCCCCCTCCCCCAGAGAAAGCATTAATCCATTCATGAAGGATCCGCCCCCATGACTCAATCAGTTTACGACACTGCCACACTGGAGATCAAATTTCCATGAGTTTTGGAGGGGACAACACATCCAAACTCCATCATAAGGCAAGACAGTTTTTTTTCATTTTCCAGACTGAAGAAAACTCTACGGGTCAAATGGCCTAGGTTCTTCAACAGAAAAATGTCAAGAAAAATAAAGGACTGGAGGGGGAACGTGTAGATTAAAAGAGACTTAAAATACATGTCAGATTTTTTAGTGGGCAAAATCAAACTTTAATGTCCAGGGATGCCACTTGGGTGATAAGACTGCAAAGAAACATAAAGAAATGATTACTATATAAGTCAAGATATTGGTTACTTTGGGGAGTGAAGAAAGAAGAGACTGTAATTGGGATAGGGTACAACAGCTAGAATGCATTAAATAAAGTGAGCTTTCCAAGAGGGCTAATAAAGTTCTGTTTCTTGACTTGAATGACATTCTGTTTGTAATCTGTGTGGTTTTCTATGTTTTATTTCATAATAAGGTAAAGTGTGTGTGTGTGTGTGTGTGTGTGTGTGTGTGTGTGTGTGTAAAGTTCCCATGAATAAGTCTAAAAAAAGATGTTATGGGGGAGGAAAAAATACTTTTCCTTTTACCCTTTTAAATTCCGAGCTGTGACCTCTGTAACAAAACACAGATTAACCAGAAAAAATACAGATTTATTTAATATAAATTTTAAGTGACACAGGAGCCCTCATGAGCTGGATGCTTATATATTAAGATGGATAAAGAGCAGTAAATTGTGAAAACATGACAAGACAAAGGGACTTGAGCTAGAGCATTTAATCATGGAGAAGTGACTAGGAAGATAAGGGCTAGTTTAACAAGATTTGTTTGTGCAAATTTCTCTTAACCTCAACTCCCTATCTCTCATAAGAATGTCTTCCTTCCTCCAGGTGCAAGGATAGCACCTTTTACCTGGGAATTTTATCTCCTGCTTTTAGGAATATCAGAGTGACTTTCTTGCATCTGCTGTTTTTTTAAGTGTCTTTATCTCAAAACAATCAATATGTCAGAGCAGCATATTTTGGGATGGCATGTTCTGAACTCATTCAATATGCAGATGTGCAAGACCTCTACATAGAGAGTTATAAAACTCTACTGAGAGACATTACAGAAGACCTAAATAAAGAGGAATATATATGTTATTTATTGGAAGGCTTAAATACCATACATTTTCTTTAAATGTTAAAAGCAATATCAAAATCCTGCCAGCTTATTTGTAAAACTTGACAAGTTTACCCTAAAATTTATTTGAAAACTCAAAAGCCCCAAAATAGCTAAGATACTCCTGAATAAAAACAAGGTGGGAAGACATGCTCTAACAAGTATTAAGCCTTATTATTAATTGGTAGTAAGACAAGGAGAATTAAAACAGGGATAAACATAGAGACTAATGGAAGAGAACAGAGCACCTAGAACTGGACCCACACATATATGGAGTCTTGATTCATGACAGACATGCCTTAGCAGACCTGTGGGTAAAGGAAGAACTCAATAAACAGTGCTGGCACAATTACGTATTCATATAGCAAAAAGAAAAAAGAAAAAGAGAAGACTGTCTACCTTACATAATGCACAAAAATTAATTTCAGAAGGACAAAAGAAGTAAATGTAAAAATACAAGACTATAAAATTCTAGAAGAAAATATGACTGTGTTACATCATTCTAGGGGACAAAATAACTGACTGAGTGGTGCCCACTGAAGTACAAAAATCTTTTCTTTGTGTAAGAAAAGATTTCTCATAAAATACACAATAAGGAATAACCATAAATTTGGAACGTGATACTTTTTACAACATTAAAATAAAGAACTTCTGGTCATTAAAAGACCCTAAAAGGAGAAAAGAAAGAAAAACCATAGAGTAGGAGATGATGTCTGCAACCTACATAACAAGTGACTAATATACTGAAGATATACAGAATGGAGGATTCTGGGAAGATGGCAGAGTAGGAAGCACCAGTAATCTGTCTCCCCACATAGACAACTGCATTAGCAGAATCTGATGTTACCTGTTTTGAAACTCAGGAGTTTGTGAAAGTCTTGCCAACTTCCACGGGAAGCACTGGAAGGCAAATTTTATTAATTTAGGTCAATTTCAACTCTTAGCACTGTAGCAGCTACACATACCCCCACCCCCACCCCCAGCCACAGGTCAGGAAGCTGTGCACATGTTGCTGGAGCAGCTTACACACAACCTGCAGGAACCAGGGTGGGCAAAAAAAGGCCCCTTTTCTCCAAGTATCCTGGATCTGTGCTCTGATCACTGACGGCTGCTTTTAATCACAGAGGTGCAGACAAAGAGGTGGGGGAAACACTGCAGTTGTACCTCCCTGCATTGTTGCAAGCCACTCCCCCTCCAGCTGAAGTGACTACCAGTGAACTTAAAGAGCCAGCATCCCTTTTTCCCCCTTCAATTTTCTTTTTCCCCTTTAAATTCTAGGACATTCAAAATCAACTGTATATACTAGGAAAATTAGAAAGTGACCACACATGCCCAGGGAAAGGCTCAAAAAAGACCTAAGAAGACCTTAAGTTTATACTGCAGGCTGATCCTTAGCACAGAGACAGGCAACAACAATAAAAAATAATAAAATAAAATAAACAGAAACAATAACAAAAAAAACAGCTAACCATGGGGAAGGGGCGGAATCTGATTTCCAGAGTTACCACATGATTAGACACAAATGTCCAGTTTTCAACAAAAAATCATACAGCATACAAAGAAACAGGAAAATATGGCCCAGTCAAAGGAAACAGAAACTGCCCCTTAAAAAAACCTGATGGCGGATACACTAGACAAAAACTTTAAAACAACTGTCTTAAAGATGCTCAAAGAACCATGGGCTGGCCCGTGGCTCACTCAGGAGAGTGTGGTGCTGATAACATCAAGGCCCTGGGTTCAGATCCCATATAGGGATGGCTGGTTAGCTCACTTGGGAGAGCATGGTGCTGACAACACCAAGTCAAGGGTTAAGATCCCCTTACAGGTCATCTTTAAAAAAAAAAAAAAAAAAAAAAAAAAGAAGCTCAAAGAACTAAAGGAGGATGTGAGGAAAAGTCAAGAAAACAATGTATGAACAAAATGGAAAAATCAATAAAGAGATTTTAAAAACCTAAAAAGAAAACAAAAACAAATTCTGGAACTAAAAAGCACAATAACTGAAATGAAAAATTCACTGGAGGGATTCAAAGGTAGATTTGAGCACACAGAAGAAATAATAAGTGAAAGTAAGACAGGACAATGGAAATTATTGAGCCTAAGGAACAGGGGAAAAAAAGATTAAAGTGAACAGAGCCTAAGTAAAGGACCTGTGGAACACTGTCAGTGAACCAACACATACATCGTGGTAGACCTAGAAGGAGGAGAAAGAAAGGGGCAGAGAGAATCTTTGAAAACAAATAATGGCTGAAAACTTCCCAAATTTGATGAAAGGCAGGAATATAAATACCCAAGATCCCTGGTGGTCTAGTAGTTAGACAAAATAAATAAATAAATGCCCAAGAAACTCAATGAGCTCCAAGTAAGATGAACTCAAAGAGAAACACACTGAGACACATTATGAGTATAATCAAACTTTTGAAAGACAAAGAGAGAATACTGAAAGCAACAGGAGAGAATTGTCTTATCACATACAAGGGAACCTCAATACGGTTATCAGTAGATTTCTCATCAGAAACGAGGCCAGAAGGCACTGGGCCAATATATTCAAACTGCTAAAGAAAAAAAAAAAAATGTCAACAGAGAATCCTATATCCAGCAAAATTATCTTTCAAAAGTGAGAGAGAAATTAAGACATTCTCAGATAAACAAAAGCTGAGGAAGTGTGTTACCACGAGATCTACCCTGCAAGAAATGCTCAAGAGAGTCCTGCAGGATGAAATAAGAGGAAACCAGACAGTAACTTGAAGCCATATGAAGAAATAAAGATCTCAATAAAGATTAATATACAGACAATTATAAAAGCTAGTATTATTATAACAATGATTTGCATCTCCACTTTCTGTTTTCTACATGACTTAAAAAACTAATACTTTTTAAAAATTATTAGTCTAAAAGCTATTATTGTACTTTGGTGTGTAACTTCACATTTAGTTTTCTATATAATTTCAGAGACTGGTGCATTAAAAAAATCATTAGTTTATGCTTTTGGGGCACACAATGTATAAAAACGTAATTTTATGGCATCAGCAATCAAAAGAGGTAAGGACAAAGCTATAGAGGAGCAGGATATTTGTATGTTTGAACTGGTATAACTTCAAATTAAAGTGTTATAACATTCCGATGTTAAATACCAGTGGTAACAACAAAAAAAATAATGTTAGCATATTCACAAAAGTAAATGAGAAATCAATTTAATGTACCTCTGAAATCCTAAATTTAATGTACATCATAATTTACATACTAATGTAACCTTTAACTAGAAAAAATCAACTAAACACAAAAGAAGACAATGATGCAGAAAATAAGGAACAAAAAAAGTATAAGGCATATAAAAAACAAATTGCAAAATAACAGAAGCAAGCCCCTTCTTATCAGTAATTACCTTACATGTAAATGGATTAAACCCTTCGTAGTTCATTTCTGTTGCTTATAACAAAATACTTGGAACTGGGTAATTTATAAGAAAACAAAATTTATTGCTTACAGTTTTGGAGTCTGGGAAGTCCAAAGTTCAGGAAATACATCTGGTGAGGGACTTATTTGATGGTGGCTTTACAGCAATGCAGGGGTCTCACATGGCAGAAAGTAGCAGAGCAGAGAGAAAGAGACCATCATGTGCTCTCCTTTTAAAGCCCTCAGAACCACGCCCCTGACCACCATTATTAATCCATTCCATATGGCATGGTCCTACAATCTAATCACCTCTTTAAGGTCTCACCTTTCAATTATCATAATAGGATTTCCCACCCTCAACAATTACAATGGGGATTGAAGCTTCAGTGACGTTGGGGGAGCATCCAATCTACAGCATTCTGTCCCTGACCCCCCAAAACTCATGTCCTTTTCATATACAAATAGATTTATTGCATCCCCAAAGTCTTAACTTGTTTCAATTTGAAAGCCCAGAGTTCGGGGCCGGCCCGTGGCTCACTCGGGAGAGTGTGGTGCTGGTAACACCAAGGCCACGGGTTCGGATCCCATATAGGGATGGCCGGTTCGCTCACTGGCTGAGCGTGGTGCTGACAACACCAAGACAAGGGTTAAGATCCCCTTACTGGTCATCTTTAAAAAAAAAAAAAAATGAAAGCCCAGAGTTCAAAGTCCCATCTGTGAAATCAAAACAAGTTATCTACTTCCAAGATACAATGGTGGGACAAACACAGAGCATATATTCCCATTCAAAAAGGGAAAAGTAGGCCAAAAGGAATGGGTAACAGGTCCTAAGCAAGTCTGAAACCCAGCAAGGCTGGCATTAAATCTCCAAGCTGGAGAATCATGTACCTTGACTCGATGTTCAACGTCTTCTGCATGCTGGTGTGGGGTTTGGGTCCTCAAGTCCTCAGGAAGCTCCACTCCTGTGGCTTTCCTGGTCTTCAGCCATGATTTAGCTCCTGTAGGCTGGTGTTGCATGCTAGGAGCTCCACAGTTCTGAGGTCCCCATGGCAGTCCCACTCTCATGGCTCCAATAAGCATGGTGCTGATGGGGTTTCTCTGCTTCAACTTCAATCCCACATCTCTTCTTGGCATTGCTCTATCAAAGGCTCAATGCAGTGAATCTGCCTCTTGACAGATCTCTTCCTGGGCCCCCAGGCTTTTCCAGTCCTTTGAAACTGAGATGGAGGCTCCCAAGCCTCCACAGCTCTGGCATTCTTTGAACCTACAGATCTAACACCACATGGACGCTGCCAAGGCTTCCAGCTTGAATTTTCCAAAGCTGAAGGTTCAGCCACACTTGGGGCCAATTTATCCACAGCTGGAGCAGCCAAAGAAGCTAGGGTGCTGGTGCAGGGACCAGCATCCTAAGGTGGCCCTGGGCAGCAAGCCCATAGAGGGTGCCTCAGGCTTGTTCCCTGAGACTATTCTGTCTCCCTAGGCCTCTGGGCCTATAATGGAAGGGTTGGCCTCAGAGGCTTCTACAATGCCTTAAAGGCCTTTTCCTCCTTCTCTTTATAATCCCTTTCTTTTGTACTAATCTTCTTAGCACCATTGCATTTTTCTCCTGAAAATGATCTCTGCTTCTCTCCCACATGGCCAGGTGGCAAATTTTCTAAATGTTTATACTCTGCTTCCCTTTTAAATTCTGGCTTTATGTCATCCCTTTGCTGCCATAACTCAGCATAGGCTGTGACAAGTAGCCATGCAGCTTCCTTAATGCTTTGTTGCTTAAAAATTTATTCCACCAAATACTCTGGGTCAGCACCTTTAAGTTTTACATTCAATAAGACTTTCAGGCATAAATAGAATGTAGCTAAGTTCATAGCAAGAGTGATCTTTGTCCCAGTTTCCAATAAATTCTTTCTTATTTCTATCTGAGACCTCCTTAGAATGGTCTTTACAGACCATATTTCCATAAGCATTCTGGTCATCACCATTCAACCAGTCTCTAAAACATTCCAAACTTTCCCTGGTTTTCTTTGTCTTCTAAACATTCACCAGCATCATGCTTTTTCTAGCCTGTTCCTCCACATTCCTCCAGCCTTCCCTAAACAAGCAGTTCTGAAGCCATTTCCACATTTTCAAATATTTGTTATAAGCAACACCCCACTTCTCTGGTACCAATTTTCTGTATTAGTCCATTTCTGTTGCTTATAACAAAATACCTGGAACTGGCTAATTTATACGAAAACGAAATTTATCACTTACAGTTTCAGAGGCTGGGAAGTCCAAAGTCCAGGGAACACATCTGGTAAGGGTCTTCTTTGGTGGTGACTTTACAACAATGCAGGGATCTCACATGGCAGAAAATGGCAGAGCAGAGGGAGAGAGAGTCTCACATGCTCTCCATTTATAGCCCACAGAACCAAACTCCTGAACACCACTATTAATCCATTCGCTATGGCATGGTCCCACAATCTAATCACCTCTTCAAGCCCCATCTTTCAATTACCATTATAGGATTTCCCACCCTTTACAGTTATGGTGGAAACTTAATCTTCAATGAGGTTAGGGGGGGCATCCAATCTGCAGCACTCTCAAATCAAAATACAGAGGTTGAAAGAATGGATATAAACACATGATCCAATTTTATGCTATCTACAAGTTACTCTCTTTAGAGCCAAAGACACAGGCAGATTAAAATGAAAAGATGGAAAAAGATATTCCATGCAAAGAGTAACCAAAAGAGAGCAGAGATGGCTATATTAATATCAGATAAATCACTCTAAATCAAAAAAGACATATTAATAAAAGGTTCAACACAGCTAGAAGATATAACAATTATAAATATTTATATTTACACACCTAATGATAGACCACCAAATATATGAAGGAAAAATTGACAGAATTGAAGGGAGAAAAAGACAGTTCTACAATAACAGTTGGAGACTTCAACACCCCACTCTTAATAATGGATGGAACAACCAGACAGAAGTAAGGAAATAGAGGACTTAAAAAACACAATAAACTAACTAGATCTATCAGACATATAAAGAATACTCTGCACAACAAGAGCAAACACATTCTTCTCAAGTGTACATGAAACATTTTCCAGAATAGACCATATGCAAGGCCACAAATTAGGTGTCAATAGATTTTAAAAGATATGTATAATACAAAAGATCTTCCCCAATCACAATGAGATGAAGTTAGAAATGAGTAACAGAAGTAAAACTGGAAAATTCATAAATCTGTGGAAATTTTAACTCTTAAACAATCAATGGATCACAGAACAGAAACTAGAAAACACTTAAAAAATTAAAATACAATACACCAAAACTTACAGAAGGCAGCAAAAGCAGTGCTAACAAGGAAATTTATCAGTGGTTACATTAAAAAAGAAGATTTTAAATCAACAACTTAACTTTAAAATGTAAGGAACTAGGAAAAGGAGAAAAACTAAACCCAAAGCTAGCATAATGAAGGAAACAATAAAGACTAGAACAGGGACAAATTAATATGGAAAAACGATAGGGAAAAAATCAATAAAACCAAAAGTTAGTTCTTTGAAAAGATCAACAAAATTGGCAAAGAGTACTATAAACAACTGTATGCCAACAAATTGGGCAACCCAGATGAAATGGACAAATTCCTAGGAACACAAAACCTAAGAAGACTAAATTCAAAAAAAAAAAAAAAAAATCTGAATAGACCCATAACTACTAAGGAGATTGAATCTGTAATCAAAAATCTCCTGACAAAGAATAGCTCTGGACCTGATGGCTTCATGGGTGAATTCTACCAGACCTTTAAAGAACTAATACCAATCCTTTCCAAACTTTTCAAAAAAAATTGAAGGGGAGGGAACACTTTTTTACTCATTGTATGAGGCCAAAATTACCATGATACCAAAGCCAGACAAAGCCACTACAAGAAAAGAAAACTACAAACCAATATTCCTTATGATCATTGATGCGAAAATCCTAAAAAAAAAAAAAAAAAAAAAAATAGCAAACCAAATTCAGCAGAATATTAAAAGGATTATAGAAGGGTACTTCAAATGGTTCATAGAAAGATTTGTATTATCTTTTAATTCTTTTTTTCCACAGACTTTTTGAAGAGCCCTCATATACCACGACCAAGTAGGATTTATTCCTGGAATACAAATAAAGGGCAAAAAACACATGATCTTCTCAATTGATCCAGAAAAAGTGTTTAACAAAATTCAACACTCTTTCATAATAAAAACACTCAGCAAACTGGAAATAAAAGGAAAATATCTCAACATGATAAAAGTCATACATAAGGGCCGGCCCATGGCTCACTTGGGAGAGTGTGGTGCTGATAACACCAAGGCCGTGGGTTCAGATCCCTACATAGGGATGGCCAGTTGGCTCACTTTGGGGAGCGTGGTGCTGACAGTACCAAGTCAAGGGTTAGGATCTCCTTACCAGTCATCTTTAAAAAAAAAAAAAAAGTCATACATGAAAAATCCACAGCAAACATGCCTAATGGTAAAAGACTGAAAGCTTTTCTTCTAAGATAAGAAACAAGTCACTTTTGCCACATCTATTCAACATAGTACTGAAAGTTCTAGCCAGAGAAACTAGTCAAGAAAAAGAAATAAAATGAGGGCTGACCCGTGGCTCACTCAGGAGAGCGCGGCGCTGGGAGCACAGCGGCACTCCAGCCGCAGGTTCGGATCCTATGTAGGGATGGCCGGTGTGCTCACTGGCTGAGCGCAGTGCAGGCAACACCAAGCCAAGGGTTACAATCCCCTTACCGGTCACAAAAAAAAAAAAAAAAAAGAAAGAAAGAAAATGAATCAAAACTGTAAAGAAAGAAGTAAAACTAACTCTGTTCATGGGTGACATGATCTTTATATGTAGAAACTACAAAAATTCCAAACATACACCAAAAAATGTTAGTGCTAGTAAATGAATTCAACAAAGTAGCAGGATACAAAGTCAATACTGAAACCTCAGTTGCATTTCTATACACTAAGAATAAATAATCTGAAAGGGAAATTATGAAAACAACTCCATTTATAAAGAAATAATAAAATATTTAAGAATTAACTTAACCAAGGAGGCAAAATTTTTGTACAATGAAAACTACAAAACATTGCTGAAGGAAATTAAAGACATAAATAGAAACACATCCCATGTTCATGGATTGAAAGACTTAATACTACCCAAAGCAATGTACAGATTCAATGCAATCTCTAACAAAAAAACAACTAACTAGGCTGGCTGGTTAGCTCAGTTGGTTAGAGCACATCCTTATAATACTAAAGTCATGAGTTCAGATCCCCAAACTGGCCAACCACAAAAAAACAAATAATGTTTTTTTTGCATAAATAGAAAAGCCAGTCCTAAAATCCATAAGGAATTTCAAGGGACACTGAATAACCAACAGAATCTCAAAAAAGAAGAAAAACACTGTAGTGCTCACACTTCCTGATTTCAAAACTTATCACAAAGCTGCAGTAATCAAAATAATGTGGTACTGACATAAAGACCAAGGGAATAGAATACAGAGCCCAGAAATAATACATGGTCAAATAATTTTTGACAAGGGTGCCAAGACCATTCAATGGAGAAAGGACCGTGTATTAGCCAAGGCTCTCCAGAGAAACAGAACCAATAGGGTATGTATATAAATATATGAGAGGGGATTTTTTAGGGGAATGGGCTCACATGATTGTGAAGGCTGAGGAATCCCATAACAGGCCATCTGCAAACTGGATGCTGATAGTGTAGTTCATTCCAAGTCCAACTAGAGAAGCCAGCGGTCCCCTTGATGTAAGCCCTGGATGCTGGTAGTATGGCTCAGTCCAAGTCCAAAGGCTTCAAAACTAGGAAAGCCAATTGTGCCGTTGGTGTAAGTCCTGGAACCCAAAAGCTGAAGGGTCTGAAGTTCTGATGTCCATGGACAAGAGAACAGAATGTATCTCAGCTCCAGCAGATAGAGAGAGTGATTTGCCTTTTTCCTCCATTTTTGTTCTCTCCGGGGCCCCAGTAGGTTGGACAGTTCCCACCCATATTGAGGGCAGATCTTTCCCACCCAGTCCGCTCAGGCACACATGCTAATCTCTTCTGGAAACACGCTCATGGACACACCTGAAAAGATAGCTTTACCAGGTTTCTCAGTATTGGTCTAATCTAGTGGACACCTAGAATTAACCATCACAGTCTTTTCAACAAATTTTGTTCGGAAAATTGGATGTACATATACAAAAGAATGACGTTGGACTCTTACATAACACCATATACAAAAATTAACTCAAAATGGATCAAAGACCAAAATGTAAGACCTAACACTATAAAACTCAGAAGAAAACATAGAGCAAAAGCTTCATGACATTGGATTTGGCATTGATTTCTTGAATACGACACCAAAGTCACAGGCAACAAAAGGAAAAAAATGAGCAAATTGGACTTCATGAAAATTTTTTAAATTTGTGTATCAAAAGACACTATCAACAAAGTGAAAATACACCCCACAGAATGGGGGAGAAATATTTGCAATCATACATCTGATCAGGATTATTATCTAGAATATATAGAGAACTTCTAAAAATCAGCAACAAAAAAACAAACAATCCAATTCAAAAATGGGCAAAGGACTCGAATAGACATTTCTCCAAGGAAGACATACAAATGGACAATAAGCACATGGAAAAATGTTCAACATCACAAATCATTAAGGAAATGAAATCAAAACTACAATGAAATACCACCTGATACTCATTAGGTTGGCTAATGTCAAAAAACAGAAAATAACAAGTGTTGGTGAGCATGTGGAGAAATTAGAATCCTTGTGCACTGTGGGTGGGAATGTAAAATAATGCAGCCACTATGGGAAATAAATATCTTCACATCCCTTGCCCACTCAAAGGTACAGTCATATATTTCTTCCCCAAACAGTACAGTAGTTCCTCAAAAAATTAAATACAATTACCATATGGCTATACACCCAGAAGAATTATATACATCAGGGTCTTGAAGAGATATTTATACACCAATGTTTATAGCAGTACTATTCACAATAGCTAAAATATGGAAGTAACCCACTGTCCATGGATAGATAAATGAATAAGCAAAATACGGTATATACATACAATGGAATATTATTCAGCCTTAAAAAGGAAGGAAATTCTGACATGCTACAACATGGATGAACTCTGAGGACTGCTATGAATTGAATTTTTGTCCCCCCAAAATGCATGTTGAACCTTAATCCCCAATATGCAGTACTGAGAGATAGGGCCTTTAAGAAGTGATTGTGTCATGAGGGCAGCCTCATGAATGGATTAACAGATTAATGTGTTAACAAAGTAATGAGTTATCATGGGAGTGGAGAGGAAGAGACACCTGGACTAGGATGCTCAGCCCTTTATCATGTGATACCTTGCACCATCTTGGGACTCTGCAGAGTTCCCACCAGCAAGACAACCCTCACCAGATGTGCCCCCTCAACCTTGGACTTCCCAGCCTCCAGAACTGTAATAAATATTTTTCACTATAAATTACAGTTTCAGGTGTTCTGTTATAAGCAATAGAAAATTGACTATGACAAGGACATTATGCTAAGTGAAATAAGCCAATCACAAAAAGACAAATGCATGATTCCACTTATATGAGATACTTAGAGTGGTCAAAATCACAGGAATAGAAAGCAGAATGATGGCTGCCAGCAGCTTGGAGGAGGGGAGAATGGGTATAGATTTTAAAGAGTTTAATGTTTATTAGGTATAAAGTTTCAGTTTTACAAGGTGAAAAGAGTTATGGAGATGAATGGTGATGATGGTTGCACAACATTATGAATATATTTGATACCACTAAAATATACACTTAAAATGATTAAGATGGTAAATTTTATGTTAGGTGTACTCTTATCAGAATTTTTTTTAAAAAGATATAAAGAACACCTACATTAGGGTCCCCTTACTGGATAGCCACCAAACAATTTTTAAAAATAAGAAAAAATTGTTTAAATGAACACCTACAGATCAGTAAGAAAATGCCAAACCAATATAAAAATGGACAAAAAACTTGAAAGGCACCTTACAAAAGGCCAATAAATATTTTAACAAGTGCTCAATCTCATTGACAATCAGTGAGAGGCAATTAAAACCACAATGAAATACCACTGCACACCCACTAGACTAAAATACAAAATCTAATAATACCATGTGTTGATCCATGTGTTGATGAGATAAAGCAACCAAAAAGTCTCATGCTCAACTAACAGTAATAATTACAACCACTTGGAAGAATGGCTTAGCAGTATAACTGAATATACACATACCCTATGACCGAAAATTTCCACTGCTATGTGTATGTCCTAGCAAAACTCATTTGTGCAACAGGGTACAGGAATGATAACAATAACTAACACATTGTGCTTACTTTTTGCCAGGCACTGTTCTAAATGCCTTAAATTTTTAAACACAACAACCCAATGAGGTAGGTACTATCTTTCTCTCCATTTTTCAAAGATGAAAAAGTTGAAAGACAAAAAAGTTACACAACTTTGCCAGTTACACAGCTTATGAGTGGCAGAGTCAGGGTTTAACAGTCTGGTTTCATAAACAGAGCTCCTAACCAGCCACATTATTCTACTCACAAGAACATTCTCAATAGCATTATTTGTAATTGTCATAAAGTTGAAAAGCACAAATGTCCATCAACAGTTAAATGAATAAATTGTAGAATATTCCAAACAAAGGAATAATATACAGATGTGAAGAAAATAAAGGAACTACTTAATATACTATACTTAATATAAGTTAATCTCACAATGATGAGCAAAAACAGCACAGAATAAAATATTCCACACAGAATGAATCCATATAGCTAAGTTCAAAAAGAAGTAAAATTAAACTATATATTTCAGGGTTGCATATATACATAGTAAAAGTATAAAGAAAAGCAAGGAAATGATTATCACAATAGGACTAGAAGTTACCTCTGGGAGGGAGAAAGGGGTACTGAAAGTGAACTGAAAATAGAAGATCTCCTAGAGTCAATGGTAATGTTCTATTTCTTGAACTGTGTGACAGTTACACAGATATAAGGTTTATAATTATTCATTAAACACTCTCTTTATATGTTCCATGTACTTTTCTGAATACATATTCCATTTCACAACTTAAAATGTTAAAAATTAAAGGAACAGCCCGTGGCTGACTTGGGAGAGTGTGGTGCTGATAACACCAAGGCCGCAGGTTCAGATCCCTGTATAGGGATGGCCAGTTAGCTCACTTGGGAGAGCGTGGTGCTGACAACACCAAGTCAAGGGTTAGGATCCCCTTACCGGTCATCTTTAAAAAAAAAAAAATGTTAAAAATAAAATATAAAGGAAAAAATGATGAAATTGCCAGAGAATTAGGAGAAAAGCCAGAAGAAAAATTGTGTCACAAACACTAAAGATAAAGTAACCAAGAGTCTCAGATTATCAACACAAAATCAGTTTAGTTCTAAAATGTGTCCGCCATAACTTCTGAACAAAAAAACAGAAATCTTCATTCAATTCGTTCAAAAATCAACAAAGTTGAGGAAGCTGGAAACATTTTTCTAATAGTTGTCAGCTTACCTAAAAAGAAGTAGGTGAAGAAAGAAATCTTTACTACTAGACAGCATTTTGCCAGCAACTGAAATGTAACATTCCACAAAATAAAAAGGGAGTGCTTCTCTGATTCTCAGAATTCATGTTAACATTGACCCTGACTGTTAACACTGACCCACTAAAAAAAAGGAAGGCTGTACTCATGAAAAGTAGGTTAACCTCTCTTGAACACATTCGAGAAGTGGAGCCCTTGAAACAAGTTTTCTGGTGAACTGGTCAATCTGGCCCTTCAGTGAAAGACCTGGCTACTACTGAAAGCCACTTAGACACCTGACAGACCCTTCCTCCTAGGCAGGTGCAGCCCTGGTGGTGGCCCTACACCATTACCCCTAGCAACTCCTCTCCTAGGTCCATGCAGCTGCGGCCCTGGTGGTGGCCCTACACCATTACCCCTAGCAACTCCTCTCCTAGGTCCATGCAGCCGCGGCCCTGGTGGTGGCCCTACACCATTACCCCTAGCAACTCCTCTCCTAGGTCCATGCAGCCGCGGCCCTGGTGGTGGCCCTACACCATTACCCCTAGCAACTCCTCTCCTAGGTCCATGCAGCCGCGGCCCTGGTGGTGGCCCTACACCATTACCCCTAGCAACTCCTCTGCTAGGTCCATGCAGCCGCGGCCCTGGTGGTGGCCCTACACCATTACCCCTAGCAACTCCTCTCCTAGGTCCATGCAGCCGCGGCCCTGGTGGTGGCCCTACACCATTACCCCTAGCAACTCCTCTGCTAGGTCCATGCAGCCGCGGCCCTGGTGGTGGCCCTACACCATTACCCCTAGCAACTCCTCTCCTAGGTCCATGCCCTCTGGGGAGTGCTCAGGGTCTTCCAGAAATGTCCGCTGCCCTCCGTTTACCTCCTTCCCTGGAACTATAACCTCTGAAAAGAAAAAAGGGGAGCTGGTGTCCAGGTTCCTCAAACAGCAGAAAATAACAGGCCAGTGATGGGACTGAACCCGGGTTTCCACCGTCTGAGTACTTGACACCAATGGCTCAACCCCAAAGGGGTCGATGACCTAGTCCTGCGAAGGCCCGGCCAGCAGACTGGCTCGAACTCAGATTCGAGGAGCGAAGGGAGCTGAAGCCAGTTTCCTGCGTACTGAAGGGGGAAAAAGGAGGGGCCCCTGGATCCCTCAGCTCCACAGAGCCTGAGGAGTCCAGCAGGCTCCCGCCCAGTGGCCGGCTACCCCTTGGCAGAATCCAGTGAGCCCAAGCCTCAGAAATGGCGCCCAGCCTCACACATCCCAGATCTATGAACGTTTCAGTGCTTCCTGGGCCAAATGACACTCACCCTGGCCTCAAGGCCCCTACCGGGGTCCTCACTCCAGTCTGTCAGGCAAAATTTAGGATGAAGAAGCCTCAGCTGAGAAACCTAGCAACCTCCTCGTGCCCCTTCAGGCCTCTTTAGATCCGCTCAGAAGACACTCCTCGCTGTACCTCACAAATGGCCTTTCCCGCCGTTCTGCGCACGCGTGGCAGCCCCTGGCGCTCGCCACCAACGGTCGTAGCTAAAGACTTTGCCACTTCCGTTCGCTCAGAACACCTCTCCCCACAGCGCGTGCCTACGCTCGCCAACTGCGCATGTGCCGCTGCTCTCAACGGTTTCTCCTTTGGACCGTGTGCCGGTTCCCTTTCCTCCTCCTCCCTCGCCGACCCCTCAGGCCAGGCTCTCATTGACCCGTCTGGCTCCTGCGCTTAGCTTCCCAGGTAAGGTGAAATGAGCTGGGAGGCTTGATCTTCCCATGTTTTCCCTGGAGCCTTCAAATCTTTGACGCTTATTTGAAGATCCCCTACCAGTAGCCAAATCTTTTCTTTTCTTTCTTTTTTTTTTTTTTTTGGTCTTTTTCGTGACCGGCACTCAGCCAGTGAGCGCACCGGCCAGTCCTATATAGGATCCGAACCTGTGGCGGGAGCGTCGCCGCGCTCCCAGCGCCGCACTCTGCCGAGTGCGCCACTGGCTCGGCCCAGTAGCCAAATCTTAAATACGCATCCAACAAGGCAGACAGCGACCGTGCCTTGAGAGACCTCGGAAATCTATTGGGGTTACAGAAAAAAATTAAAAACTCAAAGATTTACTTATACTTAGGTCAGCCGTTCTTAAAATTTTTTTTTGTCTCAGGGCCCCTTTTGCACTCGTAAAAATTAAGGATCCCAGTAATTTATATGGATTATATTTACATGGGTTGTGTGTTTATAGAGTTATATCTATCAATATTAAAACTGAGAAATTTCTAAAATAGTTATTGTTTAGGGGGGCCGGCACGTGGCTCACTCGGGAGAGTGCGGTGCTGATAACACCAAGGCCATGGGTTCGGATCCCATATAGGGATGGCCAGTTTGCTCACTGGGTGAGCGTGGTGCTGACAACACCAAGTCAAGGGTTAAGATCCCCTTACGGGTCATCTTTTTAAAAAAATAATAATAATAAAATAAAATAGTTATTGTTTTAAAAATCCATTGTGTGTCAACATAACATAATATCACGTAGGGAGCGAGTATAGACAGAAAGGGCTGGGACTCTCCAAATTTTAGAAACTAGAAAGAGGAAGATCCAATGGAGATTGAGAAGAAACAGCCAATGAGGAAGCCAGGAAGAAAACCAAGAGAGTGTTTCGTGTGGTGAAGGGCAATAAAGAAAAGAGGGATCCGGTGAATTAAATAGGTAGCATTGATGTTCTAACTTTAGTGTACATTGGAATCACCTGAAAGGCTCATTAAAACACAGATTGCCAGGCCCCACCCCCAAAGTTTCTGATTCATTAGGTGTATTCGTTTCCTAGGACTGCTATACAAATTACCACAAACTTGGTGGCTTAAAACAGAAATTTATTCTTTCACAGTTCTGGAGGCCAGAAATCTGGAAACAAGATGGCAGCAGGGTCACTTCCTTCAAAAGCTCAGAGGGAGAACCCTTCCTCGCCTCTCCCAGTTTCTGGTGGCTCCAGGTGTTTCTTGACTTGTATCTGTACAACTCTAATCTCTGCCTCTGTCTTCACGTGGCCTGTTCCTCCAGGAGTGCCATTTCTCTGGGTGTCTCTTATAAGGACACTTGTCATTGGATTTAGGGCCCACTAGGATAATCCAAGTTGATCTCATCTTGAGCTCCTTAACTCAGTTACATCTGCAGAGACACTTTTTCCAAATAAAGACACAGGTTCTGGGGGTTAGGAGGAGGATATATCTTTTGGGGGGCCATCATTCAGCCCACTATAGTAGGTCTGGCATGGGGACTGAAAATATGCATTTCTAACAAATTTCCAGGTGATGCTGATTCTGCCTGTGTAGGGACCACAACTCCTGATATAGAGAGGTCAAGTAAGGATGGGGACTGAGAATTGACCACATGGATATTGGTGACTTTGAAAAAAGTGGTTCTGGTGGATGAGTCAAGATGAAAGCCATATTGGAGTGGATTCAAGAGAGAGCTGGAAGTAGGGTGAGCAACCACAATTTCTTGATAAGATGAAGAAATGACAAAGCCGTAGAGGGATGTAAGGTTAAGGAAGAATTTTTTAAGACAGGAGAAACAACAGTATGTTTGTATGCTTGTGAGATGAGTCAGCAGAGAGGGAGAATTTGATGAGTCAGAGGTAAGGGGGCATAAATCACAGGAGGGATGTCCTTAAGGAGGCAAGAAAAATGGGTCACAGGTAAACTGGTTTCCCTTAGAGCTATGTCCTCCAATACAGCAGTCACTCACCACATATGGCTATTGAGCACTCGAAATCTAGTGAGTCCAAATTGATGTATGCCCTGAGTGTATTGATGTATGTACTATATTTCAAAGACTAAGTATGTTATAAACTGAATTCCATCCCCCCAAAATTATGTCAAAGCCCTCACCCCAATGTGGCTATATTTGGAGAAACAGACTGTAAGGAGGTAATAAAGGTTCAATTAGGTCATAAGGGTGGGCACTAATCTGATAGGACCAGTATCCTTATAAAAGGAGGAAGAGACACAAGAGATTTCTCTTTACAGGTACACAGAGGAAAATCCATGTGAGCACTCAATGAGAAGATGGACTTCCATAAGCCAGGAAGAGAGGCCTCACCAGACTGCACCCAGATGGCATGTTGATCTTGGACTTCTAGCCTCGAGAACTGTGAGAAAATAAATTTCTGTTGTCTTACTGGCCGGCTGCAAAAAAATAAAACTAAATTAAAAATTAAAAACCATTTTTAAATTTCTGTTGTTAAAGTCATCTAGCCCATGGTATTTTGTTATGGCAACCTAAGCAAACTAATACACAGTACAAAAAGAAGAATTTTAAATATCTCAATAATCTTACATTGATTACATGTTAATATATTGGATATGCTGGGTTAAATAGTATGTATGGTTAAGGATAATTTCTCTGTTTCTTTTTATTTTTTAATGTTCAAAGGTGCTATTTGGGGCCGGCCCGTGGCTCACTCGGTAGAGTGCAGTGCTGTTAACACCAAGGCCCCGGGTTCGGATCCCATATACGGATGGCCGGTTCGCTCACTGGCTGAGTGTGGTGCTGACAACACCAAGTCAAGGGTTAAGATCCCCTTACCGGTCATCTTTAAAAAAAAAAAAAACAAAAAAAAAAAACAAAGGTGCTATTTGTAATAACCAAAAACTGGATACAACCAAAATGCTCATCAACAGTTGAATGTATAAATTGTGGCTTATTCAGAAAGTGAAATAACATACAGTGATGAGAACATAAGAACTACTGCTACTTATTCCACTGATGAATTTCACAAACATAATATTGAAAAAAATAAGTCAAACACAAAAGAAAACATACTGTATAACTTAACTTATATAATGAAAAACAGGCCAAATCAAACTACAGTTTTATAAGTTAGGAGGATAAGGACTAGTGATTTGTAAAGGAGGAAGGAGCTAGTGATTTTCAAGGGAGTAAACAGTGGATTTCTGGGCTGATGATAATGTTGATCTCAGTAGTGATTACATGAGTTTTTGCTTTGTGATAATTCATTGGGCCGTGCATTGTTTTGTGAACATTACTATATGACGTGTCATCCTTCACAATAAAAAGGTAAGGAATAACATCACATGCTTAAAACTACTAAAAGAAATTTTAGAAGCTGGAGTTAATCACAGATATGAATTTTGATGCAGGTTAAAATGCAGTGACAGGTATTCTACATGTAGTAGTTTGAATTATTAAAGGTAGCAGTTTTGCCAAACAACCTAAAAATTTTAGTAGCTTAATGCAATAGGTTCTTACTTATATAAAGTTCAAAATGCTTTATGTAAGTCCAAGAAGAAACCAGGGACTAAGCTCCTTTTGTCTCCTGGATCTCCCATCCTTGAGTTCTCCACTGAATTCTCAGCTTCCAGCAGCCAATGATTGAAGGGAGGGAGAAAATAAGGATTATAGAGGATATTTTATGCCAAGTCCTGAAGTGCCCTACATCACTTCTGCACCCACTCCATTGGCCCAAGACCAGTCACATGGCCTCAACTCACCGGAAGGAGGCCTGGGAACTTGTAGTCCTCCTATGTGAAAGAAAGATCAGGGGCCATCTACCCTTGGTCCTCTAGTTACTTGTGTACTCATCTCTAAGGGGATTTATGTTAGTCCATTTTTGTTGCTTATAACAGAATACCTGAAACTGGGTAATTTATAAAGAAATAGTATCTATTGCTTTCAGTTTTGGAGCCTGGGAGGTCCAAAGTCCAGAGAACTATCTGGTGAGGGCCTTCTTGGTGGAAACTCTTCAGAATCCCATGGTGACCAAGGTGTCACATGGCAAGAATGGGTTGAGCAAGAGGGAGCTCACCTGCTCACTTGCTGTCCTTTGAAAGCCATCAGAACCACGACCATTACTCCAGGAATGGATCGATCCATTCATAACCCAATCACCTCCCAAAGGCCCCACCTTTCACTTACCGCAATAGGATTTCCCACCCTCTTAACTGCCACAGTGGAGATCAAGCTTCCAACACGTGAACTTTTGGGAGACACATTGGACCAATAGCAGATCTAGTGAGTGAGAAAGGGAGAGTTTGGTGCACTAGTTTCCTATGACTGCGATAACAAATTACCACAACCTTTTTTTAGCTTAAAACAAACAGAAATTTATTCTCACACAGTTCTTCAGACCAGAAGTCCAAAATCAAGGTGTCAGCAGGGCCACACTCCCTCTGGAGGCTCCAGGGTAGAATCAGTTCTCTGCCTCTTCCAGCTTCTGGTAGCTCCAGGAGTTCCTTGGCTTGTGGCTGCAGGACTCCAATCTCTGCCTCCATCTCCACATGGCACTCTTCTCTTCACTGTGTCTTGTCCTCTGACTCTTAGAAGGACACTTGCCACTGGAGTTAGGGCCCATCTGGATAATCCAGGATAATCTCACTTTGAGATCTTTAACTTAATTACACTTGCAAAAACCCTTTTTTTTTCCAAATAAGGTCACATTTACACATTCTGGATATTAGGACATAGACATATCTTTTGCGAGGCTACCATTCAACCCATTACAATCAGCTGTAACTATTTTTGTGGAAAATGCTGGGAGCCTGTGCTAGGATGCTGGTCTTGGAGAGAAGGGGATGGATTTAAAATGTATTTTAATGCTAGAGCACAGAGGAGTTTGTGATGGCTTAGAAGTAGTAGCTTAGAGACAAGGGGGTGGTGATTCCGTGGCCAAAATGGGATTTGGATACAGAAATGTGGTCTGGGTTTCAAATAGACCCCTCTGGGGCCATGTGGGAGATGGACTGGAAGGGAGAGACTAGAGGCTAGGAAGAAGCCTGGGGCAGGGTCCAGGCAGGAGAGCAGAGGTCCTGAACCAGCCCGAACCCTGAGGACAGAGAATCAGGAGGCAGAAGGGAGCCAGCTTAGGGACTGATGATGAGCTGTGTGGAAGAGGGGGAGAAAGGGAACGAGGACAGCACCTGGGGATTTGGCCCAGTGACTGGGTAGATGGTGGGACTGCCTCAGATGGGGAAACCAAGCAAAGGAGAGAACTGGAGGGAAACCCTGAGCTCTGTGTGGGATAGGTCAGGGAGAGGGTCCTGGGGACATACAAGAGACAGTTGGCTGCAGCTCAGGAGAGAGACTTAGAAAATAGCAGATGAAGAGAGAGAGAGCTGGATCCTCAGAGAAGTGGGCTTCTCAGGGTCTGAGTGGATGACTGGGTGGTGGGAAAGCCCCTGAAGTTGGAAATATGTGAAGGACTTGGGACTTGACAAGAGTGAAGAACCTATGGGGACCTCAGGGGAGACTGCAGAGGCTGCTGGGTACACACCAGCAATCAGGTACCACAAAGTCAGAACTGACTGCCCAGGTCGTATACTCAGTCCTGGTCCCTCTGGAGCCTCCACCCCTCTGGTCCCAATGCAGAGGAAGTAAGTGCTGCCTGAGGCTCAACTTCCACTGGGTGTGTTGGCACCGCCCAGTTGCCCTCCCCACTCCCAAGGACCTTCACACCTCAGCCTGCAGCACTTTCACTTCCCCCAGGTTCCCAGCCCCTGCCCCCCAGCACACATGAGTGGCCTCCTCTAGAACATAATGCAGACTCCGAGAGAAGGGTAAAGACAAAGGGGGAGATGGAGGAAGAAGGACAAGGACCCAGAACGAAAGGGCTAGAAACCCAGAGAGAAAGAGGATAGAGATCCTCAGGGGTCAGAGAGGGGACAAGGACCCAGAGTGAGGTGGATAGAGACCCAGAGAGAGGGGGCAGAGACCTAGGACAGGGAAGGGGGGACAGAGCTGGATGCAGAAATGTCAGAGTTTAGCAGGCCATGAGGTCAGAGTGTCTGTGAGGTCGGCTACTGTCCAGGCCCAGCCCTGGAGTCCTAGTGCCCAGAGATGGGTGCAAGTAGATCAGGAGTCCCTGTGGATCACCCAGCCTGAGCCATGGAGACCTGGGAGGGACTGCCCCATGTGTCTTTGGTGCCTGCAGATTCCAAGACCCCTCAGGTACCACTTGTGTGTGTCCCAGTGGAGCAGGTGAGGGAGAAAGGGACGAGACAGAGCGTCACCCCGTGTGAAGGAGGGGGTGGGGCCCCACCCATGGAACTTCCTCTTTCTCTGTGTTCTTCCTTTCCCCCCCTCTCTCTTTCTCTCTCGAACTCTGTCTTTCTGCCTGTCTTCCCCACTGCCAACACCTCTTCTGTCTGGTCCCTCAAGCTGGTTGCTCACCCCTCTAGGTGAAGATGTCGGCCCAGGAGAGCTGCCTCAGCCTCATCAAGTACTTCCTCTTCGTTTTCAACCTCTTCTTCTTTGTGAGTTGCCTCATGGCTCCCCAGCCCGGGCCCCGGCCCCTGCCACAGCCCCCAGACCTTATATCTCCCTTTGCCCACCACCGTATTCTCATCTCCTCTCCCCAGGTCCTAGGCAGCCTTATTTTCTGCTTCGGCATCTGGATACTCATCGACAAGACCAGCTTCGTGTCCTTTGTGGGTGAGGGGGGCTGGGGCAGCCGGGGAGGGCCTTCCTGGAGCAGACACAGACTCAGCCTTCCCCCAAGTGACCTCCTGGGGTCTCCCTTGTTCCAAGGAGGCTCACGGTGCCTAACTCCCTAGGCAGGTCCCAGGCTCTGATCCACTGCTCGCCATTGCTGTGCCTCTCAGAGCCTGTGTCTTCCTCTGGCAAATGCGGTTGTGCATACCAGTAATAACAATAAAACTGGCCTGTTAGCTCAGTTAGTTAGAGCATGGTGTTATAACACCAAGGTCAAATGTTCAGATTCCCCGTATCAGCCAGTCACCAAAAAAAAAGAATGATAGCCACTTCTCAAGCGCTTCCTATGTGTTAGACTTTGTGCTGCTTGTGGTGTTCATCAGATCCTCCCACAAACCCTCCTGAGATTCAGCAAGGGGAAATCCCTTGCTGAGTGTCACGCAGCAAGGAAGTAGAAGAGCAAAAATAACGTTAATAACAATAATGGGAAAATAATAATGGAGCAATCATCAAAATCCTAGCAGCTCATATTTTATAAGTGTTTGCCCTGTGTTGAGGACTGGGTTGAACACAGCTCCCATGTGTCTCTCAAAACAACCCTAGGAAATAGATGTCGCTACGCCCTAGGCCTCAGGGAGGTTTAAATGACCACACCAATGTGACAAAACAAGTGATGGGGCTCAAACTATTGAGGGTGAGAAGCTGAAGGAGGAAAGAATGCGAGCAAAAGAGAGGGACAGAGATGGGGCGCTGAGGGGGTATAGAGGTGCAGAGAGAAAGAGGAGGCAGAGATCTAGAGAGAGGAGGAGAAAGACTCAGAAGGAGAGAGACAGAGACTCAGGGTGGGGCAGGGCCAGAGTCTCAGAGAGAAGCAAAGACCTGGGATGCCAGAAGCCCAGAGAGAGCCCCCCAAGATACTCCTCCCCACTTAGGTGGCTGCCTAGGTAGGATGGAGCTGCTTGCAGCTGTGAACATTGCATTCATCACTGCTTCTCACCTCTCCCAGGCTTATCCTTCCTGCCCCTGCAGATCTGGTCCAAGGTCCTGGCCGTCTCAGGAATCCTCACTATGGGCCTTGCCCTCCTGGGCTGTGTGGGGGCCCTCAAGGAGCTCCGCTGCCTTCTGAGCCTGGTGAGTGCCCCACCCCATCTCCATCCCTAGGACCACTCCTGTTCCCTACCTCTGCCCAGACCTCAAAAATGGCCTGGGGAAGGGGTCAGCCTTACCTCTTCATTCTGCCCCCCAGTATTTTGGAATGCTGCTGCTCCTGTTTGCCACACAGATCACCCTGGGAATCCTTATCTCCACTCAGCGGGTCCGGGTGAGTTGGCTGTGGCCACCAGCACTTCACCCTCCAGGGTGGGGGTGATGAAAACAAAGCAGACAGGGGCTGACATAGACAAAGAGAAATAAGAGAGAAGAAGAGGACAGAAAGACAGAGATACAGAGTCAGAGAAAGACACACTGACAGGAGGGCCAGCCCGTGGCTCACTCGGGAGAGTGTGGTGCTGATAACACCAAGGCCGCGAGTTCGGATCCCATATAGGGATGGCCGGTTCGCTCACTGGCTGAGCGTGGTGCTGACAACACCAAGTCAAGGGTTAAGATCCCCTTACCGGTCATCTTTATTTAAAAAAAAAAAAAAAAAGACACACTGACAGGGATGGAGGGAGAGAGAGAAAAAGAACCAAAGGTAAACACGCAGGAAAGAGAAGAGAAAGAACATGCAGAGAAACAGAAGCCCCTCAAGAAGAGATAGAGACTTGACCCCTAGAAATAGTGGGAGAAACAGAAAGATGGTAAAAACGGGCACAGAGAGTCTGAAGAACAGAGACATAGCTGATCATTCATTGGAGAACTGAGGCCAACACAAAGATGCGCAAGGACCCCTTGGTGCTGAGACAGCCTGGGAGGGGCTGGAGCAGGGCAGATAGGGCCCAGCCTCATTCGCGGCCTCTCAGGTGGAGCGAAGCGTGCAGGACATCGTAAAGAAGACCATCCAAAACTACCACGCCGACCCAGAGGACACAGTGGCCGAGGAGAGTTGGGACTACGTGCAGTTCCAGGTGCGTGAGCCTCCCACCCCACTCTGTCGGGTACCCGTCCTCTAGTTCCCAGACTCTGACGTGCCTCGGCTCTCTGCTTCGAGGAGACGCCTCCCTGACGTAGCCCCAGGCCCAACTCCAGGACTCTAAAGAATCCCAACCCCTGCCATGCCTAACGTGGTCCTGCCCCCAGATGATAACCTGACTAACTCCACCGTGCCCCAGTACCTCGACCCTGACGTGGCTCCGCCCTCCGTCTCGATGAGATTCTGCCCCCGCTGCAACTTGGCTCGGTCCCCAGCCCAAAGCCCCTTAGCGTGACCCGGCTTCCTACCCCGTAGTGACTCTGGATCCCACAGGTCCCCGACCCGGATGACATTCCATTCCCTGGACACACACGTGGCCCCGCACTCCCATCCACCTGTCCCCCGTCTAAGGCTGAATTTCACCGCCCACCCAGTCTCCGGTCCATAGGGTGATGCTGCAGCTCCTCCCCCAGCTCCACGTCACCCCGTTACTCCTGTCTCTCCCTGCCTCATGTTCCCATAATGTCCTCTGATCTCATTGCGACCCCAGCTTAGCCCACCGTCCTCCACCCCGCACCCACCACATAGCCCCCTGCTCCCGGCCATAACCTCATACCCACCACCTAGTCCCCTGATCCCCAGCATCGTCTTGCATCTCTCCAGTCCCAGTCCCTCTGACTCGTATCCCTCTCCCAGCTGCGCTGCTGCGGCTGGCACTCTCCGCAGGACTGGTTCCAGGTCCTCATCCTGAGAGGCAACGAGTCGGAGGCGCACCGTGTGCCTTGCTCCTGCTACAACTCATCGTCGGCCAACGACTCCGCAGTCTTCGATAAGATGATCTTCCCCCAGCTCAGCCGGCTCTCACCTCTGGCGCGGCCCGGACCCAGTACAGACCTCTGCGTGGTCTCTGCAAAAAGCCACATCTACCGCGAGGTGGGGAGGGGTTTAGAGCAGCAACTGCTCTAGTGAGTCGGGTCCTGCGGGAGGGGCTGGGCTGCAGGCGAGGAGCGTGACCTTCAGGAGGCGGGGCCTCATTAAATGCGCAGAGTCTTCGAGAAGGGTGGGGCTACGAGGAAGGGAACAGTACCACAGGAGGCGGAGCTCTATAGGAGAGGGGCCTATGCTCAGGATGGGGCCTAAAGAAAAAGCCGGGCTGGATCTGGAACACTGATGTTTGAAGAGTGGCAAAGCTCGGAAGAGGTGAGGCGAAGGCGCAGAGACTAGAGAACCCTGGTTAACTAGGGGAGGGGATCGGTGCCTGAAAAGAGAGGCGACGGCTGGGCTGAGAACGCGCGGTTTGGGCTTGAGGGCAAATCCTAGAAAGAATCCTACCTTTAATCTTTCCCTGCACCCCCAGGGCTGCGCGCAGAGCCTTCAGAAGTGGCTGCACAACAACCTCATTTCCATTGTGGGAGTTTGTCTGGGAATCAGTCTGTTCGAGGTGATCTGGCCCCGCCCCCATTCGCGATTGGCTTTATAATCCCTAGATGGCCCCGCCCTTCGTCGCACATCCTCGCATCCCGGCCCTCCCGTAGCTCCACTTGAACAGAATGAAGGAGACCTAGCTTCTGCGAGCCCTGGTTGGCCGTACGCAGACTCCTGCTATTGGCAGTATCCCTCCCCTTTCCCTGCAGGTGGGTGTCATGGTACTGAGCCTGCAGCTACAGCGCAGGACGCTCCGCCGGGAAACACAGCCGCAAGTACCGGGTGCTGACGGTTCGAGACCCGGCCCCGGCCAGAGCGCTGACAGTGGCGGCGGGCGCTATGGCGCCCTCAGCAGCAGCGGGCGTAGCAGCAGTCCGTGGGGTGGATGCGGCATGGCGGGAGCTTACCCCAGCTGGGGGGAGAAGGCCCCGCAGGGCAAGCTGCCCATGGCCCTGGGGCCCTGGTCTCTTTGGGATCAGGATGAGGTGCAGCCCGAGACCGGGAGCACAAGTGCAGAAGTGGAGGCCGAGGCGGAATTAGAGGCCAAGACGGTGGGGGACACAGATGAGCTTCCAGAATAAAGGACTCTAGGCTTGCTTCCTTCCAACCTTACTCTTTGTCAGGCTCTATCTCGACTTACTGCAGCAGGGATTCTCCTGCCCCATCCTCTTCCAGCTGTGCGCGCCTCATTAGCCCGCCACTTCTCAGGTCTCCCCTAGCCCCGCCCAGGCCTGCCCACTCCCGTGGCCCTGCCCACCGGTACTTCCCCGGGCCCGCCCCCTCACTTTTCTGGGGCTCCCATTACCCCGCACGCATCGCCGCCGCCCCTTCGACCTTTCTGACGGCGTCTCCTTTCCCTGTAGCTCGGCTTCATGACGCTGTCGATATTCCTGTGCAGAAACCTGGACTACGTCTACGACCGACTCGCTCGATACCGCTAGGCCCCGCCCCGACCCTTTGACGCGCCCTGGCACTTCCCTGCCGCCTGTAAATATTTGTTTAATCCCCAGCTCGCCTCAGGCGTTGGGCGTCCTCACTCCCCTGGGGACCCAGGTGTCTGCAGGCCCCGTTGCCGTGCCTCTCCCCCGGGGCTTCGTTTCCTTGCCTCATCTTCTGGCCTGCCACCTCCCACAAGATTATCTTTCGCCTAAACCTCAAATAAATTTCCTGAACTTTGGTAAAATAGCTTTATCTTCTGTGAGAATACAAACCAACCCATTTTGGGAGGGGGATGGAGGCAGCAAAGTCTAGCCCACGACTCACTTAGAAGGAGGAACGAGACCAGAAAGCCTCACCCCACTGCTTGCCCAGGTGAAACAAAGTCACAACCCTAACACCCACTTATAAATATCTCGTTATATTAAAAAAAAAAAGTCCAGGGCCCACCTGGCTCTGCTCCTGCACAGAAAGGGTTGATCACATGGAGGATGGGAGGGTAGAGGCAACTGGAAACAGGAAGTAGTAAAGGCCGATGTGTGACTAGGGCCCTCCAAAACGTCCAGAAGGGCTGTCAGAGGCTAAGCCAGTGCTGTACCTGGGGGTTGTCTCACTCCTGTCCCCAATCCCTGATGGTCTGGAGTGATAAATCCTTTCAGACATCCCCTGTGAGCTCCCACTATCAAGATCTATCCTTTCTTCAGTCCCAGCCCATTCGTCTCACCAACCATGTTTTGGGGTCCCTTCTAACAGGGATCAGCCCCAGTTGCTTAGGCTTGTGAGTTCATTCCCTTTTCATGTCAGCCCTCTCCTCAAATAAGAAGCATGAGGAGAGCTGAAGGCTCCTTCCTGGGAGAAGAGTGTTCTGGGGTTAGCCAGTTTTGGGGTCCCCCTTCAGTCCCTGACCAGGCGGTAAATGTGATGCTGGGCCCCACGCTCACTGGTGGAGACCTCGAAGACATAGGCGGTGCAGAGCAGCAATTCCTGGGTATCTCTGTTTGTCACCACCTGCCAGGGAGGCCAGAAAAAGGGGCTTATGCTTGGAAGGGAGGGCAGGGACCATTGTGCCCGCCCCAAGCTATCATGGGACACCCAGCAGGCCTCTTTTCCACTTCCCAGGAAAGGGGTTCCTGCCATGTCATGTTCCCAAGCAAAAGGGATATCCAACATGTCAGATTCCCTGGGCAATGAGGGTTACTTACACTAAACTGAAGGTATTAGATAGTGTATGATGTCTCAGGGTCAATGAGGTCCCCACTACATCACACTTCCTAGGTAGAAGGGGTCCCTACCATGTCACAGGTAAAAGGAGTACCATCACATCAGGTTCCCCAGTCATGGGTCTCTACCTCAGCACATTCCTCAAAGTTAAAGGGGCTCCAACTGTATCATGTTCTCTGAGCTAAGGAGAGGTTCCCTAGGAAGTTGGGGATCTGCCTCGAGGCATCCTCATATCAGCTTCCCCAGTGAAAGAGGGATCCCCTTATGTGAGAGTGCAATGAAGTCCCTACCACATCAATTCCTGGTTAAAAGAGCCACAGGCTGAGGGCTCACAGTGGGGCCCCCACCGTGTCAGTTCCATGGGTAAAGGGGTCCCCTAGACTGAGGGCACTCCCCCCACATCAGGGCTCCTGTCCAGCCTCGCCCCAGCATGTCACCTGGAGGATGGTGAAGTTCTCAAGGACGCTGTTCATCATGTATCGCTCAGGCAGCTGCCGCAGCTTGTGCAAGAAATTCACCAAGTACTCACACATGGGCGAGCGCAGCAGTCGGTACACAAACCTCCCGTCCTCCATCTGGGCACGCTCCGTCTGAACCAGGGGACAGGGAATGGGGAGGACAGTGGCTGAGAGAGACACATGGGTCACCCCAGGAACCAAACTCCACCCCCTGCCTCTCAGATGCCACTCTTTCATGCTGCCATCATCCCACCCAGTGATCAGAGATGAGGCCCTGACCCCTCAGATATCTAGTTCAGGATTTCTGAGCCTGCAGACCAGGAACCCCTCCAGCCCCTCAAAGTGATACTCTGAACCCTCGATGACCTCTGAACTCCTCTGACCTCCAGGCCCTCACATACCCTCCAAACCCTCCTCCAAAGACCCCTCCATAACATCCCTATGTGACCTTTTAACTTAAGACCCCTCAAATCCCCAGCAACCCTTAAGTGTGACTTCTGAACCTCCTTACCCTATGAACTCCTCCATATCCATAAAAACCTTCTGAATCTTATGGACTCTAAATCTACACATTACCTTTCAACTCTCAAAGTGACCCTACTTGTGACTTTTGAACTCCCTATTAGCTCCAAACCCAGACACTAAACCCCCAAAAGAAGCTGGGACCTTCCCATTATGCACACCCCCAAATGCCTGAGCCATCACAGCTCTGGATCCATTCTGCATCTCCAGAGTGGTTGGTGGCTGGGCACTCACCGCCCAGAGCTTCACCCCTCCAGCCTCACCTCCACCTTCTCCACCACTTGCTTGCCAAAGGAGCAGACCTTGGAGGAACAGGTGAGGGTCATGTGCTCCAGGCTTTCGTACTGGCTGCTCACTCCATAAAAGCCACTGCTGCTGCTGCTGCTGCCGACCCCCACCTCCTCACCACTTGGGCCCCAGTTTAGGTCCGCCTGGGAGATAGGGAGGCACAGGTGAGTAAGAAGGGATGTCCCTTATAAACAGTGAGGACTCTGCCCCATGGCCTGGTTTCCCCCATTGTTCTGCATTTGCCCACCTCTCAGCTTTCAAAGTACCTACCACTCCATGGGCTGGTTTCTGGAGAAGACACACCCTTCCATCAGTATTGGAGAAGTCTGGGTCCCCAAAGTGGTCCTGACCCTCTCCCCCCAGTAATCCCCCACCAAAGGAGCCCTGGAATTCGACTTTTTTCTCTTGAAGTCCCCAACTCAAGAGTTCAACCCCTTCAAGGACCTGGTTTCTAAAGCTAGAGGCTACTCCTTAGCAATGGGGCCTGGCAGGGCCTGGGGAAGACTGACTCCTCTCTAGAACACTCTCCTTGGCCCTTTCAGCCAATTCTCAAAGGCCAGATCCCCTCCAAAACCCTAGTGGCCAAGTGTGTATACAATTGGCTGAGTGTCATTAGGCCAAGTGGGGCCTAATGAAGCATAAGACCTCATCACACCTTTGGTCTGAATCACCTCAAGAGGCACACCTCTTCTTTCTAATTTTAGTCACTAACACTTTTGTCAGGTCACTGTCCTCAGAGATCTGACTCCATCCATCATTCTGGCAACAAGACTTTACATAGCCTGGCAAAATCAAAGGACTTACCAGCTGCTTCTTTGGGCCCTTTCAGAAACTAGGCTTCCTTCTCCAGACCTGAGACCTGGTGACAACTGTCTTCAGCCCTAACAATGCCTCAGACCTCAGCAGCACATCCCTAGAGCCATCTCAAGCCACCACTTCACATGCCAGAAAGCTTTATAACCATGATAGCTGCACACCCAGCAAGACCAGTAAAGTTCAAACCCCAGTAGGCTTCCTTTTCAGAGACTAGATGCCTCCAACGCCCTGGTTACCACAGAATTAATACCCCCTAAACATTAACTTAATGTGCATTGAGCCCCTATAGCATCAGTCATTTTTCTGGACACCAAACCAAATAGGCCTGAGAAAGACCCAATATGACTGAGATCCCTCTTAGTCACAATTATATATATACCACATGGTATCAAGTCTGTATATAGCAAGTGCTCAGTAAATGATTGTTAAATAAATACAGGCCTTTACAAAGCCATTCACCAGATCCTTCAATGACTTCCTCAAGGCCAGACATTCTCTAGCAACAGGCTGTGGTGGAATCTAGAAAAGCCTTAGATCCCTCTTTAGAAAAAGGAACTTTCCATGACTCTATTGGCTAGGGAGAAGGGGCCATTCCTTAGCAACAAGGCTTGGCGTGGTCAGGTGGGGCATGAGAAAGCCTGAAACATGGCAAGCCAATCCCCAGGGTCATATTAGTCACAAGACTGGGTATGGCAAAGTCTAGTGGGATCTGGGGAAGCCCAAGTGCCTCCATCCTGCCTGGGAGCCAGAATTCTCGTGGTCCTTGTTGCAAAGGAGGCTGACACTCCAAGCCATGAGGACTGACTGGTGAGGCCCAAGCTGATTTGGTAGGTCTTGAGACTATCTCCCGTAGAGCCAGAGGACTTAGCTGGGATACCATGTGATGGTATGAGCACTTTTATTTTTTATGAGCACTTTTTGTTTTGCTTCAGGAACTTACCCAGAACTTGACCAGGAAAAAGGCGTGGGGAGGCCCACGATCATACAGCTCCCGCAGACCACCCTTTTTCTCAGGGAATTTATCATAGATCTGCCGGACATCCACACTCTCAAGTGGGGGTGCTCCAGGGCTGGGGCAGTGCTGGCTGATGTGTACGAACAGGTGCCTCTGGTACTGAGGAAGGTTAGCCATGGGTGAGAAATGGGAGGTGGGCTGGACCCCCAACCCTCACTGCCTAAGCCCATCTCCCATACCTGTCACCATCCGCACAGCCCCAGTGAGTTGTTTACACTCCAAACAGCACTGGACCTGACCCTGAGGCACTGTCCACACTCCCTTCTGCCCCTCCACTCCCACAGTCCCCAACTCTTTGCCCTATCCCCTCTTTTCCATTCCCACTGCCCCAGCCTCAGCTCAGGCCTCTTTCTCTCTCACCTTGTCCCAGCCTCTTCCCTGGCTTCCCAGCGTCAAACCTCTCCTCTCTAGTTCATCACTCACATGTCTCCAAAACTGACCCTGGCCCTCTGCTGCTGATAGTCCTCCTGTGGCTCCCCAGTACCCCCAGGACAAAGCCCACACCCCCTCAATCTGGCCCTGTACAGAACAGGTGCTCATGAATGTTCAATGGATGGATGGAAGGGAATACATACAGCCTACATCCAAGACTCCCTATCTGTCCCCATTCTCATGACTTCTTGTCTTGACTTCTTCCATACCCTAAAGTCCTTCCCATCTTTTCCTCCAATACAAATATTCTGTCTATCTTCCCAGGCCAAAGTTCATTCAAATCTGCCTCTTCCTGGAAGCCTCCCTTGATCACAATCAAATGGAATCTCTCTACCCCATCACCCTGAGGAGAAAGTCTTGGTCCCTCAGATTGGTAATGCCATCTCCTTCAGAACCAGCACCTGCCCACCTATCTGCAGCCTCACCAGCTCCCACCATATTCTATTATTTGTTTCCCTGAAAACTTCATGCTCTGCCCATCTCTATACCTGGAACATCCAATTCTGCAAATGGAAAACTCCTATATAACCCTCAAAGCCAAAATCAAACATTATCATCTCAAGGAAGCTTTTACTGACTCCCCAGGCAGAATTAATCCTCTATACACCCACAGAAACTTGAGCTTCCCCTACCCCAACACATACTCATTATTCAACAGACATCTATCAAAAGAGCTACTCTATGCAGGCACTATACTGGGTCCCGAGGCTACAAGACAAAGTCCCTGACCTCACAGTCTACTGGCAGAGACAGAAAATATAATAGTCAACCCACAGAAAATATAAATTTCAGTGAGTGACGTATGCTGTGAGGAAAATCATAATAAAGTATAGTAAGGGGATCAAAAGTGATGGTGGCTGGTATTTTCCATAAGGTGGTTTGGGAAAGCCTATTTGAGAAGATAATCAAGCAAAGGTCTGAATGAATGGAGAGAGTGAGGCATGGGGATATCTGGGGAAAGCACATTCCAGGAAGCAGGAACAACAGGTACCAAGGCCCTGAGGCAGGAGTGGGCCTGGCCTGTCTGAGAAAGAGCAAGGAGGTCAGTGTGGCTGGAGCAGAGTGAGCAAGGGTGAGAGGGTGGGAGGTGAAGGCAGAGTGGGAATGAGGGTCAGATCATGCAGAGCCTTGTGGGCAACTGAAAGGACTTTAGCTTTTGCTCCAACTGGGATGGGAGGGTTTTAACCTCATTTGACTTGAGTTTTACCAGGATCACCATATACAGTTATTAGTGTTTTTTTTTTTGTTTTTTTTTTTTTTTCGTGACCGGCACTCAGCCAGTGAGTACACCGGTCAGTCCTATATAGGATCCGAACCCGCAGCGGGAGCGTCGCCGCGCTGCCAGCGCAGCACTCTACCAAGTGCGCCACGGGCTCGGCCCCAGTTATTAGTGTTTTAATTAGAGCTTATGTGGTATGGCTGAGACTGCTATGTGTTCACAAGTCCTGTTTCCATTTATACCGCTAAACTACATTTCCCAGGCTCCTTTGCAGTTAGGTGTGACCACATGACTAAGTTCTGGCCAATGGGATGTAAGTAGACCTAATAGTTGCCATTTGCAAGCGAGCCCCATAAAACCTCCTGAACTATCTTGACTCTCTCCCTTCCTCCATCTGCCAGCCAGATGCAAAGAATCCAAGAGCAGATTCTGAAGCCCTAGAGAATAGCAGAGCTAAAAAATGGAAGGAGCCTGGACCCCTAAATCACTGTGTGGAAGGCTCCTGATGAACACCCACATTGGAATGTGACATGAGTAAAAATTTTCTATGGTGTTCAGTTCCCCTGACAGTTGGGAGTTGTTTCTTGTCAGCATCTGTCTCCATACTAGCCCAGGAGAAGCTTGAGCCCAGAAATAAGATCTACTTTTCCAAGTTCCTATTATGCATTACAAAGCCTGGAAGACAGTAGGAACTAAAACACGTTTGATGAATGAATGAACAAACAATGTCCTGGAGAATTTCTCTGACCTTCCCAGTCTGTGACGCTATGACCTTCCAGTTCCTTTATGCTAGTAGTTCTCAAAGTGTGGTCCTCAGACCAGCCACATCAGCATCACCTGGGAGCTTGTTAGAAATGCAAATTCTTAAGCCCCACATCAGATCTAATGAATTAGAAATTCTGCGGATGGGGCCCAGCAATATATTTTAACAAGCCCTCCAGAGATTCTGATACATGCTAAAGTCTGAGAAACACTGCTTTATACCTTCCCTCCTTAACACCCTCTACATTACAGAAGCCCCCAGTAACTATCTCAAAATTTCACTCACAGAGTCAACTGCATCCGGCAGTTCCACAAAGGCCGAGAACTCCACCAGTTGCAACCGGGCAGTGCCCAGGGCCCGAGCCTGCCAGGCTGGGGGTGATGGGGCAGGTGGGGGCAGGGGTGAGAGGGCTTGAGGGGGTTCGTACCCTAGAGAGAGAAGAACAATAAAAATTGCTATCATTTATTAAATATATCAGGCACTGTTCTCTCTTGCCTGCCTCCACTTAGAAGCTGAAAAAGCTAAATACTCACTTTCCCAGCCTCCCTTGCAGCTAGAGGTGGCCAAGTGACACAGTCCTGGCCAATGAGACGTTAGGGGAAATCTGCTGGGGGGCTCCTGGGAAGGAGTTTCTTCCTGAATAAAAAAGACAGAACTTTGGGAGGAGAAAGTTTTTGGCCCTGGCCAAGTGCCACTTAGGACATGATGGCTGGAGTTGCAACAGCCATCTTGGGACAATAAGACAGAGGCTAAGGGAACTATAGAGATTCTAGTCCTGATATTGCTGAGCCAGCACAGGAGCAGCCCACTTCCAGACTTTTTGTTATGTGGAATTGTTAAAGCCTTCACTATTTATGGCACTATTAATTTGGGTAGTCTGTCACTTGCAACCAAAAGTATTCCTAATTGGTGAATCTGTGGAACTTGAAAGAGATAGGGACTCCCCTTCTTTCACCAATGTGAGTTCTTAGGGCCACATCAGCAGGAGCATGAACTTCTGGAAGCCATCTTTGCTGCCAAGTGGGCAGTCTGACTGGGAATGAAGCCACCACACAGGAAAGCAGATCAAAGCCAGTCCCAATGCTGCTACCATTTGAGCCCCTTGATCAAGCCATTCCTGAAGCCATATCATAGACTCTCAGTTACTTGAACCAATAAATTCATCTTATTCTTCTCTCTTGCTTCAGCTATCTTGATTTGGGTTTCTATCACTTGTGACTGAAAGAATCTTGACTATTACGCTTCCTAATGTCTCATAAGCTAGCAAGTGGCAAAACACAAACCCGCTGTGTCTGGCTTCAGAAGCCATGCTCTTAACTATTACAAATTCTGCAATGGTTATCTTTCCATGCCACACACACACCCTGACTCAGAGCTGGGCCTCAGTAAGAATGTGCTGCCTGATTAATGGAAGGGAAGGCAGTTAGGGTCAAGGAGAGGGAAGACAGGGGAGGCCGGACAGTACGCTCTTTCTTACCTGGGAGGTCAGTAGATGGGGGAGTCAGTGACAAGGAGAACGGTGTCTGTGTGAATGGCTTCACGCTGAGGGAGAAAGGAAGTCAGGGGTCAGCAAGGTGGAAAGTTGCTAACTGTACCAGCTAATGTTTCCTGAGGGGTCACAACAAGCTGGACCCTGTGCTAGCACATTGTGAGCATGATCTCAATGAAGCCTCACAGCCTATGAGGTAGTTGCAATTAATACTCTTCTCATTTTACAAATGAGGAGATTGAGGCACAGAAAAGTTGACTGACCTACCCAAAGTCACTCACCTGGGGTGCAGTGGAGCCTGAACTTGAACCTGGGTGAGTCCCAACCACAAAGCCCATGATCTTGATGATGACATTTCAGTACTTCTCACAAAATGGCAGAAAGAGAAGAGAAACCAGGTCTTGGGAGGTGGGGAAAAGACACAGAAGATGGGGAATTTGTAGAAAGAAGAGGCCAAAGTGTCAGGAGGGTGTAAAGAAAATGACCAGCAATCAGGAGATGGGACATCAGGCCAAAGGTCGGGATGGGGGGGCAGTGTTGCCCAACAGAACTTTCTATGTGTTGGAAGTGTTCCACATCTGCACTGTCCAATGCAGTAGCCACTGGCCACATGGCTACTAAGCACATGACAGGTGACTAGTGAGCACTAGTGTGGCTAGTGTGTCCGAGGAACTGAACTTTTATTTCATTTTAACAAATTTTAATTTAAACAGCTGCATGTGGCTGGCGGCTATAGTATCAGACAGCTCTAGAGGACCAGAGGTAGCCCAGGAGATGATGGTAAGGAAACTTAAAGGTCAGAGGTCATGGGGACAGGACATGGGGTAAGAGGTCAGGAAAGAGGTCAAGAGTCAAAGACCAAGATCAGAAAGAAACTCCAGTGACATTCAGACTCTGATTCCTAGGGGCTCTTTCCTAGTCCTTGCTATCCCAATTCTGATATCTAAACTCCAATACTCATTTGACATCATCTTGTTACCAGGGCCACTGTTCAAATGCCACCTCCTCAGAGGCCTTTCCTGAGCCCTGTGTAATATAGAGCTCATACCTCCAGCTTTATTTCTCATATTTATTCCTCTTCTTCTTAATTCTTATTCATTTGTTTACATATTTATTGTCTGTCTCCTCCTCTCCCCAAGTATAAAGCTCCATAAAGGCAGATATTCTATCTTGTTCACTGCTGAGTCTCTAAACCAAGTTAGTAGGCACTCAATAAATATTTGTCTGGCCAATTGCTTAATACTGTCCTTCTCTTGCTATATGTAACTCACCAAATTTTCCTACCTCAGGGACTTGTCACATGCTGTTTTCTCTGCCTAAAATATTCCCATCCCCTTCTTCACCTGGCTTAGTCTTATTCAGCCTTCAATGTTACCTCCTCAGAGAAACCCCTAGAACTTTCTTTCCCACCCCAGAACCTGTTGTGGTTCTTCACAGCACTTCACATACTCTTCAATTTTGTGTTCATGCAGGTGATGTTTTAATTAACATTTGTCTCCCCCAGTTGACTAGAAACTCCATTAAAGCAGGGACCCCAGAACTTGGTGCAGTTCTTGCCAAACTGCCCCTCCTTCCAGCTCCAACCTCTCCCCTGTGAACCTGCAGTTCCTTCAGCCCCTGGGACTTGTTCTGATGCTTTCCTGTGTCCCCATCCAGCAGCTCCCAGTGAACTTTCTTCTCTCTTAGTCTGGATCTCACAGCCTGTCACTTCACTTTCTCTGGCAACACCCTCAATACTCCGGCCTCACCCTGTGGCCGCACTACCCTACCCATGCCCAGCCTGGATCCATTTGCTCCTCTCTGGGCTGAAAAATGCACTCCCCATGAGCCTCTAGGGCTCACTTCCATTCTTCTAGGCTAGAAACACATCCTGTCACCCCTCAGTGCTCTCTCAGAGCTGAAAAAGATACTGCCATGAGCCTCTGGGATCCATTTTCTTCCTTCTGAGTCTGAGAAAAGATAATAACCCCTGCTGTACCCTCATGCCCAAGAACCACCTCACTCCGATGAGAATGAGCCTTTCCATGAGCCTCTGGGACTCCACTCATCCCTCCCAGGAGCCTTTGGGCCTATAGAGATTCATGACATTCTGGACCTATAACTGCCTTTCCCATGAGCCTCTGGGGCCCATACAACCCCACTGGGAGGCCATTATCCCTATGGACATCATCCAGGCCTTTCCTACTTATCAAGTCCCACGCTGAGCTCATTTCACCCTCAAACTCATTCCTCCCCTGGGGATCGCACCAACTACAGCCATGAACCAGACCCCAGGTGTTGTCCTTGCCTCCTCCCTCCTTCTCAGCACAGCAGGCCCTAGCCCTGTCCCTCCTATTCCTGACACTGCCCTGTCCCTTCCTCACTATCCCAGCTCAGAACTATTCCTGGGCACTTATCAGGAATCATTGCCAGGTCTTATCCTAATCATTGTACATGTGTTAAACTCATTTATTCCAACAACACTGTGAGGAAGGTACTATTATTATCCCCATTTTAGAGATGAGGAAACTGAGGCTCTGAGTGTTGAAGTTACCTACCCAAAGGCCCATAACCAGCAAAGGGCAGAGCTAGAATTCAAATCCACATAGCCTGGCTCCAGAATCTGTTCAAAAGGGAGTTGGGAGCTAGAAGGTAGGTTGAGAAAGGTCTGTGTGGGAACATGGGGGTGGTTGGCACGTGCTGAGCCAGGATACAAAGTACTCACTCTGGAACATTCCAGGGGGGCCCAGAGCCCCCTGACCAAAACTGGAAAAGCTCAGAGGCCTAGAAAAGAGACAAAGCAGGGGGGTCAGTCAGTTCCCTCTTGGCAACTGCAGCCCCATCCTTCCACCCCCAAACCCCACAATCCCCAACCCAGGCCACCTGAGGACCAGCAGGACCCAATTTGGCCTGCAAGGAAGGTGCCGAGATGAGTTGGGCCGAGGACATGGTAGCCATCGTCTGGAAAGCCTTGTCCTTAGAAACCTGATCCTGGAGGAAAAGTTGGAGGTCCATGTCAATGGGGAGTCCCAGTCATTACAGCAAAAGTGGGACAATGACAGGGCTGGACAAGGATGGGGAGGTGCAGAGTTGGGGAGTCAATGTAAAGGGCTGGGGGTGGCTGAACTCCCTCTCACTATGACCTCCTCAGGGATGGGGCAGTTGTCTGGGTAAGAGTGGGTGGGAGGACAGGCAGAGGGACTTACCACATTCAAGGCCTGCACAAGGGCGTGGCGAGCGTGCCAAAGAAGGAAAGAAAACATGACTTAGGAAGTGAGGCCTGGACTCCCCCACCACCTCCCTGCCCTGCCAGCCCACACAGCCCAGCCACCCCAAGCTGAGCAATAGGGCTAAGGGGGAGCAAGGGATGAATATGGAACAGGATGTAAAGGTGGCCAGCCCTAGAGAGGAAAAGGGGTTTCCATGCCCAGAATAAAAGGCAGTAATGAGGGTTTCTAGGTCAAGAAAGAGCAGGAAATGGAGGTTTCCAGATGCCCAGGCTACAGGAAATGAGAATTTCAGAGCCAGAGTGACGAGGAGGTGAACATTTCTTAGTCCAGACAGGACAGAGAGGGAACAGAGAAGACCCAGGAAACACTGGAAGTGCCCTTTAGACCTAGAGAGAAAGGAAGAGAAGGCTTCCAGGTACAAAAAGGGATAGGGAGTAATTGTCCCCAAGTCCAAAAGAAGAGGTAGAAAAGACTTCACACGCAGTAGGGCAGAAAATAAGGGTCTCAGGCCAAGAGGGAAGAGGAAATCCAGAGGAAGAAGAAAAGAAAATGGATGTGAAAATCTCTGACAGGAAATGAAGACTTCTGGGCCCAAAAAGAGCAGACGGGCCACATGGGTGCTGGGAAATGGGAAGATGTACCAGAAGAGACAAAGAGGGAATCCTCATAGAACAAGAGGGAAAATTAAATGAGACCATCAGGAAAAGCAAAAGGAGGGACAGGAGGGAGATGACAACAGTAGCCAAGGGAGAGGCTTGGTGGCCCATCCTTCTTACCTGTCCTAAGTTAAATCTCCATCTCTCTCTCTGTATAGATCTCTCCCTATCCAGGATCTCAGTCACCCCCCTTCCTATGGGTCTTTATGCACCCCCCTTGCTGGGTCACTGACCTTGGGTGTCTGGATACAACATCCCCACCCCTGCTCCATCTACGGAGGTCCCCAAACCCTGGTCCCCCTCTCTCTGGGTTTCTGTCCCCTTCTCAGGGTGTCTGTCGTGGTCCCTACCTTCAACTTGGACTGGATTTCCCTCGATTTCCTTCGAGCTAAAACCTGGATGTGACTAGAGACCTGGAGGAAGCAATGAAAAAGCAGATTCAAGCCACAGCCACCTTCCCCTTGTGTCCACTATCTCTTCCCTCCCTCCAGGTGCCCCATGGAGCTGCTAGAACATGAAAGATGACAAACACACAGAACATGCTAACCACCTCAGGAGCATCCGAACACAGATGTGTCCATAAAGGCCATTCTTTCCAGGAACTCACTAACATCACTGATCTTCCCCATACCCAGCAAAGCCAGGCCTCCTTCCTCTTTCCCATCCTTCCCTTTTTGGCTCTTTTGGTCTCTGACTCCCTGGTTCTATCCCAAAATAGGCATAGTTAGAACCTACTAACAGACATGCCAAGAAGACAGACAAAAGCACATGAACCAGGTCCTCCTTGAATCTGAGCCTGCCCGTACTAGGATGGCCTTAAGAAGACAAGCCCATCCCAGACAGAAGCCCACAAGTCAGTCCTGAGACCTGTTTGCGAGTTCGGGTCTTCCCCGTTCTCAGCTTGATGTAGCGGGCAATCAGTTCATTCCGACCTGAAGAGTCAAAGATGGAACAGAGTTAGACCTTCAGCAGAACTTCCCAACAGAGAGGATACCAGGGAAGAAGAGAGCAGCAATAATCCCCAAAGGGCTTCAGCAAGCTGTGCTGTGGGTCTCCTCAGCTAAATGGGAGCCAGACTGCCTGGGTGAAAATCCCAGCTCCATCACACACTAACTCTATGACTTTAGGCAAATCACTTAACCTTTCTGTGCCTCAGTTTCCTCATTGGTACCAATGGTGCTGCTAGCTCCTACCTCAGAGTCATTGTGAGGATACAATGTATTTTCATGGGAACTGCACTCAGAGCTCCATAAATTGTTATTATCATTATTACCATCAGTGGGGGGATAGGGCAAAAGACAGGGATGGACTCACCATACATCTTGCCTTCATCAGACAGGATGATTTTCCGGCGGCCACAGGGTGGGTAGATGGCCAGGGCCTCCTGAAAGCTCTGCTCAATGTCTGGGCTCCAGACACCCTCTGCATCTGGGCCACCATCTCCCCCAGCCCCCTCACTGCCTCCAGTGCCCTCCTCACTGCCTTCCTCACTGCCTGTCCAGCCGCTGCCATCATCCAGGGGGGCCCCAGCCCGGGGTTCCCCCATCTGGGCCTGAAGGAACACAGAGATCAGCACCCTTCCCCCAACCAACCCACAGGGACTCAAAGCTATGACAGCTGGGAGTCCCAAGTCCTGCTTCTGAGGGAGGAGGGGATGGGGGCCTGGACTCCTCAAGTCCTGGTTCTGAGGGAGGAGGGGATGGGGGCCTGGACTCCTGGGTCTGAGGGCCTGGATTCCTGAGTCTGAGGGAGGAGGGTGTTCGAAGGCTTAACTCCTGGGTCTGAGGAAAGCAGGAAGGCTGGAGGAGAAAGGGGCTGGGTTTCTGGGGAAGCTTAGGAAGGGAGTGTTCTCTGATTTTCCAGGGGAACTTGGATTGTGATAAAGTCTTGAATATCCCAGAGTAATACCTAGGACTCATGAGGGCTGAAACTTTGGGTATGGATCACCGGTTTTAATACAGGAGTCAGGGGCTAGTTGCAGGGAAGGAGGGTGTGGGTGAAAGCTTCCCAGTCCCACCCCAAGAGCAGGTGGCTGGGATGTAAGCAGCAGCTGCCAGGAAAGAAGGAGGAGGGGAAAGGCCCAAGTAAAGCTGAGGGGAGATCTAGAGAGAGAGGGACAGAGACCCAGAGAGACAGGAGTACACAGACCCAGAAAGGGAGAGAGAAACCTTGAGAAAAGGGAACGAAGACTCAGGGCAGAAACCGAGCCCAAGACCAGGAAAAACCCACAGAACCCCAAGGTGGGGAGCAGGGGCACCCACAGAACCCCAGGCTGGAAGGTAGGGGCGCCCTGCCATCAGGAGAGCCGGAACAAAGGGCCCAAGTCTCCCCTCCCCCAGCTTCCCACAACCCCCATCAGGGGTGGGGCTGGCCGGCGGAGGCACCTCCCCACTGGCCCCGGCCCCGCCCCCGCCCGCCCCTCCCCCCGCTCCGTGGGCTCTGATCCAACTCAAGTTCCCAGTGACTTTCCGGAGGCCGGGAACAGGGAAAACTTTTCCAACACACTCAGATCCCGCCTCCCTGGAGGATCCATGTCTTCCACAGCTTTACCAGGACCTCGGAGTCCAGGCCCCCATCCCCCTCCTCCCTCGGACCCTGGACCCGGAGCCAAGGCAGACAAAGACCCCAGGCCGAGCCCAGTGACGTTGCGGCGTACAGGACCCCTGTAGGTCAAAATCCCAGCCCAGCCCTCCCCCATGTGGCCAGACAAAGAGACGGAGGAGTCGGGTAAGAAAGGTCCTCCGTAATTTCCCGCTCCAGGCCCCAAGCCTCCGAAGAAACAAGACTGGAGATCCAGCAAGACCCGTAGCCCTCCTTCTGCCACCCTGGAGGCCTTCGTTTCTCCCTAAGGAGAACCAGACGTCCACAAATCACACACGCAAACCGATTTGGTCAGAAACACACATGGAGTCCTTCTCCAAACTGACACGGCCGGAGACACCTACCCCCCAACACCACAGCCCGGCCAGGGTCCCCGTCCCTCACCTACTCCCGCGCGCACGCTCCCAAACTCAGACGCATCAGCGAGCACCCTGACTCCGGCTAACGCGCCAAGTCCACGCTCAGGCTCGGTCATGAGCGCACACTCGGGCCCCCAGGCAAAAAGAGCGTGGAAAACAGTTCAGAGATGACCTCTGTCACACACTTCACCTCACAACGCGTAACTTCCTACCCCAACTCACACACCCCAAAGCAGGATCCCCGACTCCCGCCGGCGCCTTCCTACCTCCCGGCCTGGGGCTGGGGAGCCGCGGGCGGGCGGGGCGCTGCGAGGGAGAAAGTTGCCGGGAGCTTTGTTTGGGAAAAGTGGGAGGGACCGGAGGGGGGGCGGGCCCGGGAGGCCGACAGCGGAAAGGGGGATCCAACGGTGACAGTTTGGGGGAGGATTTTTGCTTTGGGAGAGATGAAGTCTACCCGGGGGCTGGTAGGAACTCAGGATTAGGATGCTTGGGTCTCTGGCAGAGGAGGGGCATTGGGTCTGAGGGTGGAGGTTGACGGGAGCCAGGAGACCTGGGTCAGGAGGAGGGGGCTGGGGGCCGGACTCCTGGGTCTGAGGTAGGTGGGGGCTGGGGGCCGGACTCCCGGGTCTGAGGTAGGTGGGGGCTGGGGGTCTGGACTCCTGGGTCTGAGGGAGGAGGGGGCTGGGGACCTGGACGCCTGGGTCCGAGGGAGGAGGGGGCTGGGGGCCCGGACTCCTGGGTCTGAGGTAGGTGGGGACTGGGGGCCGGACTCCCGGGTCCGAGGGAGGAGGGGGCTGGGGGCCTGGACGCCTGGGTCTGAGGGAGGAGGGGGCTGGGGGCCCGGACTCCTGGGTCTGAGGGAGGAGGGGGCTGGGGACCCGGACTCCTGGGTCTGAGGGAGGAGGGGCTGGGGGCCCGGACTCCTGGGTCTGAGGGGGGAGGGGCTGGGGGCCCGGACTCCTGGGTCTGAGGTGGGTGGGGGCTGGGGGCCTGGACTCCTGGGTCTGAGGGAGGAGGGGGCTGGGGGTCTGGACTCCTGGGTCCGAGGGAGGTGGGGGCTGGGGGCCTGGACTCCTGGGTCTGAGGGAGGAGGGGGCTGGGGGCCTGGACTCCTGGGTCTGACGGAGGAGGGGGCTGGGGGCCCGGACACCTGGGTCTGAGGTGGTGGGGGGCTGGGGGCCTGGACTCCTGGGTCTGACGGAGGAGGGGGCTGGGGGCCCGGACACCTGGGTCTGAGGTGGTGGGGGGCTGGGGGCCCGGACTCCTGGGTCTGAGGTGGGTGGGGGCTGGGGGCCTGGACTCCTGGGTCTGAGGGAGGAGGGGGCTGGGGGCCTGGACTCCTGGGTCCGAGGGAGGAGGGGGCTGGGGGCCTGGACTCCTAGCCACTCTCTAGTGTGTTTGTGTGTAGGGGGTGTGGAAGTGACACGAATACAGAATCTTTACTGTTCAGCCCAAGTATGTTTTTGAGGATCGGGGTGTGAGGGTAGGTTTTGCTTAATTTCTGTGACAACACGGTTTCTTGTGACCTCCCCAGCGTTAAGAGTCGTGGCCGAAACCAGCGGGAGTTTATTAGAGGTCCACAGAGGAAGACTCCGGCATCCGCATGCACTAGTGGACTGGAGGAGGCTGCTGTCCCAAGACCGGGAGAGAACCTCGGTGCCCGAGAAAGAGGGGTTCGGGCCTGGATTCCTGGTTTCTTAAAGATGAAGATGATTCCTGGGAGTTCAATCTCACGAGAGTAGAGGTGGCTGGGGTCGTGAGGGAGAAGAGAGCCTGGATTCCGCGTTCTTTGGAAGATAGGACTGGATTTAGGGTTTCCGGAGAGAACAGACTTTTTGGTAGAACCGGAGCGGGGAAACGAGAGGGACACAGAGAAAGGCTCAGAGATAGTTATTAAACTGTGAGCGAACCGTAAGGACTGCTCAGACTTCAGCGTTTCCCATACAGAGCGAGCGGGCGTAAGAACGGGACTGATGGCTTCGGAAGCGAGGTCTGGGCCACAGAGGCGTGGCCCAGGTGCAGGGGCGTAGCCCAAGTCAAGGGGCGTGGCCATCTGCGATTGGTGTGCACTCCGACGTGAGGGCAAGGATCAGAGAACACAGGCAAGCCTGGGTCTCCAGGGCTGAGGTCCAACGGTGGGCGCGTGGTCTGGCAGGGGCGTGGCCAGGAGAAGGAACGCAAGGCTCCGGCTTAGGGGGTGTGGTTACAAAGGATAGAGGCGTGGCTTTGTCTCCAGGGGCGTGGCCATTGAGTATAGGCTCAGACTCATGGGTGAGGTCAGCAGATGGAGGCGTAATCAGATAATAGGGGCGTGTCTAGGGCTCGCGGAGCTCATCCAACGCTCCAGGTATTCAGCCTGGGCTCGAGACCAGAACTGTTTGGATTTAACAGTCTGTGGACGGCCGGAGTTTGGGAGGCCGGTGACTGGGCTGTGGTCTAGCATAAGGGCGAGGCGCAGAAGGGGCGGGGAGTGGGAAAAGGTTAGGAATGAGGTCTGGGTATGAATGTGGACGATGCTGAGGAATGAGATCGGTGTGTGAGGCAGAACCCAGAAGAGCCGGCCCGGGAGGCGGGAGGGGCCTGGCCGGATGGAGGGGGCGGGAGTAGAAGAAAAGGGGAGTGGGAAGAAATGGAAGTGTTGTGGAGGTAGTTGCCTGGACTGGGGGCAGAGCCTGGAAAAGTAGCAGGAGAGGAATGTCTTGGGTGAAGGCGTAGCCACTGCCAAGGCAGGGCCCTGATGGGGCGGGGGCTCTGATCCCTATCTTTGCCACAGCTTCCTCGCCCGCCCTGCAATGTGGCATCCGCCGGTACTGCTGCTGCTGCTCCCCTCTGCTCTGGTGCCCCCCTGCCCTGCAGCCCCTATCGGCGATGCTGATGCCCAGGAGAGCTCCGTTTTTTTAGGCCTCCAGAGCCTACTCCAAAGCTTCAGACGACTTTTTCTAAACGTAAGCCATGGTGGAGGTTGGGGGGAAGAAGAGGCACAGATAATGGGTTCCCGGAGACAAAGTGGGAGATGAGTCAGAGCAGGCAGCAGGTCACACAGGAAGAGTGGGAGTCAGAGGGACAGAGTAGGCAGCAGGGAGACCAAAACACAGGAAGAGAGGGAAGATAACAGGCAAGGAGAGTGGGAGATGGAACAGAGACAAAAGACTGGAGACAGAGGAGAGGGGGGTGGGGAAAGAGAGACAATGAGACAGATGAGGGGCAGGAATAGTAAGGCAATGGGATAGAGACTAGAGACAGGACAGATGGAGGATGGGGGATGGAGGTTAGGTCCTAAGAGTCAAAGGACGGAGAAGGAAGGGGATAGTAGGGACATTGGGCAAGGCCTCAAGTGCCTCCTAGCAGGGCTATAGATGAACTGGAGAGACATGAGGTACAGCAGCCCACCAATTACTCCTCCAGCCCCAGGATGACTTGCTTCGGGGCACAGACAGCTTATTCTCTGCCCCTGCGGACTTCCGGGGTCTCCCGAGGAACTACCACCAAGAAGAGAAACAGGAGCGCCAGCTGGGAGACAACACCCTCTCCAGGCATCTCCAGATTGACAAGGTGCCTATGCAGGAAAGCCCTTTCTGGAGTCTCACTATGATCCCTCATGCTGCAGGATCTGTCAAGAGGGAAGGACGGCAGAGGAGGAAAGTGAGTTTGCTCTCACTCTTTCATCCCATCCTCACAGATGACGGACAACAAAACAGGAGAGGTGCTGATCTCCGAGAAGGTAGTGGAATCAGTCGAGCCAAGAGACAGGAGCTTGGACGGTGACCGGAAGGTTAGAACATGCCCTGCCCCCGAAGTGTCCAGGCCCCACCATTTCCTGTAGTTTAGGAGGAGGGGAAGTGGAAGGGACCCTCTCACTCCCTCTTTGTGTAACATCCTCTTTGTGGACCTCAGTTCTATCATCTGTCTAAAGGGACAAACCAACTGTCAGAAATGAGGGTTACAACCTCAGAATACATCCCCAACTGTTTAGTAAACCCCAGATGGTTTTGTGAGTGCCAGAGTGTTTTTGTGAGCACCAAAGTGTTTTGTAAACCAGGAAGTGCTTTTAATTCCAAGTGCTTGGTAAGCTGCACCCTCATAAACCTCAAAGTGTGTTTTCATCTCAAAGTAAGTGCTCTGCAAACCTCAGAGTATTTTTTAATCTATCCCAAAGTGCTCAGTAAACCTCTCCCTTGGCTGGTTAGCTCAGTTGGTTAGAGCACAGCCTTATAACACCAAGGTCGCAGGTTCAGATCCCCATACTAGCCAGCCTCCAAAAAAAAAAAAGTCAAATCTACAGAAAAGTTTTGTTTTTATTTTTTATTTTTTTGGCACACAGGGAAACCAAACCTTTGATCTTAGGGTTACAGAAAAGTTTTTTTAAAATAGTACAATAAATATGCCTGTATTCTGTTTTCATCTTCACATGGCATTCTCCCCATGTTCTTGTCTATGTCCAAAATTCCCCTTTGTATTAAGACACCTATTGGATTAGGGCCTAACCTCATCTTAACTAATTAAATCTGCAGTAACCCTATTTCCAAACAAGGTCATACTCTGAGGTATTGGAGGTTAGGACTTCAAAATACGGATTTGGGGAGGACACAATTCAATTCATAACAATCTTCTCAGGGCTTCTCAGGCCTCAAAAAATGCAGACTCTGACTCAGTAGGTCTGGGTGGGGTGGGGACCATTAATTTTCATCACTAACAAAGCAGCACACACTTTGAATAGCAAGGACCAAACACATTCAGTGCATATTCAAATTTCCCCACTTGACTCAAAGCTGTCCTTGAAAGCTGATTTTGGGTTGGCCCATGGCTCACTCGGGAGAATGCAGTGCTGATAACACCAAGGCTATGGGTTCAGATCTTATATAGGGATGGCCAGTTGGCTCACTGGCTGAGCATGGTGCTGACAACACCAAGCTAAGGGTTGAGATCCCCTTACCAGTCATCTTTTTAAAAAAAAAAAAGAAAGAAAGCTGATTTTATTTTTGATGCAGGATTCAATCAAGAATCACACATTGCATTTATGGTCATGATTCTTTAGTAAACCCAAAAGCTTTTAGTCCCAAAGTGCTTTGTACATTTCAGACTACTTTCAAAACCTCAGAGAGTGTTTAATCCTAAAGTGCTTTGTAATCCCAACAGGCATTATAAACCTTAAAGTGCTCTGTTATACCTCCCTTTGGAAACTCCCAAAATGTATTTTCAATCCAACATATTCTATAAACCTCAGAGTATTTTTAATCCTAAAGTGTTTGTAAACCCAAGTGTTTTGTAAATCTCAAAGAGGGATTTTTAACTCCCAAATCACCCTGTTGGCTGCAAAGTGAGTTGAATACGCCAGTGTGGACTGAGCATCCTGGGGTTGCTGTTTGGAGTGTGAGAGAGTCTCCTTGTTTCCCCTCTCCAGGTACCCAAGATGGAGGAGAAGGAGGCCCTGGTGCCTGTCCGGAAGGCCATGGGCAGCTTCCACACAGAACCCCATCCCCGGGTAGCCTTCTGGATCATGAAGCTGCCATGGCAGAGGTTCCACCAGGATGCTCAGGAGGGCGGCCACTGGCCCAGTGAAAAGAGACACCGCCTGCAAGCCATCCGGGACGGGCTCCTCAAGGGGACCCGTGAGGACGTCCTCAAAGATGGGAACCAGGGCTCCTCCCACTCCAAACTGCCTGCCCGCAAGACCCACTTCCTGTACATCCTCAGGCCCTTCCAGCAGCTATAAGGTTGAGGACTGGGGAACACCTGTGTGTGTGTACCCCACACCAGACCCCACCCCAAGCACCATATTGAAATAAAGTTATTTCTTACATCTAGCAACAGATTCTTGATAATTCAAAAAAAGCATCAATATGGTCCTTCTGAAGAACATCAGGACTTGATTAGACTTCCCACACCTTCTCTCCCCTTTCCACATGCACCTCCCAGGCATCAGTAACAATGTATTATGTTTAATGTGTATCTTCAGTAAGTGTTTGGGTTTGCTAGGGCTGCCATAGCAAAATACCACAGACTGTATGGCTTAAACAACAGTTACTTTCTCACAGTTCTGGAGCTATAAGTCCAAGATCAAGGTCAGCAGGGTTGGCTGCTTCTGAGATGTCTACCTTCTCACTGTCCTCAGATGGTCTTTTCTCTGCGCACACGTGTCCAAATTTCCTCCTCTTATAAGGACACCAGTCAGATTGTGTCAGACCCCACCCCAAAGACCTCATTTTATCTTAATTACCTCTTTAAAGACCTTATCTCCAAATATGATTAAATTCTGAGGCACAGGAGTTTATGACTTCAACATATGAATTTTAGGGGGGGGGGGTGCAATTCATCTTGTGCCAGTAAATATTCATGCAAATTGTGTTTCTTCCTTTTTATGCATGTGTCTTTAATTAATATCAGTAGTATTACATATATTATTCTGATGGAGCTTTTTTTTCAGCACCATCTTCAAGATCCATTCATGTAGCATGGACACATCCAATATCCATACAATCCATTGCTGCATTAGACTGTGTTCCAGCTTCACCACATGTAACCTCTCCACCCTCTCAGTGATGCACACCTGAGTAGCCTCTGATTTCCCTCCATTACAAATAATGCTACAATAAACATCAGCATATATGTCCCCTTATGGGCCAGAGGATGGATAGGAGGAATTTAGGGGGCTATAACAAGTTATAGACTTGCTTGGTTGCAGGGTATGCATATATTTATTTTCATTAGAATATCCTGATCAGTCTACTCCCTATAGCAGTTCATAACGATTCCATAAAACTTAACCACATCTGGGGTCTGGTGTGGCTTTGTATTGTGTCAGCTTAGCTAAGCTGAAACTACATTTCTCAGAATTCCTTTCTCTGAATGGGGCTGGTTTTGCATTGGCCACAATTTGGAAGTTTGGGGTAGGGCCAGGTGCTGTTGCAGTTCATGCATGTTCTTATGGATCTGTGGCTCACCTTATACAAGCTTATCCAAATAAATAGAAAAAAATATTGCCAACACATTATATGATGTAAGCATAGCCTTGTTATCAGAACCTAACAGGGACCTTATGTAAAATAAAATAAAATCTGGCAACATATAAAAAGGATAACACACCCTGACTAAGTGGGAATTAATCCAGAAATACAAGGTTAACTTTGAAAATAAATTAATGTAATTAACCACATCAACAAATTAAATGAAAATAATCTCAATGGAACAGAACGAGCCATTGATAAAAATTCAGCACCCATTCATGATAAAAACTCTCATCAGACCAGTATCAGAAAGGACCTTCCTTAATCTGATAGCATGCCATCATTTTTTTTTTTTTTGCAACTCCAACACCCTTTATTTGTCACTAGAAGTTTTTACACTCCAGAGTAGTGCACCACAGGAGCAGTGAGAAGTCAGTCTTTCTTCTGTAAAATGGGAAATGTATTGTTGTGAAGGAGGAGATAGGAAAGGAAAACCTGCACTTCCAAGCTGCACGTGTGCTTTCTTAGATCAATTTTTGGAAAATGTGCAGGTAGAAGCTGACTATCAGAAAACTGATTTCCTTGAAACTATTCATGCCCATGTCTTTGAATGTCTTTGTGTGTTATAGTTTGAAGACAGTTGCTTTAGAATGGATTTATCCACTTCCAGCGTATATGCTATTGTTATGTCTTTTTGCTCTTTTAAAAAAATCTCAAAAGATATTATAACTATCGTTCTTTACATCAGTATTTATTTAGATTTACCTACATATTTTCTACTTTCATGGCTTTTCATTTCTTTTTCTTTTTGGTGGCTGGCCAGTACGGGGTTGGCTTTTCATTTCTTCTTGAATCTCAGACCTTCCATCTTGGATCCCTTTCTTTCTGCCTAATACACATCCTCTAGTACATCTTTAATTATGGTGTTCTAGTGGCAAACTGTCAGTTTTTGTTGAAAATGTCTTTTATTTTGACCATGTTCTTGATGGTTTTTTCTTGTTTGTTTGTTTTTGGTTTTTGACTGGGTATAGAATTCTAGGTTGACAAGTATTTTCTCTAGCATAGTAAAATACCATTTTATTATCATCTGGTTTACATTGTTGCTATTGAGAATTCAGCCAAGTGTGTTATTCCTTTGGAAGGTAATCTGTCTTTTTTCCTTTTGTTGCCCTGAAGATTCTCTCTCTGTTTTTGGTGTTCTGCAGCTTCACTATGATGTGTCCAGGTATGTATTTCCTTTTATTTATCCTGCTTGGGATTCATTTGGCTTTTGAATCTGTTGATTGGTGTCTTTCATCAGTTATAAAAATCTTTTAAGCTATTACCTGTTCATATAATGTCTCTGCCCATTCTTATATTATGTTAGAACCCAAATTAGACCTTCTCACACTATCCCTCAGGTCTCTGAACCTCTATTTCATATTTTTATGTATTTTTCATGTTATATTTATGTCTCTTTGGGCTGCATTATGTGTACTTTTTCTGACTTATCTTACACTTTACTAATTCTTTCTTCAGCTCTGTCCAATCTGCTGTTAAACTTGTTTAACTGAGTTTTCATTTTATTTTTATTTTATTTTTTCGGTGGCTGGCCGGTATGGGGGATCTGAACCCTTGACCTTGGTGTTATAACATTGCTAACCAACTGAGCTAACTAGCCAGCCCTGAGTTTTCATTTTAAATCCTTTTTACCACAGAGTGTCACAAATATAGAAAACTGCAAAACACTCATATATATAGCTTAATGAGTTATTTTAAGGGCAAACATCCTTCTAACTACCACACAGATCAAGAAATAGAATTTTTCCAGACATCCCAGAAGCCACATAATGCCCTGTCCAATCACAACCCTCTTCCTTCTCACTAAAAAGAACCGTTATCTTGAATTTTATGGTACTCACTTCCTTGCTCTTCCTTGCTCTTTGGGTGATAGCCTTATCACCTAAATGTGATGTCTATATGCTATAATTTAATTTTATCTGTTTTTAAAAAATCTACATGTTCCTCCATCCTTTTTTCCCCTTTCAATTTATTTATTGAAGAAACTAGGCGATTTGATCTGTAGAGTTTCCCAGTCTGGATTTTGCTGATTGCCTCCCCATGGTGTAGTCTACCATGTTCACTGTACTGTATCTTCTTTATATCAGTAGTTGGAATTACAGATCAGGTTCAGGTTTGAGGTTTTTGACAAGACCACTTCTTAAGTGATTTTGTATTCTCCCATGAAGAGGCACATAATAGCTAGTTGTCTCTCTTCTTGTGATGTTAGCAGCTATTTGATGCTCAAAGCCTAGATCCATTACTCATTAAGGTTTGTAAAGTGATGATATTATAATTCTGTTATTCATCATTTATTTTAGTTCTGGAGGCTAGTGTCCAAGATCAAAGCGTTGGCAGGTTTGGTTTCTCTGAGGCCTCTTCCCTTGGCTTGCAGATGGCTGCCTTCTTGCTGTGTCCTCACATGGTTATTTCTCTGATGTCTTTTCCATGCCATCATATTTAATGGTGAAATATTTGAATGTCTTCCCCTAAGATCAGGAATGAGACAAGGATAAAGATATCTGACTACTCAGTATTGTTTTGGAGGCTCTAGCCAATGCAATAAGGCAAGAAAAAGAAATCAATGGTGTCAAGATTGGAAAGGAAGAAATTAAATGGTCATTATTTACAGGAGGCATGATTGTGCATGTAGAGAATCAAAAAGAATCTACGGATAAATTATTAGAATTAATAAGTAAACCCAGCAAGGTTTCCGTATACAAGGTCAACATACAAAAATCAATTATAGGGCTGGAGGGTTGGCTCACTCAATTAGAGCATGGTACTGATAACACCAAGGTCAGGGGCCCATACCAGCCAGCCACCCCTCCCCCCCAAAATTAATTATATTCCTAAACATTACAAACAAAAAAAAATTTAATGATGTTTTAAAAAATATGATTTATCTAGCATTAAAAAAATACCTAGGAATAAATATAACAAAAGATTTGCTAGATCTCAAGATAGAAAACTATGAAAGATTTGAGAGAAATTTTAAAGATCTAAATAGATAAGTCATAGCAACAGTATTCAGAATTGCCAAAACTCAAAGACAACCCAACACCCAACAAGAGTAAAATGGTTAAACTGTAGCATATTCATATAATGGAATATTATGCAGCAGTGAAAAGAATGACCTGTTACATGATGAATCTCACAAATATAGTGTTGAGCAAAAGAAACCATAATCAAAAGTGATTACCTCTGGAGGGTAATGAATAGGAGGAGGTGTGGCACTTCATGTATGTTACAACTATTCTAAAAAAAATTTTTAAGATTTTACAAAATTACGCAGGCCTCAGAAAAGGAAGGAAGGGGAGCTAGCCGTTTAGCTCAGTTCATTGGAGCCGAGGGTGTATCACCAAGGTCAAGGGTTTAGATCCCCATACAAGCCAGCTTCCAAAGGAAAAAAAAAAAAAGGAAAGACCAAGATATGCTGAAGAATAAACTGAAAGAGTAACAATACTAACGAAGCTAAGAGAGTCTACCACTTGCCAGTCTGTGCTGAGAAAACACTTTGGCATACATCCTTATTGAACTCTCATAAAGACTCTGTGAAGTGGATATTATTTCTCATCATTTTAGAGAAGAAGTGAAGGGCCGGCCCATGGCTCACTCGGGAGAGTGCGGTGCTGATAACACCAAGGCCACGCGTTCGGATCCCATATAAGGATGGCCGGTTTGCTCACTGGGTGAGTGTGGTGCTGACAACACCAAGTCAAGGGTTAAGATCCCCTTACCGGTCATCTTTTAAAGAAAAAAAATAGAGAAGAAGCGAAGCTGAGTTGCAGAGGGATAAGGTCACAAAACAATGACACTAGGTTTACCTGATCCCTTAGCTCACACTTTTAAATCACTCTTCACACCACCTGACAAACAGGTTCCTTCACAGGCTTTATAACAAAGCCACCATCTAATGCCCAAAATGATAAATACCAATTAACGAGGACCTTCTAATAGTCTTGGATTATCACCTTAAGACCTGGTGGTAACCAAAGAAGCCGTTATTTATTATCTCCATTTCTGGGACGAAAACTAAAACTCAGAGAGGGTAAGTCATTGTGCCAAAATTCTGACTCCAGGTCCACAGCCTTACTAACACTCTACACTGACCCATATTTAAGAGGCATGGATTTCTTTCATTCATTCATCAAATATTTTTTTGAACTCCCACAATAGGCCAGGCATGTCCTAGTCCCCAGACAGTCTAGTACTGCATAGAGTTCACATTCCACTGGAGGTGACAGTACACAAATACAGATCATGTCATGTGGCGAAACGTGCCAGGAGAACCATTAAAACCAAGTGGATAGAGACGGGAGTCTAATGTAGACAGTGCAGCAGGAAAAGGCCTGAGGAAGTGATAATGGTCGGATGGACAAGAGAATGCATAGGATTCCTTTTCTGGGTCTGGCCTAGTAGAGAGGCCGACTGGATGGGACCTTTTGTTCCAAATCCCGTTCTTGACAGTAATCATCTTCTTCTCTCCAGCCAGAAAAGCTAAGAATGTTTTTTCCGCACTCTCTCCGAAAAGGAACGAGTGGAACGTTTGGGAAAGAAGCCTTCGGGGACCTATTAGTACAGCATAACTGGAGCCACAAAGGCGCGTGGGAGTGGACTGGGCTAAGGTGAGGCTGGACAAGGCAGGACATCATTGTGACGGTGCTGGGTGGCCTGGCATCGAACAGAGGGCAGAAAGGGCAAGGCTTGGCGGCTAAGAAATGGGAGATGGAAAAGGTGTCCCTCAGTCCAACTCTCCCTTGCTCGGCCCCATTTTACCGCAGCAGAAGCAGCCCCCCTCCCTTCCGCCACCAGCCATAAACCCTGCAGCAGTCACCCGCTCCGCCAGCGCGCCTGCGCCCACTCTACCGGCCTGGGAACGCAGCCCGGGCAGGCCTACGCATGCGCGAGCTTGCTGCAACAGGTAACCGACTAAAACAGCTCGCGCCTTCCCCGTGCGTCTGCGTCATGGGAGGAGCCTAGACGCCGCGCGCTCTCGGAACTTCGGAGCCGCCCCGCCCCTTTTGCCTTCCGGCGGGAAAAGCGCACGCGCACCCCCCCCCCCCGCCATCCCCTCCACGCGCAACTGCCATTCGTCGTTCGTGACCCTCAGCTGTGTCCCGAGACTGGTACGTGGCTCCAGGTGCGCCCTGCCTGTGGTGAGGTTCGCCAGAGTGTCCCTGTCAGAGTCCTTCCCGAAATCCTGGCAAAGTATCCCGATCGGAGGAGACTCAACATCAGGACCTTCCAAATCCTGTTAAAAGTCCTGTTGAAATCCTGACCAGATCTCCTCAGAAATACTGAAAGGAACCCACCAGATCTTTTGGGGGGAACGGTGGACGGTGAGGGGATCCGAGCTCTTGACCTTGGTGTTACAAGGCTGTGTTCACTAAGCAACTGGGCTAACCGGACGGCCCCCCACCAGGAAGTCTTATAGGTGACCCCTGATATCCTGTCAGAATCTTTCAGAAATTCTGTCAGTACTTTTCCCTCGGGGCCCGTCAGAAACTTTTCACTCCCTCCGAAATCCTAGCAGAGACCCCCGAAGTCCTGTCAGAGATGCCCGGAGATCTTGTCAAACCCACTGAAAATCCTATTAGATTCCCCTCCCAAAATCCAGAGACCTCTGCAATTCTGTCAGAGACCCTCCAGAAGTTCAGACTACCCAGAAATCCAGAGACCCCCTTGAAATCCAGCCAAGGCTCTCCTCCCCAGAATTCTTGCCCAGAACTTTTTCCTGCCACGGTCTCCCCATCCAAGTCCCATCAGACTGGCACCTCCCTGGGTCCTTTGGGAGTTTGTCCCCTGAACCCTATCAGAGCTCCAGTGCCTCTTGGCACTTTCACAAGGGACCCTTCCCCACTCAGGTTCCCTCCCCGCCCCCAGTCCATCACCTCCCTCTGCACCCCCCAGGGTTGTCCAAACCCTGGAAGGGTCTCTCTTCAAAAACCCCTTTTTCTAGGACATTCTAAAAGCCGCCGAGAAGTGTTCCCTTAGCACTGCAGATCCTGCTGGCGCCAGGGAGAGCAGGGTGTTGGGAGTACTGAGCAGGCAGGGTGAAGACAGACAGGCCTCAGGCCACCCTACTTGACATTGGCGACCAGTGTAGCCCTGATGGGGGCCAATGTTCAGTGTCATTATTAATAGTGCCCTTTTCTCTCTTGAAGGTGTCCTGGAATGTGGACAAAAAGTCATATGGGCAACCTGGTTATAATGGAGGCAGGACAGGGCATTGGTGGTACACAGAGGAGGGAGTTCCTAACTGCTCCAGGGAGAGGACTCCCTATGGGGAGCTGTGAGTCCAGGCCAGCCCCAGAAGAGGAGAATGCGTGGGGTGTGGACTGGGGGGACCACAGGGCCATCCTGAGCTGGGAACCCATGAGAAAGAGGCATGTGTGGGAAGAGGCAGAACTTCTGTGAGCCATGATGGGGGTGAGGTACCTGGGGGTCAGCCGGTGGAGAGAAAAGTGGCAAAAAGAGGCCAGGAGCTCTAGGGACCACTCTGTGTCACTCCAGCCTGAGGGGTTGGCACTTAGCCCAGGGACACTACGGAGCCATGACAGGCCTGGGAGCAGGGAAGAGATACAGTCAAACTCACATGAGAGGCCAACAGTCTAAAGGGCTAATGTGACAAGGATGACAGTTGCCCAGGGCCATGTGGGACCCGAAACATACCACCTCCTGCAGCCCAGGAGGGAGACCAGAAGAGGGGACATGGGAGCAGAGAGAGGCAGGCAAGGAGGGTATCTCAGGCAGAGACCTGGAGGTGGGAACAAACGGGCCAGTTTGGGGAATAGCACGCAGTTCAGAGTTGCTGGATCATCCTATGTGATTTGTGCCAGGATCTAGGCTCTGTCCCAGGGTGCTGGGGAGCCATGGAAGGGCATTGAGCATGGGGAGGGGCAGGTCAGACTGGAGGGGAAGAATGGAGCCTAGGAGGCCAAGAAGAGGCTGAGATAAGGCCCCACGAGGAGAGGACAAGGCAGGCCTGAGCCTGGGCTGTGCAGGAGAGGAGGGCACAGGGTGGAGTCACTGGGCAGGAGGGACAGGGCTGGGGATCTGATAAGCTGTGAAGAGGAGGGGAGGTGAAGAGGCCACCCTTTATCCTTGAGGGAAAGGCTGTGACCCCCACCCACTAGCCCACTTCCCAGGCCCACCCCCCCCATCTTCCCAGCCAACCCCTCCAGTCCATAAAACAGGTCTGAGCAGGAGCTGATCAAGTCGAAGTGGGGGGTGACAAACAGGTTCTGAGAACCCAGAGCAGCCCAGAGCATAGATGGGGTTGGCGGGCACCTATCACAGGTGGCTGGTCTGAGACAGTTGTTCCCTTGCTTGTCCTTCCAGGAGCTTTTGGAGCCAGTCCCCTTCCAGTCCTTCCCAGTGATAGAGAGAGGCCAGTAGCTTCGCTGGCAGCTGCAGAGCAGTGAGGGTGGCCCATGGACCTGCCAGAAGGCCAGGCAGGTGGCTCTGCTGCAGAAAGTAGGTGCTGGGCCCCTGTTTACCCTATGGGAGGATGGGGAGGGAGCTATGGGTGAATGGGCACCAGGCTGGGACTTAGGGCCTTAGGGGTGGCCAAACCTCTGTGTGGGTTCAGGGTGAGAGGGAGAGAGCTATGGTGGATCAAGTGCCTAATGTGTGCCCGCCCACCTGTCTACCCTTTATTTTATTTGTTCTGAAGAGGCCAGACTGCGTGAGAGCAGAAGCTTTCACGTGCACTGTACCTCTGCCTGGAACGTCCTTCCCCAGTCACCCTCAGGCTCACACCTCCCTCCGTTCAGATCGACGCCAGGATGGCACCTCTTACTTTATGTAGAACAGCCACCTGTGACACTCTCTCCCCTTCCCTGCTTCACTTGTCTTCATAGCACTGACATCTGTCATCGCTTTAGTTTGTCTCCCCCATTACAGCATGAGCTCCCCAAGGCAGCATCTGTTGTATTCACTCTGGTATTCATCATCTCTTGAGCAGTGCTGGCCCATGGAAGTATAAAACAAGCCACATAAGCAATTTCTTTTTTTTTTTTAAAGATGACCGGTGAGGGGATCTTAACCCTTGGCTTGGTGTTGTGAGCACCACGCTCAACCAGTGAGCCAACCAGCCATCCCTATATAGGATCCAAACCCAGGTCCTTGGTGTTCTCAGTACCACACTCTCCCGGGTGAGCCACAGGCCAGCCCTCACATATGTAATTTTTAATTTTTTAGAAGAAAAAAGAAACAGGTGAAATGAAGTGTAATAATGGATTTTATTTAACCTTATAATATACCAAATTAAGGGCCGGCCTGTGGCTCACTTGGGAGAGTGTTGTGCTGATAACACCAAGGCCGCGGGTTCGGATCCCTATGTAGGGAAGGCCGGTTAACTCACTCGGGAGAGTGTGGTGCTGACAACACCAAGTCAAGGGTTAAGATCCCCTTACCGGTCATCTTTAAAAAAAAAAAAATTATTATCCTTTCAGCATATAACCAATATAAAAGTGTGTTGAGATATTCTTTTTTTATGCTAAGTCTTCAAGATCTAGTGTATACTTTACACTAACAGAGAATCTCAATTGGCACTTGTCCCAATTCAAGTGCTCAAGAGCCACATGTAGCCAGTGGCTGCTTTATTGGTTGGTGCTTCCCGAGGGCAATGCCTGACACATAGTAGGAACTCAACTACTGTTGTTGAGTGAATGTATGGATGCAGACCACATGGGTATGAAATCCAGCTTCTGGAGGAAGACACTGGGGTTGCCTCTCTGAAACTCATCTGCTAAGTGGGAGAGCACAGCCTGATGGGGGAGGAGTCTTCCACCCTTAGGAGGGCCCAGTCTGATGGGATATGCAGGGCCCCTTTCTTAGTGGCTTCCAGGTATCCATCAGCACAGCCAGCATCTTTTCTATAGACCCCAGGCCCAGACTCTGGCCTCAGGAGGCTTTCCAGAAAGGCAGGTCAGCAGCAGACACTGAAGTGCAGGAACCAGAGGGGCAGGTTGCTCATTTAGTGACAGACATCTAAACTCCTGCACCAGCAGAGGGCGTTCAGCCATCAGGAACTCGTGGGAAGGGCTGGGCCAGCTCTGGGAGGCTCCTGAAGGAAAAGGAGGGACACATCCAAAAGGAGAAATGGAGACAGAGGAAGGCAAAGGGAAAAGAGACAGAGTGGCAGCAGAGGAAGGAAAGAGAAGGCTCAGGGAACAGAGAGTCGCCAAGATATGGCAAGAGAAGCACACAGACAGAGAGAGGGAAGAAAAAGGGGCAAGGGATATGGAGACAGAGAGGCAGGACATGGGGCAGGCAGAGATTGGGAGAAAGATGGAGAGAAAGAGCCAGAGAGAAAAGTAGAAAAGAGTTAGGGACAGAGAGAGATGAGGACACTAAGGAAGAAAACAAAGGAAAGAGAACAGGAGAGAAGTAGAGTGACAACTTCCTGAGGGGTCCCTGGGAAGGGACTGCAGACACGTGTGATCTGGAGCCAGACCATCCTGGGTTGGACTCCCAACTTGGCTGTCTTTGGTGAGCAGCCCGGGGTGAGTGACTCTGAACTTCAGGGTCCTTGTCCATAACTGGGGAAGACAATGAGAGGAGGAAACCAGATTACAGCTAAAGCCCTGGTCTCCCCTGCCTGTGGGTTCCTGCTCCTCTTCTCAAGGGCCAAACTAGGAGCTTGGGTTCAAGCCAGAGGGGGGGCAAATTACTACAAAGAAGAGTTAGAGGGGTGAGAAAGGGTACTCATATGTTGAATAGCTGACCTGGGGCAAGTTCCTAACTTTGCTATGCCTCAGTCTTCTCATCTCTAAAGTGAGTTTAATAATAGCAGCCGCCCATGGCTTATGAAAAGCACTCAGAAGAGGCCTGGCACCTACTGAACGTTCAGTAAATGTTTGATTCTATTACTGAGTCTCCACCACGTGCCAGGCCTTATGCCAGGACTTTCCAGCTTTTATCTCATTTCTTCCCTTGGAGGGAGGTAGCACCACTGCCATTTTCCAGAGAAGAAACTGAGGCTCAGAGAGGTTGAGTCCCTTGCCCCATGTGCCACCACTCATCAGAGGCCCAGCCTGTGTTGCCCTCTGGGTCTACCTGACCCTGCAGCCTGTCCTCAGTAAGCTGCTGCACCCGGCTGTCCAAGGCCAGGGTATGGAACCTAGAAGGTCACTGCCAATCCTGGGAGACACACTGAGCCAGCCCAGTGGCTCCTGGATTAGAAGATCCCCTCGTATAACATGGAGCATTGACTGAGTACCTACTATGTGCAGGCAGTGAACAAACAGATCCTGGGACACATTTACCTGGAGCATTTACCGAGTACCTACTATGTGGCTACAGCAGTGAACAAGCAGACCCTGGGACACATATTTTGTGTGTGTGTGTATGTGTGTTCTTCACATGCACAGAGCTAACCCTCCCAGCCCTAGTGAGAGGGATCACTCTACCCACCCCATCTTACCAGTAGGGAAACTAATGGTACAAAAGGAGCAGTGACTTGCTGGTAGATGTACAGCCCAGGTCGGTCTGACACACCAGTCCAGCTCCTAACCACTCTCCCACAGCCCACCCTGCCTGGATTGCCCCATACCTCTGTGTCTTGGCCCCTGGCCATGGCCTGTAATGACGCCAGCCTTGCCTTGGGGATGAGGGGAGGAGAGAGACCTGGTCCCAGGGGTGGGCTGGGAGACCGGAGATGCGCGGGCAGGATCGATCCAGGCTGCCCGTGCATTATTGGATTGTTCCTGGCTCCTGGGTCCCTCTTCACCCTCAGCTTCTCCCAGCATCCTCTCTTCTTTGCCCTCTCCCACCCCTTACCCCTCTGGGAGGCTGGAGAAGAGAGGAGGAGTGATCTCAAAGCATTTGTTATTGGGGCAGCCAATTGGACACAAAGGGTTAGATAGCAGGGGGGACTTCCTGGCCTGAAAGATGAGGCCCAGACTGGAGAGAGTGACTCAAAGATCCTCATATTGCTTCCCCTACCCGAAGCTGCCTGCTCTTTCACCCCAGCCCCAACTCCAGGCAGCTCCAAGTGAACTTCCTCCCTTCTGTGGAGCCCAGGAAGCTGAGGACCTGGGGTCACTCATCCTTCTCACTGGTGGGCTGGGCCCTCTTGTCTCCTCAGTGTACCTCTGGGAGCAGCCTGAGGAGGCGAGCCTGGGGACGCTGCTCAGCTTAGAGGAGCAAATACTTAACTCTACGTTCGAAGCTTGTGACCCTCAGAGGACAGGTGGGAGGGGCAGGACAGGGAGCGGGGGGAGCATTGGGGGTGGGTCAGATGGGGGGAGGCATAGGAGAGGGCTGGGGTAAGGCCCCTTCTTGGGGGGTCCTGCAGAAACAAAGTGGGTGTTTGTGGGCAGCTTCAGGAAGGAAGTAAATAAGGAGGTGGAGGCCTTTCAGGATAAGGAAACCTTGAGGGACATTGACAGAAGAGGGCAGGGCTTTGGGGGCCGGGGAGTGGGGAGAGAGGCAGCCACCATGGGCCTGGTGGGGCACAGGTTGTGCTGTCTCTCATCTCTCTCCTCTTTGGTCCACACTGTGAGGTGGAGGTGACTGGGCCCCATTTTGAGGTGAAAAAGTTAACTCAGTGGAGGGGAAGTGACTTGCCCAAGGTGACTCTATGAGACCATGGGGCAGGGGCCACCAGCCTAGCCAGTGATGTCCTGTTCCCAAGCCTCCTCCTGTCCACAACCCCCACCCCCACCTGCCCCAGACTCCCTCACAGCGTGCTCTATCTCAGGCACTGTGGCTGTGGCCCACGTGCTGGCCTACCTGGAGGCTGTGACCGGCCAGGGCCCCCAGGATGCACGCCTCCAAACATTGGCCCAAAGCCTGGACCCCAATGGAGAGGGCCCTCAAGCCACTGTGGACTTAGACACCTTCCTGGCTGTCATGCGGGACTGGATCACTGCCTGTCAGCTGCATGGGTAAGTCTCCCCAAATCCACCCTCCCCTGGGAAGTCTGTCCTAAGATCTAACCTCATACCTGCTTACTGCAGTCAACACCCTTTAGGCCCAGAGACCTTCTGTGATTAGAATGAGGCTGAGGAAGAGAAAAAAGTAAAGACATGGGGTGGGTAGGGTCTGAGGACAAAATCCCTTGGATGAGGAGGCAGAGGGGGTCTGGGAGGCAGAAATAAAAGGGGTCTGGAGAAGGGGAGAGCTTTTGGGAGGCTGACAGAGGCCCCTCCTGGTCTCTTTACCAAACCCAGTCCTTGCCCCTCCTGCTTTTCCATCTGGCCCCAGGCACTTGCCATCTGGCCTCACCTTACTCCCCACAGTGCCTGCTCTCACCTGATCTGGTCCCCTCCTCCCACCACAATCCCCCTGCCTATAGCTGGTCAGGATTGCAGGGTAGCTGCAGCGGGGGCTCTAAGCCTCATCCCTTTGATACAGGGGATTAGAGCTGGAAGAAGAGACCGCCTTCGAGGGAGCCCTGACCTCCCAGCAACTGCCATCTGGTGAGATTGCTATATATAGAATGAAGCAGGCAGGCCCAGGGTCAGACAGTGGGGGTACTTCCCACCTGGGGTAGAGCAAGGAATAGGGTGGGACCTGGGGACCTTTGCTCTAGCTTCAGTTGTGAGTTTGGTTTTCTAGATGCTTCCATGACTGCCCACTTCACCACACCACCCCCCATTCTTCTCCGAGCTTTTGGTTTTTGTTGTTTTTGTTTTTCTGAGGGGATTGTTTCTAACTCCTCCTCCTAACACCAGCCCAATTATAGAGGCTTCCAAGGCCCTGCCCACCTCCGTATTGTCATTGAGCCACCTCCTCCTTACTCTCTATCCCTGCATTCCCAGGCCCACTGGCCTTGTTCTTAGAATGTGCCACATGCCTGCCTACCGCGGGCCTTTGCTCAGGTTATTTTCCCAACCTAAACTTTCCAAACCTTCCTTCATCCTTCACACCTCAGCAAAGGGGAAGCCCTGGATGCCACACGCTAAAGTCCCTTGCTCTCCACGCTCATTCACACACTTACATGCCTTTCCTTTGAGTACGTGGCTGCGGAGGAAATCTGATTATCTGGTGAGTCACCTGCCCTGGTGTTTGATTGGTTGGTTTGCACACCATCATATCCCCAGAACCTTACACATAGGAAGTGCTCCATAAAAAAGTGGTCATGTTATATTTCTCCAGCTTTACAAAAACAAAACAAAAACAAACAATGCAGCTTTTTTGACATTCTACTGAACCTCCTCCCTAAGGCTTGGGGGCCAGGGGAGATCTGTGAACAGAGGAGGGACAGGCCAGCTGTGGGGCCAAATAGGAGAAGGACAGGAGGCAGAGACTGGAGGCTGGAGAGGAGGCTGTGGTGAGGGTCCCGGGGGAAAGGGCGAGGCCTGAGCCAGGTCAAGGCCTCGGCACAATGAGGAGGGGTAAAGCAGAGGGAGTCAGGATAGGGGAGACAGGCCTGGGCTCTCTGATAGACTGGGGTGAGGAGGAGTGAGGGAGCCAGGTCAGCCCAGTGGCTGGGTGGATGGTGGGAAAACTGGGAAAAGAAATGGGTTTGGGGGAGTTGAGGTGCTGCCCAGTGTTGGGTGTAAAGAATATGGGCAGTCGGGAGGTTACCTGGGAGATCTGCCTGAACTCAAGGTAGAAATGAGCAAGAGGCCTTTACAATGGGTGTTACTGCAGTCCTGGGAGCCCACAGAGAGCAAAAGTGAGGGGGTGGAGGCCAGAGGAGGACCAAGCCTAGAGCCCAGGGATACACTGACATTTAAGGCCACCAAGAAGCCCAACACCTTCATCTGTTTCCCTCCAGCACGCCCAGAAGCTGAGGAGCCAGCCAACCTGGAGAGCTTCGGAGGCGAAGACCCCAGACCTGAGCTGTACCTATCTTCAGACCCCTCCCTTCCCTTCCCACCCCAGCCCTGTGCCCTCCATCCTGCTGAGGCCTGGGTAGGGCTAAGGGTCCTTGGGGGAAGTGGGTGAAGGATAGAGGTTTTGCTTATAGCTCAAGGAGAGCAGAAGAGTCTCTCTTCTGTTTCTCTCTCTCCAGAGGAGCCATATCTCCCCACCACCAGCACATACCTCCACCTGGTGAAAGGAGACGGGGCAGTGGGCAGTGACCATGGCCCCTTCCCTACCCCCAGGCCTGCCACAGCTGACCTGCTGAGCCGCCTGGAGGACCAGGAGCTCAGCAACCGACGTCTGGCTGAAGAGAATGCCAAACTCCAGCGGAGTGTGGAGACAGCAGAGGAGGGGTCAGCACGCCTCGGGGAGGAGATCTTGGCGCTGCGCAAGCAGCTTCGAAGGTGGCTGCGCCTCCTCACCCACCCTCCCCAGCACCCCCGCCTCCCTCCTCACAGCCCCCTAGCCTCGCACTCTTTTGCTTACATCTCCTGTTCTGTGTCTTTAACTCTGCACCTGTCTTTTTCTCCTTCTCTCCTGTCTTTCATCTTTCTCTTTTGTGTTTCTCTCTGGTTCTTGCCTCTCAATCTGTCTGTTTTAGTCTGTTTATCTTTCTTTCTAATGTCCAGACTCTCTTCTTCTTCTCTCTCTAGTTCTCCATATCACTGGCCTTTTCCTTTCCCTGTGCTCTGTCATTCTTCATGTCTGTCATAGTCCCCCTGTTTTAGTCTCTCCTACTCTTTCTAGGTTTCTGTCTCACCTCCTCAGTCTTTTAGGTTGAAACTGGGTCTCTGTCCTTCTCTCTTGGGTCTCTATTACCTTCCCTCTGCATCTCTGCCTTTCTCTCTCTCTCTCTCTCTCTCTCTCTTTCTCTCTCTCGTGGCCCATCTGCCCCTACCACCCCCTTCAGTACCCAGCAGGCTCTGCAGTTTGCCAAGGCCATGGATGAGGAGCTGGAGGACCTGAAGACTCTGGCTAAGAGCCTGGAGGAACAGAATCGCAGCCTTCTGGCCCAGGCCCGGCAGATGGTGAGTTCTGGCTCGGGAACTAAGGTGCCACTCCCTTCCCTCTTTCCTGGAGTCAAAGCAACAGAGCCTGACTGGAAAGGGAAAGGTCAGAGGTCACCTGGCTTCCTCCCTCACTCTCCAGGTCCTGCTAGCCCCAGACTTTTTCAGGCCTATCTGCCATTCCTCTTATAACAAAAGAGACCACAGGAGCCATTAGGGCTCCCTGGACGTGTTCCCCCAGCCCTGTTCTTCAATGATCCAGGGCCTGGGTGTGTTTCCAGGGGTGGGAGAAAGAGAAATATGGGGCAAGGAAGCTGGAAATGAAGCTTTTGTCCTCTCTCTGGGGTTGGTCAGGAAAAGGAGCAGCAGCGTTTGGTGGCTGAGATGAAGACTCTGCAGGAGGAGGTGAGTTAAGGCCCAAAGCCCATCTTCACCCCTTCCCCAGTCCTCAGGGTCTTCCTGGCCCTACCCATGCTGATCCCAACACCCCAGCAGCCTGCAATCAAATAACCTCAGCCTGCTGGGGGAGACCTCAGAATCCCAATAGTGTATGAATATCCCTGAGGTCATTATCACACCATGTGAGAACTACTACAGTTGACAAGAGAGTGGGGCATGGGGCCAGCTTTCCTGGGTTCATGCTGAGGCCACCTCTGTAAGCATATGCCAGTCCCTCCCCTCTCTGCACCTGTGTGCTCACCTATAATTGTGGGCAAAACAATGGCATCTCCCTTGTTGTGTTGTGTGAGATTTAAACTAGAGGATTCTCGTAAAGTCTTGGACATAAGGTAGGACACATAGGACATGCTCACTAAAAGTTAACTAGTGTTGTTTATATCAGTACTTTTTCTCCAACCCCCTACTGTCCCCAGGGACAGGTGGTAGGCATGGGTGTCTGTATTTCACTGGAGTGGTTCCTGGACCTTTGAGGGGAAGAAAGAGCAGAAGGGGCCCTTTTTCCTCGCCCAAGATGTGAGGTGTTTAGGGCCAGGAGTTTGGACCCTCCAGACCCTAGGAAAACAGTTGGGTAATACCAGGTGTCTGGGTGGTTTTCTACAGACTATTCCCCTCTTCAAGGACCACCCATCCTCTTTTCATTTCTCTGCAGGGGCTGGGAGGCACTGGAGCCAGCCATGGGGCCTCTTACAGAAGCGGGGCCCAGAATGGCTTGCAATGAGTAGCAGGGTCAGGGTTTGTACTGTCCTTCTACTGCCGCAGGGGCTGCATACTCAAGTCACCCCACTTCTGATTTCTGTCTCCCTCTGTCTAGCTTCCAGGGCAGGGAGCAGGCCCCACCTAGGGAGGCAGGCAGTCTGGCCTGTATGCCAATGGGGGTTCCTGTGTCCACAAGCCCCACAGTCACTGCACCTTGTGAACAGAGTGGAATGCCAGTAAGAGAAGGAGGCGGGGGGCAGTCTGAGGCCACCCCACCTTACTATCTAGGGAGGGTGAAAGATAAGGGGCCAGCATTCAGTGGGCAGCAGAAAGGAGAGGCTGCTTGAAGCTACTCAGTCAGGAGCACTCTGTCCTGGTGGGTTTCCTCCTTCACTCTTCCCCAAGACTAAAGACCTGATGGGGCTGAGCATAGAGCTTGCTTTTGGAGAGTTGAGGTGAATATGTGGGAGCAGAGATGATGAATAGCCCAGGGCAGTGAATGGTGCACCAAGAGCAGGGTTGTGTGGAGAGGCTTTGGCCAAGATTGCCCCAGCCCCTCCCCTTCAGGCTGGAAGTACAGCAGGGGCTGGGGAGCTGGAGGACTGGGGATGCAGGATCTCGGTTCTAACCTAGATAGCCCCAGAGCTGGCCTAGTTTCCCAAGTTGTGCTTTAGAGGACAACTGGCTTCCTGCCTTCTTCTTCTGAGACAGCAAGTCTGGGAAGACCTGGAGGGAGTGGGGTTACCCCCCATCCTCAGTTCCTGGCAGAGACTGAGACTAAAGGATCACCTAATAAAGACCCTCCAGGCCCAAGAAATATACATATATATGTATATCTGTATGTGTGTGTGTGTATATATATGTGTGTATGTGTATATATGTGTGTGTGTATATATATATATTAGTATTTTTCATGGCGAAAAGGACATAGGCTTTGAAGTCAACCTTAGTTCAGATCCCATCTCTACCACTTATATGACAGGCAACCTTTAGGTATACAACTTCTCCTTTCTAAGCCTGAGTTTTATGCTCTAAGAACTGGAGAGAAGGGTATCTGTTCAGTAGGGTTGTTGTGGGGATTAATGACAGCATTTTGCCCAGGGACTAGCACATCATATGAAGAGACCCAGTTCAACCTCATGTTTAATTCAAGCCCCATTCGATCTGTGACAGAAAACTTCATCCTACTTCTTTCTGGGTCTACCTAGTACTTCTGGTTGAAACTAAAAGTCCTCAGTTGACAATGAAACTTGTCACCACCCTACCTCAAGGTAGCATCTAAATTGCAGGATCCTAGTGCTCCAAGAGGCATCCCATCCTCACTCAATGTCTGTCCTGTCTGCTGTTCACAACACTGATGTTCTTTGTCCCATCCACTTCCCAGCCTTTGTCATTGCTGCGTGCTGGCATCCATGGAGAAGCCTGCATTGCCTTTGAATCTCTGGATGTGCATTCCTCCTTGCGTCTGCTGGTGGCACTCCCTTATCTGGGCTGGAGCCCTCACTCAGTCATTTCCAGGGCCATGGAGGAGGTTTGGCTGCTTTCCTATGAAAGCACATAAGGACCTAACTGGGCCCTGTCTGCCTTGACTCCTCACAAGAGCCATCTCTACTCTATTGATAATCGCACACACTGGTGATTCTGAGACAGCTGGGAAGGGAGTACAGTGCCTTTCTCAGACTTCCAGACTTCCCAGGGGCTCTGTGATTCTACTGCATCCATCCCCTCCTCCCCTCACAGCTGACCTGGGGCTTGGGGATGGCTCAGGGCCCATTTTCAGTATGTTGCTCTCTTCTCTGACTCTCCTACACCCCTCCCCCAGCTGTAAGGATCTCTGCCCATTCCAGGCAGATCACGTATTCCCCCCAAATCTCTTTGTCCTACACCAGCACTATGTCTTTTACATTGAAATCCAAAACTTTTCTGCTATTGTCTAGCTCTTCCATGAAAATTCCCCCCCTTGGGGCAATGGGAATCTCACAGCTGGGTGGCTGCTGCAGTGTGAGACATGAAATACGGACAGGATGTGATGGTTTCTTCCAGAACATCTCTTTTTAAGAATGAGGAAAAACTTTCCCTAAAGCCCCCTGGCAGAACCTCCCTGCTTAAAGCTCATTGGCATCCAACCATTATAGCCAAACTACTCCCTAGCATGGGTAAAGTGGCCAGTGATGGGCCCATAAAACTTTCAGTTCCAAGGAAGAGAACACTGAAGAAATGGCAGCTTCAATTGCAGGACACTCGTTTCCTTAACAAGAGGTTTTGAAGGAAGTGGTCTTTGGGTTAAGTTTGGTGACTCACTGGCTTGTCTGCCTGTGGCCATGTGATCATAAATGGCTGCATCAGCTCCTGACCTCACGTTTTCTTTTTTTTTTTTAAAGATGACCGGTAAGGGGATCTTAACTCTTGACTTGGTGTTGTCAGCACGACGCTTTCCAAGTGAGCCAACCGGCCATCCCTATATAGAGATCCAAACACATGGCCTTGGTTTTATCAGCACCACACTCTCCCAAGTGAGCCACAGGCTGGCCATCTGACCTCATGTTTTCATTCAAAGCAGGACAAAGTGGGGTGAGGGGGCGGATGCTCCTCTCATGTCTCTCTTTTCATCAGAAGGAAAAGCTTTTCCAGCAGCCCCTCACTCCACCCCAGCAGACCTCTCATACATCTCACAGACTGAAACTAGATCACATAAAACCCCGGCTGCAAGGGAGGCTGGGAGAATATCTGACCTTTTTCATCCTCTAGAATGCAAGGTGAAGAATTGAGGAGTGAGAATGGCTGCTAACCAGCTGAGAGTCTCCCTAATCTGCCCAGATTTCCATCTTGATTCACATCCAGGACTGGGGCTGGGACCCGTCTGCCCTGAGATGTGGAGAGTGGATCCCCAAAGAAAGCAGAAGGAATAAGCAGGGTGAATGGCAACCAGTGGTTCCCTGCCTCCTCCATTCCTGCAAGGCTCGCTGCCAGTTGATGTGCCTCGAGCAGTGCCTGGGACATCCTAGGCACTCAATAAACTGAAGCTATTCTTGGTTCCCTCCTCCACCTTTCCCCTCCCCAGGGGAAAGCTGCCTACAGAGCATCTATAGATTGAGTCCTCAAGTTACAGTAGAATAATGCTGGAGTATCAAGACACAGATACTCTAAACGTCCAGGCAGCCATCCTATGGAGAACTTACAGAGCTGGCTCAGGTAACTGCAGAGGGAGGTAGCAGCTGAGTTAGCCAATCAGGTTCCTTGCTGAGTGGTCCAGGATCTGGCATGCGAATCCCTACCAGATGGACAGATGTCAACACAGCACTCCTGGCCCATCCTTCCTCCGCCCTTCACCTGGCAGCCCAGGCCCGCTGAGACTGAGAGAGGGATGGTGGCTGATGGAAGACTTGGAGATGAGCCAGATGGAGAGAGGGAGGAGCTAGCCTTGGTATCCCCTGGGGCGCTCAGAGGAAGGGTATGGTAAAAGGAAACTCTGGACTGCCCCCAAGCCCCAAAATGCATTCCGCCAGTGACTGCCTCACTTGAAACTCAGTGCAACTTGCTAGGCTTTTGGTGACCAGAAACTTTAGACTAGAATTTGAGCCATTTTATTCTCAGGTCCCATTTTGTAGCTGGCGTGGGATGGCTTCTCCTGGCCCCATTGTTTTCCCAGATAACTCTCCTCACCCTTGAAGTCTAAGCACTACCCCCTCAGGAAGACTCTCAACTGTGCTTCCATGGTGCCCTAGGCCTCATCAGAGCCTTCCTCACATGGTAACATCTGCTTCTATACCTCTAATTGTCATTATCATCTGCTTCTGCTTCTCCACCTCTAGTCTATGAGCTCTTTGTTTCTTTTGTGTCCCCATTCTTACCCAGGGCTGTGTCTGGCTCAGAAGAGAGTCTGAGGGTTATAAACACAGGATTTGGAATCACACAGATCTAGGTTTGAGTCCAATTACTCACCATGTGATGTTGGCCAAGTTAGCCTCTCTATTCTTCAATTTCCTCTGTAAAATTGGGGATGATGATGCTATTAACAGTAAGATAGCCAGACGTGGCATTCCTCCTGAATGGCACACCACCTATGAAGTCTTCTCACCAAAAAATCGAACAACAACAACAACAGAAAAAAAAAATTGAACAAGAGTCTGGACAAGGCCCTAGATCTACACACCAGTATATAGGAAATAAATGAGGACGGAAAAACGTAGTGAATGTCACCGCACAGAACAAGAATACAGTTGGTCAAATCCAAATGCACCAATTCTACAGGACAAATGACCTGGTTTCTTCCACAAATGAAGGTCCTAAAAAGTAGCAGAGTAGGGTGGGGTGGGGGAGCAATTACTGTTAGATTAAAAGAAATGAGACATTTTAACCAAAAGCAGTGGTGGACCTTGTCTGGATCTTCATTCAAACAAACTAAATGTAAAAACACATTTGAGACAAAATGAAAGAAGAGCACAAACTGGGTATGAGACGATGCTAAGGAATTATTGTTAATTTTGTTAAGGGCGATAATGGTATTGTGGGTTTGCTAAAGGAAACAAATCCTCACGTAGGAGATAAATGCTGGACTAGCTACAGGTGAAATAACATGATGCCTGGGATTTGCTTTAAAGTAATCTAGTTAAACAAAACAAAAAATCTGAAGGAGAGAGAAGAAACAAAACTGGGAAAATGCTTATAATTATTGAAGCTGGGTGGTAGATAATATGGATGATGGGGCTTCAATTATACTGTTCTTTTTACTTTTGTGTACTTTAAAAAATTCATAATACAAATTTTTAAAAATATTTATGTAAATATGTATGTTATATATGTATTTAACATTTATCAAACATTTGGTATATATGCTAGGCACTGCTGGAACTGTTCTAAGTGCTTTGTGCTCTTTAACATTCATTACCATGTATTTGCACGAATTACCACCTGTGTGACCTAGGGCTAATTGTTCAACCTCTCTGTGCCTGAGCTGCCTTTTTGTTTAAAATGGTGGATAAGAAATAATCCAGCAGGGCCAAACCAGTGTCTCACTCGGGAGAGTGGGGTGCTGGGAGCGCCCGCAGCCGCAGGTTCGGATCCTACATAGGGATGGCCGGTGCGCTCACTGGCTGAGCGCAGTGCAGACGACACCAAGCCAAGGGTTGCGATCCCCTTACCGGTCACAAAAAAAAAGAAAAGAAAAGAAATAATCCAGCAAAGTGCTTTGTAGGTATTAGCAATTATTATTAGCTCATCTAAGCCTCACAACAACCCCATGAAGTAGGAACTATTTTATCTCCATATTTATAGATAGGGGAGCCACGCACATGGAAATTATAGCCAAGGTCTCACTAGGATGGTTGGAGAAATTAAATAGGCTAAAACAAAGTGCTTAGCATGAGGCCTGACACACAGCTTGGCACGCATCATGTGTGTGGCAAATGTCAGCTGTTAATTTGGGGGTGTTTTTGTTTTTGTTTGGAGTGGAGGGTCAGTATGGGGATCCCAGTCGATCTTGGTATTATAATACCATGCTCTAATCAATGAGCTAACCGGCCAGCCCTAACTGTTAGTATTAACATCACCGTTTGCTGAAGTGAACATGACCAGCCTTTTCTTCTTCCAGAACGGGAAGCTGCTGGCCGAACGGGATAGAGTAAAGAGGAGGAGTGAGGAGCTGGCAATGGAGAAGAACACTTTGAAGGTGCCACCCCTCCCTAGTGCCTGACAACTTCCCACCATCCCCAGTGCCATTTTTATAGTGTCAGCTACCAAGGCCTGGTGAGAGCAGGGGTCTTTGATCAAGCTATCAGGCTCCGAGGGCCACCTAGGCAGTTCAGCTGAAATCTTCTTCCATGCTGCTGATGCCCAGGGACATCCCCAGAGATTTAGGAGAGGCAGAGGGGGCAGGCCGGAGGGAGGGCAGGGCCAAGGGGAGTCCTGGGAGGCCAGACAGATGGACGCTCCTTCCTTGGCAGCGGCAGCTGTATGAGTGTGAACGCCTCATTTGCCAACGGGACACCATCCTCTCTGAGGTAAGGGGAGTGGGGAGGGAAGCAGATCTGCTTTTTGTGTGCAGCTGCTCTAGTCTCCTACCCCAGTCCCTTCCTGGAAAGGGAAGTCCTGCCTGGGTCTGGTCTCTGGATAAGCAACCCAGAGAGGTCAGAGTTCAGAGGGCTTCCTCAGAGTCACAAGCATGACCCCGCAGGATCTGGAAGCCCTCTGCCTGGTGCTCTCCCTCAACCCTCACCCTGCCCCTCAACCCTGAGCCAACCCCCACAACCACCAGACTTGGTGTCTTTGGGGGGCTGGGCCTAGTCTCAGTCAGCTCTGGGATTCCCCAGCGCACTCGCCATGCAGAGAGCCTGGCCAAGACCTTGGAGGAGTACAGAACGACAACCCAGGTAACTCGGCTGCCCTGACCGCCCCCAGCGGCCCTCTGCCTGGCATGGCCCTCACCACTTCTCCTTTGCCATCTCTGGGATTTCTGCCTCTCCTTCCTGTGACTCTTTTTGTCTCTGTTGATCTTTTTTAGAGTCTCCACATCTCACTTCTTCCATCTCTACTGTATGATTGTACATCTGTCCTTCTCTGTCTCTTTTCCTCTTCACTTTTTCTCCCTTCCTTTCTCCCTCTTTGTATATCTCTGTCTTCCATTCAGTTTCATTCTCTGTGGGTGTCTTCTCACTGCTTCTCCCCTCCTTATCTTTCTGTTTCTCTGCTGGGCTCACTGGGGTTCTTGCCTCTGTCTGTGTTCCTAGATGTGCCTAGGTGACTCTTCTGTTTGGCTCTGGTCTTTATGAATATCCTACACTCCATGTTCCTCTTGCCTCTCTGTGAGTCTGTCTCTCATTTTTCAATGTGTCTGCCTCTGCCTTCTTTCTCTTTATTTCCCTGGCTGTGGTTTACCTTTTGGGTTCCTGTTGCTCTCTGTCTCTCTTTGGCTTCCCATGTTTCTGTCACTGCTTTCTTCCCCTTGTCCCTTGGCGACACGTCTGGGAAGCCCAAAGAAGTCCAGAAAGTGGCGAGGACCTTGGAAGAGGAGCCCAGCAATGGAGGGAATAGGTAAATGGAGAGTCAGGTATCCTCCCGCTGCCTCCTTTGCAGGAACTGAGGCTGGAGATATCACGCTTGGAACAGCAGCTGAGTCAGACCCATGAGAGGCCAGATGAGTGAGTGGAATTTCCAGGGTGGGAGGAAGCAGGAAAGGAGCCCAAGGGCAGGGAAACCCTGGCCTCCAGCCCTAAGATGGGCAGGGCAGGGACCCCAGCATAGGCTGACTGACAAGTGGCAGGCAGGCATGGAGGCAGTCTTCCCCCTCCTGACTGTGTGGCCAGACTTCCTGAAGGAACCCAGGCAAGAAGAGTGAGGTGGACCAAGCTGCTGCCCCCATCACTGGGCTTGGAGATTGAGGCCATTCAGCAGGTGGGCCTAGCACCCTTGGGATACACTGGAGGCCAACAAGGCAGAAACCCCAAAAGTCTGCCCACTCTGACCCTCACACCCAGTCTGTTCCATGGCCCCAGAGCTCTGGGCAGTCGGCCCACTTGAGGAGCCCCCTAATTCACATTACTGCCAAAGAGGCTCCCAACCAAATATCAGCTCTTCTCTAACTCCCTACCTCAGATCCCAGTCCCAAACCCAATGTCAGCCCCAGGCCCATGCCAGGCCCAACTCTGACCCAGCCCTGATTCATACCTACACTGTTTCTCCCCACAACCATCTTGGCCCTTAACCTTGTCAGCCCTTAACCCAATCCTTGGTCCTGGCACCAAACCCTTCCCTGTTACTGCTTCCACCCACTCCCCAATGCCACCCAGCTTCACACCAGCTTTTTTTTACCTCACTCTGGCCCTTCCTGACCTCAGAAACAACTTCTCTGCTCCCAGAAACAAGAAGTGGCAGCAGCTGATCTCTCCAGTCCTCTGTGTGGAGTGTGGCGGTGGGAGGAGGTTACCAATGAGACCGATGAGGAAGCTGAGTTTCCACCTGAAGCCCCAGCTGGGGGACAGGTGAGCACAGGAGGGGATCTGAGACCCCAGGAGCCTAGGAGCTGGGTAAGGGATCCAGAACTCCATGTGCCACCTGGCTGGCTGGTTCACTCACACCTTTGCTTGTTGTCCATTCGATGAGCAAATGTTGATTGAGGGACAACTGTGTGCTGGACACCAAGCCACAAGCCAGACAGGACACAGTCCCTGCCCTGCCCTCTATACCTGCTAGTGTGGTAAACAAAAGCGAACAAAGCAAACACATAAATTGCACTGTGGCTTTTTGTTGTTTTTTTTGTTTGTTTTTTAGAAGACACTGTCAAGAATCACCTTATTTAAAATTGTACTATTGTAGGAAGGTAATAAGTTGTTCATTCTAACACTATAAGGACACATTGAGCATTTATGTTTTGAATATGAGGCACCTTTTAAAAAAGCTTTGCAAGCTCACTATGAAATCTTTTTTTTTTTTGGTGGCTGGCCAGTTCCCTTGACCTTGGTGTTACAGTGTGCTCTAACCAACTGAGCTAACCAACCAGCCCTCACTATGAAATCTTGAATTCAGCAATAACCATTGTTTTATGACTTCCATAATTACCTGAACAATGTTTCAACATAATTTGAAACTGAGACAAGTTATCTTTTTTACAACTGAAAAATGAGATTTTAATCCATTAGTGTTAAGAATTCTTTTTTTAAAGAAAATGTTGTTAACAGCTCTGTAAACAACACTGTATTGTCTTAAAAACTATAGACTTCAAAGCAGTTTGCCATTCTTAAAGGAGGAACTCCTTTCTCTGATCACCTTTTCCCCAAGTTGAGAGAAGCTTCTGTGTTTCTCTTTGACAAAAGTGCTTGTTTGGTTTCTTATTTAACTCTCCCACTATCTCTGTGAGGTAGGCATCCTCATCCCTCATCCTGTTCCTCATGGGAAACTGAGACTCAGAGAGAGATCACATGTTTACGGTTACACAGCTTGTGGGGGGCAGAGCTGCAACCCTCAGATGAAATGTAAGTTAGAGTTCCTGCTTTGAGCTCTCACATGCCACCAAGAGACAGGCCTGTCAAGAGGAAGACTGACCTAGACCTCAAGGTGCCACCTGCGCTGGGTCCAGGGGATACAGCTGAGTCACTCATGCTTAAGGCCTGATAGGAGAGATCATGCAAATGGGCCACCCCAGGGCAGGATGATCATTGTGCTAGAGGTGGGGCAGGCCCTGTGGGAGCCAGAGAAGGGGTATCTGTGTCAGGTGGGAGATTGGGGGAAATATCAGAGGGAAACTGACACTGGAGTTTATTTTGAAGAAACAAAGAGAGATGTTAATTGGTTCAAGGAAAGAAAGGCCTTCCAGGCAGCAGGAAGAGCCTGTGCAAGACCTTAGGGGCATGAAACTACATAATACACTCAGGGAGTGCAGGGTGGTTGGGGGAGACTAGTGAGAGATGAGGCCAGGGCCAGATCATGAGAGGAATTTCCTGTCAAGCTCAGAGACGGTACTTTTCTCCATAAAACCACAGGAGGGCTGTGAGTAAGGAGTGGCAGTGTCAGCTCTGAGCTTACAAAGACTCCTCTGGAGCAACTGGAGACAGGCCAGTGAGGAGGCCTGGGCAATGGGGGATTAAGCCTAAGCCAGGTCAGGACCAAAGGGATGGAGAAAAAGGGACAGGCAGAGAGAACTGGAGTGGAGGGACACAGCTGGGGACAGATGGTCTGTGGGAGCAGGGTGATAGAAAGAGAAGAGATGAAGAAAAGACTGAATTTATCTTGTGACCTGTTGAGATGACATCCTGAGGGAAATCCACAGAAAAACTTCCAGGTGGACTATCAGAGGCAGTTGGGTGCATGAGGCTGGAGTTCAGGGAATTTATTTAAAAAACAGAGTCAAGTTGGTGGTTGAGATCTTGGGCAAGGATGAGATGTCTCTGAGAAAACAGAGAGGTACCTGAGTACTAAGAGAGAGTAGACCGGGATGGCCCACGACTGGGAAGGAGAGGGAGGTTTGGAAGGGAAACACTGAGCTCCTTTGGGCCCAGGTGAGTGTGAGAGATTTGTGGGACATCAAGGGGCCTAGGAGACCCAAACTCCTGGGTCCTGCAGGAGAAGGGAGTATGGTAGAATCAAGAACAACCATCCAGTTTCAGGCTTCTGCTCCTGGGGACATGATCAAGCCATCTTTGAGTAGGGTGACACAAGAGGACGGCAGGATATAGAGGAAGGTGGTGAATTCACACGCAGGTTGCAGCCCAGGAGACCTGTTGTATGAGGGTACTTCAAAAAGTTTATGGAAAGATTTGTTTTATCATCTAATTCTATTTTTTTACAAATATTTTGAAGTACCCTTGTATATGGGGTCTAGGACTAGAAGGAGAGAATGGGCATTGTTAGTGTGGGGGGCATGACTGGAGTCCAGAGAGAGGGTTTTGAGTGAGAAGAATGAGGGGAGACATAACCTTTTTGTTTCCACAGGGAGAGCCAGCACACCCTGGAGAAGGAAGAAAGGAGCCATCACTGTGGTAAGGAGCTTGTTCCTCACTGAATCATCCCTCTACCTCAGGGTGACACTTTATTGATGGATGTTTAGAGTACAAGGACTGAAAGAGCCCTGAGGGAGTCGTGTGCCACTCATTCATTCATCCATTCATGCCTTCCCTGAGCAGACTCTGGGCTCATGAACCAGGAAATGATTCAGACGTAGCCTTGCCTTCAGCATCTCAGGGTCTAGGTGGGAAACATCCTCTGACCCAGGAGGAGATCTGGCACCTGACCCTGCCTGTAGGGAAGGTTTCCCAGGGAGATGATACCTAAATGGGGCCCTGTAGGAATGGTGTTAGTACAGGAGACTCCTAGACAAGAAGACATGGTTGTTAGGCAGAAGAGACAGCTTAGTCTCTCAGTCATTCTGTCACTGATCACACCTCTACCAATGCCTCCAGGGACCCTGGGATGAATGAGACCCAGGTCAGGCCCTTGGAGAGCTCCCAGGCAATTGGGAGATTATCTGGGGCTCTGGAATCAGGCAGCATGGGTTCAAATCCCAGCTGAATTACTTCACGGTAGGGCTGGTGTGAGCATTCAGCTGTATGCCATGGGACCCCAGCCCTGTGATTGTTATGTGATTGCTATGAGGCTTCTGTCCAGGCCTCTGAGGATATAGAAAGCACAATATCTGGGTCCACCCTCCTCCAGGGCCTGCCTTGGGGCCTCTGGTTTTCTGTGGTGCCTTCCTCTCCCTCTCCCCTCTTTCAGGCTCCCTGGCTGTGGCAACTAATGAGGCTGCCTACCGTGGCCTCTAATTGGACTTGTCTGGGGAAAGCTGAAATTGGGCAGGATGAAGGCTCCAGAGCTATGACCTTCCCCTGCATCACTTGGGAAAAGAGGGGACAGGGACTGAAGAGGAGGGCGTGGGAGGGAGGGTAATGTGCCATCCGAATTTCCAGAGGGCAGGGGCAGTATGATCCACAGGTTAGGAAGCTGGGAGTGAGGGAGGTAGTGAATACTGTGACCCTAAGGTGGCCAAGGGTGAGGCCTTGGACCTTGAGAGGGGCTGGGAGACTAACTACCTGGGTCCTGAGTAGAAGTTTCAAGGGATCAGACAGCTGTGTGTCTGACTGGGGCAGAGACTGGGGGTCTACAAGCCTGGATTCCTTACTGGGTGGTGGTTGAAGAAACAGCTGTGTCTCTGAGGGTGCTGGGTCTGAAGCTGGTGGTGGTGGTGGCTGCAGGGCTGGATCCCTGGTCCCTAATGAAGGCAGTGCCTGGTGGTGTGGATGAGAGGCATTCAGTCTGGGCAGCTTGAGGCCTCAGTCCCCAGAGAGACATATCAGAGACTCAGAGAGCTGTGACCCTAGGAGGGACAGAGGCTGGCGTTGGCACACCTAAGAGAAATGATTTGGGATAGGGGCAGAGCTCAAGTTGGATTTTATGGGTGGGGAAGTCTGAGCTGGAATCCCAGTCCTCAAAGAAGACCCAGTAAGACTGAGGCTCATTGAAAAGGACACAACACACTGGGCAAGAATGTATATGGGGTGGGGGGAGGCACTTCTACATATGCCCTGGGGTCTCAGAAGGTTCTGACTCTGTCATTTTGGAGGGTGAGAGAGTGAGAAGCCTCAATTCCTGGCTGGGGGAACAGCTGGGAAAGGAGCGACTGGGAAAGCCAATCTGAGATGAAGAGGCAGACCCCCTTACCATTTTTGAAGTCACAGACTCTTTTGAGTTTGGTGAAAATTCTCCTAAAAAATACATGTTCAGGACACTGCCCCCTCAGGCCCATCCACGATGCCCATCTGTGTTAAGACCCCTGCTTTAAAAGTTCCTTCCAGCCCCATAGCAGGCAGAGGGGACAGGCAGAGGAGGAGGATGCTTGCAGCAGTGACTTTGTTGGCCCTCAGGTTGCCCAGAAGAGAGAAAGAGGAGGAAGCAGAGAACCAGGTCACGGTAGGCAGTCCCCAGCATCCCTCCCCAATCCCCACCTACTGCAGGCCTGGAGAGGCTGATGTCTCAACTCCTCTCCAGCCCCCACCCCACACCCCCACTCCTCCTTGGGAACAGAAAGAAAAATCGTTTGGCCAAGAGATAACAAGGCCCTTGCTGTAACTAATGAGAGTGGATGGTGAGGTGGGGGGAGGCCTGGAGGTCAGTGAGCGGCCAGAATGTTCCCGGGGGAGCCCCCAACCACACACAGGACTGAAACTGCCATACCACAGGCTTCACAGATGTGGCTACACCCCCGGATTGCATAAATGCACACGCACACGCGCCCACACACTGAAGGGAAGAGGCTGGCCCTCCTAGCTAGTCTCAGAACTCCCTTGGGGGCACAGCACCCCTCTGCAGCTCCCCTGCCTGGAGCCACACACGCTGGCTCCTCAGATCCTTAAAGGGCAGTGTGAGGTGGAAGTTATAGTTCTGATTCTCAGGCAAGGAAAGGAAAAAACAATGTGGTGAGGAAAAGTGAGGAGCCCATTGTCCTCAGCTAAGGAACGCAAGAGCTGGGACTGGAGTCTGACTGACTGTGTGTCAGGCACAGTCAGTCGGGGCACTTGGGAGTCTTCAGGTGCAAACTGGCCCAGATGACTGCCCTTGAGGAAGCTTAGCTCCAAGCAGCCTGGCCCCAAAGCCCAACTCCTCCCCACACACCACACTCCCTTCCGCAACAACCGGGGCTCCTCCTCAGCTTCCTCATGGCTAACAACAATAATCTTTAGCCAGCTCCCAGCATGGGGATGAGGGTTTAGGGTCACATCATCATATGCCTGCACAGTAATGGTGGTGATGAAGATAGTGCTTGGGATTTGTGTTCTGTTTTTATTTATTACTGTCATTGTTATTTTCATCATCATCATACATGGAGCAAAGGTGTGGGGGTGGGGGAGGCTGGGACCTCTAGAGGGGAGGGCCTTCCAGAGAGACATGGGGGGTGAGGTGGTAAAGTGGATTGGTCCTGGACCCTGGAGGAATATTTGGGGCTTTAATCTTCAAGTGCCTGCTGGTTCTGGCACAAACAGAAGACAGGTTCTGATGAGTGCCCCATTGCACTAGGCCCCAGTGTCTGAGAGGATGGGGTCTCTGACCTCAGGGATCTTAGATACTTCCAGAATCAAATAGAAAATGGAGATGATGATATTGAATAGCTTACACAGTTATTGAGCACTCACTATGTGCCAGACAGTCTTCTGAGCCCCTCTCTCCCCACCTTTTTTTTGGCAGGTGGCAGGTATGGAGACTCAAACTCCCCATTTTTTACTGCATTTATTCATTTAGTCTCCATATTAACTCTATGAGGTAGGGACTGTCATCGTGCTTGTCTGGCAGATGGGGAAAGTGAGGCATGGAGAGGTGTGGTGACATGCCAAGGGACATTCAGCTGGAAGATGGCAGAGCTGGGAACCTAACCTAGCAATGTGTCTCAGAGAAGCTCACCCACTTAACTCCTGTGTTCCACTACCTTCTATGTGGTCTTATGTCCAGTTGGCTGACCTGAGGGCCTCTCCCAATCCAGGACCCTGTGTCTCAAATGTGTCTCCTTTGTCCTCCCAGGCCAATACTCACATCACTCTGGGAGACTCTCACACTCGAGACATCCCAGGAAGCCCTCCTGAGAGGTAACAGGACCCACAGGGACTGGGAGGAGACTTGGGGGCAGAGAAAAAGTCCAGTAGTGATTCCCTTCCCTTCTTTATCTCCAGCAGCCCTGCCGAGCCCCAACTTCAGCAAGCCCTGGTGCCTGTGATGGAGCTGGTCCCAATCAGGAGGAGGCCCTGGGGCCAGCTCTGCCTGCCCCTTCATCAGCTCAGGTGTGCCCCCAATGAGTTTCCAAAAGAGGAAAGGTATTCAGACAGTGGAAGACCAGGGGCTTCCCTGAGTCCCACCCTAAACACTCTCCACCTCTCCACCAGGGTCACTTGGAACCCACTAATCCCAGCCCCAGTCGTGGGCCTCCTGCTGCTGCTGCTGCTCTCTGTCCTGCTGCTGGGCCAATCCCCAACCCCCACCTGGCCCCACCTCCAGCTCTACTACCTCCAGCCCCCGCCAGTGTGAGGTGCACTTGCCTTCCCCCTCAGAGCAGTATTTAGTTCAATAAGTCCCTGGGGATCTTTCTACTGTTATCCCCATTGTTATGCCACCGTTACTTGGGCTTACCCCACATACAGTACACGGGGATCCACATCCCTATATTGGGTTTTTATGTGAAGTCTCTTTATTTTTTAATGTTGGTGACTACATTTCTTAACAATAGCAAAGTATGCCCTGTAATGGATTGAGCACTAAGGATTATTTTCCTCACAAAACAAGTCTGGAGGAGTGTAGCTGTGGGCCCCCAGCTCAGTCTCAGCAGCCTCAGATCAAGGGTCCCTCTTGTCACAGGACACACTCAGCTCCTGGCTGAGGCTCCACAAAATTTGATACCAGCCATACAGGTCTGGCTGCCTGCCCCCAGACAAAAAAATAAAACAACCTAAGAGTCAAATGCTGGTGAAAATGGAAGTGAGCTTTTATTCAGAAATACCAGTGACATGAGTAGAGATGTTAGGCTAACCCATCTCTCCAGTAAACCTGAAGGAGAATGGCCAGGCTAAAGCCATTTCAATGACTCAGGCTTACCGAGGGGTTTTTAAAGAGGGGGATGAGAGAATGAAACGTGGGAAATGAAAAGCAGGAAGGAGGGGCACATGAGCAGCAAGGGCTTCATGCAAGGTCTCAGGTGCAAAGTCTTGCCAAGACTCCATCTTGTTTCTGCTCCTGTCCTGTCATCTCATGGTCCTGCTGGAGGAGTGGAATCAGCATAGCTTTATTGATGTCTTCCTTGGTTTCCCAGTGTCTGGATAGTACGTGCAAGTCTACAGCTTCAGGCTGGCTGGAAAACAACTTTACATTCATGTAAATAATGTCATCTTGCTCCATAACTAAGGTTCAAAATATTAAATAACCATGGGAAAAGAAGGAACTCAGAGAAATGCATGCCAAGAAAAAAAAAACTGTATCTTTTAACAGTCTTTTAGAACCCATGCAGTTTTAGGTACCAACATGGCTTCAGTCCTGCTCACTCCAACATTGATTCTTCTGGCCCTTCTCTTATGTTCAGGGGATGGCAGTGGTTGTAGCTTCCTACGTCACAACTGCAAGGAGAAAAGGACATGTTCCTTCCTTTCTATAAAGAAAAGCAGTAGCCTTCCCAGAGCCACCAGCAGACTTGTGTTTATATCACTTTGACCAAACTGTTTGGCATGACCATTCCAAGATGCAAGGAAGGCTGGCAGACCTGGGAAGCCAAGTGCCTCTCCTGGGATTAGGCACATTGCTGCACAGACAGAATTTGTTAGTAAGGGTGCATTTTGGAAAGGCAGATATAGTGCCTTGCCACAGCAACTCATTCAAATTATGGAAAAACACTGCAGGGCATGGACCCAACAAAACACTTTTGGGGGCCACCTACAGACCACCAGTTTGCAGCCTCTCAGGTTCCTGCCTCAGTTTGTATTGCCAGGCTGCTTTGAAAGACTCCTGGACACCTCTTCTCCCTGATCTCTCTCTCCTTCCTACCTTGTCTACATCTCTACCTTGCCCCACTACAGGGTTCATCCTGCCACCACCCCATGGGTAGGAGCCATCCCAAGTCAGTAATGGGCAATCTTTTATCTCCTTTAAAATGTATTCAAGGCCAAAACCCCTCACTCTTATTAATATTAACCATCTTCATGTCTTAGCCTTAATGCATTACTATGTTATAAGCTCCCTCTCTCCTGGAGTAAGCCTGAGTAGACAAGAGGGGTGTAGAAGGAGATGGAGAACCCCACCCTAGTCCTAAAAATTATATTATTGGGCACTTACTATGTGTCCTGTATGCAGTCCATGGTACTGGAGTTGTACAGGGAATGTTCCAAGCTTTGTCTACCTCATAGCATTGCTGAGAAGATCCAGTATGCCTGGGCTCTGGCACTCCTATGTAAGTGACAAGAGCTGGCACATAGAAAGGCTTGCCCCAAGGCAGGAGAGTACTGTTCTAAGCACTTTCAGATATTTATTTAATCCTCACCTCAACCCAAAGAGATAGGTACTATTACAGCTTTACAGATGAAAAACTGAAGCACTCACAAAAAAACTAAAAGACAAAAAAAAAAGGCAAAAACTGAAGCACAGAGAAGTTAAAAAACTTGACCTAGCTGTCACGGCGAAAAATTGCAAGAGCTGGGACTCAAACTCACAGTCTGAGTGGAGTCTAGCAACTAAACTCACACAGTGGCCATTTGTTGTTTGTGGCAGCCTAGCAGTTAACATCCTTCCTTGTCTCCAAGACAGAAGGGAGACATGGCCCCATCTTCAAGTAGGAGAGTAAAAGGAGGTGAAGTTTCTTCATGCTTCCAGGGGGATGGGCTGCTATGATGGGTCGTGCACAGATCTCATGCTCATCCCTGTTGCCAAGGAGAAGGATCACAAGAATGACAGTGCCATCAGAGCCACAACGAGCACAAGCATTCCTCAAAGGCAGCAGAGACACTATTGACAGAAAAAGGGGGAAAGGGATGTGAGCCAGACACAAACCAGAGATGTCCACTACAATGCAAATGGCGAGCAGGAAATACACCCGTGTGCCATCATTCATTTAACAAACACTGATCATTTGTTTGCCACAGCTTATAAGACCTTAGAAAATGAAGCTATAGAGGAAAACAGGACTTCCAATGCCAGGTTGAGGAGTTCTGATTTACTCCAGAGGAGGATGGGGGCTTTAGGAGGTTTTATTGCTAGTTTATATTTTTATTTACATTTTAATTAGGCATAACTTACATACAGATAAGTGGGCAAACCTTAAGTATCAGCTGGATGGATTTTTGCTTATGTATATATCCATGAAACCACAACCCAAGTCGAGATATAGAACAGTTTTAGCAATCCAGAGGCTTCCTAGGGAGACTTTTGAGCAAGGGAGGGATAAAATTAGACCATTTTTTTTAATGACCGGTAAGGGGATCTTAACCCTTGACTTGGTGTTGTCAGCACTATGCTCACCCAGTGAGCTAACCGGCCATCCCTATATGGGATGCAAACCCATGGCCTTGGTGTTACCAGCACCGCACTCTCCTGAGTGAGCCATGGGCCAGCCCAAAATTAGACCTTTTTAAAGACAGATAGTGATAGAAGCAGCTGCAGGCTCCGTGGGAACCCAGAAAAGGCACTAACCCAGCCTGGAGGTCAGGGAATTCTTTTCAGATATTTAACATCTGCGTTTTGTCTTGAAAGATGGGTAAGGGTTGGGCAGTGAGCAGGGGCCAGGGGAGGATGTCACAAGCAGAGGAAACAGAGTACGTGTGCAGAGCAGGTAGCTGGGAAGAGACCAATGTGTTTGGAGGGCCATAGGCAGCACCCTGTTGCTGGGATTAACAAAAAAACAGAGATTTGGAGACAGGGAAGGATTAGAGACTGCAGAGTGGTGGGAAATAAGATGGAGAGGTGTGCAAGAACCCTTGCAGGGTTTTGAACACCTATTTGAACTTTAATTCCAAGTGCCCATGAAAGGTCTGTGAGCAGGGGAAGGCAGATCCAATTCTGGATGGGAAAAAGACCTTTTGGGGCCTGTATAGTGGATGAATGAAGAGGGTGAGACTGCCGGCCAGGAGGTGGGGAGGAGTCTAGTCCAAGTTGGAGAGGATGAGACCTGAGCTGGGCCGGGTGTGTGGATGGGGAGGAGGGGAAGGGCAGAGAGAGGCAGGGCAGCAGGGACAGGGCTGGAAACTGACAGGCTATGAAAGAGGGTGAAGAGGGAAGGGGCAAGGACAGCACCTGGGATTTGTCCTGGTGGCTGGTAGACAGTGGAGCTATTGCCAAGGTGTGGAACCCATGAGAAGGAGTGGTTTTGAGGGAAAACTTGGAGGTGGTTTGGTGGCTGGACCCCTGAGCCCTGAACTTTGAGCTCCTGGTCTGAAGAAGGGGTTTGGGTATTGTCAACGGCAGATGATGATGGAAGCTGTGGACATTGCTGCGTAGTCCTGGGAGTAGAATGAGGAGAGAAGGGGTTGTAGGCAACATTTTGTGAAAAGCTTCAAACGCCAGAAACGGGATCTTCGAGAAAGTAGAGTATGGAAGAGCCTAGGCCAGTATGCAAGTACCAGGCCCTCCAGCAAACAGAGGAGGAGGCTCCTCATGAAGTTGTCTTGAGATTAAAAGAGACGGGCCGGCCCGTGGGTGCTGATAACGCCAAGGCCGCGGGTTCGGATCCTATGTAGGGATGGCCGGCTGGCTCACTAAACCAAGGGTTGAGATCCCCTTACCGGTCATCTTTAAAAAAAAAAAAAAAGAGAGAGATTAAAAGAGCCAATTCAAGCACAGCATTTAGAAGAGTGCCTGGCATATACCAACTGTTCATTAACATTTTAACCGCACTTCTCCATGACAGTACTGGAAAAGCCTAGACTTTTGAAGTTGCACAGGTTTGGGTTCTAGGTACCCTGTATCCCGTACTAGCGCTGACAACTTGGGGACATCGCTCTCAATTTTCAGAGTCTTGTTTCTTTATTTGTAAAATTTGGCCAACCCCAGATGGCTTTGAGGAATACGGTTATTCCTTCGTCATTGAACGTTTCTGAATGACACTGAGAAACAGTCCCGCCCTCACATCCGAAGGGCCAATTAAGGCTCGGCGGGCCTCCGAAAATGCAAATTCAGAGAGATCTTGTCAACCAGCACGCGCCAGCCCCGCCCCCTCTCCCCTATCGGATGAGCCCGGCTCCACCCTCTCCTCTAGACCAATCAGAGCGCGGTCCGCACGAGCTAAGCGCAGGGCGCGCAGTTCAGAGCCCTTTGGGTGCAGCTGGGAGTGAATTGCCTTGGTCACCGTTGAGGGGCGGGGCTGAAGGGCTGGCCCGGCCTCCAGGGAGAGAGGTAGATTCTGACTGGCTGCTTCCTCGCTTCACCTGCGGCCCAGGTGTCCCCGCCCCCTCCTAGTCCCTTCCGGAGCCTGACTCCTTGGTCCTCTCTCCGCTACTCCCTCCCCAGCCTGGCGCCCCGATGGTCTCTCGCCAGGGCTCAGTCAAAAAACCCTGAAGCAAAAAACCCTCCTGAAACAACTACTGGAAGCTGCTGCGAGAGAAGAGGAAACCCTTCCCTAATAAAAGCTTTTTGCAACATGCTGGGCGCTGAGCTGAAGTCTTCTCATGGTGTTATCTGATTTAATCCTCATGAAAGATAAGCGAAAGGACGCGCAGAAAGGTTAAGAAGCCCTTCCTGATATCACACAGCTAGGTCTGGGGGAGACTGGGCTTGGAAACTGGGTGCCTCTCACGCCAGAGTCCGTGATCTTTACATCTCTCTCAGCTCTGGAGTTTTAGACCACAGACTACATTTTGAGATCTAAGAGCCTGTGTCCCCAACCCCCACCCCAAAGCCCAAGGATTCTCCAGCCCCCAACCCCCTCTCCCCGCTCCTGTTCCTCTGCCCGCGTCCCCTCCCCCCCCCCCCGGGGAGTGCAGGAAGGAGGCGCAGTCGGGAGCGCACGGCAGGGTCTTTATTAAGGTGGGGACAGGAGGGGCGCTCAGGGCGCATCCACCACCAGCAGCTTGTGCATGTACGAGTTCAGCCAGTGGCGGCGCTCGAGAGCAGCCAGCAGCCGCGCGCGCTCCCGGAAGGCCGCGTCGTCCGCCAGCGCCAGGCTCCGCCGCGATAGGCGGGTGGCTGGACCCGGCCAGACCCGGCCGGGGGTGCGGAGGCTGTGGGCAGACCAAGAGACGCGGTTACTGCGCGTCCAGGCCCCCGGCCGCCGCCGTCTACCCTCCCCGCAGTCTAACTCAAAGCCCTGTTATTGCGCCGTCTGCGGAGTGTGGATCGATCTCTCTGCCCCCGTCTTTCTTTGTGTGTGGGTCTCAGTCCTTCTGCTCACCAGGTTCGAAACTCCTTGAGTACCAGACCGAGTCTGATGCACTTGTCTGCCCGCAGCGCTCGGCGCACGCCTGGCACACATCAAGAACTCGATAAACCTTGCTCAAAGAATGAATCCGTTTGTGCATCGACTCCTTTCAAGTCTCAGCATACCTTTCCCAGAATCTCTTTTTGTATATCTTTCTCTTATTGATTCTCTGTCCACCACTCCACCTCCCCGGCTGCCCCTGCACCCAGCCTCCGTCCTTCTCTCTAGGTTTCCGTCCCCTTTCTTTGGGTCTTTGTTTCCCTTTCTGAGTCTCTGTTCTTCTTTCTCTCTGGGCCTCTTCCCAGCTCTCCAAGTCCCACCCCTTCCTGGGAGTCCTGGGCCTGGCTCCTACCTGAAGACCCCGGCTGCGGGGGCCAGGGCGACTCCTGAGGCAGTGCGGATGCCCCAGGGCACGAGCAGCAGCAGCAGCAGCAGCAGCAGCTGCCGGGAGCTCCTGGACACCTGGCAGGTCTCCATCACCTGTGGAGAGAGAGAAAAGGGCTCAGTGAGGCCCGTATCCCGGCTCGGAACCACAGACCTCACGATACACCCAACCCCAGCGCCTCCTGCAGGGCCCCCTACCGCGCAGTGGTTTGGGGCAGTGACGCTGGCAGCCCCGTTATATCGCTTCCACAACCCCCGCAGCGGGCAGTGACGCAGGCCGGGGGGCCAGGGGCGCGGGGTCAGCCTTCCCCCCAGGCTCATTAGGAGCTGCCAGCGGTAATGAGGAGCCGGGGGTGGGGGCCCTGCGGCTGCTTTGGCGGCCACCAACTAATTGGGACCAAGAGCTGAGACCTGCAGAGAAGAGGGAGGGGGAGAGACAGACAGACAGAGCGGTGGACACAGGGGGTGTGTCAGAGGGATAAAAATAGAGACTGGCAGAGGGACTACCAAAGCAGAAGACAGAGACACAGAGAGAGAAGGCGAGACAGGGAAAGCAACAGAAAGGAGAGACTGATGAGGAGAAACAGAGACACAAAGGGAAGAAACAACCATGAGAAGGAAGGACAAAGACAGAGAGTGACTGAGGGAGAGAAGGAGAGGAAGAAAAGGAGTAACAGAGGAAAGAAGGAAGGAAAAGGAGGGTAGAGAGAAGAGAGAGAGACTGACAGAGCCAGATCAAGGTGGAGAGTTGAGGTAAAAGGCTCTCAGAAAGACAGGAGATGGGCCGGCCCGCGGCTCACTTGGGAGAGCGTGGTGCTGACAACACCAAGTCAAGGGTTAGGATCCCCTTACCGGTCATCTTTAAAAGAAAAAGAAAGAAAGACAGACAGAAGATGGAAGAACAACAGGCCAGGACAGAGATGACCAGAGATAAATCCAGCAGGAAGAGAAGCAGAAAAGATAGAGTGAACGTTTGGGGGCTGGTCTCCTGGATCTGGACTCCTTGGGTCCTGGGCAAGAAGGTTGCTGAGGGTTCAGACTCTTGAGTCTGAGGGGGTGTGAGGGGGCTGAGGGTGTAAATTCCTGGTTCTTTAGAGAGGAGAAGCCTGGAAGTACATGCCTAGAATTTTGAGGGAGAAAGGCTTAGAGGGCTGGATTACAGGGGAGAAAGGAGATGGGGATCTTGAACCATTGGATTCAGGGATTGGGAATCCTGAGTCCTAGGTCCTTCAGAAATAGAGGCTGGGGGGTTGGACTCCTCAGCCTGAGGTGGGCAGGAGGGTAGAGGTGGGGGGACAGGGAGGAGAGCTGCAGGGCAGGGAGAAAAGGCAAGAGAAGGTAAAAGGTATGTGTAGTAGGAGTGTAAAAACAGACAAAGTGACTGGCAAAATCAGAAAAAGCTTAGAGATACCATGAAGAGGGACAAGGCATACAAAGACCCTGAGCTATCCTGTAGATGTGTCTAAGTCCTTCCCGGGGAGGATTTTGGGTGTGTTGTGAAGATAAAACCCAATGCCTCCCACACTAACTCTTAAGAGGGAGCCATCTACACACAGTGGGGAGGGAGGCAAAGGTTGGTGGTACTAAAGGGCAGCAGTAACCTGGAACATGGGAACCTGGACTCCCCAGAGAGGAGGGGCCAGAGCTTGGGCTCCTAGGTGTAAGAGTAGATGGGACAGGGACCCAGACTCCTGGGTTCTGGGAGAGGAGGGGCTGGGGGCCTGGATTCCTAAATCTGAGTAAGGAAGGAGCTACAAGCCTGGACTCCTGGACCTGACATGACGGAACTGGGGCCTTGACTCCAGGGAGTTGAAGTAAGAAAGTACCAGGGATCTAGACTCGGGTTTGGAGGTAGGAGAGGGGAGGGTGGGGGGCCAGGACCCCTGGTTTCAAAGGAAAGATAGTTTGGTTGGGCCAAATACCCCCACCAGATCATCCAGTTCCCAACTACTTTGCTCCCCACCCCGTAACACCCAGAGACAATATCTTTTATCTCTGCTCCTTTAAGAGCCTAAGCCTGTTGCTAGGCTCCCAGGATCCCTGGGGAGGGGGCAGGTGTGTCACCTCTGTGCCCCTGGGACCCTGCCACCCTCCACCCCATTCAGAGCCATTGTGCAGTGTTCACCAGTCTTTGCATCCACCTCTGCTCACCTGCTGTTATCCTGGACACCACTGAGCAGGTAAGAAGCCCCAGGACCCCAAGTGACCCATCTAGGCTTCTGCCTCTTCCACCTCCACCTGACCACAGACCTATGCATCTCTGCCCAGACCAGCCCCTGAGATGCTGGAATCCAGCTCCATTCTCTATAAACAGAAACCTGAGAATGGCCCCACAGCTCTCTCCTCCCTGAATCCCTCTCTGGCCCCTGCTCCACGCTGAGGAATCCAAGCTAGCTCCCAGCCTCTATTTCTAAAGGACCCAGGGGTTAGGACTCCCAGTCCCTAAATCCAATAGTTCAAGATCCTCATCTCTTCTCTCCCCTGTAATCCAGCCCCCCAAGCCTCGCTCCCTCAAAATTCCAGGCATCGAATTTCCAGCCTTCTCCTCTCCAACGAACCAGAAATTTACACCCTCAGCCTCCTCACACCCCCTCAGACAGAACCCCCAGTAACCTTCTTGCCCAGGACCCAAGAGTCTCCCTCCTCCCTCAGAACAAGGAGCCCAGCCCCCTACCGTTCCTTCTGAGCCTCCTCTAGTGTAAACAACTGTTGAACCAAGGTGTCCCAGGGGCCCTCATAGAGGCAGGCGATCCCGTGTCTCCTCGGAGGTCTGACACCCTCTAAAATCGTAGTTGAGGAGGACTGGGGACATGAAAAGGTGTCATTCTTTCCCAATTTTTCTAGGACCCCTCAGGGAAAGAGATAGGGGAATTCACTGTGACTCCCAAGAAGCCCCGCACCTCAGTCTCCCTTAGTTACTGCTTCTACTCCTTCACAGCCTTTGGGGATTTTTAACCGGGTTCTTCTCCTTTCCCTGGAGCCAAGCTCGGCCCCAGAAGTGGTCCACCAGGGGCAGTGGGCATGGTCTACGGGAGTGGATGGGCTCCAGGAAGCCTTGGGCCTTAACCCCTTTCTTCCCGCTCCCCCCGCAGCTGTAGGCATCTCCCAGAGCTATGAAACCGTCCAGCCCGATCCTGTTCCTCCTCGTCTTCCTCCTCGCCTGGCTGGGTTCCAAGGCTGCCCCCTCGGCCTCTCCGCCTTCGGGCTCCGACTTCCCGGGGATGGGCCACCCCTTCAAAACCTCCCCTTGTGCTACTGAAAATTCCACTAGAGATCGGCCTCACCCAGAATTCCCTGAGACTTCTCATCTTGAGCCCTCCAAGACACCTCATGCAGTTTCCCCTGAGACCTCCCCCCTTGACTTCACTGAAATCCCTAACTCTGACCTCCCAGAAAGGACACATCCAAAGTCTCCTGGGACCCCCAAGCCTGACCCACTCACAACCTCAATATCAGAATCTGTGGACACTGCAAAAACTAACCCCTCCAAAATGACACACACAGAATTTTCTGAGACCTCCAAATATGACCCAACTGAAATTCCACACCCAGGATTTCCTGAGACCCCCAAACCCAATCCCTCCAAAACTTCACACCCAGAATTTCCTGAGACCCCAAACATTGACCTTATGTTAACTACACACCAAGAATCCCCAGAGATTCCCAAACTTAACGCCACTGAAATCTCACATACAGAAACCCATGAGACCGCAAATCCTGACCCCACCAAAACCCTTGACCCCAAATCTCCAGAAACCCATGACCCTGACATTACTGAGTCCCCAAACACTGCATTACCCCAGACCCTCCATCCTGACCCTACTGAAAGCCCCCACCTTGAATCCCATGTGACTCACAACCCCAGCCCCAATAAAATTCCCCAAACAGAATTCCCCACAACCCACTACCAAGATGCAACCGTGATCCCCATGACCTCTGACCCTGAAATCTCCACTACTCTTTACCCAGAAGCGCCTGCACCCTTCAAGGATGAAGCTACTGCCCTAAATGAGTTGCCTCTGAATCCCAAACTAGAAACCCTTCCAGCCACCCAGCCTGACTCCCCTAAATTGCCCACCTCAGAGCCTCCAGGGACCATTGAGCTGAAGGCCTCCCAGAACTCTGGCCCTAAAGGGCCTGTCGCCCCTCCTCCCTCATCCCGGATTGCAGGGCCCCCTGCTCCTCCGGGGCCCCCCAATGAGCTGGACCCTGCCGCTCCGCGAGCCCCCCAGCGGCGCAGCCGAGGTGAGAGAGTCAACACCATCATCGTGGTGGAACGAGTGAAGGAGACCGGTGAGGGGCGGGAGCCGGACTCTTGGGTCTGAGGGAGGAGGAGCCGGGGTCTGGATTTCCGGGTCTTAGGGAGGAGCGGCTAGGAGCTTAGATGGCTTGTCTCCCCCTCCAGGCGTGACTGTGGTGGGGCGCCCTCGCGGCGCTGCAGGCGGGGCGCTGTGCCTGTTCTTTGCGGGCACCGGGCTGCTGATCGGCATCTTCCTTCTGCTGTGGTGTCTCTACCGCCGGGCAGCTCGACACCGGCCCTTCGCGCACCACCGGCTTCCGGACAACGGAGATGAACAGGGTGAGCGCCCCGCCCCTTGAGTACCTGCGCGTTTCCTTAACCTGCTCTCGCCCAGCACTTTAGGGCACCTTGCAAAAGAGTACAGGTCCCTAGCCAAGGTAAACAAAAGCCCTGACCCCTCTATGGTCACGTCCTGCCCACAAATCGCTTGAAATGTCACACACACACATCCACTTCCGCCCCCAGGTCAGCTGGGAGCCGCATCAGGCCCAGAGCCACGGGTCCCTACGAGCCCTGTGCTTTTCCCTTCCTGGGCGCAGCTCGGGGCCCCGGATTCCCCGCCCCCTCCATGGCAGGCCCCGCCTCCTCCGTGGCAGGCCCCGCCCCTCCGTGGCAGGCCCCGCCCCTGCTACATGGACTCCACGCCTACTCGTTTATTCAAGAGCCCTCACCCTTTCCTCGATACCCAGTTCAAATGGATGGTGGGAATCCTCTCTCCGGCCTCTTCATAGGCCAGCGGCCCAGCAGGGGGCACAGGACCCCTGTCAGCCTGGACGTGATCCCGGCCCTTTGCTCCCACAGTTGTGCATTTGGACGCCCCGAAGGACCCCTACGACCTCTACTTTTATGCATCGGATGCCTGGGTCCCTTCGCACATCGCCACCAAGCAGCCGCCACCCACACCCCCGCTGCCACCCAAGCTGCCCCCGCCGCCTCGCGGGGGCCGCCCCCAGCGCTTGGAGGCACTGTCCCCCGCCACTCTCCCCAACAACTTCGTGTGAGCCCCACCCGGGGTCGCCAGACCTGCGTATCCCCAGAGGAAGGGAGGACCCAAGGGTCCTGTCCTCCTGGCATGCTTTGCTACATAGTACTCCTCTCAGATAGAGGGCCTAACACACAGATGCTTTCTCTGTAATCAGAGGACACGGTGTGAGGCTGAATAAATCACGTGTTCCCACGGCTAGACACCTCCTCTGGCTTGAGTCCTGGGCTGGGAGGGGGCTGAGACTGCTGAGTCTGAGAGAGGAAGGGGCTGAGGGCTGAGATCCGGGTCAGGATTCCTGTGACTCCCTCAGCCAACAACAGTTGAGTCTGTACACAAAAGCATTTTATTGGGAGTGGGGCAGGGCAGAATTTACCACCACAAGACGGAGACACAAAGATACAACCCTGCCCCAGGCAAAACACCCTTCTCCCTCAGCCCCGTTCCCTTTCCTGGGATTCTGTGACTTCTCCTATACATGTTCCTCAAATTCTAAGCTGAAAGAGGGGTGTCTGAGAGAGGAAGGATCCCAGATTTTGAGTCACTTAGCCCCTGAGGGACACAACTGAGAAACCGAGGGTAGTTTGAAACCGCCCAGAAGATTAAAGTGCAAGGAACTGGAGATAAGAGGGGCATCTTGAACCCACCATGGGGAAGTTCAGTGGCGGTGGCTTCAAACCACTGAGTTAATGAACTGGAGCAGCCACTATCTAGACCTGAAAACCGTGTCAGAAAAAGTGCATGGAGTGGAGAGAGGCATATTTTAAAACCGCCATTTTGTTTGTTTCCCTAGACATTGTGCTAAGCGAGGGAGGTCTGGGGGAATGTGGCGCCTCCGCAGAATCTGCTGGTGGGGGAGAGGTAGGGGAAGCTTGAAACTGCCATCTTCCCTCAGAAACGCTGGTGAGAATCTATCCCTGGAATGGCGGGGATGGGTGATTAATTAAACCAACCTGGAAAGTGCGGAATAGAGTTGGGAGAGATGTGGAAATTCTAGAGGAGGACCTTGAGTTTTTCTGAAAGAAGAGGGAAGTTGAGTGATTGCAGGGTTAGCCTGAGAGCCCCTGGGGCTAAAGGAGAGGAGGGAGGTGCTCAAAACCACAAGAAAGTAAGAAGTTGAACTGTCCACTCCAATCAATCCCTGGAAGGAGAGATTTGAAACCACGGAGCCAGAACGAGCGAGGAAAGGCGCCTTCGGGGTAAGGTGGGTGTCCTCGCACTGCCAGTCTGCAGCTTCACTCCCCCGAGGGGCGGCTAAGACGGGAGGAGGACTCGACAGCCCTGGGAACAAGGGACAGCGCTTCCCAGGCCTGAGGCCGTCGGAGAGCAGTGGGGCTCCTTGACACTGTCACTCAAGCAGAGACGTGAGGAGTGGGGCTCCTTGACACTGTCACTCAAGCAGAGACGCGAGGAGTGGGGCTCCTTGACACTGTCACTCAAGCAGAGACGCGAGGAGTGGGGCTCCTTGACACTGTCACTCAAGCAGAGACGCGAGGAGTGGGGCTCCTTGACACTGTCACTCAAGCAGAGACGTGAGGAGTGGGGCTCCTTGACACTGTCACTCAAGCAGAGACGCGAGGAGTGGGGCTCCTTGACACTGTCACTCAAGCAGAGACGTGAGCAGTGGGGCTCCTTGACACTGTCACTCAAGCAGAGACGTGAGCAGTGGGGCTCCTTGACACTGTCACTCAAGCAGAGACGCGAGGAGTGGGGCTCCTTGACACTGTCACTCAAGCAGAGACGTGAGCAGTGGGGCTCCTTGACACTGTCACTCAAGCAGAGACGTGAGCAGTGGGGCTCCTTGACACTGTCACTCAAGCAGAGACGTGGGCAGTGGCGGTCCTGGGAGCTGCCATCCAGTGGGAGGCGCGTAGTCAGTAGTCCCGGATAGGGGGTGGGGGCCTCGGGGGCTGAACCGTGCTGTGCGTGGCCCCATAGGAGGGAAGGGGAGCAGGGGGCGCCCCGGGCGGCTCAGCCTCATCCTCCATCTCGCTTTCGTCACTGCCAGCCAGCTGGTCATGGCCAACAAAGCCACATTTCTCTTCGCTCATCTCCTCAGGCTCCGCCCACGGCTGCTTCTCTCCAGAAGCAAAGACCCCGTAGAAGATGACACCCCCATAGTGCACCAGGGAAGCGATTAGAAACACGTACTGCCACTCCTCCCGAGTCTGTAGGGGACAGCAGGGGATGAAGTCAAATAGGAGGACAGAGAAACAGAAGGTGGAGAGAAAACATGAGGGAGGTCAGAGAAAGGGAGCACAAGGGAAGGGACGGAGCCCCGGGGTGAGCGACGTAGCGCGGTCAGGAAGGTGCCACGTATACACGAGTCGGGGCTGGCACACAGACCTTGTGCTTAGTCATGGCGCCCACGATGATGGGGCACACCATGCCAGACAACGTGCCCACGCCGTTGGAGATGCCCATGAGGATGCTGGCGTAGCGCGGGGCGATGTCCAGGTGGTTCACGTTGAACCCTGGCGGAGAGGCGAGCTCAGGAGACAGCACCCCGAACCTGGCTGCCGTGCTCCCCACGAGAGCTCCACCCCTGGCTCTTTCTAGTAGACGCCCGGTGAGGCTGGAAGCCCCGTTGCTGAGCCCGGAAGCTCCCTACAGAGCTGACCAGGGTCCCCCAAGCCGAGGATCCGCGGTTCTCACCAGAGATGGCGAAGCCGCTGAAGCCCACCGCGAGGACCAGGAAGGAGATGGCCACGCCCTTGGAGTGCGAGTAGCCGACCACCAGCAGCAGAGTGGCTTCCATGCCGAAGCCTGCGGACGGCCGCGTTCCGCTGAGCGCCGGCGGGAGCGGCGGGCAGGCGGCCCCACACCGCCTCGCCAGACCTGCTCGCGCCCCCGCCCGCCCCTGTCCTCCCCAGCCTGGCCACCTCCACGTCCCGCCCGGGTCTCGTCCAGCATTCCGCGCCACCGACGCCGGCCCTAACCAGGCCGCCACGTCCCCAAGGTGCAGCCCTTGGCCACGCCCACTGGCTCCACGAGCCAAACGGTTGCTCTGTGGCCCCACCTGAGCCCCTTCACGCCTTTCCTCTCTGCCCCCGCTCATTAGGCAGCACACCGTCCAGACCCTGTCTCTAGATCCCCGACTCAAACCGCTTCTTCATCACCTAGTTCGCATCCTGCTACGTCCGGCCCTTTGCAAGCCCTGCCCTTGCAGGCCCGAGCTGGTCTCTCCCCTGCTCCCCCTGGGTAGTCACACCGCCCTTCCCTTCCACGCGGTGGCCTCAGACGCTGGCACCTGGGAATCTGATCCCTGCAAGACCTCCCTCACCCTCAACCGCCCTGATGGCTCCGCCCCTCTTGACCACGCCCCTCCGACCATGCCCCGCCCCCACAATCCTGCACCCTCGGATCTGTCCACCAGGCCCGGGCTGTCCCAGACCAGGTCCAGGCCCTGCCCCACTCACCCCCGCAGTTCATCAGCTTGCGAACGTTTGTGGTGGACATGATGCGGCGGCTCCGCAGAAAGTCGGCGATCTGGCCGCCGATGGGCACGATAATGGTCATGACTAGGTGGGGCAGCGCCGACACCAGGCCCACCTGCGGGAGCAGGCTTACAGGGCGGGCACTCAGGGCCACCGCCTCGTTCGCGTGCCACGGGCGCCTCCCTGCCTCCCGCTCCCGCCGAGCCCCCTGCCGTCCCCTCTGCGACTCTACCTTGCTAATCTCGAAGCCGAACACTTCCTCGAAGTAGGCGGGCTGGGAGATAAGGAGCAGGTAGAACGTCCAACTGCGGCAGAAGTTGGCCACGATGATGGCGTAGACCGGCATGGACGTGAAGAAGCGCCGCCAGGGTGTGCTAAACTTCTGTGGGGAGAGCCGGGGGGCCACTCAGAGGGAGACCAGAGGTGGTGGGGGGGCCACTCAGAGGGAGACCAGAGGTGGTGGCTTCTCTGTGTCCTTTCAGGGACCCCACTATTGTCCCGCAGAGACCCAGGGATCCCGATTTCACTGAAACCTCTTAGGACCCAAGGGCTTCTGCCACACCACGTTCCCGTGGGGACCGAGGGATCCCAGCCTCACGGTGACACTTCGGGAATGAACGGTTCCTGGCTTTACTACGGCCCCTCAGGTTCGCAAGTGTCCGGGCCCCATGATGACGCTCAGGGACACATAAATAAGGGCCCAGGAGTCTCCTTCTCCTAAATCCAGCCTCATCACCCAAAGGTCTAAGCAAAACCGCACATTCTCAGCGCACCGCTGCTGGTTCTAGTTCCGCCCGCCTGGAGACTTCACCCCGCCCCCACCGCCTACCAGTCCCCGGGGGGTCGTAATCCTCCTCCTATGGCCCCGCCCCTGCGCTCCAGGAGCTGTCTTCTCTAGAGTCCGCCAGAACCCAGCACGACCTAGGGGCGCGCAGCTTCAAGCCCGGATACTCCCCCAGCCCCACCGCGCCCCAGTCCAGCAGACTTGAGCCCGGACCGCGAGCGGGTTCATGAGTTTGGCGCTCTCGCCGATGGCCTCCTCGATGTACTTGCGTTCCTCCTCCGAGATGCTGGGGTGCAGTGCGGGGGACTCGTAGGAGACGAGCAGCCAGAACATGTACCAGATGATCCCGAAGCTGCCTAGGGGGTCAGAGGGCGGGTGGGAATGCAGTGACGACCAGCCCCGCTCCGCCCTAGCGCCACCAGAGCTAGGCGTCAGGGTCCCTCACCGTAGACATAGAAAACAGAGCTCCATCCCGAGTACTGCACCAGGACCCCAGCGAGGGGCATCGCGACCACCGCCCCAGCATAGGAACCTGAGAAAGAAGATGCAGGATGGAAAACAGGCCCGTCTTCCATCAGATGCAGGAATGCGGACCCCAGCCCCCTCCTTCCTGGGGCACAGAAGTGCGGGCCACAGCCGCGCCTCCCTTACACCTGCGAGGTTTAACTCCCAGCCCCAACTCCCTCAGATGCGGGAGGCTGGATCCCCAGCCCCTTCCTGTTACCGCAAAAGGCTGTCGTCGCCAGGCGACTCCTTTCCAAGGGTGGGGCCCATTTGCTCCAAATCCCGTGGCAGGCGGGGTATGTGACCCCCTAGGGAGGAGAAAACCAAGTTCAACGAGAAGAAGCGGGGTCAGGGCGGGGGCAGTGTCACATGGGGCGGGGCTTTACCTCTACCAACCCCTGCAAGATCCTCACGAATATGACACAGCCATAGTGGACGCGGGCAGCCGAGGGGATCAGCATGTTTAGAGTGGAGGTAGCCACAATAGCAAAGCCGAAAACCCTGATGGGAAGGGTGGGAGAAAAGGGTCCAGCTATCCACCATGCCTAGGAGTCTGCCCTTCCCGCCCACAGCAGGCCAGGCCCAGAATCCCGGGCCCTACCTTGTCTGTGACTCCCACCTTCGACAATCACAAGCCCCCGCTTTCTTTAAGACCCGCCCCCAAATCTAGGCTCCTCCCATATCCTGGAGTCAGCCCGCAAATTCAAGATCACACCCTCTAACTCCACTAACACCGCTGTAGTGCTGCCCACCTTGGGATCTCACCACTGTACCTGTTGGCTGCGAATTTTTGGCAGATAAATCCTCCAGGAATCTGAGTGACAATGTAGCCCCAGAAAAAGGAGCCGTGTATGAGGCCGACAGTCTCTGGATCCCAGCTGAACTGGGCTTTCTGCGGGCCAAAAGGCACATCAAACCAGCCGCCCTGCCCCTGAGCTCTGCCCCTCCACCAATCAGCACCCACAGACTTAGCCCCTCTGCCAATTAGCAACCAGGACCCTCTCCCGCTGCCAAAACACCTGCCAGTCAGAGCTCATGCCATCCCTCGGTCAATGAGTCGAAGACCTCTGCTCTTTCACGTTGCTAGGGCCAGTACGATCTTAACAACGGGCCCCGGTGCTGCCTGGAAGCCTTGCTTTGCCTGCTTCCTTGCCTCAGTGCTCTTTCCTTTAATGCCTAGGGGCCCATGTGTGGGGATGGCTCTCTCTCTCCAGTTCTACCCAACTTACGAACTGTTTGCAGAGTGACCTGCATGGGATCTAGGCAGGGACAAGAAACAGCCACAGGGGTGGGCCTGATCGGAAGGGAGCAAGGGACGGGATAGTCCACAGCCGAAATCAAGATTTCTTTTCTGGTGCAGGAGCATAGCCCATAGGGAGATTAAAGTGGAAAGTCTGAGGGGAAGCGGGCTTTTAGGTAATGGCCATAGCAGATGGAGCGGGACTTAGGCAGTGTCGGGGCTTCAGAAAAGCCAGGATCAAAATTTAGGAAGGAACCTGAGATGGGACTGGGATTATGTAGATATGACCCGGGGACAAGAGCGTGGGGCACAGGCGTGAGCAAAATTATGAGTAGGTCCAAACCGGAGCAGGAGCAACTAATAGGGGACCTAATGCTGGCGCGGGGTCTACCCTTTGCAATCAGGGACCTGAAATAGGGGAGGGGCTTCATTTGATCGGGGCGGGGCTTAGGAAGAGGAGAGACCTTAGGCGAGGTCAGAGCTAAGGGGCGGCCCAGTGGGCGGAGCTACTCAAGCTGTGGTTTGGAAGGGGTGGGCGGGGCCTCTGGTGGGCGAATGTGACGTCATCGGGGACGTGAGGAGGGCTAACGCGGCAGAGGCGCCGGGGCTCCAGCCCTGAGCTACCTGCACCACCACGTGGCCCCCGCGGTGGGTCGTGCTGTTGTTGACCATGGAAACGATGGCCACGCCCAGGTTGCAGCGGATGCCAAAGCTGATGCAGAAGCCCAGACCGCTCATAATAGCGATAATGTAGCGGCGAGGGAGGCCGAAGCAGGTGCAGTCCACAACCGGCGGGTCCCGGGTGTGCGTCGTCACCGGGCGCCCGTCAGCGCTCAGCTCCAGCGTCTCTGCACCTTCCTGCCGCTTCTCCAGAAGGCTATGGGCAGCAAGGGTCAAAAGACTCAGAAGTCCAGGACCCCAGACTCCTCCCCGCATGACACACGAGGCCAGGGCAAAACCTCCTGCTTTTCAGGACCCAGAATTCTAAGTCCGCCCCTTCTCCTTCCCCAGGAGTCCAGGTCCCTGGCTCCCTTCTCCCCCCAGGACCCAGGAATCAAGACCCCCCCCCCGTCTCCATCTCTCTCAGACCAGTAATTCAGGTCCCCAGACCCCTCCTCCCTCAGACTCAGGTTCTCAATCCCCTTCTCCCCCAGCCCTGTCATCTCTGTCAACTCAGAAGTTTTAGACCACAGACTACTTTTTGGAATCCAAGAGCCTGTGCCCTCAACCCCCACCCTAAGACCCAAAGATTCTCCAGACCTCTCTCTCAGATATGAGTCTATTTGAGGAAGCAAAAGGTGCTAAGGAGATGCTTTAGCAAAGGTGTCAAAAGAACAGATGCTCCTCAGCCACGTCTGCTATATATACCGACCCCCCTCCTTCCCTGCCTCGGTAGCATGCCCTTCTCTGTTTCCAGGCCCCAGGTGTGGGGCCGAAATCCAGCTGACTCCATCGCAGCCACCAGAAGCCTATTCTGAGGGACACAGGGGTGGGGAAACATCCTGGACCCTGGAATCCAGCATCCCAGTCGCTGCATCCCTGGGGAACCTTGAGTTCAAGCTGTCAGCCTAGGGGTTTGGAGGGGAGTGGCGGGTGGTGTCCTGGAAGGAGACAGATGGCCCTGGTAGGGGGATTGGCTCATTCCCCAGTGTGGCTCTCGCCCCCGCCCGTTCTGTATCTAGGATTGAGTCTGTGATGATGAATAGTGTACTTGGAGGGCTGCCTCAAACCCAAAGAGAGGCAGTAGGGAAAGAGGTGCCTGGAGACACGTGGGGAAAGACCCAAAAGGAGGGTGACAGAGATGGGGAGGTTGCACAGAGACCCAGAGATCGAGAGCCAGAGACACAGAAGAAAAAGGGAGAGAAATCCAGAGAAAGGGGGACAGAGATCTAGAGATGGAGAGACAGAGACCCAGACAGAGGGGGAAAGAATAAGGGGGGGGAGAAATGCCCAAAGAGGGAGGGATGGGACAGAGACCCAGGAGAGAGGGTGACAGACAGAGACCCAAAGAGAAGTGGGGACAAAAACCCAGGAGAGAGGACATAGATGCAAAGAGAGGAGACCCAGAATGTTGAGAGAAAGAAGGAGAGAGAGGAGAGACAGGTTGGGGACATGAATTGTGAGGTTCAGCCCCTCTCTGGGGTGGGTAGGGAGCCAGGGGATCAGGCTGGATCCCAGGAAGGGGCTAGAACAGATGGAGGCGAGGAAGACTGGAACGGGGGAGGAAAGAACAGCCAGACGGTCTTGGGGGAGGGGGCGGGAGAGATGAGAGAACACGGCCGGCCGCCCCTTCCCATCCTAACACTTAAGGAGGTGGGGAGGGGCAGGTAAGAAATGTGGGGGGGGGAGTAGACAAACCAGGAGGAGGAGGAATTAGACCCTGAGAGAAGGGGACAGAGAACCAGAGAGAGGGGTAATTGAGGCCCCTGGAATGAATACTACAGGATGGCAGGAACTCTCCCCACCCCACGCCCATAAGAATATGTCAGCCAATGAGATTAGACCTTGACCCAGGTTGATATCAGATATTTGACCCTGAAACTCAATATGTGATTGCAGCCCCTGAAATTTGATATTCGTTGTTAATATTACGAGATGTCGGGTCTCTAACCAAGGCTTTCTAAACCCGGGGTCCCGGTATCCCACATCTATAAAATGGGAGCAAGAGTAGAAAGGTGAGATACAAAAGAGGGAACTTCAAGGTGATAGTAATAATTTTAGGATAAGAGGACCAGGGACAGAGATAAAGTAGTCCAGATGCTTTGCAGAAGACAAGAACAGAAAGGGGGGAGGCCAGGTGGAGATCACCCTCCCCTCCCTGGATGGCCCCAACTCAGGCTTGGGGACTTGGTGATGAGAAAAAGCACGCTTACAAGGCAGTTCACCACAATGGTGTCTCAGTCTTTCTCTCTCCGGGTCTCTGTCACTGTCTCTAGTCCTCTCAAGATCTCTATCCATTTCCCCAGGTCTCTGTCCCCTTATGTCCCTTTAATTCTCTCTTATCTTTCCACTGTACAGCTAAGGAAACCGAGGCTCAGAAAGCAGAAGGAGCATGTCCAAGATCACCCACAGGAATAGCGATGAGGCCTGATCACTTCCTGGCCCTCACTGTCACCCTGCCCAAGACCTGGCTCTCAGAAAGGATGCACTTTGGCTTCTCATCTCTCCTTCATTCCTTTTCCCCCCATGTCCTTGTCCCAAGTTGCCTGGGTTACCATCTGTTTCCTGGCTCAAGGGAGTTCTCCACCCACTCTAGCATCATTCATCTCGAGGAAAATCTGCAGTCTCCCTCCCTTGGGAGGTTCAAATTATGGGTATTGTATTCAGCCTTTGACCCCCCCCCAACACCAGAACTGAGCCTCAGTTTCTCCAGCTTTGTCTAGAGGATTAAATGGGATGTTGTGTTGCATCCAATCCAGGGCATTCTCCCCTCTCTCCAGCCTTCAAAGTGAACCTCAGGCTTTGGATCCAAATGCTCTCCTCTGTGCAAACTCCCTTCCTGCTCATGGTCCTCTGAGCTCTGGAGTCTCTAGAGGCCCAGGAGGCAGCTCAGAGAGGTGAAGATGAGGCAGAGATGGACTGAGAGATACTCAGATGCAGATGAGAAACTGAGAAGCAGAGGCTGAGGGAGGGGGCCTGAGGAGCACATCTCCCCCTCTGCCACCCCCCAACCCTCCCTCCATCAGCACATCTCTCTCACTCTCCTAACTTCGCACTGATGTATTTTGAGAAACTCGTGAAAGGAGGTGAGAAAAAGGGTGGGGAGGGGCTGGAAATTGGAAAAAGAAAGGGTGAGGTTATCTCAGCTTCCCCTCCACCACCACCCCCATCACTGTGCCATCCTCCTGCCCCCCTCCCTCATCCAGCCTTATTCCTGTCTCTCATGTTACTAGAGGGTGGGGTAACTTTGGAGCTAGGAGGTGATCTGCAGCAGCAGGACTAACGTTAGGCTAAGAAAAGGACTTGAACGGCCTAGTGAGATGGACAAAGCGTCAACTAAAGATGAAGTCAGGGCTGTGGGCCAAGGGGACAGAGTCTAAGGGCATGATGGGGGCAGGGGCATGGTGCTGGTGGGGCCTTCTCCTCCCCACACTGTAGCCAGATATTTTTAGGCTTTTCCGCAGCTGAGTAATTTCTCTGACTTGGAGCCAGATCTGAGGTTGAGGGTGAGAGACTTAGAGGGAGGTGTCCAGACTGCTCTGAGGGACACCCAGGTCACTGGGGTCATCACCCTGGCTGAGAGGAAGTCCCTCTCAGCTCTAGCCTATAGTCTTTGGGAAGTCGGTCCTACCCAAGAGCTTTTTCTTTTTTTCTTTTTTTTTTTTTTTTTTTGGTCCTGCAACTCCCTTTTCCCCCAGTGATCCAGGACACCTTGGCTTCCTCCTGCCAGCTTAACCCCCCTGAAGGACAAGGGCTGATGGGCCCCAATCCGCTTTAGCTTCAGATTAAACTCTCTGAGAGACAAAAACTGAGAAAGACACAAAGAGATGGAAAGATCCAGGGTGGGGGAATAAAAAGCCAGAGAGAGGGGAAAGAGATCCAGATGAAGTGGGAGACAGAGACCCAAAGAAGGGGAGACCAGAGATCCAGGGAAGAAGAGAGGCCCATAGAGGAGACAGAGACTCAGAGTTTGACAGAGATCTAGTGAGAGCAATGGCCAGAGAATCAGAGAGAAGGGGACAGAGAACCAAAGAAGGGAAAACAGAGATCTAGGGAGGAGGAGAGACCTAGAGAGACGGGAGAAGAGATCCAGAAAAAGGGGACAGAGAGACCCAGAATGATAGGTGGAAAGAGACCCAGAAGTGGATGGGGGAGAGGAGGTCAGAGACCCAGAGACAGGGGGATATACAGTCCTAAAGAAGAGAGTAGAGCCTGGAGTTGGGTAGGGTGCAGAGAAATGAACCAGATAATGGACAAGAGCAGCAGAATGGCGCCCTTGCTGACCAAGGGAGAACACTGGACAGATGGGTGGGCCGCCCGCATGCGGGGGGGTCGCCTGTCCGTCTGTCCGTCTGAACCTAGAGGGAACGAGCTTCCTCCTCGGACCCTCACACTCTTTCCCTGCCAGTACCCCCACCACGCTCACCGGTGCAGCCTTCCGAGGGCGCGACCCGCTAGCTTCCGAAACTCCTCCTGGCGGAACTCCATGGTGGCTGCCCCTGCCGTCGGTTGCCCCGCCGGTCCCCCCGCCCGCGGGCCCGGACGGCCGCGTCCGGGTTCCCGGGGTCCGCCCCGGCCCGGCCGGCCCCGCAGCTCCGCTCGGGGGGAAGGAGGCTGCTGGTGCCGGCTGTCTGGGGGCTGTGACAGGACTCAACGCCGGGGGCGGAGAGGGGGCGGGGCACGTGGAGGACCCGCCCCGTCCGCACTAGGCCCCGCCCCTTGCGTGCTAGCCCCGCCCCCTTTCGCAGCCCTCTCATTCTAGTTTTGTCCCTACCTGGGTTTTGAACTCCGGATTGCATCGCCCCTATTCTGACCCTTCCCCAAGTTACTGACCCCGTTCCATCCTCCCTACCTCCTCCGTCCAGACTTTCTCTCCTGTCCTGAATTCTCTTCCCCATCTGAGATATGTCACCCCCACTTCCGTCCCCCCTAATTTCGTCCCCGCATTTTCGTCCCCTACAATTCCACTTTCCTCTGAGTTCCCTTCTCCGCTTCATCCTCCCAGTCCTGTCCCACCTAATTTCTGTGGCTTCCAGTTCCACCTTCCCCCGAACTCTGGCCCCCAGCGCCTGCAATTCCACCGCCCGCCCGCGGCATCCCCAGCTCCGACGCTCTAATTCTGAGAGTTCTTTCTTTTCTCATCCAGGAACTTTCCCCCTAATTTCGACCCCTACTTCAGTATACTCCTTCTCCCCTCCAGCCCCTGCCCCCATCCAGTTTCCTCACCTTGAGCTGCACACACTTCTGCGTTTCCATCATCCCCCTTTTGAGTTCCACGCCCCCCCCCAGTCCTATTTCCCCTGCAGGCGCGATCCTTGCCCCCCGACCACCCACGGTTTCATTTCACTCTCCACCCCCGATTTCCTCCCGCGTTCCCTCCCCTACAGTTAGATCCCCCGCCCCAGCTGCCCGCTGTGACCCCTGGAGTGCACTCCCCACTCTGTGTTCTTTCCCCACTCTCCTGAGTTCTGTCCCCGCCCTCCCAGTTCTCTCCGCGCCCTCTAAATTGCGTCTCCACCCGCGGGATCTGTCCCTGACCTGAGTTCTGTCCCCGTCCCCTGACTTCCATCTCCAACCCTGAATTCCAGCCCCGCCCTCCTGGGGTAGAACCCGGACTCTCTTTTCTGTCCCCAGCAGGCAGACAGGTCCAGGCCCTTCTCCCCGAAGCTGAGTCCACCCCCAGATCCAGGCCCCAAGGGGCTGCTCCTTTCTCCACTGCCTCCCCACGTCGGGCCGCAAATGCATTTGAGATTAAATTTTCATGATGTGGCCCGCGAGGGGTGGGAGGAGCAGACTGTGCGGCAGGCTGACGCCAAGGACGGGTTGGCCGGGAAGCCACTGGCCGCCGCGGCCTCTCGCCTCCAGCCTTGACTGGCTGGGTCTCTGGGTCTCACAATTTTGCCTGTGTTTGAGAAACCCCCAGATCCTCGGGTAGGAGGAAGCTGCGGGCCTGGACTCCGTCTGAAGGAGGAGGGTTGTTGGGGACGGGACTCCTGGGTCTAGGCGGAGTAGCTCGCGGAGTCGTTCACACGCGCCACCCTGTGGTGGCTGAATCCCGAACCTGGATGCGGAGGCGGTAGCCGCGGCTCTGGGCCAGGTGTGAGGGTGGAGCAGATGGTGAAGAGGAGGGAATGGAAGGGGACGCCGCCGCTGCCAAATCCTGGGCCTTTGCCGGAATCATCACCATGGAGACAGAGCAAGGGAGGAAGGACCCAGCCCCACACTGTTTCAGGACCTGGGAATGAGTTCCTCGGCCCCCTAAGGAGAGTCCCCGTCCGAACTACAAGTCCCAGCCAGCTGCCGCTGGACCTTTTTGTTTGTGAAGGGCGGCGTACTCCCAGGGCCGCTGGGAGATGTAGTTCTCTGAGACAAAGGGCCGAAGCTGTCGCGCCCTCTGGTGGACACAACGCCAACGTTCCCTCATCCATTCCGTGGCCCAAGAGACCCCATTTGATATTATCCCCGCAACCTTTCAGACCTAACGATCCACTCCCTTTCCTTCCCAATTCACTTCGTTCCAGCCACACTGGCCTACTCGCTGCTCTTTCAACACTTGCCACTGAAGTTTCTCCATTTACTTATCCTCCTAGGACCCAGTAAAGAAGGGGAGGGTGTTGACAATCATTCATTAACTCAACAAATATTTGTTGAGTTCCTACTATGTGCCAGGCATTGTCCCACTACAGGAGACATAGCTATAATGGGAGTAATAATGGGAACTGGGGACCACCAGAGGAGGAACTAACTCAGCCAAGGAAGATCAGAGAAAGTATGAAGTTTGAAAAGTTTTCCAGAGAAAGTTTGATTAAAAGGGATGGGAGAGGGGTAGAGTAGGGAGAACATCCGCTGCAGAGGAAACAGCATTTGCAAAGTCAGGAGGTGAGAAAGAGCCTGGTGGTTTGAGGCCCAAGAAGACTTTGGTGTAATTGTGATATGTGTGTGATTACAGGAATGGGAAGTTTGTCAGGGTGAAAGGTAGGAGAGGCTAGAGATCAAATCATCAAAGGGGTCAGGAAGTACCCCCTGGTGAGGGCAACTACCGCACAAGAACTGAAGACCATTAGAAATTTCCTGCATAGATGTATTGGAGAAGAGGATACTACGTAAGGGAACAGGAGAAACTAAGAGAAGGTATGAAAAATGAGTGTGGTCAAGACATGCTGCTCAGTGTGACTGGACCCCAGTGAGAAGAGGAGGTCAAACTGAGCCATGAAGGGGGCTTGGACTGTCTCCTGGGAGCATTGGGGGGCTACGGGAGGGCTGTGAACAGAAAAAGTGCAAGGTCTGCTCTGTAGACCAGGCAGATACTGGAGGCCAGGACAAGGGGAGAGGATCCAGGGGGAGACAATGAGGCCTGAGCTAGGGCAGTGACCTCTATGGGACTCTAGGGACAGCCCAATGTCCCTCTTCCTTTCTACTCCACAGGTATCCCTAGCCAGAGACAGAACAAAGGCAAAATGCTTTTATTTCAATTTTAGAGAAGCAGCCAGCCTTTTCTCAACATTTGGAAGCACAGGGAAACACCCTGATCAAGCAGGCACCGACAGAAGGGGCATGGCCACCATCAATTGCTGAGGAGAAAGAAAAGAAATTCAGGATCCAAGACCAGCCCTGAGCCCCCTACTCCCTCAGAACCAGAAGCCCACACCCCAGCCCCCTCAATGTCCCAGCTTCCCTGAACACTTCCCTCCAGGTACCTTTCTCTTTCGGTGGAAGGCTGCCTTGCTCTCATCAGAGTTGATCCGCAGGGGGATGTAGGCATCCAAATGATATAGCTGCTGGGGTCCCCTGATCACTAGGCGGTTCTCCTCAATCTCCAGGGACAGCCCCAAGACTCCATCCTGGAGATGTGGATTCAGCCCACTCTCCCCATCAACGGGACAATAATAACATGGAGCAGGCATAGTAGCCTCACATGTTGGGAAACTATATTTAAAGGATCTAATCTACCAGGAAAAAGGCAGGGGACAGTAATTACAAGTCTCAACAATCAAGCACTTATGATCGCTTGAGCATCCTTAGGACAGAACGAGAAGGTGGGCCTCTGGCCTCATGGGACAGAGGAGGCAGCTTACACAGGTTGGGTGACAGCCTTTCATCACTCCCCCAGAGAAAGCCCCAGGCCATTCCAGGCCTCATTCTCCTGCTGTGGTCGAGCATGCACTCACCAATTTGGGGAGGTCAATTTCAGCCAAGAGGAGATCAGGAGCTTCCAGCCAAAGGTTCAGGTGAGGCTTCTCAGGGCTAAGGAGGAACAAGATCCAGAACTGAGGTAGCTGCCAGGTCTTTGCCAGCACTGTTCCCTTTGCCTGGCGTGCTGTTCCCTTTCTTCCTCCAACCAGCCCTGTTGCCTCAGGATACCTTCCCAGGGAATCACCCCATGTGGAGAGGGAGGATTGAGGGAGGGATTCAGAACAGTGTTGGGGAGCCATTAGAGAGGGGAGCCACTGAAAGCCCACCCTTCCTCAGCTCTCTGGGAGTCGGATGTATACAGGTTCCCCAACTCCTGGATCCGAGGACGCTGCTGGGAGCGGATGTTCTGCTGTGAGATGGAGCCCAGAAAAGGCCGTTTCTTCAACATGCGCCACTCTGAGAGTAGGGAGTGCAGAGTCAAAGATCACACAGGCCAGGGTTCCCTTTACTCTCTCAGGTACAGCACAGCCAAGGACTCCACTCTTCCCTGATGCCTGGGGCTTGACCATGCCCCCAAACTTGGCTCTAGGAAGCTTACCCACGCTTAGTCACGCTTTTCCCGTGTTAGGTCCCAATAAAATCTACCCCTGGAGATGCTCCTGGCTCCGCCCCTTCTAGGCTATCCAGGCTCTGCCCTCTACCCGGAATCCCCAGCCTAGCCCCACCCCCTCGCTTTGGGAGGCCCCACATCCTCCCTGGAATCCGCAGCCTCCAGAACAGGAGCTAATAAAACCCCTGCTCACTCTAGCCCCACCTCTTCCAAAGGTGGCCCCCAAACTGCTCCTGGCTCCACTCCTTCCTGATGGCCCAGGCTCTGCCCTCACCCGGATTCAATTGCAAACTGTATTTGTCTTCAAGGCCCTCCCTGGCGATGGTGACCACGAGTTCCCGCAAGAAATCGCTGTTCTAGGGGTGAGAGAGAGGAAGAAGAGACGCGATGGGGCTAGGGGGTGCAGAGAGAGGCCCCTGCCCAGACCTCACCCATAACCACGCCCCAACCTGCATCCTCCGGTAGAAGTCGCTGTTGACAGTTACGTCGTAGGCGGTACAGCCCTGGCCTTCTGCGGAGAGAGAAAGGGGGTGAGACGCCCCAGCCCTCCTCTGGAACCCCACAGCCCAGACACAGACAAGGAAAAAACATTCAGGCACAGCAGCCACGAGAAACAGAGATACTAGGCAGTGAGAGCTCAATATATGCCACTTTCCACTCGACTCTCAGACCAGTCTCCTCCCTGGCCTCTAGTCTCCTCCCTGGCTTCCAGTTTCTCCTCTGGTCCATCCCTACCGTGTCGCTAGAGGTGACCCTCCCCCTCCCCTGCTGACAGTTCTCCCCTCGCTCGGCAGCGCCCGCTAGAGAAGGTCTGAGTCCCGGGCCTGGCACGGGAGGCCCTGTGTGGTCTGCCTCTCCCACCTCTACAAAGAAGCTCATTTCTCTTCTAGCCACCTCGTCCTGTCACTCTCTATAAGCGGCCAGTCCAGTCCAATCATTCTCTCGCAGCCCTGGACCCCTCTGTCCTCTCTGCCCAGAACCCTCCTCTCTGTCTCTGCCTGAACTCCTCCCGTTCTTTCAAATCTTAACCGACATCTCCTCCTTCAGGAGGCCTTCCCTGACCCTTCCATGTGGGTGAAGAGTCCCCTCAGGGCTGTGCTGGGTGCCCCCTCCAATGTAACACAAATCACACCATATTGAAATTGCATCCATCTCCTTCGGCCCCACCCACGATGGGGAGTGGGTTTGATAAGTCTCTGTTCCCCAGGGCACTGCTAAAAGCTTGGCCCCAAGAGGCTTCAAAAGACACATGTGAATTTAAAAAAGGATACAGAGACAGAAACAGGGACAGAGGTAAGACAAGGCAGAGATGAAGACAGGGGAGAAGGGCAGAGGTGAAAACAGGGATGAAAGAATGAGAGCTGACCTGGGACTAAAGCAAGATCAGCTAATGAGTGCAAAGCACTCTGCCCAGCCCTCCCCCACCCGCCTGTGGAGCACAGAGAAGTACCAGACCGGACAGGTGACAGAACCAGGACTGCCTGGGTGCTGGATGCCCAAGAGACAGGGATATGCCACAAGGAAAAGGATCGGATTGGGGGCCAGATTTCCAGGATGTGAGGGAGAAGGGCCATGGAACCTGTATTCTTGGGTCCTAGGGGAGAAGGGACCTAGGGGCTGGGCTCCTGGGTTCTCCGAGGGTACTGACTTGCATCTAGTTCAGCATGAGGCTCTCCCAGACTCATGGGGATGCGAAACCCAGCCTGGTCCTCCTCCAGCATTTGAAGCAGCTCATCCTCTGTCAAGTCAGCCGGAGGAGGGATGGAGGGAGAGTGACAGATGTTGATGAAAACCTTCCCTTCAGATGAGTTGGTCTTTACACAGAAACCTGGTGGGAGAGGATTTGTCCTGGCCATCTGTCTGCACAAGTCCCAGTCTCCATCTACCCTCTCTGTCCCTTTCTCTCTTTTGCTCTGTCCCCCTCTTTGGGTCTCTATCCTCCTCTTTCTAGGTTTCCCTCCCCACCCTTGAGATCCCTGACCCTCTTCCTATCTGTCCCCTACACACTCCTGTTCTCTCCGTTTTGGACCACTGTCCCTGTGTGATCTCTCTGGGCGTCTGCTCATCCCCACCCCACCCCCAGGCCTTTATACCCCATTATTGTGTCTCTTTCCTTCCTCCTCTCTGTCCCCTGCCCCAGGTCTCTATCCCTCCTCTCTCTGCCTCTCTGTCCCTCTCTCTCTGGGACTCTATCCCTTTCTCTCTGGGTTTCTGTCTTTCTCACCAGGCTGAGGCTGGATCTGTGTGGATTCTGGTCTGGTTGTTGGGGCTTGCTGGAGCTCCTTGGAGGCCTGTGTGAAAGGAAACAAACTCCAGGCTTCGAGTCTGTGCTATCAGACCCCTCATTTACTCTTCAAAGGCTTAATGGGCAATTTTAGCTATCTATCTATTTACTTATTTATTTGATGGCTGGCAGTCCAGAAATCCAAACCCTGGACCTTGGTGTTCTTAGCACCACGCGCTAACCAACTGAGCTAACCGGCCGGTCTGGGCAACTCTTATGTATAAGATCAGTGGATAAGGTGAGAAATTAGATAGCCTAGGATCTCTTCCTCCTTTGAGGACCCAAAGAACCCCAACGCCACTCCCATATCTTTACGAGCTTAGCAAACTTGGAGCCAAGTAACTACAATTCCCATAGGCCTTGTTGCCGCCCTCGTGCATTCTGGAAACTGTAGTCCCATCTCTGAACACCAAACAAAACAAAACAAAACAAAAACCCCGGATACCCAGGGATCCAGGAGTCCGGTCAATCTGCACCTGAAGCAGCAGCTCCTCGAAACGCGTCGTCTCCACCTCGCTTAGCTCTGGTTCCAGCAGCTTCGAGTCGGCCATGGCCCTGGGAAAGAGCGTCTTCACTTCAGCACCCTCGCGTCCTTCCCCAGGATGCGAGCTCTAGTGTCTGCTCCCCGCCCTCAATCCACTCCCTATACCCACTATTCTATTGAAAAACGTATGAATCTGGACTGAGACTACGCTTGCATTCCAGACCAGGCACCGTCGACAAGTCGGTTGGGAATCAACAGCTCTAGACGCACTCTCGGTCCTACGTGCCAAATCTCCACACGTCTGGTACCTGTGTGATCGTGGGACTCGGGTAGGCCGCACTTCCGACTACCCCGACGCTCATTCAAAGCGGGCAACTCATTACCGACCAATCATAGTCCAACTTTAAAGCCACGCTCTCACTTCAACCAATCAAAAGTGAATCCTGAGGCAGATGACTAAATGCCACACTTCCTGTATCTATTAAAGCCACACTTCCGCTCTTTCCCGTGCAGTCAAGGCAGCCGCACTTCCAAAATTTAGTCTCAGTGTCCATCCTAAGGCACAAGAAGACTCCCATCTTGTCTTTGAACTATCGCTTCACCCCGGAGCTAGACACGGATCTCTAATAAGTATTCTTCAGACTAAAGGCTGCACTGCCTGTTTCTAGTATAAACAATGTAGCGGGAAGACACGCTAATACCCGTCTAACCCCGGCGCTCCTGTCAGTACCTACATTTCCGGTCTCCCTTTCCTCCGCGCGTTGCGGAGTACGCATGCTCCAAACTATACTTTCCGCGCACGGGCCTATAGGCGGGGTCACTTGGCCCTAAGGCGGGGGAGTGGGCGGGGTGTTGGTCTGGCTCTTTAGGCCAGAGGGCGCGTTGCCACCCTTCGGACCTCCAGGCTCCCTTGGGCAGAGCGTCCAGCAGTTTTTCGTGGAAAGCGTCCTGGGCAGGCGATGGCTGCGACATACACAGGGCCCCACGCCTGTGACATCTTCACCACACTGGAGTACGGACCCGTGCCAGAGAGCCACACATGCGCACTGGTGAGTGCCTGCCGGGCCATCGCTGCCCACTCACTCCCCCAGGCCTCAGGGCCGCGGGTTGCTCGTGGACTCCCGTCATCCACCGCCACAGCTCAGCGACTCCGCCCCTTCAGTTCCCGTAATTCCCGCGACCCGTTAGGACCCAGCCCTGCGGGACGTTCCCTTGAGCCTTCATGGTCTCTGTTTCTTGGTCCTTCCCAGTCTGTTCCGTGTTCCCTGGTAGTTCTCGTACTGCACGGTCCTGAGCTCCCGGTGGTGTTTCCCCGCTTCTTTACACCTCCCCCCGCCCCCCCAGGGCTCTTGCGATTCCTCGGGGCTGCCCCAGAACCTCCCATGACCCCCCGGGAACGCCACAGAATTCCTGCGAGCCTCCCTTGATCACCCGGAGACCTTCAGACCCTCCTTGGAGCCTCCGTGATTGCTCAGGGCCCCTCAGTACTCGTGGGGCTCATGTGATCTCGTGGTAACTTTCAGAGCCCCAGAATACATCAGAACTTCCTGTAATTACAGACAGCCCCTCAGAATAAACCCGTGGGGCTCCCGTGATCCCGCTGGTCCTTAGAATGCCTCATGGGGCTCCTGTGATTCTTCAGGACCCCTTAAAATCCTCATGAGGCTCCCGTGATCGCCCAAGGGTCCCCTGAAATTCTCTTGGGGTTCCTGTGGATAAATAAGGTGCCTCGAATTTTCTGTCATCCCCCAGGGCCCCTCAGCTCTTTCATGGGTCTCGTGATCCCGCAAGGTCTTCCAGGCATGAGGAGCTTGGGCTTCTTTCAGAGGGAGGGCAGGAGGCTAGAGCAGTGGTCCAAGTGGAAGGAAGTGAGACTGATGCCTGGCTCAGGCAGTGGAGATGGAGAGGGCGGGATGAGGCAGAGATTCCAGAGGAAGAGGGTTTGGGGGATTAAGAGGGCAGTGACTGGCACTGGGGTCTGCCCCTGTAATTGGGTGGCTGTCCCCGCATGGTGAACTCAGAACGGGCGGTGAAGGAAAGACACTGAGCTCCCTTGTGATACAGAGTAAAATAACTGGGGACCACCACAGCAGTGTGCAGGGGTCAAATGCTACCTGAGCCTGTGCCTCAAGACCAACAATTGGGCTGGAGTCAGACCTGGAGTCTCCAAGGTAGAAAGACCATTGAGTATCTAGAAATATAGTGTACGCTCAAATAAGAAGACCTGGGGCAAAGTACAGAGAATTCCCACACTTGGAGGGTTGTTAGACGTAAAATGTCCTAAAATAGCAGTAATGTGGTAATAGCTTCTTGGATGTTTTCTATGTTACAACCTCTGTGCTAAGAGTAATTTCATTTAATCCCCAGAACAACTGACAGAGGTTGTTGTCATTATTTTAGTGATAGATGCAGAGACTTGAAGAAGTAAGTAATTTACCCACGGTCCCCACAGCTTAAAAGAAGTGAAGCTGAGATTTAAAGCTGAGCTCTTGGATTCAGGACCCATGGGTTTCTCTACCCCATCCCCCTCCGTCCTCCCAGCAAAGGTTTCAACCTAACAGTCCGTGGGTCAGACTCAGCCAACAAACATGTTTTCTTTGTCGTTAACTTTATTTTTGAAAACGTGAATTACTGGACAGTTAGTTCCATGTAAACATCTGAGATTACAGCTTATCTTGAAAATGAAATTTTTTAATTTGGCAACCTTTGGCAGATATTCCCTGACAAACACCATCTGGAACCAATAGCAACTGTGTTTTTAGACAAATTGTAAGTTCCCAGTCTCCACTAGGCCCTCTTCTCACACTTACATGGCCTGCCAGAACCCTGTGGACATTCTTTAGGGGAGAAATTTTCCAGCATCCACAGAGTAATTAATATTTATTATGAACTCCCATTTACACATCACTCAGCTTTAATAATCACGAACATTTGGTCCTATGTTGTTTTTTTCCTGTTTTTTCTTTCCTTATATACATTATATATATATATTTTTTTTTCTTGGAGTAATTTAAACAAATCCCAGATGTCGTGTTCTTTTCCCATAAATATTTGAACCCTTATTTTTAATAGGTAAGTACTCATTTTGTTACATAACTACCATGCTGTTATCACACATAACATTAGCAGTCATTTCATAATATCATCTAATGCCCAGTTCATGTTCAGATAGGATCCCTGAGTATTTAAAAAATCTCTTTACTGGTGGGCATTAGAGTTTGGAACTTTTGGGTGACCATTTTGCTTTAAAGAGAAATAAGAAGGGCCAGTGGGCAGGATAAGAGAGAAATCAGGAAAATATGGCATAAAGGATGCTAAGAGAAGAGAGTTTGTAGAAGGAGAAAGTGGGAGCCATGCTTTGGATTTAACAACATGGAAGACATAACCAGGGAGAGAAAGAAACACGGAGCAGATATGGTAGATGAGATGCATTAAAATTAACAGCAAGTACTAAAGTTCTGGAGGTGGATGGCAGTGATTCACAACCACGTGAATATACTTAAACCCACTGAACTGTACACTTGAAACTGTTAAAATGGTAAATTTTATGTTACGTATACTTTACCACTTTTTTTTTTTTTTTTTTTTTTTGGCGGCTGGCTGATGTGGGGATCCAAACCCATGACTTTGCTATTGTAAGGCTGTACTCTAACCAACTGAGCTAACCAGTCAGCTCCCAATTTTACCACAATTTTTTTAAAATGGAAAATAACGGGGCCGGCCCGTGGCTCACTCGGGAGAGTGCGGTGCTGATAACACCAGGGCCACGGGTTCAGATCCCACATAGGGATGGCCAGTTGCTCATTGGGAGAGTGTGGTGCTGACAACACCAAGTCAAGGGTTAAGATCCCCTTACCGGTCATCTTTAAAAAAAATAAATAAATAAAATAAAATAAAATGGAAAATAACAAGTGTTGCCAAGGATGTAGAGAAAGTGGAACCCCTGTACATTGCTGGTGAAACTGTAAAATGGTGCAGCTGCTATAGAAAACAGTCGGGTAGTTCCTCAAAAAGTTAAACAAAGAGTTACCATATGACCCAGCAATTTCACTTCTACATATATACCCAAAAGGACTGAAAACAGGGGTTCAAACAAAACTCATACATGAATGATCATAGTATCACTATCCACAATAGCCAAAAAGTGTAACAATCCAAATGTCCATTGATGGATGAATGGATAAACAAAATGTGGTATATCCATACAATGGGCTATTATTCCACCATAAAAGAGAATGAAGTTCTGAAATGTACTGTTATGTGTATAAATCTGGAAAACATTATGCTAAGTGAAAGATGACTGTCACAAAAGATCACATATGATATGATCATATTTATATAAAATATCCAGAACAGGCAAATCCATAGAGACAGAAAGCAGATTGCGGTTGCCAGGGACAGGAAGGAGGGGAGAATGGGTAGTGACTGCCTAATGGGTACAGGGTTTCCTTTGGGGGTAATGAAAATGTTCTAGAACTAGATAGTGATGATGGCTACATGACATTGTGAATGTAATAAATGCCATTGAATTATACACTTTAAAATGGTGAATTTTATATTATGTGTATTTTACCACAATCTTTAAGAAAAGACAATAGGAAGAAAAGAATTAGCTGATGGGGTGAAGAGGGACAGGTGTCGAGTGAGCTGCCCTAAACCCTTTTCCAACCTGTCTCTGCCTTCTCCAGGCCTGGCTGGACACCCAGGACCGGCACTTGGGTCACTATGTAAATGGGAAGTGGTTAAAGCCAAAACACAGGAATTCAGTGCCTTGCCAGGATCCCATCACAGGTATGAGATGTCCCCCCGTCATTAGGGGAGAGAGAGGCATCTGTGTCCTCCAGCCATACCCACCAATGACACTCCATTCCCTTTGCCTATTGCCCTGAGGGCAGGAAACGCCAGTGTGGAGGGGGGCCCCTAAGATTTCTGGTTCCTCCTGATAACAGTCATCCTAATTATTGTTCCAAGTCCCTGTAGAGGCTTTTTGAAGTTGCTGTCTACTAAAATCCCTTTCTTGCCCATGGGAGGCAACCAGAGCAATGACCAAGAATAAAACTGAGACCCAGAGTGAGACACAGACTTGGGCCTGTGCCTGGCTCCAGAAATCTCAGTCCCCTCCAGTTCTGACATGGGCTGCCTCCATCTCTTCTCCCATCTGGGTCCCCCCACTTTTCTCCCCAGGAGAGAACTTGGCCAGCTGCCTTCAGGCACATGCGGAGGATGTGGTAGCAGCCGTCACAGCAGCCAAGACATCGTTTGAAAGCTGGAGTAGACTCCCTGGAGCTGTTCGGGGCCAACATCTGACCAGGTGATACAGCTGAGATGTGGACCCTGGGAGGTGCAGAGTGACATCATCTCTCAGCATCCATTTGAGACTGTGAGAACAAATAGTCTGTTTCCCAATATCCCACTGAATCAATTGGCAGTTACAGCTCATATGCATTTAGGACTTCAGTGGTCAAAACATCCATTTCTAGCTATGCACTGGGGCTGGTAGTGACAAAGCCTCTGTTTCTCAGAATATTCCTGGAGCTCATTGGAGCTTCATTTCTCATTAGTTCACTGGGGCTGGTGAAGCCTCCAAACCTGTTTTCTAGCTGCTTTGGCAGCAGCTAGACACTAAGATTCTATTTCCCAAAATGCAGTTGCGATTAGAAGCTAAGACTGAATTTCCCAATATCTTTGGGGGTTTACTGGTGGCCGTTACCTTTACACAGCACTCGCAGGGTTTGTTTCCCTGACTACCTTCCTATTTCCTGTAAATTTCTGGTGCTCTCTGTTCCTGGTAAATGGTAGGGATGCCCCAGGGGCTCATGGGGACTATAGGTATATGGTGCATTCCAGGACCCTGTCAGGTCAAGGGGCACTGGGAAATGATCACCCCTCTTGCTTTCCCCACAGGCTGGCCAAGATGATCCAGAAGCATCAGCGGTTGCTGTGGACCCTGGAATCCCTGGTTACTGGGCGGGCCGTTCGAGAGGTTCGAGAGGGGGATGTTCCACTGGCCCAGCAGCTGCTTCAGTACCATGCAGTCCAGGCACACACCCAGGAGGAGGCTTTGGCAGGCTGGGAGCCCATGGGTAAGAAACAGGAGTCCAGGACCCATCCCCCTCCTCCTGCATGACCCAGCAGTTCCAACCCCAGTCCCCTCATTTGTTTTTCTTTTTTTTTTTTTTTTTTTTTTTTTTGGCAGCTGGCTGATATGGGGATCCAAACCACATTACAAGGCTGCACCCTAACCAACTGACCCTCTTTTATTTTCTTGCAGGAGTAATTGGCCTCATCTTGCCACCCACGTTCTCCTTCCTTGAGATGATGTGGAGGATTTGCCCTGCTCTGGCTGTGGGTAAATGATGAGCTGGAGGTTCTGACTCTTGGGTCTGAGGGAGGAAGGAATGGGGGCCTGCACTGCTGGGTCTGAGGGAGGAGGGGACTGGGGGCCTGGACTCCCGGGTCTGAGGGAGGAGGCTCCATGGGCCTAGACTCCCAGGTATTTGAGCTGTTCCCCTTTCTTAGGCTGCACTGTGGTGGCTCTCGTGCCCCCAACCTCCCCAACACCTCTCCTCCTGGCCCAGCTGGCAGGGGAGCTAGGCTCATTCCCAGGAATCCTCAATGTGATCAGTGGCCCTGCTTCCCTGGGGCCTGTCCTGGCCTCCCAGCCTGGAGTCCAGAAGGTGGCCTTCTGTGGAGCCGTGGAGGTATCTTCAGGGCAAAGAGTGGGGCAGGACAGGGCTGGGAGCCAGGAAGCTCCTTTCCCAGCTGAGCCTAGCAGGGGTCCCTCAGGAAGGACGTGTCCTTCGGCGGACTCTGGCAGGCAAGGGAACTGAGCTGGGCCTGGCACTGGGGACAGAATCACTGCTGCTGATGATGGACACAGCAGATGTGGACTCAGCCGTGGAGGGCATTGTGGATGCAGCCTGGTCTGACCGCAACCAGGTGAGAACCATGCACTTCTGTCCACTTACATCCTGGGGACCGCCCCTGTCTTTCTCCAGACCTTGGCATCCTGAGTCTCTGTTCATTTTAATTTTCAGTTCTTTGGACCCTAAAACTCTGTTTTTACACCATTGTGTGTCCAGGACTCCTCCCTTCAAGTTTCCAAATCTCCTTGTCCCCGCCTTTCCTGGTCTTGGACAGTCTGGGGCTCTGTGTCCCTTGTTCTTAGGACTGTCTTCATTTTTCTGAGTATCTGTGTCCCTAGTTTTCCAACCTTCATCTTCACCCATTGGATCACCAACTTTCTGTAAATCCACATTCTCCCCCGGGTTTGGTCCTCAGCCTCTTCTCCACAATCCTCCTCCATTCCTGGGTCTCAACCCTCCGTGGGGACTTGTCTTCCCCACATCAGCCCTGAGTTTGCCCACCCTGATGCTCCTTTTCCTAACAGGGGGGTCTCAGGCTCCTCATCCAGGAGTCTGTGTGGGATGAAACCATGAGGCGGCTCCAGGCACGGATGGGACGACTTCGGAGCGGCCAAGGGCTAGATGGGGCTGTGGACATGGGGGCCCGAGGGACTGCTGCATGTGACCTTGCCCAGCACTATGTGCACGAGGCCCAGAGCCAGGGTGCACAGGTGATCTGGAGGACATAGACTGTGGGGTGCTGGGGGAGAAGGGGCCTGGAGACCCAATTCCTGGGTCTGAGAAGGGGGTGCCGGTAGCCTGGACTCCTGGGTCTGAGGGAGGAGGGGCTGGGGATCTGGACTCCTGGGTCTGAGGGAGGAGGGGCTGGAGATCTGGACTCCTGGGTCTGAGTGAGGAGGGGCTGGGGACCTGGACTCCTGGGTCTGAGGGAGGAAGGGGCTGGAGGTAGACTTCTGGATCTCTTTCTTTCTCCCTAGGTATTCCAGGCTGGCAATGTACCCTCAGACAGACCATTCTATCCCCCAACCTTGGTCTCTGACCTGCCTCCAGCCTCCCCGTGTGCCCAGGCAGAGGTGAGCCCCTTACGGTCCTGCAGATCCTATTTCACCTCAGCCAGACATGGACAGCAGCACTATACCTGCAGAAGGCCCTGGGTCTGGTGGCTGCTAACTGCTATAGGCTCATCCCCTAATGGGTGGGGTATTAGAAGGAGGGGCTGGCCAGGCCACCTGAGCTCCCCCATTACCACTTCCAGGTGCCGTGGCCTCTGGTTGTGGCCTTCCCTTTCCGCACAGCCAAGGAATCCCTAGCCATGGCCAATGGGACGCCCCGGGGAGGCAGCGCCAGCGTGTGGAGCGAGAGGCTGGGGCAGGTGCTGGAGCTGGCCTATGGGTCAGTCAGTATGAAGAGCGGCCCGTCAGAATGGCCCAAGCTTCTACTCTTTCCCTCAGTCTTCCTGTCCCCCTTTTTCTTTGACTCACCCCCCCTGCCAACTTTCTGTTTTTCTCTCTCTGATGTCTCCATCTCCCCTGGCAGGCTCCAGGTGGGCACTGTCTGGATCAACACCCACGGCCTCAGAGATCCTGCAGTGCCCACAGGTGGCTGCAAGGAGAGTGGGTCTTCCTGGCATGGGGGCCCAGATGTGAGTGCACGCGCCCTGCCCCCATCACCACCCCTGTGTCCCCTTGACACTTGCATCCCACTGTCTACCTTGCATTCTCTTGACACTGTTCCTCTCACAGGGTCTATATGAATATCTGCGACCCTCAGGGACCCCTGCCCGACTGCCCTATCTTTCCGAGAATCTGAACTATGACACCTTTGGCCTTGCTGTCCCCTCAACCCTACCAGCTGGGCCTGAAATAGGGCCCAGGTGAGTTGTTCCAAGGGCAGGGTGCTCTAGGGGTGAGATGGGAGAAGGAAAGTTGTGTCCAGTTCCACATGGGCTGGAGGACTAGAGGGAGGCCCATTAGAGCCACCTTGTGGGGTCCACAGGTCCTGCTGACTCTTGCTTTCTGGGTTTTATGGCCTCACACATTCCCCCACCCAAGTCTGATGAGAATCTCAGTACTGCTAAATGAAGGTCTGTGCTCTCCCAGAGACTCATGGGCCTAGGAACATGGGGTCCCCCAGATGCAGGGGAGCAGGAGTTTGAGGTCCCCCACAGGTTCATGGGGCTGAGATAGTCTATCCAGTGGGGTGGAGCCTGAGGTCTGAGAAGACCCAGGACCCCCACTCTCATGCCTCATCCTACTCCAGCCCAGCACTCCCCTATGGACTCTTCGTGGGGGGCCATTTCCAGGCGCCTGGGACCCGGAGCTCCAGGCCTATCCAGGATTCGGACGGCAACCTCCATGGCTATGTGGCTGAGGGTGGAGCCAAGGATATCCGAAGTGCTGTGGAGGCCGCTCACCAGGCTGCCCCTGGGTAAGAGGGATCACACATGAAAGCCCAGGGATCATGGGGTGGCCGATAGGGCAGCCTGGGACCCCCAAGGCTTGGTGGGCTATGGGGCTTAGGATCCTAGTTTAGGGACTGTAAGCAGAGTTGGGTATCTGGGAAAAGCCAAGACTAGGATACCATCACCCAGTTTTCATTGTCTGCCCACAGCTGGGTGGGCCAGTCGCCAGGGGCCCGGGCGGCCCTGCTGTGGGCCCTGGCAGCTGCACTGAAACGCCGGGAGCTCACCCTGGCCTCAAGGCTGGAGAGGCAGGGAGTGGAGCTCAAGGCTGCCAAGGCAGAGGTAGAGCTGAGTGTGAGGCGACTTCGAGCATGGGGTTCCCGGGCCCAGGCTCAAGGCCACAGCCTGCAGGTGAGAGGGGTCTGTGGGCAGGTGGACAGGGCAGGCAGTTGGGGTGGAGGTCAGGGCAAAGGCTCTGGAATGAGCCGGGCTTGGGGTCCAGGCCCAGTGCCACCACCTCCTGGCTATATGATCATCAGCAAGTAGCTTTACCTCTCTACACCTTGGTTTCCTCATCTGTATAATGTGCATACAGCCTACTCAGACTGGTATTTCCATATTGTGGTTAGTGACCCATTACTGAGCCAAATCAATTAGTGGGCCATAACCATAATTGTTCTTTGTTTTTTGTTTTGTTTTGTTTTTTATTGAAAACATTTATTATGACAAGACATCAGAGCTATGTGACAGTAAGTCACCATAGGCTGGTAGGTTTGCATAAGGCTTTTTTTTTTTTTTTTAACAAAGAGAATAGGATAGAAAATACAGAGTGCATTGCACAGAGCATTGCTTCATATGGATTTTTTTTTTCTTTTTTTTTTTTTTATAACATGACCAGTAAGGGGATCTTAACCCTTTTTTTTTTTTTTTTTTTTTTAAAGAAGATGACCGATAAGGGGATCCTAACCCTTGGCTTGGTGTTGTCAGCACCACACTCAGCCAGTGAGCAAACCGGCCATCCCTATATAGGATCCGAACCCGTGGCCTTGGTGTTATCAGCACCACACTCTCCAGAGTGAGCCACAGGCCGGCCCCTGGGGATCTTAACCCTTGACTTGGTGTTGTCAGCACCATGCTCTCCCAGGTAAGCTAACTGGCCATCCCTATATAGGGATCTGAACCCGTGGCCTTGCTGTTATCAGCACCACACTCTCCCGAGTGAGCCATGGACCAGCCCTTATATGACTTTTTTGTTTCATTTATATATACATAATATGCAGTTAAATTTATGTACTGGGTTGATGTCACGTGTATGGTGGGGCCAATGAAGGGAGCATGAAGATTCAGCCCTCAGACAATGCCACAGGAACACCCAGGAATAGAGATTATAGAAAGCTAGCAAGTCACTTGACTTGGGCCTCTGTGTCATCCTCCATAGATGGTACACAGTTGTACAATTTTGCAATTGTATCAGCTTCATTGAGTTGTGAAAACTAAATGAGTTAAGTACTTAGTGCCTGACATATCGCCAAGGACTCAAAAAATGTTTGCTCATGGCTAGCCGATAAGCACATGAAAAGATGCTCAATATCTTTAGTCTTTACAGAAATGCAAATCAAAACCCCAATGAAATATCACTATGCACCTATTAGTATGGCTGCAATTTAAAAGACTGACCATACCAAGTGTTGGCAAGGATGTGGAAGAACTGGAACATTCATGTACTACTGGTAGGAGTGTAAAATGGTACAACCACTTTGGCATTTTCTGAAAAAGTGAAACATAGTCCTGCCATGGAACCAGGCCATGATTCCTAGGTGTTTACCTAGATAAAATTAATTCCTAAGTTTTAACCCAAGAGAAATGAAAGCATATATCCATACGAAGATTATACACAAATATTCATAATAATGTTCACCATTATTCCTAATAGTTAAAAACTGGAAGCAACCCAAATATCTCTCAGTAGATTAATAGCTAAACAAAATGTGGCACATGCATACAATGGAACCTTACTCAGCAATTAAAAGAAGTGAATATGCCCCAACACAGATGAATCTCAAATAATTATGCTGAAAAGAAGCCAGATTTAAAAAATGCAGACTATGCAACTCTGTAGCTATAAAATTCTAGAAAATACAAATGAATCTCTAGTGAGAGAAAGATCAGTAGCTGCCTGAGGACAGACAGGGCTCAAATAGGGGCAGGAGGAAAAGGATAACAAAGGGGCAGGGAACGGGAAGAAGTTCATTATCTTGGTTGTGGTGATGGTTTTATAGGTGTATACATATCACACAGTCTCATTAAATGTACCCTTTGAAATGTGTTCAGTTTAATGAATGTATCAGTCTGTTTCTGTTGCATATAACAATGTACCTGAAAATGGGTGATTTATAAAGAAAAACAAAATTTATTACTTACAGTTTCTAAGGCTGGGAAGTCCAAAGTTCATCCAGGGGTCTCGCATTGCAAGATCATGAAAGGAGAGACAGCAGAGAGAGTAACCTGCTCATTCACTCTCTCTAAAGCCCTCAGAACAACGCCCCCAACCACCATTATTAATCCGTTCACTACTGCACAGTCCTACAATCCAATCACCTCAAGGCTCCACCTTTCAGTTACCGTAATAGGATTCTCACCCTCTTAACAGTCATAGTGGGGGCTAAGTTTCTAATACATAAAACTTGGGGGACACAGTTCAGGCTTCAATGAGTTTTGGGGGGAAATAATTAAATCCACTACAATGAACATCAATTATAATCAATAAAGCTTTTTTTGTTGTTTTTTTGGTGGCTGGCCAGTAGGGGGATCCAAGCCTTGGTGTTACAAGGCTGTGCTCTAACCAGATCTAACCAACTGAGTTAAGCGGCCAACCCAACTCAATAAAGCTTTTTGTAACACACACACATACACACACACAAACACAAACTCATAGGCCAGATCTTGAGCCCTCTGCACATATTAACTCATTTCATTCTACAAACAAATCTGTGAGGTAGGCACAATTATTATTCTTATTTTAAAGACAGAAAACAGAGGCCCAGAGAGGTTAAGTAACACACCCAAGGTTACAGCTGGGGAGTAGCTGAGCTGGGACTTGAACCCAGGCTGTCTGGCTCCAGAGTTCTGCACCCTTAACTGTCACCTGGTTGTATTATTTTTGGAGTTATTATAGTGAAGCAAAGGTGGGGATAAGAGGAAGAAGGACAGGCAATGGAGAAGGCCATGGGAGGGCAGTCAGGCTCCTCTGCCTCGCCCTTGACTTCCCACCTGTCTCTGCAGGTATCAGGGCTGAGAGGCCCTGTGCTCCGATTGCGGGAGCCACTGGGCGTGCTGGCTATTGTGTGCCCAGACGAGTGGCCTCTGCTTGCCTTCGTGTCCCTGCTGGCTCCTGCCCTGGCCCATGGCAACACTGTAGTCCTGGTGCCCAGCAGGTCCTGTCCCCTGCTGGCTCTGGAGGTCTGCCAGGTATAGTCACCTGCCTGCCTTCCTACCTGCTGCTGCTCCCAGCAACCCCTGGGACAGCAGATGAAAGGTGCCCCAAGGCCTACAGCAGCTGGGCACTCACCCCACCCCACTTGGTAACCATGGTAGCCCAAGTCCCAGCATCCAAGCCTTTATTCCTTGTAGACCCAATGCCCATTCTCTCCAAGCCTCAACCCTTCCCCAGTCCATGACCCCAGTTCCAGTCTTTTCAAGATTCCCATGCCACTCCCCAGATGCTCACTCCTCACTCTGCCCCCACTGGCTCCCAACCTTGTATGTCCCACTCTCTCATCCCCTAGGATATGGCCACCCTGTTCCCAGCGGGTCTGGTGAACGTGGTGACAGGAGACCAGGACCACCTGACCCGCTGCCTGGCCTTGCACCAGGACATTCAGGCCCTGTGGTATTTCGGATCTGCCCAGGTACCCTTTCTTTAGCATCTTCAATGTCTTAAACTTCACCAACAGTCTCCTCCTTTTCTGAGACCATGGCTCTGTCCCCTTAGAATTCCTGATGCTAAAGCGGAGAAATTCCTTGGCAATACGGTTGTGAGGTCCTGCCCCTTTAGAGCCCCACTTGCTAAGGAAGAGGATCTCCTTAGCAACAAGGGCCTTAGAGCCTGCCCAGCCCAAAGACTTAATCTCAGTGGACAATCCATTGCTAAGGTCCACACCCTAGCAATAGAGTGGAGACCAGAGTCTACCCTCTTAAACCTCCTGTTGGTAATATATGGGAACTTCTTGTCAACAAGAGCCTTTGGCCCCATTCCCCTGAACATGGGCTGCTAAGGGGGAGGAAATTCCCTCGCCTCAGGGCCAACCTCTTTTCCTTCAGCATCTGGAAGGTTTGCTTGATAGGAGCCAACTGTCATAGTAACAGAGCCTAGGTCAAGCCCTAGGCCTCTTTCAGTAATAGTCTGTTGCTAAGGAAGCAGCTGCTTAGCAACCAAGCCCGTGGAAGTGCTAATCTCACCCTCTCCCCATCCCAGGGCTCCCAGTTTGTGGAATGGGCTTCAGCAGGAAACCTCAAACCGGTGTGGGTGAACAGAGGCTGCCCTCAGGCCTGGGATCAGGAGACCGAGGGGGCAGGCCCAGAGCTGGGGCTGCGGGCTGCACGGACCAAGGCCCTGTGGCTGCCCATGGGGGACTGATGACTGAGTGCCACCCACTCCATCTTGGACAGAGGTGAGATGGACCCCAACAGACACCAGATGCCTGGAACATTCATCTTAATGGTTTCCTTGTCTTCTAATAAACTCTCTGACTAACCCTGGCTGTTCTTCAAGGGAAGGTAGGGAGCTACAACTCTGGTCTGTTTGTGGCCATTTGAATTCTGAGGTTCAGCAGCCCAATGTGTGGCTCCAATACAACACAGTGATCTTGAGAATCGCTGGGCGGGCCTCAGGGCCTCTTGTCATCCTGCAGCTCTTGCTCTTTGGTTTTCTCTGCCTATGCATTGCCTCGGAGTCTGTGGTGTGGCTGGTAAGTCAGCTCTCTGGAATAAAATAAAAGCCCCGCTAGGTAACTTTTACCAATTTCTGTGGTGTAAATGCTCCCATTGTGTCAGAGTTCAACAACTGGCCGAGAGAATTCCTGAATTTTTTTTAACTTTAATTATTTTAATTTTTTTCTTATATTCTAAGATGATGTTGAGGAGCAGTGGAGGGGGAGAGGGAGGGAGGGTAAGGGGACAGAGTTGGGGGTGGGGAGCAGGGCTAACCCACAGCCAGCTCCTTTGCTGGCCTGGTTGCAGAGGGTGGGATAGGAAGGTATGGCTGAGGCCCTCCCATCCAACACCCCCACCCCGGCTCAGGAGCCCAGGGACTTCCAGCTCTTGTAGTTTGTTTGTTTGTTTGTTTGTTTGTTTGTTTGTTTTAAAAAGATGACCAGTAAGGGGATCTTAATCCTTGACTTGGTGTTGTCAGCATCACACTCTCCCAAGTGAGCCATGGGCCAGCCCGGCTCTTCTAGTTTTTATAGATGTTCTTTGGTGGTGTTAAACCTTTACTGGTTAATACCAGAACTTTGCCTGTGATCTGTGGGTTTTTTGTGTTTTCTTTCAGTTCTGTGTTGGATTATTAGCTACCCCCACCACTTAAACTCTGCACTGGAACTAATTTGTTGTCCTTTGCTTACTTCTAAAATGGGGGAACTTCCTGTGGGGACCAGCACTTGAGCCCTGTGGTTGAGCTAAATTGCTGCTCTGCTGCTGATTCTCTGGGGAAGGCTTTTTGTGCAGCTCAGGTTTTAATTATTGACCTTTTAAGTACTTCCAGGTCTCGTGAGGTCCAATATACTTGGATTGTGTGGAAACTCCAGTCTAGGCCTGAGTCCTTTCATGAAACTGCACTCCCTGCATTTCTATATTCCTGACCAGTCTCTACTGAGTGGTCCTGTGCTGACTAGGGGGCAGATCAGCTAGCTGTCCATGCTGTGCCTGTGGGCCCATCTCCCCCACCACCCACACTCCACACACTTCCCATTGGACAGGCCATGCACCAGTCCCTTGCAATGACTCACTGGCCTCTGAGTGGCTCCTTATTTCAGTTGTCTGTGACGCTTTGCTCATATGTGGGTCCACTTGTGGCCTGGGGGCCACCAAGTCCCTCTCTCCACTGCAGTCTCCAAGCAACATCCCACAAAGGGCGCAGCTGCGGCTTTTTCCAGCTCTTGCTCCATGTGCTCACTAGGGCCAGCCTTGAAGCAGCCGGGGCTCAAAACAGTTGAAGCAATCCTTTCTTTTTCTCATCGTGGCTTCTCCTGCCTTCATGAACTCTAGATTTCTCCACCTCTTCCCCTGAGCTGTAGCAGCCCGAGTTTGGCAGTCTTTGCTTTTTAGTAGTTGTAAATTGGTTGATTGTGAGAAAGAGTGACGCTGGGGACCAACTATTCCGCCATCTTGATTCTCCAGAAGTAGAATTACTGAAATCTTAACAATCAGCTCCCATGAGCCAGTCTGAGCCACTCCACTGCACCACTGCTTTAGAATTATTTTTGATGCAAGAAACCTATTCATGCCAGCTTAGGATTAAAGGGAATTTTCTGGAAGGCCACAAAGATACCTTACAAGACACAGCAGCAGCAGGCAGCAGCCAGGGCAGTTCCTTTTTCTGTGGCCACATGATCTCTTAGGTCTTGTATCTCTCTCTCTTTTTTTTTTTTTTTTTTTTAATTTATTTATTTGTGGTGGTTGGCTGGTACAGGGATGTGACCCTTGATCTTGGTGTTCTCAGCACAGGTCTTATTTCTCTGTCTCTGTGCTTCATTCAAAGTTTTCTACTTATGTGACCTTAGGAGAGCTTCATAACCTCTCCAAACCTCAGTTTCCTCAACTGTAAAATGGGGCTCTGTGCTGGCTGGTTAGCTCAGCTGATCAGAGTGTGGTGTTATAACACCAAGGTCCAGGGTTCAAATGTCCTTACCAGCCAGTTGCCAAAAAAATAAAATGGGGCTCAAAGTTTCAACCTCATTGAGTTAACTCAATGATGGGTACCCAGGACATGCTTAATGATTGTTATTATTAGCTAGAGTTTGGTTTTGAGCTGGGCTGGCTGCTGGTCAAAATCTTTCTCTTAGGATGCACTCTCCTATCTCCATATGAGAATAGGCAACCTCTTGTCAGTATTTAACTAAAGTTGGGCAGAGCAGAGTAACTCTCCCAGGATTTGGACATTTGGACAAGAGGGACGCTGGAGTGGGAAAGAAGAGTTGTAGGAAAGTCCCTGGAAGGTTTTAGTTCCTGTTGTGCTTTGGCACCTCCCTCCTGGATTAAGTGGGCTGCCTCAGGGTCCTTCCCATTAATACTCCTGATGTTTTAACCAGACAGAACCAACTGTAGCAGGTTTACGTACCACCAGCCCAGTCTCCAGGAAAGAAAATCCGATTAGCCAAGCTGGGGCAGGTGTCCACTCCTGGTCCAATCATCACTGGCCAAGGGGCAAGATTTCTTAATCTAGTCAACCATCCAGTCAGTCAACAAATATTGGCTGCGTGCCTACTATGAGTTAAGCACTGTTCTAGGTACTGGGGGATACAGCTATAAACAAGATGGAACCTTGCCTCTTGAAGTCGATGTTCTAGTGGCTGAGAGGTGTATTCATTCACATTACCACAAACTTAGCGATTTTGATAAGATGGCAAGTTTTTATCATCTTACAGTTCTGGAGGTCAGAAGTCTGAAATGTGTCTCATTGAGCTAAAATCAAGGCAGGGCTGCATTCCTTTCTGGAAACGCTAGGGGAAAATCCATCTCTTGTCTTTTCCAGCTTATACAGGCGACTGGCATCCCTTGGCTCAGGCTCCTTCGTCCATCTTCAAAGCCAGCAATGGCCAGTCAAATCTTTCTCACATGGCCTCACTCTGATTCTTCTATTGACACATCTCTTTGACTCTGAGCCTCCTACCTCCCTTTTCCACTTATAAGGATCCTAGTGATGACATTGGGACCACCTGGATAATCCAGGATCGTCTCCGCATCTTAAGATCTTTACCTTGATCTCATCTGCAAAGTCCCTTTTGCTGGGTTAGGTCACATATTCATAAATTCTAGGGATTAGGATGTGGACATGTTTGGGGGCTGTTATTCTGCCTACCACAAGAGGAGACAATATTAAAAACAAGTAACTAATCAAGAAAGCTGACTATTCAGTCTGACAAGAAGGCTAAGCCAGGCTGAATAAGAAGTGAGGCGAAGGGAGCAGGGGAGAGAGGTGGATGGTGTAACAGTCAGGATGGGCCAGGCTTTGCTGCACTTGCAGACAATCCCCAAATCTCTGTGGCCTACAACCACAAAGAGAGTTTCTTACTCACACTACCTGTTCATCAAGGGATGGCAGAGTACCTCTGATCCTCAAAGTCACACATGGAACATGACTGATAGAGATCCCTTCTCAATGCATCTTCCACCATTGTGGATCCATTCCCCAGCCTTATAAGGCTCCACCCAGAAGTGACACCTGTCACTTTTACTGTCATGCCATTGGTCAAAGCAAGTCATGTGACCATGCCTGAGTTCCACAGAGCGGGGCCTAGAATCCTCCTGCAGGGAGGAGGGCTAACAGATATTTGTGAACAATCTGCCATGAGTGGGATGGGACTAGCAAGGGATTCAGAGAACCACAGATATGGATGGGACCTTATATTTTGTCTCATCTACTCCCTCACCCCCCAGTTTGGAGTTGAAGAAACTGAGGTTTAGAGAGGACAGGGGCTGGCCAAGCTCACACAGTGACAAAGCCAGGGCTAAAGTGACACCTGCCAGATCTTATATGACAAGACACATCCTATGAGTCTTGTGTGCCAGGCCTTAGTGAAGCGAAACTACAGGCTCAGGATGGTCAGACCCAGCAATGCAACAAGCTCCCAGCCTGTACCAGGGAAATCCATCATCTGTGCAACAGTGGAGGGGACACAGGGCACCGGGGGACCCAGAGGAGGCTCCAGCCCAAGCTGGAGTTGCAGCTGGGGAATAGGGATTTTATCAAGGGTTTTGGTATGGGGGGAAGGAGGGAAAATTAAGCTGGGGGTGGGCGGGGTCAGCAAATGCTGAGCCCCACCTCCAGGCAGAGGGGCTGGGGCTTTGCACTAAAGGCACTAAGGAGCCACAGAGGGACTGTGAGCAGAGGAGGGATGGGCTCAGCTCTGGGTTGAAAGACACACAGACAGAATATAAGGTGACATGTGCTATAGCAATAGAGGAAGCTCAGGGCACTCTGGGGACCCAGAGAAGGCACCCTACCCATCCTAGGTGTGTGTACATGAGGTAGACATGAGCACAGTGGTGAGAATCTTTCCAAGGGAGGTACCATCTGCATTTAGTCTTGAAGGACGATGAAAGGGTGTGGTAGAAGAGCATCACAGCATGGAGGAACAACCTGTGCAAAGACCCTGAGGTGGGAAATAGCCTTGGGGAACTGTAGTGGGTTGAATGGTAGCCCCCAGAAAGATATGTCCATGTCCTAACCCCCAGGACCTGTGAATATTACCTGCAGATGTAATTAAGGATCTCAAGATGAGATTATCCTGCATTATCTGGGTGGGCCCTAAATCCAATGACAAGTGTCTTAAGACACATGCAGAGAAGACATAGTGAGAAGAAGAGGTAGCCATGTAAAGATGGAGGCAGAATGGGCATGCTGCCAGTATGGATCTGGCCATCACTGCTTGGGCACTAGTGGTGACAGTCAGCTTTGTACCCCATGAAAATTCGTAACCAATTATAAAGAAAAAAAAAAGATGGAGGCAGAGATTGGAGTTCTGCAGCCACAAGCCAAGGAAAACCTGGAGCCACCAGAAGCTGAGAGAGGTGAGGAAGGACCCTCCCCTCGAGCCTCTGGAGGGACTATGGCCGTGCTGACACCTTGATTTTGGACTTCGGAACCGTGAGAGATTAAATTTCTATGGTTTTAAGCCACCAAGTTTGTAATCATTTTTTACCTCATCCACGGGAACTAGTACAGTAATTATACCCAGTTCAGAGTTGCTGGAATGAAAAGAATGATGAAGCGCCGGCCGTGGCTCACTTGGGAGAGTGTGGTGCTGATAACACCAAGGCCATGGGTTCGGGTCCCTATACAGGGCTGGCCCGTGGCTCCCTTGGGAGAGCGTGGGGCTGATAGCACCAAGTCAAGGGTTAAGATCCCCTTACTGGTCATCTTTTTTTAAAAAAAGAAAAGAATGATGAGAGTGAGGCTGCAGAGGCAGCAACACCAGACCACACGGGGCCTTGAACCAGGTTGAGGGGCTTTGTCCTGGAGGGGCTTGCTCCCGGGCCGGCTCTGATCAGCACCTTCATTTAGAGGCACAGGCAATAATTGTTTCTGCAATGACTTATTCAGTGTCTGCTTCCTTTGTAAGGGCACTGCTAGGTCCCCCGTGCTGAGCTGGCACCATAGTTAGTACTCAGCATTGCAGTGCCGCGATGCAATTCTGACTCTTCCTACCTGGAGTTAGCCCAGACCCCACAGGATAAGGGCACAGTCCCTTACAAGACTGCCCTCACTTCAGATGCCAGCACAAGTTTGGGGGTCCCCAGGCCACCTGCACTTCTGATCAACTGGCTACAAATTCAGGGGCCCCCATGAATTTTCTTTTTTTTTTTTTTTAAGTCTAGTCAGGTGAAGCAGTGGGAGTGGAAAAAGAAGAAAGGAATCTGTAACTGGTTGTGATCAATTAGTTGTAAACACCACTGCATCCAGGCCAGCCCTCATGACATCTTTAGGTTTGGCAACTTGCTAAAATGACACAGAACTCAGAAAAGTGCTGTACATACAATTACCATTTTATTATAAAGGATACAGATCAGGACCAGCCAAAGGAAGAGACATAGGGTAAGGTCTAGAAGGACTCTAAATACAGTTTCCATGCCCTCTTCCCCATGGCTTCAGAGCACATCATATTGACGTGTTCACCAACAGAGGAGCTCCACCGAGCTTCAGTGTCCAAAATTTTCATTGGGGTTTCATTACATAGGCATGATTCATGCTGGTCACGTGGCTGAGCCCAGTGTCCAGCCCCCTCCCGTCCCTGGAGATTGGTAAGCCTGGCTCAAAGCCCCAACCCTCTAATCACATAATTTGTCTTCCTGGCATGACCCGTCCTCATCCTGAGTTGCCTCTTAGTATAAACTCAGGTGTGGTTGAGATGCCAGTCACGACCGATGACTAACAAAGACATTTCTGTCTCTCAGGAAATTCCAGGGATTTAGAGGTTATCCACCAGAAACTTGAGACACAGTCCAGATGCTTTCTCTATTATACAACAATAATGAAGAAGGAAAGTGGTCAAGATCCTATTTGTTCATTCATTTCACAAATATTTCTTGAGCACCTGCTATGTGCCAGACATAGTTCTAGGTGCTGGAGACTCAGCAGGGTCCAAACAGATACCCACTGTAGTCCTGGAGCTGATGTTCCAGTGGAGACAACTAAAAATGAAGAAGAAAAGTTAAAAAAAAAAAAAAAAAGATAAGTAAACTGCATAGTGTATTAGAAGGGGATAAATACAAAGCTGGGGTGGGGTGCAATTTCAAAAAGGGTGTCAGGAAGTCTTTGCCTGTGTGTGTGAGCAAAAACCTGAATGAGATGAGGGTGAGCCACATGGGTGTCTGGGGGAAGGACATTCCAGGCTGCGGAAACAGCTGGTGCGAAGGCCCTGGGGTAGGAGTATGCCTAAGACACAACAAGGAGGGCTGGTGGGGCTGGATTGCAGAGGGGCAGGGGGTGAGGTCAGAGAGGGGTCAGGCCTCGATCCTGCAGGTCCAGTGTGGGCCAAGGTGAGGACCTGAAGTTTTATTCCCGTGAGGTGGGAGGGACGTGAGCTGACTTACGTCTTCACAGGCTCCCTCTGGCTGCATATTGGGGTTGAAGGCTAAGGCAGGGAGCCCAGTGAGAAGGTGACAGTGATGTTCCAGGCAGGAGATGGCAGTGGCAGCGCCTCGGTGATGGCAGCTGGAATGGTGAGAAGTGGTTGGATTCTGGATGCATTCTGAAGGTGGGGTCAGCTATTTGCTGATGGACTGGACTGCCAGTGGGCAGTGAGAGGCAGAGTCCAAAGTGGACTCCAAGGCTTTGGCCTGGGCACCTGGGGAGATGGTGTGAACGCTTACCTTGATGTGGAAGGGGGTGGCTTCGGAGCAAAGCTTGAAGGCTCAGGGTGACCTGCTGCTTGTCCTGCGTGCTTTGGTTCTACCCGCGGACGGATCCCGTATTGAGCTTTGGCTCACCATGCAGGATATATGCCGGGAGTCAACCCAGCCTCATCCCTCCTAGGCGCAGAGTCCCGCGAAGGCGCCATCTGCGGCATGAGCCTGTCACCGCCAGGGGGCGCGCTGCGCCGCGGCCCAGATTCCACCCCCGCTCACTGTCTCCCCTCCCAAATTTCCTTTCACTTTCGATCTCTGGCTGTCACCCGGCTTGGCCTCTTCCACACCCAGCTGGGGCAAGCCTGGTGCGTGAGGAGAGTTGAACTCCAGGTCCCCGAGGGGCGGGACCGGGGTCCCCACTTGTGTGGCTGAGAGAACAGGGGGTGGGGGTCGGGTTCCCGGGTCCCCGACTTGGGGAGGGTTCTGGGGACCGGACGTCGGGGTTCTTGGAAGGGGAGATGAGGAGTTTTCGCTGTAACTGGGGCTCACGCAGGAAGCCTGGGGGAGTAGGAGGCGGAAACTTAACCACATCAAGGGAACGAGGGAGGGGAGCGGAGGTGAAGGGGCGGGCGAGGAAGGGGCTGCGGTGTGGGGGTCCGAGGCTTGCTTTTCTGTCCCTCCCAAGACCCAGCCGCAGGCATGAGGGGCCCCCGGCCGAGATGATAGTGCTGGCGCCAGCCTGGAGCCCGACTGTGCGTATACCTGGGGGACAAGGTGGGGAGAAGGAGGAGCACAATGTCAAGATGGGGCAGAGCTGAGAAGAGAGATGGACAGAGGTGGAGGGACATGGGCAGAGGTGGAGGGACATAGACAGAGGTGGAGGGACATAGACAGAGGTGGAAGGACATAGAGGTGGAGGGACATAGACAGAGGTGGAGGGACATAGACAGAAGTGGAGGGACATGGGCAGAGGTGGAGGGACATAGACAGAGGTGGAGGGACAGACAAAGGTGGAGGGACATGGGCAGAAGTTGGGGAGGTGGACAGGTGTGGGAGGGAAAGGACAGAGGTGGGGGAGATGGACAGAGGTGGGGAGATGGACAGAGGTGGTGGAGATGGACAGGTGGGGGGAGATGGACAGGTGGGGGGATGGACAGAGGTGGGGGATGGACAGAGGTGGGGGATGGACAGGTGGGGGGATGGACAGGTGGGGGATGGACAGGTGGGGGGATGGACAGGTGGGGGATGGACAGAGGTGGGGGATGGACAGGTGGGGAGGTGGACAGAGGTGGGGGATGGACAGAGGCGGGGGATGGACAGAGGTGGGGGATGGACAGAGGCGGGGGATGGACAGGTGGGGAGGTGGACAGAGGTGGGGGATGGACAGAGGCGGGGGATGGACAGGTGGGGAGGTGGACAGAGGCGGGGGATGGACAGGTGGGGAGGTGGACAGAGGCGGGGGATGGACAGGTGGGGAGGTGGACAGAGGCAGGGGATGGACAAGTGGGGAGGTGGACAGAGGCGGGGGATGGACAGGTGGGGAGGTGGACAGAGGTGGGGGATGGACAGGCGGGGGATGGACAGGTGGGGAGGTGGACAGAGGCGGGGGATGGACAGAGGCGGGGGATGGACAGGTGGGGAGGTGGACAGAGGCGGGGGATGGACAGGTGGGGAGGTGGACAGAGGTGGTGGATGGACAGAGGTGGAAGTGGACAGAGGTGGGGAGGTGGACAGTGGAGGGGGCAGGTAGGCAGAGGTGGGGACGATGGGCATAGCTGGGCACAAATGAAGAGGACAGCACAAAGATCTAGGGAGAAACAGGAGACATGAGCATAGAAGGGCAGGGGAGGGACAGAGCTGAGAAGAACCTGGGCAGAGGTGAGCAGAAATGAGGGAGTGTTGAAGTGGTTCGAGAGAGACTGGCCAAGGACAAAGAGATGTGGCAGAGGAGGATGGAAAATGGACAGTGCTGGACAAGAGGCAGAGAGAATAGGGAAAGAGGGGCAGCGATGGGGACGCAGGAACCAGAATGGACGAGGGGCAAAGAACTGAAAGAGATGGAATGATGCCTGGAAAAGGATGAGGAGGGAAGATAGGTGGAGGTGGAGGTGGGAAGCCCAGAGGAGGGGGCTGCTCATGAAGCTGGCAGAGGGCTGTCCCAGAGACCCATTCACCCACCCCCACAGACCTCCTTGCTGTTGCTGCTGCTGCTGCTGCTTCTGAGCCCCGGCCTTCGAGGGACCCAGAACTGCAACTTTGAGCACAGCCCCATCACCTCCAACTTTGCTGTCACCATACGCAAGCTGGTGAGTGTCCCTGCCTCGGACCTCTCCTGCAGTTCCTTTTTGAGGACAAAGTTCTGTGGCTGGGTCTGAGTTTCCCTTCTCTGGGTCTCTCCCTCCATCTCTGAGTCTCCATAGTTCTGTTTCCCCCCATTTCTAGCCAGACCTGACCCTGTTTTCTCCCACAGTCTGACTACCTGCTTCAAGATTACCCTGTCACCGTGGCCTCCAATCTGCAGGAGGTGAGTCACAGAAAGGAGGGGCCTGGGATGGAGGTAGGAACCACAGACTCAAGATGCACCACCCTTCGGGGACCAGTCTAGTTGGCCAACCGGGTCCCTCCTCCCTAGACCCAGCAGTCCAGGCCCCCAGCCCCTGCTCCCTCAGGCCCAGAGGTGGGATGTCTCTCCCCAGGAGGAGCTCTGCGGGGCCCTCTGGCGGCTGGTCCTGGCCCAGCGCTGGATGGAACAGCTCAAGTCTGTGGCTGGGTCCCAGATGCAAGTCCTGCTGGAGGCTGTCAACACTGAGATACACTTTGTCACCACATGTGCCTTTCAGGTCAGCTTTGAACTTGGGGGACAAGTGAGGGGAGTGAGATGTCTTCCTTGGGATTGGAAGTAAAGCTCTGCTAAGCCCTACTGGACATTTCTTCTGATCATAGCAACCCAGGTAGAGCTAGAACCCCAATCCCCCAGGGGCTCTGTTGCTGAGGAATAACACATCTCTAGGCACTGGAGGATGGTAAAGAGTCTGAACCCAGTTCTGGGGCCCAGATTTCTTAGGGTCTATTGCTGGGCATTGCTAAGGACGCTTCCCCCTAGCAACCATGGGCATTAAGGGTCTAAACTCTCTCTGAGACCCAAGCTCACCAGGTCCTGTCCCTGGACGTTGCTAAGGACGCTTCCCCCTAGCAATCAGAGGCAGTGGGGTCTAAACTATCTCTGAGACCCAGGCTTCACTAGGCCCTCCAGCTGGGCGTTGGCAGCAGGGAAGGGTCTTGGCCTGAGGATATGCTGGAGGGTAATGTGGTGGTGACATCTCCCTCCCCTGCCCCCAGCCCCTCCCCAGCTGTCTTCGCTTCGTCCAGACCAACATCTCCCACCTCCTGCAGGACACCTCCAAGCAGCTGATGACTCTGAAGCCCTGGATCACCCACCGAAATTTCTCTCGGTGCCTGGAGCTGCAGTGTCAGCCCGGTAAAGTCTCCTAGTCCCTCAGCACACCACCCTGCCTGGTCCTCTGCCATCATCACAGTCCCTCACCTCTCTTCTCAGTGTGTTTCAGAGCCCACCCTGCTCCCATTGGCTGTGGGGGCTAGCCAGTTAGCTCACGCGGTTAGAGTGAAGACTTATAACCCCACGATCACAGGTTCAGATTCCCATTCTGGCCAGACACAAAAAAAGAAAAAAAATTTTTTTCTCCCAGGAATTTTAATGTTTGTTATTTTTTAGCAAGTTAATGGTTGTTTTCTTTTTTAAACTTTTTTCTTTGGGAATAATGATAGATTCATAGGAAAGTGCAAAGAAATGAACAGGGAAGTCCCTTGTACCCTTCACCCAGTCTCCCCAATGTTACATTTTGCTTGTTAATAACTATGGTACAAAATCAAAACCAGGAAATTGACATTGGTCTAACCCTTAGAACTTACTTAGATTTTACCAATTATGATGCACATGTGTGTGTGCATATTAGTTTGCTAGGACTCCTGGGACAAAGTACCACAAACTGTGTGACTTAAACAACAGAAATTGATTGTCTCACAGTTCTGGAGGCCAGAAGTCCAAGATCAAGATATGGGCAGGGTTGGTTCCTTCTGAGGGCTGTGAGGGAAGGATCTGTTCCATCTTCATGTTCATATGATGTTCTCCCTTTGTGCATATGTCTGTATCCAAATTGCCCCTTTTTATAAGGACACCAGTCATATTGGACCCAGGCCCTCCCTCATGATCTCATTTTAAAGGCCCTATCTCTAAATCAGGTCACATTCTGAGGTTCTAGGGGTTAGGACCTCAATATATAATTTTTTTTCTTTCCTACATTTATTTTCTATTCTTTATTTTTTATTGTTGTTTTTAATATAACTTCTTTAATTGCAAGTTTATATAATTTAATATTTTTGGCCACAAAATAAGTCGGTGCATTTTAAAAGACTAAGATCATAGAAAATTTGTCCTCTGACCACAATAACATAAGGAAATTTAGAATATTCACAAATGTGTGGAAATTAAACAACTCTCCTAAACAATGAGTAAAAAGAAAAAGCACAGGGAAATTAGAGAGAACTTTGAGATAAAAATCAAAGCACAACATATCAAAACTTATAGGATGCAGGGTTCATACAATGCTTAGAGGAAAATTTATACTTGTAAAACCTATATTAAAAAATAAGAAAAATCTCAACTCAATAATGTAAACTTCCTCCTTAAAGAAATAGAAAAAGAATAACAAACTAAGCCAAAAGTAAATATAAGTAGAAATAACAAAAATTACAACAGAAATATATGAATAGGGAATAAAAAAAAACAATAAACTCAACATAACCAAAAGTTGATTCTTTAAAAAGATCAACAAAATTTGCAAACGTTTATCTAGACTGACCAAGAAAAAAAGAGAGAAGACCAAAATCACTAAAATCAGAAATAAAACAGGGGCGTTATTTCATTGTCATTATGTTTTTTTGTGGTGTAAGATTAGGTTTCTTTCTCTTTCTCGTTTACATTTTTGTTCTACCAGTGGGTTTTGTTCTTTCTTGTGTATTCATGGTAGTGGTTATTGTTTTTTGGATTCCAGATGCAGGACTTCTAGGATTTCTTGCAGGGCTGGTTATGTGTTGGCGAACTTCTGCAGTTTTTGTTTTTCTGGAAAATGCATTACTTTTCCCTCATTTCTGGAGGCTAGCCTTGCTGGGTTTAGTATTTTTGGCTGGCAGTTCTTTTCTTTTAGTATTTTTAATACATTATCCCATTTTCTCCTAGCCTGTAGAGTTTCTGTTGAGAAGTCTGCTGTTAGTCTGATACACGCTCCCTTACAGGCGACTTGACACTTTTCTTTTGCTTCTTTCAAGATTCTTTCTTTGTCTTTGAGCTTTGCCAGTTTGACTATAATGTGTTTTGGAAAGGATCTTTTTGGGTTGAATCTGGGAATCTTTGAGCCTCCTGGATCTGAAAGTTCGTGTTTCTCCCTATACCTGAGAAGTTTTCTGTTATTATTTTGTTGAATAGGTTTTCCATGCCTTTTCCTTTCTCCTCCCCTGCTGAAACCCCCATGATTCAAACGTTTGTGGGCTTAAGGTTGTCTGCCAGCTCTCTTAGATTTTCTTCATTTTTTAAACTCTTTTTTGCTTTTTTTTTTTTTTTTTTTTTGTCTTCCTGGGTTATTTTGAAAACATTGTCTTCAAGATCAGAAATTCTCTCTTCTGCTTGTTCTAGCCTGCTGCTTAAACTATCCGTTGTGTTTTTTATTTCCTTGAGTGAATCAGTTTCATGAGTTCTGCTACATTTTTTTTAAGGTATTAATCTCTTTCTAAATTTCCTCCTTCATATCCTGGATTATTTTTCTCATTTCGTTATGTTGTCTAACTGAGTCTTCTCATATCTCAGTAAGTATTCTTAAGATTGTTGCTTATAATTCCTTTTCTTTTTTTTTTTTTTCTTAAAAGATGACTGGAAAGGGGATCTTCACCCTTGACTTGGTGTTGTCAGCACCACGCTCAGCCAGTGAGCGAACCGGCCATCCCTATATGGGATCCGAACCTGCGGCCCTGGTGTTATCAGCACTGCACTCTCCCGAGTGAGCCACGGGCTGGCCCTAGCTCATAATTCCTTTTCAATCATTTCCAGGATTTCCTGTTCTGTAGGGTCTGATATTTGAAAATGACTGTGTTGTTTTGGTGGTATCATTTTCATATTTCTAGTATGTCTGTGTTGACATCCGGTCATCTGTTACGTAGTTTCTTCTATTGCTCTAGAGTGGGCTTTGAGGACAGAGACATCCTCTCCTTTCTCCGTTCTCTGCTGAGTCTCCTTGTTTCAATGCAGTCAAGTGTCTGGTGGGCAGCCTGCATGGTGGCTGTGGCTACTGCTGTGGCATCGAGCTGCATTTGCAGCAGCCATGGCTGAGGTGGTAGCTATGGTGGGCCACCCGTATGGAAGTGGTGTTTTCAGTGTGCCCTCTTGCCTGCTTCCGCGTGGTGGGTGCTGCCCTCGGCTCCTCAACATATAAATTTTGAGGGGGCACATTCAACCCATAACAGTGTGTGCATGTAGCTCTATGCAATTTCATCACATGCAACTTCCTGTAGCCATCATCACCACCAAGATACTTAACTACCTGTGCCACAAGACCCTCTTCCTAACAACCTCTATCCCTAACCCCTGGCAACCACTAATCTGTTCTCTATATTAGTGAATTTAATTTTAGTTATTTTATTATTTTTTTAATAATTAATAATGTAAATAATATATTTTAGTTAACCTAGAATCTCTAAAATAGAGCCATTTCAACACATAATTAATATTTAATTTTTTTTTTTTCTTTTTTTGGCTGCTGGCCGGTAGGGGGATCCAAACCCTTGACCTTGGTGTTATCAGCACCATGCTCTAACCATGAGCTAACTAGCTAGTCCTAAAACATTGTTTAGTGAGATATTTCACATCCTTTTATTTCCTCATAAGTCTTTAAGAATCTGGTATGTATTTTACACTGTGGCACATCTTAATCCAAACTCACCGCAGCTCACTTGCTCAGTAACCACACGGGCAAGTGGTTACTGTTTTGTACAGCCTAGCACTGAAGTATCAAAATGAAATGATTTTATTGGAATATTATAAGAAAGGATGTCCTGTAAGAGCTTGACTTTTTCAGTTTATTAAAGTTTTCTTTGGGGCCAAGTATGTAATCAGTTTTGTAACTAACATAGTCTTAGGAAAAGAATGGATTTGTTTTAGATAGGACCAGAGCTGTATATGAGTATGTGTATATATACACATGTATGTATAGAAAATGTGTATATTCTACATAGATAGAATATTCTAAATAGAATATGTATATATTATATCAACCTTGCCATGATATTAAGAGTCTTTATGTTGTTATATTTGTCCATCAGATCTACCAAGTTCTGAGAGGGATGTTAAAAAAACTCCCATTATAATTATATTTTTCTCAGGGCCGGCCCATGGCTCACTTGGGAGAGCGTGGTGCTGATAACACCAAGTCAAGGGTTAAGATCCCCTTACCGGTCATCTTTTTTTTTTTTTAATAAAGATGACCGGTAAGGGGATCTTAGCATTTGGCTTGGTGTTGGCAGCACCACGCTCAACCAGTGAGCGAACCGGCCATCCCTATAATAGGGATCTGAACTCGTGGCCTTGGTGTTATCAGCACCGCACTCTCCCGAGTGAGCCATGGGCTGGCCCTCCGGTCATCTTTTAAAAAAAAGGGGGGGGCAACCCGTGGCTCACTTGGGAGAGCATGGTGCTGACAACACACCACGTCAAGGGTTAAGATCCCCTTGCCGGTCAACTTTTTTTTTTTTTTTTTTTTTTCCGTGACCGGCGCTCAGCCAGGGAGTGCACCGGTCATTCTTATATAGGATCCGAACCCGCGGCGGCGGGAGCGTCGCCGCGCTGCTACCGCAGCACGCTACCAAGTGCACCACGGGCTCAGCCCTGCCGGTCAACTTTTAAAAATAATAATAATTATTATTGTTATATTTTTCTCAGTATCTCCCTGCATTTCCAAGAGTTTTTGAAATTTACATTTAGCTCCATTTGTGATTTGTATTTAGGTTTATGACCATTCATTCAACCAAGTTTTTAACCATCTCCTATGTGCCTGGCACTGGAGACACAGCAGGGAACAAGACCAAGATCCTTGTCCCCAGGGGCTGACCTGCTAATCAGGAAGATAGAGGATAAACATGTAAACACATAAATAAACAGGAAAGTATCTGAATATAATGAGGCCTGTGCACTTGAATTAAAACAGGGTGATGGAATTGTGATCTGAGGTGGTTGGCAGGAAAGTCACTGAAAGTTGGGAACAAGGGAATAGCTAGTGCAAAGGCCCTGAGGCAGAAACCTGCCTACATGTTTCAGACAAGGAGGAGGCCCCTGTGGCTGGAACCAAATGAGTAAGTGAGCCAGAGAAGGAGGGATTTGAGGGCACAGAAGAAACAAAGGGGGCCAGATTGTGTGGAACCTTGTGGGCCATTATAGCTTTACACATTGTATCTTTTACTGTTTTATTACCTATCCATTTGTTCATTCAAATATTTAATGAAGGGCCAGCCCGTGGCTCACTTGGGAGAGTGTGGTGCTGATAACACCAAGGCCACGGGTTCAGATCCCATATAGGGATGGCCAGTTAGCTCACTGGCTGAGCATGGTGCTGACAACACCAAGTTAAGGGGTAAGATCCCCTTACCAGTCATCTTTTTAAAAATATATAAATATTTAATGAACACTAAGTACAGTACTATAGTATGTTCTTGCAATAAATAAGACAGTTAAGAGGCTGGCCAGTTAGGTCAGTTGGTTAGAGCGTGGTCTTTTAACACCAGGATCAAGGCTTCGGATCCCCATACCAGCCAGCCGCCAAATAAAAATTTTTTAAAAAGACAAATAAGGTACCTGCTGCCTACATGGAGCTCACAGACTGTTGGGGGAAGAAGACAAATAAACAGATACATAAGCACCAGAAACGTATTTGTTCAATTACAAAATAAAATACAACCTCTCTGTTTGCCAGGCACTGTTCTAAGCACTTTCTGTATATTCACACATTTAATTTTTGTGACAACCTTATGAAGTAGGTATAATGATTATCCCCATTTTACAAATGAGGAAACTGAGGCACGGAGAAGCCAGGAGCCCGCCCTAGGTCACACAGTTAGTGCCAACAGGCCTTTCTTTCCTTCTCTGACCCAGCCCTTCTCCTAAGTCACCTAAGCCTCTTTTCTCTCCCCAGACACCTCCACCCTGCTTCCCCCAAGGAGTCCTGGGGCCCTGGGAGTGACAGCCCTTCCGGCCCCTCAGTCCCCTCTGTTGCTCCTCTTGCTGCTGCCCGTGGCCCTCCTGCTGCTGGCCGCTGCCTGGTGCCTGCACTGGCGAAGGACGAGGTGGAGGACGCCCTGCCCTGGGGAGCGGGTGAGCCAGCAGAGTGGGCAGAGAGGGTAGGGAGGGACAGGGGGGTGGCTAGAGGCCCTGCCCACCCACCTGTGGATGACTCTGTGGGGGCCACAGGTGCCCCCTACCTCCAGTCCCTAGGACATGCTGCTTGCAGAGTGCTGACCTGGCCGGGGCCTCGTCTTGGTGAGTCCTTCACATGCTGTAGGGCCTGGAATGCCAGGCTGAGGACACTGGACTATGACGGTGGGGGGGCAGGTACTAGGAAGTCATGGGAGGGCTGTGAGCAATGGAGAAGCAGGGCATTTGCAGATGCAGAAAGATCCCTCTGGGGCCATGAGGACCAACTGTAAGAGAGACTGGAGGCCAAGGATGGGGCTGGATAAGGGTCCAGGGAGAGAGGATGAGGCCTGAGCCAGGGCTGGGCCCATGGGGATGGAGCAGAGGGACAGTTGAGGGGCCAGGGATCAGAAGGGACAAGGCTGGGAGTTGACAGGCTTGGTGAGGGAATTTGCTCAGATAATCTGGGTCTGGCCCAGTGACAGGGTGGACAAGTGGGGAGTGCAGGGGATGAGCAAGATTAGGGAAAGACACTGAGCTCAATGGGAACCTGAAGGAGCGAGGGATCCTGGGAAGATATTTGGATACAGACGTCTGCAAGCCAGGACAGAGTGGCCTCCTGGTCAGGAGTGGTATAGCATTCCAGGAGGTGGGAACTGCCTTTGCTAAGCATTCCAGGTGAGAGAAAGCTCAGACTGTTCTAGTAACTTTGGCCAGTGCAAAGCAGCAGGGAGTCATGGGAGGTATGAGGGAGGAAAGAATCTGGGAATAGGTGTGGGGACAGGAAGCAGGTGGGCTGGGAGGGAGGAGGGGAGGCCCCCTGGGTCTCTGACAGGCTCACAGGGATCTAACAAGAAACATTTCTTAGTAATCACTCACACATATAGTGCTTTAGTGATGCAGGCCTTGTGCTGGTGCTTTCCAGTTGAGAAGTTGGCACCCATTTCACAGCGGCCAAAACAAAGGCACAGAGAGGTAAATAATTTGCCAAAAATCACACAGCTCATGAGAGACAACCGACATTGCCTCTAGTCTTCTTGTTCCAGCATTTGTGCCCTTCGCTATTTTGCCTCAGTTTCCTTATCTGTACAAAAGGCTCTAATAATAGTCCTTCCACCATACAGTTGTCATGCAATTAAGTGAAGTGACACACACAAAGCCCTTAGAGCAACACTGCCCAACAGAAATAGAATGCAAACCACACATGTAATTTTAAATTTCCTAGTAGCCACATTAAAAAAAAAAAGGAAAAAGAAGCAGGTAACTTTAAACAATATATTTTATTTCACACAATATATGCAAAATGTCATTTCAACATGTAATCAATACTTTTTAAAGGATCAATGAGATATTTTACATTATTTTTTTCATACTAAGTCTTCAGAATCCAGTGTGTATTTTACACTCACAGCACATCTCAATTCAGATGGAAAATTTGTATCAGAAACACTTGATTTGTACTTGAATTACATGAAATGTACAGTTCAAATACTCAAGTTGTTTGAAACATACATAAGTTTTCCACTAACTGGATGGAGGACCATCCAGTTAGAGGAATTTCTAAATTTTATGATTTTTCATTTCAGGACTTGTTTCTGAACAGTAATTTCTATTATAATTTTTTTTGGAAAAGGTAATACATTGAGATGCTTTCCTCCCTCCTTTGTCCCTGTCCCACCTGTTTTCCCACTCTCTCAATCACCACATTTTAGTTTCTATTTTTTTTTTTTTTTTTTAAAGATGAGCGGTAAGAGGATCTTAACCCTTGACTTGGTGTTGTCAGCACCATGATCTCCCAAGTGAGCTAACCGGCCATCCCTACATAAGGATCCAAACCCATGGCCTTGGTGTTACCAGCACCACACTCTCCCAAGTGAGCCACGGGCCGGCCCACATTTTAGTTTCTTAAATTCAAATTAGTTAAAATTAGGTAAAATTAAAAATTGAGGGGCTGGCCAGTTAGCTCAGTTGGTTACGAGCACAGCCCTATAACACTAAGGGTACAGGTTCGGATCCCCATACAGGCCAGCAACCAAAAAAAAAAACATTCAGCTCCTCAGTTGTACTGGCCACATTTGAACTTGTGGCTGGTGCTTCCCATATTGGAGATCAAAGATAGAGAACATTTCCATCATTGCAGAGGTCTCTTAGACAGCGATGCTCTAGCACACAGTGTGTGCTTACTGTGAGTGGGGTTGTTTTGGACATAAGTCTGTGCCCAGCCCTGGGCTGAGTACTTTTCCTCTCTTCCATTCACTGATCCTCAAACAGCCCAGTGAGTCAAATGCATCTATCATCCCATTTTACAGAGGAGGACACTGAGGCCCAGAGAGGGGAGTCACCTGCCAGAGGACACACAGCTGGGACACGGAGGAAGTGGGCTAGAGGCTGGGCCCTTCCTTGGCTCCACTGCCTCTCTTGCACTCTCCCCAGGATGAAGGCAACACCAGAATACAGCATGGGCGCCACTTACCCTCCTCTGTACAAAGCCCTTGTCTCCATGAAATTGTATATAAATCATCCTTTTCTACCAGCTCTGGCCAGGCCTGTCTGTGGATGGGACAGGATGTGGATGGTGCAGTTTTGGTTTCAGACCCTTGGTTTTTCCGTTAATGCAATGTTTCATTCAATATGTGTTTTCTGAGGCCTTCTGGGGCCCAGGGCCAGTGCTCGGCAATGCCAGGACTAAGATGTGGGCCAGAACTAGCCCAGTCCTCCCAGGGGTCTCCTGGTCTATGGAGAAGACACCTGGCCCAAAGAGCCTCAGTACAGGATGACACTCAGTTTAATGGAGGTAGTACAGGCAACGTGGAAGCCCCACGGGGTCATCTGACTCAGGCTAGGATATCAGGGAGGCTCTCTGGAGGAAAGGACTCTTGAGCCAAAGGACACCGGGATTGTGACAAGCCAGATTTTGGAGTAGGATGGGGTGGACGGGCTGGAAAGAGCATCCCAGGCGGTAAGTTTCTTCGGGGAACAATCATTAGGTTGGTGCAGCCCAAGCATCTGGAAGGCATTCCTTCGTCCACTCTTAGATCTCACAAGGAAAACTACCTCCACCTGTTTTACAAATGGGGCCACTAAGGCCTAGATAAAGCCAGGGGTTTGTCCCGGTCACAACGAGGCCGACGAGATAAAGGATTCCAGATCTCTAAGCCCAGACCGAACTGAAGGGAGGGCCGGGCGGGCGTGGCCTCCCCCTGCGCGCCACCACGTGACCTGCAGCCTTCAGTCACTTAAATATATAATGGCGCTTCTCCTCACAAACATGGCGGACAGATCAAGTAAAACAGTCATTCAAACCTATGGCCGCGAAGCTGGACAGCCCCGCCCCAGCAGAGCCGCTTCCATACCCGACGGAATCTCTCGCCCCTCACAGCCCCTGCCGCCGAGGTCCAATTGGAACGATACCCGGATTGGACAATTAGAAGAAGACCCGCCTTCCAATGGGCCATCTCTGGGCACGCGCAAACACTTTGGCCAATGAAAAGTGGCAAGGTGCCTTCGCAGCCCTGTTGCGTCACTTCCTCCACCCCTCTTTCAAGGAATAAGAAACCCTGTGCCTACCCTTCCTTCTTTCCCAGACGGCTGCCGAAGATGGCGGAGGGGCAGGTGCGGGCTCCGCGCGGGCCGGGGCAGCGCGTGGCCGGGTGGGATCCAGGCTAAAATGGGGTTGACCCCTCTATCCTGCCCTACGTCTGTTGTGAAACTTAAGATTGATAGTTGAGCAAAATGGAAATCTCCTGGGGTAAGGGGAATCTAACGTGGGCGTAGGAGAAATGGGGGCTGACTTTAGGCCTAGGGAAGGCTAAAATGCGGCACGTATTCCTTCTCGGGGCTAGAGGTGATGGCGGGAGCTTCCAGCACAGGAAGAGGCATTTTACAAGACCCCGCTTACCTTGATTTCGGGTGGTGGATGAGGGCTCTGGGGTCAGGTCTTGGCCAAATTGGACTCTTGTGTGTCCGCCGCGATGGGGGACACGCGGGATTCGGGCTGGACGGCTTTGGGGCAGTGAGAAACTGAGGATTGGGCAAAATGGAAGTTATTTTCATTTTGCCTAAGGCGCGGCTCCTTCAGTTTCACGTGGGAGTGCTAGTTCCCTACAGCTCCGGGCATTTTAATACGAAATCCCTTTCTGCAGTGGGCTGAGAGTGTTTGCTTACGGGGCATTCAAGAGTAAATTGCTCTTTTTCCCTTGCTTTTGGGGTTGGTGGATGCCTTGAAAGCGTGTCTCTGCTAGAAGCATAAGGCTGTGGAAAATTGTTCCACAGGTATAGGATATCCTTTGCCCTTGTAAACACCTGGAGGCCTTCGGGGAACACAGCAGAAACTTAGCTCCAGTTCCCTAGTTCGTAGTGTACCTTTCCTTATATAGAGGATTGGATGCCTCTGGAAAGGGTTTCCTTGTTCAAGTCTGCTAGGTCTGTGATTGAGGGGAGAAAAACCAAGTTCGGAGCCAGACAGACCTAGGCAAGTATTAGAGTTCACCATTATACAATTCATTACATTATAATAATGAGGACTTAACACTTGTGATGAGGCAGCTGAGGATCAGCGCTTGAGCAGTTTACTTAGGGATGCGTGGTGCTGACAACACCAAGTCAAGGGTTAAGATCCGCTTACCGGTCATCTTTCAAAAAAGAAAAAAGTTTTCTTTCTCTGAGAGTTGTCAGCACCAGACTCTCTCAAGTGAGCTAACCAGCCATCCCTATTTAGGGATCCAAACCGTGGCCTTGGTGTTATCAGCACCACACTCTCCCAAGTGAGCCACGGGCTGGCCCTGGCATTAAGTTTTCTCATCTGTACAGTGGGCTTTGGGGGCATAGTTCACAGGTCTGATAGCTGGAGGCAACTCTGGAAGTAAGGTGGAACAGAAGAAGTAATGGTTGCTTGTGGGGAGAGTCACAGAAAGGCAGGCAGTGCCTCTGAATATCTCCCCTTGTCTTGCACAGGTCCTGGTACTCGATGGCCGAGGCCATCTCCTTGGCCGCCTGGCCGCCATTGTGGCCAAGCAGGTACTGCTGGGTAAGTCTTCCTGCCCAAGGTTCCCCTGTCGTTAGCTGCAGCTGGAGGTCAGTGATGAGCAACAATCACCATCTTTCGTTTGAGTTTCTTGACCATGAGATCAACCCATGCACCGCTCTGAGACCTACTAGCCACCCCCTCACCCAGGCTTGGAGGCTCCTGGTTGAGAATTGACTTTCTGTCAGCCTAGCTGTTAATTTAAGCATGAATCCAGCTTTGTCAATTACTGCTTTGACTTGGAGTAAGTGGCTCTTGTGCACTGTGGTCAGTTGCACGCGGGGGGAGGGGAGGGGCCCTTTCCTCTGTTCAGTGACTGGACAGGTGGATTGTGTCAGAGAGAGGTAGACCCTCAAGTGGCACTGCCTGCCCTTCCTAACCCTTTCCCTCTTCTAATGCCTTGCTTTCCCTGCAGGCCGGAAGGTGGTGGTTGTGCGCTGTGAGGGCATCAACATTTCGGGCAATTTCTACAGAAACAAGTGTAAGTTGGGGCCTGGGAGGAGGGCTGGAGAGAGTCTTCCTGTGAGGTGCTGAGGCTTGTGGGTTCTGAAAGCAGTTCCAGCATTGGTAGGAGGTACTAGGTTGAGCTCCTGAACAGGTTCTTGGAAGCTTGGGTTTTTGTGCGGAAGGTGTTTAGGGTTAGGCTGGAGACTGGTAGGTCTGACAGACCAAGCAGGCCTCACATGCTGTCCCCTCTCCAGTAAAGTACCTGGCCTTTCTCCGCAAGCGGATGAACACCAACCCATCCCGTGGCCCCTACCACTTCCGGGCCCCCAGCCGCATCTTTTGGCGGACCGTGCGAGGTGAGCTGGCCCTGAGGGCTGAAAGAGGTGCTGGGTGGGCGGCCAGTGATGAGGATTTCTCCCACTAGTGTTCGAGTTTCCCTACAATGAGATGACTCTACATGCACTACCATCTGAGGCCACCCATCTGCCTGCTCGATGAGGGGAGAGGATGGGCATCCTCATGAGCCCCACTGAGCAGGCCTGGCTCCCTCTGCCCACAGGCATGCTGCCCCACAAGACAAAGCGAGGCCAGGCTGCCTTGGACCGCCTCAAGGTGTTTGATGGGATCCCACCACCCTATGACAAGGTGAGCTGCAGTACCAAGCGCCCCCCATTGCAGCATCCATGTGCTCAGCGTCCGTGATGTTCAGCAATTACCTACATTGTTTGATCTTCATGAAAAAAACACTGGCTGAGACGCCTACCCCAGCCAGCCTCCTTCCCTGTCCTGTGTATCCTTCACTCCAGGTCTCTAAGCCCCTCTCCTTCTCTAACAGAAAAAGCGAATGGTGGTTCCTGCTGCCCTCAAGGTTGTGCGGCTGAAGCCTACGAGAAAGGTAAGTTCCAACTAAGTGGTCCAATTTGGGGTTTTCAGACCTATTGGGTGAACCTGAGGTCCCCAGAAATGGCAGATGATGTCTTTTTCTCACGATGGTCTGCGGATGCCACTGTGGGCAGTGCCGATAATGCCAATGGCTCAGCTGATGCCAGGAGGAGGAGGGGAAAACCTCCACATGGGATGGGTGTGTCCTTTTCTAACTTGGGCTTGAGAGAAAGTTCCCAGGATCCTCTGGGACAGCTGTCAACCACTCCTCACTCTCCCTGTGGCCACCCTGGCCCTGGTCCAGACTTCTGGCGGTAGGGGGCTTACGTATCCCTATAACCTCATTCCCTCCCAGTTTGCCTACCTGGGACGCCTGGCTCATGAGGTTGGCTGGAAGTACCAAGCAGTGACAGCTACCCTGGAGGAGAAGAGGAAAGAAAAGGCCAAGATCCATTACCGAAAAAAAAAACAGCTCATGGTGAGGGCAGGGGCTGGCACTGAGTGGGTACTATCCTCCTGGGTGGGCCTGGTAGGTGATGTCTTGCCCCGAGAAGGCTCTGACAAGTCTGCCTAAGACCCAGCCTAGGGTGGGGTGGGGTCCATGGCATGAGGGCGGTTCCAGGCAGCAGCCACTAGCCACCATCTGTCCTGTCCCCACAGAGGCTACGGAAACAGGCCGAAAAGAACGTGGAGAAGAAAATTGACAAATACACAGAGGTCCTCAAGACCCACGGACTCCTCGTGTGAGCCCAATAAAGACTGTTTATTCCTCATACTTGGCCTGGCCTACCCTTCCTCCATCGCCTCCCTGGGATGTGGGGGACCCAGGGGCAGCTGTCCAGGTGCCACAGGCAGCATGGGACTTAGGGAGCTAGGGACAAAGAACGGGCTTTAGGCACTGCTCCTGTTTAAGAAGTCCTTTGCGTAAGTTCAGTTTCAGTATTTACAGAAGTGAGCTGGAACACTTAATTGGAGAAGAGCTCTACGTGGTAGATGAGACATTTGTTTAAACTTCCACATGGTTAAATACTATACTCTGCAGCTGTTAGAATGCGAGAAAAGCCTTGTGGGGATGGTGTGAACCTGGTGTTGTACAAAGGGTATTTATTTATACTTGCACAGACTGGGAAGATGTGCAGCCAAGGGGTTACAGGCATTGCACTTTCTCCTTCCCTGTATTTTGTGATCAAAATAAATTATTTTTAAAGAAATCTGGCGTCTTTGCAGTATGTGTCTGCTGTGGAGGCAGGCCCAGGGAAGATAGGTCCTTGGCAAAAGGGGCTTGAAGAGGCATAAAACTGGCTGTGCTTAAAGTCTCAAACAAATAAATGTTATAATCTGCTCTTTATGGAAGAATTAACCTTTATAGAGGTCATTTACTTACCAGAGATGTTCCTATGTAATTTCTTTTTCTTAAAAAGTAGTTGTAGCCTGCAGTACCTTGTGGTTGGTTCCGTTACAAAGCTGTCTCATTCTAATTCAGCTGCAAAGTATGGAATTGCCACAAGTTTTTAGCCAATCCCCCACTGCCTCACATCTTGGCCATTCCAGTCCAGGGAGTCTGCTTTGTGTAAAGAAACTTGACTAGATATTTTGCAAGTGGTAATCAGGCACTAGAGTAGTAAGGGGGATGCTAAAGATATGCCTTATTTATAGACTAAAATAATAAATTAGATCTCCCAGTGTGTATCCTTGAAAGGGAGTAAATGAGAATTGAGTGGTTATCAATCTCTTCACAGGCAGGGGTCAGAGCCTGCCTGGGTGGGCCCTGTCCCCATTTACCGTGAGGTTTATGGGGGTCGGCCATGTGATAGGTGTCAGACCTAGTACTCATGCCCAGAAAAGTCCTTGATACCTTCATAGTGCTTCAGTTTTCCCTGAGAATCACTCAACTAATGGGTGGTACCCCTTCTGGAGCCATGAGGGTAGCTGCCTCCAGAAATGACCAAAAACTTAGAGCATTAAAACTTTCCACTTAAAAAGATACCATTAACGAAAAGACAAGCCACTGGGAGAAGATATTTACAGGTCATATCTCTTTTTTGAAGGACTTGCTTCCTGGTACAAAGAACTCTTACTAACAAGAAGACAACCCGAGTAAAAATTGACTGAATATTTCACCACAGAATATGTACGAATGGCCAATAGGCACGTGAAGAGACTCACCATTGTTAGAGAATGCAAATGCAGTCTCCGGGTGTCCCCAAACTGTTCCCTAGGACAAACATGGGGAATTGGAACTGCTGGGCCAAGGGCAGGAACGTTTTCAAAGTTCCAGTTCCAGCTTACCCAACTGCCCACACCAAAAGTGCCTGGTTAGTTCCCTCCGACAGCACGTAGGTGTGTCTTTCCCACCTCAGCTCCACCCCAAGGGCTGCAGTGACCTTGGAGATCATGCTCATGGGAAAGGCACAAAAGAGGGTCTTGTTTTCGGTGCTCACTGAGGAGGGTGAGCTTCTCTTTGGATCTATTAGCTACTGCATTTTTGTCCTGATGTGCTGCTAAATATGCCTCTGAAATTTGGCAGAGGAAGGAAAATATTCCCTCAGGTGGTAATAGCTATTACAAGTTTGCTGAAGTTTATTATTGGACACAAAGCTTTTCACACTACAGGTCAAAAACAGCAATGTAGTGGGTTGTAACTAGCATTAAAATAAATGAAACAATAGAAATAAAAAAAAAATCAGTGTGCTGCAGCAAGGAAAGAGTTAAAAGCAAGCCAGAGAAAGGCAGAGATAGAAAAAAAAGAGAAAGAGGTGTTCAGTCACAGGTAGAATGTATTTTTCTGACTGTTGTGAAAAACATTAAAAAGCTACAGACAAACATCTACTCCACTGGAGTGAAGCAATATATATATATATATATATATATTTTTTTTTTTTTTTTTTTTTTTTTTTTGGTAAAGCAGTATTTCTTTGCTTTTCCCTTATCATCAAAATCAGACAAACTGCCCTGAGCAATTTGCAAAATATTGAGCTTTTTTTTATTAAAAAAAAAAAAATATATAGTTGGAGCATTATGCTCACTTGGCAGAGCATGGTACTGGTAACACCAAGGTCAAGGGTTGGACCCCTGAACCGGCCAGCCACAAAAAAAATTGAGCATTTTAAAAACCAGAGAGCCACAGAGGAAATCCTACCGCCTGGCCAGGCCAATAACCTGGGCAGTGTCATGCATTTCCTTCCAGGCTTTTTTCTGAGTAATTTTTGTGCATGGTTTAGCACACATTATAGATAGAACTGTGGGTCTTGTTTTTCTTGTTGCTTTTATTCAGTTAAATCTTTCCCAAGTTCATTAACAAACTCCAGAAGTTGGTTTTTCCTTCAAATAATAAATTATAAAGCTTCTGCAGGGTCACTGAAGGGAAGACGTTCGAAGTTTCTGAAGCCCTTCCTTGTCCCTTAACGTTACTCCTAGGGGGACTGAAAGAAACAACTGCAATTAAAATAAATCACTCAAAAGTCACAAAGCTAATAAGCGTAAAAGCAATTTAAATCATTAAACTTTCAAATGATTTTTCTGTTAAGTTTGTAGCATTTACATTTCTGAAGCTATTAAAAGAACACTAAGACTTGACACCCCTCCACACACAATTTTCTCTATTATAGCACGGTCCAATAGAACTTTCTGTGTTGATAAAAATATTCTAATATTTCCCCACTGTCTGATACACAAGCCACTAGCCACATGTGGCTAATGAGCACTTGAAATATGAATAGAGTGACTGAGCAACTGAATTTTAAATGTAATTTAACTTAAATAACTACATGGAACTAATGGCTATGTTATAAGAAAAAGCAGTCTATAATACCTAAAAAGCAATAGTCCACAATTATATAATAAGCTTTTTAAAAAAAGCTTTATTTCTTTTGGTAGGGCGATTCAAACCCTTGACCTTGGTATTACAACACCACACTCGAACAAACAATGCAAACTGGCCCCATTTTTTACAAATTTTAACATTTACTTGTACATCTTTGTGGTGTACAGTGCATCATTTCAATACATGCATTCAGATCCCCATACCGCTCAACTGCCCCCCCAGAAACCCTATAACAGCAGTTGCTTCTGATAATGAAACTGGGAGTCTGAGGAAGAAAAGTAGAACAGAAATTCTTTCCTTCCCCATTTACTTTCTTTACCCTTTGAATTTTGTACCATGTTTATGAAATATCCACTCAGAAATAATTACAGGTTTTATTTTGTTTTATTTTTCTCCTGGTGGATGGCCAGTATGGGGATCTGAAACCTTGACCTTGGTGTTATAACATCATGCTCTCACTAACTGCGCTAACAGGCAGCCCCCTCCAGTTCGGGGGTGGGGGAGGGTGTTTTTTTGCTTTTTTCTTCAATTACAAATTTTAAAATGAAAAAATATGGCTGGCGATCTGCTGGTGATCTTTTCATTTCAGGATCTGTTAACCTACCTCATTTATTAAGCACCTGAGAGTAGTCCAGTATTAAGCTATGCCATGATTTACCCATTTGCCTATAGGTAGACATTTCAGTATTTCTAATTCTTCTCCATTCATTACCAATCAGTTACTCAAGAATGAACTGAGCACCTACTATGTGACAGATCCCAGAAGCCCAGACAAAAATCCCTGACCTCATGGGGTTTACATTCTACTGGGGGAGAGAAATAAATAGTAAACAAGAATGCATGAGCGAAATAAGTCCAGCCTGTTAGAAGGGCTAGGAAGGAAACCTGACACTTGGTGATAGAGGGTCCCCAGTATGGGGGCTCACTGGCTGATTAACTCACTTGGGAGAGCATGCTGCTGATAACACCAAGGTCAAGGGTTCAGATCTCCATACTGGCCAACCAATAAAAACCAAAAAACAAACAAACAAGATGCGGGCTGGGGGAGGTTCCACTGAAGCCAGATCACATTTGAGACCTGAGAAAGCATCGGTTCAAAGCATTCAATGCAGAGAGAACAGTGTGAGTTGAAAGGTCTCAAGGGGGTTAAGAGGAGGGCTAAAGACAGACAAGAGTCCAATCATAGGAAGCTGAGTATTTAACTGTGGTCTGGGCCACCGGAAGTGCTCTGGACTCCCAAGCCAGGGCAGTGGGGGTCGAGGGCCTTAGGCACACAGCCCTGACCTCCACAGCCAGCCCAGCAACCACCACCAAGCTGTTGCCGGAGCCCCCCTGGTCTCCCCTGCCAGAATGAGGGGGGTGCTGCAGGTTTCAACCAAGGCCTTCCTCCTACCCTCTCTCCTCCCCCCTTCCCCTTGCCCCTTCTCCCCCCAAATGCTCTGCAACACCATCTTAGAATGTAAAAATATAATAATACTAATAAATTTTTTAAAAATAATAAATGTGGTATGTCTGGCAATGCCCATATGCTACAGGATAAGTACAGGAGAGTGAGCATTTACAAACTTCGAAAACCACAGGACAAGTTAATACTATGTAAGCTGAATTTAAAAAATAAGAAGCTGGGCCTTGTGATTTTTTACAATTTAATTTTTCTACTAGTTCATTATTACCATATGTTACTAAAATATTGGTCCATGACAAACTGCAAATTTAAAAACCTGATTGATTCTTCACTGCAGACTGAGAAACAACAATGTAGAGGTTTGTAGGAATACAGACTTTATATTCTTTTTTTCCCCTCCCCACTCCCCAACTTTATATTCTAAATGTAATGCTTTAATAAAATCTTTACTAGCCACTAGTCTCAGAAGTAAAAAGACAAACAAAAAAAACTGCTCGTGTTTCTTCTGGTACTTCTATGGTTTTTATCCCTACCACCCACATCCCCCAATTTAAAAAATGCAATTATATATTCTCTACAGAATTTTTTTTTTTTTTTTTTTTTAAAGATGACCGGTAAGGGGATCTCAACCCTTGGCTTGGTGTTGTCAGCACCACGCTCAGCCAGTGAGCAAACCAGCCATCCCTATACAGGATCCGAACCCGTGGCCTTGGTGTTATCAGCACCACACTCTCCCGAGTGAGCCACGGGCCGGCCTATATTCTCTACAGATTTTAATTGCATCTTTTATCATATGTTATTTTTGTTTTTATTTTTTTAAAGATGACCGGTAAGGGGATCTCAATCCTTGACTTGGTGCTGTCAGCACCATGCTCTCCCAAGTGAGCCACAGGCCGGCCCTTTTTTATCATATGTTAAACTCTCAGATAGAGTTGGGTCTATTTTTGGACTTCCTAGGAGGTATATTTAAAATATTTACATTGAATAAAAAATAAAAATAAATATAAATATTTACATTGAAGTTAACTTTTCTTTTTAAAAGAAATTGTTTTTAACACACTCACACAAACACAAAATAATGTAAAAGGATTTATTTTCAAATATCTAATTCACGAGCAGCTTGGACCAGAATAAAATACAAGTTTAAATCTTGTCTATGATGATTATCAACTTAGTGCATCTTTCTGTTTGAATACCTAATTTGGACATACTAATCAAAGCCTAAATTGGAGGTCTATCAGTCCCTGTACCAGCCAGCCACAAAATAAAATTGAAAAGTAATGAATTAATTAATTGGAGGTCTCTGGCAAATGTGAAGACTCAGCTAAATGGCGGGGGGGGGGGCTTTTGGGGCTTTAGTTTTATTTTAGTTTTTAAGTTTGCAACCTGAGTATTTCTGGGCTTCTGACACCTTCCCCACTTGCCCTGGGATTTAGTATTTAGGTGAGAGGAACAGCTTAGGTCTCAAACCCTCCTGAGTTTATTTACTAACTGCCTCTGGCAAACTGTGTGACCTTGGGAGGTAACCCATCCTCTCTGAGCCTCAGCCTCCTCCTCCTTTTCTGTAAAATGGGATAAGAATAGTAACTCCTACCTGGGTTTCTAGAGAGGAGCGACACCTTGTTTACTGACACCAAACAAGGAAACATTCAAATAAATTAGGCCAAGACTTAGCTAAGAGAAGAGGCAGAAGACACCTATATATACTAGGGTCTGGAGTCTGAAATCTTGCAACAAAGTCCAGTGCAATTAGGGGGACTGTCAGTGTTGGCTTGAGACACCAGGTAATTGCCACCGCTACCCGGCATATAGGGCCAGGGTACAGAGTAAGTGCCTATCAATTGTGAGGTGAACATGAGGTTCTTTTTTTGGGGGGGGGCTGGTTGGTATGGGGATCCGAACCCTCGTTATAAGGCCACACTCTAACCAACTGAGCTAACCTGCCAGCCCTGAGGGTTCTTTCTTTTTAGGTAGGTGATTAAGATTGCTGGGAAACAAAAAGACAACAACAACAACGAGGTTGCTAGAACCAGGCCGGTTAACTCAGCTGGTTAGAATGGAGCCTTATAAAACCAAGTTACGGGTTCGGATTCCTGTACCGGCCAGCCGCCACAGGGGAAAAAAAAAAGGGTGCTGGAGCGTGACTGCCCACGTTAAAATCCCACCTCTGTCACTTTCTGCGAAACCTGGAGCAGCTCAGCGGCTCCATCTATAATACGGGAATAACAGAACCATGCTGAGGGTGTTAGCACAATGCTTCACACATGGCAATCACTTCATAAGAGTCTTTTAAGAACTTATAAAATAATAAGTTATCATTCAGTTATAGACATACACAGTTGGGAGCGTGCGGTGCTGATAACACCAAGGCCACGGGTTCGATCCCTATACAGGGATGGCCGGTTCGCTCACTGGCTGAGCGTGGTGCTGGCAACACCAAGTCAAGGGTTAAGATCCCCTTATCGGTCATCTTTAAAAAAAAAAAAAAAAAAAAAAATAGACATGCACAGTTCAAAACAGTAGACATTAGCAACATGTGGCTATTTAAATTTAATAAAAAATTTTTGTTTGCTTTTTGTTTTGGCGGCTGGCCGGTATGGAGATCCGAACCCTTGACCTTGGCGTTAAAACTCCGCGCTCTAACCAAATGAGCAAACCGGCCAGTCCCTAAATCTAATAAAATTAAGTAAAGTTAAAAATTCAGGTCTTCAGTCACAAAAGTCACATTTCAAGTTCCAGTGGCTAACGTTGGCCAGCACAGATATAGAACATTTCCATCATCACGGAAAGTTCTATTACACAGCGCTGTCATAGAAAAACAGCAAAATGGCTTTTTTTTTCACTAAATTACCGTCGCAGGACGAAAAGAGCCATAAGAGGAGAGTAACTTCCATTAGACTTCTGAAAGCTCGTGGAAAGCACCCAACCTTTACAAATATGGCGCCGCCGCTGCAAATGCTCCTAGGACCGTCTGGGACGGCCGCACCACAAAAATATGGCCGCCGCCTCATCCGCTTTGAAGCCGGCACGAACACTTCCACGCGGTCGCAAAACCCACGTGAACCTACGCCCCGCAGAAACATGTCGGCTTCCCCACGAATCTCGCGATAACACAGAAGATATCAAGGCGGGCCCCGCCTTCCCAGCTTGAAAAGGCTCGCCCGGCGTGACGATGACCCTGCGAGACAGTGGCCACCTCCTCCCGCTTCTCAGTCCTTCACCATCATAGTCGCGTAGATGCAGCCTCTGAGTCGCGAGATTGGTTAGAGCCTCCCGTCAATCAGCTTACGTCAGAGCACCGCCAAATGCCGTGCTAGCCGCCCCCTTACGCCACTTCCTCTCTAGCCCTTGCTCAGTCGATAAGGAAACTCGAACGCCACTTCCGCTTTCTTTTTTTTCCAGGCAGTGGGAAAGATGGCGGACATTCAGGTATGGTCTCGGGGCTGGCGCCGAGGCCGTGGGGTCCGTCCCGGGCTTCGGGGAGGGCAGGACCCTGCGCCCCAGTCTAGGGGTTAGTTCCGATTATCCTTGTTTTCTTAGGGATTAATTGGGGCGAAGGGCTCATGCGTTAATCTAGATTAGCTCTTCCTATTCCTTGGGCTCTGCACGTTAATGAAGACTCAAGCGTGTTAGAAGTTATCCTCTTAAAACCCGTGGTGATTTTTTTTTTCGCCCCCATACCGGTCAGCCGTCAAGAAAAAAAGTGATTTTTTTATGTCGTTCCTCAGGCCTTAAAGGTTAATCCTGTGGGAACTGATTCTTAAGGGCAAATCCATGGAGCCCATCATTTTGGTGTTTAATTTTGAGCCTCGTGTATTAGATTAGGAGTGACCTTGTGTCTTGGGGAATAATTCTTGCTGAAAGGTGTACAGGGTGTTGGAGGGATGGTGACTGTGGTTTAAGGGATGAATTCTGCAGGGAGTGGGAGGTGTTCTAGAGCATTCAAACTGAAATAACCACAAGTTTAGAGATGAGTTTTTCAATAATAGGTAAATTTGGGGTGGTTGTCCTTGAGGGTAGTTCTGGGGCGCTGGGCCTTGGAAGCCGGAGTTTTGGGAATAAATTCTCTAGAGCATGGTATCTGGGGGGTCTGGGAAGGTCCCCAGGCCAGGTCGTTGCCTGCTCCAAGTTTACCAACTCACCAGCTTCCTCTTCATCCCTGTAGACTGAGCGAGCTTACCAAAAGCAGCCAACTATCTTTCAAAACAAGAAGAGGGTCCTGCTGGGAGAAACTGGCAAGGAGAAACTCCCACGATACTACAAGAACATCGGCCTGGGCTTCAAGACTCCCAAAGAGGTGCGGGGACCCTCAGAAGAAAGAGTGGGACTCCTGTGTCCCTAGGCATGTGCCAAAGCGGAATCGTTCTGCCCACATCTCAGTGACTGCCCCGGGGCTGCTGGGAATTGCAGTTTCTTTCTCTCAGGCCGCGCGTCTGTTCTTTTATCCCAAGGCTCCTTTCTCTTCTTTACTCCTTTAGGCTATCGAGGGCACCTACATTGATAAGAAATGCCCCTTCACTGGTAATGTCTCTATTAGAGGACGGATCCTGTCTGGTGAGTGAGGAATTCTGGGAGCTGAAGCACAGATTTCTGTGTTCTGGATGAGGGAGGAGGTTGGGAGCACAAATTCTGGGTCCAGGGGACACTGGCACATGATGTCTGTTTTCACGATGGTCTTCAGATGCCTGCTACGGGCACTGCTGAGAAAGCTGTTTGGCAAAGCTGATGCTGGAAGCAGGGCTTCTTGGGGTCCCCATTTGGCAGTTTCTGGTTCCCAGCATGCCCTGGGTAACCTTAGGCTCCCTTTCCCATGGGGCCTGACCCATGATCTCTCCCCTCTCCCAAGGCGTGGTGACAAAGATGAAGATGCAGAGGACCATTGTCATCCGCCGGGACTATCTCCACTACATCCGCAAGTACAATCGCTTTGAGAAGCGCCACAAGAACATGTCCGTGCACTTATCCCCCTGCTTCAGGTGAGCACAGTGGTCCCTCAGGTAGCCTGGGTCACCCTCCCAGATTTCACTTTCTAGGCTTGGGCCAAGTTGAAGGCATCTTAGGGAACAGCTGGCTGGGGTGCTGTTTCTTTTTCTTTTTCTTTTTTTTTTTTTTTAAGAAAAAAAGGATTATCGGTAAGGGGATCTTAACCCTTGACTTGGTGACTTGGCGTTGTCAGCACCACGCTCTCCCAAGTGAGACAGGGCTGGCCCTGGGGTGGCATTTCTAACAAGCTCCAGAATCTCAGGGTTTGTGTTTTTTTGTTTTTCCCCCAATACCCTGACCCTGGTGAATTACATCAAAACATTCCAATATTGATCCCAGCACTAGTCAGCCTTAAAAAAAAAAGAAAGATGTTCTAATAGGCAGAAGTGTTGGGACCCAAGGTTAGAATATTATACCAGATGGAAACCTTAGAAACATTGGAATTAAGTGCTTGTTTGTTGAAAACATTCCGTGTTGAGCTTATCATGTGCCAGGCTTCGTGTTAGACACTGAGAGTTCGGGGGTGAGCAAGGGGCAATGTCCTGCTCCCACAGAGTGCACCTACTATCAGTGACAGCACCAGACAGTTGGACAGTAGACAAATGGAAAGATGAGTAGGTGGGGCAGCAGCAGATAGATAAGGGAGGGCCTCATGGAGGTGGGGACTTGGAAACAAGGTGGGGAGTCAAGCTGTGTGGGCAGAGAGGAGGGGTGGTCTGCACCGATTCTGAGTGATATGGCATCTGGCATGGATGTTAACAGGATCCCCTCCCTACTGTTAACCATCTTTGGGAGCCTCCAGTTCTTTGTAAAATGCAGAATGTTTGCCCCAGAGGTCCCTGAAAGGGTTGGAGCATGCTCTGTGTGTATAGCATTGAACTCAGACTTTGCCCATAGTTTGTGCTCAATAAATAACAACTAGAGGCAGGTTAAATTAACAACTGGAGCTTGGTTGGGGTTTAGAGCTAAAGCAGAGAGCCTTCAACCTGGCATTGGGGATAGGAGGGTTCCCTGGGCATCTGCTGGGGCAGCCTAGCCTCTCTTGAGAACACAGCCCCCCCTACCTCCACAGGGACGTCCAGATCGGCGACATTGTCACAGTGGGTGAATGCCGGCCTCTGAGCAAGACGGTTCGCTTCAACGTGCTCAAGGTCACCAAGGCAGCAGGCACCAAGAAGCAATTCCAGAAGTTCTGAGACTAGACACCTGCCCACTCCCCAAAATGAAATAAAAGTTATTTTCCCACTCATAGGCCAGAATTGGGATTTTATCAGCCTTACCAGAGGGAGGGATTGTCCCTGGGAATTGAGCAGGATTGACATGGAAGATGAGGTTCTTTTTCTCCCTTTGGGGGAGGAAGGATGGGAATGGGGCCCCATTCCTGCCTCCTGCCCTCTCATCTCAGGGTGAGGACAGTGCAACCTGAATTATTAAGGTGCTGCCTGTCTCTGTGGGTCTCCTTTTTTAGTCTTTGTCACCTCTCGATGTCTGAATAAGTAAGGCCAATTACCTGGCACTACACTGCCTCTCTCCCCGCACCCTCCCAAATCTCTGGGGAGGAAATGAGTGAGGGCGGAGGCTCTTGGGTCCTCTAGGCTCTGGTCTAGGCCCTTTCAGGCCTCCTTGCCTTGGTAGGTGAGGAGGAAGCAGGCACCCGGTTTGTGGGCCTTAGCTGGAGGGTTGGGTGGGCTTGAAGCATTCTCTGGTCTGGCTCTGAACTGTGGGGGCTTGACTTCAATCTGGGCCTTATCCACCCTGACAGCTAAGGAGTGAAGCCAGGAAGAGAAGCAGGGTCCCTGTGATCCCTACCACCCTGCTCCTAGGTGGGCACCTTGCCCATTTGCAGGTGAGGAAACACCTGGGAGAGGGCAAGTCCTCCACCTGGGGTCCCAGTGAATAGCTGAGTTCTAGGCCTCAGATTCCGGAAACTTTCTTTGTACCAGCTGCCTCAAGATCAAAAAAAAAAAGAAACTGATCTTTAGGGCAGGTGGTCCAGTGAGGCTAGGCTGGAGCCAGCCTGGAACCCAGCTCTGCGGCACTGGGGCTCAGGCTTCTCAGAAAATGGGTACAAGCTCCTGGAGGTGAGACAGATCCACAGAGGCCAGAGAGGTGGGGGGCCTTGAGTGGGAGAGGAATGGGGGCAGGGTCAGGACCATATTGGGGGTCAGGCAAATGTCCGAAAAGAAACTTCTGGCTGGGCCAGACATAGCAATCCTGAGTTGAGGTGGTGGGTGGACTGTGGGAGGTGGGGACAGGTTCCCCAGTCGGTGTCAGAAGGGAGGCCTGTTATACATAGAAAGAAGAGGGGACCCTCAAGTGTCAACTGCAGAGATAGGGAGAGTCTCAGCACAGAGGGCTCAGCTGGATACTGAAGAATGACAGACCATGGGGAGAGACCGAGAGAGGTGGACCTTGAGTTGGAGATGACAGGTGGGGGGGTCAGCGAGCAGGAGAGCAACAGGTGCAGACTCAGAAAAATTTAGGAAGAGAAAGGACAGGGAGAGGGAGGTAAGGACTTGTGGGACCCGAAGGGGAAAGACCTGCATCCAAGCCACAGCTGGGCAGAAACGGAAGCATGGAGATAGGAGGGAGATGCTGGGGTCGCCCCGCCACCCTCACCCTCAGGACCTGCCGCTGCTGGCGTCCCCAGGTCCCTGCCCCCCATGCCTGTACCAGGGTCTGAGGCACAGCACTGGTACAAGGGTTGGGAGACAGGGCCCTGAGGAGAGGAGCTGCTGCTGCTGCTGCTGCTTCCAGGGATGCCGCGTCCCAGTGCGCCCAGCTTCTGCCTTTTACCCAGGCCCAGCCAGGGCGGGGGTTCCTGCCAGAGGAAGTGGGGCCGCATCAAAGAGAGCAGGAAGGGGCAGGGACAGGTCAGAAGGGGCCACCGCCCCAGGTTTCAGAGCCTGCACGCCTGTCCCACCCTGTGCTGGGGGGGATAGAGGCCCAGTCAGAGGGACAGAGAGGGGCATAGTGACCCAGAGAGAGGAGGAGGGGACACACAGAGAGATCTGAGGCCTCCCAGAGATGGCGGCCCCCCTCAGGCCGCAGGTGTTTCCGTTCGGGGTGGGGCCACTGTGTTTACAACAACAACCACCCTGTTTCCTCCCCAGCGGTCGTTGGGGCGTCTCCTTGGCACCCCATCACATCAGGCTACCTAGTCTGTGTGCCTGGCGTGTGTTGGGGAGGGACGTCTGCTGCGCCTGGTGGGCTGAAAAGACCAGGGAGAAAGACCCCCCAGGACCCCAGGACAGTTCTTTCACCTGAAGAGTGGGGATAACAACCATTGACCATTGGCCCTTCTTAGAGTTGCATGACAAAGAAATTCAATGCCTAGCTCCAAGTCACAGCTTTAGCATTTCCCCTCTGCCCTGCTCTCCCCCACTTAAGTCCCGTGCCCCTAGTGCCCACCAGACCCGCTGTCTCCTCTGAGCCGCTGCACTGGCCGTTCCCTCACCCTGCGACACTCTAACCCCAGGTTTTCAGCAGGCTCTCTCCCTCACTGTCTGTCTTTTTTTGTTTTTTATCTTCATCTTAAATCTGTGCCAACCTATTTCCACTAGACAAAACCTCCAACCCTCCAGATCACGCTTCCCTGCTTTTTGACCTAGGTAGACAGGCAAAACCTACTTCTTGTCTATTTATCGTACAAATATTGTGTGACATTACATATTTACTTGTTTACACATTGATTATCTTGTCTCCGCCACTGGAATGTGAGCTCCAAGAGGGCGTGGATCTCTGCATCCCCAGAGCCTGAAACAAGTTGTAGAGAGACACTCCACATGTTTTGTTGAATGAATGAATTCATTTAACGCTAAATTCCCAGGTTCTCCTTGGGTGGACTTGCCCCTCGGCTTCAGGTGCTGAATAATCAGAAGCAGTAATCACGAGCAGGAACCCCCAAATGTAAGCATTAAGTCTGCAGTCTCTAAAAAATAAAGAGAAGGAAAAAAGAAACTAAACAAATAAAAATTTTTGGGCCGGCCCGTGGCTCACTCGGGACAGTGCGGTGCTGATAACACCAAGGCCTCGGGTTCGGATCCCATATACGGATGGCCGGTTCACTCACTGGCCGAGTGTGGTGCTGACAACACCAAGTCAAGGGTTAAGATCCCCTTGCCAGTCATCCTTAAAAAAATAAAATAAAATAAAATAAATTTAAAAAATTAAAATTTTTTAAAGAAAGAAAAAAAAAAGACTTCAGGCTCTGTTCCAAATTCTGGCCCTGTGGCTCTCTAGCTGTGTGACCTTGAATAAATGACCCGCCCCCAAACCACAGAGCCTCAGTTTCCTAATCTGTGAAATGGGTTCTTGCCTCTTTACCCTACTGGAAGGATGCAATATGTTCTTATGTGGTAATGGGGTAGAACCAGTTCTGATAAGTGATACTTCTTAGGAAAGAAATTATGCTGGGACCCTGAGACTAGTGTTAGAGAAAGGCTCAATGGTATCATGTTATAGCAGGCCCTGGGTCCTTTTGGGCAGGCCTGAGGACAAGGGTCTTTGGCAGGTAGCCCCAGAGCTATCATATGGTTGTGAAATCCTGGGCCTATTATAGCAAGCCCTGGTAGTTTGTCATGGGATGCTGAGTCTATTTTAATATGTTTCTGGAATGTTCTGTTGCATGCCTATTATAGGAAGTCCCAGTGGCATTGCCATTTTGCAGAGAAATTAGCTCCGGGCACAGTTTCATAAACCCAGGTTTCTGAGTTTATAGTGATAGCAGGCATGCTTACTACATGAAAACAGAGCAGGTCTTTTTTTTTTTTTTTTTTGTCTTTTTCGTGACCGGCACTCAGCCAGTGAGTGCACCGGCCATTCCTATATAGGATCCAAACCCGCGGCGGGAGCGTGGCCGCGCTCCCAGCGCCGCACTCTCCCAAGTGCGCCACGGGCTCGGCCCAAACAGAGCAGGTCTTAGTTGTATCGTACTGTATCATGCCCTGTGCCTATCATAACAAGCCACAGGAGTGTGATATAGCCAGGTTGGTAGTCATTGTGGCAGCCCCCTGAGGGCTATTATTATTACAGGACCCAGTAATGATGGATTATAGCAAGATCTCGCAGGCTTGTAACAGGCCCCATCGATATGATATGGTTGCAATGCCCAGGTTATATTACAGCCAGCCCATGGCTACACAGACAGCCCCTGACTTAGGATTTTTCAACCTTACAATGGGTTTATAAGGACATAACCCCATCATAAGTTGAGGAGCATCTGGACTTATGATGGTTCGACTTAGGAGTTTTCAACTTTACAATGGGTTTATCAAGGTATTAGATATCAGGACGTAACCCCATTGTAAGTCAAGGAGCATCTGTATATATATTTATATAATATAAAATATTATATTGTTTGAGTAGCAGGCACCTGAGTTCATTTAACTGGTCCTGATGTTTGTGAGGAGTCCAGGGAAATCAAATCGGGGTCGGTTTTGTTTTTTTTTAAACTTTTTTTGGCAGCTGTCCAGTGCAGGGATCTAAACCCTTGACCTTGTTGTTAAAACACTGCACTCTACCCAACTGAGCTAACCAGCCAGCCCAGCATTGGTTTTTAGTGTGTCCCCCTGCCATGTCTTATCATTGCCCCAAGTCCAGCCTGGGAAAGCCCTGGGGGTCTTATATTGTAGTAGGAACTGGCTCTATTACACATTATGATAGACACCTATGAATTGTTTCGGGATTGGGTATAGATTCTGCTAGAACATTCTAGCAGGACACCAGGAACATTCTAGAGGAATTTTAGGGGCATATCAAACCAGCCCAGAGTCACTTACTGTTGCTTTCATTCGTTCTACAAATATTTATTGTGCCGGCCCCTGGGGAAGGGGGCAAGAGTAAGCAAAATGAATCCAGGGCCTGGATTCTGAGTCTAGGGTCTAGTGGGACCCCTGAGGACCTTAACAGCAGCCTGGAGGTGGAGGGAGGCATTAGGGGGAACAGGTGCTACTACTGATGCCCTACTGTGTGCCCTGTGGAGAGCCTTTGACTCACTGAAGCTGGTCTAAGGAGAGAGGCACAAAGCAACCGAGGATTTGGAGAGGTGGATCTGGAAGTGTGAGGATTTGGTTTTGAACTCAAGTGTGATTGCCTTCTGGGGTCAGTAGGGGGCACTGCTGTGCAGGTGCAGAGGGGAGGGCGGATGTTCAGAGGGTTCAGGTAGCACAACTCAGAGCTGCCTGGGGCCATTTATAACAGACGCCAAGGGCCAGGGCCGGCCTCAAGGGCCAGCTCCTGTGCAGTCAGTGGAGTGGATCAGAAGAAACATGCACCTGGTGTAATACTCTGCTTGAACCATCTTGAACTTGGAACAAGGGGCTCCATGTATTCATTTTGCACTGGGCCGGGAAGATTGAGTGGCTGGTCTTGCCTCAGGCTTTATACTACATTATAGTGGGTCTCCAAGGACATTATAGCAGGATCCTGAAGAGCCCAAGTGAAAGTCTTTTTTTTTTTTTTTTTTTTTTTTTTTGTTGTTGCCGGTAAGGGGATCGCAACCCTTGGCTTGGTGGCGTCCGGCAGTGAGCGCACCGTCCATCCTTATATAGGATCCGAACCCGCGGCCGCGACGCACCCAGCGCCGCTGTGCTCCCAGCACCGCACTCACCCGAGTGAGCCACGGGGTAGTCCCACCGAGTGAAAGTCTAAGGGTGTTGTAATAGAGCCCTGGGGACATGATAGCAGGACCCCAGGGGATCTAGAGGGTATAGTCAGGGATCATTAGAGCAGGACCCTGAGAATATGATGGGAGCCAGCCGGGGGATTCTATAAATGGTCCCTGGAGACATCACAGGACCCCAGGTCATCTAGAAGAGATTCCCAGTGGGCATTAAGGGGGCTTGGGACATTTTTCTTTTATAGAAGGGAGGAGGGACATTATAGGCAATGTTAGGGCAGACCCCAAGAGATCTCATGGCTAAACCCTGAGGCCATTATAACAGGAAGGACAGGAGATCAAAATGAGGACATTACCGCAGGTGCAGGGGGAGGCATCCTGGATGACCGTGGTGAGCAGAATAATGGCCCCCAAAGACATCCACACACGAATTTCCCAAAACCTGTGAATTCCTTACCTCACAGGATAAAAGGGACTTTGCAGATATGATTAAGTTAAGGATCTCGAGACAAAAATAATCTTGGGGGCCGAGCCCGTGGTGCACTCGGTAGAGTGCTGCGCTGGGAGCGCGGCGACGCTCCCGCCGCGGGTTCGGATCCTATATAGGAATGACCAGTGCACTCACTGGCTGAGTGCCGGTCATGAAAAAACGACAAAAAAAAAAATAAATAAAATAATAATAATAATAATAATAATAATCTTGGATTATCCAGGTGGGCACTAAATATAATCACATGGGTCCTTATAAGAGGGAGGCAGGAAGGTCAGAGTCAGAAAGAGAAGATGTAAGGACAGATGCAGAGGTCAGAGAGGAGAGAAGATGCCACACACTGGCTTTGAAGATGGAGGAAGGGGCCACAAGCTGAGGAATGCAGGTGGCCTCTAGAAGCTGGAAAAGGCGGGGAAACAGATTCTCCCCTAGAGTCCAGAAAGAACACAGCCTGGTGGACAGCTTTAAACTACTGACTTCCAGAACTGTAGGCGAATAAAATTTGCGTTATTTTAAGTCACAAAGTTTGTGGTAATTGGTTACAGCAGCAATAGGAAGTTAATACAATGCTTCAGGGCCCTTGTGGGATCCCAACACCTGTGAGTAAAAGCCCAGGGGTATTTTCACAGAGCCCTGTAGAACATTTTGATGGTTCTAGGGGACACAGTATAGCAGACCCTTAGTATTTTTTAGCAGGACCCTAAAGCCTTCAGGGTAGGGTCAAGGGTCCAAAGGCTTTGCTTACACTATCATAGCAACCCTCAATGCCACGTGAGGAAAGACTGAACCCATTTTATTTTATTTTATTTTATTTATTTATTTTTTTTAAAGATGACCAGTAAGGGGATCTCAACCCTTGGCTTGGTGTTGTCAGCACCACGCTCAGCCAGTGAGCAAACCGGCCATCCCTATATAGGATCCGAACCCGTGGCCTTGGTGTTATCAGCACCGCACTCTACCGAGTGAGCCACGGGCCGGCCTAGACTGAACCCATTTTAGCAGGATCCAGGAGACCTGAGCTCTCAAGGGCAGAATATTGCAGGGTACCAGGACATTTTATCAGGAACCAAAGGACTTTTTGGCAGGACCCAATGGGTATTAGAGGGTCCTGAGAGGTTGAAGTTGATGGAACATTATATCAGGACTGGAGACACCTACAGGAGATATGTAGAGATGGGTCAGCCAGGACCTCAAGGATGGTCAGTAAGATGATCCGGGGGTGGCTGGCAGGGCACTAGAGTCCTGGGAGCATGTGGCAGGATCCCAGGGTTGGTTAGCATATTTAGGGTCATGGGCCATAGAGAATTCTCCTAGGGGTGTTTTTTCTTTCTCTTTTTTATTTTTTTTAGGGGGTGAGGTGCGGTGGCGGCCATTGGCCAGTGCAGGGATTAAACCCTAGACCTTGGTGTTATCAGCATCACATTCTAACCAACTGAGCTAACTGGCCAGTCAGTCTCTCTCTCTCTCATCTACTTACTCACCTGCCCGTCTCTCTGTCTGTCTATCTGTGTTTCCTGGGGAGGTTCTGGGTAGGGCAGATGCTCCTTAGCAGGGAGGGAGGCCTGGGGCTGGGGGCACTTTGTGGCAATCCTGGAGCCAGTCACAGCGATGATTCTGTTAGGGTTAAGGACTCATTTAGCAAGATCCTGGGGATGGGGTGGCGGACTTAATGAACATTAGTGTAGACTCCTAAGGCTGTGACTCCTGGGTCTCAGGATACCATCAGGGGACCCAGGGAGTATAGGGGTCGGAGCCTGTAGTGGACTGAGTTACGTCCCCCCAAAACTCACTGAAGCATAAATTGTGTCCCGCAAGTTTTATGTGTTGGAACTTAGCCCCCACTGTGACTGTTAAGAGGGTGGAAAATCCTATTATGGTAATTGAAAGGTGGAGCCTTGAAGAGGTGATTGGATTACAGGACCATGCAGCAGTGAATGGATTAATAATGGTGGTCAGGGGAGTGGTTCTTTGGGCTTTAAAAAGAGAGTGAATGAGGTTGCTCTCATGATCTCTCTGCTCTCTCTGCTTCCACCACCTTGCAATGTGAGACCCTGGGGTCACTGTCGCCACCACCAGATGGACTTTGGACTTCCCGGCCTCAGAAACTGTAAGGAATAATTTCATTTTCTTTATAAATCACCCAGATTCAACTATTTTGTTATAAGCAACAAAAATGGATTAATACAGGGCCTTAGATTATTAGAGACCCAGGGGCATGGTAGGAACCTCTGGCAATGGTCCTGCAGGACTCCAGGGTCACCGGCAGTAAAGCTGGATATTACAACAGAGCTGTGAGTGTGCAATGGGGCCCCAGGGGCAGTGAGTGAAGCAGGGTGCTGGGCGTGGCTGTGGGATCTGAGACCATGCTAACCGGCCAAGAGGTGTCATAGCCTATAGGGACATCATATTAAGGCTCAAGAGAGCATTTAGATGAATTCTGGGGTGACTGAAAGTGAGACATAAGTTATCTGCCATACCAGAGGTTTGGGGACATTTTAGGAGGACCTCAGAATATGTAAACAGGGCAACTGGGATATTAAAGCAAGGCCATTTGCGTATCATAGGAGGGTCCAAGGAATGCTACAGGAGTCCTGGCAATGTTATAGCAGGGCCCTAGGGACACTAGAGCTAAGGCAGGTTTCTATAGCAGGACCCCACGGGGATGGTATTTGAGCTTCAAGGAAAAGTATAGCAAGGTCTTGAGGGCGCTGTAATGGGACATTGATCCGGGTCCAAGGAACATTACAGTAGAGTCTTGGAGGCAGTTTAAAGTGGGACCCCAGAGGTTGTTGGATAGTGTCTCAGAGACATTACATCAGAATCACAAGGAAACAGAGGGGACAGCTAAAGTCATGGCAGGTTCTCCAGGCATTTTAGGGAAGAGTTAAGGATGCTACCATAGGATTCATGGGACACAAAAGCGAGATCCTTTCACACCATTACAGGTGGCCCCTTAAGGTGGGTCTCAGCGCCCATTCTAGTGGGGCGCAGGGAGAGTAACAAAAATGAACAAAATGGGCTGGCCAGTTAGCTCAGTTAGTTAGAGCATGGTGTTAACAGCAAGGTCAAGGGTTCAGATCACTCTACTGGATAACCAAAAAAAAAACCACCACAAAAGTTCCTCACTAAATAGAACATAATAAAAAAAAAAAGAAAAAAAAAACATAGATTTACCATATGCAGTGGCTAGTTTTATGTGTCAGTTTGGCTGGACCACAGTGCTCAGATATTTGGTCAAACATTATTCTAGATGTTTCTGGATAAGATCTACATTTATTTATTTGTTTTTCGTTTGCTAGCGGGAACAGGGATCTGAACACCTTACCTTGATGTTATCAGCACCACGCTCTAACCAAGTGAGCTATCTGGCCATCCCAAGATTCACATTAAAATTGGGGGACAGCATTTAGAGGCACTCAGAATGGTGCAGTGACTGACAGACCGTCGTAAGCTTTCCTACAACACAGCCTCTAACAAAACTAGACTGTCCCGAACCTCTGGTAATCGAATTGTTTACCTTTATGTCAAGAAGGTTGGGAAAGCACCAAATCCCTGCATGTGGCGTGAGTCCAGGCAGACTTTGAGGGGGTTCGTGCTGTGAGACCTAAAGTTTCTTTTTTTTTTTTACAGAACCTTTTTTTTTTCAATGGTTTTTAATAGATTTGCCTCTTTTGGACATATGACCTGAATAGGATCGTATAATATACGGTCTTTTGTGACTAGTGGAATCTTTTGAATCCAGTCTCTATATATCAAATTCCTATGCATACTTTTTTTTTTTTTTTTTCAAAAGATGACTGGTAAGGGGATCTTAACCCTTGACTTGGTGGTGTCAGCACCACGCTCAGCCAGTGAGTGAACTGGCCATCCCTATATAGGATCTGAACCCGTGGCCTTGGTGTTATCAGCACCACACTCTCCCGAGTGAGCCATGGGCCGGCCCCCCTATGCATACTTTAAGTCCCCTTCTCAATACCCCCCGCAGCCTCTCTTGCACCTTTCAACCCATAGAAATATTTTTCTCTTATTCACTGGGCCTCGCCTGCATGGCCCATCCGCTGATGCCACACTGTTTGTTCTCTAACTCTTTCTGTGGAACCCTCACTTCTCGTTTCTTGGCGGTAGCATCTTGGTGGCATACTTCTTGGGCTCCCCCCTCCCCAACTGTGCCCAGCATAGTTTTCTGCTTGAAATGGGTAATCAGTTTATATATATTGAAAGAATAAATGGCTCATGGGGATGTTCCCAGACTTTTAGGAAAAAAAGGATTCAGGAGAAAGTGGATGAAAGAAAGCAAAATCAAGAACAGGAACAAAGGTAAAGTGTGGAATGTCCTAAAGTTCTTAGGAAGTTGTCTAAAATGAAAAACGTGTCAGCAGGGCCTGTGGTAGCTCCATGTGTGCTAAATGTGTCCGTGACAGGATCAAGCGCGCTTTCCTTATTAAGGAGCAGAAAATCGTGGTGAAAGTGTTGAAGGCACAAGCACAGAAACAGGAAAAAAAAAAAAAAAAAAAAAAAACGAAGTTTTTTTGAGTAATCAAAAATCAAAAGGCTAAAAAATAAATTAAATCAGTAGCGCAGAGTGCTCTCCTCTATGTGGGCAGGCCTCATCAGCTCGGCTGAGGGCCTTGAGAGAGCAAAGCCTCTCCTGTCAGCCTTCCCCATCAGACTTCGGATGGCTAAGTCTCCACAATCCCATAAGCCGATTCCTTAAAATAAATCTCTATGCACATCCTACTGGTTCTGTTTCTCTAGAGAACCCTAACATATGACCCAGCAGTTCCACTCCCGGATATATACCCCAAAGAATGGAAAGCAGCTGTTGAAAAAAAAAGTACACAAATATTCATAATAGTATTATTCGTAATAGCCAAAAAAGTGGAAACAACCCAAATATCCATCAACTGATGAACGGACTTAGCCATTAAAGGCATAAAGTACTGATACGTGCTGCAGCAGGGATGAACCTTAGAAACATTATGCTGAGTGAAAGCCAACAGACAAAAGAGCCATAATATTATCGCATGATTCCATTTATATGAAAAGTCCAGAATAGGCAAATCCATAGAGACAGAAAGCAGATTACTGGCTGCCTGGGGCTGGTGGGTACAGGGGACAGCTTAATGGGTACAGAGATTCTGTTTTAGGTGATGAATAAGTTCTGGAACTAAATAGTGGTGATGGTTGCATAATGCTGTGAATGCACTCAATGACACTCATGGTAAATCTTATGTTTTGTGTATTTTACCACAATAAAACCAATGAATGGAGGCATTCTAGCAGGAGTGTGGGCTGGGAGAGAGTGACTGGAGGGGGCCTCTAAGCAAAATAGCACAGTCTATTAGGACTGTGGTTCTTGAAGTCATAGCAGAAGGAAACTAAAGAACAACTGCAGGAGCATTGCAAGGACGCTTGCGGGAGGGGTTCCAAGGAGGAAATATGGAGGCATCTGGAGAGGCTGCTTTATAGCAGGAGGTACTGAAGGCCGTAGGGTGTGTACTAAGGTAAAGAAGCTCCAGAGACCTCTAAATTCTGGACTCTGGGAGTGTTGGCTTTCATTCCCAGCTTTGTCATGAATTTGCTGGGTGGCTGACACCCTCAAAATAAAAAATAGGGAGCAACAGAGAAAGAGACAGAAAAAAGAAAAAAAAGAAAAGGACAAGTTTTAAGAGAGAGACAAAGACAACAGAGGCCGGGCCTAGGGCCTGGGGTGTGCCCTGCAGCTGGGGGGCGGGGTCGCATGTTCTTGGAGTCAGGGGAGCAGTCTCCGGACAGGATGTGAGAGAGGAACTGGGGTCTCCAGTCACGAGAGCCAGCCGGGGCTGCAGGCGGGAAGGGAACGTGGCTGTGAGCAGATCGGGGGCCCACACTGAGGGAGGGGGGCTGGGGTCCCGGACTCCTGGGTCTGAGGGAGGGGACTGGGGACCCGGACTCCTGGGTCTGAGGGAGGAGGGGGCTGGGGGCCCGGACTCCTGGGTCTGAGGGACCAGGGGCTGGGGGCCCGGACTCCTGGGTCTGAGGGACCAGGGGCTGGGGGCCCGGACTCCTGGGTCTGAGGGACCAGGGGCTGGGGGCCCGGACTCCTGGGTCTGAGGGACCAGGGGCTGGGGGCCCGGACTCCTGGGTCTGAGGGAGGAGGGGGCTGGGGGCCCGGACTCCTGGGTCTGAGGGAGGAGGGGGCTGGGGGCCCGGACTCCTGGGTCTGAGGGACCAGGGGCTGGGGGCCCGGACTCCTGGGTCTGAGGGAGGAGGAGCTGGGGCCCGGACTCCTGGGTCTGAGGGAGGAGGAGGCGCTGGGGGCCCGGACTCCTGGGTCTGAGGGAGGAGGAGCTGGGGCCCGGACTCCTGGGTCCGAGGGAGGAGGGGGCTGGGGGCCCGGACTCCTGGGTCCGAGGGAGGAGGGGGCTGGGGACCCGGACTCCTGGGTCCGAGGGAGGAGGGGGCTGGGGACCCGGACTCCTGGGTCTGAGGGAGGAGGGGGCTGGGGGCCCGGACTCCTGGGTCTGAGGGAGGAGGAGCTGGGGCCCGGACTCCTGGGTCTGAGGGAGGAGGGGCTGGAGACCCGGACTCCTGGGTCTGAGGGAGGAGGAGGCGCTGGGGGCCCGGACTCCTGGGTCCGAGGGAGGAGGGGGCTGGGGGCCCGGACTCCTGGGTCCGAGGGAGGAGGGGGCTGGGGACCCGGACTCCTGGGTCTGAGGGAGGAGGGGCTGGGGGCCCGGACTCCTGGGTCTGAGGGAGGAGGGGCTGGGGGCCCGGACTCCTGGGTCTGAGGGAGGAGGGGCTGGGGGCCCGGACTCCTGGGGCCGAGCTCCAAGAAAGGAATCCCAGCCTATCCAGTTTCTGTAATTATTAACCAACACGGATCAAATTACGGGTGAAAGTTCACTGAGGAGCCGGCCATTGTTGTCATCCTTGATCGAGCCCCCAAACCCAAACCAGCGGGCGTCCTGGTCTCGGCAGTGCCCACGGGTGCCCCAAGAGGGAGGGGCGGGGCGGGGGTCTGGAGAAGTCACGTGCCCCCTCCCGCCCCAGGTCGCCCTCTCAGCATGGGGATCCCCTGGCCACAGCCCTGGGCGCTCCGTCTCCTGCTCTGCTTCCTGCCTGGGACACTGGGCTCAGGTGAGGGGCCGCCCTGGGCCTGGGCCGTGGTCGCGCGCGGCGGAGAGGAGGGAGGTCCTGAGGCCTGGAAAGAGCAAAGGAGCCCGGCACTTCCCCCAAGCACTTCACTGTGTTTGTCACTTTCCTGGTCTTGGTCGCTGTCTGGGAACCACCTGTCGCCTACTCTCTGGGTCTCTGTCCCCCTCCCTGTGGATCTGTTTCTCTCTCTCTGGGTCTCTGTCTGTCTTTCTCTGGGTCTCTGTCTCTCCCTCTCTCTCTGGGACTCTGTCCTCTCCCTCCCACCCCTCCCTGCCTCTGTCCCCCTCCTTCCGGACCTCTGTTCGTCTCTCTCTAGGCCTCTCTTTCTCTCTCTGGGTCTCTGTCCCCCTCCCTCTGAGTTTGTTCCTCTCACCCTTGGGTTGTCTTCTCTCTCAGGGTGTCCAGGTCCGGCCTAGGTCCCCTCCCCACCCCCATGTGCTTTCCTTGCCTCTGCCTCTCTCTGCAGAGAACCATCTCTCCCTCCTGTACCATGTCACCGCGGTGTCCTCCCCTGCCCAGGGTACTCCTGCCTTCTGGGTATCTGGCTGGCTGGGTCCACAGCAGTACCTGAGCTACAGTAACCTGCGGGCCGAGGCTGAGCCCTACGGGGCTTGGGTCTGGGAAAACCAGGTGTCCTGGTATTGGGAGAAAGAGACCACAGACCTGAGGAACAAGGAGAAGCTCTTTCTGGAAGCTTTGAGAGTCCTGGAGGGAGCAGGTAAGACTTGGACTCCTGGGTCTGAGGGAGGACGGGACTCGCTCCTGGGTTCTGCTTACCTGTGTGAGGGCTCCCCAGGTCCCTACACCTTGCAGGGTCTGCTGGGCTGTGAATTGGGCCCTCACAACGCCTCAGTGCCCACGGCCAAGTTTGCCCTGAATGGCGAGGAGTTCATGCAGTTCAACACCACGACGGGCACCTGGGAGGGGGACTGGCCCGAGGCACAAGCTGTCAGTAGCCGATGGATGAAGGAGGCTGAGGTGGTCAGCAAGGAGAGGACCTTCCTGCTCAACTCTTGCCCCCAGCGGCTACTGGGGCACCTGGAAAGGGGCCGTGGAAACCTGGAGTGGAAGGGTGAGCGGCTCCCCAGTCTCTGGCCTGTGCCTCCCTCTCCGTCCCCGCGGCCTGGCCCTCCTCAGTTCCCTTCCCTGGGCTCTCACCCCGGCCTCCCTCCTGTCTTTAGTCTCCCCACTGCAGCCAGTAGCCCCCACATTCCCAGAGGACCTCTCTACATCCAGAGCAGTACTGCCCGTCCCCTGCTCATATCCCTCCCATGCTCCCCAGCACCCCCAGGACAAAGTCCCAACTGCCTTGCCTTAATGTCCTTATCAGACACATCCAGCTGCACTTGTCTCTACCTGCCCATCAGAGTCTACACTGCAGTTCCCCTGCCTGCAGTGCCTTCCTGCCTCCCTCCACGTATTCCAACCCTCCTTGTTCTTTAAGGCCCAGGCTGGATGTCAGCTCTGAGAAGCCTTCCCTCGACTCTGTAGGTAGAGCCTGCTGTTTCTTCCCCAGAGGCCCCTACACCCCCATTCAGTCAACAAATATTGGCTGAGTGCATTCTCAGTGCCAAGCACTGTTGAGGGCCCTGGGCAAGAAGCGAAGGGGGCTCCACATTCACTGTCCCGTGGCTCCTAGGCTTCTGCAAAAGGTAGATGTCATTTGGGGAGTTGCACAGATATTCATTCCCAGTGCCATCAACGACAAGGTGGGACTCAACCAGGTAGTTTTTCTACTATATTTTCCTTTCTTTTTTAATTATGGAAAATTTCAAGCCACACATAAGTAAAGAGAATAGTACAACAAGCCCCCCATGTGTCCTCATCGCTGAGTCTCAATAATTGCCAATCCATGATCGTTCTGATTTCACCTACCTCCTCACCCATTTCTCCACCCCACTGCAGATTAAGTTTTGGTAAGTCTCAGACATCAGGGTATTTTGTTTATAAATACTTCTGTATGTAACTGTACTAGGTAAGGTCTCTTTTAAAAAAAATTAATAGGGGCTGGCCCATGGCTCACTTGGGAGAGTGCGGTGCTGTTAACACCAAGGCAGTGGGTTCGGATCCCATACAGGGATGGCCAGTTAGCTCACTGGCTGAGCGTGGTGCTGACAACACCAAGTCAAGGGTTAAGATCCCCTTACCGGTCATCTTTAAAAAAAAAAATAATAATAATAATAAATCCTCTTACCGGCCAGCCGGAAATAAAAATTTGATCACAAAATTGTTATCACGCCTGCAAGTAAATAACTATAATTTGTTAATGTAATCGGGTATCCAGTTCCTATTCATATCTCCCTAATTGTAAATGCTTTTTAAGTTTGAGTCAAGATTCACCCAAGGTCCAGATATTTCAATGGGTTGATTTTCCCTTTGGTATCTTTTTCTTATAGTTGAGTTTTGAGTTCTTTGTATATTTTGGATACCAGTCTTTTATTAGATAGATTTTTTTTTTTGCAAATATTTCCTCCAGTCTGTGGCTTGTCTTTTCATTCTCTTTTTGTTGTTGTTATTGTTTTGTTTGTTTGTTTTGGCAACAGGCCTGTATGGGGATCTAACCCATGACCTTGGTGTTGTGAGGCTGCGCTCTAATGTCTTTTCATTCTCTTAACAATGTCTTTCACTGAGCAGAAGTTTTTCATTTTAATGAAGACTAACATATCAATTTTTTCTTTCATGGATCATGTTTTCGGTGTTGTATCTCAAAAGTCCTAACCAAACCCAAGATCACCTCCTCCTATGTCATCTCTAGGAGGTTTTTGTTGTTGTTGCTAAGAGTTTTATAGTTTTGCATTTCACATTCCATTTTGAGTTAATTTAAGTTTTGTGATCTTGAGTGTCTTTTAATCTTTAGGTTTCCCTATCTCTCTCTCTCTTTTTTCCTCGTAGTTTTGCTTTGAAGAACGTCAGTTGTTTGTCCTGTTGAGTTTTGCAAGGCTGGATTTTGCCGTTTGCGTCCTTGTGATGTTGCTGAACATGGCCTTCTTTCTGTCGTGGTTCCGTCTAAAAGCTTGATCTGATTCTGGTTCGATTTTTATTTATTTATTTATTTATTTTTTTAAGATGACCGGTAAGGGGATCTCAACCCTTGGCTTGGTGTTGTCAGCACCACGCTCAGCCAGTGAGCGAACCGGCCATCCCTATATAGGATCCGAACCCGTGGCCTTGGTGTTATCAGCACCACACTCTCCCGAGTGAGCCACGGGCCGGCCTCTGGTTCGATTTTTGTGGCAAGAAAACTTCCTGGGTGGTTGTGCGTATGTGCAGGTGCAATTCCAGAGGCCAGAAATCTGAGATCAAGGTGTTGGCAGGGTGGGTTTCTTTTGCGGTATCTCTCCTTGGTTTGCGGATGGCTGTCTTCTTCCTTGGTCCCTACATGATCTTCCCTCTGTGTGTGTCTGTGTCCTGACCTCTTCTCATAAAGACACCAATCATAATGGATTAGTATATCCATCATCTCAAACATTCGTCATTTCTTTGTGTTGGTAACATTCGAAATCCTCTCTACTAGCTATTTGAAATTATTATTATTATTATTTTTTTTTTTTTTTAAGATGACCGGTAAGGGGATCTTAACCCTTGACTTGGTGTTGTCAGCACCACGCTCACCCAGTGAGCAACCTGCCATCCCTATATGGGATCCGAACCCACGGCCTTGGTGTTATCAGCACCGCACTCTCCCGAGTGAGCCACGGGCCGGCCCGAAATATAAATTATTGTGGACTGTAGAAACTATTTTTCAATTAAAGAATTTTTAACATTTACCTGTACATATTTGTGAGGTACGGTGAGAAACTTAATTTTTTAAAGAGAAAATCCATCATGAGTTCATACTGATACTGACACATCAAATTTAAATTTGGGGGCTTTTATTTAGTTTCTTTGTTTTTGTGTCTCTATTTCTTTTCTTTTTCTCTGAAAATTTTGGCTTCTAATGACATAGTATATAAGTCCCCCTTGATTAAGTAATTAACGTAATTACTTGCTTGCTTTATGCTAATGTGTGTGTATGTGTATGTATGTTATTACCAACAATATGATTGGGTGCTTAAAACAGTTTAAGATTTCTTGGCAGTTTTTTTTTTTTTTTTTTTTTGTCGTTTTTTCGTGACCGGCACTCAGCCAGTGAGTGCACCGGTCAGTCCTATATAGGATCCGAACCCGCGGCGGGAGCGTCGCCGCGCTGCCAGCGCAGCACTCTACCAAGTGCGCCACGGGCTCGGCCCTATCTTGGCAGTTTTTTTGTCCTTAGGTTATATCCCTAAAGGGATGTGGAGTCAATTTACTGTGTTTTTTGTTTGTTTGCCGGCCCTTCAATAACTTTAAAACACAGTAAATTGAGGGCCGACCCATGGCTCACTCCAGAGAGTGTGGTGCTGATAACACCAAGGCCCCGGGTTTGGATCCTTTATAGGGATGGCTGGTTAGCTCACTGGTTGAGCGTGGTGCTGACAACACCAAGCCAAGGGTTGAGATCCCCTTACCGGTCATCTTTTTAAATAAATAAATAAAGTTATTTGAATTAGGGGGCTGGCGGGTTAGCTCAGTTGGTTAGAACAGGCCGTGTAACACCAGGGTCAAGGGTTCAGATCTCTTTACCGGCCTTAGAATCCAGAGGGGTCTTTGTTCACCCGTAGCTGACCCTGCCCCTCCCCTGCATACAGTCCCCTCTGGATACATACTCCATGTGCTTATATTTTTTTAAAATGGAAGAATTAATCAAAAAAAGAAAAATTGTTTCTCTCCCATCACTTTGCTGCTTGAAGCCCTCCAATAGCTTCCTACTAGTCTTATGATAAAATCCAAACTCTATTCCATGGCCTCCATGGTCCCGCTGCTTCCCACCACTGTGACTTCACAGTGCCTCAACTAGAGTGGTCTTCTCCCTTTCCTCCCGCAGGTCAAGGCCTTTCCTTCCTCAAGGCCTTTGCATTTGCTCTTCCCTCTGCTTGGGATTCCCTTTCTTGGGGTCTTGTCTTGACTGCGTCCTTCCCATCCTAATTTAGCTTTAATCTTGCATGTCAGCTCTTCAGCAGAGCCGTTCCGGACCATCCTGGCTAAAATATGTCCTCACCCCACCCCATTATTGTCCTTCATGTCACTGTTTTGTTCATTTATCCATTATTGCTCTTTTAATTTTTTTCTTTTTTAATTGAGGTATCCCTCACCTACTTGATCAGTTTTTACCCAAACCCATGTTACCTGCCTGCCCCAGATGAAGACATAACACATTTCCAGTACCCAGAAGACTCCCGTGTGTCCCGCCCCATTCAGCACCCCCCACAGTCAACAGCTATCCTGATTTCAATCGCCATTGTTATTTTGGGGGTTTTTTGAAGTTTTTTTGGTTCCAAAATTTTGCATTTCTACCTGTTTTTGAACTTCATATAAATATGAGCATGTGCTCTTGTGCGTCTGGCTTCTTTCCCTTGCCATTGTGTCTGTGAGACTTATCTGTGTTGTTGTGCTGGCAGTTCGTTTGTTTTTATTCCATTGCATGGTTGATATCACAGTTGATCACTTAATCAATGGACCTGTAGTTGGTTTCCAATTTGGGGTGATTATGAATGCTATGAACATTCTTGTACATGTCTTTTAATGGATTTGTATTTTTATTTATGAATGGAATTGCTGGGTCGTAGGGTAGGCGTACAATTAGTTTCAGTAGATCGTGCCAAACGTTTTCTTACAGTGATCCAACGAGTTTACGCTCTCACTAGCAGTGTGTGAGAATTCCAGTTGCTGTACCGCAGAGTTGGGTATTGTCTGTCTTGAATTTTAACCATTCTGGTGGGTGTGTAGTGGTATCACAGTGTGGCTTCATCTTTCATTATCTGATGACTAGTGATGTTGAGCACCTCGTCACGTGATTGGCTTCTTGAATGTACCTTTTTTTTTTCTTAGCAGCTGGCCGGTACAGGGATCTGAACCTGTGACCCTATGACCTTGGTGTTATATCACTGTGCTCTAACCAGCTGAGCCAACTGGCCAGCCCTGAAGTTCTGTACAACAATGCCCCATTTCCTTTTCCCCTTAATCCCTGGCAGCCACCATTCCATGCTCTGCTTCCAGGAGTTTGACTATTATATTGAGTATTTATTGACTATTTGGGGTCTGGCTGGTTAGCTCAGTTGGTTAGCGCACAGTGTTAAAATACTGAGATCTAAAGGTTCGGGTCCCCAAAGCGGCCAGCTACAAAAAAAAAAAAAAAAAAAGGTTTTTACTACTTTATTGTATTTTATTTTTGGTGACTTGCTGGCACAGGGAACCAAACCATGACCTTGGCATTATAAGGCTGCGCTCTAACCGGCTAAGCTATCTGGTTAGGCCCTCCCTCAACCATTTTGACTATTTTAGGTGCCTGGTGAAAGTGGACGTGCAGCATTTGTCTTTCTGTGATTGGCTTTCTTCACTTAGTGTCATGCCCTCGAGTGTTTATTCATCTTGTAACATATAACAGGATTTCCTTCTTTTTTAACACTGAAGAGTATTCCATTGTATTTATGACAACATTTTCTTTATCTGTTCATCTGTCAGTGGACATTTAGGTTGTTTCCACCTCTTGGCTCTTGTGAGTAATGCTGTGAACATGGGAATGCAGATCTCTCTTTAAGATCCTGATTTCAACTCTTCTCGATAATACCCAGAAGTGGAATGGCTGCATCATATGATAGTGCTATTTTTATTTTTTTGAGGAACCTCCATACTGTTTTCCATAGTGGCTGCGCCATTTTACACTGTCACCAACATAAGGGTTTCAGTTTTCCACATTCTGACCAACACGTATTATTTTCTGTTTTCGTTTTTTCTGTTTGTTTGTTTGTTTTTGACGACAGCCATCCTAACAGGCGTGAGGGGGTCTCTCACTGTGCTTCTGATTTGCACTTCCCTAATGACTAGTAACGCTGAGCATCTTTTCCTATCCGTGTAGGTCATTTGTATGCCTTTTTTGCCGAAAATGTCTATTCAAGTCCTTTTGCTTTTTTAAATTTATTTAATTTCTGTTGTTGTTTTCATTTTTATTTTTTTTAAAGCCAGTCACATTTAGCAGCGGGGGGCTGTATTGTTGTTATTTGTAATCTTGAGTTTTAACCCCATTTGAAAATATGATGAAAGCTAAGATACTTATCCTAGAAAATAAACATACAAAAATTTTCACATAATGTTAAGGCCTCTCAAATTCCCTAAAACCCATCTAGAGTTAATATGGATTAAGAATCTCTAAAATGTGGGGTTGGGGGTGGATTTGTTGCCATTAATTTATTTTTATTTTTATTTTTTGGCAGTTGATTGGTTCTGGCCATTAAAACTTAGATTAAATCAGAAACCACTGCTCAGAATTTAATTCTTTTTAATATTGCGGGGGGGGGGGTGTTAAACAGAACCAAAGGCCACAGAGATTTTCTGTGCTCAGATTTAGTCTATATTGTAAATACCTTGGAGGCAAAAAAGAACGTGGGTGTGAGCACCACACAGAGGACAATACATATTTGCTGAAAAACAATAGTAAATATGAAGCAGGATGCAGAACTGCTGATGACCAGCAGCCTGGCCCTTTCCAGTTGACCTGACTATGCAGCAAATTTTGCCAGCTCACCAGAGAGGCAACTGTTGGAGTGAAAAGTTGCTTGGCTTCCCACTTAGTAAGAAAGTGCTAAGTTTGTTTTCTGCAGAGCACCTGCCACCGAGATCAGAGATTGCAGAGAGCCACCCTCAGTGGAGGAAGTCAGCAGCAATGCCCAGCCCGGGGCAGGGCCACTCCAATCCCCTTTGCCCATTTTTAATTAGATTCTATATTTTTTTATTATTGAGTTGTTCTTTATATTTTTAGGATATTAACCTCTTATCACATATATGGTTCACAAATATTTTCTCCTATGCCATAGGTTGCCTTTTCACTCTGTTAAACTTGTCTATCTTTGGGCCGGCCTGTGGCTCACTCGGGACAGTGCGGTGCTGATAACACCAAGGCCACGGGTTCGGATCCCATATAGGGATGGCCGGTTCGCTCACTGGCTGAGCGTGGTGCTGACAACACCAAGCCAAGGGTTGAGATCCCCTTACCAGTCATCTTTAAAAAAAAAAAAAAAAAAACTTGTCTATCTTTGCTTTGTTGCCTGTGTTTATGGTGTCATATGCAGGAAATCATTGCCAAGACCAATGATATGGGGCCTTTCCTCTCTGCTAGGAGTTTTGTAGTTTCGGGTCTTCCTTATTTAAGTTCTTAATATATTCTAGCTATGAGTCCTTTGTCAGTTTTTTTTTTTAATCAGTCTTTTATGCTATAGATTTTTTGCGTTTTCTTTTTCCTTTTTTTTTTAACATTCATTCATTTATTGTTTTTTTTTTGTTTGTTTTGTTTTTCATTTTGTCAATATACAGTGTGGTTGATTACTGTGGCCCATTACCAAAACCTCTCTCCCTCCTCCCTCTCCTCCCTGCCACCCAACACTGTCCTTTCTGTTTGCTTGTCGTATCAACTTCAAGGAACTGTAGTTGTTATGTCTTCTTCCCCCCCGCTGGTTTTTTTGTGTGTGTGTGTGTGAATTTATTTATTTATTTTTAGCTCCCACCAATAAGTGAGAACATGTGGTATTTCTCTTTCTGAGCCTGACTTGTTTCACTTAATATAATTCTCTCAAGGTCCATCCATGTTGTTGCAAATGGCAGTATTTCATTCGTTTTTATAGCTGAGTAGTATTCCATTGTGTAGATATACCACAGTTTCCGTATCCACTCATCCAATGATGGACATTTGGGCTGGTTCCAACTCTTGGCTATTGTAAAGAGTGCTGCGATGAACATTGGGGAACAGGTATACCTTCGACTTGATGATTTCCATTCCTCTGGGTGTATTCCCAGCAGTGAGATAGCTGGGTCGTATGGTAGATCTATCTGCAATTGTTTGAGGAACCTCCATACCATTTTCCATAGAGGCTGCACTATTTTGCAGTCCCACCAACAATGTATGAGGGTTCCTTTTTCTCTGCAACCTCGCCAGCATTTATCGTTCAGAGTCTTTTGGATTTTAGCCATTCTAACTGGGGTGAGATGGTATCTCAGTGTGGTTTTGATTTGCATTTCCCGGATGCTGAGTGATGTTGAGCATTTTTTCATCTGTCTGTTGGCCATTTGTATATCTTCCTTAGAGAAATGCCTACTTAGCTCTTTTGCCCATTTTTTAATTGGGTTGCTTGTTTTTTTCTTGTAAAGTTGTTTGGGTTCCTTGTATATTCTGAATATTAATCCTTTGTCAGATGTATATTTTGCAAATATTTTCTCCCAATCTGTTGGTTGTCTTTTAACTCTGTTAATTGTTTCTTTTGCTGTGCAGAAGCTCTTTAGTTTGATATAATCCCATTTGTTTATTTTTCCTTTGGTTGCCCATGCTTTTGGGGTCGTATTCATGAAATCTGTGTCCAGTCCTACTTCCTGAAGTGTTTCTCCTATGTTTTCTTTAAGAAGTTTTATTGTTTCAGGGTGTATATTTAATTCTTTAATCCATTTTGAGTTGACTTTAGTGTATGGTGAAAGGTATGGGTCTAGTTTCATTCTCCTGCATATTGATATCCAGTTCTCCCAGCACCATTTGCTAAAGAGGCAGTCTCTTCCCCAGTGTATAGGCTTGGTGCCTTTGTCAAAGATCAGATGGCTGTAGGTGTGTGAGTTGATTTCTGGATTCTCTATTCTATTCCATTGATCAGTGTGTCTGTTTTTATGCCAGTACCGTACTGTTTTGGATATTATAGCTTTGTAGTATAGTTTAAAGTCAGGTAGTGTTATGCCTCCAGCTTTATTTTTTTTGCTCAGCGTTGCTTTGGCTCTGTGTGGTCTTTTGTTATTCCATATAAATGTCTGGATAGTTCTTTCCATTTCTGAAAAAAATGTCATTGGAATTTTGATGGGGATTGCATTGAATTTGTATATCACTTTGGGTAGTATGGACATTTTCACTATGTTGATTCTTCCAATCCAAGAGCATGGGATATCTTTCCATCTTCTTGTATCCTCTCTAATTTCTCTCAGCAGTGGTTTGTAGTTCTCATTATAGAGATTTTTCACATCCTTGGTTAACTCAATTCCTAAGTATTTTATTTTTTTGGTGGCTATTGTAAATGGGCAGGCTTTCTTGATTTCTCGTTCTGCATGTTCACTATTGGAGAAAAGAAATGCTACTGATTTTTGTGTGTTGATTTTGTATCCTGTTACTGTGCTGAAATCATTTATCACCTCCAAGAGTTTTTTTGTAGAGGCTTTAGGCTGTTCGATATATAGGATCATGTCATCTGCAAACAGGGACAGTTTGACTTCATCTTTTCCAATCTGGATGCCCTTTATTTCCTTCTCTTCTCTGATTGCTCTGGCTAGTACTTCCAACACTGTGTTGAATAGGAGTGGTGAGAGTGGGCATCCTTGTCTAGTTCCTGTTCTTAAAGGAAAAGCTTTCAGCTTTTCCCCATTCAGGATGATATTGGCAGTGGGTTTATCATATATGGCTTTGATTATCTTGAGATAATTTCCATCTATACCTAACTTATATAGGGTCTTTGTCATGAATGAATGTTGAATTTTATCAAATGCTTTTTCAGCATCTATAGAGATGATCATATGGTCCTTGTGTTTGAGTTTATTAATATGGTGTATCACATTTATTGATTTGCATATGTTGAACCAACCTTGCAACCCTAGAATGAATCCCACTTGATCGTGGTGAATAATTTTACGTATGTGTTGCTGTATTCTGTTTGCTAGTATTTTAGTGAGGACTTTTGCATCTATATTCATCAAGGATATCGGCCTGTAGTTTTCTTTTTTGGTTATATCTTTACCTGGTTTTGGTATCAGGATGATGTTTGCTTCATAGAATGAGTTTGGGAGATTTGCATCTGGTTCAATCTTTTGGAATAATTTGTAAAGAATCGGTGTCAATTCCTCTTTGAATGTTTGGTAAAATTCTGCTGTGAATCCATCTGGTCCTGGGCTTTTCTTTGTTGGGAGCCTTCTGATAACAGCTTCAATCTCCTTTATTGTTATTGGTCTGTTCAGATTTTCTACGTCTTCATTGCTCAGTTTTGGGAGCTTGTGTGTGTCCAGAAATTTATCCATTTCCTCCAGATTTTCAAATTTGTTGGCGTATAGTTGTTTATAGTAGTCTCGAATGATTCCTTGTATTTCAGATGAATCAGTTGTAATATCACCTTTTTCATTTCTAATTTTTGTTATTTGAATCTTCTCTCTTCTTTTTTTTTGTTAGCCATGCTAATGGTTTGTCAATTTTATTTATCTTTTCAAAAAACCAACTTTTTGATTCATTGATCTTTTGTATTGTTTTTTGGGTTTCAATTTCATTAAGTTCTGCTCTGATCTTAATGATTTCTTTCCGTCTGCTAACTTTAGGTTTGGATTGTTCTTGTTTTTCTAGTTCTTTAAGGTGAAGTGTTAGGTTGTTCACTTGCCATCTTTCCATTCTTCTGAGGTGAGCATTTAATGCAATAAATTTCCCCCTTAGTACTGCTTTTGCAGTATCCCACAGGTTTTGGTATGATGTATCATTATTTTCATTAGTTTCAGTAAATTTTTTGATTTCCTGCTTAATTTCTTCTTGGACCCATATGTCATTAAGTAGAATGCTGTTTAATTTCCATGTGTTTGTATAGTTTCCAGACTTTCGTTTGTTATTGATTTCTAGTTTTAATCCATTGTGGTCTGTGAAAATACATGGGATAATTCCAGTTTTTTTGAATTTTTTGAGACTTGATTTGTGACCTAATATGTGATCTATCCTGGAGAATGATCCATGTGCTGATGAGAAGAATGAATATCTGAGGTTGTTGGATGGGATGTTCTGTAGATATCTGCCAATTCCAATTGGTCTAGAGTCTTGTTTAGATCTTATGTTTCTCTACTGATTCTTTGCCTAGATGATCTGTCTATTATGGTATTAGTGTCTATTTCCTTCTTTAGATCTAATAGAGTTTGTTTTATAAATCTGGCTGCTCCAACATTGGGTGCGTACATATTTATGATTGTTATGGCTTCTTGATGGATCAGTCCTTTTATCATTAAGTAGTGTCCCTCATTGTCTCTTTCTATGGTTTTTAGTTTAAAGTCTATTTTGTCAGATATAAGAATAGCTACTCCAGCTCGTTTTTCTTTTCTGTTTGCATGGTACATCTTTTTCCATCCTTTTACTCTTAGTCCATGTGAGTCTTTATGGGTGAGGTGGGTCTCTTGTAGGCAGCATATAGTTGGGTCCTCCTTTTTAATCCAGTCAGCCAGTCTGTGTCTTTTGATTGGGGAATTTAAGCCTTTTACGTTAAGAGTTGTTATTGAAAAGTGTTGATTTATTCCTAGCATTTTATTGATTATTGTTTGGTTGTCTTAGGTGTCTTTTGTTCCTTGCTTTCTGATTTACTGTTTGTTTTCTGTGTTTGTTGGTTCCTTAGGTTGTAGATAGCCTTTTTGTTTGTTTGTTTTCTCTTCTTGAATGCCATTTTTATTATACTAGTGGGTTTTGATTTTTCTTGGGTTTTTAAGGTAGTGGTAGTTATTTTTCAGGAACCAAACCCAGTACTCCCTTGAGAATTTCGTGTAAGGGGGTCGTGTGGTGGTGAACTCCCGCAGTTTTTGTTTGTCTGAGAAATATACTCTTTGCCCTTCATTTTGGAAGGATAGCCTTGCATGTAGAGTATTCTTGGCTGGGAATCTCTGTCTTTTAGTATTTTGAATATATCATCCCATTCCTTTCTGGCTTTTAGGGTTTGTGATGAAAAGTCTGATGTTAGCCTGATTGGTGCTCCCTTATAGGTGATTTGACGCTTCTCTCTTGCAGTTTTTAAGATTCTCACTTTGGGGCCGAGCCCGTGGCGCACTCGGGAGAGTGCGGTGCTGGGAGCGCGGCGAAGCTCCCGCCGCAGGTTCGGATCCTATATAGGACTGGCCGGTGCACTCACTGGCTGTGTGCCGGTCACGAAAAAAGACAAGAAAAAAAAAAAAAAAGATTCTCACTTTGTCTTTGAGTTTTGTCAATTTGACTATAACATGTCTTGGAGAAGACCTTTTTGCGTTGGATACGTTTGGGGATCGTTGAGCTTCCTGAATCTGAAGATCTGTGATTTTTCCTATACCTGGGAAGTTTTCTGCCACTATTTTGTTGAATATGTTTTCAATGCAATCTCCTTTTTCCTCCCCTTCTGGAATACCCATGACTCAGATATTTGAGTGCTTAAGGTTGTCTGATATCTCTCTCATATTTTCTTCAATGCCTTTGTTTCTTTTTTCTTTTTTTTTGTCTGCTTGTGTTATTTCAAACAGCCCATCTTCAAGTTCAGAGGTTCTCTCTTCAATTCCGCAAGCCTGCTGGTTAAACTCTCCATTGTGTTTTTTATTTCGCTGAATAACTTCTTCAGTTCAGCAAGTTTGCTACATTTTTTTTCAGGACATTGATTTCCTTGTACATTTCCTCTTTCAGGTCCTGTATACTTTTCCTCATTTCATCATGATGTCTAGCTGAGTTTTCTTGTATCTCATTCAGTTTCCTTAGAATTATCACTCGAAATTCCTTGTCAGTTATTTCAAGGGCTTCTTGTTCTATAGGATCTAGAGCTTGAGAGTTATTATCCTTTGGTGGTGTACTTTCTTGATTTTTCGTATTTCTGGTATCTTTTTTTTGATGTTTATTCATTGTGGCAGGGGGTTTCACAGTCCACAAGTTTGACACTATTGACTGACTAAGATGTTGCTGTGGTTGCCAATTTGGTATGCCTACCTCAGTGACTGCTCAGTTGGCCACTAGTGCCTTGCATGTGTGGTTGCCTCGGGTCTTAGGCCTCTCCAGGGAGCCACCTCTCTGGTCAGCTTTGACTCTGCTGGGCTGCTGGATCACGGGGCGGCACCGCAGGGTGTGTGGTCTCTGCTGAGCTTCCACCTCCTGTGCTGGACTTCTCCCTGTTCCGTGTGCTCTGGCCCGAGCTGCTGGGATGCGCCAAGGCACCGCAGAGCGTGTGGTCTCTGCAGAGCTTCCCCTTCCCCTGCAGAATGTCTCCCTGCTCTATGCATGCTAGGCCGGGCTTGGGATGGAGCTGGGTGGCGGCGGTGAAGCTTACCTGTTGTTGGATCGCACGGCGGCAGCTCCCCCACAGGGTGTGTGGACTCTACGGAGCTTCTATCTCCCTTGCTGGACGACTCTGTGCTCCGTACACTTTGGGCCACGCTGCTGGATCACGGCAGCAGTGTGGTCCCCGTGGAGTTCCCGCCTCCCCTGCTGGACGTCTCCCTGCTCTGAGTGCACTAGGCCAGGCTGGGAATGGAGCCGGGTGCCTGCAGTGAAGCCTACCTGCTGGATCACGCAGTGGCGGCCCCACGGGGTGTGTGGTTTCTGCGGAGCCTCTGCCTCCCCTGCCGGACGTCTCCCCACTCTGCGCACTGGGCCGGGTTAGGAATGGAGCCGGCTGGTGGCGGTGAAGCTTATCTGCCAGATTGTGCGATGGCGCCCCGCAGGGCATGTGGTTTCCGCGGAGCTTCTGCCTCTCCTGCTGGACGTCTCCCCATTCCATATGCACTTGATGTTATGTTTTTGTGGTTTAAATCAGTTGATTTGTGGGAGAGAGTGACGCTAGGGACCGTCTATTCCGCCATCTTGACCGGAAGTCACGTTTTCTCTCTAAGAAATTTTTCCTCTCTCAAAGTTATGAAGAAATCTTTCCAGTCAGAAAGTTATGAAGGTGTTCACCTATGTCTTCTCGAGCTTTGTTGATAAATAGCATCTGGCTGTATCATCCATCTTAAGTTGCGTGTAATGGTGAAGTAAGGGGTCAAATACATGTATCCTGTTGACCTCGTATCATTTGTTGCCAGACCATTATCTCCTCTCCTTCACTGAATTGCATTGGAGCCTTTTTCGTAAATTACATGTGGACCTGCTTCTACACTCTCTTCTACTGATCTATTGGACTGATGTTGTGCCAATACCTTTCTCTCTTGATTAATGTAGCTTTTATAGAAAGTTTTTATATCTAGTAATTAACTCCGACAGCTTTGTAGCCTCCATTATTCTAGGTCATTCGCTTTTCTATATATTTTAACAGCTGCTTGTTGATTTCCAACAACAAAAAAATACTTTTGGGTTTTTTTTTTTTTTTTAAGATGACTGGTAAGGGGATCTTAACCCTTGACTTGGTGTTGTCAGCACCAAGCTTACCAAGTGAGCCAACCAGCCATCCCTATATGGGATCCGAACCCATGGCCTTGGTGTTATCAGCACTGCACTCTCCCGAGTGAGCCATGGGCCGGCCCGTACTTTGGGGATTTTGATTGTGATTGAATAGTATCTATAGATCAAGGTGGAGTGAATTGACATTGTAACAATATTAAGTCTTATTATCCATGAACACAGTACATTCCTTTACTTACTTAGGTGTCCTTTAATTTCTCTCAGTAATATTTTGTCATTTTCAGTGTAGAGATCTTACACCACTTTGCTTAGATTTATTCCTAAGTGTTCAACATTTTTGATGATTCTGTAAAGGGCATTTCTTAAAAATTTCACTTTCTAACTGTAGCTAGTTTATACAAATACTGCTGACTTTTATATGTATCTCTTATCCAGGAACTTTGCTGAATTCTCTTATTTCTAATAAAGTTTTTCTAGATTCTTTTGGATTATCTCATCTTTGACATGTTTTATTTATTTTCTTTGCCAATTTTAATATTTTTTAATTTCATTTTCTTATCTTATTGCACTGGCTAGAATTCCCAGTACAATGCTAAATAGAAAGGATGATAATGAACACCATGCATTCTCAAGCTCATGGGGAAGATATTAAACATTTTACCACTAAGTGTGATATTAGCTATAGGTATTTTGTTGTCTATTGTCAAATTAAGGAAGTTCCCTTCAACTATTAGCTTACTAAGAAGTGTTTGTTTTTTCATGAATGGTGGTAAATTTTATCAAATGATCATTTACTTTTTTCCCTTTATTCTGTTAATGTGGTGAATTACATTGACTGATTTTTCAATGTTAAACCAACCTTCCATTCCTGGAATAAACTTCACTTGATCATGATGTATTATCCTTTATATAAATTACTGGATTCTATCTGCTAATATTATGTTTAAGGATTTTTAGTCTATTTCCATGAGAAACATTGGCTTTAAATTCCCTTTCTTGGGTCTGGTTAGTTAGCTCAGTTGGTTAGAGCACAATGACACCAAGGTCAAGGATTTGGATCCCCTGCCAGCCAGCCACAAAAAAAAAAAAAAAAAAATCCCTTTTTCGTAGTGTCCTTGTTAAATTTTGTTATCAAGATTTTTTGGGGGCCGAGCCCATGGTGCACTCGGGAGAGTGCGGCGCTGGGAGCGCAGCAACGCTCCCACCGCGGGTTCGGATCCCATATAGGAATGACCGGTGCACTCCCTGGCTGAGTGCTGGTCACACAAAAAAAAAAAAAAAAGATTTTTTTGGGGCCGAGCCCGTGGCGTACTCGGGAGAGTGCGGCACTGGGAGCGCAGCAACGCTCCCGCCGCGGGTTCGGATCCTATATAGGACTGGCCGGTGCACTCACTGGCTGAGTGCCGGTCATGAAAAAGACAAAAAGAAAAAAAAAAAAGATTTTTTTGGCCTCATAAAATGTGTTGGGAAAGCATTTCCTCTTTTTCTATTCCCTGAAAGAGTTTGTATAAAGGTAGTACTATTTCCTCTTTAGTAGTTCTGAAGAATTTACTAATTGATGTCATCTGAACATGAAATTTTATTTGTTGAAAAGTTTTAAATTATGGATTAGAAATTTTAAATAGTTATAAGACTACTCAAGTCCTTAATTTTTTCTTGTGTCAGTTTTGGAAGGTTGTATTTCTCAGGAATGTGTATAGTTCATTTAAATTTTCAAATGTGTTGACATGAAATTTTTCACAATATCATCTTACTATCTTTTTAATGAATGTAGGGTATGTCTTATGTTCTTTCATCACAACATTTTCACAGTCTGTTTCCCTTTCATGCATTTGTTTCATTAGAATATAAGCTCCATGAAGACAGTAATTTGTCTCTTGCTCATTGCTGTGTGCCCAATGCCTAGAACAGCATGTGGTACATGATAGTTGCTCAGTACATGTCTATGAGAGATGGAGTCTCAAGGGGATACTCTCAGGGTAGACAGGTTGGGTCTCTATTGTCCTGGGAAAGTCCTTTTCCCTTTATCACTATATTCTTCAGGCTCAACGTAATGCAGGGCATAATGAATGGAGGCCTCTCTGTGTCCCTATCCAGCTCTGCACTGGGCCTGGCCCTGGGGGTTGGGGCTTGGGGCTTAGGCTTCTTGGCCTGTTTTTCTGCAGAGCCGCCCTCCATGCGTCTGAAGGCCCGACCCAGCAGCCCTGGCTTTTCCGTGCTCACCTGCAGTGCCTTCTCCTTCTACCCCCCGGAGCTGCAACTTCGATTCCTACGGAATGGGCTCGCAGCTGGTTCTGGAGAGGGTGACTTTGGCCCCAACGGCGATGGCTCTTTCCACGCCTGGTCATCATTAACAGTTAAAAGTGGCGACGAGCACCACTACCGCTGCCTTGTGCAGCATGCGGGGCTGCCACAGCCCCTCATGGTGGAGCTGGGTGAGGTCCTGCAGAGTGATGATCTTCCTTATTTCTGATTGCCTTTTGTCCCACTGCCGCAGCAATCCTTCCTGAGTCTGACTTGTGCCCCACTACTGCCAATTCTCCCAAAGCCTGATGACCTTCTATCCTGTGTGGCTTGTCTTCCCCAAGTCTAACTGCCTTCCATTCTGCTGCTCCTGGCCTCACTGAGTATGAACACCTGTTAACCACAATGGCCAGTCCTCCCTGAGTCTGACTGTCTTCGATCCTGCTGCTGCTGGTCTTCATGGAATCTGCCCATTTGTTGCCTGCCACTGTCAATCCTCACCAAGACTGACCATCTACTACCTTGCTACTGCCAGTCCTTCAAGAGACTGACCTGCTGCTGCTCTGTGCCTGCCCCTCCTTCCTGAGTCAGAACACCACCCACCCTGCTGCTACAGGTCCCTTGCCAGTGTGACTGAGATCTCTATTGCTGTGGCTGGTTCTTAACATCCAACCTGGGAGCATCCTGCCCAGACCCACAGCACCAGCTGACTGGCTGTTCTGCCCACCCCCACCCCCACCCCCACCCCCACCCCCAGTCACTTGGTGGTCTGAGGATGGAAGGCACTAGCTCTCTGTCCTGGTTCAGATGGGGTGGAGGGTTTATTCAACAGCTGATCGCATTCTCTGGCTACAGAATCTCCAGCCAAGTCCTCAGTGCCTGTGGTTGGAATCGTCATCGGCTTCTTGCTGCTCACGGCAGCAGCTGCAGGAGGAGCTCTACTGTGGAGGAGAATGAGGAATGGGCTGCCAGGTGGGGAGCAGGAAGAGGAAGAGAGCCTCAGAAGGAGGGACAGAGACCTCAAAAGAGAGGGGGACACACACCTGGGAGGACAGAGATCTTGAGAGAGAGGGACAGAGACCCAGAGGGAGGGGGGACGGTGACCCTGAAAGAGAGGGACAAAGACCCAGAGAAAGGGGAGGACAGAAACCAGAGGAAGGGGAACAGAGGCCCGGGAGGAGGGGGACAGAGACCCAGAGGGAAGGGAACAGAGACACCTAGAGAGTAAGACAAAGACAGAGAGACACAGAAATGTGTGGCCAGAGACTCAGAGGGTCTCCTCTGAGTCACCCCTTTCTGATGACACCACTTTCTCGCTTTTCAGCCCCTTGGATCTCTCTTCGTGGGGACGACTTAGGGGCCCTCCTGCCCACACCTGGCTTGCCCCAGGATGCCGACTCTCAGGATATAAATGCATTTCCAGCAACTGCCTGACCACCTGCATTCTGGCTGCTAATAACTAATGTAGTCAGGTCTTTTTCATGCTGTGAGACCCCCTGGAATCCTGGCATCTCTGAGCCTCCAGAAGGAGTCCGGGGCCCGATGTCTTCCCTCTGGTCCCCTCCTCCTCTCCTCCCGTGGCCTGCCTCAATTTTCCCTCCTAATATATATGGTTCTTTCCACATCCACATATATCTTGAGTTTGGGCCCAAATCATCGTGTTCTCATCATTTCAATTTTTCAGGCAGGGATGTAAAGAAATGGGTGGGGAGAATGAATGGTGTAAACCCTGGGCTTCAGATCTCTCCTGCGGCTAACATGTTGCCATGGTGGAATGTGCCAATTTAATACATCAAGTCATGTATTTTTCATTCAAAAATTGCACAAATATTTACTGAATGTCTACAACGTGCCAGGCATTTTGAGGAATTCTTGGCTGGAATCTGACTTGAATCCTTCTTGAAAGGAGCAGAAGAGGAGAGTTGTTCTTTCTTTAAGAGAAGGATATGCCTCCTTGGGCCCCTTGATTCTCCTCTTTCTTAAACTATCCTGACAAAGGAAAGAGAGAAAAATACGTTTTCCAGGAGGCTGTGGGGCAAGAGCCGCTGGAGGTAGTTGGGCAGGGCGCCCCGACAGCTGCGGGGACTTGTAGACCCCCCTAGCCGCGGCACTCGGGCGTCGCCCACCCGGCCTTGGCTGGGCAGACGCGCTTTCCTTTGTGGACGTGGCAAGGGGCGCCCGCGGGCTCCCCGGCACTCGTTAGCCCCGCCCCGCGGGGGCCTTCGTGCGCGCTCATTGGTCGGGAGGCGTGGCCTCTGCGCTGCTGGAGGCTGGCCTGACTGGAGAGCCGCCAAATTGGGCATCTTTGAGAGAACAGAGTGGAGCGTGGAGAGTGAGGCGAATCTGGATAACGGGGTAAAGGGAGGGGGTGGGGTGGGCGCCTGTGCAGGGAGGGCGGCTCGGGTTGAGGGTCAGGGTCCAGGCCGGGAGTGACGCCGGGGAGCCTGCCTGATCTCTCGCTGGCCACCATCATACCCTGCACTTTGCGTGGGACATGCGCCACGTCTCCCCCTGGAATCCCCCCTTGCGGCTCTGGGACCGCTGTGGGACTCCCTGAGAAGATTCGGCCCCCACAGCTGGTTTTATCTCTGAGCACCTCCTCCTCCTTTTCCCCATCACCGGCCCTCCTTGAGCCTCAAACTTTGCGGCCAGCTCCCATTTCTCTGTCCTGTTCTGGGTAACCCCATCCCCCACCCCGCCATTCTCCTATCCCGTTTCTGTCCTCTTCCCTGTGACCCCTGACCCCTGGCTTTTGCCACTCCGCAGGGACCGAGGATGTGGCGACCATCACTTTTGCTGCTTCTGTTGCTGCTAAGGCGTGGGGCCCAGGGGAAGCCGTCCCCTGACGCCGTCCCTCATGGCCAGGGGAGGGTGCACCAGGCGACCCCCCTGAGCGAGGCCCCTCATGATGACGCCCACGGGAACTTTCAGTACGACCATGAGGCTTTCCTGGGACGGGAAGTGGCGAAGGAATTCGACCAGCTCAGCCCAGAGGAAAGTCAGGCCCGTCTGGGGTAGGAGAGAGACAGGGGATGTGGGTGGCCTGTTCAGAGATAGGGGTTGGGGAGAGAGATGGGTGCATTGATGAGGTGACGGTCAGAGGACCGGGAAAGAAAGATGGCATGCACTGGACTTCTGCTTTTGTGGGAATCCAATAAGGAAATTCTCTCTCTCCTCCTTGGGAAAGATACAAATTCAGTTAAGATTGAGGCCTCAAGATATGTTTTTAGGGGACAGCAACAGTATCTGGGTTCAGATTCTGGCTCCTAAGTCACCTTTTGTTCCTTTGTCCCAGACACCTACCCTTCCCGAGCCTCAGCTTCCTGCTCTGTAAATGGGTCAACAGTTCTTCTTGGCAGGGGCTGACATGGAAAATGAGATTTGGCATGTAAGGAGCCCAGACAAGGATGGAAGATGACTGAGCACCGAGTCCCAGGGTGAATTGTGTTGAATGGCGTCTTGCCACAAACTGAAGAGGGCCTGTTCACCCTCTGTGTGGGGGAGACAGGGCCAGAATGGACCTGAGGGCAGGGAGGCGATGCAACCAGCCCCTCCCTCTCTGTGCATCCTACTGATGCTCATTCATCCCACAAATGTTTATTGAGCGCCACTATGTGCCAGTCATTGCTCTAGGTGCAGAAGCACAGCAGTGGACAAATCAGACAGCAATCCCTGACCTCGTGAAGTTTACACTGTAGTGGGGGAGACAGTCAATCTATAAGTATAGAATGCATAAAATAGAGATAAATATACAAGCTGCTATGGTCTGAAAGAAAAGATAGAGATAAACACACAAGAGAAAAAGTAAAGCAAGGGAGTGAAGAAGTGTGGAGGGCAGAGGTTGGGGAGGGGGAGGGTTGCAATTTTAAACAGGGGAGTCAGTGGAGGCTTCAGTGAGAAGGTAATAAGTGAGTCATGTGAGTTTCCGGGGGGAATAGCATTCCAGGCTGCAGGAATGGTTAGTGCAAGGGCCTGGTGTGGTAGAAGAAGAGTGAGGCCCACATGGCTAGAACTCAGTAAGGGGAGGGAGAGGGAGGGAGGGAGGCGAGGACAGAGGGTGAGCCAAGGGATCAGACCGTGCAGGGTTTTTAGGGTCACAGTGAAGACTTGGGCTTTTCTCTGAATGGGATGAGAGCCATGGAAGGGTTTGAGTAGAGGGAAGATGTGAGCTAGCAGGTTTGAACAGAATCCCTCTGACTGCAGGGTGGGGAGCAGGTTGTAGGCAGCAAGAAGCAGGGAGCCCAGTGATGAAGCGACTGCAATAAGGCAGGCAGAGAAAAAAACAAATGAAGAAAAAAACGTGGTAATAATCCAAGTGGGAGACAAGAGAAAATGGTGGCTAGATCAGGGTGACAGTGGCCGTCGTGGCCAGATCTGCCCACAGGAAGATTGTCGTGGATGAGGGTGGATGAAGGAGGGGCGAGGAAGGGCAGTGATAGGATAACACATTTAGCTTAACACTAATTGCAATACCAGGCCCTGTTCTAAGTGCTTTACGGCTTAAATCACTTAATCCCCAGAACCACTCCGTGCGGTAGGTACTATCGTTTATCCCCGTTTTACAGAGGGGTAACTGAGGCTCAGAGAGGTTAAGTAGCTTGCCCACAGTCACACTGCCAGCAAGAAGAAGTAGAGGGCAGCAGGATTCGGACTTAGAGTGTCTGGCTGTGGAGCCCACGCTCTTCACGTCGGTTGGAACCTCAGGGTAGGAAGGGTGAGTCCTGAGAATAGTCATCCCCTGACAGACCCTGCCAGAGACAGCCTGGTGCAGGAGGGGTCGGCGACCCGGGTAAAGCCAGGGCGGGCTCGGCTGTCCCGGATTTGACTTTGGGGACTGGGCCACGGGGTCTGGGGAATGATGACAGGACGGAGGGCTGCGCTCTGTTAGCTGCGGGGCGAAGACCGGGACCCGCGGCCGGGCGTCACCAGGGGAGAGCGGAAGGGCCAGGGAGCGGCCCAAGAGAAGAAGGGGCGTGAGGTGGGCCCTGAAATAGACTGACATGCGATGGAGAGGTGCGCAGGAATCCGGCGGAGCATGGGGAGTGCAAGACAGGCCGGAGGCCGAGCCCGCGCGGTTGCGGGCAACAGTCCTAGGGCAGTGCGGGATAAAACGGAGAAAGCTGCGGGACGCAGCACAGGGCGGGGCCGGCGGGGGCGGAGTCTGGAGTGACGCGAGCAGCTAAGGAGGGGGCGGGGCGCGGGGCGGGGTTAGAAGTGAGGACCCGGAGACCGGCGCAGGCGGGGAGGGGCGGGCGCAGGCGGGGAGGGGCGGGCGCAGGCGGGGAGGGGCGGGCGCAGGCGGGGAGGGGCGGGCGCAGGCGGGGAGGGGCGGGCGCAGGCGGGGAGGGGCGGGCGCAGGCGGGGAGGGGCGGGCGTGGGGCGGGACCTGAGACGGTGGAGGTCGGGAGTGTGCGGCGTGGGGGTCGGGGTTCGGAGTCGGTCCTGGGACCGGGGCACCGCGGGCGAGGGGTGCGGTGTGACGCCCCGCTCCCTATCCCCACCCAACTCAGTCCTTCGAGAGGTGGAGCATATGCAGGGTGGGGGCGGGGCCAGAGTGGAGGGTGTGGCCCTGGATTGTCGTGGGTCCTTCCCCCAACCCCTGAAACAAAACAGCGCTGCCGCCGCGGACCCGCTAGGTATCGGAAAGACCGTGACTCGCCTCCGGGGCGGAGTCTAGGCTGAGCGGGCAGTGCCATGCGGTGGGTGCATATGTGCCCTCGCTGGCACCCGGGATCGTGGACTGCATTTTCAGCCCTATATGGGGGTGTATCTTGGGTGGAGGCGAGGCTCTGCCAGAAGGGCGGAGCCTGATGGGACGGTCCATAGACGGGCGGGCCCTGAGACTGACGTATGCCCCGCCCCGGCTCGCAGGCGGATTGTGGAGCGCATGGACCGCGCCGGGGACGGTGACGGCTGGGTGTCGCTGGCCGAGCTTCGCGCGTGGATCGCGCACACGCAGCAGCGACACATACGGGACTCGGTGAGCGCGGCCTGGCACACGTACGACACGGACCGCGACGGGCGTGTGGGTTGGGAGGAGCTGCGCAACGCCACCTATGGCCACTACGCGCCCGGTACGCGGGAGACCCTGGCCCTTGGTCCCCACACACACCGTTATCCTGGCCTTTTTGAACCCCCCACCCCCTCATCTTCAGAACCCTTAACCCATTTACGCAGAATTCCTGACCCTTGACCAGGGTCTACCCACTTTTAGGGGTAGGTCTCATCACTCTGAGACACCCCAATCCCTGACCTCTCCTCTGGCTTTTTATTCTGGGATCCACGACCTTTATGACCTCGTGACTGGGGGACTTCAGGTCGCTGACCAGGGACACCTATCTCTCATGCCCTGTCGTGCTGACCCCTGACCTCTGTGACCTCTCATCCTGGGAACCCCAAAGCCATTTACTCTGCACCCTGACTCTCTTGGTTTCTCCTCTCCGTCCCAATGCCCCAACACCGGGCCCCCCACAGTTCTCGTTCTCTCTCTCCTGGTCCCTTGACCCAGCCTCCCCCTCCAGCCAGTACCTCACATAGCTCTCCTGAGCCCCCAGGAGACAGTCCTGGCTCCTCAGCCTGGCCTTGCCCACCCTCCAGCTTTGTTTTTATGCATTTTCTGTCCCAAATGGATCTTCTGTGGTTTCCCTGAACTCACCATACTCCTCAAACCTCTATGTGGTGCACATACTGTTCCCTCTGATGAAAATGCCTTTCCCCTCTGTCAAGCAACCTGTCAATATAACACTGCATCAGAGCATGACATTGGGGCCAGACTGGCCACTGGCAACTCAAAGTTCACCATTCCTGGCTGCATGCCCTTGGGCAAGTTATTTGCTCTATCTGGAATTCAGTTTTCTCATTGAAGAACCCTCTTTACTTGCTTTTTGTGAGGATTAAATGCAATATCGTAGGTAAAGAGCTTAGCATATTAATAAGCTCTCACTACAAATTAGCTAACATATGTTATATATGATATAATTTATTATATATTATAAACTTGTATAATAAATTATATATAATTTTTTTGTTGTTTTTTTGGTGGCTGGCTGGTACAGGAATCTGAACCCATGACCTTGGTGTTACCAGCACCATATTCTCCCAAGTTAGCTAACCAGCCAGCCATAAATTATACAGTAATAATATTAATTATTATTAATCTCGTGGATGCCTTCATGCCCCCGAGGTAGCTCTCCTTTGTCTTTTTCCTCAACCTGCCTGACATTACCTCTATTAAAGCATATCTCATTGAAATCTGTCCTTCCCCAGGAGAAGAATTTCACGACGTGGAGGATGCAGAGACCTACAAAAAGATGCTGGCTCGGGACGAGCGGCGTTTCCGGGTAGCTGACCAGGACGGGGACTCGATGGCCACTCGGGAGGAGCTGACAGCCTTCCTGCACCCTGAGGAGTTCCCTCACATGAGGGACATCGTGATCGCTGTGAGTGAGGCTGGAGGAACCTGTTTCCTGCCACCCACACCTTTCTGGGACTGGGGCTTCTGATCCCAGTGCTTACCTTGGGGCCGGCAGTCACCTAGCTCTCCAGCATCTTCCCCAGGGAACCCAGGCCACAAATGCAGATTAGTGGAGAGTGACATTTCCCATGTCCACTCCCTGACCCCCAATGTTTAATCTCTCCTTGTTGGGCCTTCCCCTCCCTTTGCTCATATTTCGGGTCCAGGCCCTCAGCCTGCCCTCAGACGACCACATCCCCAGAAGTGCCTCAGGGAATCCCAGTCCTGGCTGTACCCCAGGAAAATCCAAGCCCCACACATGGAGTGTCTAGTCTGAGACTCCTCCTGCTGGCCCCTCATTTTATTATTATTATTCCTGTATAATTTTTTGCCAAAACCTGCTCTATTTTGTAGTGGAGCAATTTTTTTTCTTTTCCTTTTTTTATTTTATTTTATTTTATTTATTTATTTATTTTTTTTTTTAATTTTTTTTTTTCTCGTGACCGGCGCTCAGCCAGGGAGTGCACCGGTCATTCCTATATAGGATCTGAACCCGCAGCGGGAGCGTCGCCGCGCTGCTAGCGCAGCACGCTACCAAGTGCGCCACGGGCTCAGCCCACTTTTCCTTTTTTTAAATAGACTTTATTTTTAGAGAAGTTTTAGGTTCATGGCAAAATTGAGCAGAAAGTATGGAGATTTCCCATATGCCCCCTGCCTCCCAACATACATACAACCTCCCCGACTATCCACATCCCCCAGCAGACGGTACATTTGTTACAACCAATGAACCTACATTGACACATCACTGTCACCCACAAAATATTCTTCTAGACTGGTGGTTCGCAAAGTGTGGTCTTGGGACCCCTGCACTCCCCAAGATATTTCTAGAGAGGGCCGGCCCGTGGCTCACTTGGGAGAGTGCGGTGCTGATAACACCAAGGCCACGGGTTCGGATCCCTATATAGGGATGGCCGGTTCGCTCACTGGATAAGCGTGGTGCTGACAACACCAAGTCAAGGGTTAAGATCCCCTTGTCAAGGGTTAAGATCCCAGTCATGTTTAAAAAAAAAAAAAAATCGCTTCTTGGCCTTTCGGCTAAGATCAAGTGCCAAAGCAAAAGCATGAATATATTCTCTTTATCCCCCTTTTTACACAACTGGTAGCATGCTCTGACATGTTTCTGCACTCTTTCCTTTCACTTAACAACACCTCTCTGAGACTGTTCCATTTCTATAGCTGTGTAGTATTCCTCTGCTGCTCTGTTGTAATTTATTTAGCCACTTCTCCTGCTGGACAGCTGCACTGGTTCCTGTCTGCTGCTGTTACAAAGAATGCAGAATAATCTTGAACACACATCATGTCATTTTACACACACATGTCAATGTAGCTATAGGATAAAACTTCTGGAGTGGAATGGCTGGGTCAACGGGGATGTGCATTTGCAGTCGTGTTGGGTATTTCTAGACATTTTATATACTTGTTTTGTTGAGCTTCACAATGGCCCTTTGTTTTTTTTTTGTTTTTGTTTTTTTTTTTAAAAGATGACCGGTAAGGGGATCTTAACCCTTGACTTGGTGTTGTCAGCACCACGCTCAGCCAGTGAGCGAACCGGCCATCCGTATATGGGATCCGAACCCGGGGCCTTGGTGTTATCAGCACCGCACTCTACCGAGTGAGCCACGGGCCGGCCCCACAATGGCCCTTTGATGTGGGGCTTTTGGCCTGTTTCAGGGATGGGCACTGAGATCCAGAGAGGAGAGATGTCATCTTGCTGCCCAGGCCAGCCAGGGACAAGCCTAGTATCACTTTCAAACCCCATGGACCTCCACCACCACCCTTTGAGGCCCAATGCCCTCTATTATAGCACATAATATTTTAACACCCCTTTACTCTCCTGAGCTGACATTATTTAAGAAACGCTGATTGAGCATGTCTTGTGTGCTGGGCACCCTTCCAACAACTTTACCTCCATTTCTTTGATTTAGTCATCATGACAACCCTATGAGAGTGGTCTGTCACCTTCATTTTAGATAAGGACACCTAGACACAGAGAGGTGAGGTGACTTGCCTGAGATCACTCAGATAAGAAACAGCACAGTCTGGATTCGAACCCAGGAAGTTGAGTCCCTGGTCTAAAGCAGGGATGGCAAATTACAGCCTGCTGGCTAAATCTGGCCCACAGCTTGTTTTTGCAAATAAAGTTTTATTGTAACCCAGAGGTGCCCATTTGTTTACATGTGGTATACGGCTGCTTTCATGCTTCAACTGCAGAGTTGAGTTGTTGAAAGAGAGACCATATGGCACACAAAGCCAGAAACATTCGTTATCTGGCCCTTCCTTCACAGAAAAAGTTTGCTGAGCCCTGGTCTAAACTCTCTGCTTTTTTTTTTTTTTTTTTTTTTTTGGCAGCTGGCCAGGATGAGGACCCAAACCCTTGACCTTGGTGTTACAAGGTTGTGCTCTAACAAATTGAGCCAACCGGCCAGCCAAAACAAAGTACATTTATTTGTGTTTTTGTTGTTGGCTGGCCAGTAGGAGAGATTCGAACTCTTGACCTTGATGTTGTAACACTGTGCTCTAACCAACTTCTGCTCTCGTCTCTCTCATTCATAGGTAATGTCACCTCCCCACACACAGAATTTCAAAACGTGGATATTAGTCCTAACTGTACTATAAGGAACAAACTAAATGAAATTCACTTGCAATAAATAACAGGAATTTCAATATGTAGGTGTTGTAGAGTTACTAGATTTAGCAAACAACATAGGACACTCAGTTACACTTGAATTTATAATAACATAAACAAGAAATAGTTCTTTAGTATAAGTATGTCTCACATAATAGTTAGGCTTAGTATAAGGATGTCCCACACAATATTTGGGACATACTTATACTAAAAAATTATTTATTTGAAATTCGAATGTAGGGCTGGCCCGTGGCTCACTTGGGAGAGTGTGGTGCTGATAACACCAAGGCCACGGGTTCGGATCCCATATAGGGATGGCTGGTTTGCTCACTTGGGAGAACGTGGTGCTGACAACACCAAGTCAAGGGTTAAGATCCCCTTACCAGTCATCTTTAAAAAAAAAAAAAAAGAAAGAAATTCGAATGTAACTCATCTAATAGTATAAATATGTCCCAAATATTTGTATGGAACATATTTATACTAAAGAATTATTTATTGTTCATCTGGAATTCAAATGTAATCTGGCATACTGTATTTTATCTGTCAACTCTAAAATGTTGGAGCTTGACATCACTAGAAGGCAAAGTGTCAGACGCCTGCACTGTCTTATGCTGAATGAGTTTGAATGTAAAACTGGGAACAGAAGCCATTTTGCTGCAGAAGTGCAGAATATACAAAGAGCAGAGGTGCTGAGCATGTGTCAAAATTACCCACAAAGTGCGCTGTGTTTACACACAAAATAGACTTAGGGTCTAGGCTCTGCCAAATATAAAGAGGTTTCTCCTCTCACTTGGGAGAGCGTGGTGCTGGTAACACCAAGGTCAAGGATTCAGATCCCCATACTGGCTAGCTGCCAAAAAAAAAAGAGGTTTCTTCCCTTCAAGAGTATTTGCTGGGGCTTGAGAAAGTTTTTAGGGACACCGGACAGCACTGCTTGTGTGGAACCAACCTGTGCATTGATGGACATTGGGGTCCCCTGGTTCGCACCCACTAAATGCAGGTAGTGCCTGCATCATTATGATACCCCAGAAAGTCCCAAATTCCCACCTCTGCCCCCACTGAGACTGCTCCAGTGCCTGCCTCCAACAGCCATCACAGAGCTGAAGTCCTCCTGAGAGAACCTCACGTTCTGATCCCAGGGGTCCAGCCTTCCATGGGAGACAGGTGCATCTATCCCCAGCTTCAATGCCTCTTTCTCCCCAGGAAACCCTGGAGGACCTGGACAAGAATAAGGATGGCTATGTCCAAGTGGAGGAATACATTGGTGAGTGGGGCCCAGTTCCCTTCCTGGGACGCCCATCCTCTCCTGGGCATAGATGAAGCCTGATGCATAGCACCGGTAATAGAGCAATGGACTGCTGAGCTGGGGCAGGGCACTGCTTGAGTTCATGCATCTACCAAACATTTATCAAGTGCCTACTGTATGCTAGACACAAAAAGCATCTATTGGTCACCTATTGTGTGCTAGGCCCAGCAAACATTTGTTGAGTGCTTGTATTTACTGAGTCCAGCCAAATCTTTATTAAGTAGCTACATGTATGCCACACCCCAAAAGCATGTATCAAGCATCTACTGTGTGCCAGCCTCGGGAAACATTTATTGAGCACTTACTGTATACTGATGGTTGAGGATACAGCAGAGAATAACACAGACAAGGTCTCTTCTTGGGGATGTGGAGTTTCTACAAAGTCAAGGCTGAGGTGCTGTTTGGTTGGGTGGGGTTCAGGAGATTTGTCTTGAACCTGCATTTCCACAGCAAACACTGCATCTCCTGTTACTTGGGATGTTGGGGGGACCCTCGCAATACCCTCAAATTTCCCATTGGCCCTGCCCCTAAGAGACAAAGAATTTAGCTGAGGGGAAAGCTATTAAGCACAGAATTTTTTTAAAGCTTAAAAATATTTTTCTGTAGCATGTTTTTTATGGAACAAAACTGCAGGTAAGACACTTTAAATGTAATTTGTTTTTTAACATCTATGAAGAAGATAGGAGTCTTTTTTTTTTTTTTTTTTTGGTAAGAACTCAGACATCACAGTGGAATAGTAACAACAGCTGACACATAGTCACTTACCACCTGCCAGAGACCCTGTTTTAGTGGCTAATCTTGTAATTTCATGTAATCCTCACATCAACTCTATGAGATGGGCATGTGAGATTATCACCCCATTTTCCAGAGGAGGAAGCTGAGGCCCAAAGGGTAAGACACTTGACTGAGGTCATCTGCCAGCCAGAGGAGGAGCAGGACTTGTGTCCAGCCCAGGCTGTGCTGCTCCCTTCCTTGTGGGGCTCTGGGGACACAGACATGGACAGGACCAATCCAGTCCTTGCCTGTTTAATTGCAGCCTGGGGGATAGGCAGGCAGGACTCCAGGATTCCCCAAGGAAATGTATATTTACAAGTGCTGAATGGTGCTGGGGAGGATTTGAGTGAGGAGGACTGAGGGGGCTTCACGGGGGCTGACCTACCTGGCGCTGGGGGGCAGTGTCAGGGAAGATGGGGGAGCTGGGGGGTGCAGAGCCAGCCTGCCTGCTTCCCACCTGCCTCCTCCCAGCATGTGACTAAAAAGGTTCTTCAGCCTCTCTGAGCCATCTGTAAATGGGGGTAATAGAGCACCCATCACATAGGGCCACGTATGGTTCCCGCTTGGATTTAGCAAGTAAACTCATGTCCAGAGCTTGGCACAAATACCAGCATATGGGGCCAGGATGTAGTAGCTCCCATTAAGAGGGTGATCAGCCCTTGGCACTTTTTGGGCATCAAGCATCTGTCCCCTCTTGGTGATCCTGGCACCCTAGGGGTGACTGTTTACTGCATTGAACTGAGACGGATTGGGGGTGAGAGACCGAGAAAGAGTTGGAGAACCTGCATCCTTGGTGGAAGGAACAGCACAGGCAAAGGCCCTGAGATAGGAAAGTGGTCAATGCATTGAGAAGGACACAGGTGGCCAGTGAGGGACAAGCAGAGCCTTAGGGACTAGGGAGTTGATGTCAAAACAAATGGGAAGTCATCATCATCATCATCATCATCATCATCATCATCATATGGCCAGCTGCAAAAAAAAGAGAAGAAATATAAAAAATAAAAATTATAATAGTATCATATTTCCTGTAATATAAGATGCCATCTCATTTATAAGATAGGCCTACCTTTTATACATGATGAAGAAAGAAACTAAAAGCTGCCAATTAAACTATGTCTTGACTTATAAGGCACAGCCCAAATCAGAGAGGCTAAAATGTTGGGCGGTGGGGGGGCATTCAATGAAATACAGTAATCAATGAAATACAGTAATGACACCAATTTGTTCAGCAAACGTTTAGGGAGCACCTGCTGTGGGCCAGACACTGTTGGAGGTCCGAGGGAGACAGCTGTGAAACAAACATACCCTCCCTCCTGACGAGACAGAGCATGAACAATCAGCCACCTCTACAGTGTGTCAGGAGATTAAAGCATTGTGGAGCGGGGATGACCAGTTACTCAGTTGGTTAGAGCACAGCCTTCTAACTGGGTTCGGATCCCAGTACCAGCCGGCTGCCATTTACAGATAATTGAAACAAATGAGAAGCTCCAGCAATCTTGAGGGAGGTTCTTAGAGTGAGACAAGCTGTACTAAGACTAATATCTGGCCAGAAAAATCTCCACTCATTCCGCCTTCATATGGAGGCTTACTGTGTGCTACCCGAGACACACACTATTTCACAGGTGTATCAAATCCAACTATCACTCAATCAATAAAATCAGTTTCCCATGTAACGTAATGATTGCCTGTAAATCGGGTTTTGTTACTAATCCCACTGAAACAGAGGTGAGTTGCCCAAGGCCACAGGCCAGGAAGTGCTAGAGCCAGGATTGGACCTGGGGTCCGCTTGCCCTGGAGCTGCCCCTGACCCCCCGCTCTCCTGGCCCCCAGCGGATCTGTACTCAGCGGAGCCTGGGGAGGAAGAGCCGGCCTGGGTGCAGACAGAACGGCAGCAGTTCCGGGACTTCCGGGATCTGAACAAGGACGGGCGATTGGATGGGAGTGAAGTTGGCTACTGGGTGCTGCCCCCATCCCAAGACCAGCCACTGGTAGAAGCCAACCACTTGCTACAAGAGAGCGACTCAGACAAGGTGTGCTGATGTGGGCCGTGCAGGCAGGTGCTGGGCTGGGTAGACAGAAATGAGCAAGACCTGGGCCTAGAGCAGCGGCGGTCGCTGTTTTGTGGGATAGAGAAAGAGGAACATAGAGAGAGGAATGGGGGACCCAGAGAGGAAGGGTCACAGAGACCGGGGGGACATACTTAGACGCAGGCAGGGATCTGCAGGCAGGGCTCCGTGTCATCCCCATTGATCTCTGACCCTCCCTCTAGGACGGGCGTCTGAGCAAAGCTGAGATCCTGGACAACTGGAACATGTTTGTGGGCAGCCAAGCCACCAACTATGGCGAGGACCTGACACGGCACCATGATGAGCTTTGAGCTCCTGATGTGCTCCGCGACAGCCTCACAGTTCCATGGGACCACCTGAGGAGGGGCGACAGCGGCCGGGGCCCCTCCCTGCCCCAGCCCCGAGGGATGCTCTGTGTCCTCCTAGCCCTGGGCTCTCAGGGAACCACCTGGGTCAGTTTCTCTCCTTGAGACATTCCCAGTTCTCCCCACCCTGCCTCAGGGGCTCTCGTAGACCCAGAGTGTGAGTGGCACTAATTTCTGAATGGGAGAATCTTCCAGCCCACACCCAGGGACCCTCACCCCAAGCTCAGCCTCTAAGAGCCTCCGTTACACACCCCAGTTGCAAATCTGTGTCCCTGCTCCTAACAGCCTGGCCATAGACCCTCAGAGAAGATCTAGAAATGGAGACACAAGAAAAGGAATGGGACTGGGAATGGGGTCGGGGGACAAGGGAGGGGAGGAGATCTCTTACCTTTTTTACATCTTTTGGGCATTTAACCACATCAGTATGTTACCTATTTGTGAAGTACATGTAATTAGAATTTTAAAATAATTTGTGAAAAGTTTAGCGTGGTAGAAGTGAGTAAAAATCCTTCCACTAAGAGCGAACCCTAATGTAAACTATGGTCTGTGGGTGACAGTAATGTGTCAATGGAGATTCATCGGTTGTAAGAAGTGGCTGAGGACCCTCAACCCAAGCTCAGCCTCCACGAGCCTCTACTCCCCACCCCAGCTCCAAATCTGAGCCTCGACCACAGACTGAAAAACTCTCCCAGCCTCAGCCCCGGCCCCGGCCCTGACCGCAGCCCCGGCCCGCCCAGCACTGTCCCAAGGACGCCTCCCCTCTGCCAGGGAGGCAATAAAATCCAGTGCTGGGGCTGCCTCTGTGTGTCTGTCTCTCTGCGGGGTGTCATGGGCCCTGGGGAGGAATTGGGGGCTGTGACTGGGAGATGAGCATGCTGGGAGCTGGGGGGCTGAGGCATTGGAAGGGGGAACTCTGGGTACTGGTGGGGCTGAAGGGTGTTCATTTCTAGATGAAAAATAAAGCTAGCAGCTCCGACTCTGCAATACCCAGGCCAGACAGGAAGCCCTGCCCTCTCAGAGCTCGAGTTCTGTGGGAAAGCAGAGATGCAGCAGCATAAAGTATGTCACCAAGTGAAAAACGCTATGAAGCAGGGTAAGGAGGTAGGAACTGTGGCAATGTTCTGATAACTGAGTGGCCGAGAAAGGCCTCAGTGGTAAATGGAGTGAGGGAGGGAGCCACGGGGACGTCTGGAGGAAGAGCACTCCAGGGAGAGGGAACAGCAAGTGCAAAGGCCCTGAGGAAGGATTGGCCTGGTGTGTCTGAGCATTAGCGAGGAGGCCAGTGGCTGGAATGGGGTGAGTGACAGGGAGAGGGTGGGAGGAAAGAGACCCAGAAGGAGGGGGAGAGAGACCCAGAGAGAAGAGGGCCAGAATTTCTTCTGCGTCACCTGGGAACCACTGGATGGTCCTGAGCAGAGGAGGGTAATTAGTCTCCGCTGCTGAGCTAGGGCAGGGGTAGAAGGAGAGGACATTCTAGGCATTCGGATGAGAGACTATCACGTCATTTATTCTTTCAGCTGCCTCATGACCCTCTGGTTAAATTCTTCTTTAGAGCTGAATATACTTTTTTTTTTTTTTTTGTCCTTTTTTTTGGTGACCGGTAAGGGGATAGCAACCCTTGGCGTGGTGTCGCCCGCACCGCGATCCGAACCCGCGGCGGGAGCACTGCTGTGCTCCCAAGCGCCGCACTCTCCCGAGTGCGCCACGGGGCCGGCCCAGAGCTGAATATACTTTAATTCTGTCCCAGCAATTCCACTACTGGTGGATCCCAAACAGAAATATAAGGATAAGGTCACCAAAATAAAATTTATAGCAGCTTTGTTTATAATAGCGCCACACTGGAAACAACCCACGTGCTCATCAACAGGGGAGGGGATAAATGCATAGTGGAGACTTTGCCCAGGGGACACCACACAGCAACAAGCAAGAATGACCTCAACATACCCAAGTGCATGCAGGAATCTCACAAACGTTATGCTGAGCAAAAGAAGCTGGATGCAGAAGAGCAGACACCATGTGATTGTATTTATGGAAAATTCAAGAACAGGCAAAACCAACTTAGAGGATTAGAAGTCAGGATGGTGCTCCCCCTAGTGGGAGGGTATATACTTAGAAGTGGAATCGCTAAGCTGATTTTTAAAAAAGAGATAGAAATCTACTTTTTCACGTGAAATCTTCACCAGATTTTTTTGCTCTTTAAAATTTTGTTTTTAATTTGCCTACTTTAAAATCCACTGCTTTCGATGTACAGTTCTATAAATTTTGACACATCAGAGTCCCGTAACCACCACCTCAACCAAGGTCCAGAACTGTTCCTTCATACCCTCCCCCAAATTCTCTCACCACACCCACTTTGGAGTCGATCTCTCCCCCCTACTCTGGCAACCAAGGATTTGTTCCTGGTCCCCTATAGTTTTGACTTTCCAGAATAAATCTTCCCATTTTTAAAACTTTACAAAGAATTCTGATTTTCTTGAAGTGTTGTTGTCTGAGCCTCTGAAGCTGGAGCCACCAGCAGGCATGCATGCCTGTGACCAGCCCCACCACACCCAGTTCTTGCTCTGAACTTTAGACCACTGTCTAAGGAACCTTGCTCAGAAAAGACAAGATTTGTCTCACTTCCCGTCTCTCCCTTCTGTTGCAGCAGAAGCTGCGGTTCCATTCGTGCCTCCTCTCCTGGGCACCTTTGAAATCTTAACCAACAGGCAGAAACCTATTTCTTTTTTCTTTTTTCCCTTCTCCTCCTTTCCCGTCCTAGAAACCTATTTCTTGAAGTGAGGACCCTGACCTCCCTGCCCCCCTCCCACAATGGTTGTGTCAATAGGTCTGTGAATAAAGGAGTGAGATTTAGGTTCTTTGGAGGAAATAAAGGTGCAAGATTGGAAACCCTTGGGATTTTTCTTTGGGACAGGGTGGTCTATGCCACATATGAACATGATCAGAGTTCTTAGGAGGCTGAGAGGAAACTGGAAGAACTCAGGGGTGGTTGAAGTGTCACAGAATAGAGGACAAGAACTGGGGATCTTTAGGGAAAGAGGGAATGATGTGAAGCACTGTGGGTCATAGAGGGATGGGGTAGGAGCTTGCTAGGTTGGAGAGGTCACTGGGATGGTAGACAGGGACAATTGTGGGAGGAGGGTACAAAGGATGGAGGTAAGGGCAGGACTGAGACTGGTGTCTGGGTGAACTTGGCTTCTATCACTTCCTTGAGCAGGTGTGACTTTGTGCATATTGTGCCTTCATGGCCTGTGGTCTGCTCTGTGAAATGGGTACAAGCACCCCTCTCCCAGGGCCTTGGCAAGGATTCAAGGGGACTGTAGACTGGCAGGCCCAGGTTACAAGGCTTCTTGAATATCAGTGGCAACTGGGCCGGTGGACTGGGGGCCCAGGAGTGGGGAATGGGGCTCTCCAAGACCAAGGGAAGATTCTAGAAGTGCCTGGGGGGAAAAATGCCAGATGTGGGGGACTCCCCAGGGTGCAAGGATGACACAAACTGCCCTCCTGCTATAAACCTTTCCCTGCAGCTAGATGCACTGCCTGGCCCTGCCATCAGCCATGGGACTGACCAAACAGCAGTCAAGGACACTTCATGGTCCTTGATTGCATCCTGGTCCTTTGAATTTCATCTGGGCATTAGATGAGAAGACCGTTTATTGAAATGTAAAGGTAGAGACTGTATGTGCACTGACCTCGCTTTGGTTGAAAATTTCATGTGTGCTCTCACAGAGAAAGACCACAAAGGACAGGACCTGGGTATCGCTCCCAGAGGCTGGAATGGTAAGCCTTTATTTCTTAAATCTTTGATTGACTGTATGTTGCACACTGCCCAGGGACTGCTTTGTGAATAAAAGGTTATTAAAACAGTTTTAAGGGCTGCCCCTGCCTTCCCAGTCTTCTGAACACCACCAGGCCAGATTCCCACTCTCCCCCTCCCCCACCCTCTCCCCTTCACTCTCTCTGCTCTTCAAATCTGCAAAGTTCTTTGCTGCCTCTGGGTCTTTGCACTTGCGGTTTCCTCTTCCTTTTCACCCTCCAGCAGCCAAATGTGGGGGAAGGGGTGTTCCTGACCATGTTTTCTAGGCTGGGAGCCTGTGGCTCTCTCACAGCACTTTATTTCCTCTGTGTGTCTTATCACGCTTTACTGCATAAAGACACGTGTTCCTCCTGGACATCTCCTGTGCTTTAAACTTGGCATCACTCGGGGAATCTTAAAAAAGGACTCCAGGCAATTTCTATTTAGCCTATTAAGATGGCGCCTTCATATGGTCGAGGCTCAGACTTTGACTTCTGGCTACTCTTAACCGATTTTAATGCTATGCCTTTGTCTTAGCGTGAGACCGCATTCAACATTCCTGGCCCACTCTTTCAAACTCGAGTCCTTCCAGCGTGCATGCCGTCGGAGCGGCTTCCTTGCCTACCACGTCTGGGGGCAAATGAAGGCACCACACGTCCATGCACACCCAAGCCGGTTTATTTGGTCTCCCCCGCGCACTCAAGCCTGCATCACGGGCCGCGACTTCTCCGCCTGCAGCTTCACTCCGGAGCCCGCGAAGCCTGTGCCGCCCTGGGGAAAGAGGGGAGAAGAGCGAGGTCGAGGCAGGGCTGGGGCTGAAGGCAGGGTTCCAGGTGGCGGTTGGGATCCTAACAGGGTCAAAGAGAGGTGGAACGAGGGTAGGAGGAGGGTGGGGAGCAGAACCCTGGGGCGAAGGAGCCAGGCCCAGAGAGGAAGCGAGTTGAGGAGGGGGCGGGGCCTAGTGAGAAGGGGCGGAGTCCCGGGGTAGAAGTGATTGCGTGGGAAGGCGAGTGGGCGGGGCCTCGTGGAGCAGGGGAGGAGCAGAGAGGACAGGAGAGAAGTGGAGAGGAGGCGGCGGGCAGCTCACCCGCTGCAGCACGATGATGTCGCGGTCTGTGAGCTTGTCTCCAGTTACTGGGTCCACCATGTCCTTCCGAATCAGCTTCTCCACGCACTCGAGGGTGACCACGGCCCCACTGCGGTGAGGGACTCCGATCAGAGGCCGCCCAGGAAAGCCACCCCCCCCATGCCTATTCCTGTCCCGCAGGTCCCCCTGTGGACCCTTCCCTCCCTCCCCAGGTGACTCACGAAGGCCGCAGCACGGCGCAAGGCGTGGCGTTGCTCAGGCTGTCGCGGGTCACTGCGCACACGTAGCGCTCGCTGCGCGTGATGAGCCCCACGCGGTCCACCGAGCCGTCGAGCGGCGTGAAGCGCACAGGTATCAGGTCCGACATGCGCAGCGGCTTCCCCGACATGGGGCAGGTCACCGTGCGCGACTGTGTAGAGGAGAGCCACAGGCTCAGCAGGCAGGGCTGGTGCCAGGTGGAAGGAGGGTGGAGTCCCTGTGAGGGAGAAGAGGGGGACCCCGGCCCTCTCTGGCTAAGTGGGTGCAGTGCAGCTGCGGGGGCTCACCGGCTTCTCCAGCTTGGTGGCCTTGGCCTCGGGAGTCAGCGACGGGATCCAGAAGCTGGGCAGCACTTTGTCCTTGCTTGGGGGACACCCGCTGGGCCCAGGTTGGGCATCATCTGTTGGGGAAGAGAGGGGCTCGGATACTGCGCCCTGAAAAGCACCCAGCCTCGTATCTTGCACCCACTCACAAGTTCGCTCCCTGTCACCTGGGCTGGTCCCCAAGGGAGCCTTGGACATGAAAGGGTTGAGGGGTCGGCTCACGATGGCCGCCTCCTTCTCCAGGAAGCCCCGCACTTGGTCCTGCGCTGCTGCCCGCTGCAGCTCTTTCTGCTCCTCTCGCTGGGCGCCCCGCTGTTTCTCGTAGGCCTGGCGGGCAGGCAGGGATAGTGAGCAAAGCATGTCCTGTGGGTTGTGAGTCTGGACCACCCTCAGGGAGGCTGGGGGTTGGTTCTTCCCATTTCACAGCTGGATAAACTGAGGCCCACACAGGGGTCCCTCTGACAAAGGCACTGTTTGGCTGGGGTTGGTGACTGCCTGGGCATGAACCTTTAACTGGCTGTACAGCATTCCATGGAGAAGCAGACTTGACATCCAGGGAATGAGGAGCTCATGTCTATGCAGCGGTGTGATGTGCTGGGCAGTGTGTGAGGATGAGGGGAGTTAAAGCCATCCTGCCTCAGCCCTGCCCTCACAAGGCACATGCCGGGAGGTGCTGCAGCTCTTGACACTGCCCTGGGGCCACCCAGCTGACTGAGGTAACAATGATAGTGACCGATGCCCAGAAGGGCCTCCACATGGTCACCATGAGGAGCAGCAACTGGACAGCCACCAGACCATGCGGAGGACACAGGCATAGCCATTCACTTGAGAAAAAAGCTGAACAACAATCTGATCCTCAGTGTTTCCTGAGCTTCAGGAAACCAGGCAGGAGAAGGAAGGAAATAGACCCACTGTGCCTCAAACAAGGGGATAAACAGGGTCCCCCATGCACCAAATTGGATTTGCCCATGGAAGGCCAGGCCTGGCTCTGAAAAAATGTCTGGAAGATTCTTATCTGTGTGCACTTCTCATGTGCCCTTCAGTGTCCTCTAATTCAGCCCTGTCTGCTCATTTTACAGATGATGAAACCAAAGCCCAGCGAGATGAGGTGATATCCACTCATATGGCAAGTCTTTACCAAGGACCTAGGACCACTGGGTGGGCAAAACTTGCTCCCCGCTCTCAGGGCCTGCAGCCTAATGGGGAGAGTGGGCCCATGTCAGACAGCTGCATGTAGAGTTACAACTGTGCCAACTGCCAAGAGAAGAGGCGACTATGGCAGACCTTTGGGGCCCTGGGCTAGCAGGTCAGAGGAGGCAGTGCCTTGGCTGAAATCTGGAGTGTGAGAAGGATCTAGCAAGAAGTGGGAGAAAAATAGTGTGCCGGGCAGAGGGAACAGCACAGATAAAATCCCACAAAAGAAAAGGAAGAAATGAGATCAGAGGGCCCAGGGTGGTTCTGCCTGTGAGCTCAGAATCAAAACTGCCTGCCCAGCTGTGCCCACTTCTCCTTATCCCCATCACCTTCATCTGCCGGGCAATCTCCTTCTTCTGGTGCAGAATGTACTCCAGGATTGCCTCACGCTCATACAGGTAGCCATCTGGGCTGCACAGAGAGGGTGCAGTGAGAAAAACATGGACCTGGCCCAGGCCACACAGCCAGGGGTTAATAATCACATGCCAAACATCAGCTCCCTGCCCTGGGTGCCCACTAGGCGTCTGACAGGCAGCATCTCACTCAATGCTCAGCTCAGCTCTCTGACGTGAATTCTTGTGCCAGGACCACACTGCTTTAATTCTTGTGGCTTTGTAGAATGCTGTGTTGTGTCGGGAAAGTCCTGTGCAGTTAACATAGCAGGCCTGGGTTGACCAAACCCCTCACTTTCCAAAGAAAAGAATGGCCCTTGACTGGCTCCTGGGAGGGAAACTCTAAGCCTCTGGAATGTCCTGCCTGGTAAGACTGTCTTTGTTTATCTGGGGCCTTGGGCATGCATAACAGCTTGACCTCTGGAGGAGCTGGAGACTAAGGTCAGCCACATGTATAGTCAGCCAGGCCTACACGATTGAACCCTGATAAAAACCCTGGACACCACTAGGGCCGGCCTGTGGCTCAGTTGGGAGAGTGTGGTGCTGATAGCACCAAGGCCACGAGTTCAGATCCCTATATAGGGATGGCCGGTTAGCTCACCTGGGAGAGCGTGGTGCTGACAACACCAAGTCAAGGGTTAAGATCCCCTTGCCGGTCATCCTTTCAAAAAATAAATAAATAAAATAAAACCCTGGACACCAAGGCTTGGGTGAGCTTCCCTGGTTGGCAATACTCCATGTGTGTTGTCACACATCACGGCTGGGAGAACTAAGTGCTGTTCATGCGACTCCACGGGAAGAGGACAGCTGGAAACTTGTGCCCTGGACTCTGCCCTATGTGCCTTTTTCCTTTGCTGATTTTAATCTGTATCCTTTCATTGTAATAAACTGTCACCATGAATATAACAGTGTGGCTGAATTCTATAAGTTTTTCTAGCAAACAGTTGAACCTGAAGGTGGCCTTGGGGACCGTGAAAGACAGTTTACTCTCACTACTATCTCATAAAATATACCAGTAATTGAGCGCATATTTAGTCATTGGACTAAGCACCTTATACCTATTATCCTGCTGGAGCCTTTGCCCTACCATTAGAGGCAGGTAATGGCAAGTTCTACACAATGTGAACTGTTACTATGGTCCAGGCAACGTTCCAAGAGCCCCATACCCTATTATAAATGTATTCTTTTCCATGTGCTATCAAACAGATACTTGGATCATGCCCATGTTTCAGACAAGAACACTGAGGCTCTGAGAGGTTAAATGGCTCACCCTGGGCACCCTGGCTATGTAGGTGGCCCCCTCTGTGCAGTTCCCTTGCCCTCCCTACCCTAACCCTGCAACCCTGGTTCCCAGCTCACGTGACGACAGGATCATGGCAGGGCTGCAGGGAGAGGCAGCAGCAGTCAAAGTCCTTTACGGCATCCCGGCTCAGTCGAATGTTCTGGGTTCCATAGCCTGAGGCCGCTGGGGACACAGATGGGCAGAGTGATGGAGGGGCAGAGGGACAGGAGATGTGCCTCTCTACAAAGTCCAAGAGAGAGGCACAAAGAGAACTCAGGGGTGAAGGTGGGGGTGGGAAGACTCAGAGAGAAACAGGCAGTCAAGAGCTGTATGTCTATGTGTTTTTTCAGCAGGGGCTACACAAGCCACAGGAAGGCGTTAATCTCCAGAAGGTAAGTGACAGGCCCTGTCACTGAGTGGCAGCTTGGTGGAGTTGCTGCCAGCTGACTCCCCTTGGCTTTCCTGGCTGTGTCCAAGCTCTAGTATCTGCACCTCTTTGGGCCTCAGTTTCTTCCTCTGTAACATGGTGAAAACAGCAGTGATACCTCGCTGTCACCATGCTAGGAGGTTTAAATGAGTTATGTACAGAAAGCACATAAGGAAGTACCTGCCAGTGGGGGAACTGGAACGTGGGCTGTTACTAGTATACGGTCATGGACATCAGTGTGGATGGGGGGGCGGGGACAGGGACACACAGAAAGCAAAACCAGAGGCGTAAAGTGAGATGGTGACTTCGGGACACATTTGTGCCTGTACCTGTGTCCTTCTTCTTCTCGTGGTAGGTATAGACAGCACCTGCGGTGCAGTTCTTGCCGTGCCTCGTCATCCTAGGGAGGAAGGGACAGTTGCAGGGCTGTGGTGACTGGAAGCAGCTGGTACATGGAAGAACTTTATGGCCCTCAGAGCTGATCTGCACCCTCAGATGGGAAAGCCGGGGTCAGGGCAAGGGTGAGAGTGAGAGGAGAAACCAGTGGCGTGGGGTCACCATGCCTCCTCCAGGAAGTCTCCCTTCGAGACTGACCTAAACTCATTTATATACTAAAAAGCAACCTTTAGCGACAAAAGAACTGCTTGTTTGGAGGTTGGGAGGGGTGACCGGGTTCAAATCCCGGCTACTACTTCAGACTAGCTAGCTGGGTTGTCTGTGCCATTTAATGAAAAATAAAAAAAGAGGAAGGGAAGACACACACACACACAGACACACACACAGACACACACACACACACACACACACAGACACACACACACACAGACACACACACACAGACACACACACACACACACACACACACACACACACACACACACACACACACACACACACACACACACACACACACACACACACACCCGGGGCCCATTAAAAACAAAAACAAAACTTTTTATTCTGGAACTTTTCAAACACATTCGAAGTAAACAAGAACCCGCACATACCCACCGCCCAGGTCCAAGGACTGTCAACACTCTGCCACTGTGCTTTGATCATCACCCCCGACAACTGGGTATACAACCCACGTCCCCACTCCCACTTTGTAAGTGGATTTACAGAGACATAATTCACATACCATCAAACTCATCCTTTTAAAGTTTACAATTCAGTGGTTTTTAGTGTATATAGAGGTGTACTGCCTCTATCTGTACTGTCACCACTATCTAAATCCACAACATTTTTATCACCCCACAAAACACCCAGTACTCATTAGAAGTCACTCCCCTTCCCTCTGTCCTCGCCCCCAGCCCTGGGCAACTGCAAATTACTTTCTGTGTCTGTAGACTTGCCTAAGGTAACCCTATGTTTAACTCTTTGAGAAACTGCCAAACTGCATTCCACAGCAGCTGCACCGTTTTATAATCCCAACAGCACTGCACTGGGGTCCCAGTTTCCCCATGCCTCGCCACACTCATCATTATTTGTCCTTTGTATTAAAGCTGTCCTGATGAGGTAAACATGTCTCGCTGTGGTTTTGATTGCATTTCCTTAATGAGTAATGATATTGAGTATCTTTTCATCTGCTTATTGGTCATTTGTAGATTTTCTTTGGAGAAATGTCTATTCAAATCTTTTGTCCATTTTAAAATTGAGTTATTTGCCTTTTTATTGTTGTATTGTAAGACTTTTTTTTTAGATATATTACACACACAAGTCCTTTGTCAGATCTACAATTTGCAAATATTTTTTCCCATTCTATGGGTTGTCTCTTCAGTTTCTTTTTTTTGAGCAGGGAGCGCAGCGGGGAGCAACTGGCTGGTAAGGAGATCCAAACCCTTGACCTTGGTGCTGTCAACACTGCACTCTAACCAGCTGAGCTAACTGGCCGGGCTTCTTTTCAGTTTCTTGATGGCATCCGTTGACACACACAAGTTTTTAATTTTGATGAAGTCCAATTTACCTATTTTTTTCTTTTGTTGCTTATGCTTTTGGTAGTGTATCTAAAAGACATTGCCTAACCCAATATTATGCAGACTTATCCCTGTTTTCTTCTAGGAGTTTTACAGTTTTGGCTTTTACTTTTAGGTCTCTATTCCATTTTGAGTTCATTTTTGTGTATGGTGTGAGGCAGGAAGCCCAATTCTAAGATTAGAAAACTTAAAAGAAAAAAAAGAGAGAGAGAGAGAAAACTTGAGGCCCACAGTGGCTGGTCAGCCTTCACCAAGACTCCTTGGCCAGTAAGCAGCTGGAGGGCCAGCCAGCTTAGCAGCCGGCATTCATTTTTGTCCTTTAAAAAGATTTACTAAAATGATATACTTACTTCACTCATCTCTAAATTGGCATCTAAAAATTCTCCTAAGCTTAAACAGCTGCAAAGGATACAATTTCCAGCACAATGTATATCTGTAGCTGATGGAATCTAAATACTGTAATGATTTCATACCTGTCATCATCCATCTGGAAAGTGCAAGAAAAAGCTTTGCTTTAACAGAAGGCAATTTTATATGTCCTGTTTTTCTCTTTGAACTTGTATTTCCATCCTAATTCTCTCCCTGCCACCCATCATACCTTTTATGCTCAAAGATATTTTAGTGATCACCCTGTTATATTTCTTTGCGAGAAAAAATATGGGGGGGCGGGAACTGGGTGACTGGGAGAATAAAAGGAAAAAGAAAAAAGAAAAAATACGGACAGGAAATTATTTAAACATTTTCCCATAATCCCTAGGCTCTAAGAGTCAAAATATTCTTCTAGACTGGTGGTTCGCAAAGTGTGGTCTTGGGACCCCTGCACTCCCCAAGATATTTCTAGAGAGGGCCGGCCGTGGCTCACTCGGGAGAGTACGGTGCTGATAACACCAAGGCCACGGGTTTGGATCCCTATATAGGGATGGCCGGTGGCTCACTTGGGAGAGTGTGGTGCTGACAACACCAAGTCAAGGGTTAAGATCCCCTTACCGGTCATCTTTTTTTTTTTTTTTTTTTTAAAGATATTTCTAGAGAGTCTGCAAGGTCACAACTCTCATCATAACACACCCTTGACCTTGGTGTTATGAACACCGCACTCTAACCAACTAAGCTAATTGGCCAGCCCCACAACAATACTAAGACATTATCTGCCTTTTTCATTCTCATTCTCTCACCAGTATACAGTGGAGTTTGCCAGGGGCTGCATGAGGTGTGGTACTGCAACACTAAGTCTATGGTAATTTGTTACAACAGCGATAGGAAACTAACACAGTCATCAGGGAAATGCAAATTAAAACTTCACTGAGATACCTCTGTACACCCACTGGAAAGGTTACAACTAGACAGACCGGTGCAGGTGAGGATGTGGAGCTGCTGGAACCCTCATCCACTGCTGAGGGGAATGTAGACTGCTACAACCACTTTGGAAACCAATTGTCAGTATCTTCTAAAGCCGGGCATATGCCAACCCTGTAAGCCAGCAATTCCTCTGCTACAAATATACTAACTGAAGGGCATACCTCTGCTTACCACAAGACACATACCAGATCTGGGTGCTGGTTACATGGACATGTTCACTTTGAAAAGCCACTGGGCTGTACAGTTATGCCTTCTGTACTTCCCTGTACATATTATAAGAAGAAACTGATTGTAGGGGGGATCACCACTCCATCTTGGCGATCATTCCCCATCAGTTCATCAATCACATCCTCGTTCTGTACCGTGGCTGCCGAGTCGTCCTGGCACAGAAACTCCCCCTCCGATTTAACCCTTGTGTATGGACATCTCTGTGTCCACTACCACACAGCTGCAACAAACAGCTTCATACCCAAGGTAATTTGCACATGTGCAAGGTATTCTCAGGATAAATTCTTTAAGTAGAATTGCTGGCTCAAAGAGTATGTGCGTTCAAAATTTGGTTAGAATTTGCCAGTTGCTCTCCATACAGACCGCACAGGCCAATACACCACCACCAACATAGGAGATCCTATTCCTCACGCCTTAGCCATAGGGATTCCTGTGACTAGCTCCAAGCTGTGCCCATGTCCGCGAGATACCTCTAGCACCTTGCTGTGGAAAATACCTAGAAATCAGGGAGAAATGTAAAATCTTGCAGTCGAAAACCACAGGGCTTATAGAGAAAACAGGGTTGTGGCACAACACTCATAAGTTTAGTCAGTGACCCGTAAAGAAAAAGACAAGAACCTAACAGGAAAGGGGACGACAGTTTTACACATGTTAAATGGTTAAGAAATATCTACACACTCCAAAAAATATAGCACTTGACTGTGACAAAGACCTGAAGTTTGCTGTGAAAATGGGCATTGAGAAGGGAGCACCTTGTGAGTTACTGTGAGGTAGTAGAAGGAGGGTTATCTGCAAAGTGACAGAAAGTTCTAGTACCAGATGTGGATGGGTGTGACTACTAAAGCATTGGGGGAACTGAGGCAATGGTAGATGTTTGGGGTATGTGCACGGGTGTGCTTTGTGTATTCCTACACGTTCATTTCAGCTGAGTGCAGCTTTCTGGATTTGCCTAGTCTTCTCATGGATTCGAGTAAGTAAATGTGGAATTTGTCTTATGCTCAAATTGTTCCCTAACATAGCAAAAGCACTGGAATAAATTCATGTTTTCAAACAAGTGTTACAGCATGTAACTCCAACAAATCAACAAAAAAACTCCCAGCTTCCCACATAGAAAAATGAGCAGAGAGGCCGGCCCGTGGCTCACTCGGTAGAGTGCGGTGCTGATAGCACCAAGGCCACGGGTTCGGATCCTATATAGGGATGGCCGGTTTGCTCACTGGCTGAGCGTGGTGCTGACAACACCAAGCCAAGGGTTGAGATCCCCTTACCGGTCATCTTTTTTAAAAAAAAAAAAAAAAGAGAGAAAGAAAAATGAGCAGAGGATAGGAAAAGGGAGAAGAAACTCAAAAGCCTACCAAACTTATGAAAAGACGCTCAAACTCTCTTCTAATGAAAACTATAGTGACATATTATTTCACACTTATCGTGTTGGCAGGTGAAGCTTTGAAAGCTGGGTAATTCCAAGGCTTGGTGGGGTTGTGGGGGTCACAGGGACCGTTGGGCAATGCTGGTGGGAGTGTGGACAGGCTCAGCCACCCTGGAACACACGCTGGTGGTACTTTGGTAAAAGAAGTGTGTACAATTCTGCATTCAGGAGATATTCTGCATTCTCAGAGATATCCATGAGGGGGACTATAGGAGGATGTTCACAGCAGTGTTATTTATACTGGAGGGAGTCAAAGGCCACTGAATGTCTTCCCTGGGAGAACAAAGAGTAAAACGTGGTGACTGATCATTACGGGAGACTACCTGGCCATGAAATGCAACAGACTAGCATAGTGAAAAAGGTGAAAAGAGTAACTAAAGCAAGAACTCAATACCATGTATGTAAATGAAATCTACAGGTGCACGAAATGACATTTTAGAGAGCATCTACAAACAAAAGGCTGCACATTACACATCTTAGAGTAGCTGCCCACGTAGGGAAGGGAACAGAGTAGAGGCTAGAGATAAGCACAAGGTAAACAAAGGAAACAACGGCCGGGGAGGGGAGGGTTGTTACATGGATCAGCAACCTGCAGAGGATTTGCAGCATGACTTTCTGCCTGGCCGTGAGTGCAAGGTTGGTTCCCCACTCCTTAAGGTGACCCTGGGCTGCCCATTTCCTTTCTCTGAGCCTCAGTTTCCTTTCGTGAAAAATGGGGATATAGTTTTTGTACTTGGAGTGCTGTGAAGACTAAATGAGATCATGCTCAGAGCCCAGCACGTGGGAACGATTTTCTCCTGCGGCCACAGGCAAGTAGGATCCAGAAGCTGGGGCAGGGGCGGCACAGCCATGGGTCCCACAAATGTAAAAAGCAGCTTCATCTATCGCCCCCTTCTGGTTACTTTAAAACCTTGCCTTTCACATTCAACACCTGCAACACAAACTTCTTAGAGCTATAGATCTCTCTCTCCCCCTACTGGCTTTCTTCTCCTCAGAAGCCATTTTTTAATTTTAGGTATATAGAATACATAGAATAAATGCACAGACCTTTACAGACCTTTGCATTTTGACAAATGTATACAACCTCATAACCAGCACCCTAATCGAGATACAGAACACTTATGTGACCCTAGAAAGCTCCCTCACGCCTCTTTCCAGTCAGTGTGCCCCCGAAGAGGCCACAGTGCTGTTTACAGAAGCTGAACTTGATGAAATACCCCAACTTGCCCCCTGGCCCCCTCCACCCACCAGGCCCTACCTCCGACTCCCCTGCTACCCCAAGCTTCTGGAGTAAGTGTCCAGCACTGCCTCCCCTCCTCACCTGCCACCCATGCCCAGGCCTGCCCCCGCTTTCCCTCCAGTCCCTGCAGTTGCCACTCATGTAGGTCGCATTGACCTCCTCATGGACAAATTCCCTGCTCTATTCTTAGTTGTCAACTGCCTTGACCCCTCTGCGGTATTTGGCATTTGGAGCCTCTGCCTTCCCAGAGACAAGCTGGCTGGGTGTCTCAAGGCCAAGAACTGAGATTTCTACATGTATGGGGAAACTTTCCCTCCAAGAGTGGGAGGAAAGATATAGAGGGGGTATTTCTTCAGTTCGCAACAACCTGAGACTTAGAAGTGAAGCCATTTGACTAGAGCTGTGGTTCTCAAAGTGAGGTCCAGGGTCCCTGGGGGGTCCCTAAGATACTTTCAGGGAATCCACAAAATTATTTCCATAATAATACTAACATGTCGTTTGCTTTTGTTCTTCTTATTCTCTCATGAATGTACAGTGGAGTTTTCCAGAGGCTGCATGACATGTGAGGATGTCATTGCTCTGACCGTTAAACCAAATGTGTGTTTGTGCATTCTTTCTTGGGTTTTAAAAAGGTATCTTATAATGCAAAGGGAAAGAAACCAGGCACAAAAAGCTAAATATTATATGACTCCATTAATAGGAAATGTCTAGAATAGGCAAATCCTGAGACAGAAGGTAGATTAGTGATTGCCATAGGCTAGCGGGGAGGGGAAGGAATGGGAAGTCACTGTTAATGGGCACAGGGTTTATTTTGGGGGTGATGAAAATGTTCTGGAATCAGAAAGTGACAATTGTTACACAACATAGTGAAGATACTAAAGCCCACTGAACTGTACACTTATGTGGGTAAATTTCATGATATGTGCATTCTAGCACCAATAACATTTTTTAATGTCTCAGTTTTAATTTCTGATATGGCAGATTTTTGGGGGGGCGGGGGGGAGTTGGCCCTTAGTTATCAGCACCATGCTCTAACCATCTGAGCTAACCAGCCAGCCCTTGATACTGCAAGTTGTTTTTTTTTTTTTGGAGGCTGGCCGCTGCGAGGATCCAAACCTGATATGGCAAGTATTGATTGATGTAACTCACATAAACAAAAGTTCTCCCGAAAACTCAATGATTTTTAAGATCCTCAAACCAAAAAGCATGAGAACCTCTGTCCAAGTGTTAAAGAGTTGCCAGGTGGCAAGGCCAGGGTTTCGAAACTCCAGAAGCTGAGCTTTCACCCACCAAGCTATATTGTCTCCTCAGTAAGGCCAATTTCAAAATAGAAAACAGAACGACTGCCATCTGCTGTCACCAGCATTTCAGATAGGAAACAGCCAACACCAGCTATTGTTTAGCATCATGCCCACCTTACAGAGGAGGAAACAGGGTCACAGAATCTCTCTACTAGGAAGTAGCAGAGCCAGGATTTGAACCCAGGCAGCCAGGCTCAGGAGCCTCCCTCTTAACCAGGTGACAACTGTCAGTCCCCCCAGGAAGGTCACAATCTGAGAATAAAGGCCAACTTCTTTCTTTCTTTTTTTTTTTTTCTGGTGGCTGGCTGGTATGTGGATCCAAACCCTTTACCTCAGTATTATAACACTGTGCTCTAACCAACTGAGCTAACTGGCCAGGCCTAACCTGTTCTTTTCTTTGTACAAAGTCTTCGAAATCCAGAGTACATTTTACTCTTTAAGTACATCTCAATAACTCAGATGCTAAATTTCATTGCAGATACTTGACCTGTATCTAGGTTTCATAAAATTTACAGTTGCATACTAAGATTCCCATGCTCAGATTGCTTCAGACAGACTTAAAAAGTTTTCCAATAATTGAATCAAGGATCAGAGTTTAAATTTAAATTAATTAAAATGAAATAAAATTAAAAATTTGGTCCCTCAGTGATTCTAGCCACATATCAAAGTGCTCCATGGCCTCTTGGGACTAGCACTACTGTACTGAGCAGTGCAAAGAGCGCAGTACTAAGATGGCAAGACTTTTTAAAAACACGCCCACAGTGTGTAAAAATATTCATAATTCCTTACCATCATCTCCCATCCAGCTGTTCAAATTGCCCTGATTATCTCCCAGCTGTCTTCTTCTGCAGTCAGATTGTTTGAATCCTGAGCCAGTGGTTCTTAACCTTTGGCAGGGTCAGAGATCCTTCAAGAACCTGAAAGAGGCTACAGACCCTCTCCCTAGAATGGTGTGTGTCACATAGACCACTGTAAGCCATCGCAGAGGGGCAGAGGTCTCTGTGCTAAAGAGACCCAAAGGGTTAATTACACTCAACAAAATCACAGACAGAAATGTGACCCGTAGGGCTGGCCCATGGCTCACTTGGGAGACTGTGGTGCTAATAACACCAAGCCAAGGGTTAAGATCCCCTTATTGGTCATCTATTAAAAAAAAAAAAAAAAAGATATGTGACCTGTAGAAAGCACTAAAAAGAGAGTTCCTTAAGAGTGTAGTAAGCATCAGATTTTCGATTAATAATGGCTCACATTTATTTAAGAGATGCCAGGAACTGGGCCCTGTTCTAAGCATTTTACACATATTAACTCAGCCAAATACCACAACCGAAATTGTTGCTACAAACGTGGAAACAGAGGCATGGAAAAGATGCCCAAGGTTATGCAGCTTAGTGAGTCATGCAGCTGACTTTGACCCAAGCATCTGAATCTGTAGCCTTTTTTTTTTTTTTTTGTCTTTTTCGTGACCGGCACTCAGCCAGTGAGTGCACCGGCCATTCCTATATAGGATCCGAACCCGCGGCGAGAGTGTCGCTGCGCTCCCAGTGCCGCACTCTCCCGAGTGTACCACGGGCTCGGCCCTGAATCTGTAGCCTTGATCATCCACTTTGCCACCTGACTACAGGTGGCCTCAGGCACTGTGCTGGACTCTTGGAGTAGATGGCACAGCTAGTGTGCACCCTGTCTTCCCCTGGAAATACTATCCCCTTCTTCCTCCCAGGTTCCATCAAGGCGTGCCTCCTCTGAGAAGCCTGACTCTCCAGGGTTAGTTAGGTTCTCCTTGTGCTTGACAATGCCCTGAACTGCCTTCATTATAGCCCCATCCCCCTGTATTTTCCACTCCTGGATGGCAGGGACGGGGTTGGACTCCAGTCTGGGACCCAGCATTGCCAGGCACCTGCGAGGACCCAGAGATGTCATGATAGGATCAGTTAAATACCTTCAACCCTATGGCTGTGGAGAGGTGTATTATCAATGAACTAATCACCCAGCCAACCAATATATTAATCACAAAAGCACTAAAAGTATAGAAATCATCTCCTTCAAGCGCTTTTGTATCAGGCCCTGTGGGGAGCACTTTACACGTTTGAACACATTCGGTCCTCATGACAAGCTCCCCAGGTTGGCCCCATTTTATAGTTGAGAGATGGAGGCCCAGAGAGATTGGTGTCTTCTCAGTCTGTTCCTTGACAGACCGGCACAGAGGAGCTTTTTAAAATGGAATTTTGATTAAGTCGCTCTTTTAAACAGTTTTTTGGACATGGCTCAAGATAAAAACCAAACTGCTCGGACAATAAGTATAGAAGGAGTGATAGGAGAACCACCGTTTTGCAACCTCTGATGAAATAGTTGGCTCAAGCAGTGATTGTCTATGGATGCCATTAAGAGAGAGGCTGATGGGGACTGGATATTGACAAGGTTCTTTCCTACTAGAAAAGAGAAAGACATAGCTTTACAATGGCAGGTTTCAGCTGCTTCCACCTGTTTCAGTCTGCTTGAGCTGCCATAACAAAATACCACAGACTGGATAGCTCAAATGACAGACATTTCCTTACAGTTCTGGAGGCTGGAAGTCCAAGATCAGGGTGATAGCATGGTGGGTTCTGGTGAAGGCCCTCTTCCTGGTTTGCAGATGGCAGCCTTCTGTGACCTCACGTGGTGAAGAAAGAGCTCTCTGGCGTCTCCTCCTCTTATAAGGACACCATTCCCATCAGATTAGGGCCCCATCCTATGACCTGATTTTACCTTAATTACTTCTTTAATGGCCCTACCTCCACATACAGTCACATTGGGGGTTAAGGCTTCCACATATGAATTTGGGGGGAGGCACAAACATTCAGCCTATGATGCCACCTGGAGCACAATCACCCCCCCAATCAATCTCACCATCCCTGAAAGTGGGACAACCTGGCATTATGCAACATGAAGGTACCAGCTCTGATGTAATTATCCCCAAAACACTGAACCAAAATTTAATCAAGCTTTCAATTTAATTTCCTGATTCTAGGAAGTCAGGGGATATAGCAGGGATCAATAAAAAAAGGGCCAGATAGTAAATATTTTCTTTCTTTCTTTCTTTTTTTATTAGATAGTAAATATTTTCAACTTGCAGGCCATATAGTGCCTGTAAGAACTACTCAACTCTCCCTTTATAGCATAAAAGCAGTCACAGACAGGATATAAACAAGTGGGCATGGCTATGTGCCAATAAAACTTCATTTATGGATGCTGACATCTGAATAACTTATGATTGTCAGGGGTCACAAACTTTATTCTTCTTTTGATTTTTTCCAGTTATTTAAAAATGTTAAAAACCATTCTTAGTTTACAGCCTGTACAAAAATAGTTGGTGGTTATAAAAATCAGATACCTGATAAGGGAACTATATCTAGGATACATAAAAAAAACTTACAACTCAATAATAAAAAGACAAATAAACCCAATTTAAAAATGGCAAAGGATTAGAATAGACATTTCTCCAAAGAAGATATACAAATGGCCAATAAACACATGAAAAGATGCTCAATATCATTAGTCGTGAAGGAAAAGCAAACAAAACCACAATGAGTTACCAGTTCACACCCACTAGGATGACTACAATAAAAAGGACAGAAAATAATAAGTGTTGGTGAGGATGTGGAGAAATTGGAAACTTCATACATTGCTGCTGGGAATGTAAAATGGTGTAGCCACTTTGGAAAAGTCTGGCAGTTCCTCAAAAGGTTAAACATAGAGTCACCATTTGACCCAGCAATTCTGCTTCCAATAGGAATAGAAACATATGCCCACACAAGAACTTGTATACAAATGATAGTAACAGCATTCTTTGCAATAGCCAAAAAAGTTGGAACAACCCAAATGTCCATCAAATGACGAATGGATAAACAAAATGTGGTATATCCCATACAGTGGAATATTATTCAGCCTTAAGAAGAGTGACACAAAAGGGTTAGCTTGGTTAGTTAGAGCAAGATGTTATAACACCAAAGGTCAAGGGTTCGGATCCCTGTACTGGCCAGCAAAAAAAAAAAAAGAATGAGGTACTGATTCATGCTACAACAGGGATGAACCTTGACAATATTATGCTGAATGAAAGAAGCCAGTCAGAAAAACATTTATGTGAAATGTCCAGATTAAACAAATCCACAGAGCTAGAAAGTAGATTAATAGCTGCGTAGGGCTGGGGGTGGGAAAGACTGGGAGGAAATGGGGCGTGACTAGTCTATTCATGACTGACAGGGACGTTTCTTTTTGGGTGATGAAAATGTTCTAAAATTGATAAGACTGATGGTTGCATAGCTCTATGAATTATACTAGAAACCACAGAATTAAGCACTTTATGTTTCTTTTCTTTTATTTTTTGGCAGCTGGCCAGAACAGGAGTCGAATCCTGGACCTTGGTGTTATCAGCATCATGTTCTAACCAAATGAGCTGACCAGCCAGCCCTTGAATTGTACATTTTATTTTATTTTTGGTAGCTAGCCCATATGGGGCAGGGATCCGAACCTGCAACCTTGGTGTTATAAGGCTCTGCTCTAACCAACTGAGCTAACCAGCCAGACTGAATTGTGCACTTTAAGTGGGTAAACTATATGTTATGTGAATTATATCTCATAAAGCTGATTTATTTTATAAAAAGGTGACTGGCAGGATTTGACTTTGGGCTGCAGACTGTAGTTAGCTGACTCCTGGCATGGAAGGACAAGTGAAATGACCACAAAAAAAGCAAAAAGACGAATTCAGATGGTGGAATGATCAACAGAATAATTGACCCAGTTTCTTTAATGAATCAATTACACCAAGAAAAAAACAGGGTGAAATGGAGGGGTGACTGTTCCAAATTAAGAGAGATTTAAGAGACATAACAGAAGTCACTTGACCAGATCCTGATTCAATCAAGTCAACAGTTTTGTTTTGTTTTGTTTTGTTTTTTTAAAAGATGACCGGTAAGGGGATCTTAACCCTTGACTTGGTGTTGTCAGCACCACGCTCAGCCAGTGAGCAAACCGGCCGTCCCTATATGGGATCCGAACCAGGGGCCTTGATGTTATCAGAACCGCACTCTCCCGAGTGAGCCATGGGCTGGCCCTTTTTTTTTTTTTTTTTTTAAAAGCATTTTTGAGACACTGGATTTGAACATGGACCAAAGTAATGGATAATATTCTAGAATTAGGGCCAGCCCATGGCTCACTTGGGAGAGTGTGGTGCTGATAACACCAAGTCAAGGGTTAAGATCCCCTTACCGGTCATCTTTTAAGGGAAAAAAAAAAAAAAAAAAATATATATATATATATATATATTCATTCATTCTAGAATTATGGTTGCTTTTGTAAAGTGCTATAATGGTATTGTGGTCATGTAAGAAAATATTCCCGGTTTGTACACTTGCATCTTGTTAAATAAAATTTATAGGAGGCCATTGGATTGGACTAGGCCCAACGGACCAAACCAAAATAGTCACTCATGTTAAAGTTCCAAGCTACGAAGCAGGAACTAAGTTGTTTATCTGACTTTCTGAGAAATCAGGAGAGAGATAGGTAATAGCCAAATTCCTATACAGGCCAGTTTTAGCCAGCATGGTAAGAAAGTCCACTCTGCTTTAACCTTTAACTTTGAAATAACCAATATGCTCTTTGTTTTCTTTCCGCTTTCCATAGCCCTTTTCTGTCTATAAAAAACCCAACTTCTGGCTGGCCGGTTAGTTCAGTTGGTTAGAGCACAGTTATAACACCAAGGTCAAGGGTTCAGATCCTGTACCGGCCAGCCCCCCCCCAAAAATAAAACAAACAAAAAACCCCAACCTCCTCTGAGGCTCAGCACAACATTCATTCTAATTTACAGAATGAGGTATTGCCCAACTCTAAAACCGCAAATCAAAGGCAATTAACATCTTTCAGCTAAATTTGTTGCAATTTTGTCTTCTGATAATTCTGAGGCAGTTAGGGGTGAAATGTCATGATGACTAGGATTTGCTTTAATATCTTTAAGTTAAAAAACATACATTCAGTAAATGTGGAAAAAATATTAATAATTGGTAAATCTGAGCGATAGGGATTTTTATCCTATTCTCTCACTTTTATATGTTTGGACATTTTCATAATGAAACATTGAAATAAAACTGCTTTAATGACCCTTCAAGCCCCAAATTCACACCGAATCAGCAGTACAAACAGGATGACAATCTGGACTGCCTGACTCCAAAAAAGGAAAACGTCAAACCCTACATCACCTCCTAGAGGGAGGGGCTGTCAAAAAAAAATGCAGGGAAGGCGACGGCGGGCGACTGTGCAATGCAGCACCACCCGCTCTCTCTATCACAGTCTGGGAAACTGTGGAGACCAGGAAAAGGATCCTCCTTTCTCAACTCCCACTCCTCAGACCCCCAGGAGTCTCCGTCCTCTCCTTCCCCTGGAACCCCCCGGCCCATCAGTACAACTCTCAGGAGAACTGCTTGATGCACTGTCGGGTACTTCCAGGGGATGCTGGGAAACGTAGTTCGGCTTCAAACATGGGGCGCCCAGAGAGCTCTATTAATGACTGACAGGTAATCGAGAATCCGAAATCATCCGGTCTTCCTTAGGACTCCTGGCCTCAAGCCTGCGGGAAGGTAATTCTAGCAACACTATCCCTCCACTGCCTGGAACTCACCTCACAACCGACTCGTCTTTCCTTTGTCGTTCTTCAACTCTGCCCTACACCGGAAAGGAGCACGGTTTCCCCTCTCCGCTCCGCCCACTTCCGCCTGGCAGAAGAGAACGGAAGTAGAGCTGCCCCTAGTTGCGGAGGTGCCTCGCCTGGCTTGATAAATTCTGCTTTCTTCTCTGTCTCCCTCCGGAAACGTGAGTGGCAACTCTAAGGTTCCGGTTAATGAAACTGGCGTAACTATGGGGAGGGCTTAGTATGTACTAGGCATTTTCCAGGGTGGACGATTTCCTGCTTGATTCCCAGGCTTTCAGTCTTTACCAGCCAGAGTTTACTTCCTCCAGAGATTAGGAAGCCCACTTCCCCAAATATATCATTCACTTTTCTTGCTGCATCTTGAGACAATTGAGAAGGGACAGGTACTTTGTTCCTATTTTATAGACAGAGCAGTTGAGAAATGGGAAGTCAAAGACGTTCAAGTCAACCTCAAGAAACGGGGATTTACTCCGGCACCGCCCAGCTATACCAAGGACCAAGGCATACCGTTCCCGCCAGTTCCTAGATATCTAGAGACCCAGACATTTATTGCCCTAGCTTAGCCTAGCGAGTTCCAGGTAGGGGAACGGGAGGGAGGAGGAGGCGCAACTCCAATCCCCTCAGTGCCCCACGGTGTCTGAGACCCTGGCTCTTAGGTACTTCATCCTAAGGTCCCTTTAAATACTTTGTCCCTTACCTGAGTCCCGCCCAGGGCAGGTAATCGCAAGCCCCGCCCCCCTGCCAGAAACCGAGATCGGGCCTGGTTATAGGGAGTGGGGCACCCCTCCTCCCTCTCCCCTCCCCTCTTCCCTGCCCCACTTCACAGCTGGTGGCAGCTGGCCGAGGAGGCCCCGATTAAAGAGGAGGGGGCAGTGCTCACAGGTCTGGGCAGGTAAGTGAATGTCCCTGGAGGCAGAGCCTTGCTTAGAGACCCTGGTATCCTGGCTCCCTGCCCCTCCAAGACCCAGGAGTTTGGGGCCTCCAGAACCTGGAGTCTGGGGCCCCTGCCCCCTTATCACCCTGGAACAAAGAATATAGGCCCCTGCTCCTGCCTCTCCTGTAATCTTTGATCTCTGTGGGTGGATGTTGCAATGGACACACAGAGGTGTAAGTGGAAGTTGCCAGGAAAGAAGGAATCCTGATCACCAGTGGACATGTTTATGAACACCTGCTATATGCCAAAAGCTGTGTTGGGGACTGCAGACACAGTGGAGAAAAAGATAAGCTCCCCACTCCCACTCTCATCTTTGGAGGTACACTGCCTTCCCTTAAATCCTGGCTCTGACACATGCAAACAGTGTGACCTTGGGCAAGTTCTTTTACCTCTCTGTGCCTCAGTTTCCTCATCTATAAGTGGGGATAATAATAGGACTGTTGTAAAAATTAAAATGAGTTGATATAGGAAAACAGTGTTCAGCACAGAATCCAGGCTAGGTAAGTGTCTGCTATTATGAACATTCATGACCACAGAGTCCTGTCAGGGAGACCTTCCCTCATTCCCCAGGGGCTGAGCCACTTATTATCTATACCACATCTGAGGGCTGACCCATGGCTCACTCGGGAGAATGTGGTGCTGATAACACCAAAGCCATGGGTTCGGATCCCTATATAGGGATGGCTGGTTAGCTCACTTGGGAGAGCGTGGTGCTGACAACAGCAAGTCAAGGGTTAAGATCCCCTTACCGGTCATCTTTTGTAAAAAACAAACAAACAAAAAACCACATCTGATTCCAGCTGTCCATAAAATATGAGGGGCCACCCCTCTCTGCTGCTGCTATACATGGGATTGACCACCTGCCTGGATACCTCACCTGGTGATGAACAAGACCAAGGTGAGTGTCTAGGGAAAGAACTGGTGTCCAGGTGCCTGATATCTGCCATCCCCTGACCCAGAAACCCCTGTCTCTAGTCCCCTTCTTCCCCAGGACCCCATAGCTCTCTATCCCATTATGTCCCCAGCACTAGGGACCCTCTATTTTTCTGTCGCTCTTGTCTTTGGGCCCAGGGGTCTTCCTGGGCCCCCCAGATGCCCAGAGCTTCCTGGGCAGCCGTAGCCGAATTCCACGAGCCAATCACTGGGACCTGGAGCTGCTCACACCAGGGAACCTGGAACGGGAGTGTCGCGAGGAGAGGTGTTCCTGGGAAGAGGCGAGGGAGTACTTTGAAGATAACACGCTGACGGTGAGTACTTCGGGACCCTGGAGTCTGGGGACCTCTGTCTTCTCCGGGTCCTGGGGGGGGAGGGACCCTCCTCCCTGGAGTCTCAGAAATCAGGATAGGCTGGTTTGAGGCGTGTGAATCTCAGTTGAATTGCTGCTTTTCCCCCTTCTCTTTCATTCCTACCCCTTTAAGGAGCGCTTTTGGGAGACCTACATCTACAATGGCAAAGGAGGTGAGATGGTGGGGGAGCTGAAGCCCTTTTCTTCTCTGCAGCTAAGGCAGCCCCTTCCCATGGAGGACAAACTAACATCTGCCACCTGAAATCTGGCACAAGAATTGTCTGCTCCCCCACAATTCTGTGCTCCCTGAAGATGGTTGTTAAAGGAGTCCCCTCCTTTCAGACTAGAACCCCTGCCTGTGGAGGTCCCATGTTCCCAGGAAGGCAGAAATGGGGGTGGAGGGAAAAGTTATAGCCTTGAGGCCTATCGGGCCTTAGGCTCAGAGAGGCAGGTCCACCTGAGCCTTTCTTTGGAGTCCAGAGCTCCAGCCCCTTGGGCGGCTTGGTTGCTAGGGGATCTGCTCCCTAGCAACGGGGCTAGGGGACGAAGGCTGGCCATCCTCATCTGCCCAGTTTGCCCGTCCCCAACCCCTTCTCTGAATTCTGAGGCCGCATCTCGGCTTGCAGCCTTGTTACTAACAGGGGCTTCTCCTTAGCAACGGGGCCTGGCCAGGCCAGACAGAGGAAGCTGGAAGCACTACCTGGCTGGTTTCTCCTCCCCGACAGCCCCATCCCAGCCTCAGCCTGGTTGCTAAGGAGGCTTTCTCCCTAGCAACCACACCTAGACAGGCTCAGGACCCAAGGCCTCCTGCCCACTGAAGGACCACCCTGCTGGCACCAGATGCCCCGCCATTCTGTGGCCTGGTTGCTAGGGGAGGATGCACCTTAGCAACAGGCCCTAGGTCTGGGCTGGAGTCCTCACATTGGAGCCTGGTTGCTAGGGGAGGTAATTCCTTTGCTACAGACATAGTGAGGCCTAGTGGCTCCTTGAATCCACCTGGAATATGCCAAATCAGGAGGACCCGCCTTCTGAGAGGAGCTTTTTGCTAAGAGGGCTAAAAAGCCTGGGGTTTACTGGTTGAGGAAAGCCCCCTCTACCCAGTACCAAAGGAATTTTCCCCAGCAGCACGAGTTAGCAAGGCCTCAGGAAGCCTAAGTTCTCCCTGTGCCCCCTTCTCCATAGACACAAGGCCTTGGATTGCTAAAGGGGCTGCACCTTAACAACAGGTTCATGTGAGTTCTAGATACCTAGTGATTTGTGGGGGAGGTCACTAAACTCCTCCAGTGTTAAGTGAATTTTTCCTAGCCTCCTGGTAAATTCAGAAGCCTTCCTGTGGATTCTGCCCTTCCTTCAGAGTTCAGGTCTGGCCCCTCATTGGCCTGGTTGGTAAAAGGGGCTATATTCCAGAGCAGGCAGAGGTGCCAGATAAAATATAGGAATTGCCCACCCCTCCCACAGTCACATGTGAATTTCAGATACACAATTAATAATTCTTAAAGTATAAGTATATCCCAAAAAGTGCATGAAATATACTTACACTAAAAAATTATCTGTTGTGGACCGGCCCGTGGCTTGCTTGGGAGAGTGTGGTGCTGATAACACCAAGGCCACAGGTTCGGATCCCTATATAGGGATGGGTGGTTAGCTCACTTGGGAGAGCGTGGTGCTGACAACACCAAGTCAAGCATTAAGATCCCCTTACCAGTCATCTTTAAAAACAAAACAAAAAAATTATCTGTTGTGTATCTGAACTTCGCATTTAACTGGGTGTCCTATATTATTATTTGCTAAATCTGGCAATGCTCAGTTTAGGGGCCTCTGGAAGCATACAGCTACCTGAGCTTCCCATGCTACCTTCAGTGTGTCAGCTGTCCAGTTAGCAGATGGATCATTTCGGAGGCTATGCCCCCTGACTGTGGGGGACTTGAACCATCCCATGTCCAGGGAGGGCCTCTGTTGTCATGGGGATATGGCTACTGTATTTTCTAGTCTCAGATGAGGTTATCACAGGCCCTTTATGCATTTGATCTCATTGACTTTTCAAAGCTTGTGGAGTGTGGGTTATGGTTCCCATTTTACAGAGCAGGAAATGGAGGCACAGAGAAAGAAGTCAGGGATATTGCCTGAGGTGACAGGCCTAGGAAGTGGCCCTAGCTCTGCCTTGCTTCACAACCAGTACTCATCCCTCAGGGGAAGGAATTTGGATGCTGAGGTGGGTGGCAGCCCTTGAGGCAGTGGCTTCCCCATCATTTCCACAGGGCGTGGACGAGTGGACGTTGCAGGCCTGGCAGTGGGGCTGACATCCGGTATCCTGCTCATTGTCCTGGCCGGTCTGGGAGCCTTTTGGTATTTACATTGTCGAAAGGGCCGAGGCCAGCAGCCCTGTCCCCAAGAGTAAGGAGGCTTCAGGGAGGAGGGAGTGGGGGTGGAGAGCAAGGAGTGGGGAAGAAGCGTAAGCCTGAGAGATGGTCTAAACACTGGGGGTACGTGGGTGCTGATGAAAGATCTGAGACAGTCATGTGGTGAGTGAGTCTGTGAGCTCCCTTATGTCCGGTTGTGGTGTCTGCCTGTCTAGATCCTCAGTACTTGGCACATAGGAGCTCTGTCAACATTTGCGGCCTGCCTGTCTTTGTGGTACCGGATTTCTGTGAGATTATCACTCTGGTTATCGTGTCTGGTGAGGCTGTTACTGTGCTGCCTGTGGTCCATGGGTGGCTGTGGTATGTCAGTTTCTATGGTGACAGGGTTCAGCACGTGTTTGTGTGTATCGGTGTGAGTTGTCTAGGTGTGTTTTTCTCACTGGCAGAGTCTGAGAGGGCATATGAATGAACATCAGTCTTAGAAGTATTGTGGGCCTGTGTGGTTTTTTAGGATGAGTTTGTTGTAAAAATGGATCTGGGAAATTTGTGACTGAGTATATCTCTGTGTTGTGTTCCTGTTTGTATGGGTTTGCTAGGTTCTATTTATGTATGTGTCTGTCTGCCTCTCTACAGGACTGTCTTTTTCTGCATTATTCTGCCTGTATCTGGTGCACGTGTCTGTGAATGAGAGTCTGTCTTTGTGATTGATTTCTGCATTTGCCTGTCCATGCACATCTGCCTGTCACTTCGAGGTGCTTTCCTGTGTGTAGGGCTTAGGCTGAAGGTAACCCTCCTTTTCTTTGGCCATCTCCTATCCACCTCTGTCCCCCTGGCACCCTCAATGTCCCTGTCTCCTAGGTCTTCTCTCTCAATCCTGTAAGTTTCCCTTGCTGACTGTACCTTTCTGTCCCCAGGGTCGGGATCATCAGCCCTTTGAATCCCCCGAGCTCTGTGGACCCACCGACGCCCCTGCCGCCACCCCCACCCCCGGGCCTACCCACCTACGAGCAGGCATTGGCTGCCTCTGGGGTGCACGACGCACCGCCGCCTCCCTATACCAGGTATGAGGCGGGGCTTATGCTCGGGGGCGGGGCGAAGAGGGGAGGGCACTGTCGGAGGAGGGGCGGGGCTCAAGGGTGAGAGTTTCGGGTTTATTACCTGGGGCGGGGCTTGGAGCGTGGGGGCGGGGCCCTATGCAATTGTCTAGGGGCGTAGCCCAGTGTTGTATGTGTGGACATTATAGGGGGTGGGGCTTGTACCCAGGGGGTCCCGGATTGGTTGAGAGGCCGAGGGCGGGTCGGAGTGTTGTGGTTGACGCGGGGGGAAAAGGCAGCCGGATCTTTGACTCCCAAGTGTGCTCCTCCTCTTGCAGCCTCAGAAGGCCTCACTGAAGAACTGCCTCGGACTCCGGGCTCCCCGAACTGTGCCCCTGATTCACACCGGATTCCGGAAGTCCTCAGGCCTCGTAGACTCTGGAGCTGAGCCTGGGACTGGGGTGGGAGTAGGGGTCGGCTGGCCCGAGGCCTACCCTGGCACACGTGTTTCCGCCGCGTACGGATACACGCAAGTCCTCAGCCAACGTGTTCCCACGTCCCGGCCCCTCGCGGGCCCCCACGCCTTCCTGACAGTGGGAGCAACCGCCAGTCCCGCCCCCGGGGTAGGCATGCGCGCGTAGAAACTCGGTCCCAGAAGCCCAGGCCGGGTATGCAGTCTTCCGTGTGTGGCCAGATATGACCCGACCATCGCCCTCCAGTGCCATGGGCTACGCACACGCAGAGCCCCGCTTGTGTAAACGTTTGTCTTCGTTCACTCCCGGTGCGCGCACAGGGCCGCTTGGTATCCCCGGGAAAGGGTGGGGGGCATATTTGCAAGCGTGCTCAGTGGGGGCAGGCTTCCATTGCACCCGGGGAACTGTAGTTGAGCTGTTGCCCTAAATAAAAACCCTTCGGAAAGGAGACCAAGAAGAATTGAAACGCAACAAAATAAAAGTCTAATGAACTGAACAGCGTTCCCGGGCGCATCTATGCGCGGCGGAGCTGGTTTTCTGTGCGAACGCTGCGCCCTACACCCCCAGGCCCTGCTTGAGCTCCGTCTCTTCTCTCTCTCTTTTTTGCATTTGCACGGGATTGTGGGAGGAAGCGAAGCGCAGCCAGACACCCCGCCGCCCGCCCCCCCTTCCCCTCCCCCCTCCCCCGGCCGCCTTGTGCAAAGATGGCTGCACCGTGAGCGCAGAGGAGGAGGAGGCGGCGGCGGCGGCGGCGAGAGAGCGAACACCCAGCGCCTGCACCCACCCCGGGGCCGCCCGGGACGCCCCCTCCCGAACGCGCGCCCCCCCTTCTCTCTTGCAAGCGCCGGGGCAAAGGCGGAGACAGCGGGGTCCCTCCTCCCCCCTTTTCCTCCTCCAGGGGGAACCCCCCTTCCCCCCTCCTTGGCTCAGCGGCTGCACCCCCCTCCCTTGCCCGCCCCTCCGCCCCTGCCCCCTCCCTCCCCTGCCCGGGGCCTTCCCGGGCCTTCGGCTGCTGCAAAGAAAAAAAGAGAGAGAAAAGGGGGGAAAAAAAGCAGCAGCGGAGGGAGCGGCGGCGGAGGAGAGCGCGCGCGCGCCCCCTCTCTACCCCCTCCCTCCCTCCCCCTCCCCCCAATTTCCACCGCGGCCAATTCATGGACAGGAACTACCCCAGCGCCGGCTTCGGGGACCCGCTCGGCGCCGGGGCGGGATGGAGTTACGAAAGGTCAGCGAAAGCTAGGTAAGGAGCTGAGGGTGGCCTGGAGAAAGGGGCCAAGGGGTGGGAGCCCAGCTTAGCCGAGCGGGGCCCGCCCGGCGACGCGTGCATCGCAAACTCCCCTCCGGCCTGCAAGGGAGCGGCCTTCCTTGGTTTGTAACAACGCCGCCGCCCCAGTTTGCAAATTGCAAACTCCGCCAAAGCCAGCTCCGGCATGCAAAGGGAGAAATGCAGCGGGAAAATGGGGGTGCTAAACAATTTCGGACTGAAAGGCCTTGGGAAGGTGGGAGGGACTGGCGAAGCAAGGCCTGGACTTCCCCGCATCCTTGGATTCTCGGCTTGCTTACCGCCACCCCCCTCCGCCCCCCAGGCTCTGCTTTGCAAAGGTGGAAAGGAAAGAAGAATTAGAACGCAGACCTGGGGGGCGCGCACCCCATCCCGGGTCCTATTGTTTCTGGACTGCGCGAGGCCGCGCCACTCGGCCCCCCCCGCCAAGAAATTCCGCGCGCAGAGTGGGCGCGGAGCCCCGCCCCCTTTCAAAGCTGGGGTTGTGTGTGTAAGGGGGAGTCCGGCATCTGGGACACGCCCCCCTTACATCCCCCACCCTCAAAGGCAGAGAATTCTATTTGATGGCAAGGAGTGGAGTATCTTCCCTCTTGACTCTCAGCCACGGAAGGGGGCCGTTGCATGGGAAGAGTGTCGGATGTTTCCCGGGTGTGTGTTTGTGTGTGTGAGCGTGGGCCCTGTGCGTGCGTGGCTTGCAGCGTGTTCACCTGTGAAGCTTCCTCTTTCCTGCTGCTTATCTGTGTCGCGCCCTCACACTCCACCTGTCCCCGATCCCCTCCACACACACACCTGGGTTTCCCAGCGTGGCTGGGCATAATCAAAAGTGTGTCTAGATTTTCCATGTGGATTTTCCTCGTTCTATATCTTCTTCCCCACGGATGAGTTGGATACCCGTTTGCACACATACCTCGCTTTGCACGAGCCCATGCATTTGAACCTCAACCCCAGGGGATGGACGGTGTTCATGTTCGCACTTGTACTTGGTCCTTTCCCCAGGTCCTATCCCCTCCCCACCCCAACCCCTCCTGCCCCTGCCGTTTGGGGAAAAATCTGCCTCCTGCCCCCGACTTGGTTTACACTACCCCATGAGATTCAGGGCCTATGTGTTCCCACGTGTCTACAGAAGAGGGGGCGTTCGTGCGCCCCTCTGGGGTGGGCCTGTGTCAACGGCGCTGGCGGGGGACGGGGGGCGCGAGGGAGAGCTTGGTAGGAGGTCCACGCCTTTCACATTTACAATTTAAGACATTTCTCTGATTTGCACCCTCTGTGTGTTTGTCTCGACCCTGTGCATGCCTGTGTTTGTAAACGTGAGACCATCCAGGCCCTATTTATTGGGGCCCTGAAGTGCGGGCCATTTCTGTGGCTCTTAAAGAGCACCCAGATTCCCTTGTCTTCTCCCCTTTAGGGCCCAAGGTTCCTTGGGAACCCCCCTCCCAGTCAGCTGGAAGGTTCCCCACAACTCCCTGGGGGATTTCCTGAGCTCCCTCCTCAGAGGGCAACTTGGGAGGACACCCTGACATCTCCTCCTTCCCCTCAGCTTGGTCTATGGCAGCTCCAGGACCTCGCACCCCGAGACGGACATCTTACACCGCCAGGCCTACGCGGCCCCCCACCCACTGCAAAGCTATGCCACCAACCACCACCCGGCAGGTACGTCCCCCATCCCTCCCCGCTTCGGCTGCTCCCCCCTAAGGCAGCTGGTTGGCTGCTGAAAGTTCCACGCCTTCCAATTGGCAGTGTCCTGTGTCACAGCCCGCCCCTTGCTGTCTCTCCTCTGATTGGTTGCCTCTGAGGTTGCTGGTCCCTGGTTAATTTCACGCCGGATTCGTCCGCCCCGTCTCTGGCTCCGCCTCTTTCGCTCCTATTGGTCCCATCCCATCAGCCCCCAAATCCCACCTTCTCTTCCAGGCTTTTCCGCCTCTCCAGCGCACCCCGGTCCTTTCCTTCGGGGTTTGCCCCGTCTTCTCGGCTCCTTGTTTCTTTGAATTCTTTCCTCCTGATTCTCTTTCTCCCTGGTCAGCTCCAGTTCTTTCCCCCTCCACCCCTTTTTTCTTAGATTTGCTTACTACTTTGTTCGACCTCCTCTGCTTTGCTTCCAACGCTTCTGATTGGTTCCCGTTCTTTGATCCTGCCCTCCTCCCCCGCCACCCGCAATGAGATTGTGCTGTCCAATTTGACCCCTGACCCTTCTGATTGGCTCCTTCCCTTTTTTCCTCCCCCGTTTTTTTTTTTTCTGGATCCTCCCACCTTGCCTCAATCTCTTTTGACTTGTCTGGTCCTTCTGAGACTCTAGTTGTCCCTTCCTTTTCCCTTTATCGAAATGGCCCAAATCATTTGACCTCCTCCTTGGCCTTAGTGAGGACTCTGTCCTTTTGTTCCTGCCTCCTTTACTTCTGGGTTTTTCTACTCTTTTGCCTACCTTTTCCCTCCTGGGCTTCCTGCCATTATGATTGATTGCATCCCAACCTGCTTTACTGTCTCACTTTTCCCCCTTCCCTCACCTTGGTCCTGTCTTCTTAGCTTGGTTCTGCTCATTGTCTCCCTTTTGAATCTGCCCTTTTCAGTTTCATCCAATCCCTTTCCCTGACACAAGTTGCCTTCGGCCTCTTTCCTTTCTCTCTCAACCCCATCCTATCTTCAACCTGGCTGATTCTATCCTCTGTCCCTGGCCAGGCCTCTCTGGACTCTTCGACACTGGCCTCCACCACGCGGGCTCAGCAGGGCCTGACGCCTCCGTCATGAACCTCATCTCCGCCCTGGAGTCCCGGGGTCCCCAGCCTGGCCCCTCTGCCTCCTCTCTCCTCTCCCAGTTTCGTAGTCCTTCCTGGCAAACAGGTAAGCCCCTTGCCGGCCCTGGAGGGCCAGGGCAGGGCTGGCTTGTGGTCCGCTCTGACCTACAGTCTTCTCCATCATCCCCAGCCATGCACACGCCAGGCCCCACGGAGCTCTTCATCTCAGGCGCACTGCCGGGTTCCAGCACCTTTCCATCTTCCTCTGCCCTGTCGGCCTACCAGCACCCGGCTTCCTTTGGCAGCCGCCCCTTCCCAGTGCCCTCGTCCCTGAGCCTCCAGGACCCCCCATTCAGTCCTCCAGCTAATGGGCTCCTATCCCCTCATGATGTGCTGCACCTGAAGCCCTCACAGGCACCCACAGTGCCCTCCTCGTTGGGCTTTGAGCGCCTGACGGGGGGCGGTGTCCTGGGGCCTGCTGGTCTTGGCCCAGCCCAGACTCCCCCTTACCGCCCTGGCCCCCCAGACCCACCACCACCTCCCCGCCACCTCCCAACTCAGTTCAACCTCCTGGCTTCCTCTTCTGCTGCTGCTGCCGCTGCTGAGCAGTCCTCCCCACAACTCTACAACTTCTCTGGTGCTGCCCCAGGCCCGCCACCTCCTGAACGGGCTCTGCCCCGCCAGGACACCGTCATCAAGCACTACCAGCGGCCAGCCAGTGCCCAGCCCCCACCGCCCCCGCCACCAGCCCATGCCCTCCAGCACTACCTGAGCTGCGGAGGCAGCTACCCTTCCATGGGCCACCGGGCCAACCTGGCCTGTAGTCCCCTGGGTGGTGGCGAGCCCTCCCCAGGTGCTGGTGAGCCTAGCAAGGGTGGTCCTAGTGGGGCCACGGCTGGGGCATCAGGCCGGGCCACGGGCCCTGAGACAGCTGGGGGAGGTGGGGCTGGGGGTGGTGGTGGAGGTTACCGCCCCATTATTCAGTCACCAGGTTACAAGACGGGCAAAGGTGGTTATGGAGCAGCTGCGGGGGGTACTACCAGGCCCCCACCAACCCGCTCTACTGCCACGCCCAAATGCCAGAGCTTGGGGGGGCCAGCGGCTGCTTACGCCACTGGGAAGGCCTCTGGAGCCGGTGGGGCCGGGGGCCAGGCCTATTCCCCTGGTCAGCCCCAAGGGCTTCTGGGACCCCAGGCCTATGGGCAGGGATTTGGAGGGGGGCAAGCACAGGACTTGAGCAAAGGCCCCAGCTATTCAGGGGGTCCTCCACAGCCCCCCAGTGGTCCCCCACCTCCTGGCCTAGCCACGTGTCAGAGCTACTCCCCAGACCAGATGCAGGGGCAGTTGTATGGAGTGCAGGGAGAGCCATACCCAGGGCCAGCTGCCCACTCCCAGGGGCTACCCACAGCCAGCCCCTCACTCAGCTATAGTACTGGCCATTCCCCAGCGCTCTCGGGCCATGGGGGTGGCTGGGGACCCAGCTCCCTGGGAGGTGGTGGGGAGGCCAGCCCATCTCACATCATTCGCCCGCTCCAGTCACCGCCTGCCACCGGCCGCCCTCCTGGAGTCGGTTCTCCAGGAGCCCCCGGCAAATACCTGAGCTCAGTCTTGGCCTCCTCCCCATTCCTGGCACCCCCAGGAGCCGGCAGCTATGCAGCTGGAGCAGGTGGCTACAAGGGCAAGGGGGATGGTTCGGACCTGCTGGCAGGCCCTGGTGGGCCTCCCGCCGAGCGCACAGAGGATGAGGAGTTCCTCATTCAGCACCTCCTGCAGGCACCCAGCCCGCCTCGGACCTCAGGGGCTGATGGCTTGGTTGGTGAGGATGGGGCAGCGGATGCCTCCAAGGGACTTGGGGGGAGTGGCGGGGCTGGGGGACCGCCAGGCACACCCTACGAGTTGGCCAAGGAAGACCCCCAGAGGTACCACCTGCAAAGCGTCATCCGCACCAGTGCCAGCCTGGATGAGGGTGCCACAGCAGCCCTCGAGCTGGGCCTGGGGAGGCTGAAGGAGAAGAAGAAAGGGCCAGAACGTGGTGGCGAGACCCCTGAGGGACTGGCCACTTCAGTTGTCCACTATGGGGCAGGTGCCAAGGAGCTGGGGGCCTTCTTGCAGAAGAGTCCGCCACCGCCACCTCCCACAGCCCAGCCTGCCCAGCCTACCCCCCATGGCCTCCTCCTAGAGGCCGGAGGCCCTGACCTCCCCCTGGTGCTGCCTCCACCTCCCCCCCAGCTGCTCCCTTCGGTCCTCAGCCACGCCCCCAGCCCCTCTCCCAGTGCCCCCAAAGTCGGTGTCCACCTTCTTGAGCCAGCTGCCCGTGATGGGGCACCACAGCCGCCTCCGCCACCCCCACCTCCACCACCCATGCCCCTCCAGCTTGAGGCCCACCTGCGCAGCCATGGCCTGGAGCCTGCCACTCCTAGCCCCCGCCTGCGACCCGAGGAGAGCCTGGAGCCTCCAGGCGCCATGCAAGATTTGCTTGGGGCTTTGGAGCCGCTGCCCCCGGGGCCTGGTGACACTGGTGTGGGCCCACCTAATTCCGAGGGCAAGGATCCTGCAGGCGCCTACCGAAGCCCCAGTCCACAAAGCAGCAAGGCCCCCCGCTTTGTGCCACTCACCTCTATCTGCTTCCCTGACTCCTTGCTCCAAGATGAGGAGCGCAGCTTCTTTCCCACCATGGAGGAGATGTTTGGTGGGGGGGCAGCAGATGACTATGGCAAGACTGGGCCTCCAGAGGATGAGGGTGACCCCAAGGCTGGTGCCGGGCCACCTCCGGGCCCCCCGGCCTATGATCCCTATGGGCCCTACTGCCCGGGTAGGGCATCTGGAGCTGGGCCAGAGACTCCGGGCCTGGGCCTGGACCCCAACAAGCCTCCTGAGCTGCCCTCCACAGTCAACGCTGAGCCACTGGGCCTAATCCAGAGTGGCCCACACCAGGTGGCCCCGCCACCCCCACCCCCTCCACCACCGCCTCCGCCGCCAGCCTCTGAACCCAAGGGCGGCCTGACCTCTCCCATCTTCTGCTCAACCAAGCCAAAGAAGCTGCTCAAGACGTCCTCCTTCCACCTGCTGCGGCGTCGCGACCCACCTTTCCAGACACCCAAGAAGCTGTACGCCCAGGAGTATGAGTTTGAGGCAGATGAGGACAAGGTCGATGTGCCTGCTGACATCCGCCTCAATCCCCGGCGCCTGCCTGACCTGGTGTCCAGCTGTCGTTCCCGCCCAGCCCTCTCACCACTGGGTGACATCGACTTCTGCCCACCCAACCCAGGCCCTGATGGTCCCCGGCGACGTGGCCGCAAGCCCACCAAAGCAAAGCGCGACGGGCCTCCCCGGCCCCGGGGGAGGCCCCGGATACGCCCTCTGGAGGTCCCTACCACCACTGGGCTGGCCACGGCCTCCACACCCACTGATGGGGCCAAGAAACCCCGGGGCCGAGGCAGGGGCCGGGGAAGGAAGGCTGAAGAGGCAGGGGGCACCCGGTTGGAGCCCCTGAAGCCACTTAAGGTGAGGGGTACTGGCTCTTGGAGGGTTTGGGGCCCATATGCCTGAGTCTTATAGAAAGAAAAGGATTGGGGCTGCATTTGTGATTCTTTGGCATTTTGGGGGGTAACGGGTGGATATGGTTTATATTCATAAAACCTGTGAATGAGTCCTAAATGTTAGAATTCCAGGGTTCCATCGATGGGGAGATCTTTTTGATTTTTAAAGATGACTGGTAAGGGGATCTTAACCTTTGACCTGGTGTTGTCAGCACCACGCTCAGCCAGTGAGCTAACTGGCCACCCCTATATGGGATCCGAACGCCTTGGCGTTATCAGAACCACACTCTCCCGAGTGAGCCACGGGCATACCTCCTCACTTAGAGGTAGGCGCTGGGGGCCTGGACTCCTGGGCCCTGACTTCCCACTACCCCTGTATGTAGATCAGGCTGTCTGTGCCCAAGGCTGGCGAGGGTCTGGGAGCCTCATCGGGTGATGCCATATCGAGTGCTGACCACAACAGCCTGGACTCAAGCCTGACGCGGGAGAAGATTGAGGCCAAGATCAAGGAGGTGGAAGAGAAGCAGCCAGAGATGAAGTCAGGTTTCATGGCCTCCTTCCTGGACTTCCTCAAGTCAGGCAAGCGCCACCCACCACTCTACCAGGCAGGCTTGACTCCCCCACTCAGCCCTCCCAAGAACGTGCCAGCCCGAGGCCTGCAGCCTCAGCCCCCTGCCGCCCCAGCTGTGCCACACCCCCCACCTGCCAGTGCCTTCGGGCTGGGGGGTGCGCTTGAGGCAGCGGAGAGTGAGGGGCTGGGGCTGGGCTGCCCTTCACCCTGCAAGCGGCTGGACGAAGAGCTGAAGAGGAATCTTGAGACACTACCATCTTTTTCCTCGGATGAGGAAGACTCCGTCGCCAAGAACCGGGACCTGCAGGAGAGCATCTCCTCAGCCATCTCTGCCCTCGATGACCCGCCCCTTGCTGGACCTAAGGACACTTCCACTCCAGATGGGCCATCCTTGGCCCCTGCAGCTGCAGTCCCGGGGCCACCCCCTCTCCCAGGACTCCCCAATACCAACAGCAATGGCACACCTGGTGAGCTCTGGGAAGGTGGTCTGAGGCACAGCAGGGATTTTAGGTTATTATGGTCACTAGATACAGTTGTCCAGGTGACACACTGTTTAAGGGACACAGTTCATGTTGTAGGTGTTATAGATTTGCATGTTTACAAAGGTAATTTCCTGATTGAGGGAAAGTTAGTGTTTTGAGAAAGGTGCATCTTTTTCTAATTTGCACAACTGGTAAGTGGGCCCTAGCAGGGGCACTAAGGTGGGTGCTGGAGAATGCTGGGGGACGGGGTAGGATATAAATGATGGAAACAGGTGACAGGTTACTGAGAGAGGTTTTGGAACTGCTGCGGGTGTGAGGCCTGAGTCCATGTCTAAGGAGTCAGCAATGTGCCATAAAGAACAGAAAGGTTCTTTATCTGTCCCTTACTGCAGACAGATTTGGGGAGCGTGATGGCTCTTGCACCAGGGCGGAAGGGAATAGCTGGGGGTTTGGTAGGGTCTAGATGATATTCTGTCTTGAGACAGGGTTTGGAAAACATTTAAGGGGCATTAATGTGGGGAACAGAGACACTGGAGGATGAAGGAGGTGGGAGTTTGGAGGAGGGTATTTGGGAATAGTGAAAGAAAGGACTGTGTGTTCAGAGGAGTCCTAGGTAATGGAGAGGTTTTTGGGGGGTCTGTAGAAGGGAGGTGAGGGGATGATGTTTAACAGAGGCAGTGGGGAGAGGATGGGAAATGCCAGAGGGTTCCAAGCCAAGTGCAGGATTATTGGCACAGGAGGGTCGTGGCTGAGGACACAGGGATGATGAAGCAGCAGTTTGAGCGGGCAGGGGAGATTCCAGGGAGTTAGAGGGAGTTGCTAAAAACACCCATGGAGTTCTTAAGGGACATCAGGAAGGGAGCTGGGAGGTGGGGAAGGGCTTCGATGGTCTCCAGACTGGTGAGCAGGCTGAGGGAGGAACAAGGAAGGTCTTGGATGGAGGACAGGACCTCGAGGAGGAAATGAAGGAGAGACCCGGAGAGGATGATTTAGGAGTTGGGAAGGACATTAAGGAAGAGGAGTTAAGAGCCAGACAAGCACTTTGAGGCTACCAAGAGAAAAGCTTCAGGCCTGAAAAGGGCATTAGGGATGGGAAACGGGTTTCAGGGGCTGAAAATAGCCACTGGAGCTGGGAAAGGGCTTCAGGGAGGGACTCTGATGTGACAGAAGGGCTGCTGGGGAGCGGAGTGGCAATGAGGGACTCTAGAGGGGATATTGGCACAGGAAGGGACGTTTAGGGTGCCAGGGATGGTGACTGGCATCCAGGCCTGATGTCCCTCTCTCTCTCAGAGCCCCCACTGCTGGAGGAGAAGCCCCCTCCCTCCCCACCTCCTGCCCCAACGCCTCAGCCTCAGCCTCCACCACCCCCGCCTCCGCCACCACCTGCCCTGCCCTCACCACCCCCACTGGTGGCCCCTGCGCCCAGTTCGCCACCTCCGCCACAGCCACCACCTCCACTAGCCCTACCCTCGCCACCTCCACCACCCCCGCCAACTGCCGCCCCACCGGCTGCCCCTCCTGAGGAGCCTGCTGCCCCGTCCCCTGAGGACCCTGAGCCACCCGACGCCCGGCCCCTGCACCTAGCCAAGAAGCAGGAGACGGCAGCCGTGTGTGGGGAGACGGATGAGGAGGCCGGCGAGAGCGGCGGAGAGGGCATCTTCCGGGAGCGAGATGAGTTTGTCATCCGTGCTGAGGACATCCCTTCCCTCAAGGTAAGTCCCGGCCTTGGCCAAAAACTGAGCCTGATGGATTTGGTCACTTGAGCATTTATTGAGCGCCTCCTGGATGACAGGCCCATGTTGGGGATTGCAGGGACAGTAATGGCTGAGATAAGCTTACTGGGTCCCGCTCGAGTTCACAGTCTGACAGGGCTGATAGAGGTGGCCAACTGGAACAGTGTGCTCTTTAACGGAGGACATGGCGGGCCACTGAGATGTTATTTGTATGTGTGTACGTGTATGTATTACTTGTGTGTAGGAAAAAACAATTGTTAACATTTATGGGTGTTAGGGGTAGTCATATCATGTAACAAAGCAGATGGGACTCTGGTCTTGGGAAGCTTCTAATAAAACAGAACAAGCCAAGAGAAAAAGACGACTTTGTGATTTATGTCTTAATGGTGGAAACGTGAGGTGTTGACATTGCTTACCTACAAGGACACACACACACCCACGCACACATGCACACACACACACACACACACACACACACAATAGCTAATCCTTTGGGAATGCTTACTGTGTGTCAGGCTGTATCTTCCATACTTTATGTAGACCGGCTCATTCGTTACTTCCAGTTACTTTACTACAGGGGCTGGCTGGTTTGGCCCCTGGGCCAAATCCAGCTCACTGCCTGTTTTTGTGAGTAAAGTTTTATTGGTGAACAGCCATGTTTATTCACTTATATATCATCTATGGCTGTTTTCCCCATATGATGGCGCAGAGAGTGGGATATTTAGCTAGCCCAAAAAGCCAAAAATACTTTATCTGGAAAAAGTTTGCCTACCTCTATTGTACTTGGTTCATTGGTCAGATAAAGTTGGATCAGAGGATTAATATGCTAGGTGCTTGACAAGGGTAGGTGACATCAGATGCTCGCAGAGTGCTTTGCATAGAGTGTGAATTAGTTCAGTAGGTCAGCAAGCTGTTGGCACCCGCATGGTGGCACCAAAGGCCAAGGCTATCCTTCATATCAATCACTGTCATTGACTGTATCGATTATGGGGAAGGATCAGTATTTGGCCTTTGATTTACATTATGGCATATAACTTAGTCTTGGGTATTGTTTCTGAAATACTGATGGAGAAATTGTAGGATGAAGTATAATTATAAGGGTAATAACTATTATTATACTTTTTTAAATGTGTTTTGTGAGGTGAACTTAATGTGTTTTTTTCCTAAGTTATTTTTAATCTATTTTATTGTGGGAAAAGTAGAGCAAATAGAATAATGGAGCTAGGCTGGCCAGTTAACTCAGGTGGTTAGAGCATGGTGTTGTAACACCACGGTCAAGGGTCGGATCCCCATACTGTCCAGCCATCTTAAAAAAAAAAAAGAAGAATGGAGCAGTGTGTACCCCTTGTTCAACTTCTTTTTTTTTTTTTTTTTCTTTTTCGTGACCGGCACTCAGCCAGTGAGTGCACCGGCCATTCCTATATAGGATCCGAACCCGCGGCGGGAGCGTCGCTGCGCTCCCAGCGCCGCACTCTCCCGAGTGCACCACGGGGTCAGCCCCCTTGTTCAACTTCCACAGTCGCCTGCTGGCCAATCCTGCTTTCTCTTCACCCCGGTACTTTCTGCCCCCAACCCCACCCTGCCAATCCTAGACATCGTATCGTTTCGCCCTTACCTTAGTATCTTTTCAGCATGGTTTCTGTACATGCAAAAGAACATTCATAAGAGATACGTATGTTATAAAGCAGAATGTCAGAATGAGCATCCATGACGCCACCTCCCAGCCCAGCAGAGTGTTCCAGTGCCAGGTGCCTCCCTGGCCTGTCCTCCTGCATCCCCATGGTCCTACTCACTCTTTTAGTACCCTGTGTACATTATTTCATTTTATCTTCACAATTTCTGAGGCTGATTTGGCCATCAGCATGGGACAGGTCAGGAAGATGTTGAATGAACAGCAATAATAGAAATGTCCACTACCTACCTCCTGAGGGACAGGATTTCGGGCATGTCACAGTCAGAATTCAGTTTTATCTTTTTTTTTTATTGCTGTAACATGCATACCACGAAATTTATCATTTTAACCACTTTAAAGTGTACAGTTCAATGGCATTAATTATATTCCACATTATTGTGTAGCCATCCCCACTGTCCGTCTTTTTATCTTTGTAATCACCCTTTATGACACGGACTGCTATTCCTATTTTACAGAGAAGCATACTGAGGCTTAGACAGGTAAAGTCCTTTCTGCTAAGGGTTATTGTCCCCATTTTACAGGGAAGGAACTGAGGCTCAGACAGGTAAAGTAGCCTTCCCAGGCTTTGTAGCTTGGGATCCATACCCCACTTTGCTGGCCCCAGGAGCCCATGTTCTGAGCACCAGATTCAGCCATTTGCTGTGTACATTCAAGCCAAATGTTGGCAATGCCAGTGACCAGTGCTGCTGGGCACCCAGCACAGGGCCAAATGAATAGGGGCGGGGTCTGTGACTGTCTCCATTTTACAGATGAGGAAGTTCATGTTTAGAGAAAGGGAAGCATTCAACTGGCGGGTGTCTAGCTGGGATTGGAGCCAGGGCCATCTGACACCACCTCTCAATTGGCACGGGGCAGGGGAAGAGGCCAGGTGAGGACTCAGATGCTTAAAATACAACTTGAGTGTGCATTATAATGGGGGACACACAGCCCCAATCCTGAGCCACTCAGGCAGACGTTGGGGACTCATTCATGCATCTGAAGACAGGGCAAGCTGGTGGCATTGTTAAAAGCCCAGCTTTGGTGTTAACCTGACTGGCTCGAATCTCAGCCACTTCTCAGCTGGGCCAGTGTGGAAACTTCCTGAGCCTCAGTTTCCTCAGCTGTAAACGGGGCTGATCATGTTAGTACCTCTCTCACACGATGCTGTGAGGACTCACACGTTATGGCTTGTCCAGTTCGGCAACAACAGGCGGCTTGCAGAATGTGCCTGTGGACACTTGCTTCTGTTAATCTCGGTGATCTTGGGCAAGTCTTTAGTTAAAGAGCTTGGGAAACATTTTCTGTAAAGGGCCAGATAATATTTCAGGCTTTGCAGGCCACCTATGGTCTCTGCCACATACTCTTCTTTGTTATTGTTTTCTTTCCTTCTTAACAATCCTTTAAAAATGTAAAAACCACGCTTAGCTCAAAGACTCTACAAAAACAAGCCATGGGTCATTGTTCGTTCCAGAACAACAGCAATCCAATAGAAATATCACATGTGCTATATGTGATTTTTAAACTTTCTCATTTCCGTGTTTATAAAAACTAAGGTGAAATTAGCCTCAGAAATATATTTTATTTAAGCCAACATAGCTAAAATATAATTTCAACATGTAATAGGTACAGAAAAAAAATTTTTTTTGGCAGCTGGCTGGTATAGGGGATCTGAACCCATGACCTTGATGTTATAAGACTGCACTCTAACCAACTGAGCTAACCGGCCAGCCCCATAGATATAGAAAAATTAAAGACACTTTAATATTATTAAATGAGATTATTTTTCTTTTTTGGTGGCTTGCCGGTACATGAGATATTATTCATATGAGAAATTATTAAGACGTTTTCTGTTCTTTTTTGCTCACTGAGTCTTTGAAGTCCAGTGAATATTTTACACTGACAGAACATATCGATTGGACCAGACACATTTTCAAGTGCTCAAGAGCTGCGTGTGGGCAGGGGCTGCCGAGCTGGACAGTGCAGGGCTAGCCTGCTCTCCACTTCAGCTTCCTTATCTGTAAAATGGGAGTGATAATACTAACTCCCAGTTCTTGAGGTTGTTGTGAAGATTAAGCAGGATGTATATGGTAAGCATGTTGAGAGTGGAGGAGTTTGGGTGGAGGGGGAGTGGTGTAGGCACAGTGATGAACAGCCTGTGCCAAGGCCCTGTGGTAAGGAGAAGCATGGCATGTTTATGATACGCAAGGATGCAAGGCGCTGAGTAGCTGGACAGTGAGTACTGACACTGGGGCCAGGTCATGGAGGACTTTGGATGCTGGAGTGAGATCAGTGGATGCTATCGAAGACATTAGCCTCTGTGCGTTGCTAGGGCCCCTGCCCAGCAAGGACGCAGGGAGATGACTGAGGAGGTGTCCAGTCTGGGAAGTCAGTTTGTCCATAGCCACTGTCCTGTGATGCTTATTACCCGGTTAATTGGTCCCTACAGCTTTCTCATTAATACCTGAGTGCTTCTAGCTCACTAGCTTACATCACTGCTGCTTATACCATGTGTTTCCGCTTGTCACAGTTCACATTCCGAGGTGAAAATGTGATTGGTCCTGATTAGCATTTAGGGCCAAGATGGGGTCAGTGATTTGCCTGTTGATTGGCTGCTCATAGTCACATCTCCTTCCATCAGCTGTGGTTTCCATTGTGTAGGGTCTGTGGACAGGGCAACTTCCCTAGTAATTGTAAGTGAGCATGGTCAGTGATTTGATTGACACAAGGAGAAACAGGAAGGGCAGGGCTTGGGGACTGACTGTCTGTGATTGGGAAATGGGCAAGAATGATGCCAGGGGTCAGGCCTAATGACTGGGGGGTGGGTGGGGATCCTGGAAGGAAGAGTGTTTTGGGGGAAGATGCCAAGTCTAGTTGGGATGCAGTGAGCCAGAGGGACCTGACCCCAGCTAGAGAGTGAGCAGGTTCCTTAGAAGAGGCAAATAGAGAGTGGGAGGGCCCTGATGAGGGGGCAGTGCCCCTGGCTGGGGGAGATGCTCTGATGGCTTCTTCAAAGGCTTGTGAGAACTAGAACTGGGAGTATCATATTCACATTGAAAGGGAAAAGGCATCCCTGGTGGGGAACCTGCATGTGCAAAAGCCTGGGGTTTGTCAGCTGAACTTTGAGGGGTCTGGATGGCCTGCTGGCTGGGTGCAGGAGAAGGGAGAGGAAACAGAACAGATAAAGTCTCTCTGTGCCTGGCTGAGGAGTGTTTTGGGGGCTGTGGAAGGTTTTGGAGCAGGGCAGGATATAGTCCGAAATAGGCTTTTCCATCCTTGGGCCTCTGACCTGGCCCCTGAGTTACTGGACGGGAGGACTGGGAACTGTGTGGTAGTTTGGGAGAAAAGACTCGGGGTCAGGGAGCCTGTATCCCTGTCTCATCCTGCCTCACCCTCATACGAAACTTAAGCCAATGGGCTGGCCCGTGGCTTACTTGGGAGAGTGTGGTGCTGATAACACCAAGTCAAGGGTTAAGATCCCCTCACTGGTCATCTTAAAAAAAAAAAAAAAGAAAGAAAGAAACTTAAGGCAAGACCTTTTATGGACCTCATTTTCATCAGGTTATTGTAACCCTGTCTTTGTCCTCCTCTGGCTGATCTAAGAGTCACAGAAAATCATGGGTGTGAAAGTAATTTGCCCCAAACCAAGACTAGATAGCCAGTACCTGGTACCAGGTTCCTGTGTTGCAGCTGGTGTCTGTGGCAGACATCACTAATCGATCCCAGTACTCTCTACTGCTGAGCACAGTGCCCAGGGCAGCCATGACCAATCCATTGGAGTTATCATATGAATCCTGTCGATTACTTGACTGAAGATTCTTTGTGCCCATGTCTGGCTCCTCTGCTGTTCTCTTCACTCACCAAGGTCAGATGTGAGTCTGACTCATATCCGCTGGGTGCCAGTGGCTGTCTGCGTGTGTGTGTGTGGAGTTGAGCAGGGACAGAGATGGGGAGCCTTTCTATCACTGTGTCCTGCCAGCTGTGGGCATGCTTATAAAATGGTCTCAGGTAACCTGTCACCTGTTTGTTTTTGGCACAAGCCACAAACTCACCCTGTTTTGTTTATTTGCTCATCTGTCTTGTTACCACTGTACTGAAGGCTCCACAAAAGGCTCTGTTGGTATCTTAGTCCCTTCAGGCTGCTATACCAAAACACCAAGACTAGTTGGTTTATAAACAACAAAAACTTATTTCTTGTGGTGCTGGAGCCTGAGAAGTCCATGATCAAGACACCGATAGATGTGGTGTCCAGTGAGGGATTCCTGGTTCATAGAAGGTGGTGCATAGTGGCTCACTGAGGTCCCTTTTATTTTTACGTATGTATATATATATGTATGTATGTATGTACTTATTTATTTATCGGTGGCTGGCTGGAACAGGGATCCAAGCTGTTGATGTTGGTGTTGCCTCTAACCAACAGGGCTAACCAGCCAGCCCTGGGGTCCCTTTTATAAGGACACTGATCATATTCATGCAGCTTCTGCCTTCATGACATAATTACCTTCCAAAGGCCCCACCTTCTAATCACCCATCTCATTGGTGATTAATTTCAACATATGAATTTGGGAGGGATACAACATTCAGACCACAGCAGTGTGTCTTGTTCACCACTGTGCCCCTGTGCCCAGCATGGTATCTGGCAAATGGTGGTGCTCAGGGGTTGTCATTGCTTTTAGTCACACAGGAAACTTTGTATTGTTATACCGTAAAGCTACAATAGATAAAACCATATGGCACGAGAAGAAGCAGCCTGGTCGAGAATATTGGGTGGGCAGTAGGAGGACAGGGCTGGAGTCAAGCTGCATCCCAGGGCTAAAGACATTCTGGGGCCCAAAGGTATTTGTCAGCAGATGGTTGATGTTTGCTGATGACTATGGCTTTTATCTAAGGGGTTGGTGAGGGAGGCCAGAAGGGCCAGAGATTGGAGGAGAGGTTCAGGAATGGGGGCTGACCCTGCTGGCCTCTCTGCACCCCTCCTCCACAGTTGGCACTGCAGACGGGGCGCGAGCCCCCACCCATCTGGCGAGTCCAGAAGGCCCTGCTGCAGAAATTCACTCCAGAGATCAAGGACGGGCAGAGGCAGTTTTGTGCCACCAGTAACGTAAGCATCCAGAGGGGAACAAGGACTCTGGGGGGTTCCCGAGGTGCTATCTAAAAGTCTGGGTCCCCCTCATGAATGGCTCTGAATTGCCCTTGCTCTGAGGTGTATCTGAAAGGGGGTCTCCAGTTCCTACAGGCTCCAGGCAACTTCTGAGGTGGTCCAGGGCAGGGTGGGAGGCTTGGGTGTCAGGCTGCCTGTCTGGGGTGTGTAAAGAACTTCCTCATGTGCCTCTTTCCCTTCATAGTATTTGGGGTATTTTGGGGATGCGAAAAACCGGTACCAGCGCCTCTATGTAAAGTTCCTGGAAAATGTCAACAAGAAGGATTACGTGAGGGTCTGTGCTCGGAAACCCTGGCACCGGCCCCCAGTGCCTGTCAGGTACCTGCCATGGGGTTAAGGGGCAGGTGGCAGGCAGGGCCACAGGCATGGAATGGAGCATGTGAAAGAGGGAGGACTAGAGCTGGAGGTGGGGACAGAGACCTAGACAGAGAGGGAGACAGAGACCCAGACAGAAAGAGGACAGAGACCCAGACAGAGAGGGGACAGAGACCTAGAGATGGAAACAGAGACCCAGAGAGAGTGGGGGACAGAGACTCAATAGAGAGGGGACAGAGTGTGAGGGAAGCTCTTTCTGTGCTTTCTAGCACTGGGTTAGGCAGGAGGGGTCCCACAGAGGAGAATTAGTGTTTCTTGGGAGCTGCTGACTGCAGTCCCTTCTTCATTCTCTTCCAGACGCTCTGGGCAGGCCAAGGGTCCCGCATCTGCTGGGAGCAGCTCTGTACTGCCCCCCAAGGCCCCAGCACCACCTCCCAAGCCTGAAACTCCTGAGAAGGCAACATCTGAGAAGCCACCAGAGCAGACACCCGAGACGTCCACGTCTGAGCCCCCTGCCCCTGAGAAGCCATCCCCACCACGGCCTGTCGAGAAGGAAAAGGAGAAGGAGAGGGTGACGCGTGGGGAACGGCCATTGCGGGGTGAGCGGGGCACAGCTGGGCGCCAGACACGGCCGGAGCGGAGCCTCGCCACGGGACAGCCTGCCACTTCCCGGCTGCCTAAGGCCCGGCCCACCAAGGTGAAGGCCGAGCCGCCCCCTAAGAAGAGGAAGAAGTGGCTGAAGGAGGCAGCGGGCAACACCTCCGCGGGTGGGGGCCCACCAGGCAGCTCCTCGGACTCGGAGTCATCCCCTGGAGCTCCTAGCGAGGACGGTGAGGGTCTTGGCAGCCACAGGGCTGAGGGGCAGGCATGGGGGAGGGCTGTCCAGAGGGCTCCAGGCAGCCTCAGCAAAATAGTAACAATAAAAAGTAAATTACAAATAATGGCATTAGCTGACAGTTATGTGGTTCCTGACTGCGTGACAGGCTGTCTTCCAAGTACCTGACACATAAATTTTCACAACAGTCCTAGGAGGTAGATACTGTTATTATCCTCATATATACAGGAGGAAACTGAGGCACAATGTGAGTGCCACACAACCTGTATTGGGTGCCCCACCAGAGTTGGAGGGCAGCTGGCGGTGCCTCAGCTCTGTTCTTCAGTGCTGTGCTCTTTTATCTCTTAATAGGCAGGTTCTGAGGGCTGAGGAAGATGTGGGACCAGCTTCTATTTTGGAGGCCCAGAGATGGTGGTTTTCCTATGACTTGGTGGGTGACCCTGAGAAAGGGTCATCACCTCTTTTTGTGCCTTCATGACCACACCTGTAAAATGGGTTAGTAATAGATAAAGCATGTAGAAGAGTGATTGCTTATAGTGGGCACCAGATGCAAACTGCCATATCCCCACTGCTTAAATGATGTCTGGTTTATGGTGACAATAAAAACAAAAAACATATATATACAGACAGTCCCAACTTACGATGGTTCAACTTATTATTACAGTGGTGTGAAAGCAATATGCATTCAGTATATTCCTTGACTTATGGTGCAGTTACCTCCTGATAAACCCATTGTGAGTTGAAACCCATTGCACTTTTGACTTAAAATGTTTTCAATTTGTAAAAGGTTTATTGGGACATAACCCCATCCTAAGTCAAGGAGCATCTGTATATACATATGTAAAATAAAAGTAATGGCCAACTTTTGTTGAGTGCTTACCGTGTGCCAGGCATCACTTTAAGCATTTTGCACTTTGGATTATTTTATCTTTACATTTATAACCCTTTAGGTAGGTGCTGTAGTATTATCCTCATTTTAAAGATGAGGAAACTGAGGCACTGAGAGGTGATGTGACCTGTCCAAGGCCACACACTCTTAGGTATAGTGTAGCTGTTTTAACAGGGACTACAAATACATAAGTCAAATGAGAGGTGGGATGTCTTTCCGTCAAAGCCCTAATGTAGGCGAGAGGCTCATGGCAAATAAGAGGCTCTTTCTCATGGTTTTTCAGGTCCCAGTTTCCTTCCCTCTTGTTGCTCTGCTGTACCCCAGCATGCTGGCCTCAACCACATGGTCAGAGGCAGCCCAGCAGCCCCACAGCTGCAGTCCTGCCAGTAGGAAGGAGCACAAGGATCCCTTTTAAGTAAAAGTGCCAGATCTGGGAGTGGCCTAACTATGTCTTCTCATATCCCATTGGTTGGAACTTGGTCACATGGTCACACCTAGCTGCAAGGGAGCCTGGTAAATGTAGTCTTAGCAGCCTGTGCTCCACTAAGAAATTGGGCCAGGTGGAAGTAGTTAGGACAGGTAAAGGTAGGGCAAGGAAGAGGTTTACTGAAGGCCTAGATTTGTTGATTTTTCCCTCTCTGGCCATCAATTTTCTTTTCTTTCTCTTTTTTTTATAGGTGTATCAATCTAATGCACATACCATATAATCCATCTAATTAAAAATGTAGAATTCATGCTGGCTGGTTCACTCAGTTGGTTAGAGCACAGTGTTATTAATACTAAGGTCGAGGGTTCAGATCCCCTTATTGGCCAGCTGCCAAAAGAAAAATTGTAAGAAATGTACAACTCAGTGGTTTTTATTATATTCACAGATATATGCCTCCATCATGACAAAATCAATTTTGGAATATTTTCATCACCCTAAAAACAATCACTGTACCTTTTAGTCATCACTCCCCTTTCCCCATCCCCCAGCCGTAAGCAACCACTAATTTACTGTCTCTGTAGACTTAACTCATCTGGACATTTATATAAGTGGAATCATACAATGCATGGGCCTTTGGGACTGGCTTCTTTCATTTAGTATAATCTTTTCCAGGTTTATCTATGTTGTAGCATGTGCCAATATTTCTTTCCTTTTTATGGCTGAATAATATCCCACTGCATGGGTAGACCACCTTTTTTTGTCTATTCCCTGTTCATGGGCATTTGATTTGCTTCCACTTTTTGTCTATTTGAATAACGCAGCTGAAATTTCTGAGACTATGCAATGGGAGAGCTGGACTCTACACTCTCAGGGTACAGTGAACAAGTTTGGTAGATACTGAGTGAGCGTCAGCATCTTTCCTTGGGTCTGGGCCTGTCTCCCCTCTCCCCATGAGACTAGGAGCCCCTCCAGGGCAGGGTGAGCCTGAGTCATCTCTGGCTACCCTGCTTTGCCCAGCCCAAGAGGCCTCAGAACCATCCCCCTTGATTGTCCGTCATTCAGTCAAGAGTCTTCCTTCAGACCCAGCACCCTTAATGCATGCTGGAAAAATTAAGTCTAGATTATGACTAATGCTCTCACGTTTCTGTGTTCACAGTGAAAGTCCTAGAAAAAGACTACAGTGGTGTCCACTCTCCATTTCCATCCAGCCCCTTTCTGTAGGTGTTTATTGAGCACCTCTGTATGCCACAAACTGGGGACCCAGCAGTGAACAGAGCAGACAAAAGCGTGTGTTTTCATTGAATCGTACAGCCTACCAAGGGGAGTCAGACAAATAAATATATTCAAAATCATCATTGTAAGGCTGGGTAGGATTAGAAGCAATTAAGAAAAATAAATTGAGTAAAGAGGATCCAAGCAGGATGGTGGGTGATATTTTCAGGGGAGAGAATTGAGGAAGGTTTCTGGAGATGAACTTGGAGCAAAGATCTGAATGAAATGGGGTTGTGTGAATTTGGGGGAGGGAACATTCCAGCTGTGCGTGTCTAAGGATCAGGAAGGAAGCTGGTGGCTAGAGTGTGTGAGACAGAGGTGCGGGTCGAGAAGGAACAGGATCAGATCTTGTAGGTCCCCTGGAGGAATTTGGTGAGTATGGGACGTGATGATCATGCAGTTCTAACCAGCTGCCTGGTGGTTCTCTGCTGCCAGTCCACACTTGGTAGGATGAGGGACCTAGGTCTGTGTACCCCACTAGAAGGATTTGGCTTTTACTGTGAGTGACACGAGTCATAGAAGGGTTTGGACCGAGTCGAGGGGGTCTGATTCACACTGTCAAGCAGTCTCTCTGGCCAAGCTGTCACCAAGGACCCTCCATGTGGATAAATCAAGTGCACATTCCTCATGCCTCCTCCTACAGGATATTTCGGGAACCTCTTGTGGCCCCCCTGCTTCTCTTTTCCCTTGGACTGCCCTTCTTGGGCTTCATTGTGGGTGTCCCTTGAGTCTCATCCTTGGCCTTGTTCCGTCTCGTTCAACAGTTCTGGCTTAGTGGCTCCCACAGATTTCCAGTGAGCCCAAGCCCTGTTTGTTCCCCCTGCCCCCACAGGCTTCCCCCAGTCCTCCCAGATCACACTGAGCTCCTTGTCCTGGTTTCCCTATCTTAGGGACAGCCCCACTGGCTACCCAGTCACGAGGCCAGACTGCCCAGGCCCCACCCTTGCCTCTTCTCTTCTATCTCTCACTTCCACAGCTGGGCAGTCCCCAGCTCTGCCTGATTTTCCGCATCCCCTCCACTCTTTCCCCGCAGCCTTGGCCCAGCTCAGCCTCATCTTCTGCCCAAGGCCCTGATGCCGACCTTCCTGTCTTCTCACTCCGCGTCCTGTCCCCACAGCCCTGCTCCAAAGCTTCATCCTTTCCTACCTGGCCCATTGGCCTTGCCTCCAGTCTGACCCCTCCAATCCATCCCCCACATGACCTCAGGGGGGTCTTTCTACACTTACACATCCTCTCCGCACCACCCTGCTCAAAGCTCTGCTGTGGCTTCCTGCTACCCTACCAGATAAAGCCCCTGCCCTTTGCCTCCTGTGCGACCCCACCTCCCGTCACCGCCTTCATTCTTGCCCTTTATGATCCCATCTCTAACTTGACTCACTAGTTTGGAAACCAACTTTGCTGCTTCATTAGATGTAATTGAAGCCACACAGGACTAGGCAAATATGAAGTTCATTGGCTCAGAATCCTATTTCCTATCACTCAAGACTGGGCTTTTGTGTGACCTTGAACAAGACTCCCCTGACTACTCAGGCTGAGTCCGATGCCTTCTCTGAGCTTGCTGTGGTTTCTGTGATTAGAGCAGAACCATTAGAGCAGTTTGTGGTGGTGCTTTTCTGTCAGTCTTCCCCAGCAGTCTTGGATCTCCCTAAGAACAGGGATTTCTCTCTGGTCCTTGGTGTTTAGAGCAATGTGTGCCACACAGGTGGCCTCAGAGGAAGTTGGAGTAACAAGCCCATATCCCATTTTTTCCCCACAGAGCGGGCAGTACCTGGACGTCTGCTGAAGACCCGGGCGATGCGGGAGATGTACCGGAGCTATGTGGAGATGTTGGTGAGCACAGCGCTCGACCCGGACATGATCCAGGCCCTGGAGGACACGCATGGTGAGCCGAGGCTTGGGGAGGAGAGATTGGGGGCCAGGACTCCTGGGGCTGAGGACTTCTGGGTCTAAGGCGGGAGGAGAATTGAGAACCCAGACCACTTAATCCCTCCTAGGCCCTGGTGCATTGTGGGGCTGTGACTCTTCTGACACCCTGTCATCATCTTTCAGACGAGCTGTACCTCCCACCCATGAGGAAGATAGACGGACTCCTGAACGAGCACAAGAAGAAAGTCCTGAAGCGGCTGTCGCTGAGCCCAGCCCTGCAGGTGCGCTTGGGGGCCTGGGCAGAGTGTATCTGGGGCCCATGCATCAGACATGGAGACGACGTGGACATGTCAGCCACTGTGGTGGTTCCCAGAGCATCAGGCCCTGGAGGGGGAATCACTGGAAGGGGTCCATTCTGGGCTTGAGTGGAAGAAAAGTTGAGGGCAAGACTGTCAGGAGGAGGTCTCTGAGTTCCCAAAGCCCTGAAGGCCCAGATGGAGAGGAGCTGTAGGTCTTGGGATGGTGCAGAGGGGCTGCTGAGAAGGCTTAGCAGAGCACAGTTAGGGAGTACAAGTTCGGAGACAAAAAGCAGACTAGGGTCTGCACCCAAGGCTTGCACTGTAGCAGTGAATCCCAATGGCTTCTCTATGGACATAATGCAGGCTTTTAGAGTTCCATGCTTCAGTGTTAAGTCATCTACATAATTTCCTTTCTGGAATGGCCTGGGGTTCTTAGATGGAATATTAGGGCAGCTCTTAGAATTCTGAGATGCAATCTTAACCTGGCTCTGAGAACTCTGTTTGGGACACTAGTCTGGCATTAAGAATTTTGGTATAGAATGTTAGGGTGACTCAGAATTCTGGGATAGAATGTTAGTCTAGCTTTGAGAATTCTGGGATGGATTTTAGGCTGGCTCTGAAATTTATGGGTGTGATGTTAGGCTGGTGCTGAGAATTCGGGGATAGAGTATTAGCCTGGCTTAGAGATGGCTGATAAGATCTTAGTCTGACTCTGAAAATTTGGGATAAAATGTTAGTCTGTTTCTGAGAATTCTGAGATGTTAGAATGATCCTGAGAATTCTGGGATAGAGTGTTAGATGGCTCAGAGAATTCTTGGTGGAATTGGGTTCTGGAAACTTTGGAGGATGTTAGTCAATTCTGCAAATTCTGGGATTGATTGTTAGTCTGGCATGATGATTTGGGGTGGGATGTTATGCTAGGGTTGAGAATCCTGGTATAGAATATTAGGCTAAGTCTGAGAATTCTGGGATAGGTAGTTTGGTTGGGGCTGAGTATTCTGGGATTTGATCTTAGGCTGCCTCTGAGAATTCTGGGAAGGATATTAGTCTGGCTCCAAGAATCCTGGGATAGATGGTTAAGCTGGTGCTGAGAATTCTGTGTGGAATGTGGTGTCTGGCAGGCCAGAAATCTCTGGACAGGCCCAGGCTTCTCTGTCCTCTGAGGAGAGCAAGACTCCTGAGCATCTTTCCTGATATACAGCCTGCAGGAAACTGAGGCACCTGGATGACAGGGGGATTTAAGAACTTGGTGTTGGGTTTGGGTGCATGGGTCCAGGAAGGTGTCCTATTGACCTGCTGGCTTCCCGCAGGATGCCCTGCACACGTTCCCACAGCTGCAAGTGGAGCAGAGTGGGGAGGGCTCCCCTGAAGAAGGGGCCGTGCGACTGCGGCCAGCCGGGGAACCCTACAACCGCAAGACGCTCAGCAAGCTCAAGAGGAGTGTGGTTCGAGCCCAGGTGGGGGCCAGGACTGGAAGTGGGCTGTTCTGGGTGGTGTGGGGGGAGGGAGAGGAGGGACTCCCTGGTGTCAGGCCAGAGTGGCTAAGGCATCTCCAACTCCATCTGCCTAGGAGTTCAAGGTTGAGCTGGAGAAGTCGGGATACTACACACTCTATCATTCACTCCACCACTATAAGTACCATACCTTCCTGCGCTGCCGGGACCAGGTGAGCCCCACCTACAGCACGCATCACCTGAAAGTCCGAGCCCAGCCCCCTCCTCCCTGGAACACTGGTACCCAGGCCCTCAGCCCCCTCCCTTCCCAGAGGCTGGTGTCCCACCCTCCACAGCTCTGTGTTTAACCCCCTGCAGACCCTTGCCATCGAGGGCGGCGCGGAGGACCTAGGCCAGGAGGAGGTGGTCCAGCAGTGCATGCGGAACCAACCGTGGCTGGAACAGCTCTTTGACTCCTTCAGCGACCTGCTGGCCCAAGCACAGGCCCACAGCCGCTGTGGGTGACCCCACTCCAGCCTGGGAGGTCATCTCCTCCATGAGCCGAGAATTGGGACAGAACTGTGTTGTCAGGAGCTAACACCTGGGCTCTAGTGCCAGGGAAGGTGGGGGGTCAGTGGTCAAGGTGCGTCCAGGCTGCCCCCACAGGGCGGAGTTCAAAGTTCAACTCTCCACCTCTCCCAGCTCCTCTCCACTCCCTCCCCGCTCCTCCCACTGTTCGGTGTACAGAGAAATTATTTATATATATGTATAAATGTCTATTTAGTAAGTTTCCCTCCCCCCTTGCCCTGACCCCCCTCCATGGCCACGGCCCCCACTCCCTCCACCTTGTACATAATGTATAGGAAAAGTCTATGTATGGTTGAGGGGGGGTGGGGCGGCTTCCGAGAGCTGGGGGGACCCCCTTTCCCCAAACCCCGCCTACAGGCCAAGATCTTTGCTAAAGGCCATTCCCTCCCCAGGGCATTCGGCATTGGGTGGGAGGGGGAAAACGCATCTTGTTAATTATTTTTAATCTTATTTATTGTACATACCTGGGGCAGGGGGCTGGGGAGGTGGAGTGGGGAGAAGGGTCCCCTCGCTCTGCCCCTCACGCTCCTTTTCTACAGCAACCTGTCTGTGCCTCTCCCCCACCCACTGCCCTCTCCCGTTGTCGTCTGGATGTGGTTCTGTTTTTTATCAGTCTCCTTTCCCCTCCTCCTCTCTCTCTGCCTCCACTCTGCTCCCACCTCCCCACCACCCTTTGTCTCTTGCTCTTTCTTGGGCTTCTGTACAACTCAACTTGTATACACTGTGTACACACAACCAGCCAAACGAAAACCCACCGGCAAACACTTTACAGGCAGGCTGGAGTGCCTCTGTCCTGCGGCGTTTGGGTGGGCTTGGGGGTGGCAGGGCCAGAAGCTCTGGAATGGGGCTTTTCTAGAGTCCTGGGAGGTAGATTACCTGAGGTTGGGGTATGTTCTGTGTTGCTGTGTAACAAACTACCCCACCCCAAGACTTAGCGACTTCAAAAAACAAACATTTATCATCTTATGGTTTCTGAACATGAGGAGTTTGGGAGCTAGGCTGTACTGGTGCAGGGTCTGTCGTGAGGATATAGTCAAGGTGTCAGCCAGGCAGCAGCCTTCTGAGAGTTTGGGGCTGCATGATCCAATTTCAAGGTGGCTCACTCCATGGCTGTTGGCTGGAGGCCTCAGTTCCTTGCCACATGGACCTCGCCATAGAGCTGCTTGAGTGTCCTCGTAACACGGCAGCTGGCTTCCCCTAGAGTGAGCAATCCAAGAGAGAAGAAGGCCACAAGATGTCTAAGTCCCAATGTCAGACGTTGTATACACGATTGCTTCTGTCATACTATTCATTAGAAGAGAGTACGTCTGGTACACACTGAAGGCAAGGGGAATTAAGCTCCACTTCTTGAAGGGCAAAGTATATAAATTTTTAAATTTTTCTCTACAAGTGTCATTACCTGTCTTTTTTTTGGCGGGGGGGCACTAGCCAGTACAGGGATGGAACCCTGGACCTTGGTTATTGGCACCGTGCTCCAACCAACTGAGCTAAACTGGCCAGCCCTAAAATGTATTTTTAAGTATCTACGGGCAGTAACAGGTGTAAAGAACTGGCCAGCTTTTCTTGTCTCCCTAATGTGGAGTTGAGGGCAGGTCTCTCTGAATCTTGAAACTACAAGGTCACAGGTGGACTGGCAGTATTTCTAGAGGCTGGCCTAGAGAGTTATGGGTGGAGTTCTACATTCTTGAGCCTTGCTACTCAAAGTGTGGTCTGTGATCCAGTATCCTTGGAGTTCCCCAAGACCTTGTAGAAATGTAGAATCTCAGGCTGCTTCTCAGATCTACTGAATCAACCCTTTTTTTTGTTTGTTTTTGGCAGCTGGCCAGTATGGGGATCCAAACCCATAACCTTGGTGTTACAAGGCTGTGTTCTAACCAGCTGAGCTAACCAGCCAGCCCTAGAACCCATTTCTTAATAAAATCCTGAGAGGATTCTAAAGCACATTGAAGTCTGAAGAGCAATGTTCTAGAACAAGAATGTTAAAAGTTTGGAGGTTAACTGTCAGTATTTTAGAGCCCAGCCTATAGAGTAGTGAATAGGCCATTGCCATTCTAGAGCCTGGATACTCTAGATGGACCCCAGGGTTCCAGAACCCTAGGTTGGTCAGTGGATACTCAGCGTGAGATGGAGGGTAGCGCATTTAGTGTTCCAGATTCCCTCTGGGTGAAAGTGAGGAAGAATCTTCGTGGTTCTGGAAGCTTGGGTGTTATCTGTGCCATCACATGTTGAATTGTAGAGCCCTGGTTTTACAGAATAGAGGATGGACTAGTATTGAAGAACCATGATGGGCAAGTCAGCAATGGTCCATGAACTGTCTAGAATCTTTGAGTTAAGAGGGTTGAGGATGGACGTTAATATCCTTGAACTCTGGCCTGTACTGTGTGGGGTGCAACCTCTGAGGGAGCATCACATTAAAGGCTCTTGAGTGGGCTGTGAAGTTGGGGCCAAAAGTTCCAGGCTTGGCGTCATCTCAGAACAGAGTTCTGGGCTAAAAAATGGATGGATTGTTCTGAGGGTAAACAGTGGGGGCAGGGATCATCCCTTTATGGGTAGAATAACCTTATGGATGTCCTTTGTGATCCAGTTACCCAAATTTGAATCCCAGCTCCAGCACTAACCAGGCAAGTAAGACAACAGCTTTGTGATCTGTAAAATGGGCTTTTTTCAAGATGAAAAAAAGACAACACTTTTGAAACATCTAGCAACACAGCTCCTGTTACCTACCCATAGCAGGAAACCCTGAGAGGCCTCGTGGAAGTCAAAGACATTGCGAAGAGGGAAGAGAGGCAGAGGAAGCCAAAGACGGACAAAGACGGGAGAGAGAATTATTGACGGGGCCTGCCAGAGCCCAGGGGTGGACAGGAATGAAACTGACAAACAGGCACAAACACATTCCTAGGGAGATGCCAGCCTTTGCACTGTTGTCTGCTGTGCTTTGGGATGCCAGCGGCCATGAACCTTCCAAAAATGGCCTGCCATTTGTTGCATGGGTTAGTCTCATGTGCCTTTTTGTGGGGACAAGCAGTAAGTTTCGTCACATCAATGTGCAACTTGGTCCTGCGAGAAGCAGCCTGCCCTGGCCAAGAACTTGGCCCCGGTGGACAATGCAGGAAAGACTGGTCTTCTGCTGGGGGACTGTTGATGGTGCCACCCTGGGAAAGAGAAGTTGGCACAGGACTCCTTCCTGTTGAGAGCTCAGCACCCCTGGCTAGGGCTCAGGTGGAGGTGTCAGATCTTGTCTGGAACAGAAAAACATTGCCTGCCCCCTCCCCATGTTTTCCCCTTCCCCCATCTGGTGGGAGAGGAGGGCCTGGTGTGCAGTGGTTCTGCGGGGAGGAGAGTGAACATGTGGCACAATACATCTGAGCCAGGGTGGAAGGTTGAATGCAGGCCAAGGATTCTGTGATAATGAAACCCGGAAAGGGATATTTAGTTAATCAATGTTCTAATCTGGAATACAGAGGGACATTCATGGTTCTGGGGCAGAAAAGAAACAGTGGGCCACGGTCATTAATAGTGAGCACATAGTATGTACCAAGCTCTGCGCTTATTTCCCCATGCAGATCATCTTTATCCTCTCGCCCACCCTGTGAAGCAGCTCTGTAATCGCCTCCAATTTGCAGATGGGGGAGACAGGAGGGAGAGCTGGATTTGAATCCAGGCATCCTGGCGCCAGGGATCATGCAAGGCCATGCTCTGCCCTAGGAGCAGGAAGCATCTTCTGGGATGGGTGGGAATGGAGCATTCAGGGATCAGGGGTCCGGGGTGGAGGGAGTAGATGGTAGATAGGTGACAGGTGTCAGGTGGAAGCTAAAGTTCCAGGGCATAGGGACATTTCCATCAAGGTTTCTGTCATCATGTGTTGAGTAGGTGTTGGGGTTCAAAGATGGCCAGTCAGGCAGATTTGGGAGGTGGGTGGATGGCGGTCTCTAGCCCTCCGGGATTAGGGTCCTTTTTTGGATGTACGGAAGCTTTGGGTTTCCAAACTGAAGTGTGTTGTCCACTTACTTGCTATGGACTTAAGACTCTCCACACTTCTGCCCCTCCCAGGAAAAAGGCTCACGTGGGGTGTGTCCACACCAGCATCAACTTGGAGTCAGGGTTTAAACTCAGGTGTCAGCCACCTTGGGAATTTTCTGGAACTGAGAACTTGCTAGAGTGCTTGCACACCATTCCACCCACCTGTCCCTTCTCTCTCCTCCAGCCAAAAGGCCCTGTTCAATATACATTGGATGTGGGAGGGGGGCAGGCAGGGTTTGTAGCAGTTGCTGCCTGTCTCCAAGATCCTAGAAACTTCTAGAACAGTACTGTCCAATGGACCTTTCTGCAATGATAAATAATATTGTATATTTTCCCTGTCCCTTAGATTAATCACTAGCCACATGTGACTGTTGAGTTCTTGAAATGTTGCTGTTGTGACTGAGGAGCCAAATTTTTAATTCGACTTAATTTTAAGTAGCTTCTGTAAGATGTAGCTTCTGGCTAGAACATTAAACAGTGCAGTTCTGGAACTTCCCAGAAAAAAAGTTCTTTCAGACATTAAAGTTCATCCCAACAAAATGCCTACCACAACAGAAAAGGATGGAATCTCACCACTGAAGGAGGAGTGGGGCTCTACAGCCTGGTTCAGCATATTCTCTGTATTCCCTGCTCCTCCCCAAGCAACGGGTTAGATGGAATGAGGCTTTAGAGCACGTGTGCCCTGAATTCAACCACCTTCCCTGAGCCCATTTCCCTTTTTAAAAAGCACCTCCTGGCATTGGCAGTGCCATTTATTTTTCTGGGGGAGGGGAGTTATATACAGCAGTGACCTGGGAGCCCCTCACCCCCACCAGGGGCTTGTGTGGGGAAAGGAGGTGTTGGCAGAAGGCACACAGTGGCAGTGGCCTGGAGGAGGCCAGGAACTAAGGGTGAGGGGTGTAGTGTGTCCTGGGAAACTCAGATGAGGAAACTGAGGCTCAGCGAGGGCCTCAGATCACATGGCAAGGTGCGAGGGCAGCTGGTCCCAAGAACTTGTGCTGGTCGCTTCTCTCGCCCACCTGGGCTACAGGAGGACGCAAGGGCAGCCCCTGCCCTTCTTTCTGGGGGCGCTGGGAGGGCTGGGTGGGAGCTCTTGTTCCTGGTATTTCCTGTGGGAAGATGCTGGTGAGTTTGGGCCGGAGAGACTGGAGACAAGGATGACGGGAAGGGGACTCGGCTCACCTGACGGCCCGCACCAGCTGCTCAAAAGCCTCATCCACATTGAGACGCAGTTTGGCCGAGGCCTCGAAGTAGGCCACATGGTGGGAGGCGCTGAAGGTGGATGCTTCAGATCGGGGCACCTGGGAGGATGGGGGACACGGGGAAGGGTCAGGTCCCTGCACTCAGGGTGACCCCAGCCGGGACAGGCAGACACTGGGTGCCCTATTGGAAGTTACCTACTATGGGGGCTCAAGTGAGAAGTCAAGGGGCTTCACAGACATTTGCCCTTCTGAGCAGTAGATAGCTAGGAGTCAGCCAAAGAAGTAAGGGTGTTCCCCACAGAGGCCGAGCAAAGCCCTGAAGCCTGGAAGTCCCCAAAGACTTAACCTAGAAGATGAGTTCTGTGTGGAAATCATGTAGTCTGTGTGTATAAGGAAGTGGTGGGAGCAGAAAAAGGAGGGAACAGAACCAAGTGCCAGGCTGAAGAATTGGGGAGCCATGGGAGGACTGTGAGCAGGGGAGGGGCTGGGGCTGGGTGGAAGGTAAACCATAGAAGAGAAATGGGAGGCTGGGGTGAGGGTCTAGGTGGGAAAAAGAGAGTCTAGTTGGGCAGAGTCAGGGGTTGTTGAGGTTGGGGGTGGGTACCCTTTGTACCATCCAGCCACCTCTCCTGGGGACTACTCCTGTGTGCCACTGCCTATGCTGGGTGATGCTGTGGACCCAAATGGAGGTAACATATCTAGGTGGGGAGTGTTACAATGGAGGTAGCATGACCACAAGAGTCAAAGGAGGATGCTGACGTGGGGAGAGGTATGCTGAAAGGAGCCTCTCAGGCCGAGATGGGGACGCCAAGGAAGCGGGGGCTCCCAAACCTGGCGCTGTATCTCCAGATCTGCCTTGTTCCCAACCAGCACGATGGGAAAGTCATCTCGGTCCTTGACTCGGAGGATCTGCGTGAAGAGCTTGCCCACCTCATTGAAACTGTGAGTGAAGCCGGAGGCATGAGGTCCAGCCAGCCGGTTGGCCAAGTCCCCCTGCTGCTCCGCCACTGGCAACCCCTCTCACCTCTGCCGGTCGTTAATGGCAAACACAAGCAGGAAGCCGTGGCCAGCACGCATGTACTGCTCCCGCATGGCTCCGAATTCCTCCTGGCCTGCAGTATCCAGGACTGCAGAGACAAGGAGAGGGGCCACCATGGGGATGAGGCTTCCCCCAGCCACCCCCACAAGCCGTCAGCCCCCGCTGACATGCCCCCCACCCACTCCCTGCCGCCCTCACTGTCCAGCCGAGCCGGGATGCCATCCACGGTGCAGATCTTTGTGTAGGAGTCCTCGATGGTGGGGTCATAGTCCGACACGAAGTAGGACTGATAGGGTGGGAAGAGGACACTGTTACTGCCCTAGCAGAGAGAATGAAGCCCTGACCCTGGACCTTGCCTCTCTCTGACCCCCTTCCCCTCTTTATGTCTCTGTCCCCCTCACTGGGTCTCTGTTCCTCTCTGTTTCTGTAGGTCTCTATTCCCTCTCGCTGGGTCTCTGTCCCCTCTGTCTCTAGGTCCCTATTTCTCTCTCTTGGGCTCTGTCCCCTTCTCTTTGGCTATCTTCCCCCCTCCTCCCCCCGGGTCTTTTTTTCTGAGTCTCTCTCGGTCCTCTCTTTCTGGTATAAAGTGCATCTCCCACATTGTAATTACATCCTGGCTCTGTGACATTGAACAAGTCACTTTCCCTCTCTGAGCCTCAGTTTCTTCATTTGGAAAATGAGGATAAAAATAGCACTACACCCAATGTAGCATTTGTGATATACAAGGGAAAGTCCCTGTTAAACATTTAACATATCGCCTGGCACATAGTAAGCGATCGGCTAATGGGAGCTGTTGTTGTCCATCCAGAATGCCTGTCTCTACCTCTCCCTCCTCTTTTTCCTCCTCCTCCTTCCCCTCCTCCTTCAGGCAGCCTCCAGCGTCCCCTCCCAGGGGAAGGTCCCAGTTCCAATCCGGCTGCCGAGAAGCTGCCCCACCCTCGGACCCAGGCCCCTCCCTTCCTGTCTGGGTCCCGCCCACCTCCAACTAGGCCTTTGGCCAGCTCTGGGTCTGTCCCTGGGTGCAAGGAGCCCAGGGCTGGGGTCTCTCCCTACACAGGCAGGGCTCCCTCACAGGTGCTTGCTGGGGTCCCTTGAGGGGTCTGGGCCCAGGTCCTCTATGGTAGGATCTCAGGGGCAGACACCTTTCTGGGGTTTCTCTGAGATGAGGAGGGTTTCCCTTGGGAATGGAGTGGAGGTTTACTGGACAGGGGTGGATTTTCAGGAGAGAAGCGGTGATTTGTCAGCTGGGGGTCTGAAGGCTGCATCCTGTCTGCTAGACAGGTGCTTGGTGAGGGCTTGTCCTGGAGAGAGGAGGTAGGAACCAGGCCCTGGGCAGGGTTGCAGCTCTGGGGGGCGGGAGGGATTAGAGGTGTGTCTTTAAAGCACATCCAGAGAAGCTCAAGGTTGAGAACTGGGTGCCAGCCCTGAAGTGGTACTTGGAGATTTGTCATAACATACAGAGTCTTAGAGACCTTGAGACACATTTATATGGTCAGAGAAACTCCCAAGGAGCAGGTCTTTCTGGGGGTGTAAAGAATCTGGGTGCTTCTTCGATGCAGATGATTTGGGGGCTATCTAGGGTTTCTGAGAGGGGCTCAGGTTGTTGGAGTGGAGGAAAACTCAAGATAGAAGAGTGGTTAGTTTTTCTTGGCAGTGGAGTGCAAGTGTGGAGGTCTGCGTCTGGTGGAATGGGGGATCGTCAGGGCTTGGGGTCTTGGAATTTTCTGGAATGGCTAAGGGGCAGAATCTCTTTAAATTTGGGGGGCCTAGGGGGAAATTCAGAGTAGGGGTTAGAGGGTGCCTCTCTTAGGACTGGGTAGTCCCAGAGAGCCTCAGGGTCAAGGTCTGGGCATAATTTCTAGGTTCTGGGGGAGGTTGCTGAATGGGAGCATCTCAAAGGTGCTGGGCCCAAGTGGTCTCCCAGTGAGGCTCCGGGTAGCTTAGAGGAGAAGCTAAAGTCAGAGATTTGGGGGAGATAGGGCTCAGGGTGGAGAGAGTTAGTACCAAGGGGATAGGGGGCCCCTGGGAGTGCTTCGGGTCTGAATGGGGTGACTGCTCTGTATTTAGGGTGCTCCCAGGAGGCGGTCAGGGCCAGATCAGCAGGAAAGCAGGGTCTCAGGTACTGGGGAGAGGGGATGGTGGTTCTCAGGATGCGAGTATAGGAGGAAGGTTTCACATGAAGGGGGTGGAGGCTCTGGGGAGCTTAGAATCACAACCGGAGGAGATCTTTTAATATTAGAGGGCCTCATAGGAGGGTCTCAGTGATGGGTCAAGGCGAAATAGGGGTCTCGGGGATCCTCCAGAGGGCTCAGTTCTGGGTCACGGGGACCCCCTCCCGGGTGAGGGCCCACTACCTGGATGAACTGGATGGTCAGCGCGCTCTTGCCCACGCCGCCGCCGCCCACGACCACCAGCTTGTGTGTCTCGCTGGGCGGGGGCTCCCTGGGCCCCGGCCCCCCGCCCCGGGGCCGCCCCCGCCCTGTCCCGGACGCCGCCCCGCTGCTCATGTCGCCACCGCTGCTGCTGCCTCCGCTACCGCCTCGGGGGGGAGCAGAGCTGGACTCGGGGGCGGGCTACGTTAATAAGGCTACTGCATAATCATGAGCTCCGGCAAGAAGGGCTCGCGTCTCGAGACACGGAGAAGGCAAAGCCAGGGAAAAGGAGGAGCTACGCTAATAAGGGGCAGGGGAACGGCTTTCGCTGCGAGGGGGAGTTCCGAATAGGGCGGGGATATGCTAATGAGCTGTGCTAGCCCAGAGCGGCGCCACGCGCTCTCAGCTGGCGGGCCGCCTGTGGGCGGGGCTATGCTAATAAGAGCCAATCTTTTAACAGAAGGGGCGGAAACCTGTTCGGGGCACGGCTATGCAAATAAGGACCCCTATGACAGAGCTTCACGGGGCACCATCCTCGAAGCCTTATTCTGGTAGGCGGGGCCCGCCGACTAGCGCGCGGCCGTATATAGCTCCGAGGAAGCCCTAGCGCTCCGAGGAAGGAGCAGGTCTTGAAGACAAGCTCCACCTCCGTCCTGGGATGCATCCAAGTTCTCGAGCCGGGCGTCTGGGTTAGAAGCCGGAGTCTCCGCCCGCTAAGGGACCCAGGCTTCCGGTTCTCGCTGTCCCAGCCAAGCGGAAGACAGACTGGGAGGGGAGATGGGGCCCTGGAGGGGGACAGCAGGGTAACGGGGCAGGGAGGAGCAGTGAGATCACTGCATTCCTAATCCATGAGCCAGCTCGCCCAAGTCGGGACGCCCGGGTTATGAAGGGCCTGGGGCCAGAATTTCTGTGTCTTTTAGGAGAAGGAAGCTGAGGGCCCAGACTCGTGGGTTCCTAGGAGAGAATGGGGCTGGAGACTTGCACTCCTGGGTCCTGGGGAGGAGGCTGTCTGAGGTTCGGTAAAGAGGGAGCCGGGGACCTGGACTTTTGGGTCCAAGGAATGGAGAGGCTGGGGACCCTGAATTCTATGTCCAAGGGCATTGGGGTGGTGGAGCCCAAACTCTTGTGTTCGTGTAAATTGCGAGCTTGAGACCAAGAATAGTCTGAGAGAAGAGGCGCCTGACGGCCGGACTCTTGGATCCGAGGAAGGACTCCTGAGTCCGAGGGAGGAGGAAAATGGGAGTCTGGACTCCTCTTCTTTGATAGAGGGGATTCAGAATCGGACTTCTCTGTGCTGAATGAGGAGTCTATAGGGTCGTGCTCCTCGGTTCTAAATTTGGAGAGGACTGGGAAAACTGGATTCTGAGAATGTGGGCGGGACAACCTCCGTCCGGTCCTGCTCATTAGGCTGAACTACAGCTCCCTCTCATCGGTTCTGCCCAGTGCCTCTTTACCTCACTTCCGGTTTCACCACCCTTTCCGCGCGCGCGCAGGGCACTCTGGGGCCTCATCGCGGGCGCCTGCAACCCCGCCCACTTCACCTCTCACCCCCTTGCTGTCCCCGCGCGACGGAGGCGGCACGGGGACTACGCATCCCGGCGTGCGTCGCGACTGCCCTTCATGCGCCCCGCTGGCTGCTGGGAAACCGAGTTCGGCCGCATTCCCGCGAGCCTTCACGGTACCGTACTCGGTACTAGAAATCCCGGCAAGCTCGACGGCGTTAGCTCCGCCCCTCTCTTCCTCTGCTCCCGAGCCCCGCCCCAGCCCGCCCCGCCCCGCGCCGGGGCCGGAGCCGCAGCCCGAGCGGCGGGGTAAGATGGCGGCGGTGGTCTGGGCCGCGGGGCTCCGGCCTATCGGGGTGGGCGGGGCGGAGTCGGGTCGCCAGTTGTCTTGTGTTCCTCTCCACATGCCACGGGACCTGGAGGACTTAGTGGGGTGCTCTTGGGCCCGGTAACGACGGCGAAGCCTGGCGCCGAGCGGGGGGCCTTCTCAGGGCCCCGAGACGCGTCTGTGGGTGTCGGGGGGCGTCTAGGGGCGTCCCCGAGAGGACTGGGGGTGTCCACAGGGCCTGGACCGAGCCTAGGGTCTGCCCTCCAATATATAGCTGGCCTGAGTCGTGTCTCTAGGTATTATAGATCGTCTTTATGGGATGACCGGAGACTAGGGTCTTTAGAGGGTTCTGGGGCCATTTTGAGATCTTGAGATGTGTCCTAGGGGTGAAGGAGGTCTGCAAAAGCTGAGGAGTATCTGCAGAGCGATCTGTAGCGCCTGGGGTATGTCTGTGAGGGCTGAGAAGTGTCTACATGGGTTGGCCTGAGGATGCGGATGATACATAGATGTAGGGCCATTTATTGGGCCTGGAAGAACTCTTCGGGTCTAGAAAGTCTTTTACAGCCACCTAGACGGGTGGGATGTGCCGACCAAGGGAGAGAGGCAAGTACTGAGATGTACTGGAGAAGCTTGGATCAGTTACCAAGGTCTGAGGAATGTCTAACCTGTGTGAAAAGAGGTTGGGGCAGTTAGAAGAACCTGGAACCATCTAGGTGGTTTTGAGTGTGACTGGAAGAATGCAGTCTCTATGCCTGGAGCAAATTTGAATGCCATTAGGGGCCAGATAAACATGTGGAGAATAATACAAAAGAGGTTGTTGGAAAATTTGTCCAGCTCAAATGTACTTGCCCTTCAGAAAGTAATTCAAGTGAAAGTTTAAAAATCCTGCATTGCCCTGGGGATGGAGAGAGTTAGATTTAGGCCACATTAGTCTGGGAGAGTCTGTAGGGTCATCTAGACTCATCTAGATGTTTTTCAAACTCATTTGACCTTGATCCGCAGTAAGAAATACATTTTTCATTGAAACCAAGTACATACCAACATATGTGTTTAACTGATACCCAAGGCCCATGAACTGATATTTCCACTTACTACTTGTAATGTACTGTGAAGAATTTTCTATTATGTTCCATTTACTTTTCATAAGAAGCTATTTGTGAAGCACTAAACTGCTATCCAACCTTGTAGTTTGGGAAACACTGATTTAGAAAGAAGGACCCAGCAGTGTCTGCAAAGCCTAGGGCATGTCTAAATGAGCAAGGGAGCATCTTTGTACACTGCAGAGGGTTTGGGGATCTCTGAATCTGTAGTCAGCTCATGTTGATTAAGCTTCTGATATGACAGTCACTGTTCTAGGTAGCATGTTCTTCCCTGGGAGGTGCTGGAGAGCAGCTCCAGGGCTGGGAACTGTCCACAGGAGTTGGAGGTATTGAGTACTGTGAAAGAAGCTGGGACATAGTAGACTATTAGGGCGGGGCATGTCTTCGAGTTAGGAACCTGGCTGCTCCACCTGCCCCGTTCCCCCCACCCAGGCTTTTAGAGAGCTGGGAGGCTGAATATGGAAGCCTTGGCATAGCTTGAAAATTGGTGATAGGACGGAGACCAGAACTGAGGACTTTTGTTCACAGGTTTGCAGCAGGGGAAGTGGGGGAAATAGATGTAGGGAAGACCTGGGTTTTAAGGACTAATAATGTAATTACTATTCACCTGTATGGAGCACTTTGGATGTGCTCTGTGTATGGCAGAAGTCAGTCTTCTTTCAATTCTCACAGCCATTCTCTGACATGGATACTTCTGTTTTACCCATTTACGGATAAGCACACCAAGTTATAGGTTAGGGATTTTGAAGTTTTCTAGGAATTTTGAGGTTGGGTATTGTTTTCTGAGTAGCAGATTTGACAGTTGCGGGGAAGCTTACAGCTGAAATATTCATGTTTTATGAAGCCCTAATCAAGACGTCCGCCATTCTGAAGGATGATCTTTCAGCTGCTTGACTGGGCAATCAAATCAAAGAATTTCCATGACATCGCAAAGGCTTTGGCCATGCTTCCACGATGGGCAGATAGGAGATAGGCAAATGCCCCCTATGGAGTTTGGGGGACAGCATGCCTTTCTGAAGTTTAGCATTTTCATTTCAAAGGTGGCATACTGGGCTGTCTGGTTAGCTCATTTGGTTAGAGTGTGGTGCTGATACACCCAAGGTCCAGGGTTTGATCCTTGTACCAGCCTGCTGCAAAAAAAAAAAAAAAAAAAATCCAAAAGTGGTATACTGGTTTTGCAGACCACCCAATAATGTGTTCATCTTATGTATATAAATAAAATGTTCTTGGTTCCTCACCATCGAGGACAATTGGTGCTGTAGGAAGCTGTGTGGTGTTTGAGGCATGGCATTGAATGCCAGCACAGTGGTGTGTACCTCAGTTTGGGAAAGATGGGTTTATGGGACTGTGGAGCACTCTTTGAAATCACAATGCAACAACAACAAAAAAATCTCGGTGTTGGTTTCACATTCCATGAGGGCAAGGAACAAGGTCTTGACATTTGGACAGATTGTGGGGGATGCTGTGGGAATTGGGGAATGAGATGTTGAAATAGGAGACTGGAGAGGCCTTCCTTTGACAGAGAAGGAAGCTAAAATCCAGAAAAAGAAAGACAACTTCTCTAGCCCCTGTTGTGTCTGCACTGGGCCTGGTACTTGGCAAAGGACAGGGTAGACTGGGAAGAGGTAAAGGAGAGGGGATGCTGAAGAGGATGCTGATCGAGGCAGTGTTGGAGGTTCTTGAGGTCTAGGTCTGTCCCCTGCTTCCACCCCCTCTCCTCCTGGGCCCTCCACTCCAAACTCTTGCCCATCAACTACCAGGTGACCATGGAGGAAGAAGATGAGTCTCGAGGGAAGACAGAGGAGTCGGGCGAGGATCGGGGTGATGGTCCTTCAGACAGAGACCCCACACTTTCTCCTTCTGCCTTTATCCTGGTGAGGCCGCTGTACTCTTGAGCAGAGGGAGGGAGGATCTGGGAGTCTTGATTCCAGGGCCCTGACTCCTGGGCCCTAGCGGGAGGAGGCACCAGGGGTGTGGATTCTTGGTTCCTGTGAAGTACATGAATCTGGTTGTAGGGGTGTCTGGAATGTTTGTCTCCCAGGGAGCAGAGGTTGCAGGCCATTTGTGTGAGTCCTCTGACTCTTGGTTCTTTCCACCCCCCTTCCCCCATCCCCTCTTCCCCCAGCGGGCCATTCAGCAGGCAGTGGGAAGCTCCCTGCAGGGGGATCTGCCGAATGATAAAGGTATGATGGGTTCTGGTTCCTTCTAGCCCTGACCGCTTCTCTGCATTCTTTATCCTAATATCACTCATATGAGTTTTTCCAAGGACTCCTGGGTGCCATCCTTGTGCTGGCATGAGGAGCTGAAGATGGGTTGGACCCTGTGGCTGCTTTTGAGGGATCCAGTCTGGTGGAGGGGAAACAAAGTCACAGAACAGAGGTAGCCCAAGGCACTGGGAGAGGGCAGGAGGCTCACCTGAGCTAGCATAAAGGGAGACTGGGTCAGGGGAGGCTTCCTAGAGGAATGACAAGTGAACTGGGTGTCTAAGGGTGTATTAGAATTTTCTGATTAGAAGAAAGCCTGATAGGCAAGGGAACAACAGGCCCACGGCACAGGGACACATTATCGAGGGACTGAGTTATGGTTCATCAAGGCTGTTTTGCAGAGGGTGTGAATGGGGTGGGGGGAGGCAGGAGAGGTCTGTGTGGATCAGGTCAAGCAAGGCTCAAATGCCAAGCTGAGGTGTCTGGATTTCATCCTGATGGGAGGTAGAGTGGGTGTTGGCAGGCTGGCTGGTTAGCTCAGTTGGTTAGAGCATGGTGCTGATAATACCAAGGTCCAGGGTTCGATCTCTGTACCAGCCAGCCACACACACACACACAAAAGTGGGCGTTGGTAAGTTCTGGGACCTAAGCTGGAAGGAAGTGTGTGGAGGCTGGGGGGAGCAGGCAGGAGCGTGGTTCTACTGTCAAGAGCTAGATCAGGGCCCACTTGCCTCTCCCTGACAAGGTCTCTGCATTCAGTCCCCTGACTCCAGTCCCCCATGCAAATCTCTCTCTAGGGCTGGCTGGTTAGCTAAGTTGGTTTGAGTGTGGTGCTGATAACACCAAGGTCCAGGGTTCGATCCCTGTGGCCAGCCACACACACAAAGAAGGACAAATCTCTCTCTCCAGATGGCTCTCGGTGTCATGGCCTTCGATGGAGGCGCTGCCGGAGCCCACGGTCAGAGACCCGTTCCCAGGAATCAGGGGGGACTGACACAGCTACTGTGAGTAAGAGGGGGCTGGAGGAGGAAGGGATCAGGGCCTAAAACCGAGTCTGGGGGATGTGGGGGTTGAGGACCTGCACTCCTGGGTGTGAGAGCCAGGCCTTGAGGGCGAGGCCTTGAGTCCTAAAGGCAGTCAGGATAAAGGAATTAGTTGGATCCCCGAGTTTTCTTAGGGGTCTCAGGTGTCTGGGTTCCTGAGAGGGTAGGGACTGGAGAAAAAGGATTTTTGGGTCCTCATATGAGCAGAGACAGCGTCGAGCCCCTCCTGGTCTATTCCAGGTGTTGGACATGGCTGCAGACAGCTTCCTCGCAGGGCTGGTGGGCGTCCTGGATCCCCCGGACACCTGGGTTCCCAGTCGCCTGGACCTGCGGCCTGGCGAGTGAGTAGCCGGGTAACCGAAGTGGGAGAGGCCTCTGGCGTGAGAGCTGGAAGTATCCCCAAGGCTCACCCACCCCTTCTGCCTTGCAGAAGTGAGGACGTGCTGGAGCTGGTGGCCGAGGTCCGAATAGGGGACAGGGATCCCATCCCTCTGCCGGTGCCCAGCCTGCTGCCCCGACTCAGGGCCTGGCGGACAGGCAAAACAGGTATGTGGGGCCAGGGCAGAGCTGGGCAGGTCACCTTGGACTTGTGAGGAGGTCAGCTATTTTAGTAGTGATAGTAGTGGTGATCGTGTTATTTAGATAAAAATTTTTAACTTTTTTTGTATTAGACTGCACTAGAGGCTGTGTGTACATATGGATGTACATGATGTAAAAACTGATGCAATAGGGACCATGTAAGAGCAGTTAGCATGTGTGAGGCACTTGGTGTCCAGTGCTCTAAGTGTTAGTGTCACTGCACTGATCTCCCCATTGGGGGACTCAGCATCTCTGTCTTCCAGAGGAGTAAACAGTCTGAGAGGGAAGTCACTTGCTCAGGGTCACATAGCCAGTTGATTAGTGGTGGGCCCAGGCCTTGATCCCCAGTGGCGTGTTTGAGTCTAAAGGCCAAGCTTTTGATTTCTGTGATATGCACTGCCCAAGTAGGAATCCAACCCTACACGCAGGGGTAGCCCTGTGAGCAGTGTGGACCAGTGGTTCTCAAACATGAGCGCACATCGGAGTCCCCAGAAGGACTTGTCAATATGCAGAGTGCTGGGCCCATGCCCAGGGTTTCTGATTCAGCAGATCTGGGGTAGGGTCTGGAAATTTACATTTTTAACAACACATGCTGCTGACCCCTGGGACCCTGATGAGGACCCTGGGTTTAGACTTCCCTTCTGTATGTAATACATATTTGGGGGAGTGGGGAAGAGAAAGGTGCAGTCAACTCAGCTGTGGCATTGTCAGCTGTAAGCACAAGTTCTGTTGTAGAGTGTGTCTCACGCACCCCTCTGTGCCAGGTCACGTTTACCTTGTTCCTTTTTTTTCTTTTTCTTTCTTTTTTTTTTTTTTAAAAGATGACCAGTAAGGGGATTTTAACCCTTGACTTGGGGTTGTCAGCACCACGCTCACTCAGTGAGCTAACCGGCCATCCCTATACGGGATCCGAACCCATGGCCTTGGTGTTATCAGCACCGCACTCTCCCAAGTGAGCCACAGGCCAGCCCTTTTTTTTCTTTTTTTTAAATAGCTGTGAGTTGATTTATCTTCGGCATAGGAGACATGGTGCCAAGGGCCCATGACGCTCTTAGAGGCCCACAAAAGTGTTTTAATTTATTTTTAAAATCAGAGGCTGTAGAGGATAAACAAATGGACAGAACAGTGTTCTAATAAAACTTTATGTACAAAAACAGGTGGTGTGCCAGATTTGGCCTCTGGGTCTTAAGTGATAGTAAAGATGTACCTGGAACCTAATAGTTGTTTTCAGGGGGACTCTAGAGTTATCTTTTATTTTCTTATTCCAGGTGGCTTTTTGTATTTTTCTTCAAAAAATATTAAAAATTTAGGGAAAAGAAAACTCACCAGTAATCCTATCCTGTACAAAAATTATGTAAAGAAGTGGATGTCTCATATTTCTGGACCACTCCAGTCTGTTCTGTGCTTAAGGTGGTGGTGGTAATAACAAGGGTAGTAAGAGCTCATGATCCCCAAGTCCTCACTGAATACCAGGTGCAGTCACTCATTTAATCGTCCTCTCAGCCCTGTGAGAAGAGTGGCACCATTGTTCCCTGCTTCATTTTCCTCTAGAGTCCTCAGAAGCTGACAGACTGTACACTTCACTTGTTGATATCTGTCTCTCCCTTCTCAAATGTGAGCTCCTTGAAGGCAAAGATTTTTGTCTATTTTGCTCACCATTTTCTATTCCTAGTACCCCAAACAGAGCCTGGCACAAAGTAGATGATTAATAAAAGTGTGTTGAATGAATGCGTGAACCCCCATTATGTAAATGAGGAAACTGGGGCAGGAGGCTGGGCCACTTGCCTGGGGTCAATGGTGAGGTCTGGAGCTGGGATCTGGATCAGGAGATGGCTCAGAAGCTGCCCTCTTAAGCCTGCAGCTTTCCCTGGCACTGTCCTTACTTGTGCTTGCCTAGGCAGGGTAATTGCAGCATGGTCGAGAGAGTAGCCTCTGCACTCAGATGTGTGCATCTGGGTCCTGGTCAAGCCCCTTGCCTGTGACACACTTCGTCAGCTGTCTCCACTTGTGCAGCTTGTGGCACTGTAGTGCTTAGCACAGTGGGGTTTTAGGAGGGCAAGCAAGGTAATGTATGGAGCATGATGCCTAGCCCGCAGAAGGGTGCAAACATTTGTCATTGCCACTGTTGGTCAGTGGTGTCCTGAGCAGATGTAGCCCTTTGGGTGGGGACTCATCATCATATCTTGGGGTAAGGCCTCGGGCTGTCTGGGCTTCCCAGCTCTGCACCTTCTCAGCCTCACATTCTTCCTTCCACAAAATGGGATAAACACCTGCAAGAGGCACCGGGCGCAGCAGGCCAGAGCTTGCTTTGGCCTTGGAGGTGGACTTAGATTTGAACCCCACCTCTCTGCCCCAGCCTGTTTCTTTTGTGGTAACATTACCATCATCAGTCAAGGTGGTTCTTAGGCTTCAGGGCCAGCACATGTTGCCCAGGGTCAGGCCAGTGCTATGTCTCAGGATACGTGAGTGCGGGCTTGGGGGCACATTGGCTGGGTTTGCACCCTGACTTCTCCTCAATCTCTATGTGCCCTGGGGGAAGATACTGCAGCCCTCTGCCTCAGTTTTCTGCAGTGACCTATGGGTCAGGGTATCTATGGGGTGGAGTTGTTGGGTGCATCCTATGGACTGGCACACTAAAGCACTTGGAGTACTGCCTGGTAGTGCAGCGAGTGTCAGCGTGAGGGCCAGCAAGTTGGGGACCAGTGCTGAAGTGCTGGCTTGCCTGCTGGCTCCTTTGCTGGGGACAGGGCAGAGGGAGTATGTCCTTGACCACATCTCTCTGTCTCCCCCGTTCCTTTGCAGTTTCTCCACAGTCTCACTCTTCTCGACCCACCTGTGCCCGCCACCTCCTCACCTTGGGCACAGGAGATGGGGGCCCTGCCCCACCCCCTGCCCCTTCCTCCGCTTCCTCCTCACCTTCCCCTTCTCCCTCCTCATCCTCCCCTTCCCCTCCTCCACCCCCACCACCCCCTGCCCCCCCAGCCCCCCCAGCACCCCGATTCGACATCTATGACCCCTTTCACCCCACGGATGAGGCCTATTCCCCACCACCTGCTCCAGAGCAAAAGTACGACCCCTTTGAGCCCACTGGTTCCAACCCCAGCTCATCAGCGGGAACCCCATCACCTGAGGAGGAAGAGGAAGAGGAGGAAGAGGAGGAGGAGGAGGAGGAAGGCCTGTCACAGAGCATCAGCCGCATCTCAGAGACCCTGGCAGGCATCTATGATGACAACAGCCTGAGCCAGGACTTCCCAGGTGATGAGAGCCCCTGCCCAGACCCTCAGCCCCCACAGCCGACTCCAGCTCCTGGAACACCGCCCCAGGCAGACTCCACACGGGCTGACGGAGCTACCCGGCGGCGCGTCTTTGTGGTGGGGACCGAGGTGGAGGCCTGTCGAGAAGGCAAGGTCTCGGTGGAGGTGGTGACGGCAGGCGGAGCTGCTCTCCTGCCGTCCCTGCTGCCACCTGCCGACTCAGAGATCGAGGAGGGCGAGATTGTCCAGCCGGAGGAGGAGCCCAGGGTGGCGCTTTCTGTTTTCCGGGCCCGGGCCACCCGACCTCCTCCTGCATCCTCGGCCACTCCTGTGGCCCAGCCCCTGCCCCAACCTCCTGCTCCCCGGGCCCCCGAGGGGGACGACTTCTTGTCTCTGCACGCGGAGTCCGATGGGGAAGGGGCCCTGCAGGTGGACTTAGGGGAGCCGACCCCCGTGCCACCCGCTGCCGCTGACACGCGCTGGGGTGGCCTGGACCTCCGCCGCAAGATCCTGACTCAGCGGCGGGAGCGCTACCGCCAGCGCTCACCCTCCCCTGCCACGGCCCCTGCTACTGCTGCTGCCTCCGCGGGCCCGCCCACCCGCAAGAAGTCCAGGCGGGAGCGCAAGCGGAGCGGCGGCGAGGCCAAGGAGGCCACCTCATCCTCGTCCGGTGCCCAACCAGCCCCGCCAGCTCCGGCTTCCCCCTGGGACTCCAAGAAACACCGCTCCCGGGACCGCAAGCCGGGCTCCCACGCTTCCTCGTCCGCCCGCCGCCGCTCCCGGTCCCGCTCTGCCCGCCGCCGCTCGCATAGCACTGAACGCCGTCGCGGGGGCAGTCGCAGGTCGCGATCCCGGGAGAAGCGACGGAGGCGGCGGCGCTCTGCCTCTCCGCCCCCGGCCACCTCCTCGTCGTCATCGTCCAGGCGTGAGCGGCACCGTGGCAAACACCGGGACGGTGGCGGCAGCAAGAAGAAGAAGAAGCGGTCACGGTCCCGGGGAGAGAAGCGGTCTGGGGATGGAGGCGAGAAGAACCCTGCACCCACCCAGCAGCTCTCCGGCTCCACCTCCTCGGGAGGCGACAGAGACAGCCGCCGCCGCGGGGCTGTGCCGCCTTCCATCCAGGATCTCACGGACCACGATCTCTTCGCCATCAAGCGGACCATCACGGTGGGCCGGCTTGACAAGTCCGACCCCCGAGGACCCTCACCGGCCCCGACCTCTTCACCCAAACGTGAGGTCCTGTACGACTCGGAGGGACTGAGCGGTGAGGAGCGGGGTGGCAAGAGCAGTGAGAAGGACCGTCGCCGCTCTGGAGCTGCCTCCTCTTCCTCCCGGGAGAAGGGGTCTCGTCGGAAGGCGCCGGATGGGGGGGACCGGGATCGGGATAGGGACAGAGATAGGGACAGGGATAGGTCATCCAAGAAGGCTCGGTCCTCAAAGGAGACAGCACCTTCTTCAGGGCCCCCGCCAAAGCCACCAGTCAGCAGTGGCTCAGGCTCCTCGTCCTCATCGTCGTCCTGTTCCTCCCGTAAGGTGAAGTTGCAGTCCAAGGTGGCGGTGCTGATCCGAGAGGGTGTCAGCAGCACCACCCCCGCCAAGGATGCTGCATCTGCTAGCCTGGGCTCCATCGGCGTCAAATTCAGCCGGGACCGTGAGAGCCGCTCTCCTTTCCTCAAGCCTGATGAACGGGCCCCCACCGAAGTGGCCAAAGCAGCTCCAGGCAGCACCAAGCCCAAAAAGACCAAGGTCAAGGCCAAGGCTGGGGCCAAGAAAGCCAAGGGGACCAAGGGAAAGACCAAGCCATCTAAGACCAAGAAAAAGATCCGCAGTGGAGGAAGCAGCGGGGGCAGTGGTGGCACCGTGTTGCTGAAGAAGTCTAAGGCAGATAGCTGTAGCCAGGCAGCAGGAGCCAAGGGGACTGAAGAGACTTCCTGGTCCGGGGAGGAGCGGGCAGCCAAGGCCCCTACCACCCCACCCCTCAAGGCAGCCCCTCCACCCCCTGCACTCACTCCGGACTCGCAGACTGTGGACAGCAGCTGCAAGACCCCTGAAGTCTCCTTCCTGCCTGAGGAGACCACTGAGGAGGCTGGGGTCCGAGGTGGGGCAGAAGAGGAGGAGGAAGAAGAGGAAGAGGAGGAGGAGGAAGAGGAGGAGGAGGAGCAGCAGCCTGCCACCACCACAGCCACCAGCACAGCTGCAGCTGCCCCAAGCACTGCCCCAAGTACAGGGTCTACAGCTGGCGACTCAGGGGCAGAGGATGGGCTGGCTGCCCGTGTTTCCCAGCTGCCCACGCTGCCCCCACCCATGCCCTGGAACCTGCCAGCTGGTGTGGACTGCACCACCAGTGGCGTCCTAGCCTGTGAGTGTCCTTTGGGATGTGGGAGGCTGGAGCAGATGAGAAAGGATCAGGGAGGATGGGGACTGATGGGCACAGACTTGGAGGCAGTGGTGATGCCCCAAAAGGGGTAGGTATATAGTGATATGGACTGGGAGGGCTGGGGGCGGGTGAGGGTCAATCAGGTATCTGGGCATGCTGGGGGAGAGCAGGGCAGATAGGAGTAGGTGGTAGCCAGCACGGACAGGAGGAGTGGGATGGGTTCTGGGGTCCACCTAGAGCTAGATTAGGATGGATTGGTGGAGGGACCAGGAGGAATGGCTCGAGCAGGGCACTGTGTCCCTTAGGAGATGGCAGTAGCCTCTGCCAGACCACAGAGGTGGGGGAGAGAATTTGGAACTGGCAGTGGGAGGTCAGGAGACAGAATCTCATTCCTACCACCATCTTGTCACTAGTGACCCTGGGATTCCTCCCCCCCCACCCCCCCATACACACACATACACACCTTGAGTTCCAAGAACATTCAGGTGTGGAGTGGTTCTCTTAATGGCCAAGAGGCCCCCCTTTTCCAGGTTTAAGCGTGATGCCTTGTGGCCTGTCCTGTGGTCCAGGGTGGGAGATGGTAGCAGGTGGCTAGGTGAGGTTCACTGTCTCCTCTCCTGTCACCTCCTCCCCATCTCCATGTCATCATCTCTATCTCCTGCAGTGACTGCACTTCTCTTCAAGATGGAAGAAGCCAACCTGGCGAGCCGAGCAAAGGCTCAGGAGCTGATCCAAGCCACCAACCAGGTGGGCTTCCCTGGGGAAGAGTCCCCACAGCCCCTTCTTTTCTTTATTGCCTTGGGTTAGGAGAGGAACTACAACTCCCAGCAGGCCTTGGGGCAAGGTATCAGCCAGAAGAGGAGCCTGTGGTCCTGGGATTGTTGGGAAATTGGGGCGAGAATACTGGGGGTGCATGTTCCCTCTTTTCCTCTACCTCCCTTTGCTCATCCACCCTCCACCTCCTTTCCACAGATCCTCAGCCACAGGAAGCCGCCCTCAAGTCTGGGGGTAACCCCAGCTCCTGTGCCCACCTCTCTGGGTCTGCCCCCTGGCCCCTCTAGCTACCTGCTCCCTGGCAGCCTCCCCCTGGGGGGCTGCGGCTCTACCCCTCCTACCCCAACTGGGCTGGCCGCCACATCTGACAAGAGAGAGGGCAGTAGCAGCTCCGAGGGACGTGGGGACACAGACAAGGTGAGCTGGCCTTGGGAAAGCCCTCATACACCTTGTGTACCATGCCAGAGAGAAAGCTGGAGATCCCCATAAAATTCCCCATATGACCAAAAAAAAAATTTTCTCACATGAGTGGAGAGTGGGGTGGCGGGAGAATCTCCATATGAGCAACAGAGGGAGGGCCATAGCTTAGCCAGTCAGTTGTCCATGGCATGTGCAGCTGCTGATCATAGAGTTCTTACTCTGCCGTTCAGGCCATTGTGGCTTGTACTCTGCCCTTTGTCCTCTGTTGCCACATCTGAGATGGGTGTTGGGAAATAGCCCCTTTCTTTTAGCTGCATCTCTTTAGAAACCTGCTTCCTGTTGGGCTAGAAAAGCCTGAGGAGCCCCTCCAGGGTGGCCTGTGGCTCTCCTGGCAGTAGAGCTTTCCTGATGGCTCAGTAGCTCAGCAGTTTGCATTCCTGTCATCATGGTGTTGGAGATGTTACCTCTGGAGAATGTCATCCATAGTGCTCTGCCCCTCCCAGGACTCAGTTTACCTGCTCCCATCTCCCCTTGGCCCTGGGGCATATGGGGCAGCTGCCTGGCTGGGGAGGGTGACCATCCCTGTTCCTGGGAGAGGGCCTGCTCTTCTCTGGTCTCAGTTTGGTCTCCTGCTAGAGATTTCTCATTTGTTTGCTTTTGTGAAGATTTCGCTTAAGGCTGTTTTAACTGTGCAGGCTGGCCCCAGGCAGAAAGCTAATTCCCTAGGAGGCTGGACTTTCTACCCGGCTCCCTGGTCTGTCCCTTCCTTTTTGTCCCCATGGCTATCACCCTCAGAACAGTCACAGCTCCTTTAATTGAGTCCTTGCTCTGTGCCTGGCCTGTGCTTTGTCCTCCATGTGCATCACCTTAGTCCTCCCCATAGGTATTGCCCCATTATACACATGAGCCACAAAGAGGTTCAGTAGCCAGTCTACGGGTCTGAGGTGTCAGAGCTGTGGAGTGATAGACCGGGATTCCAGTGCAAATGTACCATCTTCACAACCTGAACTTGGAACCTGCCGGCGCCTCTGGGCTCAGCTAACAACCCCCCACCACACCTGCCACTCCTGTGCTTCTAAAGCCAGAGTCCCTGCTCTCCACAAGTGCCCCTCAGCCCACCTGGGAGCCAGAGCAGTGTCATAAAACCCCAAACTGGGTCTTAACACTGCCCCGCTAAAAAGCCCTTGACAGTTTCCTGCTGCAATCAGAAATAAATCCTATAAAGTCTGATTAAAAACAGTTGTAATTGCCTGGCTAACGTCACCCCACCAGACCGTGAACTTTGTGAGGGCAGGGGACATGTGTCCTTGTCATGGCCAGGCCTGGCACAGCTCAGGGTTTAGCCTAGAGGAGATGCTTAGTGACATTCAGAGGCCCAGACCTGGCCTGTGGTCTTAGGCAGCTGCAGCAAGGGAAGCATAGGGCAGACCTTCCACAGGCAGGACTTCCACCTCCAGGAAGAGCTGGATGGTCAAGAAGGCTAAGCTGGTGGGCAGAGATGAGGGGAGGCTGGGGCTTCCACTGGCACTCATCAGGCCCTTGCTGTCCCTTCTTACAATGCTGTCACCACCCCAGTATCTGAAGAAGCTGCACACGCAGGAGCGGGCAGTGGAGGAGGTGAAGCTGGCCATCAAGCCGTACTATCAGAAGAAAGACATCACCAAGGAAGAGTACAAGGACATCTTGAGGAAGGCCGTCCACAAGGTGGGGCACAGAGGGGGAGAGAGAGATGGGGACACACAAAGGTGGGTAGAGGATGAGATGAAGAGAGAGACGTGCAGTCAGATATATGCAGATAGGGAGGCAGGGATGGGGGGGGTCACCTGGGAGGCAGCAGGGTGACTGGATTCCTCAAGGCCACTTGGGCCTGTTCTGGCACTGGAGAGCCTGTTGTCAAGGGGAACAAGTGGGGACCTTGACCTGATTGTTGGGGGAGTGGCTCCCATCTGGTCCCAAACTGTTCTCAGTCAAGTGGAGGGGACCCCAGGGGACTGGCAGTGACTCCAGCTGCCTGCCCCACCCCATTCCCCAGATCTGCCACAGCAAAAGCGGGGAGATCAACCCGGTGAAGGTGAGCAACCTGGTGCGGGCCTACGTCCAGCGCTATCGCTACTTTCGCAAGCATGGCCGTAAGCCGGGGGACCCCCCAGGTCCCCCACGGCCACCCAAGGAGCCAGGGCCCCCCGACAAGGGTGGTCCGGGCCTGCCCCTGCCCCCTCTCTGAGACTCCTGGCCAACTCTTCCCCACCTCACCTCTTTGAAATTCTGGACATATTTATGGCTCCGCCTCCCCACGTCCCTCCCCTGTCAGTGGGAAGATTGGGGGAGGGTTGCTGCGGGGAAGAGGAGAGCCCCCTACCCTGCCCAGCCCCATGCCCATCTCCCTTGTACCCAAGCCTGCCCTTGTTGCCCCTCTGCTCTGTTCATGCTCCTCCCCCCAATTTCATTAAAGATTTCATGAAATGTTGTCCCCAAGCCCATTATTTTAGCTCTTTCTTTTCAGAGACAAATTTGGGAAGGGGTTGGGGAGGGGCACCCAGGAGGACTGGGCTAAGCCTGAGGGTGGGAAGCAGGGAAACCAGACTGTGACTTGGGACAAGTGCATTGCCCTCTCTGAGCTTGTTTCCTTACGTGGAAAGTGGACATTGTGAGGATTAAGACGTAGGCAGGTGAAGCACTTAGAACACCACCTTCAGATAGTAAGCTGTTGCTAGAAAGTGGTGGTGACAGGGAGGTAGGGGTTCCAGGCCTCACCTGATCCATGTCTTCCAAGCTCAGAGCACCTGGTTGCTATTTGTCTACCTTGGAATTGCCCATTGAGTTGGATTCTTTTCAGCAGTCTTGTGAGGTTGGCGTGATCTAATCCACTCTCCTGAGAGAAAAACTGAGACACACAGGAGCAAGGGTCACACAGTGAGGCAAGGCTCCTCTGGCTTCCATCAGTCCTGTTACCCAGAACTGAGGCCCAGTGAGGAGGTGGCAGTGCCCAGAGCCACTGGGGAAGGCAGGTTTTATGTAATCCAGGGGTGGCCATAGAGTTCCCTTTACAGCTGCCTGTTCCAGCCCCCATGCAGAGGGAAGCCTGAAGTCTAGAAGGAAGGACGTTTGTCCGAACCGTTTATAGGCTCTGGATTCAGCCTTGGGGCCTCCATTGTAGAGTGGCAACCCTGGAGTCAGACCTGGATTCTGATCCATTTTGGGGTTTCCTACTTTGTGACCTTAGTGCCTCTTCAAGCCTCAGTGTCTTGGTCTGTAAAATGGAGGTGACTGTCACTTCCTCAGGTTCCTGGGAAGAGGTGAGGTGGCAAGTGTTAGCTGCCCCATGCATAGTGCATGAGGATCAGGCACTGAGCATGAGTTGTGGGTAGCTGTATAGATGGGTAAACTGAGACCCCAAGAAGGAATAACAACCAACTTGGGTTCAGGGCTGGACTGGGAACACCCAAAACCAGACACACACAAGTGGTGACCATAGCAGTAACCAGTTTATTGGCCAAGATGGGGTGTTAGGAGCCTGCAGCCATGAGGACTAAGGTTTCAGGCCTCCCCAGTGACCTGGAAATCCATGTCCTCGAGCAGGTCCTGTAGGTAGGCCTTATACTGGTCAGAGGTAAGGGAAAGTGGGTGGCTGTTGGAAATGTGCAGGTCCACGGTGTTCTCCAGGGAGGAGGCACCCCCTACCCGGGCCATGTCTGACAGGGCCCTGAGGCACGTGGGAACAACCTGCAGGAGGCAGGGGAGAAATACAAGTCAGGGAAAATGCTCAGTCATTGTCTACAATGTGTGGGGAGGAGTGGGGGTTGACAGGACTGTAATCCCAACAGCCCATCACTGCAACCCAGGATGAACCATTCGGCCCTGGCCTGAGAGTTGTAGTTATATTAACAAATAAGGGAAGCCAGAGAGTGTTCCTAGGGTTGAGAGTGCTATAAGGGATCCCAGAAGTTAGGGCTGAGCAGCTCATGTTGAGGACTTTTGGGAGCTGTAGTTCCTCCCAAAAGCTGGTAGGACTTCCACATGGTTTAGAGAGTTCAAAACAGGCTCTGAGGGTGAGGCAATGGGAAGAACACCCAGAAACTTCTGAGGATGAGGAACCAGTGGTTGCAGACTCTTGGAAATTGTAGAGGAGCTTCTGGGAGTCATAGTTACTGGGAGCAATGTTTTCCCTTTGTAAAACTACCCCTCTCAGCCCCAGGAACCCATGGCTGCAAGCACCTTGACCATCAGGAGCCTCTTGGTCCACGGCTGGCCCTGGGGCCATGGTTCCCCCACGCAGAACCAGAGGGTATAACGTGGTGAGCGTCTGCTTCCTTCGATGAAGGCAATCAGATCTGGGGACCAGGAACCTAGTCAGGAATGGGGAAGACCCTCTGCCTGCTCCTCCCCCCCAAATCTGAGTAATATCCCCACCATTTCACCTGACCTAAGGCCCTATGTCACCATCACAAGGAGGCTGCCAGTTTGGGGAAAGTCTCAATGGTTCTGGACCAAACTTAAGTGTTCCTCCTCCCACCCATCCATCAGAGTGGAGCTGGAAGATCACCCCCTGCCATCGCAGAGCCTCAGCATTCAGGATGGGAAAACAGGCCCAGAGAAGGGGAGTTCATTCCCCCAAAGATGCTTAGCAATTATGGAATAGAAGGTGGTTATCGTTTACTGCTCTGTAAACCCCTAAAGCTGTGTTGTCCAATATGTAACCATTCGCTAAGTGTGGCTATTTAAATTTAAATTGTAATTAATTAAAATGAAATAAAATTAAAAAGTCACTCCTCAGTTGCTCTCACCTCACTTGAGTGCTCCACATGTGCCTAGTGGATGTGATATTGTACTTTTTTTTTTGGTGGCTGGCCAGTATGGGGAATTGAACCCTGACCTTGTTAAATGGCTATGCTCTAACCAACTGAGCAAACCAGCCAGCTCTTAGTAGATACCATATCAGACAGTGCAAATATGATCATTTCCGTCATCACAGAAAGTTCTATTGGACTGTGAAGCCCTAAGGGATTTATTTTTCCAGCTAGTTTGTCTATCCACCATAATAATTAATAATGATGATGATAATAGTTAATTCCCTGAGCACCTTCTGTGTACTAGGCCCTGTGCCTCATATCAGCTCTGGCAGGTAGGTAGACAGAGACAGTCCTCAGACTTGACAGGCTCAGGCTCACTGTGTACCCCAGGTTGCACAGTGAGCAGAACGGTAGGGTATGAATTCAATCCCAAATTGCCTGGCTCCAGAGTTCTTAACCACCGTGCCCTGCTGCTTTCCACTCAGGGCAGAGCTAAGCCCCTGCCTCACTCACCTGCCACAAAGGGTCCCAGGTCGAACACACCTCCTTCTTTGTCCTTGAGGACCTCACCATCGGGCCCATGCATGCTGTCAGGGAGCAGCTCCTCGCCCACAGCCCAGTACGTGTGGCAGTGCCCCAGCCGCTGGGCCCAGAGCCACTGCCCTGTCCGCCCCAGAGCCAGTCCCCCCCCCAGGCAGCTCAGCACACGCCTCACGTAGCCTGTCACTCCCTTGTCTGTCAGGGACACCCCAGGGTCTGGCAGTGTTATTGGCTGTCCAGGCAGCATCCTGTCCCCTGCGTCTGGCCCCACCAGCCGCAGACCCTCTGGGCAGAAGACGGTCTGCTGGAAGACTTGGCGGCCTCGGTAGAAGGCGGTCACCTCGAACTCCCACTCTGGGCAGTGGCAGTGGTGCGGTGAACAGGGAGAGAGACAGAGAGGGTGTGAGGGGTCTGTTGCCCCAGCCTCAGCTCCTCCCAGCCCACAGCTGACACTCACCTTCCTCGGGCACGAAGAGCTGCCTCAGTGGGTTTTCATGGGGTTCCAGGTTTGGGCAGGAAGGAGGCTTGTCCAAGCTGGGACTCTGAGGGTAATGCTCAAGGGCCACAGCCAGGCCTGAGGGCCTCCCATCTGGGAGTGGGGCCAAGATCATGTCACCCAGTAACTCCTCCAGAATGTCTTCCTGGTGGGGGGGAGAAAAGCCAGGCATTTCAACAGCCTTTTCTGGACACTTCATGTAGACCAGGCCTTGTGCTAGCAATGTGGGGGACACAGAGAGGAGTCAGACCTGAGCTTTGCCCTCAAGGGGCTTCCAGTCTGGGGCCGGCGGGGTGGGAGAGGAAGCCGTGGGCACAGACAGCAAAATACTCGTATATGCTCTAATGAATGCTGGGTAAGACCTGGGCAGGGCAGGCTGGGCAGAATTTCAGATGGGACAATTCCCTCGCACAGACATCAGCAAGATCAAGGGGAAGGAGGTTTTGACTTCCCAAGCAGCTGAGGGCATCCTGCAAATTGAGAAAAGCTATGAAATCCTGGAAAGCTGTGTTACAGCCTCGATTGCCCAATAAAAACTTTGAATTTTCTCCCAAGGAGGCTGGAGACCCATGGGAGGGCTGGAAGCAGGGGAGGGACAGCATCAGCTCTGGGTCAGGTGGGTGACAGACTGGAGGAAGAAAATGGAGGCTGGGGCAATGGTCCAGGGGTAGAGAACAGGCTTGAACAGGCCCATGGGGCCAGGGCAGAGACTGAAGGGCAAGAGGTTTGGGTGCATTCTCACTTGGGTATCAGAGGTACTGCCTCCGCCATTGGTGTCTGGAGAGGTATCCGGCTGGGGAAAGTCTCCAACTCCTGTTGAGAAAGGTGGTGAGCGGAATAGAAGTGCCAGGGACCCTGGAGATCCCAGTCCTCCTTGCGAAGCCCCGCTCTGGCACACCTGAGGTCACAAACTCGTAAATCTTATGCGGGTCGTGAGGGTCCTTGCTCCGGTCCTCGGCTAAACGCAATACTTCCTTTCGGTTCAGGGCAGACCGGAAATTCCTCTTCCAGGTTGGCAGGTCGGGCTTATCCTTCCCAGGAGTGTAGGCTCCGCTGGCTTCGGCCCAGGCCTGGGACACCAGTAGTACCAGGATAGTGGGGAGGATGACTTAGACCCCGCCCCTGGAGTCCTAACCCTGTCTCTTCCCGTTCTGACTCTCTTCCCTCTCCTCCTGCCAAGTTCTAACTCAACAAGGTTCCATCCCCAAATTGTCCAATTTTCCGTACTCCAGCCTCCACCCTACCATCCACCCCCAACACCCACCTCCAGCTTTCAAAAACCTTTGTTTTCTAAGTCAGCCTTCTAGGTCCTACTCGATGTCTAACCCCGTCACCACCTGCCCCAGGACAACCTATGGGATAACACCTCCACCTCACACCTCACACCAGCAGTGGTGTATTCTAAATCGATGGTTAGTAACTTCGGCTTTGGGGCTCTGAGTCTCAGGTTTTGGGGGCTCTGATTCTGAAGTTCCAGGAATCTCCTCTAGAACTCTACAACCAAGAGCCCCGCCCCCAACGAGCCCCCGACCTCCAGGATGCATTTCCTTTGCATTCAAACACCGCTTTCCAGAACCTGGCAGCTGCAACCCTGCCTCCTCCCCACCAGTCAGTCTACCGATCCTTCTAGCCCCGCCCCGCCCCGCCCCTTCTGACTCCACCTACCAGCTTTGGCACGAGCCCGCCTCACGCGTGCTAACCCCGCCTTCTCGGCTCCGCCCCCTCGGAATCTTTCCCGTTGCGGGCTCAGCTCTGGGTTTCCCGCGCTGGGCGCACGCACCTGGAAGATGCCGAAGTCCTCCTGCTGCGCATCCTGCCTCAGGCCGTGCTTCCAAGGGATGCGGAAGCGCGTGCGGCTCTCGTTCACCCAGGCCACACCCTCCAACTGCCCCAGGTCCAGCTGAGCTACCAGCCAGGGAAGGATCCTCGGCTTTGGGGTTCCCATGGTCCGGCCTGCGCACACAGGGCAATTCTTGGGTCCGGGCGGCCTCCCGGGCCTATTTGGCCGGGGGGTTCCGCACCTAGACCTCCCTTTCAAGGGCCACGGCTCAGGGCCTTCACCCATGTTTTCCTGTGGAGACCTCCTCTTCCTATCCTCCAGAGAAGCACCCTAATTCTGCGAGGACTCCATCCCATATCCATTGTAGAACCCCCTCCCTTCCCCAGCGTATTCAGTGCGGGCTCACGACTCCCTCAGTTCCGCTAGTGTAGACCCCTACCTCTCTGTCATCAAAAGCAGGTACTTTCACTTTCAGGATAGAGCCCTCCTCCCCTCCCTAGTTATTTCAGTGCACACGCTACTCACTCTACCTGTAAACCTCTACCTCCCGCACTCACCCCAGTGTAGTCCCCCTCCCACAGTTCCCCAAATGAGTCCCCCCACCCATTTCCAAAGCAGAACCTCCATCCACAATTTCCCCCAGACAGGCTCCCTCGTCCAGAGCACGCCCCCACTTTCTAGAATTAACTACCTCCCATTTGCAGAGTCCATCTTTCCCTCTCCTAGATCCCCAGTGTAGACGCCTCCTCTCTTCTCCCTATCTTTTCTAGTTTCTCTACAGCCGATCTCCAGCGCCAGCCGTTGTACTTCCCTCCTTATCTCACTTTTCCCAAGCACACAGTCTCCCTACCAAGTATCAGTGTAAGACCCATCCTTTCTCCCTTTCCTCACTCACGGACGCCACAACTCTCCCTGGCTCTTCCGCATTATCTACGTTGGAGGGTAGGGGCGAGCAGAGTGCTAGAACCCACCCCTGTCTTTGGGCTTCAGGTAGCTCTCAGACTCGAAGCTGTGCACCCGCTTCCCTTTAGCTGAGCTTTAGAGCGCTGAGGCTTTCTTTTCTATCGGTTTCTTCAAATAAAAACAACTTTATCATCCTTTGGGTGACAGACTTCAAAGCAAAAGAGGAGGTCCTGAGCCCGGGCCGTCCCCCTCATTCCCTTTTTCGGCCTTTTGACCACAGGCATGCTGGGAACGTAATATGCAAATTAGGCGGCCACTCAGTGCCCCGCCCCTTCCACGTTACCAAATTGGCTCAGTGCGCAGGCGCGGGAAAGTTGAACTAATTAGTTTGTACACGGAGAGTGGAGGAGACGACGGCGCCGGCGGGCGCCGGACCAGGTGAGCGGGTGTCGGCGAGGGCTGGAGTGAAGATTGAAGAGGAGAGGGCCATGATCCAAGAGAGGGCACCCCAGTCTCGCTTCTCCGACATCCAAGTGTCTAGAATCCCCAAGATTCCAGCCTGAGTCAGATATGTTGGAACTACATCTCCCAGTAAGCTGCGCGGCGAACAAGCGCGAATCGAGGGGAATGTTTGCCTTGAAGGCTGCTGGGATTAGTAGTTCCCGATCCTCTAAGGGCTTTGGTAGTTTGGCATATGCCTCCGTCCGGGCCCAAGCCTCCTACTCCCTCGGGGACCCAAGGGTCCGGTGCCTTTGTCCATTTCTTTTCTTTCTTTTTTTTTTTTTTTGGCGGCTGGCCGGCAAGGGGATCCGAACCCCTGACCTTGGTGTTACAACACCGGTTCTCTAACCAATTGAGCTAACCGGCTAGCCCTTTAGTCAGTTTCTTTCTCAGATTTAGACCCACTAATCCGGGTCCCCAGCCTCCTTACTTTTCTACGGTATGGTCAAGGAGTCTTTTTCCTCATCTCTCTTCTCTCTCTGAGACTCAAGAGTCTGGGCCCTCAGATTCCAGCTCTCCAAAGGATCCAGGAGGTCAGGCCTTCAGCACCTTCCTTCCTTAGGGACTCATGAGTCCTGGCCCGCAAGGTTCCACTTCCTGTTGAACCCTGGAGCCCGCTCTCTCACAGGTGCCTCCATGGCAGGCTCGCAAGAGCTGGGGCTCCGGGAAGACACGCTGAAGGTCCTAGCTGCCTTCCTTAGGCGGGGCGAGGCTACCGGGTCTCCTGTTCCAAACTCACCCAGGTAAGAGAAATTGCCCTTTTCCTCCAGGGGCCTGCATTTAGGGTGGGTCCCTCTCTATCTCTGGCTCCTGGTCTCAGTTTGTCTCCTCTCTTTATATCTGGCTCTATTCCCTGTCCCTGGGCTTGCAAGGAGAGGTCCTCGGCGGGAGGAAAAAAAGACTGTGCATGGGATCTCTGGGGTCACTCTCTGAGATCCCTCTTCCCAGGAGCCCTGCCCAGGAGGAGCCAACAGACATCCTGAGCCGCCTTCGAAGATGTCTTCCCTGCCCCCTGGGGCAAGGAGCAGTTCCCCCTGAGTCCCCTCGGCCTTGCTCCCTGCCTATCCGCCACTGCTATGGTTCAGAGCCTGGTAAGAAATTTCCTTAGATCACCCGTGAAACTAGCAGGGCCAGGAACCTTGATTCCTAAAGCATAGACAGGATAAGGTGCTAGTTTCAGAAGGTCACTCAGCTAGAGGGTAGCTCTGTGGGGTCTCCAGGACCAAACCTCACCATCCTGTCCTCTCCTCCCCATAGCCCCCAGTTAGATTTCTGTCAGTTCTGTGGACTGACTCTGGAAGGTGAGAGACTTGGTTTCCAGTTATAGCTCCCTGGCTGTTTTGGTTGTATGACTCTGGGAAAAATTCTGTCTCTTCCTTGCTCCCCTGTTGTTCCAGTAGCAGAGTGGGTGGTCATTAGATTTGATCAAGAATGACCAATAAGTTTCCTCTCCTGTGTGAGCCTGGATAGGCTAGTAATGGCTGCTGGGACTGCTAGCTTGAAAGGGAGTTCACAGCTGGGGAGAGGAGTGCTGTGATGGATTTTGGTGATGCCTGAAATGAGTGAGGGATGTGGTGGTACTGTAATAGCAGGAGTGCCGTGTGTTTGCCTTGCTTGAATGAAATAATCTTCAAGTTGCAGTTCAGCTCTAACATTCTAAGTCCAGTTAAAGACATGATAAAGTGGAAAGTACAAGGGTTTTGGTGTCTTACCAAGTTACTCACCGGGCCTCAGTTTATCACATTATAAAATGGAAATCTTTGCTACCTGGCAAGGTGGTTGGGAAGAGAGAATCCACAAGTACCAGATGTCCTGGAGACGTGTCATTGACATTTTTCACCCCAGGCCCAGCTACTCCAGATTTCTATGCTCTGGTGGCCCAGCGGCTGGAACTGCTGGTCCAAGAGCAACTGAAGACTCCACCTAGCCCAGGTGAGGTGCAGAGGAGCCCTGGATAAGGATGAGGGTAGGACGGTAGTCAGGGTTCTGCCCCAGCCAAATTCTCTTCTGCCTCTAGAGTTACAAGGTCCCCCACCCACAGAGAAGGAAGCCCTACTGCGGAGGCTGGTGGCCTTGCTGGAGGAGGAGGCAGAAGTCATCAACCAGAAGGTGATTTGTATCTATTCCATCCCTTAGGGGGGATAGCAGTTGTGGGATGGTGGGGTGCTGGGATCAGAAACTGGATCTGCATTTTCTTTGGATATCAGTTAGAGAGAGGATGGGATAAGGAAGGCTCCATGAAGGGTTGAGTGACAGGGGTGTGGTCAAGGTAGTCCTTTAGTGGGTTTCATTGATTGTTAGAGGGGCGTAGCCTAAATGCGGGAGGTGTGGCCATTAGAAACATGATTTAGGAGTGATTGGGCCAAATTGAGGAAGTAAGGGAATGAATGTGAGGGTGGGGGGAGTGTCTAAAATCTGATTGACTGCAGTAGGGGGATGTTGGGGAAATGTAGTGCTGACAACGCCAAGGTCAGGTATGTATCCTCCTACTGGCCAGCAGCCCCCAAAAATGAATGTTGGGGAAATGGACTACTGGAGGAGGCGTGGCTTGTGACTATGCCCTTGGACTTTTTTTTGGTGTTATCAGCACCTCACTCTACCTAGTGAGCTAACTGGCCAGCTCTGCCCTGGAATCTGATTGTCTCGGGAGCTTAGACAAAGTACATGGTCCTATAATATTAATCATATGGTAGAAGACAAGACCTTAGCCTGGCCTCTGGGATTCCTTTTTTTTTTTTTTTTTAAAAAGATGACCGGTAAGGGGATCTTAACCCTTGACTTGGTGTTGTCAGCACCACGCTCACCCAGTGAGCTAACCGGTCATCCCTATACGGGATCCGAACCCGTGGCCTTGGTGTTATCAGCACCGCAGCTCTCGAGTGAGCCACAGGCCGGTCCTGGCCTCTGGGATTATGATTGACTAGGGAAGCCCACTGAGGCATGGCTATAAGATAAGCATTCTAGAACCCAGCTAAAAGTACAGCTTGGCCCTGGATGGCTGTCAAGGCCTCGGTAGGGGCGAGGCTTAGCAGATCAGGTTCTTGTCCACCTTCCTTGGAGCCGTAGAGTCTGGTTTTTGATTGGCTAATGTGGTGGATGGGGCGTGGCTTAGAGTGTTAGCATCAAGAACCGGCCTGAACCAGGAAGCCAGGCCTCCCATTTCCCTGGCCGCTAAGGCGTGACTGAGGCGGACCCTGCCTCTACCCCTACCCACTCCACAGGTGGCCTCGGATCCCACCCTGCATCGAAAGCTGGCCCGCCTGTCCGCAGGCTCTTTCGCTCGCCTGGTGGAGCTGTTCTCCAGTCGGGCAGGCAACTCTCGCCCAAGCCTTGTACGCCTTTCAATGCCGTGCCCTGGGCCCCCGCCGCCTTCCCCAGAGCCCCTGGCCCGCCTAGCCCTGGCTATGGAGCTGAGCCGGCGCGTGTCCAGGCTGGGGGGCACCCTGGCCGGACTCAGTGTGGAGCACGTGCACAGCTTCGCGCCCTGGATCCAGGCCCACGGGGGCTGGGTGAGCTGCCGAAGCCTCTCCGGGCCTCACTTTGCCCAATTGTAATGTGATGGGGGCGGACAGAGGGCTTCTTAGGTTTTCCTTCAGACCCCAGGTGTTCCAGCTGTCCTGTCCATTGTACTCTGTTGAGCACCCACTGAACGCCAGGCCCTGCAGTGCAGACGCTATGCCTGGCTTAAACCACTGGTATAAACTAACAGTTGTGAGCCCCAGATGAGTGATTTCTCCTCCCTGGACCGTAGTTTCCTCATCTATAAAGTGGGGAGAGTGGTAGTACTACCTCAAAAGGTTAGCGTGACGATTAAAATGGGATCCTCCTGGTAAGTACTTGGAGCACTGCCTGGAACATCGCGGGCATTTGTTTGTGTGATTATCTGGTTACTGTCTGCCTCTCCAACGATGCCTGCCGGAATACCCTTTCCCGGGTAACCCCCTGTCTTCTTCCCTTGCTCTGCTCTTTCTGGCCCGCTCCGGTATCACCCCCAGTGAGGCCTTCCCTGGTCCCCATTTACAATCACAGCCACCTCCATACCCTCCCACCCTCTCCCGTTCACCCTTTGCTGCTTTCCTTTTGCTTCTGCAGTGTTCTGCATCTTCTAACAGATGGTAGAATTGATTTGTTTTACTTATTCTTTAAAATTTATCTCTGTTGTCTTCTGCTTCTGACATATCAACTTCAGAAGATCAAAGCGTCTTCCCTTGGGTTTTGCTCACTGCTTTATCTCCAGCGCCGGTCTCATTGTTGGATTGGGCTCCAGTGTGCTGGCTGTGTGACCTTGGCAACTATCCCCCATCTCCCTGCGTACCAGTCTCCCCCCGGTCCGGTGGGCACCATCTCACTTAGCTGCCTCATGCATGGGTCGCTGTGGGGATTCCATGAGAGAAGGATGCAGACCCTCGGAATGTAACCATTGCTTCCCAGACTGGCAGGAGCTAGCCGGCTGTTTGAAGAGCAGGGAGGAGGAGGCCAATAGGGCTGGAGCAGGGTGAGCGAGGGAGAGGCTGAGAAACGAGAGCAGGAGGGACGGCCAGATTCTGCGGTGCCTTGTGGTCACCACCAGAACTTGAACTTTGAGTGAGCCAAGGTCTCTGTGTTAACAGGCGCCCTCTGACGGCCACGTGGGCAACAGACTGTAGGAGGCGAGGGCGGAAGTAGGGAGAGCTGGGCGGAGATGAGAATGCATCAGACCGAGGTGGGGGCAGTGGAAGATTCTGGATTTAATTTGGAGAAAGAGCTGACAAATTTTGCTAATGGGCTGGATGTGGAGGCTGGGTCAAGGATGCTGGGCTAAGCAGCTGCAGGACAGTGTTTGAGTTTCCTGAGATGGGGGGGTCAGGGAGCAAGTTTGAGGGGGAGTCAGAGATGATTGGAGATGGTCCAGTTAAGAGTGAGATGCCCTTGAGACCTCAAAGCAAATGTTGAGGGGACTGGATATAACAGTTGAGTTCAGCAAAGAAAGCTTTGTAAAATTTTTTTTACAAGGATGTTAACAGGTAAGCTTGGGTGAACATTCATGGTGATCAGTTACTCAGCCAAGGATTTCAATGGAATGATTCCATTTAAACCCCACAACAACCTCATAGGGTTCTGTTATTATCTGTGGCTTACAGGGGCTGACAGGGAAAGTCCCTCATGCAGGTGGTTGGAATCAGGATTTGGATACAAAGCCATGACTCTTAATCATTAAAATCCCAGGATTCCATTCCCCTTTGAATTTCTATCCTTTGTCTCTCTAGGACTTTGCTCCTCCCATCCCTGTCCCCTTGTCTGTGGGTCTCTGTCCCTCTCCCCTCTCTGATTTTTTACCGTCCTCCATCTCTGATCTCACTGGGCTGATGTGGCTGCCACTGTGAGTGAAGGATGCCTTCCCTGCTCACAGTGCTCTGCCACTTTTCCTCTCCAGGAAGGCATCCTGGCTGTTTCACCCGTGGACTTGAACTTACCTTTGGACTGAGATCTTCCTCAAAAGCTGCTACAAGATTGGACCTCATGTGCCTGACCTCTCCATGTGCTTTTCCAAGCCTTCCTATTCCACTCAGGGCTGTAGGTTGGTGGTTGCCCTGCCTATTTTTGCCAAAAAAATTGTTTTAAAACCTTTCATATTAAAAATACTTTTAGGTATATAATTGTTTGTTCTTTTACTACTGAAGTTCTAAGTAGAAGAGAGTTAGTTCAGAGATCTCTGGTTTATAAATTGAGAAAAGAATCATTTCATTCATTCTAGAAATATTTATTTAGAGCACCTACAAGAGACTCACCTGAACACAACATATTTGAGGCTATCTGTAAATATAATTACAGGAAATTACATTTTTTTCTCCTATTGTATGATTTGGCTATTCTAGCTAATTGTGTATTAATGGTTGTGGAGTCTTTCAAGCTAGTACCAGAAGAAAGTTACAATCTTCCTTCACAGGACCTCTAGAGTACCACACTTTTCTTGTTTTTCTCCTCCCACTGCTCTTTCTGAGCCTTTTTTGCTGGTTTCTCCTCATCTACCTGTAGACTGGTCGTTTGTCACCTTTTTAGAGCCACAGAAAAAAAGTGTAAATGTGGGACTGGCTGGTTAGCTTAGCTGGCTAGAGTGTGGTGTTGATAACACCAAGGTCCAGGGATCCATCCCTATACCGGCCTGCTGCCAAAAAAAAAAAAGAAAGTGTGCAAATGCGTAAGATGAAATGTACAGGATTACAAAAAAAACAAATTAACAGTCAATTCTCATTATTTTCAGATTCCATATTTTTGAATTCACCTACCTGCTGAAATTTATTTGTAACCCCCAAGATTAATAGGGTGCTTTCCTAGTCCCATGGGGTCATGGTTATGCACAGAGTCGCAAAAAAAATTGAGTGGCCTGACGTGCAAGTTCCCAGCTGAGGTGCTCTTCTTTTAACTCATACTGTAAACAAGTATCCTTTTCTCAGTCTATTTAGTGCCACATTTTTCAAATTCTTGTGCTGTTGTTTTGCTGTTTAAATGGCCTCCAAGCATAGTGCTGAAGTGCTGGCTAGTGTTTCTAAGTGCAAGAAGGCTGTGATGTGCCTTATGAGAGAAAATGTGTTAGAGTAATGTCAGAGGAGAAGGAAGGGGTCTGGGAAGGCCCAGTAGCTAGTCTCAACTCACCCCGTCCTCTTACTACCTCTTACCAGGTGCTTGACTGCCACAGGAAGGAATTCAAGGGTAGAGTCGCAGTAGAAAGTGAGAACAGGTTTAATGTAACAAATAAGAGATACAGGTTTCACAGAATGCAGCCTAGCTCCAGAGACTGAGCAGGGCCGGCACCAAGTTTAACATAAAAGTAAGAAACACAAAGTTTACCACAAAGTATAGGCTGACTCAAGAGAGTGAGCAGCTGCTTGCTGAAAGTTAAGTTTGATACAAAGTAAAGCATAAACATCTAAACCGTGGAAGTACAGGTTGACCCCAGGAAAGTGAGCAACAACCCTGCCTTCTGGCAGGATTCAACTCTTACAGTTTTGCTGTCTAATACGTATTCATACTATCTAATGATTATAAACTCCACCTTACTGAGCATCTTTGGCTATCATGGTTATATAACCCCTTTCTACTGAGCATGCTTAACCACTGGATTTGCATAAGTCAGGCCCCTGAGGTCTCAATTTCCCCTCGCAGGTGCCAAAATAGGTACAACCAGCCATGGTAGCTCTCCCCTAGAGGAGGGGCCTGAGACCTCAGGGAGTGGTTTGAAACCCAGAGGTGTGTCTTGAAATCTGAAGGCATGGAAACTGAGCTCCTCCTATCTCAAGAGCCCATACTGTTACCGGCCAGCCACCAAAAAATAAACAGTTCAAGAGCATATACTGTATGGATCTATTCATGTGAAAATTTGGAAAAGGCAGAGCTAAACTATAGTGGCAGATAACAGTCAGGGATTGCTTCTGAGGTTGGCTGGGGGAGGTGTTGACTGAAAAGGGTCATGACGGAGCTTTCTGGGGTGATACATATAGTCTATAAATTGCATATGATGTTGGTTACATAAGGTGTATATATCCAGTCTCATCAAATTACACTTGATAGGGTGAATATTGTATGTAAATTACACCTTTATTTTTATTTATTATTTATTTTTTTAAAAAGATGACCCAGTAAGGGGATCTTAACCCTTGGCTTGGTGTTGTCAGCACCACACTCTCCTGAGTGAGCCACTAGCTGGCCCAAATTACACCTTTAATAAAGTTGGTTTATTGGCCAGCTGCAAAAAAAAAAAAAAAAGAAAAGAAAAGAAAAGAAAAAAAAAAAAGAATAAATAAAGTTAGTTTAAATAAAAACACTAAAAAAATCCCACCAAAGATGTTCTGTTAGATTCCCTGGGATCAAAACACAGGTCAGCCATTTACTTAATGTGTAACCTTGGAGTACCTACCTCAATGGGTTGCTGGGGGAGGAGGGTGGAATTAAATGTATTTATTTAAAACTCTTCTGATAGTGGTTCGCTCCTAGTAAGCACTCTCGGTCATCATGAGCTATATTGGCCACAAACAGAAGCTTGGCTTGAAGGATAAGGAAGAGTTAGACCACCAGAGAAGAGGGGAAGGGCCTGTTGGCACAAAAGTGTGGTGGTCCAGGGAACTAGGACGGGACTGGTAAGGTAGCTGTGATTGGGGTTGGGGTTGTTTGAGGCCGAAGAGGTGGTGGGACAGTAAATATATGATTGAGGGACTGAGACTTAATCCTAGGGGTTCTGGGGAGCAAAGGAAAGGGAGCAGGAGAAGGGCCGGATCAGCTCTGGGGACACGCGGGTGGGTGGGGGTACTGTAGCAGAAGACTGGAGTCAGAGAAGCGGGCGAGGAGTCTGGGACGGTAACCCAGGAGGGAGAGGATATTAGGGGTCAAGTCAGGGTAGGAGGGGCGGGGGTGGGGACTGACAGGCTGTGGGAGTGAGGGGTCGGACGGTCTGGCCAGTAACTGGGTGGGAGGTGGAGCTGTCTCGATTTGGAAACCCCAGGAAGAAGAGTGGCTGTGGGGGAAGACATACAGCCAAGGGTGTCTTGGTAGACGTGATGGATCGGGGAGACAGAGTGGAGGGGCGGGCAGAGAGCTAATAAGTCGAATTGGAAATCTTTTTTTTTTTTTTTTTTTTTTAAGATGACCGGTAAGGGGATCTTAACCCTTGGCTTGGTGTTGTCAGCACCACGCTCAGCCAGTGAGCGAACCGGCCGTCCCTATACAGGATCCGAACCCGTGGCCTTGGCGTTATCAGCACCGCACTCTCCCCAGTGAGCCACGGGCCGGCCCTCGTATTGGAAATCTTTAAGTGTTGGGAGTTTGTGGGAAGGAAGCATGCCAGAGAGTACAGCCTGTGCAGAGGCCCAGAGACAACAGAGCGAGCTCATTCAGGCAGTGAAGATTGGACGGAGGACAGTAGTGGGATAAGACACAGGAGAGGCAGGGTTCACGGATTCAGCGCTTTGCACTCATCTTCGTTCAACTAGTAATTTTTCTCTCTCTCTCTCTCATCTATTTTTAAAGATGACCGGTAAGGGGATCTTAACTCTTGACTTGGTGTTGTCAGCACCACGCTCTCCCAAGTGAGCCACGGGCCGGCCCTAAACCAGTAACTTTTTCTGCAGATCAAGGAAAGCTTCCCGAAGGAGGTGTCTAAACTGCGCCCTCGCTGACGTGTAGGAGTTGGCCAGACAATGGGAGGTGGGTGTTCCCGGCAGGGGAAGGGATTTAGCAAAGGCCAAGTTGCTTGAGAGGTTAAGTCGAGGGCTAAGGGTTAAATCACTGACGTCTGGCTCCTATTCCTGACTTTTTACAGGACCCTAGACAAGCTCTCCCTCTCTCTGGGCCTCCCGTTACTTCAGTTCCGCCCCGCCCTCGGTAAATTGGCACAAGCGCCCTGTCCTCCTGGACTCCCCCTCGGCTGGGAGAATCCACCAAAGGAACGTTGAGTGACAGTTCTTTGAGCCAATCACTGTTGCCTGAAGGCCTATCTTCTTCCCTCCTGTTGGCGCAATTACAGTGTTCTCCTTGAGGCCGGCAGCTTGACGAGGCTGACCTTAAAGACCTCATGACGTCACATTTTGGATAAACCAATAGCCGCGATTAAGAGGCGGGTCGTTTTGGTGATGGACAGCTCGGACAGCTCTGTTTCTAGATGTCCGCTTAGCGCAGGGCCCGCCGGGAGGCTTTGAGGCGGTGCTGGGGGATTGGGGCGGGAACTCCTGGTAGACTTTGCCCAATCAACAGTCACGCTTCTTACGATAGACAGGCAATTTTCTCTATCTCCGTCGACATGAGGGGGCGGGGCCCTGAACGCCAAACGGGGTGGGCCCCTGAACTTTGATGGGCGTGTCCTCCACCCAATTGCTAGACGGTATTTTCAGATAGGCCAACTCCATTGCCAATGAGATCTTCTAACGGAGTCACGGTGGGTGGGCCGTGGACCCTCCAGTATAAGGCGGTCCCGGGGGAGTGAGGAGAAAGGGGGGGGGTCTCGACGGCTGGAGGAGGAGTAGGTGCAGATGAAGATGGCGGCAGCCGAGGCCGCGAACTGCATCATGGAGGTGAGTGCCTGTAGCGCCGCCGGGGGCGGGGGGCCGCTTGGGGTCGGTCTTTTACGCCTCCGTCGTGGGAACGGGACCTTGAGTTGGCGAATTGGAGCTCAAGCCGCACGGAGGGGGTGGGGGGATCTGAGAATATCATTTGAGGTGGGGGGTTCCCTAGCTTTCGGGGCCTTGGCAACCGTCCGAGAGGAGGATCTCTTCCTCTCTCCCATGCGGAGGAGGGCTGGGGGGGCTTCCGCCGGGCCCCCACGTGGCCGCGGCGCGGTGGGTGGGGAGGGGGTGTGCCGAGCCCAGTGGCCCGGCGGGCTCCACGTGCGGGGCAAAGGCCCCGCCCCCCGGCCGGGGGAGGGGGCCTGGGGGGGTAGGGAGGGGGCTCCGACCTTCCCACTGAGGTCCACAGCCCTACTCCCGGGGGACCTGGACACACTGTGAGGTGAGATTTACCTGGTGCCAAGCAAGATGTAGAGAGTCTCTTGGGAGGGGCAGTGCTACTGGACTCTCTACAACCCCCCAGGTCCAGGGACATCTGGGGCATCAGTCCAGGTTTTGTGCGCTCTCGATTTGGGATTGGAGAAAGATGAAGAATTGGTCCCCCACCCCTCCCCTTTCCTGTTCCTGGATTCTCCACTACCCATGGTTTTAGGAGCTGGGGGGATGGGGCCTGCCCCTGTGACCTACCTTTGGGAGGTGGGGGGGCATCTAAACGGCGGAAATCGTTCCCGGTACGGCGCGGTGCACCCCCTGGTGGCCATATCTGAGTGTGTGGGAGGGACGTCTTTTTCATGGGGCGTGTCCCAAGCCCACCTCCCCATTGGAGCTCTCCCTGGCTGGCAAGGGGGAGGGTATGTCGGCTGGGAGGGGAGTTGTAATGGGATATATATAGGCTGTGAGCTTTACTGTCTACTGGAGACCTTTTTCCTCCCCGGGAGTTTGTGAGGATGGGAAAGGACCTCCCCCTTTTTGAAACCCTTTGCGGGGAGAGGGGGGTCCTGAGCCTGGATTCCTGAAATGACTTCCAGTGAGGTTTGGTTCTTGTGCAGCCATGTGGGGGAGGTTCCAGTCTTGTGTTTTAAGCCTTCTTGGACTGGTGTTGTCTGGTCGTGGTATCAGCGATATTGAGAAATGCACCCCAGCGGGGAATCCCCTCACTGGTCACCCTTCTTATAGGCATCCTCACTGGCTTGGGAGAATTGGGGGAAGGGTGCTTGGAGCCCAGTGGGTCATGGCTGTGATTTGGCCCTTCTTGGAGCCTTGGAAGGTGGTCCCATCTGGAAGAGATGTAATCCGATGGTGTTTCCGTTCGTCCTTACACCCCTTACTTGTAGCAGTTCTCTAGAGTGGGAGGTCAGCTCCCAAGATGCATGCCGGGAGGGGGCGGAAGAGTCCGGGGGTCACTCCAATGACCCCCATCCTCCTTGACTCTCTACTGGACCAGGGGCTGTGTGAGTGAAGGAAGTATCTTCCCCAGAGCTTGCCTCAGGCTTGGCCCCACAACTGGAGGGCTTCAAGGCCTGGGATGGGAGTCTGAATGGGGGTTCTCACTCCCCGAGCCACATTCTGGAGCCCTTTCATTTGTAAGAGAAACTGGCCGTCCTCCCTGGGACGCCTCCTTCCTAGGTAGAGGGTAGTAAGTGAGGAGACTGGTTCCAAATGTTTTTTTTTTTTTTTTAAAGGTGACCAGTAAGGGGATCTTAACCCATGACTTGGTGTTGTCAGCACCACGCTCTCCCAAGTGAGCTTCCCAGCCATCCCTATATAGGGATCCGAACCTGTGGCCTTGGTGTTATCAGCACCGCACTTTCCCAAGTGAGCCACGGGCCAGCCCCACAAATGGTTTTGCTTTGGGCTTCCTGAGCCCAGGGCAGGAGCTAGGGACTGGGGCACTAGCTCTGGTGGGGCTGCCTGTGTACCACACCTCTTTCCTGGAATCCTCTCAAACAAGAAACTGGTTTGCAGAGGTGGCAGGTGCCTAGTGGGCATACCCTGCCATCCCCCCTCCCTCCAGCTATTCATGGCACTCCAGGATGGGAGTGTGTGTCAGGAAGTGTCACCTAATATGGGGAGATTAGGTGATGAGGGGGAGTGACAGCTGGCAGTGCCTGTGTGCCCAGCGGGTGCCAGTTCCTCTGGGCTGGATGGGGGAGGTGTGTGTGATCAGCTAGCTGGTGAGAGGGGCAGTGTGGGGGTGGGCTGCCATCTCTCCAGCCACAGCTGGGATAGGAGACCCCCTTTCTTTTCTCCCATCCCTTTCTTAAACAGCCCTGCCTCATTGCTTGCTCATGATGCCACCACTCCCCATCAAGGAAAAGGAAAATTGCAGGAAATCCACTGCCCCTAAGAGCCTGGGTTCCCCTGGCCAGGTCCTCCCCCAGCCACTCCCAGTAGCTAATCCTTTCTCCCTGTTACTCTCTCCTAGAATTTTGTAGCCACCTTGGCTAATGGGATGAGCCTCCAGCCGCCTCTTGAAGAAGTAAATATCCTTTTGTGATTCCCCTCCCCACCCCCACGTCCACATAAATATATCCTGCCACACATCTGGCCCTTTCTAGAGGTCTAACCATGATCCTTCTTGCTTCAAACTAGTTTACTCTATATCCCCAAAACACTTAGTACAAACCCCTCTAGGTTATAGCCCCCATCTGGCCTCCCCCAATAATGTGGCTACTTCCTTAACTCCATCTCCAGTCCCCCTTTGCCCTTACCTGTGTCTGCCCCAGTTCTGCCTTCCCCACCCCTCCCCAGCTGTGGGCTGAGCTAGAGACGGGGGCAGAGAGACTGGAGAGATGGTAGGCGTGGCTGAGGTATCGGGGTACTCCCCTGGATGGTGCTCTGGGGAGGTCCTGGAAGTGGAAAATGGGGTTGTTAGGTTTTGGGGTTCCTGGGGGAAGCAAAATGGCAGGTGGGCGGGCTGTAGGATTGTCATGGTTTGACTTGTGGGGGGGTTCTATATTACTCTCCAGGAAAAAGTAGGGACCTGGAGGTTTAAGAGGCTCTGAGGAGCCCCCAGATTTGACCCATGCTCCCATCTGCCACTTCCCAGGTTTCCTGTGGCCAGGCAGAAAGCAGTGAGAAGCCCAATGCCGAGGACATGACATCCAAAGATTACTACTTTGACTCCTATGCCCACTTTGGCATCCACGAGGTGAGTGTGGATAGCTCCTAAAACTGATGAATTTTGAGGGGTTTAAATGTTTGGGAGGGGTGGAACTTAATTTCCTGTGCGAGTATACTGCCTCCCCTGGCACCAGGCAGCCCCTCTCTGCTCCTCTGCTGCATGTATGAGACACACACTCTGGGGTGGCCTCTCCCAGCCATTGCCTTGGAGACCAAGGTTAGCCTGGCTTTCTGTGGGGACCTTCTCTGAAGGCTGGAACGGGATCATACTTGCGTCCCTGAGACTGCAAACCTGAGGTCAGGCAGGGTCTGCTAGTCTCTGCCGCCCTCTAGTGACCAGTGTTGGCACTGCACCCCAGCTGCTCAAGCCCAGCCAGCTTCTGGACCCTTTTGATTGAGGAGACTGAGGTCGTCCCAGAAAGCAGCTGGAGTGGCATTCTAGGGATTTTATTTTATTTTTTGTTGAGGCCTTGTTTTTAAAACTGGTAAAACCTTTTTTTCTTTTTTGTGGCTGGCCAATATGGGGAACCAAACCCTTGACTTTGGTATTACAAGGCTGAGCTCTAACCAGTTGAGGTAACCGGCCAGCCAAAATTACCATTTTTTTTTTTTTAAAGTGTACAGTTCAGTGGCATTACATTACTGAGGACTTTATAAAGCCAAGGATCACAGGGGCATAAGTGGCAGTGGGAGAATCTGGCCTAGGTTGGAGTTAGTCCATCTAATCTGATTTTACAAATAGGGAAACTGAGGCATGGAGAAAGGAAATTATTTGTTCCAAGGGGACTAAGCAAGTGGGAGAGTTGAGCTCTGGCCTTCTGAACTGTCAGTGTGTTGGAGGCCAGGACACCCCGTTTTCCACCTGGAGACATGGGCCTTCTCATGGCATCTTTGTGCTCCACTTTCCCCAGGAGATGCTGAAGGATGAGGTACGTACCCTCACGTACCGCAACTCCATGTTTCACAACCGGCACCTTTTCAAGGACAAGGTGGTGCTGGACGTGGGCTCAGGCACAGGGATTCTCTGTATGTTTGCTGCCAAGGCTGGGGCCCGCAAGGTCATCGGGGTGAGTTTCCTAGATAGCGGGGTGGGCCTGGGCCTGGGGATGGAGAGGGGGCCCATCAGGGTTCAGGGATTAGATGGAGGGGGCTGGGGGTTGAGGATGGGACTGGAGTGTCTCACCACCCTTGTTCCTGGGCCCTCAGATCGAGTGTTCCAGTATCTCTGATTATGCCGTGAAGATCGTCAAAGCCAACAAATTAGACCACGGTGAGCCAGGAAGAGAATGGGTTTGTGGGAGTGGAGTGGGTGATTCCCAGCTTCCCCAGGGCCCTTGGCAAGGGAGTGGGCGACTACTGATGGGCTACAAATTCAGCTGTTCCTCCCCCACGGTCTTCTGGACTGCTGGCAGCCTGAGAACCTGAGCGTAAAAGTCGCAAGCTTAGCGCCTCTGTCTTAAAACTAGGGCGAGAAGCACTCTAGTTTTTTGAATGAGTAATAGAATGATATGGTTGACTGCTGAGGGCCCACAGGGAGAAGTCTCCTTCCACCTTTCAGCTGCCCTTCTGAGTTTAACCAATAGTACCTTCCAGACAAGTGTGCACCTGCAAGTAAATATGTATATATTTTTCACGCCAATAGCATTTCATACAAGTCTCTTGCTCTCTACTTTCACCTGTTTATCATGTAGTTTAGTGTGTCTCAGGATGCTGAGGCATCTCACTCTTCTTGACCGCCACCATACACACATGCCCCAGCTTTTTTAACCAGACTCCTGTTGATGGGCATTTAAGCTGCTTCTGAGATTTTCATCCTCCCTACACATAATGTCATTTCACACACAAACTAATGTAACTGTGAACAAGGTCAGTTTATAAAAGTAAAGTGCATGGGTCAAAAATGTGAGTTAGGGCATGAGGTAGATGTTGCCAAACTGCCTTCAGGTTCCCATCAGCAAGGTTGAGGGGGTAGGGAACCTGGTAGGTTTTCCAGATGTGTAGCCTTCTGGGAAGAGAAGTGATTTTTTTCCTAAGAGACTGTTGTCATAAATTCACAGGTACCCATTGCTTAGCTTTAAATATTCTAGTTGAAGCAAATTACATCTGTAATGTCATTTTCCCTGTAAATCCATTTTGAAAATGTGACCATGCTGTTACTTATTACATCAAACCCAACTAACAAGGTCTTTTGAATTTGAAAACAGTTAAGAGGGTGTGGCTTTGGCTCACACAGTCCTTTGGAGGTGTCAAAATCCAGTCCTTTTGAAATCAACGGTTACCTTGAGTGGGGTCACCAAGCTCTAGAGCCCTAGGAGAGGCAAGTAGGCAGCTTCCTTGGTATGACCATGGCTGCCCTCGTCTGTCCCACAGTGGTGACCATCATCAAGGGGAAGGTAGAGGAAGTGGAACTCCCGGTGGAGAAGGTGGACATCATTATCAGCGAGTGGATGGGCTACTGCCTCTTCTATGAGTCTATGCTCAACACTGTGCTCTATGCCCGGGACAAGTGGCTGGTGAGGCCCAGGCGGGACAGGTGCAGCTGACGCATGCTGGGGTCCACGTATCAGCCGGGGTCCAGGGGGAAAACAACCAACACTAGGTATTTCCCAGAGGGGGCTTAATACAGGGGTTGACTGCACAGGTTTTGGTAGGCTGATGCCCCAACTGGGTGTAACAGGCACTGGGAGTTGGACAGTGACAAGGAGACAATATCGTGTTAGGAAAGAGTTAGTACTGAGAAGAAAACTATACTAGGGCAAACAGATACGGTGGGACCTGGGGCCATTTTCCCAGGTACTCAGATTGAAGCAGGCCTCCCAGGGGAGAGGTGACTGGGACCTGAATGAAGGATGGGAAGGACCTGCACCAGGTAGAGGAAATGGCCAGTGTGAAGGTCCTGGGGCAGGGACAGGATTTCCTTTACTGTGTCTCAGGAGCAGCAGGGAGGCCAGAGTGGAATGAGGGTCTAGAAGAGCAGTTGGAGTTGAGGGGTGGGGTAGGGGAAGTGCAGATCTTGCTTTTCTTAGAGGAGCCAGGGAGGGTTCTGAGGATGCCTCAGAATCTCTGAAGGACAAGATCTGACTTAGGTGCTCCTGGGCACCCTCTGGCTGCTGTGTGGGGATGAGGGTGGAAGTGTGGATCGCTGAGGAGTCCAGATGGGAGACGACAGTGGCTCAGACCAGGGTGGGAGCAGAGGGGGTGGATGGAGAGGCCGAATTGGTGAGGATTGGAGGCAGTGTTGCCAGTGCCCCTGCCCTTTATGCCCTCTCCCTGTCCCCTCTGCAGGCGCCCGATGGTCTCATCTTCCCAGACCGAGCCACACTGTATGTGACAGCCATTGAGGACCGCCAGTACAAAGACTACAAGATCCACTGTGAGCACAGGGCCTGGGGAGCAGTGGGGTGGGCCAGGCAAGGGGTCTGGGTCTGGGCTGCTGCAGCTCACCCCTTCTCTCTGCCTGCCTCCCTAGGGTGGGAGAATGTGTATGGCTTTGACATGTCCTGCATCAAAGATGTGGCCATCAAGGAACCCCTAGTGGACGTGGTGGACCCCAAGCAGCTGGTCACCAACGCTTGCCTCATAAAGGTGAGGGGGTGGGCATAGCCAGGTGTCCTCCAGGGTTGGAACCAAGGAAGGGCCATCCCCTGGCCAATGTGCCGGGACCTGAGTGTTGGCTTGAGGTCTCAGGAGCCTGACCTGTCGGTCAGAGGTGGCTCTAGAGGCCCAGAGAAGCCACTTTGTCCATTAAAAGCCTTTGTGAGCCCTGCGGTGTGTGAGCTATGCCTGGCATCAGGCTCTGGGACACAGCATTGAGGAAGACGGGCTGGCCCTGCCCCATGGGGCACACACTCTAGAGGGCACACCCAAAGCAGGCAGACAGAATCCCCTAGTTTGCATTCTGGGATGTGGAAAGCTCAGGGTGATGAGTGGGTCTATATGCACATGGGTAACTGATAAAGAATATGGTGACAGCAAGCACTTGTTGAGCTGGGACTGCATGGGGAAACAGATCCCAGAGCTAGGATGTGTGAGGCAGGCAAAGCTGGTAGGAAAGCTGGCGAGGGAGGAGAAAGGAGACGGAGGGCAGGAACCTTGCTGGGGCCAGCCTCCTGAAAGCATGGGGGAGCCATCGGAAGGTGTTAAGCAGGGCTTCAACATGATCTGATTGTCACTTTTAAAATTACCATGTTGGCTGATATGTCAAGAATGATATGGAGGGAGAGGGCAGAAGCAGAGAGCTCTATTAAGAGGCTGCTGCAGTTAAGATGCTGATGTTCTGGCCAGACAGGGAGAGGGGCAAATGGGTGGCTTCTGGACAGAGTTAGGGTAGAATTGTCAAGTTGGGGTTTGGACATGGAAGAAAAGAGAACAAGGAATCTGCCATGGCACCCCAGGTTTTGTGTTTGACCACTGGGCTGGATGTTGGGAGCAGGGACAGGCAGGATGAGAAATGAATGAGAAGCCGAGGCCTGAAACCAGGCTGGGAAGACCTGTGGGGAAGGGGATAGCATGGCCACAGGCTCAAGGAGGCTGGGCATTTACTGAGCACAAGGAGAACCCTGGGCTGGGTAAGCGAGCAAGGGGATGGAGGGAAGAGTGGAAGGAGATGGAGTTAAAGAGGGGTGGGGGCCGCATTTTGGAGCCCAGACTCTCCCCAGGGCATGAGGGTCCTGGGAAGCTCTGAGGAGGCGTAGGGCTCATGGGGCCTGTCCCACAGGAGGTGGACATCTACACCGTCAAGGTGGAAGACCTGACCTTCACCTCCCCCTTCTGCCTGCAAGTGAAGCGGAACGATTACGTGCACGCCCTTGTGGCCTACTTCAACATCGAGTTCACCCGCTGCCACAAGAGGACTGGCTTCTCCACCAGTGAGTTGGCTGTGGCTGTGGCTGTGGGCATGGGGCGGCAGTCCCCCAGCCAGGGTTAAGGAGTGCCCACGTAGAGGAGAGGCCAGCGGGATTCAGGGATGAGGGTGTGTGTGTGACAGAAATGGGGACAGGGAGCCACGGGGACACCTATGTTCATATGCCAGCCCTGCCATCTAACAGCTGCATGGTTTTCTGCAAGTGACCTGAATGTGCTGTGCCTTAGTTTCCTCATCCACAGAGTATAGATAAAGTCCCTGTTTCCAAGGCTTGGTAAGGCTAAAGTGACCACAGTCAGCACTCAGTAAACTGTCATTGTGGGGGCTGGCTGAGGAAGGCCTGGGGCAGGGAGGGACAGCAGGGAGGGCTGGCTGACCTGCATTTGCCCCCAGGCCCTGAGTCCCCATACACGCACTGGAAGCAGACCGTGTTCTACATGGAGGACTACCTGACAGTGAAGACAGGCGAGGAGATCTTTGGCACCATTGGCATGCGGCCCAATGCCAAGAACAATGTGAGGCTCTGGCGGGGAAGGGGCTTCTGGAGGGGGGGGGGGCACCTCTGACTGTTCTGGAGTCCCTGAACCCCTCTGCGCCACACCTGCCCACTAGCCTGGCTGCACTCTGCCCTGGCTTTAACCAGGCTCGGACCTCTGGGCATGTCCACATATGATTTTATTGAGCATCTACTGGAAGCTGGGCCCTAGGGATTCAGCCGTGATCAGGCTGAACCCCTGCTCTCCTGACACTCCCACTGTAGACACGGGAGCCAGTGATGCGGTAAACTAGCTGGAGGTGACCTGTGTCAAGCTGGGAGGCAGGGGTCAGGGTGAGAGTTGGCCCATGGTAGAGCCAACAGGATTTCCTAGCCCAGATGAGGGGTGTGTGTGTGTGTGTGTGTGTTTCCTTCTTTCTTTATCCTACTGAGCACCTGGCAGGATGGAGCTGCTATCAGCTGAGAAATAGGAGGAAGGGTTGGGGGGAGCAGGTCTGGGGCAAAGTCAGGAGGTCCAGCAGGGGCCCTTCTGAGGTTGGGAGGTGCTGAGTAGGTAGGCAAGAGGATGGAAGATCTGGAGCCTCGGGTCGAGGGAGCTGTCTTGGGCCCTTGGGCATGAGGCTGAGTGATGCTCAGGGTAGCGATGCAGCGTGGACCTAGGGGAGCAGCCTGAGGTCACACCCACTTTCTAAGTCAGGGAGAAGAGAACCAGAGAAAGAAGGTAGTTCTCCACTGGGGGCAATTTTGCTGCCCCCTCCTCCAGCAGACATTTGTCATTGTCTGGAGACATTTTTGGTTGTCACTACTGGAGAAGGGATGCTCTTGGCATGTAGTGGGTAGAAGCCAAGGACGCTGCTAAACATCCCACAACCACAGGACAGCCCTCCCCACAATGAAGAATCACCCATCCCCAAATGACAGGAGTGCCCAGGTGGAAAAACTCCATATTAGTCAGACAAAAAGAGAGACCCAGAGTGGGGGTCATTGGGACTACTGGTGACTATGCCTGGAGCCTTTCCATACTGCCTGTGCTGGGGTGTGGGCTTCCAGGAAGCTTGGGGGGGGGGGAAGTGGAGACCGTGGGCTGGGTCCAGTGAGTGTTACTGGAGGAGGAAGTGGCCTTGAACGAGGTTTTCTTTTTTATAATATAAGGAGGAAATTTGCTGATGGGAATGGTCTTGATTGGGAAATCTTGTGATGCAAGAGATGCAGCTGAGCTCTGCCCTTGGGGTGGGGTGGGTTTGGTTGGGGACTGGGTGGGTTTGAAGATGTCCACGTGGAGCTGTCACTTGAGTCCGGGTGCAGGGAAGATGTTGGGGGTAGGACCAGCAGTAGGGTCGCCAGTGTACAGATGGGCTAAAAGGAGCATCCCCTGGGTCTTGGGGAGGGTACCTCAAGCTGCCTGGTGTAAGGGCTGAGCCCAGGGATACATAGCATTTCACAAGTGCTGAGTCTAAGGTCAGGGGTTCAGATCCCTGAACAAGTGCTCAGTCTGCTTCTGCTCTGCTGCCTCCTGACTCTTGACAGTTTTGGGTCTTGTCTGCCTTGCCCCGGTCCCACCCCTCATATCCACCCTCTCCCCACAGCGCGACTTGGACTTCACCATTGACCTGGACTTCAAGGGCCAGCTGTGTGAGCTATCCTGCTCCACTGACTACCGGATGCGCTGAGGCAACGCCTGGGCTTCTCTCACCCTGGCTGGGCTGGCCCTGCATGGGCCCAGAGGCTGCGGCATTCTTAGGTGGTTTCGAGGCTCCCTCTTCTCCCTCCCTCCCACAGAAGGGGGTTTTAGAGGCCTGGGCTGGGGGGATAGGGAGGGCACGTCATGACTGTGTTTTTCATAACTTATGTTTTTATATGGTTGCATTTATGCCAATAAATCCTCAGCTGGGACCTGGCTCAGCTTCCTGGGGCAAAGTGGGGTTGGGGTTCCCTCCACAGGTGCTGAGATGCCAGCCCAAGCCCCTGAGCAGATCAGCACTTGCTGCCTGCTGGTGGCTGCAGTTCTCTGGGCCCCTCTTTTGCTGGGTCTCCATACCCCCTCCTCATCCCCACCCCCCAGTGTTTCTACATCTCTCCCCTTGGTCTCTTGGGGTCTCTGCCCTCCATAGTTCTCTGTCAGGGTCTTTGTCCTAACTCTTCCCCTTATCTGTCTCTTGGGGTCTTTGTCCTCCATCCTTCTCTGCCATGCCCCCTGAAGCTCTGTGCCTCCTTGGCAGGATTCCTGCTCTCCAGCTGCCCTGCCAGTCTGGGGGGTGGATTCCGAGCAGAGCTGGGCCCTTAAGTTTCCCAGAAAACTGTCTCCCCCGCCTCCTCCCAACACTTAGTTCCTTCTGGCTGTTTTTTCCTGTTCAGGACCCTCCAAGGCCAGGCCAGGGCTGACTGGCAATGAGTAGTGCCCAGCCTTCTGCAGCTGGGGAAACTGAGTTGGGAGGGAGTGCTGCTGGGGAGAAGAGACTTGTGGGTGTGTGTCTCTGCTTCCTACCCCACAGTGGCTTGGAGCTTGGGTTTGGGGACTTGCCCTCCATGGAGGTCAGTGGAAGTCACAGCTCTAGGGCATCAGGGCCTACCCATTTTTACGGAGATGAACACCCAGGCCCTGCTAATAACCTTCCCCTCCACAGATGCCCATTCTGCCTCTGCTGCAGGCACAGCATCTACACCTGCCCTTCCACTCCCAGGGCCTGTCCACAAAGTCCCTGGTCCCCCAGAGTACTATCCACACGGCCTGCATGACCCAGGACACCATCCATATCTTTATTCGGCCCTGGCTACACCACCTTCAGTGCAGCAGGCACCTCACACCTGTCACCTCTTCCTCCTTTTCTAGTAGGGGGCACGGGCCAGGTCTCCCTTTGTCCAGACTCCCAGGCAGTCTTGTCTGCACGTGTCCCGCGTTGCTCAGACCCCTCTCTGGAAGTCTGGCCCTGAGACATCGTGAGGTCCCCTCTACGGTGGAGCCCAGTGCTTCCCCACCCCCAACCCCACCCCCTTTCCTGGAAGTCCCCTGCTCTGTCGCCACCTGCTGGTGTCACCGGCCCCGCCTTAGCCCCTACGCCTTAAAAGAGTCGCTTCTCCCGAGGCTTCCCAGAGTCATAGACAGCGCCGCGGCGTGGTCGGCATATCAGCTGACAGTTCCCAGGCCGTGGCTAGGAGGGGATCTGGGTTTGAATTCTGCCCTTCTGGCGTGGTGTGGCCTCTTGCAGACTTTTGGCCACACGTTTCCCCACCTGGGAAGCGGGAACTGGCCTTGATTCCTCGCTCTAAAGCGGGCACGCGGGATTATCCGGGCGCGGGAAGGGGGCGGGGCCGCTTCACTCACCGTTTCGTTGACCCTGCCCCGTCCTGCCCCACGATGACGGCCCACATCCTCATCCTGCTGTGGCTCTTCGCCTTCTCCGCCCTGGGGGACCCGGACTCCGCGGGCAGGTGAGAAAGGCTGGGGCTAGCCGGGACCGGGCGGGAAGGAGACCTTGAGAGGCGCGCGCCCTCTTCAGGTCACGTCTCCCATTTCCGTGGAATGGGTAGGCAAGCTGCAAGCGTCGCCCCCGCCACACCCCACGTCTCGAGTGGGTTCTGTTTGAACTCGGTCTTCTCCCACGCTCCCTCCCCAGGAGGCCCTTGCACCAGGTCCTCCAGCACCGCGGGCGCCTCTGTTCCTTGGGCACATGCCAAACGCACCACCTGTTGGAGATCATATATTGGCTCCGCTCTGCCTCCAACAAGGAGCCGTCGGGGAAGGCTGGCCGTGAGCCCCAGGACCCACACAGCTATGGGCGCCGCCGGCGGCGCTAGACGAGAGCCCTGCTCCGTCCCCAGGACGCCGACCTGCAGCAAGGGAGCGAGCGCAGTGCCCAGCTCGCTGGGTGACTTTGGGCACCTCTGCTCCTTCCTTGGCCTCAGTTTGCCCATCTGTACTGGGGCTACTACCCCAAGTTTCTTCTTCCCTAATTCCACCCCCTGGGACAGTCTCCCCCCACTCGCTCCCCAGACTGACCGCGCTGGACCCAGGGGCACACCGGACCCAGCCTGGACGAAGAATACTGACGTCCACAACGGAATAAAACAAGAGTTTCCTGTTTCAGTGTCTTCTTGCCTGTGCCCATTTCGGCCTCTCAATCTGGGCCGGTCTCTAATAAACTGGACTCTTCTCCAACCATGCACCTTTTTCCTGGCGGAAGTCCCTCTAACTTGAATCTAATCCGCTGTAGCGCCTCCTTCGTGCCAACTCAATCCATGCACCTCCCGCGAGTCGTTCTGGCGAGCCGAGCCGACCCCAAAGCACCCGTACCCCCTCACTGGGGTGGAAGCACGAGATTCGCTCCTGCACCCCACGCGTGTGGCGTTAACGCTGTGCCCAGAGATGGACTGTGAGTTCCAAGCTGAGCCTTGTTCCTTAAGGAGAAAGGAGAGTGGAGAGACCAAAAGCGGAGCGGGGAGCCCAAGAACCCGGGGCTCGGACTGGCTGCGCAGAAGGGGGAAAGCCAAGTGGTGGAGGATCAGGGTAGCTGAGGGCTGGGGATCCAACCGGAGGAGGGGATTGGATACTGTGGCTAGAATGGGGCGGGGACAGAATGCGGAGAGACGGGGACGGGGCGGGGATAAAGCCCGGGACCTGAATACCCGGCTAGGCACACGCGACACAGAGGTCGGGGTTTCCTGGTGCCGGGTGATCTGGGGGCGGGCAGGCCTCCGGAGGCCAGCTGACCCCGTCGTGTATTCTTCGCGCTGGGATTGAACCTATGCAAGCGGGAGACCTGGGCGCTCAAAGTCGGGGAGCGGTGGTGTACGCGGGCTTGGTCCCCAGAATCTGATCGGAGGACCCTTGCCTGAGCGTGGTAAGTGCCAGACCGCAGCGGCCCGGGCTCCTGCAGGGGCTGGAAGCCTTTGTCGCGGGGCGGGCGTGCGGGCCTCTCCATCACTTGTCCTCGACGCCCGCCTCCCCGCACAGCCTCAGCATCCCTGGCTGCGAGGCATGCGCAGTAGGGTGCTCCACCCCATCCCCTCCAGCCCGGGGCGGGGGGAAGGGTCGCTGGGCCGCCCTCACAGTGTGTGAATTTATAGACACCACCCTCCTCCCACCCCCCACCCCCCAGCCTTGGAATGGGAAGCGGAAGTGGAACTGACAATATCAACGTCCGGCAGGTGTTTGTTTTATAAAATGGATCTAAAACTGTTTTTCTTGAGACTCCCCAACTCACCCTTGAACGGTTTTCCTCCCCCACCCCCGAATCTTGAGAGCCCTTCACTGGGGGGAGGGTGGACATGACCCCGCACCACGCCACTAGCAGAGCAGCTGAAGCGCTTGAGGTGAGCTCTCCCTACCGCCTCTCTATGCATTCACAAGAGGTCCCCACCGACGTCCCTCTCCCAACACCTCCAGGTCTCCCCCAGGGCTCTCAAGACCCCTCAGGAGCTTAGGGAAGGATGAGATGTGGCTTATATTCCTGGGTTTGCAGGAGGAGGGTCCTGGGGGAGAAGTTTGGGGTCCTGATTCCGAGGTCTGAGGGAGCAGGGCAGGGAGGAGGAGGGAGCCCGGGACCTGGATAATGACCCTCTGTGCTCCCCCAGGACTCCAGTGTGACATGGCTGAAGCGCACCAGGCTGTGGGCTTCCTACCCTCACTGGCCTCTGATGGGGAGGAAGTGGAGCTCAGCGCTCCTGTGTGGCAGGAGATCTACCTCTCTGGCCTGCGCTCTTGGAAAAGGCATCTCTTGCGTTTCTGGGTGAGGAGGGCGAGGGGCTACGGCTGATTTCCTTCTGGGAAGCCAGTACCTGCTTCCGGAATGCATGAGGCCCACTTCCAGCATCACAGCTCGTCCACTTTCGAGATCCCATCACCCACTTCTAGGAGTTTTGTGATCCACTTCCAGGACCCCTTTAGCCACTTCTCTGTGGTTCACTTTTTTGTTTTTACTGGCTGGCCTGTACAGGGATCAGAACCCTTGACCTCAGTGCTAGAATGCACCCTGACCAACCGAGTTAACCTGCCAGCCACTGTGGCTCACTTCTGAGATCCTCAGCCTCATCTACTGAGAACCCCTATTCACCTCTTGCACCCACTTTCTGGACTCCCCAACACTATTCCTGCTTCCTCTACAACTCTCCCCGCCCCCGCCCCCAACAACCCCCAGTTCTAGAACACCATCCTCTTCTTTCATGGCCCACTTCTCACTGTTGCCTTTCACCTCCAGCTTCTAAACAAGGTGCTTCCCATTCTAGAATCCCTATGCTCTTGGGACCCAATCGAGTTCTTGGGTGGCCACATCCCAATTCTGAAAGCCCCTACTTTCCCCCAACCCTTGCCCACTGGGCATGAGACCCCTTCCCCCTGCTCCTGAGCCCTAAGTACCCCTCTCCAGCACAAACCTCCAAGTGTCTGGACCCTGCACTTCTCCATCAGTTCAAACTCCACTGCCCCACCTCTGGAAACACCAAACTCCTGCCCCTTGTCCCTGCTCTCGGTGCCCATTCCCAGTGTCTAGCCAGAACCCATGTCTGCAATGCGGGCCCTGGTTCTAGAACTCTGAAGAGCTCCCCTGCTCATAACATCCTCGGTCTGTGAACCAGGGTCTTGAACACCTGTGGGAGCAGCTGGGACTCAATTTGAACCTTGGCTCCACCACTTAGTAACTCTGTGGTCTTGGGCAGGTGCCCCTCTTCAAGACATGGAAAATGTGGGTGATGACAGCACCTCTCTCACAGCACAGTCTTGGGTATTAAATTAATTCTTACATATAAGCACTGAGCAATGTGCCTGGCCCCTGGTACATGCTGAGTGTTAGCTTTTGATAATATTGTTCAATCATTCACCAAATATCTGGAGGATCTGATAAGGGCCTGGCACTGTTTTCGGTACTGGGGACACAGCAGAGAGCAACCTAGGCAGAATCCTGCCCTCATGGAACTGTCACTCAAGTTGGGGAAGAAGATAAATCAGCAAAATATTAGTATGGTGACAATCTATAGTGTCATCTAATATAGATGGTGACACATGTTATGGTGAACATTAAAGCAGGTAGAGAAGAGTGGATGTGGGGGTGTTGCAGTTAATTAAGGGGGTGGCACAGGAGGATCTCCTGGAGCTGAGATGTTTGAGCAGGCTGGACCACACTCCTGCAGCCATACTAGTTGTTAAACGGAGATATACTTGTATCTGTTCCAGTTGATAAACAGCCTCTACCCCAAACCCCAAAGAGCCCCCTCAACTCTTCCCTTGGGACCCCCCCTCACCTCATGCCAGTGCAGCAACTAAAGTGTTAACATGTAGCCACGCTCTTCTGTGGGTAAATACATACATACACAATATACATACATATAGATATGTATAAAATTACACATGGAAAAATGAAGATTTTAAAGTGTACAGTCCTTGCATTTTGACAATACCCATGTAAACAACTCCTCATCAAGACAGCATTGCCACCATTCTAGAATGTTCCTTTGAGCCCCTTCAGTCATCTCCCCCACCCCCACTGCAAGGCAAACCACTATTCTAATTTCTATCCTTATAAACTGATTTTGCCTGATGTTGCATTGTCGAATATTTTGACTGTCACCCCTGCATTTGAGTCCAGACCTGAATCCCTTTTCAGAGTTCTCTGTGCCCAGTGGCCCCCACCAGACCCACACATTAGTATTAACCATCATGGTAATAATGATTGCCCTCTCCTTTCTATCGCATAGCTGCCTCCCTCCCTTGATGGTTACTTGGCACCCTCACCCCAGGGGCCACCTGAAGCCGCATCTCCCTGGGGCTGCAATTCCAGACTCATTATTGAGCCTCCCTTTCTTCAGTTATAAAACAGGACCATGACAGTCCCAGGCTTCAAGGCATTGTTGTAAGCATTGGGTTTATTTTATTTTTTTAAAAAAGATGACCAGTAAGGGGATCTCAACCCTTGCCTTGGTGTTGTCAGCACCACGCTCTCCCAAGTGAGCCAACCAGCCATCCCTATATAGGATCCGAACCTGTGTCCTTGGTGTTATCAGCACCGCACTCTCCCGAGTGAGCCACGGGCCGGCCCGTGAGCATTGTGTTTAGATGAGGACTTAGCTCACAGCATCACCATTTTTTTCTTTCTTTTTTTGATGGCTGGCTGCAGCAGCCCCATTCTTATCTTAGGATCCTGGCTGTGCCACATAGGTCCTGTGTGACCTCCGGCATGTTAATTAACTTCTCTGGGTTTCTGCTTCCTTTTTTTTTTTGGCAGCTGGCCCGTACGGTGATAAAACTCTGGACCTTGGTGTTATCAGCACCACAGCCTACCCAACTGAGCTAACCAGCCAGCCCTGCTTCCTCATTTCTAAAATCATATTAGGAACTATGTAGTGCATCCCAAGGCTCCATATTAACTAAGCCATTTAAATATATTGCTCATCTGATCCTCATTATGGCCCTCTAAGGTAGACCTCTTGTCAGTTCCAATTTATAAATGAAGAAACTGAAGCCCAGAGAAGTGCTTTCATTTTCCCAAGATCACACAGCTGCTATAATATAGAACTCCAGGGAGAGCTAGAACAGCAGTCTGATTCTGGAGTCTATGCTCATGTCCACGCTCCTGGGCTGTCTTTCTAGAATGTGGTCCTAGTACCTCCATCATAGGGCTGGGTCTTTTTTTGTTGTTATTTTGGTGGCTGGCTGGTGTGGGAATCTGAACCTTGATCTCAGTATAAGGCTATTTTGAATTACCTGCAGTGGGTTACTTGGGCCAAGCATGTGGCATTGCATCAGCGTTCAGTGGGTTGTTCATCAGCAGGAGGTCAGAGTATCCCTTGAAATGGCTTACAAATGAATATGAAATTCAGACACAGCAAACCCCAGAGTACAGTACCTTGAAGTGCAGCCTGTTACATTAGGGTCTCAAGACAGATGGTTTGAGTGATTGACAGTGGGACCCTGGAGCCAGGTGACCTGGGTTCAAATCCCACTCCACGACTTCCTGGCTGGTGACCTTGAATGAGTTCTTCAACTTTTTTTTTTGAGGGGCAGCTGGCTGGTAGGAGGAACCAAACCCTTGATCTTGGTGTTAAAAGTCTGCACTCTAACCAACTGTGCTAACCGGCCAAGCCTCTTCAACTTCTTGTTTCCTCAGTTTCTTCACCTGTATAGCAGGGATAGTAATTGCTACACTGGGTTACAAGAGGACGAAATGCTTTACTAATGCACCTGGTATGTGGGAAGTGCTATGGAGACATTTCCTCTGTTCTATTGCAATCCAGAGCACCAGAAATAATAACTGACAACTGCTTTTTAAAAAATCCGACAACAAAAATAACAAAATAACAACAAAAATAATGTTTGCCAGCAACTTTTTCCATCAAAGCAAAGGAAGATTGTCAGGTAAATAAGTCCCCAACAAGAAGTAGAGTGCAATAGAAGAGATCATATTTATTCATACTATGAATATTTTATAAATATTCATATTTATTGAGCGCCTACATGTGCCTGGCTTGGGGCTGTGCAGCCCAGCCCTACTCCCCAGCCCTGTTCTCTGCTTTATTCTTCTGCCTAGTACCTATTACCATCTGACACTAAATCCTTTACTTAAGTAGGTATTGTCTGTTTCCCCCTTGACAGCAGAGATCTTGCTGTATTGTCATAGCTGTAAGCTCACAATAATCATTTGTGGGATGACATTTTCTCATTGAGCCCATGTGACAGCCCTATGAGTCTAGTGCTAGGATTGTTCCCATTCTATGAGCCAGAGGGGTGAAGTCACCTGCTTGAGGTCACCCAGCTAGTAAGTGACAGAGCAGAGATTTGAGCCTATAGGGTAGGACTCCAGAGCCCAAGTTCTAAACTGTGATCTCTGAGGCTGTCCTGTTTGTAAAATGTGGGAAGGAGAAAAGAGAGAGTGGTTTCTTGAGCCCCAATGATGATAACCAATAGTAACTTTTGCCCTGTCTTAATTGTGTCTTTATTTGTAAGATGAGGTCATCTTGGTACTGTACTTACTTCACAGAGTTGCAAAGAGGATTTAAAAGAGTTAATCCTTGTAAACGGCACTGGAATGTAGTAAGTGCTCATTAAGCAGTGGTCAGCTCTATCACACTTCCACGTGAGTCTGGTTAGTAACCCAGCACTTTCGTTCATTCCTCATGCACTCCGCGACCAGGTAGTTCGAGAAGGCCTACTGAGTGCCAGACCCTGCTGTGTATAGGGGATTGTTTTCCCTTTTTGACAGTCTCGCCTTTGAGGACGTGCCTGAAAGTAGCCTCCTCCAGGGAGCCCTCCCTGACCCCCTCAATCTACAACCCGCCACCACAGGGCCCCTCTGCCATTAGCACTCACTTCATTCTGGACTGACCAACTTGAGGGAAGGACCCAGATCTGTCTGTTCTCCACTGGATCTTGAGCCCCCAGCTCAGGGATCAGAACATGCTAGGTGTCTAATAAATATCTGACAATGGCATAGAGTAGGTGCTCAGAGGAGGGGACAATGATTGAATGGATGCCCTTTCCTCCCCACAGAATGACTTCCTCACTGGTGTGTTACCCGCTAGCCCTCTCAGCTGGCTCTTCCTCTTCAGTGCAATCCAGCTCGCCTGGTTTCTCCAGCTCGATCCTTCCCTAGGACTAATGGAGAAGATCAAAGAGTTGCTGCCAGACTGGTGAGGTCCCCCACTTCAGTCCAGTAACCTCCCTAATCCCTCTCCCTCCACCCAGTAAGTTTCCCTATCAGTGTGCTGTGCCTGCTAAAGAAAAGTAACCTCAAGGGATGGCTGGTTAGTTCAGTTGGTTAGAGTACGGCCTTGAAACACCAGGGTTGAGGGGTTCAGATCTCTTACTGGCCAGCCACCAAAAAAAAAAAAGTAACTTCTGAAACTTACTTTGACTCATATTAATAAAGGTACAGCATCAAGAAATAGGAGGTGATTTCCTCTCTGCACCTTTTCTATCCTGGCTGCTTCTTGCTAGGGGGGATGGTGACAAACTACAAAGTGTCCAGATATATATGGTTATATATATATTTATATATATATACACAGTCCTAACAAAAGTATGAGCTCTGCCAATCTCTAGTTATGCAGTTTTAGGAAAGAGACTTCACCATTCTTGGTTGTCAAGGCCTTCATCTGTAAAATGTGGGTAAAAATAATTGCTTCTTAGGATGGTTAAAATAATCAAAATCATGCATGTGGAATATTCAGTATAGTATCAGATTACTAAATGGGAATGGTTGCATTATTGTTGTTTTTGTCATCTTCAGGAAGGGTTTGAAAACCACATGCAGGTAAGTGGCAAGTTTTAGTTCTTGGGGAAGAAAGTCCAGATTTTGTGCAGATGGCCCCAAAGGGCAAACCCAGGATTAGATGTGGAAGTGTCCGGGAAGGCTAGATTTACCCAGCCTACAGAGGGGAAGTGACTTGTCCCAAGTTTTCCAGGTGAGATTTGCTCACGTGTCTGACCTTAACTTTTGCAAACAAACATATTGATTTAGTGTAGCTTTAGACCAGTGTTTCCTAAACTTGAGATTGTATTGGAATCACCTGGAGGGGTTGTTAAAACAGACTGCTGGACCCCACTCCAAGAGATGGTCTGGGTGGGGTCTAGAAATCTGCATTCCCAACAAGCTGCCAGGTGGTGCCTATACTGCTGATGCAGGGGCCACCCTTTGAGAACAACAGCATTAGAGTGTAAGTTGGCATCTGGGAAGGAAAAGTATCCCCTCAATAGAAATAATGGCTCTCACTTATTAAGCACCTACTAATTTGCATGGAAAATAATTATAGAAGCTTGGTGCCTCCACGGGAGGTGGGGTCGGGGGTGTGTCTGGGGAGGCAAAAGAGAATCACACCTACTTTACAAATGAGGAAAATGAAATTCTCTTGACTCCGGTTCTACAAAATATGCCCCCAACAGGCAAAAAGACCAGTGCAGAGGCCGGATGGGGCTGGAGGGGAGGGAGATCCTGAGGCCGGGGCACCGAGGCCCAGCCTCTTTTCCGTCCCCACAGGGGTGGACAGCACCACGGGCTCCGGGGGGTCCTGGCAGCTGCTCTGTTTGCCTCGTGTTTGTGGGGAGCCCTGATCTTCACGCTTCACTTGGCCCTAAGGCTACTTCTGTCCTACCACGGCTGGCTTCTTGAACCCCACGGAGCCATGTCCTCCCCCACCAAGACCTGGCTGGTATGTGAGAGGCAGAGCCCTGCCCGGGCTCTCTCGGCTCCTTCTTCTCTGTTCCCCTCTGTAGGTCTCTGTGCTCCTCTCTTTGGGTCTCTGTTCCACTCTCCCCGCGGGTTTCCCCAGCCCCTAGTCCTCCGCCCCAGTGAAGGCGTTTAACGACCCAGTAACTCCTCCTTCCTCCCAGGCCCTAGTCCGCATCTTCTCCGGCCGCCACCCAATGCTCTTCAGTTACCAGCGGTCCCTGCCCCGCCAGCCCGTGCCCTCCGTGCAGGACACCGTGCGCAAGGTGCGACTGGTATCCGGGGAGTGGGGTGTCAGCCGAGCTGGATCGGGCTGGGGCGAGAGCTACAGACACTCTTCTTCTCCCCGCGCTTCAGTACCTGGATTCTGTCCGGCCCATCCTCTCCGACGAGGACTTCAACTGGACCGCGGTCCTGGCGGAGGAATTTCTGCGGCTGCAGGCGTCGCTGCTGCAGGGCTACCTGCGGCTCAAGTCCTGGTGGGCGTCCAATTACGTGAGTTCAGACGCCGGAGCCCGTCCGTCCTACACCCCGCCGCGTGACACGCCCCAAACTCGCGGGCCCTGCTGTGATTGGAGCCTCGCCCCACGTGCCAAACATCCTGAGCCCCGCCCCCCACGCTCAATATCCTGAGCCCTGCCCTATGCTGAATATTCTGAGCTCTGTCCCGAACCTTCCAGTGTTTGAACCAGATGCCAGCACTCACCCAACATTTCAGCCCCTCCCCAGGCTGTCCAGCACTCTAGACTTGCCCCCCGCAAATAGTTATCGTTTTCCTCCCTCCTGCTCAAGGACACCTTCCCTAAATGGGCTTCTATTCTAAGTTCAGGAGTTAGGCCTTTAACTGCATTCCGAGTTGAGCTCCTTGGGAAACTGAGGCACAGAATGAGTCAGCGATTTACCCAGATCAGGGCTTGCAGGCCTCACATTCTGTGGGAAGTCATAAATAGCTGTCAGGCAGCATGTGATGAAGTGGCGATGAAGGGACAGATGGGATGGGATGGGGGGGTCGGAGGAGACTATAGCTGGATGAGATCAGGGTTCCAGGAGGCAGGTATTAGAGCTGGGCCTTGAAGGCTTTGAACCTGCCAGGTTGGTAGGAAGGCCACAAGAGGAAGAAGAATGTCACGAGTAAGGTGAGGAAGTAGGCAAGTTGTACAACATGGGCTGGACACAAGGAGACCTTTATTCTGGCTAGAACAGGGGGATTGAAGGGTGGTGGTCAGGAAAGGCAATGGTGGATTGGTGGGGAGAGGCCTGAACTCCAGGCCAATGATCCTGGAGTTTTTCTTGGGGGTACTAGGGGGCCATGGGAGGATTTTGAGCACGGGAGCGGCAGGGTCAGCTCTGGTGTTGGGCAAAGACTGGAGGCCAAGGAGGGTGGATAGGAGGCTAAGGTGAGACAGCAAATGAGGTCCCTCAGGTGTATATGGTAATTGAAACACTGGGCTTGAGGGGCTGGCTGGTTAGCTCAGTTGGGTAGAGTATGGTGCCGATAACACCAAGGCCCAGGGGTGGATCCCTGTACCGGTCAGCTGCATATAAAACCCCCACAAAAGTGGGAATGACAGGGAGAAGGGAAAGGAGGTGTGGGGCAGAGCCCCAAGGGGCAGCAATATGGAAGCGAGTGAGTTGGACACTGTATTAGTATGTTTGTGTAGTTTGTAACAAAATACTTGAAACTGGGTGATTTATAAAGAAAATGAAATTTACTGCTTACAGTTTCTGAGGCTGAGAAGTCCAAAGTCCATCTGGTGGTGGCAACAGTGACCCAGGGGTCTCATATAGCAAGGTGGCGGAAGCAGAGAGAGAGAAAGACAGACTCTCCTCTGTCTTCTTTCATTTTATTTAACTCATTAATTTTTTAAAAAAAGATGACCGGTAAGGGGATCTTAACCCTTGACTTGGTGTTGTCAGCACCACGCTCAGCCAGTGAGCGAACCAGCCATCCGTATATGGGATCCGAACCCGTGGCCTTGGTGTTATCAGCACCGCACTCTCCCGAGTGAGCCACAGGCCGGGCCCCAAACTAAAAGTTTAAGTCACCTACTCCTGCTGAGGTTGATCAAGGTGACATTCTGCTTCTGGTTTCAGCACTCATATTGTAAACAAGTGTCCTGTTTAGAGTCAGAGTTTCACATTTTTGTGCTTTTAAAATTATTTATTTATTTTTGTGGCTGGCCAGTACAGGGAACCGAACTTTTGACCTTGGTCTTACAAGGCCACACTCTAACCAGCTGAGCTAACCAGCCAGCACCCCCCCGCCCCAATTTTTTTTAATTAAAAAAATTTTTTTTCTTTGGCAGCTGGCCAGTATAGGGATCAAACCCTGGACCTTGGTGTTATCAGAACCACACTCTAACCAAACTGAGATAACCAGCCAGCTCTACGTTTTTGTGCTTTTTGTTAGTGATTTTGCTGTTTAAAATGTCCCTAGCTTAGTGCTGAAGTGTTGTCTAGTGTTCCTAAGTGCAAAAGAGCCGTCATGTGCCTTATGGAGAAAATACGTGCGTTAGATAAGCTTATTCAGGCATGAGTTATAGGGCTGTTGGCTGTGAGTTCAATGCTAATGAATCAGCAAAATACACTAAATAAAATGTCTTCAAACAGAAACACACATAAAACAAAGTGATGTGTTGACCGGTTGGCAAAAATGTGACCAGAGGCTTGCAGGAACCTAACCCTGTATTTCGCCTAGGAGCAATGGTTCTGTATGTGCTACTTCAGTATTGTCAGTGACTATAAAATAAAACATGAATACTGCAAACAACGAGAGAGCAACTATACATTAAAAGGGCTCATTTAGACTTATTTAAACATAGATTTGTAGCAGGTATCACTCCTGAGCAAACTTTGAAAAGGACAATGTGGGCTGGCTGGTTAGGTCACTTGGTCAGAGCTGGTGCTGATAACACCAAAGTAAAGGGTTCAGGTCCCCTTATCGGCAAGTGGCCAAGAACAAAAAAAGTACGATGTAAATTCGATGAATTAACCAATGCACCCCTAACCCGTTCACATTTAGAATCCAACTCTTCTCAGTTCCTTTTTGACTTGGAATAGGCCACATCGTCATACTTTCCACACAGCTTCATCTTCTGTGTTGTCAAGAACTGTGGCATGCAGCATTTCCTGAAAGAACCTATAGTGTTACTAAAGCAGCTTTTAGGAAACCTGGTCTAATTTTCAACTCAGGTTGGGGGTTTTCTAACCAGGTCTGATTCTTCACCACCTCCTCCCATTCCCCACACTATTTGGTTCCTGGAGGTTGAAATCTTGCTCCACTATTATCCTGGGATTTTCTCCTGATCCATACACACTCTTTCGGGAAGGCTTTGGTCCTGGTGTGTTCTTTTTTTTCTTTTTACTTTATTTCTTTCGTAAAAAATGTTGTATATTATACATATAGTACAATGCACAAACCTTAAATATGCAGCTTAATTAAGCTTTATGTATGCATATAATCATGTAACTGCTGCCTGGGTCAAGGAATAGAACTTTTCCAGCATTTGCTGGAAACTTCTGGGTTTTTCTAGAAAGTTTTGCACATTCCCAGGGAATGACAACTGCATCTTGCCTGGTCTAAGTGTAAGGAAATGTAAGATGCAATCAGCTTTAAGACACAAATAAATACGTATATGTTCTCACAGATTCTATGAGATTTTTTGATAGAATAAAGGAAAATGTCTAGAGAACATTCAAGTCCCCTCCAACCACCTCCCTCTAATCCTGGTCCCTCCCACCATCACCTATGAGGAACACTTCTATGAGAGTCTTGTCTGAGTGTTTATATACATATATTTGTATATAAATATATATACATAATTTATTTTATTTTATTATTTTTGTGACCAGCAAGGCGATCGCAACCCTTGGGACATAATTTAAATATATATAATTTTTTAAACATACATAAAATTTACCATTTTAACTGTTTATGTAATTCACTGGCATTAATACACACACAATGTTGTGTAACCATTACCACTACCTATTTTCTAACTTTTTTATCATCCCAAACAGAAACTCTATCCAGCCCCTGGTAACCTGTACTCTACTTTGTCTCTATAGATTTGCCTATTCTAGATATTTCCTATAAGTGTAATCGTGCAATATTTGTCCTTTTGTGTCTGACTCATTTCACTTAGCATGGTGTCTTCAGGGTTCATTTGTGTTGTAGCCTGCGCCAGAGCTTCATTCCTTTCTATGGTTGGGTAACGTTGCATTGTGTGGAAACACCACATTTTGGTTCATTCTTCTATAGATGGCTACCTGGGCTGTAGGAGTATTTTTTAAAATCTCAAATGGGATCCTTTCACATATTTTGTGCCCCTAGCCTTTTCACTTAACAGTAGTTTTCAGTGCTCACTTTGGGTCAATAAATATAATGGTACCTTGTTGATTTGAACAGCTGTGTAATATGCCTTAGTGGGAGTGTGACATGGTTTAGCTACCTGACCCCATCGATGGACCTCTAGGTTACTGCTAGTTACTAATCATGATGGCCTCCTTCACTGAACACCAACCCCCGTGTGACACGGGAAAGTCTGGGAGGCTCCCCCGTCGCACTGTCCCTTCCCCACCTCAGGGTACCAGCCCCCCCAGCTGTGTGTCTCCTGCCTCCTCCCAGGTCAGTGACTGGTGGGAAGAATTTGTGTACCTGCGTTCCCGCAACTCGCTGATGGTGAACAGCAACTATTACATGATGGTGAGAATGGGATAAGGGGTCTGGGAAGGGGTGGGGATCATAGCGCCCCAGATCTAGGGTTGGGGTGCCTGGATAGAATGTGGCCCTTATGGCCAGTGACCTGAATCTGGAAACATAGACTGGGATTCACTATCCTGCCCTTTTTTTGGGTCAGGACCTATATTTGGGGTCAGTGCCCCCATCAGGGGCAAACTGGCCTCGAGCATTTAGCCGTCCCCTCTGCTGGTCCCCAGGACTTCCTATATGTCACACCCACGCCACTGCAGGCCGCTCGCGCTGGGAACGCAGTCCATGCCCTCCTCCTGTACCGCCACCGTCTCAACCGCCAGGAGATCCCCCCGGTAAGAGGGCTGGGGATGGGGGCACGGTCCCAAGGCATGGGGACCACATGGGCCTGGAAGGCAGCTCACGAGCCCACGGTCTCCTGCAGACTCTGCTGATGGGGACGCGTCCCTTATGTTCTGCCCAGTACGAGAAGATATTCAACACCACGAGGGTTCCGGGAGTCCAAAAGGGTGAGGAATGCCCCTTGGCTCCCCGCTGATAGATGCAGAACAATGTAATGGCTAAGCGCATGTTGTCTGGAGCTGGCCCACCTGGGTTCAAATCCCAGCTCCGTCGTTTCCTAGCTGTGTGAACTTGGGCATGTTACTACCTTCTCAGAGCCGTAGTTTCCTAAAATAGGAGAATAATGGTATCTAGGGCAGTGAAGATGGAAAGCGTGCTTAGAACAGCTCAAGGCACGTAAGAAGTGCTTGGTAAATGGTCGTAATTCTTATAACGTGTTCGGCTTTCCGGCCCCCACGCTTCTGCCAATGCCACCCCTAGACTACATCCGCCACCTCCATGACAGCCGACACGTGGCTGTCTTGCACCGGGGCCGATTCTTCCGTGTGGGGACCCACTCCCGAAATGGCCTGCTTTCCCCGAGGGCCCTGGAGCAGCAGTTCCAGCGAATCCTGGACGACCCCTCCCCCGCCTGCCCACATGAGGAGCATTTGGCCGCTCTGACCGCTGCTCCCAGGTAAGGTCAGAGGTTGGGGATTGCAGAGGCCGAGCCAGCATCCTGAGGTTGTGGAAGGGCAGGTTGGGAGCCAGGTGGCAGGGTGGAGGGCCAGCTGGGCTGATGCACATCCCCCAACAGGGACATGTGGGCCCAGGTGCGGAGGTCCCTGAAGACCCAGGCAGCTGAAGCCCTGGAGACTGTGGAAGGGGCCGCTTTCTTTGTATCTCTTGACTCTGAGCCTGCAGGGCTTCCCAAGGAGGACCCAGCAGCTTCCTTGGATGCGTATGCCCATGCCCTGCTGGCCGGCCAGGGCCATGACCGGTGAGTCGGCCTGGGGACTTGGAGCCCACCCGCCCCCGCAGCCCAGAACCCTGCATCCAGACCTAGACCCCAGACCCTAGGCAACCAGACTGAACCTCAGACCCACAGAGTCTCTAGAGCCATTGGCTGTTTAGATCTGAGGACCCCAGACCCAATGCCTCGGGACCTGGAGACCTCTGACCCACATAACCCCTAGATCTGGGAACCCAGACCCAGGGACCCCAGATCTGAGGACCACCAAGCCAAACCTGGGACCCCTAGACCCAGAACCCCAAACCTGGAGACCTCAGACAACTTCTAGCTGCCCACCGGATGTCACTCTGACTTCCTAGGCCCCAGGAGGGTCCTCCTAATTTTCCAGGACCCTCAAAGCCTTGAACCTTCTTCAGCAAGTTCCCTAAATATCTTCAAACTCTCTAAATCCTAGACACATCTTGGACACCCTCCAGAGCCACCTGCTAGAGACCCCAACACTCCTAGAGATCCCCACACCAGGACTCCAGCTGATTCCCGTATCTCCCCACCCTGAGACTCCCCTCAAGTCCCACAGAAAGCACCCCAGGTTCCCCCCTGGCTCTCAGTCTTTGGTGACTCTTCTGAACTCTTCCCCCACAGCTGGTTTGACAAATCCTTCACCCTAATTGTCTTTTCCGACGGGAAGCTGGGCCTCAGCGTGGAGCACTCATGGGCCGACTGCCCCATCTCAGGACACATGTGGGAGGTAGGGCAGCCAGCCCTCCTCCCGTCATGGGGACCCTCAACCCCATTTCCAAAGACCGACCTCTCTAGGGCCTTAGGGTCAGAAGAAAAACTGAGGCTCAGGGAGAGGCAGAGACCAGCCCAGAGACACTCAGCAAAGAAGTGGGTCTGGAATGATGAACTTCCTTTGTTGAGTGGATAATTGGGCTCAGAGAAGGGAAGTAATTTTCCCAGAGTCTCACAGCAAAGTGGGGCAGATGAGAATAGGAGTCCAGGGTGCTCTGACACCAGTGTGAGGCCTGACCACCCCATTACACTGAGTCAGAACTGTCTTCCAGCTCTGGTTTGCTGTGTGGCCTTGGGCAAATTACTCCCCTCCTCTGAGTCTGTTTTCCCCTTCATCACATGAAAGTGTTGGAATTTCATTTATCTTTAAGTTTCTGTCCAGACATGAGGATCTTAGCATTTCTGTTTTTTCTACTTTGTGTAGTCTCTAAATCATAGGGGTGGTTTCTGCAGCTCATTGTGTCCCTATTCTTCTATAGCGTTGGATAGGGTGCCCTGGCCCAGGGTGGGGACCAGGCCTATATAAGGGGAAGGGAGGTCCTTTCCAGAGCTTGAGAACAGCCCCAGGTAATCATGGACCCTTCTGTGTCTGTTTCTCATTTGTAAAATGGGGATTTTTTTCCCTTTAATTATATTTACAAATGAAACTCTCAATTCATTTTACCCCAGACTCTTTAGACCACTTCATGCCAACATATCATCTCTGCATGTTGACTTTAAAGGAAGAGATGTAATGTAGAGTAAGATAAAGAGAAATACAAACTCTAAGGCACAGGCAAGGTGTTCTTCTCCCAATATATTTCTAATGTCAAGATGGGAATATGAATCCCTTCTTCCTAGGGTGGTTGTGAAATTAATTGGAAACGTGAACAGAGAAGGCTGGTGGGTGGTAGGTGCTCCATCAGGGCTGATTTAAAACATTTAACAACCAGCAGGGCATGGGCACCACTCAATCAGAATGAATGCTGGCCCCAGGGAGGCCCAAGCTGTGCTTGGCTTTATCTCTCCAGTTCTGGGATTGTGGTGGAGAGAGTCCTTGGGGAGGGTGGGGCAGCCACTGGTGACTCTTTATCTACCAGTCAGAAGTACAAGGTCAGTAAGCACCAGCTGAGTATTAGTCCTGTTCTCAATGAACATGAACCAAAGAACCCACCTGTGAACTTCAGAGGTTTCTGTTTCTCAGGGACTTCCCCACCAAGCCCCAAAAGTGACTTAGGAGAAGAGGTCCCTGGTTAGATGGCCCTCCGTCCAGAGGGAGGAAGGGACTCTGACAGTCTTCATTTGTCCACAGTTCACTCTGGCCACAGAATGCTTTCAGCTGGGCTACTTGGCAGATGGCCACTGCAAGGGGCATCCTGACCCCATGCTACCCGAGCCCCAGCGGCTGCAATGGGACCTTCCAGAGCACGTAAGGCCAGTTGTCTGGGTCTCTCCTCCAAGTCCCAAAATTCCTAGCATTGACTCTAAACACATCCCCATCCCCAACCTCAACCTCAAAATCAACCCCATTCCTAACCCCATCCCAAACCCACACCCCTCAACCCAAACCAAGCCATACTCATCCATAACCTCAAACCCCAACCATATCCCCAATTCTCACCTCATCCCCAATCCCATCCCCAACTACATCCTCAGCCCCAAGTCTAACGCTATCCCCACTGCCAATCCCATCCTGAACCCCGACCCCATCTTCATTCCCAACCTCAAACTTAAATTCAACCCTAGACCTATCCCAGCACCAACCCCAACTACATTCCCACTCCACACATATCCCCAGTCCCGGTCCCATCCCCAGCACCATCACCATACCTAAATTAAATTCCATCTCCCACTCCAACCCTATCCCATACTCAGTCTCAAGCACATACCCAACCCTTACCCCATCCCATACTCAAGCCCTACCCAATCCCATACCCAACCCCGACCCCATTCTGTTCTCATTTATGACCCTGTCCCCAACCACAACCCCATCCTCAACTTCGATGCAGTAACCAGATCCAGCCCCATTGCCTGTTCCATTCCTAACCCCATTCCCAAGCCACTCAACCCCATCTCCACACCTCTACCCAACCCCAGCTTCAGTCACAGCCCAGCCCTAATCCCATTCCAATCTTCGCTGCCGTCCATGTCCCCATCTTAGCCCAGTCCTTCACATTCATTCCCTTCTTTGTCCCTATTTCCATATTCCACCGCAATCCTCATTCCATTCCCATATTCACTTCCAGCCCCATTTCCAGATCTAGTGCTACCCTCATCTGTGTCCCCAACCATCTCTCTCTCTTCCCCTTTTTCTGGCAGATCCATCCATCCATCTCTCTAGCCCTGAGGGGAGCCAAGACCTTGTCTGAAAACATCGACTGCCATATCTTGCCCTTCTCCCACTTCGGCAAGAGCTTTATCAAACGCTGCCACCTCTCTTCAGACAGCTTCATCCAGATGGCCTTGCAGCTGGCCCATTTCCGGGTCAGTGCAATCCCCAACCTCAGCCCCCTCAGGACCTCAGTCTTCCTGAACCCCCAAGACCCACCCCCTTGATAATTCCTCTTGGTCATTGCCATTGTGGGTCTGCCATCCTGATTTCTCTCTCCCATCCACATATTCCTGGGCAGGAGGAGGCTGGAAGGGTGGACAGAGGTGGGTCAAGTCTGTGAGGACTTCCTGAGCCCCGCTGACAGGCTCCTCTCTTCCTTGTCCCCCAGGACAGGGGTCAATTCTGCCTGACTTATGAGTCAGCCATGACTCGCTTGTTCCTGGAAGGCCGGACGGAGACGGTGCGGTCTTGCACAAGGGAGGCCTGCAACTTTGTGAGAGCCATGGAGAACAAAGAGAAGACAGTGGGTGTAGGCCTCGTTTGAGGCTTTGGTCGTTTCCATGTACTCACTCATACATTTACAAACATTGACGGGCACCTAGTGAGGCCAGGCTCCGTGATGGGCACTAGGAGCAAGAGATGAACCAGATCTGGTCTCTGACTTCAGAGAGCTCACTGATGGGGAGAGAAAGAGATAGTCCAGCACAGTGGGATGTGTGGCTTAATGGTGGCCTCAGAGTGCTGGGGGAGCACCCGGGAGGCAGCCCTATTTCTGCAATGTACCTCTCTGCTTATTTTACCTCTGTGTGACCTTGTGACCTCCATTTGCACCATTCCTCATGTCCCCTATATCCTCTCTGCTCAAAACACCCCCTCCCCCCACGCTTCTTTAACCTCTCCCCACTACCTGGGAGGTATTGTGGTTCAACGGAAGGGGTTTGGGCTGTGGAATCAGACAGACCTGGGAACCCATCTCGTTCTGCCTTGCTGTGTGACCCTGGGCAACTGATTTCTCCTTTCTGAGCCTTGGTGTCCCTTCTGTAAAAAGGATTTGAACTTGCCACCTTGCAGGGGATGTTGCAAGCTGGGTTGAGGCCAGGTGTGCCGCAGGCCTCGGTGGTAAGCCCACTTCCTGTCTTTCCATGACCTGTGACTTTCCTGGGGACCCCAGGACCCGCAGTGCTTGGCACTGTTCCGCGTGGCAGTGGACAAGCACCAGGCTCTGCTGAAGACAGCGATGAGTGGGCAGGGTGTTGACCGCCACCTCTTTGCGCTCTACATCGTGTCCCGATTCCTCCACCTGCAGTCACCCTTCTTGGCACAGGTTGGGGTACAGGGAAAGGATTAGAGAAGGAAGTGGGGAACCATGGAAGAGGGGAGGGACTTCAGGGCAAAGAGAGTGATGTTAGAAAAGGAGGAATCAGTGGAGGAGAGTGTTAGGGAGAGAGCTGTGGCGTGAAAGGAAGAGGGCAGCAAGGGGAAAAGAGGAGAGAGATGGAGGGGCGTGGTCAGGGAGAAGAGGGGCGTGGTTAGGGAAAATTGGGAGGGGCGTGGCCAGGAGAGGAGAAAACGATGGGGGCGGGGTCAGAAAGAGGGGGCGTGGTCAGGGAGAGGGAGAGGAGCAGACTTAGGAGAACTTGGCAGTCAGAAAATGTCAGAAAGGGCCAGGGATACATGGAGAGAAGTTGAACCAAGGGAGCACGGACCTGCAGGTCTGTTCTTCCTGCACAAGAGACCGTCTCCTGTCTCCAGGTTCATGCAGAGCAGTGGCTACTGTCTACCAGCCAGGTCCCAGTGCAGCAAGCGCACCTGTTTGATGTCCACAATCATCCTGACTATGTTTCTTCGGGTGGTGGATTTGGGCCTGTGAGTGGAGCTGGGGCCCTGGACCCTGGACCCTGAGGGAGGAGGGGCTGGGGGTCTGCACTGCTGCGTAGGGAAGAGGGGGGGACTGGGAGCGGTTTTGTTCCTTTCCCTCTCTCTTACTCCAGGCCGATGACCATGGTTACGGTGTTTCTTATATCTTCCTGGGGAATGACATGATCACCTTCCACATCTCCAGCAAAAAATCAAGCACAAAAACGGTGAGACAAACTTGAACACCCTCGCCCATCCTTGCCTTCCTCGGGACCCAGGAATCCGGACTCCCACCTCCCTGCCGTCCCAGGGTCAGGCCCCCAGCCCCTCCTCCCTCAGACCCAGGAGTCCGGGCCCCCGTCCCTCTCGTTTCTCCGTCCCCAAGAGCCTCGCTTCCCCTGGATCTGACACAGTTCTCCCTCCAGGACTCCCGCCGGCTGGGGCGGCACATTGAGGATGCACTGTTGGATATAGCCTCCCTGTTCCAAGAGGGGCACCATCTGAAGCGCCAGTTCCGAGGGTTAGGGGAAGAGGTCTCTGGGCACAGGTGTGGATTTGTCTGTAGCCAGACTGGGGACTCCGAGACACCCACAACATCCACTGACTTCTGACCCCTTCCAGCAGGGAGCTGGTCTCCCTCAGGAATGAGGGTGAAGAGGTCTACAGCTGGGCTGGCATAGGACAGGGGCATCCTGCTTGGCAACCCCACATCTGGGTCAATAACGATGTGTGAGCTGGGTGTGTGGTGTCCGCTATGCTCTTGGGCGGGGCAGGGATGGGAAACATTCCCATCCACCCCCAGACCAAACCATGGATTCCCAGTTACAATCACGACTTCATCCACGACCCCCCAACACTTGCCCAGTTTATCTCATTCCCAACTGCAGTCATACTACACCCAACCTTTCAAGGCCAGTCGTAATCAAAAACCCTACAAGCTCTCATGAGCCAAATTCCTGCTGCCCCATCACCAACTGTCCACCTTAAACCCATCTCCAAAGCTAACGACTTGACAACAATTCAGCTACCCCACTTGGCAACCCCCAAATGATCCATCAAGATTGTTGTTACCCAATTCTGACCCCAGCTATTTCAACCACCACCTCAATGATGGATTCAGCTCCCATGACTAGGAAATGTGCCAATTAATGCCCATCATGCTAAGTAGTACTGCCATGATTCCAACAACTAACAACTCCATAATCCCGTACCCCACTGTACCCAGCAACTCAACCACAATTAGAACATACAACCAACACTAAATCTCCAGCTCCAAACTCTGCCATCCCCGCCAAACCTCCCTTTCCATCCCCACCATAATCCAGACTTTAACTTGACCCATAGTTATCACTCTAAACATCATACTCCCTGGCCACACCTCCACTATACCCTCACCACCCCCACCACTGCAATTCCTACCAGCCCAACTACAGTTAGACCCAGGAATCCCAGGCTCCAGCCCCTCCTCCACATCATCCAACCAAATCCCAAATCATCCAACCCACCACTACTGTGATTTCAATATTCCATGACTGCAACCCCCATCACTTCCATCAAATCAAACTTAACAACACCAACCCAACAATGAAAGCAAAATCCTAAGCAACACAACCTCTAGCAGCCCACCCTCCACAGCCAACACACCAATTCTCCAGGGCTGGCCAGTTAGCTCAGTTGGTTAGAGCGTCACCTTGTAACACCAAGGTCAAGGGTTCAGTTCCATGTGCCGTCCTGCTGCCCCCCACCAAAAAAAAGTCCAGAAGCACTTTGACAGTCTTCCCTCCAAAAGGTAGAGATTAATTTCCCCTTCCTTTGAGTATGGGCTGGACTTAATGACTCTCTCACTATATAACTAAAAAAAGAAATATGGTAGAAGTGAGTAGGTCATAAAACACGTTGTGGCTTCCTTCTTGTTCTGTTTCTGAATCACTTGTTCTGGGGAAAGCCAGCTGCCATGTAATGAGGACACTCAAGCAGCCTCTGGAGAGGCCCGTGTGGTGAATAACTGAGGCCTCCAGCCAACAACCAGTGAGGGACATGTGAGTGAGCCATCTTGAAAGCTGATCTTCCAGGAATAGTCAAAGCCTTCAGATGATTGCAACCTTGCTGACATCTTGTCTGTAACCTCATGAGAGACCCTGAGCAAGAACCACCCAGCAAAGCCACTCCTGGATTCCTGACTCTCAGAAACTATGTGAGATAATAAATTTTTGCTGTTTCAAGGTGTTTGCTATGCTTTGAGGTAGCATTTTTTTTACACAGCAGTGAAGAACTAATACAAACTTTAAATACCTCAGCCTCAACCTCCGTACACTTAATCCCATTCCATTTCCAAATCCATCCCTGTGGTGAACAGACCCTGAGGTGACCCCAATGATCTCCGAACTCTTGGTGTCCACGCCACTTTTGGATGATTAATTCCCTTGAGTGTGGCGGGACTTGTGACTTGCTTCCAACAAGTAAGGCAAAGGTAATGGGTTGCCACTCCCTTAATTAGACTTCATCATGGCAGAGTAAGGTAAGAGTCTCCTTGTTGGCTTGCAGCTGTGTTAAGAAAGCCTCTTTACAAGGAACTGTGGGTAGCTGAGGGCCATCTCCAGCTGACAGCCTGAAAAACTCTGGGCCCCTCAGTCATTCACTGCCAAAAGGAAATGAATTATGCCAACAACCTGACGGAGCTCGGAAGCAGATATTTCCCCAGTTGAGCCTCTGATGAGACTGCAGCTCAGGATAACATATGGATTGTAGCCTGGGGAAACCCTGAAACAGAGAATCTAAATAAGCGCTTCCCAGACTTCTGACCTATGGCAGTTGTAAAATAATAAATGTATTGCTTTAAGCTTCTAAGTTTGGGGTAACTTGTCATGCAGCAGTAGAAAACTAACACATTCCTCCACTTCGCCTTCCATCAACCTCAGCCCCTTTCTTCATTTCCATCTCTAACCCTATTATTGTCTCTGCTCCCCTAATCTTCCTTACATTTTATTCATTTTCCTCCTAACTATATTATTCCATCACCCTCACAACACAGTGTGGCAATTTAGGCCTGGATTCCAAATACAGCTCCCCCATTTTCTGATTGTTTGATTTAGGGAAATTTTCTTCCCTCTCAGCCTCAGTCATCTCAGCCATAGGATCAGGGAGTAATAACAAGTACCACAAGGAAGTCCTTAGGGTTGAGTGATATATCTATAAAGTGTTTTGCAAAGGACTTATAATAGGCACATAATAAACGTTATTGTTTTTCTTATTGAGAAAGTAAAAAGCAGCCCTGTAGTCATGTCTGAGCACTAACTAAAACGAACATTGTCCAAATTACAAAAGTGTCCAAACATTCTCCTCTCCAGACTAACATGAGGGACTGCTGCTGCTTTACCAATGACAACATTAGCCCAACTCAGTTCTTCTTGCCCTAGATTGAATTCATTAAGGTACATGTATCAGTCATGGTTCTCCAGAGAAACAGAACCAGTAGAATAGATGGATGAATGGATGGATGGGTGGGTAGGTAGATGGACAGATAGATACAGGTATCATATCTTATACATATATCCATCATCTTTCTATCTATCTGTCTAAAGCTATAGACAGATTTATTTTAAGGAATTTGCTCGTATGACTGTGAAGGCTGGCACATATGGTAGTACAGCAAGCAGAAAATTCAGGCATGATTTCTACATCACAGTCTTGAGGTAAAATTCCTTCTTCTTTGGGAAACCTCTCATCAGGCCTTCAACTGATTGGATGCAGCCCAACCAAGCAATCTCCTTTATTTAATGTTGACTGATAGCAAATATTATTGACATCTACAAAATACCTTCAGAGCAACATATAGACTGGTGTTTGATCAAACAACTGGGTACCATGTCCTAGCCAAGTTGACACATAAACATCACAATCATTGAATTGTTCCTGCTTTCTTGAGCCCTCCACCAAATCATGTAACAGAAGCTCACATCCTATAACAAGCCCTTTGTGACTTCTTACTGAGACATTGCATGGTTCCCTAGGGGTATTGCCTCCCTCACTGCAGTGACCCAATAAACCCAACATTGTATGACTTACAAGTGTGCCCCTGGTGGTCACTGGCTGGAGGGCATTGACATTATTGTAATTATAATTATTACCAGGTCTAACCCCAAACCCATCCCAAACAATAATAGCTACCATTATTTGGTCATTTAATATATGGCAAGTGCCATGCTAAGCACTTTACATAAATTAACTTTTTTTTTTTAAAGATGATGGGTAAAGGGATCTTAAACCTTGACTTGGTGTTATCAGTACCACACTCTCCCAAGTGAGCCACGGGCCGGGCTGGCCCGTACATAAATTAACATTTTAAGGAGGGTGGTCAAGATGCCAAATAGACAGTCCCCAGTGTCACTCTCTCCCACAAATCAAACAGTTTACAAGTAAAAAAAGCAATGACAGCCAAGCTTGGGCTGCTAGAGCTCAGGGGAAGAGGAGAGACCTATGGAGTTCATGAAGGTGGGAGAAGCAACGATGAAAGAAAGGACCGCTCCCACCATTTCAAATCCCAGCCACTTCAAGGCTGGAGCTGGTGAGTGCACAGAGCAAGAGCTGGCAAAGGTCATAGCTGTGCCCTTCAGATGAAGTTGCTTGGAGGAGGCAGGGGAGAAGAGGGCTTTTGTGGCCCTCAGGCCAGCAAGACCACTAACAGCGCTTCTGTGGACCCATATAGGAGCGAGAAGCCACAGACAGCTGAAAAAAGAGCCATTCAGAGGCCAGTGAGTCATCACAAGGGACTGGTGCAAGGCCTGTCCCATGGAAAGTGTTTGGAGTACGGGCAGTGGGGGAGGTGGGCCCACCACAAGAACACTGGTGCACAGCAAGGACAGCTGATCTGCTCTCCAGTCAGCACAGGCCCACTCAGTGCAGACTGGTCAGGAATGGAGAACGGCAGAGGTGCAGTTTGCTGAAAGACTCAGGCCCAAACTAGAGTTTCCACACAACCCAGGTGTACCGGACCTCACAAGACCCAGAAGTGCTTACAAGGTCAACAATTAAAACCTGAGCTGCACCAAAAAGCCTTCCCCAGAGAATCAGCAGCAAAGCAGCAATTTAGCTCAACCACACAGGTCAAGTACTGGTCCCCACAGGAATTTCCCCCCCTTTAAAAGTAAGCAAAGGACAACAAATTAGTTCCAGTGTAGAGTTTAAGTGGTGGGAGCAGCAAATAATCCAACACAGAGCTGAAAGAAAAAGCAAAATACCCACAGACCAGAGACAAAGTTTGATATTAACTAGTAAAGATCTCACATCACCAAAGAACATCTATAAAATCTAGAAGGACCAGGGAAAGGGGAGGGCTGGGGGCCTCAGACATATCCCCTGCACCCACAACCAGCCCAGCTATGACCACCAAGCTGCTGAGCTGGGGCAGTGGGGGACCGAGAGCTTCAGCCACACCCCCTGACATATGCAACCAGCCCAGAAACGACCACCAAATCACCACTGGAGGCCCCCTGGCCTCCTGAGCCAGGGAAGTGGGGGGCTGAGGGCTTCAGCAATATCCCCCTGACATCTGCATCCAGCCTAGCAATGACCAAGCCACCACTACAATCCCCCTGGTCTCCCCTGCAGGAATGAGGGGGGGGTGCCACAGGCCTCAACCCCACCCTGTCCCCTTCCTCCTTCTCCCAACCTATTTCCTTTCCTTGTCTCCACTCGCCATCCCCCCTCCTACCAACAGCTCCACAACATCTTAGAATGTAAAATAATAATATTAATTAATAAACTTAAAAGAAATTAATTTTTTAAATTTAGACTTCACAATATACCTGGTGCCTTGGGTTGAATGTCTCCCCAAAACTTAATCCCCACTGTAACTGTTGAGGGTGGGAAATCCTATTATGGTGATTAAAAGGTGGGGACTTGAAGAGGTGATTAGATTGTAGGATCATACTATAGTGAATGGACTAAACTTGGTGGTCTTGGGTGTGGTTTGGGGGGCTTTGAAAGGAGAATGAATGAGGAGGTTAGTGTCTCTCCCTGCTCTTTCTGCTCCACCATTTTCACAGTGTGATACTCTGCCATCACTGTCACCACCACCAAGGCTCTCACGAGATGAGTTCCATGGACTTTGGACTTCCCAGCCTCAGAAACTGTAAGCAATAAATTTCATATTCTTATAAATTATCCAGTTCTGTGTATTTGTTATAAGCAACAGAAATGGACTAATATGCCTGGATATTGTTACCGTTTGATATTGAGATTCATTGATGTTGTTGTCCCATTTTACACATGGGAAAATAAATGATTGCGATCATGGCTGTGATCACCTCAGGGGATTTTATACTCATTATCTCTTTGGATCTTCACAACATTCCTTCAAGTTAGAAATTATTATACACGAAGGTGGAGAGCATGGGCTCTGGTGTCTGCCTGCCTGGCTCTGAATCCAGGATCAGCCCTTCCCAAGGTCCCTTCCCTGGGACCTTGCTCAAGCCTTTTAACATCCCTGTGGCTCAGTTTCCTTCTTGATTAATAGGATTAACAGTAGTATCCTTTTCATAGGGTTATCATGAAGATTTAATGAGAAAATACAGAGTAAGCACTTAGTCATTATTATCGTTATTATTATTTTTAGGGAACTGACCGTCGGAGATGAAGTGATGAATTCAAACTCATTCACCATGAAGAAAGCAGAGTCAGAATTCAAGCTCAGGTCAGCCTGACATCATAGCCCTTCCTTTAGACATCCCTGGAGATTATGGTGGCCCCAAGGGACATTCTACAAGAGACCTGAAAGGTGGAAGTGAAATAGCAGCCATATTGTTCTTAAAATGGGAAGGTTGGTGGGGGAGAACCAGGAAGCCCAAACATACTGTCACACACTGCTGCTTATTTGCTGGCTAACTTCACAGGCATGTGGCAGTAGTCAGGTCTCAAGGTATCTCCTCCAAGACATTTCTTAATTATAAAGAGAAAAAAATCTAATTTTATAGTGAAGAAGCCCTGAAAATACCATTTTAACCAATGGTTCAATCTGTGGCCACATCCAAATCCCTGGAACCTGTGAATGTGACGATTTTATTTTTTTAAAAAGATGACCAGTAAGGGGATCTTAACCCTTGACTTGGTGTTGTCAGCACCACGCTCTCCAGCGAGCAAACCGACCATCCCTATATAGGATCCGAACCCGTGGCCTTGGTGTCATCAGCACCACAATCTCCCGAGTGAGTCACAGGCTGGCCCCAAATGTGACCTTATTTGGAAAAACAAGTCATCCTGAGATGAGACCATCCTGGATTATTGGGAGGGGGGTCCTAAATCCAATGACAAGTGTCCTTCATAGAGAAAGGTGGAGGGATATTTGAGGCAGAGCAGAAAGCATTGTGAAGAGATTGGAGTGATGTGACCACAGCCAAGGAATGCCAGGAGACAACAGGAGCAGAAAGAGTGGGAAAGTGTCCTCCCCCAGAGACCTTGGAGGGAGCACAGCCCTGCTTGTTAGGCAATCACGTTCTACCCGAGGACAGTCTAAGATGGCAGTGGAACGCCCAAAATGGCTGCAGAAAAGTTTCAAGGCCCTAGAACAGCACGTTTTCCGAGAACAAAGACTCCCCCACCCCCTTCTTCCTCATGGCCACATCCCCCTCCTGCGCGCCTGAATTTCTCCACCTGGAGAAAAATCCCAGCTCAGCTTAAACCCAGCTCACTGCCCTCCCCTCCCTCCCCAGCCAATAAGCACAGTCCAGCTCAGCTTAACGGGGACATAACGGGCCCACCCAACCCTCCCTGCTGCCGCTCCCACTGCCGAGAGAGCAGCCCGCCTGCCCACCTTGCCTGCTCAATACATTGTGGTTGAGCCTTTGTCTCCTGGTGTGTTTCTCATTCTGCGTTCGGGCAGGGTTTTTCCTTTCACTGTTGATACCCTGATTTTGGACCTCAGGCCTCCAGAACTGTGAGAGTAAGTTTCTGTTGCTTTATGGCACCAAGTTTGTGGTAATTGGTTATGCCAGCCCTAGAAAACTAACACATCAAGGTTAATATCAGCAGTAAGAAGATATGTTGATATCATGTACCCTCTGATACAGTAATACACCAAGAGGGGCATATGACCTCTGTGGTATGCTTGCAAACAATGCATAACCTCACTCCAGTCATGAGAAAAGCACGGACAACCTTAACTGAAGGACAATGCAAAATACCCAGTCAGCGCCCTTCAAAAGCTTCAAGACAAGGAAGGACTCAAAAACAGATTAGAGGAGATCCAGGATACATGACAACTCAATGCAACGTGGCGTCCTGAACTGGCTTCTGGAACAGAAAAAGACGTTGTTGGAACAACTGGTGAAATCTGAATAAGGTCTTCAGTTTACTTAATATCATCTGTTAAAAGAAAAACTTTAGACACAATAAATTTAACAGAGTTTATTCAGCAAGGCACAATCCATGAATCAGGCAGCATTCAGAACCACAAGAGCTTCAGAGAGCTCTGTGCAGCAGTGTGAGCACTGAGCTTCTATAAGCCCAACACAGAAGCAAAGTAGACAAGTCATCTGATTGGCTACAGCTAGGGATCTGCCTTATTTGGTCATTATGTGATGAGTGGGCTGCCTGTGATTGGCTGAAGCTTGGCTATTTGAGATAGCTGAAACCCGGCTATTCGTTACAAAAAATATGCACCTAAATTAGGTTTTGGTTTCTTTATGTATGGAGACAGCCTCAGGCTAGCTGCCTCCTGTTTATTTAATTTAACACATCATACCAATGCTAATATCTTAGTGTATTCAATTTCTACTGCTGTGTAACAAATTACCACAAACTCAGGGCATAAAACACAAAAATGTATCATCTCACAATTCTCTAGATCAGAAGTCCAGGAACAGCATGGCTTGGTTGGTTCCTCTTCTTAGGGTCTCAAAGACTGACATCAAGGTGTTGGAGGGTTCCTTTCTGGAGGCTCTGAGGATGAAACTGCTTCCACATTCACTTGGATTGTTGGCAGAATTCAGTTCTGTGCTGCCTGTTGGCTGGACGCTGCCCGCACTCCCTTGCTTGTGGCCTCCTTTATCTTCAAAGTCAGCAATGGCAGGTCGAGGTACCATATCCCAAAACTCCTGCCTTCTCTTCTACTCAATCTCTCGCTCACTTCCCCACTTTTAAGGATTTAGAGGATTAGTTCGGGCCCACTTGGAAAATCCAGGGTAATCTCTTATCACAGAATCCATAACCATAATCACATCTGCAAAGTCTGTTTGTCATATAGCATAACATAGTCACAGGATCCAGGGATTAGGGCATGGACATCTTTGGGGGCTGGTACAGGTTGAATTCTGTGTCCCCCAAAAGATATGTGGAAGACCCCAGAAAGTGACCTTATTTGGAAACAGGGTCATTGCAGACGTAATTAATTAGAATGTGGTCATATAGGAGCAGGGTGGGCCCTTCATCCAATATGACTGGTGTCCTCATAAGAGGAGGAGAGACATACCCACACAGGAAGGGTGCCGTGTCACAGCCACGGCAGAGATTGGATTGTTGCATCTACCATCCAGGGAACACCAGGGAGTGCTGGCTGCCACCAGAAGCTGGAAGAGGCAAGGAAAGATACTACCCAAGGGCTTTCAGAGACAGTGTGCCCTGCTGACACCTTGCTTTCAGACTTTTAGCCTCCCAAACTCGGAGCTAATAAAATCCTGTTGTTTAAGCCACGCTGTTCATGGTACTTTGTCACAGCAGCCCTAGGAAATGAATACAAGGTCATTATTCAGCCCACCATATTGAGTTTTGATATTTGTACTATGATTAGGCAACAGGTTAACATATGAAGCTGGGGGAAGGATGTACAGGAACCTCTGCACTACTTTTTTAAAAAATAGACTTTATTTTTTAGTGCAGTTTTAGGTGCATAGCAAAATTAAGCAGAAGGTACAGAGAGTTCCCATGTAACCCCCGTCCCCCACACGTACAGCCTCCCCCATCGTCAACATACCCCACCAGAGTGGTACAGCTATTACGACTGATGAACCTACATTGACACATTATTATCACCCAGAGCCTCTGTACTACATTTGCAAATTTCTGTAAGCCTAAAATTGTTTTTTTTTTATTGTTTTTAGTTATTTAATATGTGGTTATTGTATTAGTCCATTTTTGTTGCTTGTAACAAGGTACACTGAACTGTGTGATTTGTAAAGAAAATGAAATTTATTGCTTACAGTTTCTGAGGCTGGGAAGTCCAAAGTCCATCTGGTGGTGGCAACAGTGACCCAGAGGTCTCACATTGCAAGATGGTGGAAGCAGAGAGAGCAGAGAAAGAGACAGACAGACTCTCCTCTTCTTTTACAGCACTCAGAACCACACCCCTAACTACCATTTTAATTCATCTACTACTGCATGGTCCTACAATCCAGTCACCTCTTTAAGGCTCCACTTTTCAATTACCATAATAGGATTTCCCACCCTCTTAAAAGTCACAGTGGGGGCTAAATTTCTAATACATAAAACTTGGGAGACAACTCAAGCTTTAGGGAGTTTTGGGGGGACACAATTCAATTCACTACAGTTATTAAAGTTGTTTAATAACCAGGCTGGCCAGTTAGCTCACTTGGTGCTGATAGCAAGAAGGCCCAGGGTTCTATCCCTGTACCGGCCAGCTGCCGAAAAATAAAACAAAATAAAATAAGTGCTAAGGGCTTCTCATGATAAGTGTGGCAGATTAGAGAATCACAATACTAGCATGAATATTGCAAAAGCCATTTGTTTGTGCATTCATTCAATAAACATTTACTAATGTCAAAAATATATACATACTTTTTTTTTTAAGTTCTGACTCAACTGGGTATTTGACATTAAGGATTTGTGTTAATTCTTTATGCATGATAATTACATTGTTGTTATGTTAAAAAGAATCTTTATCTTAAGTAAAGTATACTGAAGTATTTATGGATAAGATGAAATTATGTGGATATGCTTCCAAATGATCCATGGATAGAGGTTATACTAGTTGCCTATTGCTGCTGTAACAAGTTGTCACAAATTTAGTGGCTTAAATAACACTAATGGATTTATCTTAACAGTTCTGGAGGTAAGAAGTCCACCATGGATCTCACTGGGCTAAAATAAAGGTTTCAGCAGGACTGCGTTCCTTCTGGAGGCGCTAGGGAAGAATTCGTCTCCTTGCCTTTTCCAGCTTCTGGAGGCCACTCACATTCTGAGTTCACAGCTCCTTCCTCTGTCTTCAAAGCCAGCATCACTGCATCTCTCTGTGCCCTTCTTCCACAGTCACATCTTCCTCTGACTGACTCCTACCTTCCTCTTCCACTGGAAAATACAGGATTACCTCCCTATCCTGAGATCAGTTGATTAACCATCTTAATTCCATCTGCAATCCTAATTCCCCTTTGTCACGTAAAATAACCTATTCACAAGTTCCAGGGACTAGGATGCGGACATGTGGGGGGCAGGGGGACCTTGTTTTGTCTACCACGTGGGCATAGAATAAACAACATTGGCTGCGAGGTGATACTTAGTGAAGTTAGGGGAAAAGTCATGGGGAGCTCATCATGTTATTCTACTTTTGTATTTGCTTCAAAATTCCATAACAAAAAGTTAAGTGAGCAACACTAGTGGATGGCACAGGGTTCCAGCTCACCTGCTCATGCCAGATCCTGGATCCATCTTCTGATGAATCACTGTTGGATTCACCTGACCTAAATATGTGGGGGGGTCCAACAGAATGAGCTCGATAGGCAGCGCTGCCTGCATGATACAAGATGTCCCGTGTTCAGATGCTCCGTCTTGACCAGGGCTCAGAGGCAGGCCAGGAGTTCTTTTTGAATGATGTGTGGACTTGCTTCATTACCCTGGGGTCTGTCTCTACAGTGCTTCTCCGATTGGGAGAAGCCTTGGCATAAATGCCACAAGGCATCTGTGCTGATTCATAGATACTTCCAGTACCATGGAGTGTACTGGGTCTCAGGACCCAATCGGTGGTTTTGCCTGCACTGCAGCCTGTTCCTGCTGCAGGGTTTTCCCTGGCCTGAAAGCCACGTAAAGCTGGAAGTCTTCTATGTCACCCAGAAAATGAGTCAGAACAGAATACTTTGTGAATTAATTTTGAGTAGGTACTCCACACGCTCCTTCCTGTTTGCTCTACACTTATTTCCTGTCGCTTTCCTCTGCCAATCAGCATCACCTAGGAAAGCTTCTTCGCCCTGTCTTTCTTTCTGTAGCAGCAGCTAAATCTAGTCCGCAGTTTTTCCAGACTTGCACATCCTCAGAGATGCCAGACCATTTGGCCGGTACCCCTTCCTGAGAATGTTCCAGTCTCTGGTGGTCCTCCTTTGAGGGTCAGAGACATCAGTACTACCTAGGCAATGACATCTCTTCAGAGTCTTAGGTTCATGCTTGCTGGGCCCCTCTTCCAAGCACTTAGTTTTAGGAACTCCAATCTTCATCCTTTGTTTTTCCTGCCCTAAGGTTGGTAGCTGCTTCCTGTAGTTACTATCACCACGATACCATAGAGTTCTCTCTCTCTCTTTTTTTTTTTGTCTTTTTCGTGACCGGCACTCAGCCAGTGAGTGCACCAGCCAGTCCTATATAGGATCCGAACCCGCAGCGGGAGCGTCGCCGCGCTCCCAGCGCCCACTCTCCTGAGTGCGCCACGGGCTCGGCCCACCATAGAGTTCTCTTTTGGCCTTTTCAGTTTCCAAGTTACCAATCCTTTATATGGAAAGTAATATTTCTTCGCATTCAATCATCTCTGTTACAATAACTGGTGTGATTTCTGTCTTTTGAATATACCTTATGTTCAGGTATAACTACTTTGAGAAAAGTTTCTCAACGATGGGTTTGGTGGATAGTTTAGTTGTGTTTTGGGGCTTGCCAGTGAAAAATAGGATGCTTGTTATTCATAATATGCGGTGGCATCATAGTTATATTATCATCAGTGTTGATTGGGATGAAGTCCCTACTGAAGTGAGGGCCTTGGGGGATCAAGTGGCTGCTGCAGTGTACCATTGTCGTGTGACAATGGCCTCAAGGACAATGATATGCAGTGGCTTCTTCTCTGAGTGTCCTGGCATGCTTACTGAAAGAACACCACCATCTCGGATCTTTTTTTTTTTGGCTGCTGGCTGGTATGGGGATCCGATCCGAACCCTTGACCTTGGTGTTACCAACATCACACTCTCCCAAGTGAGCTAACCAGCCAGCCCTCAAGCTTTAGTCTTTAAATACTCAGCTCCAGTTACAGTCGGAGAACCAGAGAGCATCTATAAATATGGGGCCTGTATTGCTGAAAAATCCAACAACAAAAAAAAGTAACTGTGTGAGTTGAATTACATACTAAGTTGCCAAGTTTCTAGCACAAAGGTTTGGTTATGGATTGGGAAGGAGTGGGACCTGAGACTTACAACAGGGACATCTGGTTGAACATGGCTAAAGCTGAGAATCTTCAACTTTCTCTTGTTCCCACTTTTCCCACTGGCTACGAACTCATTTCTCCACTCCAATTTGTAGCAAATCTCATCAAAAGAGTGGTCTGTACCCACCATCTTGAAATCTTTCCTTCTCATTCTCTCTTAAATACACTCTTTCAGGCTCTTTCCACCACCACTCCACTGAAAGTACTTTTGTTGTTCAATCCAATGGCCAGTTTCTCAGTGCTCATTCTTGCCAACCTACAGAAGCATTTGATTCAGTTTATTGGTCCCTCTTCATTGGTGAACTTTCTTTACTGGCTTCTAGGACATCATCTTCCTTTGGTTTTCTTCTTACCTTTATTGGTTACTCCTTTTTCTCTTCCCACTGTGAGTTCTTCCACTTATGAATTTTGGAATGATCTAGTGTTTTTTTTGTTTGTTTGTTTTGTTTTGTTTTTAATCTCTCTGTCTCTTTATTTTTCTCTCTCTCTTTCTTGATCTATGTTCATTCTTTCAATGGTATCATTCAATGTCATGGCTTTAAAATACTCCCTCTATGTCTATGGTGTCCATATTTATTTATTTATTTAATTTTATTTTTTTAAAAGATGACCGGTGAGGGGATCCTAACCCTTGACTTGGTGTTGTCAGCACCACGCTCTCCCAAGTGAGGCATGGGCCAGCCCTTGATGTACTTTGTACTTTTTGGTTTGATTGCTTTTCGGGGGGCGGCTGGCTGGTAGGAGAATCTGAACCTGTGACCTTGGTGTTGTAGGGCCATGCTCTAAGCACCTGAGCTGACTGGCCAACCCTGATGAACTGCTTAATGAAGTGATGATATCTTTGTAGGTGGAAAAGGGATTACAGTTATTCCTGCCATGTAGTGGCATCATTTATTTAAATTATTACCTTTGCTTGCTTTGAATAAAGTTGCAGTAAACAAACAAGTCAAAAGGCTTTAGAGGGGCCGGCCCTTGGCTCACTCGGGGGAGCCTGGTGCTGACAACACCAAGTCAAGGATTCAGATCCCCTTACCAGTCATCTTTTGAGAAAAAAAAAAAGGCTTTAGAAACTCAAGTAACTGCTACAGTTGACCAGTATGGCACGAATGATGTGGCCTGTAGGACAGAACACCTATTTCTGTCACACTGGAAAGACGACATAAGGAAAATGTTGAGCTCAGGACTTAAAACTCTCAGCTCAAGAGACAGGTAGAGAACCAGGAAGTTTCTATGGAGGCCTTAAAATGACCTCTTTTCTCTCTTTTTTTTTTTTAAAGATGACCGCCGGTAAAGGGGTCTTAACCCTTCACTTGGTGTTGTCAGCACCACGCTCTCCCAGTGAGCCACGGGCTGGCCCTACCTCTTTTCTTTTTTAATTGGGGAAGACATAGCTGAGAATCTGGCCCCAAATCTAGCCATGTGGCCTGCAAAATACAGTGAAAGCTGACCTTCTACTCTTCCCAGTTATGTTAAATTTAGGACATAACTGCAGAGGGAGTAGGACTCTTAGACTCAGAACATGTGGGTGGTGCTGTATGGAGATGAGAAGAGTGAACCCCTAACATTTTGTGTTTTGCCAGTGGAAGTGGCCCCCTCTACTGCCTGATAAAACCAGCTATACTTTGTTTAAATTGCCTCACTTAGGACAGTTTCCTTGAGAAGGGTTGCCTATTCCCCTTAAGACCTTCCTCCACCACTCTCTTTTCATTCACTCCAAGCTCACCATGCAAGTCAAATCCCAGCATGGCTCAGGTGAGAATTGAAAATCCCTTTCCAGAAGGAGATGCTGTGTATTTCCAAAGAGCTTGCACAACCTGGGGAGCATGTATAGGAATGGACTCTAAGAGTGTTAGACTAGGGTGAATGGAATGTAAGGTTGGATGGGATTGAATTTATTGGATCTGAACTTAATGTGCTACCTTGAGTAGCTGGAAGTAGCTGTAGTAGTCTGCTTAATTTGACCAAATCTTAGATTCAACAGTGGCCTACATTTAATTAGGTTAATGTGCCAGAATTTTTCTGGTAGAATATTGAACTGGAATAGACTTGTTATGTGCAATTTGCTCCCTCTCCTCTGTATACATTCCCTGGGAGTACACAAGGACATTCCCTTCACCGATGAATTGAGAAATAAATTAGGGAGTAGCATAAGTAGATAAATAAATGGATGAATGGATAGATAGGTAGATAGATAGATTAGATAGATAGATAGACAGACAGACAGGCATGGGAGATAGAGTGCTCTGCATCCAACAATTGGAGAATACACATATTTTTCTTTCTTTTTTTGGCAGCTGGCCAAGACGGGGATATGAACCCTTGACCTTGGTGTTATCAATACTGTGCTCTAACCAACTGAGCTAACTAACCTGCCAGCCCTCAGAATACACATATTTTTCTAAAGCATACTTGGAACACTTATAAAAATTGATTTCTACTAGGGCCGGCCAGTGGCTCACTCGGGAGAGTGTGGTGCTGATAACACCAAGGCCACGGGTTCGGATCCCATATAGGGATGGCTGGTTAGCTCATTGGGTGAGCGTGGTGCTGACAACACCAAGTCAAGGGTTAAGATCCCCTTACCGGTCATCTTTTTTTAAAAAAAATTGATTTCTATTAAGCTATAAGAAAGCCCCAACAAATTTCAATTAATAGGTATCATGCAGATCAACATCTGTTAGAGGGTGAACAAAGCCAGTGCTATTTCCTGCTCTGCCACCATTTTGACTCCTGCTTAACTTCACTGCTTTGTTTCACTGACCACATCAATCTTAAGGCAGGTGTAAAATTAACATGGGTTTCAGGGAGTGAATAATTTATTACAGCAGGTGGTGTCAGTGGTCTGACCACAAGACCCCCTGCCTCATGGATCACAAGACACCTGGTGAATGTTGTTGTCAATTTATTTTTCCTAACTTGTTGCCTTAAAGTTATTTATAGTAGCAAACCTTTTGATAAAAAACCAATCCAAACCAAACCAAAACAAAAAAAACCCTTTGCCTAAATGCAGAGAGCTAGGGCCTGCCCGTGGCTCACTTGGGAGAGTGCAGTGCTGATAACACCAAGGCCATGTGTTCAGATACTATATAGGGATGGCTGGTTAGCTCACAGGCTGAGCGTGGTGCTGACAACAACAAGCTAAGGGTTAAGATCCCCTTACCGGTCATCTTAATAAATAAATAAATAAATAAATAAATAAATAAATAAATAAATAAATAAAATAAATTCAGAGAGCTAGACCCTTGACCTGATGTAGACATCTGATTCTTCACTATGTATAGCTTTCCTGTATGTGAGTCACCCCATAATATATCTTATGGATTTGCCCACTTCCTTCTTTGGTCTCAAAGTATCTTCTCAGTTTGGGAGACATTATGCTTTAACCCCCTCCTTGCACGTGCATCTCTTACCACTGTGTAATTAGATCTCCAGTTAATGTCAAAAGGAAGAATTTAAAATCCTCATATATATGGAAATTTAAATTTTTAAAATTTAGATTTTTGAAATTTAAAAATTAAAAAATATTCACATAAATTATCCACACAATGATCATGGACCATTAAAAGAAGTTAAGGGAATGTCTGGTTAGCTCAGTTGGTTAGAGCAGTGTTATAACACCAAGGTCAAGGGTTCAGATTCACCCTCCTGTCAAAAAAAAAAAAAAAAAGAAGAATCTCTTCAGTGAATCAGTTTACCAAATTTTATATAGGAAAAAAATTAATAGCTCATAAGTTATAGAAGAAATCATAATGGAAATTTTAAAATGCCTACCACCAAATGATAATGAAAACAATATATGTATAGGACTCAGAATCAAAATTAAATGAGAAAGCATGGAAATTTGCTTAGGTCAAGATTTTAATTGCATTGTTCAGATTTTCCATATTTCTGGTGGTTTTTTGGTTTTTGGGGACTATTTTGGTTTTTTTTTTTGCAAATTTGCCCTATTAATCATTTAAAGGGGTGTGTTGAGTGCTTAAATCTCCTATTCTGCTGGTGTGCTTATAAATTTTCCTTTTATTCCAATCTACTTATTTATGTCCTTTTATTTTTAACCTTTCCATCTTTTTGTTTTGGTGTATTTTTCGTAAAACAGCATTAATCTGGATTTAGTGTGTGTGTGCATTTTAATTAATGTTATTAAACTTTGTCTTTTAACTGCTGAGTCTAGTCCATTTATACTTAGTTATTGATATAATTGACACTTGCCGGAATGGTGGTCAGAACTCACTCCATTCTTGTGGTCTTCAGAACTCTGGCTTCAATAGTTACAATCTTTTCCCTGGACAGGTTGTTTAGCAACTGAGGAAGGGAAAGTAATAGAATGCTATTCTTGTGTAAGACAAGGGGAATGATGCCAGCAACCCCAAGGATAAGGAACAGGAGGCTGCAAGGTGCCTGGGAATCTTCCACTTCTGCAGCCTTTCTCTCTTTAGCATAGTTCCACTTTTGTCCCTAAGTCCCTTGTAAGTTTCATCTCCTTCCCCTGGGGTTGTGGAGAGAGCAGCTGTGCAGCACCAGGATCAATAGTTCGCGCAATCCATTCCTTGTGAGAAAACACCCATCAATAGTGAGGAGGAGGAGGAGGAGGAGCTGGAGGAGGAGGAGGAGGAAGAAGAAGACTCCTTGTACAACGTATGGAGTTGCCTGCTTTGTGCTTCGGTGTTAGGATACTTTCTCAGTTTGGTGGGCATTATACTGTTATCTCACACTCAGACAACACTATTTATCAACTTATTGTTTCAGTTTGTCCCTACCTCTTAAAACGCCAGAATGTTGATGTAAGGTAGACTTTTAATTCTGAAGAATTGTGGCTATATTTTCTCTTTTTCTTTCACCTTAGTTTTGTTTTGAAACAACAACATGTTTGGCCAGTTAGCCCAGATGGTTAGAGCACAGCCTTGTAACACCAGCGTCACAGGTTGAGATTGCCACATATGCCAGACACCAAAAATCCAACCAAACAAACAAAAAATGACAGCAAACTTTACTACATTATTTGGTTTTTTTGTTTGTTTGTTTGTTTGTTTTAAAAGATGACCGGTAAGGGGATCTTAACCCTTGACTTGGTGTTGTCAGCACCACACTCTCCCACATGAGCTAACCGGCCATCCCTATATAGGGATCCGAACCCGTGGCCTTGGTGTTATTAGCTCCGCACTCTCCCGAGTGAGCCACAGGCCGGCCCTACCACATTATTTGATCCCCTTTACTTTATGTATCTCTTACAATATCTTCTGGATTTGTCTCATTCTTTAAACTCATTTATTTTATTGATAAATAAAAATTGTATATATTTATTCTGTTGGACTTACCTCTTTCTTAATTTAAATCCTTCTTACTTCACCCAAAACTCTTTTTAATGTGAGTCTTTATGTGATAAATCTTTGTAGGACTTGATGCCTGAGAATATTTTTGCAATGCTCTCCTAATTGACAGTTTGGCTGGATAGAAAATTATTGTTTTAAGTTCTTTCTTTTCAATACAGATGATCCTTGACTTACAATGGGATTACATCTGGATAAATACATTGTAGGTCTATCGTATTTTATATTTGTCTGTGTTTTCTTTAGTTCTCTTCTTCAGCACACTCTGTGGCTAACCTGAATTCTACTGACTTTTTCAATTCCAGGAAATTTATCTTTATGATTTTTTAAACTTTTCTTCCCTCTTTATTTTTATTTTCCTCTCTTTGTGGAATTCCCATTAGATGAAGGTTACTGCTAACCTCTCGATCCCTCAGTTTTTCCATCCCATTTTCTATTTCTTTGTTCCTTCCTTCTTTATGGGAAATTTCCTCCGTCTAGTCTTCCAATTCACTAATTTGTTCCTCAGCCATAATCATTCTGTTATATATCCAATTCTTATTTTTCATTATATTTTAGCTATTACATTTATCATGCGTATTCCAGGTAAGTTGTGTTAAAATTTTTTTGTACTTGTTTCATGCTGCTAAATCGTCCCTTATCTTTTTCTTGTTTTTTTTGAAAGCTGGCCAGTATGGGGATCTGAACCTTTGACCTTGGTGTTATAACCGTGCTCTAACCAACCTTATCTTTTAAAATACATATATTTGGCCTATTTAAATCCCTGTACTTCTCTAGGACTCTGTGGCTTGATGAGGTGTTTTTACTTTAGAATAAGGGTGCTCCTCAAGTATTTTGTCTTATTGTCTCATTTTTATCTGAGGGAATTGATTATTCTGTCAGGTATAGAGGATATTTTCATTTTTAAGGAATCAGCTATTCTCTCTGTCATAGAGGGAAATGCCATAATTCTGTACTTCCCCTCTGAGCTCAGAGGTGTATGAGGTGGATAACCCCAAAGGATGAAAAGCCTCAGATATCAGGAAATCATTGTCAAACTCTCCCAACAGCTCAGAGCAATTCCTCTGCGCAGCTGTTTACCTTAGCTTGCCAAGGAAAATCAGCAGTTAAGAGAAGTGCCTTAAGTTGTAATTACCCATTGTGGGAAGCTGTAGGAGGGTTAACAGTTCCCAAGTGTTGCAGGTAAAGTTTCCTGAAAAGGAGGTACTGAGACTCTGAGATTTGAGTGCATAAAGTTCACTGTAAAATGCTCTCAGGATCAATACTTGTGGGAACATAAAGAAAGCAGGATTGGGCAGAAGTAAGCCTCTCCTGTAATGGAATCACAACACAGCCTCAGTTCATCCCACAGGGAGCTCTGGAGCTAGGATGGGCCTTGTCCCAAACTGGGGCAAATTGGGCCTTTTTGTCTCCACGTAGCCTCAACATTGGATATGGGTTGTCCTGAGAAGGGACTATGATGCTATTGGGGACTTGGTTTGAGCTGTCTGCTAATAACACTCATAGCATCTTTGAGAACGAATAATGCAGTTCTCAACTGGGAGATCCTTGCTGCACAGGCAAAGGCAGGGTAGAAGCATAGTAATAGTATACTTCCCCTTGCTTTAGTCTCCTGCAGCCCTGCTGGGCTGCCTCCTGTCTCAGGCCAGAACCACTAAGCCACATACATCAGTTTAAAACAACCCCAACGCCCTTTCACTGTTTTTTTCCTCTCTAGTTCCTCCAGACTGATTTTAGGGAGAATGCCAGGGATAGCACTCATTCAGCATCTTGTTCTGAATTAGAACTGGATGGCCAGCCACACACACACAAAAAAAAAGAATTAGAACTAGATCCCCTCCTTATCTCTTAACCTCTCATAGTTTCTTTTCTTTTCTTTTTTCTTGACGTCTAGCCAGTATGGAGATCCAAATGCTTGACTTTGGTATTATAACACGACCTTCTAGCCAACCAACCTAACCAGCCAGCCCTCTCGTATTTTCTGTCTCAACATCTCTGTCTACTGTTTCAGATAAATTCTTCAGATATATCTTCCAGTTAATTAATTCTCTCTTCAATTGTGTCAAGTATGTTGTTTAACCCATTTAATCACTGAGGTTTGGGTTTCACCCGTTATATTTTTCTTATAAGGAATTCAATATTCTTTCAAGTTTATCTGTTCAACTCCTTGTGATAGTTTCTTTTGATATGTCTATCATTACAATTACATATTTTAGTTTCTTAAACATTTTCTCCATTTTCTCCGTAGTCATTCTGAGGTTTGCATCTGATCATTTCAACTTCTGCTGTCTTTCGGGATCTAAATTTGTTGATTCTTGTTCCTGCTGACTCTCATTCCCAGAAGCTTGTTTTTTAAGTGCTTAGTGATCTTTGATTGTGAGATCATGTTTGATTTTAATCTGTGGGAATCCTGTAGGTCTAATGGCAAGATAGCATTTGTCCAAATCCCTTTGCTTCTGCTGGAGTTAGAGGATACTCTACTCTTACTGATTTCAGGCCCCCTTAAGAGTTTCAGCTTAAAACAGGAATGCCAGACTCAGCTTTCCCACCTTGTTGCTGCTCCAAAAACCAATAGCCCTATAACTGCATTGCTCTAAGAAGCTGAACTTCAGAAAATTCTGTCCTTCCATGTTCCCTGCCTCTCTGCCTCACCAGTATTCAGACCACCCACTTCTTCAGCTCTGCATCCCAAATATTTTTCCCAGGATCCTCTCATCTCAACTACTACCTTCTCTGGCTCAACTTTTTAAAATTTTTCCTGATGACCCTTCTTTCCTTTTATGAGACCAGCATATTTGGGGTCTAGTTCTTCACAAGGACTCCTCTGATCTCCTAGATACCATAATATCAGAGAGGAATTAAAATTGTTTTCTAGTTTCCAAATGGACAGGATTCTTAAAATAAATTTTATTTTTTTGAGTAGGTTTAGGTTTATAGCAAAATTGAGCAGGAAATACAGGGAGTTCTCATATACCCACATCCCCGTGACACACGCACAGCCTCCCCCACTATCAACACCCTACACCACGGTGGTACAATTGTCACAACCAGTGAGCCTACAATGACACATCATTATCAACCACAGTGTATAGTTTACATTAGGGTTCACGCTTGGTGGGCTTTGACAGATGTATAATGACATGTATCCATCATTACAGTATGATGCAGAATAGTTTCACTGCCCTAAAAATCCTCTGTGCTCCACTTACTCGTCTCTTCCTCTACCCAACCCCTGGAAACCACTGATCTTTATACTGTCTCCACAGTTTTGCCTTTTCCAAGATGTCATACAGTTGGAATCATACAGTATGTAGCTTTTTCTTTTCTTTTTTAAATTTATTTTTATTGAATCAAAATTGATTATACATATTTTGGGGGTTCAACATTGACATATGTTGATCAAATCAATATTACTAGCATATATATTTCACTTAGCAATATACAATCAACATTCCTCCATGTCTTTTTATGGTGTTAGAACTCATTTTTTTGTAGCACTGTATAATATTCCATTGTACAAATATTCACAAATATTCAGTTTACCTATTCACCTACTGAAGGACATCTGAGTTGCTTCCAACTTTTGGCCATGATGAATAAAGCTTCTATAACTATCCATGTGCAAGTTTTTTGTTTTTTTTTTAAGATGACCGGTAAGGGGATCTTAACCCTTGACTTGGTGTTGTCAGCACCACGCTCTCCCAAGGGAGCCATGGGCCGGCCCTCATGTGCAAGTTTTTTTGTGGACATGTTTTCATTTTACTTGGGTTAATTCCAAGGAGTGTGATCCCTAGATCATATGGTAAAGGTATGTTTAATTTATAAGAAACTGCTAAACTGTCTTCCAAAGTAGCTATATCATTTTGCATTCCAACCAGTAGTGGGTGAAAGTTCGTGTCACTCCACATCCGTACCAGCATTTGGTAGGTATGTATCCCATTCTCATAGGTATGTAGTTTGTATTTGCATTGTTACTTTAATTTGAAATTCCCAAATGACATTTGATGTTCAGCATATCTTTATATACTTACGTGCCATCTGTATATCTTCTTTGTCAAAATGTCTGTTGCACATGGGCTGTTTTTTAAAAGACCACAAATTGTTTAACACTTCTCCCATTAAGAGAGCCATCAACACATCTCCCCTTGAGTCTGGGTGACTGCTTTAACCTATAAATTATGGAGGAAGTGATGCTGTGTGGCTTCGGAGGCTGTATCTTAAAAGTTGATGCAGGGTCCACCTTGTTTGCTGGAGCGTTTATGCTGCAGCCCTGAGTTGCCTTGACATCTTGAGGCTGCCATGCTATGGAGAAGCCCACACCACGTGGAGAGGCCATGTGTGGGTGCCCCAGTCAAGAGTCCCTGCTGAGCTCACCCTTTGAGTCATCCTAGCCTGGGCATCAGACATGGGAGTGAAGGAACCTTTAGCAGATTCCTGCCACCAACCAATGAGTCATGCTCAGTCCTTTGAGTCATCCAGTTAAGACTCCAGTCATCTTAGAGCAGATTCAAACCATCCCTCCTGTGCCCTGTCCAGTATCTTGACACCAAGAAACTGTGTGCATAATAAAGTGAATAAAATGTCTTTTCCTACATTTCCAGTTTTGGTGTGGTTTTTTACACTGCAATAGATATCTGGGGAAAAAAAGATGAACACCAAAGTTCTTTCTGAGTCTGTCTTTATAACTTTTACTTCACGTAGACTATGCACATTTCTTATCAATGGGGAATTCTCAAGATTCGATTTTGGGAGGAAAAGGCTGGGATTTGCACTTTTGTGTAAACTTCGAGTTCCTATTTGTGACTGTTCAATTTTGTGAAGAAGTTCACTTTCGTATGAATGCTCAATTTCATGCTTTTTTGGTGAATGACCGAGTTCTTCTCCTGAATTTTGACCCAAATGGCAACTATGGAAGCTAGAGCCAGTGTAGAGGCAAGTCAAGACAGGGAAAGGTGGAAAACATGGTATGAGGGAGAAGACAGAATTGGAAGCCAAAGAATCTGAAGGATCCCATGAGGGCTTGCTAGACATGTGAACATTGATTCTGATTCAAAAAAGAGATTTCCTGAAATAATGTAGAAGTAATAATAATAATAGTAGCTAACATTTCTTGAGCATTTACTATGTGCCAGACAGTGTTTTAAACATGCATGTGTGAATACAATTATTTCTCACATTATCCTAGGTGACTGAACTTAATATCCCTATTACACATTCAAGGTAACCAAGGACCAGACAGGTTAAAAAGTTTGCTCCAAGTTCCAGGTACCTTTTACAGGCTACTGTTTGACTTCACTTGGATAGGTAGTGAGGTGCTAATGATGTAACAGATAGAGTGCTTTTGGCTGTAAGTAACAGAAAACCCTATTTTATTTTGTTTTATTTATTTTTTGGCAGCTGGTTGGTACAGGGATACAAACCTTTGATCTTAGTGTTATAACAGAAAACCCAATTTTAAATGTCCAAGATAATAAGGACATTACCTCATATAATGAAAAATTTAAATGTTATGTGGTTCCAGGAGTGGTTAAATGTTCTGTTAACATCAAGCAGTTCTGATTTTGTCTTTCTACTCTCTCATCTTGGCAGGCTGGCTCTTGTCCTCAGGCTTGCCACCTCATGACTCTGATATGGTTGCTGCAGCTCCTGCCATCATATGCAGACAGATCCATCAAGCAGAAAAAAGGAAACAACTGCTTCTCAAAGGTCTCTTTTTAAGAGCAAAGTGGCTGGCTGGTTAGCTCAGTTGGTTAGAGCATAGTGTTAATAACACCAAGGTCCAGGGTTCAATCCCCATACCAGCTAACCACCAAATAATAAATAAATAAATACATAAATACATAAAATAAATAAATAAATAAAGAAGAAGAAGAAGAAAAGAGCAAGGAAAAGTTTTCCCAGAAGGCCCCTCTTCCATTCCTCTTAAACATGTCTCAACCAAAACTGTGCCATACTCATGAATAATTGAGTCCCTGGCTGGGGGAATGGGGTCACCATATTTCTTCACAGACCAATAATAATTCTCCACTTGGAGTCTGGACTTGGGACAGCCTCCCCTGAAACATATGGTTGCGCAGTATCTGAGCAAAATTGGGGTATTGTCAAAATGAGAGAGAGAATAAGGCCATTGGGGCTGCAACCAACACAATTTGCTAAGCTAGTGATCAGGACCATTTTTCTTTTTCTTTCTTTTTCTTTTGCAGCTGGATGGTACAGAGATCTTATCCCTTGACCTTGTCGTTATAATACCACACTGTAACCAACTGAGCTAACTGGCTAGCCAGATCATTTTTTGTTGTATTTTTCAACACATTAAGAAATTGCAGGGACTAGCTGGTTAGCTCAGTCAAGGGACTGGATCCCTGTATCAGCTGGCTACTGGAATAACAACAACAAAATAAGTTGCATAATATACCAAAGTAAACAAAAACTGATGAGCCAGACAGATCTGAGATTGAATCCAGCTTCAAAACTTACAGTCTGTGTGGTACTGGATGAATCACTCCATTCTCTGAAGAAATGCCTTAATATTGGCCTTGCTGGGTTATTTTTACAGGTGAAACAGACGCCAAGTTGCAAACACATAGTAGGTGATCCTATTACTATTAAATAGGAAAAAAAAACCCTGATTTTTGTATGTTTATCTTATACACAATCCCTTCTCTGAACTCCTTTAAAAATTTTAAGATTTATCAAGAGACCACTTTAACTTTACCAAACACTCATTTTCTCTCCCTTTCCAATGTTTATTAAAGCTGTTTCATGTCATATTGCATTGGCCAGTGTCTCCAAAACAATATAAACTTTGATGGTAGTGAGAAATTTAACCCCATCCCTGATTTGAACTAATGGTAAGCCCCTTCAGAACATGTGTTTGACCATCTCCTCTCCTAAACCTCCCCTTAGACCAATTTCTCATCCCATAACTCCCATCTCTCCAGATTGTTGTCTCTAGGAGGAATGTAAAAGGAGCTTGGGAGTAGGAAAGTGTTTTGGAATACTGGTTCTTTTACCCATTAACTATGTATTCTGCCAGAGACTGGATGCCTTCCCACCAACCTCATTGAGGCTTAATCCCCACTGTAACCGCTGAGGGTGGGAAATTCTATTATGGTAATTGTAAGGTGGGACCTTGAAGAGGTGATTAGATTGTAGGAACATGCCATTGGGAATGGATTAGAAATGGTGGTCCTGGGTGTGGTTCTGGGAACTATAAAAGGAGAGTGCATAAGGAGCTATCTCTCTGCTCTCTCCTCTCCACCGTTTTCTGCAGTGTGAGACCATTGGGTCACTGTTGCCACCACCAAGACTGTCAACAGATGTCTTCCCTGCACTGTGGACTTCCCAGCCTCTGAAACTGTAAGCAATAAATTTTTTTTTCTTTATAAAATACCTAGTCCCATGTATTTTGTTATAAGCAACAGAAATGGACTAATACTTTTTTTTTTTGGAAAATAAATTCACTTTACTGAGACACACTAGCTGTAAACATCCATTAACTATGTATTCTTATGTAAATAAGTTATCCTCTCTGGCCTACTCCCTCCTCTGTGTCTTAGGTCAGGCTGCTATAACAAAATACCATAGACTGGTGGCTTAAACAGCAAACATTTATTTCTCACAATTCTGGAGGCTAGGAAGTCTGAGATCAAGGTGCCAGCAGGTCTTGTAACTGGTGAGAGCACTCTTCCTAGTTTACAGATGGCTGCCTTCTTGTTATATCCTTACATGGCATGGGGTAGAGACAGAGAAAGAGATTCCTCATTTCTCTTCTTATAATCCCATTTCTCTTCTTATAATCCCATCGTAGAGGGCTCCACCATCTTGACCTCACCTAAAACTAACTCACAACAGCCCCACCTCCAAATCCCATCACAATGGAGATTAGGGCTTCAACATATGAATTTGGTGGGGGAAACACATTTAGTCCATAACACTCTGTAAAATGAGATTGATTATTCATCCTCTGAGGGGTTTTAGTTTCCTAGTCCTCATCAGCTTGTGGGTACAAATGAAGCCATATTAATAAATCTCAAACCTGCTAGCTTTGAATCTGTAAATCAATTAGGGAGATTAACATCTTTATAATATCTTATAAGCCATAAATATTGCATAACTTGCTGTTTATTAAGTCTTTAACTTCTCTCAATAATGTTTTTAAGTTTTTTGTAGAAAAGGATGGCATATCTTTTGTTAGATCCCTAGAAAATTTTGAGTGTTATGCTACTTTTAAAATAAATTTTTCTAGTTTCTAATTTTTTATCACTGGCATACAGAAAAAGTGTTAATAGAGGTTACTTTGGGGTAGAGGGAAAGGGTAGTGATTTGGAGAAGGCTTGAGAGGGATTCAGGGGGTGCTGGTAACGTCCTAAATCTTGGTAGTGACTACATAAGCATGTTCATTTCATGGTAATTCATTGAGCTGTACAGTTTTAATTTGTGTTTGTAGTGTACTTCAATTAAAAGTTTTAAAATAGCATTATTGTGATAGTTTTATTTATTTATTATTTATTTATCTATTTAATCAATATACAATATAGTTGATTTTCGTGTCCCTTTACCAAATCCTCCCTCCCTGAATGATACTTTTAAATATATACAAAGATGGACACTCTCTTCAAAACATGCCTGTAAATTCTTTGACATACTCCTTGAGTATTGCCTGGACTTAGCAACTCATTTCTAATGTATATAAACAGGGGGAAATGATGATATTCAAGTTCAGAGGATAAGTCATAAAAGGTATTATGCTTTCCTACTTGTTCTCGCTTTGACTGTTTGTTCTGGGGGAAGTTAGCTGCCATGAGAAACTGAGACCTCTAGCCATAGACAGCAAAGAACTAAGGCGTCCGACTAAGAGCCATGTTAGTGTGTCTTCTTAAGAATACATCCCCCATCCCCAGTCAAGCCTTCAGATGAATGTAACCCTGGCTGATGTTTTGACTGCAACCTCATGAGGGCCTTGAATCAGAACTACTGCTAAGCCACTTCTGAGTTCCTAAACCTCCAAAATTGAGTGAGATATAGGTTTATTATCTTAACTGACTAAGTTGAAGGTTATTTTTTTTTTAACAGCAATAGACAACTAACATAATTATCTAGTAAACACCATCCTAAACAATGTTGGCTTGGCAGGCCCAAACTGTACAACATTCTCTTATTTCTGCCCCCACCTCTTTCATAAAGAACTGTGCCATCATTAGCACCTCTGTGGGAACCAAGGCACCCTGTTGGCTGAGGACTAAATGAATTATAATAGGCACAGGGTGTGGTGTGTGGTGTATGTATGATTCACTAGCCCTCTTTTGATGCCAAAAATGAGACAGAATTCATGCCAGCATGAGGGGCCATTTATTGTTCAGGAGCAGGGCCCCCATGTTTTGGGGGAGTCCCCCCATCACTTCCTCCCCCCATTGTCCCTGTGGACCCCTCAAGTGGCAGGTTGCTGAGTTGGTCATGGAGGGAGCACATCTTCAAGTGTAGATAGTCCTGAGCGGCCACCTTCTCCCTGTAATGACAGGCAGTAGGGAGTTAGCGCTGCTGACACTAGATGTTGGGGTGTTGGAGTGGAAAGAGGGGTCAGGCCCTTTTCCCAAGACCTCACCCTCCTCCCATGCCCTCAGTCTCCTTCCTCACTCCGGCTTCATCTTGTCCGTCAGCAGCAGGTTCTTGGCCCGCAGGGCCTCGTCTTGGGCCAGTCGAAGGGTGGAGCTCAGAGCCTCTGCCCTGACGTGTTTGGCCAAGGCCTGGCGCTCCAGCTCCTGGGGAGAGGAGTGTAGGTGCGGCTGGGCTTGCTGGACTGGGCTGGGGGTGGAGGGGGAGCTGGATCGCAGAGGGCAAGGGGTAGGGTTCCATAAGATCCACATTCCTCCCCCATCCTGCTTCCAGCTTGAGACTGCCCCCAGCATCCCATAATGTGTTGGCCTGCCAAATTCCATTGTGCACTAAACCTGTATCTGTTCCACTGTCTGTCCCCTAATGCATTGGCCTATGTCCCAACAAACACTAAATTAGGTCTATCGTATTGTCCCCTAATACCCATGAACTATCCTGCATTTGATACAGGTATGTGTACCAGGATCCCACCACATGGTGACCTTCCACATCCCATAATTCACAAGACCCCATATCTATTTGTCTATTACACCAGCATCTCTCGCAAGAATAGTCCTTAGGGCTCTGGTTCTCTATATCCTACAGTGACCAAGTCCCTTGCTCCTTCATGCATTAGTCTTGTAGCTCTGTCACATCCATGTCCCATACCGCCTCATTTGTCTGTCTCACCCACTATAACTTATACCCCATTATCCACTAGGCCAATATGCCACAGTACATTAAGTCTCCGTGTTCCTCAGGGCACCAGGACTCAAGTTCTCTCAGCAATTGGCCTTCAGTCTGTTGTTCAATGTCCCAGGAAGAGCTGAGTTCCATTTCCCATAATGCATTAGCATACTGTGACCTATGGTCACTGGGTCCCCTGTCTTACCCCAAGGATCCTGTATAATGCACTGCCTTTCTTAAGGTCTACAGAAAATCAGGCCCATGTTACATGAAGCTTTAGGCTGGTGTCTCTCTCCTGTGTCCCACAAAGCACCAGATTCAATGTTCCATTATGCTTTGGGCCAAAGTCCATCAACCAAAGTTATGTAATGATTGACCTATAACTCACTAAGTACCAAACTGCTTGTTCCTCCCTGCCCCCCAAGCATTAGAGACAATTCCTCCCACAATGCCTGCTGCTCACAGCTCTCAGCCCTTCCCTTTCTGCCACATGCCAGCAGTACCCTTGTGCCTGGGGCTCCCCTACCCCTTCCTTGAAATATAAAGTGGGATATAGTGGCCCATGATCCCTGGTACCAGAATCTTCTTGTGTAGCCTCTGGCAGCTAGGGCAGGCAGGAGCCAGACCTCTCTGCTTCACCTCGTCCACTAGTGGGGTTAGTGCTCGCTCCAGCAGCTGCTGCAGGGACTCTGTAGACAACTGCTGTCCCTGGCTGGGGAAGGGGTGGTCACAAGATGAGAGAGGCCCTGTAGCAACTCCATTCCCAAGATGCCCCATGCTCACCTGCCCAGCCTCCAACCAGCCCTATTTCCACTATGCAGCCAATGTGACCTTCCCACCATGCACGGGGCCAACCTACAGTGCATCAGGTGTTCTTTGTGAGGAACTCCCACAGTACCCTGGGGATCCCCACCACCAAAGGGCACCAGACAGCCCTTGATTTCCAAAAACCATCAAAAACTCACATTTTCCACAATGCACTAGTTAAACCTGATGTGGCGTTGTAATGGGAGTCCCCCCTTCCTACAATGGACTAAGCATGGTATCTCTCTGCTCCGACAATACACCAAGGTCTCACCTTCCCCATAGTGCACTCGCAAACCCTGCCTCCTATCATGTAGCACATCTTAACCTTCCCACAATGCACTGAATATACATGATGTTCCAAATGTATCAAGTCTTTCTTGAGTTCCACAAGACGCTGACTTTACCTTGTGAGGAGGGAAGAAATGTGGCTCCCATAAATGCAGCAGGACTGGCCAGTCCTACAATGCATTGGGATGCCCTGTCTCCCACAATGAAAAACTCCCCACCCCTCGCTAATTCCCCATCTCCTTCAATGCTCTATCCGCAATATAACCCAGAATGTACCTGGAGACAGGCCCTGGCCCCTACCTGGCACAGCGGGCACAGGAACCTTGGGGGGCCCGATCCAGGTGCATGGAAAGGTCAGGGCCCCTTCGAGAGTTCTGAAATTGCCGTCCCAGCTCCTCCAGGATCGGTTTCATCGGGCCCAGCCCCTCCAGTTCGCTCCTCAGTGAAGCCACAGACACTGCTGACCGCTCCACCCTGAGACATGAGAGTAACCAGTGCTGCGAGGTCACCTCCCCAACAGTATATTTCTGTCAAGGCTCCACTCATTAGCCCAGCATGTGAGTCTCCATCTAGTCTGTGACACTCAGCCTTGCCCGCTCCTCTCTGCTCTGATTGGCCTCTCCTTTTTAGTGCCCCTTCCACTCTCTAATTGGCTTTCCCTGATTCTGCTTGGCCCCGCCCTTTGCCCTTTTTAGGCATAAAACACCCCTCTTCTCTAATTGACTCCACCCCTCGGGCCTTATTAGGTATAATATGCACCTTCCTGCTCATTGGCGCTTCTCCATGTCAGTATATTGTCTGGCACAATCGGTCCCCGCTGATTGGCCCACCTATTTTCCCTAAACCCCGCCCTCGGGCTGGGTCCGCCCTGCCCCTTCGCGGCCTCCCCACAGCCCCACCGCACGCACCGGCCCTAACCCTTACATGGTGCACAGCTCGTCCGCCCGACCTCGCAGCTCCTGCAAGCCCCGCGCCGTCTGCGCCTGCTCTCGCTGCGCCCGCTCCCACTGGCCCAAAAAACCGTCAAGCCTGCCTCCCAGGCCCCCGAGCAGCCTCAGGGCTTCCTGCACCGCCCCCTCCTCCTGATGCCACCGGACGGTCAGCGAGGACACCTCCCTCCTGGAGGGGCAGAGGCAGGGAATGGGTCCGGACTAGGTTTGGGCACGCCCCATGGACCCCACCCCACCGAGACCACGCCTGTGGCTCCAGACACACCTGGTCCCCCAATTCTGCTGTACCACCGTTTGTTGGAATCCGCTCACGTCCCCCGGAACCCCGCTTTTACCCCCATATCAGCTCTTCTGGCCTTATCCTCTTCAGGTCCCCAAGCTCCACCTCAGCTCCTCCAGACACCGCTCCCCAAGGTACTGCTCGTCCCTAACTTGTCCCTTCAGCTGGCGCCTCCAGGACCTGTCCTCCCCCAAGTCCCGCCCACCTCAGTTTCACCGGACGCGACCCTCCTGCCCACCAGCCCTACACTGAAAAATTAGTTCTTCAAAGTCCCGCCTCCCCAGGTCAACGCCCCCCAAACACTTTGCCCCGGCTCCGCCCCATAAGGTCTGCGAGGCTCCACCCCCTAGGTCCCGCCCACCTCAGCTCCCCGAGGTCGGCGGAGACTTTCTGCAACTCCTGCTCGTTCACGTGGGGGCTCTCCGCTGCCCGGGGCCCCATTCCCCAGCCGCCTGGGGCCATGCCGCGCGGCCGCGGGGGTTCCTCGGGGCTCCCTGGCGGGCCGGAGCAGCCCCGGGGCGGGGCGTCGGGGCCCAGGCCGTGCCGGGAGAAGCCAGCCTCCAGCTTCTGCTCCAGCTCCTGCAGTTCGGCCTCCTGCCTCCGCGGCGTCTCGTCCTGCAGTTGCTGCTGGAGGTAGCGAAGCTTCTCCTGGGCGGGGAAGGAGGGCGGGGTCGCGGCATCCTGCCCCTTGCCTCCCGCAACCACCTACACCCCCACATCCGCCCAGAAATCCGCGAGCTTGGAGAGTAAACGGGTGTGGGGACGGATATTGAGAAGTCCCGCTGGAGACTCGATGGACGCCCGCTTGGAGTCCAGCGCGTTTCAACCTTGATGCCCTTCCTGCATCCAGCCCCCCGCTCCCACTCTAGTCCTCCTAGGTGTCAATACTAGTCTCAGCCGTTTAGGAAGAAAAACTGAAGTTTCTCAGCATTTCATTGGAAAATGAGTGGGCGTGTGGGCAGGACCGGCAGTCCCACCCGATGTCCAATTCTAGTCTCCGAGACCTGAATATGATTGCATGGAGGAGTCCCCAGTCTGGGTGTTGCAGCCACATTCAAATCTTTTTTTTTTTTTTTTTTTTTTGAGGCTGGCCGGTATGGCAAATTCCTCTTACTAGTAGACTCTATGTATGGCCATGAACACGGATGGGCAGTGTGGGGATAGCTGCAGCGCGGGCAGTCCCACCTGAAGTGTGCCTCAAGTCCCGCGTGCGTCCGACCTCCTCCCCTCTTACCTCCAGCAGGGCAGAGTTCTGCTTCAAGACGTTGGTTTTGATTTCAGCATCTTCCACCGAACGGGTCACCTTCCGGCAGTTCTCCTGGTTTAGGACACCAGGGCGGGGGCCCTGCCCTCCCATTCTAGTTCCGCCTCCCGACCCTTAGCCTTGCTCTTTCCATACAGGCGCCACTCCCCCCCCATGCAAGACACCCCCCCTTACCGGTCTGGTTCTCTGGGCTAAAGGCATGGTTTCCTCCTTAGCCAAACCTGTCCTCTACTACCCCCTCCACTTCCTCCTACCTGCCTCTCTCATGTCCACCCACTCCATTCCTGCCCTTTTCCTCCCACCCTCTTCTTCCTCCGATTCGCTTCTCCCCACCCCACTCCTGCCTCCCAGCCGCTCACCTTGAGTTGATTACAGTACCTCTCCAATTCTTCCGCCTCTTGCCGCCTTCTCTCTAGATTCTCACTCAGTACTGAACACTCACTCTGGAGCAGGGAAGTGAGGAGAGATTAGTTGGGGCTGCAAGGGGACAGCCCATGGGCAGGAGAATCTTAGCCTGTGCAGGTCCCTTTCCCTTCTGACTCTCAAGTTCCCCAACTGGGCAATGAGTGTATTGGGTTGGAGGTAGGCTCTAAGAGGGGAACGTGGTCCTGGAGGAAAAAGAGGTGGTCCTCACACCTGCAGGGTCTGTACATGCTGGTTAACCCGGGTGGTCTTTTCCTTCAAGCTGGTGATGGAGTCTTTGGCACGAACTAATCCACTGTTGACCCCACTCTGGGGAAGAATGGGAGACAAGTGAGTCAGTGGGTGTGGGGGGGCAAATCCCAACCCCAAGAAAAATTCAAGAGCTGGGAAGCTGTTTACACCTCTATATTGTCCTGGAATGGGTATGTGACTTTGGGCCAGCAACTATACCTCTTTGATTCTTAGTGCTTGGTAAACCCAGGGGGTGGACTGAATTTCCTCATGGTGGGCTGGGAGAAAAATAAGTATATCCAAGAGTAAGTGGTGGTAGGTGGTGGGCGCTCAGACATGCGGGGGAAGAAGGATGGTCCCAACCAAATACTGGGATAAATGTGCTTGGGGTCCACAGACATAAAAAAGATAAACTGTTAAAACACATGCCCTGTCTTGCTCTCCAGGCACTGGAGAATTATAAAGTAACCCACTTTTCAGTTATGAGCAGTGCTATGCACCAGACCAAGCACTTACACACATCCTTTCTTTCATTCTTCACAGCCACACCTTTTGAGGTTATTTGACCCATTTTGCAAGTGAAGCAAATAAGATGGGAAAATGAGAAAGGGGACAGGGGAAAATGAGAAAGGAGACATGCCTTGTACTCCAAGGTATAAAGCACATTTGGTGGCTTCATCCAGAATTTATACTTAGGGCTGGCTGTTTAGCTCAGTTGGTTAGAGCATGGTGCTGATAACACCAAAGGCCAGAGTTTGATACCTATACCAGCCAGCCACCTAAATAAATAAACAAATAAAACACCAAGGTCAAGGATTCAGATCCTTCCACCAGCCAGCCACAAAAAAAAAAATTTAAACTCAGAATCTTTCAGTCTTTCTTTGTTTTAAACCATGATATCATGTGACCTATGATCATCATTACTTTATATCACCTTGAAATTCTTTGTGACTCCTGCCAAACTGTGGTTCAGGAGGGATGCATGTGGGGGTATCCATTCTCCTGGCTTCCACAGTTATAGAAGCCTTAGCCTGGTAAATGTTTGCCTAGAGAGAGAGAGAGAGAGACTACATTTCCAGGCTCCCTTGCAGCTAGATATGGCCATGTGACTAAGTTCTGGCCAGTGGGATGTGAGTGGAAATGATATAGGCAATTTCTGAGTCATGTCTTAAAGGAAAAGAGTAAGGACTGCCCCCTTTTTCTTTCCCCACTGGCTGGAATGCAAAGTTGGCAGCCATCTTAGGCCATCAGATGGAGGATACAAGATAGAAGAAACCTGAATCCCCAATACTGTGGAACCACCATAATTAATTCTAACTACCTGTGAGGACTTTTATAGATGAGATATACACCATCTGTCTTGTTCAAGCTGTGTTATTTTGTGTCTTTTTGTTACAGCAGCCAAACTTGTAACTTAACTAATGTAATTTACATTCTTATTAAGCAATTGAAGGAAAGGAGGCCCAAAGAGCCCCCTTGCAGCTGATTATAGCCACGTGACCAATTCTAGCCAATGGGAGTAACAGGGCCAGAGGTGGGCACTGGGCAGTGTGCTAAATGGATAGGTATGATCTCTTCTTAAGGGCTGGAAGAGTGGTGAGAGTAACAGCCTAGAAATGTCTGAGCAACCAGAACACAGAAGCATGTTACCTGCCACATTTGAAGAACAGAGCTAGTGCACTTTTTGATACTTTTATATGCAAAATAAACTATCTTGTTAAACCAGACATTTTGGTATCTTTCACAGTTGCCAAGCTAATGCACAAAGAGAAAGAGAACAGGCTTCCTCTGTTGCAAGATGTGGACAATACATTTCTTGCATGATTGCTTTGGAGAAGAAGTGTGATAAAAAAAAATATTGTCTTAAGATGACATCAGCAAAATGGTGGAGTAAGGAACTCCAAAATTTCACCCCTCCATAAAAACAATAAAAAAACTGACAAAAAAACATAAGAATCAGTTTGTTCACAATTCTTTTTTTTTCTTTCTTTTTTTGTCTTTTTCGTGACCGGTACTCAGCCAGTAAGTGCACCGGCCATTCCTATATAGGTTCCGAACCCGTGGCGGGAGCGTCGCCGCGCTCCCAGCGCCGCACTCTCCTGAGTGCGCCACGGGCTTGGCCCAGTTTGTTCACAATTCTGAAAATTAAACAAAGGCTTGCAGCAACCCAAAGGACATTTATTCAAGAAAAATGAGTGACTCGATAAAAAACAGCAAGATTTGTGAAGTTTTAACTTACCCGAGTCCCATGTCCCACTCCCTAGCTCAGAGTAACCTTGGAATATAACAGCCCACATTCCCAGTACTAGAGGGAGAAAAATGAAACTTATTCCCAAAGAAGCCTTAAGCCTTATTCCCAAAGAAGAGTCCTTATATGACTGTTTAGTGGTTCCTTGGAAGATCCCACACAAAATGCTTTTCTTTCTTTTGCCTGAATCAGAACCAGAATAGCACTAAAGCTTCTCTGAGTGGAAAAGAGAACATTTGTCAAAAACACTTATAGGCAATTATTTTAATGTTGCTCCTGCCTGAGACAATAGATAACCATTGGGGTAAACAATAAACTATCCAAAAATCTTAAAAGGAATATCTGATGGAGATGTCCATAGGGGCTCTGAAATATTCCAATGTATTCCTGGTAATGTAGAAAGACACTGGCATGTGTAGGACTTAGAGAAGGCCTTAAGCTTTTCACCTTGGTCTGACCTTAAAGCTCTGCACAGCCAGGAAGTGAAGGCTAAGGCAGAGTTGAAAACTGCCTGTTGAGTATTAAAGGCATGCCTAGACAGGCCCATAGAGCCCCTTTGCAAAGATTGGAAGATTTTGTTGTTCTTCTAGATGTTTAAGAAAATCTCTCTCTTGTCATTAGCTAACCACTAAGATTATGAAACAGACTTCAGTGACCAAACATGATAAAGAATACAGACTCTACAGATTTAGTTCAGTAAAGTCTCTTTGAAAACAACAACAAAACTACAACAAAGCAATAACAACAAAAAACCCTTAGGAGCGGGGAGAACCTATTTCCAAAGTTGGCACTTATAATAGTTTAAATGTCCAGAATTCAATAAAAAAAAATTATGAGGCATGCAAAGAAACAAGAAAATGTGGTCCATACACTGGAAAAAAAGAGCAATCAAAAGAAACTGTTACTGAGGCAATCCAGATTTGGACTTACTAGTCAAAGACTTTAAATTGGCTATTTAAAATATGTTCAAAGGGCTAAAGGAAGATGTGAGATGGTGTCTTACCACATACAGCATATCACTGAAAAGATAAGAATTATGAAAAGGAATATAGTTTCAAATTCAGCAGTGAAAAGTACCATAACTGAATTGAAAATTTCTCTAGAGGGTGTTAGTAGCAGATTTAAACAGCTAGAAAAATGCATCAGTGAACTTGAACATAGCTCAACTTAGATTATATACTATAAGGAACATAAAAAAGAATGAAGAAAATGAACAGAGCCTTGGAGACCTATCAATCTGGGAGTCCCAAAGGAGAGGAGAGAAAGGGACAGAAAGAATATTTGAAGAAATAATGGCTGAAAACTTCCCAAATTCAATAATAATCTTCCAATCCAAAAAGCCCAATGAACTACAAATAGGATAAACCAAAAAGACCAATACCTAGACACATTCATAATCAAACTGTTGAAAGACAAACGCAAAGAGCAAATCTTTTTGTTGTTGTTGTTGTTGTTGTTGTTGTTGTTGGCTTGCCAATACAGGGATCAAACCCTGGACCTTGATGTTATCAGCACCACACTCTAACCAACTGAGCTGAACTGCCAGCCCCCAAAGAGCAAATTTTGAAAGTAGCAAGAGAGAAGTGATTCATCTCATACAAGGTATTCCCAATAAGATTAAATGTAATCTCTAGGACAACCATTAAGAAAATAAATATAGGACTGGCTGGTTAGCTTGCTTGGGAGAGCATGGTGCTTGCTGATAAGGGTTCAAATCCCCATACCCGCCAGCTGTCAAAAACCAAAACAAAACAAACAAGAAAATAAATATAGTAAAAGAATGAGAAGAGAATTTATGTGGTATATAGAAAATATCAATTTTACACAAAAGAAGGCAGTAATGAAGGAACTGAGGAATAAAATAGACATAGATATATATAAAATGAATAGCAAACTGGCAGAAGTAAGCCCTTCTTTATCAGTCATTACATTAAATTAAATGAATTGAATGCTCCATATAAAAGTCAGAGAATGGAAGAATGGGTGATATGTGTTGATTGTGTCCTCCAAAGTTCATGTATTAGAAACTTAATCCCTGGCGGAGTAGCTGAGGTGGAAAAGGTGGCCGCTGGGCCTTAGGCAGCTGGGAAACTTGTGGACCTTCCTCTTGCCATCTCTTAAGGGAGGACCCCTGCTGGTGGCCGGTCGTGAGGGCTGACTGTCACTTTGCCCTTGGTAGGAGAGGCTGCCAAATTTACAGGCAACAGCTTTGAAGTACGGAGCAGGAAAAGAACTGTTTCTTAGCTGCAAAAGCGAGTCTCTAAACAGGGAACACGGCGCCGGGGCTGCTGTTGATGCTGCCAGGATCCCAGAGGCCGTGGCCACACTGAAGGCGGCCAGCTGCCCTATTTAGGATTTGAGGTTTCAGGCCGGCATAAAAGAAGATTCCTGGGAGTGACCGAGCCGTGCTGTGGGACCGAGTGAGCAGCCCGAGGCCGTGGTGGCCGAGAACAGGGACGGCGATGACGCAGAGGCAGAGAAGGAGCCGCCCGATCTGGCACAGCCCCATGAATGACCCCTGGCCTGGTCCTGCTCAGGGGGCAGATGCCCGCCCGGCTTCCACCTGCCCCACCGGGCCACTCACTGGCCCCGGGGCTGCCTCCATTTTCTCAGGTGGTGGCGGCTCCGGCCCGGCTCGGCCAAGCCTGTTCTCCTCGCCCGGCTCAGCTCCTCACTGAGCCTTCCCACTTGCTTGCCCTGGCACGGGGCTTCCCGGGGCCTGCCGGCCGGCTTCCCCTCCCAATCCCTCCGTGGTTCTCTGACGGGGCTGGTGGCGTGGGGCGTCCCCGGCCAGTGTTGGGACGGCAAGGAAGTATGGGCTGGGCTGACTGTCACTCCACCGCACCCTGGGCTCCAGCCCCCTGTAAACTTCCTGTTACCAAGAGGCAGATACCATCTCTGCGGCCACCAGTTTGGAAAAACTCCTAACCGATTTCTGGTTAGGAACAGTGTGGTCGGAGAGTTCCCAAGTTCGCTTGAACCTGCCGGAGAGCTGACTGCAGGCGGGCACCGGACTCGGTCCACGCTGGGGGGATTCAAAGGTGAACCATGTGCTGTGGGCTCCTCCCCTGAGGAGCTCACGCTCTGGTGTGGGAGATAAGACAAGTACACAAATAACCGCAATACCAGGAGGAAGGTGATAAGTCCCGAGAAAGATCCACACAGTGCTACAAAGGCACCCAGAGCAACCAGTCATCTGCACCTAGCAGAAACCTGGTAGACTTCCTGGGTGAGGCGGTGCCGAGCAGGGTCTTGGAGGCCCAGCTGATAGACGAGGGTTGCAGAAGACACGTCCCAGCCCAGCCCAGTGTGCACAGAGCGGGGAGACGTCCGGCTAGGGAGGCAGAGACTCGACAGAAACCACACACCCTGTGGGGTCACCACTGCGTGACCCAACAGCCCGGGCCAGAGTGCACGGAATAGGGAGAAGTCCTGCATGGGAAGTGGAAGCTCAGCAGAGACCACACACCCCGCAGTACCATCCCGTGATCCAGCAGCCCAGCAGAGTCCAAGCTGATAAGAGAGGTGGCTCCCCAGAGAGGCCCAAGACCCGAAGCAACCACACACACAAGGCACTAAAGGCCAACTGAGCAGTCACGGAGGTAGCCATACCAAATTGGCAACCACAGCAACATCTTAGTTAGTCAATAGTCTCAAACCGGTGGACTGTGAAACCCCCTGCCACAATAAATAAACATCAAAAAAAAGATACCAGAAATACAAAAAATCAAGAAAGTACACCACCAAAAGTTAATAAATCTCAAACACTAGATCCTATAGAACAAGAAGCTCTTGAAATGACTGACAAGGAATTTCGAGTGATAATTTTAAGGAAACTGAATGAGATACAAGAAAACTCAGCTAGACATCATGATGAAATGAGGAAAAGTATACAGGACCTGAAAGAGGAAATGTACAAGGAAATCAATGTCCTGAAAAAAAAATGTAGCAGAACTTGCTGAACTGAAGAAGTTATTCAGCGAAATAAAAAACACAACGGAGAGTTTAATCAGCAGGCTTGTCGAAGTTGAAGAGAGAACCTCTGAACTTGAAGATGGGCTGTTTGAAATAACACAGCAGACAAAAAAGAAAAAGAAAAAAGAATCAAAGACATTGAAGAAAATCTGAGCGAGATATCAGACAACCTTAAGCACTCAAATATCCGAGTCATGGGTATTCCAGAAGGGGAGGAAAATGGAGATTCCATTGAAAACATATTCAACAAAATAGTGGCAGAAAACTTCCCAGGTATAGGAAAAATCACAGATCTTCAGATCCAGGAAGCTCAATGATCTCCAAACCTATTCAACCCAAAAAGGCCTTCTCCAAGACATGTTATAGTCAAATTGGCAAAACTCAAAGACAAAGAGAGAATCTTAAAAGCTGCAAGAGAAAAGCGTCAAATCACCTATAAGGGAGCCCCAATCAGGCTAACATCAGACTTTTCATCACAAACCACAAAAGCTAGAAAGGAATGGGATGATATATTCAAAATACTAAAAGACAAAGATTGCCAGCCAAGAATACTCTACCCTGCAAGGCTATCCTTCCGAAATGAAGGGCAAATAGTATATTTCTCAGACAAACAAAAACTGCGAGCGTTCACTACCACACGACCACCCTTACAAGAAATCCTCAAGGGAGTACTGGGTTTGGTTCCTGAAAAATAACTACCACTGCCATAAAAACCCAAGAAAAATCAAAACCCACTAGTATAATAAAAATGGCATTCATGAAGAGAAAACAAACAAACAAAAACGCTATCTACAACCTAAGGAACCAACAAACACAGAAACCAAACAGTAAATCAGAAAGCAAGGAACAAAGACACCTAAGACAACCAAACAACCAATAAAATGCTAGGAATAAATCAACACCTTTCAATAACAACTCTTAATGTAAAAGGCTTAAATTCCCCAATCAAAAGACACAGACTGGCTGACTGGATCAAAAAGGAGGACCCAACTATATGCTGCCTACAAGAGACCCACCTCACCCATAAAGATTCACATAGACTAAGAGTGAAAGGATGGAAAAAGATTTACGATGCAAACAGAAAAGAAAAATGAGCTGGAGTAGCTATTCTTATATCTGACAAAATAGACTTTAAACTAAAAACCATAGAAAGAGACAATGAGGGACACTACTTAATGATAAAAGGACTGATCCATCAAGAAGACATAACAGTCATAAATATGTACGCACCCAATGTTGGAGCAGCCAGATTTATAAAACAAACTCTATTAGATCTAAAGAAGGAAATAGACACTAATACCATAATAGCAGGGGACCTGAACACCCCACTGTCAATATTAGACAGATCATCTAGGCCAAGAATCAGTAGAGAAACACAAGATCTAAACAAGACTCTAGACCAATTGGAATTGGCAGATATCTACAGACCATTCCATCCAACAACCTCAGAATATTCATTCTTCTCATCAGCACATGGATCATTCTCCAGGATAGATCACATATTAGGTCACAAATCAAGTCTCAACAAATTCAAAAAAATTGGAATTATCCCATGTATTTTCTCAGACCACAATGGATTAAAACTAGAAATCAATAACAAACAAAAGTCTGGAAACTATAAAAACACATGGAAATTAAATAGCATTCTACTTAATGACATATGGGTCCAAGAAGAAATCAAGCAGGAAATCAAAAAATTTATTGAAACTAATGAAAATAATGATACATCATACCAAAACCTGTGGGATACTGCAAAAGCAGTACTAAGGGGGAAATTTATTGCATTAAATGCTCACCTCAGAAGAATGGAAAGATGGCAAGTGAAAAACCTAACACTTCACCTTAAAGATCTAGAAAAACAAGAACAATCCAAACCTAAAGTTAGCAGACGGAAAGAAATCATTAAGATCAGAGCAGAACTGAATGAAATTGAAACCCAAAAAGCAATACAAAAGATCAATGAATCAAAAAGTTGGTTTTTTGAAAAGATAAATAAAATTGACAAGCCATTAGCATGGCTAACAAAAAAAGAAGAGAGAAGATTCAAATAACAAAAATTAGAAATGAAAAAGGCGATATTACAACTGATTCATCTGAAATACAAGGAATCATTCGAGACTACTATAAACAACTATACGCCAACAAATTTGAAAATCTGGAGGAAATGGATAAATTTCTGGACACTCACACGATCCAAAAACTGAACCATGAAGACATAGAAATTTGAACAGACCAATAAAAATAAAGGAGATTGAAGCTGTTATCAGAAGGCTCCCGACAAAGAAAAACCCAGGACCAGATGGATTCACAGCAGAATTTTACCAAACATTCAAAGAGGAATTGACACCGATTCTTTACAAACTATTCCAAAAGATTGAAACAGACGCAAATCTCCCAAACTCATTCTATGAAGGAAACATCATCCTGATACCAAAACCAGGTAAAGATATAACCAAAAAAGAAAACTACAGGCCAATATCCTTGATGAATATAGATGCAAAAATCCTCACTAAAATACTAGCAAACAGAATACAGCAACACATACGTAAAATTATTCACCACGATCAAGTGGGATTCATCCCAGGGATGCAAGGTTGGTTCAACACACGCAAATCAATACATGTGATACACCATATTAATAAACTCAAACACAAGGACCATATGATCATCTCTATAGATGCTGAAAAAGCATTTGATAAAATACAGCACTCTTTCATGACAAAGACCCTGTATAAGTTAGGAATAGACGGAAACTATGACAAACTCACTGCCAATATCATCCTGAACAGGGAAAAGCTGAAAGCTTTTCCTTTAAGAACAGGAACTAGACAAGGATGCCTACTCTCACCACTCCTATTCAACATAGTGTTGGAAGTACTAGCCAGAGCAATCAGAGAAGAGAAGGAAATAAATGGCATCCAGATTGGAAAAGATGAAGTCAAACTGTCCCTGTTTGCAGATGACATGATCCTCTATATCGAACAGCCTAAAGCCTCTACAAAAAAACTCTTGGAATTGGTAAATGATTTCAGCACAGTAGCAGGATACAAAATCAACACACAAAAATCAGTAGCATTTCTTTTCTCCAATAGTGAACATGCAGAACAAGAAATCAAGAAAGCCTGCCCATTTACAATAGCCACCAAAAAAATAAAATACTTAGGAATTGAGTTAACCAAGGATGTGAAAACTCTCTATAATGAGAACTACAAACCACTGCTGAGAGAAATTAGAGAGGATACAAGAAGATGGAAAGATATCCCATGCTCTTGGATTGGAAGAATCAACATAGTGAAAATGTCCATACTACCCAAAGTGATCTACAAATTCAATGCAATCCCCATCAAAATTCCAAAGACATTTTTCTCAGAAATGGAAAGAACTATCCAGACATTTATATGGAATAATAAATGACCACGCATAGCCAAAGCAATGCTGAGCAAAAAAAAAATAAAGCTGGAGGCATAACACTACCCGACTTTAAGCTATACTACAAAGCTATAATAACCAAAACAGTATGATACTGGCATAAAAACAGATACACTGATCAATGGAATAGAATAGAGAATCCAGAAATCAACCCACACACTTACTGCCATCTGATCTTTGACAAAGGCACCAAGCCTATTCACTGGGGAAGAGACTGCCTCTTCAGCAAATGGTGCTGGGATAACTGGATATCCATATGCAGGAGAAGGAAACTAGACCCATACCTCTCACCATATACTAAAATCATCTCAAAATGGATTAAGGATTTAAATATACACCCTGAAACAATAAAACTTCTTAAAGAAAACATAGGAGAAACACTTCAGGAAATAGGACTGGACACAGACTTCATGAATATGACCCCAAAAACACGGGCAACCAAAGGAAAAATAAACAAATGGGATTATATCAAACTAAAAAGCTTCTGCACAGCAAAAGAAACAATTAACAGAGTTAAAAGACAACCAACAGAGTGGGAGAAAATATTTGCAAAGTATACATCTGACAAAGGATTAATATCCAGAATATATAAGGAACTCAAACAACTTTACAAGAAAAAAACAAGCAACCCAATTAAAAAATGGGCAAAAGAGCTAAGTAGGCATTTCTCTAAGGAAGATATACAAATGGACAACAGACATATGAAAAAATGCTCAACATCACTCAGCATCCGGGAAATGCAAATCAAAACCACACTGAGATACCATCTAACTCCAGTTAGGATGGCTAAAATCCAAGACTCTGAACGATAAATGCTGGCGAGGTTGCGGAGAAAAAGGAACTCTCATACATTGTTGGCGGGATTGCAAAATGGTGCAGCCTCTATGGAAAATGGTATGGAGGTTCCTCAAACAATTGCAGATAGATCTACCATATGTCCCAGCTATCCCACTGCTGGGAATATACCCAGAGGAATGGAAATCATCAAGTCGAAGGTATACCTGTTCCCCAATGTTCATTGCAGCACTCTTTACAATAGCCAAGAGTTGGAACCAGCCCAAATGTCCATCATCAGATGAGTGGATACGGAAAATGTGGTACATCTACACAATGGAATACTACTCAGCTATAAAAACAAATGAAATACTGCCATTTGCAACAACATGGATGGACCTTGAGAGAATTATATTAAGTGAAACGAGTCAGGCACAGAAAGAGAAATACCACATGTTCTCACTTATTGGTGGGAGCTAAAAATTAATATATAAATTCACACACACACACACACACACACACACAAAAAATAAAACCGGGGGCAGGGGGGAAGAAGATATAACAACCACAATTACTTGAAGTTGATGTGACAAGCAAACAGAAAGAACATTGTTGTGGGGGAGGGAGGAGAGGGAGGAGGGAGGGAGGTTTTAGTAAGGGGTAACAATAATCAACCACAATGGGCCGGCCCGTGGCTCACTCGGGAGAGTGCGGTGCTGATAACACCAAGGCCCCGGGTTCGGATCCCATATACGGATGGCCGGTTCGCTCACTGGCTGAGCGTGGTGCTGACAACACCAAGTCAAGGGTTAAGATCCCCTTACCGGTCATCTTTTAAAAAAAAAAAAAAAAAAAAAAAAACAATAATCAACCACAATGTATATTGACAAAATAAAATTTAAAAAAAAGAAAGAAAAAGAAACTTAATCCCCACTGTGACAGTGTTAAGATGGTGGGAAATCCTATAATGGTAATTGTATTAGTCTGTTTCTGTTGCTTATAACATAGATACCTGAAACTGGGTACCTTGTAAGAAAACAAAATTTATTGCTTACAGTTTTGGAGGCTGAGAAGTCCAAAGTCCAGGGAACACAGCTGGTGAGGGTCTCCTTTGTGGATACCGTTAGAGCAAAGCAGGGGACTCACATGGCGGAAAATGGTGGAGCAGAGAGAGAGATAGCTCCTCATGTGCTCTCCTTTTAAAGCCCTCAGAACCATGCCCACAACAACTGTAGTGGATTGAATTATGTCCACCCACAACTCTTTGAAGTTTGAATTGTGTTCCCCAAGTTTTGTGTATTAGAAACTTGACCCTGGGCCAGCCTGTGGCTCACTGGAGAGTGTGGTGCTGATAATACCAAGGCCATGGGTTTGGTTCCCATGTAGGGATGGCCGGTTAGCTCACTTGGGAGAATGTGGTGCTGACAACACCAAGTCAAGGGTTAAGATCCCCTTACCAGTCATCTTTAAAAAAAAAAAAAGAAAGAAAGAAAGAAACTTGACCCCCACTGTGACTGTTAAGAGGATGGGAAATCCTATTATGGTGATTGAAAGGTGGGGCCTTGAAGAGGTGATTGGATTGTAGGGCTGTGCAGTAGTGAATGGATTAAAAATGGTGGTCAGGGGTGTGGTTCTGCAGGCTTTAAAAGAACAGGAGAATCTGTCTCTCTTTCTCTGCTCCGCCATTTCACAATATGATACCCTGCAATACTGTCACCTCCACCAAGACTCTCACCAAATATGTTCCCTGGACTTTGGACATCCTAGCCTCCAAAACTGTAAGCAATAAATTTCGTTTTCTTTATAAATCACCCGGTTCTGTGTATTTTGGTATAAGCAACAGAAATGGGCTACTACAACCACCACTAAACCACCAACTTAATCAGGGCCCCACTTTTCAGTTATCACAATAGGATTTCTCACCCTCTCAGCAAAGTGGAGGCCAAGTTTCCAATACCTGAAACTTTGGGGGACACAATTTAAGCTTTGATGAGTTTGGGGGGGACATTCAATCCACAGCAGTAATTGAAAGGTGGGGCCTTTAAGAGGTGATTAGATTGTGATGTCTACACCCTTGTGAATGAATTCATCCATTCATGGAGTAATGAGTGTGGTTCTGATGGTTTTATAAGGAAAGCAAGTGAACAGCTTGGCTCTCTCTCTTGCTCAGCTATTTCTCCATGTGACACTCTGCATTGCTGGGGAGAGTCACCACCCACCAACGATGCCCTCACCATATGTTTTCCCTAGACTTTGGACTTCCCAGCCTCTGAAACTGTAAGGAATAAATTTCCTTTATAAATTACCCAGTTTCAGGTATTTTGTTATAATCAACAGAGACGGACTAATATAATGGGGAAAACAAACAAACAAACCATGATCCAACTATATGCAGTCTATAAGAGACTCACTTTAGGTTCAAAGACACAAATAGATTGAAAGTAAAAGGATGGAAAAAGATATTCCTGAAAACCACAACCAAAAGAGAGTTGGAGTGTCAGTACTTGTATCAAACAAAATAGATTTTAAAACACACACAAAAAAAATTCTTTAGTTTCAATTAAACAACTATTTATGAATTTATTTTTGTTGAAACGTAACCGATTGTACATATTATGGGGAGTAATTGTTGTTAGAGACAAGGAAAAACATTTTATAATAATAAAAGGGTCAATTTATTGCAAAGATATAACAATTATAAACATGTATGCACCTGAGAGAGCTTCAAAATGTATGAATTAAAAACTGACAGAATTGAAGGGAGAAACAGATAATTCAACAACAACGGTTGGAGATTTCACTACCTTGCTTTTAATAATGGATAGAACAATTAGAGAGAGGATCAACTAGGAAATAGAAGACTTGAACACTATAGACCAACTATATATATATATATATATATATATATTTTTTTTTTAAAGATGACCAGTAAGGGGATCTTAACCCCTGACTTGGTGTTGTCAGCACCACGCTCTCCAAGTGAGCTAACCTGCCATCCCTATATAGGGATCCGAACCCGTGGCCTTGGTGTTATCAGCACTACACTTTCTCAAGTGAGCCACGGGCCAGCCCCAACAAAATATAAGACATCTGAAGAATACCCCACCCAACAGCAGCAGAATGTATATTCTTCTCAAGTGCACAGGAAACATTCTCAAAGATAAACCATATATTAGGCCATGAAACAAATCTCATTAAATTTAAAATAAATGTTTTCTGATCTCAGTGACCTCAGTAGAATGAAATTAGAAATCAGTAGCAGAAAGAAATTTGGGAAACTCGCAAATCTGTGTAAATTAAACAACACACTCAAACAACCAGTGGGTCAAAGAAGAAATCACAAGGGAAATTATAAAATATTTTTTCTGAAAAAAAAATGAAAATACAAGATACCAAAACTTACAGTGAAAGCAATGCTTTAATTAAGTAAATTTATAGCTGTAAACACACTAAAAAAGAACGATCTCAAAACCAGTAATGCAATGTCCCACCTTGAGGAACTAGGAAAAGAGCAAACTAAACCCAAAGGTAGCAGAAGGAAGGAAATAATAAAGATTAGAGTAGAATGAAATAGAGAATAGAAAAACAATAGAGAAAATCAACAAAACCATGAGTTGGTTTATTGAAAAGATTCACAAATCTGACAAATTTTTAGCTAGACTGACCAAGAAATAAAGAGAGAAAATTTAAATTATCATAATCAGGAGGGAAAGAGGGGACATTACTACTGACTTTACAGGGGAAAAAAATGATAAGGGAATACTATGAACAACTGTATGCCAACAAATTAGATAATCTAGATAAAATGGAAAAATGCCTAGAAACACACACTACTAAAACTGACTCAAGAAGAACTAAAAAATCATACAAGTGAAAAGATTGAGTTTGTGATTAAAAACAAAGAAAAACACAAGACCAGGTGACTTTACTGGTGAATTCTACCAATTGTTTAAAAAAGAAATGACAAACAATCCATCTCACACTTTTCCAAAAAATAGAACAGGAGGGAGCAGCTTCTAACTCATTCTGTTGTTGGAATGAGCAGGACGGAAGCCATGTTGGGACCTACAACTGCATGGGCTTTAGAAAAAAATGTTAGAAAACACAGTTTTTTTTTCTCAGCATGCATTTCTCTGAGTTTCCTCTTTCCCCATGGTTATTTGATATTTTGAAACTTGGTTATGGGGCAGAATGACATTACTTAAGTGTAGAGCTGTTTTCCAGACCCTGAGAAACCAAGGAAGACATCAGTAAAGCTGTTGATTCCACCCTGAAGCAAACCAAAGCCCTGCAGGACACTAAGATAACATCAAGGACAAGAACAGGAGCCAGACAGAGCCTTGGTGAGAATTTGCACCTGGCTCCTTGCACATAGCCCCCACAGCTCATTTCTCCCCCTACTGCTTTCCGTTCCCTCAGTCTCCTCCTTAAAAGCTCCTTGGGAAATCTGAGCCTGGGAGATGGATTAGCCTAATATCTCCTTCAAGTTGCTGGCATTCCTGAATAAAGCTGACTTCCCTTTTGCCAACATTTGACCTTTGAATCTTTTGTTTCTGTTTGGAGGTGGGCAGCTAGACTTGGGTTCAACACTATGAGGCCAATATTGCCCTGATACAAAAACAGGACAAAGACATCACAAGAAAAGAAAACTGCAGATCAATATCCATAATCAATAGAGTCACAAAAATCGTCAGCAATATACCAGCAGACTGAATCCTGCAGCATATAAAAAGGATTATACACCATGACCAAGTGGAAATTATCCCAGGAATGCAAGGTTGGTTTAGTATATCAACCAAGGCTGGGGCTGTCCCATTAGCTCAGCTGGTTAGAACACCGTGTTGTAACACACCAAGGTCAAGGGTTCAGATCCCTGTACTGGCCAGCCACAATTGAAAAAAAAAAAAAAAAAAATCAACCAAGGTAACATACAATACTCTTAGGTAAAGAGGAAATAACACATGATCATGTCAATAAACAAAAATCATCAGACTTTGGTCCAACGTGCTTTCATGATAAAAACACTCAATAAACTAGGAATAGAAGGGAATATCATCTACCACAACCCCCCAAAATATGGTGGTTTAAAATATGTCTAAAAACTCCTTTGACACTCCTTTAAAATGTGGATCCTTATTCCCCTCACTTGAATATGGGCTGGACTCACACCTAGTACATAGAATAAAGGCAAAAAATGATGACATGTGACTTAAGAGACTAGTTCATTAAAGGAACCATGGTTTCCTTCTTGCTCTCTCTTGCTGTAGGGAATGATAGCTGCCATGTCATAAGCAGCCACTGATAGACAGGCCCATGTCGTGAGGAACTGAGGCCTCCAGCCAACAATCAGAAAGGGACTGAAGCCTCCAACCAAGCCGTGTGCGTGAGCCAGCCTGATAGCACACCCTCCAGCCTGATAGCACACCCTCCAGCCTGATAGCACACCGTCCAGCCCTGATAGCACACCGTCCAGCCCTGATAGCACACCGTCCAGCCCTGATAGCACACCGTCCAGCCCTGATAGCACACCGTCCAGCCCTGATAGCACACCCTCCAGCCCTGATAGCACACCGTCCAGCCCTGATAGCACACCCTCCAGCCCTGATAGCACACCGTCCAGCCCTGATAGCACACCCTCCAGCCTGATAGCACACCCTCCAGCCTGATAGCACACCGTCCAGCCCTGATAGCACACCGTCCAGCCCTGATAGCACACCCTCCAGCCCTGATAGCACACCGTCCAGCCCTGATAGCACACCCTCCAGCCTGATAGCACACCCTCCAGCCTGATAGCACACCGTCCAGCCCTGATAGCACACCGTCCAGCCCTGATAGCACACCCTCCAGCCTGATAGCACACCGTCCAGCCCTGATAGCACACCGTCCAGCCCTGATAGCACACCCTCCAGCCCTGATAGCACACCCTCCAGCCTGATAGCACACCCTCCAGCCTGATAGCACACCGTCCAGCCTGATAGCACACCCTCCAGCCCTGATAGCACACCGTCCAGCCCTGATAGCACACCCTCCAGCCTGATAGCACACCGTCCAGCCCTGATAGCACACCGTCCAGCCCTGATAGCACACCGTCCAGCCCTGATAGCACACCCTCCAGCCTGATAGCACACCGTCCAGCCTGATAGCACACCCTCCAGCCTGATAGCACACCGTCCAGCCTGATAGCACACCCTCCAGCCCTGATAGCACACCGTCCAGCCCTGATAGCACACCCTCCAGCCTGATAGCACACCCTCCAGCCTGATAGCACACCCTCCAGCCTGATAGCACACCCTCCAGCCTGATAGCACACCCTCCAGCCCTGATAGCACACCCTCCAGCCTGATAGCACACCGTCCAGCCCTGATAGCACACCCTCCAGCCTGATAGCACACCGTCCAGCCCTGATAGCACACCCTCCAGCCCTGATAGCACACCGTCCAGCCCTGATAGCACACCGTCCAGCCCTGATAGCACACCCTCCAGCCCTGATAGCACACCGTCCAGCCCTGATAGCACACCCTCCAGCCTGATAGCACACCGTCCAGCCCTGATAGCACACCCTCCAGCCTGATAGCACACCGTCCAGCCTGATAGCACACCCTCCAGCCTGATAGCACACCCTCCAGCCCTGATAGCACACCGTCCAGCCCTGATAGCACACCCTCCAGCCTGATAGCACACCCTCCAGCCTGATAGCACACCCTCCAGCCTGATAGCACACCCTCCAGCCTGATAGCACACCCTCCAGCCCTGATAGCACACCCTCCAGCCTGATAGCACACCGTCCAGCCCTGATAGCACACCCTCCAGCCTGATAGCACACCGTCCAGCCCTGATAGCACACCGTCCAGCCCTGATAGCACACCGTCCAGCCCTGATAGCACACCGTCCAGCCCTGATAGCACACCCTCCAGCCCTAATAGCACACCCTCCAGCCCTGATAGCACACCCTCCAGCCTGATAGCACACCCTCCAGCCTGATAGCACACCCTCCAGCCCCGCTCATGCCTTCAGATGCTGCAGCCTGCATGAAATCTTGCCTGCAACCTCATGAGATACCGAGTCAGAACCACCCAGGTAAGTCACTCCAGGTTTGTTGTTTTAAATATTGGGGTCATTTGTTTTATAGCAATAGATAACCAATACATAAAACAACCTTTCTAAACTGAAGACCAGAAGGCCCTGGCTTTCCTGTGGGTAACTGTGCTGGGAATCTAGGAAAGAGACCCTGGGGTCAATTCATTTTTCTCACTTACTAGTTGTATGATTTCAGGGAGGGAAATTGGCCTCTCTGTGCCTCTGTTTCCCTTCCTGTAAAATGGAGATGCAAATAACAGCTGCCCTCACAGGATTGCCACTGGAATGAACATGGGCTGAATCAGAAAGGCTACTAGTCAATACTTCTTTGAAAAGGCGAAAGGGAAGATGGGGTCCCTGGAAGTGAATTTTAGCTTTTCTGAGAGCAGATGAAGTGATCGAGGCAGAGCAGGCCAGCCTTGTCTAAGAAGTGAATGGTATGATGGAGAAGCCAGAGTCCTGGGGACACCTCAGCCACCCACACACTGTGCAACTCTTGGCAGTCCAATTCCCCTCCTGGAGCCTGCTGCAGTTTCCTTTCCCATAGAATGAGAATAATGACTCCTTGCTCAGACGGCCACGAGTAAGGGTCAACTTGATCTGATCCATAAGTAAAGCACAGTGATTAGTGTCAGCACTGTTAAAAATAATGACAACAGGATAGGATCTACAGGAAGGGGCCTTGGCAACGTGGACCCTCACAGTGGCTTCAGGGAAATCTGCAGACAGGAGTACAGGTCCTGACCCTGCCCTGTTAGTCTTCGCCACTGATTCATTGTGTGACCTTCCAAAAAGTAGTTCCACCTTCTCAGTTGCATCCTTTGGCTTCCTAAGGACATCACAACTTAACACAGGAGCCAAAGCTGTCTGCTTCACCACTCTCCCACGGTCCCGCCCTCCTGTTGGGCCTTTTACCCTCTCAACCAGAGTCCCTATCACCTCCTGGATCTCTGTCCCCCTCTCTTGAGTTCATTGTCCTCCCCCACACCTCCCAGTGTCTGTTCCTTCTCTCTCTTGGTCTCTATCCCACTCGTGTATCTCTGATTTTCTGTCTCCTCCTCACTTGATCTCTGTCCCCTTCTCAAGGGGTCACTTTCTCCCATAGTCGCTGGGTCTCTGACCCTGTCCTGTCTCTTTGTCTTCCCCTCTTTGCCTTTCCATCTCTCCTGTTCTGGGTCTCTAGACCCTGTTTCCTGTTCTCTGTGCCTTTATCTCTCTGGGTCTCTGTCTCCCTCTTGGAGTCTCTGCCTTTCCCTTCTCTAAGTATCTGTCCCTTTCTTTAGGTCTCTATCTTCCTTCTCTGTGATGTCCCCATCTCTAGGCTTCTGCTCCCCCTCTATAGATCTCTGTCTCCTCCTATTTGGATCATTTCCTCTTCTGTCTGAATATCTATCACCCCCACACGACGCTCGTGTCTCCCTCCCTCTGGGTCTCTGTCCCCCTCCCTCTGGGTCTCTGTCCCGCTCCCTCTGGGTCTCTGTCCCCCTCCCTCTGGGTCTCTGTCCCCCTCCCTCTGGGTCTCTGTCCCGCTCCCTCTGGGTCTCTGTCCCCCTCCCTCTGGGTCTCTGTCCCCCTCCCTCTGGGTCTCTGTCCCCCTCCCTCTGGGTCTCTGTCCCGCTCCCTCTGGGTCTCTGTCCCCCTCTCTCTGGGTCTCTGTCCCCTCCTCTCTGCTGTCTCCCACTTTTTCTCCTGATGTAGCTCAGGTGCTGGGTGCTGGTGTCTGCTCTTGCTATCCCCTCTCACTGCTCCTGCATATACCCGAGGTGCTGGTGTCGTTACTTTTCCCATGTCATGGAGAAAGAAGTAGAAGTCCCTTAGGCTGACATTCAACTGCAGTCCTACAGGGAGCTCAAGGCTGCATCAGGCCTTGATCCCAGCTGATGATGGCTCTTTCGCAGTTGTCACCATCCGCTGAGGGACGTGACTCAGAAATAGCTCTGGTGGGAGGCACACAGTTGCAAGTGCTGCCTGAGAGGCACTCACAGAGGAGGGAGGAAAAGTGCTCTGCCTGGGGAGGACATGTCTCTCCGGCTGTTCGTCCCACCCGACTCTGCCCTGTTCCCTTCTCTCCAGCTCGTCCTCCGACCCTGGACCCTCACCCAGCCTCCTCTCCGGCCTCCTTGCCTCCCGTCTCTCCCCTCTACATGTCTTCACCCAGCCAGCCCTGGGCGAGTTTTATGGAAAGAAAGGACTTTTGCCTTAGCTTCAAACACACCAGACTTCCAGTCCTGACCCTGCTTCTCACAAGCTTGCTGACCTTGACCTTAAACTGAGTAATTATATCAGTTCCCTTGTAGAACTTGTGAGAAGTGAAAGTGAGATCCCCGCCATAAGGGACACAGCACAACCCCTGCACACAGGAGGAGCTCAGTAAGTGGGAATGGAGCCAAAATCCCGAGTTGCTTCTCTCTCTCCCCTGAACGGAAACTGGCTCCCCGTCACCCTCACGAGAACGCCCACATTTCTCAGCCTGCGTGGCCTGTGTCCAGCCTCGTCTCTCTCACCTAGCCCTCTCCAGCTGCAAGCACCAGCTTGCAGTTACCCTCTTACCCCAGGCTCCTTTCAGCCCCTGTCCACTTGCACTTGCTCTTTCTGATAGCTAGGACGCCCTTCCTTGTCTTCTGCAGGGGGAATGCCTTCCTTATCTTCAAGATCCAGCTCGTGTGTTGTCTTTTCTGGAAAGCTTCTTTGACCATGGCCAGCTGGGCCAAGGCGTCCGCCTTCAGGGTTCCCAAAGTGACCTCTACTGTTCCTGTCAATGCATGATGCCCCACTCTCCCTCCCCCCACAAGCCTGGCTCCACCACTTACAAACCGTATTTAACCTTTCTGGGCCTCAATATCTTCATCTGTGAAATGGGGATAAATAATAACATAAGTAATAACGACAACCACCAATATTCATTCTGCGCTTACAGCTGGCTGCTGTGCTAAACTTTTTATGTGAATGAGCAGTACTTCCTTCTCACGCCGACCTCATGAGATGGGTACTTTTTTTTGGAGGCTGGCCAGTAAGGGGATCCGAACCCTTGACCTTGATATTATAACATGATGGGTACTGTTATATCCAGAATTCTGTCTTGTGTGCTGCTCTATTTCCTGCTCCCAGACCAGTGCCTGGGACATTATAGGCATTAAAGAATAATTCATTGAAAGAACAAACGCATGCATCTCCATTTTACAGATGAGGAAATTGAGGCTTCCAGAACATAGAAAGTGCTCAGTAAATGCTAGTGAATCTTATTAGCATCATTATGATCATGATTATTGTTAGTGTAATTCTCAGTGTCTGTATCAAGCCCAGTTCAGGCCTGGCCCAGGGGAAGCCTGGTGGGGACTGGGGGGAGAGGTAAGGGGAGCTAAAGGACCAAGCTGTAGCACTCCACGCTTCTGTCAGGAATTCCCTAAATTCCCCTAGATCTGGCTCAGTTTTGACCCAGATTCTTGTGTGACCCCCCTCAAAGAACTCCTACTCATCCATCAAGGCCCAATTTCAGCACTGCCTGCTCCTGAAAGCTTTCTCTGATACTGCCAGCCTGGTTCGATGGGCCCTTCTCTGGGATCCCTTCCATTACAGAATTTATCTCTCCAGTCTATGTTTGTCATCCCCACCAGACTGGGAGCTCCCCGATGGCAGGAACCTGGCCTGATTCATATCTATGACACCAGCCTCACCTGGGACATTAGGAAGTGACTGAATGAACTAAAAACCAACTCTCAGATTCATGGCTAACTGTCAAGGAAGGAGGAGGCAGTTTCTTGGGTCTCAAAGAGTGACAACTTTCTCATTCCAAATCAAAAATACCCCCTTCCCCTCCTCAGTATTTGCCTACCACCAGGGTGAGGACCCTCTTCTTCCCCCGCTGGGGGCCCCTCACCAGTATTTCAGTGATGTCTGGGTCATCTGTAGCCCAGAGTGGGATGGGAGAGGCAGGGGGCCCAGGCAGTGTTAGTGAACTGCTGTCTTCTGTGATCGACTCTGTCCCCAAGGACTCAGAGGGCTCCATGGCAGCCAGGTTGAGCAATGACACATTGGTGCAAGCTGAGGACCGTTTGAGGTTCAGGCACCAGTGCATTGGCTCGTGGGACATCCGGGGCTCCACCCTGGGGAGAAGAAACAGGCAGAAAGGTCGGATGCAGCCCCAGAGGGGTCTGGCCCCTCCTGCCTCTCTGTATACACACCCACTACCCTCTCGGGCTTCAGCCTCACCTCCTACTTTCTTCATCTACTCCTTCCCCGCTGACTACCCTCTTTTCCCTCCTCTGTCCCTGCTGCCTACTTTCTTCTTCCCTCAATAGTCCCCACTCCATCTCCTGACTTTCTCCTTCTCCACTGACTTTTTCTTCCCCCCATCCCCACTACCATCTTCCTCTCTACCTCCCTCACAGTTTATTTTTCCTCCACTGCTGCCCTCTTGCCTGACCCCTCTGTCCTACCCACTTCTCTTCTCCCCTCGCCCCTTCGTCCAGCACCCATGGTAGGACGTGTGCTCTGTTGGAGGCTGTGCTGGGCTCTAGGACCATCCCCAACAGGATGCGTCAAACTCACCCATGGAACGACACGGCCTTCTTTTTCTTTGCAATCCCCTTGGCCAGGCTGGTCACCCCCCCAGGAGGTTTAGGGACCAGCTGGGAGCAGCTGTCAACCCCTGCAGGGGGATCACCGGCCTCATGGATCTCTTTGGACTGCCAGATTGTCTTCACCACCACACTCGCCATGGCATGTGTGGTGGGGGGGGGGCTGTTCCCAGGGACTCCGTCCTCTGAGACTCCCCACCTACTCTGACCACTGACCCTTAGAGTCCCCTGTCCCCTCCAGCCTGCCTCACAAAGGACCCAACCACTGGGCGCCAGTGCACGGGGAGTAGGAAGAGGTGCTGGCTCAGGGAATTCCCCCAGGGGGTCTCAGTGGACTCTACCGGTCTAGGGTTCTGCTTCTGCACCAGATGTGCCCGCCCCTTCAGAACTGCGGTGCATTTGTCCATTCTAGTCCAGAACTTGCAGTGGGTCAGCCCACTGGTTCTTGGGAGGGGTCCAACTTCCCTCTCCCTGAGACTAACTTTGGGTTCACCCAGCCCCATAAACTCATACTCGATTCTTAATACAACACCCTGGGTTCAGCACTTGCCTAGAATTTGGGAGCCTGTGGTGGATGAGGATTGATCCCTGCCCTAGAGGATCTTACATTCTATGGGGTGTTGGGGCCAGGGAAGCCATAGACGAGATACATAAACAAGAAAATATCTGAGGTTGGTAAGTGATATAAAGGGAATCAAAATCAGGTTATGGCATTTGTCAAAACTCATCGATTTGTACACTAGGGACGTGAGCCTTTAACTGTGCATAAATTTTACCAATTTTTTTTCTTTTTTTTTGGTGGCTGGCCAGTATGGGGATCTGAACCTGTGACCTTGGTGTTACAAGGCTATGCTCTCACCAGGTGAGCTGACCAATCAGCCCAAGTTTTATCTATTAAAAAAGAATCTTAGACAAACATTGAACTATAGTTAATGACATATATGTTGAAGTATTTGGGATTGTATTCGTTCCCTAGGGCTGCCATAGCAAAGTACCACAGGCTGGGTGGCTTAAACAACAGAAATCTATCGTCTCACAGTTCTGGATGCCAGAAATCCAAGATCAAAGTGTCAGCAGGGTTGATTCCTTCTTTTTTTTTTTTTTTTTAAAAAAGATGACCCGTAAAGGGATCTTAACCCTTGACTTGGTGTTGTCAGCACCACACTCTCCCAAGTGAGCTAACCCGCCATCCCTATATAGGGATCCGAACCTGTGGCCTTGGTGTTGTCAGCACCACACTCTCTCAAGTGAGCCACAGCCCACCCAGGGTTGATTCCTTCTGAATGCTGTGAGGGAAGGATCTGTTCTAGGCCTCTTTCCTCTCTCCTAGCTTCTGGTGGCCTCAGGCATTCCTTGGTTTGTAGATGGCCATTTTCTCCCTGTGTCTTCTCTCTTAAAGTGTCTGTATCTGTGTCCAAATTTCCCCCCTTTTCAAGGACAGCAATTATATCAGATTAACACCCACCCAAATTACCTCATCTGAACATGATCATCTGCAAAGACCCTATTTCCAAAAAAGGTCAGTCTGGGCAGTTTGCTTACTTGGTTAGAGCTAGGTGCTAATAATACCAGCGTCAAGGATTTGGATCCTCGTATGTTCAGATCTCCCTACTGGCTGGCCAGCCACCAAAAAACAAAACAAAACAAAACAAATAAGGTCAGATCCATGGGGTACTGCAGATTAGGACTTCCGTGTCTCGAAAAAGAAAAAAGAAAAGAAAAAAAAAAAAAGGACTTCCGTGTCTTTTGGGGGGGACACAATTCAACCCCTGAGATGAAGAATATTGAATGTATACCCTGAATGCATCAAAACCACAGATGGATTGAAGAGCGGAGTGAAAGAATGCCAGATGGACACATACACGACAAAGTAAGTGGAGCAAAATGTGAATGGCGGATCAAGGTGGGAGGTGCGGTGGTTTTGACTTTCTGAATATTTAGAAAGTTTCATAATAAAACATTGCGGAAGAAACTGGGTGATGGGGATGGAAAGCTATGACGAGGAGTACGTGCTTTAACATAATCCTTTGGGGTGGGTGCAGAAGTGAGATGCAGAGGGTTATAGACGAAGCAATGAATGTTGTATGTTGGAGCTGGGTAGATGGTGGTACCTTATATCCTCCTACTTTGGGGTCTATTTGAAAATTTCTATAACACAATAACAGTTGTTCCTCAATATCTGTGGAGGATTGGTTCCAGAACCCCTGAGTATACCAAAATCCACAGATGCTCAAGTCCCTTATATAAAATGGCATAGTATTTGCGTACAACCTATGCACTTCCTCCCGTATACTTTAAATCATCTTTGGATTACTTAAAATACCTAATACAATGAAAATGCTATGTAAATAGTTTTTATACTATATTGTTTTGAAGTCTGTATTATTACTTTTTATTATTATTATTTTTAAATTTTTCGATTCATAGTTGGTTGAATCTGCAAATGTGGAACCCGTGGGGATTGTACATGGGATACTGTGTTTGAGGATGGTGGGAGCTTGGCTGGCTGCTTAGCTCGGTTGGTTAGAGTGTGGTTCTATTACACTGAGGCCAAAGGTTTGATCCCCATACTGACCAGCACCAAATAAAAAAAGAGAGAGAATGACAGGAGAGGGAAGGAAGAGGTTGTTTTAAACCCCTGAGTCCAGGATGTTCTCTGCAAGAAGGGGACAGGGAGCTGAGACCTGAACCATAAGGAGGAGCCAGCCATGGGGAAAGCAGGGGGAGGAGGGACTGGAATGAGTCTGGACATTCTGAATGGCCCAGAGGAAGCCAGTGTGTCCTGCTGGGTGGGAATGGCAATATCAGTGAGCAGTCTGGGAAGACAGTGACAGCTTTTAAGCTGGAGAAGGACACAGTGAGTGATGTTTTTAAAAGCACACTGGTTGCGTGAGGAGACTAGCCCATGGGTGACCAGGATGGAAGCCAGGAGAGCAGCAAGGGGCGTCACCGCCAGGATCCAGGCAAGAGATGGTAGTGCTGGTGGTCTGCTGGGGGTGAGGCAGTGGTGATGGAGGGAGGTGGTTGGCTTTGGGATGTGTCCTGGCTTTGGTTTGCGGTGAGACCAGGAGGGGTTCTGGCAGGAGTGTCTGGGTGATGGATGGAGGATCCTTTGCCGAAATGGAAAAACTGGGGGTGAATCTGGTTTTTCTGAAGACAATCAAGAGTTGATTTGCTCAAGTCAAATTCTTAGAATCTTTTGGTGGTTCAATCCGTCAATTCCTTGAGCAGCTCCTCAAGAACCTGAATGGTCTTGCTCAAATCCAATTCTATGATTCTATGGTGTCCAATATGGTAGCCACTGTCATGTCAGCCACTGTCAATAGCCTGTGGCTATGAGCGCTTGTGATGTGGTTAGTCTGAAAGAAGATGTACTGTAAGTGTAAAACACCAGATTCCAAAGCCTTAGGAAAATAAAAATGTAAAATATGCTGTAATGATAATATTTGCGTATACTGGGTTAAATAAAATGTATTACTAAAATTAATTAAATTCATCTGTTTCTTTTTACTTTTTAAAAAATGTGGCTGGAGTAAATTGAAAATTGCATATGTGGTTACCACTGTGTTTCTGTTGAACAGTGCTTCTATAACTCAACATGGTCAGTCCATGAGCTCCTGTGGTGGCACCACAACTATCCTTGTGTAGGATCAAATAGTCCCAGGGTTTTGCAGAAGAAGGCTGGGGAGGCTGGCCTCCCCAGCCTGAGTCTCCAGTCCTTTAGAATGCCTTTGCTTTTGGCTCAGTTTTAATTAATTTGTGGCTAATTCGTGCGCTCTGTGGTGTTGGGAGGAAGACCTACCCTTGACAGGACCTAGAATCAGGACATCCTTCTCCCACACGAGAACCCAGAGTTAATGCCATGTGTTCCCAGGTAGGCTCTGGGCAGGGGGTAGAAAGTGGTGCGTGAGAAGGGAGGTAGAGGGTTGCAGCAGGGAAGAGGTGGCTTTTCCCCCTTATTCAGGGACAGGCTTTTCCTGTTCTTTGAACCCTCGATGTCTCTCCTTCATATCCCTCAAAAAGAGGAACAGTTCAAACCCCACCGCTAATACATATTTTTAATGGCGTTATCCTCGGGGAAGGTGCTTCCTCCCGTGTCATGAATGGACTCCTTCAGTCCTTGGAAAGCTTAATGTGTCTCTCCATAAAAAGGACTTCTTCAAGTCCCGGTACTAATGACTTTTGTTTGTTTTTAATGGGACTGTAAGACCCGTGCACTAGGCACAAATCCCACACACGCCGGAGTAGCTCGCTTCACAAAGACCATGAGACAAGAGTCCGCTGCAATCAAGCAAGAGGTGTTTATTTCAGCATGCTGGGTCGCTTTTTCATAAGCGGCCCCGAACTTACAATACCAAGGCTTTTTATACAGTTTATTTTAGACAGATTTTCATAACAGGCTGAGTTGTTAATTAGCCGTGGCACCTTAAGATTTATGGTTAGGCTCAACAGGCCCGCACTGCTAGCACCCCGATAAAAGATGGTACGTGTTTATCTTCCCTGGTCCAGCCAGGTGTTCAGAGGATAAAGGGGACCGGCTGTGTCCTGGAATGTGTGCCTGGTTCTGCCTTGACTTCTGCCTGACCTCTTTAAAGCTGCTTCACTTAAAATACCTTTAGATACGCTTTCCCCGTTTTTAGTAAGTGCTTACAGGAATAATTGGTGCAAGTTAAGCTAAAGTCATATTTCTCTGTTACTTTTCTGTTACAATTTCATAACAGGCTAAGGCTATACAGGTTAGAGTTACAATTTTTTTTATGACAGAACTGCCCTATGCTCTTTAGAGGCAAACAGGCTCCCCCCGCTCCCCATATTAGAAATGGACTCTCCGTGTCTAAACAGCTGACCAATGTCCTCCTAGAATCCAGAATGGACTTTCCCAAGCCCCATTCCTGGGAACCCAAATGGATGGATCTGTTGAACGCGCAAGGTGGGCTCTTCTTAACCCATCCCCCCAGGATTCAGCGTGCACATTCCCAGGACCCAGGACACACCCCTCCAAGGCTCATTCCAAGAATATTTGGCTTCTGAGATTATAAAAGGGTGGTGGGGTGGAGTTTTGTTCCTCGAGTTGACAGAAGTGGACTCTTGCGTTTTCCTTTGCCCCACACTTCTCAATAGCCCAGGGCATTGGAGTTCTGGTAGCTTTGCCTTCCCCAAAGCTAGTCAACCAAAGTCTCTGGGGACCTGGGGGGCAGGGGAGGAGGCCGGGCCAAATGCAAATTCATCCATTCCTTCCTTTGACAGTTTTGTTCCAGCTCTTCAATACCAGGTCCCATTCTTGCCCGGGAGGAGTTCCAAGTACAGTGGAGGAGAGAATCAGTTTTGATTTGATATTTGCTATAATGCAGGTTGCCCGAGGCATTGCAGTTGGGGGGGAGGAGGAGGAGGCGATGTACAGTATATCGAGAAGTGGTTAAAAGCCAAAATATAGTGTAAATTCTGATTCTTTCACTTCTGAGCTGTGTCGCCTTGGGCGAGTCATTCAGTCTTTCTGGACCTCTCTGCTTAATGGGGCTGGCCTTCAGTTACAGTTCCTGCCCTCTGGGATTCTAGGTCTCCGGACAAGTCCCGACAAGTAAGCCACAGAGAAGACGGGAGGGGCAAGGGGAGGCTTCCTGGTAGAGGATCTAAGGAGTCCGGGGAGCGGGATTGGAGAGAGGAAGGGAACAGAGAGACGCTTGCGCAGTAAATGCCTCACGCCCCCTTGCCCCGCCCAACCTCTTCTTTGCAGCAGGGAATTGCAGGCGTCACTCCACCTATCCCAGCCCAGCTGAGTGACACCTCCTACTTCTCTTTTCTTCCCTACCGATCGTCGCCCTCCGACCGCCCCTACAACCGCCCAATCAAGAGCGGAAGTAAGACAGGCCCCGCGAATCCGCTACGCCTAAGGAGACTATCTACCTACCCATTGGCCCTAGTCAACCCAAGTCCCGCCTCCTCAGGCCCGCTCCCCCGCCTTCCTGGGGTCCCTCCCTCCTATGTTGGAGAGGGGCCCGATCCAATCAATGTTGGACCCGGCGAAGCGGAGGAGGCGGTCCCACGGTGCGTAATTGAACTCCGCCAGTCTTGAGCAACGCCTCCTCCTCCGCTCCAGAACGGAAATAGCGGGCCACTGGAGCAATCGTAGTGGCGTGCCTTTGCCTAGCGACCAATAAGAGAGGGAGCCGGGGAGGCGAGCCCGAGTGTGAGCGGCAGCAGCCAGAGCCAATGGGTGGCTGAGAGCTCCGGGCGCCGGAGAAGAGGAGGGGTCAGGGGGCGGTGCCACGGCCTGCCAGCCCGCCCGCCAGCCCGCCCTCCCCCTGGCCGGCTTGGCTCCTCGGCGCTGCCTGGGGTCCTTTCCGCCTGGTCCCCGCCCGCCAGCCCCCGCTGCGCTGTGCCCTGTCCGGTCAGGCCTGGAGACGACACCACCGCCATCATGCCGGCCGTGTCCAAGGGCGATGGGATGCGGGGGCTCGCGGTGTTCATCTCCGACATCCGGAACTGTGAGCGCGCGGCCGGGGGGCACTGGAGACGCGGGGGAGGGGATGAGCGTGGAATTGAGGGGTTTGGGGTCCCAGAGGGACCCGGGGGATAGAAAGTCTTCGCAGTCGAAGAGGGAGAGGATAGAGGGGCCCCGGGGGAACTTTAGGGTGGGGGCAGTGCAGGGGCTTGGGGTGTCAGAGTGCCTCTTGAGGTGACGACACGGAGTGGCCAGAGGGGTCCAAGAGGGTCTGAAAGGGGAGGAGGCAAGTGAGGTCCCGGGGATGGGGGCATAGAGGTGGCCCCTGGGAATGGTAGAAAAGCTGGGGGATCATACAAACGATGGGGTTAGAGGGATCCCTGATGTACACAGAAAGGGAAGGAGGTGCATGGGGGAGGTACCTTGTGGAGCGATGAAATGGGAGGCAGCCAGAGCGGACCAGGGGGAGGTGGAACACAGGAAGCCTAATGGGGCAGGGCTTGAGGATCTGAGAGAGGGGATGTCATAGACGGGAACTGTGCTAGATAGGTCACTGAGGCTTCTGGCTAGTGTTATAGAGGACGCCTGGGAGTGGAAGAAAGTCTAAGGGGTTGGAAAAATGGAAAGGGGAGGACTGTAGAGGGACCCTGGTGGGGGATAGGGCCCTAGGGTGGGGGATTGCTTAGGAGACATGGACGACAGTGGGGAGAGGGCTAGAGGGGCTATTGAGGGGAAAGGAGGGACCCAAAGAGCACAGACAGGAGGCACTGCAGGTGTAGAGTCTCGGGAGAACCTGAGACAGGGAACGGGGGCCTGGAAAGGAGAGGACGTTATAGAGTGAGGATTTGGGGGCTGGGCCACAGCGGGGAGAGCCGAGACCTCAAGGAAGGAGAGGTTTGTGGAGGAGAGATCTGGAAAGCTGGGGGGTAGGAAAAGATTGGTCCTAGAGAGAAGTTAGGGGTCAAGGAGCAGGAAAGGCCTGGGTCTGAGTCCTTCCCCATCTGCACAGCAATATGGGGACAGTGATTCCACAATGATGGGAGGCCTGGTGGCAAGTCATCTCCCAATTCCTGGGAGCAGCTGTTGGTGTTTGGAGCTGCCAAGAACCTTTAGAGGCTATGTCTGCATGGGCTTCAGGGTCAGCCAGACCTGGGTGTGAGTTTGAGTGCTGCCATTCCCTAACTGTGTGACCTCAGATGCCAGACTTCACCTCTCAGTTTCCTCATCTGTCAGGAGAGACTGCTGATCACACCTTCCTGAGGGGGTTGTTGTGAAACGTATGTGAATGAGGATTTTCACATATTCCAGGCACTAGCTATAGTTGTCAGCTGCATATGGGGAGTGGCTCCTGTCAAGCACCCAATGATTATTTTAGAATTTAGTGGTTATGCATACTGGCCAGCTGCCAAAAATAATAATAATAATGATTTAGTGGTTATGGAAGGATCTGGTGCTAAGTAGGTGCTCAGTGGACAGGAGGGGTGGAAACTGTTGGGTATCACTTGGAGGAGGGACGATATGGTTGTTAGGAGAGGGGGTGGATCTATGAGTGGTTGTGGACCAGGTGGGGGGTCCTGCTGTCACAAGTAGATGTGGTGTGCATTGCCATGGGTACATACCAGCATTGTGACCCTCAGCAAGTTATTTAACCTCTTTAAGTCTCAGCTGTCTTGTCTGCAAACTCCATTAATAACAGCATTTTGCCTCTGAAGGTTCATTCATTCATTCGTTTGACAGATACTTTGTGATCACTACAGCAGCATGCCAGGCCCTGTTCTAGGCACTGGGGCTACAGTAGTGAACAGGAATCCCAGTTCTTGGGAACACACGTTCCCTAAAGGAGATAGAAAATAAATACAGAGAATGCAATAAATGATACAATGTCAGATGATGACTGGTGCTGTGAAGAAAAATAAGAAAGGCAAGGGGGAAGAGAGGGACCGGGATTGACAGGGTGCTCAGTGAAGGTGACATCTGAGTGGATTTGAACAAAATGAGGAAGCAAGCCCTGTGGATCTTGGAGGGTCCAGGCCAGGGGAGGTGCATTTAAAGGTCCTGAGTTTGTAGCATGGTTAGTGTGTGTTCACATAAGAAAGAGATCAGTGTGGCTGGAGCCAAATGAGTGAAAGAGGGCAACAGTTGAAGGCAGAGAGGAGATGGAATCGTGTAGGGCTTTGTAGGTCATGATGAGCACTTTGGTCCTTTTCTGAGTGAAAGAAAGGAGAACCATGGGAAGATTTTGAGCAGAGGAGGGACATGGCCAATTGATGTTTTAAAATAATTCCTCTGGCTACTGTGAGAAGAACAGACCTTAGAGGTAGAGGCGGAAGCAGGGAACCAAATTGGGAAGGTGTTGCAGGCCTCCAGGCAAGAGATGGTATTGGCTTGACTGGCATGAGAAGAGACTGGTGAGAAGTGGTTGGGTTTGGGATAATTTTTTAAGGAAAAGCGAAAAGGATTTGTAATGAGATTGGATGGTGGGGGTTGGGGAAGGAAAGAGAACACATGTGGGTGTCACTGCAGGACTCCGAAGGGAAGCTAGAAGACAGAAGGGAGACTCAGATTCGGGGGCACTGGAAGTAATTTAGCTAGAGGAATTGGGGCTGGAGAGTCAGGGATTCCTCTTGGCCTTTTCTCAGCAAGTATATGTTGAAGGACTGGTATGTTTCAAGCTTATGATGAGTGCTGGGAACACAGTGGTGAATAGGACAGACTTGTCTGGGTTCCTGTGAAGCTCCCAGCCCTGAGGGGGAGAAGGTGGTCCATACAAATTGCAGTTGTTCAAGCCTGCCCGTGGCTCACTCGGTAGAGTGCGGTGTTGATAACACCAAGGCCACGGGTTCGGATCCCATATAGGGATGGCCGGTTTGCTCACTGGATGAGCGTGGTGCTGACAACACCAAGCCAAGGGTTGAGATCCCCTTACCAGTCATCTTTTAGAAAAAACAAAACAAACAAACAAAAAAAACCAAATTGCGGTTGTTCTTCTCAAACACTTGCACACAGATATTCACGGCAGTATTATTCATGATAGCCAAAAAAATGGAAACAACTCGATGTCCATTAACTGATGAATAAACAAAATGTGGTTTGTCCATACAATGGAGTATTATTCAGCTATAAAAAGGGATGAAGTACTGATACCTGCTGCAACATGGATGAACCTTGAAAACATCGTGCTGAGTGAAAAAGCCAGACACAAAAGGCCACATATTGTATGATTATGTTTAGATGGAATGTCCAGAATAGGTCAGTCCATAGAGACAGAAAGATTAGTGGTTGCCTAAGGTTGGGGGATAGTGGGATGGAGAGTGACTGCTAATGAATATAGGGTTTCTTTTTGGGGTGACAAAAATGTTCTTGAGTTAGGTAGTGGTGATGGTTGCACAACATTGTGAACGTACTAAAGACCACTGAATTGTACACTTTAAAAGGATAGCGGGGGTTTTTTTTGTTTGTTTGTTTGTTTGTCTTTTTCGTGACCGGTACTCAGGCAGTGAGTGCACCGGCCATTCCTATATAGGATCCGAACCCACGGCGGGAGCGTCGCCGCGCTCCCAGTGCTGCACTCTCCGAGTGCGCCACGGGCTCAGCCCTGTTTTGTTTTTTTTTAAAAGATGACCGGTAAGGGGATCTTAACCCTTGACTTGGTGTTGTCAGCACCACGCTCTCCCAAGTGAGCTAACCGGCCATCCCTATATAGGGTTCCAAACCTGTGGCCTTGGATGATATCAGCACCGCACTCTCCTGAGTGAGCCACAGGCTGGCCCTAAAAGTGTAGCTTTAAGGTTTGTGAATTGTATCTCAATTTTTTTTAAAAGTGGAAACCGTCCTAAGCCCAGTGAGGGGGAGGGCCACAATGTTGAGAGAATGGGGGCTCTGTCTTGTTGGGGAGCTCAGGCCAGGCTTTGCTGCACAGAAGACTCTGGGAACTGTGTAGGCAGGATGGGGAGGAGTTAGCCAGGCTGAGGGAGGGGGAGAAAAGCTTTGAAGGCAGAGGGATGGCAAGTGCAAAGGTCCTGAGGCCCGGGTGAGGTTCTGAGGAAAGGCCTGTGTGGCTGGTGCAGAGAGGGATGGCATCTGATGTTGGGGAGGTGGGCAGAGGCCAGGTTGATGTTTTTCCTGACAGCACTGGGGAGGGTTTCAAGCAGGAGCAAAGGAAGAGAAGGGATGAAGGATGTGGATGAGGAGGGAGGAGGGGAGGCAGGGATCAGAGATGAGCAGGGGGAGGAGCGTGGAGCCATCCTGCAGGAGGTTCTGAAGGGCACAGTGGAGCTCAAGGAGAAGAGTTTAGAAGGAGATGAAAGGCAGGTTTTGAGAAGGAGGGCAAGGAAGGGCAAATTCTGCAGATAAGGGGAGAGGTTAAAGCTGGGCCCAGCCTGAGGGTGTGGTCCTACCCTCCTGCCTAGTGCAGGAATCCAGCGGAAGTCAGTTATCTGACAAGGAGCTAGTAGGGCAAGGGCTGGGGCTGCCTCCTATCTAGGGCCCCAGCTCTTTTTTTTTTTTTTTTTCCCTTAAAGATGACCGTTAAGGGGATCTTAACGCTTGGCTTGGTGTTGTCAGCACCACGCTCTCCCAGTGAGCTAACCAGCCATCCCTATATAGGATCCGAACCCATGGCCTTGGTGTTATCAGCACCACACTCTCCCGAGTGAGCCACAGGCCAGTCCAGGCCCCAGCTCTTGTCAGGGCAGAGTCTGGCTTGAGTAGACCTTAGGAGCATTTGCTGAGTGAGTGAATGGAAGTGGGGGTGCTGGCTGCCACCGTGCTCTTAACTCCTCCATTAGGGCACATCTCACTCCATATTAGACCCATTGTGTTGGTGACATCTTCCCCATCTCCTGGAGCTCAGGCCCTGGGTCTGACCCCTTGCTGGGTCCCCAGTTATGCCCTCTGCAGGTCCTGGCTCATGGAAGGCCTCAGGAGATGTTTGCTGATTGAATGAGTGAATAAACCAATTTTATTGAAAACCAACTGAGTGCTAGGCACTGGTCTAGGTGATGGGACTACAGCAGTGAACAAAAGTTTCTGCCCTATGGTGCTCACATTCAAGGGGCAGATGGACCAGTACACAAGTAAATAAATCAGGTGTCCAGATAGGTGGCATTAGGTGTTGGGAGGAAAATAAAGCAAGGAAGGAGTGTGGGGATGGGGTTAGGGACAGGACTCTTACATAGAGAAACTCAGAGTCTTTTGCTGAAAAGGTGACATTAGAGCAAAGAATCAAATTTGGCGGGTAATAGACATGCATTATTCTGGAGGAGGATGTCCAGGCAGAGAGAACAGCCTGTGCAGAGGCCCTGAGACAGAATTGTGCTCAGAGCACAGGAGGAGAAGAAGGAGGTGGCAGCTTCGGCTGTAGGGAGAGAGGACAGGAGATCCAGCCTGAGAGGGAGCAGGGCAGGTGTGCAGGCTTTTGTGGGCCACAGTGAGGACTTACTTTTACTTTGCCCCAGCTGGTAGCTGTGGAGGGGTTTCGAGCAGAGAAGAGACAGGATCTGACTCAAGTTTTTACAGGATGCCTCTGGTCACTGTGGAGAGTGCAGAAAGATGACCAAGTTCTACTTTGATGGTTCTCCAAAGTGTGCCATCGGGAAACCTCTGCCCCCACCCCCACCCCCACCCAGGCCTGCGTTTTAAGGAACTGGACCCAGCCTCACCTGCTTCCAGCTGGGTGTAGTCTTGTGGCCTTGGTCCACAAATACGCATTCAACACCTCTGTGCCAGGATGCTCTGGACTCTGGGGACACTGGAGACACTGCCTGGATTGAAGCAGCCATGCATTCCTGCTCTCAGAACACTCACTCGTATTCTGGTCCAGGAGGTGAGGGTTTGCACATATACCCTGAGTATCGTAGGCAGTAACTCAGGCAGAGTTTCAATGGCTTGCATTTTAGGCCCGGTTTAGCAGGAGAATGACAGGGTGTGACATTGTTGTTTAAGGAATATATATTTTCATCACTCAGGGATGCTGATGATGTGGATAATATGAGGAGTATCTAACCCAGTGCTGTAAAGCAAGCCATATATATATACTTTTTTTTTTTTGCAGCTGGCTGGTATAGGGATCTGAACCCTTGACCCTGGTTTACAAGGCTGCGCTCTAACCAACTGAACTAACTGGCCAGCCCATGCCACATATATGTTTAAATTTTCTTGCCACATTAAGAAAGCAAAACAACCAGTGAAATGAATTTTAGCATATTTTATTTATCACAATATGTCCAAGATATTATTTCACCATGTAATCAATATTTTAAAATATATTAATGGTAGCTTAGTTCCTCTTTCACACTAAGTCTTTGAAATCTGGTGTGTATTTATACTCAGAGCTCATCTCAGTTTGGGGGCTGTAGTCTCATAGAATCACTTGTTCTGGATAAAGATTTCATAAAACTTATGGTTGAAAAAGTACCCAAGTTGTTCCAAACATACTCTTCCAGTCTGAATTGAGGATTAGTTCTTAATTTTAAATTTATTAAAATGAGAGCTGGCTGGTTGCTCAGTTGGTTAGAGTACTTCCTTATAACACCAAGATTAAGGGTTCAGTTCCCCATGCTGGCCAGCTGCCAAAAAAAAGAAAAAGAAAGAAAATGACTAATTCAGTTCCTTAGGTGCACAGGCCATATTTCAAGTGTCCACCAGCACATGTGGCTGGTGGCTCCCATTTTGGACATTGCAGGGCCAGAATGTTCTGAGCTTTGTAGTGGTCCAGGATCAAAAAGCATTGTCTCCTAGAACCTTTTCTGAAGACTCAGGGCTGTTGAGACTTGTACAGGAAGCACATTAAGTCACAGTCTTTTTTATTTTTATTTTTGGTGGCTGGCTGGTAAGGGGATTTGAACTCTTGACCTTGGGATTATAGCAGTGTGCTCTAACCAACCAAGCTGACCAGCCAGCCCTGAAGTTGTAGCCTTAGTAGATGGAGTGTCCATAGTCTGGAAAGCTATGAAGGGTAGGGTTTTGCAGTCAGACGCTGGACAGTGCCTGTGTCACCTCCATTACGCTCCTCCAGGGCAGGGTCCAGGTTTGTCAGGATGCCTTTAGTGGTAGTAACAGACCCACACTGATGCCGTGGATGTTAAGGTGTCAATGTTTAGGGAAGGCATTATCTCCCCTAAGCAGAAGCCCCAGGGCAGGGCAGATCCTTGGCGCAGTCAGCACTTCCCTTCGCTCTGCCCCACTCTGGCCTGTACCAAGATGGTGGCGTCCTTTCCACTTACACACCTCTCATAGCAACAGCCACAGGCAGAGGAGGGACCTGATCCCCCCATGGCTCCCCAGCACCCTCAGAAAACCCAGGAGAGGCTGCGTGGTCTGGCCCCACCTGCTGTGCTAACCTCATCTCTCCCCCAACCCCCTTTCCTTCTCCTGAATTCTTTAAGCTTCCCGACCTCCTCCCTTCCCATATGCTCGTAGACCTCCCGGCCTTTACACATGCTGGTCTTCCCGTCCAGAGCACAGCTCCACTCGTTTCTGCTTGGTCCATTTCAGCCTCATCTCAAATCCCAGAAGTGGGGTACTGGAAAGCCTTCCTCCCCAGTCTCATTCCAGCCTCCCAGCCCCGATTGTGTTTGCTTCTCTCAAAATGCTTACCATTGTCCCTGTCTGCCTCTTCTCCAATCTAGGAGCTCCCCTCCAGTCCAAGGGCTCCCCAAGAGCAGGGCAGATGTGACTCATCTCCGAGCCTGGCCCAAGAAATCCCTTTGTGAATGAGAGAAGCCCTTTAAAACTTCCTGACATGCCTGCATGCCTCCTGTGATGGCAAGCTCATTCCCTCTCACTGGCTGGCCCTGAGTGCTGGATCGTTGTCGCTTTCATTAGCCTAGTCTGTCACAGCTGCCTTCAGCCTCTTTCTCCTATGCGTTGCCCTCAACAGTACCCATGTCCTGTCCCTGGGTACCTGGCTATCACTTGCCTTTAAATATTTGCAGGTGGCCTGGGCCTCTGCCTAGGTGCCCTCCCTTTAGGGCTGCCCCTTCACCTTTGAGACCTAATGCTTTTGTTCTCTCTTGGAATTCTTTTTTATAACAAAGTATATCAGTCATGCAGAAGACAGTATCAAATAGACGTGGAGAATTTAAAGACTATTTAAAGAAAAAATATATACACACGTATGCATATATGTGTGCATATACATAAATATATTTCAAATACAATTTGAATATTTAAAAATGTACAAGGGTACTTCAAAGTGTTCATGGAAAAATAGAATTAAAAGATAATATGAATCCTTCCATGAACTTTTGAAGTACTCTCATATGCTTTTTTTTTTTTTGGCAGTTGGCTGGTAAAGGGATCTCTGAAATGTATTCTTTAAATTTAAAGAATATATCAAGGGTTTGGATCCCTGAACCACCCAGCCACAAAAAAAAAAAAATTTAAAGAATATATATATATATACACACACACATATATGTTTTTATGTATATTTTAATCCATTTTAAGAACAATTTAAAGAATAATTTTAAAATGAAAGGTTACTTAAAGAGTATACACACATATATATTCTTTAAATATTCTTTAATTGTCCATATCTATGTGATTCTGTTCTGTGTAATTGATATACTTTGCTATAAAAATATTAATATGTATAAATTTATGTGTAAATATACTAATGTGTACATATATATATATATGTGTATATATATATATATATATATATATGTATATGTGAATAGAGTATCTGTAGAAAAGCCCAGCCCGGTGGATCATAGTGTCCAGCCTGATTAATTTTCCCCGACTGTCCCCAGCAACGTAACTGGCATCCAGATACAGAAAGAACACTCCTAGCTCCCCAAAAGTCCCCTCCCCAAGGGTAACCACTGTTCATTCATCCAGTACCGTAGATTAGTTTTGCCTGCTTCTTAAAGCTTTTAATAGAGGTTTAAACGAAGGCCAGAGAGGGCTTTAGCCTCAGAAATTTAATTGCTGTTCAAATATCCATCTATTTGTGGCATAATTTAGTCAGCTACTCTCTGATATATGATCCATTTACAAAAGGTATGTTGTTTTTCTGGTCCCTATAGAATAATTTCCAGGCAAGCAATCAAAGCAATTGTTGTGGTCATGCTCAGGTGAGGAATAGAAACTGGGTCTGAGGGGTGACTGTATGCCCGCCTTGGTCACCAGCCCTGCCCCCAGAAGGAGGCGCTGTCACAGCCCTCTGCGGCCACCCTCACACCACCTTCCTCACCCTGTGGCTCAGTTCTGGATGCCCCTCGCTGGTGAACTGCTGCTGAACCCTCCTCCTCATCTTTCAAGGTCCTCCTCAAATGTCCCCTCCTCTGTCAGCCTCCACCAAGGTCCTAGGTAGTGCTGGGGGCAACTTCCGCCCCTCTACATCTTGCTCAAGTGTGGCTGACAGCACCCAGTGCCTGCCCCCACCAAGCCAAGGGGTCCCTTGGGGCAGATCAGAAGTGCCAGGTCCACCTAGGTCCTGGGCGCCCAGCGTCGCCCTGCTTAGGTCTGGCTCACAAGGCCTCAGGAGATGTGTAATTAATATATGAAGGATCAGATGGCTTCTGAGGCAACACAGGCTAAATAAAACGCCATCACTGAAGTAATGGCCCTGTATCGACTGGGCCCCAGAGACTTCTAGCCCTCATCCCCAGGCCCTCTACCCCCTTCTTGAGGACAGGACAGGGTCACTTCATTTCTTAAGGCCCTATATTCACGTCTGCATGCCTTTACTGAGCTCTGGGCACTCAGTAAGCCCTTGGGATATGGAGTCAATGCCCAGCGAAGAGGCAGACCCTGGCCTGGCCCTCAAGGGGCTCCCAGTCTGGTCTGAGAGACAGAGGCAGACCCAGACGACCACATATGTGCTCTAGTACAGGAAGCACAGGCAGCGGGAGAGTCCAGAGAAGACCCTGCAATAGCGCTGTCCACTGGAACCATGTGAGCCACACGTGTAAGTTTAACTTCTCCAGTAGCTGTGTGTTTTAAGTAGAAAGAAATGGACAAAATTAGTTTTAATAATATATTTATATAGCTCAATACATGCAAAATGTTATCATTTCAACATGTTATCAGTATTTTAAAATTTGGGGGCTATTGGGTTAGCTCACATGGTTAAAGCGCCATGTTAACATCAAGGTCAAGAGTTCAGATCCCCTTATTGGCCAGCTGCCAAAAATAAAGATAAAAAAAATGTTAACAGATATTTTATAGTTTTTTCCCCCTCCATACTATTTTATAAATCCCATGTGTCTTTGTGGCTTACAGCCCATCTCAGTTTGGAACAGCCACATTTTAGGCTTAAGAGCCACCTGGCTGATGGCTGCCTTATTGGACAGTGCAGCACTGGGGTCCCCTTGGCACTGATCAGGAGGGATAATTAGAAGAGCTTCCTAGAGGAGGTGATATTTGAAGTGAGGCTCGTGGGACTGTCCCTGGAAGTTGGGAGTGGGAGGTGAGGCAGGATTTCTAGAGAGGGATGGCACATGTACTTACTTGTACGTTCATTCATTCATGGAATGCCCACTTAAGCCTCCTGGGGGCCTGGCCATGTGCTGAGGGACGTGGATGGTGCAGATGTGGGTCAGAGCAGGTTATCTACCCTTTAGATAACCAGACACTTATAGAGCACCTGCTGTATGCCAGGCACTGTTCTAGGAGATCCCTCCTGATGTTCATAGTCTGAAGGAGGTGAGAGCAGAGATTAGACAGAAAAGATAAAATAGTTATGTGGTGTGAAGTGTACCAGGGAGAGCTTTTTTAAAAAAATCTTTTATTTTATTTTTATTTTTTTAAAAAGATGACCGGTAAGGGGATCTTAACCCTTGACTTGGTGTTGTCAGCACCACGCTCTCCCAAGTGAGCTAACCGGCCATCCCTATAATTAGGGATCCAAACCCATGGCCTTGGTGTTATCAGCACCACACTCTCCCAAGTGAGCCACGGGCTGGCCCTAGAACTTTTTTTTTAATGCTAGAAGCAGAATAACGAGGAATTCAGTTTAAAGACGTGGTCAAGAAAAGACTTCTGGGAGGAGGTGGCAGGAGCCAAGACCCAGATGGTGAGAAGATAACAGGGAAGGTGGACCCTGGCAGAGAGCACAGCACATGCAAAGGCCCTTGAGGCAGGAAGGAGTGTGGAGTATCCCCAGAACTGAGTGGAGGCCAGTGGGGCCTGGACGCAAAGCAAGTTGATGAGCGGTGACACTGGTGGGGTGGCCAGGGCAGGGCCAGAGGGCTTAGTGGACCTGGGTGGTGTTCCCCAGCTGGCGTCACAAGAGCCCAGCATATGGAGCTGGCTGGTTAGCTCAGTTGGTTAGAGCACAGATTTACAACACTAAGGTCACAGGTTTGGATCCCTGTACAGGGCAGCCACCAAAAAAAAAAAAAAAGAAGAGCCCAGCATATGGAGACAAGAGGGAGGGAGGGAGGCCAGAGAGGAGGCTGCTGCAATGATCTGGGATAGTGAGCATGGGGTCTGGTCAAGGTGGTCATGGTGAAAGTGTTTGGGAACACTTTCTGAAGGGGAGCCAAGAGGATAAGGTGATGGCTTGAGTGAGGGGGTGAAGAGGCCCAGGGGCTGTTCAGAGGAGCTGAGTGAATGGTGGACCCTGTCAAGAGTAAGATGGTGAAGTCTGGCGAGGGGGGAATTGGGGAATTCGAGGGGGACAGAGCTAGCAGTGAGGGCGGCCAAGACCATCACCATCCAGTTGGACTGTGCTCTGAAGTGGGTGCTGAGCACAGAGAAAGCTCAGAACCTGGTCTTTGGGACCAGCAGAGACTTACTGGAATCATTCCCCAAGGGGGTCTTGTCAGAGGTGCCAGACAGACAAACTGGGGAGAGGTTTGCAGCCGGGAGACAGGAAGAGGTGGGGAGCGGGCCAGGTGGGAAAGGATAAGTCCATGGTCAAGGAGATGGAGGGGCTGTGGAAGACGGGGAAGGAAGTAGCAAGCATAGCACCCCAGGGTCTGACCTGATGTCTAGGTGGACAGTGGAACCGTCATGGGACTTAGAGTGGGGAGAGGAGACACTGAGTTCAGTGGTGTGGGTGAGGGTCCTCGAGACAGCTGGAGGCCACTGAACTCTTCATTCATTCATTCGTCACACTTATGGGCTACTGGAGGCCAGGCCAGTGCTGGGGGCTGGGAGAGAAACTCTTAGGGAAGGCATTCGGGCCCTGAGGCCACTAGGGATCCCTGAGGATCCCCACAGTTCAGGGGCCACAGTGGGAAAAGGGAGGGAAGAAGTTGGGAATAGCCCAGAAGTGAGTGCTGGGCTCCTCTGGGCTGCGGAGTTCAATGAGCTGTGGTTCGCCTCTCTAAAGCTCCCAGCTGGAGATGGGGTTCATGCCTGCCCTAAGCCCCTGGACGTGAAGAGAATCTGCCCTTCGAGCTGCGTGGAGCTGTGCCAAGGAAAGGAGGGCAGGTGGCTAAACTCTCCAACCCCCTTATCAGCTGTCCTGCCTTCTCTCTGCAGGTAAGAGCAAGGAGGCAGAGATTAAGAGAATCAACAAGGAACTGGCCAACATCCGTTCCAAGTTCAAAGGTAGGCTGGGGGCTCAGACTCCTGGGTCTGAGGGAGGAGGGAGCTGGACTCCTGGTACTTGAACATGTGATCCTCATTTTTGTCTTCCCTTTCCTCCTTCCTCTGGCCCTAGGGGACAAAGCTTTGGATGGCTACAGTAAGAAAAAATATGTGTGTAAACTGCTCTTCATCTTCCTCCTTGGCCATGACATTGACTTTGGGCATATGGAGGCTGTGAACCTGCTTAGCTCCAATAAGTACACAGAGAAGCAGATAGTGAGTATGGGGAAGAGGGGACGGAGGCCTGGACTCCTAGGTCTGAGGGAGGAGGGGACTGGAAGTACACACTCCAGGGTCTTAGGGATAGGGTCTAGGGCCACTCAGCCACAAGGCTCCCAGCCATCCACCTCCCTCCTACCAGGGTTACCTGTTCATCTCTGTGCTGGTCAACTCGAACTCTGAGTTGATCCGACTTATCAACAACGCTATCAAGAATGACCTGGCCAGCCGCAACCCCACCTTCATGTGCCTGGCCCTGCACTGCATCGCCAACGTGGGCAGCCGCGAGATGGGCGAGGCCTTTGCTGCCGACATCCCCCGCATCCTGGTGGCTGGGTGAGGCACTGGGGACCTGGGAGCAGGGGGGATGTGGGAGACAAGGCCCAGCCATGTTTGAGGCACAGAGAGTTGTGTCACCTACCCAAGGTCTCCCAGTTGTGCAGGGCATGGGACCTCAGTGGTTCCAGTGGCAGCTCCATGGTTATCTCTTATCATCTCACCAAGCTGACTTGATGATGCGAGGCAGCTTCCTGTCAAAGCCAGTGGGATGTCTCTCTGATATGCAGAACTTTAACACCTAGTGTAAAAGAGGTGACAGGCCTCCAGAATTTCTGCATCTTCTCCATTCATTCAACAAACATTTATTGAGCACCTACTGTGTGCCAGGCACTATGCTGATTGCTGGGGATATCGCCAATGACCAGAGATGGACATGGTCATGACCCTCCCAGCGTTCATGGTCCAGAGTGGGAGATAAAAGTTGATGGAATAACTGCAGGATGAAATGTAGAATTCTTCTCTCAGAACTATGCTATGGGCCACAGGGGCCTATAAAGGTATTTAATAAGGGTGCCTGACCTAGCATGGGGTGTCCAGGAGGGTTTCCTGGAGGAAGCGGCATCAGGCCGAGACCTGGACAAGGAGAAGTATTTAGCCGTGGAAAGGGGAAAAGCACGAAGGGCAGCAGGGTCAGCCCATAGAATCATCCTGAGGCAGGAAGTCATTCAGCAGATCTTTCTTGAGCATCTGCAATGTACCAGGCACTATTCTGGGCACGTGAAGCAGTAGAGAGCAGCAGGGACCCTGTCATGACCACCCTTGAGGGGCTTACATCTAGTACGGGGCACAAGCAGTAAACACATAAGTAAAGAAGTGAGGTGAGTTCAGGCAGTGACAAATGCTCTGAAGAAAATAAAACAGGGTGTGGGGAGATAAAACAGCACAGCAGGGATAGTAAGGGGCAGCTTCTTAAATTAGACTAGTCAGGTAGGGTCTCTCCAAGGAGGTGATGTGTAGTTTGAGACTGGAATGGTGAGAAGATAATCATTCGAAGATGCTGGAGAAAGAGCATCCCAAACAAAAGGACCGGCAGCTGCAGAGGCCCTGAAGTAGGCATAAGTTTTCTACGCACATTTCTCTGTGGCTGGAGTACAGTGAATATGAGACGCAGTTAGCGTAGTTTGGATATTCTGATTAAAATGGGAGGTAAGGGCTGGCCAGTTGCCAGAATAAAAAAAGAAAGAAAGAAATGGGAGGTGATTGGTGTGTCTTAAGCAGATGAATGGTATGATTGGCTTTGTATTTTAAAAAGATCCCTGTGCCTGGTGAGGGCAAAGGTAGAACTTCTGTTTCTATCGATATGGTGGTCTAGGTACCTGACTGACATTCTTGCTGAAACCGACTATCAAGGCTGGATAAGAGAGGAAAGAAGATATTCTTTAATGGACTCATGAACTAGCCAGAAAATAAGGAGCATCCAGGCCACAAGCTAAGAGAATTCTGGCACCCAGGGAGATGAACAGAGGGCCAGAGACAGATTTTGCTTAGAAGGCATTGGCTGAGCTGTATGAACCTGTATATTGGTTTTGGGGCCCTGCATTCTCTGTGAACAGAAGACAAAGCTTGTCCAGGGAGAGGCTCCAGAAGGCCACACTTCAAAGTGAGGGTGACCTAGAAATAACCCCCCTAGGGACTATAAACAGAATTACCTGTCTCAAACCTTGGCACAGAATAGCCCTCAGACTGGTTTTCAGCCTGATTTTACCTTACCTGGGTAGCCCCAAAATCCTTAAGTCAACCTTTAGTTTAAACTGATGCAGACTAATAGTACCCCAGTGCCTGACAGAAGCAAACACAAGTCTTTTCTGGAGAAACCCATTTTCCTCACAGGCCTCAATGATTTACACAGATGAGGCTCCAAGTTACATGAGTAGCTCACAGTCAAAAATCACGAAACATGGGCCGGCCCGTGGCTCACTGGGAGAGCGTGGTGCTGACAACACCAAGTCAAGGGTTAAGATCCCCTTACTGGTCATCTTTAAAAAAAAAAAAAAAAAAATCACTAAACACAGGATTTAGTGAGAGAGAAACAGGAGAAATAGAACTGAGAATAAAATTGAGGGTCAGCCCGTGGCTCACTCAGGAGAGTGTGGTGCTGGTGACACCAAGGCCACGGGTTCGGATCCCTATATAGGGATGGCCCGTTCGCTCACTTGGGAGAGCGTGGTGCTGACAACACCAGGTCAAGGGTTAGGATCCCCTTACTGGTCATCTTTAAAAAAAAAAAAAAAGAACTGAGAATAAAATTGGAAGTGGAATTATCATACAGAATGTAAAATAAGTATGTTTAATATGTTTCAAGAAATGAGGGAACAATTTAAAAATAGGAGTAGCTCTTTTCCTCTCTGGCTTTCTGAGATCAGCTGCCATGATGAATGACACAGTATCTATCCGGACCAGGAAGTTCATGACCAACCGACTACTTCAGAGGAAAAAAATGGTCATTGACGGTCTTCACCCCGGGAAGGCAACAGCACCTGAGACAGAAATTTGGGAAAACTAGCCAAAATGTACAAGACCACACCAGATATCATCTTTGTATATGGATTCAGAACCCATTTTGATGGTGGCAAGACAACTGGCTTTGGAATGATTTACGATTCCTTGGATTATGCAAAGGAAAATGAACCCAAACATAGACTCACAAGACATGGCCTGTATGAGAAGAAACAGACCTCAAGAAAACAATGAAAGGAACACAAGAACAGAATGAAGAAAGTCAGGGGGACTGCAAAGGCCAGTGTGGGTGCCGGCAAAAAGCAGAAGGAGTGAAGATTCTGCAATGACTTCATCTGTGATAATTATATGATTTTTTTCACAAGAGGATTAATAAATCGTAGAAATAAATAAATAAATAAAAATAGGAGTAAAGTGCAAGCAGATTTGAAAAAGAAATGGAAAGTATAATTGAAATTATAAAAAATTAAGTGGTCTGGTTTAACAGCAGAGTAGATTCAGCCAAAGAAAGAACTAGTGAACGGGCAGTAGAGCTGAAGAAAGTAATCAGAATGCAGCCCAGAGAAGCTAAGAGGTGAAGATTTTACAAAGATATGTTAAACGTCATAGAAGCCAGAGAAAGTTTAACATCACACTATTTGGAGTTCTAGAAAGAGAGAAGGGACAGTATGTGACAGAGGCACAGTTTGAAGAGACAATGGCTGAGAATGTTCCAGGACTAATGAAAGAAGCCAATGTCTGGCTTCAAGTAGCCCAAGAAATCATAAGCAGAAGTATATACTGTGGGGGGGAGGGAGGGGGAAGGCAGGAACATCAGGGCCACTGAGGCATCTGCTGCCATCGTGAGAGCTGGTTCGGACAGAGTTGTAGCAGCAGAGGTAATTATAAGAGAGGAATGTTTTGGAAGTAAAGCTGACACTATGGATTACATGTGGTGTGCAAGAAAGGGAGTGAAATTAAACAGGCAGGTGAAGACTGGGGGAGAACCAGGGAGGGGAAGGCAGGACCCGAGTTGGGTCTGGCCACGTTGGACTTGAGATGCTTATTATCTAAGTAGAGATGGCAGGTAGGCAATTGGACCACAGGGAATCTGGGCCAGAGGGAGAGAGATCTGAGAGATCGGCACTGTCCAGTAATGGTAGAATGCAAGGCACAGATGTACTTTTCACTTTTCTAGTATAGTTGTCCCTCAGTATCTGCAGAAGATTGGTTCTAGGACCCCTGAGGATACCAAAATCCACAGATGCTCAAAATGGCATGGTATTTGCATATAACCTACGCAATCTTCCCGTATACTTTAAATCATCTCTAATATCTAATACAATATAAATGCTATGTAAATAGTCGTTATCTAGTATTTTTTTAATTTGTATTATTTTTATTATTGTATTGTTATTTGTTGTTGTTGTTTTTCTTTTCTGAATATTTTTGGCTGTGGATGTGTAACCCACAGATACTCAGGGCCAACTGTATTTAATATTTTAATTTAACCCGATCCATCCAGAATGTTATCATTTTGACACTGAATCACCATGAAAATTATTCATGAGCTATTTCATTTGACATTGTTTTTTGGTTCTAAGTCTTTGAAATCTGGCATGCAATTTGTACACCCGTTGCATCTCAATTTTTTAAAAATTAATTTGTTTATTCTAAAATTTTCTCTTATGTCTCAGTTTGGACTCGCCACAGTTCAAGTGCTCAGTAGCCACACGTGGCTGGGGACAGCACAGGGATAGATGGCAATTAAAGTCACAGACTAGATGAAGTCCCTCAGGGAGGATATGAACAGGGAAAAGAAGTATTCCAAAGGCTGAGCCCTGGGTGGCCCAGCATGTCACACTCTGGCAGGGGCATGGGAGGCGTGATCAGGGCTGTGGGAGGAAAATGAAGAATGGGCCATGACTCAGAACACTGAGAACTTGGAGGAGGGAGTGGCTAGTCATGGCGAATGCTGCCAGCAGTTACTTAAAATGAGGGCAGAGAGTCAGCATTGGCTTGGGGGAGACAGAGGTTGCCAGCTACCCTGAGGAGGGAGGAACTGGGTGCTTCTAAGGACCAAGAAGGAGGCCAGTGTGCCAGACACATATGGGCACGGGTGACATTGTCCCCATTTCACACAAGGGAATGGATGCTGAGGGGGTGGTGCCCTGCCAGGGTCAAGGAGCCCGGGTGGGGTTGTCTGACACTCTAGGCTGGTCTTGCTCTCCACACTGGAAACTTGGCCTTGGCAGAGACTAGGGCACAGAGGAACGTTTTTTTTGTAGGTAGACTTTTTTTTTAACTGAGATAAAATTCACCATTTAAACTGTTTTTAAGTGTACAGTTCAGTGGTTTTTAGTATGGTAATGTGTAGCTACCACTACTATCTAACTCTAGAACATTTTCATCACCCCAAAAAGAGACCTCATATCCATTAGCAGCCACTCCTCATTTTCTTCTTCCCACAGTTCTGGCAGCCGCCTATCTGCTCTCTGTCTGTGGATTTGCCTGTTGTGAGCATTGTATGTAAATAGAATCATACAGAATGTGGCCTTCTGTGTCTGGCTTCCTTCACTCAGTTTAATGTTTTCCAGGCTCATCCATGTTGCAGCGTGTGTCAGGACTTCATTCCTTTTTATGGCCGAATAATATTCCACTGTGTGGATAGAACACATTTTGTTCATCCATTCATCAAAAAGGTTCTGCCTTTTGGCAATTATGGATAATGTGCTCATTTGTGTGAACTTTGTTTTCACTTCTCCTGGGTAGATGCCTAGGAGTGGAACTGCTGGTCATCTGGTATCAACACCTTTTTAAAAAGAGATAACAGTTCCAGTTGAATTCTCCTCGTATGTTCCCCATATGATCTCTCTCTCTCTCTCTTTCTCTTTTTTTTTTTAAAGATGACCGGTAAGGGGATCTTAACCTTTGGCTTGGTGTTGTCAGCACCACGCTCAACCAGTGAGCCAACCGGCCATCCCTATATGGGATCCGAACCCGGGGCCTTGGTGTTCTCAGCACCACACTCTCCCGAGTGAGCCATGGGCTGGCCCCTCATATGATCTCTTGATCTTCCTTTCCTCCCTCCCTGGTCCCCTGATTTGGTGGTTTTTAGTCCCATGTTTGTTTTTGTCCTTTTATACCTGGGTATTTATCCCTATATTATATAGTTTTAAACTTTACCTAAATGGTATTACAGTCTCTGTTTCACTTAACCAACCTGATAAATAGCTCTTATTCCTTCATTTTGTTTTTGACCAGAGGTTTCCTTATCTATAAATGGAGATGGTAATAGGATCCATCTCCTTAGAGGGATTTGCTGAGGATTAAATGAGTTAATACATAGAAGCACTTAAGAACAGAGCCTGGCTCAGAGCACGGTCTTGGGAGATGTGAGCTATGATGATGATGGCGAAAATACCACCATTAATCGAGCGTCTGTGGACAGCCCTTTTGCTGGTTTCTAGTTTTAACCTGATGACCATCAGGCGGTAAACATTTCCCCAGGGTGGGTGTCCACGAGTGGAACTGCTGGTCTTGATCTGCATCACACACAGTGGCAACCTTACCAGAGGTGGCCCAGTTCCTCTTCAGAGGGCCTGTCCCCATCTCCACCTGCAGCCACAGCACACCAGGGTTCCTATCTCCCCAGCCTTGCCAACACGACATTTGTCCTGCGAATATCTGCTCGGCTGATGGCAGGAAACAGCCACTGCATAACTGCAATTTGCGCTTCTCCTGCATATGCAGTGAAGTGCCATACTCGGCCTTTGGCTTGTGGGGGTCTTCCCTCTTAGGACATTCCCCCATGCCCTGTCAACCCAAATAACAAACAGAGAGAGTTTCTCTAAAAGAATAATGTGTTTAATTGGGAATAGAACATTGCAGTGGGAAAATAATCCCATAGTAGACTATGTGTATTCAAGGAGGCAAAGGAAGACAAATGGTTTTAAAGGCAAAAGAAGGGCCGAGCCCGTGGCGCACTTGGTAGAGTGCTGCGCTGGCAGCGCGGCGACACTCCCGCCACGGGTTCGGATCCTATATAGGACTGACCGCTGCACTCACTGGCTGAGTGCCGGTCACGAAAAAACGACAAAAAAAAAAAAAAAAAAAAAAAAGGCAAAAGAGAAAAGCACGCTTAATTTGTTTTGAAACAAAGAGAACGTTGGTTACAGGAGCTTATCACAGGAGTTGATGCCAGTTCATTAATGGAGACAGTGTCAAGCAAGTGTTATTATACATCCAGCTAGCTGTCCTTGTGACTCGTGTAGTGAGTGGCTATTTGAAATGTCCTTGGCAAAGGTTTTTGTTATAGGCATATGTGCGTAAGAGTCTTTGTAATGGTTCTTATCATTGGCATGTGTGCTTGAGGGCCCTCCCTGTTCAGACTCCCGGCTTTATTTCTTTTTTGTTATTTTGATTCTGTCGACTTTCACAGCCCTATGCTGTTTGTTGGGTCCTTTCTGGGAAACCCTTTACCGAGAGGCCACAGTTTGGCTGGTCTTGACAGCTCTGGGCAGCTCCCCTGTTCTCAAGGCCTGTCCTGTCTGCAGCCCCCCAGGCCCCCTCGCCGCTCCTCCCATGTACAGGCCCCCACCTGCCTCGGGGCCTCAGCTCAGGCCGTTACTTCTGCCTGGGCAGTTACCTCTCTGCCTGGGCCGTTCTGTTGCAGAGGCTTTCAGTCTTTCCTCATTAAGTTAGTTGGTTCTCTGTTCACCTGACACCTTATCAGAGAGACCGTCCTTGAAAATAGCATCCCTGGGACTCTGTGCTCATACTTTCCTCTGTTCGCTTTAGAGCACTGAACCCCGGCAGAATCTGGCGTGTGTGTTTTGCATGGAAGTTGGCTGCCCTGGCTAGAATGTGAGCTCTGTGAGGACAAACGTTTGTACCAGTTTGCCCATAGCATTGCCTGGTGCCCTAAATGCTTGGGGAATGAAGGAAGGTGCAGAGCCAGACCTGATATTTTGCTTAGCCCTGCTAGTAACCCCATGAGGTGACTCAGATGCAACCCATTTTGCAGATGAAGAAACTAAGTCCTGGTGGGTGATGAGGACAGCACCAGACTGGATCCTGGGTCTGTCTGGCTCTCTGTACCTCTTGGCAGCCACATGGCACCCTTCCCGGGAGGAGCTAGAGAGAAGGGGAGAGAGTGCAGAGCTGGGGCTGCACTGACTCCACCGGTCCCCCTCTCCCCATTACATCCCCACAGGGACAGCATGGATAGCGTGAAGCAGAGTGCGGCTCTGTGCCTGCTGCGGCTCTACAAGGCCTCACCTGACCTGGTGCCCATGGGCGAGTGGACAGCCCGTGTGGTGCACCTGCTCAATGACCAGCACATGGTGAGGTCCCGTGCTCCCAAGACCTTCCCCCATCCAGCTGCCCAGAGACCCCCCTCTGCCTTGATGCCCCTCCAGCACTCAGGCATCCTGATCCAGTGTCCCCAGTACTCATTACCTAACCAACTGTCCAGAAACCCTTACACCTCCATCCCTGACACCCACCTGGCTGCCCAGGGATCCTGTCTAGTGAACCCAACACCCATCACCAATCCAGTTCCTCAGAAAATTCCAGCTTCTGTTTCTGACATCCAGAGATTCCCCCAACAACTCCCGTAACCTGCCCAGACAGCATAGAGACCCCAACCTCTGTCCCACCCCCAATACTCCCAACCCCTCTATAGTCCCTGAGCACCCATCACTCCTCATCCAGTTGCCTGGGGCCCTCCCAGGGGCACCCCACACACTCAGTCAGTGCTGGCTGTGGTCCCCAAGGCCCTGTTGCCTCCTTCCCCCACCCCTTAAACACACACAGTGACACGTGTACACACCCAAGCTCACCTCTTCAAACTCCATCCTCCAGGTTTCACACACCCCTCCCCCCCTTCTGATCTCTGCTCTCAGATCCTCAGCCTGGACACTCGTCCCCAGTCAGACCCTCCCCCCAGGGTCCTCACCATTTACTCATCTGCCCCCTGCAGGGTGTGGTCACGGCTGCCGTCAGCCTCATCACCTGTCTCTGCAAGAAGAACCCAGACGACTTCAAGACGTGCATCTCCCTGGCTGTGTCTCGCCTAAGCCGGGTGGGTGTTGTCTTGGTGCTGGCTGCAGGAAGTGGCACTGGTGTCCCTGTGCCCTCTGACACCTTTCTGGTCCCCTCTTCTTCTCCATAAGAGGGAGCCCAGTCTAGTGGTAACAAACTCAGGCTCTGAGCTAGGTTCATCCTGGCTCAGCCGTTTCATTCTGGGTGGCTGTGGGCAAGTGGCTTTTCCTTCCTGGGCCTCAGTTGCCCATCTGTTCAATGGTGATGATACTAGTACCCACCTCACAGCATAGCTGCTCTGAATAAAGCTGCCATATATAAAGCGCCCTGGAAGCAAGAGCTGCCCTCTGGATCCCCCCAGTCTCTTTCTCCCTTTCTTTATTCTACATTTGCGCCCTGTTCCTCTCTTTCCTATATATCTCCCCTTCACTCTTTCCTTCTGTCTGTCCGTCCCCTTTACTCCTGTCCTGGGAACATCCCCTGAGGCTTCCTCGGTGCCATGTTCTGTGTGGGGTGACACCAGGGACACTGATGAATCAGACCTGAGCTGTGCCCTCAGGGAGCTCCCTGTCCTGCTCAGTGGAGGGGCATACAGCAGGGGAGGTGACTCAGCCACAGATTATCTTAAAAGGGGAGGTTTGTGCTATAATGGAGGTAGCACAGGGCACTGTAGGCACCCATTGGAGGAACTTAACCCAGCCTGGGAGTCCAGGAAGACTTCCTGGGGGAAATGATCCCCAAGTTGAGACTTAGAGTACATAAAGTGTTTCCTGGGCATGGGGGAAGAGGCCTGGATTCTCAAGTAAAGAGAACACACCAATTCATTCATTCTGTCATTGTTTCATTCATTCACCAAACATCTGAATCCTCCCATGCACCAGGCTGGTGAGGGAGACACAGACAGTGACAGTAGGAGTGGGGACACGTACCATCATGGAGGTGGCACAGAGCATTGTGGAAGTGCTTTCTGAAGAAAAGGTTTTCAAGGTTTAGTTGGAGTTTGCCATGTGGAAAAAAGTCACATGATCTTTTGATCCCCACCTCTTCCCTGAACCTTTCTCCTGTCTGACCTTGTATTAGGCCTAGGGACCCATAAAAGGGTCAGACCTGATTCCTGCCCCTGCTTAGCTTTCAGTCTTGGGGCAGAGCGACAAGGAAACAACCTCCGGCGTGCCAGTGTGATGTGTGCTCTAAAGGAGGTAGCTGGGGCATTGGGAGGCTCAGAGTCAGAGTGAGGAGCTGGTCTGGTCTGAGGACTGTTACAGAGAAGGGAATCAGCAGAGACTTTTCCTGCCCACCTGGCACCAGCATCACTTGGAAAAATCATCCAGCCCCAGGTTTAGTCCCTGTTCCACCCTCTCGTACTGCGTGCCTGAGGCTTCCTCACTCCCTTCCTGAGCTTCGGTTTCCTGCCCTGTAAAACTGTCACACTAACAGCACCCCCCTTGGGAGCAGTGCTTGCTCTGCCCTGACACGTGGGCAGACATTCCCCCTCCCGCCCTGGCCCGTGCCCCCACCCATTCCTCGCCCCTCTTCTGCCCCCCAGATTGTCTCCTCGGCCTCTACTGACCTTCAGGACTACACCTACTACTTTGTCCCAGCACCCTGGCTTTCAGTGAAGCTCCTGCGACTGTTACAGTGCTATCCCCCGCCAGGTAACTTTGAGTCCCCCTGGACTGCTTGTCGCTGGGATCAAGGTCCTCTGACCCCATGGCATGGCAGGTGGGGCTAAGTGATCTGTCAGGATTTCTCTTGAGCTGGGGTGGTCCTCTAGCCCGTTATGTGGCTGCCGTGAGGGCGGGGGCAGCTCTGATCCCAGAGCCCACCCTGCGCAGCACCAAGGATCAGACAAATAGCCAATCCCCTGCTATAGGCCAGGGTCCCTGTGGCTAAGGGCTGTTATCACGTCTGTTTTACAGGTGAGGAAACCAAGGCTTGGAGAGGGGAGCTTTTGCCCAGGGTCAACCAGCCGGTGAATGGGCTATTCCAGGCTGTGCTGTTTCACTTCTGCCAGGGAACCTCTCCTCATTGCTCACACCCACAATAGCTAGCGTGTTTTAAGCTACTGCAGTGAATTGGGTGCTGTGCCGGGGGCCGTCTACATCCTTTCACCAGAGCTGGTGAGGAGGAATACTTAGTGAGATATGTGAGCATCGAACTGTGGCTTGGAGGGGACACATGCCCATCCCAGGCACAGGCAGCAAGTGAGTGGCAGAGCCTGACCCCCCCAGAATCTATCTGTGCTCTAAACCCCTCCCACAACTGCTGGGGACAGGCTCCCCCTCAGCTGCCCAAACTTACAGAGCAGTTTTTTTTTTTTTTTTTTAAAGATGACCAGTAAGGGGATCTTAACCCTTGATTTGGTGTTGTCAGCACCACGCTCTCCCAAGTGAGCCACAGGCCAGCCCTTACAGAGCAGTTTTATGGGACCCTGGGCTAAGGGGCTTGGCACCCAGTAGGTGCTTATAAACCAGTTCCCTTCAGTTCAGCCAGTATGCCTACCACCTGCTGTGGCCCAGAGGCCAATGCGCGGCACCAAATCTTCATAGCCAGGTGTGCATGTGTGTCTGTATGTATACAAGACTGGGTGTGTGCATCTATATGTGTCAGTGTTGGTGTGTGTATCTGCATACATGCATGTCTGTGTTTGCATGACTGGACATGAGCATGGGTGCATGGCAGTGTCTGTGTGTATCTGTGTGTCAGATGCATGGGTATCTCTGTGTGTGTGTGTGTGTGTATGTGTGTGTGTGTGTGTGTGTGTATCTGCATGCATTTGCATCTGTGTGCATGTGTGACTGTGTGCCTGTGGGTACTTGTGTACATATCTATATGTGTCTGCGTGTACCTGTGTGTGTGTGTCCACATGCTTGTCAATGTGCATGTGTGTGCCTCTGTGCATGTGTGTGTGCACAGACTGTTTGAGTGTATGATGTAGGTGATACGAAAGGCTCCTCCCAGCTTGTGAAGCCAGCTTGTGAATTCTGTCATGTGTCTCTTGCCTTCTCTGGGCCTCTTTTTCACCCTGTGAGAAAGGGCTTAGCTTGAACTCTGAGCCCATTGCCATATCAGAAGGAAATTTTGGGGTATGCCCAGGGCAGGCACCTCACCTTCCCCAAAACCCTCTGTGTTTAGGAATTCCAAACATGGCCTTGCTCTGGGGTTGGGCCAGAGGAAGCCCCAACCCTGTGTCATCCCCTTTCAGCAAATGGTGGTGAGCTACCTCCAATTTAATCTCCGTATGATTTTTTTTTTTTACAAGATATTATGAAAAGTTTCCCAACATACAGATAAATAGATCCATTACTAGACTTCACATTTTTCCATGTATGCATGCTCTTGTTCTATTCTTTTTTTGAAATATTTAAAAGTAATACAGGGGCCGGCTCGTGGCTCACTTGGGAGAACACCAAGGCCACGGGTTTGGATCCCTACATGGGGTTGGCCGGTTAGCTCACTGGCTGAGCGTGGTGCTGACAACACCAAGTCAAGGGTTAATATCCCCTTACCGATCATCTTTAAAAAAAAAAAAAAAAAAGCAATACAGACTTCGTAATGTTTTGCCATTAAATATTTTGTAATGCGTTTCTAAAAACTGGGCATTTTAATGCACAACAGAAATTCTGTTGTCACACGTAAAACTAACAATTCCCTACTGTTTTCCACTGCCAATTTTCTTAATTTTCCCCAAAAGATCGTTTAGAGTTGGTTCAGACTAGGATAGAATCAAGGCACAAGTATCAAATTTGATTATTATTTCTTACAAATCCCTTTTAATTGGGAAAAATTACTCCTTTAATCCTTGACATTGGCTTTTGCCCCAACATTCTCTTATGAAAAATTTCGAGTATAAAGATAACTTAAGAGAACAGTATAACGAACACCAGATGCACCCTACCTGGACTCAGTGGTGACTGTTAACACTGTGGACTGCAGTCAAGACTGTCAAGGCAGAAATAATTTTATAAAGGTTTATTGAAAGCCAAGCTTAAGGATCAACCTGAGAAACACAAGCCAACAGACTTGGAAAATGCTCCAAAGTCTGCTACAGGCAAAGGCATTTTATAAGGGAGTTTTGAAAGGGAGGGGGAAAGCTCCAAGTACAGTTGTCCCTTTCTCAGGGAACACAAGAATCACAAGAATCAAAGTCATTGGTTACTGATTACAACAGGGGAGCCAGAAGCATCACTTGAAAGCTGAAGCAGAAGCTTCAGGCTTCAGCTATTCTTAGCAATATCTAAGTGGCTTATTCAGAACCAGTAGGTTGTACATTAATCAATAAATCAGCAGTTCTAACCACACACATTGTTTATCTTAAGACAAGATGTTGACACTGAGTTTGTGAGACTTATCCCAGGGCAGCGAGTTTTGGAAAACCTGCTTTGTTTTGATTATTTCCCTCATCAGTACACCTTGCTGTACCTGCAGCCTTGTTTGCGCACTGTCTCACACACTTGCCACACTATTTGCAGTATTGCAGGCATCCTAACACTCCCCTGTGTTTCTGAACATGTCTCCCAAGACCGAGAACACATATGAAACCACAGTGCCATTATCATACCTAAGAAGATTCAAAATAACTCCACAGTGTCATCGGGTATCCAGGCACCATTCACACTTCCCCAGTTGTCCCTGCTGACAGGGGGACTTTTCTAAAAACGTTGGCTTTCTAAAAAAAAATACCACAAAACAATCTAGAGTCGCACATTAAATAATATTATGTCTTTGCCATTTTTTTTAGTCTGGAATAGTTTCCGCTACCCTCCTTGTTTTTGAAGAAACCAGGAGAGTTTTGTGTCGCAGTGTGTCCACATTCTAGATGGCTGGTTGCTGCCTGTGGTGTCCTTTGCTCTCCATCCTTCAATTTCCTGGTAGATTTGGGGTCAACAGTTCTTGCTAGAACACTTGACAGCTGTTCTGCACACTTGATAACATCACATTCTAGAAAATGTTAGTTATCAGTGTTTGTGTGAGCTTCTGGCTGGTATCCGTCTGTCTCAGTTCTGGGGGTTGAGTTTTCTCACTGTTGAACCCCTATCCCCCAGGCAAGGAGCCTGGCACCAAGTGTGCACGCAGTGGTCTTTTACCGAGCAGGTGACTGAAGGGCAAGTACATTCTCATCAAGGAATGCTCGGCATTCAGACCACTCCTTGGGAAGGCCTGTGTTTGGGGTTGTCTCTGGAGGAGGTTCCTGGAGTTTTCTTTGCTCTATGAGAAATCTAAAGAATATCAGTGCTGCAGAAGGGGAAACTGAGGCTCACAGGGGTGGAGCCTCTTGCCCAGCAGGGTCACAGCAGAATAGGATGAAAGCCCAGGTCTGGAGATGTATCCTCTGTCTCCAGAAATGCCATCTCTCACCTCTCTTGCTGGGCCGGGGGCCCAGGAAGGGGCTGAGGGAGCAGAGACCCTAACCTAGAGCTTCAGGGCTCTGGTGGGTTGGAGGCAGCCTGAGGTCTTCCCATGGCCACTGCCCCAGCAGGTGGGCCAGGTGGGCAAAGAGCTCGGGCCAGGTGGGCAAAGGGCTCAGCCCAGGCCCTGCCTTCCATTTCCCCAGAGGATGCGGCTGTGAAGGGGCGGCTGGTGGAATGTCTAGAGACCGTGCTCAACAAGGCGCAGGAGCCACCCAAGTCCAAGAAGGTGCAGCACTCTAATGCCAAGAATGCCATCCTCTTCGAGACTATCAGCCTCATCATCCACTATGACAGGTGCACACCGGGGGCTCAGGGAGGGCTGAGAGCCTGGTGCCTGGGGCTGGGCGAGAGTGGCTGGAGCCTGGACTCTTGGTTCTTAGGGGAAAGGGCTAGAGAGCTACACCTCTAGGTAAGAGGAGGATGGAGGTGTGAAATGCTACCCTGTGAGGCTGGTGCTGGGCTTTTCCTGGGAGGCAGAATTGCTGGATGTCTTTATTTGGGCTCAGCAGCCCAGAGGTCAGGGTCACCGTCAGGGTCAGGACCAGTGTGTAGGGGTGGGCGGGAGTTAAGACCTGGATCTTTAGGCAGCTATGAGAGAGATCAGCTGGGACCCGAATCTTCTATCTCATGTCCCATGTATCTATTTCTCTCTCACCACCCCATGCCTATGGCCCCTGCTGACAGTGAGCCCAACCTCCTGGTACGGGCCTGTAACCAGCTAGGTCAGTTCCTGCAGCACCGGGAGACCAACCTGCGCTACCTGGCCCTGGAGAGTATGTGCACCCTGGCCAGCTCTGAGTTCTCCCATGAGGCGGTCAAGACCCACATCGACACCGTCATCAATGCCCTCAAGGTGCGACCTCTCGGAGTCTGCCCCAGGCCCTCTGCCCCCTCACAGTGGCCAGTGGCTCCGAGGCCCTTGGGTGGCCAGCCCTGGGCCAGGAGGGAGCCTAGAATACACCCTGGGCCCTCCTCTCCTCCATCAGACGGAGCGGGATGTCAGTGTGAGGCAGCGGGCGGCCGACCTCCTTTATGCCATGTGTGACCGGAGCAACGCCAAGCAGATCGTGTCTGAGATGCTGCGGTACCTGGAGACAGCTGACTATGCCATCCGTGAAGAGATTGTGAGTTTTTGGGGATCTGAGGGCCTGGGAGTTTGGGTCTGAGGAAGGATCGTCTGGGAGCTTGGACTCCTGGGTCTGAGGGAGGAGGAGCTGGGGGCCTGGACTCTCCAGATGGAAGTAGTGGTGAGCCCAGATCCAGGCAAGTCCAAACACTGATGCCCACCGTGTGCATACTTGCGTTCACACACACCCACCTTCCCCCACTCCCTGCGGCAGGTCCTGAAGGTGGCCATCCTGGCAGAGAAGTACGCAGTGGACTACAGCTGGTACGTGGACACTATCCTCAACCTCATCCGCATTGCGGGCGACTATGTGAGTGAGGAGGTGTGGTACCGTGTGCTGCAGATTGTCACCAACCGTGATGATGTCCAGGGCTATGCTGCCAAGACTGTCTTTGAGGTCAGCATCCCTCACCCTGACCTCCATGGGGGGACATAGAGGCAAAGCAAGGACAGCTGGGGCTGTAAGGGTAGTAAGTGTGACCACCATCTTGCTTATTCTTCTGCACTGGGGTGACCTCAGAGTGGTGCCTTTGCCTCTTTGGGCCACCCAAAGGACATGGGGGCCATAGCTTCATGGGTCTGATTTGAGGAGACCACAGAGCATGCACATGGGGCACCCACTGTGTAGTTGCCAATTCCTGGATCTTAGTAATTTCCCACTCTTTCTAGAAAAGGGGGCCCCGTGCTGCCACATTTTACTTCCTGTGTGAGCTTGGGCCAGTCACTTAACCACTCTGTGCCTCAGTTTTCCCACAATAATCCCGCCCACATCATAGAGTTGTGAGGGTTCCATGAATTAATACGAGGCAGAAGCTTAGCGCTACACGTGGCACATGCTGAGCACTCATGACACTCTCATTCTTGTCCCTGCCCCGCCCCTCCCACCCAGGCGCTCCAGGCCCCAGCCTGTCATGAGAACATGGTGAAGGTCGGCGGCTACATCCTTGGGGAATTTGGGAACCTGATTGCTGGGGATCCCCGCTCCAGGTGAAGGAGCCTCAGGCTGGAGGGTGATCACTTGTACTTCTGAAGGGTCTGGAGCTTGAGGGACCCCTAGGAGTCTCAGGGCTAGGGATGATGGGGTTCCTAGGAATGTTTTCAGCCTCTTGCCCCAACCCCCATTGGGACAAGAAAGAACCTTAGTCTCAGGAACCTGGCACAGAGCCTTACAATGGCTTCTCCCCTGCGACTTTGGGAAATATCAGCCCCTCAAGCCAGCCTGTGTTCCTGGGAAGGGTCCATCTGAGGAGGCGGCACCTCTTGAGGGGGTTTCTGGAGAGGGCTGTGGAGCCATGGAGCCTCGGCCCATGGGCTGACACCACCCCCTGCACAGCCCCCCGGTGCAGTTCTCCCTGCTGCACTCCAAGTTCCACCTGTGCAGTGTGGCAACACGGGCCCTGCTGCTGTCCACCTACATCAAGTTCATCAACCTCTTCCCTGAGACAAAGGCCACCATCCAGGGTGTGCTGCGGGCCGGCTCCCAGCTGCGCAATGCCGACGTTGAGCTGCAGCAGCGTGCTGTCGAGTACCTCACCCTCAGCTCAGTGGCCAGCACGGATGTCCTGGTCAGAGCCTTGGTCCCCCCACTCCCTCCCTCTGGCCCTTGGCCCCCCTTTTCTTGTGATCACAACTGACACCTTTCCCTGACCGCCCCCTACACCAACCCCACCAGGCCACAGTGCTGGAGGAGATGCCACCCTTCCCGGAGCGTGAGTCATCCATCCTGGCCAAGCTGAAACGTAAGAAGGGGCCTGGGGCTGGCAGCGCCCTAGATGATGGCCGGAGGGATCCCAGCAGCAATGACATCAATGGGGGTGTGGAGCCCACCCCCAGCACCGTGGTGAGTCCTGTGGGGTGGGCCCCATATAGTCAGCTGGGGCTGGGGTTGGCCAAGGCACCACCTTTTCTCACTTTCACCTGCACTTCCTGCAGTCTACGCCCTCGCCTTCTGCTGACCTTCTGGGGCTGCGGGCAGCCCCTCCCCCAGTAGCACCCCCAGCAGCTGCAGGTGCGGGAAACCTTCTGGTGGATGTCTTCTCTGATGGCCCAGCTGCCCAGCCCAGCCTGGGTCCCACCCCGGAGGAGGCCTTCCTCAGGTACTGCCCACCCACTGTGGCCAGGCCCTCTTCTACCCTCAGGGCAGCCCCTTCTCAGCCTCTGCCTCCTTTTTCGTTCAGCTCCTCTCCACCCCAACTTGCTCTTTTCTCCCTGTCCCTGATGCCCTTGCCAGCCCCAGCCGCTGCCTGCCCTGCCCCTGGCCTCGCTCCCTCGGGCCACTCTGGACTCTGCTGACCCTGGCCACTCTTTATTGTCCTTTCCCTTCACCATTTCTCAGCCTGCTCTTCCTTCTCTCCTTCCCTCCTCCCTCTTTCTCCCCCCCCCCACCCTCTTGCTGCCTCTCTGGGATTGGCTGCCTGCCACACCTGTCTTCTCTTGTCTGCTCTGGGATTGGATGGCCCAGTGAGCTGGAGCCGCCTGCCCCTGAGAGCCCCATGGCTTTGCTGGCTGACCCAGCTCCAGCTGCTGAGTAAGGGATGACCTTAGGAGGTTGGGGGGCAGACCCTGGTGTCCCCAGGGAGGGTGAAGGGACTGGGAGCTCTCATCTAGGTGTTCTTGATGAGCAGCAGAAACAGGGACTTGGAGGAAAGTGAAACTCGGGGTCCTCTGATGGGGGGGCACATACCAAGGTCCCATTCACATTAGGGGCAACTGCCTGTCTAATTATGGGGTACTTTGAGATTCTTCAAGGAGTCTAAGTATGTGGATTCTGGGTTCTGTCTTTCAAGGGCTTGTTTTCTTGCACCACTTAGCTCTGGGTTTTTCCTCTCTTCCCCCAAGCCCCTTCCATCTCATTCCTTTTCCTGCTTCCAGCCCAGGTGCTGAGGACATCAGCCCGCCCATCCCAGAAGCCGATGAACTGCTGAATAAGTGAGTACTGGGAGAGCTGGGAGAGGGGAATGGGGACAGGTGGGGAGCCCAAGCCAGGGCCCAGACAGGAATCCCTCTAATCCTGAGCTCCTTGCAACCCCAACCCAGGTTTGTGTGCAAGAACAATGGGGTCCTATTTGAGAACCAGCTGCTGCAGATTGGAGTCAAGTCAGAGTTCCGGCAGAATCTGGGTGCGTCTGGGTGGACTGTGGGGTCAGGGTTGGGGATAGACCTTGGTTTGGGCAGTGGCTGGGAGGGCGTTGGAGGAACTTGGATGGAGCCCTGTCTCCCCCACCCACTGCAGGCCGCATGTATCTTTTCTATGGCAACAAGACCTCGGTGCAATTCCAGAACTTCTCACCCACTGTCATCCACCCGGGAGAACTCCAGACTCATATCCTCAGGCTTGGCCCAGCTCTGTCCCTCCAGTCGGCCTTCCTTACCACTGGGAAGCCAGCTGACCCAGGTCCAGATCCCTGTTCTGCTCCTCTTACTGTGAGAGCTTGGAAATGTGGCACTTCTCTGAGATTTAGTGTCTTTATGTCTAAGACAGTGGTGGGCCTCTTTCTCCAGGACAGGAGATCACAATGAAGTGATATGCAGGAGGCATTACTTCTGGGACTCTAGCTGCTCTGGGCCTCAGTTTGTCTTCTCAGATACCTTCCATGTCCTGACCTTGTCCTCTCTCAGGCTCCATGCTATAATTTCAGTGCCTCCTGCACTTGGGAGCTAGGCCAGGAGGGCTAGATGCTGACCAGGGCCTTCTCCTTTGTGACCTGGGCTGAGTTACTGCCTCTCTAAACCTTCCTATCCCCTCTGTGAGGTATAAACCCTCTTCCCTCTCATAGGGTTGTTCTGAGGATCAAGGCAATTGGAAAACTCTGGAAGGGTGGCTGGTGATGTCAGTCCTTCTCTGTGCTTCCATTTCCACATCCCTGCAATTAGAGTGGCTAGACCCCAAAACTCTGAGGACCTTTTCAGGGGTTTTTGGCAGCTGGCCAGACCTTTTCAGTTCTTTGCTTCATTCATTCATCCATCATTTTCAGAGGCTCCTGTAGGCAACTCTGTGCTGAGCATGGGCGGGGGCGGGGGCAGCGGAGATGCATAAGATCCAGTCCTTGCCTATGGGTTATTGACCTAAAAGCAGACACAATACAGATGGTGATAACAATACTAATTGCCACCATCTTTGTGTACTTAAGATGTGTCAAACACATAGACAAGTAATTGTAAAGATTATTTTATTGACTCTGGAGGACATTTTACACATGCCCATTTTGCACATGAGGCTAAGAAAGGTTAAGTAGCTTGCCCACTGTCGTCCAGGTGGGCAAGACTAGGACTCAAGTCCAAGTCAGCCTCCAGAGCTAATGCTATTATGTCTCGGTTCAGTGTGACATGTGCCATAATGGAGGTCTCTGAAACCATTGTGGAAGGCCAGAGGAGGCACCTAGGATGGATCAAAGGATTCGCACAGAAGGGACTTTGGAGCTGGGCCTTGTAGGATGAGTCCAGGATTGCATGGCTGGGCCTGCCAGAAAATCAGGGGTTCATGGCTAAGACCCCCCTCAGGGCCTGCCTCTGTGTCTGGTTTCCTTGACCATGGGCGGGCACAGCTGGCTGTACAGACAAAACGCGTGGCGGCACAGGTGGACGGCGGGGCGCAGGTGCAGCAGGTGCTCAACATCGAGTGTCTGCGGGACTTCCTGACGCCCCCGCTGCTGTCAGTGCGCTTCCGGTGAGTCAAGCGCGGCGTTTCTGGGAGGGGGGGTCTTCTAGGGTGAGGGGCGGGGCCTGATGGAGCCCGCCCCCGCCCCTGCCAGGTACGGCGGCACCCCCCAGGCCCTTACCCTGAAGCTCCCGGTGACCGTCAACAAGTTTTTCCAGCCGACAGAGATGACAGCCCAGGACTTCTTCCAGCGTTGGAAGCAGCTGAGCCTGTGAGGAGTGGGGGGCGACCCAAAGCCGTGCTTCAGGGGGGGCGGCACCAGGGGCTTCCGGGTCCCTGACTTGAGTCCCCATCCGCAGCCCTCAACAGGAGGCACAGAAAATCTTCAAAGCCAACCACCCCATGGACGCGGAAGTTACTAAGGCCAAGGTGAGAGACTGGGGGTCATATCTGCAGGGCAGTGGCCACTTCACTTATCTGAGCTTGTTTTCCTATCTGGAAAGTAGGTCCAATTCCCACCCAAAAGGGTTTTTGGGAACTGCGCCACCACCACTGCCACTGTTTAGGAGCTAACAGAGCTCTGGCACTCTCTGATGGCTACTTCCCTCCTTCCCAGCTTTTGGGGTTTGGCTCTGCTCTCCTGGACAATGTGGATCCCAACCCTGAGAACTTTGTAGGGGCTGGAATCATCCAAACTAAAGCTCTGCAGGTGGGCTGTCTGCTCCGGCTGGAGCCCAACGCCCAGGCTCAAGTAAGTATTGGTGTGGGGCCCATAGGCCGACAGGAAGGATTCCTGAGGCTGCTGTGTCACCCTCCCTGTCTTGTGTCCGCTCCACCTGCCTCATGTATTCTTTCAATCACGTCTCCCTTTGACCCTCTCTCTCCCCGCTCTTTGTCCCCATTGCCATTCATTATCTCTGTCCTCTGGTCTTCTATATCCTTTCCACCTTTCTTCTCCATTTTATATCTTTCATCATTTTCCTTCTGTCTCCTCTGTTGCCTTTATTCCTACCACCTGTCTCTTGTATAACTTCTCTGACCCCTTTATCCTTCCTTCTCTTCCCATCTTTTGTGTCCCCCTCTCCCTGGGCTCTCTCCCCTCTCATGTGGCTGGCTGCATCCCCTGAGTCCTCCACCAATGCCCCCCACCCAGATGTACCGGCTGACCCTGCGCACCAGCAAGGAGACCGTCTCCCGTCACCTGTGTGAGCTGCTGGCCCAGCAGTTCTGAGCCCTGGACTCTACCCCTGGGGATGTGATCGGCGCTGGGTAGCCCCTAGGACTGAGGCAGCTTTGGTAGATGAGGCATTGAGGGACCTCTTCTGGTGACAGGGAAGACCCCAGGGGTGGGGAGATCCCTGAGACCTTCCTCTGGCCTTTTGTATTTTTATTTTTGTTCAGTCTGCTGCTGTTTACATTCTGGGGGGCAAAGGGGAGTCCCTTCCCTCCCTTCCCCACCCCAAGCACAGAGGGGAAAGGGGCCAGGGAAATGGGTGCCTCCTCCCCTCCCACCCCATCCCATCGTAGCCCCTCCTTCTCCCTCTCCATCCAGGGGCTGTGTATTATTGTGAGCGAATAAACAGAGAGACACTAATAGCCCCATGTCTGTCTCCATTGCCCACTCCCAGGTGGTCAAAGAAGTGGGGTGAGGGCATGCAGAGTGTGTGTGGCCAGGCTTCGAAGTCCATGGGTGGGACTCTGAGGAGCCAACAGCAGTAGCAGCTGCCGAGGCCCCAGCTGCAGAACCACGAGCCGCAATCCCCTTCTTGGCTCCCCGTGCCTCAACACCAGGTAGCAGGCCCTAGGCAGCTGGGCTTGGTGGACCGCATCCTCTGCCTTCTGTGGTAGCCCTGGCTCTGAGGAAAGGACAGGCAGGACTGAGGTGACCCATGGGGCTGAATGAGGAGGATGCTAACCTTCAGAAGCTACACCCCATCCTGGGCCTAAGTTCTGAATCCATGGGATTTCTTAGCACAGGCTTTGGGAGCCTCCCAGGTGAGGGCTTCCGGGGCTCCAGCCAGATGTCAGTAACCTAAAGAAGGCCACAGACTCTCATTCAGCTCACCCTCTTCCCACCCAGCCTTGGTCCCTGTTTCCCTAGGGAATAGTGTGTGCAGCCCCAGGCTATCCTCTTAGCAACACAAATCACAAACGTGCAGGTGATAACTTACTGTGTGCCCGACACTCAGCTGTGACACACAAGCTCCAGTAGCCCTCCTGAGGACCACACCCCACTGCACAGGAGATGTGGAGTGGCCAGCTAGGAAGCGGTGTGGCCCTCAGAGTAGGAGCTCTTTACCACTGTGCCACATTCAGCAGGGTCTTCACTGGGGTTGTAGTGCCAACCTAGGTCCCTTTATCTCTCTCGGGCCTTATGGATTCTAAGATAACTTTCCTTCCTAACCTGGAATCTGTGGAATCCTTTCCCACCCCCACTCCCCAGACTATCAGCAAAGCCTGTGCTTTCAGCAGTAGTGCAGAGTGGAGTGTGTAGATATGCGGGCCAGACCTCCTGTGTTAGAATTGTGGCTCTGTGGCTTATTAGCTGAGCCTGTTTCTTCATCTGCAATAAGAGAATAATGACATAAGAGGATAATCCTCACCTATGAGGATGAAGTGAGTTGTTACATATCAAAGCACTGGCAAGAATAGAAGAGGTCTTAGTGTTAAATGCTTCTAAGTACAGTCATGCAGCACATAACAATGTTTTGGTCAATGAGGTACCACATATATGACGGTAGTCCTAAAAGATTATAATACTGTATTTTTACTGTACCTCCTCTATGTTTAGATGCACAAATACTTAACAGTTTGTGTTGCGGTTGCCTACAGTTTTCATACAGTAACGTGCTGTTCAGGTTTGTAGCCCAGGAGCCGTAAGCTATACCATACAGCCTAGGTAGTAGGCTATACCATCTAGGTTTGTGTAAGTAGACTCTGTGACATTCACACAACAAAATTGCCTAATGACACATTTCTCAGAATGTATCCACATTGTTAAGCGACACATGACTGTATTAGGGTTACCCAGGAGGTTCTGAAACCAGGAAGGGACTTCCCCTCCCCTCCCTTCTGTGTCAAAGCTCAGTTCTCAATTAAAACCATGTCCAATGTGTGCTGGGTTCTCCTTCCAGTTTCTCCTACCCTACCTCTTACTCCCACCTTCTGGGACCTAGGACTCAAGTGTCCCTGCCTATGCAGTGGGGCACTGTGCCCGCCGCTGACCTGGTGGGAAGTGCGTGGTGGTGACCAGAGTGTAGAAATTACGGAGGAGGCGCCGGCGCTGTTCCGGAGAAGGTTCTGGAGGGAGAGAAGAGACAGTGATGGAGAGCACCTCCCTGGTCCGCCCCCCTCCCCAGTTCACGCCCCTCCGCCCCGCCCTTGTCCTCAGTCACCTTTATCCCCAAAGGGCTCCACGGTAAAGAGGCAACGTTTCAGTTCCAGGTGGAGGAGCAGCAGCCTGTGGGAAAGGGGGTGTCATGGCCAGGGAAGAGGAGATGAGGACCCCCCCCAACCCACTACCCCATCTGAGTCCTACCCAAGGATGTCCGCGTGCAGGGGGAAGCCATCGGGCAGCGCTCGGGGTCCAAGCGGCAAGCAGGTCCGCAGCGGGCCCAGCAGTGGCTGCCACCAACGCTCCAGAAGCTGTGGGAGCGCGGTAATGGTAGGCGGGGCCAGAGATAAAGGCGTGGCCAGCAGGTGAGGTCAGGGAGGTACCAGAGGCCGAAGACGGGGCCTACAAGAAGACAGGAGGGCGGAGGCGGAAGGGGCCGTGGAAGGGCGAGGCCTAGGAGAATAAGGGAGGAGTGGAGGAGAAGCCGAGCTGGGGAGAAGGTGATTGCAGCGCAGTTTGCAGTGGTCGGGGCAGGGATGAGAGAAGGGGCTCGTAGGTAGAGGGTGTGATAAGTGGGAAAGTGAGACAGGGCTGGATTCACCTGTGGGTCCAGCTGGCGGAGGGGTGGGCGTGGCCCGCACAGCAGACACAGCTCCAGGCTTGGCAGCAGCGTCAAGGTCAAAAGTCGGTGCGGGACCTGAAGGACACAGGGTGGACAGTGCTGCCCCTTCCTATCCCAAGTCTCGCCTCCTTGCGACTCGACCTCTGTCCCACCCCTCTCGCATTTGTCCAAGACCTCACCTTCCTCTACCCCAACCCCGCCGGGCCCCACCCACTCACCGTGGGACTCCCGTGAGGCAGGTACACAGGGTAGTCGCGAGCGGCCTGCGGCGGCAGGGACCCTACCAGCCAGGGAAGCAGCACGGCCTCGGGCGTCCCCAGCCGCCACCAGCCCTCTGTTGCTGCCACTACCCGGCCCGACACCACGAGACTGACGAAGGCTGTGCCCGCGGCCTCAGCGAACCCGGAGAGGGCTTCCTGGGTAAGAGAGGCAGGCGGACTAGGAGTCAGGACACATGAGCAGGGAGTGCAGTGACTTCCCAGGTGGTCAAGGAGTGGGAAGAGACCGACAGACAGTCCAGAGCTTGCTAAGCGGCCATGCTCTTGTGTGTCATCGTCTCGGAGGCTGAGTTCCTTCACCTTCACATGCAGCCACAATCCCCAACTCACATTGTGAAATTTGATTAAAATGATCTGTGTATACTGAAGCTAATTTTTTTTTTTTTTTTTTGGCGGCTGGCCAGTATGGGTATCCGAACCCTTTACCTTGGTGTTGTAACACTGCGCTCTAACCAACTGAGCTAACCCAGCCAGCCCTGAAACTAATTTTAACAGCAGCAGCTTACGGTTTATAGAATCCTATTTATTATGTGCCAGGTAGGCACAATCAACGACCTACTGAACTGAAGCTCAGAGAAGGCAAAGTACCTGCCAAAAGTCACACGGCTGGGATGCGACCACACCAGGTAAATCCACAAGAGCAATATTTAAGGAAGGGTTGACTGGTTAGCTCAGTTGGTTAGAGACTGGCCTTATACCACCAAGGTCAAGGATTCAGATCACTGTACCTGCCAGCCGTCCAAAAAAACCAAAAAAAATTAAGGAAGGATAGATAGAGATTCACCAGGGATAAGGAAGAACATGTACCAAGGTTGGGAAGCTGGAAAGCTGTTGGGATTTGCAGGATCCGTGAGGCAGCTGGGCAAAGATGGATTGTGGATTTAGCAACAAGTTGGCAGGTGCCAGATTCCACAGGCCCTCAAACACCAGGATGAGGGGCTGGGACCTTGCTCTGAGGGAGATGGAAGCCATGGGAGGGCTGTGGGGAGGGGAGGGCAGGGGCAGCTCTGGGTGTAGAAAGATTCTGCTGGGGCCAAGTCAGGGTCAGACTAGATGATGAGAGGATAGGAGGCGGGGACAATGGTCCAGGGGAAAGAAGATGAGGACTGAGTCGGGACCATAGGGACAGATTTAAGAGTTTCCATAGCATCCCCAATACCTGCAGGAGGGACCCCTCTGGAGGAATCACACAGTCCACACACTGGGTAAGGTCCCCAATGAGCTCCGAGTCCCCTAGGAAGCTGTCGATGAGGCGGTAACTGGCCTAGCAAAGAGAGAAGGGAGGAGCCTAGGACCCAAGTGGGCCCCAGATCTGCTGCCTCCCCCTTTGAAAACTGGCAAGGCCAGGCCTAGCTCCAGGGTCAAACAACCAAGTTGCCCCAGGAACCCAGGGGATTAGGCTGCCCCAGGGGCTGCTGGGAACTGTAGCTCCCAAATGACAGTGCCCAGATACCTTAACTCCCCATCCTCATGTCCTGCAGCCTCACCCTCAACTCCTTCTTCAGTCTCTCTACATTGCGGATATTGGTCAGTTCTTCAAGTCCCACAAGAAGAACCTAGAAGAACCACATAGGAGAGTAGGGGCCCTGGACAACTGGTTCTAAGAGAGAAGGGCATGGAACACAAACTCCTGGGTCTTAGGGAAGAAGGGGCTGGGACCTGGGTTATTGGGTATGAGGGAGGAGGGGCTGGGGACCTGGACTCCTGGGTCTGAGAGAGAGGGATGCTAAGAGCTCAAGATTCCTGGGTTTGGGAGAAAAGGGCTGAGGCGACTCACCATGGCCCCAAACACCATCTGGAGTAGTCTCTCCAGCCTCAGCTCCGAGGTGCCCTCCTCAGGTGACAGAACAATGAGAGTGATGCTGTGCAAACGTAAGGTGAGAAGGAAGAATGAGTCCAGGCCTGAGAAACAGGGCAGTGGGTACAGTAGAGCCTACCGGTTGATCATAGAATGTTAGATATGTCCTCCCTCAGCCCAACCTGCCTCTCTTACAGAGAAAACCAGGAATCAGAGAGGGTAACGGGCTTGTCAAAGATCCCACAGCCAAATAAACAGCTGGCCTTAGAGAGATGGAACGCCTCTGGGGTCCTCTTCAACAGGAGCTATCAACCAGGCCCTGTCCCTGCCCCAAACTCCCGCCTGGGGACCTGTCATGGAAGCTTTTCCACACCACGATCGTGTCCTCGGTCCTCGCAGAACTCAGCTGCACTTCCAGATTCTGCCCGAACATGTGGACTCCATTGAGGGAGCCGATGACAGAAAACGGGAGCTGAGGAGGCGTTAGGGACATTAGACAGGAGACACATGTCCAAGCTCCCAGCCCCCTTCTCTTCAAATACCCTAAGGCAGCTCCTCTTTGGAGAAACCAGGCTTAGCCCACTGCTCCCTGGATCCTCTACATTCAAAACTGAAACCTCCCTTGGGCCGGCCCATGGCTCGGGAAAGTGTGGTGCTGATAACACCAAAGACACGGGTTCGGATCCTATATAGGGATGGCCGGTTCACTCACTGGTTGAGCGTGGTGCTGACAACACCAAGGCCACGGGTTAAGATCCCCTTACCGGTCATCTTTAAAACAAACAAACAAACAAACAAAAACCCCTCCCAACCCCTACTCCCTGGAAGACCCGAAGTCCAAGCGCCTAACCCCCTTCCACTTAGGTCCAGGCGTCCAGGGCCCCACCTGCGGACGGGCGGGGTTGCCGCCGCGGCTGCTCCTGCAGAACAGGGGCACCCCGCTGGAGGCCGCGAGGCACAGCAGATGCACGGTGCTCCCCGACCTCTCCTCCCCCATTTGGAACACCCCCACGTGGGGACGGTCAGTGCCGGTCTTGGAGCATGCCGGTAATCACACTAAGTCAGCCTGCTGTCCAGAGCCACCAGAGGGCGAGATGGGGAGCTCACTGGAAGAAGACTGAATTCCCGCCTGCTTCATCCGACTCTAACAGCACCTCAATCCCTGTCCCGGCACCTCCCCCCAACCCCCTTAGGTTTACTTCCGCCCCAGCCGGAAGTCGCCGTATCCCTAACGAAGATGGCGGCTAATTGTACTAGCAAAGCTTTGTAGTTTCTCCCTAAAGCGGTTTAACTCTATTTATTTAAGGAGGAGAATGAAGAGGTCGGCTTGAAGATGGTGACGGCACCAAGGCATTGCCTAGCAGCCATCATGTAGGATACAATGATTTATATTATAAATTGAAAAAGTAACTGTGGCCCGATGAAAGATGACGACGTCGTCAAGGCGTTGCTTAGCAACCACCATTTAGTCAAATTTCTGTTCTAAGCTGTAAACAGCTGTGCCCTGCCCAAAGATGGCCACACGTCGAAGTCCTAACACCGACCATCCTTAAGGAGAAATCTACAAAAATACCATCTCCCCGTTATCTTAAAGGGTGGTTTGATCCGGCAAGCGTTGCCTAGTAACCACCAGATAAGGTGGTGGATTTTATTAGAAAAAGAAAAATCCAGAGTCATAAAAATAACATTATTTTTGTAATGAATTTATACATGACAGCGTATTACATAGAATGTGAAAATAATACTTCCCAAATTCTTTCCCTAAAATAAGACAGTTTTGCACAATATTCATACATGCTTTCACAAATATGATCATTGTAATAACGTTTTCATACATTCTTTTTCTCACTAAAAAGTACTAATCTAGGGCTGCAAGTTTCAAGGTTCGATTTCTTTCTTTTTTTTTCCAAAGATAACCGGTAAGATAACCCTTGACTTGGTGTCGTCAGCACCACGCACAGCCAGTGAGCAACCGGCCATCCCTATATGGGATCCGAACCCACGGCCTTGGTGTTATCAGCACCACACTCTACCGAGTGAGCCCCCGGCCGGCCCTCAAGGTTCGATTTCTATATCGGCCAGCCGCGCCACACACACACACACACACACACACACACACACACACACACACACACACACACACACACACACACACACACACCCACACCCACACGCCACACACACCCACACCCACACCCACACGCCACACACACGACACACCCACACCCACACCCACACCCACCCACACCCACACCCACACGCCACACACACACGCCACACACACACGCCACACACACACACACCCAGCCGCCACACACACACACACCCAAAATATATGTATGTATATGTATACATCTACTTCATCTTTTTAATGTCTTTTTATAATCTATTTTATAGATGTAACAAATTGATTTGCCCAATCCTGTATTGGCATATGTTAGCAAACTTCTAGGGGAAGAAACAGATGCATAAAATAATTTTTTTTAAAAGTAAAATATCAATTTCTCCCTGTTGGTCCATAAAGTTTTTCTTTAGTTCATTTAAATTTATTTGACTACTGTTATGTTTGTCTTCATTTCTACCATCTTTTACATTTCTTGTTGTCCTGTCTTTTATTTCGTTGTTTTTGGCAGCTGGCCAGTACAGGGATCCGAACCCTTAACCTTCATGTTATAAACGGTACTCTAACCTACTGAGCTAACCAGCCGGTCCATGTTAGAAATACGTTAATTTTGTTAGGAGGGATAACGGCATATCAGTTATGCAAGGAAATGTCCATAAATTTTGAAAGATGCCTGCCAAGCATGTAGACATAAAATGATATGACTTTAGGGGTTTGCTTTAAAATGCTTCAGCAAAGAAAAGGAAGGAGAAAAGGGATGGATAAAGTAAATGTGACGAAATGGTGATACTGCAGTATTCAAAGGGAATGAACCCTTTTGCCTTAAAATATATTGCCAAACTGTTACGGAGCCAGTTGTCCTGACCCATACTGCCACTAGACGATATCCCACTAGAAGTTAGCCCTGGTAATTTCACCCAAACTTTCCCACCCTTATTGATATTATTCTTTCCAAAATTAATTAACATAACAAAGGTAGAATGCTATATCATAATTGGGCTTTCTGTTAGCACTTTTTAACTGGTGAAGATAATTAGTTTTCAGATTTTTTTTGGCCTTTAAAATTTTGTGTGGCGGGGGAAGGGGGAAGCCTACTCACATTGCTCCCCAAATAATTTCTATTTTTCTAAATTATTGATTAGTAAGATTTATTTGTGCAGTAAATTTCCGTCAACACATTTGTTACAAAGATTTTCCCAGTTTATCGTTCATTTTTCAACTTGGTTACGCAGTCTTTGTGAACAAAGTGATCGGGATTTTACGTGTTATGGCTTTACTGTAACGCTGATACTCTATTCCAGTATCCACGATTATACCAAGTATTTCTTTTTCCTTCAGATAGTTTTAAGGTTTCCTGTCATATTTACATTTTTAATCCACCTACAACGTATTTAAGTTCTAGGCCAGTTTTTGGTTTCTCTCCCAGAAAACAACTATCAAGTGTTGCCTAGCAACCTCCACTTGGGTCGCAGGTCGGCTTCTTGGGGGTGGGGGTGGGGTGGGGAAACAGCGGCACACCCAAGTTGACTGCAACCTTAAAGCGTTGCCTGGAAACCTCGTTTCGGACGATGTGATTGGACCGTCACACGTCCCTCCCCCATCCCCCCCGCACAACCAGAAACTTAATCTCTGTTAGAAAACAAGGGCAGCGTATTCGTTGCACAGCAACCAGGTCTCCCGACCCTCCCTTTGAGACGAGAGTCGGAAACAGGCGCCCCGCTCAAAGATGGCGGCCGACTGTGCCGCTTTCAATTTATTTCGCTCTCGACAGTCCTGACAATAATTCAGTCTTCTCCATCAGGCCTCTGAAGGGGCTCATTATGCTCTTTCTGAACCTTCCACGCGGCGGGAGTGAATGAGGATGAAGATAGAACACACCCCCCCGGGTACCCCACACAAACATGGCCGCCTGCGAGCAGGCAGCGGCACGACGTCTTCCGGTGCGGGTGCGCGCGCAGCGCGGGCGGACTTCCGCTCATCCTGCTGTGGCTGGGGCGGCGGTGGCTGCTGTCTGGAGGGTTATGGTCCCCGGGTCGGACGGCCCGGCCCGCGCCGGGGGCCTAGTGGCCGATGTGGTATTTGTGATTGAGGGTACGGCCAACCTGGGACCCTACTTCGAGGGGCTCCGCAAGCACTACCTTCTCCCGGCCATCGAGTGAGTGAGGTTTCCGCAACTCGACCCCGCCCTTTGATTTTAGTTATCCACGGCCTTTTGTTTGATTCCCCGACCTTTCACCTCCGACCCTCACAGGTATTTTAATGGAGGTCCGCCTGCTGAGACGGACTTCGGGGGAGATGTGAGTTTGGGGACTCTTGAGCCTGAGGGAGCGGGTGCCTGGGACCCGGACTCCTGGGTCTGAGGGAGCGGGTGCTTGGGACCCGGACTCCTGGGTCTGAGGGAGGAGGGGGCTGGGGGCCCGGACTCCTGGGTCTGAGGGAGGAGGGGGCTGGGGGCCCGGACTCCTGGGTCTAAGGGAGGAGGGGGCTGGGGGCCCGGACTCCTGGGTCTGAGGGAGGGGACTGGGGGCCCGGACTCCTGGGTCTGAGGGAGCGGGTGCTTGGGACCCGGACTCCTGGGTCTGAGGGAGGAGGGGGCTGGGGGCCCGGACTCCTGGGTCTGAGGGAGGAGGGGGCTGGGGGCCCGGACTCCTGGGTCTGAGGGAGGGGACTGGGGGCCCGGACTCCTGGGTCTGAGGGAAGAGGGGGCGCTGGGGGCCCGGACTCCTGGGTCTGAGGGAAGAGGGGGCGCTGGGGGCCCGGACTCCTGGGTCTGAGGGAGGAGGGGCTGGGGGCCCGGACTCCTGGGTCTGAGGGAGGGGACTGGGGACCTGGACTCCTGGGTCTGAGGGAGGAGGGGACTGGGGGCCCGGACTCCTGGGTCTGAGGGAGGGGGGCTGGGGGCCCGGACTCCTGGGTCTGAGGGAGGGGGCGCTGGGAGTCCAGACTCCTGAGTCTGAGAGGCGAGGGCGCTGGGGGCCTGGATTCCTTGGTCGGAGGGCAGAGGGGGCCGAGGAATCGTGAGTCTGGAGGAACAGGAAGCTGGGAATCCCGGTTTCTTCTTTGAGGTAAAAGGAAGCTGTAGTCCCAGATTAAAAGTTCCTTTGTCCTCTCCTCCCCCGCAGTATGGGGGCACCCAGTACAGCCTTGTGGTGTTCAACACGGTAGACTGCGCTCCCGAGTCCTACGTACAATGCCACGCTCCCACCAGCAGCGCCTATGAGTTTGTCACCTGGCTCGATGGCATTAAGTGAGCTTTTCCCCCACTTGGAGTGGGTTGGGGGACCCTGTGCGGACCGTGAATGAATGGTGGCTTGGGTTTGAGCTGCAGGAACCATTTCCTCACATTGGATTATGAGGGTGATTTTGTTTTTGTCCATAAGTCGTTTCTCTAGTGGGTTCTGTGTGCTTAGCAATATTGCCTTCCATTTAATTTAATTTTATTTATTTATTTATTTTGAAAGATGACTGGTAAGGGGATCTTAAGCCTTGACTTGGTGTTGTCAGCAGCACCACACTCTCCCAAGTGAGCTATGGGCCGGCCCTTCCCTTCCATTTTAGAAGCAGAAAAAAGTTCCCATTCAGGGAGGTTTGGTTGAGCTCCAAGAGCCATCTCGTCCTCCATATGTGATTCTCACCTTTTTTGACCCCTCATTCCCTGTCTACTCCAGTCGACCTTTATCAGATGGGTACATTGAAGCCTGAGTACATAGGGGATCAGAGGTATGCCAGGACAGATTCCTCTGTGATTTGGATCGGATTTAGATTACATTGCAGACTCTATAATCAAGCAGCCTGGCTGGGGTCAATCACAGCTATTCCACAACAACTCTCAGACCCAGAGTGCCTAATATAGTTCATCTCTGAAGTGGGGAGGTTAATAGTATTTGTGTTAGTTAGTTTTTGGTATTATTTATCCATTACTTTATAATAGATTACATCCAAGGTGAATGGTTTAAAACTACCAACGTTTGAAAAAAGAAAAAATAAATAGAACTACCAACATTAATTTTCTTATACAGTTTCTGTGAGTCAAGAATTCAGGAGTGGCTTAGCTGGATGGTTTGGCTCAGGGTTTCTCATGAGGTTGCAGTGAGGATGTCGGCTTGGGCTGCAGTCATCCAAGGATCTGACTGGGGTTGAAGGATCCATTTCTAAGGTGGTTTGCTCCGCTGTTGGCTGGAGGCCTCAGATTCTTGCTGGCTGTTAGCCACAAGGCCTCTCCACAGGGCTGCTTGACTGTTCTAACATGGCAACTGGCTTTCCTCAGAGTGAGCAATCCAATGGAGAGCAAACAGGAAGCCACCAGGCTTTTTATGATCAAGTCTTGGAAGTCACACACCATCACTTCTGCCACATTCTGTTTAGTATATTAGTCTGTCTTATTCAGTGTGGGAGGGGACTACACAAGAGTGTGAATACCAGGAGACGGGGAAAGGGAGGTTGTCTATTAAGACCACATAGGGATGTCTTGAAAATTGAATGAGTTGATGGCTGTTTAAAATAGTTCCTGGCAAGTATTAAGTGGTCTGTAAGTGTTTGCTGTTATTTTGTGCCTCAGTTTCCTGGTTTGCAAATGGGTAACGGTAGTGCAGATCTCAGTGTTTTTGGAAGGATCACAGGAGCTAATCTTTGTAGTGTGTTTAGGTCAGCATCTGGCCTATGGTCAGGGTTCATTAAACAGCACTGATTTCTAGCTGCTGTTATTTTTATGCATTCATGCAGCAAATGTTTGCCGAGTGCCTGCTTCTTTCCAGGCTGTGTGTACATGAGCTGGGTGCAGAACATACAATGGAAAGGTGACATGTAAGTTAGAATTAATCGTTAATAGAGAGCAGGGTTTCTCATCTTTTGCACTATTGACACATTGGACTCAATAATTCTTTTTTTTTTTTTTATTCAGTAATTCTTTGTTGTGAGGGCTGTCCTGGGTATCGTAGGGTGTTGAACAGCATCCCTAACTTCTACCCAATAGATTCTAGTTGAATCCTCCCTCCTCCGCTGCAAAGTTGTGACAACCAAAAATGTCTCCAGGCATTATCTAATGTCCCCTGGGGGACAAAATCCACCCTGGTTGAGAACCACTGGGGTAGATTATTGGTTAAGACTTGAGTAATGTTAAATGGGACCTCCTTGAGTCCCAGTCTGACATCCCTTAAGTTCCTAGCACCCAGCACGGGGCCTGGTACAAAGGAGGCCTAAGGAAAGCTTTGTTGAATGAGTGAGTAAACGAATGAATGCCCAGAATGTACTTTATACCTCTCACATAAGCTTTAAGACCCCAGCTTACATGTCTTCCCCTCTGGGAAACCTTTCCTGATTCTTGGAAGCAGTTGGGTTGCCCTGTGCCCACTCCTGTGGACTGCGACTGTCCAGGTCCCTGGGTATTTCTCCTGCCATTTGCTTCCACCTGGAGTCTGGCACCCAAGCGGCCTTAGAAGACCTTGGAATAAATGAACTAGTGAAAGCAACAGGGAAGATAATCAGCAAGAAACCAAACCTTCTGGTGGGTGTTTAAATGTCAGGAAAAGCAGTCAAATTCCTTCATTAGAAAATTTCTAGGGCACTAGGAAGATAAGATGGAAATCCTTTGTGAACTTAATTCACGTATCCACCCCCTAGCCCTTAATTCAGAATGCACTGTACCTTGAACCAAATAAAAATGCTTTGAATACTCACTGTGTAATCATCCCAATCAGCTGATAAACATTTTAAGCCATTATTAATGTTCTCAGTAGTCATTGTTTTTATCAAGTCCTGTGTATACATCTGAATTTGGTATCTGTGCCTTTCCAGATGGGTTTGTAACAGGGATCACAAGAAAGTCAGCAAGTTTTGTTCATATTTGGAGAAATCTTATCTTCTGGGATGTCAGTTACTTAAGGTACAAGACATGCAGTGTGGTTTTTGGATGTCCTTGCTTTAGAAAGATTTGCTTCTGATGTTTCATTTCCTTTCTTACAAGGGGGTGGGTTCTTTTCTCCGTCTCCTACAGGTAGTGATCTAGAATCAGAAAGAATAGAGGTAGGGCCGGCCCGTGGCTCACTTGGGAGAGTGTGGTGCTGATAACACCAAGGCCACGGGTTTGGATCTCTATATAGGGATGGCCGGTTACTCACTTTGGAGAGTGTGGTGCTGATAACACCAAGTCAGGGATTAAGATTCCCTTACATATCATCTTTAAAAAAAAGAAAAAAAGAAAGAATAAAGGTAGAAGGAAAATAGAAGCAAGTATCTTCCCTATAGCACTATGACAAATCATTTGTTCATTCATTCAACAAACATTTGTGGAGCAAACTGCTAGGTACTGAGGAGTTGTCATTGTACAGGCAAAGTCCTGGCCCTTGTGGAGCTGGAATCTGCATGGAGTGATGGGTTAGCATGCAGGAAGTCCTTGGTCAAGGCTGACTGCTGTTAACATTCATTCATTTTGACCTATACCTGCTAGGGCCTCCAGGCACCTAGTTGTCCGTGAAGGTGGACAATGAAAACTTATGGGTATGATATTGGGGTAGGACAAATGCGAGTAAGTTAGAAGACACAGAAGCACTAAGAGTTAGAATCCACCTGTATTACGTAGGGAGCTTTTGTTTTTATTTTGTGTTTACCACATCAAGGGATTTGTTTGCAATTAAGGTTTATCATAAACTTGATATTTAAACTATATCTCGTAACTGGCTGTATTTTATTACTATTTCTCATCTTCAAGTTTTTCTTAATTCTTTGACAATATTTGTTATGTGTCTCTCTTTGAGCTGGTAACAGGTGACTTGTACTCAGAAAGCAGGTGGCTAGCAGGTTAGCTCAGTTGGTTAGAGCACTGTGTTGTAACACCAAGGCTTCAGATCTCCGTACTGGCCAGCTGCCAAAAAAAAAAAACAAAAAGGAAAAAGAAAAAGCAAGTTTTAGGATCTTAAAGTGGTCACTCTGTCACTCATAAGTTATTTTTTTTTAATCGAAGTGAAATTTACATATGAAATTTTTTTTTTTTGATGGCTGGCCGGTATGGAGATCCAAACCAGTGAACCCGTGACCTTGGTGTTATTAGGCTTCACTCTAACCACCTGAGCTAACTGGTTAGCCCTGAAAGTGAACAGGTCAGCAGCATTTAATACATTTACAATGTCATGTAATCATCACCTCTGTCTCATTCCAGAACATTTTCATTACTCCGAAAGGAGACCCCATTTACGTGAAGCAGTCCCTATTCCCCTCAGCTTCAGCCAGGGCACTTTTGGCTCGAGTGTCAGAGAGGCCCAGGAAAATAGTGCTTTGATTTCTTCCATCACAAATAGCTGGGTGGCAGGCTGTATCCAGGGTTCGTTCTGTTAGTGGGGTCCACCCCAACTCTAGTTTCAAAATTCTTGTGCAAAACAGTCTTGCTGGTGAGGAAGAGCAGGGCTGGGGAGTGGGTGATGAGTAAGGAACAGAGCCATGGCCTGAGTGCCCTGAGAGTCACGAGCCAGGACTAGTAGAACTGGAAAGAAATTGGTGCAAGAACTCGGGTAGGGCATGACGGGGGAAGGGTGGCTCAGCTGCATTGGCTCTCTGCCAGGCTGCTGGTGCGCTCATGGATTCAGCAGGCAGTTCCCAAGTCCTGTGTGATTTAGGGCATGTTGTCAGATGATGAGAGATGAGAGCAGCTTAGATGACTTGGCCTTCCTCCCTGCAGTCTGCACAGGCTATAGGGGAGGGTGGGCTGTGGAGGGAAGCTTGACAGCTGCAGTATCAGGTAACCTGTGATGTGATCGATGGCAGGCTCTAAAATCAGGTGGCAGGTGGGGAAGGCTTCCTGGAGGAGGGCATGCTGGTCTGGGTGCCACAGGATGAATAAATCAGGTTTCTACCTGAGCCAGCATGGAGATGTGGTCTGGGGAGGTGGGGGGCACAGTGTATGCAGAGACCCAGAGGTGTAGCAGGTCCACAGAGGCCAGGGACACATAAGATGTTCTGGGGGAGAGGTATGGAGGGCCCCAGATGCCCGGCTGAGGGCTTTGGTTTGTTCCAGCCTCGGTGGATATGGTTGACTTTGCAGTCTTTGTTTATTTAACACATGTTTCCTGAGGCTTCCCATGTGCCAGACTGTGGTGAGCAAGGCTGGAGTGAGAGAGCACACAGACTTGCCTATGGGGACATAGGCGCAGACACGGATGCAGAAACCACAGTTCAGAGTGGCAGGGCCCTTGGTGCTCCCAGAGGGGTACCTGGTCTCCACACCTGTCCTCTGGGGCAGAGGTCAGCCTCACGACCACAGGGCCTGAAGAATCATGGCAGAAATAGCTGCACTCAAGTAGAGGCCTTCCCTGGGCCACACCCCACACTGGTGGCTCACTTGTAGATCAGGAGAAGAAACTTGAGTGTCTGTGTTTGAGTTTCCTAGGGCTGCCGTAGCAAAGTACTAGAAACAGGATTAGAAGAACAGAAATTGATTGTCTTAGAGTTCTGGAGGCTAAAAGTCCAAAATCAAGGTGGCAGGGCCATGCTCACTCTGAAACCTGTAGGGGAAGGGTCCTTCTGTGCCTCTTCTAGCTCTGGTGGCCCCAGACGTTCCTAGGCTTGTGGCAGCATCACCCCAGTCTTCAGATTGTCTTCCCTCTATGTGTGTCAGTCTTTGTGTCCAAATTTCTCCTTAGAGAGACACCAGTTAAAAAAAAAAAAAAAAAAAAAATACCCCAGTCATCTTGGATTTGGTCCTCTAATGACATTAGTTTAACATAGTTACCTGTGTAAAGGTCCTGTTTCCAAATAAGATCCCATTATGAGGTACTGGGGGTTAGGAACTCAACCTCCCATTTTGTGGGGGACACATTTCAACCCATAACACTGTGGGAGGACAGAGGAGGCCCTGGTCCCTGGCTGGAAGTTGAGGTGAAGCCAGGGCTGGTTTTAAAGATGGAGCAGATGGCCCAGAGAGGGGAAGGGACAGTGGGAAGATGGACAGGGAGCCAGTCACAGCGGGATTGGGACACGGCACAGGGGCCCAGGCTTGATTTCCCCGGCCCTGTTCTGAGGGCCTCCCAGCCTTCATGATTAAGATGACAAATATTCCCTGTCCTCGCTCTCTGGGCCTAGTGCTGTGCCAGTACCAGGGATAGAGTAGGGGATTCAGCAGTATCCCTGTTGTCTTGAGGTGCATAGTCCAGTTCGAGGTGGGTGACAGTAAGAGAGCAGGCTCTTCAGTGTGGCCTGGGGGCTGGGACTATGGCAGTCCTGGGTGCCACAGGGGCACCTAGGGGCTGACCGCCTGGTTCCCTGCAGGTTCATGGGCGGGGGTGGCGAGAGCTGCAGCCTCATCGCAGAAGGTCTCAGCACAGCCCTGCAGCTGTTCGATGATTTCAAGAAGATGCGAGAGCAGATGTGAGTGTGCCCCTCCATGTGGGCCTGTGGTAGGCTCGTAACACATTTTGCCTGTCACATGATCCCACCTCTCATGCTGGAGAAGAGGTGGGCTCTGTGTGCCCAAGCACTCTTGAGCTGGGAAGCAGGAGTGTGTCCTTGGGTGAGGCCTGGCCAGTGCCTGGTCTCAGTGTCCTCACTGGGAGAAGGCACCAGCTCTGGGTCTCCCTCCTGCCTCCCCTGCCTGGTTGGTGACTTAGAGCAAGTCACAGAATCTCTCACGGCTCAGTGTTTTCATTTGTAAAATGGGGGCATTATTTCTGACTCCCGATTTTATATCGGGTGGAGACTTGTACCTCTTCTGGTGCTGGGTCTGGGTCCCCTCTCAGGGCCCTTGTTGGTCCCTGCTCCATATCTTTTCTTGTCCCTGGCAGTGGCCAGACACACCGAGTCTGTCTTCTTATCTGCAACTCACCCCCATACCTGTTGCCTGCTGTTGAGAGCACCACATATTCTGGATACACAACAGAGAGCCTTGTGCAGAAGATTGGGGAGGTGAGGACTCCTGGGTCTGAGAGCAAAGGGGACTAGGAGCCTGGACTCCTGGGTTGGAGGGAGGAGGGGCTGGGAGTCTGCACTACTGGGTCACAGAATAGTCCTGGACTCCATGGCCAGTTCTGCTTACTCTTGAAAGAACTAGAACGCAGAGTTCCCTGTGTTTCATGGTCCCCTTCCCAAGAGCCTGATGGGTATTGTGATTTTAGGGCCTGGGCGGTCCAGCCACACAGCAAGTGTAGTAGCCTGGGGGCCAGGCCCCAACATTCTTGTGAAGGGGGCTCCGTCCTTCCCTCTCCTGCAGCAGGGGATCCACTTCTCCATCGTGTCTCCGCGGAAGCTGCCTGCCCTGCGGCTTCTGTTTGAGAAGGCAGCTCCACCAGCCTTGCTGGAGCCACTGCAGCCACCGACAGATGTGAGCCAAGACCCGAGGCACATGGTGCTGGTGCGGGGGCTTGTGCTGCCTGGTGAGGCCTGGGTGTCAGTGGGAATGGGGGGCTTGGGGTATTTTCCCAGCTCCCTCTGACTTGGATTTTGGGTTTCCCTCCCCTCTCTCCACTTTGAACCCCTTCTCGTGGGTGCTTGGTCATCCCTCCTGACTCTCAGTCGGGGGTGGCTCGGCCCCAGGCCCCCTCCAGCCAAAGCAGCCAGTCCCACTGCCTCCCGCTCCACCTTCAGGTGCTGCTCTCTCAGCAGCCCCCCAGCAGCCTCTGCCCCCCGTCCCCCCGCAGTACCAGGTATGGATGTTGCCAGGAAGGGGCATGCTTCTGGGTCCCTGGAGGAGCCATGGTTCCTTGGGAGAGATCTCATTGGATGTTGGGGCTTGTGGGGTGATGGGAGTCCCCTTTGGGTCACTGGGAGGGTAGGATTCTTGAGGCTATGGAATCACATCCCTGTGGGACGACTGGAGTCATGAGCTGCTGAGATATTGGAACTGGGGTGGCTGTGTCTTATGGGGCCATGGGCTGTGTGGCCCTGTGGGACACGAGGACTGGGTGCATATGGTCCTCACCAGCACCCCATTCACCACCAGGTTCCCGGGAACTTGAGCGCAGCTCAGGTGGCTGCCCAGAATGCAGTGGAGGCCGCCAAGAACCAGAAGGCTGGGATGGGCCCACGCTGTGAGTCCTGGGGGAGGATGCGGGGTGGCTGGGGGTCGGGCAGGCCTTTCTACACACACCTGTTCTCTACTTCTTTCCTTGGTCTCTCTTGCAGTCTCGCCCATCAACCCTCTCCAGCAAGCTGCTCCAGGAGTGGGTCCCCCCTTCAGCCAGGCCCCAGCCCCCCAGCTACCCTCAGGACCTCCTGGTGCCCCAAAGCCACCTCCTGTTTCCCAGCCCAGCCTGGTTTCCACAGTGGCCCCTGGTCCGGGCCTGGCACCCCCTACGCAGCCTGGGGCACCATCCATGGTAGGTGTCTGCTCGCCTCCCACCTGCTCCTTCCTCTTGGCTATCTTGGGCTGATACAGTGAGAGGATGAGTAATTTGCCTTCTTGAGCGCCCAAGGGGGCATGGGTCTTGTTCTGGCCTCAGGGGTTCCTGACACGTGTGCTACAGACAGCTCTGAGATGACGGGGTCTGGGGACAGAGAATTGTGAGGCTTGTGGTTCCAGGTGGGTCAGAATTGTTCTGAGGAACCCAAGGGATCCTGGGATCTTCAGGCCTGAGAGTTCAGGGCCTCATGGGCCTTGAGAGTCCTTGAATCCTGCAGGGTCAGAGCATTTTTTGGACCCAGGGACAGCTGAGTGCTGTTCTGGGGATGGATGTACAGAGAAAGGGATGTTTGTCCTGTTCTTGCCTGGTCTATCCCTCTGGGAGAATGGCCCCCCCAGAAGGAGATGGTCTGACTCCATCTTCATTTCCCTACTTCCTCCCCTCTGGCTGGCAGGCAGGCACGGTGGCCCCAGGAGGAGTGAGCGGCCCTTCCCCAGCCCAGCTAGGGGCCCCAGCCCTTGGTGGACAGCAGTCCGTCTCCAACAAACTCCTGGCCTGGAGTGGTGTCCTTGAATGGCAGGAGGTGAGTGGGCTTGAGAGTCCATTGAGCATGTGGGACTCAGGGCCAGGCTAGGGGTCCCATGGGATGTGGGAATTGTGATCTGGAGGAGAGTCCCAAGGACCCATGGGATTTGTGGCTCAGAGTTCAGGACTAGGAGGGTATTAAGAATTGTGTTACAGGGTTGGCCAGTTAGCTCAGATGGTTAGAGCATTGTGCTGAAACACAAAGGTCCAGGGTTTGATACCTGTACCAGCCAGCCACCCAAAAAAAAAAAAAAAAAAAAAAAAAAGAATTGTGTTTCAGGTGAAGAACCCAGAAAAGCTTGGGATTTGGGGTTCAGGTAGGGGCCTGGGGGATTGTAGCATGTGGGGAGCAGTGGATTGTGGGACTTAGGGGCCAGAGGAGGAGCTCCAACATTTGTGGAATTTGAAGGCTAGAATTGGTGGTCTGATGGAGAAGCCCAGGGCTCTTGGGACTTAAACTGGGAAACATCCTGAGCTTTGGGTCTACCAGGGTAGGTCAGGAGGGGTGGAAGGGACTGAGGCTTAGGGCCTTTTTCACTGTGACCCTCCCTTCTTCCCCCTTAAGAAACCCAAACCCGCCTCAGTGGATGCTAACACCAAGCTGACGCGGTCACTGCCCTGCCAGGTCTATGTGAATCACGGAGAGAACCTGTAGGTGGCTATTGGGGACGAGGCAGGGTGGGGCTGGGGTTTGTACCTTCTTGACACCTCTCCCCATATTAACCCCCAGGAAAACTGAGCAGTGGCCCCAGAAGCTGATCATGCAGCTCATCCCCCAGCAGCTGCTGGTAAGTGGTAGGTGGGAGGCCCACCCACCCTGCCATCAGCTCTCAGCCTGTTCTCTCTTCCATCTTCCTTTCCCTGCCCCCTCCCTGCCTCTGGGTCTCCTCATTTACCCACATAACATGCTGACTGACTTCTGTGTCTCCCCCAGACCACCCTGGGCCCCTTGTTCCGGAACTCGAGGATGGTCCAGTTCAATTTCACCAACAAGGACCTAGAGTCCCTCAAAGGCCTCTACCGCATCATGGGCAATGGCTTCGTGAGTCCTGGGCAGGGTGGGACCTAAGGGAACCGTTTTTGATGATTGGGTGGGCTTTGTGAGCTTGGGCTCCTTGCCTTTCTTCTAACACTTAAACTTTTATTACAATTATAGTATGCACCAGATTGAGTTACATTCCACATAGAAATTTGACCACGGTATGACAGGAGCGATTAGGGGGAAGTCTTTGATTCTTTTCTTTAAGTGTGATGGAAAGGCTATTGATTCTAACAGGGATTTACTGGGTATTAGTTTCTTTTCCTGCTGTAACACACAGCCACAAGCTGGGGGCTTGAAAGAAAAGTTTATTGTCTCACTGTTCTGGATGTCTAAGATCAGGGTTTTGGCAGGGCCATGCTCTCTCTGAAGTCTCTGGGAGAGGTTTCTTTCTTGCCTCTTCCAGCTATAACTCCAGCTTTAGGCATCATCACTCCAGTCTCTTTGCCTCTCTGTCTTCTGTGGCAGTCTTCTGTCTTTGTCTGTGTCTTCACATGGCATTCTCTGTGTGTGTCTGTGTCTCCCTTCTTATAAGGACACAGTCATTTTGGGTTAGGGCCCACCCTAATGACCTCATCTTAACTTATTACATCAGCAAAGACACTTTTTCCAAATAAGGTCACCTTCACAGGTAGCGGGAATTGGAATTTCAGCAATATCTTTTTGGGGACATAATTCAGCTCATAACACTGGGGAAAGATTTCTCTAAAAAGGAGCAGATCCAGTACTTCCTGTGTTCAAGGCACTTTTCCAGGAAAGAGGACTTTAGGTGAAGTGCCTCATGGAATCCTCACAGATACTCTTAAGAAGGCCCTCCTGAGAGTTAGGAATGCTTTTGGCTGCAAGTAACATAAATCCAACTAGTAGTTTTCAGAACAAATACATAGTTGGGGTGAGTGCAGAAATAATTCTTTCTCACAGTTCTGTGGGTCAGCTGGGCTCAGTGGATCATTCTCACTTGGTGACTGTTATGGGGTTTCCATCATATGGCAGCTGAGACTGTGGTCATTGGACAGCTCTACTGGGCTGGATGTTCAAAATGGCCCACTCACATGGTACTGGCTGTCAGCTGGGGGCTTAGCTGGGACTATTGATTTGAGTACCTGCACGTGGCCTGTCCATTTGGCTTGGGCTTCCTCACAGTATGGCAGCTAGGTTCTGAGAGAGATGTCCCCAGAGTGAGCACTGTAGGAGCAGGCATTTGACACATAACAGTATATTAGAGGGCAGCTATTGGGGTTAGTTTTGTAGCTCCATGACATAAGAACCAGACCCTCTGTCATTCTCTTGGCCTCTCCCTCATGGTCACAGGATGGCTGTTGTAGCTGTACGCATCCTGTATGCTTCGATGAAGGAAGGCAAGGGGAAAGCGGCATAGGCCATGTATTTACCTTTCTTCAGGAAAGCAGAAACTTTCCCAGTCCCTAGGGCAGTCCTCTCCTTCATCTCTTGGGCCACTGGGCCACCCCTAGTTGCACAGAGGCTGAGGGAACAGGCACCCATGAACACATTGGGGCTTGGACACATTGCTACCCCAAGCAGCATTGGGGTTCTGTATGCAGGGGAGAATGGTACATGAATGTTGGGTAATCAGTTAGCAGGGTCTGCCTGGGATGGGAAACTGAGGCTCAGAGAAGTACCACTGGCCCTGGTTCACACAGGCAGATACTGAGGCCAGGTAGGGTGTGGCCACTCCCAGTGGTCTCTTGGATACCACAGGCTCACCACCACTGTTGATCCCATGCCTTCAGGCACTAAGCTCTGTCTCTGAGCCCCTCACTCACTGCTACGACCCCTCCCCGTGGCCCTTTGAGGAGGCAACCTTGGCACTTTATGGCTGAAAGTGCAACCCATGAGGTGGGGGCACTGATTCAGGGTTGAAAATCTGGGATCCTGTCCTATGTCTGGGGGCCTTTTCTTTCCACTATTTCTCTTAGCAGTTCGCAAGGACTCCAGCCTTGTCCTGGCCCTTTGGGTACCCATCTTGCCTCTAAACCCCTCAGTTTCTGTCTCTGGAGCCACTTCAAGTAAACCTCCTATCTCCTCAGCCTTTTATAGCAGTAACCTCACCACTGCTTGCCTGTAGGGCTTCTAGAACCTTCTAGAATGAAAAGGGGTGAGATGCCGGTGTGAATGATTCTGAAGAGCCTCTGTCCCTGCAGGCGGGCTGTGTGCATTTCCCCCACACGGCCCCCTGTGAGGTGCGTGTGCTGATGCTCCTGTACTCATCCAAAAAGAAGATCTTCATGGGTCTCATACCCTACGACCAGAGCGGCTTCGTCAATGGCATCCGGCAGGTCATCACTAACCACAAGCAGGTCCAGCAGCAGAAGCTGGAGCAGCAGCGAGGGGTGAGTGATCACAATCCCTCCTCAAGCCAGCACCCCACCCTCTTCCTGCCTGGGCCCCCAGTAGACACAATACCCCAAAGCTCACACAGCCAAACTTCGCAGTGGTCCTCCTGGGTCTCCAATACCAGTGATGTTTACTCTTCTCCTGAGATGTGGCCACCCCCGAGTTCAGTCCTACCCCAATATTTCCTTGTAACGTTTTCCTCCCTTTCTAGCATCCACATCAAATTTCTGACACACAGCTTTCTTGTGGAGACCTGGGTGTGTAAGATTTACTTCCTAGGCTACTCACCCCCAAAGAAAATGTTTCCAACTCCTTACAAATTTCCCTTCAGGGCTCAGATCCTCCCTACTCAGATTCAGGACACCACCACCCCTTATTGCTGACCTGCCCTCTCTCTCTCCATGCAGATGGGAGGACAGCAGGCACCCACAGGGCTGGGCCCCATTCTGGAGGACCAAGCGAGGCCGTCACAGAATCTGGTGAGGACAGTGCTGGTGGGGTCAGGGACGGGGTGGGGGAGGCCTCAGAGGTTACCCATCGTTCCAGCATGGTCTGGGAGGCTCGAGAGTATGCGGGGCTGTGCCCCTCTCCCTTACCCCATCTCTGTTTCCACCAGCTTCAGCTCCGCCCACCTCAGCCCCAGCCTCAGGGTGCCGTGGGGGCTTCTGGGGCCGCGGGGCAGCCCCAGCCCCAAGGTACTGCCCAGGCCCCCCCAGGTGCTCCCCAAGGCCCTCCTGGAGCCACCCCTGGCCCACCCCCTTCTGGACCAATCCTTCGACCCCAGAACCCTGGGGCCAACCCCCAGCTGCGGAGCCTCCTCCTCAACCCACCACCGGTGAGATTTGGGGGTGGGGGCAGAGGAACTATGGATCCTGACCCTGACGGTTCTGGTCCTTTTATCTGGGAGGAGGGAGGTAGGCTTTGGTCAGGAGGTGTGAATGGAGACCTGTCAAGGGCTCTAGGCAGACCACCTCCTCTCTATCCATCTTATGTGGGTTTCTGCTAAGATTCTTTTGAAGAAAGATCTCCCCAAACTGCTGGCCAAGATGCTTTCTGAACACCATCTGTGCCAGAGGCAGGATTGTGGGGGGTAGGCATCCTTCACCAGGGGCTTCTAAGCCACTCTCTGTGTCCCCCCAGCCCCAGACTGGGGTGCCCCCACCCCAGGCCTCCCTTCACCACCTCCAGCCACCGGGGGCTCCGGCGCTGCTGCCCCCTCCACACCAGGGCCTGGGGCAACCCCAGCTGGGGCCACCCCTCCTGCACCCACCACCTACCCAGTCCTGGCCTGCACAGCTTCCCCCACGGGCTCCATTGCCAGGTAAGAGGGCCCCAGGGGAGGGCAGAGGTCTGGACTAGAGCACCAAGTCCAAGGGCTAGAGAAGTGAAGTCCTGAGATCCAAGAATAAGGGGTCCTCCCATGGCCTTGGGGGGCTCTGAGGGTTAAGGACCTAGGGATGTGAGAGCTATTCCCAAAGAGAAGATCCTTTCCTGCGTGTCCTCCTGGAGTTGCTGGGAAGCGTGATCTTAGAGCTAGAAAAGCAGTTTGTGGGGAAGGGTTCCCAAAGGCTCATGGGAAACATCATATTTGTAACCAGATGGGGTTAGAAGGTGCCTTTGATGGGTTCCCTTAAGGCGTTTTAGAAAACCGAGTGCCTTGGGCTCCAAGAGGAGGAGGGAGGAAGCAGGCCCAGGGCCCTAGGGACTACTCGGAGATGCAGTCCCTTCCCCACTGCCCCCCAGGTCAGATGCTGCTGAGCGGGGGTCCCCGGGGCCCGGTCCCACAGCCAGGCCTGCAGCCTAGCGTCATGGAGGACGACATCCTTATGGATCTCATCTGAACCCCCAATACCCAATAAAGTTCCTTTTAACACACACCCCGGCTCCCGTCACTGACATCCCCTAGGACTGGGCAGGAGACCCCAGGGAGACATCTTTGTCCTTATTCTTGCTTCAGCAGACATCCCTGAGGCCCCAGGGTGGGTGATGCTGGGGCCTCAGTGGTGAGTGAGAGGCAGTCTGTGTAGCCTGGTTCAGGGGGAGATGCAGAGGCAGGCAGGTAGTGCTCAGGACAGTGTGCTGTCCTGGGGTAGTAGAGGGCATCATGGAGCCCAGAAGAGGCATCTGACCCAGCCTGGGCTCAGGAGAATCTTGAAAGAGAAGCAGCTGTTAGCGAGGCCAGGAGGAAAGGAAGCGCATGGTGACAGGTACAGGCAACGGCAGAAATGATTGCTTAAAAGCAGGAGAAAAGCATGAGATGTTCAGAGAAGCAAGTTGATGGATGCTTCTGGAGCATGACCGTGAGGGACCCAGGAGGGAGGAGGTAGAGGTGGGTAGGCACCAGATCCAAACTGAGGAGCTTGAGCTTTGTCCTGGGGACACAGGAATCACAGGAGGCAGGCCCTGGCCAGCTCTGGGTGTCAGAAAGACCCCTCTGGGCTAGGAAGTATGAGGAGGTGAGACAGGAGGCCAAGAGGGTCGAGGCAGGGTATTGACAGGCCACGTGAAGGAAGTAGGGGTAAGTGGGGGTGGGGTTGAAGTTGGCTTCTGGGGCCAGGCCTGGGTGATGGTAGATGGTGGGAGTTCATAGAAGTAGGAGCTGGTAGTGAGTGCAAATGGTCCAGGGATATCTAGGTGACAGGTGCTGTGTTGGGAGCTCAGGCCTGTCCTTAGGGAACAGTGTGTGTTTGGTGATTGAAGCCACAGAAGCCAACAAGATTGCATATGAAAAGAGGGCAGGCCCTCGGTCCTAGTCAGAGACCCAACTTCTAGGCCTTTGGGTCGGGGTGAACAGTGGGGCCATCCCCGAAATGGAAGGCCTGGCAAGGAACAGGATGTGAGTGAGGTGAGGGACCTGAAGGATATCCTAAGAGACATCCAGGGGACAGCTGGCTACAGATGGGTCTTGAGTGCAGACCAGTCTCTTCTGGAGGAGAAGAATTAGTTGTCTCTTGTCAGACTCTAGACCAGTGTTGCTCAGAGTGTGGTCCACGCCTGGACCACCAGCATCCACATTGTTTTGGACACTGGTTAACACGCAGGTGCATGGGCCTCACCCCAGGAGAGAGGTTGCAATCTGGTGGCCTGTGGGCCACTCTCCAGATGTTTTGTTTGGCCTTCCCTGTGTTAGCATATGTGGCACTTTTTTCATACGAGTTAGTTGTAAAAATTGGGATAATTCACACACACACACACACACACACACACACACACACAAAATCTGCAGTTTTGGCTTCTCTTGACAAGTCAGAAGATCTGGCACCCCTGGGCCCACCCTTCTGCCTGGCTGGAGCTGCCCCTTTCAATGGGGCGTGTGCTCTCTGGTTCGCCACAGTTCCCACCACTCCCTCTCTGCTCCCCCACCATGAGGCACGGGGTCACTGCCTTTGTCACTGGGCTTGCACTATGGTTGTTCCTGTGGTAGCATTCAGAGGAAAGTGAAATCTTTCTTGTACCCATGTCTCTATCAAAAGTGGCAAAACGAAAGAGAGAACGAGAGGGCCGTGTGTTTCGAGAAAAATGGGAGCGAGCCTATTTCTTTGTGGAAGTGAAGAGCATGCCTACGTGTTTAATATGCAAAAAAATCGTGTCTGTGTTGAAAGAATACAACCTGAAACGTCATTATGAATCACAGCATAGTAAGAGTTTCGACCAGTATACAGAACAGACTCGAGATGCGATCCTCAACGAACTGAAAAAGGGACTCAAATGTCAATAGGGTTTGCTTTGGAGAGTGAATAGAGTGTCATGGCTGCGGTTGCAGTTCCAGAATAACATGAAAAGCATTACCTGGGCATTAAAACCTACAACAGATGGCAAATTTATAATGGAGCTGATAGAACATGTGTCCTGAACAGAAACACACGACTGTTTAGACCATTATTTAAGTCTAATGGGTATTTGTGTTGCACTGTGAGCTGAAAATGAATCAGGATTTACGAGTCCAGTTGTTTGAAAGAGTCGAATCAATTGTGGCCTTTTCTATCGCTGCTCATAACAGCTTTATTTATTTGTGGTGTTGAGAATTTCGATATGACTGAAGAAGTCTGTGACATGGTGCCAAGGCAGGCCCAATGCTGGGAAATGACTTATTTTTTGTGTATTTGGAGAAATAAAGTTTCACGTATTCTGGTCAGAATTCTTAAGCACAACTACAAACATTTGTAATCACAGGAGGACTTGGCAGGACACCTCCATCCGAGGTGGCAGCATTTGGCAAGGACATAGAAGTCAGGTTATTGCATCAATTACCAGGAATTGTTCTTCAAAATTAAATGGAACATACCATGGACACCCTCATACTTTTGCTCCTGTGGCTTAACCACGGGAAGTTGATGGTGACTTGACCTGATACATTTCACAGATGCTCCGCCACCTGGTTATGGAATAAATCCAAACTGTTGGAAGTTAATCAAGTTGGTTCATTTCAAATCAGGCAAAAGCCACATCTCAGTTTCCCTGATAAGGTCGGTCAAAGACTTCTGTTTGAGGCTACGACCCTTCTGAACACTGAATATTTCTCCGCAAGGATGTTCATTCATTGAATGTGTGATCATATCTGGCCAGTCCTGGCAAAAATGGAGAAGCCATTGGCAAGGAATAATCTTGACTCCCTCTGCTTTGCTGCATTTGGTTTCCAGGAATGAAAGAGATGGCCTGGACTGTATTCACTCAGACTTTGGGTTGAAGACCAAATTCCTGCCAAAGGTTCTCTGCATCCAGACTTTATGAAAATGAACTAACACTGTTCAGTTTGCCTTTTTGGTTTAATGTCGATCATGTGGATGCAGACCACAAAGAGTAGTTATTGAGCTACAGTGCAGTAGGGCGCTGGCTCCTAAATACAATGCTATTGGAAGATCACTAGATTCTACAACTATCTGCAGTAGTTGTCCTGAGTATCCGTGTTTAGAAGTACCGACACCTGTGGACCGCTGTTTTCCGTTATGAACCTGACTCAAATACTGCTCCAGTTTAAGGATTCAAGATTGAATTCTAAACTGCCCATCCCACCATGCCATCCAGGGCCTGCCAGTGACATCTTGGTGTGGCAGGGGAGATGTCAGATCAGCGTCAACTCAAAGGAGCAAAAGAATTATGAAAGAAAAATTTAATAATTAAATATTCTATTTTTCAATTTGTATTTTTTCAATTTTGAATTTAAAATATAAAGTCCAGTATCATACGTGTTTGTATTATGTTCCATGCATTCACCATAGTTCAGTAAAGATACAATTTGATTATATTTCTGGCCGTTGACTTTTCTTATACCTGGCTAGTTCACTCATTTATGTGACCCGCCTGGCCCCTGTGGGCATTTGAGTTTCCGATCCCTGCCCTAGAACTGTGGAATCAAATGTGGACGAGGGAGGGCTGGGAATCTGCATTTTGAACAGGGTGATTCTCATACCTATGAAAGATGGAGTAGGAGACACTGGTGGTAGCTGAAGTGAAACTGGGTGAGATTTCTCAGGCAGGCTGTGTAGCAGGGGTTTTTGAAAACTCAGATGGTTCCAGGGACCAGGCAGGTGATGAAAATGTGTGAAGCGGACGGGTGTAAGACAATAGGGAATGATGGGGACTGTGGCGAACTTGGAGAGTGCTTGCCTCACCTAATGGCATTCAAATTAAAAACAAAAACACTGTGAGGACCAAACAAAATCTGCTTGTGGGTCTAATGAGGCCGCCGGGGCGCCATTTTGTGACCTCTGGAAGAAGAAGACTTGAGAACAAGGACAGAGCCCTGAGAAACCCACGTGTAAGGGTTGGGCAGGGAGCTGGAAAACAGGAGGAGAACCAGGCAAGTGTGGTGGTCTGGAAGCTGAGTGTGTTTTTGAGGAGGGAGTGATCAACTGTGTGAAAAGCCACAGAAAGGGGAAGAGAAGATGTGCTGGAAGCAGCCTTTGCTGCTTCCACCTGGGTGGAAATCACCCCTACAGAGAAACATGGGTTTGGATCTGAAACAAATTGGTCAAAAAGAAATGTTTTCAGTTGCTGGTGTGGCCTTTGCCTGCCATTGAGGCCCTGCTGACCTTAACACCCGATTAGATGAACCAGAGGGACTGTCATGGCCTAATCATGTGTGCATATTCACAAGGGTGAGGCCAAAGAAACCCCATGGTTATTGGAGTGCCCAAAGAGTGAGGAAAGGGCTGGCTGGTTGGCTCAGTTGGTTAGAGCGTAGTGTTAATAATGTCAAGGTCAAGGGCTCTGATCACCATACCAGCCAGCTGCCAAAAAAAAAAAAAAACGAGGATAGACAGGGACACACAAAACTCAACTCACCTCCCCATTTCACAGTCCAGGTGACAATAAGGCCGGAGTTTTCTTGTAACTCTTAGAACCAGCCAACATCAACGGAGCAAATCTTTTTGGAAAGTTTTTTTCTAAATGCAAGGTGCATTAAAGCTGCGTAAGTGTAGAAGTAATAGTGAAAACCCTAAGGTTTTCTAGCAGGGTTTTGTTTGTTTGTTTGTTTGTTTCCCCATATAAAGATAACTGGTTGGGCTGAGCCCGTGGCGCACTTGGTAGCGTGCTGCGCTAGCAGCGCGGCGACGCTCCCGCCGCGGGTTCGGATCCTATATAAGAATGACCGGTGCACTCCCTGGCTGAGTGCCGGTCACGAGAAAAAAAAAAAAAAAAAAAAAGATAACTGGTAAGGGGATCTTAACCCTTGACTTGGTGTTGTCAGCACCACGCTCTCCCAAGTGAGCCAACCGGCCATCCCTATATGGGATCCGAACCCATGGCCTTGGTGTTATCAGCACCGCACTCTCCCGAGTGAGCCATGGGCCAGCCCTCCAGCAGGGTTTATACCTCAGCTTCTGCACCAGTTGCCTCTGTGATCTTGGGCAGGTCCCTGCACCTGTCTGAGCCTCAGTTTCCCATACTTCAAATAGTGACTACCCCATAGGAGTGGGATAAAGAAAACTACATCCTAGCTCCCACAGTCCTTGATACAGAAGAGCTGCTGTTGGCCACTGTCATCACTGGCAAAAACGCACTTAGAAGGCAAAACATAGTGGGCAAAATTGCTTCAGAAAAATGCATTCCAATTTGTAAAAATCACCAGTGTCCATAAAGGTTATAATTGAGTGAGTGACTGGTTGAGAACATTTCATTTTTGACCAATTTGCTTTTGGATCATGCATCTGGCTGGAAGCAAGACTGGGAATTCATGAAAACTCCAGGGAAATAGATCTGGTGGAAGTGGCAGGACATAACTGAAAAAATAGTTTTTTGAGACAAAAATGCTAAAACACCAACAGGTTAAACCTGCCTTAGGTGAGAGAAAATGCCCACCTGCCACCTCTGGAAAAAAATAATGAGAAAAATGACACCTAAAAAGGGATGTTAAGAGAGTATTCATTTCGAGGTATACCAAACTCACTAATATGTATTTTTCCACCATCTTGGACTTTAAAAAAATTACCTTTTAACATGGATTGAATTACACACATTCTTAGTTGCATAAAGATGAAAGAGCTCCGGAGTGGGAGGAATAAAAAGTGAAAGAGCCCCTTTGCACTTCACTCCCCCTCACCCGCACCCCCTGCCCCCAACACCAAGCAAACCACTGTTCCTCTTCAGAGGCGGCTATTATCAGTTTGATGTTTGAATTTACATGCATACGGTTGTAGACACATTTATAGTTTAGTTTTTTTACATAAGTAGGGTCAGTATATGTTTTTCTTTAGCTTGCTTTTTTTTTTTTTTTTCCCATTTAAGTAATGGACACCTGTCCACATCAATCGCTATGTGTGGCTCTATGTCCTTTCTCCGAATGGTTGCCGCAAGTCCGCTAAATGGATGCATTCTAATTCCACAAACCATCCTATCTGTTATCTGTTGCTGTGTAACAAACCCCATTCACCACCACTCAGTGGCTTAAAACAAACATTTCTTGTCTCAATTGCAGTGGGTCAGGAATCCAAGCTTGGCTTAGCTGGGTGCCTCTGGCTCAGCTGGGTGCCTCTGGCTCAAGGTCTCTTGTGGTTGTAGTTGGTGTGTCGCTGGGGGCTCCCATCTGAAGGCTCAGTGAAGGAGGCCTGCTTCCAAGCTCACACACTTACATGTTGAAGGAACTCAGTTCCTCACAGGTGATTGGGCCAAGAGCTTCAGTTCTTTGCTTGCTGTTGGCTGGAGGTTGTCCTGCGTGTTTTTTTTTGCCATTGTCTGCCTTTTCATAGGGCTGCTCACAGTGTGGCCACCAACTTCTCTAGAAAGGAGAGAGGGCACCTAAGATGGAAGCTGAGGTCTTTTAGTACACTAATCTTGGAAGTGATATTCCATCACTTTTGCTGTGTTGTGTTCATTGTAAGTTACTAGGCCCAGCCCACGCACAAACTGAGAGGATAATACAGAAGCATAAGACCAGAAGGTTGGGGTCATCATGCTGCCTGCCGCACCATATTTGGGCAGGTGGGTAGTCATGCAGTGTTTCACTGTTACAGGAACTGCTGTAGAGGATGAGCATATATGTGTATTTTTTTGCTCGCTTGTGCAGGCGTTCCTGTGGGATACATTCATAGCAGCAACATTTCAAAATTGTGTATGCCAGTTTTATTTATATGACTTTTAAATATTGAATTTACTTTTTGCATATATAAAAACTTCATATGGTTCACATTTTCAGAGGTTCTAGAAACTGACCTGATGTACAGTCAGTCTCTCCCAGCTCCCTCTGGAGATCGATGACCAATTTCTTATGTGTCCTTTCAGAAATATGTACAAGCACGTAGAAACAAATAGAGAAATATACTTATTTTCTGGTTTTTCTACCCAGTGGCAGCCCACTTTGTTTCTGTAGTTTACTTTTTTTTTTTTTTTAATCTAATATATCTTGAAGTTTACACCAGGACAAAAAGCCTTTTTTAATTTTAAAGGCTGCATAGGAGTCTCTTGTGTGAATACTGCCATTTCTTTAATCAGTCCCCTGTTGTTGGCCTTTTAAGGATGTTTCTGATCTTTTGGGGTACCCATTTTAAACCGACAGAATTGCCAGATTGCCCCCTCCAAAAAGCATCTTGCCTACCAACAATTGTATCAATTTGTCTCTCATCAACTGGTGCAGATCACACTGGCAGCCAAAGGGGCTGGGCTGGAAGTATACATCTCAGTGCTCCAGGCCTCTGAAAGCGAGGCAAAAGGACCCTTGATTTGTGGGTGGGGGAGGGGGGGTCTGGGTCTTTACCATCTGGAAATGCTAGGAACAGCACTGAAGGGCAGGCAGTAGCTGAGAGGCAGATGAGAGAGGTGCTGCAGTGAAAAGGGTAGGAAGGTCCTAGCCTGGAGCTGATGGCTATGGGCAGGCCTCCTGCAGGAGGGACAGAAATGTGAGGATGCCCACTCCTAATGCCCCTTGTTTTTTCTAAAGTGGCCCTCCCCTCCATCAAACCACATCCCTCTTTGATTTACTGTTGAAAATTTCCCATCTTGGGCCAGCCCGTGGCTCACTCGGGAGAGTGAGGTGCTGATAACACCAAGGCCGTGGGTTCAGATCCCTATATAGGGATGGCCGATTCACTCACTTGGGAGAGCAGGGTGCTGACAACACCAAATCAAGGGTTAAGATCCCCTTACCGGTCATCTTTTTTAAAAAAATAAAGATAAAAAAAGTTCATAGAAGGATTCATATTATTATTTTTTTTGGTGGCTGGTTGGTACAGGGATCTGAACCTTTGACCCTGGTGTTATAAAACCTGGCTCTAACCCATGTATTTATTATTTTTTAATTCTATTATCCGTGAGATTTTTGGTTTTGTTTTTTTGGTGGCTGGCTGATATGCGGATCCAAACCCATGACCTTGGTGTTATCAGGCTGTGCTCTAACCAACTGAGCTAACCGGCCAGCCCTCCATGAATGTTTTGAAGTACCCCTTATCTATATCAGGATAGGCTGGGTTATGGAACAATAACAACCCCCAAATTGCAGTAGCTTGAAATAGCAAAGGTGGATTTTCTCACTTGTGCTGCATTGTCAGCTTGGAGCACATGCTGATAGATCTTTTTTTTTTTTTTTTTTTTTTTTTTTAAAGATGACCGGTAAGGGGATCGTAACCCTTGGCTTGGTGTTGTCAGCACCACGCTCAACCAGTGAGTGAACCGGCCATCCCTATATAGGATCCGAACCCGTGGCCTTGGTGTTATCAGCACCGCACTCTGCTGAGTGAGCCACCGGCCGGCCCTGATAGATCTTGAATGTTGCCAAGCGACACAGTAAATGTTGCTTGACATAGAGAGTACTTGTCTCCCACTGGCAATTACATGCTCCAGGCTGAATACACATATGTCACTTTTGTTCATATCTCATTGACCAGAATTAATCATCGGAGGGCCAGCCCGTGGCTCACTTGGGAGAGTGTGGTGCTGATAACACCAAGTCAAGGGTTAAGATCCCTTTACCGTTAAAAAAAAAAAAAAAAAAAAGGGCCGGCCCGTGGCTCACTCGGGAGAGTGCGGTGCTGATAACACCAAGGCCGTGGGTTCGGATCCCATATAGGGATGGCCGGTTAGCTCATTGGGTGAGTGTGGTGCTGACAACACCAAATCAAGGGTTAAGATCCCCTTACCGGTCATCTTTTTAAAAAAAAAAAAAAAAAAAGAATTATATGGCTTCATATCTCATTGGCCAGAATTAATCACGTCCCCACCGAACTGTGATGGGGTCAATTGCTGGACAAGTGGGGAGCTAGAAATACTCATATATGGCACATAGCACTAGTGACCACCTTAACATTTTAAACATTTTATTTTAACCAAAAACATTTAAATAGACATCTGTATTTTTTCTATATTTAGAACCAAGACCTTTTCTTTCATCTTGATTTTTTTTTTTTTTGGTGGCTGGCTGACATGGGGATCAGAACCGATGACCTTGGTGTTACAAGACTCTGCTCTAACCGACTGAGCTAACCGGCCAGCCCCAAGACCTTTTCTTTCAATGTCAGTCTCCCAGTTTGCATAAAATATCATATTCTTGTATTAACTGCACCCATAAACCACAATAAGTCATCTCATTTTTTTTAAAGTGCTTGTCCCCCCAGTGGCTTGAGAACCTAAAAATGTTTATGAAGCAAACCAAGGGCTGAGTCTTCCTAGGTTTTTATAAGCTTTTCCATTCAGTCATTTACAGTTGCTTTGTGTGAACCTAATTTGGCAGCATTGTTTCTTTATTAGCAACTCACCTTTATTCTTTTCAATGCAAGCAACTGATTGCATATAAACAACTCTCTTGCATTAGTATTTCTTTAGTTTTGTAGCAGATTAAGTCAATAATTTAGGAACAACTGGCATAGGATCCCCATACTGGCCAGCCACCAAAAAACCAAAAAACCAAAAACAACTGGCATAAACAGGTTCGGGAACAAACAGCTACCTCTCGGCAAGTACTCAGCCTGACAGATGGGAACAGAACTGCTTAGTCATAACAGTAGCCTGCTAGTCTGGACAGTGGGTTTTACAGATGAAATGGAGAGTGTCTTTCAAATTGGCAAACTGGGTCCATGAGATGGTTTTAGAAAAATATAGTATTACTAAAGAATTTTAGCCTACATTTTCATTTCATATTCTGACATGAGTTTCCATTTTTCTCAGCCTGAAGGGTATGTATCCTGGTATATGTCTTTCCACACTTGTACAACCCTGAGCCTTCATACCCATACATGTGTCCTGATACGGTCTGAAGGATGGGAAGGCATTAACTAGGGAGAGAGCAGAAAGGATGGACAAGAGGTAGTCTGGAGAGGGCAGCAGGGCCAAGGCAAGGAGTTTTGATTTAATTCTAAGGGTACTGGGAAGCCATTGGAAAGTTTTGATTAATGGAGTGAGTCAAGGTGGCAAGAGTTAAGAGGTATCATCCAGGCAAGAGAACTTGATGATGGCTTAGACCAATGAGAATGGGAGAAGCAAGGATTTGGGGAGATTAAGGAGGCTTTCATCTATTTTTTTTTTTTTTTCCCCATCCTTCCTGCAGTCAGCAGTGGGGTGTCCTGACACGGGTGATTGGCAGGACTCTGGAGGTACCTGTTGATATCTGACTTGCAGTCTGTGTCCAGGAAGCACTAACTCCCCATTTGGCCCCAAACCAGGTCAGATTTGGGGTTCAAGGCTGGGCTCTCGTCAGCCCTGGGAAGCCCCTGGGCCAGGCCTCTCCTTCCACTTCACTGGACACTTCTCTGTCTTCTTTGCTGGTTGCTCCTCGTGGCCATGATTGCTAAAGGGATGGAGTGTCCTAGTTCCAATCTACAACATGCTCTTCATGATCTCATTCAGTCTCATTGATTCAAACACTGATGTCTCCTGAGTTTCTCTCTCCAGACTCATATCTACATTGTTGAGGTAACATCCCAAACAGAAGTAAAGATTTCCTTCCAACCTGCTCTTCCTACAGTCTTCTCCATTTCAGTACGTGGCACCTCTCTAAAGGCAAAAACCTTGGCACCCCTCTCTCTACACAAGTTCTTTGGGCTCCAACTTGAAAATAAATTGTGAAACTGACCACCTCCACCACCTCCACTGCGGCCATCCTGCCCACAGTCCACCCCATTTGTGCCTATTGCCACAGGCTGCTCTCTGTTCTCCTGCTTCCATTCATCCCTGACAGTCTTATTTTCAACCCAGAAGCAGGTGGAATCCTTAAAAAAAAAAGATTTAAGGTTAGCTCAGTTGGTTAGAGCGTGGTGCTGTTAACACCAAGGGCCAGGGTTCAATCCCTATACGGGCCAGCGCCACAAAAACAAGCAAAAGGTTTAAATCTTTCCAAAGTTATTTTTCAATAGGTAACACTTGCATATGGTAAGAATCCCAAATAGTCTAAAAGAGTAAACTGGGTCTCGTTTCCTTCCCTGTGTTCCCCACTCCCTCCCCTCCTTCTCTCCTTAGAGGTGACTATGGATGCCAGCTTCTTTTGTAGACTTCTAGAGATATTGTGTGTGTGATTTCTATGCATTCTGTGAATGATTTGTTTACAATGTAAATGAGACTGTCCTCCTTTGCCAAAAACTTTCTGGTGGTCCCCAGCAAAGAGAGACTGAGATTTTTTTAATTTTTTTCCTCAGTTTTTAGAGACTGAAATTTAAATTCCTGCCTATATCCTACAGGATCCTGCCTGTAGCACCTGGCCCCTTCCCACTTCTCAGGGCTCTCTTCTACTCCATGCCAGCAACACTGGCCTCCCTTCTTTTCCTTCCCCTTTCATGATTTGTGTCCTTGCGGTTCCCTAATTTTAGCACACTCTTCCAGCCTACGTGGAATTGCAGGCGGCACAAAGGTCATTTTCCTGACTTCCCCTGCTAAATTTATCTCCTCATGGTCACCGTCCCATCGCCCCATGCATTTGTTCTAGTTAACACTTAACACGACTTGTGATTATTTGTTTTCCCCAATGGACCGTGGGCTCTGTGAGGGACCTGGTCTAATTTGGTCATCGCCCAGCATAGAACCAGGCAAAGTACTAAGAATGGATTTGTCTTTTTTTTTTTTTTTTTAAAGAAAAGCTGACATTTGAGTAGTTACTGTGGCAAGCATCGATCCTAACACTTTATTAACTCATTTAATCCTCATAACTACTCTAAGGTTAGATATTATCCACATTAAAAAAAAAAAAAAAAAAATAGAGGGCCGGCCTGTGGCTCACTTGGGAGAGTGCAGTGCTGATAACACCAAGGCCATGGGTTCGGATCCCTCTATAGGGATGGTTGGCTCACTTGATGAGCGTGGTGCTGACAACACCAAGCCAAGGGTTAAGATCCCCTTTCCGGGTCATTTTTTTAAAAAAAAAGGCAAGAAATCTTACACAACCACTAGTGACTACGCAGTCATTTAATTTTAGTTGAACGAATGACTGAATTAACGAATTGCCGGGCAGACTTGAGTGACAAGAAGTTTGGAGGAGATGCTGGGGGTGGTGGGCAGAGCCTGGGCGCAGGCCATTGGGTAGGCAGCTAGGACCAAAGGGGTCTCTTGGGACCGCTGGCTCCGCCCAGGCCGCGCGGGGGCCATTGGGAATGTGATTTCCTCCTCCCTCCAGCCACGTCACCGCCTACAAACCTTAAGCGCACCCCTAGTGCTTGGTGCGATCTGTACCCCAGGCCTCTTGGCAGGTTGCCTCGCCCCCAGATCTGTCATTCCGTCCTTCCCTCTTTCCTGAGGTTTTCTGGTATAGTCTCCCGGCTCCGCAGCCCGAGGCTCTCCGTAAGTTCCCACCCCAGCACGGAGCCAGCTTGTTCTAGCTTTTTCACCTAGGACCCCCCCCTGCTTTGGTATGATCTTTCGCTCCCGCCACGCCCCCCTGAAGTTGTTTCTCGCAGTCTTCACAGCTCCTCCCCACCTTGCTCGGGCGGCCCTTAATATCTTCCCATTTGCCGGCTTACTCTCACACACCCTCTTCTTTTCCTAGGGCTCCCCCAGGCCTATTTTGGTACACTCCCGCCACGCCCCCTCGTGGACGCTGTTGGTACGCGCCGGCTCCCCCTCTCGCCGCAGTGGTTTAGCCGCGGCGACCCCTCTCTGGCAGCGTGTCCCCCGCGCTTGGTACGGCTCGGCCCGTCTCCCCCGAAGCCGCGCACCCGCGCCCCTCATTCGGTGGAACCCGCAGCCCCCTGTGTGGCCCCCGGCAGCCCCCAATCCACTCGGCCCACGCCCGCCATGGTCCGTCCGCGCCGCGCCCCGCATCGCTCTGGCGTTGGGGGCACCCTCGGGGGTCGCGGCCGCCCCCCACGACCTCTCGTGGTGCGTGCTGTCCGCTCGCGATCCTGGCCAGCCAGCCCCCGAGGCCTGCAGCCGCCGCGGATTCGGGCCCGCTCGGCCCCTCCCATGGTGAGCCCCCCGCCCTTTTTCCAGAGCCTTCCACGGCTCCGCCCCCGCCGGCCCCTCCTCTGGGCCCACGCCTTTGTTTGCGACCCCTTCCACTTTGGGGTCTCCTGTGGCGCGAAAGGTGGTCTTGCTTGGGACCGGTTTCCCCCATGGAGCCTCCGGTGGTACGCGCCGGGCTCTTCCCTTTGTTACGCGTTTGGGCCGGGGTGAGGTACGGGGGCGGGACGGGCTCAAATTACTGCTGACTCCGCGGCCCAATTTAAACGCAGTGTGGGGGGCTGGCTGGCGGGCCGAAGGCTGGCGCGCGCGCTAGTTTTTCCAATTAGAAAGTTGATCTCTCTTGTCAGGAAATCTGAAAATGGGGGAGGGGGCCGGGGGACGGCGGCGGGCGACGGGGGGCGTGTTTTGCACGCGCGCGCCCAGATGTTGCGCACCCGGGGGCGTTCTCCCGCAGGCCCGCACTGTGTCCATGGCTTGCGCACCAACGGTTTGCACCCTCTCCAAGATGTGGGATGCATTTGTGGATTACGATGAGCCCAAACCTTAAACGTAAACGTTCAACTTTGCAGTTACATTGGGCTGCACAAACTTCCCCACACCTAAAGCACGCACATGCTTTTCAGAAATTCTAAAGGCTTACCTGGGTGGTAAAAGTGCACGTCTCGATGTTTCACGCACAAACTATGCAGTCGCTTGCCCGGATGTGAGATTTCCCCTGCGCTTGTGCTCAAGCTCACCTTAAATACAGCTCCCGAACGTGTTCTGTAGTCAAGGAGGCTTAAATAGGCTTCTATGTGTCTTAAACGTAAATACCCAGACTCTGGTCACCTTTCCAGAACTTAAACATACCCCATCACGCCACTGCTTTCCCTCCTTCCTGGAGCATTCACATCTAGTTGTTCAAAAATGCTTCCTGGGTTCTTAAACTTACATCCTAAGACTTTAAAACACCCTCACAGTACTAAGAAGGCATCCCTGTGCAGTAAACAACATATTAGATGCTAATTAGCACGCATTTGCCCAGGTGTGAGATTTCGTTTAGGTTTACATTTAAGCCTAGTCCTTAAATGTGATCCTACCACTTTGATGAGCTCATCTGCTATTGCACAGGTATACCTGGGTTTCATGTATGCATCCTGGTTTTTACATTTATGGCTTCAGGTCCAAACCTTTCAAGTCCTACCTGGTCATCTTGCCCTCCCAGGCAAGCAGCTGTTAAAACGTAAGCTGGAGCTTACATTGAACCATTCAGTGGTTAAGATTATCGTTAACCTAATCTTAAACCTATCTGTGTGGCAGTAAATGCATATGCGTGTGGACATCTATATAGTCCTAAAACACACATGCAGTCCAACTATCCCACGTTCGAGCACTCTGTTATGTGTTCCTGTGTGTTGCAAGTATACCCCCAGTTGTGGGCTTTGACTACATTTCCTCAGATGCAGGACATCCTAGGTGCGTGTGGTACCAACAGATCGGGGCTTCAACTCTGCTTCTGCATCTCAGACACTCCAGCTTTAAACACACTCCTACACCTGACACCAAGATGCTTTCTCGTTTTCTTTTTGATCTTGTACGATTGTCCCAATCCCAGAATCACTTGTCCAGGTGGGGAGCATGCCTTGTTTAGGGTTTTTTTTTTTTCTTTTTAAACCCCCACAAAATAAAATTTTTCCTGTTATTATTCTAGGACAAAAGATCTCCAGATGTTTCATGGGAAATTTGGAAAATACCTATTAGTAATAATATTGATAAAAAGTAACCACATTTTTTTTTCCTGCCTGGAGGCACCTTCTACTAAGATTTTCATTGGTTTCCTGCTGCCAGGGTGATTCCAAAGCCTTCCTTTTTTGCTTTTAGATGTTGTTGATTTAAAAACATCTGTGAGTAGAATTTGTAGCTCTGCTTGGCTTTATTGCTGGAATGTTCTCCTGGTGTTTTGCAAATGCTTTGGCGTGCAAGACCCCTCCAAGTGTTGTTACATCCCTCTTCCGAATGGCTCCCCACTTCTCTGTCTTTCTCCTGGATGGCTCTGTTCCTCTGTGTGTTTCTCGTCACTTCCTCCTTGCCTCCCTGGGGTCATCCTGAATGGCACAAGGGGAGGCCCACAACTTGCCAGGAAAGATTGGCACCAGCCACAGGGAAGAGTTTGAACTTTCTCTTGCGCGCAATGGGGAGCCTTAGAAGGGTTTTGAGCATGGGAGGGCCAGGGCAAACCAATGTGTGAGACAGACACAGCTTGTGGGGGCTGTGGGGAAACTCCCCCAGCCAGTTGGCTTCTGAGCTGGGTCTTGATGAAATGATCAAGCTGCAGAAGATGAGTTGGTGGCACCTCCTATGGGGGCAGGGTGGCATTCCAGGCTGAAAGCACACCTTGAACAAAAGCTGCAGTGGGGGAACTGGCTGATGGCTTTTAGGAACCCATTGGGCCAGTGTTGAGGTGACCAGTGGTCTCTAGGATGGGAAGGTTTCTGGGGGGGTGGCAGAAAAGGGACATGGGGGTCAGCCTCATGGGGTCTTGATTGCTGGGGCCAGGGGTTTAGATGTGGCCCTGGGAGTTCTTAGCAAGAGATTTGGGTCTGAATATTGGGACATCTCCTCTGGGGTATGTGGAGACTGCCTGTCCTTGCAGCTTTTCCAGCCTCTGTCTCCCTACTCCTCTGCTGCAGGAAGGTGCCCGGGTCTTTGGGGCTCTGGGTCCCATCAGTCCCTCCTCGCCTGGTCTCACCCTTGGGGGTCTGGCTGTGAGCGAGCACCGGCTCAGCAACAAGCTACTAGCCTGGAGCGGTGTCCTCGAGTGGCAGGAGGTGAGCGAGTGGGTCTGTGCCAGGTCCCTTGTATACATACTGGGGCCGGGGGCTGGCCCCCAGGATCCCCTCTGTTCCTATGGGTGGGGTGGCAGGCCTGGGCATCGAGGCTGTGTCTGGTGACTCCCTGCTGCTCCCTCAGAAACGCAGACCCTACTCGGACTCTAATGCGAAGCTGAAGCGGACCCTCCCCTGCCAGGCCTACGTTAACCAGGGCGAGAACCTGTGAGTGCCTGGAGGACTGGGGTGGGCGGGTGGCTAGGGTGGCCCTCCCTGACTAGCTCCTTCCTGCAGGGAGACTGACCAGTGGCCACAGAAGCTGATCATGCAGCTGATCCCGCAGCAGCTGCTGGTGAGACCCACCCCAGCCCACCCCAGCCCGCTCCTCAGAGCACCCTCATGCCCCAGTGGTGACCCAGTGGTGTACCCTTGTCACCCTCAGACCACACTGGGCCCTCTGTTCCGCAACTCCCAGCTGGCACAGTTCCACTTCACCAACAGAGACTGCGACTCACTCAAGGGGCTCTGCCGCATCATGGGCAATGGTTTTGTGAGTTGGGCAGGGGGCCTGGGGCAGGTTTTGCGGGTGATGAGGGAGGGCAGGGCCCCTTGTGAACACTCTGGTGACAAAGCTCAGTGGGAGGCAGAACTCTTCCCAGACAACCCAAGGCAGGGGGCCAGGGCCCAGACTATCTCCCCTGTGGATCTGGGGTAATTGTTCCCCCTCTGGGCATCTCAGTCCCTATGTCTAAATTATGATCTCAGGAATTCTTAGAGCAGGGAGTGAAGGAGCTCACATAGTGAGAATTGGCCATCAGGGATGTGAGCAACAGAGGGAGCTGGGCTGGCCATGCTGGGGCCCAGGAGCCTGTTGGGCATACAGCACACGGCAGGGACCTGGTGAATGGGCATGGCCAGGGGAAAGGATTAAGCTAGGAGGGAGTAGTTTATGTTGGGGCTCAGATTCCTCCTCTGTAAAATGGGGCTAACAATAGGCCTTACTTCGTAGGGTCACTAGGAGGCTGAACTGAGTGAGTTTGTTTAAGGGGTTTGAAACAGACAGAGATGATAGTGTTTACTGAGGGTTCATTAAACATGAGCTGGTAGGATCATTAGAGGGCTTGGGATTCAGACACAAGGCGGGGCAGGAAGAGAGGGGCCTGGTTGTGGAAGGTGGCAAGTGCTGGCGAGGGGGTGGAGCGAGTCATCTGTTCAGAATGCTCCAAGGATTTGGTTCTGGGCTCTGGGCTCGTCCCCAGCTCCTGTTACCCTTTAGGACCCAGCCAACCGCCTCCATGGGCTACAACGCCTCATGTCCAGGTGGCTCCCCTTTGAGGGAAAGGGGAGGGCCTGGACAGACCAGGGCTTGTGACCAGCCTGAGGTCTCTTGGATGACTGATCACCCTTCACTCAGCACTGTTTGTTTGTTTGCTTTTTGGTGGGGGGGGCAGCTGGCCAGGGATCCAAACCCTTTACCTTGGGGTTATCAATAGTACACTCTAAAATCACAATGAGATGAAAGGAAAAATAAAGTAGAAAAACAAAACAAACGAAAAGGTTAAGAAAAACCCACCATGCTCTAACCAACTGAGGTAACTGGCTAGTCCCCTAAAAAGTGAAGTTTGCTGCATGTAAATGTTGTTTCTTGTTTGGGTTTTTTTTTTTTTTGGCTGCTGGCCTGTAAAAGGGGATCCGAACCCTTGATCGATCTCGGTGTTACAGTACCTTGTACTAACCAGTTGAGCTAACTGGCCAGCACCATTTGTTGAAGGCCTGTGTCCTGCCCCAAAGTCCCCAGTCTGCAGGGAAGATGGATGTCAGCATACATCCTCCACTTTGTGGTTCCAGGGTGGCCAGAAATGGGGGCTCTGAGCTGGTGGTCCCTGGGCTGGACCTGGGGTCAAGAGAAGTTAGGCTGGCAGTGGAGGGCAGCAAGTCCTGGGAGGTGGGCCAGTGGGGACATGGGTGTTATGGGAAGTGCACACTCCTTGGTCCAGACACCAGAGAGATGGGGACATCTGTTAACCTCATGTCCTCTTATGTCCCTTCAAAGAGTCAAGAGCACCTCACTAGACAAGCATTTATGTAGCACTTTTATGTTATCTTATGAGTTATCCCATTTTACAGATGGGGAAACTGAGGTCCAAAACCAGGAGGGTGCTTGACTTAGGTCACATAGTTAGGAGGTAGCAGGGCCAGTTTGCAACCAGCAGTTGGCCTGACTCTGGGTTCCTAACTCCCAGGCCAGTTTGCCTCCATTAGGCGGGCCCAGGACCAGGCAGCAAATGCTAGCCCGGCTCAGTAGGGCAGGGCCAGTGCCAGGAGGGAGATGGGGCCTCTCTGGATCCTCACACCCCAGACGTGGGTCTCAGGTGCCACTTTTAACCTGAGAGTCATTGCAGGCAGGGGCTAAAGTGCACATCACATACTCCTGGAAAGTCAAGCTGCAGCTGTAGCCCTTCATTTAGGACTCAGCCTTGACTTTAAAGACTTCTGTTCATTGATGACCTCCCTCTGTCCTTCCTCCAGACAGGGCAGTCTCAAGTTAGCACGGAGGGGTGAGTGGCCCCATCAGCAGGGCCCCCGGGCCCCTGACCTGCTGCCCTCTCCCCGCAGGCGGGATGCATGCTATTCCCCCACATCTCCCCCTGCGAGGTGCGTGTGCTGATGCTCCTGTACTCGTCCAAGAAGAAGATATTCATGGGCCTCATCCCCTATGACCAGAGTGGCTTCGTCAATGCCATCCGGCAGGTCATCACCACCCGCAAACAGGTGTGCCGGCTGGGCTCAGCCTGCCCATGCTCAGGGGAGAGAGGAGTTAGGCTCAGGTCTGCCCCCAGCCTCCTAGTCAGTGGACACGGGCAGCCAGATACAGTGTAGGCAGAGTGTGATGTGATGGCAGGAGCAAGGAGCATCAGAGAAGTTGTGAGGAGGTGGTGGCTTGTTCACCCCAGGACTTGATGGGAGAAGTCGGTTAGTGAAGCTTTGAAGGGCTGGAGGGGCAATAGAGAGTGGGTCCAGGCCGCAGGGAAGCTGCCTGTGGAGCAGGGCAGGTGAGTGGTAAGTTAGACATGCTCGTCAGGGGGAGGGTGGTTGTGAGGCTGGGAGGTTCTGGATGGTGACCATGTATCCTGGTTCATGCTTTACTGATTATTGATAGTGCCCCCTTTTCTCAAAAGTGTCCCAGCTTGTATAGCAAATTATATGGTTGCCCAGTTTAATTACAGGTAAACTCTGGACTTTGTAAACCAGGTGAGGGGCTGGGGCTTGCCTTACGGCACTTGGGAGCCATCAGGAGGGCTGTGAGCAGGCAAGGGGCAGGGCCAGCTCTGGAGAGTCCCCTGGGGATATGGGGCTGATAGGCCAGGGCAAAGAGGAAGGGTTGGGAGGCCCTAGAACAGCATCGAGGTTTCCTAGGAGCCTCTTCTGGGAAGTTCCTGGGGCGGGACCCCTCTGCATGCATGGTCCACCCCATCTTCCTGTCCTGCAGGCAGTGGGACCGGGTGGTGTCAATTCAGGTCCAGTCCAGATCGTCAACAACAAGTTCCTGGCATGGAGTGGAGTCATGGAGTGGCAGGAGGTGAGCCCTGGGCGGTCCAGGGACCTCAGGACCTCCACGTTCTCACTGGCTCTGGGCTGTGAAAGGAGTGCTGGAGTCTGGGCATCTCCCACCCCTGAGGTCTCTTCTCTTCCTTTCCCCCAAAAGCCCAGGCCTGAGCCCAACAGCCGGTCCAAGAGGTGGCTGCCATCACATGTCTACGTGAACCAAGGGGAGATCCTGTGAGTGTGGGGCTCAGGGGTGGAGGCCACATCTCGGCTACACGGGGCCTCCTGACCCTCCTCTCCTCATGCCCCACAGGAGGACTGAGCAGTGGCCGAGGAAGCTGTACATGCAGCTCATCCCGCAGCAGCTTCTGGTGAGTGGTGAAGGGGAGGCTGTGGGGGTGCTGCTGGGGCGCTTCCTCAAGGAGGTACCCCTTGAGTTGCCAGCGGGAGGAGGAGGAGAGTGGCCGAGGCAGAGGGACTGTGTGTGCATGGGCCCTGTGGCTGGCGGCTGACCGTCCAACGTGGAGAGCAGGGGCAGCAGGTCCTGCAAGCCTGGCTTTGAGGGCTCACAGGAACTGTCCCAGGTTTTAAGCTGGGGTGAGGCCCTCAGACCTGGTGTTGGCTGTTGTGCAGGGAAGGAATGAGGCAGGGTGGGGTGGCCGTGTACTGTCAGAGTTGTTACAGGGAGAGACAGATATGGAGGTGGTCTGGACTTAGGTGGTGGCCGCCAAGAATGGGCAAAGCAGACGGATTTCAGACTGGCTTAGCAGTTCTGGCAAGAGGCTGGGATGGGTTGAAGAGTAGGGGGTGGATGACAGGACTCCAGGTTCCCTGTGTTTACGGAGGTGGCACTTGAGATGAGGAAGATAGAAAGGAGAACAGATTGGTGTGGCGTTGAGGGATGTCTGGGTTTTGTTCCTGGGCCTGTTGGCTGGAGCTGGCTGGTCAGGGAGTTGGGAGGCCATGGTGGGAGAACCGAGAGTGAGGTCCTGGACTCCAGTGCCCCTGGTGTCTGTCGCCCCCTCGACATCCCCACAGACCACCCTGGTGCCGCTGTTCCGGAACTCCCGCTTGGTGCAGTTCCACTTCACCAAGGACCTGGAGACGCTGAAGAGCCTCTGCCGGATCATGGACAATGGCTTTGTGAGTGGGGCCCAGGAGGCGCCCAGCTGGGATAGACAGAGCCAGGTCCCTTCAGGGGTTTGAAGACTAACATGAGATGAATAAGTGTTGGCCCCCCCAGGCGGCGCACGCAGGGCTGAGGCCCACACAACCCCTCTGGCTCTGGTGACTTGCAAGTCCCTGGAGCTCTCAGCCTCAGTTTCCCCTCTGTAAGGTGGGATGGTGATCCCTGTGCAGGAGCCAGTGAGCTCCATTAGGGACAGTCAGCATTGTGGTGATGGTTATTACAGAAAACCACGTCTGCGCTGCCACGGCAGACCTGTGGTCATGGCAGTGGGACTGTGGTGGGAGGGCTGGTGCTGTCTCCAGCAGTCCTGCCTCCCTTTCCCTTGGAGCCTCGGCTTCCCCTGGTAGAAAGGAAGGGGGGCTGCATGAGGTGGGGTGCTGCACTGTGCCAGGCTTGCTGGGGCTGCCACCACAGCCACCTGCCTGTTGCACGCTGGCGTGATCTTAGGCGCATCCTGTGTATAGTTTTGGAAGTGCCCACTTCAGGGCCACTGTGACCTCCTTGGAGCTTGTTGGGTGCAGATTCCCAGACCCCTTGCAGAGAGCCTGCTGTCCTCAGCCCACCTGTTGCTCTTGGCCTCTGTCTCCTTGTCTCCAGGTGGGGGTAATAATGGTGCCTACCTCCTGGGGGACCGTGAGGATAGAGCAGTGAGAATGCACGTGGCTCAAGGTGTGCTCTGTGGCACCAGCTCTGGTCTGAGGGACACTGACCCGTGCAGTTTGAGTCCATTGTGCCAGGGAGGGTCATCTGTGTCAGGGACCATCCCATGACATGTGCCCTGCACCTGCCAGGCTGGCTGCGTGCACTTTTCCTACAAGGCCTCATGCGAGATCCGTGTGCTCATGCTCCTATACTCCTCGGAGAAGAAGATCTTCATCGGCCTCATCCCCCATGACCAGAGCAACTTTGTCAATGGCATCCGGCGCGTCATCGCCAACCAGCAGCAGGTCCTGCAGCGGAACCTGGAGCAGGAGCAGCAGCAGCGAGGGGTGAGGAGCCCCCAGAGCCTGGTCCCACCTCCATCCCACCTCCCTTGCTGTCCTGTCCCTCCCGCTGCTGCTGACTCTGCCTTCCTCACTTCCTCCCACAGATGGGGGGGTAGTGGCTACCCCCAAGCTGGGCCCCTTCAGGAGTCACAGATGAGGCCCCCACAGAGACTGGTGAGTGGCGACTATGTTGAGAGCAGGGTAGACCCTCAGACACGCCTGGGGTTTTGAGAAGAAGCAGGGGGATTCTAGCCTTGGGAAGCCCAGAGCAGAGTAAGAGGCATGGCCATCCCCAGCAGGCCAAGGCCTCCTGGGAAAGTCCAGCCTCACCCCCTGCAGGGCCAGGGGGTTCCTGGGGCAGCTGGAGGTGCAGTTTCCAGAACTGGGCAGGGCGAGGCTCTTCTCTCAGTTCTCTGGGGCCCTGCAGACTCATGGGACAGGCACAGCAGGGTGTGGGTTCTATGCTCCGGGACCTCAGGGGCTCCTGGGAGCCGCTGTCCAGCCCCTCCCACCTACATTCCCCTGCCTCCCAGGTTGGATGCTTCTGAGCAGGGGCCCCTGGGGACTGCAACTGCCCAGCGACATGGAGGACAGAGTCCTGAGGTCTCCCAGGATGGTCCCCACCCTTGTATGTTTCCCCAATAAAGCCTTTTAAAAACCTACTTGCCACCTCTGCTCACTGCCCAGATGCCTGGCAGCTCCCGGCTCTGTGTGGAAGGACTTATGTAGTCAGAGATGCCATGGCCAGAGAGAGGCCAAGCCCTTCTCCCATAGCAGCAGTCCTCAGACCTGAGTGCCATAAGGGTCCCCGGAGGGCTGGTTGAATCCTGATGGCCAAGCCCAGACCCTAGGTTTTTTATGGAGTCCATCCAAGTGGAGCCTGGGGATGTGTGGGCCTAGTAAGTTTCTAGGAGGCCTGGGCTGCTGGTTGGGGGCTGTACTTTGAGATCACTGTTACCTGAGCTGGGAGGGAAAATGGGATTCAGCATGGATCTGCCTTGAGTGACCTGGTGTGGATCATTCCCCAGCTGTGACAAGCCAGGGATTGATAAGCGGACCTCGTTTTCAGGGCCCAGACATGTCTGGTCCATGTTGGAAGTATGAGGCTGTGCTCTCTCTGTGTGTCCGTCCTCCCTGTTTCCAGCACCTACTGCCCAGTGCCTCTGAGGCCACTTTTGTTTCCCTTTGGATTCAACAGGCCTCATTGAGCTGTATGCAAAAAAAGGCAGACCGGGGCAGTTTTTGCCTCCTGGAACTAGTCATGCAGCAGGTCTGGCTGGCCTAGGCACTCAGGTCCAGGACCAGATCTGGCTCTGGGCTGCCACCCTCAACCTGCACTGCTGCTGGTCCAGGGCAGGTCAATGCCCGCTTCCCCTGGGTTCAAGTGCAGTGTCTAGAGCCCTGAATTTTGTCCTCATTGGTCACCAGCCTGGCCTTGATCCAAGCTCCAGGTTGTGTCATGCAGGCTCATTTGCTGGTTCTGGAGAGGGACCACTCAGTGCCTGCCCTCCAGATTTCCCAGCCTCCCTCTAATGTGCCCATAATCAGGCCCAGTGAAGCCTAAATCCTCTCTGCAGGGACTGATGTGGGCCACCTGCTTGGTGCTAGGCAGAATCCTGGATTCCGAGGAGGGTTCACTTCCTAAATACCTGGGATCCTGGCAGGGGCAAGCCTGAACCAGTCCAGGTCCCCGTCTTTCTGTTACCGGAAAATGTCCCTAAAGCCTCCTTTTGTGCACAAAACAGAGGGCCTCCTGTGGGTCAGGCTGCAGGCTGTGGCCTGTCCCCCAGTGAGGAGCACCCTTCCTCCCAGCACAGTGCTGGCCAAGCTTGAAGAAAAATGCTATTTATTATGGGGTGAGGGAGCAGGGCATCTCAGCCCTCGGAGAACTGACGGTACAGCCGCTCGAGCTGCGGCTCCAGGTGCAGCCGGAACGGGATATCCAGGATCATCGAGAAGCCTTCGGCCAGCGTCGGGGCCTCGAACTGCTTCCTGGTGACAGATGGGGGTGGTGAGGGGAGGCCGGACCTTGTCGCCAGGCGCCCTGCCCCAGGCCAGCCCAGCGGTGGTACCTGTAGCTGTACAGGACCATGTCCGACACAGGCGCGTGAGACGAGCCGGTCATCTCCCGGAACTGCGGGGGAAGGGAGGGGAGGGCGGTCAGGCCCGGGCCTGGCGGGCGTGCAGGGCGGGGTGGGGAGGGGCGTGCGCAGCGCTGCCCACCCGGTTGTTGTGGCGCGCCTGCTCCAGGGTGGCGGTGAAGAGGAAACAGCGGCAGGGGACACCTGCGTCTCTGGCGCACTGGATGTACCTGTGGGGGCCAGGAAGGGGGTAGGCTGTCAGCAGGTCCCCGCTCACCCTGCTGGAGGCCTCCCACAGAGCCCATGGCCCAGATACCTGGCCCGACTCGGGACGTCCGGGTTTGTGTTGTCAATCACCACCCGCTTCCTTTGCTTTAGAGCTGTCTCACATGTGGTCACACAGCGCTGCCACGAACCCAATGTGTCCTGAGGAGAGCAGATCACAGACGGGGTGCCAGGAGACCCAGGGGGAGAAAAGACCCTGAGAGGGGAAAAACGGAGGGGAGAGGGGGCAGGACACCTAGAGAGAAGGCAGAGATGTAGCAAGGAGACACACAGTGATTGGGGAGGGAGGCTGGGCCCCAAAGACTAGATAGGGGGACAGGGACAGGGACAACACAGATGGGGGGTGCCACTAAAACAGCCCGGGGTTGCAGACTGGGCCATACCCTGTTGACGTGGATGTAACCAGCAGACACAAGATGCTCCTTGAGGAAGGTGGTCTTCCCAGCTGTGAGGGGGTGCACAGTATCAGTGGGTGCCCTAGGACCCAGGAGTTGGGGGCTCAGGGCATCCAGGGCTCAGGGCATTTCACCTCCAGGGAATCCCACTGCGATGACCACCTCTGGGTCGGAGCTCAAGAGGGAGTTGGACTCGGGGAGGCAGAGAGGCCCTGAGGAGGAGACAGTCCTCTGGGAGGGGGCAGACAAGATGCATGAGACCCTCACCCTCATTCCCACAACCACCACCACCACCCTCCCTATCCCTCAGGCCTCACCGGGTCAAAGGCTGGAAACTCGAAGCTGGCCACCGGCCACTTAAGAAAGAACTCCTCAGGCGTGGCGAAGGGCAGGCCAAGGTTGAGTGCAAACTGGGGGCCAGGGTGGAGGTTAGACGGGGCGGGGGCTGGGCTCCTGGGGGGCAGGGGGCAGGAAGCCTCACCAGGCGGTCCGCACAAGAGAAGTCTTTCTTCTTCCGCCCAGGGGCCCAGTTGGCTGGGCGTCCAGCTGCATCTGGAACATACACAGGACACTCCCGTCTCCACCAGCAAGCTTGGAGATAGGGGTCCCAGGCCAGCCACAGCAGCCCCCAAGGCCCTTACCTCCCACGAATACGCTGTCCCCGATGGAGATGGGCACTCCCTCGTTGGCCTGGGAGAGACAGGCAGTGAGGAACTCCTCATTTCTGATCTCCTCTAACCTTTTATGTCCTCACCACCATGTCTCACCCCTTTCACTGCCTCCACCTTGATCATGAACTACGCAGTAGCCTCCTTGCTGCTCCCCTGGCTTCTGCACCTGCCCCCAATTGTTCCCTGCGTGGCCACCAGACAGTGCCTGTTCCCACCTATGTCAGCTCACATCTCCCCTACCCCTCTTCTTGGAGCACTCCAGTGGCTCCCGCCTCACTCAGGGTAAAAATGAAGTTCTCACTGTGGCCCACAAGGCCCCACCTTCTCTTCCTCGCTCACTCAGGTCCAGCCAAGTGGGCCTCCTCACTGTCTGTAAACATGCCAGGCTCAGTCCGACCCCAGGGCCTTTTCACTTGCTCTTATTCCAGCCTGGACCACTTCCCCCAGATATCCAGGTGGCTGTTTCCTTCACTTCCTTTAGACTTTTACTCAAATGTCACCTTGGCAGACCGGTTAGCTCAGGTGGTTAGAGCACAGCCTTATCCCCAAGGTCACGGGTTCGGATCCCCCATACTAGCCAGCCACACAAAAAACCCAAAAAAACCAAAACCAAAATGTCACCTGCTCAGAGAGGCCATTCCTGACCACCACAGCTAAAATGACACGCTGCCTTATCTTGCTGCACCCTCCTGCTACTTTACGCACCAGTCTACGCAGTTACGGTTGGCTGCCCTCACTGCTACGTGAGCACCGGTGAAGCAGGCGTGTCTAACTCAGTAATGTCTTCAGCTCAAGAAGTGGCTGAACTTCAGAACAAATGAACACAAGAATGGATGAGTGATTTCTCTCTTGACCACTGTGATTTTTAGAGTTTAAGAGTGCCGGCCTCATGTACCAATAACTATGATGTGACAGCTAAAATTAAAACAGAAGGTGTGGACCAAGAGGGGAGAGGAGAGGAAGAAAGAGGAAGAGTAAGAAGGAGTCTGGAGTAAGGAAAAGGAGAGCGCCCCGGAGGGAGGCCAGGTAGAGAAGTATAGCTCACTCGCTCCTGCAGATGGTCCCACATGCCGGTCACTGGCTTCCGGTACAAGCCTGTGTGCGTGGCTACCAGCACCTGTGGGCGGGAAGCACGTCACACGCTGACCTCAGCTCCTCCTCAAGCACCCAGTGGATGCTGTCCCAACCCTCACCAACCCAAGGAGAGCTGCCCAGTGCCCCAGAATTTGTAGCTTATGATGGGTTTCTGTCAGCATAACCCCACCCATGGCCTCCACCCCTCACTCCAGGTTCTCTGTCCCCACACAGACCCCAACTATGGTCCCTTTCTTATGCCTTCTCTCTGGATCTCTGCCTTCCCACATAGCCCCTCAGCCTCCCTTTCAGCCATACCTGGAAGGAGACCCCCAGTTTCTCCACCACAGCCTCCACCTTGGCCTTGAACTCCTCTGCTGGCAGCTTCCCTCGCCCAATGCCCATCTGGTTGGTGAAGATCACCAGCTGGAGAGCAGATGGGTGTCACCAGGTGCCCTCCTTTCCAGGGCCCCATCAGACCTGCAGTCTGGCCATGCCTGCACACACATGTGCACATATATGCACATGCACATACCTTGTAGCCCTCCGCATCCAGCTCCCGAAGCTTACGTGGAATCTCTGGGTACAAGATTCTAGGGCAGGTAGAGAGTGGCAGGGGTGACCTGAGGCCTGGAGGACTCCAAGACTCACTCACTCCCTTTTCTGGCCTGTTATCACCTCCAGTCACTGGGGCCAGTGGGAAAGACCTTCCCAGAGCGTGTGGTGATGAGGGTCCCATCCAGATCAAAGCCGGCCACCTGGCATCGCCAAGAAAAGAGGAACAGCAGCATTGTGACACCTCTGGTCCTCCTCACTGAAAGGCTGATTCATGCCAACACGTGAGGCAGGGTCTATCTTACATATGGGGAAAATGAGTCACCGAGAGCTTACTTGTCTTATATAAGGACATGGCACAGCAGGAATGTGCATCCCAGATACCTGAGAGTGCAGAGCCTGAAATCTTAACTTTACTGTCTCCTATTGCTCCTACACCCCCGTCCCCATATTTCAATTTTTCAAATGAGGGTTAATATCTTGCCCATCTTCCTCTCCTGGCCTTCTCCACCTCAGAGGGTTAATAACCATGAACATAAACAGGAGCAAAGCTTTGTGTGCTAACTACATGTCAGGGATTGTGCCACATGGTCTAATGGATTCATCATTTAATTTGTTTTTTGGCCACTGGCCTGTATGGGGAAACCCTTGACCTTGGTGTTACAACCAGCTGAGCCAACTGGTCAGCCAGATCCGTCATTTTGGAGGTGAGAGAAGTGGAGCTCAGACAATGTGGTGGTAATAAAATTTGAGCTCAAGTCTCTCTGGACCTCAGAAATACTTGTTACAATAGCTCCTGCTGAAATGGTCATGGTCATTGTTGATTGCTGGGTGGTTGCTGTGGGTCAGGCAGGAGCTGACATACATCACTTTCCCTGAGTTTGTCATCAGGCCCATTTCAGAAAAGTAAATAGAGGCTAAGAGAAGTTGAGAAACTTGCCAGGGGCATACAGCAAAATTGGAGTTAGGTCCCCTGTCTGTGTCAGGCTCGCTCAGCACTCAGCTTGGCCCTCACCTTGCCCTGGGGTTTCACCCCAGATGCTGTGAACACTAGCAACTTCTCGAAGTTCTCCCAGCTGGGGGATGACTTCCGCATCCGCTTTGTCTGCTGCTCAGGATCCTCCTCCTCATCTGGGGCCACTGGAGGGGTGCCAGGTGGAGTATCTGACTGGGATTCTGGTGTGCTGGTCTCTTCCCAGCGCAGGGTCAGTGGGTGGAGCCCATTGACCAAATACAGCGTGTCCCCCACCCTCAGAGGGCCCTCCAAACCCGGCTTCAACTCCTGGGTACCGGCAGTTGAGGGGTTGACTCCCAGCTGCAGAAGAAGAGGGAGGAGCTGGGACTGGCTCCGCTCCCAGCAGGAACCTCCTCCAATTAAATACTCTGGCAAAGGATTTGCTTCACCCACCAGTCAGAACCCTAAGCCCCACATCTTTACTGTGTACCACCAGTCAGCGCTTTGGAAAAGTGACATGCTTTCAGTCTTGTCCAATTTGAAAGTGGATGGATGGATACCCCAGGGGGAAACAGGCAACACTTCTTTCTTTACTGGCCACACCACCTTCTCTCCCAGACAATCAGATTTTTCCAGTGGGCTTGTGCACTGCTGGGTTGCGGTTCTTCCCTGACACCTTCCCACCCTGCCTTGCTGCCCTTTGCAGAAGCACTGGTACCTGTTTCACTGCCACTGTTCGGGTCCCAAGGTCTGCCACCAGCTCCACTGAGGGTTGAGAGGATGGAGTCAGGATTTACATCCTTGTATGACTGGTTCCCTCATTACTGGGGAGCGTGGCCAGCATTAGGCCACAGATATAGGACTGTAGCATCCATTCAGGAGGAAGCAGGAGGCAGTTTATCTCTAAGTGGAACTGGCTCCTTGACATGCAGTAGCCAGATAGAGGCCCTAGAATTGCCTGTGACACTGATGGTTGCCTAGGGACAGGGCGGATACTTTATGGAATTGGCTTCCTCGACAAAAAGTGTGGTTAGATGCAAGTTCTGGGCTTGGCCCGCTACCGTCCATCCCCACCTAGCGACATTTACTTTTCTCCACATAATCGGCTCTCCTTGACAAGGGTCGTAACCTGTTTCAGGCTTTCACAATGGCCTATGAGCATCCTTCTCTGCCCAGTGACAATTCTCCCGGGATTGGTTACATGCTCTCTCCCCCAAGTGGTCTGGCTAGTTCCAGGTCAGGCACAACCTTTCTTTTCCTGTGCTCCCCAGAGGATCCTACCAACTTCGGGCCTGGCTGCACCACGCAATAACCAAGCATCTCCATTACGGGATTAACTGTCCACCTTTCCGATGGGCTGTGTTTCCGCTCCCGAAGCAGGCCCCGTCCCCCCCAGCTCAGAACCCGCCCCCACCCACCTTGGTTTCTGGAGCACTTCCTGTCCGTGACTTGGGTCAGGGGTCCCCGGCCCAGCACCAGGGCTTGCCGGTCCGAAGGCAGGAAGATAGGGGGCGCTCCCCCAGGGGGGCTCTCCAGCCACAGGCGGCCCTGAGCCCCCACCTCAGCCATTCTGGATGCTGGCCCAGGTGGAAGTAGGTAAACGAGTTTGAGTGGCAAGTCGCCTTAAATTGCTGCGGGAAGTCCCGCCTCCTCCCACACCCTCCACCAGGAATTCCCTTCATCCGCTAACGGCTCCGGAAACCACCCCCTCGCCGGCCTGTGGCGCTGTTTCCCAGGCGACGACGCCGGCTCAGTCCCTCGGCGAGTTGGGATTCCTACTTCCCAGGGACAGGCCGAGAGGCTGGCGTATGCCCCCGCCTCGCCCCTGCTCTCACCCGGATCCGCCGCTGGGGCTCAGGCGCCACTTCCGACTAAGGAGGCCCTGCCCGAGGCGCTCTGCTGCAACTGGGCCGGCGGCTTCCAGTTCCTTGGCGGACGGAAATGATCCGTCCTCCAGCGGGGGCCGGGCCTGGGCTCCTCCCATGACAGTAGCCCCACCCCTTCCCAGACCTCTAGCCCTTAGGGTCCCTCTGCACCTGTGACCTTCATCGCTCTTGCTGTAATGGGAGGCCCCGGCCAGTAGGGGGAGTAGATCCTCCATTCACATATTTTCCTCTTTCCACTTTGACCTCTAATTTTCATCCCCTTTGCTGGAGATAGTCACAACTGTAGGAAGCTTTCTCTCCCATTAGATGATCATTGTCAGTTGAAGAAACCCCCGCCCCCGACAGCAGCCTTAATACTAGATGGTTCTTTTGATTTACCTTTGGTGCTGCATTTTTCTCATCTATAACGTGGGGATATTCGTTTTTACTTCCTGGGTTTACCAGGGAGAGTAAAGGAGTTAATACATGTAAACAGCCTAAAAACGTGTTTGAGTGGCAGTAAGCCCTGTCTTGTCTCGTTAGCATTCTTCCAGTGGTGGTCTAATGGGAGATGGAGAGTCCATGTTTACTTAGTCCTAAATTATGACCAGGTTCCACCTACTCTCTAACCTCCCGGGCTGGAGGTTCAGGTTTTGTTGGGGAATATGTGGGCTCCGGAGACTGATTCCTCACCAACTATTCTGGTTCCAGCACTCATCCTCCTAAAGATTGGGGTTCCACGGTCACACATGACTGGAATGCTCTTCCCCACCCCGTAGATCTCCATTTTCTTATCTATAAAATGGGGACAATAATTCCAACTCTCAGCTTTGCACTGGGTATCAATGAAACGTTCCTCATTCAGCTTCAGAAAATGTTGAACACAACACACCTCACACTCATTTGTCAGAGGTAAAACTCTTTAATCTCAGAGCGCCCCAACTCCCGATCCCCAACCCCCACACTCTCCCCCACACCAGGGCCGGAGAGTGAGGACCTCTGTCCCCCACCTTGGGTGGACGAGGGCCCTTTAAGGCACCTGTGGGGACGGGGAGGGGGAAGAGAAGCGGGAGCTGGTGCCGTCCCGGACGCAAGGACGGGTTTCGATTGGCAGGCTGTTGTGGGATTGAACCAACGACGGGGTGTCGGAGGCAGGGACCGAATTGGGCCATCCTTGAGGGGGTCAGGGGGAGAAGTTTTCAAGACTTGGGCAAAAACGACCCCAGCCCCAGTAGTGTAAAGAACGTAAATTGAAGGCCGCAGGCCAATTCCGGGCAAGGGACGGCTTGGCCACGCCCCCAGGAGGCTGGAGCCAATACGGTGGGAAAACTAAGGAAGGGAGGATGACGGTTAGTCAAGCCCTTTACAGGTTTCAGCCAGTCAAATGAAGGAGCTGCCCATCGATGGCGTACCGCTACCCAATCCAGGGACTTGCCTGTGCTCTTCCAGGATGGAGCCAATGCCTTCCGAGCAAAGCCCTCGTCGCTAGGCGGAAAACGAGTTGGCCCACTTCGGGATTAGGGCTAGCCACGCCCCCGGCCGGGGAGCAAGCCAATCCCCAGTACGAAGAATTTGTTGCTGGACAAAGGGGCAGCAGACCCAATCGGAGGGCCGGACAGATCCCGCCGCTCCACGCGGAAGGTCGTGGGTTGGTAGGGCGGCGGGAATTGGCAGGGATTGGTAAATCCTGGGGACCCGAGGGACGGGACGGGGTGGGAGGGGGAGGCGGGTCCCGGCTCTGATTCGGATGGGCGGGCCTCGGGGGAGGGACGGTGGTGTAGTGTGGTGCTGGGAGGACCCAGGGCCTGCAAACTCGCTCCCTGAGCCTCAGTATTTCCGTTTCAGCTTCTGGAAATCGCTGGTGTTGAGCCTAGGCCGCGGCAGGTCCCCGAACACCTGGGTGTCCTCCGCCTCCCGCAGCACCAGCGCGCGCATGCTCGCTGCGATGCGGTCCAGGTCGGGCGAGGAGGGCTGCGGAGACCATGGCAGTGCGGGGTCGGCGCCGGCAGGGACTCCCGCCGTACCCACCTGCAGCTCCTGCACCCTGGGCTCCAGGCCCCTCCCAGAACGTTTCCCCCACCCCCCACTTGTGCCCTGCGATGCCCAGTGCCAGCAATGCCCTTCAACCTGTCTTGCTCCACGAAGGGGCCCTTCTACCAGACTCAGACACCACCTCCTCGAAGAAGCCTTCCTGTCCCTCTTCTCCTCCCCTTCTTGTCCCGGACTGTCCCAGTGCTGCTTGTCCGCTGACTATTAAGGCTGTATGCACCCAGAGGGTCTCATGTCTGAGGATTTGGCCCGGGGATTCGGTCATGTTGCAATCAGACCTCTGCCACCGACTAGCTAGCTGTGAACAAAAGATTTCGCCTCCCTAGTACTCAGTCTTTCCCTCTGCAAAACAGGGTCCCTGTGAGGGCTGAGATCATTAGCTCAGTGACTTCTTATGAAAGGTCAACTACCATCAGGTGGCCACCACTGTACAGAAAGGTTCCATCCCCAGGTTGGCCCCCACCAGGGGATTGTCCTGCCATTCATTCTGCCTGCAGCTTTGGCACCTAGTGCCACCTCCATTACAGTCCCTGTCTCCCTGAGCTGGGCCTGCCCTCCCCCAATAGAATGGGAGAGGCCACGACCAGCAATAGCTGCCCTGAGCCCATTAGGAGATCAGCCCAGGGCCCAGCACTCAGGAGCCCCCCGAACGTTCAATTAGTTGTGTTTTCATGAGTCTCAAGCAAGGACAGCAGGAGCTGATGCCCCCTACTTGGACCAGGCACTGTTCTTGGACTTCAGCTTTCACTGCCTCACTGGGCCCTCCTACAGCCTAGGGGAGTTGGGGTTTAGGTGGGGGTAGGTGTCACTGTTTTGATTTCCAGTTTGCAAATAAGGACACTGAGGCTTTTGAGGACTATGGGCCCCCAGGCCTCCTCCATCACAGCCCACAGCTCCTTCCTGAAAGGAAGCTGGGTTCCAATCCCAGATCTCCAGGAAGTCATCCCAGTGCTTCAATTTCCCTTCTGCTTCAGAGAGTTTCATTGTGATGTGTTGTGATGGGCGACAAGGACCCCCCTAGGCCAGGCCAGCCCATGACGTCCACACATGGGACAGTGTGAAAGGAACAAAAGATGAGGGGCCAGGAATGTGTGGGGTGGGGATGGGGGTGATCTGACCCCTCCAAGCCTCAGTTTCCCTATCTGGAGGGCCAAAATACTCCCCTCCCCTCATTTGCCCCTCACCGGCCCATTTTCCTCGTCCGATGATCGAGCCTCTGTCCTCTTCTCCTTGAAGGCCCAGACAGGCACAGACACGGGCAGGGACTTGGCGTACTGCTGCGTGGGCAGGGCTGAGGCTGGGGGCACTGAGTAGGCTGGGGGGCCAGCAGGGGTCTCCTCACTCAGGCTGCCATCTGGGAGGGAGGGTGGACTTCAGCCTCTGTCCCTGCCCTTATCCCAGCCCCCCAGGGATGGGGACAGCCTGGGACACTCACCGTCTGTGCTCTCAGGGTCCGACTCACAGAACGGGGGCAGGTCCTGGAGGGTGGCATCCTCATCCATCACAAAGAGCCCTGTGGGTGGTGTCAGAGGCCCTGAGTCAGTCAGGTCCCTGCCACACTCCATGGGCCCTCTCCTCCAGCCACTGCCACTGCCACTGCCTCCTGGGGTGTCTGTGATTACTATTCCCTCTGCCTCAAACACTCTGCCCTGTTTATCTGCTCGTCATTGGCAGAAACAAATCTAGTGTCTGTCTTATTTGTTACACCCTCAGATAGGAACAACTGGCTGCACTAATGTGAAACATCTAAGATCTGTTTGCGATGAGATCTATCTGACATGACTCAACATACAGGCTGAGAGAAATATGGGATGTTTATGATCCTTTTTGACAACTGGAGACGGAGGCCCAGAGAGGTTAAGTCACTTGCCTGAGGTCCCACAGACAGTAGGTGGCATCACCAGAATTTGAACCCCGGACATCTGGCTCCAGAGTCTGTACTTTGCATCCCATGCAGGTTTTCTCCAGCAATGGTGACAAGGCCAGCCATTGGTAATAACAATAAATGAGTAACTCCTATTTACTAAGCCCCCAGCAAACTCCTACTCACTCCTTAAGCCCTAGTGTTACAGCCTAGTCTCTGGGAAGCATCCAACCTCAGGAGATACCCTGGCCCCGATGGCCTCTATAGGGTATACCCATGTCAGGATCCAATTCCTTGGCCAGAAGGGAAGCCCCTTGATAAAAGAGCCCAAGCTGCTTTGTGTCTCTCAGCACAGAGCTGGCCCCAGGTCATGGGTATAAGGAAGCCAGGGTAAGGCTCAGAGAGGGGAAATGTCTGGCTTAAAGTAACACAGTAGATTATGGGTAAGTGTGTCTGGCTGCCAGGCTCTTGAAACCACAACTTTCAAAGAACATCAAGGCTCAGAGATCAGCACGTGCCACCTACCTGAAAACTACTGTGGGTAACTTGCCAAGCCACAAGCCCTTGCCCTCCGCTCCTCTCACCTCCATTATCGCTGATGCCCAGCCGATCCACAGAGGTCTCTGTCTCTGTTGGCTCATCCTCATCTTCCTCATCATCCTCCCTGGCCAGGGTAGGCTGGGGTGGGCTCGGTGCGGGGCTGGGTGGCTGTGGTGCTGGGGGGACCACTGGGGGCCGGGCAGCAGCGGCAGCCCTGTGGGCCAGGGCGATGTCATGAAGGCAGCGGCGGGCAGCCTCTGCCAGGGCCCCTCGGCCATGGGCTGCATAAGCACAGGGGCCCGGACGGGGTGGCGGTGGTGGGGCAGCAGTCAGCAGCACCAGCTCCGTGCCCGTCTGGGCCCGGAAGCGCTCAGCGGCCCCCACCACGGCCTCCCACAGCTCCTCAGGGCGCCCCGACGCCATCCACGCCCTGTGGGACAAAGCAAGACGGAAGGGGCTGAAGCTTGGCAGGACTGCACCATTCCCACCCAGCCCCACGTGTTCACCTGTCCACTGGATGCCACTCACACCCTCCCACCCACCTAGTCCCAGGTGACCTCAGTGTCTTCTCCAAACCCGCTACTCCTGGGGGATTCCTCACCATCCACCTCCACTGGCCTAGCCCTCCTGCCCCTAGTGTTTACACCGTCCTTTCTCAGCTTGGTCTCTCCTCTTGCCTCTGTCCTGTCCCATGTAGGAGCCACCAGCCACATGCAAGTACAGAGTACTCGAACATGGCAGGTCCAAGCAGAGAGGTGCTGTGAGTGCAAAACCCACACCGGGTTTGAAGACATGGTGCAAAAAAGTAGAAAGTAAAATAGCTCAGTAACCATCTGATATTGAGTCCATGTTGAAATGATCGCATTTTAAATATACTGGCTAAATAAAACATATGGCTAAAATGAATTTTATCAGTTTTCTTTTTACTCTTTTAACATGGCTTGTAGAAAATTTCAAACTGCATGCGTGGCTTGCATTTATGTTTTCATTGGATGGTGCTGCCCTGCTCCATCACCCTGGCCTCTCCCCCTGCCTCCCAAACTCCAGTCCTTCCAGCACAAGGCCCAGAGAGGTCCTCTATAACTAGAGCCGACCCTATTCCTCGCCAGAATCCCCCGGACAAGGTCCCAGCCCTTCAGCCTGGCTTTGGAGGCCCTGGGTGGTCTGGCACTGCCCCTGGCCTCACAGGCAGTATCTATCACCTGCCTAGCCTTCAAGACCCTCTGAGGACCAAGGCCTTCAGACAAGATGGTTACTCATTCTCCATTCACTGCCGATCTTTCACTCATCCTTATGTAGAAGAAACTTTCCTTTGCCCCAAGATTGAGCCAGTCTCCTACTTTGGGCTCCCACAATGTCTGAGCGATCCCTATTATAGTACATTTCCCTCCGGAGAATACTGTTTGGTTCTATGACTGAGAGGCCTGAGACCGAGGGTTGAACAAAGGCCAAAAATGGTGTTGGAACTGCTCCCTGTGCCTGGAAATCCACCACAAAGCTTTTGTACTTCCTACAGGACTCTCTCCTGGCAGTTCCTTTTCAAAGTCTTCCTTGATCCCCAGGATGGATCAGATGTCTTCACTGATAGTCTCCACATGCCCTGGGCTTTCTCCATTATAGCTCATGTCACCCAAGCTTGTGACAGCTGTACCTCTGTCTGCCTCCTCCATCAGACTGTGAACTCCCCAAGGTCAGGGATCTGAGTCCCCAGGACAGGTCTGCCTTAAGCAATCTGCTAGATACATCTTATGAGCTGAGAAGAACAAGGGATATGGGGCTGGCTTCCTGTCCTGACTACGCCTCAAACCTGCTGTCTGACTTTGGACTGCACACTGGAACTCTCTGTGCCTCACTTTCTTTCCCATTAACCACAGTGGTTGAGTTGGCGCAGTTGGGCAGCTGAGATGCCTCCTCAGGGAGATAGTGAGCTCACCATTACTGGAGGGATTTAAGCAGAGTTATGGCCCAGCCCACCAGGGTTGTAGTGAATGGGAGCAGGGAGTCTAGAGCTTAAATTCAATATGCAGGCCCTTTGTGACTCTGGATCATAGAAGCCAGTTTGCTGAGCACCTACTCCCTGCAGGGATACCTGACTCACCTCCTACCTGACTCACCAAGGTGGGAGCTGTTGACTAACAACCCAGACTTGGGGAGTACGAAGCCCTGTTGGAAGGACGAAGCTTATCCACATGCCAGGCAGGGACCCGCCTCACCTACCCTCTCACCTACCCTATGAGGGAGAAGCTATTACCACCCCATTTTACAATTGCAAACTCAGGCCCAGAGAGATTCGGCATCCTGACCAGGGTCACACAGCCAGTAAGAGCTGGAATCTAGACTCTGACTGTCTGGATCCAGAGTCTGTTCTTAATCCTGACTGCCATTCTGCCTGCCTTATGAGAAAAGATTTATCTTTTTTTTTTCTTTTTTTAATGAGAAAAGATTTATACTTTTCTAATCCAGGTGGGGTAAGTGAGGCTCAGAGAGCTTAACTCACTGGCCAGAAGACACATAGCTAGACAGGGCTGAAGCTGCTGTCTGCCCAGCTCCAAAGCCCCACAAAACTGGTAGGTGCCCTGTCTTATACATACTCTTCAGGTCCTTCTCATCTGACGGAGGAAACCGAGGTTCAGAGCAGGGAATTGACTGATTCAAGGTCACACTGCCTGGCAGTGCTAGGCCTGCAGCTCTCAATTCCTTGGGTCCCTAGGCCCTAATGACATGTAGGGTATAGGGGGAACGGGCTTCCCTCTCTGTACTAGATCTTGGGGTCCCCACAGGGTTGAAAAGAGTGAAATGGGGGTGAGTAGGTTGCGAAGGTCCCCCTGCCTCAGAGAGTAGGCACAGGGAAAAAGAACAGCAACTTACACAGACCTCTGCCAAGGTCTGGGGGCTCCCTAGAGTCTATTACCAACAGGAGAGTAGACAAGACCTGGGGAATCCACCTACCCTTCAGCTTCTGGAGGAAGTCCTCCTCCTCCAAGGAGCTGAGTGAGAGATAGAGGAAAATCCCTGCCCCAGGGGAGAAGTTTAAGATTAGGGAGAAGGCTAGCCGGTTAGCTCAGTTGGTTAGAGCGCAGCCTTATAACAGCAAGGTTAAGGGTTTGGGTCCCCTCACCGGCCAGCTGCACCCCCAGCTCCCGCAAAAAAAAAAAAAAAAAAAAAAAAAAAAAGATCAGGGAGAGCTGAGAAGGGGGTGAGACGTGTCCCCCACAGGAGGAGAGCAGTAAGGTGACTGGTCTCTTAGAATAAGGTGAGGAGGAATGGAAAGTAAGGAGAGGGGGTGGGGTGAAGAAACTGACTCCAGGAAAAGGTGAGGAAAGAGGAATAAGGTCCCCACAGAATGAGGGATGCTAGTGAAGTCTCACCACCAGCACCGCCTGTCAAGCTGGACGTGCCCCTCACCCGAAAGTGTGAGGAACCCGAGCAAGCACGCACGGCCAGGGGCGGAGTGAATGTCTGCGGCCTTGCTCGGCCGGTCAGAGACCTCCCCACCTCCCCAGCACGCTCAGGGGTCCAGGGAAGGCCCACTTCGCCAGGAAGAAAACAGGAAATCCCGCCCAGCTGGGGCCAGGACCGGAAGTCCCGCCTCTGGACGGGTGAGGGGAGCCCCGCGGCCCCCCGAGCAACTCTTCGACCCCATGGACATGGTCCACGGCTAAGAGAATAATCCCTATAGGTCTGGACACTGGAAGGTAAGACTGTCTAGGATTTGTCTCGCGTCAGACACAACGGTTCCCGGGGGCGACCCCTTCCCATCACTCAGAAAATATCGTTGAACAGTCTCTGCCCTCTGATCTATGCAGGTCATACCCCTCCTGTGAGCACCTGGTCCCCCCAGCGCCCCTCTTTCTCAGGACGGCCAAATCCTCCCCACACCGCGGTTCACAACACCGCCTCCACTCACGTGCCCGTAGCCAGCATGGCCGGTCCAGAGCCGTCGCCGCCCTCAAAAGACATGGCGGTGTCTTGCGTCACTTCCGTGTAGCTGCCCCTCCCTCATCTGGGCCGCCGGAGACCAAAATGGCAGCCACAGGGGCTTCATCAGGATCAGTGGGGAACGGCGACAGCAGAGTGATCGTAAGAAAGATGGCGAAAGAAAGGCTTCACTTTGCGCAACAAGCCTAGACCATTTCGATTTGACCCCAAGTAATGTGGCCCTCCGCATATGCTCACTCATAACCATAGTATACTAAGGCAAGCGACCCGACGTCCCTCGCCCATAATCAACTTCTTCAACAGAGATCGAGCAAAGTGGTGACCATTAACGACATGGCAGCAGCCTGGCTTCATCTGCCCATAATAAATAAGGGTTCTCTCTTCTTCCAACCTAACCCCCCCACCGCCCCAGCACCAATGCTGGCAACATCCAATATGGCAGCATTTCTTGCTTCGTTTTGCCCGGCTTCAAAATGGCGGCTCGGCCCTCTTTCGACGGTGACTCAGAAAGTCGTCTGACTGCTTCGTCCCCAGGAGCACTGAGAGCTTAATCCCGTTATCCCGAGTCCCTCAGTCTTCTTGTGACGTATAGCTCCTCTCATCTTTTCCTTTATTTGTGCTTCTTTTCCAGCACCTCACTGTCGCGCCCCGCAGAGAGATGGGACTGCCCCGCATTAACATGGCCTCAGCCCACATGCTTAGGCTGTGCCCTAGAGCAAAATGGCACCTCCTTGGCTTCGATGCCAGTATACAACATGGAGAAGGAAGTGAGGGTTTCGGCTTGAGCCTGGAGGTGGAGCTCTTGCACCCTCCCACTTGTTTACTTCGTGGTGAAAGTTGTCATGCCCCGCCTGCTCATTCTGGCCGGTCTTAGCGTCAGCGCCACGTGACTTTAACCCTCGTAGTGCAATTCCCCCATTTTGAAATATAGTTTCACCCACTCCGGCTCTAGAACGGGTAGAGGCGCTACCACTGTCCGGCTTTGAGGGGGAGTGCCCTTTCCGGATGTGACCCACGTTGACCCGGAAAAGGAGGCCCGGGCAGTGGAGCCTCGGCGGCGGCTATGGAGGGAGCCAACTGCAGGGTAAGCATTGAGGACGCAATCCCTCGCTTCTGTCTGTGCGGACAGCCCCCGTCTGGTGGTCTGCTTCTCCCTCAGGTCGTGCGGGGGCTCTGGGAGCCCGGCAGACCTTTAGCAAACACCGTTTCCTTATAAACGCGCTGTTACCTTCTCTTCCATCACTTAAGGAGAGACCATATCTTTTAGCCCCGCCCCCGGGCTTAAGGTCTCTCTGGGCCCCGCCTCTTTTGGAATGGACACCCACACCCGAACGCAGGGCAAAATACGGATACCTCCGCTGGGGTCCTTCATGCCGCGCCCCCTATGAATAGCTCCTCCTCGGGTCCACCCCCATTGGCTACCTCCCAAGCTCCGCCCCACTGCTGTCGTCCCTTGCTTGAGCCCCTCCCCTCACTGGTTCCCGCCCCCAGGTGGTGTTTGAGAAGGGAGGCGTGTACTTGCATACCAGTGCTAAGAAGCACCAGGACCCGGACTCCCTCATCGCTGGTGTCATCCGTGTTGTGGAAAAGGTGGGCTCGGTGGGAGCAGGGCTTGGGCAGGCTCCGAGCGGGGTGGAGGTCAGCAGTGGAACCTCAGGAAGGCTGGGGGTGGGAACTGGAATAAGGAATGGAGCTTTGAAAGGCTGAGGATGGAGACTGGGGAAAAAAAGTTTGGAAATTTGTTGCTTGGGGAGTGTGTTTTGGGGGAGCCACTCTAACTCCTCCACTCTTCCTTAGGACAGTGACGTCCTCCTGCACTGGGCTCCTGTTGAGGAGGCTGGAGATTCCACCCAAATCTTCTTCTCCAAGAAGGTAGGCTTCTCTCACTTCCCCCTTCACTCACTTTTTCTAGGTCCGAGCAGTACAGTTTCAGACCTACCTTTGGGACATGTATGACCCTGTTTGGGAACCGGGTGGTTTCCTACTCTCTGTGAAACTGGCTGAAGATGCCCATTCAAGAAAAGAGAGCAGGGACCATGAGAATCGGCTTCCATCTCTGGATTTGGCTTCTCAGGACATTTCATATAAGTGGAATCATGCAACATGTAGTCTTTTGTATGTGGCTTCTCTTAAGATGTTTTCAAGGTTCATCCATGTTGTAGCATGTTATCAGTGCTTTGTTCCTTTTAAAGGCTGAATAGTGTTCCATTGTATGGATCTGCCACGTTTTGTTTATTCATCAGTTCGATGGGCATTTGGTTTGTTTCCACCTTTTGGCTATTCTGGGTAATGATGCTACGAACATTTGTGTATGAGTCTTTGTGTGGACGTATGTATTCATTTCTCTTGGGCATATACTTAGGAGTGGAATTGCTGGGTCGTTATGGTAATGCTTCGTTTAACCTTTTGAGGAACGGCCAGACTTTTCCAAAACGGTGGCACCATTTTACATTTCCACGAGCAGTATGTGAAGCTTCCAGTTTCTCTATAGTCTTGCCAGCATTATTACAGTAGTGCCCCCTTATCCACAGTTTTGCTTTCCATGGTTTCAGTTACCTGTGGTCAAACTCGGTCCAAAAATATTAAATGGAAAATTCCAGAAATTAGCAATTCATAAGCATTAAATCACATGCTGTTCTAAGTAGTGTGATGAAGTCTTGTACTCTCCCACTTTGTCCTGCCCGGGACGTGAGTCACTCGTGTTCAGATCCACGCACTGTTTATACTCCTTAGGGCCGGCCTGTGGCTCACTTGGGAGAGTGTGGTGCAGATAACACCAAGGCCACAGGTTTGGATCCCTATATAGGGATGGCCGGTTAGCTCACTTGGGAGAGCGTGGTGCTGACAACCCCAAGGCAAGGGTTAAGATCCCCTTACCGGTCGTCTTTAAAAAAATAAAAAAGTCAACTCGATTATCAGATTGATTGTGGTGGTATCACAGTACTTACATTTAAGTAACCCTTATTTTACTTAATGATAGCACCAAAACACAAGAGTAGTGATGTTTGCATGTTTTTTATATTATTCTGTCTTATTACTAATTATTGTTAATCTCATACTGTGCCTAGTTTATAAATTAAACTTTGTCATAGATAGGTACGTATAGGAGAAAACCTAGTATACATGGGGTTCCATCCTATCCACAGTTTCAGGTATCCACTGAGAGTCTTAGAACATATCTCCCAAGGATTAGGGGGCACTGCTATGTCAGGTTTTTTGATTCTAGCCATCTTAGTGTATGTGAAGTAATATCATGGTTTTGATTTGTACTTCCCTAGTGAATAATTTTTTATTTTTTATTTTTTTTATTTTATTATTTTTTTTTTTTAAAGATGACCGGTAAGGGGATCTTAACCCTTGACTTGGTGTTGTCAGCACCACACTCAGCCAGTGAGCGAACCGGCCATCCGTATATGGGATCCGAACCCGGGGCCTTGGTGTTATCAGCACCGCACTCTACCGAGTGAGCCACGGGCCGGCCCCCCCTAGTGAATACTGACAACCTATTTTAGGCACTGTGACCTCTGGCAGCCTGCCTGCACAGCTGTGTAGCATTTGCCTCTCCAGGCATCAGGAGACTTGGGTCCGGGCCCTGGCTCACTCCCTGGGTGTGCTGGGTGACCCTGAACAAGTGCTGTATCTTCTTTGTGCCTCTGTTTCTCTATTTCTTCAAGAGGGCTACCTTCCATGGTGGCCTTGAGGCTCAGATCTGGAAACTGTGTATCCATAGTCCCTCATTCTCTTTTCCTTTTTTCCCTCAAGGACTCCAGTGGGGGTGACTCCTGCACCTCTGAGGAGGAACCAACCTTTGACCCTGGCTATGAACCTGACTGGGCCGTCATCAGCACTGTGAGGCCACAGCCCCGCCACTCAGAACCCACAAGAGGTAGTCTGAACTGGTGCCCCTCGTGGGGCAGGTGGCACACATCTTGCCTTGAGCGGTCATGGCTCCAAGGGTTTTGCTGCCCACAGTCAAGATGGCCATTTGGCTCCATGTTCAGTCCCAGGAGAGTGGAGGTGGATGGGGGTACAGGACTGTTTGTAGCCCAGGTCCAACATGGCCAGCATCTCTGGGTTTGCAGCCTTGCCCATCTCACTGGGCTCCCAGATTGGCCATGGACACCCACACATGAGTCTTGCCTCTGAAGGTTTGAGGCTGGTCGTATGACAGATGCAGCCAGTTAGGGGGTGATTCGTGCCGTCCTGGAGTCACACAGGGTGCTGGGAGCACCAGAAGTCATCTGACCTTTCGGGGAGGGGAGATACCTTCTAGGAAGAGGTGATGCCAGAGCTGGGCTCTGAAGGACTCTTGAGAATTTTCTCTCCTGGCAGACAGCAGCCCGTGTAAGGCCAGAGGCATGTGGCACTGCATGTGTTTCGGGAGCCACCAGCCTTTCATTGTAACTCAAGTGTGGGGTCTGGAGCGAAGCGGGGGTTGAAGGTGAGGCGGATGGGGCTAGAGACAGACCTGAGGGCCTTGAGTGCCAGGTACCCTGCAGGTCATGGGGAGCCTGGAAAGTTTTTGGAACAAGCAAATGTCCATCAGCCTTTCTTCCTGTTTTATCCAGTTGTGCTTCCAAGGAAATGTGAGGTGACCCAGAGTTCCCAGAGGCCAGGGCCTGGTGGTGGCTCATGGTGGGGCCCTCAAGAGACGACTGTGCTGCACAAACATCCTGTATTGACGTGGCTACCTCTGGCCTCCCACACCTGCTTCTAACACAGCACCGTCCCTCTAGGTGCAGAGCCCCACTCTCCTCAAGGCTCCTGGGCCTTCTCAGTGAGTCTGGGGGAACTCAAGTCCATCCGCCGTTCCAAGCCAGGCCTCAGCTGGGCCTACCTGGTCCTGGTGACACAAGCTGGAGGCTCCCTGCCCGCCCTGCACTTCCACCGCGGGGGCACCCGTGCCCTGCTCCGCGTTCTCAGCCGCTACCTGCTGTTGGCCAGGTGAGCCTTTGACCAGGCCCTGTCCCTCTCTAGCCTGACCCCTCAGGGCTCTGAAAGAAATATAGCTCAAAATGAGTTAAAGGAAGAAAAAAGGAATTGATTGGTACGTATAACTGGGAAGTCAAAAGGTAGTATTAATTTCAGGAAGGACCTGGGTCCCAAAATGTTAGAAAGAGTTGCTCTTCTTTCCTCTGAGTTCCTATCATTCTCTGGGACCCCCAGCAACCCTGGCTAAGCAACCTCGGTGGATAGAAAGTGTCTCTTTCCCCATATTCCAGCGAGATCCCAGGGCTGCCTTTCATTGGCTCGTCCCTGAATCAGTTACCATAGCCCAGGAGGTGGAAGGTCCTCATTGGCCAGAGCTCTGTCTTGTGCCTGCCCCCACGGTCCAGCTCAGGTCTGAGGCCTCCCCCTGCATCAGCATGCCCCAGCTGAGGGATTCCCCAGGGTGGGTGGAACAAATGCAGGGTGGGCCTGGACAGCCAGGCATCACCTGTGCCTCACCTCCCACCTCCCAGCTCCCCACAGGACTCCCGCCTCTACCTTGTCTTCCCCCACGACTCCTCTGCCCTCTCCAACTCCTTCCACCACCTGCAGCTCTTTGACCAGGACAGCTCCAACGTGGTGTCTGTGAGTGTCCCTGGCACCAGGAGTGGTGGGATGTGGGTGGGGAGGGACGTTATTGGAAGGGGTGGGTGTGACTGCCCTTTTGGCTCTATCCCTAGCGCTTTCTCCAGGACCCCTACTCCACCACGTTCAGCAGCTTCTCCCGAGTGACCAATTTCTTCCGGGGAGCCCTGCAGCCACATCCTGAAGGAGTGTCTCCCGACCTTCCTCCACCACCCGATGATGAGCCTGAGCCTGGGTTCGAGGTCATTTCCTGTGTGAGTATTACGTGGACCCTTCCTGTTACTTCCTGGCTGTGTCACCTGGGCATGTGACTTCATTTCCCTCAGCCTCCGTTTCCTTCTGGGTCAAATGGGAAAAGTAACAGCACTGTTCGCATCGAGTTGCATAAGGAGCGATTTCACAGAAAGTGAGCACAGCTATGCCAGGCACAGTGCTCAACTGATGGCTGTTATTATTGAGGGCCCTTTCTGATTTGAGGGACAACTTTGTTGCTGACCTGGGAAAGGACCTGCTTCCGTCCCTGAATGTTAACTGTCTGTTGAGTTAAGGAGGGCCCTGAGCTCATTTGGAGGTGGACTGAGATGGAGTTAGGGGCCAGACCTGGCTGAGCCCCTGAGCTCACATGCCCTGTGTCTTGCAGGTGGAGCTGGGGCCTCGGCCAGCTGTGGAGCGGGCTCCTCCAGTCACAGAGGAGGAGTGGGCCCGCCATGTGGGCCCTGAGGGCCGCCTGCAGCAAGTTTCTGAGCTGAAGAAGCGGATCTTCTCGGGGGTGAGCGCCAGAGTGGGTGAGAGGGCGGGATGGTTCTGGCAGGTGGCCCAGAGGCCCCTCTGAGCTGCCTGCCTTGCTTCAGGGCCTGAGCCCTGGCCTGCGACGTGAGGCCTGGAAGTTCCTCCTGGGGTACCTCAGCTGGGAGGGCTCAGCTGAGGAGCACAAGACCCACGTGCGCAAGAAAACGTGAGTGAAAAATGGTGGCTCCGGTGTCAAGATGCTTCTGCTCTGCCAGCCTCTGGCCTCAACCTTCCCAGCCTCCCAGGTCCATTGGAGGTTTTTGATCTATAACAAATCCCCAGTGGCCAGCACAGCACCTCTTGCTTTGTAGGGGCACCAATGGGCAGCAAACTGGCTGGTTCCGTGTACACCAGTTGTGAACCTGCCATGTGCTGGGCATGTATCCCCAGGGATACGGTGTGAATAAGCCAGACCCATACCCAATTCTGTATGGTCTGTCTCATCTCCATGGCTGTTTTCATTCCTGTGCCATACTGTTTTAATTTTCACAGCTTTGCAGCATGTCTCGTAACCTCATATGGTCTGTCTTCTCATTCCTGGTATATATTATGCACCTGCTGTGTGCCTGGCCCCTTGCGGCACTGAGGATATAGCAGTGCTTGACTGTTCTCTGTCTCTAGTGCTCTCTGTCCAGCGGGGGGTAGGGGGTGTAACAGGTTTTCACCAAAAGCCCACAAGTATGTCTGTCATGGGAGATGTCAGGAGGGGGAGGTGTAAGGTGTGGTGGCAAGAATGACTCGGTGGCCTGCTGGGACCTGTGTACTCAGGAAGGGACTCTGTGGAAGTGGCCTGGGATCTAAGTCCTGAAGGGTGAAGAGGTGACACCGGGCTGGGAGGTCTCCAGGTGCTTCCCTGGGACCTGCACCCAGGAGCGTCCTGATGTCTCACCCCTCCCCATGCCTCAGGGATGAGTATTTCCGCATGAAGCTGCAGTGGAAGTCTGTGAGCCCTGAGCAGGAGCAGAGGAACTCACTCCTGCATGGATACCGCAGCCTTATCGGTGGGTGGGGGGTCGGGGGGTTACAGGGCGGATGGGAGATGAAAACACAGGGGCTGGGAGCATGGGTGCAAGGGGGAGGATGGAGGGAACCCCCTGCCTTCCCAAGATCAGGGACAAGGTCATCTGGAGACGGAAGTGGAGTGAGCAGCTGTGGGAATGGCCAGGAGCGGACGGAGAAGGGGAGTCAGGTTCCGTCATTTACTGGCTATGTGATCTTGGCAGGTGATTTTATCTCCCTGGGCCTGGGTTTCCCTCCCTGTGGGAGGGTATGGTGAGCCGCTGAACATGAAGCCCAGCACGTCACAGCAGGAGTGTTAGTGATGGTTTCTGGAACTGGCCCCACTGCTCCCCCGAGAGCCAGCCCTGAGGCTGGGCTGCTGGCAGAGGAGGAATGGGGACCAGTGCCGGTGGCCAGGGACAGGCCACCACACCTTTCTCACCTTTGCACCTTGCACCTGGTCTCTGCAGAGAGAGATGTGAGCCGCACTGACAGGACCAACAAATTCTATGAGGGTCCCGAGAACCCAGGGCTGGGCCTGCTGCACGACATCCTCCTCACATACTGCATGTACCACTTTGACCTCGGTGGGGCGCCAGATCTCCCTCGGGGGGTGGGGGGTGGAGAGGGTGTGGCACTGAGAGCCTGGGCTGGAACTTGACCTCATGTCCCCCCAGGCTACGTCCAGGGTATGAGTGATCTCCTCTCCCCAATCCTCTACGTCATTCAGAACGAGGTGGATGCCTTCTGGTGTTTCTGTGGCTTCATGGAGCTCGTGGTGAGGCTCAGGGCAGGAGTGGGAGACGGGCCTTTCAAAGGATCAGGGGGTCTTGGCTCCTCATGAGCCCTTCCCTCCCTCCTGCAGCAAGGGAACTTTGAAGAGAGTCAAGAGACCATGAAGCGGCAACTTGGGCAACTTCTGCTGCTCCTGAGGGTGTTAGACCCGCCGCTCTGTGACTTCCTGGGTATGTCTTGTGGGGATGGGCAGGAGACAGCAGGGCCATGGACCTTGCCAAAGATTCTATGGTAGCAGCCACAGATGGCGTCCTGATGTTTAGTCCTGATCCGGACACAAGAAACATGCCCACATAACCCAGAACCTAAAACTTACATGTAGGGGCAGAATTGCAGTTTCGAGCAAAACCTCAGCAAATGCAGCTGTGCAGGTGCTCTTACTAGCCCTGGGTTCCAGGTGAGCTGGCTGTCTCGTGCACATCTTTATCCTGTTTTGGCATTAACTTTGGCTTTGCCTGCATGGTACTTTGCAGAAATAAGGACCTGGGTGTGGCTCCTGCCACTTCTTACCTCCACCCAGCTCCTGCTGCCTTGACCCAGGGTTCGGAAACTGGTTCTGTGGCCCCTGGGCTGGGGCTGCTGCATTCTGGCTGTAAAATTTTTCTTCTTCATTAGTTGTTCAATGTAAAAAAATACAGGAAATCCAGGTAAAGAAAGTAAAAGTTGCTGTAGATAGTATTCTTTTGATTGCAGGTGATGATGATGATGTTAACTTTCTCATGGACATTTCATCACTGAAGCTTTAGAACCTCCCTGGGGGAGGGAGACTCGGCCTCACTTCATTGAAGAGGAAACTAAGTCTTAGAAAAGCACATGTCACTTCCTGGGACATGCAGACATAAGCTGTCTCTCTGTGTCATTAAAAGTCTTCTGAAACATCACGTTTTTCTGACTGCATAGTACTGTGTCCATCTGGAGGATGTGCTAGACTTGATTTAACCTGACCTGCTGGACATTTGGGTCATTTGCAGTTTTTCTGCAACTTTTGTTTTTGGCAACTGGCTGGTATGGGGATCTGAACCCTTGACCCTGGTATTATAATACCGAGCTCTAACTGAGCTAACTGGCCAACCGCATGTGCAGTTTTTCGTCATGTAGAATAGTGTGGATAATTTCTTTAGGTTAAATTTTAAGCAGTGGAATTATATCTAGGGCAGTACTTGCTTTGCAGCTTTTGAAATGTTTGTCCTGTCATTGTTTTCCTAGAAAGATATCACAACAGCTTAGCTTTTTGCTGTCAGTGTATCTAGGAGTGCCAATGTCCTTAATCTTCACCAGCACTGGGTACTGAGATTCTATTTTTCTTTGAGCGTGTTGGTCTTACTAGACCGTTTTCGGCTCAGAGTGGAAGACATGGAAGTAAAAACCCTTCGTCTGGAGTGTGGAAGGCACTGTGGGAAAGGTCCCAGTTCACGTAATGCTCCTGCTTCATCTCTGAAGTCCCCACACCGAGCATAAGTTACTTACTTGCCTATCCTGGGGTTGGGTCTTAACAGCCAGGGTCACTTCATAGAGTCTTAGTCTAACTGCTGGGCACGTTGTGAGCTGGAATGGGATCTGGATTGGTTTTGAGCCTTCTTTTTGTGTGCACCAGCTGTGCTGAGGCTGAGTTGGCTCCCTGTCCTCCCCAGACTCCCAGGACTCCGGCTCTCTCTGTTTCTGCTTCCGGTGGCTACTCATCTGGTTCAAGAGGGAATTCCCTTTCCCAGATGTCCTTCGGCTATGGGAGGTGGGACAGTTGGTTTGGGTGGGAGGGCTGAAGTGGGCTCTCCTGTCCATGGGAGGAGCTGGGCAGGGGGTGGGCCCCGACCCTCCCTTTTTCTGGCACCCCAGGTGCTGTGGACAGGGCTTCCTAGTCACAATCTGCACCTGCTGGTGGCCTGTGCGATTTTGGACATGGAGCGAGACACCCTCATGCTGTCTGGCTTCGGCTCCAACGAGATCCTCAAGGTGAGGGATTGGCTTCCTGCTTGCCCTGTCCTCTCATCCGTGTCCACTTGACCTGGGGTGTGTTCTGTGAAGGCTGGCGCTGCCCTGTGCCACACGGTATCTTAGGGCAGTAGGTACTCAAAATGGGATTACTGGAAGTAGGGTTAGCTGTGAGCACCACGGGGGTGAGACTGGGTGGCTCCCAGCAGTGTCCTCTTAGAGCCTGCAAGTAGGAGTGGCTATAGGAGTAGGCTGGGGGCCCTCTCCCTTCATGGCATCGCAGAGTCTGGCAAGCAGTAAGAGCCAGGATGACTGCTGAAGGCTTGAGAAGTGTGACTCCCCTGACCCCCAGCTCTACACGGAGCCCCCAGAGGGCCAGCACTGTCTTCCCCCATTGTGTCCCCAGCCTGAGCTGCAGCATAGGTGCCCAGGTGGCAGTGGCTGTGTGTGCCTGCCAGCAGCCTGACCCACCCCCTCCTGCAGCACATCAATGAGCTGACCATGAAGCTGAGTGTAGAGGATGTGCTGACACGTGCCGAGGCCCTCTACCGACAGCTGACTGCCTGCCCCGTGAGTCCTTGCCCCTCCCAGTAGCTGCCCCCGCAGTCCTCTCCCCTCTCACCTCCAACCTTTCACTGCCCTCCACCCTCACTTCCAGGAGCTGCCCCACAACGTGCAGGAGGTCCTGGGTCTGGTGCCGCCCGCAGAGCCCCACAGCCCCTCACCACCCACCTCCCTGTTGCCACTGTCGCCTACCCGGGCCCCACCAGCCCCACTGCCCCCTGTGGATGCAGCCCCACAGCCCGACAGCAGCCTGGAGATCCTGCCGGAGGAGGAGGACGACAGCGCAGACTCCTAATTCTGACAGCCCGCCTAGCACAAGCACTTTATCCCACCCCAGCCCCTTGGAGGCTGGGGGTAGGGGACTGGAGGATGAGGGTCTGGGCTGCCTTTCGTGCCTCTTCTCCCAGGGCCCAGGCCGCCCGCCTGATGAGCTGGTTTCATTAAACTGACACTTCTTATGTCCAATTGGCCTTGTGTTGATGGGGAAGGAAGCTGCCATGTTGGCTTAGACCTGGATGGGGAGGGGGTGGTGGCTTCTAGTCTCTCTGCAGAAGAGAATCCTGACCACATGACACTGCTCTGGCCAGTGAGATGTAAGAGGAGGTCCCCTTGAGGGTGAGTGTGGGGGTTTGTGGAGACAGAGCCTGATTCAGGGCTTTTGGAGGAGTGAAGATGGGGTGCTCAGGCCTGGGGCTGCCACCCCGTAGCTGGGTGGGGGACACATTCCAGATGTAGCTGAAATGGAAGGGCCTGCTGAGCTGCACTGACACACTGTGGCTCCTGCCAAACAGCTACTGCCTATGTCAGAAAAATAAACTTTAACCCACTGGCAGTCGGGTTTTCTGTGACTTGCATCAGGATCCATCTGTGCCTCGGTCTTGTGACAGTTGGGGATGGTCATTGTTATTTGGGGGGGGGGTGTGCGGTGTGTTGCCGGTGCAGGGATCCAGTGGGGATGGTCATTACCAGAGGTGCAAGGCAGCGCTAATGGCTTCCCAAAATACTTTAATGCACGGATACATGTCCCTGCCCCAGCCCCAGCTCCTCTTGGCTGGCCGTGCGCATGTGCCCCTCCCGGCTGTTGATCCTTATGGCTGCGCGCAGCGCGGACTTGACGGCCGTCTCCACCCAGCCGTGCGGGCGGGCTGTGTGCTCACCGGCGAAGTAGAGGCGGCCATAGGGGACTGACCAGTCGAAGTCCTGCTCGTCGTCCTGGTTGGAGTACCAGAGCATTGGCGGCTGCACCACGAAGCCACCTTGGCTGTACGGGTCCTCCGCCCAGCGCTTGATGACGCCGGTGCCGTCCCACAGCCGATACACGATCGGCCCATGCAGCGCCGCCACGTCGTCAAGCGCCAAGCGCAGCGCCTCGCCCAGGCTCAGACCCGCGAACTGGGCTGCGGAGTCCGACCACGTGTACGAGGCCAGCAGCAGCGCGCCTTCGTGCGGCGGCGGGTAGAATATCATGCGCGATGGGCGGTCGGTGTTCGAGTGGCCGCCCTCGATGTGCTCGTCGTGCCAGAAGGGCCGGCGGAAGCTCAGGTAGACCTTCGTGGCCGGCACGTAGTGCAGTCCCCGCAGCGCCTCCTGCCGCTGGCTCGACAACGGCGGCGAAAAGGTCATGCGCTGCAGCGCCGACCCACTCGCAGTCAGGAGCACCACGTCGGCGGCCAGCTTCTTCGGACCCCGCGCCCGGCCCGAGGGCGCGATGTGCACGCGCACGTCGTGCTTCCCCTGCGATACCGCCACGACGGGCGCGTTCAGCAGCAGGGGCCCAGACAGGATGCTCAGCAGCGCGCGCGGCAGCAAGTCCCAGCCGCCCACGATGCGGCTGAACCTGCGGGCGGGACAGAAGAGTGATCCGGCTCGGCCCCAGCCCTCTCCTGTGGTCCGGCTCCCAGGTAGCCCCGTCCACGCCCCGTCGTTCTACACTATTGGCCTCTCCCTGCTCTCCGCTGACCCCGCCCATCCCCGACGTTCCTCGGAGGGACCCGGGACGCACAGGCAAGCCCGGCCAGACCGGAGGGTCCCGCGTCTCCAACCCTTTCGCCTCTTTACTCACCCCTTCAGGCCACGCCCTTCCCTCCGGCTCCGCCCTTCCGATCACAGCGGCCCCACCCACGGCTCGTTACTTACCCAGACTGCTCCCCCCGCCCGCCCAGTCCCTGTTGGTCGGCCCCACACCTCACCTGAGCCGGTCGCTAAGGCAGCTGTGGGCCCGCAGGGCCTCGGCGAAGCTGAGATAGAAGAAGCCATCCTTGGACATCACGTCTCCCAGAAGCCGCACGGCCGGCTGGCTCAGGTTCCCCTCCCCGAGGAGGTATTCCTGTGGGTGGGAGCGGGCCCAAGTGAGGGCCCAGGTAGGCTGCACCTGCCAGCCCCGTCCCCACTCCTCTGGGTGTCACTCCTTGGCTGGGCCTCCCGATTCTCTGACACATCCCTGGACCTTAGCGATTCGGTCCCCCTTCCTGTGACGGATGAGGGAAACTGAGGCCCAGAGAGGGGGTGTGTTCAGCCCCGGGGTCAGGCAGGGAGGCAGTGGCAAGTCGAGTTCCTGGGTTCCTACCTTCTAACTCTGTTCCTCAGAAAGCAAAGCCGAGGCCCCCACTCACCAGAAGCATGTGTCTTTCAAACTTCTTCATTGCCTTTCTGCAGCCCATTACCTTGAGATCTTTGAGGGCCTGTTGTGGAACAAGCAGACAGTGCTGAGCTGCCGGGGCCGGAAGAGCAGAGGCCAGGCCAGGAGCCAAACCAGGGTTCTCTTCCTGGTCCTGCCCATGGCCAGCCACTTACCACTCTCTTTCAAGCCCCCGGGCCTTTGACCAGTTGTGCCCTCAGCCTTGCCCTCCATTGCCCCTCAGATGTCACGCCTCTGGGAAGTCTTCCCAAACCTTTAATTTCCCCCATTCCCCAGCGTTCTGCCACCCGGTTGTCACAGCTCATCCCATTTGGGTGTTATTTTGCCTGTTTCTGTGCTAGCCTGTGAACTCCATGAAGGTAAGGAACCTGTCTGTCTCAGCTGTGCTGTGTTCTTCTAGTGCTCAGTAATTATTTGTTGCCTCGATCCTTGTGGACATGGACAGAAGCTAAGTCCCCTCTGCCACTGTTCAGCACTGACAGGGCATGACTGCTGAGGTTTATTCACTGGTCCCTCCCCTGCCCATGGCTCTCCCATGGCTCCACAGCACTTGGAACCACAGAATTCCAGCCCCTCAGCCTGGTGTTAAATTGGCCACCATCTCTTACAGCAGCTCTGGTTCCACAGAACAATGTCCAGTGCCCAGACCACCCTCAGGGCTCTCCCACCTCCACCCTGCTGCCCTTGCTGTGCCCCTGCCTCATCCTTGCCTGGCATATGAGTGGCCATCCTTCATTGCTCTGTCCAAATCTCCTCCCCTCCCAGAAGGCTCGCTGCCCCCATCTAATTTCAGCCCTCTTCCTTGTCCACCTGGCTTCTCCCTCAGGGCCAGGGAACTCCCAGAGGAAGGATGTGCCCCCTTTACTCACTCACTCCCTCACTCGCCTCACATTTCCCTAGGTTCCCTGAACTGTTCAGTACCAGTGCACAGAAATGACCTGGACTTGGCCCCCACCCTTGTCCAGGAGGGGAGATGGGCAAGTAAGGGGCCCTCTGAGTTGGGTGTGGGCAGCTCCTCCCTAAGGGCATCAGGGAAGGCCTCCTGGAGGAGGCAATGTTGGAGCTAGTTCTTTAGGGATGAGCAGATAAAAAAGGAAAGACATTCCAGGCAGGGACAGCAGTAAAGGCATGGGCATGGAACAATGGACAATCAGAGTGGGTGTGAAGGCATATAGAGCTGGGTGCACATGCACCACCATGAAGACTTTGGGGTAACAAAAATTTCTTGCAGGGGGAAGATGAAGCTAGAGGGGTGGGGAAGTTAAGATCATTCAGGGTTGGAACCTGAGCCTGAGGGGCTGGGACTTTGTCCTGGTGACACTGGGGAAGCCACAGCGGGCTGTGAGCAGGGTCAGCTCTGGGTGTGGAAAGTCCCTTCTGTTGTCAGGCTAGTGGGGGACTGGAACCTAGGCAACTGGAGAAGAGGCTGGGGTGAAGGTCCAGGGTAGAGGATGAGGCCTGAGCTGGGGCAGGGACAGAGGTGGAAACAGGGCAAGAATCAAGGGGCAGGCTGGGAACTGACATTGGTGGATGTGGGAGGGGGAGGTAGGGAGTGAAGATGCCTAGGGATCTGCCCTGTGACTGGGGGGATGGATGGAGCCATTGTGAGATTGGGAAACCAGGGACTATGAGGGGTTTAGGGGATGATGCTGAGCTCAGTAGAGCTGGAGGATCCTGGGGGGTGGCCAGAGGAGATGGACAGGGGTCAGTATCTCAGGAGAAAGATTTAAGAGACATCGGCCTGCAGATCAAAGTCTAGGCCAAAGGTGTGGGAAGGTGAGGTTGTCCAGGACAGTGTGTGGGTGAGAAGGGAAAAAAGAGAACAGAAGCAATGGGGCTTTGAGAATCACAGTGTTCATGGGGAAACTAAAGGTTGAAGAGCTGGCAATGTGAAACCAGAGGGATAACAGAAGGATGAAAAGCGAGGCCAGGAAGGAGGCCAGGGAGGAGGCTGGGCCCAGTAGAAGAGGTGGGGGCTATGGGACAGAACAGAGCATGAGGACGGGGCAGAGAAGTTCAGGGGCAGGGGAACAGGCTGCAGGGGGATGCAGGTGGGTACGCCTACGTTGTTGAGAGCCATCTGGTAGATTTCTTCCGGTGAGTGGCCCTTTTCCCTGGGACTCAGGGCGTAGCCCAGCTTCTCGGGCATCTTCTCCACCACATAGTTCCGCAGCTTCACTTCATTCACTTCTGTCCATGTGTTCTCATCGTACTGGGTGAATTTTGTCAGGTTGAGTCCCAGACTCTTGCAGAGCTTGTGGAGGATCCTGAGGTTATGGGAGATGCTGGGTGAGGGCTGGGGCCGGGTAGGGTGGGCATAGGTGGCCCCATCTCTAGTGTGGTTTGGAGAAGAGAGGGGGGTAGTTGGGATAACTGGAGATAGGCATAAGGCTGGGGATGGGGCTAGATTTGGGGTCATTGATGCTGGGGGGTGGTGATGTAATAGGGACAAAGTTGGAAGGCTGATGGTAGTACCAGGATTAGGATTGGTTTAGAAGCAGGAGTTGGCTTTCATTGGAGATAAAGTAAGACCCCAGATTTGATTTGGAAATGAGGACAGAATTCAAGTTAGATGGAGGTTTGGGATTGAGAAGGGGCCTGAGGTGACTGAGGATGTCAGGGGAGGTAGAGCTGGAGGCTTGGAGGGGACAGGGGTAGAGTTGGCTTCAGCTGGGGCAGGGCTAGCTGGGGGTTCTGGCTGGATAAGGTGGCCTGAGCATTGCAGGAGGCAAAGTGGTGGGGCTGGAGCCAGGAGACCATGAAGTTGGGATGAGATGAAAGATGTAGCTGGAGGTTGGATCTAGACCCAGCTTGCTTTGGCGGTCTAGGCTTGGTGGTCAGAATTGAAGTTCAAGCTGACACTGATGCAGGCATCAAATTGGGGCTCTGGTTGAGTCTGAGTACAGAGGTGGGTCTGGAGGGGCCCCAGTGCCCGCCTGGTTGCCGGGTCAGGCCTTACCTGTGGGAGCTGGGCATGCGCATGGCTCCCAGCTCCCCAATCCACCCTGTCTTCTGGTCCCGGTAGGTGAGGATGCGGCCCCCGATCCTGTTATCTGCCTCCAGGATGGTGACCTAAAGGATGGGGGTGGGGGTGAGCAGGGTCCTTCAGCTCCCCTCACCGACTTAGACTAGAAGAATTCCTTTCTTCATGGGAAGTGGGAGGGGCTGGTGGGAGAACAGACTGTAGTGAGCATTTTCAGGCTGCAGCAGGAAGGCCACCGGCTAGACTGCAGAGGGACTTCCCAGCTCAGGGAGTGGGAAAATTTCCCGTATACATAGAAACCCCTGGGCTGGCCCATCCTCATTCTCGGACTTCAGTGAGAGGGACAGTGTTTAGACCTCAGGGGGCACTTCCCCTTGGTAGTTTCCATCTCCACCAACACAAATCTTCATCCCCATTCAGTGGGACTTCCCTCTGGGATTAGAGAGAGTGGGGCAGGAAGAGTTAAAGACTCTCAGTGCAGACACATTAGAGCACGGGCTTTTGGGCCTCACTCCCCAGACCAGGGTGGAAAAGATAGCTCCTTCTCTCTACCTCCCACCACCTCTAGCCCCTCAAGTGGGGATGTGGTCAGGTCCCTCCACCCAGGGATTTGCAGCCTGCAGCAGAAAGGACTCAAAGTAGACTGCAAGCAGCACTTCTCACCTTGTGTCCTGCATCGCTGAGCACCTTGGCAGCCACCAGCCCAGCCACACCAGCACCAACCACAATCACCTTCTGGGGCTTTGAAGTTCGATTGAGGCCCAAGGTCACCACCCTGAGCAGCTTCTCATAGTCAGGATCGTGCATGCATCTCTCAAAAGGGTCCTGGCTGGGGACAGCCTCCCAGTCCAGGGAGGCTGCCAGGCTGAGGAAGATGGGCATGAGGACAAGGAAGCACAGGGCTGGGGAAAAGCAAGGACAGAGTCAGTGGACAGGCACCGGTGAGGTGAGGAGAAGAGGTTCTACCCCTGTCCCAGAGCCCTCTCCCCTCCCTACTTACCCAACCGGGCCATGACTCTTAGGTGGGAGATGGTGTCTGGGGTGGAGGAGAAGTGAGAGTCACTGTGACAAGGCCTATGTCCCCCTAGTCTGACTCCATCTCCCCGTAGGCTGCCCAGCTGCCTGCCTCAGCTCTTGCTCCAAGACTGCCTTTCTCTCTGGACCTGTGTGTCCCCCGATCCCATTCCTTCAGGGTCCCCAGGACCATTCTCACCTGCCTTCCTCACCTGTCTGCCGTCCTTTCTCCCCCTCCCCCCGACCCTCTCCCATGTCCTTTGTTCAGCTCTCTCTCTGCCTCCTTGTCTCTCCTCTTTTCACTCTACCTCTCACCTCCTCCTGTCTCATCAGCTCTGTTTCTATTTCCTTCCCTCTCCCCCTGCCTCTCAGTCTCTGTTCTCTACAGGTGGCCACACTTCTCCACCTCCCGCTCTCTGGAACAGCAGCAGTTGCTCTCCTCTCTCCCCTTGGCAGTCTCTGCCTCACCTCCTTCTCTCTACTTAAACTAGCTGAGCCCCGCCTTCCCCTCCCTTTGGGAAATCAGGCTGGGGGGAAATGAAACTGCTTTTCTGGAGTTGCAAGGTTAGATGCTGCAAGGTCAGATGCTCAGAGTCTAGTTAAGGCTGGAGTGGGTGGCCAGTGGTGGAAAGGGGGTCGGGAGGAAATAAGTCAGTCTATTTGTTTCCTCTTGCCCCAAATAGTTCTGGGGTGGTTGGGAGGCCAGAAATAAATGCTCAGGTAACCATGCTAAGGTGGGGATTGCCCGTCAGCCTGCCCCAGTCACTGATAGCAGGGTTCCTGTCTCTGCCCTGCCCTGTGCTCTCTCTGCCTCCTTGACTCCTGGTCTCTGGCCTTGGGGCTGTGTGTCCTCTGAGTCCCTCTTTGTGTCAGCTGTCTCTGTCTCCTGCAGGACCCTCACGGGCTTCACTCCCCTTTCCACATGACACTCTGAGCCTCAGCCTCCCCCTTCATGAAATGGCATAGCAGTGGGGTTTGCAGGCAGCAGCACAGGGGTCAGGGCATGAGCTTTGGGCCAGCCTGCCTGGGTCCTGAGCCTCACACCTGCTAGCCAGGGGCTTTGTGCAAGGGCCTTCCACTCTCTGTGGCTCCATATGCAGCTGTCAAATGGGGCCATCACAGTGTTGTAGGATTAAGTGAGTGAATCCAGGTAAGTCCTGTGAACAGCACCTGGGTCAGTACTAGGACCTTCTCCTTTGGAAATGCCAGCTACTGTGACTGTGGGGGCACCAGGAGTGGCCACCTGGCAGGTGACGCACCCAGGATATATGCTTGTCCCTCCTTCCCATCCCTACCCTGACAACAACTGTGGTGCTCAGGGGAGGGCGTGGGTGGCACCTTGGAGAAATGGCTCCCAGGAGCCTTTGCCTTTTTCTGCCTTTGGCCCTCTCTGAGGGATGGGCGGCAGTAAAAACCAGATGACCTGGCTCCAAGGAGTCCCCAGGAGGGGCAGCCCTGGGCAGCAGGGGACTCCCAGCTTCAGGGACTTTAGCTCTGAAGTGGGTGGGGTGGAGAAGCAATAGGAGGGACTTTTTCTTGGGGTAGAGGAAAGGAGCCAGGGCGCGGGTGAGGAGGAAAGTCAGAGGGAGGCAGATTCTCTGTAGCAAGGTTGGGGGAAGAACAAGATGGGAAATATTCTTTCTTTCTTTCTTTCTTTTTTAAAGATGACCGGTAAGGGGTCATCACCTTGACTTGGTGTTGTCAGCACCACGCTCTCCCAAGAGAGCTAACCGGCCATCCCTATATAGGGATCTGAACCCGTGGCCTTGGTGTTATCAGCATCACACTCTCCCGAGTGAGCCACGGGCCGGCCCAAGATGGGAAATTTTCAACAGTAAATCAAAGAGGGATGTGGTTTGATGGAGGGGAGGGTGTGGGGGTGTATGTGAATGAGTCAGAAGCATATGATGTAGGGGACTGGGGGAAGGCAGTGGCCAAGAAGGAAACAAAAGCAGAGAGCTGGACAGAGCCTCCGAGACTGAACACTGAGAAAGCTCAAATCAGCAAAAATAGTGACCAGAGAGATTGTCCCCATGGTGAGCACCTGCTTGGAGGCTGCCCTGTGTTCAGGGCTTTGCCGTCATTGTGACCCTCACAATATCTGCACTTGACAGATGAGGAAACTGAGGCTCAGAGATGGCAAATGGCAAGTAGGTGGAACAGAAATGGACGTGGAGGCTCAGAGAAGGAAAGGGACTTGCCCAAGGTCCCAGAGCCTAGGTCTCCTGTCGTAAACTTGGCCACTTTATTCACAGTGACGTGGTGTTTAAATGCTGTGGTATCATGACCTTATTCACCTATGCCTTGCCAGATCCTGTGCTCTGCAAACATGACTTCTAATCCCAGACCTCCTGACCCAGAGAGGGGAAGGCACTTGTCCTGGGTCCCTCAGTGGGGAATGGCAGCGCTGGGGGTTCCTCACCAGGTCCCGCCCAGCTCCTGGTCCCAGCTCAGAAGACCCTCGGTTCTACAGCCTCGTGACAATGTCCCACAAGAGTGAAAAGAAACAGAAACTACCACAGAAAGTGGTGGGAGACACAGAGCCAAAGGGCTCCTAGGGCGTGTCTAGGCAAGTTTTTGGGTCCCCAAAGTGGGTGGTTGGGGCCCTGCTGGGTCCCTGGTTCTTTCCCACACAGAGCCGCTGTTCCAAGCTTCCCCTGGCTCTGGGCACATTTACAGCTTGCCTTAGGGACTGTGGAAGAGAAATGCAGTGCCAGCCTCATCCTCAAGGGATCAGTGGGGGAAGGGCAGGGAGGGAAACAGAGCTCTGTTCACAGAGAGCATCACTTGTTAGTAACGAGCTCAGACTCATGAATCAGGGATGGGTCCAAGGCAGGGTCTCTCCACCTCGGCACTATTGACACTTGGGGCTGGACTACTCTTTATTGTGAGGGACTGTTTTGTGCGTTGTAGGATGTTGACTAGGTGCCAGTAGCACTCTCCCTGTCCCCCAACCAGGCATGACAAACAAAAATGTCTCCAGATATTAACAAACGTTCCCAGGGGAAGGGGAGGCCAAATCACCCCCAGCTGAGAGCCACTGGGCTAGGGTTAGGTTTACATTAAGTGTAACTCCAAAGAATGGCTCCAAATGTGGTTCAGGATGGAGACCCAGGTACAATTAGCAGGAAAATAAGAAATGCTAGAAGACCACACAGCAGAGCATACTACAGAGGATGTTTGGAGTCAGGAGGTTGTGAATAATTTGGGGATTGCTTTTTTTTTTTTTTTTGTTAAAGGTGACCGGTAAGGGGATCTTAACCCTTGACTTGGTGTTGTCAGCACCACGCTTTCCGAAGTGAACTAACCGGCCATCCCTATACAGGGATCCGAACCCGTGGCCTTGGTGTTATCAGCATCACACTCTCCCAAGTGAGCCACAGGCCAGCCCCTGGGATTGCTTTTTTCCTTTGGGCTTTTTTGGTGTATTTCATGTTGTCTTCATTCAACATGTATTATTTTTGCAATAAAAGAAAAAATCCCAATTAAGGTTAGTTTGAGGCTACATGAGACCAGGTGCTCACAGTTAAGAGGGATAGGGCCGGGTCAGGCCTGACGCCAATCTCCACTGGTAGAAATAAATGGCCTTTCCAGAATCATTCCTGATAATACTAAAGAGATTGGTGTTAGGGTTAAATTAGGAGTACAGATTAGAGTGGAATGAGTCAGGAAAAAGTGGTTTGGATGAAGTTGTGTCCTCACTTTGTGCACAGGAGACAGGACAGGATGCATGGTGAGAACTGGTTTGGGATGGGGGGCAGGAGTGGAGACAGCAAAGGTAGGAGGACAGGACAGGACAGAGCCAGAGGAAGGAGTAGAGGGGAGGAAGGCTAAATCACGTATCTGCTTCAGTTGGTTTTGGGATATCCTGATTTTATAATGGAGTTTCTAGAAAACAAAGTTAATTCTCCTAGGTAAAAAATGTTCTTCAGGGGAAAAAACCCTACCCTATTTGGTTTACTTCTAGAACCACAATGACAGTTCTAATGGGGTTTACTTCATGTTTGCAGCAGCCAGAGACCTGGCCCTAGCCCCGGCCGCACTGGGGGCCTCTGTGGCCCATCAGGGCAGATAATACCCATGGTAGCCACACAGATGTGCTAAGGACGGGGCTACTACCTTACATAGATACATATTCTTTTCTGAGTCTGTCCAAAGACCCTGGGTGGACAGAATTAAAACTTTCACCAAGTCTCAGAGTGGGGCAAGGCCTGCCCAGGGGGTGCCCAGGGACCCAGGTGGAAGTCAGATGGTCCAGGCCTGGATGGGGGAAGGGGTGCAGAGGATGGAATTACCTGAGGCCCCCTTACCACAGAGACCCCCGGCCCCGTCTTTCTCCAGTTTTTTAAACACCCTTGGGCCCTGGAAGGGGACACTCACTGCATGGCTGGCTCTGGGGGGCTTTCTCAACACCCATGGCCTTTGTGGTTAGCATGAGACAGAAGTCATCGTTGGGCATGTGCAGAACCGGGGTGAGTGGTGGTGGCTTTGTCCTGGTGCCCTTGTTAGACCGGAGATGCCAGGGTCCTGGTGTGGGGTCAGAGTGGGTGGGAGGCTGTGGAGCGCAGCCCCTCCTTTTTCAAGTGTTTTATTATGAAAACTTTCAAACATATATATAAAAAAAGAGAGAGACTAGGATGATGAACCCAAGTGAATTCATCAGCTCATATCATAGCCCTTGTTTCATTTATATTTTCTCCCTCCACCCTACTGGATTGTTTTAAAGCAAATCCCAGATATCATATTGTTTTGTAGGTAAATACTTCAGGATGTTTCTCTAAAACAGAGATCGACAAACTTTTTCTGTAAATATTTGAGGCATTGCAGTCCACACGGTCTCTGTCTCAACTCCTCAACTCTGCCCTCTAAGCAGCCAAACACAATATGTAAGTGAGTGGGATGGCTATGTTCCAGTTCCAATAAAACTTTGTTTACAAAAACAGAAGGTGGGGCTGTAGTTTGCCAACCTCTGCTCTAAAAGAACTTATCTTTAAAAATGAGAACTTATTTAAAAAAAATAAAACCACTCACCCAACTTCTTAGAGGGAAAAAAGAAAAAACAAATGACCCCCCCCATACCAGTATCACATTTAAAAATGGCTATAATTCCTTAATATCACTAAATCAATGTTCACGTTTCCCAGATCATCTACAATTTTTTTTAACAGTTGGTTTGTTTGAGTCAAGATTCAAATCACAGCCCACACTGCATTTCAGTGCTACTGAGTGTCTTTGTCAGTGTCACCTTCAGTTCTGTGGATTTGAGGGTCTGGTGTGACCCCAAGGCACCAGGCTAGGCCCTTGCAAGGCAATGCACCCATCTGGCTCCTGCCATGGGGGAATCTTTGGCATTCATGGGGGTTGAACTGGATGGTGTCTGGAGGTGAGATGGAATGGGGGTGCCCAGGTGAGTCACTGTATTTGAAATGACTAGTACCAAGGTGTGTGGGAGCTGTGGTTGTGGTGCTGTGAGACAGGCATGGGGGCAACTGGGGTCACTTAAGCCTGGCTCTATGGCTGGCTGGTGTTCAAAAAGCAGACCTGGCTCCTGAGGTGGGGAATTTTACTTCCTGGGATGTTTCTTGGAGCGCTACTGCCCTGAAAGTCTGAGGGCAGACTGTTAAAGTACCCAGATAATTTTGGGGTTCAGTGCATACTTGGGAACAGTGGTGTGCTGGAGCTGGCTCATACCAGCTCACGAGACCCGATTGTTAAATTTTCAGGATTTTTTGGTTTTGCTTTGTTAAGCCATTCATTATTAAAACATAAATTACATTTATGACTAAATAAATTTTACTGAAAACAAAGACAATACTCAAAGCTCATCACTTCCTAACTATTTGACTACATTTTACACTATTATATATGCTCTTGCTCTTGTGGCGAATTTATTGTCTCTTCCGAAATTTTCAGTGACTTCACATCAATAGCTTGCAATCAGTCATGGTGGGAATATTTACACCATGGAAAATGGCATCTGCTATAAATCAGGGCTTTCTCCCATCTCGGAGCACACCACTGCTTGGGAATCATTTGTTTGAACCTTCCATAGGAGATCAAGGCTGTCCTCTCTAGCTGTTACAAAAAATCTGAACTCTTTGATGCCAAGCTGTGCCCAATGGGGCAGGAGAACCATCCTGGGGAAAGGGCTGGGCTATGAGGTAAGCAGTTATTTGAGGGTTCCTCTGAGATGAAAAGAAAGCCATAACTGTACATCTAATTGCCACTCTTATCCCTAAACAGGGAAAAGAAATGCAATAAGAGCTTACTGTGGAGAGATTCACCTTTAAAACCCTCTGATTCCAAATTTAGTCACCACATTTGTTGTCTTCATATTACTTAATGAAGAGGAATTTAAGTAGAGGCCATTTGTATGGACTGGCAAGGAAGTGCATCTGTTTTCTTCCTGGAAAGGGAAACTGCAGTTAAAAAGGAGCCATCATCTCCAGGGTGGCACCCAGTCAGCTGCTCATCCTTTTGCAATCTTGGAAACCCCTCCCTGCCTCCCCCAGGAAGCGTGTTGGAGCCATTTCTCACATGGTTCCAGACCACTGTAGCCATCCCTCCTGCACGGGGATCCTCCTGTTTTATTGTAATCGCTTATGTTCTTCAAAGTGGGGTGCCCAGCATTCCTCAGGATGTGGAAAAAAATATTAGAACTTTAAATTGTCTTTTAAAAAATACACAAAAGCAAGCTTTCTTATGCTTAATATTCAAAATAAAATAATGGGAATACACATACATTAAAAATGTATGCCCCCCAATTTTTTTCTTATGATTGTGTGGCCCCTGCCAACTACCTCCTTGTGGGCAGAGAAACATTGCTCCATTTTCCTAACTACAATGCCAGATCAGAATCTGGTGTGAAGTGGGTGTGAAATGGATGTTGAAATAAACAATGAAAAAAAAAAAAAAAAAGATACTGAATAAATGTAGGTAAAACATAAATTACATTCTACTTTCTGGGGGAACTTGATGCCTCCCTTTGGGCAGAGGGGTCAGATATGGGTCAAGGCTCATGGACTCCTGAAATAGGCCACCGTTGTAGGGGGAAGAGCTTTCAGAGAGAAGCAACTAGGGTAGTAAGGGTCATTCTCCTCTAGTTTGTTCCCTTTCCTCTCCTGTGGCTTCTGCTTAGACAAAACTCTTGTCCCTTGAAGCCCAAGATGGTCCTAGGAAATAGTAATCACTCATGATCATGACTTTGGCTTTTAGAAACAGGGCCATAAATCTCTAAAATGTATGGAACAGCTTGGTGTATGCTGTAGATTGAATTGTGTCCCCCAAAGTTCATATATGAGAAGCTAAATTTCCTCTGTGACAGTGTTGAGGGTGGGAAATCCAATTATGGTGATTGAGAAAGGTGGAGTCTTGAAGAGGTGATTAAATTGTAGGACCATACTGTAGTGAATGGATTAAGAGTGGTGGTCAGGGGTGTGGTTCTGAAGGCTTTATTTTATTTTATTTTTTTTTTAGGATCCGAACCCGTGGCCTTGGTGTTAGCAGCACCGCACTCTACCGAGTGAGCCACGGGCCGGCCCCTGAAGGCTTTAAAGAGTGAAGGAAACTAGTCTCTTTCTCTGCTCTGCCATTTCTGCCATGTGAGACCCCTGGGCCACTGTTGCCACCACCAAGACCCTCAACAGATGTGTTCCCTGCACTGTGGACTGCCCAGCCTCTGAAAGTGTAAGCAATAAATTTAACATTTTTACAAATTACGTAGTTCCGTGTATTTTGTTATAAGCAACAGAAATGGACTAATACAGTATGGAAAAGGCCAAGAGAGGCTGAAGGGCCAGACTTTCCATACCCCAGCAGGAGTGAGACCTAAGTGCTTGGTATCGTTCAAGGGAAGCTGGAGGGCGGAAGCAGAATGTTGGGCCAGTATCTGGAAATCACCCAATACAGATCGCATCCTAGATTTACCTGGTTTTCAGCTGATAAAATTCCTTAGTAAACACACAGGGTAACCACACAGAACACCCCCCATCACAGGCTCACCCATGCACTCCTCTTCCACCGTCGGCACCCTCACTTTCTCCCAGAGGAAACCTTAACTTGAATTTATGTATTACCTCTCATCAAACAAGAGCTGTTTCATCACATACTGTTTCATCACTAAAAGAGTACTGTTTAGTTTAGCTTACTGATGTATGTTTCAGACAAATGGCATCCCACTTGATAGTCTTCTGGAACCTGGTCTTTTTACTCAACCTTCACCTTTTAGCATTTATCCATGTTAACATCAGCTTTTTTCTTTCAAATATATTTTATTTAGGAAACCAACATACAGTCATAAGTATTTTAGAGAATGCAGCGAAGTGTAGAAAACAGTTAAGACACAACTGCCTGCTTCTGCCTTCTAGACAAACTGGATCTTACTGAGTTAACTTTGGTGTTGGGATGCTAAGAACTAACTGTGGCCACCATTGGCAACTGTGGCCATGTCAGCAAGTGTTTTTGTGGACTAACATGCCAGGCTTCATCTTTGTTGTTCGTTAATTCAACATGTGACAAGGATTCTGCTGGGGACACAAAGAGGGGACAACAATCAGTCCCTGCCCACAGGAGCTTGCAGTCTAATGGTTAGACAGAGAAGCAAACAGTTGAGACAATACAGCATAGTAAGTGTTATAAAAGATGCAAGTTCAGTGTCCTATGGGGACCCAGAAGATGGCCACCTGTCCCAGGTTTGGGCAGGTAAAAAGACTTCCTGGAGGTGAGACCTGGAGGATGAGTGGGTATGTTAGTCAGGCAAAGGGAAGACTTCTTGGTTCCAGTCTTACTCTTTTTTCAATACCTGTTCAGATCCCTCAGCTGACCATTGTCCTTTGAAATTCTCTCTCCCATTGTCTATTTATTCACAACGCACTTCATCTTGGTGGTTAGTTTTCATGAGTACACATCTTTACTCCAAAACTAGGCTGTTGTCTTCTCTGAGGTTGGAGATTCTTTTAACCTTAGTATTTTTTCACTGCACCTACAACTATGCATGGACAGAGTGGCTGCCCAACCAACTGTGGCTGGGAAATAGATTTTTCTTAGGTGAACCAGCACTTCTCCATCACTTGGCTGGAGTGAGGATAAGGTGGGTAGTTGTAGTAGGTGAAAAGAAGCCAAAGATATGCAAACGAAACATACAGAAATACAACCTACACAGGTTGCTGCCTGGACCAGAGGGCTCAGAATACTTGCTATTTTCTAGTGGAAAAAGTCAAACAGAACAATTCTCTGAACAGCACAATCATTTGAAAGAAAGAAAGAAGCTAACAAGTATCTCATTGTAACTAAAAACTAGGCAACACGGCACATTCCCCCACACTAAACACCCTTGACATCTGTGGGCCCTGAAGAGCCATTCAGTCAAATGTGATCCGGAAGCTGCGCTCCTGCTCCTTGCGACGCCCCTCGCACACCTTGGTCACCTCCTCCACTTTCCTCTGTAGCAGTGCTGAGTTCTGGTCGATCCACTGCAATGAGTCCATGTGCGCATTGAGGATCTTGCAGATCTGCTGCAGTGGGTCGCTGGTGTCAGCAGGGCCTCCAGACGTGTTCAGGTGCTCGATGATGTCCTTGAGGTCCTGGGCCATGCGCTTCAGCTGCGCGTCAATGTTCTCAGCCAGCTTGTAGGTTTTCTCGCGCTCCTCGTCAGCATGCTGCAGGTAGATGGTCCCACTCTGCTCCTTGACTGACTCCTCCAGTGGGCTCAGCAGGTCTTCCAGCTCCTTCTGCTGGGACAGAATGAAGTCAAGCTCTTGGTCCAGTCTCTTCTGGTCCAGCTTCACCTTCTCTACCTCACGGTGTAAGCTGGTGATTTTCTCTCCATTCTCAATCAGTGTGCGGTCCCAAGCATTGACCTGGGTGGCTTGCTGGAGAAAGTGCCGCTCCTGGTCTTCCAGCTCCAGGCTCCACTTGTTGATCAAGCTCTCTAGCTGTGCATAGGTCATCGCGGGACTGGTGGCTACCCCAGTGGCTGCACTGGAGCCAGGTGGAGCAGTCACAGTGGCTGCTGGGTTGCTGGAGATCCCAGCTGGCACCAGTGGTTTTAGGTTCAAGGCAAAGCCGGTAGTGGCGGCGGTGGTGGTGGTGGTGGTGGATGTTGCTGTGGAGGTGCCAGAAGCTGTTCCAGGGGCCTTTAAGCTGAAGCCTAGTGTCCCAGCCCCAGGAGCTCCAGCTGTGGTTGCTGGGGCACCAAGGGTGAGGCTGGAGGCAGTGGATGAGATTGGTGCAGTTGCTATAGAGGCAAAGAGGGTGGGCCCAGCACTGGTGGTGGCTGAAGTGGGTGCAGGAGCAGCTGGCTGTGTGGCCCCTGCTCCAGTGGCTGCTGGCGTTGTCGGAGTGAAGGGTAATCCGGCAAGTGCTGTGGGCTGGGCTGAATTCCCCACCAAGCCAATGGTGAAACCAGAGGTCCCAGTCTGGGACGTGCTTCCACCAGTGAATGAAAACCCTCCAGATGTGGTGGATGGAGCAGCAGAGGTGGTGGAGGAGCCGAACACAAAGCTGGTTGGTGCTGCTCCCTGGCTGGAGGTGACAGTGCTCGATATGGCATTGGTGAGGGTGCTGCTGCCGAGTCCAAAGCCACTGGGGTTTGCTATGGCCGAGGTAGCAGCTGTGTTGCTCAAGTTTAGCTTTGGAGCATTGATCCCTAAGGAAAATCCAGTTCCTCCTGAAGCAGGAGTGGTTGTTCCAAAATTAAATCCTGGAGTCTGTGTTGCTGGAGCTTGGGTGGTGAGTGAGAACAGGCTGGCAGAGGGGGTACTTGCAGCTGGTTGGGAGGGAGTCCCAAAATTAAACCCTCCAGTGCCAGAAGTGGAGAAAGAAAACCCTGTTGCGGGTGTGGTTGTTGCTGTCTTTGCAGTGCCAAATGTGAATCCGCCTGTAGGGGCCCCCGTGCCTCCAAAATTAAACCCGCTCATAGCTCCAGACTCCAGTGGCAGCAGCTACTTCAGCTCCCAAAGCAAATCCGCCAGCGTCTGCAACCTTGGGAAGATTTTTAAAGCAGAGGAAGTGACATGATCAGATAGCAGTTTTGGTAAGGCAACCCTAGTAGCATGATGGAGCACCTGTGGTTTGGAGGGTGACTGGCAGGACTGGACAATTATAACATGGGGCAACCCTTCCTCTTCCATGTAACCTAAACCAGGCTCTGCTAAACGAGGAAAGAAGGATCCAGATGCATGAGTCCAAGCCCCAAGGGTCAGATGCTAGGAGCTGGGTGTGCTCTGGGTGTGCATGGCTGCACAGCGGGAGCCTTCCACTGCTATAAGAGAGGAGGGAGAACAGGACCCTGAACTCATCTTAGACTCTGCGGAGGGGATTAGATTTGAGATGCTTGCAGTGAGTGGGACTTGAAGGACAAAAAATAACACCTGAAGGACTTGCTCCCTGGAGTGGAACCTGTGAGGTTCTCCTGTTGCCCTCAAGCAGGGTATGTATGCTGACCCCCCTCATGCCGTCCCAAGTGCCACTTTGGATCTCATCAAGAGAAGACTAGCCCCAGACACCTTGGCTATACAGGAGGGCCCTGGCTGAAGGCCCATCCAGGTACACACCCTCGCCATTCAGGGCATGCTGGAGTGTCCCCCTCCTAACTCAGGGGTGGGCATGAGACCCAAGTGCCCAGAGCAGTAGATCTCCCTGACTGCAACAATTGGTTCAAGGATAAATTGATACCCAAGTCAGCCAATCAGAGTCCTTCCCAAGGATTTTCCTCCAGGCCCAAGAGATGGTGGCTTCCTTCATCTGCAGGTGCAGTGCAAAGAGGGTGCACACCTGGCCCCTCCCCTGGGCATCTGCTCAGCCATCTGCAATGGGAGACAATAAGCTACAGGGTGGGGGGCACAAACAGGGATAAAGAGCACCCCACCAGTAGCTCCATGGCCAGCACATCCCTGTTCAGTTTAAACTGACTAGACTGCTGTGACTTTTAACTGAAAAAGCCCCAGGCAGTGCCATTATCAGCTTGAAAGTTGAAGGCAGACACTCTACCTCTCATAACCACCCAGAGGCAAGATTATTTTTTTTGTTTGTTTTTGTTTTTTTGTTTTTTGTTTTTAAAAGATGACCGGTAAGGGGATCTTAACCCTTGACTTGGTGTTGTCAGCACCACGCTCAGCCAGTGAGCGAACCAGCCATCCCTATATAGGGATCCGAACCCGTGGCCTTGGTGTTATCAGCACCATGCTCTTCCGAGTGAGCCACGGGCTGGCCCTATTTTTTTTTTTGTTTGTTTGTTTTTGGTGGCTGGCTGGTAAGAGGACCAAACCCTTGACAAGGCCATGCTCCAACCAACTGAGCTAACCGGCCAGCCCCCAGAGGCAAGATTCTTCTCCACATATCAGAGATGAGAAAATGGGCTCAGAGGACTATGTGTGGCCATTTATTCAAGGTTCTCAGTTAGCAAGTGGTGAACCAGAAGTGAAGCCCAGGCTGTGGGCCTGCTGGAAGCACCGACTTCTTCATGAGCCTCCTTGCCCAGTGTGCAGACCAGATAACAGGGAATTTCCCTACATCCAATTAGGGGATCAATTACATATCAGATAGAAGGGCAGACGGTTTGCACTATCCCACCAATACACATGTAATGGAGGAGTTGATGACAGAGACTGAAGCCGAATGCAAACTTACTAGTGCAGTGTGATCTCAGCTGTGGGAAAACAGCACGATTCTGAAGAGAGAGGGTTGGGAAGAGATACACCCAGAGGCAGACAGGGGCTGTCTTGTGGTAGGACTACACATGGACCATCTTTCTAATTTGCAGTAGTTTCCAAATGTTCTCTCTATACAGTGGAGAAACATAATTGATGGGCTCATTATGACTGTGGCCAGGAGGTAAGCAGAGAGGTGCATTTTCACATTGGGGACAGTCTCTGGAAGCTGGTGGGGAAAGAAGTGAAGGGAGCCCAGGAGGTGCTGTGAATGCTCAGCTGTGAAGTTCTCATGAAAAAGACCTGGGTTGTGGCTGACCTCAAGTACAGTACGAATTCATGGTCTGCTGCCCCACTCAGTGGGTCCTCAGGCTGCGTGACAAAAAGTGGCAATTCTTTTTTTTTTTTTTTAAAGATGACTGGTAAGGGGATCTTAACCCTTGACTTGGTGTTGTCAGCACCACGCTCTCCCAAGTGAGCTAACCGGCCATCCCTATATAGGGATCCAAACCTGGGGCCTTGATGTTATCAGCACCACGCTCTCCCGAGTGAGCCATGGGCCAGCCCCCAAAAGCGGCAATTCTAATGTAGAGATGTCTGGGCGGCTCTGTGTGGCCAGCACTATGCTACACACTTTCCTCATCCAGACCCTCAGCTAACTTCACCACTGTCCTGGGAGAAAGGATTATGGCCCTGGTGTGCAGATGTGAGAAGAGGCTCCAGTGGAAATAAATTGTCAGTTCTCACCCCACAGTGGACCATGAACCACGAGCCCTTCTTTACTTCCATTCCACCATATGTATCCTGCTCTGGGGCATGGCCACTATTCTGTTCCCCAGTTTCCACCCAGCACCCTCAGATTCTTATTTTCCTTTCATCCAAAGTAGATGAGGCAGGCTCAGCTGAAAGATTCCTCCCTGTTTTCAGGCATGAAGTCAGTCTCCAGACATAAGGAAAAGACTTGGGGTCTTTTCTTACCACTTACTAGCTGTAGGTCCTTAGGCAAGTTACTCCTGAGCCTCTCTATGCCTGTTTCCCCATCTGTAACAATCCCTGTCCACTGTGAAGAATAAACAAGGTCACAAATGAGAAGCCAAGTGCTTGGCCCAGAGAAGTATCCACAAGTCTGTTTCCTCTTCCCTCTCCCAGCCAGTTTTTATTTCTCATTGTATTCACACGGAATTCTCTCCTAGCTTGAGTCAGAGAAAATCTATTGCAGCTGCCCCCACTTCTTCTCCTGTGTCCTTCAGCCTTCCTCATAGACCCCTGATTTTTTTCAGTATCATTCTCCTCCTCCTCCTCCACGCAACCATGTGCTTCTGCGGAGATGACTCCAGGGCCACCTGCACTGACTCTGCCTGGTCTAGGCCAGTGGATCTCAACTGGCTGGCTATTAGCACCTGGGAGCACTCAAAATGTACAATGCTGCCAGATCAATGAAGTCAGTTTCTCCTGGGGCAGGATCTTGGCCTTGGCATTTTCAAAGCTCTCTGGGGGCTTCTGAGAAAAGCCTCTTCACTTTCAGGAGGCCATGGCAAGTATCTGAGCCCCCATAAGCACTGGGGCCCTGCCCTGCATCCAGATCTCTTCCTGTGCAACAGAACACACCTCTCCACTGTGCAGCCACCTCGAGCTAGGTTTATTATTAGCAGCTAAAGGCATCCGAACAGTTACACCTACTCAGTTTTCAAGACCTCACTTTGAGAGAGCTTTTGCTATTAATAAGTTACAGCTAAAATTTTCCAGAAGAGAATTTATAAAAAGTTCTTTGAAACTATTAATTACAAGAAAAACAATCTTCTGTGGGGCTTGTCTGATTTAATGGTTCACCACTTATTAAATGCCTCATCAGTTCCCGACACCTCAGGTGCCAGGGATCTATTCATAATGGCGAATACATACTGATCCAGCCCTGTTCATTTAAAAAAAAAAAAAAAAAAGATGACCAGTAGGGGGATCTTAATCCTTGACTTGGTGTTATCAGCATCACGCTCTCCCAAGTGGGCGAACCGGCCATCCCTATATGGGATCTGAACCCATGACCTTGGTGTTACCAGCACCACACTCTCCTGAGTGAACCATGGGCCGGCCCCAGCCCTGTTCTATGTTTGTTCCATGTCTTACTCATTTACCACTGAAAGCAAACTTTGGGGCAGGTCCATTTTACAAATGAGGAAAGTGAGGCCCCGAGCAGTTAGCTAAGCTATGGCCCCTGCCCACCCTTGAGTCAGCCAGAGACATGTCAAACATCAGCTTCAGGATCAGGGCTCAAGGCTGCGACAGGGCTAGAACACGTCATGGGAGCCGGAAGGAGGCTCTCACCCTGGCCCAGGATCCAGGGAGGAGCTGAGTGTTGAAGGATGAGGGGTCAGCTAGAGGATGGGGAAGGAGGAGGGGCCATCTAGGCAAGAGGAAGGGCCTGGGCGAAGGCGGAGAGAGGCTGAAACAGCAGGTGTATGTCTGAGGTGCTAAGTGATTTGGTGGAACTGAAGAAGTGTGTAGTAAAAGGTTGACTGGGCAGGTCTGGGTTGTCCAAACCCTGCACATTCCAAAGAAAGGAATGGCCCTTGACTGGCTCCGGGGAGGGAACATCTAAGCCCTTGGAAAGTCCTGCCAGATGAGAGTGTTTCTGTTTACCTTGAGTCTTGGGCCATGCCAGATAGCCTATGCCAACAATGTGACTTCTGGTGGGGCTGGAGACTGAGTAACTAAGGTCAGTGATACAGGTGCTCCATGCCTATGGGACTGACCCCTCAATAAAAACTCTGGACAACTTCTTACCTGATGGTCTCTGTTAAAAAACAAACAAACAAACAAAAAACCCTGGATACCAAGGCTTGAGCTTCCCTGGTTGGCAACACTCCATGTGTGTTGTCACATATTGCTGTGACAAGTTAAGTGCTGTGTGACTTCACTGGGAGAGGACAACTGGAAGCTTGTGCCTGGTCTCTCCTGGATCCCCTTTGCTGACTGTATCCTTCCAACTGTAACCATGAAGATAACAGCTTTGCTGAGCTTGGTGAGTCCTTCTGGCTAATCACTGAACCTGAGGGTTGTCTTGGGAACATACAGTGTCATGTGATGTAGCAGGAGAAGCTGGCAGAGCCACAAATGTCATACTAATGGCTCAGACTTTGAGGGAGCCACAGGGGCACCTTAAGGGGTAGACGGACTGCTGTGGCCAGATATGTCTGTATGGGAAGGACTAGGGGTGTAGAGGCTAGGTGGCTGGGAGAAGGCTGGGGCAACTGTCCAGGCCAAGAGCTTGAGGCTTGAACTCAGACTGTGGGGACAGAGAAGAGAGAATCACAATTTGAAGAATGTATATTTGCACCTAAACTTCAGGGTCTGTTCCAGTTAACAAAGTTTGCACTAAGACCACAGGGTCTGTCCAGGTTAACAGAGCCAGTGACAATCAGAACTAGGGCACTTTTTTACAAATGCCAACTATTCTGAGCTCTGATACAGGTATTTCCACTTTTACCAAAGGGTAGAGTTTTCCTAAAAGAGAAGGTAATGGTGTTTGGGGGAAGCAGAGAGGAACCAAAATTGAGGAAGTGGTGTGTTTCAAGGAAAAGGTAGAGGACCGGCTTGGGTGTTATACTAAGGGCAGAACAGCCACAGCGGCAGCCACCTGTAGTTCACCCAGGAATAATAGAGGCTCAGAGAAGCGAATACCTTGAGGTCACCAAGAGAGTTACGGCAGAGCTGCCTACCCCTGCGTTTGTCCTTGTGTCTTAAACCACAATACCCACATTCACAGCCATAGGGAACTGGAGAAAGACCCACCCAGGATTCTGACACACAGACACAGTCCCACCCCCAGCTTTGGGAACCACAGCTCTCAGCCATCACTCTCAACCTTCACTCACTTCCACTAACCTTACCTCCATCTTTAGTTCTTTTGCTACTCCAAGTCCTAAGTTTACCTAATTTATTTACTCTAATATTTACTCTGCCCTACAATTTTTTTCCAGTACAATGTTCATTTATATAACAAACATTTTTGAGCACCTGCTCTGTACCAGGCACTGTTTGAGGTCCTGGAAATATGGCTGTGAATGAAACAGAGTCCCTGCTCTTCTGGAGTTTAAATTCCAGCAAGGGAGACTGACAGGAAAGCAATAAACTTAAATTATCCAGTGTGTCACAAGGGCTAAGTGCTATGAGAAAAGAAAAAGTAGGGCAGGACAAGAGAAACTGGGGCTGCTGGTGAAGGGGTGAAGCCTGTGGCATTAGGAAGAATAGGCAGAGCAGGCATCTCAAAGTAAGTGCAAAGATTTGCAGGAGGCTTATCAGTGGGAAAAGTATTTGAGGTAGAGGAGGAGCTAGAACAAGGTCCTCAGGGGGATGGAGAATATCAGGACAGAGCAGCTGAGGAGGCAGGGGTTATTGTTAGCGAGCCCTGGAACTCTCCTGATTTCCTCCTGCCTGTCCTATCCCCAGCTCCTTTCCTTAGATGTCTGGAACAGGGGTGTGTGTCTGGGAATAAATACTGGAGAGGGGAGGGCCCTCAGCCTTGGAACAAGAGGAAAGGATTAGGAAGGATATCGGGGGGAGGGGAATGGTAGACAGAATAATGATCCCCAAACATGTGCATGCTCTAATTCTGGAGCCTTTAAATATGTGAACTTACATGGCAAAAGAGACTTTGCAAACGTGATTAAATTAAGAATTGTGAGATGGGGAGACGGGGTGGAGGTGTAGTGGAATGAATTATGTCACCCCAAAACTCACCGAAGCTTGAATTGTGTCCTCCCAGTTTTATGTATTACAAACTTAGCCACCCCTGTGACTGTAAAGAGGGTGGGAAATCCTATTATGGTAATTGTAAGGTGGGGCCTTGAAGAGGTGATTAGATTATAGGGTCATGCGCTGGTGAATGGATTAAAAATGGTGGTCAGAGGCATGTTTCTGAGTACTTTAAAAGAAGAGGGAGAAGAGTCTGTCTGTATCTGCTCTCTGCTCACTCCATCTTGCAATGTGAGACCGCTGGGTCACTGTCACCACGACCAGATGGACTTTAGACTTCCCAGCCCCAGAAACTATAAGAAATAAATTTCATTTTCTTTATAAATCACCCAGTTCAGTGTACTTTGTTATAAGCAACAAAACTAGACCAAAACAGGTGGCAATCTTAGAGTATCCATGTGGGCCCAAGATGATCACATGGGTCCTTATATGGAATAGGCAGGCAGAATAACAGAGATCTGACTATGGAAAAACGATCTGAGAAATGCGATGCTGTTGGCTTTGAAGATGAAGAAGCCACGAGCCTGGGAACGCAGGTGGCCTCTAGAAGCTGGAAAAGGCAATAAAATGGACTCTCCCCTACAGCCTCCAGAAGGGACACAGATCTGTGGATCTATTTTATACTCCTGGACTCCAGAATTAAGAGAATAAATTTGTGTTGCTTTAAGCCACTAAATTTATAGTAATCTGTTACAGCAGCCATAGGAAACTAAGGGAGTAGGAGGAGAAAAGAAAGAAAGAACAGAACTAAATCTAGATAAATGGATGGGAAAACACATTCTAGAGCTGGCTTCGACAAAGAGACTGCAGTCAGAGGCAATGGGGACAGGGGTGGAAAGAACAGTAAGGTGAGATTCTGAAAATCTGGACATCCCTGCTGCTGGGGCAACCATGTTAGGGGTGCAGATGTCTATGAGTAGATCTTTGTGGACCCAGCAACAACAGGCCATCTACAATGGAGGGAGGGCCATCTATGATGCCTGAGAGCACAGGGAAGGCTAACAATGGTGATGGTGTCAGCTCCACAGGGCAGAAGTTCCTCAATAAATAATCATGGTCTAACTTAATGAGAACTAATATTAAATACCATTTACTGAGCACCAACTATGTAATCGTGAATGTGCAGGAGAAACATGTAGTAGCACACTGAACCCTTCCTGGATGGAAAACAGGCTCAGAGAGGTGACTTGACTTCTCCAAGGCCACAAAGCCAGCAAAGAATAGTCCCAGGATAGGAATCCAGATCTTTCTGTAGCCAAGGCCTGAAGTTCTGTCTGGGGCAGGGGAGGTTTCATTGAGAAGATGTCAGAATTAAGGATGAACACAAATAAACAAGAAAAAAAAGAAACAAGAATTAAGGATGAGTTGGGGTTCTCCGCACAGGCATGTAACCGAGAGAGTTCCAGATCAGCTCCTGTAAAGTCTTGGCTGGAAGAGCAGACCACGGGGAAGCGGGGCTGGATCAGAGGCCTGACTTGGGGCTAGCCTAGCTACAGAGACAAAGCCCTGATGCCACTCCCTTATCTGAGCCTACTACTGCCCTTTTTCTTCTCCCCTTATAAGACTGAATGACCCTTCAGCAATGTGTCTCTGATCTACTGGGGCCAACATGGCTGCCACCCCCTACACCCGTTCCCCCCTTCTTCCTTCATAACAGAAGCTCTACTTCATTTGAGGCAGCATGAGTGCAGCCAAAGGACTCCATTTCCTAGGACTGCATTCCTAGGATGGGGCTTCCAAGTCTAGTCCATTGATGGGCTGGAGCAGGGGGAGGGTGGGAGGGGTAGCTGGGAGGCTCTGAAGTTGAACCATAAACATTCTGAGTGGGAACTTTCATCTCAGCAGCAAGCCTGTAGCCTGCCATTAGAAGTCCAGGCCACAGACTGTGTGCTCTGAGGACAGGGGCCTCTTCTGGTCCTTTCCTGTCAGTCATGTGGCACGGCCCAGCCCAGTGATGAGGAGCAGGCTCTGCAGCCCATCTGCCTGAGACTCTGCTCCTCCACTTCCAGCCCTAGGACCTTAGATTCTAAGTTCATCCCCCGTGCCTCAGTTTCCTCACCTAAAAAACGGGGGTGGGAAGAAGAAATGATCTGACCTGTCAGGCACTTAGCCTGGTGCCTTATGTATTATCCCTGGGGCCCAGGAAATGTTAACTTATTTATTTTTATATATTTATTTTTATTTTTTAAAAGATGACCAGTAAGGGGATGTCAACCTTTGGCTTGGTGTTGTCAGCACCACGCTCCCCAAGTGAGCCAACTGGCCATCCCTATATGGGATCCGAACCCATGTCCTTGGTGCTATCTGCACCACACTCTCCCAAGTGAGTCACGGGCCGGCCCCAGAAATATTAACTTTTTATTAAGGCAAGTTCTGGAAAGTCACTTGAGCAAATGCTTCTGGCATTCAGCTGACAGCCACTTGGTGGTGCTGTTGACAAGGCCAAACCCAAACGGCATCCAGGAAGGACAGGGACAGGATCTACTCCCCGCCCCTCCCGCCCCCCCCCCCCCCCCCGATGGAATTAGCTATTTAAGAACTGGAGTCCAGAGGGTGGAGGAGAGCTGAGAGTGAGGGGAGCAAAGGAGATGAGAGAAAAAAGGGAAAATCAGAGACCGGTGGGGCCTTGGCCTTTGGCCACCACCAGCCCAGCCTGGCCCTGGGAAACCTGATCCCTGTTGAGGCTCAAATTCACCCTCTTGGGCACCACCTTCCCTCACTCACCCTTCTGTGATGATGCCTAGCCTGTACCTTTGCCTGTGTGTTAGTACAGGGATTTCATGTTCACAATCCTGTCCCCTGTCCACCTGAGCATTTCCACTGGGCTGTCTTCAGCACAGCAAACTCAACACGTCAAACAGAAGTTGTCATCCACTTGCTCCAAGCCCACCAATTCTTCTTAAATATCTCTTGAATCAGTTAGTTCCCCTCTATCCCTTGTGTCATAGAAAAACCTTCTGAATCTCAGGGAAGAGATTAGTTCAGAGAGTCTGCCCTTCAAGAATGGAAATCAACTAATAAGCAATAAGCAGCTTGCTATGCAGACCTTAGCCAAGGCACAGGCTCAAATGATCCAGGCCCAAGAAACAGCAACGCACAGGCTGAGGGGCAGGCATGTTGGGTTCCAGAGCACAGAGGAGGCAGTGTGACCAGACCAGAGTGTAAATATGAGGCCATGGGAAGGTTCTGATGTGTCATGATCTGGTTTATGTTTTGAGAGACTCACCTAGGCTGCCGCAGTCACCTGGTGGGAGCTGGTGGTGGGCTGGGCTACTCTGTCCAGCTCTCTTACACAACCACTCAGTCTGGTGGGGATGGCCAACCACTTGTTTGTAGGAAATGGAGCTTCAGAGAGGGGCAGAGCTGCTTTTCTAAGCCAAACCTGCAGCACAGAAACCTTACCTCAGGCCCTGTACATGCTCACCTCCATCTAAAAGCCATCTCTCCTCTACAGTGCAAGATGTCCCCAACAGTGGGGAGGGAGTGTGGGACAGAGATGCCCACAGGTTTTCAACTGCCCTCTCTCATCTTTTTAGGCTACCTGGGATTCTGGTCCTAATTTTCTTCAGCCCCTTCCTCCCCAAGGCCTTTCCACTTCCCAAGTATAAATGACTGGCATCAAGGAGAGACATGTGTGAACAAAGGAAGAGAAGATGTGTGTGCCTGTCTGTCTGCTTCTCAGAGGGAGGCACCTTGCAAAGCCCTGCTACGACGATCGTGCCGCCTGACTTTTCTCCCAGGCTTGAGTCATGTGAACCTTTACTGCATGTCTATATGTTTACTGTTTAATTGCCTAAATGTTCCTGTATGCTAATCCTAACTGCTAAGGTGGCTTCACCACACCTGTTCCGTTTCTCAACCAATCTGATGACATACTGGTGGGCATTTTTAAAAATGAAAAATTGGGCTAGCCAGTTAGTTAAGTTGGTTAGAGTGCAGCCTTGTAACACTGAAGTCATGAGTTTGGATCCCCATACTGGCTAGCCACAAAAAAAAACAATAACAAAAAAAAAGAACAAAAAAACCCCACCTCATTTTTGTGAATAGGCAGTATGTTGATATGTTCACATGGTTCTACTTTCAAAAGGTACAAAAGGGAATACTTTGGTATCCATCTTCCCCAGTCTCACAGCCACCCCACTCTCATCCCTGGAGATACGCTGTCAGGTTTCTCTTGCCTCTTTCCAGAGATTTTATATGCATTTAAGCAAATACATGGTTTGCATTCTCCTCATCTGTACACAAAAGGTAGTATGCTAGATGCACTGTTCTGTACTGTTCTTTCTTCTTTTACTGTATCTTAGAAATCATTTTAAGCAGGCTTATTCACCTGATGGGGCAGATGAGGACAATAAGGCAAGGTTACTTGTCTGAGGTATCAAAATTCTGCCTCTGCCACTCGCTACATGGGGTCGCCTCAAGGTGGTAGGTGATTAATAGTTTTTTAACCTCTGTCTTCTTCCTTCTTTCCCTCGAAACATACTTCCCCTACCCCAAGAAGTCACTTCACAGCTAATTAGCAACTGCTTTCTCCTTCCCACTCCTGAGGCCCTGAATATCAGTACCCAAAGGAGCTCAGATGGTGGGACAAACAGCAATCTTTCCCATGGGGAAAAAAAGTCAGCTTAGAGAGGCATGAAAAAGAAGCAAGGAAACAACCAGAAAAGTAGATTTTAAGGAGGATCCCAGAACCATCACGCTTAAGAAAAAATAATAGGACTGAAAGAGATTTAAGGAATACTCTGGTGCTGGGCCCCTGCCCTTTTGCCAAGAACTGTTTCGTTTGTTTCTCTTATATTGAAAGATTTTTCCCCCTTTACCTAAATGTATTTTTAACATTTAAATTTTGACTACACAATTAATACATTAGTCCTTTCTCTTTTTTGGGTGGCTGGTTGGTACAGGGATCTGAACCCTTGACCTTGGTGTCATAACACCATGTTCTAAGCAAATGAGTTAAATCCTTTCTTTAAACATATATATTTTTTTTATATCACTGATAAAGTTGAGTTCCCTTGAACATGATCTTCCACTCTGGTCCCAAATACCCATGAGGTAACCCCTGTTACAAGCTGCTGTGCATCTAACCTATCGATATATTTGAGTGTGTAATCACAGCCAGAGAAAGTGTGTTTATGTGCTCTTGCTAATATATATGCTGTCATGCTGTATGCATCACTCCACAATTTGTCTTTTTCTCAACATATTTTTATTCCTTCTAGCTGCTATCAATCCGTCCATGGTATGAACATACCACATTTTATTTATCTATGCCTCTACAGATGGACATTTAGTATACTGCCAATTTTTCTTTATTACAAAACAATGCTGAATAAGCATCCTCACTCACGCTTCCCTCTGCATAGGCACAAACATTATTCCAGGGCAGATTTCCAGAAGCAGAACTGCTGGCCAGAGATATCTGCATTTTGATTTTACTAACAAATTGCCCTCCAACCAGCTTGCACCTGTTTTTCTTCTAACCAGCAGTGCCTGGAAGAACCATTGCCCTGCAACTTGCCAGCACCTGAGATTAGGAAACTTCTGCCAATCTGATGTATAAATGCATTTACTAAAAAATGATGATATGAACACTAATCATTTAGCACCCATTGTGAGCTGGAATGTCTTGGGTAATTCACAAACATACCTCATTCATTCAGCAAACATCCACTGAGACTTAGGACAGAACAGGCCCTGTGCTGGGCAAACAAATATAATACAGCACTGTACTCATGAAACCTAGAGTGTTATTTAAATGTGATAAAGGAAAAGCTACCAGAATTGAAAACACGTATTCAAACAAAAACTTCTACACGAATGTTCACAGCAGCACTATTCACAATAGCCAGAAGATGCCCTCATCTCCTACCACTTTGCCTCTATCACTCCACTCTAGCTCCACTGGCCTCCTAGCTATTCTTCATACATACCTAAAGCACTCGTGCCCCAGAGCCTTTGAACTTATTGTTCCTGCTCCCTGGAAGCTCTCACCTTAGGTGTCCCCATGGCTCACTCCCTCACCTCCTTCATGTCTTTGCTAAAATGTCACCTAATCAGTGAGGTCTTCCTGCCTCACTGTAAACCTACATAAAATTGAAATTCTCCCCAATACTCCCCACTACCTTTCCTTGCTTCACTTATCCTTCGGACTCAGCACCATCTGAAATACAGCATACTTAACTTATGGGTCTTGTTTATTGTCTGCCTCCCCATTAGAATTGCCGGCTCCACCAGGGGCATGACTTTTATCTGTTATTTCCACTGCTGTATCCCCAATGTCTATAATAGTAGCTAGCCACTGTGGGCACTCAACACATGCTTGTTAATGGAATAAATTGATCTGGGAGCTTGCTTTGTGGCAGGTACTATTCTAGAGGCTTTTTTTTTTCTTGGTGGTTGGCCAGTATGAGAATTTGAACTCTTGACCTTGGTGTTACCAGCCAGGTACTATTCTAAGTGCTTTTCATGACTAACTCATTTAGTTCTCCACCTTTCCCCCCATGAAGTAGGCACCATTAGTATCTTCCTTTTAGAGTTAAATAACTTGCCCAATGTCAACATTAAGTGTCAAAGTCAGGATGAATAAGACAAGGTCCCTGCCTTCAAATAATTCAGTTTACAGATGGAAATAAAGAGATTAATTATATAACCACATATTGGACACTGTAAAAGAGCTTTGGTTAGAACATACTGGAAGCCCAGGGGAGGTGGTGATTAACTTTCCCTGGGGGATGGGTGAGGGGAGGGTCATGGAAAGCCTCCTAGAGGAGAAAAAGATGCTCAAGTCTAGTTTTGAAGGATGTGGAGGATTTAGGGCAGGAAGGAGTGACGGGCTTAGACCACTGCGTCATTCTAGAAAAAGCTCAGATGGGCAATGGCCTGATGCCTTGGGGGTGAGACCACAGGATGGCAAGGAAGATATAAAAATGGCGGAGCTCAGCATCATCAGCCATCCAGCAAATGCATGTGAAAACCACAATGAGATACCACTTCACATCCACTAGGGTGGCTGTAATAAAAAAGATGGACAACAAATGTTGATAAGGATGTGGAGAAACTGGAACCCTAATTTACTGTTAGTGGGAATGTAAAATGATGCAGCCACTTTGGAAAACAGTCTGGTAGTTCCTCAAGAGGTTAAACAGAGGGCTGGCCCGTGGCTCACTCGGGAGAGTGTGGTGCTGAGAACACCAAGGCCCCGGGTTCGGATCCCATATACAGATGGCCGGTTCGCTCACTGGCTGAGCGTGGTGCTGACAACACCAAGTCAAGGGTTAAGATCCCCTTACCGGTCATCTTTAAAAAAAAAAAAAAATAAATAAATAAATAAATAAATAAATAAAAGAGGTTAAACAGAGAGTTACCCTATGATGCAGCAATTCCTCTCCTAGGTATCAAGCCAAGAAAAATAAAAACATGTACCCACACAAAAGCTTGTACATACCTGTTTACAGTAGCATTATTCATAAGCCAAGAAGTAGAAACAACCCAAATGTCCATCAAAGGCTGGCTGGTTGGCTCAGCTGGTTACAGCACAGCCTTATAACACCAAGGTCACGGGTTTAGATCCCAACACTGGCCAGCTACCAAACCAAATCAAACCAAACCAAAAGCCAAAAAAACAACAAAATGTCTATCAGTCCACTGAAATTGATGAAGGGATAAACAAAATGTGGTACATTCATACAACGGAATATTACCCAGCCTTAAAAAGGAATGAGGGGGCTGGCCCGTGGCTCACTTGAGAGAGTATGGTGTTGATAACACCAAGTCAAGGGTTAAAATCCTCTTACTGGTCATCTTTAAAAAAAAAAAAGAAAAAAGGAATGAGGTACTGATACATTCTACAAAGTGGATGAACCTTGAAAACATAATGCTGAGTGAAAGAAGCCAGACACAAAAAGTCATGTAAGGTATGATTCTGTTTAAATGAAATGTCTAGGGCCGAGCCCGTGGCGCACTTGGTAGAGTGCAGTGCTGGGAGCGCGACGACGCTCCCACCGCGGGTTTGGATCCTATATAGGAATGGCCGGTGCACTCACTGGCTGAGTGCTGGTCAGGAAAAACGACAAAAAAAAAAAAAAAAAAAAAAAAGAAATGTCTAGAAAAGGCAAATCCAGAGACAAAGAGTAGCCTAGGGCTGGGCAGAAGGACTGAGAGGCGATGGCTAAGAGTTTTCTTTTTAGAGTGATGGAAATGTTCTAAAATTGATTGTGGTGATGGTTGCACAATTCTGTGAGTGTACAAACACCAGTGAATTGGAAACTCTGATAAATGGATGTGGACTATACAGTATTTCAACAAAGCCATTTAACCAACCAACCAACCAACCATGGGGTGTCAGGAAGGGGTTAAGAGGGCAGCAGTAGTAGAGGTTGCAGAGGTGGGCAGAGGTCAGGTTAAGCCCTGACTTTACCCTGCGGACTATGGAACAAGCAGAGGAATTTCTAAAGACAGGATCACACTTTCTTTTTGGGTGGCTGGTAATGCTGGTTGAGAATAGGCTGGGGATGAGACTAGAGTTGAAATGCTCTGGTTAGCTGTGCAGACCATCAGGAGATTCCCCAGGAAATGCAGTTGGGCATGGATAGAACACCCAGACCCAAAGAGGGGCTGAAGTACCAGTACCTGGGGACTCTGAGAGCAGCAGATGGATGTGTGTGTGGTGGGTGGATGGGTGGGGGGATGTGAAGAACTGCACACACCAGTGCTCCTTCCTGGGGGAGAGGCAGTGATGTCAGTGGGGTAGGGAGAGAAGGGTAAAGGCAGGTTTCAGCAGAGATGGTTGCTATGGAGGACGTTTCTCTGGAGGTGGGGGCAGGGTGGCTTTGATGCTGAGAACTAGAACAAAACACAGCCCCTCCCTGCCCCTGGGTAGCAACTGCTGTGCTAACATTTCACAGGCATTCATTATGTGCTGGGCCCTGTTTCCAGGGCTTTACCTGCACTGACTCAATTACTTTTCCTAGCAAGTTCATGAGGTGGGAGGTATTATTGTTCCCATCGTAAAGGTAAGCAAACTGAAGTTGAGAGAACTTAAGTAACTTGCAGCTGGGGGAAGGTTGGAGTGAAGAGAAGGGTGTCAGTGCTCTTCTCCCTACCCCCATCTGTTCCTGCTCTGTGGTGGGGGCAGGCAGTAAGGTAAAAAAAAAAAAGGGCAAAGGACTCTTGATCTAACTGGGTTGACCCTCAAAGCTCTCCATGGGGCAGTATCCACATGCCTGTTAAGGGGGTACCTGGGGAGCCCAGGGGAGCCGTGAGGTCCTCTCATTGATTCCTTGCCTTGCTCTTTCTCCCCCTGAGTTCCTACTATGACCGTCCATCCTGCTACTTTCCTCTGTGGCCAAGCGACCCTGTGGGAACCATGTTTCTGTGGCCTGCCAAATGTGGGGAGCTGCCCCCTGTTGGCCCTGCCCTCACCCTCCACCTCTTCTCCTCCATCTTGGTGAGATGAGCACATTTGCTGTGAGAAAGAGCAAAACTGTCCTGACAGCCAGGCCCTGGTACTCTCCTGCTAGACAAATGATTTCCCAGGACACCAACATCAGGCAGGCCCATTTGACCATGATGGAGCGAGACAAGACCACTTCCAAATCAAGACTCAACAAAGACAGAAACACAAACACTGTCCAAACCACAAAAATGACCAAATGCCCCTTCCTGGCTCAGAGCTGACGGAAGCTTCTTAACTAACCAAAGCATTAGCTCCGTTTACTCCTCCTGCCTCTGGACAAAATGTATCCCTGGTCATGGACTTGCCCCTGATTCCTGCCAGCATCCAATGCAGAGCAAAGCCCCACTTCCCTGAACCCTTCCCAAAGTCACCTGACACAGTCCAACTCCTCAAGTAAGTCCTCTCTAACACCTCTTTACGGAGATGCCCTGTGGGTTCCTGTGGGGGGCAGTCTCCCTCTGCAACCAGCAAGCTTTATGGTGGCCTCTGGTTAGGGGCATGGACAGAGTAATAAGACACCAGCCCACCCTTCCAGAAGGCACCCTGACTTTCTAGAGGCCTCCTGCCCTGCTCCCCAAAATACTATCCTCTCTGATGGGACTGGGCTGAGTCTGAAAGAGTCCCTGCTTCTTTTCAATCCTGGTAAGTCCATCAGGAAGGTCTGGCCCCAATCTTCAGCGACTCTGGAATGAGGACTACTTGGTTCTCTTTGTTCTCTGCTACCGGCTTGAGATTACACATTTGGGGAGGGGAAATCACTGAACACAAAGGTTACAGAGGGTCTGCAGCCTGAATACTATTCACACTTGTGGTTTGTTGGGGTTTCTCAGGTTTTTCTGAATTACACGCTAACTTTTATTTTATTTTATTTATTTTACTTTATTTTTTTTAAAGATGACCGGTAAGAGGATCTTAACCCTTGACTTGGTGTTGTCAGCACCACGCTCACCCAATGAGCAACCGGCCATCCCTATGTGGGATCCGAACCCGTGGCCTTGGTGTTATCAGCACCACACTCTCCCAGCCACAGGCCGGCCCACATGCTAACCTTTAAAACTAGGACCTCACAGAAAAAAAAAAAAATCTGGATTTCCAACTTTTTTTTTTTTTTTTTAAAAGATGACGGGTAAGGGGATCTTAACCCTTGACTTGGTGTTGTCAGCACCACGCTCTCCCAAGTGAGTGAACCGGCCATCCTTATATAGGGATCCGAACCCGTGGCCTTGGTGTTATCAGCACCACACTCTCCCAAGTGAGCCACGGGCTGGCCCACGGATTTCCAACTTCTATAAAATCAGCAGCTGCACATTAGGGTGGGATTGCTGACAAGCTCGATGGGTTGTCCCTGATCAGCATCTGTGCCTTTTGGTGGTCACCTTCTGGGTCTCTGACACAGGGCCTGGGGCTCTGTAGGGACAGCTCACACTCACTAAGCCAGGCACTGGTTTAGGCCTTCTCACATATTAACTCTCTGATCTCATCACTGCCCCGAGGTAGTTCTATTATTGTCCCCATTTTACTGATACCAGCACAGGGGGGTGCAGTATTTTGTCCCAGGCCACGCAGCAGTAAGTAATGGCACCCTGGGCTCCAAGGCACTATGTTGTCAACTGTTATCAGTTTGCTGTCTCCTTTTCCTTTTTTTTGATAGCTGGCCAGTATGGGGATCCAAACCCATGACCTTGGTGTTATAAGGCTGCGCCCTAAATAACTGAGCTAACCGGCTAGACTGCCTTGTCCTTTTCCTATATCTGGTCCCTTTGGGTATGTGTAGGAGGGTGGCACTCCGGTCTGGCCCTATGCTTTATTTCCCAGATGAGGAAACTGAGGCTCTTAGAGGGGAGATGTGGTAGGCTGGAATAAGGCCCCCACCCCCGATGTCCACATCCTAATTCCCAGAACCTGTGACCCTGTTACCCTATATGGCACAAGGGTCTCCAAAGACATGATTAAATTAAGGATGCTGGGATGGAGATATCATCTTAAATTATTTGGGAGGGCCCTAAATGCAATCACAAGAGTCTATATAAGAGGGAGGATGGGACGGCAAGAAGACTGAAGGAAGAAATAGAAGATGCGATGATGGAGGCACAGGATGGAGTGATATGAGGAAGGGGCCACAAGCCAAAAGAATGCAGGTGGCCTTTAGATGTTGGAAAAGGCCAGTAAATAGGTTATTCCCTAGAGTCTCCAGAAGCACAGCCCTGTGGACCCATCTTAGTCTTCTGACTTCCAGAACTGTAAGGGAATAAAGATGTGTTTTTCTAAGTCACTAAGTTTTGTGGTGATGTTATAGCAGCATTAGGAAACTAATACAGAGGGTGGCACTGAACATACTGGGGTTGGTACAGTAATGTGGGTCTAAGTAGGCTCTGAGAGCTGTGACTGCTTCTGCCAAGTGGGACAAGGCAGGCACAAGGAGAGGAAAGGGGCTCTGCAGGACTCTGAGCCACTGGGACACGTGGCAGGTCTGTGCTCTGCCTGCCCAACCCCTGCACTGTCCTTTCCCCAACTGGTCTGGCCTTGGCCTTCCTGCCCTTGTTTGCCAGGATGCCCACCTCCAACCTCTGCCCCTCTAGCCTGCATGACCCAGTTCCCCTCCTTGGTGCCTGTTAGGAACCACAGTATACAACTCCCCAGCCTCTGTGCATGAGGAGCTCATTAGAAAATGTATTGATGCCTATGGAGGTAGCAGCACAGGGCTGGGGGCTGTGGGGAATGATTCTGGGAATGAGAAGGGTCCCAACCTTGCCCTCTACATGCTCTGGGAAGCAATCACATAAGCAGACATCTGTCTGTGAGGCGGCTCTGAAAGCAGAACAAAGTGTGGAAGGAATGGGACGAGAAACAAACATATACAGATCCTGAGCTCTCAGTAAATGCTGGGCTTTACTTACATCATTTCCATTATCCTCCTGGCCCCCTGAGCCTTAGAAAGAGCGAATGCTCATAGGGTGCTTCTTATATACCAGGCCCTGTCTTAGGCTTTTAAGTACATTTATCCACTTAGTCCTCACAACCACCAACAAGGTGAGTCTTCTTATCCCCATTTCATGGACAAAGAAACTGAGTCACAGAGAGATGATGCTACTTGCCAAGGGTCACAGAAGAGGTGGAGGTGGTAGATGAACCCAACAGGCTGGCTCTGACCCATTTGCAGAGGGTAGCTGAGACTCCAGCAGACTAAGCCCTTGACTACAACCCCCCCAGCTAGAACTTAGTGCTGTGGGTTCAGGACCTGAACCTAGGTCTGTCTGATGCAAACCGTGCAGCCTTTTCCATCATGACATGCTGCACCTTTATTGGGAAACCAGTGAAGGGTTGCTGTAATAGCACAGGTGAGGAGGGCCTCCTCTAGGGCAGGGGGATGTCTAGGGGCAGGCCAGAATCGATAGACTTTGGCAGTTGTGAACAGAGCAAACCTGAGGTGAAGGTCCAGTCCTCGAGGCCTCCCAGCAGGCTATGCCCTGGGCTGTGGGGCCCTGGAAGCTGTACAATGTTGTGGAGGCTCAGGCTCTATCTAACTAGCATGTGATTTTACACAACCCCCTTTTCTCTTGGGGCGCCAGTCTTGTATGTTACAAGACAAGCCCGTTGGCTTCTGTAATCTGAGGCCCCTTCTTGGCATCAGTCTCAGCTTCTCAGGGTCCTGCACAGGCAGCTGATCTCCTTTCTTCTCTGCACTCTCCACCTTTGCTGTGCTGGGGCCTCTCCCTTATTCAGGGCTCTTCTAATCAGGAGCCATTGCCAGATGCGCCTGTGGCCCCCAGAGAATCCCCTCACTCCCTCTTCCCATCAACGAGCCATGGCTGATGTAACCTGCCTGAAATCGCCGCCTCACTCCCAAGCCAGGCCCCTCCGCACTGAAAAAGAGTCCCCAGCAGCCCTTGCTCCCAGCTCAGGAGATGAAGGGACTGGACACTTGCACCCTGGAGGACTTTGCAGAGCTGGGGATAGCTGAAGCATTTGAGTCCTGGAGGGGCCACAGGCCCAGATTAGGAATGGGCATAGGAGAGGGCTCATGGTGCCAAGACCTAGGGTCACAGGCAGCTACTGATGACCTGTCACCTGTAAATTAGAACATGCTGGGAAGGGCTGGGGAGCTAAGTGTATGAAATAGTACCTGCTCAGCATGACTGAGTCAAGCTGCCCCAAGTGGGGCAGGGCTGAACTGGATGGGATCCAATAGCAAGAGGGAGAAAAGGGCTGGGACGGAGGACAGGACAGTCCCTGCCTTGATGCCTTCTCAGTCAGCAATACACAGTCAGCAATGAGATTCTTTTACTGAGCAAGTTCGTTCCAGTTATTAAAAAAATACCTTACTTGGCCATTGTCTCAAAAACCCATAATCCCAATCTAAGTATGAGACAAATTGAAGCACAGTCCATAAAATACCCAACCAGCAGCATTCTTCAAAACTGCCAAGGTCATGAAAGACAAGGCAAGTCTAAAAAACAGCCATAGACCAGAGGAAGCTAAGGAGACATGATGCCTAAATGTAAGTGGTATTCTGGATAGGATCCTGGAACAGAAAAAGGGCATCAGATAACAACCAGTGAAATCAGAATAAAGTTCAGTTTAGTCAACAGTAACATACTAATGTTAGTTCCTTGGTTGTGACAATGAAGCATAGCAATGTAAGATGTTAACAATGGAGAAAACTGGGTGAGGGGTATATAAAAAGTCTCTGTATTATCTTTGCAACTTTTTTGTAAATCTAAAATTATTCCAAAATAAAAAGTTTATTAAAAAAACTATCTAGTCCCCATATATAATCTAGAAGGTCTTCTCAGAAGACTCTGGGGAGAGACTGTCTCCTCACTACCAGCAGTCTGTCCTACAGTCTACACCTAATCCCACCTGCTATCACTCAAATATCTATACTGAGAAGTGGAAGGAAGTCAATCCTTAAGTTTTTCTTAAACGGTGAAAGACTAGTCATAGTGTTAAAGCATTTACTGCTTAGCAAAGGAGACAGAATATACCCACTTCACCAATAACAATAACAACCCCTTATGGAGCACCTACTGTGTGCCAGGCACTAGTTTAAGTGCCTGACATGAATCAACTCATTTAATCCTCATAACGATCCTAAGAGGTAGGTACTATTAATACCACTTTTTACCATGGGGGAAACAGGCACAAGGAAGTAAGGGAAACTGTCAGGGTCACACAGCTAGTAAGTGGGGTACAGTCGGGCTTTGAACCCAAAGAAACAGGCTACAGAATCTGTGCTCTTCACTGTTACTCTATATACTAAGTAATAATATAGCCACCCCCCACAGGCCCAAAGAAATATGCAGCAAGTGCTCAAATACTGGCATAGTGGACAGTAAGTGCTATAGGGAAGGTGGTCAGATCCCAAGAAGGACTTCCTGCATGCAACAGGGAAGTGGGGGGGGGTGATGAAAATGCCTGAATATAACTCTCAAAGTCAGGGTTCCCCCACCTTCTTTGGACCTTGATTCATGCCACAGAAGGGATGAAGGTTGAACTCCAGGTGAGATGTCCTGATGTGGCAGGGTGGGAAAGGGAGGAATTTCTGCAACAGAAGAAAGGCCCACATACACCCGGGGCCCAGTGCCTAGGGAGGGGCAAGATGGCTACCAAATTCCCTGTCTTTTGCGAAATGGAAATGTAGATCTATTTTTGACAGGGCTGGGAGACAGTTCCTATCCAATGGGGACAGCTGAGGCCAAAGACTGTTTGAAAGGAAGTAAGGGCAAGGGACAAGGGCAGAAGAATGAACCAGTTGGCCTGAGGGAAGGCAGGCAGGGGCTGGAGAAAGGACGGAGTGGGGGTGACAAAGCCTGAAAATTGACATCTTGGAGTAAGGGAACCACAAAAATGACCTATCAGCAGGTGTTTATGTGTTGAGTCAGGGGCTCTTGCCAGTGGAAAGGAAGAGGTGAGACTGGGCCCACGAGTTCCTATTAACAATAAAATACGTTGAACAGGAATAAGTTGAGTTCTGTGCTGAGGGCTTTGAGGACCTCGCCTTATTTGATGCTCACAAACAACCCCATCAGTAGAGTTGATTTTTCTCATTTTACAGATAGTGAAATGAGGCCAGATACGTTAGCTACCCCAGGCCGCCCTGGCAGGTCTGTGATTTGAATGGAACGCGGACTGTGACTCACGCCACACTCTAACCCACGAGGGTTCTCACGGTGGGACGGCAGTTGGGGGATGAAGAGATGAAAGTGTGACTGGCAGGAAATTCGTGAAGCAGAGAAAAGAGAAATGAACTGGTGTAGGTCTGAAGGAAAAGGATGAATCCAGATCCCCAAAATCAGAGGGAGGAAAAAGTCCAGGACCTCAGAGTCAAGAGGAAGAAGGAAACCAGATCCCAGAGTCACAGGCAGGAGAGGATCCAATCACTGGGTCACAGGGAGAAGAGGACCCAACCTCAGAGTCAGAGAGAAGGGAGGGTCGGAAGGAGGGAGCCGGATCCCCAGGTCAAAGGGAAGAGATGGCCGAAACCCAGGTGTCGGAAGGAGGAGGTCGGATCCCCGGATCCCCAAGAGAAGGGGGCCAGGCCACCTCCCGGTTTGGGGCCGCGCGGGGGCGGGGCGCGGAAGGATACGGACGAACCGTGCTACGCCACCCCGGCTATATCTGTCCTCAGTCCCGGGGGCCGCTTCATTCCCCATCCTCAGATCACGATTTCTCCTCACGCTACTGCTCCGCCACCTCCGCCCGCCATAGCCCTGCCATGGCTCTGTAGCCGTGACCTCTTTGTGCCCCCGGCCCGTCTCCGCGCTTACCGCGCCTGTGCTCTTCGCTCACACCTTCTTTCTTCCGCCGAGGCCGCCGCCTCTCCTTTCCACAGCCATGGAGTGAGTAACCTCTCGCCCCTCCTTTTTCCAACCGCCTTTCCCGCCCTTTCGCAGCTCGCGGCTTTCACGGCCAGGCCTAGGGGTAGGGAGACGTGAGCGTGGAATCACGTTCGCGCAGGCGCAGGAGAGGGACGATGCGCCGTAGCGCGCCGCCGAGCATGCGCACTTAGCCTCAGGGAGGGAGAGGATGAATTCTTCCAGAGTGGTGGTGTTTAAGCTTCGTCCGCGTACGGTTATACCTGCACACTACCCCACATTGGGTTTTTGGGTTTTTTTCCCCCTCAACGATTCGGTTCGCGGGAAGTTGCTCATGCGTATCAGCTCATCGGAGCCTTGTATTTATGTATGAAGGGCAGACGTTAAACGGCCGCACATGCGCACTGATCCCCAGGAGGGTGGAGGCGTGAGAGAGCATACGCTTTGACGGCGGCGGAAGAGCATCGTGTGGAAGGGTGGGGGGGTTGGGTAGCCGTTCTTCTCCCGTCCCCTCCCGCTTCCTGGCCCCACATTGCTCTGGCTCATAGCACAGTTCCCTTCCACTTAAATCGGGCACCTGCTGGGACGGGGACTGGTTTAGGTTGACAGGGTAGGAGGCGGGGCTTAAGAAGGCAGTGGAGCTGGGATCACAGCCGTCGCTAAGAGTGGGCATTGGGATATCCATTGTGAGAAGGGGCGGGGCTAAGCCTATCGTTAGCTGAGGGGTGGGGTTTCGATGGGCAAAGGGGCGGAGCCTCTGGGGAAGCTTCAGGGAGGGGCGGGGCTCGGAGGGACTCTGGCGGTCACCACAAAGTTTAAAGGGAAGTGTGGTAACATTGATGAAGGGCTGGGGCAAGGGGAAATTCCCTGGGAACTGATTTGGGATGTAATCTGGGAAAAGATGTCTAAAGGAATTACTTTAGAGGACGGGGCATAGCTGGAAGAAAATTCCCCTGGGATTGAGCGCTTTTATGAAGAGAATCTTATGGGAGGGGTAGGAAGGATTTACGGTAATTCCCCTGGGACGCTATTAGGTTTCCGTATTGGAAAAAGGGGTGGGGTTTCAGAATTAGAGGAAAAGTAGGTCGGGCCTAAAGAGAATTCCCTTGGGAGTTGGTGGGGCCTGAGAGTTGGGAAAAGAAAGGACAGATTTAGAATTCTGAGCGGTTAAGGCTTAGTCCCAAGCTCTGGTTGGAAGGGGGAGGGAGGAGCCCCATAGACATGGGGGTGTAGCTTGGTTCTGTGTGACCCTGGCTGGTGGGGGAAGCTGACTTCTGACCCCCCTCCCTCTTGTCTCTCACGTGTAGGTCCTCCACTTTCGCCTTGGTGCCTGTCTTCACCCAGCTGAGAAACCACGAGAGTCCACTCCCAGCTGTTGGTGCAGCCTCCTCCATTGCCATCAGTGCCCAGCACCTGTGCTACAGCCATGTCACTCTTGGCGACCCTGGGGCTGGAGCTGGACAAGGCCCTGCTCCCAGCTAGTGGTCTGGGCTGGCTCGTAGACTATGGAAAACTCCCCCTGGCCCCTGCCCCCCTGGGCCCCTATGAGGTCCTTGGGGGAGCCCTGGAGGGCGGGCTTCCAGGGGGGGGAGAGCCCCTGGCAGGTAAGGGCAGGTGGAGAGTGGAGGTGGGGTGAGCTGGGGGTGGGGGGTAGGGGAAGAGGGGAAGGAAGAATTCATTCATTTATTTACTCATTCATTCCATAAATATTTATTGAGTACCCGCAATGTGCCAGCCACTGTTTCAGGTGCTGGGGATACAGCTGGGAGCAAGAGTAACATGGTCCCTGCCCACCTGGAGCTCACACTGTGTAGTGGGGAAACAGACAAGGGACAAATTAAATGTTGATGTATTGGGATAAGTGGGAAACATTTAACAGCTGAGCTAAAAAAATGACAAAGGGGGCCTAGTTTAGAGTGGGTAACCAGGAAACCTTCTCCAAGTTACATGTCCACTGAGGCCTAAAGGATGGGAAGGAATGAGCCATGAAAAGACCCAAGGTAGGGCTTTTCAGGTGGAGGGAACAAAGGCTCTGATGTAGGAATTATTTTATTAATTATTGTTTCCCAAATGCTTGGCACATAGTGGGTTTTCAATAACTAATTAATTAAACACGAAATTGTGTGGTGATGTGATCTAGTTTGCCTTTTAAGAGTAAACTTAAGAATTAAGTTAAAGACACCACAGATATAGGGTACCCAGTAAAGGGGATGTTGGAATGGTTGAAGAAATGGTTGGTTGACTGTTTTGTTGGTTGGATCATTGTTTGGTTGACTGGTTCTTTCATTGGTTGATTTGTTGATTGTTTGATCAACTGCTTCATTGAATGGTTGGTGGACTGGTTGGTTGATTGGTCAGTTGATTGGTTGGTGGTTTTACTGAATCAGTGGGACACATGAACCTGAATGAGACAGACATGAGTGACCACCTATCGGGTGGAGGATCAGAAGCTCAAGAGAACTTTGTGTGTCCCGTTCAATCCCCAGGTGATGGCTTCTCTGACTGGATGACTGAGCGAGTCGACTTTACAGCCCTCCTCCCTCTGGAGCCTCCCTTACCCCCAGGTGCCCTCCCTCCACCTTCCCCACCTCCACCTGACCTGGAAGCCATGGCCTCCCTCCTCAAGAAAGAGCTGGAACAGATAGAAGACTTCTTCCTTGATGCCCCAGTCTTTCCACCACCCTCACCACCACCACCACCACCACCACCACCACCACTACCACTACCACCACCAGCACCAGCACCACCACCACCAGCCCCAGCACCAGTACCCTCCCTCCCCCTCTCCACCTTTGACCTCCCCCAGCCCTCTGCCCTGGATACCCTTGACTTGCTGGCCATCTACTGCCACAGTGAGGCTGGGCAGAGGGATGTGGGGTTGGTGCCTATGCCCCCACCACAGCAGCCCCCTCCTCCTCCACCTCCACCCACTCGCCTGGCACCCTACCCCAACCCTGCTACCACCCGAGGGGACCGCAAGCAAAAAAAGAGAGACCAGAACAAGTCAGCAGCTCTGAGGTACCGCCAGCGGAAGCGGGCAGAGGGTGAAGCCCTGGAGGGCGAGTGCCAGGGGCTGGAGGCAAGGAACCGGGAGCTGAGGGAGAGGGCCGAGTCAGTGGAGCGGGAGATCCAGTACGTCAAGGACCTGCTCATCGAAGTGTACAAGGCTCGGAGCCAGAGGACCCGCCACAGCTAGAAGGGTGGGGGCTTTGGGTTCCAGGAGAGCTGGTCTTCAGCTCTGCTCACTTCTGTGTCTAGCGCTGAGGTAGGACAGGTACCTCAGTCATCCCCCTGCCTCCAGCTTCATCCCAAATGTCTCCCTCTCCCTCTTCTTGCTTTTATTCATATTGCCTCTCTTGCCTGTTTCTCGATTTTGCTCCCCAGAATCATGGAATGTTTGGTCTTAGTCAACATCTGTACCCCTAAAGTAACAGCTGAAGAGGTGAGGCCCACAGGGAGCAGGGGGATCTCAGAAACCTGGTCTCTTGAATTTCAAACCTGATTTTTTGCAGGTGGTTCTTGGTGGGGGGTGGAGTAGGCATAGGATGGAAAAGGGAAGTGAGGCCAGGACTCCATGCAGAGTGACTATGCAAATGAGAATGTAAGTCAAGGAGGGTTTTGAGGAGGGATCCCATATCATGTGAGCAAAAAAGTAAGCCAGGCAACCCTAGGGTACTGTGATTGGTGAGGGAGCCAAAAGGTGGCCAGGTTCAAAGAGCAGGTGGAGCTGCAGGTGAACAAGAGGGAAGGGGCAGGGTAGGGGTGGCCATAGTTGGGACCAGGTGTTCATTTTAGCTCTGGGAAGAAATCAGTGTTTTGTGAAGGTGTTGGGGGAGGGGTTTCATCTAGGTGAGGGAGGGTGGGGACTGATCCTTTTGGGGGCGGTGAACAGAAATAAAAGGAAGAATTTCCTCTGGCCTGTGTGTCTTGTTTTTGAGAGGAGAAGTTGGGGAGAGGGTGGTCTTAGGCCCAAGACAACAATAAGAATAATAAAGATAACAGATAGTATTTATTTATTGTCAGGCATACACAAGATGTGACCGATTAAACTGGTAAAGATACAGTGAGCCACTTTCAGATTCAAACTGTTTATTGCTTACATAGAGAAAGAGAGACTAGCCAAAGCTGCCAGTTCCCCGTGGTCCTTGTCATGCACACCAAAAAGGACACCACCAATACAAAAGGGGCTGGATGACTGCAACAAGAGTTATGGAGTGCCGCGTTGCTGAGGAGCCAGCAGTCTCATCCTACCATCCTCTTGTATCCTGGGAGGATCACGAGGCATTGTGCCAGAACCGAGTCGCTGTGCTTCTAGCCATCCCCTATGTGGAATGTGTGTGGATGTGCAAGGTCATTGGGGTGCTGTGGGGGAGAAGCTCCCCTGCATTTATTTGTCAAGGGCTTTCTATGTGCCAAGCACTGTTTTAAGCACTTTGAATCATAGTTTCAGATAACACACGAGGAAGCTATTATATTTTGGATGAAGAAACCTCAACCACACATTCCATCTGTGTAGTCTCTTCCAGGCACTGGGGGTGGGGAAAGGGTGGGCACACAATGGTGAACAAAGTCATGTTTTTTGCCACCATGGAACCTCCATTCTGGCAAGGGAGACAAACAGATTGCTACTAGGTCAAGTGTATCAATTACAAATGCTTTTGGCTGCAAGTCACAGCAGACCGGACTGTGGATGGCATATACATAAGAGTTAACTTCTCACATAAGTCTAGAGGTAGGGGCTACTGGCACTGTTAGAGGCTCATGGCTATTCTTGCTGAGGTCTCTCAGTTACAAGATGGAGGCCACAGTTCCAGCCATAGTTTCTGAATTCAAAGCAGGAAGTCAAAACTTTCCTAGAAGATTCAGGTAAACTTCTGCTTCCATCTCATTGTCTAGAGCTATGGCACATAGATACTCCTAGTTGCAAGGGAGGGTGGGAATGTAGGCATTTAGCTTTCTCAGTGTCTACAGTGAAGATAAGAGGATTGGGAACAGGTGTTGAATTCAGGCAACAATGTTTGTTACCCTCCAACAGTGTTTGTCACTCACTGACCAAAGATTTGGACCCAGTCAGTTTAACTGAGCAGATGTGGACATACTGGCTCAGAGAGGGGAAGTTAGTTCAATGCATGCATCTTCTCAACATGCCGGGCATTGTTCTAGACACTGAGCACAAAGAGATGAACAGTCCAGACGTGGCTCCTCTCCTCATGGAGCGAGCTCACAGTCCAGTGGAGGAGAGAGAGCTAATCAGCAGGATTGTAATGCACGGTCAGGAGAATTCATCACTGGGGATTGATGTAGTCTTTTTTCTTTTTTTTTTTTTGCTTTCATGGTATTTAAAAAATTTATTTATTTTTGCAGCTGGCCAGTAAGGGGATCTGAACCCTTGACCATGATGTTATTAGCACTGCGCTCTAACCAAGTGAGCTAACTGGCCAGTTCCCAGAATTTTTAAAATTGTGGTAAAACACACGTAAAAGCTATCATCTTAACCACGTTTAAGTGTACAGTAGCATGAGTACCTTGTTATGCAATCAGTCTCCAGAACTCTTTTTCATCGTGGAAAACCAAAACTCTGTCCCCATTAAACAACAACTCCCTATTCCCTCCTCCCCTGCCCCTGGGAACCACCATTTTTCTTTGTTTCTATGAATTTGACTCCTCTCGGTATCTTATATAAGTGAAATCATACAGTGAGGCACTCACATTTGGCTGTGTCCAGCCCAGCTGTTGCCCTTAGGCATCCTTGCTGTGCCACACTATGCTATAACCAGGACCCCCGCCCTGATGTCATGAAGCCCCACCTTCTCTCACCCTTTGGTTATCACAGACTAGGTGACACCCTGCTGCAGCTACAAGCCCCACCCCCCCGTCCCACCCTGTGGTTATCTAGCTGACACCCTGTGGTTTCACAGACTGCTGTAACTGAATGCCTCAATCTCTCTTCTGCTTTTTCTTCTGCTTTCTCTTGCCAGTAGTTTTCCACTCTAAGATAAAGCACCCCCCACCTTACCATGCTGTAAAACCCGGAAATGCTATGATATAAAAATAACTGCCCCACTGCATTGGGCTGCTTGAAACTTTGGACATGAGTCCTTTGGGCCAAATGCCAGCATTTCAATAAACTCTGTTTTCCTGTTTTAAGCCTTGGTGTTTCCTGCCTCTCTCTGTGAGTTCACGGTAACTCACTGTAACGACGGTATTTGTCTTTTTGTGACTGGCTTATTGCACTTAACATCTTCAGAGTTTATCCATGCGGTACGATGTGTCAGAATTTCCTTTCTTTTTAAGGCTGAGTAATATTCCATTTAATGTATAGGCCACAGTTCGTTCATTCTTCTGTCCATGGACTCGGGTTACTTCCACTTTTTGCTATTGTGAATAATGCTGCTACAAACTTGGTATGTACTCAGAAGTGGAGTTGCTGGATCATATGGTCATTCCATTTTTAAGATTTTGAGGAACCGCTGAACTGATTTCCACAGCGGCTGCATCATTTTACATTTCCACCACCAGTGTACAAGAGTTCCAATTTCTCTGCATCCTCGCTAGCACTTGTTATTTTCTGTTTTGTTTTATAGTAGTCACCTAATAGGTATGAAATATATGCCTGCAATATTTAATTCAAAAAAGAATCAGGCTGGCCAGTTAGCTCAGTTGGTTAGAGCATGGTGTTAATGACACTGGGGTCCAGGGTTCGTTCAATCCCTGTGTTGGCCAGCTGCCAAAACAAAAACAAAAACAAAAGCACAAAAAAGAATCAAGGGGTGTATTTAAATACATTATTAATTAGGATATTGATCTGATTTGCCAAAGACCAAATAAGAGCGGTTTTAGTAAGACTTTTCCTAATGTAAATACCCAAGCTGGTATTTGGGGTAGGGAGTAGGATGGCCCTGTCTCCTGAGGTTATCCAGTAGGGACACAGGTGCCTTCTTTGTTTTTGGTGGCTGGCTAGGAAGGGGATTTTTTTTTTTTTTTAAATCTATTTATTTATTTAAAAAGACGACTGGTAAGGGGATCTCAACCCTTGGCTTGGTGTTGTCAGCACCACGCTCAGCCAGTGAGCAAACCGGCCATCCCTATATAGGATCCGAACCCGTGGCCTTGGTGTTATCAGCACCGCACTCTCCTGAGTGAGCCACGGGCCGGCCCTAAGAAGGGGATTTGAACCTGTGACCTTGGTGTTGTAAAGCTGCCCTCTAACCAACTGAGCTAACCCACCAACCTCCAGGTGCCTTCTGTCTGGTAGCTCAGCATCTCCCAGCCCAGTGGTCCTCAAACTTGAGCATGCATCAGAATCCCTAAAAGGTTTTTTGAAGCATGGATTGCTGGGCACCACACCCCAGAGTTTCTGATTCAGCAGGTCTTGGGTGGAGCCTCAGAATTTGCATTTCTCACAAATTCTCAGGTGCTGCTGATGCTGGTGGTGGTCTGGGGACCACACTTTGGGAACTGTGGTCCTAAAATGTTGCCCTCTTCAACACAGTTGAAGCTGAGTCACCCTCAGTACAACTGTTATAGCCAGCAGGAGAGGGGAAAGAGACACCAGGGAGCAAGCAGCCTCATTGTAAATACAGGAGGTGGGTTTTTCCACATCTTTTCTGCCTTTCCTTTGGCTAGAACTTCTTCACATGGCCACACATCTGCAAGGGAGCCTGGGAAATGTAGTCTTTAGATGGGCAGCCATATCCTTAGCTAAAACCTAGGTAGTTCTATCACTAAAAGAAAGAAGGAGAAAATAGACTTTAGGAAGTATGATCATTAAGATAAAATTGGAAAGATTGGCAAGGGTCAGAAATGCAGAGAGTTGTAGGCCAGCAGTTATCAGTGTTGTCTGGGGTCCTCTGGGTCCCCAAGACCTTTTCAGGTGATTTGTAAGATCACATTTACAATATGAAACCATCTTTATAATAGTCCTAAGATGTTATTTGTCCCCCTCCCCCTGGAGTTTTCCAGAGGCTATGTGATGTGATGTCATCATTCCTCTGACAACTAATGTGTGCTTGTGTATTCTTGTGATTTAAAAACTTTGCTATTTTAATTTCTAAAACAGTGTCAAAGAACAAAATTTTAACAAATTGAGTTTAATGATATAATTGACTTTTATTAGTGATTCACAAACAGGGCAGCCTCTTGTCTACAAAATAGGAGCTCTGCAGGGCATGGTAGACCGGTTGTTTTTTGTAAGGCAGCTTGGGCTGGAACAAACAGCATAGTGCAGAATGCAGATTGGTAAACTTCAAGCTACTTCAGGTTACTTTCCTTGTGTGGGTTAAAGCAGAAGGGGTGTCCTTATTATGCCAGCTCAGGTAGACTGGGCCTTTTTGATTGGTTGCTCTGAATCTCTTGCTTTTTTGTTTTTTTTTTTAAACTGGCCTATTAGGGTATTTGGCTATCATTTTTCTCCTGATTTCTCAGGAGGTCAGATCTTACAAATAAACAGCTCAGGTTTCTGTTTGGTGATGTGGAACTGATCACTCCGAGCAGGACTGAAACCTTGTCAGGACCTAAAACCGCATGAGCTGTAGGCAAATTTTAAAAAGACACAGTTTTTTTCTTGACATGTATTTCTCTGAGTTCCCTCTTTCCCCATGGTTATTTGATATTTTGAACCTTGGTTATGGGGCAAGATGACATAATTTACATAAACGTAAAGTTGTTTTCCAGCCAGCCTGAAGCTGCAGACTTGCAGCTGAGAAACCAAGGAAGACATGAATAAACCTATGCTGATTCCACCCCTCCAGCAGGACCTGAGATAACGGCAAGGACGGGAGCAGAAACTAGATGGAACCTTAGTGAGACCTTGCACCTGGCTCCTTGCGGGGAGCCCTGATAACCCACATCTCCCTCCCTCCTGTTGTTCATTTCTTGTATTCCGTTCCCGTGAGAGAATAAGATTTCTGTTGTTTTAAGCTATTACATGTGTGGTCATTTATTACGGCAGTCTTAGGATCCCTAGGGTCCCAGTTTATAGTGGTGAGGGTCTTTTTTGAGGCTTTTACTTCATTATAATTCACCTCTTGGTGCTGAACAGAGCCAGAATTAAAAAAAAAAAAGAATAGGAAAAATACATATCTGAGAAGCTGTGGCCACAGGCCAGCCTTCCTACTGAGTTTTCACCTAGGGTACTTTCAAAGGACAAAATTACAAGAAATGTAATAATCTCAACTGGCTTTATTGCAATTTTACAATCAGGCAACAGTTCATTCCATAAAATAGAATACATGTTCCAATAAGCTGAGCAAAAGAGGTTGGCTTTACAGATAGAAAAAGGGCTGAAGGGGCCGGCCCGTGGCTCACTCGGGAGAGTGCGGTGCTGATAACACCAAGGCCCCGGGTTTGGGTCTCATATATGGATGGCCAGTTCGCTCACTGGCTGAGCGTGGTGCTGACAACACCAAGTCAAGGGTTAAGATCCCCTTACCGGTCATCTTTTTAGAAAATAAAAAAATAAAAATAAAAATAAAAAAAAAAAAAGGCTGAAGAAAGCAGAAAGGAAGAACAAAAAATGGATTGGTCATTTCAAAGTTGCTTTCCTTGTAAGGTGGGGACAAGGAGACAGAGCAATAGAAAAACAACTGATTTACATCAGGTTACTTCTTTTGTGTAAGGATTAAAACAGAGGAAATTTCATTATGCCTATTAAAGATTTATTTTATTTTTATTGGCTTGTTTGGGAAATAGACTATTATCTCTCTCTCCTGATTTCTTGCAAGGTCAGACAACAACTTAGTTTGGGTTTGGTGACGTTGAACTTTAGCAGGGGTGAACTCCATTTTAAGTTTTTAGTCTGGTCCGTTGGGGCCTCGTGCAGGAACTTAGTTCAAAACAATGGCCTCCTATAATTTTTATATAACAATACTTATAGCTGGGGGAACAGGGCTTGAACTGAGTTTGAAGTATCTCTGACTGATGTTGCCTCTAGCTACCTGGCTACAGCAAACACAGATGTCAAGGCCCAAGTTCAAGTTCACTAGAGCAGCCCTCAGGACAATGTCTTCATGTTAATTCTTCTCTCAGGTTCTGGCTCTCCTGTAGACTTTGGCCTGGGAAGTCCTTGCCAATTGCTGTTCGGAAGTCCTTGTGCCTGCTGTGCTGAGGATGGTTTTCATATTTCATCTGTCATATATATTTAAGTGAGATGGTTCATTTAAGCAATCTGGAATAAACTGCCATATCATCAACACTGACTTCTATCTCCATCTCAGATCATTTTGTTGCATATGAAGACTTGGAGTTTTAAGGCTGAGCTCTATAATGTCATTAATTTATATTAAACAGTATAAGAAAATGGCAGGCCAGTGCAGCTCAATCTTATTAGCAAAAATGGCTCAATTAAATTTTACTTAACAGTGAAATCAGGAACATTTAGTGATTTTTCTCCTCCAGGAGTGAGGCAGAAGCTGGCACTGTCATATTTGAGCTGTGTGGCCTTGGACAGGTGTCTTTCCCTCTCTGAGCCCAGGTTTCTTATCTGAAAGTCGGGGATAGCAACACCCAGCCTGAGAGGCAGCACAACGTGGAGAGAAATCACCAGGGCGCTAACGCTTTCTCCATCATAATCTTTCTTTGTGAGCTGAAAAAAATGGCGCAGGTGGACACCCGTTATAGGGTCTGGGATTCAATTTAAAGGATTCTGGTCAGCATTTAAAATTGAAATAGAGTAGAATAAAACCATCATGTAGTACAGGGTAGTATTATTTTGTGAAACTATGCTGATGCGAAATGATTTCTTACTGTGCATCATGTTCAGAAAAAGTTGGAAGCCACTGACTGACGGTCCCCGCTTCGCACACTGATTTTCAGGCAACTGCCCATTAGCACGCCAGCTGCCACCTCCCTTTCAGATGCCAACTGCACCCCTCCTAAATCAAACATTTCTGGTTTCTGGGCGGCGCTGTCTTAGCAGGACTCTGCCGCTAGGTGGCGGCCATGCCCTGCCGGGAATGGGTTGCTCCATCTTCGACTCAGACCCCAAGGGGTGATTTCTTCCTGGTCGGGTCTCGCCTCGAGCATCTGGAGCATTCCTGGGGCTAGAAGCCCTGGTCTCGGTTATAGTTCCCAGAGCAGAGCCCTGCATGGGGTCTCAGCGGTCAAGAAAGGATATGGCTTTCTATCTACCCATCCTTTTCTCATTCACAATGTTCATTAAATGCTTCCGTGCACCAGACCAGGTCCCCCACCCCCAGAGGTGACATCCTGCTGGGGAGGACAGACAGAACTCAAATTCATGACCCGTTAGTACTGAGCGGCCTCCCGGCCTGGGGCTTAAGAGCCGAGTCTCTGGTGCCCGACAGCCCGGGACAAAATCCTGTCCTGCCACGCGATCACTGTGGCAGCTTGCTTAGCTTAGCGGTGACTCAGTTTCCTGTGCTCTAAAATGGGAATGATAATATAACATCTACTTCATAGGCTTGTTGTGAGCATTGCATGAGTGAATGTGTGTAAAGCACTCTGAAGGGGGCTGGCAGGTTTGTTAAATCAATTGTTTAAAATTCCCACTTTACACAAGAGAAAACTGAGGTCCAGAACAGGGTAATGAATCGCCAAACCCACATCCTCACCCCCGACCCCCCGAGGAGGATCTCCAAGTTGAGCCCAATGACTCCGATTCCCAGGCCAGGCGCTTTTCCTCCACGTTGTGCCCGCGGTAGGAGTGAACCAATTGCTCTTTGCATAGGAGGGCTGCTAAAGCTCAGAAAGAAATCCTGCAGAGGACACTGGGCCAGTACCGGTGTCAGGGCTGGGACCAGTGTGAGGCCCTGTCTCTGGATCAGGGGGGTAGCTATAGCTAAGTAACTCACCGTTTTTTCTTTTTTTCTGGTGGCTGGTTGGTATGCGAATCCCAACATTTGACTGTGGAGAACATTGACATTAATGAGATAGAAATAAAACACAAGTTATTTTGCAGGATCAAAGCCTGTAATGTAAAAGGCCAAAGCCTGTCGTTTAGAGGACCAAAGTCCGTAGTCTAGGACAAAGCCTGTAGTTTAGAGGACCAAAGTCCTTAGTCTAGGACAAAGCCTGTAGTTTAGAGGACCAAAGTCCTATAGTTTAGGAGGCCAGAGCCCTAGCTTAGGGGGCCAAAGCCCAACCCTTTAGAAAAACACGTAAAATTACTAAGATTAAGAAAGACCAAAAAACTTTCACAGAACTAAAGCGTTGGTGTAGATAAGAGAACTGAAGCACAGCAAAAAGTGATTGTTCTGCGGGCAGTTGCCCTTGGTGCAGCTAAACCTAAATGATGGGAAAGTACGTAAGCTAAAATCTTCAAGGATATTCTGCTAGTTCGTGCTTGGGGGACATTCCACATCTCACCCTTAGCTGTTTCTTTGAGTTTCTTGGGGAGTTAGGTGCTTTGGTGATTATCTCATTGTTTCTTTTTGTATGTCACATAGCTTAGTTCTATGACTCCTTTTTTTTTGAAGATGACCAGTGAGGTGATCTAAGCCCTTGACTTGGTGTTGTCAGCACCACGCTCACCCAAGTGAGCCATGGGCTAGCCCTTATGACTCCTTTTGATAGTAAATTGCTTGAACTATTCTGAACTACACCTGCTTTAATGAAGATGGTCACATAGCTGGTTCGTTTATGTTTTCACTGTGATTGATGAACCACCTGTTTTTCTTCTGTAACTTTCTTGTCTTTACAATAAAAACTGAAGCCAAAACTGACTCGGGGCTGTGCCTGGGCTCTCCTCTCTTGAAGGAGTTTTCCTCCGTGCAGTCCCTTAGGGCTTCTCATTGCTCTGAATACATGGGCTCTGAGTCATCTTTTGCATCTCTGTCACTCTGCGAGAGGTGACACTTGACCTTGGTATTACAGCACCAAGCTCTAACCAACTGAACCAACTGGCCAGCCCAAGACAACCCACTTTAATGTAATGAACTACATCCAGATTGCAATAACAACATAGAAGAAAGGTAAAATGAACTGGTAACAGCATTTATGAAGCTGCACTGCCTCTGCAGTACTGAGTTATAATGAATTATGAATATTCTCTTTCCAGGTATAGGATCTCAGGCAGCCATTTAAACTCTCTGGGCCCTAGTGTGCTCTTTACAGGGAAAAATACACTAGAAGTAGGATCTTGTCCAAACTGATGGTTTCTGAGGTTCCTTTCATGTCCTGTGATTCTCTGCGCTCCCTCCACAAGGAGATTATAATCAAACACAAAGTTAGATAGTAAAATACCCAAAAGGGTTCGGTGAGCAGTTGCTGTAGTCCATTTGCTTTGGAGAAAGACAGTGAAGAATCTTTTGAGTGAATGGATGAGTCCTTAGTGTGCCTCTTATTTTCTTCAATACCAGCTCCTTATAACACTATGCTGTGTAACTTTCCACAGGGAAAAAAACAACGCTGCCAGTTCTGAGTGGGACCCGGAGCAAGAGGGGGTTCTTCAGCAAGTCCAGGCTGTGATAACATCAGTTCTGCCTTGTGGGCTATGGAATACCCTTGCCTGCTTCTGCGGGGAGCTGCTTTTTGTTTGTTCCTAATAGATACCTAATATCCAATCAGGAGCACAAAATAACAATGCCACTATGCTGCCCATTGGGAGTTGGAATTACTTGCCCTATTGTATCCTAAGGTTGGGTGTGGCATTAGCTCTCCCTTAGGAGAAGGGATCAAACAGAGCCAGAATGCATGGTCCAGTTACATCAATAGGTACCCAGCTTCCTGTATCACCTATGTCTGCTGCTCTGTGGCCTCGCCCTGAACTACGACCACATGAGGTTTCCTATGACCGACTGCCTAAGTGTACTGGGTTGGATAGTGTCCTCCCAAGAATTCACGTCCTTTCCAGAACCTTAGAATGTGACTTTGTTTGGAAATAGGGTCATTGCAGATGTAATTGGTTAAGTTGTGATGAGGTCATACTGGAGTAGGGTGGGCCCTTAATCCAGCACGACTGGTGATCTTACATGAAGAGAAGAGACACTAGGCACACACAACACACAGAGAGGAGGCCATGTGATGACAGAGGCAGGCATTGGAGTGATGCATCTACAAGCCAAGGAATACCGAGGATTGCCAGCAAACACTGGAAGCTGGAAGAGGCAAGGAGGGAGCCTCCCCTAGAGACTTCAGAGAGAGTGTGGTCCTGCTGACACTTTTTTTTTTTTGGAGGTTTGCAACCACTTTTATTCATATATTTATTTATTTATTTATTTTGATGATTACATTTTATTTATTTTTTTAAATTTTACTTTGTCGATATACAATGTGGTTGATTATTGTGGCCCATCACCGAAACCTCCCTCCCTCTCCCCCCTCCCACCCAACAATGACATTTTATTTTATTTTTTATATGTATTTTTTATTTTTATTTTTTAATTTTTATGGAATCAAAATTGATTATACTTATTTTTGGGGTTCAACATTGAGATATCTTAATTAAATCAATATTACCAGCATACGTATTATTATAAATCATAATTATTCTTTATGTCCCTTGTCCAATCTCTCCCCATCCCCCTCTCCCTCCTCCTCCCCCCTCCAATTACCCTAGATTTCTTCTCTCCTTCTGAAAGAGTAATGGTTACTCTGTTGATTTGTTGCCTAGATGATCTGTCCAATGCTGAGAGATGTGTGTTCAGGCCTCTCAATATTATCATAGAGCAGATGCTTCTGTCACTCTGAAATGGGCTTTGTGGAGAGAGACGTCCTCTTCTTTTCTTTATCTCTGCTGGTGACTCTCCTTGTGTCAATGCACTCCAGTGGCTGGCGGACAATCTGTGTGGTGGTTGTGGCGTCTAGCAGCTTTCACAGCAGCCATGCTTATTGTGGTGGCTGTGGTGGGCCACCCACATGGAGGTGATTTTTTTTTCTTTTTTTAAAGATGACCGGTAAGGGGATCTTAACCCTTGACTTGGTGGTGTTAGTACCACGCTCAGCCAGTGAGTGAACCGGCCGTCCCTATATAGGATCCGAACCTGTGGCCTTGGTGTTATCAGCACCGCACTCTCCCGAGTGAGCCACAGGCTGGCCCTAGAGGTGATGTTTTTGGCATGCTCCTTTTGGTGCTGTTGGTGTGACTGGTTGTGGGAGGGGGGTCTAGTCCCTGGCTCTATACCCTAGGCCCCCACGCAGGGCCCTAAGGCACTGTCAGTGTGCTTGGTTGTGGGGAGTGTCCGGTCCCTGGATCCATGCCTCAGGTCCCTGACAGGCCCCGAGACGCTGGTGTGGTCTGCCTGGTTGTGGGAGGAGCGTCTAGTCACCAGATCCATGCCCTGGGCCCCCAGGTGGGGCCCTGAGGCACTGGTGGTGTGCCTGGTGGTGGTGGTGGGGTCTGGTCCTCTTCTCCATGCCCCAGGTCTCCAGGCAGGCCCTGAGGCACTGGCACAGTGTGCCTGTCTGTGGGAGGGTGGTCCAGTCCCCTTCTCTATGCCCTGGGTCCCTGGGCAGGCCCCGAGGTGCTGGCACAGTGTGCTGGGTTACGGGAGGGGATTCTAGCCCCTTTTCCATGCCTTGGATTTCAGGCAGGCCTCGAGGTGTTGGCGCAGTGTGCCTGGTTGTGGGAGGGGGGGGTCTAGTCCCCTTCTTTATGCTTTGGGTCCCCAGGCAGGCCCTGAGGTGCTGGTGGTGTGAGTGGTTGTGGGTGGGGGTCCTGTCCCTGGCTCCACGCTTCCTGTCTCCTGGTGGGCCCCAAGGCACTGGTGGTGTGCCTGGGGTGGAACAAATTTTTTGTCCTTTGCTTACTTCTAACATGGGGGAACTTTCTGTGGGAACCAGTACATGAGCTGTGTGGTGAGTTAAATTGCTGCTTTGCTGCTGTTTCCCTAGGGAAGGCTTTTTGTGCATCTCAGGGTTTAATGGTTGATCTTATAGGTACTTCCAGCTTTCTAGAGACCTGGTGAATCTGGGTTGTGTAGAAACTCTGATCTGGGCCTTAGTTTTTTCATCAAACTGCACCCCATGCCATTCTGCATTCCCGACCAGTCTCCTCTGAGTGGTCCTGTGCTGACTGGGGGTGTGGACTGGCTGTCCTTGCTGTGTCCCAGTGTTCTCCTGGTGGGCCTGTCTCCCCTACTGCCTGTGCTCCAAACACTTCCCAGGGCATGGGCGCTGTGCTGGTCCCTTGCATTGACTCACCGGCCTCTGAATGGCTACCATTTTCAGCTGTTCTGGCTCCTCGCTCCTGCGTGGGTCCACAGGAACCCTATTAGTGGTCTTGCTGTCCTGGGGACCACCAAGGCCCTCTTCTCCCCTGCTGCCTCCAAGTAACTTCATCTGAAGGGAACAGCTGCGGCTTCTGCTGGTTCCTGCTCCACGCGCTCATCAGCCCCAGCATTAAAGCGGCCGCGGCCCAAAACACTCAGAGCAGTTTTTTCTTTCTCTCATCGTGGTTTCTTCCACTTTCATGCACTCTGTAGGTCTCTCCTTCTCTTCCCCTGAGCTCCAGTGGCCCCAGCTTGGCTGATGTTACATTTTTATAGTTGTAAATTAGTTGATTCGTGGGAGAGAGTGACGCTGGAGACCCTCTATTTCATCATCTTGACCGGAACCCTGAGGACACTTGGATTTCAGACTTCTAGCTTTCAGAACTGTGAGAGAATAAATTTCTGTTGTTTCAAGCCCACACTCCACTACCAGCCCCAAGTTTGTGGCACTTTGTTTCGGCAGCCCTAGGCAACTATCTCACTGAAGAATAACATAGATAGTTTGGTATGCTGTATTGGCATTAGCCAGAAATATATTGCTGCTGGATTAGTGCCCTACTTGTAGGTGGCCCTGAAGGACATTTTTAAAAATTGTGTTAAAATACACATTACATAAAACTGACCATTTAACTGTTTTCAAATGCACGATTCAGTGGCATTTAGTAGATTCACAATGTTGTGCAACCTTGACCTCTGTCTAGGTCCAGAACCTTTTCATCCCTCCCCAAACAGAAAGTGCATTAAGCAGTCCACTCCCAATTTCCCCCTCCCCCGGTTCCTGGAAACCACAAATCTGCTTTCTGTCTCTTACTCTGTTCCTGCTACTATAACAAAATACCTTAGACTGCATAATTTATAAATAAAATAATTTATTTCTCACAGTTCTGGAGGCTGGAAATCCGAGATTAAGATACCAGCAGATTCAGTGTCTGGTAAGGGCTTGCTCTCTGCTTCTTTTTTTTAAAAGATGACCGGTAAGGGGATCTTAACCCTTGACTTGGTGTTGTCAGCACCACGCTCACCCAGTGAGCCAACCGGCCATCCCTATATGGGATCCGAACCCGTGGCCTTGGTGTTATCAGCACCACACTCTCCCGAGTGAGCCACGGGCCGGTCCCATTGCTCTCTGCTTCTAAGATGCACCTTCTTGCCATATTTTCTGGAGATCTGTAGCAAAGCAATGTGAATATCTTAACAGTACTGAACTATATATTTCAAAATGGTTAAAACGGGAAAACAGTATGGAGGTTTCTCAAACAACTGTAGATAGAACTACCATGTTGTTTTAGTCCGTTTTGTGTTGCTATAACAATTACCTGAGACTGGGTAATTTATAAAGAAGAGAGGATTATTTGGCTTACGATTCTGGGACAGCTGCATCTGGCATGGGCCTCAGGCTGCTTCTACTCATGGTGGAAAGTGGCAGGCAGCTGGTGGGTACAAGCAGATCACATGGTGAGAGGAAGAGAGAGAGAGAGAGAGAGAGAGAGAGAGAGAGAGAGAGAGAGAGAGGAGGTGCCAGGGTCCTTTAAACAATCAGGTCTCGTGGGAACTAATAGAGTGAGATCTCTGTCATTAATCTCCCCTCCCCCAGGGAGAGCATTAATCCATTCATGAGGGATCCGCCCCCATGACTCAATCAGTTTCCAACACTGCCACATTGGGGATCAAATTTCCACATGAGTTTTGGAGGGGACAACACATCCAAACTCCATCTCATGTGACCTAGCAATCCCACTATTGGATATATACCCAAAGAAATGGAAATTATCATGTCGAAAGGATACCTGCACTCCCATGTTTATGGCAGCTCTATTTACAATAGCCAAGAGTTGGAGTCAACCTAAATGTTCATCAGCAGATGACTGTATAAGGAAAATGTGGTATATATATGTAACAGAATACTACTCAGCCATAAAAAAAGAAATTCTGCCATTCACAGCAGCATGGATGAGTTTGGAGAAGATTATGTTAAGTGAAACAAGCAGGGCACAGAAAGACAAATACCACATGTCCTCACTCATAAGTGGGAGCTAAAGAAAGAAAGAAACAACAAATACAATAATATATTGAACTTTCAGAAGGAGAGAACAAAACTATGGTTACTGGAGCTGGGAAAGGGGGAAGTGGACGGCGGTTAGCGAGAAATTGGTTAACAGACACAAGGAATGATTACATTTTGTAATGAGGAACATGATAATTATCCTGATTTGTTCATCACACATTGTACACAGGTATTGATTCAATTCTGTACCCCACAAATATGTATAATCAATTATGTTTCAATAAAAAGATAAAAATAGTTGAAATGATTTTTTTCTTTTGAGAAACATAACTATTTTTTTTAGGCAAATGACCTGAATAGACATTTCTCAAAAGAAGACATAAAAATGGCCAAGAAGTATACGAAAAAATACTCAGTATCACTAATTGTCAGGAAATGCAAATCAATACCACAATGAGACATCATCTCACCCAGTTAGAATGGCTATTATCAAAAAGACAGAAAATAACAAATGCTGATGATGAGGAGACAAGGGAACTCTTATACACTGTTGGTGGGAATGCGAGTTAGTACAGCCATATGTAAAACAGTATGGAGATTTCTCAAAAAACTACGAATAGAACAAGTGTATATGATCCAGTATGTCAAGGAGATAGCTGCACTCCCATGTTTATTGCAGCACTATTCACAATAGTCAAGTGTCTCCATTGTGTGTTGCTGTAACAGAATACCTGAGACTGGATAATTAATAAAGTAAATAGATTTATTTGGCTCACAGTCTGTAGGCTGGAAAGTCCACATGGGCAATTGCATCTGGCGAGTGCCTCAGGCTGCTTCCAGTCATGGCATCAAGTGGAAGGGGAGCCGGTCTATGCATAGAGATCACATGGCCCGAGAGGAAGCAAAAGAGAGAAACCTAGGAAGAGAGGCTCTTTTTAATAATCTGCTCAGGAGGGAACTAATGAAGTGAGAACTCACTCACACCTGAGAGGAGGCATTAATCTATTCATGAGGGATTCATGCCCTTGACCCAAACACCTCCCACTAGGCTCCATGTCTTAACACTGCCACACTGGGAATCTAATTTCAACATGAGTTTTGGAGGGGACAAACGTATCCAAATTATAACACCAAGATACCAAATTAACCTAAGTATTCATCAATACATGAATAGATAAAGTGTGCTATATATATACACAGCAGAATACTACTGAGCCATAAAAAGAACGAAATCCTGTCATTTGTGGCAACATGGATGAGCCTGGAGGACATTATGGTAAGTAAAATAAGACAGGCAAAGAAAGACAAATACTGCATGTTCTCACTCATACATGGAAGCTAAGAAAGTTGATCACATAGAGAGGACAGTAGAATAGTGATTACTAGTGGCTGGGAAGGGTGGGGGAAGGGGAGATAGTGAGAGGTTGGTTCATGGATACAAACTAGGTAGGAAAATAAGTTCTAGAGTTCTGTAGCACTGTAGGGTGACTATAATGAACAACAACTAATTGTATACTTTCAAATAAACAGAAGAGAGGGTTTTCAATGTTCCCAACATTAAGAAATGTTGGGCCGGCTCGTGGCTCACTCGGGAGAGTGTGGTGCTGATAACACCAAGGCCATGGGTTCGGATCCCGTATAGGGATGGCCGGTTGCTCACTGGGTGAGCGTGGTGCTGACAACACCAAGTCAAGGGTTAAGATCCCCTTACCGGTCATCTTTAAAAAAATAAAAAAAAAAAGAAATGTAGATGTTGATGTATATGCTAATTACCCTGACTTGATCATTATGCATGGTATACATATATCAAAATATCACACTGTACTTTATAATTATGTACAATTATTATGTGTCAAATACTAGAGTGTGGTGTTATACATAACACCAAGACCAAGGGTTCAGATCTCTGTAGTGTCTAGCTTCCCCCCCACCCCAATATATATATAAAATTTTTAAAAAGTTGGTGCTGCAATCCTAATATCAGATGAATGAGTCTTTTTTTTTTTTTTAAAGATGACTGGTAAGGGGATCTCAACCCTTGGCTTGGTGTTGTCAGCACCACGCTCAGCCAGTGAGCTAACCGGCTGTCCCTATATGGGATCCAAACCCGGGGCCTTGGTGTTATCAGCACCACACTCTCCCGAGTGAGCCACGGGCCGGCCCAGATGAATGAGTCTTTAAGGCAAAGTGCATTCCACAGGTTAAGAAATGGAGCATTATAAAGATCATAGGCTTAATTCATTAGAAAAATATAAAAATCCTGGGGCCAGTTAGCTCAATTGGTTTGAGTGTGGTGCTGTAAATACGAAGGTCCACATTCTATCCTGTACTGGCCAGCCATCAAAAAAAAAAAAAAAAAAAAGACATTTTCATTAAAAAAAAATCCTGAATACGTACGCATCTACTAATGGAGACTTAAGCAAAACACAAATATCCGCAGAATTACAGCTCCTATCACTGGGAGCTCTGGATCCTGGAAGACTTGCTTTCTCCCCACTGGACAGTGACTCCTTGGGGACAGCATCCAGGAATGCTGTGCTGACCTCACTGTGCAGAGAGGGGGTGCCCACTACATGGTTGCTGAGGGAGGGAGGAGAGGCTGCCTGCTCACCCACCCTGGGCTCCCATCTTTTAGGTCCCTGAGTCCCACCCCTGACCTTCACAAGTATCAACAGCTTGTGACTCAAGGGTATGGTTAGAAGGGACCCATTTTTCTTTTTCTTTCTTTCTTTTTTTTTTCGCGGCTGGCCAGTATGGGGATCCAAAAGACCCATTTTTCTTAATGCAGAAAATGTCACTCAAAAAGAAGGGTGGTGGGCCGAGCCCGTGGCGCACTTGGTAGAGTGCTGCGCTGGGAGCACGGCGACGCTCCCGCCGCGGGTTCGGATCCTATATAGGACTGACCGGTGCACTCACTGGCTGAGGGCCGGTCACGAAAAAACGACAAAAAAAAAAAAAAAAAAAAAGAAGGGTGGTGACAGGGAGGCAGAAAATGGGTTGGGTCCCTGCGTGGGCTGTGAATATGGGTGAGTCTCTCACCTTTTCTGGGCTCAGGGTCCCCAGGAGTGGCTTTGGGGGTGGTGGGTAGTTGGTTACAAGGGCTGACCTGGCCCTGACAGTGCCTGGGTCTGAAGTTCCTCCCCTGAGGAGGGTCACTGTTCTGACCTCACACCATCTTCCTGTGGGGCCACCTCTAAGTCTTGCAGCTCCTAGTTCCTGAGAGAACCCTGAGAAACAGACCTTCCAACCTGGGACCTCCAACCCCAGACATGCTGCTGCTGCATGAGAGAGGTCCAGAGAGAGGATAGGAAGGATTACACACTGCTAGTGCAGGGACCAGTGATAGTGCGGGACGGCCTGTTTGTCTATGTGCCCTGCTCCTTATCCTACCCGCAGGGTGGCTGGATTGGCTCTGACCCTGTTCATAGCTACTGGTTCTGGGAAGGGGCCAATACAAACTGGGACACTCCAGTAGCCACAAACAACCCAGACCAAAAAGTGCTGGAGGAAACTCAGGGCTGATTCCACCTCCTTGGGGACCCCCACACCAACAACTGCTTTCTGAGCATCAGAGATGTCAGGAAGAGGGACACAGGGACACACTTCTTAAGGGTGGAGAGAGAAATATCCTGAAAAGAAATTATGTATCTAACAAGCTCTATGTGCATGTGATGGGTAAGGCATGGGCTCCAGGAGAGGATACAGGGGAAGGTCATGGGGGCCACAGGCTAGGGCCGGGACGGGACCCCGTCGTGGGAGGGGATTGGGGGTGAAATGTGTTGAGCCCTGGGGAGGAGCTGGGCCAGGGCCTGAGTCTCTCAGGGCCGCACCTCAGACCCTCCATCCTGATCCTGCATCTCCCTCTCTCCTCACCATCCCTGACCCACATGCCTGACATCCTCATCCTGGGGACCCTGGAGTCTGCTCCCCACCCCAGGACTCTGACCTGCTCTGTGCCCTGGGCATGTGAGTGGGAGATGACCCCCATCTTCTCCTGGATGTTAGCTTCCCTCACCGCCCTGGTTCCCGGGACTGCCCACTCCTCGGAGATCATTCTCACCCCACGGCCCCAGGACCACAGCAGCAGCCTCATCTGTCAGGTGACCTTGCCTGGGGTCAATGTGACCACGACGATGACCGTCCATCTCAACGTCTCCTGTGAGTGCTGGGCCGGGATGCCTGGGTCTCTGAGAGTGTAGAGAGGGAACAAAGCAGGGCTGAGAGAGGGCTTAACACTGGGGTCCTGTGTAGCCAAACAGGAAAGGCCCTCCCTGTTTCCTTGGCTTCTGCGGGGAAAGGCCCGATGTCCAACCATCCCTCCACGGATGTTGAGGCAACCATGTCTTTCTGTCCCAGATGCTCCACTGAACGTGGGCATCAGCATCTTCCAAGGAAACAGCACAGGTAGGAGGGAGCCCCTCCTCTCCCCTCCAGGGCTGGGATGAAAGAGGTCACCTCCCAGGGTGGCCGTGGCCACATTCCTCTGGATGACTTAGAGAATCATCATGCCCCAAATAGGCTTTTGCTTCTGGGTTCCCACCAACACATCCCCCCCAGTCCAGTGACTGGGGAGCCCCCTCCCGCTCCTCTCCATGTCCTCTCCCACAGCCAAGGACCACCAGGCTTGTCTATGTTCCTGCTGTCAGCTCCAGCAGGACCCTTCCTACTGCTGTCTCCTTGTTTCTCTCTGGACCCCTCACCCCATTTTCCCTCCTTCCCATCTCTCCTGTACACCACATGATGCCAGGCAGACCTCCCCCAGATAATTAGTGTCTACTACAAAGTTCAGGGTCCATAAAACACCCTCACTACTGAAACCTACGCCAATTTTGGGACTCCTCAAAGCCACTCTCAGATTGAATAAGTCTCTAGAAAGACTCACAGAACTCATTGAAAGCTGTTATACTCATGGTTATAGTTTATTATGGTAACTAGCTACAGATTGAAATCATCCAAAGGGAAGAGGTGCATGGCCAGAGTCCAGGAGAGACCAGACATGAGCTTCTGGTTGTCTTTCTCCAGTGGAGTCACAGGGACAGCCCTTAATTCTCCCAGCATTGATACGTGGCAACACACATGGAGTACTGCCAACCGCAGATGCTTACTTGACCCTTAGTGTCCAGGATTTTTATTGAGGGAGTCAGTCACATAGGCCTGGATCAGCTGTGTGGCTAACCTTAGTTACTCAGTCTCCAGATCCTCCAGAGGTTGCACCAATGTCATGTGGCCCAAGGTCCCCATCATAAGTCATACTGTTAGCCTAGACTACCAGGCATGGCCTGTGGTTCCCAAGTGAACAAAGGTACGTCTGTCAGGCAGAACATGCCACGGACTTATGTTAGAGATTCTAACCCAGGAGCTGGGTGCAAAATGTCAAAGCTTTCTTTGGGCAAGGTGAACCCTTTACTGCACAGTACCCTCTGTTTCTTGGGCTCATATCACAAGTTCACAATTGTGTTTAAATGCCTGAAACTCTGAAATGCTGAGTGGTCCCTGAGGGCAGTCCATGTCTGAGCAAATCTCTGCCCTTTTCACACCACCCCAGTCCTGTGCATTCTGTCACAATTTACAATTAGAAACTATCTTAATTAACTATAACTTTAATGTCAGCTTCTCCCTCCACACTGCAAGCTGTGTGAGGTCAGGGATGGTGTCTGCGTAGTTCCCCACTGATTATCTTGGGGCCAGCACAGGGGAGATGTTCCATAAGCCAGAGGGCACTGGAGTCCCCTGAAGACACCTGGACATGAATCTTGGCCTGACCATTAACTAAATATGTGGTTTTGGGATATTTACATAGCCTGTTTCTCCATCTGATAAATGGGGACAATAGTGTCTCCTCAGTGGTTGTTGTGAGGATTTCATGAAACTGGCAATCAGTTACAAAGGGCCAGGCATCATCACTCTCAAATATTTCTTGAATGAATGTGTGAATGAATGAATGAATAAATTTGGGTTCAGCCTATGTTTGTAAAATGAATAGATGAAAGACTAAATGCTCAGTTTCCAGGTTTGCTGGTGAATGTTCTTTGCTCTTTTTCAGCCCTCATTATCCTAACCTGACCTGCTTTTCTCTCCTCTATTTAGGGTTTCCGACATAAGTGCTCACCAAACAGCCCCCCAGACCACCTGCCCTCAGCTGCAGCCACTCCCTCCTCGGGGGAGGAGCAGGAGCTCCATTATGTCTCCCTCAGTTTCCTCAGGCCGAGGACCTGGGAGCCTCAGTACCAGGAGGCCACCAGCACCACAGAGTACTCAGAGATCAAGATCTGAAAATGACAACCCCCCTGGGGGGCCCAGGGCTTCTCTGCAGAGAGAATCAGGGAGGATTCCTTCCTGCCCTCACTGACTAGTCAAACAAACTGGACTGGCAAACAAACAAAATAGACTTGTTACTAAAAATTCAAGGCCACTAGATTTTTTTTTCGTATACAATTCAGCCAATCCTAGCTAAAATATAAACATTAAAAATTTAACCCAAAACTCATTTAATTTTTTTTTTCAAAACTCATTTAAAACTGAAGGGAAAAAAAGGGTGAAAAGTTTTTCTTTAAAAATCAAACTGCTAATCCCCATCAAAATTCCAATGACATTTTTTTCAGAAATGGAAAGAACTATCCGGACATTTATATGGAATAACAAAAGACCACACATAGCCAAAGCAACGCTGAGCAAAAAAAATAAAGCTGGAGGCATAACACTACCTGACTTTAAACTATACTACAAAGCTATAATAACCAAAACAGTATGGTACTGGCATAAAAACAGACACACTGATCAATGGAATAGAATAGAGAATCCAGAAATCATCCCACACACCTACAGCCATCTGATCTTTGACAAAGGCACCAAGCCTATACACTGAGGAAGAGATTGCCTCTTTAGCAAATGGTGCTGGGAGAACTGGATATCAATATGCAGGAGAATGAAAGTAGACCCATACCTTTCACCATACATTAAAGTCAACTCAAAATGGATTAAAGAATTAAATATACACCCTGAAACAATAAAACTTCTTAAAGAAAACATAGGAGAAACACTTCAGGAAGTAGAACTGGACACAGACTTCATTAATATGACCCCAAAAGCACAGGCAACCAATGGAAAAATAAACAAATGGGATTATATCAAACTATAGAGCTTCTGCACAGCAAAAGAAACAATTAACAGAGTTAAAAGACAACCAACAGAGTGGGAGAAAATATTTGCAAAATATACAACTGACAAAGGATTAATATCCAGAATATACAAGGAACTCAAACAACTTTACAAGAAAAAAACAAGCAACCCAATTAAAAAATGGGCAAAAGAGCTAAGGCATTTCTCTAAGGAAGATATACAAATGGCCAACAGACATATAAAAAAATGCTCAGCATCACTCAGCATTTGGGAAATGCAAATCAAAACCACACTGAGATACCATCTCACCCAAGTTAGGATGGCTAAAATCCAAAAGAGTCTGAACGATAAATGCTGGCGAGGTTGCAGAGAAAAAGGAACTCTCATACATTTTTGGTGGGACTGCAAAATAGTGCAGCCTCTATGGAAAATGGTATGGAGGTTCCTCAAACAATTGCAGATAGATCTACCATATGACCCAGCTATCCCACTGCTGAGAATATACCCAGAGGAATGGAAATCATCAAGTTGAAGGTATACCTGTTCCCCAATGTTCATCACAGCACTCTTTACAATAGCCAAGAGTTGGAACCAGCCCAAATGTCCATCATCGGATGAGTGGATATGGAAAATGTGGTATATTTACATGATGGAATACTACTCAGCTATAAAAAAGAATGAAATACTGCCATTTGCAACAACATGGATGGACCTAGAGAGAATTATATTAAGTGAAACAAGTCAGGCACAGAAAGAGAAACACCACATGTTCTCACTTATTGGTGGGAGCTAAAAATTAATATATAAATTCACACACACACACACACAAAAAAAAAAACTGGGGTGGGGGGAAGAAGACATAACAATTACAATTCCTTGAAGTTGATACGACAAGCATGTATATGACACATATGTATACGTGTTTAGGTGTGGTTATATATATGTAAATGTATTATGTTGTATGTTGTACCTACATGGTAAACTCTGGCATAGTCAGCCAGAAATCACTTAAGGAATTTTTTTTCCCAAATTGGCTTAGATAAATAAACACTCAATAAAAAATTTTTGTTAAGTTATATAGCAACGAACCCAAATGCCTTTTTAGTTCATGTGACTTAAATAAATAGGCTGATTTTAAATTTGCTGATAAAATTAAAATAGAAATGTCTTCAGAATTGTCAACATATATTTTTGCCTGGGTTTACTGGTCAGACAGGATTATACTTGTCTCCGCTAGAGGTTTTAAGTTCATAAAACTATAAACCCAGACTAAAACAGAATGATCTTTGATTATGTAATTCTTTAATAAGTAGGGCTAATTTAAAATTGTTGGTTTAATGAAAGCAACTGTTTCTTCTGAGTTATTGGCCAAATACCCATATATTTAACTTTAAGGTTCTTGGTTAGGTGAACACCTGATATTCACAGGCTATGAAAGCATGAGCAGGGAAATCATTTAAAATGATGCCTGGTGTGATATCTCAGATTTCATAAGTAGTCTAGGTATAATTGTTAAAAATAAATGTTAGGTAAATATAAATGGGATAAACATTTACAAATAAACTTTTCATGTAATTTTTTTTTTGGTGGCCGGCCAGTAGGGAACCTGAACTCGCGATCTGGGTATCATCAGCGCCACCCTCCCACCAAGCGAGCTAACTGGCCAGTCCCCTTTTCATGTAATTTAAAATCTTAAAGTTATGTTTTGTTAAACTAAATGACAGATACTCATTAAATGTCTGAGTCATTTCCAAATAAGATTTTAAAAACCTGAAACATAAATAGCCTTATGTTTGTTCTTGTCTTTTGAATTTTGTAAAAAGACTTAATACATTTGGGTTTATTAATATACATAGAAATTAAGGCTATGGAAAAAGATGTTTCTCAAATTATAAAATATTTCTCATGTATAAAATACTGATAGGTAACAGACAGCTCAAAATTGCTTGCTTCCTCGGTTACAGCACAGCCTTATAGCAACAAGGTCATGGGTTTGGATCCCCATACCATCCAGCTGCCAAAAAAGCAAACAAACAACAAAACCCACAAAACAAAAGAAAACAGCAAAATTGCTTGCTTTCTAGGTTTTCACTAAAAATCAAGGTTACTAAGAGTTAACAGCCTAATTACTATATATATACCTATATAATTTTGTTTACAACTATGCCAACAAAAAGTAAGGTATTTTTGATGAGAAAAATTATAAGACATAAAAATGTTTTCTTTATTTTGTTTAAATTCAGAGGTTATTTAAGGTCATTTCAAAAAAGTAAACTTAGGAAGGAAATAAAAACAAGACAGAAAGGAATCAGTAAGTAGGAGAGAGATGTGAAGAAAGTTATGGTATGAAGATGTATTTTTGGTTAGGAAGGTTTAAAAGAAAAGAGGATAATTTTATATGTGAAAGAATCTTGTGCAGTGAATTTTAGTCCAAAAGTAAAATGACTAGTTATTTAGGAAAGAGGAAGTATAGGACAAAACAGAAAGTCAAGCATGTTATGAAAATGTCTAAGCAAGTCATAAAGGGTTCACGAAGGGTGAATTTATGAAAGAAATTCTGTATGTGATTAAATTGGCTATCATTAGAAGGAAATTATTTATAGATCTTTCTAAAGACTGAGTTTTGGTATTAAAAACACACTGATAGAAAACTAAAAATTTGGTACCTGTATTAGTCAGGGTTCTCCAGAGAGACAGAATCAATAGGATACGTTATAATTATATGAGAGGGATTTATTAGGGGAATTAGCTCACGTGACTGTGAAGAAAATTCCCTCAATAGTCCATCTATAAACTGGATGCCGGTAGCATGGCTCAGTCCAAGTCCAAAGGCCTCAGAACCAGGGAAGCTGATGGTGTCCTTGGTGTAAGTTCTGGAACCCAAAAGCTGAAGAGTCTCAAGCTCTGATGTCCATGGACAGGAGAGAAGAATGTATCCCAGCTCCAGAGGATCTAGAGATTCACCTCTTCCCTCTGTCTTTTGTTCTTCCTGGAACCCCGGTTGATTGGATGGTTCCCACCCACATGGAGGGTGGGTCTTTCCACCCAGGCCACTCAGACTCTCATACTAATCTCTGCTGGAAACACCCTCACAGATGCTCCTAAAAAGATAGCTTTACCAGGTTTCTCAGCATTCCTTCATCTAACCAAGTTGACACCTAGAATTAACCTTCACACTTCCCTTTGTTAAAACAGCAGATTTTTTTGAAGTATTGATTTCCTTTTGGTAAATTGCAAGAGGTTTTGATATTTAATTCTAAAATCAATTTCTTTAACAGCCATATTCTAAACTGCAGACGGTTTCTATTTCTTCCTTATTTTTTCCTGAGATCCATTTAATCTCCCTGTTTTCAGATTGGAAATGTCTTCTTTAGAATGGTAATTTTATTTCCCGAGGTAGAGTTTTCCTGCTTTCCTCTTGAAGCTTCTTAGGTTCATATCTCAGAAGTTCAACTTCTGCTGTATCTTACTGTATGTGATTTGCAAGTCATGCATCATTGTCTCCAGCTCTTCCTTTTTCTTCCCTTGGGAAGGTCTTGGGCGATAAGTCTCTCTTTAAGTTTTCATCAGCTCCTATAACTCCTTCCCTCCCTCCCTCCCTCCCTCCCTCCCTCCCTCCCTCCCTTCCTTCCTTCCTAGTCTCTCTTTAAGTTTTCATCAGCTCCTATAACTCCCTTCCTTCCTTCCTTCCTTCCTTCCTTTCCTTCCTTCCTTCCTTCCTTCCTTCCTTCCTTCCTTCCTTCCTTCCTTCCTTCCTTCCTTCCTTCCTTCCTTCCTTCCTTCCTTCCTTCCTTCCTTCCTTCCTTCCTTCCTTCCTTCCTTGTCTCTCTTTAAGTTTTCATCAGCTCCTATAACTCCCTTCCTTCCTCCCTCCCTCCCTCCCTCCCTCCCTCCCTCCCTCCCTCCCTCCCTCCCCCCTTTCTCCAGTTCTAACTTTGCTCTTATCACCTGACACTGAAATGTTCTGTCTTGAAGCCTCAGAAAAGCAATGTTTTCCTCCAGTATAAATTTACTCTCTACTCTTGGGTTTTCTTTTTTTTTTAAAAAAGATGACCGGTAAGGGTATCTCAACCCTTGGCTTGGTGTTGTCAGCACCACGCTCTCCCAAGTGAGTGAACCGGTCATCCCTATATGGGATCCGAACACGTGGCTTTGGTGTTATCAGCACCACACTCTCCCAAGTGAGCCAAGGCCGGCCCATTGACCAAGTGTTTTGAAAAATTTTTTTTTCAAACATTTATAAGACTTATTTATTATTTTTCTGGCCAAAGTGCAATTATTTTTAAATCTTCTTAAACAAATAATTATAAAAAATTTTTAAAAAATAATATACAAATGAGAAATTTAACCATTAAATTGCTTCTTCTAATTTATCCTATCCCCATATTTGGTCTAGAAAACAAACAAATAAAACTTTGAAGTGTTACCAAAATGTTAATTGAATCATTTTAGCATTAATCTAGCATGTGCATTTCAAGGTTGTGCAGCTGGGAATTTTGTTAAGACGCATTTAATCAAGAATAAAATTATATAAGAGAGCATAAAGAACACAAGCCATTAGATGTGATCCTTGCGGCTGACCTCAGATTATGATAGAATAAAGCTGACAATTCTGCCAGGCTCTGAAGCCCCAGTGCCCCTAACCTAAACCTTGGAAGCAAAGACCATATGCCCTGCCATACAATTTGCAGAAGTTGTAGTAAAACAAAGCCTAAGTTTTCCTACCTTACCATAGGAAATGGTCAGTTATTTGATAAATACTAAAACACTACTAGACATCCATCTTACGAGTTTGTTTGCCAAACACATTGTGCAGGAACTGCCTACACAAAAAGTGCCTTTGAAGTTTGCTCTGCAAATTCACTTAAGGTTTGAAATTTAAAACCTGCAAAAAAAAAAAAAAAAAAAAAAAAAAAAGGGAAAGTGGGGATCCCTAATCTTTTTTTTTTTTTTTTTTGTCTTTCTTTTTTTTGTGACTGGCACTCAGCCAGTGAGTGCACCGGTCAGTCCTATATAGGATCCGAACCCGCGGCGGGAGCGTCGCTGCGCTCCCAGCGCAGCACTCTCCCGAGTGCGCCATGGGCTCGGCCGGGATCCCTAATCTTAACATGCTGTAATTACTAAAGGGATATACATATACACTAAAAAGCTTTGCTCACAGAAGGCACAAATTATGAAAGGAATATTCTTCTTGAATAAAAACAGAGAACTAGCTGATACCCTTCTGTTTTGTGAGCACCATAACTAAGACGGTGTTAAAACTGAATTCACTGTCTACTCCTGTGACCAAAACACACACACACACACACACACACACACACACAAACCGAAAACCATAAAAAATTAAGTTTGTCTTACTATATACTTTCTAGCCATTAATTGAGATGTAGTTATAAAACATTAAAATTGCTTTAAAAAGCAGCTGCCAAAGCAATATTCAAGGATGCTTTCAGGTTTAGAGTTAGCCTTCTTTGTCAAAAATCTTTACAACTTCATCAAAAACTTCATCGACAGACTTGGAAGTATTTATTTTCTTTACTTTCCCTGTTTCTTTCTTTTTTTGAAAAGATGACCGGTAAGGGGATCTGAACCCGTGACTTGGTGGTGTCAGCACCACGCTCTCCCGAGTGAGCCAGGGCCGGCCCTGCTTCCCGTCTCTTCCTATAAGTCAATAACTGACTTTGTTGACTGCAGATAGGTCTGAATTCTCCTTTCCAAGCTCCTGCTGTTGTCATCACTTCTACCACTACTCCTTCCCCTCTCAAGACCTCGTTCAGTACAGATCTCACTATTGCAATCCGAACAGAGGAGGTCCATCTGCTTTCCCATCCACGCTCTTGTTCCGACCTTGAAGGCTGTCTTGATTTCTTGGACACCCATCAATCAAGAGTTTATCCTTCTGAGCACTGGCAGCCATTGTCTGATCCATTTCTCTCTTTAATAAACTGATGGTTACCTCAACTGGCACAATCTGTGTGTGCAGCCGTGTTTCCCGATGGTGAGCGCGCACCGGGTCCCACTGCAGGCGCCCGGACGGCCGAGGACCAGCACAGCCAGCGGCTTCTGGAGGCGGCGAGCGGCTCGGCAGCGGGAAGCTCAGGCCCAGGAAGTGCAGCCCCCGGCGGCCGCGGCTCAGCCTCCACCACGTGTCTCCCGGACGCCGCGCGGCAGAGGCGGGGCCGTCGCCGTCTCTGCTCCGCCGCGGCGGCTGCTCTCAAGTGTCTCAAACCTTTTGGCATCCTCGACAGGCTTCTTTAACATCAAATTTATAAATTAAGTCTTTGACTTTTTCCAGTCGGGCCCCTGGACAGCCTCAAAAGATTTACTTCTCGCTTTGTAGAGACGGTAAATGACTAGGCTTACTTGGCAAATTGTATGGGGAGGATTGTGAAACGATGTTACCAGATCTTCTTTCAGTTACATTTATGGGTATGTTGTTGACATAAATGTTACAGAATTACATAAAAATTTAAAAATCTACCAGTCATAATTTTGGTTGTAATGTTAAATATTCTTTAGAGTTATATTTATATAAATACATTATTAATATACTCTAAAGATTATATAAAATTTAAAAAGTCTGATGGTCCTGATGTCACACTGTCATGATTCTGGTGTTATTTTAAAGTACCGTATACCATAGAAATAATAAAATTTTCTGGTCAATTGCTGATTGTAATGAGCTTTCATCAGATTTTAACCATGGCTCTTCTAAGTCTTCCAAGTCTTTGTAATCCACAGTTTTGATTTTTCTCTAAAGACATCTGTCGTCAGATTCCTGACACTCTTAAATACAGGTAATCTTAAATAACAAGTACTCTTAAATACAGGTTCCTTTTCTTTTTTTTAATAGATCACTGGTAAGGGGATCTTAGCCCTTGACTTAGTGTTGTCAGCACCACGCTCACCCAGTGAGCAAACCGGCCATCCCTATATAGGGATCCGAACCCATGGCCTTGGTGTCATCAGCAGCACACTCTCCCGAGTGAGCCACAGGCCGGCCCCAATACAGGTTTCTAATAACATTAAGATCCATGGACAAAATAAACATTTTTCAGAACCCTAATAAGGAAACTGATGTGTACATGAAGCTGCTAATCAAGATCACACAAAACAAAATTATATGAGGTTAAATAACCGATAAAATAATGATTTTGTGACTTTTATTCAAAACATTGTTGGTTCGGGCCGGCCCGTGGCTCACTCGGGAGAGTGCGGTGCTGATAACACCAAGGCCCCGGGTTCGGATCCCATATACGGATGGCCGGTTCGCTCACTGGTTGAGCGTGGTGCTGACAACACCAAGTCAAGGGTTAAGATCCCCTTACCGGTCATCTTTTAAAAAAAAAAAAAAAAAAAAACATTGTTGGTTCTTTACTTAAATGTTTTGTTTTCCAGATTTAAGGAAACTTTCTCTCAAGCTATCTATAGTTTACAGCAATTTGGTAAAATATACTTTTGTGAATAAAGATGGAAGCATTTGGTTTTTTTTCTCCCTACTTGATTCCTCCAAAATTTGAAAACTATTTGTGAGTATTCTTACACTTTTTTACAGCAATATGGTTATTTACACAAGTTCAGTAAGAATTTGCTCTTTTCAGAACAGGATATAATGGGAAACACTGCTTTACATTACCAAAGCCTTAACTGAAATATCATATTTAAAAATATGCATGGAGAGTTTTGCTCTCTAGACTCTGAGCTGCCAGCACTTGTGGTGCTTTGTGGAAGCTGAAGTTGCACTTCCTGCATGGCCCCTCCAGCCAGCCAGGCACCTCAGATGAAAACTGTGCCTAGGCCAGCACCAGTGGCCCCACCATTTGCAGTTGGTTCAACTGCTGCTACACCCTGAAGGCCAGGTCTGATGGCCCAGATGGCAACCACTACAGCTGGGGCTGTGGGTTCTGCTGTTGGGTACGCACTGGGCCATGCCATCACAGGGGGCTTCAGTGGAGGGAGTAATGCTGAGCCCTCAAGGCCTGACATCACTTACCAGGAGCCTCAGGGAGCCCAGCCAGTACAGCAGCAGCTGTTTGAACTGTGTTTCTATGAGATAAAAGTTTTTGGAGTGTGCCCAGCATCAGGGTGACATTAAGCTCTGTGAGGGTTTCAGTGAAGTGCTGGGACAGTACAGACTTGCAAATAGATTAGCCTAATCAAGAAGTTCAAGTTGAAAAAATGGAAAATTGACTCTCCTGACCAAGTTAATTTAGCATAAACATATAATCGATAGAGAAAGTATAAAGTGTAAAATCATCAGTTAAACCTGTGTCACGAATAGCTTTCTTTCTCTGGAATTGCAGTGGAAGAGGGTGTTCTTACAATGAACAGAAGTTCATTGAGATGGCATAGAGTTTGAGGCTGGGCAAATGTTTGTGTGGCCTCCTTACACCAGTTGTTGTGATGTTATTGTCTGTGAGTTAATTAGAATAAAGTGATCTTATCTCCCAAATAAAAATATGCATAAAATGCCTGACTTCAAGGGTTCTCAGCCTTACAGTGAGTAAATAAAACTGTCACTGCCTGGAGGGCTCAAAGATTTTATGACTAGGTAAAATCTAAAATTTGCCTTGGTTTGGCTTCCTAGCCTCAGGCTTTAAAATCTGGAATTCCTGGGCCGGCCCGTGGCTCACTCGGGAGAGTGCGGTGCTGAGAACACCAAGGCCCTGGGTTCGGATCCCATATACGGATGGCCGGTTCGCTCACTGGCTGAGCGTGGTGCTCACAACACCAAGTCAAGGGTTAAGATCCCCTTACCGGTCATCTTTTATAAGAAAAAAAAAAAAAAAAAAATCTGGAATTCCTATATGATCAATGTAGAGGAAAAAAGTCATGTTTCTAATGAAAAACCATAACATACCAATTATTAGATTGTAGCTCTATACATTGTATTTGAATTTTTGTTATCTACCTGTAGACTGGACTAGATCCTAAATTTGTCTAGGTTCCTCCAATCCAACTTTCTTTTATACAATTACTAAAAATGGACACTGCTTTGTTCCTGAAACTCTGTAAGGTGAAACTAAATAAATTTTAAGGGACAAGTCTTGTTCCTGTTATATGGACCATTCAGAAAGTTAACCAAACTGCCCAATGTCATACCAGAGATATTCAACTGCAAACCAGAACAAGACGTTAACAGTTTCACGTTGTAAACATCTTTCCTTAGATGTCAGAACAAGACTCCATATCATAATGAGACATTTACCCCTCTTAATATCTTTTTCACTGAATTACAGTCATTTACTCAATTGGTTGTCTTTAAATCTAGGTTCATGGCTCAAAACCATTATGCAAACTGAGGTTGTCATATTATTATTAATTTTACTTTGTATTTTTGCTTTTTAAACTTTGTACCTGTTACTTGTTAAATTTTTGCTGACATACAACTCCTTACAGAATAATGGTGGCCCAACCCTTTGAGATGACAGCAAGCCTAAAGGACAGACAAAATTGAACTTAACAATGGACTTCAGGTTGACTTAGCCTGAGAGAGCCTTTCCCTTCAAACCTCCCTTGCTGCTCCAATGTGGTTTTGACACTGACTCCTCACAGCCATTCACTGCCTCCAATGTGCGACCAGGTCAGCAACCCAGGACAGGTCCATCCTGGTGCCGAGGAACATCAACACCTAAGGGCAATATGATTGAGCAGCAATCCTTTCAGAGAATTAGCTTGATCAAAAAGGTGAAATGTGAAAGTTGTCAGAATCAAAATGAAGTCACTTGTGTTAAAAACCCCCTGACAGAGCTGGAAAAGGCCATGAAGGGAGGGTTCTCAAGCACAAATGCCTGTTGACAAAAATTATCACAAAGGACTCTGCAAAATCACAACCTTGCCAAGGCCGTCGCAACCTTACACAAAAAATATTTGTGAGGACATCTGTCCGGCAACTGTCTGTCCAACCTCGAACTGGCATCATCCTTGTACTGATCTTTGCAGCCAAGGATAATTATTCCCAAACAATTATGTAACACTCCATCATTTTTCCTTTAAAACTGTGTTGTCCTTTACCTCCCTGAACATGCACACAGTTTACTGTGGCACGCGTGTTCCCACTCCAGTGTTCTATTCCCAGTTAAACTGGTTTTTTTTTAGAGAGCCTCTCTCTGTTATTTGACATTATCAACTTATATTCCCCTTTTTAGCACTACACTTGATGATTCCACTTGTTACCATGCTGCTGCTAGAGGATTTAGTAACATCTACATAAAATAATAAAATTCATGAAGGGATAATCTTTTTCAAAAGATAGTCATGGCAAATGATGCAGTAATTATGCACTCAGAGGAATCAAGAATGTCTTTTCCAAGTAATAGACCTTTAAGAGATACATTTTTCATCAATTCTTTCTTTAACACATTCAACAAGTTCTTTCAAGAAACAAGCACTTAACCTTGTTTGCTGTTCTCTCAACTTGCACAATCCTGTTGCGAAACAGAGATGGGAAAATATAAATGAGAAATAAAATGTGCTTCACTCCATGACTTATTTAAAAGACAAAAATTTGGGGGCCTTTTCTTCAGAATTAAAGTATGATTTCAGTGCTTCAAGTAAGTAAACTGAGGATTCTCTCAACTTCATTTGTTGAAGAGAGCCAGTGGGGTTTTGAATACAAGAGAACTGAAGAATACTTAATGGCAACAAATCATAAAAATGCTTTAATCCCTCAGTTCAAACAGTATAAAGGCTAAGTAAGAAAATTTCATAACAATTACTTCAATGTCAGTAGAAAGGACATCAGATGCTGTTTGAACTTGAAGGCACTTTGTAGATGAGCAAGGTAACCAACACCTTCCATTGAAGATGCTGCGCTTCCACTTTGAATAAACATTGTCTTCCACAAACACACAACAAATTTGTAGTTGCAGATCTCCACCAAAAGCAATAACATTTTTCTCATTAACTTCCAACTCAGTAAAAGAATCTTTGCAAACATTTGCTCTTTTTTCTTTCTTTTTTCTTTTTTTCTGAAGTCTCACCTGGAAAGGATTTTGCTTGTAGTAAACTTATAAGCAAGCCTTTTTCACAAGAAAAATATTTCAAAGCAAAGGGAAATTATTTTCTGCATTGTGATAACTTGTATCCGTGGCTATGCCATAAAAAGATGAGGCATTTAGATCTTTGATAACTTCTGTAATAGCAAACAGAGCTTTTATATTTTTATTATTTTAGGAGATTTTGTCCTGGAATTTGAACATTTGCTTGCAATTTTGGAGTCAGAAAATACTTCTGAAAGCAGTACATTCAAACAGCTGTTTGACCTGAGTTATAATGATATACAGTGTGGGAGGCCATTACAACTTCTGCTGCCATTATTTTATCTTCACCTGAATTTCCCATAATTAAGAAATTATTTTATCATTTGCTTTGGTACTAGTTGAGGAAATCATACATCTCTGAGGCTAAGCTGTTAGTGTTTGCTGGTTTGTATCTAACTTTCCGACATATCTGAAATTGAATGCACTGCATACTGCACAAGGAACTTCAAAATTTTGACTTTTCCCTCATTTAATAAAAGTACACTCATTATAAAGTTTACACTTATGTTTTGTCATTTTGGGCTTTAAATATATACAAATAAGACACTGATAAGAGCAACTACAAGAATGGAAAAGGTTGGATTTGATAACCTCACAGCCATATCAGTGTGTATGTCACAATTCTGAACTCACAACTAACCAGAAACAAGGGTTGAACCATTCAAAGGGTTGCAAACTTGAGAACTAACAATAAACACAACTCAATATGTTGCAAAAAAAGGTGCCCTAACCCTTTGTTTACAAGGTAGAGCTGTTTGTAGAAGGAACAGTCTTCCAGGTTAAAGCCAGAGTTGATTACACACCAAGTTTCAGGAAGCCTGGCATTCAAGGATTGGTGCACTGTCAGGAGCTAGGGTGTTTAGGAACTGACTTTCAGCTGTATTAGTGTGGTCACTGGAGTCAGGCTGCTTTTGGCCAGTAGACTTTCAGAAGTCTGAAAGGAGGATCAGTGCTTCTCTGAGCAGTTTTTCCCACCACCTGGCCTCTGATTCTTCATATTCCAATGTATGGGGATGATGCAGGATACTCGAAATTCTTAGGGTAGATTTATCTCCTTCCTCTTCTTAATCCCTCCCAACCCAATCATTCACCAGGTGCTGCTTACCGATCTGCCTCCAAAATCTCTCCCAGCTCCTCCCTTCCTCCCACAATCCACATTGCCCTACTGCCTGGTCCCAGCCTCATGCTCCCAGACTGGGACTACTACCCCAGTCTCCCTCCTGGTCTCTCTCCCCAAAGGAGCTCTCCCATCCTTGGGCTCCTCACTATCCATCATACACTGTGTTTTTTCTCCAGAGTGTTCATCACAACCTGAAGTTGGCTCATTTAAATACTCTATTACTTGACTATATGCACCATCAGCTCGAGGACACTAGTATGTTTTGTTCACTTGGTAACATCCATGTAGCAGCATGCTTGTCATGTAGCACCTGCTCAAGAAATACCTTGTGAATATTTGTTAAATGAAAGGAAGGATACTTGTGTGGAAGAGTAGGAGTAAGGGATGAGTAAAGGATGAGTGGTAAAAGAATGGATGGATGGAAGGATGAATGGATGATGAACAGGTGGGTGAAAGGTGGATGGATGGATGCATAAGTGGAAGACTGCATGGATGGGTGCGTGCATGAAAGTTTGGATAGATGAATAAAAGGGTGATGGATGAATGAAAGGTTGAAGGGATAGATGGGTAGGTAGGTGGATGGATGAACGGGTGGGTGAAAGGTGGATGGACAAGTGGGTTGGTGGCCAGCTGGTTGGCTGGCTGGTGGGTGAATGGATAAGTGGAATAGTGGATGAATGGGTGTCTGCATGAAAGTTCGAATAGATGAATGAAAGACTGGCTGGATGAAAGGCTGAATGGACAGATGAATAAGAAAAAGAAAAGCTAAACTTTTCCAAAAAGAGCTTCCTTTGCAGACACTGGACTCCCTAAACCCTAAGAAAACAATTTATTAGTAAAGCCTAGTGGGTCAATGGTAGGAGGGATCCCCCTGAAGGGCTGGCCCACCCCCATCTTCTCCATCCACAGCCCCAGTGGCTGGCTGGAGACGATGGCTGAAAGAAGAAACTTCACATTATCTGGAGGGTAAATGCCGGGTTCCCTGATGTTCATAGAGACTGATGAGTGATGCCTAAAGAAGTGGCAGGAATGCACATTCCAAGGATTCTTCTAGAAGCTTATCTGTGATTAAACAGCAGGCTTTGAGTCGAACTGCTTCATTTTTTTTTTCTATTTCAAACTGCAAGTTGAAAGTTCTAGAAGACAATAAAAATTGCCGTTAGTGTCTTACTCATTCAAGGATCACTCTCTATGTCCCTACTACATGCCAGGCACCTTCCAGGTAGTAGGGACACTGCCACGAACAAGAGGGTCAAGGAGCCCTTGCTGGGCTTACTATCTGGAGGAGAGGGTGTGGAGATGCCACAAATTAAACAAATACTCCCTCTAGACGGGAATAAGGGCTTTACAGAAAATAGAGGAGACGAAGGAACGGTGAGGAGGCATCTCACTGGGATGACCTGCGAAGGCCTCAGGATCTTGAGAAGGAGCCAGCTGTGTAAAACATGAGAGGGAAAGTGGGAAAAACAGGTGCACAGTTCCTGGGGTGGGCTGGAGCTGGCCTCGTCTGGAATCTGAGGGGAGGACGGTGTGGCCGGCACAGAGTGAACTGGGGGAGAGGGGAGGGAGGGAGGTCAGCCGTGCAGCCAGTGTAAGGAGCTTTCTTAAGGCAGAGGCAAAGTGATCTTCAAGTCACTCAAAGATTACTGGGCTCCTTAATAGCATCTCTTCATTAAGTTCCTACCCAAGGGACAAACCTGCCTCTGAGTGAGTGCCCTCCAGGGATTAAGCAGATCTGAAATGATAGTGATCCTGAAAGGGGCAGTTAGATTTTGAGTTTTTAAGTTTCCCTTGTACTGGGAGGATAAGTTGGCACCTGGGAAGACTGGACTTGCTCAACTGATAAATATGGATAGAGTCTCTGCCCTGAGCTAGGCCACAGAAACGAACAGCAGAGATAGATGTGACACTGCCCTCATGGAGCTCACTGCCAGCAGGTGACTATACCAAGTGACTGTGTAGTCGGCTCCTCCAGGACAGGAGACCTGGATGAGGCCAACTAGACTGGACCGGCAGATGCCTGGAGGGACAGGTGACGGGGTGAAGGAGGGAGGGATGTTGGGGAGGACTCTAAAGTCTCTGGCTTAGAAAACTGGGCTGATGGAGGAGGAGCCATCTACCGAGCTTGGGAGTCTGGGGAAGGAATGAGTTTGGTAGAGGTCACGACTTCTCTTTTGGAGAGTGTCTGTGGTTAAGGCAGAGAGTCTACTACCTTACTACAGAACCAAAAAACCTCCAGACCTGGCATTTTTGGAGTGCTCTGTGTGCAGGCACTGTGAGAAGTGCTTTGCATGCACTCTCTCATATTTTCAGCCTCTGATGTAAGGACAGGTCATTAATGTAATTAATGTAATTGATGTAAGGAATAAAGAAGCACTTGTAATCCAAGAGCTAACAAGATGACAGGCCACTACCCAAGCAGATGCTATTCAAAATGCACTCAGGGGGCCGGCCTGTGGCTCACTCGGGAGAGTGTGGTGCTGATAACACCAAGGCCATGGGTTCGGATCCCATACAGGGATAGCCAGTTGGCTTACTGGGTGAGTATGGTGCTGACAACACCATGTCAAGGGTTAAAATCCCTTTACCGGTCATCTTTTAAAAAAAAAAAAAAAAAAAATGCACTTGGACCAGGGTTTCTAAACTGCAGCCCTAATGATATTTGGGGCCATATGATTCTTTGTTGGGGGGCAGAGGTGGGGGCTGTGTTATGCATTGTAGGATGTTGAATAGCCTCTCTGACCTCTCCCAGTAGATGCCAACAGGATCCTTACCCCAGTCGTGACAACCAAAACTGTGTCCAGACATTGCCAAATGTCCCCTGCGGGAGCCCTAAGTTAAACAAATAACTGTGCTTTGATTCCAGCCAACCACAATGAGAGAAATGACAGCTCTGTGGAGATGAGGGGCTTGGGGAATCTCCTTTTCAGTACACTTCCCTGCACCATGCCAAAATTAACTGTCAAGGTTGTTTATTTTTGATCTTTGAAAAATTCCTGCTCAGTCTCACACGGTGCTAATGGGAGTACAGACAGGCATTATCCTGATGGAGAGTAATCTGGTTATCTCTATCAAAATTATAACTCCATCCATAAACACATGCACACACCAGTGGTCAGGCTGTGCACACAGGTGTTTAAGGCAATACTGTTTGTGAAATGAAAACCCGGGACACCAACCAAACGCCCAGCCACTGGTTGGAAAGTCTCCTTTGTCCACACAACAGAGGACTGTGCTGCTATAAGCAAGACTGTGGATGCTCTATGCTTGACAAGGGAAGAGCTGCCAGAAATACTGTGAAGCGAAAAGAGCAAGGTGCGGTACAGGGTACAGAGGTGGCTAATTTTTGTGTATGGGGGGAACAAGGGGTGCCAGCCCAAAGGGAAGCAGAGACTACAGGTGGATGGGTGAAGGGACAGAGGGAGAGAAGGATAGATGGATGCAAAAAAGGACAGAGAAAGAAGGAGACAGACAACACCTTGATGCTATTTTCGAGGCCCTGAATCCAGTCATGCCTAAAGTCCCACCTCTCTTAGAATTATCTAACTACAACAGCCAATCAATTCTTCTTTTTCTTACAGCCAAGTTGAGTCAGGTTTCTGCTACTTGCCATTCCTGGGGGTCGGAAAGGTCAAGAAACCTGCTGAGAAATCCAGCATCTAAATGGGAGGTTGGCCCTGGTATAAACATGGAATAACATACGGGAAGCAGTCCTTTGGGCAGGGCTGGGGCAAGGCAAAGGGGTGAGAAGGGTTAAGACTCACAAACTTTTCCCATTTGGATTCCACCTATGACACCATCTTGAGGTCAACGGGGTCATAGGGTGACACTCTCAGATCCTGCAGCAGGGTTTCCAGATTGTTCCTCAGCATGCTGTAGGGTGGCTTCTCATCATACTTGAGGGCCATCACCACCTTCAGGTACTCCTGCAGGGTCTCTGTGGTCAAGACACCCCCCCCAGCCCAGGAGAGGCCTGAGAGGTGCCCCCCCAAACCCAGAGCCTGGGGGGCTGCACCCAGAGGCAGCTGGGTGGGGGGCACCACGGGGCACGAGGGTCTCAACAACAGTGCCCGTTTCCTCAGTGCTTCCTCTGTGCCTGGCACTGTCACAGGCACCTAAATTTTTTTTTCTCAATTTTTTGAAAATGTCAAACATAAGCATCAGTAGAACGGTATCATGAACACCTGAGAACTTATCACCCAGTTTCAACAATTATCACCTCGCAGCCAATCTCGTTTCATCAAAACCCCTACCACTTTCCTGTGCTATACTGATGTAAAGCAAATCCCAGCTAACGATGTCATTTTACCTGTGTATGAATATTTATTGTGCATCTCTAGAACAGGAACCAGCAAACTTCTATTGGAAAGTGCCAGATAGTAAATATTTTCAGCTTTGTGGACCAGGTGCCTGTGTTGCAAGGGCTCAACTCGGCTGCCATCGCACAAAAGCCGTTGCACAAAAGCGGCCACAGACCACTCATAAATGAAGGGGCGTGGTTGTGTGCCGGTGCGACTATTTATGAATGCTGCAGCTTGAATTTCAGGTTAAGTCTCATGTGCCATGAAATGTTCTTCTTTTGCATGTTTTCCAACTGTTTAAAAATGTAAAACAATTGTTAATTCACTGGCATTAGAAAAACAGGTGGGCCAGCACAAGTGACATAATTTACTGACACCTACATTAAAAGATAAAGGTTCTCTCTTTTTCCCTCTAAATAAGCATAATACCATTATCACACTTTTAAAAAGTGCCAATTATGATGCCTATAACAACAGTCATAATAGCCCCTACTGGGGGAATGTTTACTGCCGGCCAAAGTCTGCACCAAACATGTTTAATTAGCGGCCACAGCAGAAATGAGCACTTGTCTGGGCCCAGCTTTGCGCAGAGGGTTCTGCATTGAACTGTCAGAACAATGCCGGAGGTGGGGGCCACTACTGGCCCCATTTTACACATGGTGAAGCTGAGGCTCAGGGGGGGCACATTTACTCCCTGCAAATCCCTGGGCTGGTACATGTAACTCTGACTGCACTACCCAAGGAAGCTGTAACTTCCTCACCCAAGAGGGCCATCCCTGCCCCAAGCCCTGCCCCACCTCTACCTCTTGGTGGGTCAGCTTAAAATCTCCGAGCTGCAATGAACCAACATGGGGATCATCCTTTACAGAGGGAAAACTGGAGGGGAGTGTGATTTGAGCAGCTAAGTCACAATTTGAACCCAGGGATTTCAAATAATTAAAAAATGAGCCCTTACAGAGCCAGAGGGGGACAAACTATCCATTTCTGTTTCTGCTTCCAGCTTACAGAGTAAAATAGAAGCTCTTCAGAAGCTCTGCAAACAACAACAACAAATACTCTTCCTCTCCCTCAAACAAAACAAAAACAACCTAAATGTCCAATAATGGGGATTGGCTTTACAAATTATGGCTTAGACAAACCACGAATATTGTGCAGCTGTCACAAAAAGCTGTGGTGGCTCTATGAATAAGGACAGAAAAAGCATATGTTGAACAGGATGTATGCAGGGTAAGCCCATTTTTGTTCATAAAAACAAAAATCATTTTGTAAAAAACAACAGTTTTGTAAAACAAAACTATGTGTGCATATGTTTATTTATCTATGTTTGCTATATATGTAGAAAAAAAACTGGCAGCAGATTACAGAGACTGTGGAGATGATAGCTCCTCCTAATCCTGTATAAATGACCTTTTGTAATGTGAACTTGCTGCTTTCCCATCATAAGGTGGAGTCTATCTCCCCACCTCTTGAGTCTGGGATGGCCTTGTCACCTGTTTTGATACAGGGAATGTGGCAAAGGTGATGTCCTGGGACTCCATGCTCTGCAGCTTCTACACTTGCCCTTGTGAAAAGCTGCCCTGAGAACATCATGTGACCAAGCCCAGTCTACCCTACTGCAGTATGTATGATCCCATGGAGTGGAAATAAGCCATCCCAGGTAAGGCCTCCTAGACCTGCCAGTGACAAGTCAATGCCAATGGCCACATGGGAGAGTGAGGAACCACTTGAACCACCCAGGCCAATAGAACCTCCGGATGCTGCACTGGCATGAACGTTCCTCTGTAAAACCAGCAGAAGAACTGCTTGGCTGAACCCAGCCCAAATTGCCATCTTAAAGAATTATAAACAAATAAAATGAGGGTTATTTTAGGCCATTATGTTTTGGGGTGGTTTGTTATGAGGCAATAGGTAATTGATACATACACTCACTTTACTATTAACATTAACAGAGATTACTTCTGAAAATATGACTAAGCAGGAGACCAGGAAGGGACAGAAACTTTTACTTTTTTTAAAAAAAGATGACCGGTAAGGGGATCTTAACCCTTGACTTGGTGTTGTTAGCACCACACTCACCAGTGAGCTAATTGGCCATCCCTATATGGGATCCGAACCTGTGGCCTTGGTGTTATCAGCACCACACTCTCCCGAGTGAGCCATGGGCCGTCCCCAGAAACTTTTACTCTTTATGTTATACGTTTCAGTTTGGTTTAAATTATTTTATAAGCAAATATTATGTAGGCATTCAAACCAAAACCCAATAAAGGAAAAAAGAAGTAAAGAGTTTCCCAATAAAGGAAAAAAAGAGTAAACAGAAACTTGGAGACAATTTAAATGTTTTTCAGTGAGGAATTGGTTAAATGACTTACAGTTTATTCATATGACGAATTATCATACCCATAGACAGACCACTGTTTTTCAAACAATTCAAAACTAAGATACATTAGAAACACATTTTACATTATAACCTGGTACCCACGTGCATATATAAAAATATAAATACATATCACTGAAACCACCTTTCACAAGGCATTTCTTTAACTCCTGAAGGCACTATTTCTTGTGTTCTTTTTAAGTTTTTAAATCCTGCTGTTGACCCACTAAATTGATTTCATGACTAATGAGCCACAATCAGTTTTTAAAATACTGATAATATATGTATTTTATCACAATTTAAAAAAACCTGAAACAATTCTTTAAGTACCAACATAGAAAATCTCCAAGATATACTCTTAAGAGGGAAACAGTGCAAGTTGGAGACCGATGTGCATAACATGGTTCCATTAAAAAAGTTATGTATGTTTGGTTTTTTTTTTTTTTGGTATGTGTTGTTACTATTGTTCAGAGACACTTACGAATTTTGGGGAAGATTTTTATTTTTCTACAACAGTCATGTATTACACATGCAAAATGGAAAACTCAAAGAAAGAAAGCAAAGGGGTGTAATGAGAGGCAACCCCAAGATGGACTCAAGCCATCTTGCCCTGCCTAGTCCCGTACCTGTTCCCTCCCTCTTCAGGACTTACCTGAGGGCCTCATCCAGTGGCCACACAGTCCCACGAGAGGCTCTGGGTTGTCAAGAAACCTGAAGGGAGAGAAGCACATGTGAAAGGCCTTTTAGACAAAGGAGAGCAACTTTTAAAAACTGAACGTCTAATATATACAGTTGATTCTTGTTATTCATGGTAGTTCTGTTCTATAGAGTCACTACGACCGGCAAATTAGCAAATCTGGAATCACTGCTCCTAGGGGAAACATAGCATTAGGTTTCTGTGAGCCTCTGGTCATGATATTTTCATCAATCAACCAATACATAACCTTGTTTTATGTGTGTTTCTGTTGAAAGACGCCTTACTTAATAAATATTGTTGATTCATTAGCATTGAACTCGCAGCTAACAGCCCTATAACTCATGCCTGAGCAAAGTTTATCTGACACATAGTATCACAGCCTTCTTGTGCTTAGGCACATTAGACAGCTCTTCAGCACTATGCTAGGTGGCCATTCTAAACAGTGAAATCGCCAACATGGGAAAACAGCATAGGAATGTGAAAAATGTAGCATTAAATATGAGTAGATAGTGAAAAAGATGCTTGTTTATAGTATGAGAGCTGAAAAAAGGAGGCAGAACACTGCCTGGTTCCACTCTCAGCTGGGAATGTGTGCATCAGTGACTCAAACTTCTCTCCACACTGTGTGTGTCTGCAAAGGACCATAAAAGCCCTGTAAGAATTGATTTTGGAGTTACAAATACTTTTAGAGAGTAGCCAAATTCACAAATGCAGAATCTGTGAAAAATGAGGATTGACATGCATGCATATTACATTTATACTAAAACATACGTGTGTGCGTGCACACATACACACACCCCTCTTAGACCACTCAAGAACGATAGAAATCCATCCACCACCTGTGCTCCATCCTCAGAGCCCCAGCCCCATTGTTTCTTCTCTGGTCTGGCCCATCAGAATGGCTCCCCACCATCCAAGTCACTGGGTGCTGTCCTTGCCCTTGTAGCCCTTCAACCCAGAAGTCCCCAAGCCCCACCCTCCTGCTCCTCAGCTCTCTCTGACTCATCCCCCCTCTGTCCTAAGGCTCTGGGCCCAGCTCAGGCCTCCTGTGCACTCCCTACAGGGCCCCAGAGGGTATTTCTATGCCCAGAGCCAACCCTGCCCCTCCCTGCTCACAGCCCTCCCACGGCTCCCTGGTGTCCTATGGGTAAAGCCCAGGCACGTAAGGCTATTCTATGCCTCTGTGGCCTTGTCTCCCCCAGTCCATCCTCCTATCTCATATTCTAGCCACACCAAATTACTCCTGGTCCCCAACAAGCCATGGAGCCACTCACATTTCCTGGCCTCTGCTTATACTACTACTGCTGCCTGGGGTGGCCTTTCCCCACCCTGACCCCTGACCTCCTGGCAGGTAGCTGTTCTCCCTTGAAGACAGAGCTTGAGGGCTTGGTCTCTATGAAGCCTTCCCCAGGCCCTCTAGGGAGAGGAAATTGATCCCTCCCAGGTCCCCGTGTACCTGTACATAGGTCCGCTGATACCCTATGGACACGGTGAACATACATGTATAGGAAGGGTGCATCTGACCCTCTCTCCCCAGCAGCCTAAGGATGGATGTGCATAGTGAATGAATAAGCAAGTGAGCAAGTGATGGCACAGAAAAGCTGTGCCACCATCAAGAAGTTATAAACTGCATGAGCAGTCCTTCTGTCACAGGCTGTCACTGTCTGTGTCCATGGGACCTCTCTGCCAGGCGCCCCTAAGAGCAGGAACCAAACCTGATTTATGTCTTGCTCTGCCCAGCAAGGGGCTTGGACACCAGAAAGCTTTGGGGAATGGAACTGTCTCTTCCATTTATTCATTCATTCCACCATGAACTAGAATGTACAAAAAATGAATACTTGCTGAATAAATGAAAAAAAGTTGTGCACACCAGGAAAATCTAGAGGATGACACATCTGAATGCTAGGAAATGGGCATACAGCAACATCACCCTCTCATGGTCCTTTTGGTTACTGCCTCGAGTTGCCAACTGGGGGCTGGGCTAGGGGTGGGGCAGAGTATGTAGGACAACTCTCCATGGAGCATTTTTTCTCCCCGTCCCTTTTCTTTAAAAAAAAAAAGATGACTGGTAAGGGGATCTTAACCCTTGAGTTGTTGTTGTCAGCACCACACTCTCCCAAGGGAGCCACGGGCCTCCACCCCCCTTTTTAGGTGCTGGTGAGAATGGGGATCCAAACCCTTGACCTTGGTGTTATCAGCACCATGCTCTCCCAATTGAGCTAACTGGACAGCCCCTCTGTGAAGCATTTTCATGTGCCCAGCCCTCTACGGTTGTGGTCAGGAGCTGGGGCTCTGGAATTACTGTTATCCATGCTGATATCACTGATATTAAAATTATTACTATGACCTTTTTATTTAGCCGGCACCATGTTGGTGAGTGAAGATCCTCATTGTGAAGCACATCACATTTACTAAAAGTCTCTTTAGTTGGGAGGGATGTGAAAAGGGGGATAAAACTACCCTCAGGAGCTAGGGGAGGTAGAGGGCAGAGTGGATTCAACCCAGGGAAGCTTCAGGGACTAATGACAAGAGTGGAGTGTCAGAGGTAGCCTGAGCTGACCCACATCTGGGTCTCTAGCATGAGGACTGGCACCTGTATGCCCTCAGGCAACAGGTACTGAATGAATGAATGAACAGAGAGAGTTCAAGTATGCACTGCCCTGTCTGCCAAGAAATCTTGCCACCCCCTTGCCTTCCTGAGAAACTGTGCTCTCTACAGACTGGGGTCAGGCATCTCCTGGGTAAAGACTTCCAGCAGCCAGCAGCTGGGTCATATGCCTCCCCCTGTTCCCACAGTGCCTGGGGCTACCTCCACCCTCCTGCACAATGTGTGCTTCCTGTCTGTGTGTCTCCTCCCAGCTTGGGAACCCCCCATGCTGAGCCATGTCTGCCTGACCTCTGTGTCCACACAGAAGCCCAGGCTGGCTCATGCACTCGTTCCTAGTCAGTCGTTCACTCCACAACTATTTCTTGAGCACCCACAATGCATACTCTGTTTCTGGGAGACGGTGGCAACAGAGCTTGGACCCAGAGGAGGATGCATATATATTGAAAGGGGCTGAGGCCCCCTACAACCTTTGAGAGAGAAGCAAGCATCTACCTTGTTTAAGCTGTAGTGTTTGTCTCCTTGTAAGGGCAGCTCAGCCTTGCTCCTAACTAACACAAAAGAAGTGTATAAAGGAGCACTTCACAAACTTCAGGCACAAATAACACCTTAGCCATTGTGCCATGTGCTCACTCTACTTGACCTACTAATTCTGTGACTCATTGTTTTTACCTGGCTTCATTTCAAAAGGAACCTCTGTGTCATTGCTGTGAGTGAAAAAATAGCGCCATCTGTCATACTAGAAAATAAGTGTAAAAATAAGTTTGAAGACAATGGGACAATGGGTTCTGAGTGGGTTCTAGTGGGTTCTGAGGCTGGTTTCTGACACAGGGGTTGCCTGCAAAGCCTGGGAGCTGAAAGCCTATCTTTCCCTCTTTCTGTAGTAATGTCAGGAGCACATAAGCGCCTGAGACGATGTGGTTTAATATCTAGGCTTAGGAGGCAATTCACTTGGCACCATCACTGTGAGACCTGGCCTGGACATTAGAACACACCCTGACAGTCCCACTGGTGGATACCCAGTGGTCTGGCCCCATGGCCCGCATCAGTCTGATCTCTGACATGCTGTGTGTTTCACTTTTTAGCTCTTTACTATCTGTCTCCCCCACCAGGATGTGAGCTCCCTGAGGGCAGGGATTTTTGTCTTATTTACTCTTGTATCCCCAGGGCCTAGAACAGAGCTTGGTACATAGTAGGTGCTTGGTAAGTATTTGCTGAGTAATGAAAAGTCTGATGTTAGCCTAATTGGGGCTCCCTTATAGGTGATTTGACGTTTCTCTCTTGCAGCTTTTAAGATTCACTCTTTGTCTTTGAGTTTTGCCAATCTGACTATAACATGTCTTGGAGAAGACCTTTTTGGGTTGAATATGTTTGGATATCGTTGAGCTTCCTGGATCTGAAGATCTGTGATTTTTCCTACACCTGGGAAGTTTTCTGCCACTATTTTGTTGAATATTTTCAATGCAATCTCCTTTTTCCTCCCCTTCTGGAATACCCATGACTCGGATATTTGAGCGCTTAAGGTTGTCTGATATCTCTCTCAGATTTTTTTCAATGCCTTTGATTCTTTTTTCTTTTTTTTAATCTGCTTTTGTTATTTCAAACAGCCCATCTTCAAGTTCAGAGGTTCTCTCTTCAACTTCCGCAAGCCTGCTGGTTAAACTCTCCATTTTGTGTTTTTTATTTCGCTGAATAACTTCTTCAGTTCGGCAAGTTCTGCTACATTTTTTTTCAGGGCATTGATTTCCTTGTACATTTCTTCTTTCAGGTCCTGTATACTTTTCCTCGTTTCATCCTGATGTCTAGCTGAATTTTCTTGTATCTCATTCAGTTTCCTTAGAATTATCACTTGAAATTCCTTGTCAGTCATTTCAAGGGCTTCTTGTTCTATAGGATCTAGAGCTTGAGAGTTATTATCTTTTGGTGGTGTACTTTCTTGATTTTTCGTATTTCTGGTATCTTTTCTTTGATGTTTATTCATCGTGGCAGGGGGTTTCACAGTCCACAGGTTTTACACCATTGACTGACTAAGATGTTGCTGTGGTTGCCAATTTGGTATGGCTTCCTCAGTGACTGCTCAGTTGGCCACTAGTGCCTTGCGTGTGTGGTTGCCTCAGGTCTTAGGCCTCTCCGGGGAGCCACCTCTCTGGTCAGCTTGGACTCGGCCGGGCTGCTGGATCACGGGGCGGCACCGCAGGGTGTGTGGTCTCTGCTGAGTTTCCACCTCCCGTGCTGGACTCCTCCCTGTTCCTTGCACTCTGGGCCTGACTGCTGCTGGATCGTGCGGCGGCGGCCCCCACACAGGGTGTGTGGACTCTACAGAGCTTCTATCTCCCCTGTTGGACGTCTCTGTGCTCTGTATGCATTGGGCCGGGCTGCTGGATCGCACGGCAGTGGTGTGGTCCCTGTGGAGTTCCCACCTCCCCTGCCGGACGTCTCCCCACTCTGTGCACACTGGGCCAGGCTGGGAATGGAGCCGGGTGGCAGCGGTGAAGCCTACCTGCCAGATCCTGCGATGGCGGCCCCTCAGGGCATGTGGTCTCCACGGAGCTTGTGCCTCCCCCGCTGGACATCTCCCCATTCCATATGTACTTGATGTTATGTTTTTATAGTTTAAATCGGTTGATTTGTGGGAGAGAGTGACGCTAGGGACCGTCTATTCCGCCATCTTGACCAGAAGTCTAGTATTTGCTGAGTAAAGGAAAGCTGTGTTCAGGAACCATCAATCCACCCACAGTAAGCCCCTCACACTTGGGAAGTGGCACAGAGGTGAAAGGGCCATTTCTGGAGTTAAATGGCCCCAGTTTAAGCCCAAAAACCTCTATATAGTAGTCGTGTGGCCTGGCCTACCTAAGTTCTCTGTACCTCAGATCATAACAGCACTCACTTCAGAGTTGTTCTGAGGATGACAGAGAGAAGTACCAGGTGCACTGCCAAGTGCAGACTAGTGCATGATAAATGTTAGCCTTGAACAGGTATGAGCAGACCAATGTGACAGGAACATATCCCTTCCTCTGGGCATGTACAGGCAGGAGACCTGATGTAGCAGGAATGAGGGAAGGGCTCCCTGGGGGAATGACAATTAAGCTGAAACCTGAAGGAGGATATAATTCGGGACATGGTACCATTTATGCCAATCAAATATACACCCAACATCACATATTTTTCAAGGACAGAGATACAGTTAAACAAACAAATTTAGGAGAAGTATTCAGAAGTAGTGCACTAACAATGTGGCTAAAGTTTAAAAACACAGTGCCGAGTGAAAGAAAGCAAGAAACGGAATGAAGTTTAGAGCATAGTATCATTTATGTAAATTAAATATGCACAGTACTACCATATATTTTTTAAGAACATAGACACGTCTATACTACACAAAAGTGAGTTAGAAGCAGGAGTCAGAAACAGTGAACGCATTGCACATGTAAGGATGTGGTTAAAGTTGAAAAACATAGTGTTGAGTGCAAAGAGCCAGAAACAGATGAGGTTCAGAGCAGAGCATCATTTGGGCAAATCATACACAGCACCACTATGCGATTTTAAGCATACAAATACATCTAAGCAAACATATCAGTAGAATATATATTAAATGTGCTCAAAAGCCTGTCCCTGTTTGAGAAAAGAGAGATGCGAAATACAAAGGGGGTAAAATAACATGAGAGGTGCGACATGAACAAATGACATGGCACACTGAGAACTGGGAAGTATGACGGACTTGATGCTGTTCACCAGAGAGTTCACCCTCTCCCCACTCCACATACTTTCTCAGATAATCTCATCCTCTCCTGGGGATTCAGCTGACAACTCCAGAGATATCCCCAAGGGCTGAATCTCCAATTAGACTTCTCTCCTACATTTCAGAAACGGAGAGCAAACTGCCTCCTGGGCAGTCCCTCCTGGATGACTCTTGTGCAACTCTCATCCTCCAAGTCTACACCAGATCTTGAATCCCAATCTCTGGACCAGCAGAGCTTCCTTGTGTCCAGCTGCCCACCGTCTTTGATCCTGAACTCCACACTCCTAGCACCCCCTGCTATGGCTAGCTGCCCACTGTCCTTGGTGCTGAAGCCCATACCCCAGCACATCCCTTGCGTACAGACGTGCACTGCCCTTGGTGCTGAACGGTACCCCAGCACGTCCCCACATGTCCATCTCCCTGCCATCCTTGATGCTGAATTTAAAAACAGAACTGGCAGGGCCTGGTGGTTTTATTTAGAGATTAAGACATTGATCATGGTGGCATGAACACTAGGTGGCTGGTGGTGCTGGATGCTGAGGCAGGGCCTGGGCCTACCCTGCTCAAGTTACTTGCATATTCATGAATGAATGAATGAGTCATGGTGTCCTACATGTGATGAGCATTTTCTACCAGCCAGGACCTATGCTAAGTGCTGTGCATACCTGACTCCCTGAATCCTTTCGTGGCCACATGTGTGTGCTAATAGGATACCATCTCACGGAGGAGAACACTGAGGTTTGTGGAGGTTAAGCAGCTGATCCAACTCCCCACAGTGGTGGGGCTAGAATTCAATCCCAGGCAGGGTGGCTCCAGAGCCCATGTTCTTGCCTGCTGGAATGGACAGCAGAGCACATGCCTGAGAACTGCAGAGTCCTTTGGCTCTGTTGGATGCTGCTTCCCCTTCCTTCCTGCTCCCTACTGGGTTTCTAAACTTCTGCCCCAACTGCCAGGCCTGTGCTGACTTCTGATGACTCCCAGACTCACTTCTGTTTCTGCTTCATGATATCCTCGGTGTTGGGAAGGCAGTTTGTCCAGGGAAGGAACCCAAAGAGCCACTTCAGCATACAGTAGCCTAGGGTCTGGAGGTCACTGCGGCGGGAGGGCCCTGGGGAGGGAGGGGAAGAGGTGGCAGTTCAGTCTGGATGCTTCTCTCACTGACATGTTTGCCTCCTTCCTTTCTCTCACTGACTCAACGATGTACTCATGCACTCAACCATCCAGTCATATGGACTGTCTCATCCGTTCAGTCACTTTATTTTTATTTTTATTTATTTATTTACATTTTTTTAAAAGAAAAGATGACTGGTAAGAGGATCTTAACCCTTGACTTGGTGTGTCAGCACCACGCTCTCCCAATTGAGCTAACCAGTCATCCTTATATAGGGATCTGAACCCATGGCCTTGGTGTTATCAGCACCACACTCTCCCAAGTGAGCCACGCACCGGCCCCGTTCAGTCACTTTTTATTCACCTACTCTCATTCCCGATTACTCTCACTCATGCAACCATCCTGTCACCCCCCCTTTTGCTAGCTCACTCCCTCATCTACTCTTCTTTCACTCATGTGCTCGTTCAACAAATCCTCAGTGTTGTAGTGCCAGGCCCCATCTCACATTCTGAAAACTCAGACCAGAGTTTGGTTCGGTCCCAATCCTTGACAGTCTAGTGGTGGGATTACCTAAGCTACAAAGGACACAGAACAGGGCCCAGGGGAGCCCAGAAGATGGGTACTGAACTCAGCCTCAGTGGGGCAGGATGAAGGAGACTGTGAGGTTTTATTTTCCTTATGCTTCCTAAATCACATAATTTAAACTCTTCGTGTAAGCATTCAACAAACCCTGACTGTGCCATCCTTTGCCACCTGATGCTGGTTGACTGTGTCGACCTTCTGCCACCTGACGCTGAAGGCAGAGGCGCCATCCTTGCCCTGGGGGAACTCAGTCTGGTGGGAGGACACAGGCAGGCACATGGATATAAAGGGATCTGAGAACCAGAGGCTCAAGAAATCTGCTCTGGGTCCTCTTCCCACTCTGTACACTTTCCCTGAATAATCTCATCCTCTCACAGGGCTTCAGCTAATAACTCCTGAGATACTCCAGGGGTCTGGGCCCCTGCCCAGACTTCACTCCCATGCTCCAGATCTGGATAGCCAGCTGCCTCCTCAACAGCCCCCTCCTGGATGACTCTTAGGCAACTCTCATCTTCCAAGTCTACACCAGATCCTGAATCTCAACTTCTGAAACTCAGGGCTTCCTGGTGTCCAGTTAGCTGTTGTTCTTAGTGCTAAATCCCACGTTCCTCCACTTCCCAGTGCCAGCCTACTGTTGTCCTTGGTGCTGAACCGCTGCCTCACAGCCCCTTACGTATCTGGGACACTGTTGTTGGTTCTGAACCCCTATCAGGTTACCCTTAGTGCCTCTCCTTGGTCTGACCATCTGCTGCCCGTGGCTGTGAACTTCTGGAGCTGCCCTTGTAAGAGAAGTGTGTCTCCATGGTCTTGAGCCCCTCCTCTGGCCTCTTACCACATCCCTTGTGTAGGTCCACGCTAATGAACTCGAGGTCCCCCTCATGTGGGCTCCTGCTGCCTTCCATGTAGGCCACATGTCTGCCACTTGGACAATAGCGGAAGGTGAAGCCATAGCCCACCAGGGTCACCTGTGGACATGGGGAGAAGCCATACAGATTGGAGGTTAGGAGTGCAGACTCTGGAGCTGGAGATTTCAATCACGAGTGCAAATTGAAACAACCCATCCATGACAGATGACTTCTTTAACTTATAAAACTATGCCATGCACATAGTAAAAATGCCAAACAGTATGGGAATGTGTGAAGTGAAAAGAACCCAAACCAACCATCCAAATTTCATCCATGCACTCATTCAACGAATCCTCCCCAGTCCCCAAAACCCACTGTCCACAAGTAACCCCTAGTGAGAGTTTCTTATATTGTTCCAAATTGTTTTCTTCAAATAACCAGGTAAATACATGTGGATAGGGAGAAGGCTCTTGTTTTCCACAGAGGAGGTATTACACTGTACCTCCTTTTGGGCACTCAGCTTTTTGCACTTTAATAGTAGTTCAGGACATTAACTCTGGAGCCAGATGGCCTGGGATCAAATAACAGCTCAGCCCTTTGCTGGCTGTACAACCTTGGGCAAGTTATTTTATTTTATTATTTTTTTAAAAAGATGATCAGTAAGGGGATCTTAACCCTTGACTTGGTGTTGTCAGCACCACGCTCACCCAGTGAGCAAACTGGCCATCCCTATATAGGATCTGCACCCCGTTGCCTTGGTGTTATCAGCACCGCACTCTCCTGAGTGAGCCACAGGCTGGCCCCCTTGGGCAAGTTGTGAAACTTCTCTGTGCTTTGATTTTTCTATTTGTAAAATGATGATAATAATAGTTCCCACCTCAAAGGGTTATTTTGAGGCTTAACTGAGTTTAAATCAAAAAGTAAAGGCCTTGGGCCGACCCCGTGGCTCACTCGGGAGAGTGCGGCGCTGGGAGCGCAGCGGCACTCCTGCCGCGGGTTCGGATCCTATATAGGGATGGCCACTGCGCTCACTGGCTGAGCGTGGTGTGGGCGACACCAAGCCAAGGGTTGCGATCCCCTTACTGGTCACAAAAAAGGAAAAAAAAAAAAAAAAAGGAAAGGCCTTATCTGCCAGATACACATTTTTTAAATGGCTGCATCTTATCTATCATATGTACTTTTTTTTTTTTTGGCGGCTGGCCGGCACTTATCTACCATATAAATAGTGGGCAACTGTTGGTTTTGTTTGTGTGGGGCCCATAAACTCCCTCACTCCCTTCCTCTGGTCACAGTTTGCGATGGTCAGTTTTATGTGGCAACTTGACTGGGCCACAGGGTGCCCACATTTGGCCAAACATTATTCTGAGTGTGTCTATGAGGGTGTTTCTGAATGAGAGTAACATTTGAACTGGTAGATTCAGTAAAGCAGATTGCTCTTCCTAATGTGGGTGGGCTCCATCCAATCAATTGAAGATGTGAATAGAACACAAAAGCTGAGTAAGAGGGAACTCCTCCTGCCTGAATGCTTAAGCTGGACATTGGTTTTCTCTTGCCTTTGGACTTGAACTAGAACTTTAGCTCTTCTTGGGTTTCAGGCCTGCTTGCCTTTGGAACCACACCATCAGCTCTCCTGGGTCTCCAGCTTGCCAACTGAAGATCTTGGGGCTGCTCAGTCTCCATAATCACATAGCCAATCATTGTAATAGATCTCTTTACACACACACACACACACACACACACACACACCCACACACACACCCACACCCCCTTGTTGGTTCTGTTTCTCTGAAGAACCCTAATACATGGTTCTGAGATTTTCCTCTGGATTGACTCTCCCCATCTCTCAGTCCATGGAATTCAGGTGAAACTCACCTGATCTGTTTCTGCTGGAGTTGCTGAGCTTTGGGGACTTAAGCCTGATTTGCTGGTGGCAATTTTGTCACCATGATATAAGAGTCTGCCTGACAATGAGCAGTGAAGAAGCAAGAAGAGCCCAGAGATGGAAAAGGCAGCTTCCCAATGACAGGGCTTGAGTTCCTAGATCCAGCCATGCCTGAAGCCAATAAAGGCCCCAATTTTTCCATTCCATGGACTAATAAATTGCACACTCTCCCCCCCCCCGCTTTTTTTTGCCTAAGCCATGTCAAGTTGGGTTTCTGTCATTTGCAACTGAAAGAGTGATTAGAATTTACATTGAAATACTATTTAATATAGTCACAGTATCCTACTGTGACTATATATTTAAGGCATTTCCCATTTTACTATTACAGTCAGTATTGTCAGGAACATCTTGTACATATACCTTTGAATATCTTACAAATATATGGATAGAATACATTCCTAAAGAGGAACTGATGGATCAAAAACAAATACACTTAAAATTGTGATTTTTATCTCTAAATTACCTTCCAAAAAGGTTGCCCAATTCATACTTCCAACAGTGTATGAAGCATTCCTATTTCCTTACATCCTTACCAGCAACAGACACTACCATTCTTAATTTTATCCATCCAAAGGTTGAAAACAGTATCTTGTTTTAATTTGCATTTCTGTGATTATTATGGAGGTTGAACATGTTTTCATATATTTAATTAACCTGTGGATCTCCTTTTCTATGAACTGCTTTTCCTATCCATTGCCCATTTTTCTACTAAGTTCCTTATATATTCTTTTTTATTCAAATACGATAGATAGCAATCCTTCATCTGCAATGAGGTTTGGGGACAGATGAGAACCTGAGCCCAGAAACCTCCCAGAGTGGGGAGGATCTGGCTCTTACCTGGCTCAGATCCTCTGGATTCACAAAGACATTCTCAGCTGTCACATTTCCATGAACGTACTCATTTTCATGGAGGAACTCCAGGGCATCCAGCTGGGGGAAGAGGAAAGCAAGCATCTTCACAAGTAGCATGACTAACATAAAGAGGCTCTGATGCAGAGCTGGGTGACAGCACCCCCACTGTTAGGCCCAGGGTCGTCTGGTACTTAACTAAGGTGTTAAACCTGATTAATTCTGGGTGCAGCATTAGAAAGCCCACTGTGACAGCACACCTAAGCATGTCTCTAATTGGACTTTTAAAAAATTCATCAGTAAAGCTTTCCATCTACCTCCTATATTTATCTCTTAGTTGACTGCAAACTCCTGAAGGGAAGAAGAGGGTCACTTAATGCCCCTCTCCGAAAAGAACCCAGTGCCCATGTACAACAAAGAGTTCTTACTTCTAGAGAGCAGAAATAAATTTAGTTAAGCAACTTTTACCTTCATATCCAGCTCCAACTTTTATACTGAGCTCCAGATTCTTACACTGAACCGCCTAGTGATAGCTACATCCTAATCATGTCCTCAAGACCCTCCCTGACCTCAGGGCTTAACTGTCTACCAAGTTCTGCTTGTTTTCTTCTACAGACTTTCCGTCCCCATGGCCTGGGATCCTCCTCAGGCCACATCTTCTCTCACATGGACCTTCACTTGGCCTCTAGTCTATCCCCACAAGGCCCCTGAGGGTCTTTCTGTACCCAGAACTGATCCTGCCTCTCCCCTCCTCCCAAATTCTCTGTGGTTTGCCAGCACCCTCAGGACAGAGTCCCAGTTCCTCAGGCTGGTGTTGGAAGCCCTGCGTGATCTGGTCACTGCTGACTTCTCCACACCGACTTCATCTCTTACCCGCCCTCCCTGCCCCCACATCATACTGCAGACACTCTGAGCACAAAGACCTTTGAGACTCACCTAATATGTCATCCCCTTGGTACTTCCATCCTTCCAAAAATTTAAATTGGGTGCTCTCATTCTCCATCAGAGCAGGGGGACATTTCTATTCAGAGCACTTGTGACAATTTGTGCAACTGTTTAATTTAATAGCACCCTCTCCCACTAGCCTGTGAGCTCTAGACATAAAAACTACATCTGTGCTGCTCCCTTCTCCAGCCCTGGCCCCTGGGACAGTGTTTGGCACCCAGCAGGTACATGATAAATATTTAATGAGAGGATGGATGAATGAACAAATGCCTTGTGCTCTCTCTCCCATATAAGCCTTTGCCCAAGCTGTATCCTTGGCCTGGAATATTCTCTTCTCACATATCCCCACACCTACTCCATCAGCACCTTGCTATTTACCACTCTCTCTGCTGGTCTTGGCTTAGAAACAACCTCCACCAGGAAAACAATTTAGCCCCTTGATTTGAGGCTGGGGCCCCTTCCTCCAACATTCATGGCCCCCTGCAAGCACCCCGTGGCAATGCTTATCAACCCAGTTGTAACTGCCTATTTTTCATCTGTCTGCCTGTGTCAGTTGGTGTACTAGCCCCAAATGTCCACCAGAGAGAGGTGGGAGCTAGATGTGTTAATAAACGGCTGAAAAACCAAGATATGATGTGCCATGTCTCCCGTGGGAGCTGAGCAACTCCAAGGTATGTACCAGTCTGTATGCCACCTGGAACACGGCCTTCTCTGACATCACATGCTTCGGGTTGTCATCCAGGGCTGAATGAAGGCTCCTCCCCAGGCTGGGGAACACCAAAAACCTGGAAGACATGGGCATCCTGGAAGGTAGGAGATGAATAGGGGAGGGGAGGAATGCAGGCTGCCAAGGATGGACTGCAGCCGGCAGGGGGTGCCAGGTCCTGGCCCAGGTGAGATTAAGGATTCTGACTGGCTGGGGCACCAGCCTAGCTCACAAATAATGGAAGGAACGAAGCAACTAACTGGCTGATAGTTCCAGGGTCCCAGCCATGCCTGGGAACATGACAGGAAGAGAAAGAAAGGGGCGAGTGAGGTGGGCGGCTCACCTGTATTTGTCCTGGTGAACACCAAAACCGACACAGGTGGGGATGGCCAGTAGGGGGGTTGAGTACAGCTTCTTCCACTTGCTCACTGCGGTAGACAGGGGCTTGAGGTTAGAGCCCACCTGGTCCCAGGCGCACGGGAACAACAGTTCATTCTCAGACCAGAAGTAGAGGGCATCCGCACCCAGACCAGACCCTGAGTCTCCTTACTGGAGATGACACCTTTCTGTGTGTGTGGTGGTAGTGGTGGTAGGGGGGGACAGAAAGAGGGGGTGGTGACAAGGTAGGTGTGGGTGACCCATGGATGTCTGTAATCCATGTCTGCTGGTGACACATGGTGAACATGGGTGATGTCTGAGGAAGTATATACAAACCTGGAGGGAGTGGAAGGGATAAGAATTTCTGAATTCACATATGTGGCTAATAGGATCAATAAATGTCTAAACTGGCCAAAATGTCACTAGAATTTGACTCTATCTTCCAGAATCTCAGTGGGGTGGAACAGAACCAATGGTGTCCGATACAAGTTTAGAGGCTAGCTGCCCAGGGAAAAACAGTCCTGATGGGTAGTGTCTGCCAATGTCTGTGGTGTAAATTCCTCCCACCATGGCCAATTTCAAGCTTCCGGTATGACATGACTGAACATGGAGTTGGGGAGAGACGCATAGTGGCATGCCATTATGCAGTATTTTCACCATACAGATACGACATATATAAATGACAATAAGAGTGCAGAGAACAGAAAATGTGGAAAAAATAATTAGAAAATGACGATTTTTTGAGTGTTTATTCCCTGTGTTTTGAATATAATTTATTTGATTATAAGTTTATGTAATTTCATTTTTAATAATGACTGTATATAACAGCCACCTTGCAGTATTCCTGAAAATCTAATACTTGACTCTCAAGAGCTGGTCTGAGCCAGCCCAGTACACATTGTCTGAGGGATGACAGGAGTCAGGTTGGGAGTAGAGATGGGATGCAAATCTGGGCCTTTATTCCCTACCCTTCTCACACCTACAAGAAGCTAGTTGCTGCGACCAAGCTGGTACCCCTAACTGTCTCACCCTGGCCACTTCCCTATGGAATACCTTGCAGAGGCTTGGCAGCCCGCTGGAAGAAGTTCTGCTCATTGAACAAGCGTCCATCCTTAGCATCCTGGTGGGCAACACAAGGGGCAAAAGTCTGTCATAAGGAACTCTCTTAGACAAGGGCCCCAATCACTATTGAACATTTACCACCCCATGCTAATGCTAGCAATGACCAGGTTTCTCATCAAGTCCCCCACATGAGATCCCAATTCCCTAGGTTGCTGCACATGAACACATCAGAGACTGTGAGCTATCTTCCAGTACTCAGGTTACTTTTCTTTCTTTTACAATAGCACCCATGAATTTTCCTTCGATATGTGGCCTTCAGCTAAAAACTACATTTCCCAGCCTCCTTCACAGTGAGGAAAGAGCACATGACCAAGTTCTGGCCAACAGGGATGTCAGCAGAAGTATGAGCAACTTCCAGGTTATGCCCTTAAAAGGCTGGGACTGGCTCTCCCTTTCTTGGTCTCTAGTTCCAGTTGCCTGGAATACAGATGTGATGGTGGGAGCTAGAGAAGCCATTTCAACCCATTGATGGAGGTTATGAGTTGAAGCAACAAGAGAGAAGGAAACTGGGCCCCTTGTTTATGTAACCCCATATCAGCCCTGGACCACTGTCCTAGACTTTTAAGTGAAAAAGTCATAAAATATGACCTTGCTTAACCCATTTTAATATTGATTTTTTTTTTTTTTTTAACATTATTTCAAACAAAATATTGTAATTAAACACAACTAGTGCAGCTGGATCCTTAAGAGCACAGGGTCAAAGAGACCTAGGTTCTGCCATTCATTTGTTCTTTCCACAAAGCCTTTATCATGTGCTGAGTATTATTCTGGGCACTGGGGACAAAGTAGTGAACAAAGCAACGTGTATACTGGGTGTCCCTGGACCAATGACTGAGCCTCCATTTCCTCATCTGTTAAATGGGAAAGAACATGGCAGCTATCCCACTGTCTTGCTAAAATAATTCAACCACGTAGTGCTCTTGAAACTCTAGGGTCTGTCACATAACAGGCTCTCAATAAGTCGGTGTCATTAATCATTAGTGAGCCTGGCTCCCTGCCCCAGCCCATCCTCCTCTTGTCCTTCTGTCCTTCCCTCTTTGCTTCCTTATGTCCTCCCCATGATGTAGGTGAAGCACATAGCAAGCACTTGGTAAATCAGAGCTGCTGTTGGCACAGTGCTTAGGCCCTGATCAATCAGTAATGCCTGGTATATTTATTCCTGTGCTCAACTCCCCCACTGGGGGAGCTCCTTGAGGGCAGGAATAGGGTCTGACACATTTTTGCAGATGTTCCTAGCATCCAGTTAATTCACAGGAAGCTGCAGGAAGTTTGGTGAATGAATGAATAAACAAATGAATGAACACTACAGGGCATTAAGCACCTGCCCTTTCAAATACATCAGAATAGAACTGCCTTCCCCATTAGATGGGGAGGCTCCTAAAGATCCTTCTCTGGCCAGCCCCATGCCCTGTGCCCCTCCCTTGGAGCACATCCGTCTCCTTGATGGGACTGTGATGTAGTCTCTCTCCTGCCAGACTGGAAGCTCCTCCAGGGTTGGTTCTCGGTCTGACTCATATCCCAGAATCAACCAGCTCTGAGCCTCAGGAAATGTTGATTGGATTGAACGGATGAACAGAGTGAGGCTTCATTTCTGCCTCCCGAGTGAGGAAGGTAATAATAACAGTAACAGGAGCAGCACAGACTGATGGGGTGCTTAGTGTGCCAGGCACCATCTGAACAGTGTAGAAAAGAGCTAAATGGGGAACACGGTAGCTACTCCATAGGCTTGTTGAGAGGATTCAACAAAACAGTGATTGTGAAACTTTAGTCCAGGGCTGGGCACACAACAGGCTCTAAAGCAAGTGCCACCTGTCACTAGTAAGCCTGGCTCCCAGAGTTGCCCATGCTCTAAACCACTCATACGGCTTCCATCTAGGTTGAGAGAGGGCACCTGATCCTGCTGTCCCCAGTTTAATGGGATGCAATACAATCTGGATAAATGAAAAGAAGAAAATAAGTCACTCATAATCCCAGCACCCAGGGATGACGACGAAGCTATGAACCACAATGACCTTTTTTTTTTTTTTAAAAAAAAGATGACCAGTAAGGGGATCTTAACCCTTGACTTGGTGTTATCAGCACCACACTCTCCCAAGTGAGCCATGGGCCGGCCCTAGCTGCTCTCCTTTCTCCGTTTGGTTTTTCCTTTTGGCCATCTGAGTATATGTTTCCTGCTGAGCCTAGTGCTAAGCACCTGATGTGATTTCATTGAATCTTCAGTGCAGAGACCCCTTCTGATTGGATCTCTATTGAACCCCAACACGCAGTGATACACAGTAGGTGTTCAGTAAGTACCTGATACCAGGAAGGCAGTAATGGGCAGGTGGGCCACGCAAGGTGGGTGTTATTGGCTCCATTTAACACATAAGGAAACAGAGCTCTGAGAGGGGATGCACTTGCCTAGATTACACAGCCCAGAAGTGTCAGAGTTGGACTCAGGGAGATCTGAGTGCAGTTTTCAAACAGCTCCATGTGATAAAGAACCGGGAGCTGTCCTAACCAAGGTCCCATTGCTCCTTGCAGGCCATGGGGACCCTGGCCCCAGAACGAGCTTTCCCAGCTTACAGAGGGACTCAGAAGTTGATGGTACACTTGCCAAAGCCCTAGGCCCTACCCTTTGAGCTGCCCCCACACCATCCTTGAAGCCACTCACCAGTTTGAGTGAGAATCTTTGTTTCTGCGCACCTGACTTGCAGGGGAGGACAGAGGCTGGCTCAGCTGTGAAGGAACAAAACAAGTGAGGTTATAACCTGCAGGGTAGGTCAGGGTCATCATCCTCAAACTTCCCAGCAATGACAAGTGGTTCCAGTTCCCTGGTTTCCATAGGTCAAGAGCATTCTTGGCTCTCAAGGCCTGCTCCTTCCTATTCTCAAATAGGTTCTTTCTTCTCTTTCTCTGCCAGTATCTAGCTGTGCGATAAAGGATTAACACAGCAAGCCTAAGACTGCTCTCCTTGAAAGGTCTAGGAATCTTGATTTCAGAATGGTTCCTAGCATTCCCTAAATGAGGAGAGGTGCTCACTGGGTCTAAACTGTTTGTGCAAACAATGTGGTTTACACTGAACACCTGCTTTCCTTCTGGGAGTGTGGGATTTGGGTACACGTTACAAAGTGGGGGCCACGTGACCAGCCCCCAACAAAAACCCTGGGTACTGAGGCACTAATGAACTTCCCTGGTGGACAACAATTCCTATGGGTTGTCACAACTTGTACCTGGGGGAATTAAGTGCATCCTGTGCAGAGTGGCCTCATCCAAGGACACATCTTGGGGCAACCTGTATCCAACAACTGATTGAGGATGATATAAAGGCCCAGCTACCCTGGCCCTACATGGAACCATGCTAAAGGACCACTTTTGCTCTGGAGCCTGCAGGGTTGGCTGCATCATGGAGGCTATCACAGAGCTGCATCATGACTCTGCCCCACCCTCTGCCTCACCAGCTTCCTTCCCTTACCCTTCACGGAACAGATTCCTGGGGCAGCTCCTCATAAACATCCTGTATGCCTGTCCCACCACAGAGCCTGCCTCCTGGGCACCAGTGCTGAATAGTCACAGACCCACAATGTCTCCAGCCCTGTGCTAAGTGTGGGCTTTACACACACCACTCCACTTGACAGATGAGAAGACCTGAGAGCTGACACCTACAGAGGCAAGCAATGCCAGGCTGACCTGGGTTCAAGTTCCAGCTCCTCCATCAAATCTCTGTATGATTTTGAGTGAGGCGCTAAACATCTCTGGGTCTCCATTTCCATGTCTATAAAATAGGAGTAATGAAACCAACCCTGAGATTGGTTGCAAGGATTCAACGGGCTAGTAGGCATAATAGCACTAGCTAAATGGGTAGCAAGAGCGTGCTGCATTCTTTATGTGTGCCAGTCAACCCACTCACAGACCCAGAGCCTGGCATAGGGCCTGTCACACCAGGGTTGCTCAACACATGGCATCTTTTGAAAATATCCTCATTTACACCAGGGTCCCATAGCCAGTAAGTAGCAGAGCTGACTCGGCCCAGGCCTAGCTTATCTCAAAGCCCATGAACTGAACCATCATCATTGTCCCTCACTCTCATCATTCCCATCCTCCCTTAATCACCGAGGATCATCTAAAACTCTGAGCTAAAGGACAGGGAGGTGACAAGTCACCTAGAAGCTATTCCTGCCCTCAAGAAGCTCCAGCTGGAGCAGGACAGGAACCCAGCTCCACACATTCAAGTCCAAGGGTACACTGAACCCTGCCAAAGAGAGGGAAATGTGAGCAGGGCACAGATCTGGAGGAAAGAGAGATCCTTTCCAGCTGTAGGGATCGTGGAAGGGCGTCCTGGAGCTGGCTGTGACATCGTGGTCAAGCATCCACACCTTTTGGGAACTCAGGCATAATAATAGTACCTGTCTTACAGTTACTATGTGGTTGGAGGACAACATGTACATGCTGGCACTTGGAAGCAGGCAGAAAAGGCTGGTGATTTAAACATGATTTTCCTGCACTGCTTTGCAGATTATAAAGAGCTTTTATCTTCCACTTTTTTAACCGGCTATCCCACCACCAGCCCCAGGAGGTAGCTGGACAATTGCCATCGTAGATGGAGCCAAGGGAGGCAGACAGGGCAAGGGGCTTGGCCGCAGGCCTTAGCAGAGCCAGTCCATAAGCCTAGAGCTCCAGACTCTGCCATCTAGGGTGACCTCTGTTTGACACAAACCTAATATATGGAAAATCCTTACATGCACCAAATGGAGACAAGGGTGTGAGAGACAGGCAGGTGGAAGCCTCTGTTTGCCAGAAGATGGGCAATATTGAACTTGGGGCAAGAATGCTGTTCTAAGACCCATTACAATCGTAACAGGAAGCACTTACACAGCTCTTGCTATTTTCCTGGGCGTCACTCTATTCATTTCACGCTTCCAACCATAGTCCTGTGAGGTCAGTATTATTACAATCTCCACTTTGCAGATGAGGAAACTGAGGCACAGGGTGATGATGTCATTTTAACAAGGTCAGACAAATGGCAGAGGCAGGAGACCAGGCTACACAGTCTGGTTCAGGGTGCCCTGTGTTCCCCACCCCCCCCCCTTGTCTTGCTGAGGACTCTCGATACACCCACCAGGATCCCAGTGTTTCCTGCTTGGGTTTCCTTGTTTCTGACCTCTGTGTCTTTGCCTGTGCCATGCCTATGTTTTGCATGCCCAACCTCTTTGTTGTGGGCAGTTTGAAAAGGCACTTAATAAATAAAATAATAGCAATTCTACCTGACAGTTACCAGCTGGACAGAGTCTGTCAATATTTGGGGGGCATGTTTAAGATGGCCCATCTCAGTGGTTCTCAACAGTGGCTGACTCCCTCATAGTAGGCATCTGGCAATGTCTGGAGACATTTTTGGTTGTCATGACTTGAGTGTGTGCGCGCCGCGCAAACACGCGCACTACTGGCATTTAGTTGGTAGAGGCCAAGGATGCTGCTAAATATCCTACAGCCACAGGACAGCCCCCCACAATGAAGAATTATCTGGCCCAAATTCCAATGGTGCCAAGGCTGAAGAATCCTGGCCTAATTTAAAAGGGGTTAAATAGCATACATAAAACAAACTCTGGTGATCCCTGCAGGACTCCTCAGAAAGGGAGGAGCCATTCTCCCAGAGCAGCTGAAACTGAGGAACAAGGAGAGGCTCAGTCGGGGGCTGCCACTGGAGAGACACACCAGATTTGTTAAGGGAGAAGACAAATGGTGGGTCTTTGCAGGTGTGATTAAATTAAGGCTCCTGAGATGGGGAGAGTAGCCTGCATTAACCAGGTGGGCCCAATGTCATCACAGAGTTATAAAGAGAGAGGCAGAGGGGGATAATACTATAGAAGAAGAGAACATGATGTGGTGATGGAAGCAGATTAGAGTGACGTGCTGACGATCCTAAGCCAAGGAATGCAGCAGCCTCTAGAACCTGGAAAAGGCAAAGAAACAGATCCCCCCTAGAGCCTCCAGAAGGAACCAGCCCTGCCATCACCTTAATTTTAGCCCAGGGATTTTGGACTTCTGAATTCCAAACCTCCATCCACAAGGGTAGAGACTACAGAAGGCATCCCTGGACTGAACCTGAGCTGCTACACTCCCAAGGCTGTGGTGAGCAGCTGCAGGGATGAACGCGACTGACAGGGGGTAATGGTTCTCCCATATTGCTCCAAGGAGTCCACAGGGTAGGACATTATAATTCAGTATCTGACAGATAAGACTTAGATGTAAAGTGCTCAGAACTTTGGTGGGGCACAGAGTGGAATCAAAGTGTCCACTGCTGTAACAATAGCAATTCTGCTTGTTGTTGTTTTACCATTACTGTTTTAAACTACGGGTCATAAAACTCCACCCTCTCTTCTCAGCTGGTGCAAACTGGCAGAAGATAAGGGTAATTTGCCCTGGGGTAAAGCCAAATGCAGCAGGGCCTTCACCAGCCCAGCTCCCCTCACCACTGTGTCTCTGCACTGGCAATGGGGCCTGGCACATAGTAGATGCTGCTTAAGGATCTGCTGAAGGAATGAATGACTCAGGCAGGGTGGCTGGTAGGAAGAGGTTTGCTATTTTTAGGAAACAACACAAATCACAAAAGGTGAAGCCACACCAGCTCAGGGTACTTTCCTCCTGTACTTCCCATTGTGGTTTCTGGTGAGGCAAGTGTGGTTTCTTCTCTTCGGATGCTTCCTTCCCTGCCGTCTCCCAAACCCTGCTCTCCCTCAACCTCTTTCTTGCTGTTGGATTTCATTCCTTTCCATTTTTTCTCCCTCCATCATCTGATTTCTTCTCTCTCGCTCTCTCCCTCTGCCTCCCTCTCTCTTTCTTGGTTCAATGGTTGATAAGCCAGATTGCCTGGGTTTAAATCCCAACTACGCCACTTCCAGGCTGTGTGGCCTTCGGTGAGTGGCTTACCCTCTCTGTGCTCCATCTGTTAAGATGGGGCAATATGAGGGCCTATCTCACAAGGTTGCTGGGAGCTCTGGAACAGCGGCTGGCACACAGTGAGTGCTCCTTAAGTGGTAGCTCATGCCCCTCTTTCTCCTGCGCACACTCCTGCAAGCTCTCTCCTCTCCCCTACCTCTCCCTGCCTTGCCCTTCTGTCCCTCCATTATTAACACTACTTCCCTCTGCCTGGGAGGATCCCTTTACATTTTTTCCAGCTCTGTGCCTCCATCCCCTGTTGCCATTTGGAACCAACAGCCCAGGAGGCAGGTGGGACACTGTCTCTCACTTTTCCAGGCAGGGGGCACTGAGGCAGAGTGCTTGAGCTGCTTGCCCAGGCTAACTCAGCAGGTCAGAGCAAAGCCAGGACTAAGCTCTGGGGCTGTCTCAAATGCAGGCTGTCCTGCTCTCCAACTCAGACTCTAAGGCAGAGATGGCCAATGAGAGGTCTGAGGCCCAAAGTTGCCCACACACTTGTCTGGCCAGCCAGCATTTCCAAATTAAATATTTACTATCAAAATCCAGATTTCTGGCTTTTCCTGAAAACTTGGAAGATTTCCGGAGCCCAAAGCCTGGCTAGGAACCTCTGGGATTCATTTTCCTTGTCTCTAAAATGGAAATAATGATAGTACTGACATCCTAAGGCTATTGTGAGAATTAAGAGAGTTAGGAAGTATAAAGCAAAAAGGTCCAAAACGTGTACACAAAGCTTTGCATTATTCATAACAGCATACAGTAGAAACAACCCAAATGTCCATCAACTGATAAACAGATAAATTAAATGGGGTACATCCATCCAGTGGAATATTACTCAGTCATAAAAAGGAATCAAGTCCTGATACAGGTCACAATGGAAGAGCCTTGGAAACGTGATGCTAAGTGAAAGAAGCCAGACATAAAAGCTCTCATTTGTATGATCCTGTTCAAACGAAATGTCCAGAATAGGCAAATTCATAGAGACAGAAAGTCGATGAGTGGTTGCCAGTGGATGGGAGGACAGGGGAATAGGAGTGACTGCTAAAAGGTATTGGGTTTCTTTTTTGGGTGATGGAAATGTTCTGGAATTAGATAGTGGTGACGGTTGCACAACACTGTGAATATACTAAAAGCTACACTTTTTAAAAGAGTGAATTTTATGTTATATGAATTTTACCTCAATTAACAAAACTGCAAAATGAAAAAAAAAAAAATCCCCCATACAAAGTGCTTAGAACAGGGCCTGGTCTTTCATAAGCACTCAATAAATGCCACGTATTATTAATACTAATGTTACCACCACAGTTGTTACTGTCCTCATTGCACTGAAAAGTCTGATTCCATTGTTTGAGGTTTGACTGCTGACAGCTTTTGAGCTCTGCCCCTTCCAACACCTCATCTGGACAACCTGATAAGAAAGCCTGGTGCTCCCTCCTTTGGTGATGGTGGAAGATTCAAACCATGCCAGGCATTGGCCCATGTGTGGGAAGCCTCACCTCAGCCCGGGCCCTGTGCCACAATGAAAAACCCAAGCCAGTCTCCTTTTCTTGCTCTCTAAAGGCATTTCAGATCCCCATGGAAGGCTTGCCCTGCTGTATGCCATGATACCAATTATGTAAGCAATAAACCTTTCAAATCCTCTTGATGAAGTGACATCATCAGTCTTGACATCTGAACCAAATTTTGAGTGGGTCTATCCTGTCTCTGCAGGTTGGCCAGAACAATCGTCCTTATCCTGTGGCCACTGGGCCTGCACTCCCACATGACAATAGGAGGTGGAGCTGAAGAGGAACACACTCTACACAGGGCACAAGCTTTCCATTTGGCTACAGTCCCCACCACTCCCAATCACCTTACTCCTAGCCTGCTGCACTCATTTATACTACCTGCCTGGCCCCTGTAGAGGGGTCCTGGGGCTGAGAGAAAGTTGCATGGAGGCAGATCTGCAGCTAGGGATATGGCTTCCGTTCCCATTCTCAGAAGGGGTTCCCCTCCCCCTGTCCTAGTGCTGAAACGGCCCAGATCAACCCAGCCCAGCACCTACCCAGCACCTACCCACCCATGGACAGAATGTACCTTCATAGAGAATTCCCTGGTCATCCCTGGTCTGGAGGGATCCCAGCTTCCAGCATCGCCCACTCTTGTCAGTTAGCACTGTCCCTGAGGGCAAAGCCTCAAGGGAGGTGGTCACCCGGCTCCGCTTCAGTGTCTGAGGGCTTTGCCTAGTCATCTGCGGGCTGCTTTTGGGGGTTGGGGATCTGCTCCAGGCCTCTGCAGGAGGATGGTCAGAATAAAGAAAAAGCAGCAACCAGGAGAGAAGAGTTGGATGAGGAATGAAACAATACTCATAATACTGTTCGTTTATCCATTTGTTCACTCAACAAACACTTCCTGGGCCTTTCCATGGGTTAGATCCTTTGTGTGATGACTGGCAGCCAGACATGGATCAGGCCTGGATTCTGCCCTTAGGAGCTTCCAGTGTGTTGAGGAAGTCTGATTTAGATATAGGCAGTGAGAATAGAGTCTGAGACCAAGTAGTATAGAGGGATATTAGGGCCTAGAGGAGAAAGAGATTGATTGTGCCTGGAGAAGTCAGGGGAGGCCTCCTGGAGGAGGGGACGCCAGAGTTGGGTCTTCTTGGATGAGTAGAAGTTCACAGGGGGAAGAAAGACATTCCAGACATTCATCCTCAAACATCCTGAAACAGGGGCTGGCTCACTTGGGAGAGTGTGGTGCTGGTAATACCAAGGTCAAGGGTTTGGATCCCCTTACCAGCCAGCTGCCAAAAAACCCACAAAACACGAAAACAAAAACATCCTGGACACAGGATTTGGCCCCGTGCTGAGTATAAAGAAGGCCCAGAAAACTGCTAGACTAAGGCCCTGCCCTTGAAGGGCTCCCAGGTTTGCAAGAGAGTGGGGTGGATGTGACAGGAGACAGACATGGATACAGGAGAAGATACCATCACTGACCTGTTCCTCCCACCCACCACTCCTCCAAGGCACATCACGGCAAGAGGCCTCTGGGGCCCAGCGGATAATGAGGAGCAAAGGGAAGGCTCCACGGGCTGTGACTTCAGATCCAGGGACCAGTGGGAAGGAGATGGAAAGAGATGGACACACAGTCCTCAGGCCTCCCATGTCCTGGGCACTGGCTGGGCATGGAGCATATACAGATAAGTCATACTTGGTCCCTGCCCACAAAGGACTCCCAGTCCAGATAGTGAGGCTGAAAAGCACGTGGAACCTAAAGCAATATATGTGCTCAAATCAGGGCAGCACAAGGCACTGGAGGCAAAGGACAAAGAGGATGAGAGAGTCTCTGGGGGCAATGAGGAAGCCTTGATGTAAACCTATGGCACTCAGTACAGGCTTCCTAGAGAGCAGACCCTATGAGTTGGCAAAGGGGCAGCATGCCAAGCATAGGAGCGAGTGCCCGAGCCAAGGTGAGAGACTTAGCAAAGACAGGAAACAGACCACACAGACGGCAGGCTAAAGAAGAGCTGGGACTGAGGGCGATGGGAACCGTAGGGGGCTTTGAGCGGGGAGAGGCCATGTAGAGTTGAACTGAGGTTGAGACTGCAGGCTGGGGAAGATGCTGGGTTGAAGGTCCAGGCAGAGGTGGATGATGTTTAAGCTGGAGCTGTGGCAGCTTTGACTTCATGTTGTCAGATGACCCACGTTTGCCCCATCTAGAGTCAGATTGACCCATGTTTGCCCCATCTAGAGTCAGATTGACCCATGTTTGCCCCATCTAGAGTCAGATTGACCGCAACTCTTACCTTTGGGTCTCTCAGAGGGACTCAAGGTATTTTCAGACTTAGAACTGTCACCGTCTGAGAAGAGGGATAATGGGGGAGAGGTGACAATGCTGGACCATTTCACTTTCTTGGGAGAGATTTCAGAACTGGAGTGCAGCTCTCTCCTTGAGCCTAGAGAAAGGCAGACCAAATTGCAGGCTGGAGTTACAAAGGCCTTTTCCAGGTACCACCAAATCAGAAATCCCAAGATCATATTTAGCTATGCTTTTCCCTTTGGCCCTCACAGCCAATTCTTGCTTCTTCTATCACCTAAATATCTAAGCAAACTGTTACTTTCTTTTAGTTATTCTCTCCTTCATGGGTTTTAGCCTCTCTTTCATATCTTCCATCACTTTGTCACTCTGTGTTCTCTTCTAGGTAGTTTCTTTACAACTATCTTCTAGTTCCCTAATTATCCCTTTAGCTGTGTGTAGTTTGCTACTTAAAACACCACTGTGTTTCTGATTGTGATGATAATATATATATTTTTTATCATTAGAGGTTTTATTTGATTCCTCCTCAAATCTGCCTGGTCAATTCTAACTAACTTTTGTTCCTTCATACTTCGAATTTATTCCTATATTTCTTTAAACATATTATACATGCTTTGTAAATATTCTCATCCATTAATTCTAAGGTCTGTGGTCTTCACAGGTCTGATTCTGTAGTTTGTTATTTCTGCTGACTCTCATGCTGGCTTGTTTCCTGGTGTATTTGTTGACTTTTGACTGGGAGCTCATGTTCCTTAGAAGCTTGTCTGTGGGAATTCTCTAAGGTCTATCTTTAAAGGGTGTTTTGTAAGAGAAGAATTGTTTATGTCTTGGGTTTGGGGTGGGGGAGCAATGCTCTTATCTCGCTACTTTAAATTAAATGTTTAGCTATGATGTTGCCACATGTATTAGTATGAGTTCTGGCCCCAAACTGGTGAGAATGTGAGTTCTTGGTTAGGAATTCTCAAAGAAGACATTCTTCCTTTTTTCACTAGGGCTGAGACAGACAAATGTCTCCACCAATTTTTTCTGTGGAGCAATTTTTTTTCTTTTAGTTTACCCACTGAGGAGTTCCGGGTTTAAGAGGTTTACAATCTTGCTTCCTGCACTGCTCAGGCTCTAAGCTTTGTCTTCTGTACCCCAAATAAAACCCTGGCTCAAGGACACCAGCAAATAGCCCCAGGACAAATAACACTATAATAACTTAGTCCTGTGGACCTTTGTTTTCTTACTGTTTCTCACTTCCATGGAATTCCCTTACTTTCCTGCCACTTAACTCTATATTAAAAAAGATGTTCCTTATATTTTATCCAACATATTTGGGTGTGCTGATCCATACAGGGTTTTTGCTTATCATCTGGTTTGCCCTATGGCTGAAAAACAGTCTTCTTCTTTCAGTTGACACTAACTCAGGCAACATGATTTCGTCCCTGGACTACTGGAATGGACTCTTAACTCATTTCCATGCTTCCAATCCATTTTCCATACACAGCCAGAGTCTTTCCAAAATGCCAATCATACTGTAGTAGGAAGTTAGAAAAAGATAAGAATGGGAAGAGGAAACTGGTTTTTTGCAAATCGGATAACCAGTACAAATGGTTCCCTGAGGACCTAGGCATGCACATGAGCAAAAACAGCCACAGGAGACAAAGACAGATAGGGAGCTCCGCCCCTATGTTGGGCACCATTCAGTTGGACCAATGAGCTCCCACCAGCTAAGGTGCCCATCAACAAAGACTACCAGGGCTCAACCAATGACCAAACCACACATATCCAGCTAAGAGGATTTAAAACCCTGGGAATATACCTGTCAATGCTCTTGAGCCATTCTCTCTTGCTCGAGCTGGCCCCATCCTCTCTAGAATGTATTCTCTCTTTGCTAAATAAAACTGCTCTTTGATTTTCACCTCTGGTGTGTCTCGTCCAATTCTTTGTTCAAGACCCCAAGAACCTGGACTTAGCTAGCGGAACCTGCAAATTCCTCAGTTTCCCTTAACAATATTGTGTCACCTACTTGGTAGGAATTCTTCCACAGTTTTCTACTACACCAACGGTGTGATATTGTGAAAACATATATTTTGTCTTAGTTCTAGTCTCCTGGCACACAAGTTCTAAAATCCTGAGAATCTCCAAAGTGATGAGTCTTTTTGTATGCCAATGATGGCTGGCAGCCCCTTGGAAGCTTCAGGATGGGGGCTGATCACAGGAAAGACTCAGACAGGACTTTCAGTTCCACCCCCCAACCTCCAGGGAGGGGAGAGGGACTGAAGGTTAAGCTGATTACCAATGGCCAATGATTTTATCAATCATGCCTTATGTAATGAAGCCTCTATAAAAACCTAAGAGGCCTGTGTCTGGAGAGCTTCCAGAGAGCGAACACATGGAAGTTTTTGCCTCTACCACCAGGAATGTGGCATATCCCAACTCCACAGGGACAGAAGCTCCTGAGCTTTGGACCCTTCTAGACCTCACCCTGTGTATCTCTTCATTGAGCCTTTAAAATATCCTTATAATAAACAGATAAACCTAAGTGTTTCCTTGAGTTCTGTGAGCTGCTCAGCAAATTTAACAAACCCAAGATGGGGTTTGTGGGAATCCTGATTTATAGCTGGTTGGTCAGAAGTTCCAGAGGCCTGAACTGGTGGTTAGCATCTGAAGCATGGTTGAGGGGCAGTCTAGGGGACTGAGTCCTCAACCTGTGGAATCTGACACTACCTCTAGGCAGATAGTGTTGGAATTGAACTGGAGTGCATCCCCACACATTTGATTACAGAAGTCAGAAGGTGGTCTTCTGTTTTGATTATTTTGATTTTGATTTTTTGTTTTGTTACTAAGTAAAAGTAAAGGAAAAAGCACCTTGGTGTGTTTTTCTTTTTCTTTTTTTTTTTTTACACACAAATGGTTAAGACCAATCTCCTTACCCATGGCCTACACAGCCCCACATATCTGCCCCCAATCAATGCTGTCCTTCATTCCTCCACCCACTTCATAGCCTTTCTCTATACCATGCCCCAGTGCCGGGAATGCTTGTTCCAATCCCCTCACCTCGCCCCCACATTTCACCTAGGTAATTCTTATTCATCTCTAGGTCTTGGCTCAAATGTTACCCACTTAAGGAGGCCTTCCCTTACCCTCTCAGAAACCCATCCCCCTATAGATGTTGCATGGTCCATCTATTTCCACTGTGTTAACATATACTCTACTGATAATTGCTTATTCAATGTCTGTTTTCCCTCCTGGGCCATAAAAGCTCTGAGAGACCAGAAACCAGGTCTATCTCATCTCTTACTACATCCTTAAGGAAAAATACAGCACCTAGCACCTAGTAGGTTGTCCACATATATTTGTTGTCTGGTGACTGAGTGAATGAATAATGAAATGGCCCCTAAGTTAGCATTAGAAAAGGCAGGGATTAAGAACTCAGATTCTTTAGTTGGGCCTAGGTAAATACTCTTAGTGTCTGCCTGGTATGCAGACACAATTTTGGAGATGGAGAAGCCATCCTGAGAACTTGAGGCAATAAGAATGGGAACAAAAAACACATGCTAAGGATGGCTGAATTGAAAGATAAGAGAAGCCCAGGTCCCTTATGGCATCATGGGGACACCATCCCAACACTGACTGTTCCCTTTAAACCCCTGTCATAGCATTTTCTGTTACCGGCAGCCAAATGCAATCCCAAATGATAAAATGAATGTTGCTGAACTCCCTGCCATGTACACTGACTTCCTTCTGTATGCTTCAGATGAGCAAGTGCTCTTTGATTTAATAGTGTGGTATCTGGGCCTGGGCGTGGGCTTTCCATTGGTTGGGACCTACTGCTGACCATTCATTGAGTCAGTCAATAAGATTTTTCAGCACCCAATTCTGTACCATGCACAGTCCCAGGTGCTGTGCAAACAGCAGATTACAAAACCACAATCAACACAGGTTACAAAACACAGTAAATTCCTGTCCTTATGAAGCTTGCAGACAAGCAGCAATATAAATAAGTAAAAGATTGTATTTAATAGGGTTGATACAAGTACCAAAAGGAAATATAAAGCACGGAAGGGGGATAGGAGCATTGCATGTAGGGAAGATGTCATTTTAATTATGGATGTCAGGGAAGGCATCTCTATGAAGGTAACAACTGAAGAAAGAACTGAAGGGAGTGAGGGAGTGTGTTATGCAGGCAGATGAGGGATGCACCACCCAGACAGAGGGAACAGCAAGTGCAAAGGTGTAGAGGCTCAAGCATGGCTGAGGTGTTGTTGAACAGTGAGGAGACCAGTGTAGCTGGAAGAGCATAAGCAACAGCAGGAGGGTTAGGAAGGAGGTCTGAGAGAGAACAGTGACCTGATAATGTCAAGCCTCACATGGGAAAGTGGTAAGCAGAGGGATGACAGGATCTGAGTCTATTTTAACAGGATACTCGTGCCTGCCACATGAAGGAGACTGTAGGGTCAAGAGAAGAAGCACGAAGCCCAGGGGAAGAACACTACTAGAACAATACAGGTGAGAAGTGAGGGCGGGATGGACCAGCGTGGTGGTTGAGGGAGTAGTATGAAGTGGTCTGATACTGCAATGATTTTTAAGGGAGAGCCAACAAGATTTGATGAAGGGTTGGATGTATGTGGGGTAGGAGAAAGAGGACTCAAGGATGACGCCAAGGTCTGACCTGAGAAACTGGATAAATAGAGTTGCTCTTTCCTGGGATAGGGAAGTCTACGGAAGGAGCAGATTGGTGGTGGGGCTGTGGGGAATAATATCTGGAGCTCGGTTCTGGGCATGTCCAGACTGAGATGCACACAAGACATCTCCAATAGATTTGAGATGCCAATAGATGTCAAATAGGCTGTTTGCTGTAAAGGTGGATCTGGAGTTCAGGGGAGGATTCCAGGCTGGAGATGGAAATGTGTGAATTTTCAAAATACAGACAGTGTGTAAAGCCATGAGACCAATAAGACGCTAAGGGACTGAGTATAGACAGAGTTGTTCAGGCCTGAGCCCTGGGCTTCTCCAGTATCAGGGGAGGGTCAGACAGGCGCAAAGGCATCTGTTCACCCTCCCCAAACACACACACACACACACACACACACACACACACACACACACACACACACACTCTCTCTCTCTCTCTCTTCACCCCTACTGCAGGGACAAGCTCAAAGCCTGATTCTTACCTCGGAAGGATGACGCACGTGGTTTGACAAAGGAGATCTGGGACCCCACGTGCTCCTCTGTAGGCAAAGGTTTTCCACAGTAGGGGCAGAATTTGAATGTTGCTTCGATACTTTTGCCACATTCTGGACAGAAGGAGATCATGCTACAATACAGAACATGGGTGGGGGGAGGAAACAGGAAGCTGAAAGAAAAACTTAACCCAATGTCTGTGTACAGTCATCTGAGTTCCCCATGGTGATGTGGTTGTGAAGAGAAGAAAAGCTATCATACCTTGAGTATACTCCCTAGAGTGGCCACTTCTGAAACGAGTTCCTGACCACTGTGTTGAGCCTCTAGCCATCTGTCCCTCCTTAATGGTCCAGGGTAGACACAGGCAAAACAAAGACAAAGTGAAACGGGAAGCCTGAGGTCAATGAAAGTTATGTCCAAGGGCCAGCCCGTGGCTCACTCAGGACAGTGTGGTGCTGATAACACCAAGGCCACGGGTTCGGATCCCTATATAGGAATGGCTGGTTAGCTCACTGGCTGAGCGTGGTGCTGACAACACCAAGTCAAGGGTTAAGATCCCCCAACCGATCATCTTTAAAAAAAAAAAAAAAAAAAAAAAAAAGAACTGCTCCAATCACAGAATAAGTGAGGTGGAGGCATATCCAGGGTTTTCAACTGTGTTTGTAAAGTTCATTTCTTAAAACATACAATGGAGATGGGAGAGACAGTTAATGCTCCCCAAATATCTATATGCTCCCCTATTCCCAGCCTCCCTTGCAGTTAGGTTGGGGACATATGACTAGTTCTGGCCAACGTGGTGTGACCAGAAGTCATCTCCTGGCTGAGGCTACATATCCCAGGTGGCATAGCAACAAGATGAAGGAGGGCTGCCTGGTCCACATTGGAATCTCATGATCGACAAGTACACTTGTGTTGTATTAAGCCACCATGATTTCAGGATTTATTTGTTACTATGGCACAGCCTATCCTATCCTGACTAATTTAGTGGGAATACTGGTGTTCATTACATTGTCCTCTATGTTCTGTGTATTACTGAAATATTTCCTAATACTTTTTAAAAATCAAAAACAAAATCACACAGGCCTATGACAAATGACACAGGCCAGTTAATAAGTGAAGAGGAGAAAATCAACAAGGATGACAGTGCAACACCTGGCACTTCAATTGAACTTCTTTTAAATAGAAAAAAAAAGATATTTTATTTGTTCTTATATTCTAAAGCTTAGCGTACAGTAGCAATTAAAAACTATATCAAAACAGAAGTCAAAATAAATGTGTGCTCATGATTTCATTTCACCTTGAAAGAGAAAGCTCTAATCAAACCCTTTTCCTTTATTCACCGTAAAGGTTGGCCTCTGTTGTAACTGCAGACAGAGGGATCCTTAAAACTAAATGTTTAGTCCCAGGCTGCCTGAATTTGAGCTCCAGATCTGCTACATGCTGGGCAAATTACTTAACCTTTCTGTGCCTCAGTCTGCACAGCTGTGAAATGGGGCTTCTTCCAGTACCTGAGAGAATGGTTGCTGAGGCCTAAATGAATATATTTATATGAGGTTCTGGGAATACAGCCTGGCTCACAGAAAGCCTTTTACGTTAGCGGCTGCTATTAGTGTATCATGCCCTGTATCCCGCTTATTGTATTCCACTTATTAGTATTTCTATTTTTGTCTTTTTTCTGTTCCATAAGGTCTGAGCTTCTCTGGCCTCTGTTTCTTCTCAGTGCTGACTCATAGAATTCAAGTGTTTCCCCTGAAAACCAGAGATCTTCCAAACAGCTAGTGAAAGAAATCTCAGCCAGAGGAGGAAAAAATCATTCCTCTTTCCCTTGGGCTGAAGAGCAGAAATCATTCTGGGGCATAAAACTGCCCTTCTGTTATCTCAAACGAAGAAGTTGTATAAGACACCTGGACAGCAAAGACTGTTGTCAAGTATGGTTACCCTCTAAGAAGTCTGTCATTTTGACTGGCTGTCTACCCTAATGATTTGTTGTCCTGGTAATAACATTAAAATGGACATCCTGTCTTCTCAAAGGTATAGATACTACTGAATGTTTTTGTTAAGCCAGAGGATTCACTGCCTCTTCTCCCTTCATGCTGTGACAAACCTGAAGCCCATGTGCTGACGTTGCAGCCACAAGATCAAAACTGCCTAGAGGCTGCTGCCCTGGAGAGCTGTCCAGACTTTGTGTTAGTGACAAAGAATCTGTGTTTGTGTTAAGCCACTAAGATTTGAGGGTGTTTGTTATTGCAGCATAGCTTAGCCTAGCCTGACTAATCATACACCAACACTGTTAGATTTCATATGTAAACAAAAGTTTTGTTTGGAAATCTGTAGCAGTTTTAAGTAGCTTCAGGTTAAGTGGAATTTCTTCAGGTGCCATGGGATAAAGACAGCCTCCAGGATGAAGCAAGTACCTAACCAGATGAATCCTGCCATGCCCACAATAATGTTCCTCCTGGGAGTAAAGTTGGGGGGTTGGGGGGTGGTCAGAGTGGGCAATGCAGAGGAGAAAAGCAAGAGCTGTTTGTTGGTGGGGAACAGGCTTTTTAAGGGACATGTGCCCGAGGGGATGGTACCTTTAAGGGGTCACAGTCTGGTCCTTGGATTCAGTGGGCTGGAAATTCCATCTTAACAGTGGCCTACAAGTGAACAAAGGTGGAGGCTGACTCAGGCTCACTTCATGTATACGTGAAAGGTAATGGTTAATGCTTATTGAGCACCGGCTATAGCCAGCTTATGCCTTTCATTCATGCAGTCATTCAATAATTATTTACTGAACTCTTTTGTGCCAGCCTCTGGGGAGACAGGAGCAAAGGAAACAAACACAGCTCCTGACCTCAAGAAGCTCACATGCTGGTGGGGAAAGGCAAATTAATAAACAAATGAGCAAGTAACTGTTTAACAGGTGTATTAATCTGTTTTTATGTTGCTGTAACAGAATACCCAAGTAATTTATAAAGAAAAGAGGTTTATTTGGCTCATGATTCTGGGGCAACTGCATCTGGTAAGGACCTCAGCCTGCTTCCACTTATGACAGAAAATGGGATGGGAGCTGGCATGTGCAAAAGATCACACGGCAAGAGAGGCGGCAAGAAAGAGAAAACAGGGAAGCTAGACTCTTTCTAACAATCTGCTCTTGCAGGAACCAATCCATTCCTATGAGAGCTCACTCATTCTCCACAGAGGGCATTAATCTATTCATGAGGGATCCACCCCCATGACCCAGACACCTCCCACTAGGCCCGATCTCCTAACACTGCCACATTGGGGATCAAATTTCAACATGAGGTTTTTGGTGGGGACAAACGTATCCAAACTACAGCAACAGGTCAGATGGAGATAGTCCTATGGAGGACAATAGAGTGACACAGGAGAAAAAGGGATGCCAAGTAGGTTGGCAGGTCACTATTTACACAAGGTGTCCAAGGAGGGCCTTGCCCAGGGGGAGACATTTCAGCAGAGACCCAAAGGAAGCAAAGGAGTGAGTTGTGGACCTCTGGGTAGGGGTCCTTCAGGCAGAGAGCTTTCTATGTGTTAATGTTATCTAGTCCACACAACATGGTTTCCAGAATTATCACCATTTCATAGGAGTGTGGTGGCATTTATATTTTCCAAAGAGGGCCACAGCAATATTTCTAGACCTGTGTGCTCTTCAGAACCCTGTTACCCTTCCCACCAAGAGGCAGGGTCACTGGTCTCTCCTGTTTGGATATGGGTGGTGCTTGTGGAATACAGCCAGGAGAGATACCAGGTTTTTAACTGTGTGCCCCTCAGTTCTTTTTTTTTTTTTTTTAAAGATGACCGGTAAGGGGATCTTAACCCTTGACTTGGTGCTGTCAGCACCATGCTCTCCCAAGTGACCTAACCAGCCATCCCTATATAGGGATCCGAACCTGTGGTTATCAGCACCACACTCTCCCAAGTGAACCATGGGCCGGCCCTGTGCCCCCCAGTTCTGACATCCCATCACCAGTCTGGTCTAGGCCACCATCTGTCCCTAGTGCTACCAATGTAGCCTCCTAACTAGACTCTACTTCTACCCTCACCCACTACTGTCTATGCTCAATAGAGCAGCTAGAGAGATCCATTTAAAGTTTAAATCAGATCTAGTCCCTTCTCTGCTCAAAAACATACAGTGGATTTCATTTCAGTCAGAGTAAAAGCTATAATTCTTACCATGGCCCGTGAGGCTCTACATGATCTGCCATCTCCCCGTTCCCTCTCTGACCTCATCTCCCACCACTTCCCGTTGCTCACTCTGAGACAGCCATAGTGACTTCCTTGATTTTCCCCAAACATGACAAGAATGTTTCTGCCCCAGTACCTTTGCACTTGCTCTCATGTCTACCTGGAATGCTCTCTCCCCTCAGAGTGCCCATGGCTCACTCCTGCATCACCTTCTTTATGTTTATTTTTGTTTTTCTTTTTTATTCTATTTTTTTGCTACATCACCTTTAGTTCTCTGTTAAATGTCTCCTTCTCAGACAGGCCTTGACATTAGTTTATTAATAGCTCATTCTACCCTCCCTACCCTGCTTTATTTTTCTTCATAGCACTTGTTACCAATCTAACATGTGCTATGAAGAAAATAATAAAAATAATCTAATAATCTAACTCATTTGTTTATTGCTGACTCCTCTAACTAGAATGTAAGCTTCATGGTAGCAGGGACTTCTGTCTGCCTTGTTCAGCACAGTATGCCCAGAATCTCAAACAGCCTTGGCACATAGCAGATGCTTGAATCATGTTTGCTGAGAGAATAAATGATTGTCTCCGCTGCAAAAATAAACTTGCCAAGAAGGCAGGAGAGGCTCCCAGCTGTGTCAGCACATTTTCATCCTGCAGGCAAATCTAGGCAGTGAGACTGAGATTCAAATCTCAGGGCCAGAACTATTTAGCTGCATGACCTTTAAAAAGGTCTTCCAATTAGAAGCAGAACAGTATAGGGGTTGAGAGCATGGACTTGGGACCTAACCTGCCTGAATTTGAATACTGCTTCTGCCACTACTGTGTGATGTTGGGCAAAATTTTTTTAACACCTCTGTGCCTGTTTCTCCATTTGTAAAGTAAAAACAACAGCACTTACTTCTTGGATTTTGAGGTTTAAAAGTAACTGACACATAGTCTATGCTCAATAAACATAAAATCTTCTAATGATTCTGTTCCACTAATTTCTAGCCAGATGGCCTCAGGCCAGTTAATTTCTACCCTGAGACCTTTGTACTTGCAGTTTCCCTCTGCCAGGAATGTTCTTCCCATGACTTTCCCCTGCAGCTGGTTCCATTCTGCAGGTCTCACCTTAAAGAGTTCTTCCCTGATTAACATATAAACTGCAGCCCTTCCTGACTTTTCTCTCCCTCTCCCCTTTTCCTCCTCTATTTTTCTCCGTAGCACTTAATGCCATCTAACACAGGTTCACAATGCCTTATTCTAATCACCTGGTGCCAGTTGTGTTTCAAAGTCCAGAGTTTTAAAGACTCGGAAAATTATCAGATTTTAGAACATACTATATATTATACCACCAGCAGGACATAACGTCAGCTTCCCATAATCAAATATATAATTTGTGCAGCAAAACCATTGAAGATTATAAGTAGCTGTCAGCTCAGATTGGTGTTGCCTGCAAACAAGTTCAAAGCCAGGTCAGGTTGGGCCACCCAGTAAGTTGCAAAAGAAAAACCTTTCGGTTTTCACAACTTTTTGGATTTTAGAGTGTAGGTAAGGAACTGTAGACAGATAAATATTACATAATTTACTTCTTTCCTTTGGTAGTATCTGGCATCCCCAACCACCATTAGAATGTAAACTAGCTGGACAGGATTTTTGTTTTAGACACCACTATAACCTGAGCTTAGAACTGTGCCTATCAGAGTAGGTACTCCACATGCAGAATAGCAGCGTCTGTTGCACAGAGCCTTACATACAGTAAACGCTCAATAAACATGGATGGAAGAAAGAAAGAAGTCTCAGAGTGCTGAAGACACCTGTCCAAAGTCACATGGCCAGTTCAGGACTTAATCCCAAGATTCCGATTTTCAGGTCAGTCTCTACTACTCATTCATCCATTTATTTTACTAATTCAGCAAATACTTACTGGACATCTGTTGTGTCAACTACTGTATTCCCCCGAAAAAGCTTCTAGACAGTATAGCAAAAGAGCTAAAGACTAGACTCCACCCTAGCGCAGGAGGGGCGGTTGCCTGGTGACGGTGACTAGGCTTCAGCCACCCTTCACAGAAAACCAGTGATGACGTAGCTACCAAGACGGGGCGTCTGTCAAACTCCCCACAAGCTCCGCCCGTCTCCGCCTTAGTCACACCCACCACCGAGAGCTGAAAGTGGCTTGGGACGCCGAAGGGCCGGCAGTGATCTCCCAGACCAGCAGCCGCTCTCATCCCGACACCCCCGTCCGCGGAGGCTCCGCCTCCCGAATAGAGTCGTGCTGACGTCACAGGCACTACGACTGAGCTGTGGCTAGGGGCCCACTGTTCCACCTCACCTTCCCCTCACTTCTGTACTTGAGGCGAGAGGTGGGGTCCCGGGTTTCTGCGGCCTGACCTCGGATCCTCAGCAGGGACTGGGACTCACCTTCTCAGTTGCCCCGCGGAAACTTCCGCTGGAGCGCAAAGCGCTGCGCGCGCATCTTTGCCCAGAGGCCGGACTGCGCCCGCGCAAGCGCTTCTGACTTCCTGACTGCCCCCAGACTGTGCCTACCTAGGAACTCCATTTCCCAGACGCCTTCGCGGTAAGAGGTTAACTCAGAACAGGGGGAGGGATTCATACCCCACCGCCGCAGCCATCTGCCCTCTTTGGGACGCTTTTTGATTCGGCTGCGCATGTACTAATATGAAGCCAATCGAGATAAAGTACAAGGCATCTCTCCACCAATCAGAGGTCGCATTATCACTACTCTCACCTCAACTCAGCCCCTTACTACCGCACGTCCTCTCGGGAACACTAAATTCTTTCACAACACGTTTACACGGCAACCCGCCGGTTGTCTCCTTCTGAAGTGGAAAAGCCTTCCAATCTCCAAGGAAAGGCAGGAGAAGGTTGATTAGGTGGTCTCTCAACAGGGTAAACGCTGGACTACAAAACCTTGATGCGACCCGGTCCTGACTCTTGTTTCTACTCTATTTCCCAGAGTGCTCAGCGCAATCTCTAAGGACGAAGAAGCAAGCGGATGTGGAAAGACAAATCGGTGCACAGCCCTCTGGGAAATAGTCCTGGCTCTGGCGCGGAGGATTCTGGGTGGGGCAGTCTGAGGAGAGGCACTCGGCACCGGAAGTTGCTGTGAAGAAGCGCGGGTGTGAAGAGTTGAGTCTCCTGCTCCCTCCGGCCTGGGGTCGCCGTTAACCCAGCGGACGGCAGTCTCGAGGTACGGAGATGGCGGGGTGGGTCCGTTGAGCGGCCTGGAGCCTTGGGGACTCGGTCCTTCCTGAGGGTTGACTGAATCCTAATGTGGCGACTTCGGCAAATGGCGCGTCGCCTTGAGCGGTGGGTGTCTTGGTAGAGGCTTGAACCCTTGTTTTGTTGGCCAGGCTCTTACTAAAGTGGTTTATTCACCGGCAGTCCTGAGAGGAGTGATTCTGTTTTATTTCATTTTTTCTGAGGAAACAGGCCGAAGGTGGGAGGTAGGTTACCTGAAGTGGGCAGATCTGCAAATGGAAGTTTTTAACATTTATTTGAGAGCTTTTTGTGTGCCAGGCGCCGTGCTGTTCTCGCATTTTCTCTTCTAACCTCTACAGCAGCACTGAGACATATGTGCAGGTTCTCGGGCTTCTCAGATGCCCTTGGCACTGGGATAATCTCAGGAATCAAGATTTTTTAGATTTTGAAAAGTTGGTAGGGTGCATGTTATATAATTAAGCAACACCCCAGCGGAATCTGGGGCAATTCTTGGGCATCAAATGTTTCTGCAGGGAAGGGTGTGAATTTTCACATTGATAGGCATAAAGACTATATTTCCTGTGGCAATTCAGGTTAAATTTTGTTGTCAGTTTATGCGTGAAGTTCTGCTTTTCAGAGCCTTTTGGTTTGGGGAATCGTAGATAAGGAACTGTGGATTTGTTGTATTCACTCCATTGTGTATGCATGGAAACTAAGGCTCAGAGAAAGTAAATGATCTGCCTATGGTCCCACACTAAGAACTTGCAGGACTCCGGCCTACGATTTTTCAGTCCATAGTTGTTTGGCTTAAGCCTGGATGATCTCGAGTTTCACCTCAGGGCCCCGATTTTTTCTCTCCTGAGGCAGAGAGTACGTGAGATGTGGACAGAATGTGATTTGGAAACTGTAGACAGAAGTCTCAAAACTCAGATGTCAGTGAGGGCTGCAGATACAGTAAATGAGAGAACCTGCCCTGGTGAGGGTTGTGGGGCATAGGGGGGCACTTGCCCCATCTAAAGGGGTGGGGGGAGGTTTAAATGGTCTCTAATGAACTAGCTTTGTGGAAATGCAGACCCAGGGTTGCCAAATCCTAGGATTTTTCAGAAGTGGGATATGTAATTTTTAGGTGGGATTTCCAATTTTCAACTTTGGGACTACTTAAAGAATTTTCTTTCGTAGCATCTCATCTGCCAACATTGTGTGGGCCAAATAAAATATCTTTTGACCGAATTATACTTACCAGTTGAGGCTTAACCGCTGTATGTGAGGAAACTCATTGTTAAGTAAATGTTATCTATTATAGGTTTACCACATTCTCTTATCTGCAGTCACAAAATCTAGAAAGCTCTGAAAATCAAATATATTTTTCACGAATTTGGTATCCATACCTGACCTGAACTGCTGTGGGGTATTTACAACCTCTAATTATCCTACTTAGAAGCATTAAAGTGTTGGATTACGAAATGCTGCCTGCCCACACCACACTGGGATTTCGTTTTTTATATATATTTTTTCTTCACAGTGGGATTTTAACAAAATATGCTGTATTCATATTTTAACGAAATAGGCCCTCCTTATCTGAGGGTTCTGCATTGAAAATATTCAAAAAAATAAAAAATAATACAACAGTAAAAAGTAAGACAAATAAAAAAACTGTAGTGTAACAACCTTTACATAGCATTTATGTTGTATTAGGTATTAAAAGTAATCTAGAGATGATTTAATGAGTACAGGAGGATGTGCATAGGTTATATAAAAACTATGCCATTTTATATGAGAGACTTGAGCATTCGTGGATTTTGCTGTGGGGTGGGGGGTCCTGGAACCAATCCCCTGCAGATAACAGGGAAGAATTTGTGGACCTGTGTCATTGTTAAGTCATATTGCTGCTTTGCCATGGAGAGTGACTTTCAGCACTACATAGATGCATGCTACTTGGAAAATATACAATGAATACAAATGTGTAAAATACCCAGTGATGCAATGTTTTGCATATTATGGGTCAGGAAAATAACTCAGTGGGCAGTGACCATAATTTGTTCTTAGTGAAGTAGAATACAAGAGACTAGAAAAAAAAAAAAAACCACCTTGGTAATCCTACATTGTAAATATTGCTTCATGAAGCTTTTGCTTAGTTACACATGTGTGAGTAGTCGTGATATATATTGTCTTTGTTACTGTGGGCAAAAGAAAAAAAAAAAAGAAGTTGGGGAAATATTGCTGTTGTAGAAATAGCAACAGTTTTGAAGGTCGACTCACCTGGACTCAAATCCTGGAGATGATAAACAGAAATCCCAGGCGCATTGTCCCATTGGTAGAAAGACACATTTATTCTGTCAACAAATATCTTAAAAGCACGTACTGTACACCAGGCACTGTGCTGGTGCTAAGACACAGCAGTGAGCAAGAGGAAGGCCCCACTGGTAAGGTAGTCCATCACCAAATCTCCCAAGCGTGTATTTACTGACTGCATTAAGTGCTAACAATGGTTATGAAGTTGCTTTGAAGGTTCTGAAGCACAATGGAAATGTGGGGCTGGGGTGGTTTCAGTAAATATATTGTCCTTATGATTCCTACAGGGAGACTCACGTTGGGACTCGTCTTCCTACTTCTGGACATTTCAGAGGCTCAGCCAGCACGGACATTGAGTCAACCATAGGCGGAAAGGAGACTTTCTTACACCTCCCTTGTCCTTCCCACAGCCCTTTCAGCCAGGAACATGGAGGGGAAGGAGGAGGAGCTTAAAAGAGGACAGTAGGCCCCACTTGGCTATGACTGAGGTGAGTTGAGGGTCCCTCCATCTTCACCAATCATCCCCAAAGGAAAGCTGGTCTTCCTTTTTTATTTTTAATGGAACATAATTGATACATATCTGTGGGGTACAGCATTTAATATCAATACCTGTGTGCGATATGTGATGCTCAAATCAGGATAATTAGTGTATTCAACATTACACAATGTAATCATTCTTTTGTGGCCCTTTAATAATTTCTTGCTAACCCCTGCTGCTCCTCCCTCTTTTCAACCTCTGGTGGCCTCAGTTTTGTTCTCTCCTTTTGAAAGTTCAATGAATTATTGTGATTGTTGTTAGTTTCTTTTTTTTTCTTCTTTCCTTTCTATATTTGTCTATTTAGCTCCCATTAATGAGTGAGGACGTGAAGTATTTCTCTTTCTGTGCCTGGCTTATTTCACTTAACATAATTTTCTCTAAGTTCATCCATGTTGCTGCGAATGGCAGAATTTCATTCTTTTTTTTTATGGCAGAATAGTATTGATCTTGGTTACCTTTTCCCATTTCATTGTGTCGTCTGAGTCTTCTTGTATCTCATTGAGTTTCCTTAAGATTGCTGCTCAGAATTCTTTTTCAGTCATTTCAAGGGCTTCCTGCTCTATGGGGTCTGATACTTGAAAATTATTGTAGTCCTTTGGTGGTTCATATTTTCTTTTTTGCATTTCTAATATTTCTATGGTGATGTCTGGTCATCTGGTAGAGCAGTTGCTACTTCTTTTACTCTGGCATGGGCTTTGGAGGAGAGAGACTTTCTCCTATAGATGTGTTTTATATTGACCATTGAGTAGGGTGTTTTAGTATTGTTTCCAGGTAGTTGCATAGTGTAGTCTCTATGTGAATACTTTGGCCATATTCAGTGTCAAGGGTTGTGTGTTAGTGCTTCCATGGCCTAGGCTCTGGAGCACTTAGTGATTTCTTGCCAAGATTAGTGACACGGTGTTGGGTTGTCAAGGATGTGGGCAAGTTCTTGAGTTCTTGGGAGAAGTGCCTGGGTGCCTGTTGCTCTTTGGCTTGGTGGGTGACCCTGGGTGGGCTTGTTGGCACCCCAGATAATATCTCATGACCCTGATGGGTGAACAGAGGTATACTGAAACTCCTCAGTTTGAATGGGCAACCCTGTACGGGGTTTCTCTTTCCTCTTTTCTACAGGCATAGGTTCTTCCTGGGTCCTTGCTTCCCCCAGTTAGGAGATGGGTTGGTGGTGGTTGGAAATTTTCTTCCTTTCTATTTGGCTATCCTCAGTTTCTGCACTTTCCAGGAGTTCTGCATGTGTCTCTCCCCAGATCCAGGCAGTCTTGTGGGATGCACACGTACCTCCCACCCCCAGAGGGCTACTGCGGCAGGTGGGAGTGGGGGTGGTGGCGGCATAATTTCCCCTGTGGTTTGGGTCACTGGGTCACAGGTATCGCTCGCTCACCTCTTTCCCCAGTCTCTGCTGGTGATCCTCCTTGTGTCAATGCAGTTCAGTCATTGGTGGGCCACCTGCACAACAGTGGTGGCTGATGTGGCAGTAGGCTGCTCTTGTGGTGGTGGTGTCTGTGGCAATGGTGGGCCACTCTCATGACAGTGCCTGTGCTACTACTGTCTGTTGGTGGGAGCTGCCCTCGGCCTCTGAAGGTCCCCACACTCCTGTCAGCTGTTGGCAGGTGCTGCCCTCAGCCTTTGTTCTAAGCTTGCTATCCCATGTGGCTTCCAAGCTATTTTTGAAAAGTAAAGATCACTTGGGAGCCACCGTGCTGTTGTTGTCATGCTCAGTATCTTTCAGGAATCTCTATTCCTTACAGGATAAAATCCAAGTTTCACAGTCTGTTCCTGCATGATGTGGGTTCTTCCCACCTCTCTGAAATCTTTTGCCATTTCCTCAGACAACCAATGCTCCCTTTTGGCTTTGTGGTAAAATGTTACATTGTACTTTCTCACTTCCGGGCCTTTGTTCAGCTGTGCCCTCTGCTAGAATACCCTGCCCCCCTTTTCTGTCTTGTAATGTCTTATACAGCCTCAAGACCCAGCTCAGTCCCCCAGCCTTCCCTAGGCAGAGTCAGCTCTTCCCCTCTCTGGCCTCCCATAGCACCCCCTGCTACCTCCACTGTATCACAAACCCTCCTAGTTATGGTTTTCCCTGCTTATGTCTGTCAGCCCTACCGGACTAGATGCTCCTTGGGAAGAATCGCTAATTGTGATTCATCTCTGGGTTCCCAAGGCCCAGCACAGGCTCAGCACACAGGAAGCCTCATGAGGTATTTATTGAATGAATGAATGCATGAAAACATTTCTCTACCTGGTAAATATCTACTCATTCTTAATGATCCAACTTGAATGTCCTCCCCTCCAGGAAGCTTTCCCTGACCTTCTCTGGCTTACACAGCCTCTGATGCCTCCCTCTGTCACAGCCCTACCTCCTCATGCTCACTATTGGCCTCCTTGATGTCTCTCCATCAAACTGTGAGCTCTTTGAGGTCAGGGACTAGGTCTGACACATGTCTGTGTCCCCAGCACCCACAATGTGGTTTGGTGCACAGGGGAAATGATTGTTGAATGCATGCTCTGACTTTGTCACTCTCCTGTATAAAACCCTTCCATGGCTCCCCAGTATTCCAGGGATCAAGTCCATGCTCCTGTCTTCCCACCGCCTCCACCACTGTGACCAGGGGCTCTGTCCAGCATAGTCTGGTAGTCTGAGGAAAGGAAGCCCCTCAAGGCCCTCTGTGGTCTGGCTTCTGCCAAAGAAACCTCTTTGTCTCATCCTTCCTGACAGAGTATAGACAATAACAATTTCAACTATAAGTAACAAACCCTGCTCAAACTGGCTTAAACAGTCAGGAGACTATGTAGATCACATAACCGAAAGTCCAGAGTTGGGGCTGGTTTGATCTGCCAGTGTGATCAGGACTCTTTATCATCTCTATCTGTCAGCCCCACTTAGTTTTATTTATTTATTTATTTTTTATTTTAAGAAAATGTAATTTTATTAATATTATTTTTTTACATTCGACGATGTTGTTGCAGAGCAGTTGGGAGGGAGGGGAAGGGGAAAGAAATGGGATGGAGGAAGGAAGAGGGGTGGGATTGATGTCTGTGGCATCCCCCTCATTCCCATAGGGGAGACCAGGGGACTTCCAGCAGTGGCTTGGTCATTGCCGGGCTGGGTGCAGATGTCAGGGGGGTGTGGCAAAAGCCCTTGCCCCCACAACCCCAGCTTGAGAGGCTGGGGCGCTTCCTGCAGCGGCTCAGCTGGTTGCGTGTGTCGGGCGTGGCTAAGGCCCTTGTCCCCCACCGTCCCCCACCCTTGGGACTGGTTGCGGGTGTTCAGGGGCATTGCTGAAGCCCCTGGCCCTCCCCCCTTTCTGGCTTGGTAGACCAGGGGACTTTCAGTCCTTCTAGGTGTTATAGGTTTTCTTTAATGAAATGAGACCTTTACTAGTTAATATCAAACTCTGTCTCTAGTTGTGGGTACTTTGTTTTTCTTTCAGTTCTGTGTTGGATTATTTGCTGTTCCCACCATTTAAACTCTGCACTGGAACTAATTTGTTGTCCTTTGCTTACTTCTAAAATTGGGGAACTTCCTGTGGGACCAGTACTTGAGTTGTGTGGTTTAGCTAAATTGCTGCTTTGCTGCTGATTCTCTAGGGAAGGCTTTCTGTGCAGCTCAGGTTTTAATGGCTGACTTTATAGGTACTTCTGGGTCTAGTGAAATCCAGCATACCTGGGCTGTGTAGAAACTCGGTTTGGGCCTGAGTCTTTTCATCGAACTGCACCCCATGCAATTCTATATTCCTGACCAGTCTTCTCTGAGTGGTCTGACGCTGATTGAGGTGCAGATCAGCTGTCCTTTCTGTGTCCCAGTGTTCCTCCGGTGGTCCCATCTCCACCATTGCCCATGCTCCAAGCACTTCCCATGGGATGGGCTGTGTGCAGGTCCCTTGTGATGACTCACTGGCCTCTGAGTGGCTCCTTTTTTTCAGTTGTTGTGACTCTGACTCCTTGCTCCTATGTGGGTTCATGGGAACCCTATCAGTGGTCTTGCTGGCCTGGGGGCCACCAAGGCCCTCTTCTTCTGTGCTGCATCCAAGCAACTTCATCTGAAGGGCACAGCTGCAGCTTTTGCCAGCTACAGCTCCATGCATTCAGCAGCTCCAGCCTGGAAGTGACTGGGGCTCAAAATGGTCCGAGTGGTTTTTTCTTTCTCTCATCATGGTTTCTCCCACCTTCATGCACTCTGTAGGTCTCTCCTCCTCTTTTCCTGAGCTCTAGTGGCCCTAGCTTGGCTGTCATTGATTTTTTACAGTTGTAAGTTGGTTGATTTGTGGGAGAAAGTGATGCTGGGGACCGTCTCTTCTGCCATCTTGACCGGAAGTCCCCACTTAGTTTTGGCTCCATTTTTGATGTGCTTCTTCCCTTGTCCTAAAACAGCTGCCAAGACTGTGTTTCATTGCCTCATTTTTCAAATATTTATTATGTGCCTACTGTGTGCGGCTTTGTTCTGGGTGCTGGATCTACTCTAGAGAACCAATGAATGTGGTCCCTGCCCTCATTAAACTCACACATTATTGGGAGGTAACACTGTATTAATTTGCTAGGGCTGCTATAACAAAGTACCACAAACTGAGTGGCTTATACAAAAGAAAGTGATTGTCTCACGGTTCTGGTGGCCAGAAGTCTGAGATCAGGGTTCTTTCTGAGGGCTGTGAGGGAGAATCTGTTCTGTGCCTCTCCCCTAGTTTCTGGTGGCTTGCTGGCGATCTTTGGCATTCCTTGGCTTGCAGAAGCATCACTCTGATCTCTGCCTTTGCCTTCACACAGTGTTCTCCCTCTATCTTTACATTGTCTTCCCCCACCATAGTCAGTCTCTTTGTCTTAGTTTCCCCTTTTCATAAGGACATTAGTCATATTGGAATAGGGCACACTCTAATGACCTCCTCTTAACTTGATTCCCTCTGTAAAGAACCTGTTTCCAAGTAATGGCACATCCTGAGGTATTGAGGCTTAGGACTTTGTCATATCTCTTTGGAGGGTTACAGTTCAACCCATAGAAGACAATAAAATACAAGGGGTCTTCAAAAAGTTCATAGACACATTTGTATTATCTTTTAATTCTATTTTTCCATGATCTTTTTGAAGACCCTCATACGTAAGTTAATCACATAGAGTGCAGGCAGAATTAAGAACTATGGAGAAAATAAAGCAGGGAAGGGGATAGGGAGGGTTAGGGTTGGTTTACTATTTTATACAGAGGGGTTGGAGAAGGCCTCATGGAGAAGAGGTGTTTAAGCAGAGAACTGAGGGAGAGGATGTGGGACTCTGAGGTGGGAGAAGGGCAGGTATGTTTGGGGAACAGCAAGGAAGATAGTGTGGCTGGAGCAGAGTGGATGAGTGGGGGAGGAGGTGAGGTCTGAGGGGTAGTTAGGGCCAGATCTTTATGGACTTGTAGACCACTGTATGGACTCTGTCTTTAAATCTGAGTGAGATGGGGCCATGGAAGGTTCAGAGCAAAGGCGGGACAGAACCTGCTGTAGATAGAAACAGGATCCACCCCCCAGCTTGTCTGCCCAGCTCCTGCTTAACATCACTGAGTGGATGTCTGTGTTAGTGTCTTATTGCTGCTATAGCAAATTACCACCAACTTGGTGACCTGAAAACAACAGATTTATTCTCTCATAGTTCTTGCAGTCTGAAGCCCAAAATGAGTCTTATCGGGCTAAAACCAAGGTGTGAGCAGGCCTGGTTCCTTCTGGAGGCTTAAGGGTTAAGAGAATTTGTTCCTTTCCTCTCTCAGCTTCTGGAGGCCACCTTCATTCATTGGCTCCTGGCCACATCACTCCCATCTCTGCTTCTGTCATTACATTGCCTTCTCCCTCCTGTGACTCCTTGTCTCCCTCTCAGAAGGACTGTTGTAGTGACATATGGGACCATCCTAGACAATCCAGGATAGTCTCCCCATCTCAAGATTTTTAACTTAATCACCTACAATGTCTCTTTTGCCATACGAAGGTACTTCAAAAAGTTCATGGAAAAATGAATTAAAAGATAATACAAACATTTCCATGAACTTTTTGAAGACCCTGCATAGAAGGTCACATTCATGGGTTCTGAGGATTAGGACATGGTTATCTTTGTGTGTGTGTGTGTGGGGGCATTTATCAGCCCACCACAGTGTCTAAAGGATATCTCAAACTTTGCCATGTCCTAAGCAAACTAAGACTCTGCCTTGAAAGCTGCTTTTCCCACATATCAGTAAGTGGCAACTCTGTCCTTCCAGTTGCTCAGGCTAAAAACCTAGAGACGTCTTGGGCTCCTGTATATCTTTCACACCCTACATTTTATCTGTCAGAAATCTCATCACTACCATGCTCAAAATATCTAGAATCTCACCACTTCTCACCTCTTCCATTCCTGCCATCATCTTTCACCCAGATTATTGAACTGGTCTTTTTCCTTGACTCCCTGCTGTCCTCCCCACCTTCTGTCTTTTTCCACACAGCAGCCAGAGGAGGATCCTGTTTAAGTATATGCTTAATTTTAAAAAAATCTTTTTGTTGTCAAATAAAGCACAGCTGGTCTATGCAGAAACCCGTACACTTCCAGTGCATGACTTAATGAAAGCGATCACCACCTTGGTCAAGAATGAGAATTTCTTTTGCCACCCACTCTGGAAGTCCTTCATGGGCCCCATCACAAGCCCTCTCCCATCCCCCCAAAGTAACCTTTTATAGTTATACTTTCTTGTGGGTTTGTTAAAATAATAGTTTTATTACCCAAATGCATGTCCCTATTGCCCCATGTTTTGTTTTATTTTTAATGTCTTTTATGTCTCTTATCTTTAGGTTTCTCTTCCTTCCCTTTCTGTTCTTAACAGTTTGTCTTTTGAACAGGAGCAGTTTGACCTGTAGAATTTCTCTCAGTCTGTTTGCTGATTCAGTGCTCGTGGTGCAGTTCAGTTTGTTCCCAGTTGGCAGCTGGATCCAGATGCTTGATCTGTCTCCAGTTCAATCCTTTTGGCCAGACTTGAGGAGGCCCAGAGTGTCCGGTTCTCACTGTATGTGATCCTGCAGTCAGTGATGCTATATCATCCATTTGTTTTTCAGGGGTTGCAAAATGGTGCTGTTCTAGTTCTATCATTTCTTTTTATTTATTAGTTGGGATACTTTGATAAAAAGGCATCTCCCCTCATCTATTTGTCTGCCCAGTGGTAGAGTTCATTTAGGACAGGTGGGATAAATGCTTGATTCTTTCCTTTCATTTGCTAATTTTCAATATAGGGAATTGGTTCCCTGCTGTCATTCTTTAACAATGACCAATTCTTTTATACACACACCTGTGTGTGTGCGTGCGTGCATGTGTGTATGTGTGTGAGAAGCTGTTAGTCTTAGTTTTGCAAGGCATTTTCATGAATGTCAATGTGACACACCCAGACTAAGTCCCATGAGGACAGGAACTGGCTGCATCCTCCTCTGCTGTACCCTGTGCCTGGCACAGGGACTGGCTCACAGCAGGTGCCTGGTCATCATTGGGCTAATGAATGGTCAACAAATGCCACTTGCAGAGCAGCTTCCCAGTGGGCTGGGTCCATGCTGGTTGCTCTGTAGGCATCAGCTAACTTTATTCTCAGAGCAGCCTTATGTTAGAGATGAGGAAGCCAAGCCTTAGAGAGGTGGAATAATAGGGAAGGTCCCTCATAATAGCTAACAGGGCCAGAATTTGAGCTGGGGTCAGTCTGATGGACTCCAAAGCTGAGTCCCTAGCCAGGTGGCCTCCTGGCAGTCATGCCCCAGATGGGGGCTTGTGCTCTGCCAACCCCTACTGACTGTGTGACTTGGGGCAAGCGACTTTGATTCTCTGGCCCTCAGTCTTGTCTTCTATAAGTAGGGGATAATCCTGCCTCTAAAACGAGTCATGCAGTTCAGTGACTTAACAGCACACAAAGTGTTGAGTCCATTTCTGGCACACAGTGAGCTCTTGGTCAAGGAAGGGTCTTTGCAGTCAGATGCCTGGAGTGTTGGGACAGGCAGTGTAAGCTGGGGTGGAATTGCCCTTTTGTCGAGCCCTTCCTATTTGTCAGTTACTGTGCAGTCACCTCCCAGAGCATTTCTGTTGCTACTCATGGCAGCCCTGATGAGATGGAGCTCATTGGTCCCATTTCACTAATGGGGCAGGAATTGGACTCAGAAAGGGCATGTGACTTACTTGCCAACAGTCACCCACAGGGGAGGTAGTGGGCCAAGCCTCAAACCCAAATTGAAGAGAGGTGGTTTTAATTCTTACTTAAAATGTGCCTCTATATGCACACATGCTTGTGTTCCTGTGCATGTGTTGATGGGGGTCTAGAAGGAACACCCCAAACAGGCACAGTTTCACCTAGGTGGAGATAGAGTGGTGGGGGCAGGCTTTCACTTTTTATTGTCAGTCCTTCTCAAGTATTGGAATTTTTGTTCTAAACACCTATTAACTAAGAAGTTTTAAAATGAAGAAAGATGGCATTGCTAAAAGCTGGACAGCTGGTAATGCGCCTTAGATAGCCATGTGGCCTGAAGTGGACCTGGCACCACCTGTGAGAGGGAGGATCTTGCCCATAAAGCTATACTGACTGTATTCAGGCCTCTGCTCTACTGACCAGTTTACAGGAAATGCAGGGGCTAGAGAAGCATCCAGATGACACTGAGAGGAAGCAGTTTACCACATCCAGAATGTGGGACCTTAAATGAGGAGCATGGAAGAATAAAAATAGTACAGGGTACAGCTATGGATTAAAACGTTCAGAGCCATACAGCCAAAGCAGAGCAGGGGCCTCCTTAGATTCTGATTCAAGCAAGGTAGCTGTAAAAATACACCACTGAGATGTCAGACAAATCTGTATACAGGCTTTGGATGTGCTCTAGGTATTCAGTGATACTAAGGAGCTACTGTTAATACTGAGATATTCCCAGGTGAAATCAGATGACCCCTGGGTGATGGATCTGTGGCTGTTAATTACATGCATCTCTCTACCTGTATGTATATTTGAAATTTTCCATAATAAATAAAACTTAAAATCTTGAACAAACGCTAAAAAAAACCAAAAGCAAGAAATAAATGGATTTTAAGATCAAGCAGACCTGGGTTTAAGTTGTCCTACCTGAGTGACTTTGAGTTGACATCTCATCCCCTTTTCCTTGCCTATAAAATATGGGGTGTCCTGTCTCTTACATCTCAAGGTTCTTGTGAGGCTGAGAATGAGATGTTTTTTGCCAAAGGCCTGGCAGATTGAAGGCTGGGGGCCTCCTGAGTGAACTATTGGGCTCTTCCTGACTGTAGGCCCTGAGTGACCAACAGTGTATTGCATTTCAGGAATTTGTAGCCCTTAAGGACGTGGCCATGGACTTCACTTTGGAGGACTGGGAGCAGCTGGGGCTGGACCAGGGGGACCTATTCTGGGACACAGCACTGGACAACTACCAGAACCTCTTCCTGCTGAGTGAGTGTTGCCCCGTCCTCATGAGTGTCGCCCCGTCCTCGTGACTGCCCTGCTCTGTGATCACCTGTGCTCCCTGTCACCTGCAGGATGAAATCCTGTCTCCTGAGATCCTCAGAATCAGCGTGACCTAGCCTAACGGTTCTCAGCTGGCTGACTCTGCCCCCCTCGGGGACATTGGCAATGTCTGGAGACATTTTTTGTTGGGGCAAGGGGTGCTACTAGCATCTGGTGGTGGTACCCAGACATGCTGCCACACATCCAACAATGCATAGGTCAGCCCCGAAACTGAGGCTTTTCCAACCCCAAATGTCAGTAGTGCTGAGGCTGAGAAAACTTGATCTGGCCTCTATCTGCCTCCCTAGCCCCATCTCCACCGCTTTCCTACTTGTAATTATAGCATTCCCTCAAGCTGAAACTTGAGGGTCTTTGCAATCTCTTTCCCCTCTGCCTAGACAGCTCCCAGGTCTTTCCTTTTTTAAGACTAATTAATGTGCAACTCCATTAGAACTCCATACCTCCCTCTGCTGCTCAACATGTTTGTCACTCCATCTCATTCTAACTACTCATTTTATCATCTAGAATGAGAGCTGTGTGAGCAGGGATTTTTTACTTGTTTTGTTCACTGGTGTGTCCCCCAGTGTTTGGAACAAATAGTATATGCTGTAGGGGATTGATGAACAGTCACTAAATTAACACATGAATGAATAGCAGAAGCTGCTTTGTCAGGAGCTGGATTCTATACTGGGTGAGCTTGTAGAACTCTCTTGTTCAATCTTCCAGTTACCCCCACGAGGAAATTGGATTGTCCCTCTTTTGCTGATCATTCTGAAACTGAAGTTCAAAGGGGAGAATCACCTATCCAGTTGTATTGGGGGCCCCGGGAGCAGCCCCAGGTTTGGTGATTCACTAGGAGGACTCACAGGGCTCAGCCTATAGTCAAACTCACAGTAATAATTTGTTACAATGAAAAGACACAGAGCACAGTCAGCAAAGGGAGAAGGCACATGGGGTGGAGTCCAGGGAAGCCAGGCCTGAGCTTCCAGAATCCTCTCCCAGTGGAGTCACATGGGTCATGCTTAGTTCCCCCAGTAATGAGGTGTGACAACACGAGTAAGATCTTGTCCATCAGGGAAGCTCATAATTGCCTCAGTGCCCAGGATTTTTATCAGGGACTGGTCACAAGGCTCCCTCTGCCTGGCATGTACCCAAATTTGAGACTCCCAGAAGGAAGCAGGTGTTAGTGCAAACCATATTAGCACAAACAGTGTAGGCCCAGTGGGCCCCTCTTATCAACTCTGGGGATTCTGGGAATCCTCTGGAAATCCAACCTTGACAGCAGGCCTTTCCCAAGAGAGCAGCAAGGCCTGCTGTGTTCAACTCTTCTGCATATCACCTTACATAGAAAGTGAATGGCAGGCCGGGTTCCAGCTCATGTCTGTGCAGCTCCAAGGCCACGTTACCACAGCTCCCCATCAGTGTCACCTCATCCTTGACTCATTTCCTCTTCTCTAGTTCCTCAATTCTTTTTTTCTAAGCAACAGACGAATACTCTAATAGATGAAAAAAATAAAAGATTAAATACTGTGAAAACTCTCATCTGATGGAATTTCATCACAGTGGGGCAGACTGTCTGCAAACTGCAGCCAAGGTGTGTCGGGTCCGCCACCGGCTGACCCGAACAGCCCTAGCCTTGTTCCTTTATGGTGGGCAAGCTAATGGCCCCGGATTCCTCTTTCCCTCCTGTCCCCTTTGGAAGGAGACGGGGGAAGAGAGCCGTGAAGAGAGGTGAGCACAGCCATCGGCCCCAAACAGCCTGGTTAAAGGGCACTCAGACGCAGCGGGGGTTCTGTTGAGCAGTTCCGTTTATTACCACACAAGCACTTGCTTTTAAAGGCAAATGGGGAAGGGAGGTTTTTTACATAATCTTATCAGCCTAAAGGTCAAGAGAGCATGCATCCTGTCTCAATGCCTAGCTATTGCAACCAGCGCGGAAGCACGTATTTGGCCAATAAGGGCTAAGGCAAGGTTCCCGCAGACACCCCCACCTTACTTCCTCCCGGCTCCGTCTTAGGCTGCCACATTAATACGCCCTTGTGGGCCCATAATGGTGCCGCTTGTAATGTCACTTAAGGTGGCGTTAGTTTTTTTTTTTTTTTTTTTTTTTTTTAAAAAAAGATGACCGGTAAGGGGATCTCAACCCTTGGCTTGGTGTTGTCAGCACCACGCTCAGCCAGTGAGCAAACCAGCCATCCCTATATAGGATCCGAACCCATGGTCTTGGTGTTAGCAGCACCGCACTCTACCGAGTGAGCCACGGGCCGGCCCGTGGCGTTAGTTTTTAAAGCCCGACAAAGGTGTGCTACAGAAGCAGCTTATGGGAGGCCTTATCTCAGTGACTTTTCAGTTTTTAAACTACTACCGACAGTAAGAAATACGTTTATCTCCACTCCCCCTACACACATTTGTATCCATATGTGAGTAGTGTATTCATTTCCTATTGTTGCTATTACAAATACCACAAATGTAGTGGCTTAAAACAACACATGTTTATTATGTCACAGTTCTGGAAGGCAGAGGTTCACAATGGGTCTGACTGGGCTAAAATCATGTTTATAGGGCTGCATTCCTCCTGCAGGGTCTGGGGGAGAATCTTTCCTTTCCCATTTTTAGCTTCTAAAGGGTGCTTGCATTGCCTGTCTCATGGCCTCTTCATCTTCAAAGCCAGCATTGGCTTTTTCTGCACTGTGGCATGTATCCCCCTGGATCATGACTGCTGCCTTCCACGAGTTTGCAGGGGGTTGTGTGGTCCACGGGTAAATGGGGGGTGGCTGAGTAAGTACATGCCTCTCCATTTGGCAAACTGCTATCCTGCAAGGGCCATCATAAGTTCTTTGTGCTCCCAGCCCCAGCTGTCACAGCTCTGATCACCCTGGATTGTGACTGTCTGTGTTGCTCTCTCCTTCTGGACTTGGAACCCTACAGGGCAGGCATCCCTGGAGTTGCCCAGTGCAGCATCTGGCCCATAGGAGCTGTGTGTGGGATAAAGCATTGAAAAGTTAGGGAGAGCCAGAAGGTTCTCACTGAGCATCTGGATAGCCCTCCATGTCCTGGTTGATGATAGTGCTGTTTTCTTCATGTAGACCCCCCAAGACCCAACCTCACCTCCCATCCAGATGGCATGGAAGAGCTGGAGGCCCTGGTGACAGGAAGTCCAGAAGTGACGGACTCTGGTGAGTGGGTGGGGAGGGGTCCACCAGCACCCGGCAGTGGGTGTGGGGAGTGGTCCTTTGTGTACCTTCCATCCTCAGAACCTCTATCTGGAGGCTGTGGCCAGCCCCCCAGCAAGTCTACACAGATGTCTCAATGCCCAGCTTCTGGGCTTCACTCTGCCACTCACTGGCTTCTGTCCCCTCATCCTGGAGAGTCAGGGGTAGGGGTATTGGGACATTTAGGCAAACTCTAACTCTGGCATGCCTGCCCTGTCTATGTCCACCTTAGTCTTCAGCACAGGGCTGTTCTGCTTTCCCCTGTTCCCACCTTTTTTCTTCTAGACTCAGCAAGGGAAAGCCTTTTATTCTGAGTTGGTCTCTCTACCTTCCCTTCCTTGTGGCCCCTGAGCATGTGGACCCCTGCTCTGCCTCTTTTATTTCCCTTTGTACTGGTCTATCCCTCCCTCCTGGCCCTGGGGAACAGCAGATGGCTACATCTGGGAGTAACTCAAGGCCTGAATGCTGCCTAAAGCATTTACTCTGCCATCTCCCAGGCCATGATTCTTCCAGGTGGATCAGGTTAGGGGGTGAGGATTCTGGGGATATTACCCCTGGTGGAGACATCCCCAGTGGGAGAAAGCAGAGGCAGGTGCTTGCCCAGGCACAGGAGGCTTCTCCCCCCGTTACTTTATTAACATGAGAAAGAGGATCCCTGAACCAGAGACCACAGGAGTCTCAGGCTGCACCCCACTCAGTCAGTTCTGCAGCTCTAGCTCATTTCTTGGCCCACTACCCATGAGTTCATGAATGTGAGCCCTCTGCAGCTTCCTATTCAGTACGCCAGTGTTACATGTGGGTGACTGACCCAGACACAGGCTTGCGCAACCTCTGATTTCTGTGTCTGTCATCTCGATGTGTAGGCTCTTCCCAAGCATAACAATCCTGTTGCATTGTTATCATTAATGTCTCTTTCCTCCCTTAACAGTGCACTTCTCTAGGAAGTAGACTTTAGCTGATTCATCCTTGCATTCCCAGCTCCCAACACCATGCTTGGCACATACGTAAGAGGTGCCTGTTACATGTCTATCGATGCATTCCAGGTCTGGGGACCAGCATGAGCAAAGGTATGGTGAGGAGAATGAGCCAGATACTCGTGGGAGACAGCAGTGGCTAGGGTGACAGTTCAGGGCAAGACATGGTTTTGGAAGGCTTTAGTTTGCAAGTTTCAGTTCCAAGCTATGAGACATGGAGTAGTCTCACAGATACTCAGTAGATGGTGAGCAATGAAATTGCAGAAGGAACAGGCTGGAAAAGTGTGATGCTGCTGCAAGATGGAGGAGAGGAGAGAGGGGCAGATTAGAGGCACCCAGCAGAGCCAAGACACTCATTTTAGAAAGGATACCAGAGAGTGCATGACTTGATAGTTAAGAGTTGAGGGTCAGATGGGTTTGAGTCCTCACTGTGCTGCTTTCTTGGCTGTAAAAAAAAGAGGTGTGCCCACCATACAGAGGGCTATGTGAGTAATTGCAGGTACACCTGAGGTGCTCCTGCCCATGAGCAAACACACCACAAATTAGAATGATTCTGTCCTGTGAGTGTTTCCTATGGCTGCCTCTGTAGCAGGCCCACTCTGACACTAAAGACGCAGATGAGCAATGAAGGGTCCCCATCAGAGAGCTTGTTCACTATTTGGTCAGATCCAGTCATAAACAGTTACAGTAGAGAGTGGTACAAGTGCTTGGCTGTTCAGAGAATGCTGGGCAGGGCTCTCAAAGCAGGATAGGATGTGGGATTGGCAGGAAAGGCTCTCAGAGGAAGGAGATACTCAAGCTGGATGCAAAAAGACATAGAGGAGTTAGTCCAGGAAGGGCAGCCCAGCATGAGGAACCAGTAAATGCACAGAAGAGAAAGTCTGTTAGATTAAGGAAAGTGGAAGAGTTCTGTGGTACCAACACAAAAAGTGCTGGGCTGATATGCCTGCATTTCTCTTTAGGCAAGAAGCCATGGAAGGGTTTAATTGCGGGGAGTGATGTAGTCACATTTGTTCATTACAAAGCCCCTCAGTGCTAGTGTGGAAGACTGGAAATAGAGATGGGAGGCCAGCAGGAAGCCTGGGGCCAGATGGGAGTTGATGATAGAAAGCACGGGAATTGAGATATTTCAAAGGAGACCCAACACAAGGTAGTGCCTAAGTCTAGGAAGGGAGGAAAGTGGAGGTTGACTTCTTGGATTCTTGTGTGGTGCTGGGCTTCTCTGGGATGGGCTTCTCTGGGCTGCTTCTTTCAAGATGTAAGGAGCAAGATTTTAGTGACAGTGCAGGAAAGAGTGGAGGGGAGGAAGGAGGTGAGTCTGGGAGACTTTTTAGGTAACTTAGTCACGTAGGTATGAGGGTGATGGTAGAAGCTCTCCTTCTCTGATGAACCTCTTGAGGTTTCCCGGCTCCCCTCTTGGCCCTCCTGGGAATGGGCTCTGTTTTCTGTGATGCCAGTTCCAGATGGGTCACCACTTTCGGCCCCTTCTCCTTCATCTCCTTGACAGACAAGTGGGACTCAAGACCCATCATCTGTACTCCTTGTCCTCCTTGTCACCCCACAGCTCCTGTCTTTCTCCACTGAGGAACAGGAGACATTTGCACTTTCTCTGTCTTTCAGGTATGGCTGAGACTAAGAACTCTCCTCAGAAGGAGGGTTTCTTGGAAGAAGGACTCTCCCAGGAGATTATGGAGACACTTTCCAAGGATGGGTTCTGGAACTCCAATTTTGGAGACAACTGTATAGGCGAGAGCTGGTTAGATAGTTTATTAGGAGATCCCGAAAGCCTTCTGAGATCTGACACTGTCACCAACAAGGAAGGTCCCACAGAATGCAAGAGTCATGAATTCAAGAATGGCCTCAGTCCTGGTAACCTCCTTTCCACAGGAGAAGACTTTGTAACGTGTGATATTCCCAAAAAGAACCTCACACCAGCTAAGTCTAAGAAATGTAGCCTCACACCAGCTAGGTCTAAGGAATTTGGCTGCTACTCAGACCAGAGTCAGCAGGATTCTGTCCAGGAAGGGGAGAAACCATATGAGTGCAGTGAATGTGGGAAAAGCTTCAGCCGGAGCAGCCATCTTATCCAGCACCAGATTATCCACACTAGGGAGAAACCCACTGTACATCAAGAGTATGAGAGAGGTTTCCAGAGTTCTTGTCTATTTGTGCATCCAGTGACTCACATGGGCTATAAATCCTATGTGTGTAATGAATGCGGGAAAACTTTTAGTGAGAATACACACCTTCTGTGGCATCAGAAAATTCACACTGGAGGAAAACCTTGTAAGAGTCAAGATGGTGACTGTCCATCTGGTCACAGAGCACAGACTGTTGAGTGTCCGAAAACTCACCCAAGTGGTAAGTCCTACAAATGTAACGAATGTGGGAGGACTTTCAGCCGGCCCTTTCACCTTATTCGGCACCAGAAGACCCATACTCGCAAATGCTATGCATGTGCCAAATGCCAGGAGACCTTCAACTTGAGAAAACACCTCATCCAACATCAGAAAACTCATGCTACCAAAACTACCTCTGAATGTCAGGAGTGTGGGAAGGCCTTTAGGCGGAGCTCGTCACTCATTGAACACCAGGCTGTTCACACGGGAGAGAAGCCTTATAAGTGTAATGAATGTGGGAAACCCTTCAGCCATCCCTCCACCCTAAAGATCCATCAGAGGATTCACAGTGGAGAGAAGCCTTACAAGTGCTCTGAGTGTGGGAAAGCTTTCTGCCGGAACACTCACCTTAATGAACATCGGCGAATTCATACGGGCTATAGACCCCACAAATGTCAGGAATGTGTCAAGAGTTTTAGCCGTCCCTCACACCTGATTCGGCATCAGTCCATTCACACCATCAAAAAGCCCTACCGCTGTGCTGATTGCAAGGAGGCCTTCAGCCATAATGAACACCTTGTGCAACACCAGAAAATCCACACTGTCAAAGCCCCCTATGAATGTCAGGAGTGTGGAGAACGCTTCATTTGCAGCTCAACCCTGAATTGCCACGAGAGCGTTCACACCAAAGAAAAACAAAGATTTGACATGAGTGGGAAAACCTTGGATCAGAACCCAGAACAGAGAATGCTTCCAAGGCTCAATGAAAAGCGCTTTAAATGTAGTAAATGTGAGAAAGCCTTTAGCCACAGCAAGTACCTAACTCAGCACGAGAAGATTCACACCAGGGTAAAGGCCTTTGAGTGTGAAAAGTGTGGGAAAGCCTTTGGCCAGAGTATACAGCTCATTCGCCATCAGAGAATCCACTCTGGGGTGAGGCCACGTGAATGTGGTGAGCGTGAGAAAGCCTTCATTCACAGCACCTCCCTCATTGAACATCAGTTCTCCCTCTCAAGTGAGCAACCCTTTAGATGTAATGAATGTGGAAAGACCTTCAGTCAAAGCACACACCTCTCAGAACATTGGTTAATTCACACCGGAGAGAAACCATTTAAATGTAACAAGTGTGACGAAGTCTTCACGCAGAGTAACTACCTCATTCAGCATCAGAAAACTCATGCTGACAAGAAGCCCTTTGAGTGTAAAGTATGTGGGAAAATATTCCGTCAGAGCTCATGCCTTTCTAAGCATCAGAGAGTTCACACAGGGGAGAAGCCCTATGAATGCAGTGACTGTGGCAAAGCCTTCAGCCTGGGTGCTCTACTCATCCGACATCAGAGAGTTCACACTGGAGAAAAGCCTTACATTTGTCAGCAATGTGGGAAAGCCTTCAGCCAGAGCTCATGCCTTTCTGTTCACCAGAGGGTTCACACTGGGGAGAAGCCCTACGTGTGTGGCAAATGTGGGAAAGCCTTTGCCCAGAAAGCAAATCTAATGCAACACGATAGAATTCACACCGGGGAGAAGCCTTATGCCTGCAATGTGTGTGGCAGAGCCTTTGGCCTCAGCACCCATCTCAATCAGCACCAGAGAACTCACACCCAGGAGAAACCGTATCAGTGTCAACATTGTCAGAGAGCCTTTCAGAGCTGCTCAGGTCTCAGCCGACACCAGCAAGTTCACGCTCAGAAGTAGCAAGCAGCAATACTGTCTGTGGCCACTGGGTGGCAACAGTCCCAAACATCTGAACATGTTCATCTGAGGTTGAAACCATCACGTTGTAAGCTTCTCTTCCCCCAAGTAAATAAACCTATTAATAAAGTTTGGTTAGAAAGTTTGCACATATGAGTCTCATTAAAACAGTGAAAACACAAAAATTGAGAAGCCATATAACTTTTGAATTTAGAGTTAGATTCTGGAGCCAGTTTGCCTGAGTTAAATTCCACTTCTGCCATCTGCTACCTAAGTGACTGGGAAGGTCATAAAATCTCTCAGGGCTTCAGTGTCCTCATCTGTAAAACAGGCATGATAATATTTACCTACCTCAGAGGGTTGCTGTGAGGATTAAAGAAAGAAATGTAAAGCACTTAGAACTGGTATTGTGCACATAGTATTCACTCAGTGTGAGCTACAAATATACTTTTTTATATTAAAAGAAAAGAATTAGTAACCTATCTCTTTATTGCAGTTAATGCGTTTTATTAATATTATGCACGGCTTTTAAGTTTTCCTTTTAAAAAGTTTTCTCCAGCACCTTACTCTAAATGTCTAGCCTTTTCCTTCCTTCCATCTATCTGCTCTGTCCTAGTTTTTTAACTAATCCACAGAAAGCCAAGAAGAGCATGTAAACCCAACCTCCCAAAGCTCTCACTCAAAGAGGACTCCCCCTCCCACAAACACATGCTACCTCTTCCTCCATTTAAAGCCGTTATACAATATGAGACCTAATTTGTCATGGCAGTTAATGATACTGAACACAGCTGGATTCAGTTATGATAGCTGCATTGAGTGTTGTCACACAAAATGCAACCTATAGGGAAGATGTGGTTGGGGGTGGAAATCATGGTGTATGGAAGCGATTGCTGGAATGTTCACCGTTCACCAGTTATCCAAGCTGGCTACTCACCAGGTGCTTTGCTAGGCTCTGGGCCAGGGAATACCAATACAGTAAGCGCTGCCCTTGCCCTGAAGCTTCTGGAATCAGAAAGGGAAACAAATGGCCCCATTTTCATAGAGGATCAGTGTTAATTGACAAGTGACATCTTAAAAATGCCACATCCCCTCATGTCACAGAAAGTCAAGGACCACCAGATACCCAGTGAGATGATCCTGTTGGAGCCCTTGGCTCATCTTGGCCAAGCCTGTTCCAACAGCTGGTGCTCCTCTTGTGGAATCACATGACCAGCTTCTTGACAGTGCCTTGTCAGCTCATAGCTTTTGTGCCCTACCCAGTAAATGACCCAGTCACAAGTTTGCTGAAGCACAACACAATCTTATGAAAACTCTGAACACTGACACTTTGGATATCTTTCATGTTTTGGGTGCTTAAAATAGTTTGGGGATATGTGCTCTGTACTCTTGGGCTTTTTAAACCTTGCACTTTGGTTCTGCTGGTTGGTTTTGTAGTTGAAATGGAACTTACAGGCTGATCATTGGGCCCACACCACGGTGGAGAACGTACTGTTTTTCAAATGGCTGAAATGTTTAACTCTGTACATACTTGGTCCCTGCCCTCTGGAACTCTGGACTGGGAGACCGGCACATTATATATCAAAGGGGTGTACAAAGTGTTGCAGGGCAGGTACATGAATTGATAAGTGTGTCAATGAGAGTTTTGATAGCAGTGATAGATATCAGAGGCCCTGTGGAAACTTGGTAGCTATAGGGGAATGGGGGCAATCTTTGTAATTACCTGTGTTGCTGTGGACCAGTTTAGAAATGCCCTCCACATGTGCATGTTGGTTGGTTCTCTGATTAAAGTTTTGAGTCTAAAAGCATTGGTTCCTTCTCAGCCTGGTGCCTCACACCTGGCTGGATGCCAGGCATGCAGAATCCCTACCTCCAGGCACTCATATGGTGGTGGGGGAGGCTTGTAATGGTGGAAATTGCCCAGTAAGAGGGAGCAGCTAAGTCTTTTCCCACTGTCTGGGAGGGGCATGGGCCACTGGGGAACCAACCACACAGTTTTGGTCCTCCAATACATTAAACAATGCTTTTCAGTTCTAGTGCAATTCTAAGTAATCAAGAAAGCATTGGCAGCATGGAGTTAACTCTTCTCTTAATTACAGACAGACAACTGGCTTCAGTCTCAGCCAGTATTTTTAGTTAGCATTCAATAATACAATTTTGCTTTCCTGATATTTATTTAAATTCTCCTAACCCTTATTTTCTCTAGTGACAACAGATACAACTTTCCCACTCATGGTAGTGGTATAAAGTCCTCTTTAAAAAACTGATTTTTTTAAAAGCTAATTTAAAGGAGAACACTGGTGGTACACATCTATGGCAAAAAGTTGACTGGTATGTGATTGAAGAGGCTTGGGGTAGGCTTAGTTAACTAAGGCCTAGCACCCCCTTAAATGGCATATTAATTTCATCAGTCAGGATGAACAAGAAGTAGGATATCAGCCATTATGTCCAAAGGATTTCCAAATAAAAATAATTCTATGATTATAGAAAAAAAGTGGAAGAAAATTCACCAAAATCTTAAGGGAGTGTGTTTCTGAACCAAATGATCTCTTAGTTTCTTTATATTTTTTAGTATTTTCCAGACCTACCACAAGTTACCATTTTCTTTTCTTTTCTGTGGCTGGCTGGTACGATAACATTTTTTATTAAAGAAGTAATGCATGAAGATTCTTTTAAAAGATTCCAGCTGTACAAAAGTGTGCAGAGCAAGACATGGAAGTCCCTCTGTCCCATCCCATCAGCTTCCTTTAGAGAATCCCTTGAATCTAATACATATGAGGGTCTTCAGAAAGTTCATTTTATATTATCATTATTCATTTTATGTTAAGATTTATATTATCTTTTTATTTTTCCATGAACTTTTTGAAGTACTCTCATGTTAGCCTCCTTTCCTTTCTTATGTGTGTAAATGCTGACACTTTAAATGTGGGGGTGATCTGGAAGAGGTATCTCTAATGAATCTACAAACCTTTTGGAAACTCCCAGTCCCGCTTGTTTTCCTTTTTTCTCATAATTTAGGATTCCTATGACCTACAGTAATGATTTTGAAGCTTTCTGATCTTTAGCAACAGAACTCTTTCAACACAGCTTTTCTTAAAGTATGGCAGACACATCAATATAGTGGAAGATTACACTATATTAAGTATCACCAACTCACATACTGAGAAAGTCTGTTACAATTCTGTTGCTCCTTCTGGTCCCCTCAATGAGTAAGTATGGCTTTAACACTTCACACCTCCCGATCTCTTTGACAAACTCAGAGCAGGACTCCTGACAATTTGCAAACAGTAGCTTCCATTGCATTTACTCTTATGGCAAATTTCCATACATGGACGTGATACTGGTTGTCCATTCAAAACCATGGTCAAAGTTTTAAAGGACATTGATTGAAATAAACACTAAGAAAGCTGGCTGGGTAACTCGGTTAGAGTGTAGTGCCCGTAACACCAAAGTCCAGGGTTTGATTCTCTATTGGCCAGCTGCCAAAGAAAAAAGAGAAATAAACCTTAGGAGAAGGCATCTGCGGCAACAACCGAGGAGGTTGTGTGTGGATGCTCAAAGTTGAGAAAATACTGTTCTAAGGAAATTGTACCTAGGAATCCAAAATATAAAACATAAAAATGGAGTCACTCTGGTCGAAAGGGCATAAGGGGCCACCCCTCTGTCTCCATTGCCCCATCGCCAGGACAGCTTGGGTAGATCAGTTGGGTAGATATGCTGAGAAAGAGATTTGAGCAATGAGTGCAGAGATCTTGTGCCATCATGACCCACATGACCAATGTCCCATGCACCACTTGTGCACTATAGTACAAAATAAAAGCTACTGGTGTTCCTGGTTACAGTGAATGTCTATCACTTGCCTCTCTAAGATCCATTTTTCATTTCCCCAGCAGCCCTGGTTTCTCTTGCCAATGTTCTCAACATTTCTTCCCCAGTTTTAGGCAAAAAATATATATCCCAGTCAAGTCAATGAGCACTCCCTTCCCTGGCCAGTATGATTGGTTCACAAATAGGCATGTGACCCAAGCTGAACCAATCAGAGGGAATTTCAGGCCTCTGCCAAGAATACTGGAATAAAGATGCTCTATCCTGCTGGGCATGGATTGAAAAAACACCTGCAGCAGATGCTGCTGCAACCATCCTCGAGTTGCTAGGGGTCTGTAGTGGGTTGAATAAGTGCCCCCTAACCCCCCACAAAATATTTATACCCACCTGGAACCTCAGAATGTGACTTATTTGGAAATAGGGTCTTTGAGATGTAATTAGTTAAGGATCAAGATGAGATCATATTAGATTAGGGTAAGCCCTAAATCCAATGACTGGTGTCCTTACGACAAGAGGAGAGGACACAGGGAGATACACAGAGAAAGCTGTGTGAAGACAGAGATAGAGATTGGAGTGATGTTCCACAAGCCATGTAGGGTAAATGCTGGACATAGCCCTATTCCCCCTCCCCATGCATGCCAGAGTTCCCCCTCCTTCCTGGGAAACTACCCCTGGCCAAGGTAGTTACCCAAAGAAAGGCATGTCCCCTTTAAGACAAATGGAAGACTGATGGAAGCAGGGACACTAAGTAAATGAATTAGCACGCTGGTGCTAAAGCACTCTGGTGCCAGGAGAGTATGGAGTAGATTAACTTATCTACTCAGCCAGATCCCCTGTGTGCTCTGAGTTACGTGAGCTGAGTGAGGGCCTGCATGTAAGCCTGCAAATGATTTACACCCCTACTTTGATCTGTTCAGTATATAACTGTTGTATGACCCTGCAGAGGCACAGATATCCAGCTGACTTGGCTGTTGTCAGTAACAGCAGTCCCAAGAATCTAATACAGGGACTCAGCCTCAGATAGGTCAACACTTCAGGAGGCCAGTGAGCATCAGGACCGAATTATGTCCCTGCTGACATTGTTGAGCTCCTGAGTCAGACTTTACCTGAGCCAATAACTTTTCTGTGTTATTTAAGGTGGGTGAAGCTTACCATCCAACCACCAAAAAAAAAGAAAAAAAAAAAAAAAAGGCAGGTGAAGACAGGTTTTCTATTAATCACAGCCAGAGAATTTCTGGATGATACACTTAATTCACTGCTTCATTCCTCATCAGAAATTTATATAATAAACCAAGTGAGGGAGACATAAGTGAATCCATTCTCACTGATGTTTTCAAATCAATTCTTTGCAAGCTTTGGTGCTGTTATCAGCGCTGCAAAGAGGACACTTACTTGGTAACTGAGCAGCACACATTGAAGGCATCACCTCTGAGAACACTGGTCTTGGTTTAGATGCCAAGAGTTACCTGAGTGTCCCCCTACCCCCAGTGGAGCCCCCTAAGGAAAACCCATGTGAGTGTTGTGATAGCCACACTCCAGTGGTGCTTGGCAGCTGATCAAGCACTTTCTTTCTCATAGGACCCTCATATCTGAAGGTGATCTGTGATCCCAACTTGAAGAAACAGATGACAGTGATGGCTGAGGAATGTGAGACTCAGGTAAAAGGACTTATGTACAAACACCAAATAAAAGGCTAGGCTTCAAGACACAGATCTCACACTCCTTCCTACCATGCTGCCACTTCCAGCTCCACTGCTGGTGACTAGGGGAGCCAGCTGATGTCCAAGCTTTCTAGAGGACAGAAAGCACAGATTACAGTTCCTGCCTTTCACCATGGGCAGATAAATAAATCATTGTAATGCGTCACTTCTGATGCCACAGGGCCAGTGGAGTGGGGGGAAATTCATTTTAACATGTAGGTTTTCTGAAATTCTCACCTTGATGATTCAGTGCAGCAATATTGTCAACCTTTCTACATGGGGCCCATGGTTGGGAACCTAACATTCAGCCCCAGGTCACACTCAGCGTCATCCCTACATATACCGTTCCAATGAGCCATTGTCATCTAAAGGTAGAGGAATAAATTCAAAATGAATAGAAGTACTGAAACAGTCTGGCAGTTCCTCACGTGCCTAAACATAGAGTTACCATATGACCCAGCACATGCATGTTCACAATGGCCAAAAAGTGGAAACAACCCAAGTGTCCATCAATGGATGAATGAATAAACAAAACATGGTGTATACATACATTGGAATATTATTCAACCTTAAAAGGAAGAAAATTCTGACACATGCTACAACATGGATGAACCTTGAGGACATTATGCTAAGTGAAATAAGCCAGTTGTGAAAAGACAAACACTATATGATTCTACTTATACGAGGTTCCTAGATTGTCAAACTCATAAAGACAGAAAGCAAAATGGTTGCTTAAGGCTGTGTGGGGATGGGGGTGTTGATAGCTGAAGGGCACAGGGCTTCTTTTTGAGGTGATGAAAATGTTCTAAAATGTCCTAAATTGACTGTGGTGATGGCTGCACATTATCTGTGAATACACTAAAAAAAAAATTGATTTTACTCTTTAAATGACTAAATGGTATGGTATGAGAACATATTTCAATAAAACTGTTGTTTAGAATGAATTAATGAATAAATAAACAAATAAACAAATGTAACGGAAGTAATCAGTTATAGGAGCCTAAATTAAGGGAGGATAAGCTAGCAAAACCCAACACCCACGAGGCTGATGGGAGGACAAGCTCATGTGAGGACAGGGCACAAGGCAGCAGCAAACCCTTCCAGAGCCAAGGTTTTTCCCAATAGCCCAGAGGTGGGCACCCCCTTGTCAGAAGCAATACCCCAGCTAAGAGCCCCTCACAGAAGGCTCATCCTCCCGGGGATGCAGACAGAAATCAGGCCTCAGCAGATCTTGCTGAGCTCTGCCTTGATGAGCCCAGCCACGACCCTGTGTTGCATCTTCCCTGGCATTCGGCCATTGCATAGCTCCACACAGGTGCTGGGGACTTTCTGCTCGCAGCTTGGCTGCTTGTTGTGGTTTTCAGATTTATGTCCAAATCAACCCTGGGTTTTTCAAGCAGGATTCTGCATGGTTTCAACCAAGCTTAAGGACATCTTTGCATCTCATTAACTTCCAGCCACTGATGAGACTCCCTGATCATCAAGTTCAACCCAGTCATGTGACAGGGGGAGAAACCTGTGGCCAGAGAGGTAACATGGTTTTCCCATTGTACTAGCTTTCTGGGGCTTCCAGAACAAGGCATCACAAACTGGGTGGCTTAAAGCAACAGATTTATCGCTTTATAGTTCTGGAGGCCAGAAGTGTGAAATCAAGGTGTCTGCTAAACTACACTCCCTCTGAACGCCCTAGGGGAGGTGTCTCATTTGTACCCATGGAATTTTAAATCATGGAGATGACTGAGTGCCCACACACAGAGGTCAATGCCATTGAAAGAAGAATTTATTGCTTCTACTTCCCAAGAGGAGGAGGAGGCACACCACGCCATACCACACAGGGCCACACGGGAGCACCAGAGTCGGTCAGGAGGCAGAAAAGAGCAAGAGGAAAGCCTATGCCAGAGCTTTCATTAGGATTTGCAGGAAAGGCAAGACAGGGCAGAGTAAATAGTTCAGGATTGGCTAGTTTGAATAATTCCAGTGGGCTCTGTACTACAGGGACTGTCCCCAGTTGTCTGCTAACTGGCCTTGGGATGATTTGAAGCAGGGGAAATGTTCACCTGGTATGTGAGTTAACTTAAGGGGATGTTTGCGGGTATAGACTCCAGATCGATTGGTTTGTATATAAAAGGTAAACTCCCCGCCTGAGTTCTTTGCTATCTCTAAGAACTGGCTCGCTCTGGGAGGAGCAGTCTCTCTCCAGCCAGCAAGATTTTTAAGATGTCAAAACATCATAAGACACAGAAAATAAAAAATGTGATTAACACAGGAGGATCCTTCCTTTTCTTTTCCAGCTTCTGGTAGCCCCAGGCATCCCTTGGCTTGTGGCTGCATCACTGTCTGTGCCTCTGTGTTCATGTGGGTTTCTCCCAGTGTGTCATTATATTGTCTTCCCATTGCACCTGAGTCCACATTTCTCTCTTCTCATAAGGACACCAGTTATATTGGGGCCCACCCTATTCCTGGATGATTTCATCTTAACTCATTACATCTGCAAGAACCCTATTTCCAAATACGTTCACTTTCTGGAGTATGGGGGGATTTCACTATATATTTTGGAGGGACACAATTCAACTCATGGCACCCAGGAATGCAGTGAGTGAGTGAGAGGCAAGAAGACCATAACTGCGCAGCCCAAAGAGCAGTGTCCTTTCTGCCTGTTAGGGGCTGAATTGTGTCCCTCTCCTCTGCCCCCGCCAAATTCATATGTTGAAGCGCTAACGCCCAGTACCTCAGCATGTGACTGTATTTGGAGACAGGGTCTTTAAAGGGATGATTAAGTAAAGATGAGGCCTTTAGGGTGGGCTCTAATTCAGTCTAACTGGTGTCATTATAAAAAGAGATGAGGACACACACAGAGAGGCCAGGGCATGTGCACAGAGGGACGACAGGTAAAGACGCAGCAGGAAGGTAGCTGTCTGCAAACAAAGGAGAGAGGCTCAAGAGGAGTCTGACCCTGCAGGCACTTGATATTGGACTCTGGAGTCTGTAGTAAGTGTGTTCTGATGCCACAGGAAGTTGAAATGGTGGCTGAAGTTTTTCCCTACTTTGGGACACTCACAGGACAGGGTTCCTTATCTTCATGGCTTGTCAGGGACTCATCGGGTCTGAAACTCTCCTGGAGCTCTGTTCACAAGTGTCACCCTGGGACATGTGCTCTCCTGTGGAAAGAACAGTTGTTAATTAATGCCACAGTGTTTATTAAGTACTGTGTCATGGGTCCCCAAGACCACTCCCAGGTTTAGTGATTCTCAAGGACGACTCAGACTATAGTCATACTCATAGTTTATTACAGTGAAAGGACACAGCAAAATCAGCAAAGGGAAAAGCCACAGGGGGTGAAATGCAGGGGACACCAGGCATGATCATCCAGAATCCTCTCCCAGTGGAGTCACGTGGGATGCACTTAACTCCCCCAGCAACGAGGTGTGGCAATATGTGTGAGATGTCGTCCACCGAAAAGCTTGTCCGAGACTCAGTGCCCAGGGTTGTTATTAGGGGCTGGTCATGTGGCCCCCTCTGCCTAATGTGTACCCAAATTCCAGCCTCCCAGAAGGAAAGCAGGTGTTCAGCGTAACCCACATAGAAGGTCATCTATTGTAGGATTCCATTTACACGAAAACTCCAGAATAGGTAAATCTGTAGCAAATCGGTGGTTGTGAGGGGCAGAGTGGGGGAAATGGGAGTGACTGCTAATGGGTATGGGTGTTGCTTTTTGGGGGTGATGAAAATGTCTTGGAACTAGATAGAGGTGATGGTTGCACAATATTGTGAATGTACTAAATGCCACTGAATTGTTCACTTAAAAATGGCTAATGGTTAATTTTATGTGACATAAATTTTACCTCAACTTAAAAAAAGAGAAGGAAGAATCCAGTTCTTCAGTCACATTGGCCACATTTCCAGCGTACATCAGCCATGTGCAGGTGGTGGTCACCACATTGGATAGCACAGATAGAACATTTCCTCCATCTCAGAGTGTTCTCTTGGGCAGCGCTGCCTGAAATGACAGATTAAACATGGCAGGAGAAAGAGCGGAGGGGGTTGAAGTGGATTCCAGGTTCTCAGCCAGGGCCAGTGGGTGGAGGTGGGGCCTTTCGTGTTTTACATCAGACTGCAGCAGCCCCCAAATTCTTCACACTCACAGCCTCTTCCCTCTCAACGCTTCTAGCCAGTCTCACCCTCAGGATCTGCACTCTCACCCCCAGGGTGCAGTGAGGTATATCCGTCCCCATGGCCTCTGCCCTGGGCCCTTCAGAAGGGCTTTCCTTGTTGGTGACTCTATGGCCTCCATCCTGGCCTTCCAGCCTGAAGGAAATTGTAAAGAGAAACATCACTCAGCTCCCTAGTTGGGTTTTAAGAATCAGGAGCCCTGAACAGGTTGTGGCCTTTGACCCAGAAACCCATGCAGAGTCAGGAAATGGTCTTTGGGGATGCGATTACCCCCAGCCTGTTAATTACTTGTGCCACAAAATTCCTTTTCACTTTAGCCAGTGTGGTTTGAATCTTCTATCAATGATAATTTAAGAGATAAATTTTAAGTCCCTCCTCTGCCACGGGTGAGCCCCCTTACCTGAGCAGGTGACACTCCTCTGGTTTCACACTCAGAGTCCTTGACCATGAATAGGGTCTGGATGGTTCTGCTCCTCCACAGGGACATTCCCAACCACTTCCTGGGCTCTAATGGCTGCCTGAAACACAAAGCACTTCCGTCTGTCTCCACATCGGAGTCCCATGGGCTTCGGAGTCACTGGCCCCAGACCCCAAATTCCTGTTCTTCCTCCTCACCAAACCTTCCCACCTGAGGCCAGCCCAAGGACCTGGTAATGAATTAATGGGTTTGTTTGGCCCTCTGGTAAAAGTGTCTAAAGCAGAGCTTCTCAAACTTTAGTGTGCACATGAATCATGGGATCTCTTCAAAGTGCAGATGCCAACTGCCCGGGGCCTGGGACTCTGCATTTCCAATCAGCCCCCAGGGGATGCTCATTTCCCCTGGTCTTTGCATGGCAAAACTAAGAAGCAGGAGTTCTCAGTGCCGTGGAACAGCTCCTTGAGAGTATTCAGGTATTTTGTAGAGGCCCTTCCAGTTGTCACAGTGACTAGAGGAAGGGGCACTAGTGGGTGGGAGTGGAGACTCCAGACTCTTATACTGTGTAGTATATGGTCCCACGCAGCCAAGAACTTTTCTGTGTCCCTCACAGCTTCCTGATGTCCTCTGAACATTCATGTAGAGGAAAATCTTGTCACCTGAGCCTAGAATCCCATTCTGTTTCACTTATAAACTCACAGTATTTTTTAAATGCAGTTTAATATACACTGCACATCTCAGGAATGCAACTACTGGGTAGTAGCAGTGGTTTAGAGTGTAAGCTCTGGGATCCCACAAGCCAGATTCAAAACTAGCTCTGTCTTCTATTAGCTGTGTGCCCTTAGGTGATATCACCTACCCTCTCTAAACCTGTGTCTCCACCTGCAAAATGATGCAGCCCCTTTTTCAGTCAACCAATTGATACTCACTGAGCACCTGCAAATGCCACACACCTCAAAGGAGAACAAAAAAACTTCAGAATAAAAGTAATGACAACAAAGCCACAAAGATATCCTTTAGTAGGTGGATGGCTACATAAATTGTGGTACATCCAGACAATGAAATATTATTCAGTGCTAAAAAGAAATGGGCTAGCAAGTCATGAAAAGACATGGAGGAAGCTTAAATGCATATTGCTGAGTGAAAGAAGCCAGTCTGAAAAGGTTACATAGTATAAGTGGTCTTCAAAAAGTTCATGGAATGATTGGTAATATATATATATATATATATTTTTTTGGCTGCTGGCTGGTACAGGGATCAAACCCTGGACCTTGGCGTTATCAGCACTATGCTCTAACCAACTGAGCTAACCAGATGTATTATCTTTTAATTCCATTTTTTCCCACAAATGTTTCGAAGTACCGTCAAATACGGTTCCAGCTATCTGACATTCTGGAAAAGGCAGAAACTATGGAGATAGTAAAAAAGATCGGTGGTTGCCAGGGGTTGGGGTGGGAAGGGATGAACAGATGGAGCACAGTGGATTTGTAGGGCAGGAAAACTACTGTGTATGATACTATAATGGTGGATACTTGTCATTCTACATTCGTCCAAACCCAGAGTCGACAACAACGAGAGCGAATCCTAATGTAAACCGTGAACTCTGGGTGATAACTAATGGATTCGTCAGTTGTTACCCATGTCCCGCTCTGGTGGCGGGGGCTGGGGGTGGTGGGCAGGGAGTATACAAGGAAGTATCTAAACGGTCTGGCAACATTAGGGGGTTTTCCCTTTTGTTTTTGCTCAGAGCTCTGGGAAAGAAACATCCCTTATGATATCTAAATTTGCTATCTGATTTTTACGCATTTGACTTCCCTCCACAATTACAGGACTATGAGGTATGTTTGAAGGTCCTGCTTTTTAAGGTTTTTTTTTTTTCTTTCTTTTTTTGGTAAGTAAATTTATTGTTAAATGAAATAGCGGGCTAAATATAGACCATGCATATTTCAAGCTTCTTATTTCCTTTGTTGCTGGTGATAAAGCTTTTCATTTCTAAGGAAATTCTGAAGTAAAAATTTAAATTCATACTGATTCATCCCTTTTGGTTGCTTGAGAATCTTGGGAGAGATTTTACCAGTATTGTCATTGTCTATGAAACCAGGTTGGAGCTGGACATACGATTGTGAGCCAGAAACAGAATTCCCTAGTGAAGAGGCATTACCACAGAGCGACTTTTCCCAGTGTCATTTGTTTCCTTAACACAGGTTTCTGTCTAAGCAGTTTCTCTTTAATTGAGTAAATTGCCATGCTGTCTTGCTCACTGATAAATGTACTTTGGTTAAGGCCAGCAATGAATCGGTCACACATTATCACCACATGGTCTATGGAGATTTTTTCGCCTGTGCTCATAATGACATCATCATCACTACTACAATCTTCATATTGATCCGTATTTAACACCATCTCAGCAATTTCTACATCACTCAACGGATGCACAACAGGTGTGTCATTGTCACTGTTCAGCATTTCTTCAATGTCAGCTTCTTCTAATTTATTTACACTTTTGGCTGATAAATTTTTGGCGTAAGTAATGAGGTTCGATATCATCGTTTTCTTATTTGAGTCTTGAAATCCTTCAAAATCTTCATTGGCAAGGTCATTTTCTTTTTCTTTCTTTTTTTTAAAAGATGACCGGTAAGGGGATCTTCACCCTTGACTTGGCGTTGTCAGCACCACGTTCTCCCGAGTGAGCCACTGGTCATCCCTATATAGGGATCTGAACCCGTGACCTTGGTGTTATCAGCACCGCACTCTCCCGAGTGAGCCACGGGCCGGCCTGGCAAGGTGATTTTCAAACATCAATGTAGCCCAAAGTCTGTGCCAAGCATTTGTTAATGTTGATTTATCAACATCATTCCAAGCATTAGCAACTGTGTACATGACATCCTTAAGATTAAATTCTTTCAGAAAGTCCTGGATTTTCAGGCCTCTGTTAACTGAAGCAAGCACACTGTTCAAAAAAGTGTTTATACTTGCTCTTCATGGAGTGTAGAATTCCTCGGTCACATGACTATAGTACAGCTGTCACGATGGGGGGAAAGTAAATGCCAAAAATATTACTTTTCACAAGAAGTTCGGGAGGGGGATATGCAGAACAGTTGTCTAGGAACAATAATATTTTGCAGTTGTTTTGCAGTTCAGCTTGCTTGCAATGAGCTTGTGCTGCTGGCACAAAGTGTTTATTGAGCCAGTCAGAAAAGATTTCTCTTGTTAGTGATACTTTCCTGTTTGCATAATAATGCACAGGCAAATTGTGCACACCTTTTAAACATCTTGGACCTACGCTTTTTCCAATCACTGCCAATTTTATTTTGTGTGTGCTTGTAGCATTAGCACACCCAAGAACAGTGACCCTTTGCTTGGCATTCTTGAAATCTGTGGGTGCCCTTTCATCCACCATTGTTAACGTTTTTCTAGGAATGTAGCATCAGTATAGAACTGTTTCATCAACATTATAAATCTGTTCAGGGCTAAGGTTTTCTTCAGATATTATCTTAGCAAATTCATCAATGTAATTTTTGGCAGTTTTGTGATCAGCAGAAGCTTTTTTACCACAGATTTTAAGATACTTGACACCATGATGTTTTTTAAATTTCTGCAGCTGTTCTTCTAAATATTCATACACACCTTTAATGTTCAATTTTTCATGGTATATTATAGCTTGTTTCACAACCAACAAATCAGTCAGTGGCATATCGTTACTTCTTTGTTGTAAAAAACAAAGAAGTTCATTCAATCAACACACGATCAAGATCATTTTTGGTTCTATGCAATTTTTTCTATTTTTCATTGGTTCTTGGTTATCACTGTCACTGTAATGTGATGTTGCAAAGCTTGGGCCATTCCATTCCTGAGAGATCATGTACACCAGTTACAACAAGGAAAGCCAAGATGGGACACGTGCTTCAGTTTTGCCACCTTTCTCTTTGTCATCAGAATGATTTTCTTTTTTTAGGTGGGATGGCTGGTTCAGGGATTGAACCCTGGACCTTGGTATTATTAGCACCATGCTCTAACCAGATGAGCTAACCAGCCAGCCCATAATTTTGAATTTGCTACTTGCTAACAACTCCCTTAGATAACAGAGGTGACCCACTTCATGGTGCCTGTAGGATAAAGGATTCACCTTGCCCAAAGAAAGGTCTGGCTCTTACCCAGCCTCTGGAAAGTAACCTCTAAGCCCCTGGAATACGCCACCTGATAAGAGTGTCTTGGTTTACCTGGGGCCCTATACCACGCCAGATAGTCTGTGCTAATTTGAAATTTATGGTGGGAGTGTTGGGACACACAGTATTACCTTGACCTCTGGAGGGGCTAGAGACTAAGGTAAGCCACACGGGTGATCAGCCGTGTCTACATGACCAACCACCAATAAAAGCCTTGGGTGGTAAGGCCTGGGTGAGCTTCCCTGGTTGGCAACACTCTATGTTGTCACTCACCATTGCTGGGAGCATTAAGTGCTGTCTACACAACTCCACTTGGAGAGAACAACTGGAAGCTCACCCTGCTCTCTCCTAGATGCCACCCTACGCACCTCTTCCCATTACTTAGTTCAATCTGTATCCTTGAGCTATAATAAATGGTTTTTATTCATTTATTTATTTTTTCTTTATTTTCTTAATTTTATTTTGTCGATATACAATGTGGTTGATTATTGTGGCCCTTTACGGAAACCCCCCTCCCTCCTCCCTCTCCTCCCTCCCACCCAACAATGTCCTTTCTGTTTGCTTGTTGTATCAACTTCAAGGAATTGTAGTTGTTATGTCTTCTTCCCCCGCCCCGATTTTTTGTGTGTGTGTGTGTGTGAATTTATTTATTTATTTTTAGCTCCCACCAGTAAGTGAGAACATGTGGTATTTCTCTTTCTGTGCCTGACTTGTTTCACTTAATATAATTCTCTCTAGGTCCATCCATGTTGCAAATGGCAGTATTTCATTCGTTTTTATAGCTGAGTAGTATTCCATTGTGTAGATATACCACATTTTCCGTATCCACTCATCCGATGATGGACATTTGGGCTGGTTCCAACTCTTTGCTATTGTAAGGAGTGCTGTGATGAACATTGGGGAACAGGTATACCTTTGACTTGATGATTTCCATTCCTCGGGGTATATTCTCAGCAGTGGGATAGCTGGGTCATATGGTAGATCTATCTGCAATTGTTTGAGGAACCTCCACACCATTTTCCATAGAGGCTGCACCATTTTGCAGTCCCACCAACAATGTATGAGAGTTCCTTTTTCTCCGCAACCTCGCCAGCATTTATCGTTCAGAGTCTTTTGGATTTTGGCCATCCTAACTGGGGTGAGATGGTATCTCAGTGTAGTTTTGATTTGCATTTCCCGGATGCTGAGTGATGTTGAGCATTTTTTCATCTGTCTGTTGGCCATTTGTAAATCTTCCTTAGACAAATGCCTACTTAGCTCTTTTGCCCATTTTTTAATTGGGTTGCTTGTTTTTTTCTTGTAAAGTTGTTTGAGTTCTTTGTATATTCTGGACATTAATCCTTTGTCAGATGTATATTTTGCCAATATTTTCTCCCACTCTGTTGTTTGTCTTTTTACTCTGTTAATTGTTTCTTTTGCTGTGCAGAAGCTCTTTAGTTTGATATAATCCCATTTGTTTATTTTTCCGTTGGTTGCCCGTGCTTTTGAGGTCATATTCATGAAGTCTGTGTCCAGTCCTATTTCCTGAAGTGTCTCTCCTATGTTTTCTTTAAGAAGTTTTATTGTTTCAGGGTGTATATTTAATTCTTTAATCCATTTTGAGTTGAGTTTAGTGTATGGTGAAAGGTATGGGTCTAGTTTCATTCTCCTGCATATTGATATCCAGTTCTCCCAGCACCATTTGCTAAAGAGGCAGTCTCTTCCCCAGTGTATAGGCTTGGTGCCTTTGTCAAAGACCAGATGGCTGTAGGTGTGTGGGTTCACTTCTGGATTCTCTATTCTATTCCATTGTTTAGTGTGTCTGTTTTTATGCCAGAACCATATTGTTTTGGTTATTATAGCTTTGTAATATAGTTTAAAGTCAGGTAGTGTTATGCCTCCAGCTTTATTTTTTTTTGCTCAGCGTTGCTTTGGCTATGTGTGGTCTTTTGTTATTCCATGTAAATGTCTGGATAGTTCTTTCCATTTCTGAGAAAAATGTCATTGGAATTTTGATGGGGATTGCATTGAATTTGTATATCACTTTGGGTAGTATGGACTATGTTGATTCTTCCAATCCAAGAGCATGGGATATCTTTCCATCTTCTTGTATCCTCTCTAATTTCTCTCAGCAGTGGTTTGTAGTTCTCATTATAGAGATTTTTCACCTCCCTGGTTAACTCAATTCCTAAGTATTCTATTTTTTTGGTGGCTATTGTAAATGGGCAGGCTTTCTTGATTTCCCTTTCTGCATGTTCACTATTGGAGAATAGAAATGCTATTGATTTTTGTGTGTTGATTTTGTATCCTGCTACTGTGCTGAAATCATTTATCAACTCCAAGAGTTTTTTTGTAGAGGCTTTAGGCTGTTCAATATATAGGATCATGTCATCTGCAAACAGGGACAGTTTGACTTCATCTTTTCCAATCTGGATGCCCTTTATTTCCTTCTCTTCTTTGATTTCTCTGGCTAGTACTTCCAACACTATGTCGAATAGGAGTGGTGAGAGTGGGCATCCTTGTCTAGTTCCTGTTCTTAAAGGAAAAGCTTTCAGCTTTTCCCCATTCAGGATGATATTGGCAGTGAGTTTATCATATATGGCTTTGATTATGTTGAGATACTTTCCGTCTATACCTAACTTATAGAGAGTCTTTGTCATGAATGAGTGTTGAATTTTATCAAATGCTTTTTCAGCATCTATAGAGATGATCATATGGTCCTTGTGTTTGATTTTATTAATATGGTGTATCACATTTATTGATTTGCATATGTTGAGCCAACCTTGCATCCCTGGGATGAATCCCACTTGATCATGGTGAATAATTTTACATATGTGCTGCTGTATTCTGTTCTAGTATTTAATTGAGGATTTTTGCATCTATATTCATCAAGGATATCAGCCTGTAGTTTTCTTTTTTGGTTATATCTTTACCTGGTTTTGGTATCAGGATGATGTTTGCTTCATAGAATGAGTTTGGGAGATTTGCCTCTGTTTCAATCTTTTGGAATAGTTTGTAGAGAATCGGTGTCAATTCCTCTTTGAATGTTTGGTAAAATTCTGCTGTGAATCCATCTGGTCCTGGGCTTTTCTTTGTTGGGAGTTTTCTTTTTCTTTTTTTTTTTTTTTAAAGATGACCGGTAAGGGGATCTTAACCCTTGACTTGGTGTTGTCAGCACCACGCTCAGCCAGTGAGCGAACCGGCCATCCGTATATGGGATCCGAACCCGGGGCCTTGGTGTTCTCAGCACCGCACTCTCCCGAGTGAGCCACGGGCCGGCCCTGGGAGTTTTCTGATAACAGCTTCAGTCTCCTTTTGTTATTGGTCTGTTCAGATTTTCTACATCTTCATGGCTCAGTTTTGGGAGCTTGTGTGTGTCCAGAAATTTATCCATTTCCTCCAGATTTTCAAACTTGTTGGCGTACAGTTGTTTATAGTAGTCTCGAATGATTTCTTGTATTTCAGATGAATCAGTTGTAATATCACCTTTTTCATTTCTAATTTTTGTTATTTGAATCTTCTCTCTTCTTTTTTTTTTTTTTGTTAGCCATGCTAATGGTTTGCCAATTTTATCTTTTCAAAAAACCAGCTTTTTGATTCATTGATCTTTTGTATTGTATTTTGGATTTCAATTTCATTCAGTTCCGCTCTGATCTTAATGATTTCTTTCCGTCTGCTAACTTTAGGTTTGGGTTGTTCTTGTTTTTCTAGATCTTTAAGGTGAAGTGTTAGGTTGTTCACTTGCCATCTTTCCGTTCTTCTGAGGTGAGCATTTAATGCAATAAATTTCCCCCTTAATACTGCTTTTGCAGTATCCCACAGGTTTTGGTATGTTGTATCATTATTTTCATTAGTTTCAATAAATTTTTTGATTTCCTGCTTGATTTCTTCTTGGAACCATATGTCAATTAAGTAGAATGCTGTTTAATTTCCATGTGTTTGTATAGTTTCCAGAATTTCGGTTGTTATTGATTTCTAGTTTTAATCCATTGTGGTCTGAGAAAATACATGGGCTAATTCCAACTTGTTTGAATTTGCTGAGACTTGATTTGTGACCTAATATGTGATCTATCCTGGAGAATGATCCATGTGCTGATGAGAAGAATGAATGTTCTGAGGTTGTTGGATGGAATGTTCTGTAGATATCTGCCATGTCCAATTGGCCTAGAGTATTGTTTAGATTTTGTGTTTCTCTGCTGATTCTTTGCCTAGATGATCTGTCCAATATTTACAGTGGAGTGTTCAGGTCCCCTGCTATTATGGTATTAGTGTCTATTTCCTTCTTTAGGTCTAATAGAGTTCGTTTTATAAATCTGGCTGCTCCAACATTGGGTGCGTACATATTTATGATTGTTATGTCTTCTTGATGGATCAGTCCTTTTATCATTATATAGTGTCCCTCATTGTCTCTTTTCATGGTTTTTAGGTTAAAGTCTACTTTGTCAGATATAAGAATAGCTACTCCAGCTCGTTTTTCTTTTCTGTTTGCATGGTAAATCTTTTTCCATCCTTTCACTCTTAGTCTATGTGAGTCCTTATGGGTGAGGTGGGTCTCTTGAAGGCAGCATATAGTTGGGTCCTCCTTTTTAATCCAGTCAGCCAGTCTGTGTCTTTTGATGGGGGAATTGAAGCCTTTTACATTAAGAGTTGTTATTGAAAAGTGTTGATTTATTCCTAGCATTTTATCAATTGTTGCTTGGTTGTCTTAGGTGTCTTTTGTTCCTTGCTTTCTGATTTACTGTTTGTTTTCTGTGTTTGTTGGTTCCTTACGTTGTAGATAGCCTTTTTGTTTGTTTGTTTTCTCTTCATGAATGCCATTTTTCTTATACTAGTGGGTTTAGATTTTTCTCGGGTTTTTATGGCAGTGGTAGTTATTTTTCAGGAACCAAACCCAATACTCCCTTGAGAATCTCTTGTAAGGTTGGTCATGTGGTGGTGAACTCCTGCTTTTTGTTTGTCGGAGAAATATACTATTTGCCCTTCATTTCGGAAGGATAACCTTGCAGGGTAGAGTATTCTTGGCTGACAATCTCTGTCTTTTAGTATTTTGAATATATCATCCCATTCCTTTCTGGCTTTCTTTCTGAAAAGTCTGATGTTAGCCTGATTGGGGCTCCCTTATAGGTGATTTGACGCTTCTCTCTTGCAGCTTTTAAGATTCTTTGTCTTTGAGTTTTACCAATTTGACTATAACATGTCTTGGGGAAGACCTTTTTGAGTTGAATACGTTTGGAGATCATTGAGCTTCCTGGATCTGAAGATCTGTGATTTTTCCTACACCTGCGAAGTTTTTTGCCACTATTTTGTTGAATATGTTTTCAATGCAATCTCCTTTTTCCTCCCCTTCTGGAATACCCATGACTCGGATATTTGAATGCTTAAGGTTGTCTGATATCTCTCTCAGATTTTCTTCAATGTCTTTGATTCTTTTTTCTTTTCTTTCTTTTTTTTTTTTGGTCTGCTTTTGTTATTTCAAACAGCCCATCTTCAAGTTCAGAGGTTCTCTCTTCAACTTCCACAAGCCTGCTGGTTAAACTCTCCATTGTGTTTTTTATTTTGCTGAATAACTTCTTCTGTTTGGCAAGTTCTGCTACATTTTTTTTCAGGGCATTGATTTCCTTGTACATTTCCTCTTTCAGGTCCTGTATACTTTTCCTCATTTCATCATGATGTCTAGCTGAGTTTTCTTGTATCTCATTCAGTTTCCTTAGAATTATCACTCGACATTCCTTGTCAGTCATTTCAAGGGCTTCTTGTTCTATAGGATCTAGAGCTTGAGATTTATTATCTTTGGGTGGTGTACTTTCTTGATTTTTCATATTTCTGGTATCTTTTCTTTGATGTTTATTCATTGTGGCAGGGGATTTCACAGTCCACAGGTTTGACACTATTGACTTACTAAGATGTTGCTGTGGTTGCCAATTTGGTATGGCTACCTCAGTGACTACTCAGTTGGCCACTAGTGCTTTGCGTGTGTGGTTGCCTCAGGTCTTGGGCCTCTCCTGGGAGCCACCTCCCTGGTCAGCTTGGACTCTGCCAGGCTGCTGGGTGACGGGGCGGTACCGCAAGGTGTACTGCTACTGCTGCTGCTGCTTCCTCCACTGCTGCCGCTGGTGCCGCTACCACCGGTGCTGCTTTCGCTGTGCCGCTACCACTGGGTCCTCCACTGCTGCTGCTGCTGCTGGTTCCTCCACTGCCGCCACTTTCGCCGCTACCGCTGGCGCCGCCAGTGTCGAGGGCGCCGCTGCCGCTGCTGTCGCCGGCTCCTCCGCTCACACTCTTGGGCGACTGCACACTTTGGTCCACCCTACTCATCCAGAAACTGTTATAGTAGCTTGAAGCTCATCAAATCTCCTTCGCCAATTTAACTTTTATATAGTTTTGGAGGCTGGGAAGTCCATGTCCCAGGGGACACATCTGGTGAGAACTTTCTTCTTGGTGTGGACTCTCTGCAGAGTTAGTTTCTGAGGCTGGGATAAGTCCAAAGTCCAGGGAACACATCCAGTGAAGGTCTTCCTTGGTGGTGGAGTTTCTGAGGCACTCTGTGGGTCAAAAGCCCAGGTAGGTCCTCTGCTCCAGAGCTCACAAAGGCTGCAATCAAGGTCTCGAAGACATATAATTTCAACTCACCCCATGCAGTTATACTTGTGGGTTATGAATCATATAGTTTATGTAACTCTTCTTAAAGATATTTTTCAAAAACTCTTCTGACCTTCAATTATAATTTGGACTGATTGCTTTCCAATCATACAGCTATTATACTGAGGTTTCTTTTCATCACAAAGCTAGGTTGGTTCCACTGTTTCTTACATCCAATGTCTTCCTCATTCTGGATTTTTAACTTTTGCTCTAGTAATTTCCTTTTTCAAAAAGATTGTATGCTCGATTTTTTGAGTACCAGCATGTCCAAAAAATCTTTAATTTGCTCTCATACATGAGATGTTTTGACTGGTTATAAAAATTCCAGATTTCAAATGATTTTCTCTAGAATTTTGAAGACATTATTCTGGCATCTTCTCTAGCAACGTGTGTTAGAGATGAAAAGCTTGCTACCTATTCATTCCTTTTCTCCTTATTCTTTGAATTAAGAAATTCTACCAGAATATGCATAAATACACAGTTGTTCATCTGTATCTGTGGGTTCAGTTCCTGGCCGCAACAACCCCAGGACTCTCTCGCACCTACTCCACCTGCAGCGCCGGGTCTGTGGCTTAGTGGCCCCGGGCCCCTGCGGCCACGGAGAGACACCTCCCACTGGACACGTGGGGAGTCCGAAACCCAGAAGGGGCAGCGCGACGAGTGAGGAAGCCCGCCGCAGGGCCAGGACTAGACGCAGGTCTGCTGACTCCCAGCCCGGGGTTTTGACCGCTGGAGCTGTAATAAATGTTACCATGAGTGTAACAATTTTCCTGAGTTCTCAGAGTCCTTCCAGAGAATTACCGAACCTGAGGGTCCCCTCCCCTTTCTGGGCCTCAGTTTTCCCGGTATACTCAAGAAGGATACTGGTTTTAAGGATTCTCAGAACAAGCCTCAGTGGGTTCCGTCCACTCGTGCCTCAGTGCCAGCCTACCTGAGGTCCCGCTCCTTTTCCTGGCAACAACCACCCTCCACGCCTCTTTCAGCCAATCCTCGCGCTAGCCCGGCTTCTAGCCACGCCCCTAATTCCGCCCCCGTTACTGTCCCGTCTCTAACACCGGCCCTTCCCTGCTTCTGGGCCGCGCGCCAGCCATGTCCTTGCAGCCTCATTGGCCGCCACCACATTCACGCACCTTTCCATTCCCCTCTGTGACCTAAACCGCCGAGACTGCTCGGGGCCGCTCTTCAGGCTAAAGATGGGGAGAGTAAAGTGAAGTGTCATTAGACAGTTGGGTCCTCAAGTGCCAGGGCTTTGGGGCTTTAAACTGTGGGTCAACCTCTCACGCAAAGTTCACTCCCCGACAGGCAATATCTACGTTGGTAGCGCCGCTGCGTGCGCAGCTTCTTGCGTAGCCTCTTTAACGAACTGCAATTCCCAGAATCTCGCGAGACTTGGGCTCCTCAGCCAGACGCGCCTCCGACGGCGGAGGCGGAGGGAACCCTGGCGTCCAAGGCCGATTTCGCTTGGGGTACACGGTGTCAGGGGTTTTCCTGGCTTCCGCTTGCGGAGTGGAGGAGAAAGCGGCTACACCGGCCGTCGTTTCATTTCGGCCAATCACAGGTTACGTTCTGTGAGCCACTCTCCCCACCCCACTCCCCCAGTTCCGTCTCCAAGGCAACGGTCAACTCTGGAAGCGCACCAGCCCGTCTCCATGGCAACTGGCTATGCACCGGCTCTAGGCGAGGGCCTCATATTGCAGAGCAAGACAGCGTGATCTGGTCATACAACTTGATGGAAAACGTATATCAGAGCAGAAGGAAAGGAGGAAAAACTGGGCAGGGCGGGACTGAAAGAGTTGGTGTCAGGGAAGATTTCTCAGAGGAGGTGGGTGGGTCTTTGAATAAGGCTTTGAGGCATGAGTAGGAGATCCCCAGGAAGAGAAGAAAAGAAGGGGAAAAAATATTTACTTAGCTATCTGGCCAAAATTAAAACCTGTATTTAATAACGCCTTAATAAAACAACGTCTTAAAGACGTTGTGGGGAAAGCACCATTCTCCTGCCTTGCTGGTAGGGACGGGAATGGCTTCAGCCTTTGAGGAAGTAAATCAGTCAGTTGGTGCCTATTTTCTGAGAACCTGCTATGTGCCAGGCAGTGCTGTAGGCGCTGGGGATACAGCGGTGAAAGACACACGGGGCGTTAGGCAGCAGGCGGTAAATACAAGACAGGTAATTGGATATTCCAAGTGCTATGAAGTAAACAGGCAAGGCGCTGAGATAGAAATGAAGGGGGGACTGTAGGATCAAGAAACATAATTCTTTGAGAGCATACATGTGAAATAAAAACAATATAAATCTCAAGAGAAGTGTAGAGGAATATTAAGGAATAGTGAGTGGAGTTTGCCCTTAAAGTAGGCTTCTTCTTCTTGGTGTTTGTGACAGTTTGAGTGGGGATTTTTTTTTTTTTTTTTTACTCCCAGCTGAAGGCATCATGTGATCCTAGGTTAAACAGGATAAATGCTTTTCTTTTAGTACTTTTGGCTGTTCAGCCAGTAAATTATCTTTCTTGTTTGAGATATTTTTAGTTAAGTTTTCTGCCACTTGAAACCCGAAATATCCTTACTAATACAGTCCTATTATTCCCATTTAAAAGATAAGGAAACTGGAAAAAGAAAAAAAAGGATAAGGAAACTGGTAAGACAGCAAGGCAAGGACACAGGCGAGATTTGAAATTAGGTTCTGTTAGACTCAAAATCCCATTGTTCTTTGTTACTACGTTTGTATAGGGGGATGAACCTTGAGAAGGAAGTGGCCCAAAAGTGCTGGGATAGGTAACGAGAAGGTACACGCATGGCTGCATACAGTAGGATGAGGGAATTACACTTCAGGGTGCTTTTAGCTGCAAGTAACACTCTGCACTTGTCAACAAGCAGGTTAAACATTTATTTCCAGACAGTTATTTTCCCATGTAGCAAGATGTTCAGATGAACAGGGTTCCAGGGCTGGTTATTTGAGCAGCTGAACCACGGTAGGACTGTTTCTTTCTCCTCATAGACTTAAGATAGCTGCTGCATTCCCTGCATCATGCCTTTACTCAACAACACTCAAAGTGGGGAGGGAGAAAAGTCAAAGGTTTCTCCTTGCCCATCTCCCTTTATATCAGGAAGAGAAGATCCTTTTCTGGGATCCTTCTGACCATCAACCACCCCTGCCCCATAGCTCATGAATGGAGCCATGTGCCAATCCCTGGACCAATCACTGACAGCAGAACATGGGAGTATCATGACAAGTCTGAGGACCTGGGGGCAAGGTGGGTGGAGCCCATTTTCCCCAAGCAAATACTAGCCCACATCTGAATAAAACAGTGGTTTTGTTGGCAAGGATGAAAAGGGGACTCAGTATTGGAGATCAACCACAGGGTCTGCAGAAGCTAACAAAATATCCTAGTATATGTGCTAAGATAATGAGACACAGAAACATAAGCCCCAGCTGTGGAATATGCCTCCAAAATGAAAGCCAATATCCAGATTATATGTATAGCGTATAATGATAATTTAAAGCCCACTGAAATAGTAGGGGGAAATATTTAAAATTATATAGAACTTCTCTAGGAAATTTATTTATTTATTTGTTTGTTTGCTTGTTTTTAAAAGATGACCGGTAAGGGGATCTTAACCCTTGACTTGGTGTTGTCAGCACCACGCTCACCCAGTGAGCCAACCGGCCATTCCTCTATGGGGTCCAAACCCGGGGCCTTGGTGTTATCAGCACCGCACTCTCCCAAGTGAGCCACGGGCCGGCCTGTCTCTAGGAAATTTAAGATAATAAACTGAAAATTAGAACTTAAGAGGGAGAGTGTAGTAGTCAGAATAACGGCCCCACAAAGATGTCCATGTCCTAACCCCTGAAATCTATGAATATGTGGCCTTAAATGGCAAAAGGGACTTTGCAGGTGTGATTAAATTCAGAATCCTGAGATGGGTAGATGATCCTGGTTTATCCAGGTGAGCCCATTGTAATCACAAGGATCCTTATAAGAGGGAGGCAGGACAGTCGAAGTCAGAGAGAGACTTGAAAATGCTGTGCTGCTGGCTTTGACGATGGAGGAAGGGGCCATAAGGAATGCAGGTGGCCTCTAGAAACAGAAGATGCAAGGAAACAGATTATTCCCCAGAGCCACTAGAAGGAACGCAGCCCTGCCAACACCTTAATTTTAACCCAGTGAAACCCATTTTAGGCTTTCTATTTTGAAACCCATTTTGGATCTTCTTCTGGGATCATAAGACAGTAAATTTGTGTTGTTTTAAGCCACCAAGTTAAGGTAATTTGTTACAGCAGCCAATAGGAAACTACTGTAATTCAAGGTGTTATTAAGGTGGCTGGTTTTGAGGTATTTTATTTTTCATTCAACAAATGTTCTTGAAGCCTACCAGGTTCCAGGCACTGACCAAGGAGCTGGAGATACAGCTGGGAACAACACATGAAAATATCCCCATGTAGCTCATTTCATGTTCTAGTTGGAGAGACAATAGATAAATGAAAAGAGTGTAAGTGTGTCTTAGACCATTCTGGCTGCTATAGACTGAGTGGCTTATAAACAACAAAAATCTGTTTCTCACAGTCCTGGAATCTGGGAAGTCCAAGATCAAGGTGCCAACAGATTCAGTGTCTGGTGAAGGCTTCTTGGTTCATAGACGACCGTCATCTCACTGTCCTCACATGGTGGAAGGGGCAAGGGAGCTCTCTGGGGTTTCTTTATAAGGGCACTAATCCCATTCACAAGGGCTCTGCCCTCATGAACTAATCACCTCCCAAAAGCCTCACCTCCAAATAATCACATTAGGGGTTAGGTTTCAACATGTGAATTTGGGGGGACACATTCAGACCATAGCAAAGGGTGTTAAGGAAAAACCTCTCTGAGAGGGGACTTTGAGCAGAGATCCAAAAGTGGGGAGGAAGCGATGTGGACATCTGTGAGGATAGAATTCTAGGCAGAGGGAAAAGCTAAGGCAAACGTAGGGAGATGGGAGTGCTGGTGCATGTGGGAAGGAGCAAGGAGGCCCAAGTGGCTGGAGCAGAATGAGCAAGGGGGAGCCGCTGTGAGAGAGGGGCCAGGGGCCAGACCGAGCAGGGCTCAGACTGCACTTGAAGGGCTTCGATGTTTACTGGGAGAGGTGTGGGGTGCTGCTTGAGGGCTTGGAGCAGAAGTGTCATGTGATAGGCTTATGTTTTAGCAGGACTCCTCTGACTGCTACGTTGAGGTTAGACAGTGTGGAGGCAAAGATAGAAGTAGGGAGACCTGTGAGGAGGCGACTGCCACAGTCCATGCAGGGGAAGATGTTGGGAGATGTTGAGAGGGGTGGGAAGTGGTCAAATTCAACATCTGAAGGAAGAGTTGATAGGATTTACTGAATGGGGGGGCGAGGGATAAGAGAAAGAGTTGCTTTCTTTGTTTGGGTTGCCAAGTTGATAGGAGATAAACCTGGAGCTTCTGGTGGCCACCTTGCTACCATAAGGGGAGAACCTGCCAGAAAATGAATCTAACCAAAAAAAAAAAAAAAAAGAGCTGAGAGAAGGAGGGAATGGATTGCTGACAGGTCACTTATACACCTGGATCCATCTGTTCCTGAAGGTGAACCTTTTGAATTACATAAGCCAATAAATTTCATTTCTTCCTTAAGCAAGCAGAATACTTTTGGCTGATAGTAAATCTCTACTTCACATCATAAACAACAACAAAAAAATCCAGATGAAATAAAATTTTAATTTTTAGAAATAATAAAAGAGGGCCGGCCCGTGTCTCACTTGAGAGAATGTGGTGCTGACAACACTGAGTCAAGGGTTAAGATCCCCTTACTGGTCTTTAAAAAAAAAGTACTAGAATCAAATACAGGAGAACTTTTTCTTTATAACCTTGGGGGTGAGGAAGGCCATTCTTAGCATGATCGTAGGCCCAAGAACTATGAAGAAAAATAAAAATAGATTGTAATACCTAAAAATTTAAAAATTATGTGTAACAAAATATGCCATAAACAGAATTGAAAAAGAAATAAACTGGGAGAAAATATTAGTAACATATATCAAAGGGTTAATATGCATAATGTATAAAGACTTGCTGTTATTACAAACCAATACAAAAAGAATGCCCAATTAAAAATGGGCAAAATACATAAACAGGCAATTCACAGAATACGAAACATCAATAAACACATAAAAAGATCATTCATCTCACCATCAACAGGACATTTTTACCTCTCAGCTTTAAAATGTTCAAAAAATAACGAATACCAAATATTTGAGAAGGAAGTAGAGGAACAGAGAAATAGGCCTCATATACACTTCCAGGAGTCATGTAAACCATACATACAACCTTTTTTTGGAAGACTAGCAATAACTAGGAAAATTTTAAATGCAGCATTATATGATCCCACAGAATATGTGTAGGAATTCATCTCATAGACATGCTTACAAATGTGTCCAATAATAAAAGACCAGTGATGGGAAAAAATGGAAACAACCAAAATGTCCATTAATAGGAATTAGTTGAATAAATTAAAGAAACCCTAGCATTAAATATTATGCAGCTGTTAAAAATGAAGATTCAGGAGCTTTTGGATAGCTGAACACATGGAGGTTCCTTTACCGTGGCACACCTGGGGAGGGCCCTGAAGCTCCACGCCCCTTCCTGTATACCTTGCCCTATGCATCCCTTTATCGGTATCCTTTGTGATATCCTTTATAATAAACCGGTAAATATAATAATTCAGGAAGGCAATTCCAGGAAGACATCCTAGCAAGAGGGATTTAAATTGGATCTTGAAGAAAAGTTTGAAAATGGCTTCCTGGTTACCACACATAGCCTTTTCCAAGCAGGACCCAACTGAATCCCCCAACCTCTGTTCCAGTCTCTGAACTTGAGTCAAACTCTAGCCACAGGGAGTTCCAACCATTTCTCCAGCATGCCCAGCTCTTTCATACACGTGGTTCCCTCTGCCTGTGATGTTCTTCGTCCTCTGTGATATGAGTGCTAGGGCCAGATCATCTGGGTTCAAATTCAGGACTGCTAGTTACCAGCTGGGTGACCCTGAGCAAGTCAGTTAACCTCTCTGTGCCTTAATTTCATATAGAAACACTAGATAACAATGTATTCACCTCGTTGGGTTATTTTAACTTACTTAGAACAGTTTCTGGCACATGTTAAGTGCTCAATAAATGCTAGATCCTGTTACGAAAATGAAGATACATATATACATACATATGTATATATTTTTCTGTAATATGCATAATATGTGTATATTTTGTATTGTCATGGGAAAATAGCCACATTATACCAAGTAAAAAAAAGTAACTTTATTTTTTTTTTTTAAAGATGACCAGTAAGGGGATCTTAACCCTTGACTTGGTGTTGTCAGCACCACGCTCTCCCAGTGAGCTAACTGGCCATCCCTATATGGGATCCGAACCTGGGGCCTTGGTGTTATCAGCACCACACTCTCCCAAGTGAGCCACGGGCCCACCCTGGCCTAGGTACATGTTGATGAAGGTTGGGCTGAGCCTCACAGCACAGCTGCCAGTTTGTTGCATGCTTAGGTTGTCTAGTCAGCATGAGTTCTCTGATAATCAACAAGTCGTGTGCCCCAAACAAAGGCTTTCTCAAAATCATCACAGATGTAAGTGTTCTTCCCAGTGTGAAGTCTCTGATGTTCAGCAAGGTATGAAATCCAGCTGAAACCCTCTCCACATTCTTTACATGCATAGCGTTTGCCACAAGTATGGACTTTCTGATGTTGAAGAAGGTGTGAGATCTGGGTATAGGTTTTCCCACACTTGTTACATTTGTAGGGCTTCTCTCCAGTGTGAATCCTTTGATGCTGAATCAAGTGGATGCTCTGAGTGAAGGCTTTCCCACATTCCTTACAGGCATAGGGTTTCTCACCTGTGTGAATTCTCTGATGTTGAGTGAGGGATGAGTTGTGACTGAAGGTTTTTCCACACTCCTTACACTTATAGGGTTTCTCACCAGTGTGGATCTTCTGGTGCTCCATGAGGTGAGTGCTCCGGCTGAAGGCTTTCCCACACTTGCTGCACTCATAGGGTTTCTCTCCAGTGTGAATACTCTGGTGTTGAATAAGGTGGGAGATCTGGGTACAGGCCTTCCCACAAACTTTACATTCATAGGGTTTCTCCCCAGTGTGAATCCTCTCGTGGCGTGTGAGGGAAGAGTTCTGGCTGAAGGTTTTCCCACACTCAGTACATTTGTAGGGCTTCTCACCGGTGTGGATTGTCTGGTGTTGAGTAAAGGAGGAGGTGTGACTAAATGCCTTTCCACACTCATTGCATATATAGGGCTTTTCCCCAATGTGCATGCTCTGGTGCCTCATGAGGTGGGAAATCTGTGTATAAGCCTTCCCACACTCGTGACACTCATAAGGCTTCTCACCAGTGTGAATTCTCTGATGCTGTGTCAGGGAAGAGCTGTGGCTGAAGGCTTTGCCACACTCAGCACACTCATAGGGTTTTTCTCCAGTGTGGATTCGCTGGTGCTGTGTCAGGGATGAGCTATGGCTGAAGGTTTTCCCACACTCATTACATTTGTAGGGTTTCTCCCCCGTGTGGATAGTCTGGTGTTGGGTCAGGGAGGAAGTGTGACAGAAGGCCTTGCCACACTCACTGCATTTGTAGGGCTTTTCCCCTGTGTGGATTTTCTGGTGGCGGGTGAGATGAGAGACCTGTGAATAGAACTTCCCACACTGGTCACATTTATAGGGTTTCTCCCCAGTGTGGCATTGCTGGTGTTTAATGAGGGACGAGCTCTGGGTGAAGGCCTTCCCACATTCCTTGCATTTGTAGGGTTTCTCTCCGGTATGGATCCTCTGATGTTCAGTAAGTGATGAGCTCTGAGTAAAGGTCTTGCTGCATTCATGGCAGGCATAAGGTTTCTCTCCTGTGTGAATGATGTGGTGCTGAATGAAATATGAGCTGTTGCTGAATGCTTTTCCACATTCGTCGCACTTGTAGGGTTTCTCTCCAGTGTGAATTCGCTGATGCAGAATATAGTCTAAATGGTAAATGAAGGTTTTCCCACATTCTATGCAGTTAAATAGTTTCTTCTCCATGAAGGTCCTTTGGTATTTCAAGCTCTTTTGTGGCCTGCTCCACTTCGGGGGCCTCTCTCCACCAGGCACTCTTTGCTTCCTAATGAGGGCTGAGGCCCTCCTGAGCTCAGTATATCTGAGGCCTTGCTCCTCAGAGGTGTCTCCCTTAGGAGTAGCAAATAAACACTTCAAATGCCTCGCCTCCTTTCCTGGGTCCTCCAATGGATGTCGACATGCCTGGGGTTCTCCCAACGTGGCATCTCCAAGCACAGCCCTCAAAATTCCTTCCAACAGAGAATATGACTCTTCAGAAATGCTCTTTCTTGGAGGTGTCTCCTGAGTAGTTACAGAGCTTGTCTCCAAGTCTGAAAGAAATGGAAAATACAAATATCATCTGTCCTAGGTCAAGGGAAGTTGATTATTTGGAACTGGCAGTGTAAACCTAAAAAGAATGGTTTCAAATTTTATGTTGCTCTTTTAAAAGGCATGAAGTAGACAGATTCATGTTCTGACTTGGGAGGATGTCCTCAATGTACTAAAAGTGAAGAGAACCAAATTGCACAACAGTTTATGAGCACGGAGATTAATCAGCCATGGCTTATAATGAATTTTTACAAACCAATAAGAAAAAATGATAAAAACAATCTAATAAAATAGTGAGGCAAGAATATAAATAGACAAAGAAGAATAACATTTAAATTTTTTTTATAAATAATATTTTTTTTTCACAGAAAAAAAATAAATGGCTGATAAATACATGTAAAGATGGTCAACATCAGTGATAATAACAAAAAAATCAAATCACTAAGATGCCATTTTATCCTTTATAGGTTGGAAAATATTAAAAATATACAAGGTTGGCAAGTGAAAATGACATAGGCATTCCCATACCATGTTTGTGGGAGGGTGCAAGGAAAGAGTTAACACAGAAGGTCTGTTTTACTCCATTTTTATTTATCTCCAAAGCCATGGTAATGACCCATGGCCATGTTCTGAGGATTAAATTCCTGGGATGTTTACACAGTTACTGGTTCATGATGCTTTTCTATATGCTCAAGACCATGGGTCAAGATGTACTAGGTTGTCAGCACTATTGACCTCAGATATGAAGATTCCCGATGTGCACCTGGTGCATGGTTTGGGGTCCTCACCATGGCTGGTCATATAGCAGGTATAAGCATATGTGACCGGCCCTCTTCAAGAACTCTGAATTCTTAAGACTCAAGTGGGATTCCCTGTGTGAAGACATCTCACATGTATCTTAATGGTTTTGTATTGGTAGCTATAGTGGATTGAATTATATTCCCCCAAAATTCACTGAAGCTTGAAGTGTGTCCCCTAAATTTTATGTATTAGAAACTTAGCCCCCACTGTAACTGTTAAGAGGGTGGGAGATCCTATTACGGTAATTGAAAGGTGGAGCCTTGCACAGGTGATTAGACTGTAAGACCGTGCTGTAGTGAATGGATTAAAAATGGTGGTCAGGGGCGTGGTTCTGAGGGCTTTAAATGAAGAGAGAGGAGAGTCTGTCTCTCTCCTCTCTCTGCTTCCACCATCTTGGAATGTGAGACCACTGGGTCACTGTTGCCACCACCAGATGGACTTTAGACTTCCCAGCTTCAGAAACTGTAAGTAATACATTTCGTTCCTCTTTATGAATTACCCATTCTGTGCATTTTGTTATAAGCAATTGAAACAGACTAATACAGCAGAGAAAAGCATGTCCACATGACCCTCACAGAGAGAGGAATGACTTGGAAGCCTACACTTGACCATACAGGCAGTCTTCAACTTATGAAGGTTTCACTTATGATGGTTTAGCTTATGATTTTCTAACTTTACGACGGTGCAAAAGCAATATGCATTCAGTAGAAACTGTACTTTGAGTACCCATATGACCATTCTGTTTTTCATTGTCAGCAGAGTATTCAACAAATTACACTGAGATATAACACTCTGTTCTAAAACAGGCTTTGTGTTACATGATTTTGCCCAACTGTAGACTAATGTTAAGTGTTCTAAGGATGATTAAGGTAGTCTAGGCTAGGCTATGCTGTTCAGTAGGTTAGGTGTATTAAATGCATTTTTGACTTATACCATATTTTCAACTAATGATGGGTTTATCAGGATGTAACCTCTTCATAAGTTGAGGAGTATCTGAATATTTGTTCTTACTGTCCTTGTATTACATTTGCTATGAGAAATTTTAGCGGTGAGTACAACTTGTTGACTCATGTGAATCCTTCCAGAAAATAACCAAACTAGGGAGTGGTTGTGGGACCCCCAAAACAGAGACATGACAACTAAATGTTATGTGGGATTCTGAAAATAATCTTGGTATTGTTGGACTAGGCAATGGTTTCTTAGATATGACACCAAAAGCACAAACAGCAAAAGAGTAGATAAATTGAACATCATCAGAATTAAAAACTTTTGTGCTTCAAAAATACTATCAAAAAAGCATTAATAAGACAACTTGCAGAATGGGAGAAAAAGTTTTGCAAGTCATAAATCTGATAAGGGACTCATATTCAGAATACAGAAAGAATATTTACAAGTCAATGATAAAAAGAAACAAACCAATTAAAAATGAGCAGATGGGCTGGCTGTTTAGCTCAGTTGGTTAGAGTGTGGTGGTCAGTATGGTGGTTAAGGCACAGGGTCCATGTAGTGGATTGAATTGTATCTGCCCAAAACTCACTGAAGCTTAAATTGTGTCCCCCAAGTTTTGTGTATTAGAAACTTGGCCCCCACTGTGACTATGAATCTTCTTAGATTTTTCAAAGTTTTTGTAATTATCAAACATAGCTTTTATTTCATTTCTGAAAAATATCGGTAAATATTAAATATACATGAGGCTTTTACAGAACAATCTTGCAATCTGAAGAAAGGAAGATGTAAAGAAGAAATGATTGAGCAGAAAGCACATCCATTTAGAATTTGTTGGAGGGGATTGGTTTTTTTGGTGCCAGTAGATTCGTTCATGGAATACCCGTTAATTATATAATTATCATATGCCAACCACAGTGTTGGGGGTGGGTGACCTTATGCCGAATAAGATATTTGGTCCTTGCCCTCAGAGAGGAGGGAGGGGCAGGCTCATTTGGACACATCCTATTTATCTCTTTAGCACCCCTGCCTTTGAAGAACCACTGTTCCCCTTTCCCTGTACTCTTGGTGGGCTGGTAATCATAGTCTCTTTAATCCCTCACCTCCAGAGTGGACGTGAGGCTTAGGCTGGCCAATTATAACCCCCCATCCACCAGGCCATACAAATTGGTTAAAGATCCAGAGGGAGCCAATCAGAATTTTCCTTGAGATTAATATATGGGGTTGCTAGGCAGAATATGTTTGAAACTGTGGATAGTCATGTTGAGTGCCACTTGGAAAGGCCTATAGATAGAATGAAGCCAGAAACAGACAAAATCAACGTGTGGTAGGAAAAAAAGAAAGAAAGAAAGAAAACAAACAAAATGTGGGTGGGGAGAGAAGGAAGGAGAGAAAGAGAAAAAACATGTGAGCCCTGACAATATCATTTAAGGCCTTAGATCCATCTATGCCCAAAGTCTTCTTACACTGCCACACCTTCCAGTTATATGGGCCAAAAAATCTAATTTTTCTTAAACTATTTTGATTCTCTACATGCAAGAGTCCTACGAATACATCAGATAACTACAATAACACTAATTATTATTATAATCAAAATAGGTAACATTTATTAAATGCTTACTAGGTGCCAGACACTATTCTAAGCTTGTCATATGTATTAAGTAATTTAATCATAAAAATTTCAATGAGGTAGGATACAGAAATGGAGGTACCAAGAGGTTAAGTCACTTGCCCACAGTCATACAGAGTGGCAGTGGCAAAATGGGGATTTGAACTCAGAGCCCACACTCTTGCACAATTGCAGTAATAGCACCTCAAGCAAGGAGCTGTGAAAACACTGAGAAGCAGCAGCCTAGAAGTCATGAAAGGCCTCCTGGAGGAGATGACCTATATGCTTCTTCTTGAGGAACATGGAGGTGTTTTTCAGGGAGAAAAACTAGGGAAAAGTGTTCCAGGCAGAGGGAACAGCATGTGTGAGGGCCCAAGGGTGGGAACACATGTTTAGATTCAGGTAGGGACAGGGGCTTCAGTGAGGTCAGGCCTCACTGAGAAATAAGGCCAGAGACAAAGCAAAGGCCGGACCATGGAGGGTCTTGAGTGCTGGGTTGAGGGGCAGAGACATCATCCTGGGGACACTGGGGAGCCACGGGAGGGCTGTGAGCAGGAGAGGAAGTGGGGTCAGCTCTCAATAGACAAAGACCCCTCTGGGCCTGTGTGTGAAATGGACTAGGAGTAAGATTGGAGGCCAGGAGACCAGGGAAAAGTAAGGGCTGAGGGTCCAGGTGAGAGAAGCCAAGGCCTGAGTCAGCAGGCAGGAGGGACAGGGCTGGGGGCTAATGGGCTGTGGTGGGTGAAGGGGACGAGGGGACAGATGTCTGGCCCTGAGATGGGGTGGTGGTGTCAGAGACAAAGATGCTCCAGTCCTCCTCCTCAGATGGAGTCCATGGTCCAGAGGGAGGCAAAACTCTGGCTTCCTACTGTTGCCTAAACATGCTCACCTAGCTCCTACTTCTGGGTCTTTATAAAGGCTACTCTCAATAAATAATTGGAATGATAACAACCATCACAGCCACTATTGACTGGGGAGTTACTGCATACCAGGCAGAGGGCCATGCTCTGTATCTGTTACCCAGCTATTCTTCCCAACCCTGAATACTGTTATCACCCCAATTTTACAAATGAGAAAATCAAGGCACAGAGAGGCTAAGACTTGCCCAAGGCCACACAGCTAGGTAGTGGTGAGCTGGGATTTGAACCAGGAAACCTGGCTCCAGAGCCCATGATTTCACCTGTGTGCTATGCTGCCTCATTCTTGAATGAACCTCACTGACCATGATAGACAGGCTAGGAAGAGGGCTCACACCTACCAGACATCCTCACCCACCTGGACAGGTAACTCGCTGGGCTTCTCTCTCCTCCATCTTTGGCTCTTCCCCTCGCTCCAGACAGGAGATCACATCGGGTTTGGACCCGGGAAGGCCTACCCCTGGGAAAAGATACAAGACTTGGTCATGTGTGCAAGAATTACAGGGAAGCCTCAGGGATGGGCCCCAGGCCCTGAGTCTACACAGGGGAGATGCAAACATCAGGTGCCTAATGATTAGAAGCTCTAATGGTCAACAGAAGACCCATCTATTGAGTGCCTAGTATGTTCCAGAGAGAGACTGAGCCCTGACAAGACTGTTTAAGGCTCTAGGTCTGTGCTGTTCAAGTTGAATGCTAAAAACACAGTCTTCTGTGTCTAAAAGGCTTACTACGAGAAAAATGCAAAATCTCTCAATAATTTGTATATTGATTATAACGTTAACATTATGATAATATTTTGGATAGCTTGAGGGAAATAAAATGCATTATTAAAATTAATTTCACTTGTTTCCTTTTATTTTTTTAATGTGGCCATCAGAAACTTTAAAATTATGTAAGTGGCTTGCATCCTACGTCTATTGGATAAATGTGCTCTAGATTAAGCTACGCCTAAAGCCTTCCATCCCAAGACTTCGAGAAACATAAGTCAAAACATCCTCATTTTGATGAAACTCTCTTGAACACCTGTAGGCAATCATTTGATCCCTGACTAAAATATGAGAAAATCCCAACAACAATATTTAGAGTAATACTAAAAAATTTATGTGTATTAAGCACTTACTATGTGCCAGCCATGTTTCTAAGCTGGTTAAATGTATTAGCTCATTTTTACCCTCCAAACAGGAAACTCAGGCACAGTCTATTATTGTGTGAGCTGGCGTGGAAGAAACATAAGGTGCTGTGAGAAATCATAGAGGGTGGGGAAATCAAAGGAGGCTTCCTGGAAGAGGTGAGGCAAAAGGTGCCTGTTCTAGGAGTGAAGGTGAGAAGAACTGTGGTTCAGCAAACATGCCCACAGGCCTCCCCATGCTGGCTTAGGCATTGCTGGGAATACAGAAATGAACTGGGCACTGCCCTGCCCTGTAGGAGATCCCGATCTGAAAGGAGAGGGAGACCTGGACACAGTGACAATCCAGGGTGACTCCTGGACGCCTCTCCTGTAAGAATCCCTTCCCTGCTCCACCTCAGGCACCCTCTCCTTTGGTTACATCCTAGACCCATTCATCACTGATCGTGACCCCACCTCCAACATCTCAAGTGTCAAACACCCCATCCCACCTCCCAGCCTCCGGGTGCCTTTCTCTGCTTCTCGACTCCAACTGTCTCACTCCCCTGCCAGCACTCCTACTTACCCTATCCTTGGCCTGCACAGAACTCACCAGGTAAAGTCCCAACAGTGGTTAGAGCCAACTATCCTCCGATTTGGGTGCCGGTGCCCAAGAAGATTGAGGGCATTTTCATCAAGGACTTACCTTAAACTTGGAACTGGAAGTTGCAACAAACAATTGTATATTTTCTCCCCACTCTCCAAAATGATCATTTTGTCATTTCTTCCCCCTCTTCCCATATGCTACACCTCACTCCCTATTTGCAACTGTGACCTCCTCTCATTGTTCAAAGACGCCCTTGGATGCTAGCATCTACCCTTCCCCACCGCGAGTCCCACAACCAACCTGCATCTCTACACCCACACTTCGCCTACCCTCTGGTATCCTGGAGACCGCCCCTGCTCCAGGCCAAGACCAACCCCTCCACTCTTCCCCGAGTTCATCTGCTCTCACTCACTCAACATGCAAGGAGTTGGCTCCTTCCATTGTGCCTCGGTCGTTGGAACTGCTAATTTCTCAGCAATAGGGGCTTTGCTGGTGTAATTAGTTAAGACGAGGTCCTATGGATTAGGGTGAGCCCTGAATCCTATGACTGGTCCTTCTAAGAAGAGGAGAGGACACACAGACAGACACAGAGGGCAGAAGACCACATGAAGGTGGAGGCAGAGATTGGAATGATGCAGCCACAAGCCAAAAAACACCAGGAGCCACGAGAAGCTGGAAGAGGAGAGGTAGGACCCTCCCCTAGGGCATTCTGAGAGAGTGTGGTCCTGCCAACACCTTGATTTTGGACTTCTGGCCTCCAAAACTATGAGAGAAACAATTTCTGTTGTTGTAAGCCACTGAGTTTGTGGTCATTTGTTACAACAGATACAGCAAACTAACACAGCTCCTTACTAATCGTTCCCTGACAAACAGGCTGACACAGATCCCACCTGAAAAGACAAATCTTCCCTTGACTGGAGAACACAGTGCCCTGGGATAGCCTGTTCACTGGGTGGGCAGGGGACTGTTCCTGAAATGAGTGACCTGGTGGAGGGGTGGGTCTGGGGGGACATGATGAGCTCAGTAGAGACAGGGAATGTGGGGTCCTCATCCCTCACCAGGGAAGTGTTCTGGAGGCCACTGGCTGCACAAGGTTGGAGGTTAGGGGTCATACAAGTTTTGCAGAAGAGGGTGGACATGGCAGGCCTGAGACAATTTCTTTGGAAATACCTGCTGGCAAGGCAGGCCTTTGGGTGGCATCTGGGAACCTGGATTTCAGGAAATTCCCCATCATTCCCTAATTGAGGAGAGGGGCTCACTGGGCCTAAGCTGTGCAAACAATGAACACCTACTTTCCTTCTGGAAGCTGAAATTTGGGTACATACTAAGCAGATAGGACCAAGTAACCTTCCCCCAATAACAACCCTGGGCACAGAGACTCTGACAAGCTTCCCTGGTTGACAGCGTCTTACATGTGTTGTCACACTTCATTGCTGGGGGAACTAAACGCATCCCATGTAGCTCCACTTGGAAACGATTCTGAAAGCTCACACCTGGTTTCTCCCAGACTTCGCCCCCTGTAGCTTTTCTCTTTGCTGACTTTGCTCTGATTCTTTTCACTGGAATAAACCATTGCCCTGAGTATGACTACAGGCTGAGTCCTGTAAATCCTCCTAGTGAGTCACCAAACCTCGGGGTGGTCTTGATGACCCCAACACAGAAGTTTAAGCCAAATTTTGATGAGGTTGTCCAGCAAAAGTGTGTGAGTGAGTGGAGCTGAGGATGCAGCCTTCACATCATTATCACCACTTACAAGGAGAAGCAGAGACAGAGGAGTCAGCAAAATAAACTGAGAACAGAGAGATGGAGAAAGCAGGAAATAGACTAGAGAGGAGGCTGCGGCGAGGGTCTAGGAGGAGAGCACGAGGCCTGAGCAGGGCCTGAAGAGGAGGGACAGGACGGATGGGGCTGTGGCCTGATGGGCTGTCCAGTGAGAGGGAAGGGCACTACAGACTGAATGCTTGTGTCCCCGCAAAATTCGCTCGTTGAAACCTAATCACCAACGTGAGTGTATTAGGAGGTAGAGCCTTTGGGAGGTGATTAGGTCATGAAGGCAGAGCTCTCACGATTGAGATTAGTGCCCTTATAAAAGGGGCCCCAGAAAGCTCACTTGCCTTTCAGCCGTGTGAGGTTAGAGAAGATGGCAGGTGTTTACGGACCAGACAGCAGCCCTCAACTGACACTGAATCTGCCAGTGCCTTGGTCTTGGACTTTCCAGCCTCCAGCATGGTGGAAATAAACATCTGCTGTTATAAGCCATCCAGTTTATGGTAGATTGTTATAGCAGTTTGAACTGACTAAGACAGGGGCAGGGACGGTGCCCAGCAGTCTGTTCTGGGGATTGGGGGGACGTGGGGCCAACCAGAGACAGGGACCCAGATGAAGAGCAGGACAGTGGCAATGCTGAGCTCAGCGTGGGGTGTGGAGAATGGGAGGGGCAGGGGCAGGGTGTTGTGCCAGGCGGCAGGAGGGTGGACAAGTGGAGGATTTGGGAGACATATTTAAGGAACAGCATTTATGTGCTTTGGGGAGAAGATGCCAAGATCAGTTTGGGACCTTTGATTGGGAGGACGTCCAGGCACTTGGAATCCGAGCTTCTGGAATGGGCATTCATTCCAGCATGGAGCTGGAAGCCATGCGATGGGGTAGGTCACCATATGTAGGGAGGGAAGCATGAGAGGAGGGTGGGGGCACAGGCAGAAGATCTCATGGGACCCACATTTTATAGGACAGGCTGAGATCTCGGGGCCTTCTGGGATGCTGGGACTCTAGGATAAGCCGGTGGAGAGACAGAGAAGAAGAGAGAGCCAGGCATGAGAGACCAGTGAGAGGAGCACAGAAGGCGCCAAACAGCGGCAGTGAATGGACACTGTTAAGAGGGGGTGGGCACAAATGAGGAGAGGGCAGAAGGGGACAACAGGTCTATTCCTGGGGAAGTCTGGAGCGAGGCCTCACCCAGTGAAAGAAGGTTCTGATAGTTCTCCAGCATCACGTCCCAGTACAGCTCCCTCTGGCTGGGCCCCAACCAGCCCCACTCCTCCAGGGTGAAGTCCACGGCCACATCCTTGAAGGTCACTGAGTCCTGCAAGGGCCAATTTTACATGGTGGAGGGGCACATCCTTCTAGAACTCTGGGCAGGACAGGTCATGGGTCAAGAACCTGTGATTGTCCCTTGGGCTGGAATGTTCTGACTCTACAGATTTGGGATGATTGAACCAAACCGGCCCACAGGAATGTAAAACATCTAGAGTTAGTCCATAGGCATCTTGGTAGAAAGAACAACAGCCCTTTCCACACGACTCTTTACTGCCATCTATTGGAAAATCATCATAATATACTAATTACTTTTAGGATATGACAGTTTACTGCCATCTACCTGAAAGCTGCCACAATACATACACCAGTGTTTAAGGGGTAAGATGTGAATCCTGCCCCTGAGACAAGGCACCTTGTGTTGTGGGTAACCTGCACAACTGTAGGTGAACGACAACCCGAAGAAACACATTTTTTAAAAAAAACTATCAAGCCATTGTGTGCAAGAGATATTCCTAAGTCCCATTCTATCCCAGACCCCATCCCTGACTCCCAACCCCCATTCCTGAGTCCAGGGATAAGGCTCAGGGGTGAAGCAAAACCATCCACTGCCCACTTCATCTGGTAACCTGCTGAGTAACGCTGCTGAATGTTAGAGGATTGATTTTTGGACTTGTCATAAGGTCTCAGCTCAGAGCATTCTGCACCAGCCTACTGGCCTCCCTCACTTCCCAGTCCCAGACCTGCCCCCTCTTCACATTGGGAGGGACAGAAGATAGTCATATTATGTATATATAGAGAGGGGGCCCTCTCAGGTCCACAAAGTCATCTTGGGGGAGGGGAAGCCCAGACTTACCTGGCCCTTAGCCATCAGGGTATCAGTGGTCATTGCTGGGTCCTGGGCATGCACCCCTGGGAAAAAGGTCCAGGCAAGAGTCCAAAGAGCTGGGGGAGAAGACCGGAGCAGAGAAGGGGTCAGTTTTGGCCCAGACATCAGACACCTTCCCCAAAGATGGCTGGTGACAGAGGAGGCCCTGGTCTCCTAAGAACCAAAAGAAAGGCTCAGGACAGGCTATCTGAGGCCTCCATTCCATACCAGTAGCAACAACACTACCAACCATACAGTACAGCTCACTGCACCCACAACAGCTCTCAGAGCCAGGAACTATACTTATCCCTAGTTGAGGAAATCCAGGCATAAGAGGTTAAGGCCTTTGCTCAAGGTAGCAGAGATTTCAAGTGTCAGAGTGGGATTTGAACCCAGGAGTCTGGCCATAGACCCAACCTTCCTTTCTTTCTTTCTCTGTTTTCTTTTCTTTTCTTTTTTGGCAGCTGGCTGGTATGGGGATCTGAACCTGTGAACTTGGTGTTACAAGGCTGTGCTCTAACCAACTAAGCTAACTGGCCAACCTCCCCGCTCCCCCCAACACTTTTATGTCTTATAACTTTTTTTTAATGTGGAAAAATACACACAACATAAAACTTACTATCTTAATCATTTAAAGTATAACTTCAAGGGGGCGGCCCGTGGCTCACTTGGGAGAGTGAGGTGCTGATAACACCAAGGCCACGAGTTCGGATCCCTATATAGAGATGGCCAGTTAGCTACTTGGGTGAGTGTGGTGCTGACAACACCAAGTCAAGGGTTAAGATCCCTTTACCGGTCATCTTTTAGAAAAACAAAAATAAATAAATAAAGTGTAACTTCAGTGGCATTTAGTACATTCACAATGTTGTACAACCATCACCATCATTTAGTTCCAGAACACTTTCATCAATTCCGTAGCCATTAACAGTCACCCAATCTCCCCATCCCACCCCCCAATCTCCCCACCCCCCAATCTCCCCATCCCACCCCCATTTCACCCCTGCCAGCCCCTGGAAACCATTAATCTGCTGTCTGTCTCTGTGAATTTGCCTATTCTGAATATTTCATATAAGTAGAATCAAACAATATGTGGCCTTTTGTGTCTGGCCTTGTTACTTAGCACATGCTTTCAAGGTTCATCCATGTTGTAGCATGCATTAGATCTTCATTCCATTTTCTGAACAATATTCCATTGTATAAATATATCACAGTTTGCAGAGGTCCTTCTATCTGTCTTAAAAATCCTGCTTAAGGATCTTGTAGTCCTGCTTAAGATGTTGTTTGAAGAAAGGTTCCAGTTGCTGAAATAAAGTTTAACAGTCCCTGCCAAAGAGAGGTTGGCATTCAGAGTGTGCAATTACCCCTATTCATTCAGGAGATGGGCTCTGAACTCCATGTGAGTGACAAGCTCCATACCAGGTTCTGAGGATGAAGATGAGATGAGGGAGACTTGGCTCTGCCCTCAAGGGGCTCACTCCCTGATGGGGAAGACAGGCCTGGACACAGACCAGGTGGTAGGCTGAATAATGGCCCTAAAAGACATCCCTGGAACCTGTGAATTCTACCTTAAACAGAAAGTGTACTCTGCAAATGGGGAGATTATCCTAGATTATCTGGGTGGTCCTAAATGCAACCGCAAGTGTCTTATAAGAGGGAGGCAGAGGGAAACCTGACAAAGAGAAGGCCATGTGACAGAAGCAGAGAGAAGCAGAGGCAGAGAGAGAAGACACTATGCCGCTGGCTTTGAAGATAGAAGAGGGCTGGCTGGTTAGCTCAGTTGGTTAGAGCATGGTGTTATAACACCAAGGTCAAGGGTTCGGATCCCCTTACCAGCCAGCTGCCAAACAAAAGAAGATGGAAGAAAGGGCTACAGCCTAAGGAATGCAAGTGGCCACACGAAAGTGGAAAAGGCAAGGAAATAGATTCTCCCCTAGAGCCTCTGGAGGGGGTACAGCCCTGCTGACACCTTGATTTCTACCCATTGAAACCCATTTTGGATTTCTGGCTTCCAGAACTGTAGGAAAATAAACTTGTGTTATTTTAAGCTACGAATTTGTGGTAATTTGTTACAATAGCCATGGGAAACTAATACAGTCCACAAAATGAAAAATTTCAGCTCCTCACACACGTTCCCAGGCAAACAGCTACACAGGAACATACGCACCTGAATGCCAAAACCAGCAGGTGAAAATTTGATGAGGAAATGAGAAACAGAGTTTTACAGAGTCTTAACCATCTCCCCACAAATCACTTATTGTGGAAGAAAAAAGGGGGATATGTGGAGGATACTAATGTATTTCACAGGGCCTAACTTATAGCCTGGTGGGGCAACAGCCCTGTAGTTTTAGGTATAGCCTAACCTTTTGGTATTGCACATAGAAGTGTTAAGCTTGGGAAAGACAGAAAACTTTCCCAGGACTAAAGTCTCTGGTGTAGATAAAAAATTGTAACACAGCAAAAATGCTTGCCCTAAGGGCAGTCATCCTTGGTGCAGCTAAACCTAATTACGGGAAAGTATGTGAGCTAAAAGCTTCAAAGATAATGGTTGGGCGATGTTCCTCATCTCACCTTCAGCTGTTTCTTTGAGTTTCTTGGGGAAGTGAGTGTTGCCAAGACAATTATCTTACTGTTCTTTTTTGTAACCACCTGTGTTCCTTTTCTGTAATTTTCTTGCCTGGAAAAGAAATACTGAGAGAAAACCTGATTTGGGGTTATTTTCCAAGAATTCTTCTCCCTTAAAGGATTTGTCTGGAATTAACCCTTTCGGGCCTCTCACTGGGCTTTGAGTAATCCTTTGCATCTCCATCACCCTGGGAGAGGTGATAACTTATTAATTACAAAAAGAAGAGGGTAACTTCAGAGTGGAGAAATCTGGTAGATACCATCTTAACCAAGTTATCAAGGTTGATGTTACCTGTGATGAGTCAAATCAACATCACGGGCCCCTGATCTACTGAGGACACAGTATCACTCCTGGAATATTCCTGCCAAAATGTGGAACCTCAATCTAATCATGAGGAAACACTGGACAAACCCAAACTTAGGAACACACATATTCTACAAGCATATGGTCTGTAATCTTCAGAATTTCCAAGACCATGAAGGTCAAGGAAAGACTAAAAAACTGTCCCAGATTAAAGGAGACCAGAAAGACCTGACATCTGATGCAGTGCATGATTGGAGATTTTCTTTCACCATTAAGGTCATTATTGGAACAATCAGCAAAAATTTGAATAAGGTCTGTAGATTAGTTAATAGTATTGTATCACTGTTCATTTCTTGATTGTGATCATTTTAGTCCATTTTCTGTCATTCATAACAGAATACCTGAAGCTGGGTAATTTATAAAGAACTGAAATTTTTTTCTTACAGTTTGGGAGTCTGGGAAGTCCAAGGTCAAGGGGGTTCATCCGGTGAGGACCTAGTGGGAACTCTAGAGTTCCAAGGTGGTGCAGGGAATCACACGGTGAGAGGGTAAGGCCATGCTAATGTGCTAGCTAAGGTCTCTCTTCTTATAAAACCACAATTCCATGATAACCCATTAATCCAGTAACTCATCAATCCATTAATCATGAATGGATTGATCCATTCATGAGGGTAGAGCCCTCACCATCCCATCACTTCCTAAAGGCCCCATCTCTCCACACTGTGGCATTGAAGATTAAGCTTCAATATGAGTTTTGGAGTGTTCATTCAAATCGTAGCAGTGATTATGGTGCTATGGTTTTGTATAAAAATGACTTCCTTTTCAGAAAACACACAGAGAGTCACTAGAGAGTGGGGTGGGAGGAGGTAGGGTGCAGAGGCCCAGAGAGAGGAACAGAAACCCAAAGACAGAGGGAGACAGAAATTTGGGGAGATGGAAAGAGACCCAAAGAGAATGGGGACAGACAGAGAGAGGGGAACAGAGGCAAGGATGCGGGGAGGGGCAGACAGAAGGGGTGGGACGCAGCAGGTGTAAGGGTGGAAGGAGATCCGAGAGAGAACAGCTGCTCAGGATGAGGGGGACAGAGACGAAGGGTGTGACCGCATAGTGTTGCTCTTGGGCTCTGGGGTCAGAAACTGTGGATGTGATTCTAGGTCTACCACGTTTTAGCTCTGTGACCTGGGAGAAGCTGCAGAGTCTCCCCGAGTCTGTTTCTTCACTTGCAAAGTGAGGAAAGGGAAGTTCCCTTTCCTAGGCGATCGCAGCAGTCTCGCGCGCGGCCGAACTCCTGGCAAACAGCAGGCGCCCAGTTCCCACACGCCGAGTCCTCTGAGTCACAAGTGTGCTAGCGGGGCTCTGGGGCCGCGCGTGACAGGAGGAGGCGGGGCGTCAGCCAAGGCGCCCTTCCTCCCCTCCCACTCAGGCCCGACTTGGACCCGCCCCCTGAGCGCCTGTCCATCTGCCTAGCCCGGCCCACACTCACCTGCTGCGGCTCGGGGCCGCAGGGTCCAGGCTCACCTGTGCACCCCGGCGTGTTCCACTGGATAGCCAGGCCTTCCCTCGCTCCAACGGGCTGCGAATGCGCCTGCGCGGTCGCTATATTGGCACTCAAGTCCCGGTACTTTAACCGCGGCATCGCAGCTGGACTACATTTCCCAGAAACAGTTGCAGCTCACGCTCCTCCCGGACTAAGGTCTGTGAGTGTGGGGGAATGCTGGGAAATGGAGTCTCAGAGTAGGATACGTGGCGGGAGAAAGATTGTATCTAAACAGCTGCGTTGCCGCTGGAGGAAACCTGGTGTTTGAGAAATGTCTGGCTGTACTGGCACTGCGAATATCCCCGTGTTAGCCAGAGTCTTTTCACTGTCCTCCACAGGAGGCGATACCATTGTCCATTTAATCCAAATTTCTCCTACCATAGCTGAAGTCTTTAGGACTGATAAAAGTTGGCCCCACCTAAACTGATGGTGAATGAATAGAGCCCCTGTCACTTAGTTACTCAATTAGGCTGTGCATCCGCCTTTGTTTGCCTCAGTTTCACCCATCACCTCTTGAAGAGCAGTGTGGTGAAGGACATAGAGCCTATGCCGAGACCTGGGAGGTGTATATTCACAAATGCAAAGATGGCTCGATATTAGGATATTATATATAATTCACCTATTTGATATATCAAAATACTATCAACATATCCATAGATACTGAAAGGCTTTTGGTAACATTTAGTAACCAGTCATTTCTAGATAAGCAGAATAAATTAAGAATAGGCCCATATTGGGCCGGCCCGTGGCTCACTCGGGAGAGTGTGATGCTGATAACCCCAAGGCCGCGGGTTCGGATCCTATATAGGGATGGCCGGTTCGCTCACTGGCTGAGCGTGGTGCAGACAACGCCAAGTCAAGGGTTAAGATCCCCTTACTGGTCATCGTTAAAAAAAAAAAAAAAAAAAAAAAAAAAAGAATAGGCCCATATTGAACAATAATAACAAAGGTAAAGAGTTACTGGTCTCTTCTTGTGTTTAATTATATGCATACTTATAATAAAAACCCCATATCAGGCTTAATGGTAAAATACTAAAGAAATTCCCGTTAAACAAAACAAATTGTCCACTACCACCACCTTTGGAAGAACTATCAACGTAATTAGACAAAAGAAAGAAACAAAAATATCACTGAAATAGAGAAGTCCAGGTTCTCATCTTCCTTTGCATGTGATATGATTGAGATCTTGAATATCAGACAATCTCCTGAAACACTAAGATAAACAACAAGATAATTCTGTAAAATGGATACAAAAAAAATATGTTTTCTCTCTTCAAACAAGAACCATTAGGAATCTAATGAAAAATAGGGGTTACTCAGATTTTAGCCCCTTATTTACCTGATATATTTTAATCTCTTTGTTATCTCGGGCAGTTCTCCACTCTCTACACACCGTTACCAGCGTTCCTTTTCTATATAGTGTTAATCCCTCATTGGGTTAATCTGTGGCAGAAACCAGATAGCTGTTCCCCAAATTCCTTTCCTCTACTTTTTATGCATATAGCTGGACTACATTTCCCAACCTTCCTTGCAATTTGAGGTGGCCATGTGACTAGGTACTGGCCAATAAAATATGAACAGAAATTTCTGGGTTTCATGCCAAACCCAGACCTGGCCCACTGAAACCTTCCCCTTGCCACTTTTCTCAGTCTGTCTCCTTCTGTGATACAGATGAAAACTATGACCCTAGAAGTCACACGTTGAAGATGGAAGTAGCCTAGGTCCCTGAATTGTCACTTGGACAAAGGCCACCTCCAATCAAAAACACCCATTGTAGGCCTTACGTAAGCAAGAAATTAATCCAGTATACCTTTTGGAGGTTAGTTGGTTATAGTAGTTAGTGTTACCTTAACTAATACACACTGTGTCATGTGTCAAACCATGTGTAGAAGAGGGTGAATCTCAGCCCCCAATTTCTCATGTACAAGAAATAAAACTCTTTTCATTGTTCAAATCTAAGTCTGATTTTTATTTTGAGTCACCCATTCCAATGGGGGTGTGTGTGAGGAGTCATATGGAAACTGAATCTCTGTTATGTGGGGACCTCCCTTTTTCCTGAGAACAGTGTCTAGATCCAGGAGGTGTCTGTAGTGTCTGTAGTGTCCAGTGATCCTTTGGCATGGCCACCTCCAGTCTGGTCACATATTCTATTTCTTCCGTGCCTCTCAAGGTGCAGGAATGACTACAAGAGGCCCCAATGGGGCCTCTGTCTCATTTCCCTTGCCATGACTGGTTTAGTAGTGGGCACGCGATCTCATTCTGACCAATGAGATAAGAGCAGTGGCCCACGGGGAGCTTCTGGAGAAGTTCTCTCCGACTTTCAGAAGGAGACCTGGTCTTTTCTCTTCCTCTGGATGTTGACGTGTGTAGATGTGACGTCAGGAACTGCTGCAGCCCTCTTGTGATCATGCAGACCAAGACCTTTTCCAAAGACAGAAGACAATTTGAATCATGGATATCACTGCTGAGTAGCTGTGATCCCAACAAGTAAAAAGTAAATATATTTATTAATAAACCACTCCCTTCTGTATTATAAGACCAAAATTACAAGAGTTGACATCTTTTTTTTTTTTTTTTTTTTTTAAAAGATGACCGGTAAGGGGATCTTAACCCTTGACTTGGTGTTGTCAGCACCACGCTCAACCAGTGAGCCAACCGGCCATCCCTATATAGGATCCGAACCCGTGGCCTTGCTGTTATCAGCACCGCACTCTCCCGAGTGAGCCACAGGCCGGCCCAAGAGTTGACATCTTTGAGCCTCACAGGGCCCCGAAGGCCTAGCTGTGAGTTCTCCTGCTTTTGCCAGATAAGCTCCCAACCAGTGGGAAAAGCTCCCTGTCCAGCTAGTTGTCCTATAAGCCAGACCAGCTGCACCCCTCTGGATCCTCAATCGTTAGCCAGTGAAATTATTCAAACAAACCAATCACATTCTCCCATGGGACTGGGGGGTAACTCACCCTCTTGTTACTACAAAGTCTGCCTCCCACAGCCCCCACTGGTTTACTCTATTTCAGAGTGCAGCTCCCATATGGCCCTGCATGGTGTGCAGTGTCATCTTCCCCTGGGCTGTGAGTACATGTGACTAATAAACCGCTCTCTCTTTCACCTGTCCAGTGTTAGGTATCATATGTTCAGCCATCTTATATTATTTAGGGCAGGGGATTTCATCTTCACCAACGAGGTGAATACAAGGTTATCCTAATACTTTGTGCCTTGCATACAACAGATACTCATTAAAAATGTGTACATTGTCATGGTAATGTAAGTACAGTTATTTTTATACTAACAAGGTATACAATCAAAAAAGTTTCGGGGCTGGCCGGATGGCTCAGTTGGTTAGAGTGCAGCCTCATCCTTATAACACTAAAGTCATGGGTTCGGATCCCTGGAACAGCCAGCCACACACACACAAAGAAACTTTGGCAAGCCCAGATTTGTAAGATATGATGCAGGTGCTTTGCCAGGCAATCTAGCTCTTCCACAGTCTGGAGTCTTCTCACATCAGCCTCATCGCTTCCCACTCCCCACATTCTACTCACTCTTAGACTATTCCCAGTCTTCATTCCAGTTTCATCAACCACTTTATCATTCCCTTAGCTCCTATTCCATCTATCACCCTCTCAGCTGACATGTAAAATTCATATGAAGTTGAAATCTCAGTGTTCATAAATATAGTTTTATTGGAACACGGACATGCTCATTCTTCTACATACTGTCTATGGCTGCTTTCAGGTGTACAGTGGCAGAACTGAGCTGTTGCAACAGAGACTGTATGACTTGAAAAACCAAAAAAATTTTCTTGCCCTTTGAAGAAAGCTTGCTGATTCCTCATTTAAACCACTGTTCATTGGGAATAATGTTACTTACAGCCAAAAAAAATAATAATAATAAAAAATCCTGTTACTTTTTATTGTCCCGTTTTTATAGATGAGAAAACTCCAAAACTTAGAGGTCACAGATTGAGCAAGAGCAGAAACCTGAGTTTGTCTAATTTTACCACACAAGCTGTTAGCTCTGTCACCTCCCAGAAAGCCTCATGAAACAAGGATGGAGAGCTATAAAAGATGGTAGAGGAGAAGAGATGTGCTGGCCCCTCTGTCTGTCACCTGCTGGCTGTCTTTTGGCTGATGGCCTTTTCCTTACCTTCCCCAAGAAGTGGTAATGTTGTCCTAAGTAGTCAGAGCCCAAGACCTCAGATGGGTCATAAGAGTTAAGGGGGAGCCAGTTACTGCATTAGCAGGGACTCGTCCCTGGTCTCTGCTGTATGACTGATGGGTTGAGGCAGGGTCTCTCCAGACTGAACCGGGATAGCTTCACCAGAGAGGTCTTCACTGCATCACTGAGGGCTGTTTGGTTAATAATAAAGCCATATTTTGTTTCGCATTGTGACTGGCAGGGCAGGAATCGGGAATCCTTAGGTCCTTCTGTTACATCCTAGAAACCTATCCTACAAAGACAATCCCAAAGAAATAAATAGCTTTATATCCACACGTTTGTCTTAGCATTATTCAATATTAATAAAAACTTAAAATTACACAAAAATTGTAAAAAAGAAAAACTAAATAAGATTTATAATTGAAAATGACTTTTGAGTTCAAAATCAGGAGATCTATTAAATAAATAGCAGTACATCTCATCCATGAAATGTTATTGAGCCGTGCAATAATAGTGATAACCACAAAGTAACATGAGGACATACTTGCAAAAGAATGTTAAAGGAACAAAAATCTTAAAAGTTAGGTATCTTTCGTGTTTATAAAGATGTGTGCGCATGTGCAAAAGTTAGATGAACAATGCATTGCCAAAATGAAATAACAATAACTGTCACTTATTGACAACACTCTGTGGGTTTTATTAGCTCATTTAACCAGCACGACCACCCTATGAAGAAGGTATTGCATTCCCCAATTTAACGACAAGGGCACTGAGACAGAGGATTTATATAACCCCTTCAAAGTCCCAGAACTAGGGCCGGCCAGTGGCTCACCTGGCAGAGTGCGGTGCTGATAACACCAAGGCCGCGGGTTCGGATCCCATATAGGGATGGCTAGTTAGCTCACTTGAGAGAGCGGGGTGCTGACAACACCAAGTCAATTTAAGATCCCCTTACCGGTCATCTTTAAAAGAAACAACAACAACAACAAGAACAAAAACAATCTAATTATCAACACTTTACAGATATAAGCGCTCATTCACTCCTGGACTCCTTAACAAGGGAAGCATAGCATAGTTATTAATCCCATTTACTGTGTCACCCCGTGAAAGCCTTTAAACTTTCTATGCTTTGTTTTCCTCATTATACATGGGGAGATAAATATCCTGTTCCTTATGTTATATTTAAATACGTTGATATAAGTAAAGTCATTATAACACGTGACAGAGAGAAAACACCATGTAGGTGTTTGCTATTATTATTAAAAACAAGTTATAGTAATTCCCACCTTACGACGTTGTATTTGCTGTTCCCTCTGCCTCTTCTCCACTACTGTTTTGGAAAACACCTACTTTTCTTGCAAGAACAAGTTCTTACAGCCTCTCCTGTAGCAAACTTTCTCCGATTCCCACCCAGCCCAGCTGGACCTGGCAACTCCCTTCCCTAGGTTCCCACAGGAACATCCCAGTATCCTAGCTCTGATATTATAATTGCTGTGCTGTAATTCTTTAGTAATTGTCTCTCCCACCCCAGACTGCGCTCTCCGGGAGCTCTCATCACACTATAATTTATGCACAATTTAATTATCCGTTTATTGTGCACTTCTCCCACGAAATTCCCATGAAGTTAAGAGAGTGTCTGGACTTGGAGCGTGAAGACAAAAAAACCATAGAAAAACCCAACCCCCACAACACTGCTCACTGCAACACAAGCAAAAAGCATTTTGGGGCCCACCAGTTTGCGACCCCCAAGCTTCAGCCTTTCCCGAGTGGGCTGGGATCTGGCTGCCAGTTTAAGAAGTGCGCGTGAAGTCAAACATCTTTGACACATCTGCAGTAGCCAGGGCCCCGGCAGACTGGAGTAGGCTCCTCGCGGAGGCTCAGGTCGCGGGAAAGAGGAGGAGGCAGTACCGGGTCAGAGATGGAGAGAACCAAACATTGGAGCCTGGTGCCCGGTGCCCGCGCACTTTTCCGATACAGTGGGAGGGAAGGGACTGCGAGGGGTGAGGGAGGTGCGGGAGCTCCGGCAATAGGACAGTGCGCGTGCGCAAGGGATGGCTGGAAATTACCATTCCTCAAATCCAGATCTATTTCAGTAGTTCGTGTCTCGGCTCCACCTCTTCAAAACCGCCCCCTTCAGTGCCGGCCCGTGGCTCACTCGGGAGAGTGCGGCGCTAGTAGCGCCGAGGCCGCGGGTTCAGATCCTACATAGGGATGGCCGGTGCGCTCACTGGCTGAGCGCGGTGCAGGCCACACCGTGCAGAGGGTTGCAATCCCCTTACAGGTCCACACAACAACAACAAAAAAACCGCCCCCTTCAAAGCGCCCTCTACTGCGCACGCACTAAAACTGGTGTCTTGGCAACGGTGGCTAGAACAAGGAAACCAAGATTTCGGCCAATCAGAAGTCGTCGTTTATGTGCAGGCCCTCCCACCTTTATCGAGACTGAGGCAGAGGATTCTGGGAAATGTAGTTGGGGAGTCCGGCTGAATTTATCAATACCTAAAACTTTCTCCGCTAATCTCTCACTTTTCCCGTCACGTTACAGATGTAGCAAGACTTGTTTTGTTCTGCAGTATTTGAAATAAATTAGTTGCCAACACTACCTATGGAGAAATTTCACATAAAAATCTAAATCTCCGGGTTCTCTTGAAAAATCTGAAGATCTGAAAACACTGAGGCTGTTGTTTCGCCACGATCACAATAGGATGGAGCTGTATATTTTCTATTTTTATGAATGGGGACTTACAGTTCACTTTGTTGATCTAAAAAGAAATTGCGGCCAGATACAAATACCAAGGATTTATTGAACCCATATGATGATTACAACGAGGGAGACGCATAGATCAGGTCGCCCTGAGAAATCCCTTCTGAAGAGGGCCAGTGGAGCTCAGCATTTTATGATGACAAAAAGGGAGAAAAAAATCAAAGGAGAGAGGGGGAAGGACAGCCCTCCTAATCATGTCATCAGTTTTTCTATTGGTTGTACATGACGTATACATTTGGGATTGTTACTAGGTTACATCATACATGTAGTGATGTAGGGTAAAGTTTACCAGAAGTATACTGGGTGATTTTATGGCTTTCTGGCACCATTATGTCTGCTTCTAAGTGAAATGGTCTTATGATAATATTTTCCAGGACCGGTGGACGTGACTGCTGGCTTATCCCAGATCTCCCAAGGCACTATAATTTAGCTGACCTGGTCAAAGCAGATTTTTAACATCAACTTTACCTATCTGGACCCACACAGTATTTGAGGTTTCAATCCTAGATCCTGCGAGAAACCACCAACCTCCTTTCCCTGGCATTTGAAGCCCTTCACTATATGGATCAAAACTGTCTTTTTAGGCTTTTCCTCCAACACTACCACCTCATTTATTCAGCAAATATTTACTGAGTGACTGCTCTGAGCCAGGTATTGTGCCAGGCACTGAATCTTTAGCTAAATTCAACTTTTCTCATCAACCCCCACCCATCCCCTCATACATATCTCATTATCCAAATTCTGAATTAGCTATAGTTCTGCTGGCAAGTTTAGAAATAGAGGGATCCCCTCTTATCCAAATCTACTCAGTTCCTACTTTGGGTTAGTGAGGAGTGAGTTCAGATAGCAAAAGACTTACATGAAAATGTATCCAAATCTATTCAGGTACACAGAGGGTAAAAAATTAGAGTTCAGATAGAGAGGGAAACCTGTACTCCCCACACTGACCACTGCTTTTCCTCTTCTTAACCATCCTTGATGGTCTAGTTACATTGTCTCCTGGCCAAGGAGGAGAGGTTACCCCTACAAACCCTTAAACAGGTTGTCCATCGCTTTTGAAGGTCCAAACACTTCTACCTTGAATTAGGATAACTGGTGTCTACGGTTGAGTAAGACCTGGTCTCAGCCCTTGAGGAGCACCCAGTTGAGTGGAGAAACAGAGCTGGATGCCAACTGGGGGGAGGGTCCCCAGGAAACTGACAAAAGCATTGAAAAATTTGTCACAAATTTTATTAAACTTCTTTTCCTTTCTCCTTAAAAACGCTGAAGCCACCAGTCTACTGCAGCAGGAGTTTTCGATTTTGCCTGTATGTGCAAGCCCTGGTCAGAGAGAAAAAGGCTGGAGGTTAGAAAGAGAGTTTCAGCCCCCTCCAGGTCAACCCCCCCCCCCCCCCCCCCCGACCAACTTCCCTCCAATCATTGGCTTGATTTGGCTCAGCCAGTGACATCATAGGTCTCTGGGCAAATTTCCAGGGTTCTCAGCCAATCCGCATTGGTTCATGAGGGAGGAAGGAGAGAAAGTTTGGGACTGGGAGTGAGGGTAAAATGTGGTAACAGAGCTGAAAAAGGCAGGTGGAGAGAGAGGGAGAGAGACTCAAAGAGAAAGGAGAGAGAGACAAAAATGGAGAGAAATTAGGAAAAGACAGAAACCAGGTATAGTGGGTTAAACTGTGCTCCCCCCCTCAAAAAAAGATATATTCAAGTCCTAACTCTCAGTACCTTTGAATGTGACCTTATTTGGAAATAGAGACTTCGCAGATATAATTAAGGTGAGATGAGATCATCCTGGCTTTAGGCTAGGCCCTACATCCATGACCGGTGTCCTTATGAGAGAAAGGAGAAGGAGATTTCAGACACAGATACGAGGGAAAAGCCATGTGAAGACGGAGGCAGAGACTGGAGGAAAGCCAGGAGCCAAAGAATGTCAACGATTGCCAACAGCCACCAGCAGCTAGGAGACAGGCAAAGAACGGACTCACCCAGAATCCCTGGAAGGAACCAGTCCTGCCAATCCCTAGATTTCAAACTTTTTGCCTCCAGAACTCAGAGAATAAATTTCTGTTTTGTTTTGTTTTGTTTGCAGTTGGTCTGTTCAGGGATCTGAACCCTTGACCTAAATTTCTGTTGTTTGAAGCCATCCAGTTTGGGGTCATTTGTTACAGCCACAATAGGAATCAGTACACAGGGAGACAGAGAAACAAGGAGAGAGTCAGAGATGGAAGAGAGGCTGATATGACAGAGCAAGCTCATAGTGACAGCTGACACTCACTGAGCATTCACCATGTGCTAAGTCCTATTGAGAGCAGTCACCGAATTCAATGCCCACCACCACCTCTGAGACGGAGGCATGACGATTATCCCCATTTTGAATATGAAGAAACTGAAGCTTTAGAGAAGGAAGGCAGGGCCGGCCTGTGGCTCCCTCAGGAGAGTGCGATGCTGATAACACCAAGGCCACGGGCTCAGATGCTATGTAAGGATGGCCGGGTGGCTCAATGGCTGAGTGTGGTGCTGACAACACCAAGCCAAGGGTTGAGATCCCCTTACTGGTCATCTTAAAAAAAAAAAGAGAGAACGAAGGCTAATGTGGCAATTGGAGAAGGCAGAGAGAGACTGACAGAAGTCCAGAGGGAGGGCAGAGGAGTGTTGCAGGGGACCCTAAGCATTTTTAATTGTTGAGCCTTTCCCTTTTCCACTTGAGAAACTGTTTTAGAAACTCTATGCTCCACTGGAAACTCGAGCCCCTGCCATTACCCTGCTGGCCTCTTGGGCCCACCTTCTGTGAGATAACACAGCCTCACACCCTCCCCCAGGGGCCAGAGGCAAAAGGCTCCTAAAGTGACCAACGGACGGTGTCCCACAATCAGCCAATCGAAATTAGCAGGACAGCATCTCTCATTTACGTAAGAGGACCTGAATGAGAACATTGGAGAAAGAAGAGGGGGGGAATTTAGGTTATATAAGCGGGTTGTTTCTTGTGTTCTGGGAGACACTGGCTTGGGAGTTTTCTGCCCTCCAGTGCCCTCCTTGCTTGCAAGCAATAAAAGCGCTATAACACTGAACAAAGAGCTGCAACACTAAAATAAAGAGCTATAAAGCTACAACGCTGACGCCGGTCTTGAATTCCTCTGTGCGTTCGCCCCACAACATTTGGGGGCTTGTCCAGGATCTGTTCATTCAGGGGAACCAAGATCCACAGCTCCAGATGGCAGGCAGCGTGGTGAGGCCCCCTACTAACTGGGAAGTTGTACATCAGATTTGGGGCTGATTTTGCTGCAGACTCTGGAAAAATTGCCAGGAAGTTGTACCTCGGCAGCAGGGTCCTTTGGCCCCCGCCACCTGGGAGTTTCAATTGGCCTCAGTTAGCATCAGAATCTTTGTTCAGTAGTTTGTTTCAGTAAAGCTCTGGAGGTAAGCTTTGGTTTGAGATCTCAATTACTTGTTTTTCATTTGGGTATCAGAGCTCTGATTTAGGGACTTCGTGGAAGGCTGGACGCAGCACTACTTCCCAAGTCCAGGACTCCCTCGAGACATCGTCGGGTCCTTTGGTTTGGAATTGTTTGGAAATTTGTTGTGGCCACTTGTCTTTGTCTTTTGTGTTTTGCTGGGTGTGCATATACGTTTTGTAGCTTTGTATGTCTTTAACTGTGGTCATATGTAATGTAATAGTGAGGCATGATAAGTATCTGCCATCCTGTGTCTCTGACCTTTATTGTGCTAGTTGTACATTTCTATGACACTGGAATCTGAGAGCCTAATTTAATTACTGGCAAAAATTGGAAAGCTTTGGGCACCAGAGAGGACCCCAGCTGCAAGAGGCAAGTGGCCATTGGGACTATTTTGCTCCCATGTCTCTGCTGCTGGTAGATCTCTCCTGGAGTCCCTGGCCTAAATTCTGATAAGGAAATGCTTTATTCTCTCGATCTTTCTTTGACTTTCTGAGCCCTCTTCTGTTCCAGCTGGATTGCATCCACTTCTGTTTAAGTGCATCCTGGAGGGCTCCTGGCGAGGCTTTGTTTTTCTGACTTAAATCTGGTTGGTACTTTTCTTCTTTATGCTGAAAACAGTGGGGAGAACTGCTTTTATCAATTACTGTTAATGGAATAAATTAGCCCCACTGATTGGGACTAAGCTGAACCGGATGACCCCACTGCTCCTCTTTTCTCTTTGCTTGGTTAGACATTTAGTTGAGTACCAGCAATCTGAATAAACCCTACAATCCTGTTGGCATGCACAACACAGATGCCCCCTATTCCATACCATTGATTGGTATCATAGGTGTGGAGTATGACAAGTTACAACTTAGACTAACTACTTTGGCTGAGATGTCTCTTTGGGATGTATGTGTGTGCATATGCGTGAGTGTTTTGTCTGTATATATGGCAACTATTTCTGCCTGCTTTTCAAGCTACTACTTAGGGGTTGCAAGATCCAAATTGTGCTTTTGGCCTTAAGATCACTGGGAAAAGGCAATGCCAAGGTGCAACAAATCAAATGCCCAGCTAAATTACAGCAAAATATTTGGGAAGATTGCTCCATTTGATCTGGCTAGAGAAGAAAACGTTCTCTGCATTTCTTTGAAAAGGCTTGCATACTTGCCTTGCAATATAAATTTGTCTCCTTGAAAAGTCCCACGTACTTTGCTTTGCAATGTAAATTTGTTACCTTGCTTTCTCTAAAAAAGATAAGCTTTGGCATTTTTCAGAAATGCAATTTAAAATCAACTGTCCTTTTTGAACTAGTAAGTTTTCTATTTTATCTGTCTCATTAACATTGTAAACAAAACCTATATTAATTAATAAAGGTGTAGCTTGATATAAAAATTAGACAAAGGTAAATGGGTTAAATGTTTATAAATAAAATCATAATTTCAAATTGCTTCTCAGGAATTTGAAATCTTAAAGTGTTATATTAATAAAATACTAAAACATTAATTATTATATGTTTATGTTTATATTTTAATGTTTTGTTTTATATGATACAAAAGAACCAATGTATTTGAATCTGTTAAAATTAAAAACATGTATCTTCGGAAGTTAGAAATAGTTTTTTATCTACAAATACTAATATAAATCAATTCAAAATTGCTTGCTTCACAGGTTTGTTACTGGAAAATTGGAGCTAATGAGTCAATTATAGTCAATATGCATAATTCAAACTGCTAGGTATAAAGACTTTTTAACAGAATATTTTTTTATAAAGATACATTTTGGTAAAGGTTGTAAAAAACAAAGGTAATATGATTTTTGTTAAAAAATTGCTTTTGTCTGAATTAAAAATAAAGGGTTTATAAGAACTAGTAAAAAGTTTATGATAATCTTGTGTGATCAAAATTCACTGAGATTAGATTTGTTTATAAGTTTTTATTAAAATTAGCTGTAATATTAACAGTGCACTGGTACAAAAAGTAAAATTTGGTTTCCTTCTTAAAATTTTCCTGTAATATTAATAACAGATAATAGAAGGTATTTTCTAGAACTCATGGAAACGCAAGATTGCTGCCTCATAACTTTAACCTTTGTGAGAGCCCTTTGGAACTACTTAATAAACCCAAGTTTTTGGCTGGAAAAATCATAAATACTTATTTGGTAGAAACAGCTGAGACTCAAACTGGGCTTTGTATAATCTGCTCTAACAAATGGACCCACATGTACTGGCTCGAATATATAAAAATGTTTTTATCAGTGTACATCTTTGCCTGGGTTTACTAATCAAACAAGATTATATTTGTTTTTGCTAGAGGCTTTTAATTAAAAACTCAGTGAAAACCAGAAAAACCTTTCTCTATGTATAATTTTTAGGCAAATGAGGCCAATTTAATGTTGATAAAAAAAATAATAACAAGTATGTAAAAACGAAGGTGCTATAAAAAAGCTATAAATATAAAGATGTAGTTATGGTTAAGAAGGCTAATCAGGAAAAAGTATGTAAGAAAGCATCTTGTAAAGTGGATTTTTGTTCTAGAGTAAAATGGCTGGCTGTTTAAAAGGTAAAAATGTAGGACAAAAACAGAAAGTCTGAGTAAGTCATAATAATGGTTTGTATGGGTTAAATTCATAGAAGAAACTTTTAAAATTGGCTAAAATTAAAAGCAAATTATTGTAAGTTTTTCCAAAAATTAAACATTAATGTCAAAAGTATTCTGATGCAGGGTTAAAGTTTGCTCTCCTGCATTGGAGCAACCAAATTTCCTTAAAGCACTTAACTGCTCCTAATAGAAAATTGTAAAAAGTTTCTTTATCTTTTAGGGAACTGGCCTGGGAAACTTATTTCTTGTTTTATCATGATAATTTCTTGTGCTCTCTGCCTTTGTAATTCTTTGTCACTTTGGTTTTATTTTTATAATAATAATTTGTGATCCTATCTAATTGAATATTTCAAACCTTTGGTTGACGAGCTTCCCAAAACAAAATTCTAAAATTAAGTTTTTGTTTTTTTTTTTTGACTTAAACTAGCTTTGAGATGTTCCAAGGACCCTGGAACTTCTCAAAGGATCTATACCAAAAAAAAAAAAAAAAAAAAAAAAGTATATGAAAACTAAACTTGTCTAATAAACTGAGTTAAGGGGGTTCTCGTGACTTGGATGAGACATCCTGTTCCTAAACAAAGGATTCATGTAAGTTCTTAAAATTCTTGATGTACTAATTAATGTATAGCTTGCTAACTGTGATTAAGCTGCCTGCTGTCAATCAACTGTTAAGACCATAAATAAGCAAATGCCCTTGGTCCCTCTACCACTGCAGTCAGGCACCAAAAGCTATGTCCTCCATCATGCCAAATAGTTCCACATTAACCCCTACTCCTCCCTGAAAACAGCTGGAAGCAGTCAGATGACTCGGCGGCCCACTCCATAGAAATGGAAGGAACTATTGACAGTGGGGAATTGTTGGAGTGAGCAGGACTGAAGCCATATTGGGACCTCGAGCTGCCTGGGCTGCAGAGGAGCGGGAGGATTTTCAAAAGGACAGTTTTTTTCTCTCCACTCTTGCTTCCCAACCCCTGACTTTCTTATCTCGCTTGCTAAGTAGGAAAACAAGGCTGAGAAGATAATTAGTACTTTGCAAAGCTAACAGTTCTTTCTTTGAGATTTGTAGAGTTTTGAGAAATGATCAAAGCCAAGTGAGTGGAAGATGACCGTGGGCGCCAGCCAAGTACACCGGCGCAAATCACAATCTTGCAGGGTCCTGAGATAACAGCGAAGATGAGAACAGAAACCAGACGAGGCCTTGGCGAGACCTTGTACCTGGCTCACAGACATGGACCTCTTGTAACTCACGTCTCCTGCGCTCCTGCTTTTCACCTCCCACATTCCGTTCCCTCAATCCCTCCTTTAAAAACCCCTCAGTAAATGTAAATCTTTGAGGTGGGGTAGCCTACCCTCTCCTTCAGCTGAATACATCTGCTTTTCTAACTACAAAAAAACTTTTTTTAAAAAAGGGGTTAATTACATAAAACTGAATTAACTGATAAAAAATTATAGTTTTTTACAATTTCTTTATTTTGAAACACTGCCGATTCTCTTAATGTTTTGTTTTCCAGATCTAAGAAAATCTTTTAAGGTATAACAGCTTGCTAAAGTATATGTTTATGAACAAAAATTAAAACACTTACCTTTCTCTCTACTTGATCCCTCCAAGATTAAAAAAAACTATTCACAAGTTGTTTTACAGCAATACAGTTATTTGCATAAGTTCAATAAGAATTTGTTCTTTTTGTAACAGGACACAATTGGAAACACTGGTTATTTTACCAAGGCTTTGACTGGAATATCATACCTTCAGACATGACCAGACTGCCTTAAGGAATTAAGGTTGACCCTTTTATGGAGCCAATAAAAAGCCCCTTGAAGAGACTGGCCTGATACCTTGTCTACATAATTACAAGGTTCCTGGTCTTCCAGTAAATAAAGAATGTAACTTTCTTTTTTTTTTTTTTTTTTTTTAAAAGATGACCGGTAAGGGGATCTTAACCCTTGACTTGGTGTTGTCAGCACCACGCTCAGCCAGTGAGCGAACCGGCCATCCCTGTATAGGGATCCGAACCCGAGGCCTTGGTGTTCTTAGCACCACACTCTCCTGAGTGAGCCACGGGCCGGCCCAAGAATGTAACTTTCTGACAGGCCAGAACCTTGATATTTTGGGGACTTCCAGAAGAGAGGAATTCACCCAACTCACACAGGTAATCAGAGAGTAAGTCAAATCCTTGGCTTGGCTTCTTAAGACCCGAGTGGCATTTGAAGGTCTAATCTGAGATTCCTTATGAATGTCCCAGCAAAGCCAACTCAAAAAAACAAACAAACAAACAAACAAATAAATAAATAAATAAAGAGCTTATATGATAAGCCATTACTCTTGCTGCACTTTATGCAAATAATCTAGCCAAAAACTAAACTTATTTTGCAAATAAATTAGTCTTGTCTAATTTGTACCTTTGGTAAATTTGGGAAACGTGGAGAAAAAATTATTTTTCAGAAGGAAAACTAACATACCTGTTATCCAATTCTAGCCCTGGTTTTTTTTATTTCTTATTTTTTATTTTTATTTTTTTTAAAAAAATGACCGGTAAGGGGATCTTAACCCTTGACTTGGTGTTGTCAGCACCACACTCTCCCAGGTGAACCAACCGGCCATCCCTATATAGGGATCCAAACCCATGGCCTTGGTGTTATCAGCACCACTCTCCCAAGTGAGCCACTGGCCGGCCCTCTAGCCCTGTGTTTTTAATCTGTTTGTAAAGCTTGTATCTTCCAGGCTACAGTTCCACGTCAAGACAGTGATTACCCAAGGATTCCAACCCAACCTTTCCTGAGAGGAACTAAGTCCCTATAAATCACTAGATCAGCCAATGAAAGATTTTGTACCTCCAAAATGCAGGCAGGGACTATGCCCATGGTCCGCAGGAAGTAGTTGCAGAAGAAAGAGACCTCCAGCCCCCTTTACCTTAAGAATAAGGAGGATACAGGTTGGCCCGTGGCTGACTCGGGAGAGTGCGGTGCTGATAACACCAAGGCCCCGGGTTCGGATCCCATATAGGGATGGCCGGTTTGCTCACTGGCTGAGCGTGGTGCTCACAACACCAAGTCAAGGGTTAAGATCCCCTTACCGGTCATCTATTAAAAAAAAAAATAAATAAATAAGGAGGATAAAATCTCTCAGGGGGGAATGAAACAATAAGGCTAGGCCTGTGAACAAAACGGTTAGGTCTCTGAATCTGACTGAAATCACCAAAGACAGACGCTGCCCACGGGGATGAAAGCCCAAACTTACGCTTGGTGGTGTGCAAAACCAAGGACTTTATATAAAAACTAACGATTATGACCCTAAAAAGTCCCCCTATAAGACTGCATGGACATATGCAGTAACCAGGAATAGTACAACCCACGGGTCACAAGCTTCTAACTACCTCGTCACCCCTTCTCATGCTTGGTTTACTTGTTTGACAGGGTTGACTCCATGCATAGCTATTCAATATTTCCTTACACCTAATAGGACTGAATTTTGTGTACTTGTTTTTATAGTGTCCCCCAAATTTATCACTTTGAAGGAGTGGCAGGAAGGCAGCCCCTCCTTGAGAAATGAGCAGTTTCTGTGTTAATCCCTCTGTTCATAGGTCTTGGCATTGCAGGCTCTGCAGCTATTAGCGCCACAGCTTTTGTAATGAGCAACCAAGATTTTAAAGCCCTAAGTCAACAGATTGATCTAGACCTAGGGGAATTAGAAAAATCTGTTGGCCGATTAGAAACTTCCTTAGATTCCCTAGCGGAGGTAGTGCTACAAAATAGGAGGGGCCTTGACCTTTCATTCCTAGAACAAGGTGGACTATGTATAGCTTTAGGAGAAAAATTGTTGCTTTTATGCAAATCATTCAGGAATAATAAAAGATAGCCTCTCCCTACTTAGAAAAAGGTTAAAAGAACGGGAGGAAATAAAAAACAAAACCCAAAATTGGTGTGAAGATTTATTCTCCTGGTCTCCCTGGTTAACAACTCTCCTCACTGGCCTCACAACATACATTAAGAAAAGGGTTCAACTGGTAAAGCTTACAGTTTTAAGAACCCATTGTGACAGATTAAACGTTAATGAGTCAAGGATTTGACTCATGTACATAAACACAGTGGGGAATGTTGCAGGAGACCCTAAGCATTTTTAATTGTTGAGCCTTTCCCTTTTCCACTTGAGAAACTGTTTTAGAAACTCTATGCTCCACTGGAAACTCTGGCCCCTGCCAGTACCCTGCTGGCCTCTTGGGCCCACCTTCTGTGAGATAACACAGCCTCACACCCTCCCCCAGGGGCCAGAGGCAAATTAGGCTCCTAAAGTGACCAACGACTGTGTCCCACAATCAGCCAATCCAAATTAACAGGACAGCATCCCTTATTTACGTAAGAGGACCTGAATGAGAACATAGGAGAAAGAAGAGGGGGGGAATTTAGGTTATATAAGGGGGTCTTTTCTTCTGTTCTGGGAGACACTGGCTTGGGAGTTTTCTGCCCTCCAGTGCCCTCCTTGCTTGCAAGCAATAAAGCGCTATAACACTGAACAAAGAGCTGCAACACTAAAATAAAGAGCTATAAAGCTACAACGCTGACGCTGGTCTTGAACCCCTATGTGCATTCGCCCCACAACAGAAGAGGAGCTGGAGAAGGTTAGAGAGGGCCCAAATGGGATGGGGCAGGGATAAACTGTCAGAGGTGCAGAGAGGTGCAGAGAGGTGCAGCGAGGTGCAGGGAGGTGCAGCGAGGTGCAGGGAGGTGCAGCGAGGTGCAGGGAGGTGCAGCGAGGTGCAGGGAGGTGCAGGGAGGTGCAGAGAGGTGCGCGAGGGCCACATCTCCCCCAGGCACAATGCCTGGGGCCTATGGGAATGTTTTTGTTTTAACTTTGAAAGTCAGAGGAAAATAAATGAATATAACAATAATAATAATGATGGTGATGAATATATAATAATGAGACCAACTTGAATGATATTTGTCTTTATACCGACATATTTACACAATATAATTTTTAGTACTTTTTAATGCAGGGAGAGGCAAAAGCGATGAGGACCCAAGTAAGACATAATGTGGTCCAGGTCTGGGGCAAGGAGATGAGAGAATCAGAGATGAAAATGAGAGAGAGACATAGAGAGACAGATTAAGTGACTGGGGAGGAAACTCCCAAAGTACACAGTAACCCATCCAGGGAGGTACCATTTTTGAGGGGCCCAGTGGGGCACTTGGGGGACTTAGGAGGGCAAGGATGACTCACGAGACCATGATCACCACGAAGACGACGACAGCCAGAAGCACGGAAATGCTGATGCCCCACAGAGCCTGGCTCCTCGAGGATTCACTGTCTTTCTGGTACTGCAGCGCCACGCGGGGTTGCCGGTCGACTGTGTGGGGGACACAGCCCAGGCCTCCAAGTCACCACCCGTCTTTAGCTCTGTACGCACCCGCAACCTGTTCACTCAGCAACATGGGGCGCGGGGGCGCTTCTCTTTTTCCTTCTCCCTACCTGGTCCCTGCCCTCTCCTGGGGTCTGACTTTCCATTTATCGAGTCCTCAAATGCTGTGTCTCAGGCACCATTCTAGGTGCTGGAATACAGCCTTGAACCAAGCTGGCAACCATCCCTGCCCTCCAGGAACTGATAGTCTGCTGGGCAGGTTACAGTTACAGCGAAGAGCCAGTGCTAAGTGCACCTCATCTGGTGTGGTGGGGTAGGAGGAGGGGCAAGGACGGTTTAAGAAGTTCAACTCAAAACCGAGAAAAGAGACGAAACCATGCACGTGGTGGGGGGTGTGCGTGTGTGTGCAAAATGCTGATAATCTTACAAGATGAAAGTCCGCCTGCATCTTAGCTGGCGACCCCGAAGGTGGCCTTGGGAGTCCAATTCTGCATCTTCCACTCGCCTCCCACTCCCAACTCTTTCCTTCTGTCAGCAAAGCCTTTTGGCTTGACCGTCAAACTTTATCCAGAATCCGATCCACCCCCACCTCTACCAAACCGGTCCAGACCCCAACTACCGCTACCCTCAGCGGGCTCCCTGTCTCCTCCCCCAACAGTTCCTCACGTGGCCGTCAGAGGGCGCCCTTAACACCTAAATCAGCTTAAGTCTCTGCTCAGAATCCCCCCGCTGCTCCACGGTTCCAGTCTCACTCTGATTAAAAGCTTAGTTCCTCACCGTGATACAGATTGGATGTGTTGTCCCCCTAAAACTCATGCGGAAATCTGATTCCCAATGTGACAGTGTTGGAAGCTGTTTGAGTCATGGGGGCGGATCCCTCCTGAACGGGTTAATTCTCTCCCTGGGGGAGGGGGGATTCATGAGTGAGTTCTCGCTCTATTAGTTCCCGCGAGAGCTCGTTGCTTAAAGAGACCCTGGCACCTCCTCTCTCTTGCTCTTTCTCTCTTTTTTCCTCTCGCGGTGTGATCTGCTTGTACCCACTGGCTGCCTCCATGAGTAGAAGCAGCCTGAGGCCCGCACCAGATGCAGCTGTCCCGGAATCATAAACCAAATAAACCTCTTTTCCTTATAAATTACCCAGTCTCAGTTAATTCTGTTATAGCAACACAAAACGGACTAATACACCACGGTTCACCAGGCCCTGCACGATCTGGTCCTCATGTGACCTGGCGGCCATTCTAGCTGCCCTACTATTCTCTTTCAATTCACTCAACTCTGGCGACGCTAGCTCCTCGTAGCAGGTGCTATGCCCTCTGTCATTGACACTGTTCCTGTCACTCTCCCACTTCCTTCAGATATCTTCAGAGATGTCCCCGCACTTGTTCTCTCTGAAGTAGCACCGCCCCTCCCCACAGGCACTTTCTATCAAATTGCTCTGTTTTCATCAGAACACTTAGTGCTATCTGGAATTAGTCTATTTGTTCATGTAATTATCACCTGATCCAGTGGTTCTCAACCAGGGACAATTTTTCTCCCTGATCAGGGGACATTTGAAAATGTCTGGAGACATTTTTGGTTGTCACAGCTGCGGTGGGGAGGATGCTACTGGCATCTGGTGGGTTGAGGCTAGAGATGCTGCTGAACGTCCTACAATACGTACACAGGACAGTCCACACAACAAAAATTACCCAGCTCCAAGTATCAGTAGTGCTGAGGCTGAGAATCCCGAGTCTAATCCTTTAAAATGGGGGTGCCATGGGGGCAGGAACTACCTCTGCATCTGTCTCCCATTCCACTGGTCCCCAATCTGGGGCATTATAGGGTGCTCAAAACATTTGTTGTCTTTAACACAATCCAAAGGAAGCAGACAGACAAATCCAAAAGTGGGACACTCTATAGGACACACACCTTCTTTCAACTAGCCAATGTCATGAAGGAAAAAAAAAAGCTGATAAGAGAAACTTTTCTAGATTAAAAGAGAAGTGAAAAACCTAGCAATTGAATGCTATGAGAAGTCCTTTCATTGGATCCTGGTTTGAGCAAATGAACTGTGAAAAATATTCTGGTGACAATTAAGGAAGTTGATAGAGGGACTTGGAATTATTTGATACAGGCAAATCCTTGTGAGGTTTTTTGGGTGTGGTAATGACATTGCGGTTATGTACAAAAATGTCCTCATTTTTAGAGGTACGCACTATGTGTGGATGAAATTGCATGATGTCTGTGATTTCTTTTAAAATGCAATGGCAAAAAATAAAATAGGTGAAACAAATGTGGAAGAATGTTAATTGTTCACATAGTTGGATAGAAAGTGCTACTTTAGAGAGTGTGGTCAGAGATGCCTCTCTGAGGAGACACAAAAGAAGTGAGGGGGTGAGGGAATGATGTGACAGAGAGAGGGAGCAACGTGGAATGGTCCAGCGTGACCATCGATCTTTCTATCTTCTTTTTTATTTTTATTTTTGCCGGTCCAGGTATCCTAAGCCTTGGTCTTGGGGTTACAAGACTGTGCTCTAACCAACTGAAGCAGCTGGCCAGCCCTGACTATTAACCTTGATGGCTATGTGTGGATTCCTTGTACTATTGTCTCTGCTATAAAGACATATATTTTTTAATTCTATGAATTAATGAATGGAGTAAAAGAGTGAGTCGGCACATCCTTCCGGACCCTCTAGGTGTGGCAAAGGCTAAGAATAAAATGTCTCTCTAGCACCTGCCATTCTGGTGTTAGGGGCATTGTAAAGTTCCAGAGGGGTCTTCCCAATTAACAGCAAGGGGAAAGTGAATTGAATTTCAGAATGGGGAAGTCACTTCCGGGCCTCACTGTAAGCAAATGGTAAGTGCAGGATTCAAAGCTGCACGTGGGAAGCCTCAAAACCCATATCCACTGGGTCATAGCTGTCATCTCTCATCCACTGTCCCATGTCCCAGAAACTTACCAAAGCAGTATTTTTTTTGGATACATTTGGGACTGCTCCTCTGGCAATGTAAACAGTCCAAGACCTCTTCTCTTAGTGATCCTAGATGGGGGGAAAGAGAGAAGTAGGATGAGGGCAGTTATCAGAGGACTGGCAAGGGATGAGAAGGAAAAAGGGGAAAGAAGAAATGTGGTCCCTTGGCCTTCCTGAATTTTGGAGGTCCCACTGCACAGCAGAGCAAGTTGAGCAACGTGCACTGACAATTCACATAAAAAATAATTTTTTTTTTTTTTTTTTGTCTTTTTCGTGACCGGCACTCAGCCAGTGAGTGCACCGGCCATTCCTATATAGGATCCGAACCCGTGGCGGGAGCGTCACTGCGCTCCCAGCGCCGCACTCTCCCGAGCGCCACGGGCTCGGCCCCAAAAATAATTTTCATATAATTATTGAAGAGTTAAATTGAGTTGAAGTAGTCCAGTTGGCCCAACATTCTGTTTGTAGACATTTAATTAAACATTTGTTAATTTTGAGTTTGCACTTTTCTTTTCCTATTTTGAAGCCCTTTATGGCAGAGACTGGCTACTTGTGTCTCCTCTTCTTGCACACACAGGAAAACTACATTTCTCAGGCTCTCTTGAAGTAGGTTGCAACTATGTGACCTAGTTCTGGCCAATAAAAAGTGAGTGGAGTGATGTGCATCACTTGTAAACCTGGTCTTAAAACTCCCAGTGTGATTCTCTATTCTCTTTCCCTTTTGAAGCAAGCTTAGAAGCTGCAGGCTTAGAAGCTACAACATGGGTGCAGCCTGGATCCCTGAGTCATCACTTGGAAGAGCCAATCAACTCTCAATGGAATTTGGGTGAGAGAGAAATAAACCTTTGTTGTGTTAAACCAAACCACTGAGATGTGGATATTTATTTGTGAATACAACATAGCCTGTCTTATCCTGTTATGGAAATGGACTGGGCATGGGAGTGACTGACACTCAGAGGGTTGCAGAGTTAGGTATTTTTATTATGCTGGCAGACCCAGACAAGCAAATGGTCAGAAATCTGGACCCCAAGCTCAGGTCTTACAAAGCTTTTATAGGCCGACTCTTCCAGGGTTTTTACATTTCATTTTCTCAGTATTAATGAAGCTAGCATAGTGGTAAGTTTCATTTTTCGGAATTCATGTGGTCTAGGCAGGTAAGCAAGCTTGGTTACAGAAGCCAAAAATGCAAGTAGTTATTAGTGACCTGACTAGTGTAAAAAGTAAATATTGTTTCAAAGACAAAATATTACTTCAAGGACAAAACAGGCTTATGAGAAAATTAGTTTTTGCATTTTTTTCCAACAGTCCTGGCTTATGTACTCCCCAAATATTTTTTCACAGGTCACATCCATTTTTATACGCCCTCAAAAAACAAATCTCCCTAGGTGCTCTATGGCCTTCGGGCAGGTGTGGTATAAGGGCTTGATTTAGGGTAAATAGTAAAAGGTGTAGAAGGGTAGAAAAAGGAGGGATAGACAATAAATCCAGGACTTACGGCAAATTTTGGAATCACAGGCTGCAAGAGAAAAGAGCTGAGCTAAGTTGGGATGGCAATTTGAGAATTTAATGGGGATGGGACCAGGAGAGGGTAGGAAGAATCTGGGAAAGGGGAGATAGGGAAGGTTGGGGAGAGATGAAGAAGGTTGAGTAGTAGCGGTGAAGGAATTTGGGGGAAAAAGTGGGAGACTGGGATCAAGTGGTCAATGGGGAAATGGAAGAAGGGGGCTTGGTGAAGAGAGATGCTGCACCTTTCAATTCATATGATCTTAATGCTTTCTTGAGTTCCTCGGTCACTTTCTTCCTTAGAGTCACCAGCTCTTCCAGCAGAGGCTCATCTGTGTAGAGAAAGAGATCCTTATGGGGTGGGAGGCACCCAGCAAGCCCACCCCCATTTGCAGCTTCCAGAAGAAGGGATGAGGAAGATCCTCTTCATTTACCAGGAGTAACCAAGACCGGGTATTACTCAGGGTCCCCTGGGCAAATCTATGGCCTGTGAAATCCTGCATGTAGCTTCTGATTCACTGTGTGGGCTTCTGGCTAAACTGCCCTCCCTTGGTTTCAGTTTCCTCATCTTGTAAGTGGACTTGATAACCTCTCTTCTCCTTTTCTCTGTCCACACTCTTTGATGATTTCAATCCAGCCTCATGGCTTTAAATATTACCTAGACCTGCACTGTCCAATATGGTAGCCACTAGCTGTACATGGCTGTCAAGCACTTGAAATGGGCTAGTCTGAACTGAGATATGCTGTAGGTATAAAATGTACACTGGATTTCAAAGACATAGGACAAAAAAGATGTGAAATATCTTGATAATTTTTACATTGATGGCATTTTGAAATGGTAATATTTTAGATCTTGGATTAAATAAAATACATTAAAATTAATTTCACCTGTTTCTGTTTACCTTTTTAAAAACATGGCTACTAGAAAATTTTAAATTACATATGTGACCCCTGTCTGTGACTCACATCCTATTTTTATTGGGTAGTGCTTTCCCAACACTGACGCCTCCCACATTTGTGTCACTAGCCTGGACAACTCACTGAAGTCCATATTCATATATTCAGCTGTCCACTCAAGATCTCCCCTTAGATGTTGAACAGGCATCTCAAACTCAGTAAGTCTGAAATCGAACCCTTGATATTCTCCTCCAAGACTACTTCCAACCCCCTAGTCCTCTCTGTCTTAATAAATGGAGTTGCAATAATTCTAGCTGCTCAGGTCAAAATCCTTAGTGCTATCTTCGAGACCTTTCTTTTTCTAACATCCCACAGGCACTTGGTCAGCATGCATGGCAGCAAATCTTGTTGGTTCAATATTCAAAATATCCCCCCTAACTTTTGGATGTCATTGTCCACAGAGATAATCTCTCCTTCCAGCTTTCCTGTGAATGTTCCAAACATCGTCCCATCTCAGGGATTGTACTAACTGTTCTTTCTGCCTGCAGCCTTCTACTCCCAGACCTTCTCATGGTTGCTTCCCTTTATCGTTTGGGTCTTTTCTCACAAGATGCCTTTTAGTGACATCTTTCTTGGCCACCCTACTTTAAACTCCCATCACTCCCTACCCCCTGGTCCCTGCTTTATTCTTTTCTCCATAGCATTTCCTCCTACTTGACATATTATTTTGTGCAATAAAGGATTAACTCAGCAGGTCTGGGTTATTCAAACTCTGCACGTTCCAAAAAAAAGGTTTAGCTCTTGCCTGGCTCTGGGAGGTAACCTCTAATTCCTTGGAATATCCTTCCTGTTAAGAGTGTCTTGGTTTATCTGGGAGTCTTGGGCAACACTAGGTAGTCTATGCTAGCAATGTAATTTATGGTGGGGACCTTGGGCCATGCGGTAGTAGCCTGACCTCTAGAGGGGCTGGAGACTGAGTAACTAAAGTCAGTCATGCCTATGTTGACTGACTCCCAGTAAAAATCCTGGACACTAAGCCTTGGCAATACTCTGTGCATGTTGTCACACTTCCTTCCTGAGAGAATTAATTGCTGTCCATATGACTCCACAGGAGAAGACAGCAAGAAACTTGTGCCTGGTCTGTCCTGGGCTCTATGCTACGAGTCTCTCTCCTTTGCTGGTTTTAATCTGTATGCTTTCACTGTAATAAACCGTAACTGTGAGTATAACAACTTTGTTGAGTTCTGTGAGTCTTTTTCTAGGAAATTATTGATCTTGAGATTGGTCTTGGGGACTCCCAAACACATGCATATATTATATTGATTTATCTTGTTTCTTGTCTATCTCTCCCTCTAGCATGTAACCTCCACAAGATAGGGGCTTTCGTCTGTTTTATGCACTGCAGTATCCCTAGCTACTAGAACAGTGACTAACATAGAGGGACTAGCATATAGTAAGTGTCAAATAAGTACTTGTAGAATAAATAGATTGAACCAATTTTTAAGTGCTATGTCAGCCAAAGGACTATAGCTAAGTGCCAGTTGTTATAGTGCAGGTCATGTCCACGTACTCAGTGGCCTTCCAGGTCACTGAATCAAAAGATTCCCAGTGTGGGGGTCTAGGTCTCTCTTACTGACTTCATCACATCACTTTCCCCCAGGGAACCTCTTTTTCCTCCACAAAAATAGGGGTGATACTTTTAGCTAAACACAAAGCTTGCATCCTACATTTTCTACATAAAAAGTGAGCCACTACAAATAGGGCATTTGTTGGGGACCTATGAGGGTTCTTGCAGGGGGGAGGTAAGACGAGGCCACAGACCGGACTCATTGGGGAGGGGTCCTAACACTCTTGACCAGAAAAGAGAAGGATGAAAGAGGAACCAGACATTTTATATCTAGATGCAAAATTTGCAACTCAAGCCACGTCTTAGAATTACCTGGGTAAAGTGAGGCGGGGATCCTTGATGGAGACTAAAACCTTGGGAGGAAAGACTGTTGGGAATGTGGCATTCTCACAGCCTCACAGTCTCATAGCACAGACCACTAATGGAAAAGAGGGAAAGGTATCTTTATAGAGGAGAAACCTAGAAGACTCCACCATAACCAGACAAGCAAACTTCATTGGCACCAGATGCCCCGAGAGACACACGCAGTCATACCTGTGATGGTTTTGAAAAATGGGCATGATCTGAATCTAATCCCAAGGAAACAATCAGATAAATCTAAATGAGGGATTGTTAGCAAAATGATTGGCCTGGGCTCATCAAAAATGTCAGTGTCATTAAAGACAACATGTCATGCATGATTGCCAGAACAGATCAAGGACTGAAAGAAAACTAGTGATGAAGGGCATCATTGAGACAACTGGGCAAATTCCACTGAGGACTGAATAGTATGGACATGAAGTTAAATTTTCTAGTTCTCATTGTGTAAGAGAATGTCCTTTCTTGTTCTTAGAAGATGACCACTGAAGAATTTAGGGTTGAAATTTGTGATGTCTGCCACTAACCCTCAAATGGTTCACACACACACACACACACACACACACACACACACACACACACACACACACACACACACACAGCAAATGTGGTAATACATTAACATGTGACAAAATGTTAACAAATGGTGTACAAGGTGTTCATTTACTCTTCTTGCAACTTTTCTATTTAAATTTTTTCAAAATGAAAATCACCTGCAGAGATTTTTTAAAATTACTGATGTCGGGCCGGCCTGTGGCTCACTCGGTAGAGTGAGGTGCTGATAACACCAAGGCCACGGGTTCGGATCCTATATAGGGATGGATCCTATATAGGGATGGCCGGTTCGCTCACTGGCTGAGTGTGGTGCTGACAACACCAAGTCAAGGGTTAAGATCCCCTTACCGGTCATCTTTAAAAAAAAAATTACTGATGTCTACCGTACTGGCCAACTGCCAAAAAAAATTTAAAAAGAAAAAATAAAAATTACTGATGTCCAGGCCCTAACAGATATTCTGATGTAACTGGCCTGGGCTGCCATCTGGGCAACATGCAGTGGTTAGTTGAGATCTGCTGCTTTAGACCAGGGCTCAACAAACCTTTTCTGTTAAGGTCCAGATAGTAAATATTTTCAGCTTTGAGGGTCATACAGTCACCATCACAACTACTCAGCTCTGCTTTGGAGAACAAAACCCAGCCACAGACAATCTGTAAGCAGATGAGCGTGGCTGTGTTCCAATAAAACTTTATTTACAAAAACAGGAGGCTGGCAGATCTGGTCTACCAGCTATAGTTGTCTTGACCCCTGCCCTAGTCAGAGAAGTGAGATCCAGCATAATAATCTTAATAACTAACATTTATTTTTTTATTTTCCTTTTTTTCCTTTTCTTTCTTTATTTTAAAGATGACTGGTAAGGGGATCTTAACCCTTGACTTGGTGTTGTCAGCACCACGCTCTCCCAAGTGAGCCACGAGCCAGCCCTACATAACTAACATTTATTGAGCATTTACTGTGCGCCAGTCTCTGTTCTACAAACTCATTTACTCTTCTTGGTGACTATGAGGTGCTGTTATTTTCCCATTTTATGGATGCGGAAACAGGCACAAAGAGGTTAAATAGCTTGCTTAAGATTAGCCAGGCTTTGGATCCAGAGCAGTCTGCCCTCAGGGCTTCTACTCTAATCTCTACTACTTCTCTCAAAGGTCTATAATGAAAACACAACCTCCCTTCCTGCTCCCCAACTGAGAACAGTATTTAATTCTGTTTAATTCCCCAGGAAGGGCCTGAGTCTGGTTAAAGGGGACTATATATGTCTGCATTTAAAAAAACAGCTTTATTGAGATATAATTCACATACCGTACAATTCTCCTATTTAAAGTGTACAAGTCATTGGTTTTTTAGCATATTCACATATTTTGTCACCATCACCACAAACAATTTTATAATATTCATTACCCCAGAAAGAAACTCTGTGCCCCTTACCTTTAAAAAAAAAAAAAAAATACATAGGGCCGGCCTGTGGCTCACTCGGGAGAGTGCAGTGCTGATAAACACCAAGGCCACGGGTTCGGATCCTATATAGGGATGGCCGGTTGGCTCACTTGGGAGAGCGTGGTGCTGACAACACCAAGTCAAGGGTTAAGATCCCCTTACCGGTCCAAAACAAAAAACAAACAAAAAAACCATAGTCACTAAATGGTAGGGTCATTCCAAAAATTGAAAAAAAGATTTATTTTTTTTACAATAATTAACGTTATTATTTCTTCCTGATTCTATGACTATTACATGTTCATTATTTAAAAGTGGGGAGAGGCGGAGAAGAAATTGAAAACTAAACAGTTTAATTCTAATCCGCACCCCAGAAGCCCTGCACCATACACCGACTTGTCCACAGGACCCTCTACTGCCCTCTACTGGGGAATTGTCATAACCACCATACAAACCTTCCATGACTAACCCTGTGAATGGCGTCCTAGGAGTCACTGAATACAAAACCAGAAGAGGCATCCGAGGGGTGGTGGTTAGGAATACAATGTCTGAGCAGGACGTCCCGGGCACAAATCTTCAGCTCTGTGACTTCCTCGCTGGGTGAATTAGTAGACAGGTCACCTAACCTCTCCGATCCTCAGTTTCCCCCTCTGTGAAGTGCAGATCACAACAGTGCCCACCTCCACGAACTGGCGTATACCTTTCTACGTAATGCACTTAGAACCGTGCTGGACACATAGTAAAGGCTTTACGCGTGTTTGCCTTGATTTATATATCCAGGGGAGGCGTGGTGGAAGGGTGCTGAGAAAAGACTTTCCCGCTTTGCTCCTACCTCTCAGAGAATCAACCATTAGGTGTTGTGTTTGGTTCTTGATAAAGGATGCCACAGCGTCCAGTTTCTCCAACCCTGGGGAAGGGAGGGAAGGAATTCCAGTGGGTCCCTACTCCCGCCTCCTCCAGCCCTGGCCTCGCCCTCCCCCTCTTGCGGGCGAGTTCCCCAGAGCATCTGTCTCCCACCCAAGCCGCGGGCTACCCCGACTTTTCCCCGCCACCCCCCAGCACGCACCCACTTTCCCCACAAACGCGTTCAGCGCATAGTCCCGGAAGAAAGGCCCCTCCATGCCCAGCAGCAGGACCTGAGCGCGGGCCTGCAGCTGCTCAAGGTTGAAGCGCCTGGGGACGAGGGCGATTCGCAGCTGACTCAGGGCCTCCTGCACCGTGTGGTCACACTGCAGGCAGCCCCAGCCGCCGGGGGCGCTCAAGCCCAAGAGCAGCAGAAGAGCGGGGGACAGAGGCATGGCGGGGCCTTTGTGACGTCGTAGGGAGAGCGTCAAGAAAAAACAGGAAGTCTCTGCCCTGTCCTTTCGGAACTTACCTTCGTTCACTCAGCACATATTTATTGAACACCTACTATGTTCAAGCACTGTTCCAGGCTCAGACCTGAGTTAGAAGTGAGAAAAACAGGAGGTCCCTGCCCTTTGGGCACTTAAGGTCATTAATTCAACAAATATTTATTGAGCACCTACTATGTGCCAGGCCCTGTTCTAGACACAAGATACAGAGCTGAGACAGAGACAGTGTCTACCCCCGCGGAGTTCACCTTTGTTTGTTCAACGAATGTCAATGGAGCACCTACTACGTGCCAGGTGCCAGCAACAGACTGAAGTAAGATGGAAGTGGTCTCTGCTCATGGAGTTCGGTCGAGCAGGCGTGGGAGAGGCTGGGCAGGGACAGGCATGTAAGACCAGGCAAACGGATTAGTAAATGAAACGTTGAGGGCCGGCCGTGGCTCACTGCGAGAGCGTGGTGCTGAGAACACCAACACGAGGGTTAAGATCCCCTTATCGGTCATCTTTTATAAACAAACAAACAAACAAATAAATAAAAATAAAATGAAATAAAATAAAACGATGACAAACTACATTATGTGCTGGGAAGCAATAACTCAGTGTGATATGAGAGTTCCTCAAGAAGAGGAAAGTTGCCTTAGTTCAGGCTACTTGAACAAAGGACCATAGACTGGGTAGCTTACAAACAACAGAAGTTCATTTCTCACAGTTCTGGAGGCTGAGAGTCTGAGATTAGTGTGCCAGCATGATCGGGTTCTGGTGAGGCTGTCTTCTCCTTGTGTCCTCAGGAGGAAAAGGGTGAGAGAGCTCTCTGGGTGTCCTTTTTATAAGGGCACTAATCCCACTTCTGAGGGCTCTGCCCTCAGGACCTCATCTCCTTATTCCATCACAATGGGAGTTAGGATTTTAACAATGAATTTTGAGGGACTCAAACATTCAGTTCATTGCAGGATGGGAGGGAAGAGGAGAGGAGTGGAGAGGAAAGGTATAATTATGAGTAATTTATTCTTCTGTCAATTTCCTTCATAGCACCATAAATATGTTGGTTTGTTTTGATCTACTTGAAAATAACTTGCAGACATCGTGACACTTCACCCCTAAATTCTTCAGTATGTATCTCCTAAAACAAGGACCTTCTCCTAGAAAAATCACAGTACCGTTACGACACTCAGGAAATTGAACATTGGCTCAATACCATGTATATTCAGACCTCCCCAAATGTCTCGAACTCTTTTCCAAGGCCATCTCCTCTGACAAGCCCTCTCAGATTGCCATCTGTAAAGCATGTCTGCTTCTGTTATTCTCTATTTTAGGGGTCAGCAAATTTTTTTTCTGTGAAGAGCCAGGTTGTAAATATTTTAGTGTTTGTGGGTCCTATGTTCTCTGTTGCTATTGTAGCGGGCAAGCAGCCACAGACAATGGGGAAATACATGAGCATGGCTGTGTTTCAAAAAAACTTTATTTATGAACAATGAGATTTGAATTTCATGTCATTTCTTTCTTTCTTTTTTTTAAAAAAGGGATCTTAACCCTTGACTTGGTGTTGTCAGCACCATGTTCACCCAGCGAGCGAACCGGCCATCCCTATATGAGATCCGAACCCGTGGCCTTGGTGTTATCAGCACCGCACTCTCCTGAGAGAGCCACGGGCCGGCTCATTTCAATTCATTTCACATGTCACAAAATATTCTTCTTCTTTGGACTTTTTTCAACCATTTAGAAATGTAAAAACCTATTGAAATATAACTCTGTACCCCATATATATGAACAATCAATGTATTTCAATAAAAAAAAAATTTTTTTAAAGCAACTACATACAACAAAATACGAAAAAAAAAAAAAAAAAAAACCGTAAAAACCATTCTCAGTTTGTGGGCCATAGGTGGCTAACTGTTGCTCTAATTCACTGACCTGTTGGTTTCCTTCATTATAATTTATAAATATTTTTCTTTCTTTTTTTGTCTCTCTCCCATATCAGTCCAGTAAATTACTTGAGGCAAAGAACCATGGAAGGGACCTGGTATATGGTAGGTGTTCCATGAATATTTGTTGAATTAAAAAAAAAGAAAGAAATCCGTTCTTGCTGAGCCTCAGTTTACTCCCTTGTAAAATAGAAATAATAATATGCCTGCTTTATCATCAGGGTGAAATGGCATCAACCAATGGTCCAATATGGTAGCCACATGAGGCTACTGACCACGCGGAATGTGGTGTGACTGAGAAACTGAACTTTTAATTTTAATTAATTTATACTTAAATGTAAAAAAAAAAAATGAGCCCTCAATTCAGATATTGGGAAACTTTTAAATGTGCTTGGAACAACCTGAGTATGTAAATGTACTTCTTCAACTGCGAATGTTATGAAATCTAAATACATATCAAGTATTTTTAATGAAAAGGTAGAGTCTGAATTGACACGTTGCTGTCTTAAAAATTTCAAAAGCTGAGGACGAGGGCCGGCCCGTGGCTCCCTTGGGAGCGCGTGGTGCTGACAACACCAAGTCAAGGGTTAAGATCCCCTTACCGGTCATCTTTAAAAAAATAAAAATAAAAAAAATCTGAACTTGGCCTTGGTGTTATCAGCACCACACTGTGAATAAGCTACCAGCCCAGCCCGTTCGTTTTACTTTTCTAATGTGGAGAGTAGAAAGTTGGAAATTACTTACGGAGCTCCCCTTATATTTTGATTGGATATCGCTGGTCTAGCATGTAGAAGACACCCAATACCTAGCATTTTAATTAAATTAGATGTGATTAAATTAACTGGGGGTTAATGGGAGTCAAAAATCTTTGAGGGTGTAATGGGGATATTAGACCACAAGAGGGTGCTCATACCCGAGTGACATTTTCTTCTCTTCCCCCACCTGAATCTCAGGTGAATTCTCAGGTGAGAGAAGCAAAGGCTTCCAGCTGCCAACGCCTACCTTCTTCCCCAGAATTAGCCACTTATAATACTGACTAATGCGTTGGGGACCATAACTTGAGATTTGAACCTGATTAACTTGCACGCCCCTTTCGTCTTCCCTTATTACCGTCCGCCTTTCAGGCAGCTGGTCAAGGGGCTGTTATTTGTCCTCAGGAGTTGTCAGAATGGGGTGGGAGACAAAGGCTGCACATTCCTCGGCTCCTGAGCCCTGAGCCCTCAGGTCCAGGTGTGAAGCAGGAAGAATTAGGACACAGAACTGGTTTTGTTTCTCGGATGCAGCCACGCTTAAGAGGAATTTGGTAGAACGTAGCTATCATCCGATTCCACACCCCTGCAAGTCGACTCTTCGGTAAAGTGGCCGAGGAAGTTCCCACACTTCTCCAGCAGGCTCCAGGTGCTCATCGCAGTGCTGCTCGTGGTGGTGGGAGTCAAAGGCAACCTGAGTGAGTGTCACACGGGAGGTGCAGGCGCCCAGGGGTGTCTACAGCAGAGGACTCTGCAGCAGCTGGAAGCAACGGACAAGATTGTCCACATAGTGACAGGAATGGAGCTTGAGTGAAAACAGCAAAAAAGCAGAGTGTCCATACCACTGACATAAATTTAAAACTCACCCATGCAGAACAAAAATAAACCATATGTAAGAACACCTGCAAACAAAAGGCTACCCAATAAACATGATAACATGGTGGCTTCGGGCAGGGAAAGAGAAGAAGGGGAGTAAGTAAGTGGTGGGGATATGAGCAAGAAATAACACCAGCATGGGACTGAGTGTGAACCAGTGAGGGTTAAGGCTACAGCTGGGGTCAGCTTTGTAACCTAATCTGGGTGACCTCAGGCAAATTAGCTAACCCCTCTGTGCCTCAGTTGCCTCATGGACAAAATGGGATAATGATAGTCCCTACATCACAGGGTTGTCTCAAGGATTAAATAATGTAAAATGTATGGCTTAGAATAGTATGTGGCAAGCACTAAGTACTTGGTATTTTTATGTTTCATGAACTGAAGATAATCATTTACTTAAACTTCTGCACCAGACCTTATTAAAAACTGAAGGCAAAGTGGGGACCCTTTAAGCTTGGGGTGGGGCAGTGGAAGAGATGCAAGACACGGAGAAAACAATTTATTTGGATGTGAACTTGGGGCTTCCTGAGTCTGGCAGGAGTGAGGGGACATGAAAGATGTCCGTATTAGGGTGGGCTGGGTCATTCTGCTGTTGACGGACAGCCCAATAATTCAGCGGCATAAAACCACAAACTTCTTTAACACTCATGTCATGACGGTTGGCTGATCTGGGCTCTGGCAGAAGAAAAAAAGAGCAAAGCCCACAGTCATCTTACATGCTTCCACCCACAAGTGACAGCTGCTCATTGACCCAATTGAGTTACATGACCACACCTAACTTCCTAAGAATAAGCAAGAGCAATCCTTCATGTGCCCCGAAGGAGAGAGTGTTGGGATATTTGTGAGCAGTCGTAATGACCACCATGAAGTCCTCTTTGAATTTAGCGATCTGAGAGCTGAGACAGCCTGTCCCTCAAGTCTGGGGGTGGATCAGAGAGAAGATGCCCGTCAGAGAAGTTCCCTCATACATCATGGTGGTGCAGTCTAACAGTTACCTATTGCTGTGTAACAAATTACCCTAAAATGTAGTGGCTACAAACAATAAACATTTATGTCACAGTTTTTGTGGGCCAACAATTTGGAAGTGGCTTAGCTGGACAGTTCTGGCTCAGACTCTCATGAGGTTGCAATTCAAATATCAGCCAGGGCTGCAGTCATCTGAAGGCAAGACTGGGGCTGGAGAATCTGCTTCCAAGGTGGTGCACTGGCAAGTCAGTATGGGTGATGGGCAGAAAGCCTCAATTCCTTGCTACGTGGGCCGCCTAAAGGTCCACAAGACATAGCAGATGGTTTCCCAGGAGTGAAAATTCCAAGAGAGAGCCAGGAAAAAGTAACAATGTCTTTTTATGACCCAGCCTCAAAAGTCATATACCATCACTTCCACCACATTCTATTCCTTAGAAGCAAGCCATTAATTCTTGCCCACATTCAAGGAAGGGAAATTAGGCTGCACCTTTTGAAAGGAGAAAGGTCAAAGAGTTTGTGGTTATATTTTAAAACCAGCCCATGCAGCCATATGGTGGGATGATGGTGTGTGTGTTTGGTCATAGAAGGCTCCATTAATGTCCTATAGGCTCAAGCATGTTATAGGAAATGTGGTGAAGACTGCTAGCTGTCCATCAAAATCTGGTCTCCCCTGGAGTATCTACTAAGTGCCAGACATTGTTCTATGTACGTATATGTGTTGATTCAGGAAATCTCCCAACAACAATACCTAACATTTATTTAACATTTAATATACATCAGGAACTGTCGTAAGAACTCTACATGTATTAACTCAGATAATCCTCACAACAACTGGATGAGACAGCTACTGTTTTTACCCCCCATTGATAAATGAGGAAATCGAGACCCAGAGAGCTTAAGTAACTATTGTAAGGTGGTTAGTTGGAGGGCTGGGGTTTGAACCTAGGCAGTCTGGTTCCAGAGTCCAAGTTCTTGACTATGTTATAAAGAAAAGTGGTTATGTTTTATGTACATCTGAGTTTGTGACTATAAAAAGTTGTGCCTGCTGCTCTAATATGTCCACAGGGTTTACTGTGTTCCATAAACCTTGTAATTAACATAAAAATGTATATATTGTCAGAATGAAAGCATGCCTTATCATATTTAATCTGCACACCAGTTTTTTAAAACCCCATTTGACAGATGTAGGAGCTGAGGCTTAGCAGGGTCAAGTCACTGTCAGTGGTCATGCAGGTGTGCGTCCAGGCAGCCAGGTTGGGGTCACCTGCAAAGTTATGCTGAGGGACACTAATGGCCCATTTTGGCATTGGTATGCAGCAGGAGGAAAAGAATGCCAGGGAAATTGTTAGAAGGATTTGGCTTGGAGCCCAGCAGAGAAGAGGGAATTAGAAAAGGCAGCTCCAGCTCCAGGGGAGAAAGTGTTTTCCCACTCTCCGCTGCCCATGCCCTGTCTTCTCCCCAGTCCATATTGTCTGGTTGCAAAAATAGTGGCCTGTTCTCACGCATGGCTGTGGGAGGATAGACTGAGACACCATGTTGGAAAATTGTTTGGCAGGATCTACAAAAGCTGGCCATATGCACACCCTCTCTTTGGTATATATCAATGAGAAACGGTGCTCACAGCCACCAGGGCACACGAGCACAAACGTCCACAGCAGCACTCTTTGTAATGAGCCCAAGCTGGAAACAACCCAAATATCCATTCACAGGAGATTCACTGGATAAACCCACTGTCGCGTATTTATCCAGTGGAATTCCCACAGCAGTGGAGATGAACGATCTAGATACCTACACGACGTTTTAGGTGCGTTGCTCAAATATGATGTTTACAAAAGAAGGAATGAAGGAAGAAGTGATGTATGATCCCATAACTATAAAGCTCAAAACAGGCAAGAGCAGACAGTGGGATTGGAGCTGCGCACTTTCCTGATCTATGTTCTCTGTGTGGAGAGTGATGCTGGAGAAATGAGGACAGAGAGAGGTTATTTTAGCAGGGATGAGGGAGCTCTAACTGAGGCAGGTTGCAGGGGGTCAGTGAGGTTCTGTGTCTTGACCTGGGTGGTGACTGCAAGGGTTTCATTTTATAATTATCAATGAAACTGCACACTATGGGTTTTTAAAACAACTTACATATTTTTATTCTGAAAGTAAGGATAAATGACATGATCTGATCTACATTTAAAAAAAATTGGTAGAAGACACATAACATAAAATTTACCATCTTAGCCATTTTGAGGGGTAGAGTTCAGTGGCATTGGGTGGCACTCACATTAGCAGTGGCACTCACACTGCTGTGCGACCATCACCACCACCCACCTCCACAGCTTTTCCATCATCCCAAACTGAGACTCTGTGCCCATTAAACACTAACTCCCTTTTCCCTCCCCCCAGTCCCTGGTGACTACCATTTCATTTTTTGTCTCTATGAATTTGACTATTTTAGACACCTCATTTAAGTGGAATTGTATGGTATTTGTCTTTTTGTGACCGGCTTATTTCGCTTAGCATGATGTCCTCAAGGTTCATCCACGATGTAACGTGTGTCAGAATTTCCTCCCCTTTTAAGGCTGAGTAACATCCTATTGTATGGATAAACGACATTTTGTTTATCCATTCACCCATTGATGTATACTTGCTTGCACATTGTTTTGCATTCTTTTCTGGATGTGTATTACATTTCCCAATAAAAAAAGATTTAAAAATAAAATAATGCGCTCTGTTATTTGCTGAGTAAATAGAGCATGCATGCACACGCACACATGCCTCTGGCTGGGCCGGGTGTTGCCTCAAGGCAGAGGCAGGGCCCTTGACCTGTCTGGTGGGGCACTTTTCCCTCAGGTCAGTGACTCTCACACCCCAAGTGAGGCACGTCACACCCTCCTGCCAGCTTCCTCTCACTCCATCCCCCGCCCGGGGCGGCTACACCGGTGTCTGCTTAGACTCTTGGCTTGCAGGCTGCCCCTCAGGCCAGATGGCTCCAGGCCCTCCCCAGGTCCGGGGCTTCTCTGCAAACTGCCTCCCCGCCCCTCCCCACCGGCTCTCCGGGCAGGGGGCTGGGGTGTGAGGTGGCCACCAGCTGTATACCCGCTGCCAATCTCAAGTGTCCCTCCTGTTCCTCAAACTAGGTCACTCACTCTGTTTTTCTCCCTTTTTGCCTTTCCCCCTCTCTCTGGGTCTCTTTCCCCCTCTCTCTGGGTCTCTGTCCACCCCCCACCCCACCCACGTCTCTGTCCCCGTCTCAAGGTCTGCTTCTGTGTCTCTCCTTTTTCCTGGCTTCTCCTTCCTTCCTCCTTCCCTCCCTTCTTTCCTTTCCTCCTGCCTTTCAACCTCTATTTGAGAGCCACGTACTCCCTGTGTGACCTTGGTCAAGAGGCTTGAATCTCTCTGTGCCTCACTTTCCTCATCTGTACTAGGGCACCGTGGCACTCACTGGGCTGACATGAAGCTGAGGGAAGTTACTATACATCTCAGAGGGCATCTGGTATACAGTCGATGCTCAATCAAGACCACAGCTGTATAAGTCCGTTTACGTTGCTTATAACAAAATACCTGAAACTGGGTGATTTATAAAGAAAATGGAATTTATTGCTTACAGTTTCTGAGGCTGGGAAGTCCAAAGTCCATCTGGTGGTGGCAACAGTGACCCAAGGGTCTCACACTGCAAGACGGTGGAAGCAGAGAGAGAAGAGAGAAAGACAGAATCTCTTTTTCTTTTAAAGCCCTCAGAACCACACCCCTGATCACCATTTTTAATCCATTCACTACTGCACTGTCCTAAAATCCAATTACCTCTTCAAGGCTTCACCTCTCAATTACCATAATAGGATCTCCCACCCTCTTAACATCACAGTGGGGGCTTAGTTTCTAATACATAAACTTGAGGAACACAGTTCAAGCTTCAGGGAGTTTTGAGGGGACATAATTTAATCCACTACAACAGCCGACATTGGGTGAGCGCCAACTCTGTGCCAGGCCATGTGCTGAGACTTACGACATAGCAATTTATTTAATCCTGACAGTACCCCTGTGAGGGAAGTAACGGCATTGTCCCCAAGCTTACAGATGAGGACACAGAGGCACAAGCAGGTAAGACAACTTGTCCCAAATCAAACAGTGAGTAAGTGGTAGGGTCAGAATTTGAACTTAGGCTGCCTGACCCCAGAGCCTGTGTTCCTAACCCCATGCTGTGAGGCCTCCCTAATATTAGCTGTTATGTTTATCAATAAATATCGGGATTTCCCAACCTCAACACTATTGATATCTGGGGCTGGATGAGTCTTCCTGGTGAGGGGCTGTCCTGTGCACTGTAGCATGTTTAGCAGCATCTCCGGCCTCTACTCACTACATGCCAGTAGCACTCCCAGTTGTGACAATTATAGATGTCTGTAGATATTGCCAAATGTCCCCCATTTGTGAATCACTGTATAAGCACAAGGCAATAGTGGGCAGTGATTAAGTGTATGGGCTAGTGAAGATTAATCAAAATTTTTAAATTTGAAGTTCTTTAGGCTTCAAAGAACAGTATTAAGAAAACGAAAAGATGGCCATATAATGTAAAAATATATTTGCAAATAGTATATCTGATAAGTGACTTATATACAGAATATATAAAGAACTCTCACAATTCAACAATAAAAAGACAAATAACCCAATTAAGAAATGGGTAAATGGGCCGGCCCGTGGCTCACTTGGGAGAGTGTGGTGCTGATAACAACAAGGCCATGGGTTCGGGTCCCATATAGGGATGGCCGGTTAGCTCACTGGCTGAGCGTGGTACTGACAACACCAAGTCAAGGGTTAAGATCCCCTTACCGCTCATCTTTTTGTAAAAAAACAAAAAACAAACAAAAAAAAACACCTTAAACACAGAATTAGCATATGACCCAACAATTCCTCTCCTAGATATATACCCAAATTAAAGACATATGTCCACGCAAAAACATGCAGATGGATGATCCTAGCAGCATTATTTGCAATAGCCAAAAAGTGAAAACAAACCAAATGTCCACCAACTGATGAACTGGTAAACAAAACGTGGTTTATCCTTGCAATGGACTATTACTCAGCCATAAAGAGAAATGAAGTCCTAACACATGCTACGACATAGATGAATCTTGGAAATATTATGCTAAGTGTAAGAAACCAGTCACAAAAGACCACATATTACATGATTCCATTTACGTGAAGTGTCCAGAACAGGCAAATCCATACGGACAGAAAGAAGATTAGTGGTTGCCAGGGGTTGAGGGGGATGGAGAGTGATTGCTAATGGGTATGGGGTTTCTTTTGGGGGTGATGAAAATGTTCTGGAACTAGATAGTGGTGATGGTTGCACAACCTTGAGAATATACTAAAAAACACTGAATTGCATATGTTCAAATGGTAAATTCTATGGTATGTACATTACACCTTAGAAAAAGGTTTTTTGGGCTGGCCCGTGGCTCACTTGGGAGAGTGCAGTGCTGATAACACCAAGGCCACGGGTTCGGATCCCATATAGGGATGGCCTGTTATCTCACTGGGTAAGCGTGGTGCTGACAACACCAAGTCAAGGGTTGAGATCCCCTTACCGGTCATCTTTAAAAAGAAAAAATTTTTTTTTTAGAAAGAGAGAGTATGAGCTGTGGAGTCAGAATCGCAGCTTTGCTTCTTATGAGCTGTGCGACCTGCAGCATGTTTCCCTCTCTGAGCCTCAGTGTTTTCATCTGTAAAATGAGGACAACATAAGCGTCTCCACAATAGTTTTATTGTGAGGGGAAAATGGGATGATGAATTTAAAGGCCTTGGCACGTAGACACTGTTCTGCAAACCCGAGCTTGGAGCAGCGGTAGAAGCATCACCTGTGATCCACTTGCAAATTCTGTTAGGTGAGGACTCAGCCCCAGCCTCCTCCCTGCCTCTCTACCTCCAGTATACCCTGTCTAGTCCTTTCCCGACAGGGCTCCAGAGCTGACCTGCCCCTCTTCTACTCAATGCCCTTCCATGGCTCCCAGTGCCCCGGGCAGAAGCCAGCCATAGGAGACACCTGGCCACACTCCCCTGCATACTTTTCATCACTTTGACTGTGTAGCCTCCCAACCACTCGTGGACCTGTTCACACCTCCATGCCCTTGTCTATGCAGGTCTCCCTGCCCAGGATGCCTCCACATTCTCCTCCCCACAGGCCCAGTCAGTTTCATTCCACACCAAAGTCACAGCCTGGCATATGCCCTTTGACCCAGAAACTACAGTTCTAGGAATTTGGCCGTCAGATAACACTTGCGCATGAACTCAGAGAACTAAGCTCAAAGATATTTATTGCAGTACTGCCAATCTTAGCAAAGGGGGACATAACCTATATGTTTCTCAGGAGGGGACTGTCAGATAAATCCCAGGAGGGGGCTGTTAAAAACGAATGTGATATCTGTTCACAATTACCAATAAAATCCTCTTCAAGATATACTACTAAGTGGAAAAGGCAAGGGACAAGTCCTCTGCCCATCCTTCATTCACTTGCTATGTGACCTCAGGAAAATTACTTCATCTCCGTGAACCTTCATTTTTTCATCTATCAAATAGAATATTCATAATCTCAAAGGCTTTGGTGAAGATTAAATAATAAAACATGTAAAAAAAACCCCACTCCTACATATAGCATATAGTAAGCATTCAGAAAGTGTTAGCTTTTAATAATAGTGCAGGAGTCAGCAAACTTTCCCTGCAAGGGATCTGATAGTAAATATTCTTGGCACTGTAGACCATAGGGTCTCTACTGCAATTACGATGACTCAGCTCTTGTGGAGCAAAAGCAGTCACAGACAGTATGTAAGTGAACGGATGCAGCTGTGTTCCGACAAAATTTTATTTAATAAAACAGACAGCTGGCCCATAGGTCATGGTTTGCCTACTCCTGCAGTAGGGCTGTAGAAGAGGCAACGATTTCTTTTTATAGGCTTTGCATGCCTAAAAATATCATGAAAGTATTTGCGAGAAATTGCGACCTGTAGAAACAGATTCTAGCTGTCTGGGTGAAAGGGAAACTTATTGTTGAATACCCTTTTGTACTCCTTCTGGAGAGTTTTTACACTATATGCACTTACTACTTTGAACCAAAATTTAGGGCTTGTTTTACGGCACACAATACTGCCTAATAAAGAAAAGTATTCAAGATTGTAAGGCATCAGGCCATTATGAAAAACTAATTATTATCTGTACCTCTGAGACAGGATGTTATATTCTTAACCATCAAAAGAAAATGCCAATTATAAAATATACATTAACTATTTGACGTAATGAGTCAAGCTTGAGTCGTCAAGCTTGGCTATTACATTCAAATGTTCTTTGAAAAGCCACTCTCAGGAAATGGTGCTGGGCTTAACAAAGGCAGGGGATAATTTCAAACACCCATGTTGCTAATATTGAATTGGTAAACTATCATTTATTGTACACTCATCGGGATGGCTAAAATGAAAAACACTGACAATTCCAAGTGTTGGCGAGGATGCAGAGCAATCAGAACTGTCACACACTGTTGGAGGGGTGCCAAACGGTGCAGCCACTTGGCAACATAACTTGGCTGTTTCTTAAGCATGTACCTACCCTATGGCTCAGGAATCTCATTCCTAGGAATTTACCCAAGAGAAATGAAAGCATATACTCACTTGTGCAAGCATGTTTATAGTTGCTTTATTCATAGTAGCCATAACTGGAAGCAACACAAACATCCATCAGTAGGTGAGTGGCTAGAGAAACTGCAGTTGGTCCATACAGCGGAATGCTACTCAGCAACGAAATGGAACAGGCCACTGATGCACACAGCAGTGTGGATGGATCTCAAATGCACTATGACGCGGGACAGAAGCCAGTCACAAAAGAGTACTCCCTGCATAATTCCATTCATATGAAATCCAGGAAGAGGCAAAGCTGATCTATAGTGGCAGAAGCAGATCAGTGTTGCTTCTGGAGGTTGAGGAGAAGTATTGATCGGCAAGGGCACAAAGGAATCTTCTGAGGGGGTGGAAATATCCTATTTCTTGATCTGGGTGGTGGCCACGTAGGTGTGTTCAATTTGTGAAAACTCATTGATCTGCACACTTAAGAGTTGTAGGCTTTACTGCATGTGAATTATTTCTTGGTGTTAAAGTGGATGAATAAGAAATACGTGTAAAAAAGAAACATCATTGTGATAATGGATCTTTCTTGAAAAATCAGTTCTGTAAAAAAAAAAAAGAAAAAGAAAATCAGTTCTGACTTGTCATTAGCAGCTGATAGACTGTTCATAATCTACAGGACCCTGCTTCATAATTAAGCCTCTTGAGTTCAAGGGATTCAGTGTTTAAAAACCCTAAAGATTTTTCAAGGAGCAAATCAAGGAGGGGGTGGGAAGGTAAATGAAAAAACATTTTTAAAACATCCAGCCTAAGGGTTGGCCGGTGGCTCACTTGGGAGAGTGCGGTGCTGATAACACCAAGGCCAGGCATTCAGATCCTACATAGGGATGGCTGGTTTGCTCACTGGCTGAGTGTGGTGCTGACAACACCAAGCCAAGGGTTGAGATCCCCTTACTGGTCATCTTTAAAAAAAAAAAAGAAAAAAAAAATCCAGCCTAAGTGCTGTTTCCAAGGAAAACATTGTCCTGTTCTCAGGTGTCATCCTGCTCTACCCAAGGCTGAGGCAATCATTTCTCCTCAGGCTCCTCCCTTGTTCAAACTCTCCTCCCTACAGCCCTTATCAGACTGCTCTGTGGGATCCTTTAAGGATCCAGCCCTCCCCACCCTAGACAGTGACTCCTCCGGGTGGGAGACTTATCTGAGCTACTGCAGAATCCAGTTCTGCTCTGGGCATGCAGTAGAAATTCTTGATTCATACATTCATAGGAGGAGCACATGCACCAACTTCATACTATGCAGTGTTCTAGATGCTGGAGCTATAACGGTGACCAACACAGACACAGATCCCTGGAGCTTCTAAAGGGGAGACAGGCCATAAATAAACACATAAAATAGATAATGTATCTGATGTTCTTAGGCACTAAGGTGAAATAAATAAAGCAGGAAGGGAGGGTAAGAGATGGCAGGAGGAGTTGCCAACATCATGGTTCTGTTGGAGGAGGTTTTACCAAGAAGGTGGCATGTAGGTAAAGTCTGAAAAAACACATGAAGGAATGAATCACAGGATTATCTCGGAGAAGAGCCTTCCGGGCAGAGGTAACAGCAAGAGCAAAGGCCCTAGGGTGAGAATTTGCCTGGGATTTTTTGAGGAATAACAAAGAAACAGGTGTGAAAGCAACTGAGGGCATGAGGGAAAGAGTAAAAGATTGGAGAAGGACTCAGAAGGGTGATGGGGGCAGATCGTTCAAGCTGTGGGGAGGGGACACTTTGCTTTTGCTCTTGGTGTGGTGAGAGCCAGGGGAGAGTTTTAGGCAGAGGAAGGATGAGATTGACTTAGGTTCTAACAGGACCCTTCTGGCTGCCGACTGGGGAATAGGCTGTGGAGGGAGCAAAGATGGAAGCAGAAAGCCCAGTGAGGAGACAATAGATGGATCAGGAGGTGGCTGTGTCATTGTGGTGGCATATGGGTAATGAGAAGTGGTTAATTTGCAACATAATTTGAAGTAGAGTCAATGGCATCTATTGACAAATTGGAGTGAGATGTGAGAAAGCCAGGAGTCTGGGATGACTCCGAGGGGTTTGGCCTGAGCAGCTGGAAGGATGGAGCTGCCCTTCCACCGAGACAGGAAGATGGAGAGGAGCAGGTCTGGAAGGTGTGGCGGGCTGAGTAATGGTCCCCCAAAGATGTCCTCATCCCAATCCTTGGAATCTGTGGATATGTTGTCTTACGTGGGAAAAGGGACTTTGCAGATGTGATTAAGTCAATGATCTTGAGATGGGAAGATGATCCTGAATTATCCAGTTGGGACTAATGTCATCAAAGGGGTCCTTATAAGAGAGCACAAAAGGATCAAAGGCACAGTTGTAGCAGATGTGACAATGAAATGGAGATTGGAGAAATGCCAGGAAGTGGCCACAAGCCAAGGAATGTGGTGGCCTCTAGGGGCTGGGAAAGGCAAGGAAACATATTCTCTTCTACAGCCTCTAGAAGGAACCAGTCCAGCCCGCACCTTTCCTTTAGCCCAGAAAGACTGATATCAAACTTCTGTCCTCCAGAACTGCAAGAAAATACATTCCTGTTGTTTTAAGCCACTAAGTTGGTGGTAATTTATGACAGCAGCTGTAGGGAACTAACACAGAGGGGGAGAGGTTAGGAGCTCAGTTTTAGTATGAGATGTCTATTAGATACCTACCTGGAAATGTCAAGTGGACAGGTAGACAAACAAGTCCAGAGGTCAAGGAAGAGGCTTCTTTATAAATAAATGAATGAATGAAGTCATCATGGTCACCTCAGAGTGGTGACCACAGCAGCCCCCTCACTGCTCTGCCCATCTCCCTGCTGCTTCCTCTAATCCATTTTCCATTGTCACCCAGGGATATCCTTCTACAACCAAATCCTATCCTTTCTTCTCTGCTTAAAGCCTCAGGATGAAGTCCACACTCCTCACCGCTTGGTCCTGCATGATGAGTCCAGCCTACATCTCCAGCCTCACCTCACACTCTATCCTGCTTGCTTCTTCCAGTAGCACCGACCTTCTTTCTGTCCTTTGCACGTACCTTTCAGTTCTCCCACCACATGACCTTTGCACATGCTGTCTCCTTTGCCTGGATCACCTTCCCTTCCCACTCAACCTAATAACTCCCACTCACCGTTCAAGTGAAAACTCAGGGAAGCCCTCCAGATGGTCCCGACGAGGCCACATTCCTCTGTTATATATTCTCAGAGCACCACGCATTTTTCCATGGTAGCCTCAACAGGGAGGGGATTTTACATTTGGGAGTTTGACTATCTGATTAACGACTGTCTCCCCCCCTAAAGGTAAGCTCCACGAGGACACAAACTTCTTCCTGGCCCCTAGAAAAATACCTGGTACACAGTAGGTGCTCAATAAATATCTGTTGGATGCATGTATGAATGAGTAAATGCATGAATGAGAAAAAATAATAAGAATGCTTACTAACAACCAATGAGCCTGGAGAGGAGAGGGCAAATATAAGCCCTATTGCAAAGGAAGACCGGGTAGGAGATGGTGAGAAGGGAAGAGGGAGACGGATTTGGAGAGAGAATGATAATAACCTTGGTGGAGAGAGGGAAATTCAGCTGAGAGGGTGGAGGCTTAGCCCAGACCTAAAAGGACTCTAGTTTCAGGAATGTTGAGTTTAAAGGTTGGGCTGTGCTGCCCAATGTGGCAGCCAGTTGCCACACCTGGCTCTTTTTTTTGGTGGCTGACCTGTATGGAGATCCAAACCTTGACCTTGGTGTTACCAAAACTGCACCGTAACCAAGTCAGCTAACTAGCCAGCCCCTATGCCTGGCTCTTGAGCACTTGAAATGAGGCTGGTCTGAATTGAGATGGGTTGTGAGTGTAACATACACACCATATTTCAAAGACTTACTGTGAAAAAAAAGAAAGTCAAGTATCTCATTATAATTTGTTAGAATGATCACATATTGAAATGATAACGCATTGGATATATTGGGTTAATTAAAATATGTTATTAAAATGAATGTCACCTGTCTCTTTAAACTTTTTTTTAAATTAGAAAATTTAAAATTACGTATGTGGTTTGCCTTCCATTTCTTCAGGACAGGGCTCCTCTAGGGAAAGGCAGGGGTGGGATAAGAGAATAAGCAAAGAACAGGGACTTCTATTTTGTTCACTGCTGTATCCCCCTCGCCTGCACACAATAGATGCTCAGTATGTCTATTTATTGGATGAATAACAAATGAGTGAATGTGTGAAAGAATGAGTGAAGGCAGGAATGAAGTAACCAGGACAAGCACTTGCCCTTCCCAGTTTGTGGCCCTTCCAATGGGAAGGTGATTATCTCAGTGACTAGAGAATTACTGGAACTTAGTGAACAAAGGTTGGGGATGCTATGACATCCTATAATGTATGAGACATTTCTGCAAAAAATGTAGAACCATCCATCTTCCCAATCAACTCTCCAATGTCTTGCCAGACATTTGAGTAGATTAAAAAAACCTGGTAATAATAATGATCTGAGCCTGAGATCTGTTTTACACATAAACACAAAATATTTCTTGCTCAGTTTGAGTTTATGTTGACTGTTCCAGGGTGCAGCTGCTGTGTAAATTGATAGAAGACTGCACTCCATTGTGCAGGGGTCCTCGAGAGTTTGAGCACCATTTTGGAAACATCTCTCACCTGACAGCAGAGTTGCTCATGGTTTTTCAGTTGCTAATAGGTCTTCCTGTCAGGTTGGGTTTGGAGCTGTCGCTGTCATGGCTGTTGTATAATCCATGCGAGCTACTTCATTATGTCGCCTAGGTCAGTGGTTCTCAAACTTGAGTGTGCACACACATTCCCTGGGGATGTTGTTCAAATGCAGATTTTGATTTGCAAGGTCTGGGGTGGGGCCTGAGATTCTAAATTTCTACCAAGCTTCTAGGAGTTGATGATTCTTCTGGTCCCTGGTTTACACTTCAGAAGTAAGGCTCTTTGGGTGTGGTGCTGATAACACCAAGCAGCAAGCACTGAGGTCAAGAGTTCAGATCCCATACCAGCCAGTCACCAAAAATCAATCAATCAATCAATAAAAAGTAGTAAGTCTCTTGGGAAGATTTTCTCAACCTCAGCACTATGGACATTTGGGGCCAGATCATTCTTTTTGTAGAAGCTGCCCTGTGTATTGTAGAATGTTGAGCAGTTTCCCTGGTTTCTACCCACCAGATGATAGTACACTGCTCCACCAGTCATGACAATCAAAATTGTCTCCAGACATTGCCAAGTGTCCCGTGAGGGAAACAATTGCTCCTGGTTGAAAATCACTGATCTAATGTGATCATGGTTACAGCAGTCAGAATAAAGTGGGTTATGCTGCAGTAACAAACAAACCCCAAATCTCAGAGACATAAAACAGCAAATATATGCTTCTTACTCATGCTAATGCCCATCATTGCCCGCTGAGCGCTTTACCTCACATCCTCATAGTCCTCCCTGTTGAACTCAGGCTGACAAAACAGCCTCTCTTGGGACACTGTGGCCAGTTACTGAGGTGGAGGCAGAAGGTAATACGCTCCTTCCTCCTGGAAATGACACATATTTCTTCTCTCATTTCATTGGTCCAAGAAAGTCACACAACAGGAAATACAATTTATGTGCTCAGAGGAGGAAAAACTAAATATTTGTGAATCATCTACCACAATGCATCAACATTTGCATATTAGAATTTATATGATTTTATTGTAAATTACTTTCACTTTATTTCTGCTTTACAGTTATTTGGTTTTTAAAAATTATGTGTATGGATAGGTTACCCATGAATTTCATCTCAACAGAGTAAAGGAATACAATGAAACATTTGTTATAAAAAGAAAACATTGGCATACTCAACAACAGTTGTGTATATATTTGTATTCACCAAAATTAATGTACTAAAACAGGGATGTTTTAGTACATTACGTACGGCCCAGGGAGCCAAATCCAGTCTTGAGCCTCTTCTTTTATGGCCCAGAACTAAGAATGTTTTTTATGTTTTTAAAGGGTTGTAAACAAGAAAAAAAAAAAAAAAAGAGGAAGAATATGTCACAGAGATCCTATGTGGCCTCCAAAGTCTAAACTATTTGCTATCTGGCTCTTTACAGAAAAAGTTTGACAACCTTGTACTAGAATGTTCTTAGCAGTCCTCTGTAATATCCCCAAACTGGAAACTGCGCAAATATACATTCCCTGTTGAATGGATAAATAGATTGTGTTATATTTGTACAATGGAATGCCATCCCGTAGGGGTTGACAAACTTTTTCTGTCAAGGGCCAGATAATAAATATTTTTGGCTTTTTGGGCCATGTGGTGTCTGCTGCAGCCATTGTAGTGCTTAAACAGCTATGGACAATAGTGAACGAAAGGGTGAGGCTATGTTCCACAAAACTTTATTTACACAAACAGGTGACAGGCTGGATCTGGCCCCCAGGCAGTAGTCTGCCAGCCCCTAACATACAGCGATGAGAATAAACAATCAATATAGAAGCTATGTTAAGTGAAAAAAAGCCAGACACTTAAAAGAGTACAGCCTGTACAATGACATTTATATGAAATTCAAAAGGAAGAAAAACTCATGTATGGTGTTAGAAGTCAGGATAGTGGTGTTAAGAGGAGGGAGAGTTAAGAGGAGGGAGAAAGGAGGGGGCACAGGAGGGCTTCTAGGGGCTCAGGGATGCTCTGTTTCGTGTGTGTGCCCACTTTGTGATAATTCATTGAACTGTATACTTATGATGTGTGCTCCTTTTCTGCCTGCATGTTATTCTAAATAAAGGCAGGCAGGGGTGTTGGCTGTGACAATTTGAGACCTGGCATAGCAGCTGGTACTCAGCAAAGGACCCCGACCTCTCACTGGAATTGGGATCTGATGGCTTCTCACCCTCCCAGCTGTTGGGGCTTCTCAGAGCCACTGATTTAGTGAATTCGACACGGTGGAAAAATTCTCAGGTTCTTACGAGAACCACACCTCAATGAGTCTACTCCCTCTTAATCTCACCAGTTTCAAACCAGGAAGTGATCAGGAAGAAAGAACAATTTAAATACCTCTGAGATGCCAAGAGAAGTGTCTTACTTGCCAGGCAACGAAATCTACGTTCTTTATTCCTAGGAGAGAGAGCATCGTTAGCTTGCCTCCTTGAGGCTGTGACTCATGTGTCCCCTGCACAGAGAGGACCTCCTGGCCACCTGATCTAAGGGAGCAGCCCCTCACCCCACCATCTCCTGGCCCTCCTCTCTGCTTTGTGTTTTGCCTTCATGAGTGTTAGAGGTTGAATTGCGTCTCCTCCCCAGAAAGATTCTAACGCCCAGTACCTCAGAATGTGACCTTATTTGGAAATAGGGACATTGTACATGTAATTAGTTAAGTTAAGATGAGCTCATGCTGGAGCAGGGTAGGCCTCTAATCCAATATGACTGGTGTCCTTATAAAAAGAATGTCATGTGAAGACACAGAGACACACAGAAAAAATGCCATGTGACAATGAAGACAAAGATTGGAGTGACACAGCTCAGCTACAAGCCAAAGAATAGCAAAGATCGCCCATAAGCCACCAGGAGCTAGGAAGAGGCCAGGAGGGATTCTCTCCCGCAGGTTTCAGAGGGAGTGTGGTCCTATCGACACCTTGATTTCAGACTTTGACCTCAGAGCTGTGTGACGATCAATTTCTGTTTTTCGAAGCCAGCCAATTGGTGGTACTTTTTTACAGCAGCCCTAGCAAACGAATACAGTGTGTCTCACCATCTGATCTGTTTATCTTGTTTTTGTCTGTCTCTCCCCACTGGGCTGTAAAAATCATCAGGGCAAGGATTTTGTCTGTTTTGTTCACGGTTGTGTGCCTGTGGGCTAGTCCAGGGCTTGTCCCTAGCAGGTGCTCAATACATGTTTGTTGAATTAATTCATTTATCACTCTGAAAATGTAGAGTGAACACTTTCTTTGTATCAACGTACTGAGGCAACAGAGAGTGTCTAAAGCATTGGAACTGACCTCAGCAAGCTCATATCCTAAGAAGACAGTTACGAAACACAGAAAAAAAAAAAAAAAAAAGGAAAACTAGACAAGTCTGCATGTAATCTAGTCTGAAGAAGGCTATTGAGATTCAGCAGATTAGTGAGAGCTGAACAATCAGGAAACACTTTAAGGAGAGATCAGGATTGACTTAAGCCTTGAAAAATGGTGTATGGGCTGAATTTTGTCCCCCCAAAAGGTGTCAAACTCCTAAGCTCCAGTACCTGTGAATGTGACCTTACTTGGAAATAGGATCTTTGCAGATTATCAAGTTAAGAAGAGATCATTAAGGTGGGCCCCAATCCAGTGTCACTGTGTTATTATGAAAAGGGGAAACTTGGACACAGACAGACATGTGTAGAGGGAAGATGATGTGAAAATACAGGGAGGACATTATCTACAAGCCAAGGAATGTGTGAGGCTACAAGAAACTAGGAAAGAGGACTAGAACAGATTGTCCCTTATAGCTCTCAGAAAGAACCAGCCCAGTCGACACTTCAGTTTTGAACTTCTAGCCTCCAGAACTGTGAGACAATAAATTTCTGCTTTTGAAGCCACCCAGTTTATGGTACTTGGTTATGGCAGTCCTAGCTAATACAGATGAGTAAAATCCAGATATATGGAAAAGGGGATGGGCATTCAAGGTGTGGGGAACAGCCTGGGCAAAGGTAAATCGGCAAGAAACCACTGGATGTCCACAGAGGACGATGCAGTTTAGTTTCACGGGACTGTGGCATGCAGGGTTATAGCATGACCACATCTTGAGCACATTTGACCTATGCCCACTCTCCCCTCTTAGTTCCAGATGTGTGTCTCTGTCTGGGTCTGGCCAGGCAAACAACAGGAGATCATTGAATATAGGGAATTGATCACAAAGAGGGTGGAAGAACTGAGGAGCCAAACTCTGCCCAGGACGGCTCCCGAGAGAGAGTCTGAGGTGGAGCACAGTGAATCTACATTCCACCAAGTCCTCCGGGTGATTTTCAGGTTTGCTTCAGTTTAAGAAGCCGTGGTCTTGCTGGTCAAAATTTCGTCCATGGAGTAGAAGCATCGGCGTCTTCCGGGAGCTTATGAGAAATAACAAACCCCAGCCCCGCCCCAGCCCCCATGAATCAGAATCTGCATTTGAACAAGATCCCTCACGACATTCCTGTTAACCCTGCGAGTGATGCCGTGTCCTTCTCAGTGCACAACGTCAGGAGGCCCCTGAGGTCGGTGGGTCCCATTACTAGGGTTACTAACTGTGGTCCTTTGCTTAACGTGCTGTCTGCCCAGTTTCTCCTCTGTAAAGTAACTACTTTTTACACAGGGCTCATTTGATGTTAATTATTATTATTAACTGTTTTTTTCCTGACACATTTACTGAACACATTAAACTGTGAGAATCCCTGGTCGGAGCATATTGCTCAATAACCATAGGTTTAATGACCAATATTTGTGATAACAGCCCTGAGTCAAGAGAAGGTTCAACTAATTATGACACCTGTGGGAGGGAATAGAGCCTCATAGACGACAGTACAGACTTAGAGGCACCAAGAAGGGAAGCAGGTAGCCAAGGCTCAGAGGCTTAAAACTTCTGCCTTCCCTGTTCCTTCATTTCCTACCCTCAGAGTTCATCCCTTTCCTAAGTCCTCTTTATCCCCTGGCTCAGCATTTAAAAAACATCACCACATGACATTATATTATATGATATTACATTATATTGTTTACTTGTTCATTGTCTCCCTCTCTAGAAGTTGAGATCCAGGAGGACAGACATGGAACAATGCTTGGCCAAGTGCTCAAAAAAATTGTGTTGAATTCTTAAATATCCAAGCAGTGGAACCAGGCTGACATGGGTTCAAGTCCCAGCTCTGTCCCTTAATTATTTCTCTCTGAGCCTGTTTTCATGTTGGTGAAATTGAGATAATGATGCTGAGAGGGTTAAAGAAATATGGCACATGTGAAGTTTTTCCACACATGGCTCGTTTTCTTTTAACTTTTCATTTTGAAATAATTTCAGGCGTTACTAAGAAGTTGCGAAAATAGTGCAAGGAATTCCCACGTACCCTTCACCCAAGCTTCTCTGAATGTTCACACATTACTTAATCACAGTAAAATGATCAAAACCATGAAATTAACATTGTAACATTCCTATGAACTAATTTTTAGATCTTTATCAGATTTCACTAATATTCCCATTCATGTCCTTTTTCTGACTCAGGATCAATCCAAGATCCCACACTGCATTTAGTTGTCATATCTCCTTAATCTCCTCCAATCTGTCACAGCTCTTCAGTCTTTCTTTAACTTTTATGACCTTGACTCTTTTGAGTACTGGCCATTTATTTTTTAGAATGTCCCTCAACTTGGGTTTGTCTGATGTTTTCCTTATGATTAGGTTCAGGTTATGCACTTTGGACAGGAACACTATGGAAGTGATGCCATGTCTTCCTTGCTGGATGGTATCAGGACGCCCCTGACATTGGTTGGTACCATTACTGGTGATATTAGTTTCGATCACTTGCTTATAGGGCTGTCTTCCTTGTTTCTCCTCTATAAACTTACCAGTTCTTGTACAAGATTCTTTTGATGTTGACTGTTATTCACTGTTTTTTCCCCAACACACATTCACCGAGCATCTACTGTGTGTCAGGCCCTGTCCAAGATGTTGTGGTGACCCACACGAGTAAAACTTTTCCCCTCTGGGAGGTTACATTCTCAAAAGGAAGACTGACTGGTGGTCAGAAACTCACAGCAGAGAGAGACCAGTGGGTGACCCGGGTCTTGAACGGTACTGCAGGGATTTAGGGGACGGTGTGTACTGACCTCTCTGGAGGGTCAGGGAAGGCTTCCTGGAAGAGGAGAGTATTTGAGTTGGATGTTAAAGGATGAGTGAGAGTTCACCAGGGAAAGGGAGTAGGGAATTCTAGGTAAAGGGAGCTGTGCTCATGCTGAGATCAAAGAGACCATTTACAATACCAAGCTGAAGGGCTGGGCTGTTGTCTTAGAAGTACAGGGGAGCCATGGGAGGGCTGTGAGGTGGGATGGACAAGGTCAGTTTTGGGTGTAGAAAGACCCTCTGGGAATGTGTAGGGGGTGGGCTGGAGGGGAGAACCTGGAGGCCTGGGAGGAGGCTGGGGCAAGGGTCCAGGTGGGAGAGGAAGAGGCTTCGATCAAGGCTGTGGCCATGTGGATGAGAGGAGGGCTTGGGGCAGAGACAGGGAGCAGGAAGGCCCGTCTGCGGGGGTTGAATAAGGAGAAGAGAAGCAGTAAGGATGGTGCCCCGTCCCTAACCTAGATGACTGGATATATGGAGAAGCCATTTACCAAGAGGGAAAATGTGGGTGTTAGAGCAGGTTTGGCAGGAAAGATAATGAGCCCTGTTTTAGCATAAGTGCATGACACAATTCAGAGAGATTTCCTTCCCAGATGGCTGGCCCCAAGAGGTGAGTGTAGTTTAAAGAGTTAATCCCTCTGCTGTTTGGAAAAGAAAGGGATTGGCATGACTATCTTTCTCTCTCGCTCCCCCTGTTTCTCTGGGAATAAACATATGTCAGATAATGTAGTCAAGAAAGTACCTGGCACTCAGTAAATACTCATTAAATGATAGTTGTGTGTGTATTTTTTTTAAAAAAATGTAATGAGTACTTACGAAGTGCCAGACAATTATTATTATTATGGTTGGATGGTTTTTTTCTCATTCTCTCCTCTCCTTTATTTCTTCTTTTTCTCACCCCCAGTGGAAAGGCAGTTGTTTAGCATAATAATACATCTGTGTAATTTTAGGAAAGGCAGTCACTGCAAGAGACTACAAGATAAATTGGTTTCTCTGCAAGGACTTCCAGAACTTCCCATGAGGATGGAAATTTGGAATGTCTGTGCTGCCAACACGGTAGCCACCAGCATCATGTGGCTACTAATCACTTAAAATATGGCTAGTAGACTTGGGAACTGAATTTTGAATCTTATTTTATTTTAATTCGCTTAAATTTAAACAGCCTTGTGTGACTAGTGGTTACTATATTGAACACTGATGTTCTACAGCTCAGACTACTCCCCAGGAAGTATAAAAATTTGCCATGTTATCCCCAAAGGCACAAAGCCTCAAGGACTACTGAGGTAGCAGGAGATAGAAGGACAGATGAGAGGGAGAGAAGAATTTTTAAAAGGGGCAATTTGGAAACTTTCTACGTGGATGATGGGAGTGTACATTGGAACTGAATGTAGAGGACAATTTGGTGGTGACCGTCAAATAAAAAATGCACATGTCCCTCCTGGAACTCAGTTATAAAAAGACAAACAACCCGATTAAGATATGGTCAAAAGATCTAAACAGACACTTAACGACGGAAGAAATACAAATGGCCAATTATCATATAAAAAAAATGCTCAACCCCTTAGTCATCAGGGAAAAGCAAACTGAAACCTCGGTGAGACACACCTATCACCATGGCTAATATTAAAAGGACTGACAATGCTAAATGTTGACGAGGAAGGCAGAATTACAGCTCCATCCCCCAAATAAAAGGTAGGCAGAATAAAAGCCCCCAAAGATGTCCACACCCTAACCCTCAGAACCTGTGACTATGTTGCCTTATATGGCAGAAGGGACTTTGCAGGTGTGATTAAGTTAAGGATCTTGAGATGGGAAGATGATCTTGGATTATTTTATCCTTCTAAGAGGGAGGCAGCTGGGTTAGAGTCAGAGAAGGAGAAGTAACAACAGAAGAAGAGGTAAGAGTGATGAGGCCACGAGCCAAGGAATACAGGCAGCCTCTTGAAGCTGCAAAAGGAATGGAAACTAATTCTCTTTCAGAGCCTCCAGAAGGAACACAACCCTGGAAAACTCATTTTGGACATCTGAGTTCCAGAACTTAAGATAATAAATTTCTGCTGATCCAAACCCGTGGCCTTGGTGTTATCAGCACCACACTCTCCCGAGTGAGCCACGGGCCGGCCCTGGGAATGTTCTATATTTTTTATGGTCAGGTATATACATTTGTAAAAACTCATCTAATAATATACTTAAGGACTGTGCATCTCACAGTACAATTTTATCTCAAAACGGGGGAGAGGCTGTAAATAGATATTGAGCTTGAGTTAGTAATGTGTGTGATAAAGTGTTTAGGACTTAAGCATACTGATGTCTGCGTATTACTCTAATAAGCGGATAGACTGCAGAGTTTCTCAACTTTGGCATTATTGACATTTGGGGCCAGAGAATTCTTTCTTATGGGGAAGGGGGTTGGCCTTAAAATGTAGAATGTTGATGACGTCCTCTACTCACTAAATGCCAGTAGCACTCCCCTGCGACAGGTTATGACAATAATCGTTTTCAGACATTGCCAAATGCCCCCCAGGGGATGAATTTTTCCCTAGTTCAGAACCACTGAGACAGAAGAATAAATGGATGCACATATAATAAGCAAATACGGCAGAATGTTAACTATTGTAGAACCCAGCCAGTGGCTACATGGGTGCCCACTGCACACTTCTTATTGTTTTTTTTTCTTTTTCCTTCAAATTTTCTATATGCTTGAAACATTCCATAATAGAGTGTTAGGAAAAAAGGCAGACCCCCTAAGACCCAGCAGTACTACTTACTAGCGTCCATCCTAGCGAAAAAATATTGGCCTGCACTCATAAAGAGGCATGTATGAAAACATTCTTTTTTGTTTTCCATTTCCTTGTCTATAAGAGCAAAATACTGGAAAAAAAAATCTAAATGTTTGCCAACTCATCAACTGTGGATTGTTTAAAATAAACTATGACCCAGAAGCAGGCAAGCAGCATACCCAGGGTCCTAGGCAGGAGCCAAGGACAGCCCCCACCACCCAGAAGCAGGCAAGGGGCATGCCCAAATACCACTTCCGTATGGGTGGCCCACCACGGCCACCACCACAACCACAGCTGCCACAAAAGCAGCTCGCCAGCACAGCAGTAGCCACAGCCTCCTCAGAGCCCACTCCAGAGTAATAGAAGAAGCAACTGCTCTACCAGATGACTGAACATCAATGTAGAGATACCAGAAATATGAAAATCCAAGAGAATATGACACCAAAAGAATACAGTCATTCTCAAACACCAGGCCCTGTAGAGCAGGAAACCCTTGAAATCACTGAAAAGGAATTCTGAGCGACAATCTTAAGGAAACTCACTGAGATACAAGAAGACTCAGACGACATAATGAAAAGAGAAAAAAAAAAAAAAAAAAAAAAACCCCGGGATATGAAGGAGGAAATTTACGAAGAGATTAATATCTTTAAGAAAATGTAGCAGAACTCATGGAACTGAAAGATTCACTCAACAAGATAAAAAACATAACCTAGAGCTTAAGCGGCAGGACAGAACAAGCAGAAGAAAGAATTTCTGCTCTTGAAGATAGTCTTTTTGAAATAACTCAAGTGGACAAAAAAAGGAAAAAAGAATTTTAAAAAATGAAGAAAATCTAAGAGAGATACCAGATAAACTGAAGCTCGTAAACATTAGAATCATGTGTGTTCCAGAAAGGGAGGAGAAAGGAAAAGGCTTGGAAAACCTATTCAAGGAAATAATAATGGGAAACTTCTCAGGTATAGGGAGAGACACGAACCTTCAGACCCAGGAGGCTCAAAGATGCCCAGACAGATTCAACCCAAAAGGATCCTCTCCAAGACACATTATAGTCCAACTGGCAAAGCTCAAAGGCAAAGACAGAATCTTACAAGAGGCACGAGAAAAGTGTCAAGTTACCCATAAGGGAGCCCCTCGCAGACTAACAGCAGACTTCTCAACAGAAACTCTACAGGCCAGAAGAAATGGGAGCGACACTACTGCAATGGAGCCGTGAAATCCAGACCTGGGGAAACTTTATGGGGTAAAGGGGGAAAAATTGATGAAGGGGGAACCAATAGATTAAAAGAAACTTAAGAGACAGCTGATATGGCAACCAATGCAACAAGCAGAACTGGTTTGGATGCTGATGTAAACAAATCAATTATAAGAAAAAAAGAGGGAGGGAGAAAGAATTGGAGAAATTTAAACATGTTTAATGTTTGATCATATTAAAGAATTATTATTGATTTTTAAAATGTGATTATATACTGCAGTTATGTCTTTTATAAAAGAGTTCTTACCTTTTAGAGACATATACTGAAATATATACAGACGAATGTTATGAAACTGGGATTTGCTCAGAATAATCCAGGGGGAAGGCAGAAAGTGGGTGGGGGGTACAAATAAAATAAGACTGGCCGTGAGTTGTTGGTTGCTGTAGCCAGTTTCATTGTATATGTATTTAATTTTTGATAGTAAAAAGTTAAAATAAAATAAAATAAAAATCAGTGGGGAAAGGATTGGCCATTCAATAAAAATAAATATATAAATAAAATAAGCTATAAAACATCTGTGTTATGAAATTTTGTTCAATAGTTTTTTTTTTTTTTAATGAGAAAAATAAGCATGTACCAACAGAGAAATCTTTAAGATATAGTATCGTGTGCTGTGCCGCTCATAGACCTCGGCCACTGGAACCCTTGCCCAGGACCTGTGTTTTAGAAGCCCTCTCTTATAACAAACATACACAAAATAAACTAATTAAAGGACACACGGGCACCTTTGTCACTCAGGATCTGGTGCTCAGGGTGGACACAGCATGACTGGGATCCGTAAACATCTACACTCGTGACGAATACCATTCAGGCCCCAGGGTAATGTAGCTGCACAGCTTTTGAACTACATCCTTGAAATAAAGTCTGTACCCAAATGCCAAGAGGTTTTGGGGTTATGCTGATATTGAGATCGATGCTGTTTTGGAGTGAAGAGAGGGTTTTAGACATTGAAGTTCTTAAGTAAGAGGAAAGTCAAGATAACTAACTTGTCCAATCCTCCACCCAGATAGCATGAATGTAAGAGTTTATTGCACTGCGAAGTATTATTTCCTAGTAGTGATGTTCACTAATTCTTGTTTTTCTTCTTGTTCCAATTTTTGGTTCTGTGGGTACTCACAACTGTGGATATGAGAGCTGAGGAACATTTTGATGTCCTCGACTATTCCTCATATTATTTTCATTTGTGTGCTGGGTGCTGCTTTATTTTGTTACTCATCCAGTCATTGCCCACCCCCCATCATCAGAGTGCAATAATAATAATAATAATAAGCAATCATTGCTATTTTGCTACTTCATAATAACCAAACAAATCCATCCAGTATTTCAAAATTTTGTTGCAATGAAGGTATATATGTCAAGGTAACAAGACAGAACGTACTTAATTTAACAAAATTGCTAGCTTGATTTATTTTTTTAAATTGTGATTAAATATACATATCATATAATTTACCATTTTAACCATTTTTGAAATGTGCAGTTCTGTGGCATTAAGTGAATTCATGTTGTTATGCAACTCTCGCACCCAACCATCTCCAGAACTGTTCACATCTCACAATACTGAAATTCTTTATTTTTTAAAATTTTTAAAATTTTATTTTATTGAATCGTAATTGATTATACATATTTTTGGGATTCGGTGTTGACATATGTTGATCAAATCAATATTATTAGTATGTATATTGTTAGAAATCGTACTATTCTTTATGCCCCTTGCCCAATCTGTACCCATCCCCCTCTCCCTCACCCCCTCTCACCACTGATCACCCTAGATTTCTTCTCTCCTTCTGAAAGAATAATGGTCACTCTGTTGATTTGTTGCCTAGATGATCTGTCCAATGCTGAGAGATGTGCAAAACTGAAAATCTATTAGGCAACAACTCCCATTCCTCCTGTCCCAGCCCTTGGCAACCACCGTTCTCTTTTCTGTCTCTATAAATTTGACTATTCTAAGTACTCATCTAAGTAGAATAATAAGTACTTGTCCTTCTGTGACAAACTTATTTCACTCAGCATAATGACTTCAAGGTTTATCCGTGAAGTAGCATGTGTCCGAATTTTCTTCCTTTGTAAGGCTGAATAATATTCCATTGCATGTGTAGACCTCTTTTTGTTTCTCTCTTCATCTGTTGGTGGACACTTGGATTGCTCCCACTTTTTGGCTATTGTGAATAATGCTTCTGTGAACATGGGTGTACACATACCTGTCTGAGTCTTTGCTTTCAGTTCTTTTGGGTATATGCTGGATCACATTGTGATTCTATATTTAATTTCTTTGAGGAATTGCCATATTGTTTTCAACAGCGGCTGTGCCATTTTACATTCTCACCAGAAATGCATAAAAGTTTGTAATTCTTAAATATTTAGAAATGTGGTACTATATGGTCCTGGGCTATTGCTTAGAAGAAGCTGTGAACTTAGGAAGAAAAGTGGATATAGACCTAGCCTGTGTCCAAAACTGAGATGCAGCTGCCTGCTTGCCAGTGACTCAGTCTGAGACCACTTCAATAGAACTGCAGGGCAAGAACCTTCCCAAATCCATTATAGAAGCTGGGTGAGGGCCTCTATGCCTCTATGGCTCTGGGGGGACCGTAGAGGTAATCCAAATATCACTAGACAAGAAGAGGTGAGAACAGAGGGAGCATAGGGAGAAAGAAGGAAAGAAATAACATAAAAATGGATAAACACTCCCAATCAAAATGAATCCCCAAAGCCAAAATTCCCAAACACTTGAAGACATTTTATCAAATAGCAGGCCACAAAGTCAAAAAGGAGAACATGAATTCACTCCTGATGACATTAATTTTATGGAATTGTACACAAAGTATATGCAAATGAATTCAAAGTATATGCAAATATATACAAAGTATATGGAACTGTATACAAAGTATAGAAAACTTATATACAAAGTATGTATAGGTAAGTATGTATAAAAATTAATTTTTATTACTGGCCTGCTGCCGAAAGAAAAAAAATAAATTTTTTAAAAAAGGAGAGAGAACTCCCAAAATTCCTTTAATCTCATCTCATTTCATTATTTTTATTATTTTATTTTACTTTTAATTTAATTTTGCAGGTATCCTTTAGAGTTGCATTCTGTATAGACCAAAAGGAGACCTCAGGGGAAAAGTAAAGAAATATCGTCCTCTAGGATCTGGGTACATCCTCGGTCAGCCCAAACTCACCAACCACATTGAATCCTACTTTTCAACTGACGAGGGGCAAATGAGGGCCACGGAGAAACCAGGGGTGTTATTCTAGTTACGTTTGTCCCCTCTAGAATAAAACACCAGAACGAGGCAGGGAGAGTCTTTCCCACCCCGTCTACCATCAGCCTCCTTCTTCAGTGTTACGGGCTGAAGTGTGCCCACCCCTTCAGATTCGTATGTGGAGGTCCTAACTCCCAGTACTTCAAAATGTGACTGTTTTTGGATATAGGCTCTTTCAGGAGGTAATTAAGTTAAAGTGAGGTCACATGGGTGGGCCTTAATCCAATAAGATTGGTGTCTTTATAAGAAGAGATCAGGACATAGACACGCACAGAGGGAAGACCATGTGAGGACCCAGGGAGCAGATGGACATCTACAAAACAAGGAGAGAGGCCTCAGGAGAAACCAACCCTGCTGACACCTTGATCTTGGACTTCTAGCTTACAGTATTACAAGAAAATAAATCTTTCTTATTTAAGCCACCCAATTGGTGGTACTTTGTGATGGCAACCCTAGAAAACTAATACACTCAGTAAGCTAGCTGTTAGTTGGGTTTTTTTTTTTACTTAATACAATATATTTCCTTTTTTTTTTTTTTCTAAAAGATGACTGGCAAGTGGATCTTAACCCTTGACTTGGTGTTGTCAGTACCACGCTCACCCAGTGAGCTAACTGGCTATCCCTATATGGGATCCGAACCCATGGCTTTGGTGTTATCAGCACCACACTCTCCTGAGTGCGCCATGGGCTTGGCCCATTGCAATATATTTCCTAACTGATACACAGACAGGTCAGTTATTATTATTACTACAACAATATATTATTTGTATTAATTAATAATATGATGCTATAGTTAACAATAATAATAGCTACCAATCATAAAGCACTTACTACGTGCCTGACACATTTCTAAGCACTTGACATGTTTTATCTCATGCAATCTTACAACAACAGTACAAAGTTATGTCTTATTATTGACCCAATTTGTTATGTTTAGGCTACTATGAATATTCACATACAAGTCTTTTTGTGGACATATGTTTTAATTTCTCTCCGGTAAATACCTAGGAGTAGGATTGCTGGGTCATAACATATACATATTACACATATAATATATATATGCACACACTATTATATAATATATATAATAGTTTTATAAGAAACTGCCCCAAGGGCCGAGCCCGTGGCGCACTCGGGAGAGTGCAGCGCTGGGAGCGCAGCGACGCCCCCGCCGCGGGTTCGGATCCTATATGGGAAAGGCCGGTGCACTGACTGGCTGAGTGCCGGTCATGAAAAAAAAAGACAAAAAAAAAAAAAGCCCCCAAATTTTAAAAATAATTATAAATAAATAAATAAATAAATAAATAAATAAATAATACCTATAAACTACCAAATTACTTTCCAAAGCCGTTGTGTTCATTTCCTCTGCTTGCTGTATCAAAATTACACAACCTTAGTGGCTTAAAACCACACAAACTTATTATCTTATAGTTCTGGAGATCAGAGTTCAAAATGGGTTTCACTGCATTAAAATCAAAGTGTCAGCAGAGCTGCGTTCCTTCTGGAGGCTCTAGGGGAGAATCTGTTTCCTGGCCTTTTCCAGCTTCTGGAAGCCACCTGCATTGTGTGGTTTGTGGCCCCTTCCTCCATCTTCAAAGCCATCAGTGTCACATCTTCAAATCTCCATTGTGTCACTCTCACACTGCTTTCTTCATTTCATCTCTTTCTCTGACTCTTATAAGGACCTTGTGATTACATTGGGCCCATCCAGATAGTCCAGGATAATTGCTCCACTTCAGGATCCTTAACTGAATTACATCTGCAAACTCCTTTTTGCCATGTCAGGTCACATATTCACAGGCTTCAGGGACTAGGATGAGGACATCTTTGGGAGGTCATTATTCTGCCTATTGCAGTGATTGTACCATTGTACATTCCCACCAGTAGTGTTTGAGAGTTCCAGTTGCTCCACATCCTTACCAACACTTGGTTTTGTCAGTTTTGTTTATTTTAGCCATTCTGGTGGATGTGCAGTGGTATCTCATTATAATAAATAATACACATTAATTTTACATATTTAACATTACTCTGTATCCATAATTGCCATGCCAAAGGCTAATACGAGCCAAATATCCTTTAACTGGGGAATGTGCAGACGAACTATGGTACATCTGTGCAATGGAGTACTACTCAGCAGTGAAAAAGCACACACTACAGATACATACAAGAACATGGATGAATCTCAAATGCATTATGCTAAATGAAAGAAACCAGACTCAGAAGGTTATATACTATATGGTTCCATTTCTATGACATTCTGGGAAAGGCAAAACTACAGAGACAGAAAACAGAGCAGTGACGGCCAGGGGCTAGGGGTGAGGGAGGGTTGACTACAAAGGGGCGTGAGGGAATTTTCAGGGGTGATGAATCTGTTCTGTGTCTTGATTGTGGCAGTGGTTACATAGCTGTAAGCATCTGTCATAACTCAGAACTGTACATGAAAAAGGGTGAATTTTACCTCATATATATGAGGGTACCTCAAAAAGTTTGTGGAGAAACAGAATTAAAAGATAATATGAATCTTTCCACAAATTTTTTGAAGCACCCTAATATATACATATATAAGGGTTATATATGTATATATTATATAAAATGTGTAAGTATATACACACAAAAATTATAAATGTGCTCATAGATTATCCCTCAATAAAATTGACCTAAAAAACTATTCTGGAGGTGGGCCGATTAGCTCAGTTGGTCAGAGCGCCGCCTTGTAACACCAAGGTCAAGGGTTTGACCGACCAGCCACAAAAAAAAAAGAAAAAAAGAAAAAAAAGAAAAAATACCTATTTTGGAGATGGGTCCATAAGTTTTATCAGAGGCTGAGGGATCCATAGCACTTGCACGAAGATCAGAAATCCTTTGTTCTCTGGGATGGTTTAGTCGTGGATGTTTCCCACACATCAGCGTCACCTGCCCCAGTGAGGATGAGGAAGGGGAAGGTAGCATGTTCTGAGGAGAGGGCCCTACCTGGGTTCAGGCTCAGGCTTGTAGGTAGTTCCTGGGACAGGTGTGCTGACCAGGAGCCTGGAATGCAGGGAGCACTCAGGGGAGTGGTAGGGGAAGAGGCAAGAGGTGAGTTGGCACCAGATTGGGACGCAGCATGTATGGTTTCTACCCTTGTCACCAAGCTGTTATCATATACAGCCCGCCATATATTCGTTAATTATACACCTGCCTTATCTGCCCTCCCAGCCTGCATTCCATTCAGGTGGGCAGACGGTTTCAGAGGCCCAAGGGATACCAGCTGCTATGCCAGGCACTGAGGAACCTAAGTCAAACCAAGTCTGGTGCCGGCCCTTGAGGAGTTCCCAGCCCAGTGGAGGAGACGAACAGGTGAGCAGGCAGTGTCCACACCTGGGAAAGAGGTTATAGTGGAGGTGCCACGGGTACAGGCAGAGCTTCATAGGGAACAACCAGGAAAGTCTTCCTGCAGGAGGAAGAACTGGGGTGAGGCCTCTCCCAATGTCATGAGGCCAATCCCAATAATAATAATGATATTATTAATAATAGGAATAGCCACCAACAATTATTCCATGCTTGCAATGTGCCAGAATCATGGCACAAAGCACAGGACATGAATTAACTAATTTAATCCTCTAACAGTTCTGTACGGTAGATACTTTTATCATAGTATCCCTTCTCAGATCAAGGAAATTGAGGCACTTTGTTTCCTGCCTTTGAAATGTTCCTACTGTGGTTGGGGAGGCAGCCATGGACACGGCCTCAATCTAGTGAAATTGTGCTTTAGTGGTGGTGGCAGAAGGCATTGGCAGGAAATGAGAGGAGAGAGTGACTGATTGTGGCTCAGAGAGGAATGGAGTGTTGGGGACTCAGTTTGGGGAAGGTTTCTGAGATGAGATCACCCTCTAATATGGATTCTTTTGCAAGGGGTAGAGTTAGGTGCAATTCTTGTCTCTGTCATTGTCCATATGTCTATTTTGCTTTCTTTTATATCTTTCCTTTTAATTCTCTGACAGCACTCTTATTTCCTCCGCAGTACCCATGGACAAACCCCAATACATTGAATGTTCATGCATTCTTGGATACACTTATAGACCAGATAGTCTTGTTTTGTGTAATTATTTCTCCTAAATTGACATGAAAGATAAATTATATCTTTTAAATTGTGCTATAGACTTGTTTTGTTCCTACTTTTTCCACTCGATATTATGTTTTATGATCTCTCCGTGTCACCAGGTAGAACTCTGATTTATTGCTTCTAGAACACCATGGGAGAATCCAGTCTCTTTTACTTACCAACCCCCCAAGTAATAAACCCCATGTTGACTCCACACTCCCATTCCCATCCATAATGCTGCCCTGGGCATCCTTGGACATGTTCTCATGTGTGGCTTGTACACGCTTCCCTTAAAGTACCTATTTGAAAGTGGTATTGCTGGGTCCAGGATAAATGCACAGTTAAAGTCACAAAATTTTGCCCCATCATTTAAGGTGGGTCTCAAAACCCTAGCAGCGTTTCATCAGGCAGAGAAAGGTGCGGAAGGGGACAGTTACTGCAAAGGGCTGAGAGAGTCTGTGGTGTGCCCTGGGGTCAGGGAATTATAGGTAAACCTCCCCAAGAGGTGGAACCTTTCATGGGACAACCGTGTAATAAATACTTGACTGGACTGGTTTCTTTTTCATTTTATTTCCTAAAAAGGAAAATAGTATTGTTGTGAATGGTGGCTTGGCAACATCTATTAAAATCTTAACTGTTTATACTCTTTGACCCAGCAATATCCCTACTGGTGCATAAGGAAGTAGGAAGAAAGATGTTCACTGTATTGACATTTGTCAAGGTGAAAAATGGGAAGCCACTAACATCTCCACCAATGGGAGAGGAGTCAAAGGAACGGTACATATAGACTGTGGCTATGGAATACTATTAAAGTGTGAAAACGGTGAATTTAAATGGAGGGGCATGGAAAGTTCCCCTAAGACACATTGCGAAGTAAGAAAAGCAAGTCTCAGTTTCCCATATCAAGTATCATCCTATTTCCCTAAACACAGAAAACCGTAAGGGATATTTCTCAGTTATTTATCTATATATGTAAATCAAGAGTTGGCCAATTTTTTTTCTGTAAAGGCCCAAATGGTAAATATTTTCAGCTTTGAGCACCATATGGTCTCTGCTGCAACTATTCAACTCTGCCCTTGTGCATGAAAGCAGCCCCAGACAATACTAAACCAATGAGTGTGGCTGTGTTCCAATAAAACTTTATTTACAAACACGAGCTGTGGGCTGGATGTGGTCTGTGGGCTGTCTTTTCCTGACCCTTGATGTAAATAAATAGTAAGTATTTTTTTAAGAATCCACAGCAAATATTATCAGGCGTGCACCTGGAAGGGCAAGTGAGAAGGAAGGAGCTGGTGAAGGGAAATGTTACCCTCTTGTTTAAATTTTTTCCGCCTTGTGTAATTAAAATTGTTTTGATTTAAAATAATTTAATAGTTTTTTTTTTTAAAGATGACTGGTAAGGAGATCCTAACCCTTGACTTGGTGTTGTTAGCACCACGCTTTCCCAAGTGAGCTAACCGGCCATCCCTATACGAGCCACGGGCCGGCCCTAAAAAAATTTCATGTTTTAAGATTAGCTTTGGTGGCCTTTACCCCCCACCTTATTATAAGGTAACTAAGTTAGTGTTAGAAAATGCCAGCAGCAGGGCCAGCCCGTGGCTCACTTGGGAGAGTGTGGTGCTGATAATACCAAGGCCACAGGTTCAGATCCCTATAGAGGGATGGCTGGTTAGCTCAGTTGGGAGCGTGGTGCTGACGACACCAAGTCAAGGGTTAAGATCCCCTTACTGGTCATCTTTAAAAAAAAAAAAATGCCAGCAGCATGTAAAAGTAATAAGGAAGTAAAAGTTCCCCACCATCCTACCAGCTAGAGCACAGTTTCTCAAAGAGTTTATTTAATTTATCCAACAGATTTACGGAGCACTTACTGTGTGCAAGGAACTGTCCTAGGTGCTGGGGACATAACAGTAGATGAAACAGAGTCACCACTCCTAGAGAGCTGATATTCTGCAGTCAAAGAGAGACAGATGATAAATAACAAAAACAGCAAATAAGTAAATGGTTTAATATGTTCAAAGGTTAAAAATGCTATGGGAAAACAGAAACAGGAGAGCAGGTGAAGGGGATCAGGGTGCCTGGGAGCTGGTTGTGGTATTAAACAGAGTGACTGGAGATGGCTTCACTGGGAAGGTGACATTTAAGCAAAGACCTGAATGAATCAGGAGGAGCCAGGGGGATATCTGGGAGGAAGAGCATTCCAGGTAAAGGGAACAGCCTGTGCAAAGGTCCTGGGGTGGAAATGTGTCTGTTGCAATTGAGGAACAGCAAGGATGTCAGTGTGGAATTAATGGGATGAGTGAGGGGGAGAAAGTGGGAGGTGAACTTAAAGATGGGACATAGGAGGCTATATCCCACAGAGCCCTGTGATCCATGGTGAACACTTTGCTTTTACTCTGAGACAGGATCCATGAGAGGGCCCTGAGCACAGGAGGGAGGTGAGCTGAAGTGGGTTCTAACATGATCCTTCTGACTGCCATATGGGGAACAGACACAGTGAGAAGCAGAAGCAGGGACACCAGAGAGGAGGCGATGGCAATGGCCCAGGCAGGAGGCCACTGTAGATTAGACCAGAGTGTGGCAGTGGGGGTGGCAAGAAGGCATTAGATTCTGGATATATTTTGAAGGTCAAGTTGACCATATTTGCTGATAGACTGCATGTATTAGGTGAAGAGAAAAGAAGAATCAAGGATGATGCCAAGTGTTTTTGCCCGAGTATGACCGAGAACCAGCTGCCACGAGATCACCTGGGAACTCGTAAAAATGCAGATTCCCGGGCCACTCCCAGATCTGCTCAGCTGGCACCTCTGGGGTGGGGCCCAGGAACCTGCCTTTTGAGTGAGCTGCCCAGGCGAGGATGGGACCACAGACCCAGAGGTAATCATGATCAGCTCCTCTGGGGGTTCTCTCAGGGGCAGAACATTAGGGTGGTTGTGAGACTCCCCAGGTTCAAATCCTAGTCCTGCCACTCTACCTATGTGAGCTGCAATGACACCTTAAACTCCACCAGGCATGATTTTTCCATCTATGTTATGAGAGTATTTACAGCACCTGCCTCACATAGCTGATGTATGATATGAATGAGTTCATGTGTGTAAAATATTTAAACAGTGCCAGCACATACAATCTCCCAAGAAGGGCAGCTATAATTAGCAACCTCTTCCAAAAATAATAAGCACTTAATAATAGATAAATCTACAATGAAATATTATCAGGGGGACAGCTGGTTGGAAAAGTGAGATGGAGGATGTTGGTCAAGGGAAATGTTACCCTCTTGTTTGATTGTTTTTCCATCTTGCATGATTAAAATGGCTTTAATGCAAAAAGAAAACAATGTTTTTTTTTTTAAAGATGACCGGTAAGGGGATCTTAACTCTTGACTTGGTGTTGTCAGCACCACGCTCTCCCAGTGAGCGAACCGGCCGGCCCTATATGGGATCTGAACCCACGGCCTTGGTATTATTAGCACCACACTCTCCCAAGTGAGCCACCGGCTGGCCCAAGAAAACAATGTTTTAAAAATAGCTTTAGTTATCCTCCGCTTTAGGGTCTCACAAGGCTGTGAATCAAGGTGTCAGCTGGGGCTGTGGTCTCATCTGAAGTCTTGAACAGGGAGAGATCAGTTTCCAATCTCATTCATGTGGTTGTTGGCAGGATTCAGTTTCTCACGGGCTATTGGGTGAGGTCACCCTCAGTTTCTTGCCTCATGAGCGTCTCCAAATATGGTAGCTTGTTTTATCAAACCACAGAGAGAAGGCAGGGGAGAGAACAAGAGAGAGTCACCTAGCATGATAGAACTCAGTGTTATGTAACCTAATCATGGAATTGACACCCCATCACTTTTGCCTTTTCTTCCATTCATAAAAGGGCGAGGAACAATAGTTCCTGATGCTGAAAACTTCTTGTGAGTTAAATGATTCGATATATATGTATAAGTAAGTCCAACATGTATTATAAAAGTACTAATTATTGTTATTTGGCCGGGCAGAAGAAGTCAGAAACATCTTCTTAGAAGAGGGAACTTTTGAGTTAGGTTTTGAAATATGAGTAGGAGCTCACCAGGTGAAAAAAGTCATACTTTCATTCATTTCCTCAGTCAATAATCTCCCTGGAGTCATGGTGTGTTCCAGATCCTGTGCTAGGAGTTTCCAGGGACCTAGCATGATTATGATCCTGACCTTTGTGAAGCTGCCAGCCCCAGGAATGGGTTGGACCCTGTCCTCTAGGTTCTTGGAGCTGGTAGGGGAGGCAGAGAGGGTTACAATTCAGGGTGATCAGGGCAAGCAGAGGGAGCAACAGAGTGGGTCATGGACTCCTAGCAGGTCAGCACTGAACACAGGCCTTGAAGTCGCTAGAATAACCCATTTACTGAAGCCTAGAGAGGGGATGGGACTTTCCCAAGGTCACACTGAATGAACTGGTCTCCTAATTTTACAGTCTGAGGATTTTGCGGGCCAAATCAGATGCCAGAAGTGCAGACTGGCCCCCTTGCAGACCCTCCACCCAGACACATGCCAGCTCCCAGATGCCCAACGTACTCCAAGTCCCACACTCAAATATGAAGACGCTCACAGACAACAATGCTATCAGAGATATCTGCCTCCCCAGTCCTTAGGTTCAGAGACTCACTTCATCCTTCACCCATGTGCACAGCCCACATCTCTGGAAGCCCTCCCAACCCTGAATACTGGCTCTGTGTTGGGACAGACTGGGGACACAGACATGATGCAGACTCAGGCCCAGCCCTCAAGAGATTGCTAGTTTATAAAGGTACTGGCAGACAGATCATGCGAATCCAGTGTGACCAAAGTATTAGTAGGAGAGTAAGCAAACTGTGGCAGGGCATGGGATGGGGGTGACATAAGACCAGGGAGCCCTCTACATACTCTGAGCATAGAGGGGGTCTAGGAAAGTTGACCTGAAGTTCCCTGGGGTGGAGAGACGGGAAGAGGGAATAATAGGAAGAAAGCACTGCATGTGCAAAGACATGGAGGCATGAAAAACCACTTACCCATCCACCCATCCAATCATCCATCCATCCATCGATCTGTCCATCCATCTGTCCATTTGTATGTTCACCTGTCCATCCTCTTCTAATGTTAATTGATTCTTCCATCCATCTACCCACTTATTTATTCATTCATTGTGTATAGCCTCCATTCATTTATCCATGTGTTCAAATGGTTGTCTGTTCCCTCATTCATCTATTTATTTATCCACTCATGGTCACACATTCATCCATTCACTTATATATTCATCAATATCAAGTGTCATATGCTCCTTCCCCAGTGTCAGCTGCTCAGAGAGCCTTCTCTAACCTTCTTTCTAAAATAATACCCCAGGGGCTGGCTGGTTATCTCAGTTGGTTAGAGTGTAGTGTTCTAACAGTAAGGTCAAGGGTTGAGATCCCCATACTGGCCAGCTGCCAAAAAAATAAAAATAAATAAATAATGAAATAATAGCTCAGTCACCTTGCCTCTCTTATCCTCCTTTAACTTTTCTTCATAGCACTTATCCTAACCTGCCATTGTGCTCTATAATTATGTGTTCACTTGTCTGATGTCTGTGTCTACCATCAGAATGCAATAATTCATTCCACAAATATTTGCTGAGAATTGACCTTGTGCCAGGCTCTGTTGTAGAACACGGCACAAGAACAGAGCAGGGCGAAAGGAGAGACAAAAATCCCCACCCTTGCAGAGCTGACATTCTAGTGGGCCAGCAGACAAGAAAGGCCTTGCTGAGGAGGTGAGAGTTGAGCAAAGACTGGAAGGAGGTGAGGGGGCCAAGAGGTTATCTAGGGGAGGAGCATTCTAGGTAGAAAGAAGGGGAAGGGGTTGGGGTGAGACCAGGGAGCCCTCTACACACTCGTGGAAAGGCCCAGAGGCAGGACTGAGCCTAATGTGTTTGAAGAGCATTTAGGAGGCCAGTGCATCTGGAGCCGAGTTAGAGATGGGGAGAGGGAGGGAGGTGAGGGTGGAGAATGGACAAACAGGCCCAGATGCTATGGAGCCCTATGGGCCATGGTGAGGACTTTGCTTTAACACTGAGTGTGACTAGAGCCAGAGGAAGATTCTGAGCAGGGGGTGGGGGAAGTTGGGGGAGAATAGGATCTGACTAAGGCATGAACTAGTTGCTTCTGTCTGCTGTGTAGGGAGGAGATTAATATCTGTTTTGTGAGGGCTGAGATCATGTCCTTGTACCACCTTCTCCCCAGTGTCTGAAACAGGAATCTGCAAACCACAGCCCACGGACCAAATTTTCCCTGTTTGTGTAAATAAAGTTTTATTGGAACACAACCTCATTCATTTACATGTTGTCTCTGGCTGCTTTCATGCTATAAGGGCAGAGTGGAACAGTTAGAGTCAAGAACATCTGACCACAAAACTGAAAATATTTCCCTATCTGCCCTTTCACAGGAAAAGTTTGCTAACCCCTGAACTTGAGCACTGCCTGGCACATAGTAGGCACACAATAAATATTTCTTGTTGAAGAACTGAGCCTGTCACTCATCTGTGACCCACATGAGGCCACCAGCTTGCTTTTGTCTCAGAGCCAGTTCCAGCTCTGAGTCACATGCAAGAAAACAACAGCCCAGTGACCAAAAATAAAATACTGGAACCATTCAAGTCTTTGCCGCAGAGAAAATGCCCAGGCAGGATTTCAGTCAGGACTGACAGCAAAACTTGGTACCCTCTTCCTCCCTCTCTTTTTCTCTGTAAGACTCAGGCCCTCTTTCTTCCACCAGGCATAGAAGCTTCTCTCCCAATTTGTTCCTCTCTCAAAAATCCCCCCAAACTCTCTTCCACAAAGTAGCCAGTCCCTGGCTCTACAGCCTCCTCCCTTTCCATCTCCTTTTTTTTTTTTTTTTTTTTTGCGTATCAGCTTAGCTCCTAGCTGGCTTTTTCCTCATACCTGTGCTGCCCATTGCTCAGATTCTGCATAACAAGGTCAGGCCTGAGGGCCATGCCCCTGGCAGGAATCCATCTCCCCAGGAGACTCAGAATGCTTCCGCATTCTTGTTTCCCTTTCCCCAGCACACATTCATCCTGATATTCCATCCACCCTCATTGGCTGAGTTTTCTCTCTGCTGCAGCCTATACTGCACCCTGGGAACACACAGAGGGATTAGACCCAGACCCTGACAGCCAGGGGCTCACAATTTAACGGGGACTATCCCAGTGACTGGAGTGAAGTCATAGCTGGCTTGTGGGGAGGCCTTGATCGCCAAGGGAATGAGTTTGGGGATTTATCCTGAGGACTCTCTCTGGCAGGGCTGGATGGAGGACAGATGGAGGGCTCAGAGTCAGTGCAGCACCTCACTCATACTTGGTTTTTGGGTCTCAGCCTCTCTCTGGCGGTTTCATAGTGATCCATAGCCCAAGCTCTGGAGCCAGACTATGTAGGTTCAAATCCAGGCTCTGCTGCTTTCTAATTGTAACCTTGGGAAGCTGTGCCTCAGTGTCCTCATCTGTAAAATGGGCATGACATTAGTTCTTACCACTTAGAGTTATTGGGAGCATTATGGGATTTAATACATATAAAGAGCTTAGAACTGTGCCTGGCACACAATAAATATCAGCAGCTATTAAAGTACTTAGCTCAGGCCTCCAGCTCACAGAATGCCCTCAGCAAAAGGAAGCTCAGTGCTGTCATCAATTACCCTATAGATTGAGCAGGATTAATGACATCACCAGGTACCAGCCAGATTATGGTTAGAATGTGGGTACTAGAAGCTTTTTTCCTACTTGAAATTCTGTTGTGTTCTAGTCCACACTCTTCCCTGGTGTCCTCAGTCAGAGGATTTTCATGTCTCTGAGCCTATTTTCTATCCATCAAATGGGAATAATAAAAGTGCCAACGCCATAAGGTTGTTGAGAGAATCCAATGAGTTAATACGTATAAGGGGCCCAATGTCTAGCACTCAGTCAGCACTCAATAAACAGCAGCTCTTGTTATCCTTACAGCAGGATGCTTCCATGGAAAATACTCCAGCCAGAGTGACAGAAGTCCTCAGCTATGTTTGGGTTAAAAGCACAGATTCAGGAGCGCCCAGATCTGCCACCAGCAGCAGCTGGGAGACTGTGGGCACTTTGCTGGCCTGTGAAGGGGCATAATGATAGTGCCAATCTCATAGGGCTGGCATGAGGATGCATTGAGAGAATGATGGTTACATTCCCAGCACACAGTCAGGCTTCATAAACATGAGCTGTATTATCAGGGCAGCTATTCTTGGAAAAGTGCTTCCCTCCCTGGTACTCAGTTTCCCCATCAATAATGTGGGTGGTGGCTGTGGCAATCTCGAAGCCATGGCAATTTTGATGCTTTGTAACTAAACTGGCTCTGTAACTAAACTGCCATTGCTGAGCAAATGTGTTGGAAGTTGGATGCTAGAACGTGGGTCTGTCCTCAACACCCAACTACAGCTTCTCTACTCTTGTCTCTTTCTCTCTCCATCTCTTACCTCCCAAATTTTCGCTTCCCCTTTCTTTGATTTCTTTTCCATGTTCTGGACTTTATATGTATACAGTTTCTCTCCTGCATGCTGTTCGTAGGGCAATAAATAACAACAGAAAAAATAATCATTATTTACTTATTTAGTTTTTTCCCCAGTGCCGGGACTGTACTAAGTGTTTTGTGTGCACTAATACATTTAATCCACACAATACAAGGAATTAATTAATACAAGGACTATTTATTAGACAAACATTTACTCAGCACCTACTGTGTGTCAGGGGATTCAGCACTGAACAAAACAAAGATCCTTGCCCTCGTAGGACTTAAATTCTAGTGAGGACACAGATGGTAAACAGATAAACAGAATGATAAACACTACCGACGCTATGAGGAAAAACAGAGCAGGGTCAAGTGGGGAGAGTGATGAGGGGACTTGTTTTATATAGGATGGTCAGGAAAGGCCTCTCAGAAGGGGTGACTTAGGAGCAGAATTGATCATGTGAGAGGGAGGCAGCCACGCAAAACCTAGAGGCAGGGCATTCCTAGTGGAAGGAACAGAGAATGCAAAGGCTTGGGGCAGGACCATGCCTGAGGAGTGCCTGAGGAACTGAGGAACAACCAAGAGGCCAGTGTGGCTAAAGCAGAATGAAGGGAAGAGGGAGGGTTGAGATCAGAGAGAGCAAGGGGGCCATATTGTGCAAAGCCTCGTGGGCCATGGTGAGGACTTAGACTTTTACTGAGTGAAAACGGAGCCATGGAAGGTTCTGAAAAGAAGAAGGACCTGATCTGAATAGTTTGATAGGATCCCATTAACAGTAGACTGCTGGGAAGACAAGGGTGAAAGAAGACAGACCACTCCCATTGCAGGTGCAGAAATAGATTCTCCAAAAAACCCAGCAACTGGCCCAAGCCCACATAGCTGATCAGCAGCAGAGCCCGGCTGGCATGCCATCTCCAGATTCAGTGGAGCCTTGGCTTTGTGACCTTGGGAAATTTCTTGTTTCTCCTGAGTCTCAGTTTTCCCATCTGTAAACTGGGCATCATAACTCCACGTTTGGGCATAGCGTTGTGGTTAAAAACACAAGTTCTAGAGTCAGATGTGTCAGGATCCAAGTCTTTGCTCTGCCATTTGCAGGCTCTGTGACTTTCAGCAATTAACACCCTCTTCCTAAGCTTCAGTTTACCTCATAGGGAAGATGAAAATCTTAATAGCACCAATTTCAAGGTGTTCCTTGTAAGGATTAAATGAGAGCATGCAGGTAACACGCTTAGCACAGCTTCTGGCATACATCAGGCTCTCAGTACACGATCATCATTTTTACTGATGGTATCACAGCCCACACTTCCCCGGCGGGCGAGAGCCTGGGAGAGTGCCTGGTACGCGGTCGGCGTTCGACAAAAGTGAATCCTCTCTCCTGTCTCTCCTGCCCGCCGGCTACCGGGGGACCCAGGCATTCCGGCCTCCAGCTGCCCCCCCCACGCGGGCGCTCACAAAGGTCTCCATTCATGCCTAGTGCACAAAGCGGCCCATTCACCCGGGCCCCTTGGGCCTCCCGCCCCCGGTCGCCCCTCGAGTCTTGCCATTGGACACGGCCCCTGCCCGTCAAACCGCGGGTCCCACCCACGACCGCGCCGCCTAGCTCCTCTCTCTGCCTGGTTCTTTTCCCACGGCTGGCACGCTTTGGCAACTTGTGATTGGCCCCACCCGCCAGCCGCTCTCCTTGATTGGCGGTCACGGCCCCCCATGGGCGGGGCCGTAGCTTGCCGCAGCGAGCGCCGATTGGCTCCTGCTGCGCTCGTGAGGGCGGGGCTGTCCTGGCGGGCCCGCCCCTCTTTCTCCCCAGGCCTAAGTCTCCCGACAGCACTGGAAGCCGGTGAGTGGCTGGGGCCGGCAGACCGCGGGGGGCGGCGGAGCCGAACTGGGCCCGGAGAGGCTGGAGCCTGGGGGCTGCGATCGGGGCCCCGGAGGCCGGCGCGGGCGGAGCGGGAGGGGCGGTAGGGCGTACACTCACCTTGAGCGCGCAGCCGGACGACGGCGGAGGGGGTGGGCGAGACGTCGACACTCCCCCAACTCGAGTTGCGACCGTGTGCGAGGCCGGGTCGGGGTCCTCGCTAACGTCCCGGGGCCCATTCCGCAGAAGGAGAAACTGAGGCTCTCTCTGGGACCTTGGACGCTTTAATACCTGAGTCATCGCCTTCAATCCCCCGCCCCCAGGATGACTGTCTCTGTTTTCACGTGTGGCCCAGAAAGGGGTCATGGCTGGCAGAGGTAGATGGGTGGGGAAAGACACTTTTTTTTTTTTTTTTTTCAAAAGATGACCGGTAAGGGGATCTCAACCCTTGGCTTGGTGTTGTCAGCACCACGCTCAGCCAGTGAGCGAACCGACCATCCCTGTATGGGATCCGAACCCGTGGCCTTGGTGTTATCAGCACCGCACTCTCCCAAGTGAGCCACGGGCCGGCCCTGGGGAAAGACATATTTGAGCACTTACAATGTACTTGGGCGCTTTTATTTTTATAAGTAAATAATTTTCTTCACTATCATATTAACGCGAGGTGGGTTATATTATACCCATTTTACAGAGACGAAGAAACTGAGACCGGAAAGAGGCGGTGACTGCAGGGGGACGGGGTGGAGAGTAACACTTCGGAGACAGCTGTGTGCTGTGTCCTTTAACCTTTTTAATCCCACACTAGTCCCTTAAGGGGTGCAGTGGTCCCTAAGACGTAGAAGGGGTGGGGGAAGTTCGCAGAGTCACCACCTGGGACGGGGAAATTGACGTTTCTGAGGACATACTACACGTTCTCCCCAATTTCCCTCCTTCAGAACGGCAGATAACGGTCTGGGCTTAAATCCTAGCCCTCTTACTGACTGTATGATCTTGCTTGTGTTACTTCGCTGCTCCGTGCCTCGGTTTCCCCATCAGAGAAATGGAGATGCTGATCGTTTCTATCTCATTGGTTTCGAGAGCATTCTGTGATCTGGAAGAGCTGTTCAAAGAGCAGAAAAACACCTAGCACATAGTAGGCGCTCTTATCACTATTTAGTTCTCATGTCAGCCGTGAGGAGACTGAAGCTCAGGAGGCCACAATAACATTTTGTCGTCTTCCTTGGTACTCGTAAGTGGATCGTGTTGTTCCATTTCCAGTGTTGAGGAAACAGGCTCAGAGAGATGAAATGATGAAGCACTGGCTGGGCACTTTCTCCGCTTCGTTTTATTATTAATTTAATTGGCCGCAATTCACAGAGAGGAAAGCTGAGCCCCGGAAAGCTTGAGCGGGATTCGAATCCCAGGAATCCTCAGTTCTCTCCGCCGCAGGTCCTTGACCTTTGCCCGCAAGAAGGAGGAGCCCTGGGCGCCGCCGCCGCCGCCGCCGCCCACCTGGGGACTGGCTCATCCCAGTCCCCCCTCCTTCTCCCTGTCAAAGGCCCAGCAGCTCCAGGACCCGCCCTCTTCCCCAGACCGGCAGGTGCTTGGTGACCTCAGAGCCGGGCCCCCGCCCCGGGACGCGACGTGGCCCCGCCCCGCGCTGGACCGCGGAGGTAGCAGCACCTGAGTGCTCTGAAGAGGTCCTGGGATTCTCGTGCCCCCTTCCCATCTCCCTGCTCTGGCCGGCGCCTCCAGGTAGCCCTGAGGATTGGCGGGTTGAGGGGGCGGCGACTCAGGCGCTTGGATCCTGGGGAGAAGGGTGTTGGGCGCTCGGACTCCTGGATCCGTGGAGGGGGGTTGGGGACCAGGTATCCCGGGTCTGAGTGAGGACGGCGCCGCGAGCCCGGACTTCTGGGTCTTGAAGGAGGAAAGGACTGGGGCCTGGGTCTGGGGGCCTGGAGTCCTGGGTCTTGAAGGAAGCGGGAACTTGGAGCCTGGATTCTGGGTTTGTAGGAGTGCGGGCTGGGGGCCTGGATTCCTGGGCCTGAAGGAGGAGGGGGTGGGGGACCGGAACTCCTGAACTGCAATCCCTGAATCATAGCACTAAGCTGAAGTCAGAGGGCTGGATGCCAAGGGCCCCAACCCCTGCCCCAGGGGTGGATCCCTGGCTCCTTTTCCTTTTCAAGCTCAGCAGTCTCTGCCCCTCCCAGGGCAGGTGCTTTCACCTGCCCAGGTGATAGTAATGAGCCCTGGTAGAGCGTTCCTGCTGGCTGAGGGAGAGCGGGGTAGCCAGAGGGGCTCAGCCCTTTGGAGGTAGGACTTGCAAGCCCGGCTCATCAGGACTTTTCTTCATCCTCAGGCTCAGCATCCTCACCTCTAGCTCAGCTGCAGTGAGGTGAGGGGGCCTGCACTTGTGGTTCCAAGGGAGGAAAGGGCTGGGGATTCAGACTCCTGGGTCCTGGAAGATTAGGAGGCTAGGGACCCCGACTAGTGAGCCTGGGGGAGGACAGGGATAGGGGCTTGGACTTCTGGCTCCAGGGGGAGGGGAGACATAAGACTGGGTGACTGCAAAAACGCCCAAGCCCTTCCTGGTCAAAGGCCACAGCGCTGGAGAGGAAGTGGGTAGGGTGGGGTGGGTAGAGGGTATGGGGTAAAGTCCCAGAGATGGAGCTTGGCTCTGGGTGTATCAAGGCCACACAGGGGCCTGGGGTGAGCCTTGGCCATTTAGAGGTTGGGGGTGGGGTTGGTGGAGAAATGCCCCACTGTTTTTGGAGTGCAGGGGTCCAGGGTTTGAGGCCCAAGAGCATCAGGAACAAGAACGGCTGGTGCTGGGGGATGAGGACATGGTCTGGGACGAAGTGGGACTTATGAGCCAGAGCTGAGTTTCCATGTAGAGAAGCTCTGAGGGCAAGACCAGATCTGTGGATACTTCAAGGGGAGCTGGGTGTTTGGAAATATTTCCCCAGGGGTATGGGGATGATGGCGGCAGGTGTCTCTAGGCCCGAGGGGCAGACGTAGAAGCACTGAGGTGGGGGAGGCAGAAGTGTTCCCGTGTTCTGTGACTCATGTGCTGGGACAGTAGTGGGTATGTTTGGGGCACTGGAAGAGAGTAGGGGCAGACTTCTTCAGGAGGAGGGCACAATGTGGCACAGGGAGAATATTTTTTTTCCAACTGATGCTTGGACTGCTGGGGAAGTGCTGTGTCTGTCCACTACAGTCTGTGGCCCCCTGGAGGGCAGGGAGGGGCCTGGCACATTCTGGCTTACTCTGGGATGGTTGCCTCCATCATAGTTTACAGCTCATGTTCCATTGTCGTGATCTGAGACTAGGGCTGGGTTCACCCCCAGGCTAGGAGCTCCTTGAGGCAGGGCACCTGTCTGACTCATCTCTGGGTCCCCAGACCCACTCTGAGCAGAGCCTGGTGCTTGAAAGGCCTCCGAGAGTGTCAGATGAATGGAGGAGTGAGTGAATAAGGCCAGCCTCCCCAATTTAAAGAGAAGGAAGCCAGGTCTGGAAGAAGGAAGTAACTGTTAACTGAGGTGGTAAGATCTGAGTCTGTTCTGCAGGCGTGAGGAAGGCGTGACCAGAGGTGGTCAGAAAAAAACCTGAATGACAAAAATTACATCGGTATCCTCCCTGGGCTCATATCTTAGAGTAAAAGCAAGGTTGTATCTTTTATTCCCTCTCTCACCTCACCTCCTTACCCTCTTCCCTTCAGTGACTCGGCTCCAGCCACACCAGCCACAGACATACAGGCATCTTCCTGCCTCAGGGCCCTTGCACTGGCTGTCTGGAAAGCTTTTCCTCCTGACTTTCCCATAGCTTACTCCCTTCATCTCTCGGGTCCTTATTTACATGCCACATCAGAGAGGCCTTCCCTGGCCTCCCTGATTGAAACTTCAACATCCTCAACCCCAACATCCTCTGTTCCCTGCTTTATTTATCTCCTTGGCATTTTATCACCATTTAACATACTGTATAATTTACTTATTTATCTTTTAATCTGTCTCCTGGGATTAGAGCTGCTCTGTTCAGTAGAAATAGAATGCAAGCCAAATATGGAATTTAAAATTTTCTTTCTTTCTTTTTTTTTTTAAAAAAAGATGATCAGTAAGGGGATCTTAACCCTTGGCTTGGTGTTGTCAGCACCACGCTCAGCCAGTGAGCGAACCGTTCATCCCTATATAGGATCCGAACCCATGGTCTTGGTGTTATCAGCACTGCACTCTCCCGAGTGAGCCACGGGCTGGCCCTGGAATTTAAAATTTTCTATTAGCTAGATTAAGAAAGAAAAAAAGTGAAAAGGAACAGGTGACATTAATGTTAATGATATATTTTATTTAATGCAATATATTCAAAATATCATTATTTTATGTCATCAAATAAAAAAATACCAATGAGCTATCATTTTGTCATTCTAAGTCTTTGAAATCAGATGTGTATTTTACACTTAGAAAACCAAGTGTCTAGTAGCCACAAGGGGCTATTTATATTTGAATTTAATTAAATGGAATAAAATTAAGCATTTGTTTCCTCAGTTGCACTTGCTGCAAGTCAAGTGCAGAGCAGCCCACATGTGGGGGTAGCTCCCGTACTGGACAGACCAGGGCTAGGATGTAAACTCCTTATGAAGGAGGGGATCTTTTTCTGACTTGTTCATTGCTCCGTTGTCAAGGCCTAGAACTATGCCTACTTCTCAGCCTTGCTTATTAAGTAATTATTGCATGAATGAATGAATGAATGGACGAATGGGTAGAGAGGTGAATGAATGGAATGAGTAAGCTAGGTCTATTGACCCATTTTGCAGAAGTGTGAAAGGAAGTCTGGTGAAGGAAAGCAGAGGGAATTGCCTGGGGGAATTGGGGTTGGGATGGGGGGCACTGGGGATGGAGCGTCACTTGACTTCTACCCACACCTGACCACCACCCCGTTCTTTCTCCCTTGCAGACCATGGCAGCGGTGACCATGTCGGTGCCTGGGCGGAAGGTGCCCCCCAGGCCGGGCCCAGTGCCTGAGGCAGCCCAGTCGTTTCTGTTTGCGCCCAGCGGGCCCAGCGTGGGTGGCGGGCCTGGGAGCTCGGGCACCTCCCCACAGGTGGAGTGGACGGCCCGGCGCCTCGTGTGGGTGCCTTCGGAGCTCCATGGGTTCGAGGCAGCGGCGCTGCGAGATGAGGGAGAGGAGGAGGCCGAGGTGGAGCTGGCGGAGAGTGGGCGGCGGCTGCGGCTTCCGCGGGACCAGATCCAGCGCATGAACCCACCCAAGTTCAGCAAGGCGGAGGATATGGCTGAGCTGACCTGCCTCAACGAGGCCTCGGTCCTGCACAACCTTCGGGAGCGGTACTACTCAGGCCTCATCTATGTGAGTGGCCTCCTGCCTGTGGGAGAGCCTTGTCCGGGGTGGGCAGCTGAGTGTCAGCATCCCAACCTGAATTAACTTGAGGCTAGTTATAATCGTTATCCCATGTCCTGTTAACTAGTCCTACACCTAGTTGCCAAGTTATAAATTATTGGATTACTAGGACAGCCTCAGACCCTATGAGGGGTGTCATGTAACATATGTGATAGATAAATCGTATTGTTTTTCTAAAATATAAAAAATTCCGATTTCTCAAATATAATTCACCCCAAGGGTTTTGAAAAAGGGATATGGATCTGTAATGATAATTTATGAGAACCAATGAGTATAGAAACGACATGCTAGCTCTGTCTTAAAGGCCTTCTATACATTAATTTATTTAATCTCACTTTAGGTAAGGTAGGGTCTATTATTATCCCCATTTTACGTAAGAGGCAACTGAGGCCCAGAGAAAGTTAATAGCAATGAAACCTAACAATTGTTAAGCATTTACTAAGCATTCTTTTAAGCTTTCTAAAATAGTTGTCTCAATAAATTTTCACAATTATAAAGCATTTGGTCCCCGTTTTACAGATAAAGAAACTGAGGCGCAGAGTGGTCAAGTTCCTTGACCAAGGTCATGCAGTTAGACCTGGGTAGTCTGGCTCCAGGCTTTCTCACTTTGCTATGGTGCCTCTTACGATTAAGATGGAATTGATGATAGTGAGGTTGACTATGGTGGTCAAACCACCTCTGTGCTAAGTATTTGATGTCTGTCACATTAATCTTTACAGCAAATGGATGGGGTAGGGTAATGGTTTTTAATCCTGGCTTCATGTTAGAATCATCTGGGGAATTCTTAGAAAGTAGCTCTGGGGGGCCTGAGCCCCACCCCAGACCATTTAAATTAAGCTCTCTGGGACCATGACATGGGCATTGGTTTTTTAATAAGCTTCCAGGGTAGTTCTAATGGTCAGCCAAGGAGTTATTATTCCATTTAACATAAGAGCAAACAGGATTAGAGAGTTTGACAAGGAATGTTGACAATAATAATGAAAAATAATAATAATGGGTGGCTAGCAAATATTAACTGAGGACTTATGATGTGCCAAGCACTGTTCTAAGTGCTGCTTGTAGGTTATCAGCTCACCTCTGGGCCAGGGACTGTTGATAATGCCTGATGTTTAAGGAATGTTAAGTGATGGGGGCCTGGGTGATCCAGCCATGAAGGAGTCATGCCAGGATTTGAAGCCAGGCAGCTGGCCCCAGAGTCATGCTCCAAACACCAGCTTAGACTGGTGGGGTCTCATGGCCTTGCTCCAACATCCACCCTCTGGAGGGTCACAAAGCCCAAGATTAGAATATTTTTAGGAAGTCTAACTCTCATTTGGAGACCAAGGCTCTGAGAGGGCAGTGGTTGGCTTAGGGCCCCTCAGCTTGTGGTGGCAGATGTGGGATTTGAATTGAGGGCTGTCTGATCCTGAATAAGGTTGGCGCCTTCTCCCACTGCACTAGCCCCTTCCGATTACTCACGCACCTTTACAAGCTCTGGGAAAGAGGCCTCTGCCTGATCCACTTCCCTGCATATCACCAAAGGCCCGGGAGATCAGAGTGACACCCAAAATACTGAGCCACTTTGTCTTTCAGTAAATACTCTGCACCCTTCCAGCAACCTTGTGAGGTATCTGCTCTCATCCCCATTCTGCAGGTCGGGAAATGGAGCCTCAGAGAGGGTGCAGGACCTGGACAGAGCCCATAGCTGGAAAAGGGCTAAGTTAGCATTTGAGCTCAGGTTGGTCTGACTCCAGACCCCAGATGCTAGCCACTGCACTAGGAGTATTATTCAGAAAGTTCAAGGGAAAATATGGTGGGGCCTGAGCTAAGGCTGTGGCCAGGGAGCCAGAGAATTGAGGCCTAAGAAGTGAAAGTGAGATAGAAGATTCCAGAAGCCAAGTTGGGAAGCAAATTGGGCCTTAATAATAATCATTAGCACTTAGTGAGTGCCTGCTTTGTCTGTTGGTTGCTGCTATAAACTTCTTTGCAATATGATCCTGTTGACCCTCTCTCCATCCACATAAGGCTGTGAGGTAAGGATTATAGCCTTCTGTTTCAACAGCTTGGAGACGGCTGATAACGTCTTCGTATTGAACATACAGTGTTTTGGGGTCCATGCTAAGCCCTGTGCATACCTCATGAACTTGTGGATGGCTCCCAGCCACCCTTTGTGGGAAGTGCTATTCCTGTCCCCATTAGAGGATGACAGTGAAGTTCAGAATGGTTGCTTGCTCAAGCCACCAAGCTAGAAAATGTTAGAGCTATGATTCAAGCTCCGCCCTACTTGTCTTAGGACTTGTGTTTAATACATGTTTGTTGACTGGCCAACTGGTGGTGGGGAAGGTAGTGCTGCCGAGTAGAAAGTGGAGTGTGTGGGGCTCCAATAACCTAGTTTCTGCCACTGATAGGCTGTTTGGCCTTGAGTTGCTCAGGTTCTCAGTCCCTTTACTTGGACTATTGGGGCAGGGAGGGAACCCATTAATGGAGCTCCCTGCTCTGAGAGGCACTAGCATTTCCCTCTTAGAACCCTTCTAGGTGACAGGGCTGGAAACTGAGCTTCAGAGAGGGCAAACCCTTTGTGCAAAGTCACACTTAACCAGAAAATGCTGCATCTGAACTCAAACTCAGCATGGCGTGGCTTCAAAGTCTGAGCAAGTCCTTGACTCCCAGGGGGGATGGGAAATGTGAGTCTCAGGACCCATATTTAGAGTGCATTATATGGGCTCTGCCTTGGCCCAGCTGGTTTTTATTCATTATCTCCCTTAATCCCTACAGCCTTTGTAATGAGGTGGGGAGTGTCGTCCTCCATTTCTCAAGGAGGAAACTGAGACTATGGGGAATGTCTCTGGGGTGTAGAGAGGTGGGGACAGGTCTGTCTTCAGAGCCCTGAGGGCTGGGGCAGCCATTCCAGATCAGCTCCATCCTGGTGACATGGTGTCCCCAACCCTCTCTGGGTACACCAGCCTCTGCCCTTTGCCCCTCTGGCCTTTTTGGGTAGCTCAGGTTTCTGTCACTCTGGGAATGGGGTGTGGCTGGTAGGAGGGGACAGGCATTGGGGGGGTGGCATGGGGAGTGGGTTCCCCCGCCAGCTAGGAGTGGGGGCCGGGGCGCCAGCAGCCATGAGATACCCTCCCAGGGAATGTGGTCTGGCTGCCCCGCCCTCTGAGAGCCAGAGAGCTCCCAGGAGCAGCCCTTGCAAGGCCGGGAGGGCAGACGCCCAGCAAACCGGTTGTTCTACTCCTGGCTGGCCACCCACCCTCCCACCGTTAGAAGGTTGGCACCTGGGAGACGGGTAGCCTGTGATGGCCACACCCTACCCTGCTTGAGAATCCCAGGCTGTCTGGGAGTGTAAAGCAGTCCTGCTGCTAACCAGCAAAGTAACCAGCTATCCAGCTAACTAGCTAAGTAGGTGACTAGCTGGATAAAGTAGCTAACTAGTTAAATAGTTAACTACCTAAGCCATTAAGCAGCTAACTCTCTGGCTAGTTTAGCTATCTAACTTCAGCTAGCTTAGCTAGTTATCTCTCTGGCTGGTTTAGCTAAGTGGCTAGCTAGTTCTCTAGTGATCTAATTGCCTCTCTGTATGCTGAGTGCCTCTTGCCTCTCTGATACTCCTGTGAGATGGACTGGTTCTTAAACTGTTACAGAGTCCTGAATCTAGGCCCAACGGGTGTGTGTATATGATTCAGGGGGTCCATGAACTTGGATGCAAAAAAAAAAAATTATATCTTTATTTTCATGCACCTCGAACCTAAAATTTAGTATTTTCTCCAATAAGAATGTACCACTAAACACAATCATAGAAGGACATGTGAATCTATTCCCGCTGCATTTCAGTTGCTTCAGATACCACGAGCCCCCTTCCAGAGATGTTCTATGTGTCTTCAAGCAAATATATAAAAATATTCCTCTTCCACCTTTTTCAATGCAAATTGCAGCTTATCATGCACAGCTCTCAACTCATTTCCTTTCACTTGATAGTATTTTGGAGATAGTCCCATATCTGTACACTGATGTTCAGTGGATTCGTAGGAATCCATTGTGTGAATGTACATTTAGTTCATTTCCAGTTTTTTGCAGCTGCAAAGAATGTTTACTCGGACGATCTCACACATGGTAATTTCATGTGTGTGTAAGTCCAGGCAACCACAGGCTATGACCCAAGTCTGGCTGGCTGCAAAGCCCACATTCTCTCTTGGGGCAAATCTTCATCTACATAGTGCCTTTGTGCAATTTGGAAAGATTCTTTTCTATCATCAGTCTGAAAATATTCATAACAAATATTCAAATCTACATTGTCGTAGTGTAGACAGACCATGTGCAGGTACCACTGTGTAGTGTACAACCTGCCCAGCTGTACCCAGCAGCTCTGTGTTGCTCTATGGGCTGCAGGCAGGCAGCTGAGGCCCTCTCCCCTCTTGCCCACTGTAGACGTACTCCGGCCTTTTCTGTGTGGTCATCAACCCATACAAGCAGCTTCCCATCTACACGGAGGCCATTGTGGAGATGTACCGGGGCAAGAAGCGCCACGAGGTGCCTCCCCATGTGTATGCCGTGACTGAGGGGGCCTACCGAAGCATGCTCCAGGGTGAGTGTGGGTCTGGGGCTTTAGGCCAGCGAGGCAGTTCTTCAGTGGAGGCTGGGCCAGGCACTGCAGGGAGCTGCCAGGAGTGAGGGTCCGGGTCAGATGATAGCTCAGGGATTTCAGACTCGGTGACACTTCTTAGGGGGTCAGAGGGAATAGAAATAGAGGGCTGAGTGAGGAAGATCCTAGATGTTACCATGCAGGCCCCTTTTTATCTATCTGTATGTTCACCCCTTTTCTCAACAATATTGTTTGGGAGCCAATTGGTACCAGGCTTCTGTAAAAGTTTCCCTTGAGACAGTAATTCCCAGTGTTCATTCATTCAACATTTATTGTTGAATTATAGACATGATCTACATTTTCTTGGGGGATATGCAGCCCCTTAGACAGATGACGGCCTGAGGCTGCTGTGTGTAGCTGGTTAGGTTGTGTACCCTAGCCCTGCCTAACGGGCTGCCATTCACCCTGTGACAATGTAGATCAGCCCTGGCAAAATTAATTAATTAATTTTTAAATTTATTTTTGGTGGCTGGCTGGTAAGGGGTAAAATTATGTAATGAATGTGTGTAATATACATAATGTATTTGTTATATATCATCTATTTTAATAAATATTTAGTATATGCTAAATACATGGTAAACATTTAAACATTTATATCAGTTTATAGCATATGACTATAATAGTATACAGCAGTATGTTTATACTGAATGTATTATACTTGTTTAATGTATTTCTGTTCTATATTATAATAATATATTTACATTGTGTAATGCAGTGGTTCATAGAGTGTGGTCTCCTTACCAGCAACATCAGCATCATCTAGGAACTTGTCAGAAATGAAAACTTGGGCCTTACTTCAGATAAAATCTGCTGAGTCAGAAACTGCGGGTGGTGCTTAGCAATCAGTGTTTTTACAAGGTCCCCAGATGGTTCTTATGTGGGCTCAAGTTTGAGAACCACTGGTATAATAGACAATATATAATATACTCATGTTGTGTAATAGAACATACTCATAGAAAATATACTCACACTATAAACTTATATATAGTAATAGGTAACAGTTTATTTGATTATATAATTTGTTACATATTTATTTTTATAATAATTTTTAGCTATTATTATATGCTAGTTATTATATATTTTAGGAATCAATATACAATAAAGTAAGGGTGGGTGCCTACTCTGTGCCAAGCACTTTACATGGATTAACTTATTTCTCTTGAGATTTTTTTCTTTCATGCTTATGTTGTTTAGAAGGGTGTTGTTTGATCCTCACATACTTTGGAATTTTTCAGTTATCTTTCTGCTACTGATTTTTAGTTTAATTTCATTGTGATCTGAGAGCAGACATTGTATGATTTCTTTTCTTTTAGAGTTGTTAAAGGCTGGCTGGTTAGCTCAGTCAGTTAAAGTGCAGCCTTGTAACACCGAGGTCAAGGGATCAGTCCCCATTACTGGCCAGCCACCAAAAACAAAGTTGCTAGGATGTGTTTCATGGCCCAGAAAGTGGTCTGTCTTGGGAAATGTTCCATGTGAGCTTGAGAAGAATGTGCATTCTGCTGTTGTTTCATGACATAGTCTACAGATGTCCATTCTTTCTGGTTGATTGATGGTGTTGTGTTCAGTTGTGTCCTTACTGATTTCCTACTTGTCGGATCTGTTTATTTATGATAGAGGGGTGTTGAAGTCTCCAACTAGAATAGTGGATTCATCTATTTCTCCTGTCAGTTCTATCAGTTTTTGCTGGGTTAACTCATTTAACCTCATAGCAACCCCATGAAGTAGGTTCTCTTGTTAGCCCTGATTTCCACGTGGGTAAACAGAGGCACAGAGCACTGCAGTTATTTCCCATGGTCACACTGGTGGGTGGGTGGCCAAGGTGGGGCCCCTGCTGCTGCCTCTCTGTATGTCACACTGTGTATTGTACTTTTGTCCTGTGCCAGGAACCGTGCTGATCACATTTTGAACATTCTCCCTGAGTTCTGACTACAACTCTGTGAGACGGGCTGTTTTGAGCCCCATTTTTCAGATGGGGAAACCAAGACACAGAGCAACCCAGAGGGCTGGCCCAATGTCACACAGGAAGGCAGAGAGGCAGCTGGGTCTTGAACCCATGCCCATATGGCTTTCTAAGCCAGGCTGCTGACTCTGAGGCCCTATTGAATACAGCTCACTTCCTGGCTTAAAACCATCCAGAGGCCTATCCCCCTTCTTAAAAAAAATCCAGACCACTTAATCATGGCTTCAAAACCTGTCAGCACCACTCACCATCTCTGTCCCCTCTCCCAGCCTCAATGGCCTCCTATCTGTCTCCCAGACTTTCCTAACTTGGTCCTACCTCAAGGCCTTTGCCCTGGCTGTGTCCTCTGCCTGGAACACTCTCCCCTGCTTTAAATGTCAACTCTTCTGAGAAGGCTTCCTGGTCTTCTCCCTTCTCCCCCTCCCCAAGTCACTTTCTATTACTTTCTAGCAGAGTTTCTCAATCCTGGCTCTATGGACATTTGGAGGCAGAAGATTCTTAAGTAGTTTCTGTGTCTTTTTGTTTTCCCCACTTAAGTGGAAGCTCCATGAGGATAGACACCTTGCCAATTCCTCAATCCCATTGGTGCCTGGTGCTTAGTAGGTGGTCAGTGTGCATTTGTGGAAGGGTTGTGTCAGGGCCAGGGTAGATGCTGGAGGAGACATCTTGTATCAAAGGGTAAACTCTGGAGTCCAGGACCTCACTCTCTTGTCTTTGAATTTCTCACGCCCATCATCAGGTGACATACTGTACAGTCTCTAATTGAGATTGTTGAATGAATGATACAAGGGGTCTTCAAAAAGTTCATGGAAAGATTTGTATTATCTTTTAATTCTATTTTTCCACTAACTTTTTGAAGTGCTCTCATCTTCTGTTCACTTGGGATTTATTGTCTCCACTTTAGAGGTGAGGAAATCAAGCTCAGAGAGGGACAGCTGATTTCCCAGGGTCACACAGTGAGCGCGAGGCCTAGTCGGGGCGGGGTATTAGAATTCAGGAGTGTCATGCATGAAAACTCAAGCTTTTCTTTACTCCTCAAGAATGATTTTGAAAAGGCAGTAGCCAGCGTAAGGGCCAGGGGGTCCTGCTGGAGAGACCCTCCCTGGTGATACGGCCCCCTTCCTCTGTCCCCTACAGATCGTGAGGATCAGTCCATTCTCTGCACGTGAGTAATTCGGAAGGACTTCCTGGAGGAGGAGGGGTCCCCGCTGGGCGTGGCTCTGTTTGGAATGGGCAGGGCAGCGGGGGCTTGCCTGGCCTTATGGCTAATTGCCTTTGCTTCCCCTTCTCTCCACAGTGGGGAGTCTGGAGCTGGGAAGACGGAAAACACCAAGAAGGTCATCCAGTACCTTGCCCATGTGGCATCCTCACCAAAGGGCAGGAAGGAGCCAGGTGTCCCTGTAAGCATTCAGCCTTGGGACAGCCCCTGGCCTTGCCAACAGCAATGCCTCCTCCATCTTGGGGTCTGCTCCACCCACCACATTGCCTACCTCCCTTATGGAAGGCCATGGTTAGTGTGGGGACTTCTTGTGGCTGCCCAAGTCACCTGAGTACCTACTGTTTGCCTGGGGTGGCACTTGGAGCGGGGCAGGGTGGATGCAGAGATGCGAGGGCCTTGGAATGGCATCTGGCACTTAGTAGGTGCTTCATTTTCTGAGCACCTACTGTGTGTCGGGCCTGGTTTTAGGTATGCACAATGCCCAGTTTTTTGTCTAAGTGAACATTATATAGTGTTCCCCACTATTCTAAGCTCTTTGCTCACATTAACTTAACACTGTTTTCCTGTGTTAAAGATGAGAAACCCCAGGCACAGGTGGGGTGACTAAGTTGTTGGTCACATAATCAGGAAGGGTTATAGTAGGATTCAAACCCAGGCGTGTGGTTGCCTCCAGGCCACCCCACTCCACACTCCTGTTTTCCCCAGTTCCTCTGCCCCCGCTACCTCACCACTGCCCTAGACCACCGGTTCACCTGTGTCTGTCCATGTTTCATGTGCTGTGTCCTGATCCATGTCTCGTGTCCCGTGACTTCCTCAGGCCTCCGCCAGCAACATGTCTTATGTGAGTAGCAGGGGATCACCTCACTCTTACTACCCCTAATGCTGCCCTGGCCACCTCAGCTCACGGTCTTCCTAATAGACAGGGTCCAAGGCACCAACAGACATACCTGCCAGGGCCCCCATTGCTGCTTATGGCAGCCCTACTGCATGCACCCATGGCCTGCTTGCTGTTTAGTGCAGTCCTACTCTGTGCATGGAAGCAGGGCCCCCTTGGCTATTTATGGCAGCCTACTGTGTGTGTGCAGATGGGCCACAGATACCAACATGAAACAACTCAGAGAGCAAAACTGTCATTTACTGCTGATCTACTAAATGTGTGTAGACAGGGCCTACAGGTGCTGTGCATTCACACAACCCAGAGAGTTGACAGCTTACTAGGGAAATGAACTCATGTATCAAGTGCTTCTGTGTGCCAAGCCACGTGCCCTCCCCTTTGCATATGTTTTTTCATTTGACAAAGCCACACACCTAGCTGATACCATTTCATCCTAACATAAGCAAGTTGTAGACTAAGAGAAAACACACATTATTACTGAGCACCTACTAAGTGCCTGGCTCTGACACCGAGGGGACTGGAGGGAGATCAGAGTAAGGTCCCTACCATGGAGCAGCCTGGCTGGAGAAGAAAACTACCATTTCTTGAATGCATACTGTATGCCAGACAGTTTGAAGCACTTTATGCAGATGGTATAGATTTCCCCCTTAATTAAAAATTCTACAAGTAGGGCCTGCCCATGGCTCACTCGGGAGAGTGCGGTGCTGATAACACCAAGGCCACAGGTTTGGATCCTCTATAGGGATGGCTGGTTGGCTCACTGGCTGAGCGTGGTGCTGACAACACCAAGCCGAGGGTTGAGATCCCCTTACCGGTCATCTTAAAAAAAAAAAAAATTCTACAAGTAATATATGAGTATTCATTGTAGCAACAACAAAAAAAATCAAAGTGAAATCCTGTTTTCTTTCTCTCGGCCCCTTTCCTTGGAATGGCTTACACTGTTGACAATTTGGTGTGTATCCTTGCACACCATTTTCTGTATGTTTACCAACATGTATATATCTGTAGAAATAAGAGTCTTGTTTTGTCGTGTTTTTTCTTTATTAATGGGATCACATTGCAGGTGTTGTTTTGCAACTTGTTTTTGTTTGATTTGGTTTTCACTCAACAATATGTCTTGGAGACATCTCCCTGTTCCCCTCACAACAGATGGGTGGGCAAGACCCAGAGGCAGAGAAGTGGGCACACAACACCCATGCGCAGAGGCCCCTCACACGCAGGTGTTCAGCTGGCTGTAGATGCAGCTGCTGGCCGGGCTGGCCTCCCGCCCCGTTCTCACAGATGCATCCTCTCCCACGCCCTGCAGGGGGAGCTGGAGCGGCAGCTTCTTCAGGCCAATCCCATCCTGGAGGCCTTTGGCAACGCCAAGACGGTGAAGAATGACAACTCCTCCCGATTTGTGAGTGCTGGGGGAGGGCAGAGCATGGATGTGTGTCAGGGGTACAGGAGCTGGGGGATGGGTGTTGGGGGCCAAGACATGTGGGTCTGTTGGGTGAGGGAGGGGCTGGGGGGCTGGCCTCCTGGGTCTGAGGGAGGAGGGGGCTGGGGACCAGGGTCCTGAAGAAAGAAGTCAAAGCAGCCTGGACCTTGGATTCCCCAGGGAGTCCCTCAGTGGGGGCTCAAAATGACCGTTGGGTTCAGGTAGAGGGAGAGAGAAAGTCAAGGGGCAGCCCCAGCTCTGGGAGAGGAGGGCGAATGGTTTGGGGCACTCTTCGGGTCTGCGGGTGGATAAGAGGACCCTCAGCTGAAGCCCTCCCACCACTATCCCCCCAGGGCAAGTTCATTCGCATCAACTTTGACGTTGCTGGGTATATCGTGGGCGCCAACATTGAGACCTGTATCCTCTCGCAACCCTGAAGGGCACCCAGGAAGATCACGGGTGGTGGCCGAGGAGGGCTGCTCTTTGGATCTCACCACTTAGAAGAAACAGGCTGCCACAGGTGCAGGGAACTCCGGTGCCCAGCTGTCCAGAAGGGGTGCCGGGTGCTCAGCTGCAGCATTTCCACATGGAAGAGGGCAAGGGCTTCCGTTGTCTTTATAAGGCTAGCCTTGCTGTGGGGTGGTGGGTCAGGGATCCCCGAGACCACCTTTAGGATTGGTGATTTGCTAGGAGGACTCACGGGACTCAGGGACTCAGCCTGTAGTCATACTCAGGGCGATGGTTTATTACAGTGAAAGGAATCAGAGCAAAGTCAGCAAAGGGAAAAGCCACAGGGGGCAAAGTCTAGGGAAGACCAGGTGTGAGTGTCCAGAGTCCTCTCCCGGTGGGGCCGCACGGAATGCACTTAACTCCTCCAGCAGTGAGGTGTAACAACACATGTGAGATGTCCATGGAAGCTCGTCAGAGACTCAGTGCCCAGGGCTATTACTGGGGGCAGGTCACATAGCACTCTCTGCCTAACTCGTACCCAAATTCCAGCCTCCCAGAAGGAAAGCAGATATTCAGCATAAGCCACTTTGTTTGCACAAACCATTGAAGCTCAGTGAGCCCTCCTCTCAGTAATGGAATGCTGGGAATCCTCCAGAAATCCAGGTTCCCAGACACCAGCCCAGGGCTCAGCTTGCCAGCAGGTCTTTCCAAGGAGAACATTTCAGGCCTGCTGTGTTCATCGTTTTTTGCACAGGTGGCATGCAAACATTTAAAGAAATTTAAACAATAAAACACAAGTGCTCCAGGAGTGCAGAAATTGAGAGAATGGGCCAAGAAATAATACCCACCTGGGTTCAAATCCTAGCTTTGTTGCTTTGAGGCTATGGGATCTACGGCATGTGATTTGACTACTCTGTGCCTCAATTGCTCCCTCTGTAGAAGAGAAAGGAACATAGAACCTACTCTAGAGGGGTTTGGAGGACCGTGTAAGTCAAATGCTTAGCCACAGCGCCGGTCACATAGTAAGCACTCAAGAACAAGCAATTAATGATTCAAGTGAATTAGCAATGTCCGTATCATTGATAAATATTAATCATAATGTTAACAATTGCTCATAGTAAGCCATGTTCCCACTCCCCAGGGGTACCTGATGAGCTCACTTTCTTCCATAATCTGTGGGAAGGGCCTCTGGTAAGACGGCTTAGGGCATGAGGGATCACAGGTCTTAGCTGTCAGGCAGCTGGCTCCCATTGCTTCTGCTGCACCCTGGGAACTGCTTCCTTGGGCTCAGCCTCATGTCCCGCAACTTCCCGCAGTTGCTGTGGCCCCCCTGTTCTCTGCTTTGTGCCACCTCCTTCCTCGTGGCTTCTGGTCACCTGGATTCTTAGAGTTTGTGGCTCTTCCTGCCCCATCAATCCTGCCTTCTCATGCCCCCTCCCCTTGGTTCCTGCAACCTCCTTTTATATCCACACTGTCTTCTCTGCCTGCTTCCAACTGCTGACTTTCTCCCGTCCGTGCTCCCCAGCCAGCACAGCTGCACCCTCTGGGCACAGCTCTCATGCTGGCTGTCTCAGGGGCTGATGACCAGAATGTGGATTGATGCTCACAAGGCACATGCCCAGCCCCAAGCCAATCAGATGGGTCTTGGCATGGCCCACTGGGTGGGGAGCACTGGCCTGTGCGGACTGACCCCCAGCACCAGCACCAGCATCATCCCCAGAGCCAGCATCATTGTGACCAGCATTTCTTGAGTGTTTACTGTGTGCCTGCTGCCATCCTGGAGAGCTCTCCCTCTGTCATCTCCATGCCTCCTCTCTGTCACCCCAGCAGACAGATGCTGCTATCATACCCATTTAACAGAGGAGGAAACCAAGGCTCAGGGCTATTGTTACCCAGGATTGCATGGTCTATGTGCACCTCCCCTGCCCCACCCTGTCTTGTGGAAGCCCCTTCCCTTACATCTCCCCAACTAACGCAAGCAGGTTACACCTCAGGGCTTCTGGAAAATGGACCTCAGGTTTGCAGCTGATCTTGGGCAAAGCTCCCCAAAGTAGATTCTTCAAAATTTGTGCTCGCTGGTCCGTGAGCTTGGGCACATGGTGGGGTCAATGAGGTATCCTGTGTTTATTTTGCTCCAAGATGTCCTGCCACTTTTTAGTGTGCAAACATGCCATGTAACTCTCTTAGTAGGAGACAGCATGCAGAGTGACAGAGTCTAGTTGGAGGTGGGAGCCCCAAAATCCATATGGGGAAACTGAGGCTAGGAGAATAATAATGGCAGGAGATAGTCTCACCTGTGATTAATTATGAACCAGGCACTGTTTGAGGTGCTTCACACATATTAAGTCATTTACGTTCAGAGCAACTCATTGAGGAGTATTATTTCTAAACCCCTTGAATAGACGAGGAAACTGAGGCATGTATGCTTAAGTGACATGCCCAAAGCCACTCATCCACTTAGTGGCAAAGTCACCAGGCTGGGCTCTGAACAACTCCACAGCTTCACAGAATCAAAGGGGGCAACATGGTCACGGCCAGCCCCTGTCGTGGCCTGGCAGCATCCAGGGGGCCGGGCGAGGTTCTCTCCCCTCCACTCTAGCACCTTGACTCACCTCTGCCCAGACCTGCTGGAGAAGTCCCGAGCCATCCGCCAGGCCAAGGATGAGTGCAGCTTCCACATCTTCTACCAGCTGCTTGGAGGCGCTGGGGAACAGCTCAAAGGTCAGTGTTGCCCTGTTCTGCCCTACTCAAGGGGGTGTGGTGGGACCCATGTGGGGGCCTCTGGCATCTTGGCCCCGGAGGAGGAAGAAAGCAAGGGCACCACTATGTGTCAGGCATCTATTTTTGTGAGGCTCTGCGGCCTCTGGCTTTTGCTGTGTAGTGTATTCTGTTGCCTCTTGCCCTTTGGTTCCAGCTCTCTCTTGGGTCTTCCTCACGCTTGCTGTCCTGGCTACATGGCCCCTGCCACCTCATGGCTCCTGCCTATCCTGGCTCCATGGCCCTGTGACTCCTGCTCACACTTGCTTCTGAGGCTCCAAGGTTCCCGTTTGCTGTGGCTCCTCTTGCTCGTGGCTTCTACTTACTCCAGCCGGGGTTATGTGGTGACTGGCTTTGCTGTGGCTCCTGCAGCCTCGTGTTTCCTGAGGATCCTGGTTTGTGCTGCTTCTTGGCTCCGGCTGCCTCGGGGCGCCCCTTTCCTCTGGCCCCTGCTAGCCCCTGGTTCTTGGGCACTGACTCCTGCCTGAGAGGCCTCCTGTCTCTCGCTCCCTGCTCTTCTGCCTCTGGCTGCTGAAATGCCCAAGGCTCTGGTTTGTCCCGGCCCCCACTGCCCCCTGGCTTCCTCGTATTCTGGCTCCTTCCAACCCGTAGCTTGTGCCACCTCCTGGCTTCTGCTCCCACGTCACCCTTCCTCACCCAGGTTCCCACTCACTGTGGCTTCTGAAGCCATATGTCCTCTGGTGCTGGCTCCTGCCGCCCCATTGCCTCTCCTGATTTGGGCTCCCTTGGCCCGTTTCTTCTCCTGATGAGTAGCTCCTGCCTGCTCTAGGCAATTCCCTGACTAGAGGATATCTGTGGAAGGAGCAAAGAGGAGTGATCTCATATGTGCTAAACCCCCACTCCACACCTGGCCGTTCCCACCAAACCTGTGAGAACAGGACCCTCACCCATTTGACAGAGGGGAAGTCACTCATCCTAGGGTCACCATCGATGAATCCGGGATGTGAGTCTGACTGCACCACTCACCCTTGACCTTGACCCACACTCATTGTGCCCTGCAGCTGACCTGCTCCTTGAGCCCTTCTCCCACTACCGCTTCCTGACCAATGGGCCGTCGTCCTCTCCTGGCCAGGAGCGGGAGCTCTTCCATGAGACACTGGAGTCCCTGCGGGTCCTGGGATTCACCCATGAGGAAATCACATGTGAGTGAGCACCCTGGAAGACTGGGGGTGGGGCATCATGTGGGCAGCCAGGGGACTTGGCCATTTATGCCATGGTTTATTTGCTCAAGCATTTATTGAGTGACTGCTGTGTGCAGGCTCTGGGGCCACAGCAGGGAATGAGATGGACAGACATCCCTGCCTCAGGAAGAATGACTAAACGAGAACCATAAACCAAACAAATAAGGGATTATGTGTTCTGTTAGAAGATGATGGGGGAAGCAGGGGATACAGCTTTAAGTAGGGGACCAGGGAAGGGTGTACTGAGATGAAGATATTTGAACAAAGGCCTGGAGGGAGTGAGGGAGTGAGCACTGGAGATATTGGGGAAGAACATTCCAGGCAGAGGGAAAGACTGGGGAAGAGCATGCCAGGCCTGTGCAAAGGCCCTGTGGCAAGAAAGGTGTGACATGTATGAGGGATTGAAAGTTCTGCAGTGATTCAGTCTAGGGTGTCACAGAGGGGAGTTAGGAGATGGAACAGCAGAGGCAGGTGGAGTCTCAGACGCCAGCCAAAGGGGCTGGAACATTGTCCCGTAGGCACTGGGGAGCCACGGAAGTGCTGGGAGCAGGGGATGGAGGAAGTCAGCTCTGGGAGCAGAAAGATCCCTTGGGTGCCAGGTGGAGGACATACTGGAGCAGAAGAGACTGGAAAGAGGCTGGGCGAAGGTCTAGGGGAGGCCCAGTACCCTGGCCCAGGGTCTGCTCTGGTTGTAGGCTGGGTGGCCCTGGTGTTAAATACACAGCTCGTCATCTCACATGAGGGCTCTTTACCCTCACCTTTTTTCACCAAACATCATATTTTGACAATGGTTCTGTTTCAGTCCTGTATTAGTTTGCTCTGGCTACCGTAACAAAGTACAAGAAACTGGGTGCCTTTAATAACAGAAATTTATTGTCTCACAGTTCTGGAGGCCAGAAGTCTGGAATCAGAGTGCTGGCAGGGTTGGTTCATCCTGGTGGAATCTGTTCCATGCCTCTCGCCTGGCTTCTGCGGGTTTGCTGGCCATCTTTGGCATTCTTGGCTTGTAGAAGCATCGCCTTATCTCTGCCTTCATATTCACATGGTGTTCTCCCTGTGTGCATGTCTGTGTCCCAAATCCCCTTTTTATAAGGACACCAGTCATACTGGGGCGGGGGTCCACCCTACTCCTGTATGACCTGATCTTAACTAATTAAATCTGCAATGACTCTATTTCCAAATAAGGTCACATTCTGAGGTCCTGGGGGTTAGGACTTCAACATATATTTGGGGGGGGGAGTGGAGGAGGGGAATAAGGACACTATTCAGTCCATAATGAGTACATATAGAGACACCTGTCTTTTTCGAGGCTGTGTAATGTTTTATTGTTTGGATGAACTATGATCCTTTTAACCAAACCCTCAAAGAAAGACCCTTCAGTGTTTCCAGGGCTGAGCTGGGGCCTCTTCTGTGTCTGATTCTCTTCTGGTCTCTGGTGCCTTGGGAAGGTCCCAGAGCTGTTGTTGGCTCCAAGGCTGAATTGGGAGGGCTGGTGGTGGAGTTTCAGCTTGACTGTCTACCCAGGCTGCAAACAGTCTGGCCTCTTTGGGCATATTGACAAAGGGTCTTGGGCCTCCCCCCCCCCCCCGGTACCGTCTACCCCAGGCTGGATTTCCCAGCAACGGTTACGTAATTCCCCAGTCTGCATGTCTCCGCAGCTGGGCAGCTGGCAAACAAATTCAGATCTCACCCACAGTGGGCGCCTGGGCCTCCCAGCCCATTCCCTCAGGCCCCGCCTGGCCTCTTGACACCTGTCAGCTCACATGACCCTTCCAGCGCTCTCCCCACTGTGCAGTGGGCACAGACAGCAGCTCTGATTTTTGCAATTTAGAAACAAAACTTTTGCAGCAATAGATGCAGGTAGTGACATAACCTGAAAATGGATGGTCAAAGGGCATATTGAGAACACCAAGTCTCCCTCACTGCTTCCCTGGCCCTTATCAGTTTCCCACTGTTAAGTTTCCTGTGTCTCCTCTAGAAATATTTTAGGCATACAAGATATAAGAAAAGACACATATGCATATAAGAAAAGACACATGTTACTCGTATTTTTTTAATAAAAGGAGAAAGTCTTTAGCCCCAGGGCTGATGTTCAGCCATGCTGATGAGAAAAATGTGAAGCTAGTTCTCTACTGAAATAAAAAGTTCCTGGACATTATTTGCTACAGGCGGGACCCCTAGCTCCCTGACCTTCCACCTGGGATGCCCCTGGACTTTCCAGATATAGCAACTAACAGATTAACACCTGGCACATCTGGCCCAGGTTGGTCTGTTATGGGCAATACTAAGTGTACTCAGTACTCAGCTCATCTCTCCCATTGTAGGGTGCTTTTTTCCACATCTTTTCCACCAGTGGTGTGTTTTAGTCATAATTCTGCTTCAGTACATATAGATGTCCCTCAGTCCTTTTTGCAGCTGCATAACATTTTATTGTTTAGATGAACTATGATTCTTCCAACCAATCCCTTGCAGACATACCCTTAGGTTGTGATGGAGTTTGGATGTGTTGTCCCCTTCAAAACTCATGTGGAAGTTTGATCTCCAATGTGGCAGTGTTGGAAACTGATTGAGTCATGGGGGTGGATCCCTCATGAATGGATTAATGCTCTCCCTGGGGGAGGGGGGGTAGTGAGTGAGTTCTCGCTCTATTAATTCCCATGAGAGCCGATTGTTTAAAGGACCCTGGCACCTTCTCTCTCTCTCTCTCTTGCTTCCTCTCGCCATGTGATCTGCTTGTACCCTCCAGCTGCCTGCCACTTTCCACCATGAGTAGAAACAGCCTGAGGCCCATGCCAGATGCAGCTGTCCCAGAATCGTCAGCCAAATAAACCTCTCTTCTTTATAAATTACCCAGTTTCAGGTATTCTGTTATAGCAACACAAAACGGACTAATACAGGTTGCTTCCATTCTTTTGTTACTGGAATGATTAAAAAAAAAAAGGGAAGAAAGAAAAAGAAAGCTGCTGTGAATATGCTGTGCTCATGCGTGAACAGATCTGTAGGATCAATTCTTAGAAATGAAATGCTGGGTCCAAGGAGATGTACAATTTTTGCTTTTGTTCAGCTGTAAAATAAAATTTGACAGCTTTATTGAGATATGATTCACATACCATACTGTTCACCTATTTAAAGTATACAGTTCAGTGGGTTTTAGCATATTCCCAGAGTTGTGCACCTGTCATCACAATTAATTTTAGAGCATTTTCAGTAGCCCAACTTGTACCCCTTAGCCATCAGCCCCATCACTACCCCGACCCTGGCAACCACTAACCTACTTCCTGCCTCTATGGATTTGCCTATTCTGGACATTTCGTATAAATGAAATCATTCAATATGTGATTGCTTGTGACTGGCTGCTTTCACTTAGCATCAGGTTTTCAAGGTTCTTCCATGCTGTGACATGTGTCAGTACTCCATTCCTTTTTATTGCTGAATAATTTTGATTTTTATCTTTTTTTTTTTTTTTGTCGTTTTTTTTTTTTTCGTGACCGGCACTCAGCCAGTGAGTACACCGGTCAGTCCTATATAGGATCCGAACCCGCGGCAGGAGCGTCGCCGCGCTGCCAGCGCAGCACTCTACCAAGTGCGCCACGGGCTCGGCCCTGATTTTTATCTTTTTATTATGGAAAAGTTTAAAAGCATATGCAAGCAGACAGCAGGGAGGAATGAATCCCTGGGCACCTGTTGCCAGCTCTAACAATTATGAACTTTTGGTTGCTTATGTTTTATCTCTGCCTCTGGCCCCAGCCCCAACTCAGGTGTGAGTGTTTTGTAAATTGTGGAGAATCAACCTAGTTTCCAGTTGCCCCTGCCATATACTTGGAGTCCTCACATCCGTGCCAGCAACCAAGGTCGGAAGCTTTTTCCTTTTGCTGATGTGGCAGTGGGATGGGATCTCATTACAGTTTTATTTTGTGTTTCACTTGTAAGGAATGGAGCCAGTCACCCTTTCATAGCCTCTTGTTTTGATAAAAGAGGAGACAGAGGGTCAGAGAGGTGGGATGTCCTGCCCTGTGACTCACCTCAATTGAAGAGGAGGAGGAAGCAGAGCTGTGGTGGAATCTAGGTCTGCCTCCAAAGCCAGCCCATGATTCATTCTCAGAAAGGCAGATGGACACCCCGGGGTTGCTCATGGGCAGCCCAGGGCAGAAAGCATTTGGGGCCAGTTGAGGTAGGGCCTCCATCTATCCCCCTCCTCACTTCTTGTCTCCTCCAGCCAGCCCCTAGTGCCATATGCCACACTGAGAAGTTGAGCAAGTAGCCTGGGATGCTGGGAGGTGTGCCAGCCTCTCGTGTGAGGCAGGACTCGACATGGCCAGCCCTACACGTCCACAGGCTGAGGCTTGCTTGTGATGGCTGCTCTGAAGTCATCAGGGAGAGCTAACCGCCAAGTCATCAGGGTATCATATTTACCTGGGTTCTTGGCACAAACGCAGATTCCTAAACCAACTGTAAAAGGCCATTTTAAAGGCTGCTGGGGGAACTTGAGTCTGGACTGAGTCTTAGCTGATATTATGGAATGATCATTACGTTTGTTAGACCAGGTGGTAGGTGACAGCATTGCAGGACTATAAAGACATGTCCTTATTTACTTGTCTTTTGAGATGCATATCAAGTGAAGTGATTAGTAGGGGTGCAGTGATACCATGTCTGGGATTTGCTTTAAAATATTTAAAATAGTCTAGCAAAGTAATGATAATAATAAACAAGAAAGGGGAGATGAGAGAGCAGTATAGTAAAAGGTGTTAAGCCCAGAATTTGAGTGCACAGAGGTTCACAAAACTTTTCTTTTTTTTCAAAGTTCTCCTAAAAAGAAGTTAAATCACACACACACACACACACACACACACACACACACACACACACACACACACACACACACACACACAAGCGTGCACATGCAGTGTGGGTCCTGGGCTGTCTCCCTGAGTATCCACACAGACACAGACACACACACACACACACACACACACACACACACACACATAAAAGTGTCCATATGCAGTATGGGTCCTGGGCTGTCTCCCTGAGTATCCACACACACACACACACACACACACGCAAGCGTGCACATGCGGTATGGGTCCTGGGCTGTCTCCCTGAGTACACACACACACACACGCACACAAGCGTGCACAGACGCACACAAGCATGCACACACACACACACACACGCAAGCATGCACATGCGGTATGGGTCCTGGGCTGTCTCTCTGAGTACACACACACACACACACACACACACACACACACACACACACAAGCGTGCACATGCAGTATGGGTCTTGGGCTGTCTCTCTGAGTACACACACACACACACACACACACACACACACGTGCACATGCAGTATGGGTCCTGCGCTGTCTCCCTGAGTATCCAGTGCAGTAGGTTGGGGTGTGACTCTGTAAATTTTGTTTCAGGTGACTTTGGCCTACATTTTGAGGGATGATGTGGTATTAGTTATAATAGCCCCAAATCAGCAGTTCTCAAAGTAAATGCCTGGAGATGTCAATAGACATTACTCTGGGGGCATAAACAGGTTTTCCTGCTCATCTAAATTTTGGGAAATTCTGGGTTCAACATATTCCCACAGGAGCTCTGAAAACCTTTCCTATGCTACCCTGGTAGGAGATGGGAGGCTGGAATATTCAGCAGTTCACAGAGTTGTATGGCTGGAGAACTCTTTCTCAAGGCTGGGGTTCTTTGGAATACACTTTGAGAAACATTTTCCCAGCCAAGGCCTTCTGTCCTGGGCAATGCTAGGAATATACATGAGTCAGATGCAGGCCTGGCCTTCAAGGAGCTCCCAGTCTGATGGGGGAGACAGATGTGGAGAGAGGGGGTTATGGTCTAGGGCGTTTGTGTGCTGCAATGGGGGTGGCCCAGGCACTGGGAGGCACTGATACAGGGCAGAGAACAGTCGCTGATGTAGGGCAGCATTCTGTTTCCTTGTTAACTCGTTTATTTATTTTTCATGCAATCATTCATTCATGTATTTATTAATATAATTTTTGATTCGTTAATTCCACACACATCGCCTGAGCCTCCGTGGAGGCTGGGTTCTGTGCTGGGCCATGCTGGGGGCAGAGAAGGGTCAGACCCATCCCTGCCCTTGAGACTCTCATAGTCTAACAGCCACAGTAATATTAGTTGTACTTTATTAGTCTCCTACTGTGTGCCAGGCCCTTCCTGTGAATTATTGCTAATTTTCACAGTGGTCCTTGAAGGCAAAATGGTTTCACCCCCATTTTACAGTGAGAAAATCGACACTCTGTGGAGGAAAGGGACTTGCCCCATCATACAGGGGTCAAGTATGGACTCTGCATCTTACCTCCCCTCTTTACCTTGAGCAAGTCAATATCATGAGTATTTCATTTTTCTGAGCCTCAGTTTCCTCATCTCAAAAATGGGACAATAATAGTCACTTTCTTCTAAGTTGTTTTGATTTGAGGAGGCCAGTTATTGACAAAAATTTATTGAGTGCCTTCTGTCTGCTGGGCCGTGTTCCAGGCACTGGGGACATAGCAGGGATCCAAACAGACAACATTCTTGGCCCTGTATTCAGTCATCGGAGGGTTAAAAGCTCAGACTGTTAAGCCAGATAATCTGGGTTCAATCTCAGCTCTGCCTCTTACCCACTGTCTGTTCCTGTACCAGTGATATCCCCTCTCTAGCTTTTCCACCTGTACAGTGGAGATGGTAACAGACCCCAGCTCATGGGGTTATGGTGTGGGTTAATGAGGACACAGTGAGCACAATGGCGGTGTGAGTCTCTAAGGAATTGCTGGCTGTAGAACTCTCTACGATGACAGAAATGCTCTGTTTCTGGGCTGTCCAAAGTGGCCAGTGTGACTGAAAACTGAATTTTAAATTTCGTTTAATGTTACTCAATTTAAATTTAATTTAAATTTGAACGTGGCCAGTGGCTGCCATATTGGATGGTGCAAGTCCAGAGAAGCTGTGATTGTCCCCTTTCACAGAGGAGGACACTGAAGCCCTGGAAGTGTTTGTCCTTCTCATGGGCCTGGATCTTCTCCCCAGCTGGCTGAGCCCGGAGCCCACGCCCTATCCTTGCCGGGCTCCAGAACCCCCACCTCATGCCTTCCTGGCAGGCAGGTCCCCTCAGAAATGTTCCTGGGAGTCTGCCATGAGAGATGGGGCTGCCTGACCCAGGCCCCTGTCCCTCCCCCCAACTCAGGTGCATGTCAAATGTCCCTCCTAGAGGAGCCACCCAACATGCCAGCCCTGAGTTCTCCAAACACCTTGGCCCAGGAGAGGCCCTGGGGCGTGAGACTGGGTGGGAGATGGCCCCCGGTCCTCCTGGAAGCCTCCCAGCATTCCCAGGGCTCCCCAACTCTAAGAGGGCTGAACCAGAGACCACTGAGCCCAGCCTCCCCAGTGTCCTGGTGGGGAAACCAAGGCCCAGGAGGCCACCTGGCTTGCCCAAGGTCACACAGCAAACTCCCCCATTCAATAATGTATCCCCCATTTAGTTAATTCTTTGCCATCTATTCCTAATATATTGATTCATTCAGCGCATGATGTAGTCTGTAGGGCACTGACTATTAGGTGGCACTTGGCTGAGCCCTGATGGCAGGGCAGAAATTTTATTTTATTTTATTTATTTATTTATTTCTAAAAGATGACCGGTAAGGGGATCTCAACCCTTGACTCGGTGTTGTCAGCACCACGCTCTCCCAAGTGAGCCAACCGGCCATCCCTATGTAGGGATCTGAACCCGTGGCTTTGGTGTTATCAGCACCGCACTCTCCATAGTGAGCCATGGGCTGGCCCCAAAATTTTATTTTATTTTATTGTTTTTCTTTCTTTCTTTTTTCTTTTTCTTAAAAGATGACTGGTAAGGGGATCTCAACCCTTGGCTTGGTGTTGTCAGCACCACGCTCACCCAGTGAGCTAACCAGCCATCCCTATATAGGATCCGAACCCGTGGCCTTGGTGTTATCAGCACTGCACTCTCTCCTGAGTGAGCCACGGGCCAGCCCTATTTTATTATTTTTCTTAATAGCTGGAAGAGACCTTATTTATTTGGGTTATTGTTTATTGTTTTAGTTCCCACTTATTTCTCTTTCTGTGGCTGGCTTATTTCACTTAACATAATTTTCTCTAAGTTCATCCATGTTGCTGCAAATGGCACTATTTCATTTTTTTTTTTTATGTCACAGAAGTATTCCATTGTGTAAATAGACCACATTTTCCTTATCTAGTCATTTAGTGATGGAAATTTAGGTTGGTTCCAACTCTTGGTTATTGTAAATAAAGCTGCAGTAAACATGGGGGTTCACGTATCCCTTCAACATGATGATTCCAGTCCTTTGGGTATATATGAAGCAGTGGCATTGCTGGATCGTATGGCAGTTCTATCTGTAGTTGTCCGAGGAACCTCCATACTGTTTTCCATGATGGCTGCACCAATTTACAGTCCTGCCAACAGTGTAGGAGGGTTCTCATTTCTCCACATCCTTGTCAGCATTTGTTATTCTGTCTTTTTGATAGTAGCTAGTCTAACTAGGGTGAGATGGTATCGCAATGTGGTTTTGATTTGCATTTCCCTGACACTCGGAGTGATGTTGAGCATTTTTTCATGTGTCTGTTGACCATTTGTGTATCTTCCTTTGAGAAATGCCTATTCAGCTCCTTTGCCCATTTTTTAATTGGGTTACTTGTTTTTTACTGTTAGGTTGTTTGAGTTCCTTATATATTCTGGATATTAGTCCTTTGTTGGATGTGTAGTTTGCAAATATTTTCTCCCACTCTGTAGGTTGTCTTTTCGCTCTGTTAACTGTTTCTTTTGCTGTGCAGAAGCTTTTTAGTTTGATATGATCACATTTGTTTATTTTTCATTTTGTTGCCTGTGCTTTTGGGGTCATATTCACAAAGTCTTTGCCCATTCCTACTTCCTGAAGTGTTTACCCTATGTTTCTTGTAAGAGTTTTATAGTTTCTGGTCTTATATTTAAGTCTTTAATCCATTTTGAGTTGATTTTGGTACATGGCGAGAGGTACAGGTCTAGTTTCATTCTTCTCCATATGGAGGTCATTTTCCCAGCACCATTTGTGAAGAAGGCAGTTTTTTCCCCAATGTGTGTTCTGTTCTTGTTGCCTTTGTTGAAGATCAGTTAGCTGTAAGTATGTAGGTTGATTTCTGAGTTCTCTATTCTGTTCCATTGTTCCATGTGTCTGTTTTTATGCCAATACCATACTGTTTTGGTTATTATAGCTTTGTAGTATGAAGTCAGGTAGCATTATGCCTCCTGCTTTATTTATTTATTTATTTTTGCTCAGGATTGCTTTGGCTATTCGGGGTCTTTTGTTGCTCTATATGAATGTTAGGATTGTTTTTTCTATTTCTGTGAAAACTGTCATTGGTATTTTGATGGGGATTGCATTGAATCTGTAGATCGCTTTGGGTAGTATAGACATTTTCATAATGTTAATTCTTCCAGTCCAAGAGCATGGAATGTCTTTCCATCTTTTTGTGTCCTCTTTAATTTCTTTCAACGGTGATTTATAGTTCTTGTTGTAGGGATCTTTTATCTCCTTGGTCAACTTTATTCCTAAATATATTATTTTTTTGGATGACGATTATAAATGGGATAGCTTTCTTGATTTCTTTTTCTGTTAGTTTGTTGTTTGAGTATAAAAATGCTACTGATTTTACATGTTGATTTTGTATCCTGTGACTTTACTGAAATTGTTTATCAACTCAAAGAGTTTTTTTGTAGAGTCTTTAGGCTTTTCTATATATAGGATCATGTCACTGGCAAATGGACAATTTGATTTTGTCTTGTCAAATCTGGATGCCCTTTCTTTCTTTCTTTTGCCTGATTGCTCTGTCTAGTATTTCTGATACTATGTTAAATAGAAGAGAGAGTGGGTGTCCTTGTCCTGTTCTCATTCTTAAGGGAAAAGCTTTCATCTTTTCCCCATTCAGGATGATATAGGTGGTGGGTTTGTTGTATATGGCTTTTATTGTTTTGAGATATTTTCCTTCTATACCTAATTTGCTGAGAGTCTTTATCATGAAGGGATGTTGAATTTTGTCAAATATTTTTTCTGCATCTATTGAGGTAATCATCTGGGGTTCGTCCTTGATTTTGTTTATGTGTCGTATCCCATGTATTGACTTGTGTATGTTGAGTCATCCTTGCATCCTGGGATGAATCCCACTTGATCATGGTATATAATTTTTTGTGTGTTGCTGTAGTCAGTTTGCTAATATTTTGTTGAGGCTTTTTGCATCTATGTTCATCAGAGATATTGGCCTGTAATTTTATTTTTTTCTTTTATCTTTGTCTATTTTTGGTATCAGGGTGATGCTGACCTCATAGAATGAGTTCAAAGAGGCCTCAAAGAATGGCCTCTGTTTCAATTTTTTAGAATAGTTTGAAGAGAATTGGTATTGATTCTTCTTTAAAGGTTTGGTAGAGTTCAGCAGTGAAGCCATCTGGTCCTTGGCTTTTCTTTGTTGGGTGACTGCTGATTACTGTTTCAATCTCATTGCTTGTTATTGATCTGTTCATGTTTTCTATGTCTTCTTGGTTTAGTCTTGGTAATTTGTATATGTCCAGAAATTTATCCATTTCCTCCAGGTTTTCAAATTTGCTTGCATATAGTTGTTTATAAATATTCTCTAATGATTCTTTGTATTTCTGTGGTATTTGTTGCAATGTCTCCTTTTCATTTCTGATTTTTGTTATTTGGGTCTCTTCTCTTTTTCTCATTTCATTGTGTCATCTAACTGAGTCTTCTTGTACCTCATTGAATTTCCTTAACATTATTGCTTGGAATTGCTTCTCAGTCATTTCAAGGGCTTCTTGCTCCATGGGGTCTGGTACTTGAGAATTATTGTATTCCATTGGTGATGTCATATTTTTTTGTTTTTTTCCATATTTCTAGTATCTCTATGTTGACATCTAATCATCTGGTAGAGCAGTTACTTCTTCTATTACTCTGGAGTGGGCTCTGCGGAGAGAGACTTCCTCCTGTAGATGTGTTTTATATTGACTATTGAGTGGGGTGTTTTAGTATTGGTTCCAGGTAGACACAGTAGTGTAGTCTCTGTGTAGGTACTTTGGCCGTATTCAGTGTTGGAATTGCGTGTGAGTGCCTCTGTGGCCTAGTCACTGGGGCATTTAGTGATCCCTTGCTGAAGTTGGTGACACTATGTTGATTTGCCCAGGACAAGGGCAAGCTCTTGAGTTCTTGGGAGAAGTGTCTGGGTGCCCTGTCACTCTTTGGCTGGGGTGGGTGGGCCTGTTGGCACCCCAGCTAGCTCCCCTGACCCTGATGGGTACATTGGGTTATACTGGTGCTCCTCAGTTTGAATGGGTGACTTTGGGTGGTTTTCTCTTTTCCTCTTTCCTACAGGCATAGGCTACTCCTGGGACTTTGCTTCCCCCAGTTGGGGGATGGTTTGGTGGTGATTGGGGATTTTATTATTTACTCTATCTGGGTATCCCGGGTTTCTGTACTCTCGGGAGGGGGGGGTTCCGCATGTGTCTCTCCCTGGATCAAGGCAATCCTGTGGGCTGCACATGTACCTCCCACCCCCGGGTGTGCTAACGCTTATGGAAGTGTAATTCCTCCTATGGGCTGAGCTCCTGAGTTGCAAGTCTGCATTTTCTCTCCTCTTTCCCTGGGCTCCACTGTTGACTCTTCTTCTGTCTATGCTGACTAATGGTCAGTGTGCCACGTATAAGATGGTGGTGGCTGCTGGTGTGGCAGCAAGCTGCCCTTGCAGTAGCAGTTGCTGTGGTGGTGGCTGTTGTGGTGTCTGAGGCAGCAGTGGGGAATGCTACTGCTGGCAGTTGGGCAGGCAGGGTTGCTTCCTAGAGCCAGCAAGGTTGCTGGGCCCCCTGATGCCATCACTTGGGGCAGGCAGGGTCACTTCCCAGGGCCAACGAGGTCACCAGTAGCACCAAGGGCAGAAATTAACTAGATGTGGATGGTGTGGGATCAGCATCTAGGCAGAGGGAACTGCCCAGGCAAAGGCCTTGTGGCAAGAATGAGTGTCAGAGGCTAGAGGAACTGAAAGGAATCTGGTGTGGCTGGTTGGAGTGAGTGAGGGGACAGTGGGCCCAGAGGGGGTTGGAGGGTCAGGGACAGGGTGCTGTAAACCCTGATAAGGATTTAGATTGAATCCCAGAAATATTGGGGACTGTGGAAGGAATTCTTCCGCCATAACAGGCAGGCTAAAGTTCATTCATGGGAACACTTATAGAGTGCTTACTGTATGCAGAGTACACAGTTAGGGGCTAGATAGGAAGATGAGTAAGAAGTAGACACTTCCAAAAGGACTTATGGTCTTGGTAGAGATGGAGAAGAAAAATTAATATTTGATGCAGATCTCTGCATCCCTGCAAACTATACCAAGACCTCATTTTAAAGATAGAACTTAGGGGCCAGCCCATGGCTCACTTGGGAGAGTGTGGTGATGATAACACCAAGTCAAGGGTTAAGATCCGCTTACTGGTCATCTTTAAAAAAAAGTAAAAAATAAAAAGATAGAATTTATATACCATAAAATTCAGCATTGAGAAGCACACAATGCAGTGGTTTGTAGTACAGTCATCCCTTGGTATCCATGGGGGATTGGTTCCAGAACTCCCCACAGATACCAAAATTTGCAGATGCTCAAGGTCCTTATATAAAAGCACAGTATTTGCATATAACCTATGCACATCCTACCATATATTTTAAATCATCCCTCCGTTTCTTATAATATCTAATACCATGTAAATACTGTGAAATATTTGTGATACTGTATTGTTCTTTATTTGTATTATTTTTAATTGTTTTTTCCAAAATATTTTCCTTTTTTCCACTTTTTTTTCCCAAAGTATTTTTGATCCATGGTTGGTTAAACCCACAGATACAGAACCAGTGGAAGCAGAGTGCCAACTGCACGTTCACAAGGTTGTGCAACCATCACTACTGTCTCACTGTCTAATTCCAGAAACCAAGTCCTTTTTTAACAGTGAATTTTTTTCTTTGGACTAGGTCCTACATTTCAAAAGGTATGAAATTCAAAAGGAATAAAAGGTATATAATCATTAACGTGCAGATGAGGCACCCCTTCGTATTACTGTTGCATTACTTTGCTGTTGCCACCATCACAAATAACCACAAATGCAATGGCTTTTAACAACGTACATTTATTCTCTTTCTAGTGGCCAGAAGCCCAAAATTAGTCTCACAGGGCTAAAATCAAGGTGTGGGTAGGGCTGGTTCCTTCCGGAGGCTCTGGGGGGAATCTGCATCCTGGCCTTTCCTAGCTTCTAGAAGCTGCCAAATTCCTTGGCTTGTGGCCCCTTCCTCTGTCCTCACGGAGTGTTGCTCTAACCTCTGCTCACATGGCATTCTCCTCTGTGTGTGTAAAACCTTTCTCTGCCTCCCTCTTATGAGGTTCCTTATGATGACATTTAGAGTCCTTCTAGATAATCTAGGAAAATCTCCACATCTCAAGGTCCTTAATTTAATCACACCTGCAAAGTCCCTTTTGCCATGTAAAGTAGCATATCTATGGGTCTTAGGGATTAGCATGTGGACATCTTTGGGGGGCTATTATTCACCCTAACACCCCCTTGAGTACCTCGGAGTGTATGCCCTAAGAACATTCTCTTATATAAACCCAGTACAATGACATCATTAGGCAATTATCATCAGCACAGTACTATTATCTAATCCACAGACTTTATGCCAATTGTCCCAAAATATGCGTTATAGCAAAACAAAACAAAAATAAATAAAAAACACTCTCTTCCCCAGTCCAGGATCACACATTGTATTTGGTCATCACATCTCTTTACTCTCCTTCAGTCTGGAATTGTTCCTGGGTCTGTCTGTATTGTTCATGACCTTGACACTTTTGAAGATTACAGACCAGTTATTTTATCTTAATTTGGGTGTGTTTCCTCATGGTTAGAATCCAGTTGCGCATTTTTGGCAGGAGTATCTCCAGAAGGGATGCCAGTCCCTCCCCGCTCCCCACCACACACCTTTTTCTAAGTCAACTTTGTGTCACAGTATAGCATACACACAAAAAGTGCATGCACATCCTAGGCATTCAGCTCCAGGGATTTTTGCAAGGGAACACCCCATATAACCAGCACCTAGAAGCCCCCCTCATGCCCCTTCCTTCACCAGCACCCCCTCAACATTACTGTTATTCCAACTTCTAAAAGCATGGAGTTGTTTTGCCTGTTCTTGGATTCGGTCCAAATCGAATCACTTTCTCATCTGGCTTCTTTCACTCAACCTGTGTTTGTGAAATTCAGCCATGTCCAGTGAGGGGGCTTTGGAGGGGCTGGTTCCAAACGTACATTCACTTTTAAACATTCAGGGAGCGGGACATATGTGATTTGTGCGCTTTTCTGTATGCGTGCTATACCTACATATTTACATTCAAAATATATGTTAAAAAGAAGGAGGAAAGGGGAAGGACAGAAATTAAAAGCACAGACTCCAGAGACAGTCTGCCCTTGTCTGAATCTCAGCTCTGCCAGCTTGTGAGTTGGGTTGTCTTGGGCAGACTGATGATGTACCTCAATTTCCCCATCCTTAACATGAGAATCATAGCAGGATCTGCCTTGTTGAGTTGTTGTGAAGGTTAGATGAGGTCATTTATAGGTGTTTGGAACAGGGTGTGGCACGGGGAAGTGAAAATAAATCGATGTCCATTTCAATCCATAAATCATGAAGACTGTTCTAGAACAAACAGTTGTCGAGGTAGCTGGGTGCTTGCATTGATTCATAGCATCACCATGAAAGCAGCAAATACACACGCACAGCCTGACGTGTCCTACTGGTTCAAATACCAAATCTTGATAAAGTTCTAAAGAAAACCTGGAGCAGTCTTCCCTTGGATTACATGGTGGCTGCCCTCCTGGAAAATTTACTGTATATTAAAGCCAACCGTAAAACCCTTCTGTGTTTACACATAAAACAGTTGGGGATTAGTTCCAGATTATTACAGACCATGAGCAAGTGTCCAGTGGGATGTTTAGAAGTCATGTGGGATGCAGGGAATTTCTTGTAGTACAATAGGGTGTCTGCATCCGGGCCCCTACCTGCCCAGTCTGTGTGACATCCAGGACACTCCACACCCCTACAAGACACTGAGACGGGGGCAGCACTACCCACTTACAACTCGCTTTCTGGAATTCTGCATAGACAAGCAAACACAGTTATTTTCATCATTCATGGATTCTGCATTTGTGAATTCACCTACTCACTAAATTTATTTGTAACCCCAAACTCAATACTCCTGGTGCTTTCGTGGTCATTTGCAGTCATATGTAGACAGGGGAAAAACGTGATCACCCAATGCACACTCAGCTGAGTTTGAACAAGGCAACCTTTGCCTTCTGGTTTCAGCTCATACTGTAAATCAGTGTCCTTTTCATGGTATATTTAGTGCCATGTTTTTTACATTTTTGTGCTTTTTTGTTGGTGATTTGACTTTCTGAAATGTTCCCCAAACATAGCTGAGATACCATCTAGTGTTTGTAAATGCAAGAAGGCTGTGACGTGCCTTACAGAGAAAATATGTTAGATAAGCTGCCTTCAGGTGTGAGTTACAGGGCTGTCGACCGTGAGTTCGATGTGAACAAATCAACAGTATATAGTACAAAAGGTGTCTTTAAACCGAAACGCACACAAAACAAGGTGCTGTATCAATGGCTGATGAAAATATTGTGACCAGAGCCAAATCCTTTATCTCTCCCTAGGAACGAGTCATATTCGCTAACTCAGGGTTTGAAGTGACTCTGTAGAACATAACTAGCATTGAGTCATGAGAACCGACTGTATTTTATATTTTCTCCCTTTTCTAAGTAGAGAGCAGTATGCCAAACACCGTTCTGCATTTGTTATTCTTCACTTTGTATTTTAGAAATCTTTGCATATCACTTCGACCTTCCTCATTCACTTGCCTAAGTCCTTTTTACTACTAAACGCATCGCTTTGTAAGACAGACACGAGCAAACATTAAATGGTGACAAAGCAAACCTCGGATATAAAATAAACCCAAGTTCATTGATCCATTCACATCTTTCAAGGCCTGCCCAGTGTCACAGATGGATTTTAAGCTGAGAGGTGGTGGTATAATTTGCCTTAGGGTTTTTAAGTTAAATTTTTAAGGGTCTAGTTAAGACTGTGCATCAGGGTCCAGAGCCACCCATGTAACTTCTCACCTTGCTTCCTTTCAGCCATGCTCAGGATGGTATCCGCGGTTCTCCAGTTCGGCAACATTGTACTGAAGAGAGAACGGAACACTGATCAAGCCACCATGCCTGACAACACAGGTGCTGCCACCTAGCCTGCCTCCCAACAGCCTGGCCCTCAGTGCAAGTCCAGCCCTCCTGAGTCCCCTGTTCCAGTAGAGAGCATCTCCGTCCCCAGCCTGGCCAGCCTGCCTGTGACCCAGGACCACTCTGATTTCCTGACCTCTGCTGAGTCTTTGCCAAAATCCACTCTACCACTCTTTTCCTGATTCTAAAAAGCATGAGATCTGCTAAAAGTTTGAACAAAACCAGCACACCAAAAGGAAACAGCAGGATCCCCCGTCATCCCAGTCCCTCTGAGAAGCCGCCATTAGCATGTGCTATATCTCCTCCTGGCTTCTGGGCTCTGCATATATACACTTTTTTTTTTTGCTTTTCAAAAACAGAATTATAGTTAATATTTCTTTTTTAAAACCAGAACGGAAATAACTATGCTTCTTTATTATTATACAATAATACAAGCTGGAAGGGCAAAAATCTGGCAAGACAGAAAAGTATAAAGGAAGGAAGAAAATTACCCATAATCATACTCCCTAGAGATAATTACTACTCCCATTTTGGGGTATTTCTCTCTGGGCTTTATTCTACTTCTATATCAACATGGATATAAATTGTCACAGGAATGAAATCGTTCTTCCCCTGGAGTTAAGAGGAGCTTTCTGTCCAGATCACAAAATCCTATGGGCTCATTTTTAAAAGCTGCACAGCACAGAAAATATGAGGAAAGGGGTCATTCCCCACGATGCTGTTGATCAGCGATACTATCTGTGGCATTTAAGGGCTGTGTTCACAAACCCAGCAGGCATGCCATGCACGTGCATTTATTTATTCATTTTACAAAATCAGAGTCAAACCTTACAAAATGTTTCGAGCCCTGCCTTTTTCCTTTATGCATTGGGTGGGGGTAACTTTTCGGGTTATTGACTCTACCGAGATTTCTTAATCTGGGATCCGTGGGTAGAACTGTATATCCTTGTCATTGGTCTCCTTTGAAATCCTGCATATTTTTCTTTTTATGTTTGCAGACATTGATTGGGGAAGCAGTCCATGGGCTTCACCAGGTGGCAAAGGGCACATCAAAGGCTTAGAACCCTATGAGCAATGTCCTGTTAATGGCTGTGTAGTACTCCAGGGCACAATATCTGCTATTTTTTCAAGTCTTTTTTTTTTTTTTTTTTTTTTCAGTTCTTAAATGCTTCCCATGTAATGCAAAGTCACTGCAAAAAATTAGAAACTGGAATTGCACACCTACCCAAAGGACAAATTTAAATTCTCATAACCTCACCTCTCAGAAATAATCCCTGTTGACGTTTTGGTATATTTCCTTCTAGATGTGTTTCTTTTCTTTTTAATTTTCTGCTGGGGCTGAGTATTTTTAGTAGCTATTTTTTCATTATGGAAGTGATAGATGCTTGAAAAAATTTCTTTATTATCATTTTAATTAAGAGAAGAAAGAAGAAACGCACCTGCCCACACAGCCTCACCCCCATCTTCTGCAAAAACATCTATTTAATATTTTGGCATCCAGGTATTTTTCTATGCAATTTTTTTCTCTACAAGAATAAGACATATTCCATAATGTTTTGTAGCCTAGGTGTTTTCCTTTTAATATATTATACACTTTGTTCCATTTCATTAAATATATCCCCAATATTTTCTTGTAAAAATTTTCGAACGTATAGAAAAGTTGAAAGGATTTATTTGGAGAACATGTTATGTTTCTGTTTTTACCAAAGGTTTCCACCCTGGACTTTTTACTCTTGTTGTAATTGTAAGTGGTGCCTTTTTATTGATTTGTTTTAAATTTTCACCCTCTTTTCCGCAATATAGATGAGCAATTAATTTTTAAATATTTATTTTGTGTTTGGCTACCTTAGTATGAATGTTTATCCCAACAGCTTTTCCCCCCAACATTTTATTATGAAGTTTTCAAACACACAGAAAATTTGAAAGAATTCCACAGTAAGCACCCGGATATCCACCACCTACATTCTAATGTCAGTATTTTACTGCACTTGCTTTATTGCATATCTTTTCATTCATCTTATTTTTTGGTGCATTTCAAAGTTGCAGACATCAGTATAGTTCACACCTATGCACTTCAGCCTGCATAACATTAACTGGCATCTAATATTTGTTTATAGTTCCTTTTTTTATTTGAAATGAAGTGTACATAGCAAGATAGGCGCACATCTTAAGTGTACTGTGCAGTGAGTTCCCAGTGTAATTTTTAGTGACTGCAGAACATCCGTTCACATGGATGAACCGTGACGTGTCTAACCAATCCCCAGTTACTGAGCATTCAGGTTGTTTCCTGATTTTTTCCCCCCTTATAAAGAACACTGTGATGAACATCCTTGTATTTTATTCTTTGCTTACATCCAGGATTATTTTTTGCCAACTCTGATTCCTAGAAATAGAATTACTGGGTCAGGGAATGTACCTACTTTTAGGACTCATGCTGCCTCTGGTGGGAAAGCCTGGGCCTGTCTTTCGTTCCCCCGACCGTGGGGGATAGCACCTTCTCCCCCAGTCCATGGCCAAAGCCACTTCCTCGTGCTGATCGGATTTGGTTTCTCTCGCCCTCAGCTGCGCAGAAGCTCTGCCGCCTCCTGGGAATGGGGGTAACAGATTTCTCTCGAGCCCTGCTCACCCCCCGCATCAAAGTTGGCCGAGATTATGTGCAGAAAGCCCAGACCAAGGAACAGGTAGGTGGGGCTGGTGGTAGGCAGGCAGAGGAAGAGCCTGGCACCATGGTATTGGGGCTTTAAACAGTTTTTGCCATTTTTCTCACTGAACGGATTTTCTCTGAGTGACTGCTGGGTTACCGGCTCTGGTTAGGTGCTGGGAGAAAAAGAAGTAATCACAGAGCTCAAGTTTAGGGAAATCGATAATAAAAGATAAATGAACAGAATGCTCTTAGACAGTGATGCCTTCTGTGAAGGAGGATGAGGTGGTCAATAAAATCCACTCGGAGGAGGTGATGTTTGGGTAAGACCTAGATGGTTCAAGGCAGACAGAACAGCAAGGGTAAAGTCCCTGGGACCGAAACATGCTTGGCAAGTTGGGGACATTAAGGAGGTCAGTGAGGCAAGAGGACAAGGGAGAGGGTGGTTGAAGCCACAGTCAGAGCTGTCAGCAGGGGACAGGTCACATGAGGTCTTAGAGGCCGCAGTAAGGAGGTGAGTGTTATTCAGAGTCAGTGAGGTTTTAAGCCAGGGAGCAACTTGATTCAGTTTTTTCTTTTATGTAGACCTTTCCTTGGTTGCTGCGTGAAGCGTCGGGTCCAGGTGGCACAAGTAGAGGGAGGGAGTCATGAGGAATCTACTGCCATAGTCCAGGCCAGCAACCGTGGTGGCTCAGACCGGGGTGGTAGCAGGGGGTGGAGAAGAGTGAACACAGGCCAGGGAGGTTTTCAGAATCCAGCTTTTGGGCAGATGCCTCTCTGCTGGCCCCGGGCTGGGTACTGAAGTACCAGGATGAAGTAGACACAATGAGGGAGATGTGGAATTTGGGAGTCACACTGACCCAGGTTCTACTCTCAGCTGGGGTATTATTGTTAGTCGTCATTTTACAGATGAAGAGACTGAGGCACAGAGAGGTTTATTCATGTGCCTAAGGTCACACAGCCTCTAAGTGGTAGAGCTGGGATTTGAACCCAGGTTGTCTGGCTCCCAAGTTCACGCTCTTAATTTGTTGTGCCGTAGAAATTGGTTTGTGGGGTCAGGGGAGGATTCATGAGCTAACATGCCGCAAGCACTTCACATACTACCTGACACACAATAGGACTTTAGCAATGGTCTCCTATTGTTCGTGTCATCGTTCTTGGTGGTGTTTATAATCAAGAGGCTGGGAGGGGAACCATGAAGGGGCCCTTGCTCAGGGGCCCCTTCCCGGCTCAGTCCACCACTGCCTTGCCGGCTGATGTGCAGCCTGGGCCCTCACGGCGCGCCTTGCCCTGCAGGCTGACTTTGCGCTGGAGGCCCTGGCCAAAGCTACCTATGAGCGCCTCTTCCGCTGGCTGGTCCTGCGCCTCAACCGTGCTTTGGACCGTAGCCCCCGCCAGGGCGCCTCCTTCCTGGGTATCCTGGACATCGCAGGCTTCGAGATCTTCCAGGTCTGCTCCTTGTACTGCAACAGGGGCTGTGGGGGCTTCATCCCTCTGGGTCTCGGTCTCCTTCTTTCTGGGTCTCTGCGCCCCCACCCCACTGCTGTGCTTCTCACTGTGTCCCTTCATCTCCTGCAGCTGAACTCCTTCGAGCAGCTCTGCATCAACTACACCAATGAGAAGCTGCAGCAGCTCTTCAACCACACCATGTTCATCCTGGAGCAGGAGGAGTACCAGCGCGAGGGCATCCCCTGGACCTTCCTCGACTTTGGCCTCGACCTACAGCCCTGTATTGACCTTATTGAACGGCCGGTGAGCCCAAAGCCCCTCCCCACCCCCACCCTGGGTTCAAATGCTGTGTTCTCCACCGTCTCGGTGATCTCTGTCTAGTTTCTCATCTGCTGGGCCCTGGGCTGTCCATCAGTTCAGTGGGGAAGATGATAGTGCCTGCTTCCTAGATCCGTTGTGACCATTAGATGATTAGGACCAGGAATGCATCCATCTCCAGTCAGTAGGTTAATCAGAGGCTCTAACCATAATCACTGTTCTCAGCTTTGGTTGTATGTCTAAGTATTAGTTATAAGAACTAAAAATTAGTAGCAACGTAAGTGTCTAAAGTTTGGGGATCTAATTTCCTCTCCTCCTGCCATCAGGCGAACCCCCCTGGGCTCCTGGCCCTGCTGGATGAGGAGTGCTGGTTCCCAAAAGCCACGGACAAGTCCTTTGTGGAGAAGGTAGCCCAGGAGCAGGGCAGCCACCCCAAGTTCCAGAGGCCTAGGCACCTGCGGGATCAGGCTGACTTCAGTGTCCTGCACTATGCAGGCAAGGTAAGGGTCTAGGGGCCGGCCTTGGGGCATGTGGGCAGGAGTGGAGATCCAGAGGTCTCTGCTTGGCTACAGATGTGGGGAGGGTGCAGAGGGAAAGCAGTGGCCACCTGGTGTGCAGACAGAGACAGGGCAGTGGCTGGGAGAGCCCACGGAGAGGCAAGGGCCCTGTCTGATGAAGTAAGCAAGGCCTTCCTCAAGGAGGGGATGTTTGCAGTAGTTATGAGGGAGGTGTAGGAGCTCACCTGGAGGACAGCTATGGACATTCTATCCACTTGTTCAGCAAACATGTTCAAAGGCCTTTTGTGTGCTTAACTCTATGCCGAGCCAAGCTGGGGACACAAGTCAGACATGGTTTCTGTCCTCACAGAGTTCTTTATCTTGGAGGGAAACAAATATAAACCATTAGAATATAAAGCTGATAGGTGCTTTAATGGGGCAGCTAAGGGTAGTGTCAAAGCCCAGAGGAGGAATGAACGCCAGGAAAAATTTCACACAAGAGAGTAGCGCTCAATTTGAAATCTAAATCAAGAGTCAGCAAACGTTTTCTGTAAAGGGCTAGATAGTGAATAGTTTCAGCTTTGTGAACCAGACAGTCTCTGTCACAGCTATGCAATTCTGCCCTTGTGCCATGAAAGAAGCCACAGATGATACATAAATGAAGACACAAATGAAAGCTGTATTCCAATAAAACTTTATTTACAAAAAGAGGTGGCAGACTGAATTTGGCCTGTGGCATGTAGTTTGCCAGCCCTGGTCTTGATGATGAGTAACAGGTAGTCAACAGAGAGGAGGGAAAGGTGGGAAGGGCTTTACAGGCAGAGGGAACAGAGTGCACGAAGGCTGGGAGGCAGGAGACCCACGTGTTCTGTGGCTAGAACACAGTTCGTTTCCCACCTGTCTTCTAAGACTTCCCGTGTGCCCAGTCCTGTGCTTGGCTATAAGTTAGATCCAGACCCTGCAATTTGGGAGACGCTGGCTGGTGGGAAGAATGTGTGCAGAGAATTGTGGTGGTCAGGACTGTGACTCTATGGGAGCCTCAAAGCAAAGCCTTAAGTACTTAGAAGGAGCCAGTCATGTGAAAATCCACAGAAAGAGAATCCTGGGTGGGGAGAACCACAGGGGTAAAAAACCTGAGGTGGAAATGAGCTTGCATGTTTGAGGAAAGGGTGAGGCCAGTGTGGCTGGAGTAGAATGAATAAGGAAGAAGGTGGTGGATGAGGTGATAGAGGTGGGTAGGGGGCATATGGGGAAGGTAGGAAGAGGGGCATTGCTGGTGGAGGTGCAGTTCAGAATATGGACAGAAGGTGGCACCAACACGCTCTTCTTTGTGGTGAGCCCCAGAGTTGGCTGCCTCAGCTTCTGAGAGGCTCTTGAGGAGATCTGGAGAGCTGGTAAGCCTGCCAGCCATCACCACCCTCTACCTGCTTCATTCAGGTTGACTACAAGGCCAATGAGTGGCTGATGAAAAACATGGACCCTCTGAATGACAATGTGGCTGCCCTGCTTCACCAGAGCACAGATCGGCTAACAGCGGAGATCTGGAAAGACGGTGAGGACCGGCGTCCCTGTCCCTGTCCCTGGAGCTCTGAGCAGCCCTTCTCCCAACCCACAGTGTGAGCACCTTTGTTTCAGAGGCCAAGGTCTGAACCTGAGTTATCTGCTTAGAGCCAGAGCTGTCTCACAAATAGCGTTTCCAATCAGTGATTGATTGATTGATTGATTGACATCTCAAGCCAGCATCATACTCAATGATAAAATACTTCATTAATTAAAAGCAAGACAAGGATGCCTACTGCTTTTAAACGGTGTTTTTAGCAATACTAGTCTATGCAATTAGACCAGAAAAAGAAATTAGTATATGAATATTTTAAAGGAAGAGGTAAACTTGTTATTCATAGATAGCATATGTTCCCTAAAAAAGTAAAAAGATTCTACTGAAAAACGATTAATAACAAGAAGAGAACTCAGAATGGTGATGTTTTGCAGGTTAGTCAACTTTTATGTTTTGCTTTCTTTGATCTCACACAAAGTCCCCTTCAGGCTTCCAGGGAAGAGTAAAGGAACCACAGCCTGAGACATGGTTTTGGAGGGTTTTTGCACTCCAATAAGGCCTGTTTGAATTTGGCCATCAGTCTTTTGGGACTGACGCTTCTAGGAGACATAGTCAGAAAAGCCAAATGCCTTTGTGGTAGGACCCTGACATTTCTAAGTCTTGTCTGCTGCTTCTCATCATTAGAGGACGTTTGAGAAATAGTCTTATAAAACAGGCAGAATCAGTATCTTGGTTTTTCCTGATTCCAAATTTCTGGCATTTGTCAGTTTGTCCTAATCTTTTATTGAAGTGAAAAGCATAGCTGTAGAAGTACCAGCCCATGCAATTAGGCAAGAGAACAAAATAAGTGAGATGAATGGTTCCCAATACAAACTCATAGAGCAAAAGAGCATGGAGTCCCTTAATTTTGCGAGCTGATGTTAGAAAAAGAAATTTGATTTTATTGTCTCATATAGTTTACACAAGAGGAGTTGAAAAGCAGTGTTTGATGCTCAGTCACAGAACCAGATTCTGCTATGGAAATCACCTACTCCAGACTGAAAACCGACCTTGTTTCTTTAAAATTTGTGTCCCCTTCATGGACACATGATTCCCTCCAGTCATCCCTCATTTGTCCCACTCTGTGTGTGGCTATCTCTAAAAGGGTTCCAAGAGAGAAAGTGAAAGCTGCAAAGCCTCCTGAAGTCTAGGCTTGGAGCTGGCACAGTGTCACTTCTTCCACAATTATCCTAAACAAAGCTAGTCATAAGGCCTGTCCAGATTCAAGGAGCTGCAACTTGCAGGCCAAGGGTGTGAAAACAAGAAGATGGGGAATTGGAGCCATTTGTGCATTAATCTCTGCTACAACTGCCTTGAGCTCAGAGTTGAATGCCCAGCATCCCTGACAACACAATGGAAAAGCTCTCCTCTGAGAGCCAATAGCAACAAGTGGGCTGGGAGTGTTAAGTTAGCTCTTGACTTTCCTGGCAACCGTGGCAAAAAGAGATACCTAATAAAACAGACATACTCTCAGCCTTTAGGGAGAGAGAGTTTCTTTTTTCCCTTGCACTCAATTCTCACAGAGGAAATTCATCCTTTTAGCCAACATTGAAAGCCCTCAGTGTAGATGCTCTAGAAGGAATCCCTGATGTAGATAACGAAGATGAACAAGACTTTAAAAGTTTATGGCCAAGGGGCCAGCCCGTGGCTCACTCAGGAGAGTGTGGTGCTGATAACACCAAGGCCACAGGTTCGGATCCCTATATAGGGATGGCGGGTTAGCTCACTTGGGAGAGCGTGGTGCTGACAACACCAAGTCAAGGGTTAAGATCCCCTTACCAGTCATCTTTAAAAAAAAAAAAAAGTTTATGGCCAACATTCAGGTTTCCTTCCTGCTTTGCTCTGTGCTGTTGACTAATAACCCTCTCCTCTTTTTCTTCCTGCCACCTTCTCTTTCTCCTCTCTTTTCATGCATCTCTCCCCTCCATCTCTCTTCCATCTCCCCTCATCTATCCTCACCCCTCAGAACATGGGGGCTTCCAGCAGTTCCCTTTCCTTGGCTCCTTCCCATCGTTGCCCCCAGGATCTGCAGGGAGGCACAGCTCTGCCATTTCTCCATCAGGGGGTGGGTGTCTCTGTGCATCAACGGGTGAGCTTTGCTGGACGAGGAGGGTGGACTTGTTGGGCTGGGCACCTGGTTTTGAACATCTGTCCCCTTTGCTCAGGAGAGGTCTTTCATTCTTTCTCTCTCTCCTTGTTGGTCCCCTCAGCAGTTTCCAGAGTCTGTGGCATCAGAACCCTTTCTCCTAACTAAACTTCATGCAAAAGTACAAACAAATGGGATAATATCAGCTGGCATTTCTTGAGCACTTACTATGAGCCATTCACTGTGGGAAGCCCTTTTATAATAATTGACACCCAGAATCCTCTGAGCAACCTCATGAGGTAGATGTTAGTACTATTACTCCTATTGTACAAATGAGGAAACCAAAGCAGAGAGAGGTTGAGTAACTTGCCTGAAGTCACACAGCCAGTAAATAACAGAGAAGGGATTTGAACCCAGGACATCGGGTCCCGGAGTCCCAGCTCTTAGCTGTGCTATAAAAAGTGAATAAATGATGATTATCATTTTGAAAATAGCTGGGAGTATGGGGGTGGGGGAAAGAGTTGAACCTGGGGAGGAAAATGCCATATTTGAGCCCCTATCATGCACCAGGGCCTGCCCTAAGCACGGATTATCTAGTTGACTGCTGATGACTCTTAGGTGGGCTGAGTTTTACATAATATCAGATTCTGCCCTAGCTGTGGGTTCCTGAGAAACCTGGCATGATTCAATACATAGAATTCGAGGTGATAGGAAGGAGTGGGTATTTTTTCACTAGCCAAAGTGGCACCACCAAGTAGCAATAGAGAAAATAGAATTAATGTGAAATCAGGCCTTGTGGAAGAAAGATTGATATGGAGGCAGTTTGCCCTATTTCCAATAATGCACATAAAATCAAGAGTTTATTACAATTTTTCATGTGGTGCTGTTTCAGGTTCCTAAAATGTCACTGCCCTGGCTTGGTTATCACCGTTTTCTCTCTGTGCCTCGGTGTTCTCATCTGTAAAATGGCAATGATTCTTATAAACTTATTATGCCGTTGTATGTAAGTTACTCTGAGCAATGCCTGGCAGAGTATAAGTGCTAGGTAAGCTTTTGCTGTCATCATCATCATCATTTATTGATAAAGAAACAGAGATTGTGTCCTTGAGGAGAAGAGGGGTCAAAAATCAGGGTTCGAGAGGACTCATGCTGCCTGGGTTCTAATTCTGGATCTCCAGTTTCCAAGCTGTGTGACCTTGAGCACAGTCTTCCACCTTTCCTAGCTTCAGTTTGGCCATCTGTAGGGTGGGGCTGGTAATACCAGCCTTACCAGGCTGTGTGAGGTGTTTCATATATAAAGTGGCAAGCCCTGTAAATGATAAAACCCTTGACCTTTGACTAACCCAGCTCCCTAAAACTGACCTCTGACCTTCCTCTCTACGCTTATTTTCTCCCCCCACAGTGGAGGGCATTGTGGGGCTAGAACAGGTGAGCAGCCTCGGGGACAGCCCACCAGGTGGCCGCCCCCGTCGGGGCATGTTCCGGACTGTGGGACAGCTCTACAAGGAGTCTCTGAGCCGCCTCATGGCTACACTCAGCAACACCAACCCCAGTTTTGTCCGGTGCATTGTCCCCAACCACGAGAAGAGGGTGAGTGACCCAGTCTGGGGAGGACAGGGTGGGTCTAGCAGTGGGTGAAGGACTGGTGGCTGGACTTGGCTGGAGCCACATCTGATTCAGGGTTGCCCCTCCCTGCTGACTGCTGTTGTGACTTTGAGCAAGTTGCTTTCATTCCCAGTCTCAGTGCCTTGTTGGGAAAATTCATTCATTCATCTGACTTAAATTTATTGAGCACCGATTACGTGCCGTGTACAGGTACTGAATACATTGGAGAGAAAAGCACAGCCAACTCCTATTCTTAAAGAGATCACAGTCTAATGAGAAGCACAGACATTCAACTAAGTTCCTAAACTGAATGTCAAGTGGAATTTGTAGGGGGTGGTAAGTGTCACATAGGGTTTGATCTGGTCAGTGAAGTGAAGGAAGCCTCCCTGGAGGAGGTGATGACCGAGCTCTAAAGAATAAGTGGTACTGCAGGCAGAGAACAGCTCGTGCAAAGGCCCAGGGGTAGGTAAGAACACGAGAAGCACAAAGAATGAAAGAAGGCCATTGGGGCTGGGGGTGTTACATAAGGGTAGGAAGACCATGCCCAGCTTCACAGGCCAGCAGAAGATTTTCTTGTTGGGAAAATTAGAAAACAGGCCCTACAGAAAAGAGCTAATGTAAATGAAAAATTAGAACACAAAATTAGGTGCCCGAGGCTTACAGTGCCCTTCGAGAAAGTAGGGGCTGTGATTACTGGGTGGGTCTGTGTGGTATATCTCTTTTCTCATGTCTGCAAATATCACTTTTTATCAAATCTAAGACACATTTCTCCACATTAGCATCTCTGAGGTTGGGATGTGGCTTACAATCAGTGGCCTCTCAGAGTGTAATTGCCAAGTTTCCTCTTTCTTGGGGGTATATAAAATGACAGCATGCATCATTTGAGTTTCTGTACTGTTTAGATGTTTATCATTTGTGTATTACTTTTGAAAAAGCAACAAAAGTTAGCCACCAAAAATGATTCACGGGCTTTGATTCATATCAGCTTCCCAGTGAGGCCTTTTGCTGATTATCCTGTGAGCAAATTCAGCGCCCCCAGCCCTGCCTCGCTGCAGCTCTTTTCTCCTTAGCACTTATTATTTCTTCTCCACTTCTGACATTTGTTTGTGACTGCTTGACCTCAGTTATTGTCAATTTCTCCCACAGGACTTTCAGCTGCCCCAGGGCAGGCATTTCTGCCAAGCTTGAGCACTGCTGCCTCCCCAGCGCCTAGGACAATACCTGACACTTAGTAGGTGCTCAATACGTTACAGGCTGAATCATATTAAATTGTCAAGATTCAACCATTTTTAGGCCGGCCCGTGGCTCACTCGGGAGAGTGCGGTGCTGATAACACCAAGGCCACGGGTTTGGATCCTATATAGGGATGGCCGGTTTGCTCACTGGCCTCACCAAGCCAAGGGTTGAGATCCCCTTACCGGTCATCTTTAAAAAAAAAAAAAAAAAAAAAAAGATTCAACCATCTTTGACCTGCAAAAACATGCCTTTCTACCTGGTTTCGCCTGACTGTGGTCCTATGAATGGCGCCTCCTGGTGGCCGCCGCTGACCTCGCGTGTCTGTCCTGCTGTCTGCAGGCTGGGAAGCTGGAGCCACGGCTGGTGCTGGACCAGCTACGCTGTAACGGTGTTCTGGAAGGCATCCGCATCTGTCGCCAGGGTTTCCCCAACCGTATCCTCTTCCAGGAGTTCCGGCAGCGGTGAGCGGGCCCGGCCAGGTGGAGGGGCTGGGTAGGGCTCGGGTATGGAAGCGACTATACCTGCATTCAACCCCCCTCACTGCTACTTCTGAAGTGGGGGACTTCGGGCAAGTTGCTCACATTACTGAACCTCAGTTTCCTCCTCTGTGTTATGGAAGAGCAATATCACAACTCGATGCACTCCCCAGAGAAAGTGCACATAGCACTAAGGGGTATTGGGTGCGTTGCTGCTGCTATTTAGGGCGGTGGTCCCCAAACCATGAACGTGAAATCGCTATAGTGTGTTGCAATCTGCACTTCTTTTAAAATGAGGTATAATGAGATTGAACAGAAAATAATGAAGTCTAAAAAGCAAGTAACATAGATAATATTATATCATAAATGCTTTCCACAAACTGTATATAACAGCGCTGTCCCTTAGAAATAGAACGTGAGCCACATATACAATTGAAAATATTTTAGTAGCCATGTTTTAAAAAGTAAAATGAAACTAGCGAAATTAATTTTTTTTTTTTTGGCTAGCCAGTACAGGAATCCGAACCCCTGACCCTGGTGTTATAAAACCACACTCTAACCAACTGAACTAACCGGCCAGCCCAAAATTAATTTTAACAAGATATTTTATTTAACCCAGTGCGTACAAAATGTTAGATAATTTTAACATGTGATCAATATTTTTAAAAAGTAGGCTGTCCAGTTAGTTCACTTGGTTAGAGTGTGCTGCTGATAACACCGAGGTCAAGGTGTTACTGGCCAGCTGGCAAAAAAAATAAATAAATAAGTTTAGATGGAATAAATAAAAAGTATAATAAAAATAAAATAAAATTAGGAATGAGATATTTTGCATTCTGTTTTCTTACCAAGTCTTTGAAATCCAGTATTTCATACTCATGTGCATCTCAGTTTGGGCACTAAATTTCCAGTGATCAAAGTGACATGTTCTATTAAAACAACAAAGTTGTGTATAACACAAAAATATTTTACACTGCTTCAGTTTTTTTAATTTAAATATTACTTAGTTAAAATTAAATACAAGGAAAAATCCACATAAATGAACACATATCAAAGTTTCTCTATCACCAGTCATAAAATAATGCATATTATATATGATTTATATATTATGTATATGATGTATGTGTGTATATATTGTATATATCATATACATTATTATTTTACATAAAATGTCAAGATCCCATGAGAGGGCACAGTAGGGGCAAAGGCTCTGAGAACAGACACATATGCTTATACAAAATGTATTGTTTTATCCCGAGTTGCTCTCAGAAATTTGAGAGAAACTGCTATAAAGCACTTCACTCAGACCCTGATTCATAATAAGTGTTCAGCAGACATCAGCTGCTGTTTGTCGTTCTCACATTTGCATTCTGAGATGCACCTCTATTTTAAATCTCAGTAAAATGTCAGAGCTGGCCAGTTGGCTCAGTTGGTTAGAGCACAGCCTTGTACCACCAAGGTCAAGGACTCAGATCCCCATCCTGGCCAGCTCTGGGCGGGGGAAAAAAAAGAAAAAAAAAAAAATCAATGAACTATGGGGAGGGCGTAATAAGACACTCATAAACGGCGCTCAATAAGTGTCCAGGAGTGGGAGCATTTATTGTCAGTGCTATTGTCCTTGGTGGTGGTGGTAACGCTCTTACCGCAGCGTGTGGTGCTCAGTAAAAGCTCGAATGTTAGTTTTTGTTTCTGTTCCTGTTATCGTCATCATTGTCATCACTATTTGTCGCTCTGAGCCCAGTGCCCAGCCGCAGCAGGCACTCAGCTACAGTTTGCTGTCACTCTCCACTCCCCTGCTGCAGGTATGAAATCCTGACACCCAATGCCATCCCCAAGGGCTTTATGGATGGGAAGCAAGCCTGTGAGAAGATGGTGAGCATGGAGTGCTGTCTGAGGGAGTGCAGGGGCCCAGGCTGGGACTTACGTCCTTCCCCCTCCCCCCTCATCACCCCTCCCCCCTCATCACCCCTCCCCGCTCATCACTCCTCTCCTCCACCCCTCACAGATCCAGGCCCTGGAACTGGACCCCAACCTCTACCGTGTGGGACAGAGCAAGATCTTCTTCCGGGCAGGGGTCCTGGCCCAGCTGGAAGAGGAACGGGACCTGAAGGTCACAGACATCATCGTGTCCTTCCAGGCAGCTGCCCGGGGATACATGGCTCGCAGGTACCATGCTGTCTCTTTGGGTCCTGTTGGCCAAGGCTGGGTCAGGGAAGTGTTGACCAGATGGCCCCAGAGGCTGGGTCAGGGAGGGGTTGACTGGATGGCCACAGGTCTCAGGGCCCACAGGATGGTGGAAGGGCTGAGAAACAAGTGTATGGAGTCGCTGGGTGCCCAGACTTCTTGGTTCTATAGTCCCTACGGCTCCTATGGGCCAGGCGCAGTGCTGAGTAATCCTGGGGACATAAAGAAGAGCTAGATTTGGCCACAGGGTGACCAACCACCCTGGTTCATCTGGGATTGGGTTTCCCAGGATGCAGAACATTCTGTGCTAAAACAGAAAAAGCCCAGGGCAAACCAGCTCAAGTTGTTCACCCTACCTGGCTAATCCCTCAAGGGACTCCAGTGTGGAGGAGAGATATAAGTGGGCACGAAGAGTCACAATCCAGGATGAGATGTGCTTTGACGGGTATCGTAGAAGTGCAGTGAGGAAGCCCTCTTCAGGCCCAGGCTTCCCCCAGGTCACTTGATGGCCAGGTAGATGAAGGGGAGCAGAAAAGTTCCAAGCAGGAGAGACAGCTTGTGCAAAGGCCCAGTGTTGTGAGAGCCTGGCATATTTCAGGAATGCAAGAAGTTTGTGGGATAGTCTCCTTCCTCCTAAGAAGTGGCTTGAAGAATAAAAGGAGTGGCAGGAAAGGTGCTCCAAACATGAGGCTGAAGGGTAGGGACTCTGTCCTGGGGTGTTGAGGAGCTGTGGGAGGGCTGTAAGCATGGAAGGAGTGGGCCAGCTCTGGGTGTAGAAAGACTCCTCTGGAGCCATGTCAGGGATGGACTGAGAGGGAAGACTGGAGGCTGAGGAAGAGGCTGGGGTGAGGGTCCATGTGGGAGAGGATGAGGCCTTGGATGGGGCCGGATCTATGTGACAGGGCAGAGAAGTCAAGGGTAGGAAGACTAAAGGGCTGAACACGATAAGATCTACCAATAATAGAATGGTATCTGCAAACAAGAAGCATTTAATAATGGCTAAGTGAAGGGAGCTTGGCTCCCTTGCTAAGGGGGCAGGTCCTGGAGGGGCTGAACCTCCACTCTCCTACTCGCCCACCTTCCCACCCAGGGCCTTCCAGAAGCGGCAGCAGCAGCAGAGTGCCCTGAGGGTGATGCAGCGGAACTGTGCGGCCTACCTCAAGCTGAGACACTGGCAGTGGTGGCGGCTCTTTATCAAGGTGAGGGCAGCCAGGGGAGGTGTCCCGAGCAGTGAGAGGACAGGGCCTTAGGGCTTGATCTGCTTGGACAAGTGACTTCTTCTGTTTGGGCCTCAGTTTTCTGCATCTGTAAAATGGGGCCAATCAGCCCAACCTTTGTGAGCTAGGATTTTTAGGTAGCATGTAATGAAAAAATCTGACTCTAACTAACATGGTTAAAAGATACAAGACTTCAGGTGCAACTGGATCCAGGGCTGAGTCAGGGGGCCCCAAGACCGCCTCAGGTTCAATGATTTGCTGCAAGGACTCAAAGAACTTTGAAAAGCTGTTATCCTCACAGTTACAGTTTATTACCATAAAATGATACAGATTAAAATCAGCAAAGGTAAAAGATGTATAAGGCAGAGTCCAGGAGAGAGAAGGCACAAGCTTCCAGTTGCCCTCTCCCAATGGATTTGTGTGGATAGCGCCTACTTCTGACAGTAACAGTGTGTGACAACACTCAGTAACTATTGCCGATCAGGGGAGGTCACCCAAGCCTTGTCATCCAGGATTTTTACTGGAGGTTGATCACACAGGCAAGGAGCACCCACATGGCTGACCTTAGTCACTCAGTCTCCAGCCCCTCCAGAGATCAAACTAATACCTCATGGCCTACGGCCCCCACCATAAGTCACTTTGTAATCATGTCTTTGATATCATAGCCTATCTGGTATGGTCCAAGGCCCAGATAAACAAACACACTCTTTATTAGGCAGGACATTTCAAGAGCTTAAAAGCTGTCTCCCAGGAACCGGTCAAGGATCAGTCCTTTCTTTGAAACATGTAGAGTTCAGACAACTGAGGCCTGCTGAGTTCACCCTTCACTGCACAAGGGTCCAAACAGTGACGTCAGTGTCCGACATTCTGTGTCTCCCTTTGGCTTTCCTCCATGATGACCACCAGTAGAGTCTTCCTGCACAGGAGTCACCAGCAGGAGGAGGCTTGCCCCCACCACCATCTTGGCCAGCTCGGTCTCCTCTTATCACACAGCTCCAGCCAGATTCCCAGGTGTCACACTTATTATCCCAGCTAGAGTCATGGGACCGTCCCAGAGCCAGTTAGTCCACATCAGATGGGCCAGGCTGGCATCACATGCCCACCAAAAGCAGAGGGGCAAAGCCAGGTCAACATGCCCCCTGGAGCCTGGGTGATCCCCCAGTGGGAAACTGGGGAGGTTTAGGGGCAAAAAGAGGTATTCAGTGTAGTTCTGAATAAGATGTCTGTGAGGTCAGCCTGTATTTCCTCAGCCAGTGTTAACTGAGCACCGACTGTATGTCAAGAACTCTTATAGGGGCTGGGATAAACGGTGAGTAAGAATAGACAAGGTCCTGCCCCCATGGAGCCCGCAGTCTGGGGCAAGAGTTGGCACACTATAGCCTGCAGGCCAGAGAGCTGTTTTTGTAAAGGCTCATTGGTTAGTGTCCTGTCTGTGGCTGCTTTTGTGCTGCGCTGGCTGAGTGCAGTAGGCAAAGCAGAGACCGTATCGCCTGTAAAGCCTCAGATACTTCCTAGCTGGACCTTGAAGAAAAAGTTTGCCTAGGTCTTGAGGGGTAGGGACGGGGTTTGGTTTGACAGGCATTAATTCATGAATCCCACAGAGAAATGTAAAATGATAACTGTAATAAATGCCATGAATTAGGGCGAAAAAGATAATGAAATACTGATTTGTGTAGAGTGGAAAAGAATCAAGCAGAGTTGTGCAGAACTGGGTAGCAAACAGTAGAACAGAAATTGTCAGAGTGGATCCCACTTAGCAAGGTGGAGAGTGGTTTTGTGAAACTTTTGCTTCAGGTGTGTGTGTGTGTGTGTGTGTGTGTGTGAGAGAGAGAGAGAGAGAGAGAGAGAGCGCATGCTCATACCTGTCCCCGTGTGTGTGTGTGTGTGTGTGTGTGTGTGTGTGTGTGTGTGTGTGTGTGTGTGTGTGTGTGTGTGTGTGTGAGAGAGAGAGAGAGAGAGAGAGAGAGAGAGAGCGCATGCTCATACCTGTCCCCCTGACCTGATTCACACAAAGTAAAGCATATCTCTCACTATGGACCTTGGACTAAGAATCTTAACAAACGCTGTCCCACAGAATAGCAGCTGCTGCAGTGTCTCTTGGATGCAGGGGTTCCTTTAGCCGAGAGAAAAAAATGTATTTAGTGGTGCTTGCCACGTACCTGTCATTCTTCTAGGCTCTTTACAAATGGCAACTCATTTAATCTGAAAACCCTGTAAAGCAGGGACTGTTGTCAAGATGAGGACACTGATGTGCTTGCCCGAGGTCACACAGCTTAGCAGGTGGAGGAGCTGGGATTTATACTCAAGAACTTGGGCCCCACTAGGAGTCGGGGAGAATGGTGTTATCCCTGGGGCCAAGTGGCCTCCTACCTTGGGAGGCAGTCGTTCCACCACCCCTCCCCCCCAGGTGAAGCCACTGCTGCAAGTGACACGGCAGGATGAGGTGCTGCAGGCACAGGTACAGGAGCTGCAGAAAGTGCAGGAGCTGCAGCAGCAGAGCGCCCGCGAAGTGGGCGAGCTCCAGGGCCGCGTGGCACAGGTGAGGGGCGGGGCCGGTGTGGGCGGGGCCGGTGTGGGCGGGGCTTCTGGCGCAGCCAGCAAGCGCAGGCCTGGGCTGTGCATAGAAGGGATAGGGTGGGGGTAGAGTCAGGGTTCACCGGGGCCAGGCAGGGATTGGTTGAGCCACGAGGTGCGGGAGTAGAGCCCTGGAGGTGCAGCTACAGTATGGGCCAGGTTGGGTTGGGGGAGTCCTGCAGAACCAGGATGCTCAGGAACCTGGGCTGTGGGGTTTGGGGGCAGGCCAGGGGCTCCACTGTGGCAGGACTATGGTATGCAGGCGGTGGGCTTTTAACTCTTTCCAGTACTTTTGCTGCCTTAAAATAACACTGGAGCAAACCCCTTCTTGAGCATTTTAATGTTTGCTTTCTCTGAATTATTTATTTTGACTAAATTTCTAGGTATAGGAGTATTAAATGAAATGTGAGTGGGTAGAAAGACCCCTCTGGGGTTATTTGGAGAATGGAGTGGAAGGGGAGGAGTCTGGAGAGAGTCTGGTGGGAGGGAACAAGACCTGAGCCTACTGGGGCTATGGGGACAGAAATGAAGGAGCTAGGGCAGAGAGAGTTAGGGGCAAAAGGGATAGAGCTGGGGACTGATGCGCTGTCATCAGTCCTGATGGAAGTGAGGAAGGTGAGAAACCTAGGAGTCTGACTCAGTGATTATGGGGATGTGAGGTCAATCTGAGATAGGGACCTGGGAGAGGAGTAGTTTGGGGGACTATGTCTCCCACTCCTGCCCCTGAGGTCTTGAGGGGCAAAGCAAGTTAGAGGGCAGAAGGGACGTGGTGCTGCACTGAGGGTTGCCCTGGGAGCACTGCCTGCTGACCACTGACCCTCTGCCCTGTCCCCAGCTTGAAGAGGAGCGCACCCACCTGGCAGAACAATTACGAGCAGAGGCAGAGCTGTGTGCTGAAGCTGAGGAGATGCGGGCACGGCTGGCGGCCCGCAAGCAAGAACTAGAGCTAGTAGTGTCGGAGCTGGAGGCTCGTGTGGGCGAGGAGGAGGAGTGCAGCCGCCAGTTCCAAACTGAGAAGAAGAGGCTGCAGCAGCATATACAGGTCCATCCCCCACTCCATGTGCCCACCAGGTCACCCTCTCCCAGACTCCTGTCTACACCACCCACATTTGCTTCTGCAAAACAAGCCTCTTTTGGCCATGAATTTGTGGAAAACTTAGCTCTGAGTGACTTAAGCAAAATAATATATATATATTTTTTTTAGTTCAAATAATGGGAGACTCTAGAATGTGTATGCTTCAGGTATGGCTGGATCCAGACATTCAAGTGATATTCTCAGGACTCTGCCTCCCTCCATCCCCTGGGTCCATCTGCCTCTATGCTGCTGCATTCATAGGCAGGCTGCTTTCTCATGGTTCCCCTTCAAGACCTAGTGTGCATTTTATACTTATGGCACATCTCAGTTCAGATGCTAAATTTTTATTGGAAATACTTGATCTTTATTTTTAGTTCATAACTTCTGCAGTTCACATACCCAATAGATACTCTACAGATTCACATACCCAAGTTGTTCCAATCATACTTAAAAGTTTTCCAGTGACTGAGTGTCGAGTTTTAGATTATAATAAAATTAAAGTAGAAAATTTAGTTTCTTGATCACCCCTATTTCAAGACCTCAAAAGTGTTTTAATCACCTCCTCTACACCCCATTGGTGAGGGAGGGATCCTGCCCTAGCATTATGGAGATGGTGGCGAACACATGACACCTGGCACTGGACAGATGAGATTGACAGCAGTTGATTAGTCACAAATACTCATAGCCCAAGTGCCATGAAAGGCCACATGGGGATTGCATTCAAGAATAGAGTGAACAAGCAAGACTCTGGAAAACCAGTTTTGTAGTAACAAGAAGGTAAGGTGACCCCTGGTTGCCATGGAAACGTGAGTGGTTTGTTTAATTCCATGGGCTGGCAGGGAACTGAAATGTGCTTCTCAGGGAAAAGCAGGTACTGTGCCTGGTTCCCTTGATAAGGAGGATTAAATGGCTAGAGGACCTTATTTGTGAGAGCAGACTGAGTAGGAAGGCTGTACTTAGGCAGCATGTAATATTGAATCTTAATTTCCAGTGTGCCCAGTGACTGCCATCATGGGCAGTAGCCATCTATATGATTTGTTTATTTGTTATGTTTACTGTTTATAATCTGCATCCCTCCCCGACTAACATACAATACATATGTAATTTCCATAAGGACAGGGATTTTTATTTATCCTCAGAGCCTAGAACAGTACCTGGCATACACTAGGCACTCAATAAATGCTTGTTGAGCTAATGAATGAAATGGGAAAACCAGTAAGAGTTTGATCCTTCCCAGCCTCACCCAGGGTATTGACCTGTCTGAGCCACAAGCCCCCGAGGTTCTTTGAACCATCCCTCTACTCCCTCCTTCCCCATCACACTCCATCCCTCAGGCCCTAGGTTCTTACTCCTCCCTCCTCCTCACTCCAGGAACTAGAGACCCACCTCGAGGCTGAGGAGGGGGCAAGGCAGAAGCTGCAGCTGGAGAAGGTGACAACAGAGGCAAAGCTGAAGAAATTTGAGGAGGACCTGCTACTCTTGGAAGACCAGAATGCCAAGCTGAGCAAGGTTAGGGGCCTGTGAGCAGCCAGGAGAGGGATGCATTGATGGGCGTGTTTGCATGGTGACAACAAGCCTGATGGCTAAAGGGTTGGTGTCCACTTTGTAGAATGAGCTCCAAGAAATCAACATGCAAAAGCTAAACTGCCAATAGGGAAATAGACGAAAGATATTAGCCCACAGTACGTAGAGGAGTGAATGGCAAATAAAAGCATAAATAGATAGATACTTGATCACTAGACATCAGTGACATGAAAATTAAAATCACATTTCACACTCACTGGATCAACAAATATATTCAAGTTGGAAAATGCTATGAATTGGTGAGGATGTATAGCAATAGTGTTCTTATGCACTGCTGGTGAGGTATAAGTTGTGTCATCTACTCTGGAGAGTAAGTTGGCAATCTCTAGTACAGAGTTGAGGATGTGTATTCCATGCAACCCGAGAATTCTACTTGTAGGTATGTATTCTAGAACTGCACTGTCCAAAACAGTAACCACTAGCCACATGCGACTATTTAAATTTAAACTAATTAACATAAAATAAAATTTAAGATTCAGGTCCTCTGTCTCTCTAGCCATAAGTCAAGTGCTAAATAGCCACATGTGGCTAGTGGCTACTGTACTGTTCAGTGTGTAAAACATTTTCATTATTCTAGAAAGTTCTGTCAGATAGTGCTGCTATAGATCACAGTCTTTCTTGACTATAATGCACAGGAATAAATATATTATACATTGAGAGTCAGAGCTGAAACATACACACATGCATGCACAACTGAGTCAGAAGTTTCACAAAACACTCCTTACCATCACTACATGTATTAGTTTTCGGCTGTGATAGTGCTGCATAACAAACAGCCCCCAGGTCTCGGCAGCTACAATAGCAATATTTTCCCCATGAGTGTGGATTGGCTGGGCTTAGCCCCAGGCTGTCCTGCATTGAAGGACCAGCAGCAACACAGGTCCTGCTCTTTTGATGGTGGCAGGTAGAAGGACAAAGGCCAGACCAGACCACACAAGCACTTTTAAGTCCTCTGCTTATATCACATCCACCAGCATTCTATTGGCCAAAGCAAGTCACATGGCCAGGCCCAACCTCAGTGGGGCAGGGCTGACTTTACATTCTTGACTTCAGTGGGAGACTCAACAAAGCAACATGGCCAAGGGCATAGATACATAATAGTATTATAGGGAGACAGTGAAAAGTTGAAAACAGTAAGCCAGACACTGGCTCTGAAGTTTTCTATTCTACTCTGTTCCATTTCATTCTTTTTAAGGATAGGGCCAACCCACTTCATTAATTTCCAAAACCACTCACAGTTTGAAAAGTCCTGTTCTAGACCAGTGTTTCTCAGACACTAATGTGCACTTGACTCACATGAGGAGCTTGTTAAAATGCAGATTCTGATTCAGCCAGTCTGGGGTGGGAACCAAGATGTGGAATCTCTGGCAAGCTCCCATTTGACAGCGATGCTGTTGGCCTATGAACCGTGCTTTGAGAAGTAGCAGGGGTCCAAAACTCACACACAAATGTAGCAGATGTGCAAGGATGTTCATTGCAGTATTGTTTGTAACAGCAATTGGTTGGAATCAACTTCAGTGTCCAGCAGAGGGATAATGGGTTAATGAATGGAGGTGTACTTTAAATAATGAGAGTTACTGCACTGCAGTTTACAGTGTGAACCAGTGGGAGTGGGATGGGTGTCTGGACCCACAGGATGGGAAGAAGAGGGAGAAGGTTGGGAGAATGAAGGTCAGGGGAGGGTGAGGATGAGCAGAAATGCAGACGAAAACAGCACCAGAAGCTGCAGGTCTGGCAGGGGCTGCTCCAGGCCCAGCTCCTGACCACCCCACACCTCCCACTGCCCCTCAGGAGCGGAGGCTGCTGGAAGAGCGTCTGGCTGAGTTCTCGTCCCAGGCGGCGGAGGAGGAAGAGAAAATCAAGAGCCTCAATAAGCTACGACTCAAATATGAGGCCACAATTGCAGACATGGAGGGTGAGTGCCCACCTGCCCAGTGGGGAGCTGTGGGGGTCGGTGCACATTCCAATGGGGGACCTCGGCCAAGCCTCATGTTGTGGGGTCTCAATGGTCATTTCTGCTAAATGGGATAGGAAAGAGTGCTCAGGACTGACTGCGTGTCCTCCCAGCTCTTCCATTCTTTATGTATCTCTAAATCCTACTCTTTCTTTCTCCTTGATGTCTTAGGTCACTCTCACTTTCTCTCCATCTAACTGCTCCACTAACTGTCTGTTTCAGACCCATTTTTGTCTCTCCATCTCTTGCTGTGGACTTAGAATCAGAAACAGAAGGGAAAGGGCACAAGGAGGAGGCTGAGGAGAAGACAGGGCTGTGGACATGTGGCAGAGAGAGTCAGGGGAGGAGCAAGGGGCTGCCATTGGGGTGAGGAGAAGACAGTGCCTAGGGGTCTGGCCTGGGGTCTAGGAGGATGGTGGGGTGGTCCCCGAGATGGGGATGCTGGGAAGAGGAGAGGGTGTTGGAGGAGATGCTGAGCTCGGCCTTATATGTGGTGAGTGCTGGGGCCATGGCCTCTGTGGGAGCTGCTGGGCTTGTGCGTCTGGACACCCTTGCACGGCCCCCACTCCCACCTCCAGACCGCCTGCGGAAGGAGGAGAAGGGCCGCCAGGAGCTGGAGAAGCTGAAGCGGCGATTAGATGGGGAGAGCTCAGAGCTGCAGGAACAGATGGTGGAGCAGCAGCAGCGGGCAGAGGAGCTGCGGGGCCAGCTGGGCCGCAAGGAAGAGGAGCTGCAGGCTGCGCTGGCCAGGTGCGGGCTGGGTGGGCTCGGTAGGGGAAGCAGCACAGGTGCATGGCCTGGCAGCAACAGGACACCCCAGTCAGACACTCCTGGACACATACACCAGCTGAGCCACTCACTAGCCATGAACAAGCCACATCCTCCCCAGGTCTCAGTATCCCCTTCTGTCAAATGGAGATAGCAAGAGCTCCAAGCCTTCCACATTGAACAACCCACAGTCACCTGTGATTTCACAAGTGGCTGCTTGTGTAAGGAATCATAATAATTATAGTTGCACTTGTTCACAATTATTGAGCTCCTACTGTATGCCAGATATGGGGCTTGGTATTTCCAGTGCTTTTTATGCACCATGCTTCACGCAGTCTAAGACACCCTTCATTATAGGTGCAGCTCCATTTCAGAGATGTTAAAATGTGAAAAAGTGTGCATTGTAGAATTGATGGTACATGGTGTATGTGTGTGTGTGTGTGTGTGTGTGTGTGTGTGTGTGTGTGTGTGTGTGTGTGTCTGTCTGTCTGACTTCTGGGTTCAAATCCTGGCTTCTCCCCTTTTTGGCCATGTGACATCACTGCTGTAGCCCTGGTTTCTTTATCTGTAAAGTGGGGGCAAGTTAGAAGCTCTACTCCTGTGGTTAGTGTGGGGATTAAATATGAAAGTGCTCCTTAACGCTTGTCACACCCTAAGCTCTCAGTAAATACTGAGTGTTTTGTTACTACTTTTGATTATTACCCTTGCTTTTGCTTTTGCTTTTTTTGTATTGAGGTGAAATTTACATAAAAGTAACCATTTGAAAGCGTACAATTCAGTGGATTGAGTCCGTTCACAATGTTGTACAACCATTACTTCTTTCTAGTTTGAAAACATTTTCGTCACCCCAGTAGGAAACCCTGTACCTATTAAGCAGCCACTTCCTATTCCCCTCCTTCCCAGCTCCTGGCAGCCACTCATCTGCTTTCTGTCCGAATAGGATTTGCCTGTGCTGGGTATTTTTAAGTGGAATCATGCAACATGTGGTCTTTTGTGTTATTTTTATTGCTGTCCTCTAGGGAACCCCTGTGAAGTGGGGTGTTCATTGTTCATGTCCTCTCGCAGACCAGGAGTCTGCTGTGCAGAGAGGTTGTCACTTGCCAGGGCAGGTGGCCAAGCAGGGGATAATAACCCAGGCCTGCATGGCTCCCTGAGTGATGAACGCTGCAGCCCGACTCAATTTCTCTTTGCAGTGACACTGCATGGGGGGGTGAGAAGCCATAACCCATAGCGGTTATGAGGAGGGACTCTAGGTCTGCCCTACCACTCACTAACCAGGTGACCTGGACACGTGCTTTCCCTACTCTGGGCCTGTTTCCTCATTTCGCATGAACGTTAAATAAGGTGATACAAGTAAAGGGCTTGCATGTAGCAGAAACTCAGTAAGCATCACCTGTGATTACTGTTGGCGTCATTCCCATTTTGCAGCTAAGAAAACTGAGGCTCTAAATACTGGAATCATGTGCCTATTGACAGAGCTAGGATTTGAACCCAGGACTGTCCACCCCCAAAGCCCACGTCTGGTCTCTCCACCCCTAGAAATCATCACCTCACTCCTGTCTGCTCCTGTACCAACTTCATGGTCTTTGTCACCCCAGGGCAGAGGATGAGAGTGGGGCCCGAGCTCAGCTGCTCAAATCCCTGAGGGAGGCACAAGCAGGCCTGGCTGAGGCCCAGGAGGACCTGGAAGCTGAGCGTGCAGCCAGGGCCAAGGCAGAGAAGCAGCGCCGGGACCTGGGTGAGGAGCTGGAGGCACTGCGGGGAGAGTTAGAGGACACGCTGGACTCTACCAATGCGCAGCAGGAGCTCCGGTGAGGCCCGGGGCCCAGTGGCTGCACAGCCCAAATGCACACAGCGCAGGGGTAGGGGGTAGAGGACTCGGGTGTGAGGTCTCTGTGTACACAAGGGTTAAAGGATTCAACAATTGTTTATTGAGCACCGGCTCTGGGCCCAGCTTCAGCCTAGCTAGGGCAGACATGAGTCAGACCCAGACATCATCCTAGGGAACTCCTAGTCTCAGGGGAAGCAAAGATAGACCCGATTCTGAACAAAGGATGCTTTAATGGAGTAACATAGGGCATTACAGATGATAGAGGGCCCAGGAAGACTATCCTGAGGAAGGGTCTTTTGAATAGGGTTTAAAAGGTGAGTAAGAGTTCACCCTTCAAGCCACGCTCTTCCCACAGCATCACTGCCAAGATCCCTTTGGGAGTGTAGAGTGAGGTCCCCGTCCTTGAAGGGAAAGACGACGAGGAGGCAGGCACAACCAGCTGTCAAGGGGCTCCCCCACAGTCCCTGCCTTCCTCTATTCTGTAATTCTGTTCCCTTTCCCCTTCTCTCAATAAAAGGTCCAAGAGGGAACAGGAGGTGACGGAGTTGAAAAAGGCTCTGGAGGAGGAGACACACATTCACGAGGTGGCAGTGCAGGAGCTGAGGCAGCGCCATGGCCAGGCACTGGGAGAGCTGGCTGAGCAGCTGGAGCAGGCTCGGAGGGTAGGTTGAGGCAGGGGGAAGGGAGTGGGGAGAACAGGACGCCGGGCTGGTGGAGGTACCTATGGCTGGTCATCTTCCTGGGGTTCTTCGAATATGTCTTCCATTCGCCTTTCATTCAGCGAGCATTAATTGAGTACGTACTATGTCCCGAGGATGGTGCTGGCGACCCAGCAGTAAACAAAACAACCGATACTGCCTTCCCTTGTGGACTTCACGTTTTAGTGAGAGAGGCAGAGAGTAAACAGTATAAACACATTTATAATATATATTGGGGTAGTAAGTGCTATGGGGCCATGATGAACAGGGAAAGGGGAATCAGTGCTGAGGGAGGGGGTGTGATTTTAGAGAGTCCATGGAAGAATTCTGTGAGAAGGTGATATCCGAGTAAAAAACTGAGGGAGGTAAGGGGTGAGCCATCTGGGCTTCAGGGGGAAGCATGTTCCAGGCAGAGGGAACAGCCAGTGCAAAGGCCCTGAGTCAGGAATATGCCTGAGTGTTTAAGAAAGAGCAAGGAATTCCAAGCAGAGGGAACAGCCAGCGCAAAGGCCCTGAGGCAGGAATATGCCTGAGTGTTTAAGAAAGAGCAAGGAATTCCAAGCAGAGGAAACAGCCAGTGCACAGGCCCTGACCTGGTGGAGAGGAGGACTCATAAACCTTTGCTTGTCTCTCTCCCTGGCCAGGGCAAAGCTGCATGGGAGAAGACCCGGCTGGCCCTGGAGGCTGAGGTGTCCGAGCTGCGGATGGAGCTGAGCAGCCTGCAGACTGCACGTCAGGAGGGTGAACAGCGGAGGCGCCGCCTGGAGTCCCAGCTGCAGGAGGTGCAGGGCCGGGCTGGAGATGGGGAGCGGGCACGAGTGGAGGCTGCTGAGAAGCTGCAGCGAGCCCAGGTGAGTGGGGTAGCCAATGAAGGGGTCTCTGCTGTGTAACCTTGGGTGAGATACCTGCCCTCTCTGGGCTTCTTTTTGGTCCACATCAACCCTGCTGTCCCATCCAGCTGTTCCAACATAATCATGCCTGAGTAGCTAATATTTGGTGGGCAGTTTCTGTATATCAAGCATTTTTTTTGTAAGGAAAAACTAATATTGTTCCAATTTTACACAAGAGGAAACTGAGACCTAGAGCTGTCAATTTGATTGCCTAAGGTCACTCAGAGCTGAAACTCAAACCCAGATGTGTCTGACTCTTTGGCTCTTAACCCTGCCACATCCTTACTTTCTCTTCTCTTCTTTTCTTACTTTGAATAATTCATGGTCTGATTAGAAATTTATGGTGTGAATGCATGGATCAGTACAAGGACAATATCATACTGTGACTATTCTAAGAAAAGTGGGTTGGGTTTTTTTTGTCTTTTTTTGTGACCGGTAAGGGTATCGCAACCCTTGGCTTGGTGGCGTTCGCACCGCGCTCAGCCAGTGAGCGCACCGGCCATCCCTATATAGGATCTGAACCCGTGGTGGGAGCACTGCTGCTCTCCCAGCGCCGCACTCTCCCGAGTGCGCCACGGGGTCGGCCCGAAAAGTGGGTTTTTAAAACTTAATTTTATTCTGTTTTTAACTAAATGACCTATTCATTCATTTTCGAGAATACAAACAAGTAAAAAGAATGAAGGGAAGAATGACAGGGTTTTTTTTTTGTTGTTGTTGTTTTTTTAAGAATGACTTTTAATTCCCCACCCCCTGCAGGGAAACCACTACTACTGTTTTTTAATTTCCAGATTAAAATAGTGTATTAGTTATGGTAAATGTTAAGCTGCTATAACAAAGAGCCTCCCAAATTCACCAGCTTAAAGAAAAGACATGTGTCTTTTCCCTCTCAAGAAATAGGCTCAGGGTAAGCTTTGGAGGCTGGCAGGCACTCTGCTCCATGAAATCACTCAAGACCCATATTCTTTTGTCTTGTTCCACCATACCTGAGGGAACCTTGACCTCATCTTCAGGGTTGTGCGCACATCTGTGCTCGAGCTTAGGAAGGGGAAAAGAGAAAAAGTGACATAATTTGCATGTTTAATTTTGCTTTTGTTCCATTGGCCCTAACTTAATCACATGACAACAGCTAGCTGCAAGGGAGTCTGGGAAATGTAGTTTCCAGCTGGCAGCCATGGTCCTAGTTAATAGTCTTTCATGGTGGGAGCAGGGAAGAATGAATTTGGGGGTACAGTTAGGGTCTGTCCCAAATGGAATCATGCTTCTTGGTGGTCACTCTACTAAGCTCTTTACATATTACAAAAGTAAAAATGACACTAAAAGTAGAGCTAGAGGTTGGTAGAATGAGTTTTAAGCAGTTTTCCAGTAGAACTTTCTTCAGTGATGGGAATATTCTGTTTGCACTATCCACTAGCCACATGTGACACTGAGCACTAGAAATATGGGGAGTACAGCTGAGGAACTGAATTTTTACTTTTATTTCATTTTAATTACTATAAATTTAAATTTAAATAGCCACATGTGGCTAGAGGCTACCATATTGGATAGAGCCATTCTGCCTGGGCTCAAATCTCAGTTCTACCACTTGTAGCTGTGTGTTCTTAGATAAATTGCCTACCCTCTCTGTGCCTCAGCTTCTCTTCATATAATCTGGGAATAACACTGGTATCTACTTTATAGGGTTGGTGTGTGAGTCAGTGAGCCAATACTTAGTAAGGCACTTAGAATAGATTCTGGGCACACAGTACACTCTCAAAAACTGTAAAATGTTCTTATTTATTGAGCATTAGATATATATGCTAGCCACTGAGTTAGGCACTTTATATTCATTTCCTGTAATCTTCATAGCAGCCTTAGGAGGTAGGTCATGTTATCATACCCACTTTATAGATAAGGAAAATGAGGCCCAGAAAGGTGGAAGTCACTTGTCCCAGGTCATATAGCCAGAAATACCAGGTCCAGGTCAAAATATAATTTTTAAAAGTTCAAATCGTGACTTTCATGAACAAAGACATAGTAAGCATACATCAAAGATGTATTTAAAGCATTTATGAGGAACCAAGCAGGATAGCAAAGATGTTCAAGTGGAGACATAGATATACATGTATATTCAACAAGAGGGAGAATGTTGGAATGAAGTGGCTTGTTTAGAGACAACTGATTAAAGCTTTAGATTATCTTCTCTACTGGGCAGAATCATTTGCAACTTAACCGTCTTCTTCATATAACTCCACAGTGTAAGTCAGAGAGAGTTTCATTCCCCTGGAGAGTGAGAGGGACCCAAGGCAGGCTTGTTGGACAGTCCTGTTCTATGACAGCAATTCCAAGTTTTCAGATAAATTTTCTTATACAGAATTTAAACCCAAACTTGTTCCTCAAGTGCACTTTAGAAAGGGAGATAAGGAGGCTCAGGGTAAGGCAGAAGTGCTGGAGACTCTTGTCCAACAAACATTTATTGAGCACCTACTGTGTGCCAAGCCCTGCTGTGGGCCCTGGGGACACAGCAAGGAAGATGAGGAGGTCTCTGCCCTTGTGAAGGGAATAGTCCAAGGGGAAGGCAGTGATGAACTGCCTATTTTCTGCAGCAGAGGAGCAGGAAGGAGCAGGAGCCTTGCCCAGGATCATTGTGGTGGTGATTTTTTGTGGGGTGGGGTAGGGGAAGGAACAGCTTTATTGAGATATAACTCACATACGATATAATTTGCCCACTGAAAGTGTACAATTGAATGGATTTTAGTATATTCCCAGAGTTGTACAACCATCACCATAGTCTAATTTTAAACCATTATCATCACCCCCCAAAGAAATCCCATACTCTTTAGCCATCATCCCCCAAGTCTTCCTGCACTCCACCCAGGCAAGCACTAATCTACTCTCTGTCTCTATAGATTTCCTATTCTGGAGATCGTATATAAATGGAATCATACAATATGTGGTCTTTGTGACTGCTTTCTTTTACTAAGCATAATATTCCCAATGTTCATCCATGTTGTAGCATGTATCAGTGCTTCCTTCCTTTTCATCGCCAAATAATACACTTTGTGTGGATATACTGCATTTTGTTCATCCATTTATTTATTGATGGACATTTGGGTGGTTCCCACCTTTTGATGATTGTGAATAATGCTGCTATCAACATTCCATGTCTATTTCTGCATAGACATATGTTATCACTTATCTTGGCTACATACCTAGGAGCGGAATTGCTAGGTCATATGATAACTCTATGTTTAACCCTTTGAGAAACTTCCAGACTGTTTTCCACAGCAGCTGTGCCATTTTATATTCCCACCAGCCATGTCTGGTAGAGATTTCAGACCAAGAAATAGATGGGATTGGCTGGGTGGAAGCCACAATTAGAGAGCTTCATCCCAGCTGCCTCTTCCCACAGGCTGAACTTGAGAATGTGTCTGGGGTGCTGAGTGAGGCTGAGTCCAAAGCCATCAGGCTGAGCAAGGAGCTGAGCAGCACGGAAGCCCAGCTACATGATGCCCAGGTGATGCAGCCCACCCTTCAACCTCACCATTACCCCCCCATCCTTCTCCTGACCACAGCTGACATTGTCCCCTCCATCTACAGGAGCTGCTGCAGGAGGAGACCAGGGCGAAGCTGGCCTTGGGGTCCCGGGTGCGAGCCATGGAGGCTGAGCTGGCAGGGCTGCGGGAGCAGCTGGAGGAGGAAGCAGCCACCAGGGAGCGGGTGGGCCGTGAGCTGCAGACCTCCCAGGTGCAGGTGAGCAGCCCTGAGCAAGACCTTCGAGGGGGCAGTCCCCCAAGCTGTTCCTCTAGACTCCCCAGCTCAAGGATGGGCCTGCCATCCACCCAGTCATAAGCCAGACCCCTGGGTGTTATTCTCACCTCTTGACTCTCCCTCACTCCCTATAGACCATGCCCAGCCCTGTCCCTCTGCCCCCTGACTGCCTCATCCCCTGCTCTCCATCCACACAGCTCCAGCCCCAGCTCTGCCATTTAGATCCTGCTCTCAGCCTCTCCCCTTCCAGTTCATCCCTCACATAGCCGCAGACGTCTCTTTCTACACCCAGAGCTGACCCTGCCTCTGCCCTGCTCATGGCCCTCCTGTGGCTTCCCGTTAACCCCTGGACAAAGCCCATGCTTCTCAGCAGGGCACTTGAGGCCATGTATTCTGTTATTTCCTTCATCTTTAGTTGTATTATCTCTATTTTCACTGCCACATTTCACCTGGAAAACCCTTTCATTCTTCTGAATTTAGCAGCTGCTGTTAGAAGCTTTTCTTGACCACTCCCCTCTTTCTCCTCTGTGTCAACTTCGGTCATCTTGGGTTGGGACTGTCTCTGCCCATGAGTCTCCCCACCAGACTGTAAGCCCCTTCAAAGCGGAATGCCACCTGAGTTAGATCTGGGTCCCTAGCACAGACCAATGTAGAGCCTCAGGTATGGTTATGGCTGTTGAATGAATGAGTACCTGCAAATATCCTTCAACTGGCAAACTCCCATGCATACTTCAAGGCTCATCTCAAATGCCACCTCCTCCAGGAAGTCTCTCCTGAATGTTCTAAACAGATTCTGAACCCTTCCCATGGACTCCCATGCTGCTATACATCTTCCTCAGCCTCCATCACCCTGCCTGTAATGCTGTGCCTCCCCCATGAGACTGAGGGTTTCCCAGGGAAGAACCTAGGTCTGATTCCTCTCTGGTGCTGGCAGGAGTCATTTTAATCCCCTGAAAGAGTTGGGCTCGTGGCACTGGCAACATCAACTCCACTCCGAGAGAGAAGAGCCCAGTGGAGTGACTTCTTTCCCTTTCCAGGGCTCAGTCTCCTTATCTGGGAAATGGGGCACCACCACTTCATATCTTCAGCATGGCCATGACTGCTACCCACCCTGTCTCTCCTCCCCCAGCTCTCAGAGTGGAGGCGGCGCCAGGAGGAGGAGGCGGGGTTGCTGGAGGCAGGGGAGGAGGCACGGCGCCGGGCAGCCCGCGAGGCCGAGAGCCTGACCCAGCGCCTGGCAGAGAAGACAGAGGTAGTGGAGCGGCTGGAGCGGGGCCGCCGCCTGCTGCAGCAGGAGCTGGACGATGCCACTGTGGACCTGGAGCAACAGCGGCAGCTCGTGAGCACGCTGGAGAAGAAGCAGCGCAAGTTCGACCAGGTGGGGCACCTCAGTTTACCCAGCTGGGAAATTAGCCAGTTAATCTATCCTTCCCGTGGTCGTTGTGAGGAATCAGTAACATGAGATGTCACGCTCAGCTCTGAAGTGGTGGAGCACCAAGAAGCAACACACTCTTGGCTCTGAGCCTCTGTAAAACAGGACACCCCTCTGTCAGCCACTTTTATGCCTCTTGTCTAAGCATAATTATTAGTCGCACCACCTTTAATTTCAAAGATGTAGTTTGGGTGATGAAATATAGGAATAGCCTCTCAGCACCCCAGAGGGTGCTTATAAGGATTAAATGAAGTAACAGATTTCACTTGTTCAGCTGACTCATTGGGTACCTCAGGCAAGTTGCTTTTCTCATCTCAGCCTCAGTTTACCCATCTAGAAAATGGGAATAATGCCAAGCATCTGGCAGCCTGAGGATGAGCTAAAATCACAGAATCCCAGAGAGTTAAGGTCAAGCGAGCCTGAGGTTCAAATCCCTGCTCGATCTCTTTCTAACCGTGTAGCTTGGGCAAACTGTGCAATGTTTCTGTGCCTGATTTTGTTCATCTAGAAAACGTAGCAGCAGTGGGAGGGGGCATTATTTTGCCCTCATATTTGAAAGATTTTTCACTGGACGTAGAATTTTAGGTAAACAGTTTTATTCTTTCAACAATTTGAAGATGTCATTCCATTAACTCTGGCCTCCATTGTTTCAGACGAAAAGTTAGTACTCATTCAAATCATTGTTTCCCTGTAGGTAATGAGATGTGTTTTTTTAGCTGATTTAAAAATTGTCTTTTTGTCTTTGGTTTTCAGCCGTTTGACTATGATATGCCCAGCTATAGGTTTTTGTATGTATACTGCTTCAGGATTGCTGAGCTTCCTACTGTTATGAGTTGATTTTTTGATCAAACGTGAAAATTTTCAGCCATTATTTCTTCAAATATTTTTCTGTCCCACACTCTCTTTTTCCCCTTCTTCTTGGACTCCAAATGCACGTATATTTTTGATAGCCTAATAGTGTTCCAAAGGTCATCAATTTTTTTGCATCTTCTTGAATTTTATATAAATTCTTTTCATATAAATCTCTTTTTCAATTGGTTTCTTTGAAACAGGATAATTATTTTGAGGTTCATCCATGTTTTTGCATGTACCAATAATTCATTCCTTTTTTACCGCTGAGTATTATTCCTGTATAGATAAGCCACATTTTGCATATCTATTAGCCAGTCGATGAACATTTGGGTTGTTTCCAGTGTTTGGCTTTCAGGAACAAAGCCTTAGTCTTTCTAACAGGTGTGTAGTGGTTTTAATTCGCATTTCTCTAATGACCAATGATGTTGAACATCTTTTCATGTGCTTATTTGCCATCCATATATCTTCTTTGGTGAAGTGTGAGTTCAAACTTCTGGCCCATTTTAAAAAATTGGATTGTTTTCTTATAATTGAATTTTGAAAGTTCTTTATATATTATGAATACAAGTTACTTGTCAGATATATGCTCTGCAAATGTTTACATCCACTCCATGGCATGTCATTTTATTCTCTTAATAGAGTTTTTCAAAGAGCAGAAGTTTTTAATTTGGGTGAAGTCCAATTCATTGATTGGTTATTTTATGTATTGTGCTTTTGGTGTTGTGATTAAGGAGTCTGCCTAACTCAATGCCATAAAGATTTTTTCCTATTTTTTTCTAGAAGTTTTCTACATTTAGGTTTATATTAGGTCTGTGATGCATTTTGAGTTAATTTTTATATGTGTAGTGCTACCGTGGCTTCAAGTTAATTTTTGTGAATATAGACATCCAGTTGTTCCAAGACCATTTGTTCTCCACTGACTTGTTTTTGTGTGTGTGTTGAAAGATCATGTAGTGTTACTCACTTCTTTTTTCTTTTTCTTTTTCTATTTCTTTTTCTTTTTTTTTTTTTTGAGGCTGTTTTGCCTCTTTTAGATCCTTTATAATTTCATTTTTTAATTTTTCTTTTTTTGTGTGTGTCTGGCCAGGATAGGGATCCAAACCCTCATATGAATTTTAGAATCAATTTGTCAGTTTCTAAGAACAAAAGACTCCTGATTTGGGGCTGTGCTGAATCTATAGATTAATTTGGGAAGAACTGACATCTTAATAACATTGAGTTTTCTGACCATGGAACATATTATATATATCCATTTATTTAAATATTCTTTAATTTATCTCAGAAATGTTTTATACTTTTCAGTGTACGTCTTTCACACTTTTTGTCAGATTCATTTCTATGTATTTCATGGTTTTGAGGCTGTTTTAAATGATATTGTTTTTATTTCAATTTCTGAATGCTAGTTTGTAGAAATATAATCATTTTTGAATATTAATCTAGTGTTCTACTAAAATGAGTGGCTAAACTCACTTACTATTTAATGTTAGGGTTTTTAAAAAATATATAGATTTCCTTGAATTTTCTATATAGATGATCATGTTTTCTGTGAATAAAGACAGTTTCACTTCTTCCTTTACTCTTTCTTTACCTTTCTTCTGGGACTCCAGATACATGTATGTTTGACTGCTTGATATTCTTTCACAGGTTATTAAAGCTGTGTTAAATTATTTTTATAATTTTTTTCTTTCTTTGCTCTGTTTGAATAATTTCTATTGGCCTGTTTTCTAATTTGCTGATTCTTCTAATGTGTCCAATCGTCTTTTAATTTCATCCAATGGCTTTTTAATTTTAGATACTTTGTTTTCAGTTCTAGCATTTCTATGTGGTTCTGTTTTCCAGTTTCAAATCTCTCCTAAAATAATCCTGTGTTTTCACCCATTATGTTCATCTTATTCTGAAATTTACTTATCATAGTAAAGTCTTCGTGTGATAATTCTAACATGTAGCTCATATATGAGTCTGTTTTCATTCTGATTTTTCTCTTAAGTATGATTTCTATTCTCTTCCTTTTTTGCATGTCTTGTAAGTTTGTTTACCAATTACCATATCTTTTAAAAAAACAACAACAGTAAAGGTTGAAGTCCATTTTAACAAGAGGAAGAAATATCCTTTCCTCTCTTGGGTATGTAGATTGAGGGACTGGTGGGTTTGATCCATTCAGGAGCTGAGCTGGTTTGGGACGTGGTTGCAACTTTAATCCCTCTACTTCCCTCTTGTGTCTCTGCCTTTGCCCATCTCTTTGCCTCTCTCTTTCTCTTTGTGCATGTGTGTGTCTCTCTGTTTCTCTCTCTCTGTCCCCGGCTGCTCCTTCTTCCCCATCCCTTGTATACTCCTTTCAGCTAATCTATTTCCCCTCACCTCATATCCTTCAACCTGGAAGCTCCTGGCAGAGGAGAAGGCAGCTGTACTGCGAGCGGTAGAAGAACGTGAGCGGGTCGAGGCAGAGGGCCGAGAGCGTGAGGCCCGGGCCCTGTCGCTGACACGGGCACTGGAAGAGGAGCAGGAGGCACGTGAGGAACTGGAGCGCCAGAACCGGGCATTGCGGGCCGAGCTGGAGGCGCTACTGAGCAGCAAGGATGACGTCGGCAAGAGTGTGAGTGAGGCCTCCACTCCCCAAGCCACACCTGTACACACACTTGATGAGGGAAGACACACACACACACATATGCCCTCACACACACAGCATGAAAGATACCAGCCGTCAAAGTCACATGTTCACGCACAAACACTGAACCGGAGGAGAGCTGCTGACCAACAGAGTGTGAGGAGAATCTGCCACCAAACACGTGTGTTCACACACACGTGGAAAGTCGGGTGAGCTGTTCACTGGAGATCCAGGCACCATACACAGAACACGAGGAGACTCTCTCATCAAACATACGTAACAGGATATGAGAGCTCACAAAGTATGCATGCTCACATTCACGTACATGAAAGGTGAGGAGAGCCTCCCGTTAAACACATATGTTCACACTCAGAGTGTGAGGAATACTCACCACACACGTGTGAAAACTCAGAGAGAGAGAACGTGAAGAGAACTTACCAAAACACACAACCTGAGAACCTGACGTAGGTGTGTACACATACGAGTGCATACACCACATACACACACCACACACACACACCACACACACACACACACACACACCACACACCACACACACACACACACATCACACACACACACACCACACACACACCACACACACACCACACACACACACACACCACACACCACACACACACCACACGCACACCACACACGCACACCACACACACACCACACACACACACACACACCACACACTACACACCACACACACACACCACACACACACCACACACACACACACACCACACACCACACACACACACCACACACACACCACACCCACACACACACACCACACACACACCACACACTACACACCACACACACACACCACACACACCACACGCACACCACACGCACACCACACGCACACACCCACACCCACACACACCACACACACACCCACACACACCCACACACACACACATACACACACCATACACCACCCACCCACACACACACACACACACACACACACACACCCCCACACACCACACACACACACACACACACATCACACACACACACACCACACACACACCACACACACACACACACCACAAACACACACACACACACACACACCACACACCACACACACACATACACACACATCACACACACACACACCACACACACACCACACACACACACACACACCACACACACACACCACACACACACACACACACCACACACACCACACACACACACACACACACCACACACACACCACACACACACACACCACACACACACACCACACACACACCCACACACACCCACACACACACACATACACACACCATACACCACCCACCCACACACACACACACACACCACACACACACACACACCACACACACACACACACACACCCACACACACACACACCACACACACACACACCACACACTACACACCACACACACACACCACACACACCCCCCACACACACACCACACACACACACACACACACACACACCACACACACACCACACACTACACACCACACACACACACCCACACACACACACACCACACACCACACACACACACACACACCACACACACACACCACACACTACACACCACACACACACACCACACACACCCCCCACACACACACCACACACACACACACACACACACACACACACACACCACACACACACACACACACACACCACACACACGCACACACAGGATGAGGGCTCCTCACCTTACCCACTTCCAACCCCACTGAGCACACACAGGCTCCCCCACCAGGCTTCTGTCTTCCCCTGACTCATACATCCTTCCAGGGCCTGGAGGGAGTTCCCTAGGCCTGTTCCCAGGCTCCCCTTACCCAGCCTGTGTCCCAGCCTTCTGAAAGGTCAAGATGGCCAACCACACCCTCCACTCCATCCTTTCTTCTTTCATCCACTAAATACATCTGTGGAGCACCAGATAGGACAGGCCCAGGGACATAGGCCACCCTCACTAACAGTGGGAGGCACTGGCAGAATCTGTGTTTAGTTGAGTCCCTGGGCAGACACCCTCCCAAAACCCTGTTTTTATTTCCCAACAATGTACTGCTAGGGATGCGACAGATGAGGAATTTATCTTCTCCATGTGCTTTGGCATTGATCCAATGGAACTTTTTCAGCCAGGCCTGAAGAGAACTCCCATCCCCCTGACATACCCCAGCCTGCAGCCCCAGGAATACTAGAGCTGAAACTCAGCTCATACTCAAGCAGTTAAGATCTGACCTTTGGGAAAACCATGAAGTTATTTGTAGTGACTCCACAGGCCTTTGTGGGCAATAGGAGGTGGATGGCAGAAAGCTTGATCCCTTTGAGTAAACACAATAAATTGGCAGGTGTCAAACAGGGAGACCAGGAGGTCCCTCCCTAGGGGTGAAAGTAGACACTGTCACTGACCAGAATTTTAATGAGGATAGGTTACTTGGGCAGTGGCATCCCTGCCCTGTGGAAGTCACAGTCCAGTGTGGGAGGTGGGTGTTACACAAAGAGTCACATAAGCAAGTGTTAAATGACCATTGTGGCTAAGTAGGAGAGGGGCTCAGTGCCAGGAGCATGGATAACAGAGAGGTCCTGAAGGTCAAGGGTGACAATTAAGGAGAGGCACAAGGAGGGGTCTCTGAGAATTCATAAGACCAGGTCTGTTTTCACAGAGCATTCGAGGTTTTAATTTACACCTCCCTGAAAGATCTGGGAACCCCAAAGCTACAAAAAAAAAAAAAAAAAAAAGAAAAGAAATAGAAATAGATAGGAGGAAAGTGAGACTCTGGGGAGACTGGCAGAAGCCAGCACTGATAGCCCTGGGGCTGCGTGCCTTCAACCCCTTTTCACACAGGATTCCTGAAGATGAAGCCCCAGTGAGGTGAGTTCACAATCCAGAATTACAAAACTCCAAGGGAATAATCCACCACGAGTGAAATTCAGCTGACGAACACTTGAATTAGACTCTCAAGAGCTTCACATGATAGAATTATCTTGCGCAGGTTATTAATAAAATACGTTTTAGGATGTTTCAGAATGAGACACAGTAAGTAGGTGCTCAGTAAATGTTGAATGAACAAAGTAGAATGGACGTATCAACTTGCTGCCTCCCCATCCTCCATCAAAGCTTCCCCCACTCTACCCAGGGTCCTAGCCTCTCCCTCCCCCAGTGACCCAGGCACCCTGTGCTCACTCTACCTCCCCACCAGGTGCATGAACTGGAACGAGCCCGCCGGGTGGCAGAACAAGCAACCAATGACCTGCGAACACAAGTGACAGAACTGGAAGATGAGCTGACAGCAGCCGAGGATGCCAAGCTGCGCCTGGAGGTGACTGTGCAGGCTCTCAAGACACAGCACGAGCGTGACCTGCAGGGCCGCGACGAGGCTGGTGAGGAAAGGCGGAGGCAGCTGGCCAAGCAGGTACATGCATGGGGTGCGGTCCATCTGGGGTGTGCCGTGGTGCATACAGGCAGCAAGAAAGGCAGCAAGGGTTCTCATCCCCCCACCTGCTGCTCAGTGTTTCTACCAAAGTCCCTCCTGCTAGCCAACCACCCTCCTCCTGCAAAGCTATCTTTCTGTTATCCAACCCATTAGCCCACCATGACCCGTTAATCCACGCACACATCCTGTTGACATATCCAACCATACATCTTCCATCCATTCATCCACCCATCTATCACTCCGTCTATTCAACCACCTCAACCATCTATACACAGCCTCTCCACCAGCCAACACTTATACCCAGCCAGCCCTGTGTCTAACTGCTACTCCATCCATCCAACTACCCTCTTCTAACCAACCTCCTCTCCTCAGCCCAACCACGCCCCTGTTTACTAAACCTCAGCCCTCCACACCCCCAGCCTACTCTTGCACTCGTTTACTCGCTTGTTGACAAGCTCACTCATGTCCTCACTTTCTCATTCACTTAGTCATTCACCTGCTTCCTCATTTGCTCCATTGCTCTCTCCTCTCTGAGGTATTCATTCATTCTCACTCAATCGAGGAACTTCCAGTGGTTTCCATCTACGAGGTGATGAGTGCTGAGTGTGGGAGGAGCGGGGTTATCTCTGAGAGTCAAAGAGACCCCTCAGGGGCCGTGTGGGCAACAGACTGGGGGGGGTGCTAGAAGCTGGGAGGGGGAGAAGATAGAAGAAGGTGCCCCAAGTCTGAGGGTCTCTGTGCTTTTTGTCTCTACTGGCCCCCTTTGATCCGGTCGTGGATGAGTGTCCAAGACTTGGCCCTGGGGGCCCTGGGGTGCCATGGGTGGCCCATGGACAGGGTCAGCTCTGGGTGTACAAAGACCGTTCTGGAGCCATGTGGGAATGGGCTGAAGGAGAGAGATGAGAGGCTGAAAATGTTGCTTGGGTGAGGAGGGAGGGCAAGGCCTGAGCTGGTGCTATAGGGATGGAGAGTCGGGGCAGAAGGAATGGGGCCTGAGGCCTAGGCCGGGGGCAGATACCATTGTCACTACCATGTAGAGAAAGCCTGGGTGCCCTGTCCCCTGACCTGGCCCCTCCTCGCCTCCTCCCTCCCCCAGCTGAGGGATGCAGAGGTGGAGCGGGATGAGGAACGGAAGCAGCGTGCTCTGGCTGTGGCCGCCCGCAAGAAGCTGGAGGCAGAACTGGAGGAACTGAAGGCTCAGACAGCAGCTGCTGGGCAGGGCAAGGAGGAGGCAGTGAAGCAGCTTCGCAAGATGCAGGTAAGGCTGTGGCTTGAGCTGTGCCAGGGAGGAGAGGCCCCAGGTGTCTCCGAGCCCTCATTGGCACTCCAGGGCCAGCGATCAGCTCGGACCCTGCCCTCTTGACCCCACGAGCAGCATCCAAATTAGTCAGCACATTTAGAAACATCCGTGCCTCAAATGCTCACTTGCTTTTTATATTTTTTATTTCCTTTATTTGAAATGCTCAATTTTAAGTCCAATTTTCTCATTTTATTTTTGAAATAGAAATACTTTAGTTTTTTTTTCTAATTATGAAAGTTATACCTGGTTTATGTTTTTTTAAAAACAGTCTGTACTGTACTGTACAATACAGTGGGCACCAAAAGTCCCTATCAACTGGAATTGTGAGGATTGAGGGAAATCAGTATGTATGTATATATAATAGGGCCTGGCCCAAGGTAAATGATTGGTAAGTGTTTGCCATCATTATTATTACTGCAGACTCCAAATCTTATACCCATTTTAGGCTTATAAGGTGTTTTTCAAGTGGAGACAACTGAGGCCCAGAAAGGGGCAGTGGCTGGTTCAGGGTCACTCAGCAAGTCTATAGCCAATTTAGGATCCAAATCCAGGTCTGTCTGATGAAACCAGGCTCCTTCAGGCCTCTGGCTGCCTTCTAAGCTCAGCCAGGCCAACCCCCTCCTTTTTTATAGTCAACAAAACCAAAGACCTGAGAGGGAGAATGCTTGCCCAAAGTCACACAGCGAGTGGCCCATGGGTAGGAGCCCAGGTCTGCAGGGCTCCAGTAATGCCCTGCTTGTTCCTAAGGAGCCAAGGAGCCCCAAGGGACTTGTGCGAGGGTGGGGGGGTTTCCTGTGAAGCTCTGTAGCCAGGCTGAACCCTTCCGTCCAGGTCCAGATAAAAGAGCTATGGCGGGAGGTGGAGGAGTCACGCAGCTCCCGGGAGGAAATCTTTGTCCAGAACCGGGAGAGTGAGAAACGCCTTAAGGGGCTGGAGGCTGAGGTGCTACGACTGCAGGAGGTAAGGGCTGGGGGGGTGGGCGGGGCTGACCACATGGCCTCCAATGCCAACCTGAGGGGCAGGGGAGGGGAGAGGTCAGCTCTGTGGTAGTGAACTGGAGGAGGGAGACTGGTGGCAGGAAGGCTGGGGAGAGAGGACAAGACCTGAAGTGGAGCCAAGGGCACTCAGAGGAGAAACAAGGCAGAAATAGGAGGCAGAAGGGAGGGGGCCTGTGGGTGCTAAGGGGCAAGCGGAAGCTAGAAGAGCACACAGGAGTCTGGCCTAGTGACTGGGGGAACCTGGAGGAGGAGCAGGCTTGAAAGGAGACACTGAGCTCCGTACAAGGAGAGGGTGAGTGGCCTAGGGGCTGGGCATCGAGAGCTGGACACTGATTAGGGGCTCAGGAGTTGGATTTGAGAGAAATCTGCTTGTAGATTAAAGTTCATTCCATGGTTACCCAGGGACAGTATGTTCGTGCTTAGTAGAAAAAAGACCAGAAGACTCTCAAGTGTCAAGTATGAGGGACAGGAAGTGGATGAGACCAGCGCTCAGCTAGCTTCACCCCACCCCCCGATGCCCCTCTCTGTCGTCACAGGAACTGGCTGCCTCAGATCGCGCCCGGCGGCAGGCTCAGCAGGATCGGGACGAGATGGCAGACGAGGTGGCCAGTGGCAACCTTAGCAAGTAGGTGGCCCATGGTAATGTGGGGTGCGCCACCCTCTTCTGACTGTCCTGCCCTCTCACTCCACACCTTCCTGTTCTCCCTAGGGCAGCCATTCTGGAGGAGAAGCGTCAGCTGGAGGGGCGCCTGGGGCAGATGGAAGAGGAACTGGAGGAGGAGCAGAGCAATGCAGAGCTGCTCAATGACCGCTACCGCAAGCTGCTGCTACAGGTGGGCACAGCTCAGCCACCTCCTGCCAGCCTGGGTCCCCGCTGACCTGGGACTATAATTTTCAGTCCTCATATTCAACAAATGTATATAGTTTAATTTTTTTTGTTTGTTTTTTGATTTTTATTCTTGTTTTCATTTATCTAGTAATTTTTATTATTCAACAAATATATAAAAGGGAATATTGGACTTGGATTTTGAAGGTTGAATAGGAGTTCTTAAAGGGGGGAAAAGGCATGATGCTTTCATTCAGTTGTATTTCTGAGGTTTCTCAAGGGCTAGATCCAAAGATGAATTACGTGGGGCCTCTGTTCTATGGAGTTCCCCGGAGGAAACAGACACTGGGCTAAACTGTCATACGGTGGCAAGTGTTATAATGGAAGTACCTAGGACCCAGTACAAAGAGAAAGAAGACTCTTTCTGTAGGAGGCACAAGAAATCATTTGGAAGAAGAGATATTTGGCCTGAATTTTAAAGCATGGAACTCAGCAGAGGGAGAAAACCATGTTTTCGTTTGTTTACTTACTTGCAAATATTTTCTGAGGCTTCCAGATACCCAAATCATATTCTGAGTGATGCTAGTGACCTGGAGATGGATCACTGTATGTCTCCGCCCTCAAACACATCCTAGTTTGGTGGAGAAAACAGACTGTCCCTATATAGAAATATAAGGGAAAATTGGAGGAAACACAAGGCACTGTGGAAACCTAGAAAGGACTACTGACTTAGCCTAGAGGAAGGCTTCCTGGTGGAGGTGATGCCTTAAGAAATCTTATAGGAAGTATAGGAGTTTGCCAGGCAGACAATAGAGTAATGGGATTTCCGAAGAGAGACCTCCGTCTACATTACTTCATTAATTTTTAATCTCATATCCTGAGGCCTCTTGGGATCCATCCGCTGGCACTACTAGGGACTCAGAGAAGAGTTAGACCTCAGCCCTTAGGGAACCCCCAGGCCAGTGGAGGGGCAGTCATATTCCAGAGTGTTACACATATTCCCTCTCACTTAGAATAAAATCTCAGTCACCTACAATGCCCCACACAGTCTGGTCCCCAGCTAACTCAGATCTCATCTCTAACTCCTCTCCTGCTAGCTCACTTTGCTTCTGCCACACCAGTCTCCTCACTTTTCCTTGACTAAGCCAAGATTATTCCCACCTCAGGGCCTTTGCACTTGCTGTTTCCTCCTCCTGGAAAGCTCTTCTCTGAGTGCATCAAATGGCTAACTCCCTTAAAACAGTGTTCCCTGACCACACTGTGTAAAACAGCCACTCTCCCTCCTGTGATTTCTCTCTGCTTTAATTTTCTTCATATCATCACTACCTAGTATTATATTATATATTTACTTGTTTGTCTATTGTTCATCTCCCCAACAGAATTTGAGAACCTTGAGAGCAGGGCCTTTGTCTTAGTTTTTGTCCACTGCTATATCCCCAGTGCCTAAAACAGTGCTGAGTACACAGTAGGTTCTCATTATAAATCAAATGAATAAGACAATATGTGCTTTAATGAAGGGAGCATAGGGTACTACAACTGTGTAAAAGATGGCGTGACTTGGGCCGGCCCGTGGCTCACTCGGGAGAGTGTGGTGCTGATAACACCAAGGCCACGGGTTCGGATTCCATATAGGGATGGCTGGTTTGCTCATTGGGTGAGCGTGGTGCTGACAACACCAAGTCAAAGGTTAAGATCCCCTTACCGGTCATCTTTAAAAAAAAAAAAAAAGTTCTTTATATTTACTTTTTTTAACTGAGCAAGATTCAACTAAAGTAATAAAGCTCTGAAGAGGTAGAAGGAAGTGATTACCCTAAAAACAAGGATAACGTGCTGTTTTGGGCAGAAGGAAGGGGCTATTGTTAGGATGAGTGCATAAAGAAGCTTCTGGGATGGCAAAGTTCTATATCTTGACTAGGGTGGTGGTGACAATGGTGTTTGCTTTTTTTTTTTTTTTTTTGCAGCTAACCAGTATGGGGATCTGAACCCTTGACCTTGTTGTTACAACACCACACTCTAACCAGCTGAGCTAACTGGCCAGCCCATGTTTGCCTTTTTATTTTATTTTATTTATTTATTTATTTATTTATTTAATTAATTTAAATTAATTAATTTGTCTGGTAAGGCAATCTTCACCCTTGACTTGGTGTTGTCAGCACCATGCTCTCCCAAGTGAGCTAACCGGCCATCCCTATGTAGGGATCTGAACCCGTGGCCTTGGTGTTATCAGCACCACACTCTCCTAAGTTGAGCCACAGGACGGCCCCATGTTTGCCTTTTAGTAACTCATGAAGCCATACATTTGATTAGTGTTTGGTTTTCTGTATCACTTTTATTTTACAATGAATAAAAAGTTTAAAAAATAAAAGAGAAAATGCTAATCAGTATGTCAGTGTGTTCCTGTGAAGGTGGAATGAAACAAAGTAGGAATCAGACTGGGTCTGACTCATTTCTGTGTCCCCAGCACAGGGCCTTGTTCAGAGTACTAGGTGAGTAAATAAACAAGAACTATTATTAGGAGTGTGTTTACACATTTGCAATGTAGTAGCCACTGTTAATTGAGGCAGTGTTTCTCAAAATGATCTTGCATATCACTCCTATCACACCCACCTGAGATGCTTGTTATAAATGCAGATTCATAGATCGCACTCCAGACCTGCTCTGTCCACCAGAATCTCTGGAGGGTAGGACCTTGAGTCTGCATTTTTGTCCACAAGCTCCCCAGATGGCCCTGGTGCAAACAAAAGTGTGATAACCCTTGAAATAGACTCATTCACAGTCAGAGGTAGAATTTATAGCACTTAAACAAGTTTGTGATGGTCTCATGGACTTATTAAAATAGCAAAAAAACTATCGAAAAGATTAAAGCCCAGTGCTGGCAATGCTATTGGGTGATAAGTCAATGACCACAAATTCAAGCTAGCAGTTGCTGACTATTTAGTATGTATTGGGCTCTGTGCCATGCACCTAACAATTATCAGCTTGCTTAATTCTGGGAGGTCTCTGGATTTGCCTACCATGACTACACCATGACATGCTGCCCCTTCCCGCCTACTACAGGTAGAGTCATTGACCACAGAGTTGTCTGCTGAACGCAGTTTCTCAGCTAAGGCAGAAAGTGGGCGGCAGCAGCTGGAACGACAGATCCAGGAGCTACGGGGACGCCTGGGTGAGGAGGATGCTGGGGCTCGGGCCCGCCAAAAGATGATCATTGCTGCCCTTGAGTCTAAGCTGGCACAGGCTGAGGAGCAGTTGGAACAGGAGAGCAGGTAAGTGGGAGAGGAGACCATGGGTGGAAGGTGACCCCCACATTCTGGTCCGTGAGAGGAAGGGAACTTGTGTTACAAACACCTGGGTTAGAAACATCTAGAAGGCATCATAATGTTAACAATTTCTGATTTCGTATATCATTTAGAATGCTTTGGGCTGCAAGTTAACTGCAGTCCCACAATATTAGTCCATTTTCTGTCACTTACAATAAAATACCTGAAACTGGGTATTTTATAAGAAAAAAAGTATTTCTTATAGTTTTGGGGGCTGGGAAGTCCATGGTCCTGAGAACACGTCTGGTGAATGCCTTCTGCTTGGTGGTGACTCTCTATACGGGCTATGGCAACACAGGGTATCACACAGCAAGAATGGCAAGAGCTTTTTCATGTGCTCTCCTTATCAAGCTGCTAATCTACACCCACAGCAACCCATTGAACCATCAACCCATTACTCCATGAATGGATTAATCCATTTGTGAGGGTGCAGTCCTCATGATCCAATCACCTCTCAAAAGCCCCACCTTTCAAATATTATAATCAGATTTCCCACCCTCTTAACACTGTTACAAGAGGGATCAAGTTTCTAACATACAAATTTTGGGGGACACATTTGACCCATAGCACCCACTAAGAGTCTGATTTGCACAATAATGTAGTGGTTAGCTATAGCTGTGTAACAAACCACCCTAAAATTTTGTGGCTTAATACAATGACTATTTATTATTGCTCATGAGTCTTTGGGCTGGCTGATAGGTTTTCCCCATCTGGGCTTGGTGAATCTCACTCATGCATCTCTGCTCAACTGAGGGTCAGCTAGATGGATTTAGTCATCTTGGCTAGGCTGTCATAGGTCTAATGCCTTGCCTGGGACAACTAAACTTAACTTGACTCTGCTCTGTGTGGCCTCTCATCTTCCAGTAGGCTAGTCCAGGATTGTTCATATGGCAGAGTCAAGGTTCCAAGAGTGAAGGAAAGAGTTAAAGATTTCTTGAGGCCTAGATTTGGAAGTAGCACTATGTCACTTCTGCCACATCCAGTTAACCAACACAAGTTATGTGGCCAACTCAGATTCAAGGGAATGGGGAAGTAGATATCACCACTTGATGGTAGCAGTTGCAAAGTCATATTACCAAGGGTGTAGATACAGGAGGGATTGAGAATTGGGACCATTTTTTCTATCAGTCTTCCTAAAAGAGGAATTTCTTTTCCTGACATAGGATGTCAGGAGCCAGGCAGCCGAAAGATGGTAGGGCTGTGGGTCAGCATCTGTGTAGTTACTTTAGTCTTTCCCTCTTGGTCACAAAATGGCTGCACTTGCACTAAGCATCACACCCACACACATCCATGTTCAGAGCCAGGAAGCAGCTGCAGTATGGGGCTGAAAGAGTTTCCATCTCCAGTTGTTGAACAACCATTAAGAGCCCCTTAATGTTCCCAGTTGAGAACAACTGTGCTAGTAAAACCAACAGAATATTTATTATTAAGCTTAATACATGTCACTCTTCCAATACAATATATTTTTCTGTGGCTCAGTACAATTCAGCAACAATAGTTACAGCAATACAGATAGTTCCCACTAATTGAGCACTTAGTATATATATATATATATTAGGTGCTGGACTACCTGTGTATACATACGATATCACATAATCCTTGTGAGAGAAGGACCATTGTTATCGCTATTTTATGTATAGGAAAACTGAGGTCAATAACTTTCTGTTCATTATAAATTACCCAGTCTCAGGCATTTTGTTTTAACAGCACAAAATGGACCAAGACACTCTGAAAGCCCAAAGATCCGTCAACCATCTCTGGGTGTCTTCTATCCATCTCACTCACACACTTTCCCTGGGCAAGCTCATCTACACTCCGGGTTTCCACAATTGTCAACAGGCTGGTGTCTGCTAAATCTGTCTCCCGGGCTCCAGCCTGGTTCAGCCGTGGGCCCAGGCCACCCAGCAGACCCCTCACACCCCTCAGGTCCCCTACTGACCTCAGCATCTTCTCCCAAACCATGCAGAGATTCCATGCCCTCTCTCAGCACATCACCCTGCATGTGGTCAGCAACCCTGAAGCCCCCAAAACCCTTCCTTAGGGTTTTTATGGGGGCCTCATTATGTAGGCATGATTGATTAAATCATTGGCTATTGGTGATTGACTTAAAATTCAGCCTCTATCCCTTTCCTGGAAGTCAGGGGTGGGCCTGAAAGTTCCAATCCTCTAATCACATGGTTGGTTCTCCTGGAACTAGCTGTCCAGGAGCCCCAGCCAGCAATCATCTCATTAACACACGAAAAGACACATCCTGGGGTCTTAGGAGCTGTGCACCAGGAAACCAAGATGAAAATCAAATATATATTTATTGTAAATCACAATATCACTAGAGACATTTTTAGGAACATCAGATATCTTAGTAGAAGCCAAGGACATAGATACCCTGGAGAAGGGAGCCTGGGTGCCAGTGTCTGGCCAGAGTAGACCATGGGAGCTGGTTGGGGGATGGGAAAGAGGGAAGAGGTCAGTCCAAGAACAGTATGACAACCACTGGACAAGGCTATGGGGACAGAACCCTAGATTGAACACCTCTCCTGAGGAGGAATCCTCATTCCTCTCTTCAGAGAACGCATCCTCTCTGGTAAGCTGGTGCGCAGAGCTGAGAAGCGGCTTAAAGAAGTGGTGCTCCAGGTGGAGGAAGAGCGGAGGGTGGCCGATCAGCTCCGGGACCAGGTAAACAGATGACATCATTAGGGAGCAGTGGTGAGTGGAGAAATAGCTCAGGCCATCTCAGGAAGTAGTGACCCCACCAACACAAGAAGTAACATGCAGGTGCTGAACTGGAACTCAGTGCAGATACTGCCCTGGGGCTTGGAGCATCAGCAGAGGGTTGGAATCAGTGCCTTTGCAATCCATAAATTCTGGCATCTAGGAAGGGCCCTATATGGAGCTGAGGCAGCCAGGATAGTGAAACCCTACTCAGAAATTAGACCAGGACTGAAATAACAACAGATAATGTTTATAGAGTGCTTTCTATTTACCAGGCACTGTGCTAAAGAAATAGCATGTAGTACATTTTATTCTTATCAGATCCCTATCAGGTAGAATTTATTATTTCTACTCTTATTCATGTAAGGAAACTGAGGCACAGAAAGGTGAAGTAACTTTGTTTAAAACTATTTAGTTAGTAAGAGGTGGGGTCAGGATTCAAACCCCAGCACTCTTGCCCCAGAGTCTGTGCCCTTAATTGTTTATTGAACAGTTACTGTCTCAAGCAACTACTTTTTAAAAAAATACACACTTGCGTTTTCTCACTAGCCCCATTTCACAGATGAAGAAACTGAAACTTTAAGAGGGACTATAGTTTTCATCAAAGTCACAGAGTTATTAGGTGATAAGCCTGGATCAGATCCCAGGTCTGTCTGAAGAGACATAGCCCTTGTGCCCTTAAAAGCTCAGCTGTGCTTTATTTGTCATTCATTCCACAAATAAATTATTGAGCCCCCACTACTGTGTAGCCAGGCAGTGTGGTAGGCATTAGGAATATGGATGTAAATGAGACAGGAGATCCCTGCCCTCATGGGGCTCACATATTCAGCATAGGAAAAGACTCAGTAAACCCATAAACAAGCAAAGGTAATTACAAATTGTGACAAGGGGTATGAGGAAAAGAAGAGAATGAAGAGAGGGGAAGAAACAGAGGATTGTGGAATAGTCTTTAGATTAGAGGGTCTTCCCCAGAGAGGAAGACCTCTCTGAAGTGGTGACATTTGATCTGCTACCTGAAGGGTGAGGAAGATCCAGGTAGAGGGAACAGCAAGTGCAAAGGCCCTGAAGTATAGAAATAAACTTGGTAAATTCAGAGCAAAAAGCAGACCAGTATGGCTAGAGAGAAGAATGGGGTGGGAGAGATGAATGATAAGAAATGAGGTCAGATCATGTGTTTTCCCTCTCTGGAGAAAGAAGTTGGCAAAGTTGGTCTGGTCAGTGGGTTTATGGGAAGAAGAGACATGGACAAGAATAAGACTCTGCAGGGCCTGGAATGCTAGGCTGAGGGGCTGAGACCTTTTTCCAGGGGTATTGGGGAGCCACGAGAGAGCTGTGAGCAGGGAAGGGCAGGGTCAGCTTTGGATGTAGAGAGACCCTTCTGAGGCCATGTGGGGAACTGCTTGGAGGGAAGAGACTGGAGGCTGGGGTGGAGGCTGGCATAAGGGTCTTAAGGGGAAAGGACAAGGCCTGAACAGAGAGCAGGGGCAGGAGGGATGGGGCTGGGGATTAGTGGGCTGTGGAGAGGGTGGGGGTGAGTACAGCACCCTGAGATATGACCTGGTCCCCCTGCTCCTGCCAAGCTGGAGAAAGGAAACCTTCGATCGAAGCAGCTGAAGCGGCAGTTAGAGGAGGCCGAAGAGGAAGCATCCCGGGCTCAGGCCGGCCGTCGGAGGCTGCAGCGTGAGCTGGAGGATGTCACAGAGTCAGCTGAGTCTATGAACCGTGAGGTGACCACGCTGAGGAACCGACTCCGGTATGGCCTCCCACACATGTGCCTGATGGGTGGGCAGCACCCTCACTCTGTAAACCCTAGGGATGCATGAGGCCAGGTCCTTGCCAGGGGCAGCAAGATGGAGAAATGGGGTCCATGGGTGTGTGGGGGTGTGGGAACAGGAACTGTGTTGGGGGAGAGCCAGACCCAAGGTAACTTCTTTCTTCCCACCCCTCTTTCTCCTTGTCTCATCTCTGTGTCCTCTATTTTCTGATTTTGTATCTCAATCTTTCTGTCCATTCTTCATCTTTTTCCATCCCTTTGTCTTTCTGTCCCCCATCTCTTTCTACCCCCACCATTGCCCTCTGTCCATCTCTCTTCTCCTGTAATTTTGTTCTGTCTTTCCCCATCTCTCTCTCTCTATGTCCTCCTGTCCCCCTCCTCCCTCATTTTATCTCTGTGTCCTGTCTCTTCTTCTCCCTACAGACGCGGTCCCCTCACCTTCACCACACGCACAGTGCGGCAGGTCTTCCGGCTGGAGGAGGGTGTGGCATCCGATGAGGAGGCTGAGGAGGCAGAGCCGGGGTCTGGGCCACCACCCCCAGAGTCTGACAGCCCCCCACCAGCCCAGCCCCAGTGATCCCACCCTGCACCCAGATGCACTAATGGACAGGGCCTGGGCCCATCCCTCCCTCGCCCCCGTGGGCACCTATCCCAGGAACTCTGCCCTCTGCCTTCTTGCACTTTGGAAATGGTGCCACCCTCTGGCACTTTGGCATTTATCAACTCCACCCTGTGCCCCCTGAGACCTCCCATCAACCAATGACCCCTAACACAGAGGAGCAAACCAGGTAGGGAGGCAAGGACTGGGCTCTTTTGCTTGGGGGAAGATGGATGTAATTGGCAGGATGTGGTCCCATCAGCTCCCTGTCCTTTTTTCAGTTGTTAATGACCTATATATATTAGACAGGGAGCAAGGTGGGCTCCCCATTTGCTCTGCTCCTCTCTGTCTCTGTCTCTCTGTTTGTCCCTCTCTCATGGTCTGTCTGTCTGTCTTTCTCTGCATCTTTCTCTCTAAGTCTCTCTCCCTCTCTTTCTCTTCTCTCTCCATGTAACCACTCTCCTCCCTCCATTTCTGCCCCCACCATTGAACTTCTAAGTGACAGGCCTCCACCAGCGTTGGACCCTTACAAAGGGGTGGGATAAGGGCACTCCTCTCATTTCCTCTCCCTCCCCACACTCTGCTCTCCTATCTGGTTGCTTTGTGTGATCTTGTTTGGGGTTTGCTGTGGGATCTGGAGGAGTCTCCCTTACACTCTCAGCCTCCAGGCTCTGGCAGAAATAAACTTCAACCTCCAACTGGACCCTTCACTGGGGCTGTGTATGTGTTCCTGCAGGGGGTCTCTGATGGGGTGGTAGGTGGAGGAGACTGCTGGTTCCAATCATGGCTGCAACATGCATGGGGGACATCCTGTGGACCAGGCACTTAACAGAAAATAACTCATTTCCTCTTCACCCCACCCTCGAAGATATTCCTCCATTATACAGATGAGGAAACTGAGGCTCAGAGTGGTTGTGTCCCTCACGCCAAGCCTCCCAGTCAGAGAGTGCCAGAAGGGATGCGCACTCAGACCAACTCTCAAGTCTTCGCAGAAAAATGAAAGCAGTGACTATTTATGCTAGGCACTGTGCTAAGTGAATGATGTTTGTCCCAACCCTGAGCACAGCCTTAGAGGTATAGATTTCATTGCTCTCCGTTTCCTAGAACAGTGTGTGGCACATAGTAGGCATTCAGTAAATATTTGCTGAGTGAATAAATCACGACCCCTCCTGTCCATTTAGAGCGGTGGAAACAGGTTCAGAGGAGCTGAGTGACTTGCTCAAGGACACACAGCTACTAAAAAGTTGCACCAGGGTCTGAACCCAGGCAATCTGGCTTCAGAGTCAGCAATATGGAGTGTGGGACCCTCAGTCCCTGAGCCCACACTGGGGACCCAGGTCCACCCCACCCCTGGGAACTAGCCACCCTCATCTAGGGGCTCACATTCCCCAGACTCATTCCTCACAGACTTTTCAGTTAGGGATATTGATCCCCATTTTTACCATCAGAGAAACTGAGGCAGGTACTTGTCAACCCCAAACAATGACATGAGAGCTGGTGGCCCAGGGGGTGTCTGGACCACCAAACCACCAAAGTCCATACCCTTGCCACTCTTTAAGTCCCAATCTCTCTGGGTACCCCCAACCCCTATCAGTAGACCTTCCCGTAAGACAAACAGGCAGCAACTTTAAATGAAAAGGAAACTTTTATTTTTGAGGAATGAGACGGTGGGTGGGAAGGGGACATGACACTTTTTCTTTGGGGAGGGGAGGTGACATGCGGCAGCTTCTGCATTGGGCGGTTCATGCACCCAGGGTGGGCGTGGGGGAGGCTCGGGGGAGAGGCCTTGCCAACCCCTCCCTCCCTGCCCTGCGGGTGGGCTAAGAAGACCCGCCGTTAGCACCAGAGTTGGACGATTTGTAGACCTCCCCTCCCCACACTGACTCCGGACCCCCGCCCCCATCCCTGAGAGCGCCTCCTCGCCACTCCCCGTCCCCCCGGACAGGCCAGGCCCGCCCCGCCCACATTCGAGTGAGCGAAACTTATTGCTCTGTGTGTGTGTGTGTGCGCGTGTGTGTGCACGTGTGTGTGTTGGAGAGGAAGAGCCGCTGAGCTCAGGAAGACACCTCCACCCCCCGCCATTCGTCCTCCCCAGTCGCCCCGCCCCCTGCCCCGTGTCCGTGCAGGAGGGGCGCGTCATGCAGCGCATGCGTGTGGTTGCAGGCACCCTGGCGGCCGCTGGGGAAAAGGGGGAGCCGGACTTGGAAGTAGTCCCTTTAGCTCGCTCTCTCTCCCTCCCCGAATCCCGCACTGTTTGTTGACTTGGGGGACGAGGGAGGGGACGAGAATCACGTTTTTGTAGTTTGTAATGACTGTGGTTGTTTTTAAAAGCTGAACTAAAAAGCTGGGTACATGTGGCGGATTGGCGAGCGGGAGGGAGACGTTGAGAAGAGGTCAGTACCCTTTTGGTAAAGACCCGCACCCCCTTTCCCCGCCCCGTTCGGCTTTCGTGAGGCTCAGGGGAAACTGGGGGCTTTTTAAAGAAGTTGAACCCTTTGGCAATATGATCAGTCCCCACCCCGTACCCTGGTGTCTGGATCCCCTAGCCCTTTGCCCGGCCCCCACCAGAACCCGTCCCACCCCTCACCCCTGATTCACCAGGGTTTAGGGCCCGAGGGAAGGATGGGGGGGACTCAAAATGCCCCTTGCATAGGAATCGTTGCATCCAGAATCGTGCTCAGTGACGACCCCCACCCACACTCAGGCGGGGTGGTGGATTCCTGAGGCCGTGGGAGCAGAGGGAGGGAGGTCGCTAATTCCGTGGGTCCCTAGCTACAAAAGGGGTCCGCTAAGGACTCTGGGACCGGGGTGGTCTCTGGGCTTGGGGGAGGTAGCGCATCCTTGAGCCAGGATGGAATATGAGAAATGATTCTCCACCAATGAGTGTAGCGGGGCGAGGAACGCTGGGGAAGGGCGGGCTGGGATCTCAGCCGAGTCGGGCATATTGTCGTTTTCCATGCTTCTGGTATTTCAGTGTCACTCCATTCGTGCACAGCCTCTATGATCATTTGTAGACAACTTTTAACCTAAATAAACTGTCCCGGCCAACCAGCAATACCTGGATGTACCGCTTATGTGCAAAATGTGCACATTCAAGACAAAACTTTAAAACAAGCGTTTGTCCTTGTACTGCTGAAAACCTGAGCACACCACCCAGGGTACAAATACGCCCCTCTGGGAAACACTGGTCTCCATTACGAGGGTACCTTTTGGATACCAGTTCAGAGAAGGGGCTTTGGGGGGCAGGATTAGACATAAGAAGAGGGGTGCCCTGGGAAGATCTGATTCCTTGGAATTGCAGACAGGTTGAGCCTATCTTGGAGGTGGATGAGCCTGATGTTAGGGATTTGGGGATATCTGGGGGAGGGCAGGCCTGAGGATCTGGAGGTGTACAGGAAATGTCAGAGTTGTGGAAAAGATCTGGAGCATCCCAAAGGCTGAAACTGGGCTGGAGAGCTGGGTCAAATCTTGGAGGCTTGAGAACTGCTGGCATGCAGTCCAGGGAATTTGGTGGGGGTGTTGGGGGGAGGGGTAGCATCTGTTTGCAGAAGTTAAGTCTCAGGTGTGTGTGGGGGTTTGGGGGTGCAGGGTGCAAGGGTCAGTCTCAGGAATTCTGGGTGCAGGTCTCATGTCCTGGGGATGGAATGGGGGTTGGGGAATCTTGTGTGCTAGGGCCAAATTATCCCAGGAATTCTGGGATGGGAGGTCTGAGTCCATGCAGCAAGAATAGAGGCCAGCAGATCCCTTGGGGGGACGGGAGTATGAGAGGGTGAAATCACCAGAAAGATCCTCCTAACGGCTAGGTAGCAGCTGTCCACAGCCTACCTCCCTGCCAAATCGCACCCTCTGAGCTTGGCTCTGGTTTTGGCTTGGGTAACTGTTCTTCTTCTCCCACGTTGTTTCCACTTCCCTGTTTTTCCTTTAACATGTGATGGGTTGGTTGCTCTCCTGGGGTGAAGGGTAGGAAGCCAGGAGACCCTCCTGTGGCTTAAAGACCAGCCTGTCCCCCTTGAGGTCCCAGCCCCCTGCCCAGGCCACCACTTCCCTTGAACATGTGGCATGCAGCCCCTGGCGGCTTATTGCTGAGGTGGAGTTGGCATAGGGGATCCAGGTTAGGGGAGGCATGCAGAATGTGTGTGGGAGAGGTGCTCCAAGATGTAAATGGCATAATTTGGACTTATTTACACAAGTTGATGGGAGGGGATGTCTTATGGCTCATGGAGACCTGAGAAGGCTTTTTGGGGGGTGGAAGCTGGGGGATGGGCTTCAGCCCCTCCCACTCCATCCTGGGGGCCCAGGTGTGGGGTTAGGGGCCCGGGGGTGTCTGCTGGCGTCGTCATCTCGGTTGCATATTATTAATGACTTTTTGATTTTTTTAAAAAACCCTTTCCCCCACCCGCCCACCCCCAGCTCCTTTGACCTTCCCGGTCACCCCCAAGTCCCCCCACAGGGGGGAGGGGAGCGCTAGAGGATGGAGGGCAGGGTTGGGGGAGCATGGCGGGCTGCCCGGGGAGAGCCAGGGGGGGTGGCAAGGGGCGCGAGGCGTAGGGACACCCCACTCAGGCCCGCGATGCTGCTCAGGCTGCGGGATTTCTCGTAACCTGGGGGGTGGGCAGGGCAGAAACACGGGAGGAAGCAGGAGATAGGGGTACAGGGAGTCCAACAGAGAGAGACCCCAAGACGGGGAGAAAGACAGAGAGAGAAAGAGATGGTGGGAGAGGGAAGCGATACCCAGAGAGACAAAGAAAAATATAGAAACGGTGAGGGAGACAGAAAGGACGCAGGGAGAGAGAGACAGAGGGAGACAGTGGGACACAGACACGAAAAGACAGATGGCAAGAGACAGAGAGATGGACAGAGGCGGGCCAAGGAGACGGAGAGAGAAAGTGAACATATCAGAGAGTCAGTCAGCATCAACGAAAACGGTCCAGACATGGGGAGGGGGGAGAGACTCAGGATTAGGAGGCAGCGTGGCTCCCCCGAGCCTCCCCGCCCCATTCCCACCGCAGGCCGCCCCTCTCCCACCTACCCCCTGTTGGTCCCCTCATCTGAGGCATAAAGGTGGGGGCAGCAAGGCGGGATGGTGGGCGGCAGGGGCGTGGGGAGGGGGCTGCAGTGGAATGAATGTAGGGGAGCAGCCATGGAGAGGGCCTGGCCAACTGGGCGGGATCTAGGGAGCTAACCTAGTTGCAGGGAAAGGAGAGGAGGCAGGTGGTGGGGGCTGTGAGGGAGCTGAATGGAGTCAAAGCTGGCAGTGCCCTGGGGGAGTCAGAGGAAAGCCCCGAGAGCCGTCAGAGGGGCCAAGGGGCAAGGCTCACCCTGAAGGTTCTAAGGGGGCATCTTTGGAGGGTCCAAGAAGCCTCTGGGCTTCTGACAGGTGACAGGAAGGTTCTAACAGTGTCTAATAACAGATAGCTAATGGGACCCAAGATTGAGGAGCAGTGTGTTGGGAATGTCTTCAGAGTTCTGCCAGCATGGAGGGGGGAATGTCTGTGGCTCTTCTGGGCAGTGCTGAGGGGACTGTTTGGACAAGGTCTTGACCGTACGAAGGGTTTGAAGGTTTGAAGCCCAGTATATTGGGGACATCCCCTCCCAGCCATTCCCAATTGCTAACCTGGGGGGAAGGGACAGGGGGGGACCGAGGGTCTCACGAGGTCTCAGGCGGTGACAAGAGCTGGGGACAGAAATACACAGAGTCACGGCGGAGGGACGATGGCCAGGGGGAACCCCCCAACACAGCCTCACTGTTGGGGGGACGGAGAAACGCCGGAATCTCTTCCTTCTCTCTGGTGTTTTCCGGGGCAGGGGAGCAGTGAAATGGGGTGGCCAGAGACATCAAATATGGAAGGAGCTTCCGGGGTGGCTGGGGGAGGGGATTGGGGGGAGAGGTCAAAGGATGGCAGGAGGGAGGGGCTGGGGAGCAAGTGGGAACAATTGATTGGTGCGGGAAGAGGTATGAGGGAGGGTCATGGGCGGTGGACAGGCCAGGAGAAAGGCAGGGTTTTGAAGGAAGGAGGGTGAGGGGCAAGTGGGGAGGAAAGGTCATGGTAGGAGGGAGGGCCGTGGGGAAGTACAGAGAGGAAGAGAGGAATGGGGGAAGGGGAAGGGTCTAAGGCATTCCGGCAGAGAATTCAGCCAGCCCCATCAGCTCCGGCCATTATTTGAGTTCAATGAATGGGTTTTGGCATCATAGGCAAGAGAAGCAGGGACCTTCCCCGTCCCCCCACCCCCACCCCCACCCCAATCCTCCTTCAACGATATTCCCAAATCCTCCCCACCTCCTCTCCCCTGCCAATTCCATGAGGGCCCATCCCAACCTAGGGGTGGGGAACAAAGGGTGATAACAGGACTGGGTGCAAGCAGGGGGGAGGGATTACGTGGGAGCAGGGAGAGGGTGGGTGTGGGTAATAAAATGAAAATGAAGGATGATGTGGGGGGGAGTTGGTGAGGTGGAGGGATGGAACAAGAGGAGCCACAGTCCCCTCTGGACTAGGAGTCCAGAAGCCTGGGTCCTTTTCCCCATCTGCTCTGTGGCCGGGGGTTGGTCATGGCCCTCCCTGAACTTCTGTGAAATACGGGGGTTTAGACAAGGCCATCCGTGGAGGCTCCACAAGTTACTCTATGGCATCTCCTTAGGCTTGGAACAGGGATTCTTTAGGATGTGTCTCTGTATTGATTTTGGGGGCTTGCGGGGGTTGGGGGTGGCTGGCCAGTATAGGGATTGAACACTGGACCTTGGTGTTATCAGCACCATGCTCTAGCCAGCTGAGCTAACTGGCCAGCCCCTGTCTCTGCATTTCTAAGGAAGATTCCACAGGTATTTGTTGAATGAATATGTGATAGATCAAATACTTCTAGGTGGCTTCCCATTGCATTTAAGATAAAATCCAGCCTCCTAGATCTGGCCAGTTAGCTCGGTTGGTTGGAGTGCTGCCTTGTAACCCCAAGGTCAAGGGTTCCAATCCCCCTATCAGTCAGCCATCTAAAAAAAAAAAAAAAAAATCCAGCCTCTTCATGGCCAAAACACCCTTCATGATCCTTCTCCCTGGACTCCTTCTGCACCCCTCTCCCCTCAGCTGCTTGGCCCCAGCCACACTGCCCTCCTTGCTATTCCTTTAACAAACCAAGCTCATCTCACTCAGCACCTCAGGGAGTTTGCACTTGTTTCTTCTGCCCGGCTGGCCCTTTTCACCCTTCAGGTTTCATGTCACCTCCTCAAAAAAGCCTTTGCAGAACCCTTATCTGAAGTGACCAAAATAATTATCTTGTTCTTTTCTCTTTTTTTCTTAATTATTTATTTTCTGCTTCTTCCAATCTGGAGTTGGTAAACTTTTCCTGTAAAGGGCCAGACAGTAAATCTTTTTTGGCTACGGGGCCATACGGACTCTGTCCCAATTATTCCATTTGGCTGTTGTAGTAACAACAGTTACTGTAACAGTGGCTATGTTCTAATAAAGCTTTATTTATAAAAACAGCTGGCTGAACGATTTGGCCTTGGGTCATAGTTTGCCAGCCTCTGTTCTAAATTGTAAACTGTGATGGGAGATTCTTGCTTTGTAAACTTCAAAATCTCCAGTGCCTGGAACTGCCCTCAAGAATTAGTTGCTGAATGAATGAATGGTTGAATGCATGAATGAAATCAGCTAGGGGTTGACTGGTGTTGTTATGAGGATTAAAGAATATCTGTGAAATTCCTAGCATGTGATAAGGGCTTGATGTTTGCTGAATGATTCATTTACTAATTATCTCTTCACTCTAACCCTTTCACCTCCCTACAGCTATCAGTCCCCAGCCCCATGCCTCCTGATCCCTGACCCCTGACTCTCTCTGCCTCATCTCTTCCTCTCTATCCCTACTGCCCTGGCCCCATTCAGGCCTCATCCTCTCCCCCTGGGCCCTCCCCAGCCTCCTCCCTGGGCTCCTGACCTCCAGTCTCCCCTCTCAGTCCATCCCCCACTGGCCCCAGAGCTTCCCCTGTCTCTCCCTGGTCCACCTGCCTCCCCAGTCCTCTGGACAAGGTCCCAGGCCCTCAGTCACCCCTGCTTTCCTGCCTTACCTCTGTTTACTAATCCCTTTCCCTCTAGGATCCAATCTCCCAGGCTTTGCTTGTGTGGTTCCCTCTAATCATTACTGTCAAATTGGGATCACTTCCTCTTGTTCACCTTTTAAGTCTCACCAGGAGAACTCTGGCCCATTCTGTAAGTCTCATTGTAGACATCAGAACTTTTTCCTAGGGCTGGCCCATGGCTCACTCGGGAGAGTGTGGTGCTGATAACACCAAGGCCATGGGTTTGGATGCCTATATAAGGATGGCCGGTTAGCTCACTTGGGAGAGCGTGGTGCTGACGGCATCAAGTCAAGGGTTAAGATCCCCTTACCAGGTATCTTTAAAAAAAAAAAAAAACTTTTTCCTGATGTCCCCCTCCCACCCCTGGGAGTTTTGCATGTTCTTACTACATGTCCATGTGCTGCCTCCATTTGAGCATACATCACCTCAAACAGTGACTTTCTAGGTCTGTGTTTGAACTCCCACTAAACTGGGAGCTCCTGGGGGCATGGATTTTGTTCATGGTTAAATTCCCTGCACCTAGCACTTGAGACATGTGGTTGCTCTCTAAGTGCTGGCTGAATTCACAGTGGATTGGATGGGTGGCTGAGCCTTTCTCACCCCATCCTGCACCCAGAAGAGTGCCCTGGGTATGCACCCCATTTTCCTGATTGAATTTTAAAAAAACCAAGAGAGGCAGGGAGAGAGATGATGGAGGTGAGGATGGGGGTCAGTCATGGGGGTGAGGTGGGCAAGTCAGGTGCAAGCTGTGGGAGGGAGGGTTGGGGTTAGTTTTGGTGGGTTAGTGAGGGGCAGGGCAAGTCCTGGGGCAGGTGGGTGTGCGGTCAGTGTCAGGAGCTGGGGGTTAACTGGATGCAGCTGTTCATAGTGAGGGGGCAGGAGTCTTGGTCAGTGGGGGCTAAATGTTCTCAGAGGGGTTAGTCAGGAAGGAGTGGGGAGTCAGAGGAGAGGGATCATAGGGTGGGGGCTACTTACCCCAGGGGGGAGGGGGTTCGTCCACTAGGGGGATATCCAGGCTGCAGCGTTGGCGTTGAGGTCGGGCAAGAAGCTTGGGGGGCCTGGCTTATGCCAGTCTGGGGGGACCAGTGGGGGAGCACCAGTGGCTGGGGGTGGGGGAAAAGGCCAGAGGGTCCAGGGTGGGGTAGGAGGAAATGGAGATGGAATAAAGACAGGTGAAGGGTCAGTGGTGAGGAAACTTGGGGCAGGGGGTGGGGGTGACCTGTAAGGGAGGCAGTTTGGGGCCAAGGGATGGGGGAAGGGAAGTCCAGTGCCTCCTCCCCCATAACCCTCTCCTTCCTCCCCTGGGTAGGGAAGAGAGGGAGGGTCTCAGGGGGCCAGTGGAGGGCACCTCACCTTTTCGGATGGAGCCATCAGGGGAAGGGGCATAGTCGGTGAGGAGGAAGCAGGCTCGGTCCCGGCTGTAGCGACCCCGGCTTCCAGGTGTGATGGGGCTCTTGTCCTCCGGGGACATGGCAGGCTGGTCGATGGCTGGGCAGTCCTCGTGGGCAAGAGCAGCTGCTGCTGGATCCCCATTGGGGCGAGGATCTGTGTCCCGAGGGGGTCAAAGACACAAAGGAGAGTGAGGTGTGGGGAACTCATGGTGGGGGTGGGTGGTTGTGAAGAGTTGGAAGAGCTGGAGGACCTGTTGGGTGCTGGAAGATTCAAAGGCAGGATGTTGGGAAGAGGTGGCTGTAATGGTGATGGGAGGGCCACAGTGGGGAATATTAAGGAGGGGCAGCTGGTGGGTTTGGGGAGGGAATGATCATTGGGGGAAGGTGTTGAGTGTAGGGGAGGGCAACTGGGGTAGGGAAGGGTAGTCGGGGCAGGGTGTTGGATAGAGGTGGGTTGAGGGAGGGTAATGAGTGCTAGGAAGTGGTCGTTGGGCCAGGTGTTGGGTACTGGGAAGGGCAGGACTCGGGTGGGCTGTTGGATATTCGGAAGGATGGTTGGGCGAAGCAAGCTGGGTGCGAGGAAGAGGCTGAGGCACAGTGTAGGGTGGAGGTGGTTGGTTGAAGTGAACAGAGTAGGGCATGGCTGGAATATGATGTTGGGGGTTTGGAGGAGATGATTGGGGAGGATGTAGCAGGTTGGGAAGTGGTTATTTAGGGACAAATGTTGGGTGCTGGAAACGCCACCGTGGGGAAGGGCTGGAAAGGTGATAGATGAGGGAGGGGGAAGGTTGGGGTCCCCTAGGCTCTGACTCCAGCTATTTTTAATTGGTGTGAAACTGGGTCAGTGGCTGAGGGAGCAAGATGGGGGCCGGGTGGCCCAGCTCCCTTTCTTGACCTACTTAAGGCATGGGGGTGGGGCCCACCAGCCTCCCTCTTCCTGGACTCCCAAATCACTGCCTCTGAGGCACAGACTCCCCCAAGGGGAGGGACACACACACACAAAGGCATAGTAAACCTTCTTCTCCTGTAATCTCCTTCAACTCATCTCTTCCTCTTAGCAACATCCCTCTGGACCTCTCTCCCAGATTCCTTGAAAACTACCCTCAACAAAGTGACTGGGCCCTCCTGTCAGGTGACTTTTCTGTCCTTGGGTCTCTGCTCTGACATCTGACTTAGTTTTTATGTCTGTCTCCCTCTCTTGGTGTCACCGTTATTAGAACCTGAAGTCTGCCCCTGACCTTCCCACCCCCACCGCTCAATCTGTCTCATCTCTTTTTCTACAATCTAAGTGATAATCTCTTGGTTTCCGACTGCCTCAGACTGTCACCTTTAGCCTCTCTTTCCTCAGGATTGTACCCGGGATATTCAGATGCTGCAACCACCCCTTGGCCTGTCTCTAGTCTGCCCATGGTTCATGTGTGAGACCCTCTCTCTGTGCATGTCTCTCTCTGAGCTGCCCTCTCTTCCTCTGAGTCCCTCTCACTGTATGACTGATGACTCTGCCTCTTGCTGCCTCTGCCTTGCTGGCCTCCCTGAATACCTCAATTGCAAGCCTCCCTCTCCCCAAAACTCTTTCACATGAAATCTATATCACTCTAATTTTTTGTGTGTCTCCTCTTTGACCTTAGCTCTGGTTGTTCATTTTTTCTCTGTTGCTGACCACCCCAGTCTCTCTGAACCTCAACAACTACCTCCAGACCTCCCAAAAGCCTCCCCAACTCCTCTAATAGGTCTCTGCCTCCACCCACCCACCCCTACCCCTCACACCCCAGCCTCACCTGCCCGGTTGATCTCAATCACCTCCTCCTGAGCCAACGGGCAAGGCTCACCAGGGGCCGGCAGAGGAGGCAGCCCCATGATCCCGAGCCCACCCGCTCCCCCCCTGAGCAGCCCAGGGTGCGTGTGGGGCCCCGGTGGGTAGGCCCCAGCCACAGTCACCCCCATGGAAGGTGGGGTGATGGGTGGCGGGGGACTGATGCCTCCGCTGCCATGGTGAGGGTGAGGCGGGGGTGGCAGGGGTGGGTCGGGCTTGCAGTAGTTGGGTGAGCCAGGCTGCGGGGGCCGGGGGATGTGTTTGTTCTTCTTCTTGGGCAGCTTCTGTTTGGCCATGGCCAGTGAATAGTACATGCCAAAGTTGTTGACAATAACGGGCACGGGCATGGCAATGGTGAGCACCCCTGCCAGGGCACAGAGCGCCCCAACCAGCATCCCCGACCACGTCTTGGGGTACATGTCTCCATAGCCCAGGGTCGTCATGGTGACCACAGCCCACCAGAAGCCAATGGGGATGTTCTTGAAGTAGGTGTGGTTGGAACCCAGGATGTCATCGGGGTCGGCACCAATGCGCTCAGCATAGTAAATCATGGTGGCGAAGATGAGCACCCCCAGGGCAAGAAAGATGATGAGCAGCAGGAACTCATTGGTGCTGGCCCGGAGCGTGTGGCCCAGCACACGCAAGCCCACAAAGTGGCGAGTCAGCTTGAAGATGCGCAGGATGCGGACAAAGCGGACAACTCGCAGGAAGCCCAGCACGTCTTTGGCGGCCTTGGAGCTGAGGCCCGAGAGGCCCACTTCGAGATAGAAGGGCAGGATGGCCACACAGTCGATGATATTGAGGCTGCTCTTGAGAAATTCCACCTTGTCTGGACAGAAGGTGATGCGCATGAGGAACTCGAAGGTGAACCAGACCACGCACACGCCCTCCACGTAGGTCAGGAAGGGCTCCGTCTCCACCTCCACGTTGGTAATGTTCTCTGGTGGGGCCCCGGGGATTGGTGAGGCCTGCGTCACTGTCTTGTTGCTGATGTGGATGAAGCCTTCGTGGGTCTCCAGGCAGAAGGTGGTGATGGAGATGAGGATGAAGAAGAGCGAGGCGAAGGCCACATACTGCGGGATGGGGTGGGAGAGAGGGAGAGAGGTGACCCAGACATCTGGTCGCCCAGAATCTCCAGAAGACCCTTCCAATGCCCCCTTCACTGGCCTCCTGGACCCAAACTCTGGGGGAAAGACAGGTGTCCAAACCCGGTTGCTCCATCACTTCCAACATCCTGTTCTCCCCTGGAAGCTAACAAAAGGGGAGAGAAAGGGAGAGGAGCTGGCCCCAGCAGACGCAGCAGACGGGCAGCATCTTCCTTGGAAACAGCATCTCTGGCCCCTTGCCCAGTCACCTAGACCACTTCCCCCATACTCCTGTTCCTTGTGTCCTATTTCAGGGCTCCGTGTCAGGGTCCAAGTGTTCTATTATGGGATGGGGGAAGAGAGGAATCCAGATCACACACCCTCTGTGTATCAGAGGCTTTGGGGTTCACCTTAGCACTGAGGGAAGGGAAAGGGGAGAGGGTAAGTGGAAAGGCAGAATGATGAGGTGGTTAAGAATACAAAAGCCAAACAAACACACAAGAAAACAAAAACCAAAAAAAAAAAAAAAAAACAAACAAACCACAAAACAAAACCAAAAACCCAAAAGACTGGGTTTGAATCCAGCTTTTAACCTGCCAAACTTGGGCAAAGAGATTAAGCTTTCTGAACCTCAAGTTTTTTTATGGGATTGTGACAAGATTTAAATTAGATGAGTGTACAAAAAGCTTGGCTCCATGTCTGGAACACAGTAAGAAGGTCTGAACTGTTATGACACTATGGGGGCATCAGTCAATAGGCAAGGTCGAGGTGTCAGAGAGGGGCCAAGGGTTAAGGACCTTGGTGCCAATGTTCTAGTCCCAGGAAAGGGAGAGGGCTGGATAAGGACCTCACCCAGAGAGGACAGGGCAGGAGTGGAAGCACAGAGGGGAGGAGGGGGCCAGCTCCCTGAAGAGGGAAGGGATTGAAGGGCTAAGGCTACATAAGTGGAAGAGGGTAGAGAAGGAGGCAGTGGTGTGTTTAAGGCTCTGGAGAGGAAGAGTCAGGGGCTGGATGTTGGAGAAGGGCAGAGCCAGGGCCAAAGACAGGTGAGGACCATTTGTCAGAGAATTGGGGGGAAGGGAAGGTGCCCGAGTCATTTCAACGTGAGGAAAAATCAGAGTCCTGCCCGAGGATGGTGTGGGTTTTGATGAAAGCCTTGAAGAGGAGAGAGGGCGGGGTCGAGATCTTGGAGAAGGAAGGCAACAGGTCAGTCTACTAAACATGAAAGTGGGCTTCATCAGATACATAGAGGGAAGAGGGAGAGGAGTAGGGTTAATTCCTTGGAGAGGGAAGGAGATAGGTGTTGGGGTAAAGAGGGGGCTTTAATCAGATGGGTAGTGGAAGAGAAAGGGGATGGAGAACTTGACATTTAATCGGGAGTGCAGAACAGGAAAGGAGGGCCAGTGCTGGGCTGTAGAGAGGACTCTGTACCTTGGAGTGGGCCAGCGGCCAGCACCGTCCCTCTTTGCACCACCCTTTCTCCACAGAGGTAGGATGGTGGGGTCTGGGCTTGGAGGGGGTGCTTCACTTTAATCCGAGGTGTAGAGCAGAGAGGGGGCCAGTGTCGGGGCCGCAGAGAGGACCATGGACCTTGAGGTAGGCTGGGGTTCAGCGCTGGCCCTCTCTGCCCACCCCCCACTTCGTTTCTCCGCAGTGGTTAAGAGGCCAGAGGCCTTCCGCAGAGCGCATGCCTGGTGCTTCCCCGCCCCCTCCGAGCCGGGCGCCGAGCAGGCTGCGGCACCGCAGTGGAGGCGGGCCGGCCCGGACGGGGGGCGGGGCGCGTAGCGGCCAGCACCGCGGACAGCTCCCCCGCCGCAGTGCGCAGCCGCAGCGGCAGAGCGCCACCTTAACCCCTTCCCTGCCGGAGCCAAGTGGGCAGGCGCGCAGCCGCAGTGCCGCCGCTTCCCGGCTAGAGGCCGTGGTCCAGGAGCTTGATTAACTCCTTCCTTCCCAAGGCACGGGGGAAGGTGGGCACCCGCCGCAGTGCGCAGCTGCAGAGACTGGACAGCGTCGGGCTGGTTTACCCTTTACCTTGGGTGGCTCAAAAGCAGAAGGGGTAGAAGGGCATGGAGTTCCTGTAAGAAGGAAAGGAGAAATTACGAGGAAGAGAGAGAGGGGGAGGTAGGGCCGGATCCTCCACTGTGCATTAGTCTCAGCTCCCAATTCTCTCAAGCAATCTCACCTGGAGGCTGGAAAGTAATAGGCACGCCGCGGACACTCAAAAAACATGTGTGGCATAAATGAATGACCTCCGTAGCTGTCTTGGACCCCTAGCCTGACCATCCCAGGACTCTACCTTCATCCTTCCCCTCACCTCAGCACCCTTCAATGGGGTCACAGGAGGGAAGGGCGCCCCAGGCCATGGGGAGATGGGCTGCTCAGAGGCCTGAGAGGGCATGTAGGGCCACGTCCGTTCTGCACTTCCTTCTCCCCACCTCCCCCCACCCAACCCCAAATCTCGCCAACTCAGCGCTTCCCGGGGACCAAACTTTATGCGGTAGCTCTGGGGCCCCCCTCTCTTGTTCCCCCCCCCCCCCCCGGGCGAGAATGCGGCACTGCGGCTCCTCGTCCTTCCCGGCCCAGGACGCGGCACGGTGGGGGGAGGGGGCTGAAACCTGCTCCTCTGTGTGTTTGGGTATCCAGAAGTCTAGAAGGGGGCCCGGGATCGCTCTTCTTTCCCCCTCTTTCCAATGCCCCCCATTTTGAGCTGTTCCCCCTCTTCCAACACATTTTCCCTAGGAGTCTCTGGGACAAGGGGGGAGGGTAGTCATTTAGCTTGGGAAGTTATAGATGCTTGAGGAAAGTTTTTTGGTAGAGATGGAGAGAGCTTTGGGGAAAATCTGGAATTTTTGAGAGAGATAGGTCTGGATTGTAGGCTCTTTGGTTCACTTTGGTGGAGAGGGAGAGGGTCGGGGACCCAGTCCTGGACTTTTGGACAGACAGAGCTTGAGAAAGGGAGAAAGAGCAGAGTTGGGATGGGGGGGCAGGTGGAAAGATCCCAAGGCAGAGTAGAAAGAATTGGAAGCTGTTTTGAGAAGAAAGTTTAGGGGCTGATGACTTGAAGGGGGTCCCAAGGTTTGAGGTAAAGTTTTGGAGTAGAAGGGAAAGTCACTTGACAGAGTAGGAAAGAGGTTAGAGGGCTTTGGAAGGTGGGGGCGGGGTTACCAGAGGTAAAGAGTGGACTGTGCAGTTTAAACAATGGAAGGAGAAGCTGGGGGAGTCTGTGGATGAGGAAGAGCTATTCTGGAGGACATATGGGGGTTCTGGAGAGGAAAGGCATATTACGGAGGTTCCAGACTTTTCTGCAGACATTGGGGAGGAGTGTGAAAGGCTTGGGGGAAGTCCGGAGCATTATGAAAAAAATCTTTGGGATGGGAATTGGCATGGAGCTGCAAGAAGGGACGTGAACAGGGTGAACATGGGCTTCCATGAGAAAAGACTCAAGTGTTTCAGTAAGGGGGAGGGGGAAGTGTTGGAAGTACAGGGGGGTCCAGGAGGCTCTGAAGTTGGGGTGGGGAAGTCTTCTGAGACTTTGGGAGCAGAAGATGGGGCGGGAAGTAGGGGGGAGGTAAAAAATAACCAGGAGATTCAACCTTGGAGAGAGAGATCTTCAGGGAGAAGGGCCAAGGCTGAATCAGGGAGGTGCTGGAAGAGCCTGAGAGACTGAGAGCTGAAGAGGGGCTTCGGAGAGCCTGGAGGGGCGGGGAAAGTGAGGGACAGTGTTCACAGGGCCTAGGGCACTTTGAGGGTTGGGAAGGGATGTCTTTTGAGGGACTGGGGATGGTCCAAGAAACTGAGAGCTGGGGAGGTGTCTTCTGAGGGTCTGGAGGGTGGCCAAGAGTGGTGAGAAGGTTTGGATGTGCTCAGAAGACTCTGAGGGCTGGGGAAGGTTTTCTGAGAGTCTCTGAGGGGTCCGGGAAAGGCGAGGGTGGAGTTGTTTGAGAATCCTGGGAGGAAGTTTTTAAGGGTCGTCTAGGGTGGCATGGAGAAGCAAGGTGAGGTTTACAGGGGTCTGCGAGATTTTGGAAGATTGGAGAGACGTCATGAGAATCTGGGTGATGGCCGAGAGAGGGGGGTGTGTTCAGAGGAGTACGGGAGACTCCGGGTTTAGAGACTGAGAGGCTTAGAGAGACCAAGGGGGTTGGGATGGGACGCTCCTGAGAGTCTGAGGGCGCCTGGAGAGGCGGGGATGAGGTGGATGGGGGCTCCGAAAGCGCGCTCACCCTGGCGGCCCGCGACGAGTAGGGGTCCTCGAAGAGCGCCCACACACGGGGCTGCCAGCGGCGCCACCACGTGCCGCCCGCGCCGCCCGCGCCCCCTGGCGGCCCCCCGGCGCCGCCGCCTGCGTCCTGGAAGCAGAGACGCTTGAGCTCGCCGCCCGCTCCGTCCAGGCCGCCGCCGCCCGCACCCGCCTCGTCGTCCAGGCCCGCGTCGTGGGCGCCCGCGGCGTTGGTGGCGTTGGCAGAGCCCGCGGGGTCGGGCGCCTCGAAGGAGTCTAGTGCCTCCTCGGCGTCGCGGTGCTGCCGGTAGGTCATCCAGCAGCAGGCCTCCACGTCGGTCTCGTCGATGCCCCAGAAGCCAAGCTCCTCCTCGAAGAGCGGCCCACACACGTCGGCCGGGCAGTGCAGCTTGCCCGTGCGGTAGTAGTTGAGCACGTAGGCGAAGACGCCGGGGTGCCGGTCGAAGAAGAACTCGTCGGCGCCCGGATCGTAGTCGAAGCGCGCCGCCGCCTCAGGCTCCGTCAGGCCGGCCAGCCGCGTCCCCGGCAGGGTGCGCAGCGTCGAGCGGTACGTCTCATGGCGCACGCCGCCCACGTTGATCACGATCTTGCCGCTGTCGCCACCGCCGCCGCCGTGCCGCCCCATGGCCGCCGCCGGCAGCCCGGGGCATGGCTCGGCGCGCCGGCCCCCGGGCCCGCGGGGTGCCGGGGGGCCCGCCGGGGACGCGGCGGGGCCGGGCAGCGCAGGCTGCTGCTGCGGCGGCCGCGGGGACAGCGGCGGCGGGGACTCCGGTGGATGCGGCGGTGGCGCCGGCTGCTGCTTGCTGGCCCCCTGGCGCCCGCGGAAGGACGAGACGCAGACTGAGCTCAGCATTGGACGGGGGGCGGGGCGGGAGGGAGGAGCCGTGAGGGGCGGGGACGCTGGGGAAGAGACAGATGTGATTGGGTGGGAGCAGGAGATGGATGGATGGGGCGGGGCCGTAAGAGACAGAGACAGACACGATTGGGTGGGAGGAGGAGATAAGACGGAGGGGGCGGAGCTGCAGTGGAGGAGAAACCGAATTGGTTGGCCTAGGAGAGGTGGGGCGGGGCTGAAGCCGGGAGGGGCGGGGCTGGGACTGTAACACTAACAAACTGGAAGAGACGAGGCTGCAAACGCAGCACACCGATTGGATCTTTCTGAGAGAGCAGAGAGGAGGGGCGGGGAGTCGAAGGAGGCTGGGCGGGCCGTGAGTTCTGCCTGGCTAGGCAGCACTGGAAGAAAGGAGAAGGCGAGGCTAGATGTGAGATAGACCTGATGGAACCGAAAAAAGGGACTTGCGGGACAGAGGGAGGGGCCAAGTTCAAACTATTTAAAAGAGCCCGACAGGCCGGGAGGGGTGGAGCTACAATGGGAGAGGCCGTTCTGATTGGACCGAGAAAAAGGCGGAGAGAAACAAGAAATCGCGCGCCGGGACCTAAAGCCCTGGCAGGCAGCACCCGGTGGGGAGGGACAGATGGCGAGGGCCGGGTTGGGCTACTCACATTTCTTGAGAGGGGCAGGGGGTATCTTAAGAAGGGGCGCGGCCAAATAAAGTAGAAACAGTCCTGATTGGACTGGGACAGTGAGGGTGCAGGATTAACTAGGGGCGGGAACTGGAGATGGAGCACTTTCTTGCGGAATGGCACGAGGCGGGACTGAAAGGCGTCAAGGCGAGGGCAACAGAGACCGAGTCCTGGTGAGAAGGGGCGGAGATGAGCAAGGCCGGGAAACCTGAGAGCGTCTGGATAGCACTAAGGGAGGGGGCGAGGTAAAGAAGGGGCGGGGCCGAGGCTGCCAGCTTGGCTTGGCTAGACGGGGCTGGGCCGGGAGAATGAGTGTCTGGATGGATGGGGCGAGACTGAGGAAGCGGGGTGGGGTCTACGAGTGCTAGAAAACATACTGAATGGGACGTGGGAAGGCGAGACTAGGGAGGAGGGGGCTTGAAGGGGCTTGAAAGCAGCCAGGTTGGGCGGGGGCGGGGCAGGTCTAAGGGAGGCTAGAGGAACGGGAGAGGCGGACGCTAGGGGCAAAGTGAGACCTGTAAAGGGTGCAAAGCTGCCGGATGAACATAGGGGAGGAACGTGGAACGAGGACTTTTGGGGGTCAGAGAACTTAGAAGAGGTTCCTGACTAAGGGTCAGCGGGGCCTTAGAGGGCGGGGCGAGGACTTCCTAATGGTGTGGGATAGGGGACGAAGCCTAGACAACGGCGGACCGCAGATTGGACGACCAAGGGATGGATAAGAACAGGTGAGGAGTGAGCACGAAGTGAGACAGAGAGGAGGGGAGAGGCCAAAGCTCCGGGAAGCACGGTCTAGACTGAGACAATGGGCGGCACTAATGGCAAATGGGACGGGGTTAGGTGTCACAGAGGCCCGGTGGGGGTGAGGGGAGATGGCGAGCTGGGGGCGGGGCCAGAACAACGCCTCGGAGCGGGCCGGCCCCGCCCCCTGGACTGTTCAAGACTCTGGGAGGCAGGGCGCAGGCGCAAGGGCTGGGGCGGGGCCAGCGGCTGCTGATGGAGCTGCGGCGGGAGGAGGCGGTGCCTGTGGGAGGGAAGGGGGCGGGTCAGGGGGCTGCAGGCATCCTCTCGATGCTCGGTCCCTGGCCCGCCGCCTCCCTCTGCACGTGCGGCGGTCGGTTCGTATCGCCTCCCCACTCCACCCCCGCGCCCGTTTTTGTGTTTCTTGGTGTTCGTTTTTCTCCCCTTTCTCTATTTGTCCCTCCATCTCTGTCGCCCTCCCTCTGAATGTCTGGTCCCTCTTTTCTAAGTCTCTGCCCTCCCTCTGGGTCTCTGAATCTATCCCCCTCCTTCTGAGTCTTTGCCCCTCTTCCCTCTATGCCTGTCTCCCCTCCCTCCAGGGGTATGCCTCTGTCTCTGCATCTCTGTCCCCCTCTCCTTGAGTTTCTGTCCCCCTCTTTGTGTCTCTGCCCTCCCCCTCTCCCCCCAGGCTCGTCCCCCCTCGCTGGGTCTCTGCCCCTTCACTGCCCCCTCGCTGGGTCTCTGTCTCCTCCCTCTTTTTCTCTGACGACCTTCCGTCCCACCTCCTCCGTCTCTTTACTCCCTCTGTTTCTGCAATTTCGCTTTCTAGCTGTCTTTCCTCTCTCTCTCGGTCTCTTCCTCTTCTCTTTCTCTCTGTCCTCTCTGGTATCCACCCACTCCCCGTGTCTCACCCCTTTCTGGGTCTCTGTCTCTCTTTCTGGGTCTGTATCCCCTCTCTCTGGGTCTCTGTCTCTTTCTCTCAGCCCCCACCCCTCTAACCCCCGTCCTGGCCAGGACTCGAGGCTGCGTCACTGCAGAGAGAGTTGCAGAAGTGGGGCCTGTCTTGCATAACAGGGAGGTAGTTTCCCTCACTCCCCAGACCCTGGGCTCTCCCACTGTCCTCAATCCAGGATCCTCGGGCAGCCCTCAAATCTCTGATGGGATCCACGAGGGCAGAAAAAAGACATCGGCTCTTCCAACCCCTCTCTGCCTCGAATTCTGGTGTACCCCAGGCTGCAGTGAATCTTGAGGTGAGGGACTGGGCTGGGTTGAGTGAGGCTCCTGGGCAAGTTGGGCTGGAGGCTGGAACAGGGGTTGGGTAGGCACTAAGGGCTGGGAGTAGGGGCTAGAGTAAGGACTTAAATCAGCCATCTCCCTTACCCCCCCCCCCCATACACACACTTTTCTTTTCTGCTTTCGACAGCAGCCAGGCATGGGATCAAGTTACCAAATCAGCGTTTTTGCAGAGGTCAGGTGTGGGAGAAGGTGGGGGCAGGTGGGGGAAAGGGGACTGGAATTGATGAGAATATGATATGAGACTCAGGATTAGAGACCAGGGGAGGTGGGGAGAGGTAGTAGGCAAGGAAGTAACAGAATTGTCTAGACTTTATCAGGCCCTTGGAAATCGAATGCCGTCACTCCCTTGTGGCCCTCCCCAGGCCCCACCAGGGCTTGTGGGGAATTAGTGAGCCTGGATTCTCCACCCATCCATTAGAGAGGAGGTGGCTTCTGGATGCATGATGGGGGCTTGGGTTACGGGACACCTAGCTATGTTCACAGATCAGGGGGAAGTGGCCTCGATTTTTGGCAAGGGACACCAGGAGGAGAGAAGCCAATGTCTGTCCACGTCTTCAGATCCTTTCCCCACGCCTGCTCCTCCCTTATCGATCCTTTCCCAGGCTCCCGAGGCACAAAATTCCTGAAACCTCCCAACTCCCACCTCCGTCCCCCTTGGCGTCCCCTTCCATTACTCCTTCCTTCATTCCCCAAGGCCCTGGAATTGGGGGAGGGTCTTCCCCTCCCTGACTTCCAGAACCCTTCCTTGTTCCTCTGCCCTCATTCCCATCAGTTTCAAATTCAGGAAAGGGCGTCTCTGGACATTAAAACTGAACATATGGAGACTCCTTGCCTACGATCCTTGGACCTCTGAGACCCTTCAAGTACCTTAGCCCCGAAAGCTCGGAATCCAGGGGGATCTCTCCGCAGTAATATTGGGTTCCCGACTCCCGAGCTCCCTGCCTCCAAAACTGGGATTTGGGCTCTTACCGCTCCCGGACCCTGAACCTTCGCCCCCTACCCCGTACTCACCCCAAGTCGAGGCGAGGCGGGTATGGGGGGGATCCCGGGCTGGCGATGGGGGGAGGGGTGACCCAGCCCGTCAGCTCTGGGCGGCAAGAAGCTGCGGAGCGGGGAGTGACATCACCGCCGGAGGAGGGGCAGCACCGCTCCCTCCAACCCGGGGCTTCAAGCTCCGCCTTTATGGCGGACCCGGGGATCCTGGCATCCCCAGAAGAGAGAGGAGAAACAGACGATGAGGTCCGCGGGAAGGGCATCCTCGCCCTTAGAACAAGGGTTGGGAAAACCTTTACTGATTTCAGCCGCCCCACTGTCACCTGTCGCTGCCGTCGCGACCTGTCGCCTCCCATACGTGTTGTGGCTGTGCCCGCCCCCGCAGGGCGTGAGCACGGCGTGGACTACAGCGTCCGTGATGCTCTCCTGCACCGGACGCCTCTGAGGAGGTGCAGTAGGCAAGGGGCTTTATGGGATTCGTAATGGAAGACCCCTCACCAGTCGGGCCTCGAGAAGGGGGTTACACCCTTTGCCTCCCTCTCTTCCTCAACTCCGAAGGTCTAGGCACTAGTTTTTATTAAAAAAAAAAAACAATCACGCGCTTAAAAGAAGGAACCCGGTCAACAGCGCGTTTTCAGCGGTGCACGCGCCCTAAGCGGGGCCTCCTCCGGAGGACTGCGCGTGCTCGGGCCCGCCCCTCCACGTCACGCTCCGCGAGGACGAGCGCGCGCCAGGCCCACGCGGGCACCGCTGTTCAGGTCCCCGCGGTCGAAGACAGCCACGTAGGACCCCAAGAAGACGTCGCCGAGGATCCAGCAGGGCTCTGCAGGCGGAGGCATGTCCAAGGCCTGGAAGCCGGACACGCAGAAGTGGATGCCACCTCGAGCAATCTGCAAGGCGGTGATAGGGCCACTGGGTGTCACGCCCTACGGGAGCACCAGTTCCCTGGGAGTCAGTGTTTTCTTTGCACACTCCCTCCCACTCCCCTATCCTGGGACCAAGAAATGTTTCTGTGGTCCCTACCCTGTCCTGGTGATGTCTCACTTTAGCTCCACCCTCTCAAGCCCAGTCATACGACGTCTCTCTGACGTCATTATGACGGCCACCTACCTGGATGACGTAATCCTGGGCCGTGAGGTTAAACCAGACCCCCCCAAGGAGGAGGGAGACTTGGGGGAGCTTTGGGATTTCTGAGCACTGGATGAGGTACTGAGGGAGAAGAGACGAGGAACAAGTAAAGATGGGAGATTTCTGCCGTGCTTAAATCTCTTCCGTAGATCTCCTGTGCCATAGGGTAATGTCCATATTGGGCAGCTAGGTATTCAGGCCTTGTGTGGACAGGCCCTGTCGCCTAGGCTTCTGTCATCCAGTCCTAAATAAGCCTGCATTATCATTCCTCCCCCCAACCCCTACCACCACCATTCGGTGAGCTCCTCAGAGTAGACACTGGGAGGAGTACTTGCTTCCTCCCACTACCCTCCCATCTGCCACCCACTAGGTCCAGTCCCTTCTGCCCTTGCATACCTCCTTGCTACCTGCTTCCCACCCTCGGGCCCCAGCATCCTTCCCAGTGTCCACCATCAAATTCCCAACAGCCTCTCAGTCTACACCCACGAGGAAGTGGAGCCTTACCTCCCCAGCCAGCAGGGGAATTCCCCCAATGGCTGCATGCAGGGCTTGGATCTCCTCCGTAGGTCCTGTGATGAGGGATGTTCCTGTGTCCAAGATGGCAGCACAGCCTTGGGCACAGAGAGTCAGCCCTGTGCCCACCTTCACACTGCGAAGGGGAAGGGGGCATTCATTAGAGGCAGGGTCCTAGGAGTCCAGGCCCCCAGCCCCCAGCTCCAGATCCAGGAGGCCAAGCCCCTTACCGCTCCATGTGGATCTGCCAGTAGGCGGGGACTGTGACTGGCACAAAGGTGAGGGGTGGGATGTAGTGTGTGGGGTCTGAACCCCCCAGGACCAGCTCTCCTCCATCAGTCACTTCAGGGTCCCTGCAGAGGCAGAGTGCTGTCAGTGTCACTAGCGTTCCCCCTGCCAGCCCCAGGAATGGCCAGGGATGGGACTTCCTGCCAGTTGGGTCGTTTCCAGATTCTAGGTGGGGTAGTGAAATGCAGGCAAGGCTTAGATGTTGGAACTTAGATGTCTGGGAAGCAAAGCAAGAAGTGAAGAGAAATGGTGATGTTCTTGATGGAGGTTAGGACTTTAGGGTGTTAGGGACTTCTTGAAGTGGGGATGGGACTACTTGATTTGGCTGTAGAAGGTAGAACTTTTGGGGGGAAATTTCCTGAGCTCAATGTCATAGTAACCAAGCAGAGTATTCGTGTTTCTGAATTGGCTCTAGAAGGTGTGACTTGTGTAGGAGTGGGGTGGCTTTCTGGGTAGTGGTGAGGCTTTCTGAATTGCGTGTCCTGTTATTTAGAGAGGACTTGGGTTGGCTGGGAGTGAGGGGAAGAGAGGGTGGGGACTTCCTGGAAGGTGTAGGAGGGCAGGATATACTAAGGGGTAGGTGGTAGTTTCAGAGTGGGCTGGATGTCTGAGTAACTAAGTGGGCATAGGATTTTTCTCACTTTGGGTGATTGGCCTCTGGAAGGGACCGTGGAGACTTCTTGGATGGTGGGTGGGACTTTCTGATCATAATGTTGACCTCCCAAAAGGTGGGTTGGACTTCCTGGATTAAAACGGGCAATCCCTGGCTTCTGGTGAGTGTTCTCAAGTGGAATTTGAACCTTCTTTATGTTGAAGAGAGGGTTTCAAAGTTGAGTATTTGATCGGGTGGAACACAGAATTTCCTGGTTTGATTTTGAAACACAGGACATTTTGAACTGATGGTAAGTTTCTTTACTATGTCTTAAGTTATCGCTTAAACTGTGGGACTTCTGAAGAGGGTTCAGGTGTTTCTTACATTGGGTAGGAGACTTCCTGAATGGAGGATGGGACTTCCTGTGTTGGGTGGGTGACTTCCTGAATGGAGGATGGGACTTCCTGTGTTGGGTGGGTGACTTCCGGAGTGAAGAATAGGTCAGTGACTTTCTGAAAGAAGGGTGGGTACTTCCCCATTGGGTAAGGGACTTCCTGAAGGAAGGCAGATCTTCCTTCTTGGGTCTAGGACTCATAGATAGGGAGACCCTCCCCCAATACCTGTTGAGGTAAAAGGAGAAGACAGGGTTATCCAGTAGCCCCTGTTCCACCATCATATCCAGCGGGGGCAGAACTCCTTCCACAGCCAGAATGGGAAAACCGAGGCCCAATATCCCGTCGAAGTGAGCAAAAGTGAAGGACAGGCTGGGCTCCCACAGAGCCTCCCCGAAAATCACTGATACACCCTTGATTCCCCCAATCTAGGAGTAGATTGAGATGGGGATATTTACTTCTGGGAGGACATTACCTACATATCCGTGAGACCCCCCAAACTAAGGCATGAATCCCAGGTCTGGGGACATTTGGAAACAAGTCCGAACTGCCTAAGAAACTTTGCTTCCCTTCTTGAGAAGCCCCAGTCCTTCACCCAGGAAGTCCTGCCCCATCATGCAGGAAGCCCCGCCTCCCTTGAGAATCCCCACCCCTTTACGCAGGAAGCCCCGCCTCCCTTGAGAATCCCCACCCCTTTACGCAGGAAGCCCCGCCTCCCTTGAGAATCCCCACCCCTTTACGCAGGAAGCCCCGCCTCCCTTGAGAATCCCCACCCCTTTACGCAGGAAGCCCCGCCTCCCTTGAGAATCCCCACCCCTTTATGCAGGAAGCCCCGCCTCCCTTGAGAATCCCCACCCCATCACGCAGGAAGCCCCGCCTCCCTTGAGAATCCCCACCCCATCACGCAGGAAGCCCCGCCTCCCCACTTGATAAGCCCCATCCATTTGCCCAGGAAGCACTGCCTCCTCAAGCCACTCTCTAGGCTAGATGATCTCAGACACTGGGATTCTCCCAAGCTCAAGCCTTCTTGGGGTGAATGTCACGCACAGTCAGCTTGTCCTCACTCAGGATTCCGTCTAGCCTCCCAGATCCATATTGAATGTCAAACTTGGTTCCATTGGGCCGGAAGGAGCTGGAAGCTTTGGAATCAAAGCGGTGGTGAAACCCTAGGTCAGAATATCAGAGCGGTGTCACTGCGGGACGGGAGTCTCCCCAGTGCCTCCTGCCCCTTTGACCTTATCATCTGTGAGGGCATCAGAAGAGAAGGATGCCTCAGAAACCTTTAGGAAACTGAGGCTTAGCCCCCTCCTCTCCCCTCACCCCCATTCAGCCTTATTCTCCCCCATGAAAGCTCACAGCAGGGCACACTGAAGAAATGGCATCTCCTGGACGGGACCCAGAGATTGGAGGAGCCAGTGTCAAAGACGACAGAGAAGTTTTGTGGAGGCGTCCCCAGCCCAATTTCCCCAAAATACTGGACCTAATGGCAAAACAGGAGACAGGGAAAATGAAGAGTTTGGCTTGAGAGAATAAAGTTGGGGCTATGTGGGGCTTGACTTACATTCATGTAGTTAGAGAGAGGCACAAAGCTGGGCTTGTCCCCAGGGGATGGGGGCCCCAAGCTGGGGGCCTCTGCTGGCTCTCTCCATCCCCTCAGTGAGCTCAAGGTCCTGCTTCCAGGCTGGACTCGGCGAAGAGGGATCCTGCAGGGAAAGAGGATATTAACAGTTAAGCTACCCTTCCTTGAGACCCTCTATGATAGACTTTCCCCAATAGCATATAATGACAAATTAAACATCTCTGAGGGCTTGCAATAACAGTCATTACTTGAAACCCTACAATAACAGCCATCCAGGAAACCGTACCAAAGACACTAGGATGACAAATATCCCCTAAGACTCTACAACAGCAAACCATCCCAAAGAGACCTTTCCAAAGACCTTTTAATATCCAAATACCTTAAAATAAGCCATTCCCAGAGACTTAACCTTCACGAAGGTTTCCAAAGATCCTAACATGAAATCTAGCTTTTGTAAAAACCTCGGGATGATGAAACCCCGGGATGACGAACCATTGCATGCTTCATGATGTCGAGAACTATTTTTCCTACCATTGGAGGAAAAAAATGTAAGTACCAATCTTAATTCCACTCTTTACACTATAATATCTTCCCGCTATATCAAAACTTAATGTGGAATGTAAAATTATAAGAGCATTAAAAGCAAGTAAAATGTTTAACTGTGGGAAAAGGAAGGCTTTTCTAAGCATGTTACCAAGATCAGAAACCATGGATGAAAATATTGATGAGTGAGACTAAAATTTTAAGCCTCTGTACTCACCCCTTCCCACACACAAAGTTATTTAAAGTCGAAAGACAAAAAATCTGGAGGAAACAAGTTGTATGTCAAAGAGTTAATATCCCTAATATGCAAAGAGCTTCTATAAATAAATAAGAACAAGATAAACAGCCCAGTGTTCAGAGGCAATTCACCATGGGTCTCACATTTCTGCAGAGGCACTGGCTGCCTTTGTCCAGACTGTTTCTTCAAAGATTTTGTTTAGTGAACAGCCTTGGAAGATAAATAGTGTCTCCCTCTGGAGCAAATGGTAGGCAGGCTTATGATCCATTATAAAAGATTCAAGTTCCCTAAGCTCAGAGTTCTTCTAGAATGCACCTCACTGCATGTGCAGGTATCACTTGATTTTCTTCATTTCATCCTGTGGAAACAGGTGCTAAGAAAACGGACACAAATGCTGATACTTTTGCTACTATTACTGTTGGGAGCAAAATACTGCCCTTTGTCTCTGACCTGAGAGTCTTGCGCCTTCTACAAACAGCCATGACACTATGGCACACTAACTTCACAGTGCTTAACACTCAGTAGGAAAATGGGCAAAGGAAAAGAAAAAAGAGAGGGGAGAGAGAAGAAAGAGAGAAACAGAAAGAAAGAGAAAGGAAGGAAGGAAGGAAGGAAACAGAAAAAGAAAGAAAAGAGAAAAGAAAGAATAGGAAGAAAATAAGAAAATGGGCAAAGGACATAAACAGGTACTTTGCAAAAGAATTACAAACAGCTTCTAAAGACATGGAAAGATGTTCAATCCCAATAGTAAAAACAACAACAAAAAAAAACAAATGACAAGAGTGAGAAATCTTGGGCCAGCCCGTGGCTCACTCGGGAGAGTGCGGTGCTGATAACACCAAGGCCACGGGTTCAGATCCCTATGTAGGGATGGCCGGTTAGCTCACTTGGGAGAGCGTGGTGCTGACAACAGCAAGTCAAGGGTTGAGATCCCCTTACCGGTCATCTTTTAAGAAAAAAAAAAAAAAAAAAGTGAGAAATCTTGTTTCACTCTGCAGATTGGCAAAGAAATGAGAATACTCAGTTGGCTAGGGAGAGTAGATTGTTACAAACTTTCTGGTGGACGATTTGGCAGATATGTATCAAATGTCTTAAGACTGTACCCACCTTTTCTTTTAATTGTACACACCTTTTATTTTTATTTATTTATTTTTTTAAAGATGACCGGTAAGGGGATCTTAACCCTTGACTTGGTGTTGTCAGCACCACGCTCACCCAGTGAGCTAACCGGCCATCCCTATATGGGATCCGAACCCGTGGCCTTGGTGTTTTCAGCACCACACTCTCCCGAGTGAGCCACGGGCCGGCCCCTAATTGTACACACCTTTTAACCCAACAATTTCTTTCTTTTTTTTTTTCTAAGATGACCGATAAGGGGATCTTAACTCTTGACTTGGTGTTGTCAGCACCACGCTCTCCCAAGTGAGCCACGGGTCGGCCCTTAACACCACAATTTCAGTTCTAGGAAGTCCATCTACAGGAGATCATTGGATGAGTGCAGACAGGTGTGTTTATGAGGATGTGTCTAATGTTTGGTAACTGGAGACAGTCGAATGACCAGCAATGAGGGTGGTTTAGCTCTGCTAATGCAGTCCCGTTCAGTCACTAAGAAGGAGGAAGAAGCTCTCTGTGCCAGTGGTTCTCAAACCTTAGCACGAAGCAGAATCGAGAGGAGGGTGTTATGCAAAGCTTTTGCAAAGGCTTTGCAGGCTGTGCAGTCTCTGTCATAACTACTCAACTCTGTCAGTATAGCAGGAACACAGCCAGAGACAACATGTAAATGAATGAGTGTAGCTGGGTGCCTTTAAGCTTTACTTTCGAAAACAGGTGGCAGGCTGGATTTGGCCCTTGAGCTGAGTGTTTGCCAATCTCTGACCCAGAGGACCAGTTAGAGTTCAGATCTCTTAGTTTCTGGTTAAGTAGGTCTGGGATGGGGCCCCAGAATTTGCTTTTTTAGTGAGTTCCTGCGCCATGCTGATGTTGTTGCACCTGGGACAACATTCTGAGACTCACCGCTCTTTGCATTGTCTTGGAAAATGTCCATGATGTATTAGGTTCAAAAAGCAGGTTAACAAACATCTCGTGCAGTGATATTTTTGTACCTGCCTCGAGTTACTCCTTGGAGCACTGCCCCCTCACTCACACCTTTGCCCCCCTCACCATGACTCAGGCTTTGAGAGGCACAAAATTGTGAAGCGGGGAAAACACTTCCTGTAAAAGTACTCCCCTCCCCCCAATCAAGCATTCCAGGGGATAAAGAGAAAAGAGGAATGGAGAGATTGGGGTGGGCATCAGAGATAAGGTAGGGGGAAGACCCCTTGGGTGGGGTCCCCAAGACTGGACTTCTTGAGCCCTAAACAGTTTGGAGGATGTGAATCTGGGGGAGTCACAGGTCTGGGTCTCCAAGATGGGGAGGTGGGTCACATGTCTAGTGACCCCAGTAGCAGGTCATCAGAACTCAGGGTGGGGTGGAATCTGCAGGGACCTCCCAAGAACATGTACTGAGAGGAGGGAGAGAGGTCTCAGAGTTGGAGGATCTTGGACTTAAAAGGGCTCAGATCTTAGGAGATGTCAGAATGGAGCCCTCCGAGGCAAGAGCCCAGTTTAGAGATTTGGGAACCCAATAAAGAGGAGTCAGGGATCCTGGGGTGCCAGGTTTGGGAGTCACTGAATTGGGGAGCCCCAGACTTAAAGGGCAAGAAGTAGAGAATCAGTCCCAGATTTGGGAATGGCAGAAGGGGTCCCCATACCGGATCAGCGTGGCCCTAGCGGGCTCCACCTTCAGCAGCAGCAGCAGCAGCAGCAGCAGCAGCAGCGACAGCAGCAGCGGTGGCAGAGACATCCTTGGGACCCCGGTGTGGACCCAGACGTCCTGGAGCCCTGTTTTATTTCCCGGAGACTCCACCCTGTTCACTCCCCACCTCCAGGTTTCTGAGGTGACCAGGGCATGAAGTCTTTCGTCGGATGACGGGCAGGGGGAGGGGTTGGCAGGGGGCAGAAGACAAGGGCGATATTTTTGAGGATTTGTGAAGAGTATTTTTGTAGGGTCACCAGAAGTAGTACCCCGTGTCCTGGGCCTTCCTCACTCCCAGCTTTGGTGGTGGAGGGGTGGGGGTTCTCCTCAGCTGGGACCACCCAGCCCCCATCCTTTAGCCTCTGTTATTTTTACTTCTAACTTTCACTTCACTTTTCAGAGACTCATTAACCACAAGTGTTCGCTTGGGCAAGCAGGAGGGACAGGCAAGGGGGAGGGGAGAGAGGGTCTGATTAGATGCCTGCCTTCCTGTACTGAGTGGGACTGCCAGCGTCTCAAGACCCTGACTCTTATTGTTTCATTTGGAAAATACTGAGAAACACACACACAAAAATCACCCATAGTCCCCTGACATCCAAAAAGTATAAAAATAATTCACAGTGTCTCTTTCTGTCCATCTGCCCCCTCTTCTCCCCGATTAAGCTACTCAAATTTTAACAAAGATCAGAAATCTAAGGCCGGCCCGTGGCTAACTCGGTAGAGTGTGGTGCTGATAACACCAAGGCCACGGGTTCGGATCCTATATAGGGATGGCCGGTTTGCTCACTGGGTGAGCGTGGTGCTGACAACACCAAGTCAAGGGTTGAGATCCCCTTACCGGTCATCTTTAAAAAAAAAAAAAAAAAAAAAAAAAAAGATCAGAAATCTAGTTGAAATTCAGATGCAGATTCCTGGGTATCACCCCCAGAGATTCTAGTTCAGGAGGCCTGGGATTGGGCACAAGAATCTGTATTTTTAAACAAACTCACTGATCATGGGACCACAAACATTTTTGAGAAACTCTACTTGAGCTTTCTGGCTTTCTAGCTTAGATTCACATGTCAATATCAGCACGCATGTTTATATATTTTTTTCAGTAAATAAAAGCAGATTGTACTTATGAATCTGCAATTTTTTTTACTTAACCTTGGACCTTAAGAAAAAAACATATAACTTACCTATAGTAAAACACACAAATCGAAGTGTGCAGCACAATGGCTTTATTTAGTTTCCTCAACAATTTAATATGAAGATCTTCAAGCTCAGAGAAAAGTTGAAAAAATTATAGAGTGAACCTCCATGAACCCACCACCTGGATTCAACAATTAATATGTTTTGCTGAATTTTCTTTATTACACATCTATCCAGGGATCCATCTATCATCCAATACTGTAACTTTTTAATCATATATATTTAAAATAAGTTGCAGACATCATATTCTTTCCTCCCAAACACTTGAGCATTTACATTATCAGCCTGATAGATTTTTATATATGTGTGCACCGCCAACCAGATGGAAATACAGACCATTTCTAGTTCCCCAGAAGGTTCTTTCTCACTGCCTCCCAGCCAGTGCCTCCCAAAGGTAACCAATACCCTGACTTCTATAACCACAGTTCAGTTTTTACTGTTCTAGAATGTCACATACAATTAATCACATGAATTCTTCCTTCTTGTCCATTTTCTATCACTCAATATCATACCTTTACATGTCTTTAAAAGTCAGAGCATATAGATTTACCTTATGTTTTCCCAAACATCTTATGAAGATTTCCAAACATACAGCAAAGCTGAAAGAATTTTACAGTGAACACTCATACACCCACCACCTAGATTGTACCATTAACATTTGTCCATATTTGCTTTATGACATTTTATCCATCTAGCCATCCTTGTACCCCTGGGGGTATTTTTGTTCCAAGGGACATTTGGTATTGTTTGGAGACATTCTTGTTGTCACAACTGTGGGGATTGGCAATGTGCTATTGGCAATGAATGGGTAAAGGCCAAGGATGTTGCTAAACATCCTGCAATGCATAGAACAGCGCCCACAACAAAAAATGATCTGGCCCCAAATGTCAATAGTCCTGAAGACGATTAACTGTGCTCAATCCATTCCTCAGTCCATCTCATTTTCTGGATTTCAGAATAAGTTGCAGACATCAGTACCCTTCACTGTAGGTACTTCACCCTACCTCCTTCTTTTAAAAAGCTCGTAGAATTTTAGAATATGAATGTAACACCATTTACATAACTAACTCTCTGTGTAGATTGTTTCCCTCCTTTCAGTGTTATAAGCAACACTGCAGAAATGTCCTTATCCATATTTTTCTGTACATCTGTTCCATAATAACTGCATGTCAACTTCTAGAACTACAACTGCTCAAGCAATAACCATATGTAAGTTTTACATTTTGACAGCCAGTGCTTGACTGCTCTCCAGGGAGCTTATAATGATGTACATGTCCAACGTCAGCCGGCAATAATAACAACAACTTCCTCCACATCCTCACCACTGCTACGTGTGAGCTGATAAATTTTTAAAAATGCTTTTTAATTGTTGTTGAAATGTTTATTTCCCTAATTACTAATGCTGTTGGGCATTATTTCTTTTTCTCTATATTTTTGCCATTTGTATTTCTTCCTTCAGGAATTACTTTTTTTTTTTTTTTTTTTTGGTGGCTGGCTGGCATACGGATCTGAACCCATGAGGTTTGGGTTATAATCCTACCCTCTAACCGACTGAGCTAACTGGCCAGCCCAGAAATTTCTTTTACCTTTTGCATACATACATATATGCATACACACATAGACACATGCAAACACACTTTGAGACTCTTTATTATAATAATTTTTTTTTTTTTTCTGGTGGCTGGCCAGTATGGGAATCCAAACACTTGACCTTGGTGTTACAGCACAATGCTCTAATGAATTGAGCAACCAGCCAGCCAAGACTTTTTTTTTTTTGGACCGATAAGGGGATCTTAACCCTTGGCTTGGTGTTGTCAGCACCACGCTCAGCCAGTGAGCAAACCGACCATCCCTATATAGGATCCGAACCCGTGGCCTTGGTGTTATCAGCACCACACTCTCCCGAGTGAGCCACGGGCGGGCCCAAGACTTTGAAAAGTCAAATAATTCAGATTCAGCGATATTGTTTATAATAGTTGTATTCGTTTCCTATGGCTACTGTAACAAATTATCACAAACTTGGAGGCTTAAAACAACTCACGTTTACTCTCCTGCAGTTATGAGAGTCAGAAATCCAAAATGGTTTCAATGGATCAAAATTATGGTATCAGCAGGTCCTCGCTCCCTCTGGAGGCTCTAGAGAAGAATCCATTTCCTTGCCTTTCCAGCTTCCAGAGCTGCGTTCCATGCCTTGCAGCCCCTTCCTCTGTCTTTGAAGACAGCATCATAGCATCTTGCTTCAGTCTTCAGAGGGACTTCTGTATCACATCTCCCTCTGCCTCCTTCTTATAAGGCCCCTTGTAATTACATTTAGGGCCCACCTGGATAATCCAGGATAATCTCCCCATCTCAGACTCCTTCACTTAGTCACATCTGCGAACCCCTTTTGTCATATATGGTAACATTTATAGTCCCGGGGATTAAGATGTGAATATCTTTTGGGAGCCATTAGTCAGCTTAAAATGTTGGTTGGTAAATTACTTATTACCTTTACTGCATGTTTCTCCATTCGAATCTAATTCCCATGAAGGCAAATATTTTCATCTGTTTGATTCGCCACTGTGTGCTCCGCACCTAGGACAGTGCCTGGCACATAGTAAACACGATACATAATGGTAAAGATCCACTTTGCCGACCACTTGGTCTGGAAGATTTCCCTGAAAAAGCAGACAGTCAGTGTCTCTACAATAACTCTCACCATCCCACCCCTCTTTGTTTCAGCAACCAGAACCCTCAATGTGGGCCCCCTCTAATCACCCTCCACCCACCCCCGTTGGCATCATCACCCAGCCCCAACTTTCTATGCGTGTTAAGTAGTAAGAGGCCTTGCCTGCAAATTCCAAAATAGCCACACGGTGGCAGTGTGGGCCTATTTTTCCCAGCCAAGGTTCCGGCCCCCTACTCCCCGCACCCTGCCACTCACTTCTTGAGCTGAACGCCTGGAACACACAGGGTACTTTCCAGCCTCCCTGCTTTTCTGTTTGTTTATTTGTGGCAGCCGGCCGGTACAGGGATCAAATCCTGGGCCTTGGTGTTGTCAGCATGCTCTAACCAACTGAAGTAACCGGCCAGCCCCACCCTCTCTGCTTTTGCCGTAGCGGTCCCCACTGCCTCGGATGCCGACTCGCTCACTTTCTGCGAGGCCCAATGGTAAAATGGGCAGAACAAATGCTTTCTCCCTGGAAAGCCCTCCCCGACTGCCCCTGCTGAAGCTCGCTCGCTGGGAGATGTCCTCTCGAACATAGCCCAGCAAATGGGACGTGGATCAATCACCCTATCTTGTCGCTTGGCGGTTTATGACCTCTGGCCTCCACCTCAACACAATCCTTAGAGAGGCCTCAGGGTGCAGTTAGGTAAAGGATTACTAGATTTTTCAAATCCATCATTTTATTTAATCGTCTAACCTTGTAAGAGAGGGATTATCGTCCACATTTTACGCGGGGGGTGGGGTGGGGGTGGGGAGCGGGCAGCCCAGGTGCACTTGGTGGGGATTTGAACCCAGGTTCTGACGCTCCAGAAATCAACCCAGACGCTATGCTCTCTCTCACTGCCTGTTCTATTGGCTGGAATCTCATCACGTGACCGCGCCCAGCTGCAAGGCCTATTGGGAAATGTAGTCCATCTGTGTCCATGGCAAGGAACTGTTTTGGTGAATGCTCAGCCTGTGTCTGCCACATCTGGCCTACCAGGCCTCATGACCCGACCCGCGTTCTCTCTATGAACTTGTCTCACACCTTCCCCTCCTCTGCACTCAGCTCCAGCCATCCTAACCTCCTTGCTGCTCTTTGAAAATGCCAAAATTAATTCTACCTCAGGGACTTTGCACTGGCTGTTCCCTATGCCTGAATGCCTTTCTTTCCCCCAAGTTTCCATATGTGTCCCTCCTTCACATCCTTTGTCTCTGGAAGTTTTATTCAGGGGAGGGATACTTTATTTCCGTAATAAATAGGGGATAGATGTCACTTACTGGACTTGCAGCCTACTCTCTTTTACATATAACTGCAAGTGTAATTCTGGCATTATGTTAATATACCCTGTTTTCCTGAGGTGCAGCTTATGTATACATATATGCATATATAAGCTAATATAACTTATATATGTTTGTATTATTGGTAATCTTATTAAGATGGCCACAATTTTTGAAAAATCAAGTCACCTGTGGCAATGCTGCCTGAAGCATGTGAGCTTATGATACAACACTCCTGTATCAGATTGCACTGTAGCTGTCAAATTGACAGTGATTCTACATTTGGAAATAAGATCTGGCTGCCTATTGTGTCTTTTGAGTGCCTACATTAAGGGACACATCACTTTATTACAAATTAATTTCCATTTTAAAATTTTTTCTATTACAGCTGTGAAGTAAAGTGATATCTTGTTGTGTACACAGGTGGGTTACATTATCTCTGAATTTAATTTCGGAACAGTAAAGGCAGAATTACGTATTACAAATTATTTATAATAAAAGAAAAAAGTTAACCATCAAGAAAGTGCAAATTAAAACTACAATGAAATATCACTTCGTACACACTACAGTGGCTATAATGAAAAAGAGAAAACAAGTGTTGGTAAAGATGTGGAGAAATTAAAGCCCTCATACACTACTGATGCGAATGTGAAATGGTATATGTAGTCTGGCAGGTCCTAAAAAAGTTAAGCATACAGTTACATGCAATATGACCCAGCAATCCCATTCCAAGATAAATACCCAAGAGAAATGAAAACATGTCTACAAAAAAATTTGTACATGAATATCCATAGCATTATAGCCAGAATAGAAACAACCCAAATGTCCATCAACTGATGAATGGATAAATAAAAAGTGGTATATCCACACAATGGAATATTATTCAGCTGTAAACAGAAATGAAGTATTGATACATGTTATGGCATAGAAGAAACCTGAAAGCATTGTGCTAAGTGAAAGATGCCAGTCACAAAGAACTACATATGCTAAGATTCCATTTATAGGAAATATACAGAATAGGCAAATTGCATAGAGACAGGTAGATTAATGGTTGCCTTGACCTGCGGCGTGGGGTGAGGATGCGGCGGGGCAGGGAATGGAGAATTGGGAGTAACTGCTAATGGGTATGAGTTTCTTTTTGGAGTGAAAAAGTTCCGAAATCGATTATGGTGATGGTTGCACAACTCTGCATTAAATTGTACTTTAAGTATGTGTGAATTATACCTCAATAATTTTTCCTAAAAATTTAGGGGATATTGGATCAACTAAAAATAAGAATATTAGTCTACAACTAGATTCAGATAACAAAACTGCCATGGACTGAATGCTGATATATGCCAGGCAATGCACTTTCTGAATCCTCACACCCTTCATAAGAAATAATTTCAAAAACAAAAAATAAAGAAGAAATGAAAAGAAAGAAAGAATAATTTCCCCTATTTCACAGGTAGGGCAACTGAGATTGAGTGCTATGACTTGCTCTAAAAGTGTTGTGATTCATCTTTAACCTCTTTCAGTCTTTTGCACTTTTCTTTTCTTTTTTTGTGATTGGTAAGGGGATCGCAACCCTTGGCTTGGTGTCGTCCGCACCGCGCTCAGCCACTGAGCGCACCGGCCATCCCTACATAGGATCCGAACCCGTGGCGGGAACGACGCTGCGCTCCCAGCGCCTCACTCTCCTGAGTGAGCCACGGGGCCGGCCCTGCACTTTTCTAATAGTAGAAAGTTAGAGATAACTTTTTTTTTTTTTTTTTTTAAATGACCGGCAAGGGAATCTTAATCCTTGACTTGGTGTTGTCAGCACCACGCTCTCCCAAGTGAGTTAACCAGCCATCCCTATATGGGATCCGAACCCGGGGCCTTCGGTGTTACCAGCACCGCCCTCTCCCGAGTGAGCCACCGGCCGGCCCCAGAACGTTAGAAACAACTTTAACACCCACAGGAATAAACATAGCTCCAACATTTCAGAGTCCTCATTTGAGCCCAGCCCTGTTCATGTTTTTTCTTTTTCTTTTTTTTTTTTTTTTTTTACTTCATTTAATCATAAGAACAATATATAATGAGGTCAGTACTCTGGTTGCTCTCAATTTACAGATAAGAAAACTGAGGCGCGGGGAGGCTAAGTAACTTGCCAGACTCCGATGCCCATGTTAACGATTCCTTCTACTGCTAATATCCTTGGGTGGAAAATTCCGCAGCCTCAATTCCCCGCCCGGAGTGGACAAAACAAGTTACGAAAGGCATGGAACACGCAGTCCCTTTTTGGGGTGACTCTCTAGGGAAAGACTTTGGAACCATTTCCATCTTCTCCCTGTTCACATATGCTGATCTTTCTTGAAAAGCTATTATTTTTACCTTTTTGGTAAGGGGAGACTAGGCTTTTTTATTTTTAATTCTTCCAGTCACCAACTTATGTTTAAAATGTATATTTCCTAGGTCCAGGTTTGTAATTTAACTTATTTAAAACCAATAAGCAGGCTGACCGGTTAGCTCAATTGGTTAGAGCGTGGTGCTGACAACACCAAAGTCTGCACCGACCAGCCTCCAAAATAAAAAAACAAAAGCAACAAGCAACGCGCCTCCAAAATCAGAAAACTTGTAACAACCGAAAAAAGGGCAAACATGCTTTAAATCGGTCATGTGCAAAAACGGCGATAGCTGGGGAGATTTAAAGTCGATTAAATCTTTGGCAGAGGGCCCAGAGAAGAGCATTGGTGGGCTTAATCCCCAAAGCGCGGGGCTGGAAGGTCTGGGACCGGCCATGTCCCCCTCCTGCCCAACATTCGATTGAATGGATCCGGAACTCTTCTGCCGAAGCCCCGCGGAGCTTCCCGGTGGAGTCAACTTCCGGTAGGCATACCACCTCCGCGCGGGGCAGCCGATTCGGCAGGTCCTAAACGGGGCGGAAGTCCGTCATCTTTCACTCCCCGCCTCTTTCCAGAAGTGACGCACGGCGGGGTTGCCGGAAGAAGTGGCGAAGTTACTTTTGAAGGGACCTGAGTAGCGGCGGCGTGTCAGGGGCTACCGAGGAGGAAGAAGAGACGCAGAGCAAGGGGACGGAGGCAGGTGCACCTGCGAGTGGGGAGACGCGGGAGGAGCCCCTGAGCAGGGGCTTTCCGGCGTTCCAGTCGCTGTTCCGCTCAGGCCTCTTCTCTCCTACCATTTCCTCCGCTCAGTAGCTCGCGCCTCCACAGGCTGTTTCCAGGGCAACGGGAGTAGGAGACCCCGCGAGAGACCGCCCACGAGACCCCCGCGCGCAGCCATGAGCCCCGCCCCCTATTGGTGCTCGGAGAGGGGCGGGACCTGGAGCGAGGTGTGGGGGCGGAGCATGATGGGAGGAGATGGGGCGGGACCTGGAGCAAGATGATGGAGGCGGGGCTTGGGGTGGGGTATTGCTGGGGAGGCGCAAGCTGTTGGAGAGGCCCCTGATGGGAGTCGTGGAAACTGGACCTAGGAGGAAAAGATGGGGGCGGAGCATAATACGAGGGGATGGGGTCCGAATGAGAGATATGGGTGCTTCCTCGGCAGAGGTGAGGTAGAGCCTTAGTAAGAGTAGATGGGGTGAAGCTTGATGAGACGGAGGATGTGAGGGCAGAGCATGACTGCAGGTTCTCCTGGATGGTACCTGGAGGGAGCAGGTGGGCGGGATCTGGAGGGGTGGGACCTAGAGGGGGGTTGGGACTTAGCCGACTAAGCTAACCAGGGGATGGGGGCGGGACTTAATACCAAACTTTAGGAAGGCTTGGAGCAGAAGGGGCGGGCCGTGTTAGAATGGGTGAGGAGGGTTTGTAGACTGGTAGGGACTGGGGGTGGGGGTCTCTGTGCTGCAGTAAGTGTCTGGGAGAGATGGAAGAAAGAGGGGCACCCTCATCAGGACCTGAGACTGGCCTGACCCAACCCTTCCTAATCGCACAGGGCTCTCTATTCCCTTGTATTCTGCAGGCTGCTCCGTGACCCCACTATGTCCTCCCCCACCACGAGTTCCCTGGACACCCCACTGCCTGGTGAGTTACTCTCTTCCCCACCCAGCCCCCATCACGCACTGGCAGGAGAAGCTAACTGTACCTCCCTCGATTTCCTCCCTCTCCTAGGAAATGGACCCCCACAGCCCGGCGCCCCCTCTTCTTCACCCACTGTAAAGGAGGAGGGTCCTGAGCCGTGGCCCGGGGGTCCCGACCCTGATGTCCCAGGCATTGATGAGGCCAGCTCAGCCTGCAGCGTGGGTGAGACAGGGCCCAGGAACAGGGGTCTGGGAATTGGTGTGGGGGGCTTGGGAAGGGATCTAGGAAGGGAGAAAGATCAGTAAGAGGGATGGAAACAGGCCTCTGTTTCTTGTTGATTTTTTTTCTTCCATTTCTCCTTGACATTCTTTAATTTTGATTCATTCTTTGGGGTCTAGTGACATGAACATCTTTCCTTATGAATTGTAATCTCCTGGGTGTCATCATCTCCTCCTCTCAGGCTCTGTCCTCTGATTCTTTGCCTCGGTATCTCTCTTGGGTCTGTCCCTCTGGCTGCTTTTCTCTTTGTGGCTGTCTCTCACAGTCTTTGTCTGTCTACCGCAGTCATCCCAGACCCAGAGGAGGAGCCAGAGCGCAAGCGAAAGAAGGGCCCTGCTCCAAAGATGCTGGGCCACGAGCTTTGCCGTGTGTGCGGGGACAAGGCCTCTGGCTTCCATTACAATGTACTCAGCTGCGAAGGCTGCAAGGGCTTCTTCCGGCGCAGTGTGGTCCACGGCGGAGCTGGGCGCTATACCTGCCGGGGTGGTGGGACCTGCCAGATGGATGCCTTCATGCGGCGCAAGTGTCAGCAGTGCAGGCTGCGCAAATGCAAGGAGGCAGGGATGAGGGAGCAGTGTGAGTGCCGGGGGAGGGGGAGGTACAGCCTGGCCCCTGCCCAGCCCCGGGACTCTACTGAGACCTGTATCCCCGCCCCCCACAGGCGTCCTCTCTGAAGAACAGATCCGGAAGAAGAAGATTCGGAAGCAACAGCAGCAGCAACAGCAGCAGCAGTCGCCTGTGGGGCCGGGGGGCAGCAGCAGTACAGCCTCCGGGCCTGGGGCATCCCCTGGAGGGCCTGAAGTGGGTGCCCAGGGCTCTGGGGAAGGCGAGGGTATCCAGCTAACAGCGGCTCAGGAACTAATGATCCAGCAGTTGGTGGCAGCCCAGCTGCAGTGCAACAAACGCTCCTTCTCTGACCAGCCCAAAGTCACGGTACTGCCCACTTCCACAGCCTTGGGGAGTGACTGGCTGGGTGGGGTAGAGCCGGCAGGACTATGGCCCAGAGTGTGGGAGGGAATGAGGCTCCAGATGGCAGGGACTTTGAAAGGAGGGTCTCCTAGGATGCAGGCTTTGCTTCAAGGTGCCCCCATGGCCTTGGGCTCACAGGTGGAGTCCTGGGAGTGACCCTGGTCTCCTGTGTCCCAGCCCTGGCCCCTGGGCGCAGACCCCCAGTCCCGAGATGCCCGCCAGCAGCGCTTTGCCCACTTCACGGAGCTGGCCATCATCTCAGTCCAGGAGATTGTGGACTTTGCCAAACAGGTGCCTGGCTTCCTACAGCTTGGGCGTGAGGACCAGATTGCTCTCCTGAAGGCGTCCACCATCGAGGTAACAGCCAGGCTGCTTGTCATCAGTGAGGTCTTTTCCTTCTGCCCACAATGAATCCAGAGATAGCTTCAGGACAGACGCTGGGAGCAGAGTAACAAGCAAGACTAGTCTCTGCCCTCATCAGGATGACATTCCACAGGGGCATGTCCACATACTAAACAAGATAGTCAGAACTTCCTATGAGCTAACGAGAGAAAAGTAAAAAGGGCTGAGGCTGAGACTAACAGAAGATTGGGTTAGAGGGGCCACTTTAGAGAAAATGTGCCAAAAAGCTTTTCAGATGAGTTGATGTTTGAATCCAAACAAGGATAATGAATAAGTATTGAGTGCTTACTATGTGTTAGGCTCCCTTCCAAGGGCTGGCATATGACAGAGAACAAAACAGACAAAACTCCCCACCCCCATGTCTCCATAACCAGCTAGGGAAAGAGTGTCTTAAAGCTGGGGATGGGGCTGGGGCGGTGGTTGTGCAAGCGGGTGCTGAAGCCAGGAGGAAGCAAAGAGCTTAGAGTGTCTAACATGTTCATTGCATGCTGGTGCGACTGAGAGGATGAGCGTCAGGGGGGTAAGGGATGGTCCTATCAAGGCGAGATTGGACCCGCCCATTTGGGCCAGGAGTGGAAAGACCAGCAGCTAAAGGGGCCTCCTTGAGCCTCCTCCCCCCGCTGCCCTCAGATCATGCTGCTGGAGACGGCCAGACGCTACAACCACGAGACAGAGTGCATCACCTTCCTGAAGGACTTCACCTACAGCAAGGATGACTTCCATCGTGCAGGTAGGGCCGAGGGCAGGCTTGAGTGGGCCTAGGTGACCTTGGGCCATCTCATTCCCATCTCAGCATCTGTTTCTTTATCTCCAAAGTGGGAGTGAGGGTTGAGCCAACATGAGAGCAAGACAAGAGTACACTTTTTGAGTGCCGACTCTGTACAGTGGGACACAGTGGAGATTGAGAGAGAGAGGTCTCTGCTGTCACATAGAGCATCTTGGTGGGAATTTGGAGAAAGCAACCCCCTCCAAATCTGGTCTTACCTGACGGCGGCAGGCTGGGTCTTTGTCCATTGTGAAGCATGCAACCTACCCAGCTGTATAGGGCAGCCCTGGCTCCTGTCCTCTAAGAGCATTTACCTGGGGATGTGACTAGGCAGCTCCTGAGGGGTGAGAGGCATTGCCTAGGAAAAGGGGAGTAGCTGCTATAGTGTGTACACAAATGCCTCACCCCCTCGTCTTCTGAGCTTTCTTAGTAAATCCTGCTCTCTCCAGTCAGTTCTCGCTGGGGCACCTCTCTGCATTCCTGGACATGCACTCCTAACCCATCTTCTTTCCTTCTTCTAGTCCCCAGTCCTCCCACCACCCAAGACAGTCCCAGTAACATTTTGAGTATGAACTTAGCAGGGTAGGACTGGGAGAAGAGTGTTTCTGGCAGGGGGATTAGCATGTGCAAAGGCCCTGAAGCGGGGAAGAGCTGGATGGTTTTAAGGAACTGAGAGGCAATACCGGCCAGCTGCTCTCCCAAAAAAATCCTTAAGAAACTAGGAGGCCCAGGCAGCCAGGACCCATGGAGATGGGGCTGAAGATAAGATCAAGAGTCCGGCCTCTTCCATCCCCTCCTCTCCCACTACCCCAGCCCGGGTTTCAGTCATCTCTCCCTGGAACATTGCAGGGGCCCCTCACTGGGTTACCTGCTTCCACCCCTGCCTGATGTGTCTGTTCACACATTAATCAGAAGGATCCTATCAGTAACTAAGTCAGCTGACGTCCTTCCTCTGCTCAGAGCCTTCCATGGCTCCCGTCTCATTGAGAGAGAAGCCAAAGTCCTCACCGTGGCCCACAAAACTTTTCAGGGTCGGCCTTGTTCCCTCTCTGCCCTTAGCTCCCACCCCCTCCCCCTCAGTCACCCTCCTCCAGCCCCACTGGCCTGCTCATTCTTATTTGAACCTATCAAGTGAGCTCCAGTCTCAGGGCCTTTGTTCCTGCTGTTCCCTCTGCACCATATGAGGGTGACCGACTTATCCTGATGATTTGCTCAGGACCATCCCAGTTTTAATACTGAAAGTCTTGTGTCCTAGGTACCCCCCCACCCCCCAAGTCCCAGGTAGAACAGATAGCTAGCTGATCACCCTACCCAGAGCACTTATGTCCTTCAGGTCATTGCTCAAATGTCACCCTGCAGCGAGGCCTTCCCTGCCTACCTTGTGTAGAATATAAGCGTGATTCTCAGTGATCCCGATTACCCTTCCCTGTATCATCTTTTTCCATAGAATCCACCACCATCTGACAGGCTGGGTATTTTACTTATGTTTTTCCTATTATCTGTCCCCTCAGTCCGCAAATGTAAGTGCTAAGAGAGTGAGGACTTTATCTTGCAAACTTCTGTACCCTGGGGCCTAGCACGTGGTAGGCTCTCAATAATTAAGTTTGATGAATGAATGAAAGAGTCAGACTTGGGAATGAGTTTGGGCGCTACCCCAAGATCAGTGAAAGCCAGCACAGGGACTGACACGATGTCACATAGGTTTTAGAAACTTCTTTCTGCCTTCATGAAGGGGACAAGGATAGATACTGGGAAACTGGGAAGGAGCCGCCACCTCCATCCAAGCAGAAAGTGAGGGTGGTGATAGGATAGTAGAAAATATTGAAAAAAATGTTCACTCTCATTATTCATTTTGTCATTTGGGCAAGATTTTGGCATATTTAATATGTGCCAGGCACTCTTTCAGGCCCTGGGACACAGAGGTGAACAGAAATGAAAAGCACTCTATAATTACTGCTCTTTTTCTTAACCCAGCAACTGTGGGTGGTGCCAAGGACCAGGGTGTGGGGGCTGGTTTCGGGCGGAGGGAATTGGAATTGATTGGGTTGGGCCTCCCACCCCTGCAGGCCTGCAGGTGGAGTTCATCAACCCCATCTTTGAGTTCTCGCGGGCCATGCGGCGACTGGGCCTGGACGATGCTGAGTACGCCCTCCTTATCGCCATCAACATCTTCTCAGCCGACCGACCCAACGTGCAGGAGCCAAGCCGCGTGGAGGCGCTACAGCAGCCCTATGTAGAGGCACTGCTCTCCTACACGCGCATCAAGAGGCCGCAGGTATGGAGCAGGGGTCTGGAGCTACCAGAGCCCAGCTGCTCCGTTGCAGGTCCCCCCAGCTCCTTTCAGCAGAGCAGACTCAGTCCTGAGGGACAGGGAGTCCAGGCCCATGGGGGGTCAGTCTGAGGCTGGGGTCTTGCTTCCTGGTCTGAGCCCAGGCTCTTACCTGCCTTACTGGGGCATGCCAAGCTCCAGCTGCTGTCCTCTCAGCAAAGCCTATCCTCAGGGCCCTGTCCCCCTCACCAAAGAGCCAGGCCTGCTCCAGTTACAGGGACAGGGCCCCAAGCTGGCTCTCCCAGCTCGGCCCAGCGAGGGAGGTCCACCTTCCTGTCTGGTAGGCTGATCAGAGCCTCTCAGGGCAGGGTCTAGGGCAGCACCCACCTCCTCCTGTCCACCCACAGGACCAGCTGCGCTTCCCACGCATGCTGATGAAGCTCGTGAGCCTGCGCACTCTGAGCTCTGTGCACTCGGAGCAGGTCTTTGCCCTGCGGCTCCAGGACAAAAAGCTGCCACCTCTGCTGTCTGAGATCTGGGACGTCCATGAGTGAGGGGCCAGCCACTCTGCCCCACAGCCTTGCCTGACCACCCTCCGACAGATGGACACTGTCACCTCTTCCTCCTCCTGGAGTAGAAAGGGGCTTGCCCTGGCCCTGCAGTCCCATCTTGTGGCTTGGAGCACAGGCCCCGGCCCTGCCAGCCCTTAGCCTTCAGGATGAGCCCCAGTTGGGGTCCAGGAGGCTTTCCACTGCCCACCGAGTCTTCCAGGAGGGGTAGGTGGGTCACAGGTCCTGAACTCTGACCTTTCCCAGCTGCCCTTCCCACCCAGCTTACACCCCAAGCCCACCATGCAATGCACCTTGAACAGAGGAAGGAAAGGGCCCATGGCTCTCTCCCGCAGCCCAAGAGACCATAGGACCCTCCTTCCTCTGCTTTTATTTAATAAAAACTAAAACAAAACAAAAACAGGAAAATAAAATATGACTACAAGCCAGCCCTGAGCTGGAGTGTGAGAAATGGAGAGGGGCTGGGCTGCCATGGTCTTTGTTGACACTGGCCCCCTGAACTTGATTCAGCAGGGGGAACCAGGGGCCTCCCCAGGCTGCCAGGCTGATGTGCAGGGGAGTGACATACACCATCTTAGTCCAGGACAATGTGGGTGTGCTGCTGCAGGGGTCCAGGACAGGTGCCTGACAGTCTCAAGGTCGCCTCCGTGTAAAAGGTGAATCAGAACATGCTCTTGAAGGACAAGTAGGATTTAAGTTTATGAGGCGACTGGGGCTTTTGTCAAGTCAGCAGGTATTTGCTGAGGCCTCTTATGAGCCAGACACTATGCTGGCCATTTTGGAGACACAAACTTCATTCACATGACAAGTATTTATGGAGCATTTACTATGTGTCACACACAATTTTAGGCACTGGAAACATTAGTGAACAAGGTAAAGGAATAGGGTTTTTAATGGAGGCAGCAACATGGCAGTGTGGGAGCTAGAGGAAGGCAAGGTGTTGCAAAGGAGGCAATGTCTTTGCTGGGATTTTAAAACACATGTACCATTGATCTGGGTCTCCAAGTTGAGGGAACAGCACATACAAAGTCTGGAAGATGAGAGACGCTGGTGAGTTTGGAGTAAAGGCAAACCATGAGGTTCTCCCAGTTCTTCGCCCTCCCCGCCAGGGCTGGCCTCACGTCGGTGCCAGGACTGAAAGGAACACTGAAGTGAGTTGGATGGACAGTCCTGGTCGAGAGCAAAGGGGGGGTTGCTTGGAAGCATGGGCTGGGTACTGAAAGGTACGTTTATTTGGGGGGAGGGAGAGGCGTCGGCAGAAATGAGAGTAGTTACAAGCGATCGCTTTAAGTAGTGTGCTGGGCGCCCCAGAGGTGACCCCGCCCTGAGCTGTGTCTAGTTTACAGATGGGGAAACAGGCCGGGAGACAGAACAGACCAAGCCAGAACCCGACTTCATATCCGCCAGCCTTTGCGGGACAGGCAGGTGTCATGCAGCCCGGGCGCCCAGGTAGTTCTCCCGGGGCGGCCTCGGGCGGGAGGCGAGCGGGGGAGCTGACGAACAGCGCTCAGACCCCAGCTCTCAGGTTGGGAGGGAGGGAGGGAGACCGTGCGGGGTGGGGCCGGGGAGGCCAGGCTAGTTGCGCCCGAAGACAACACGAGGCCAGGAACGCAGCTGCGAGGAGGGAGCGTGGCTTTGGGCCTATACGACGTGGGGGGCGGGGTTAACGAGAATTTGTCCGCGAGGGGGCGAGGCCACTTCCCAAGTTGGCAGGAGGGGGCGTGGCCTGTCTAGTATTTGGAAAAAACCAGGCTGACTCAGTTGGGCGTGGCCTCGCCTCCCCAAGGGCGGGCAGGGGCGTGGCCAAGCTCGGCTTGCGGCTGCTCTGGGCTTGCGCGCGCCGGAGTCAGGGGTCACGGCGGCGTAGGCTGTGGCGGGAAACATTGTTTGAAGCGGGTGAGTATAGGAGGAAGGGGAACTGGGGGGACTTGGCCTGGCATGGAAGGGGGCTTGAGGAGCCGGGCACGTAAGCCTGAGAGACGGTTGTGAGCGGTCGCGTGAGACGTGGCGGCGAGAGGAATCCCCTTGGCTCGCGGGCGCTGAAGAGGGATAGGGGCTAGTCCTCTCCTGGGCAAGTGCGCGGGGACGCGCGGGAAACTGGGCGGGGTGGGGAGTCCTTGGTGTGCAGGAGGCGCATGCGCTGGCCTCAGGGCAAAGGGAGAACCGGGCCGGGAGGCATTTGTGACTGAGTGGTGCTCGTGCGGGCATGGTATTATTTTCTGTTCGCTAAATATTTACTTAGTACTCTGTGCCAGGCGCTGTTCTAGAAGCAGGGGCTACAGCATGAACAAGTCGGAGCAGGTCCTTGCCGTAGGCGAAGATAGCCAGAAGACAATAGGTCATAGTAATAGTAAAGCAATGCTTTCAAACTGTGATACTTTATCCGAAGTGAAATAGGCAGGGTAAAGTGATCACGACCGGAGGGGCAGCCTGCTGCTTCTTGAGCTGGAGCGATCAGGAATCAGCCTCTGGGGAAGTGACATTTGAGATGAGAGGTCCGCTCTGTACGGAAAGATCTGGGCAGAGGGACCCTTAAGTGCAAAGGCCTTAGGTTGGAAGTGTTTGTAGCTGGAGCCGAGGAAACAGGAGAGAAATACAGATAAGGTTGGAAACGGGATGGGGAACCAGATCCTGTAGGGCCTTGTAAACCTTGGTATGGGATTTGGCTTTTATTCTAGGTTCATTGGGGAGTCATAGGAGGGTTTGAGTATGGGTGCAACATAATTCCCCCTGTGTTTTGAAGAACTCGCCGGTCGCTGAGTGGAGATCGCATTGTTGCAGGATTAAGAGTGGAAGGAAGAGTTAAGAGGCAAGAAGGGATAGTGGGTGGACTAAGCTCCGATTAGGGTGATGTCAGTGCCTTGCCTCACCTACACCCACTCCAGGAACCTGTTGTTGCCTTGTCTTTCCCCCTCCTTTCTGCACTTCCCCCACCCAGGCTTCTCCTGTTTCTTAGAGAGGTTCCTTCCCCACTCAGGTGCTTTGCCACTCCCTTCCCTCCTCTCTTCAGTCCTTTAGACAGTTGCTGTTGTGGCAGGCCCTTTGCCGGGCACTGGGAAGTCAATGATAATGATAATTTAGTTTGGTTGGGGAAAGAACAGGTGATCTCAGTCCATGGTGCTGTGAGCTATAATGAAGCAGCACTAGTTTTGGGAACAGAGAGAAGAACTGGTGGGGGGCCTCAGGGAAGATTCACCAGAGCTAGTGACACTGGAAGGGAGAAAGGGGAATTTCATCCAGCATACCCTTCCCGAGGCCTCACGTTTGCCACGCGCTGTGTTGGGGATGCTGGGTACTCAGACGAGTCAGCCATGCCCTGCCCTCCAGAGGTCCCTGTCTGGTGAGCAAGGCAGACATGCCCGGGTGGTCCAAGAGCAGTGACAGAGAGGCCCAGGGAGGGATAAGGCCAAAAGGTGAAAAGTGTGTAGAAGTTTTCCGGGGAGCAAAAATGAATAGTTACATTTGTAGTTATTTAATCATTTCCTCAGCAGATGTGTGTGAGCCAGGATCCTGTGGTGAACAAGCAGACAAGTGTGTCTTCAAAGACTGTCTCCCCCACTGGGCAAAGGGCAAGTCACCCTTATGCCTCCACTGTCACAGAGAGAGCCCAGCAGTGTGAAGTGCTGGTTAACAGTAGGTCTCTGGCACCAGCCTGCCTGAGTTTGAGCCCTGGTCTGTCCCTCTGGGCTAGCTGTGCCACCTTGGGCAGGTAGCTTCACCTCTGTGGGCCACAGTGCTGGCCATTGTAAAAGGGGGTAGTAGGAACACCTACCTCAGAGGGTTTTGTGATGATTCTTGGAGTTTCTTTGTTCATTCTTCATTCGAAAAATGTTGTGTTTTTTTTTTTTTCTTTTTCAAGGGGATCTTAACCCTTGACTTGGTGTTGTGAGCACCACACTCAGCCAGTGAGCGAACCGGCCATCCATATATAGGGATCCGAACGTGGGGCCTTGGTGTTATCAGCACCACACTCTCCCGAGTGAGCCACGGGCCGGCCCCGAAAAATGTTTTTTGAGTACCTGCTTTATCCCAGGAGCCCTTGTAGTGTGTGAAGTATAGCGGAAACAGACAAAATCCCTGCTCTCATGGAGTTCCCATCCTAGTAGCACGGGTAGACAGTGAAGAAGATAAATAAGCCTCCATTCTCAGGCTTGAGTGGCATGGGAATCTTTGGAGGTCTTTTTACGACACAGATTGCTGTCCCCCCATCCCCAGGTCCTGATTCAGTGGGTCTAGGGTGGGGCCTGACAATTAGCATTTCTAACAAGTTCTGGTTCAGGGACCACAGTTTAAGAACTCTGAGAACAGATACAGTTTACCAGACAGTGATAAGTGCCAGCAAGAAAAATATAGCTGGAGAAGGGGATGGAGTGTGCCAGGAAGGGCCAGCAAGCACAGCACTTTTAATCAGGTCTCATTGAGAAAGTGACATTTGAGCAAAGACCTGGGGGAGGGAAGGGAGGGAGCCACAGGATGTCTGGGGAAGAGAATTAGGGCTGTGAACAGCCCGTGCAAATGTCTTGAGGTAGGATGGAGTGGTTAAGGAGCAGCAAGGAAGCCAGTGGCTGGAGCCAAGTGAGCAAGGGGGATTGGATGGGAGGTGGTATTAGAAGGAGGCCAGGTTATTCAGGGTCTTGTGGGCCATGGTGAGGACTTTGCTGTAACTCTGAGTGAGAAGGGAGTCAGGGGCAGGCTCTGAGCAGAGGAAGGACGGGATGATCTGATGTATTTGTACAGAATCCCTCTGGCTGCCATGTGGAGATACACTGAGGGGGACAGAGTGGAATGTGGGAGATGGAGAGGAGGCTATTCATCGATTCCTATTTCCCAAGTGCTCTCTGTGTGCCGGGCACTGTTATAGGCTCCTGGGAGACTTCAATGAACAGACCAATCCCTCCCCACACAGAGCTCATATTCCAGCAGGGGGAGACAGACAAACAGCAATGCACATAATAAGGAAGTGAGTGATCTTAGAGGAGCTTCTCTGTTCTTGCAGCAGACGAAGGACCAGGGTGGGAGCCATGCAGGAGCTAAGAAGCAGTCGGGCTCAGATCTCTTGGAAGGTAGAGCTGATGGGATTTGCAGGTGGAACCAGTGTGTGTTCTGAGGGGAAGAGAGAAGCTGGGGTGACTCCAAGGTTGTTGGCCTGATGGGAGCTGCTGTTTACTGAATCAGGGGAGACAAGGGTTGTGAGAAGCAGGTTTGAGGGGATCAGGAGTTCACCTCTGGAGTCTGAGATGACTGAAGAGACATCCTCACACTGGGGATGTTGAGTGGGAAGTTGGATCTGTCAGCCTGGAATTTAGGGAGAGGTCCTAGGCTAGAGACATAAAAGTAGGCATTGTCAGATTTGGCATTTTAAGCTGTCAGATTGGGTGAGATCAGATGAGGTCACCAAGAGAATGAATGGCACAGAAAACCAGCCTCCAGCCCATGGTGAGCATTCAGTGTTGATTTATTATCAAGGCCACTGTTGAGTACTTGCTAGTGAAGCGTTGTGAGAGGGGAAGAGCACGATGTTTTCTAAGCTCTTGTCCTGTGCCAGGGCAGACAAGAGGAAACATGTAGGGGGCTTTCCCTCCTAATGCTGCTCTGTCTCAACTGTGCGCTTACAGGAGCTTAGATTTTGCTCCTGGTGACACCTTCCCTCCCACCGTACCCCCATGGCACAGCCAGTTAACCAAGGACAGCCAGTCGGCCCTCTTCCTGCCTCCCTACTGCCAGGCCAGGTCTGGCAACACCTCTGGGCTCCCATAAGCCCCTCAGCTTCCTCTGCCCCACCCTGGTCTCTCCCGCCAGCTCGTAACTCCCAATGTCTTTGGCTACTTGCATGGCCAGAGCAAATACTACTAAGCTTTTTTCGTCCTGTGAGGTAAGTCTTGCGTATATGTGGTTCACATTCAAAAGACACAAAGAGAGTCAGTTAAAAGTCTTCCTCATACAATTCTTAACAGCCAGAAAGGTGGAAACAACTCTAATGCTCATCAACTAATGAATGAATAAACAAAGCACGGTAAATCCATAGAGTGGGAGAATATTCAGGAATAAAAAGGAATAAAAGGCCTGCCAATTAGCTCAGCTGGATAGAGTGCAGTGTTGTGACACCAAGGTCAAGGGTTTGGATCCCCATATCGGCCAGCCTCAGAACAAACAAAAGGAATGAAGCACTGATACGTATTACAGCACGGATGAGCCTTGAAACCATTACATGAAAGAAGCCAGACACAAAAGGACATATATTCTAGGATACCATTTATAGGAAATACCCAGTATAGGCAAATCCTATTGAAAGAAAACAGATTAGTGATTATTACCTAGGGCTGGGGGGACAGATGGGCTGAATGTAGGTGATAGCTAAAGGGTGTGGCCTTTCTTTTTGGGGGGCGATGAAAGAGTTCTAAAATTGATTGTGATGATGGTTGCACAACTCTGAATATTCTAAAACCATCCAACTATCTACACTTTAAGTGAGTGAATTATGTGGATGTGAACTATATCTCAATAAAGCTGTTACAAAGTAAAGTCTTCTTCCCATTCTGTCCTCCCAGGAAACCAGTATTACCAGTGCCTTATCGCTCCTTCTGGAATGATTCATTAAAAGCAGATATATTTATGCATATTCCCCTATTCACCTTGTAAAAATGTTGCTATTTTTATTTTATGTATATACCCCTAACTTATTATTTTGAAAAGTTTCAAATATGCAGAGAAGTTTCAAGATGAGTACAGTGACAGCCACGTACCTTTGCCTGGATTCACTACCTGTCAGAGTGACACCTCATTTTGCTTTATGTAAACACATACAGGCACACTTTTTTTTTTTTTTCCCCCTTTTTTCCTTTTTGGCTGAACTATTTAAAAGTTGTGGTCATCATGATACTTCATCTCCGAAACTCCAGCAGGAATCTTTTAAGAACTGGGAACTCTAACCCAGTTATGTAAGTACAATATAATTATCATATTCAGGCAATTTAACTTGAAACAATGCTATTATTGAATAGACAGTCCTTATTCAGATCTGGCCAGTCATCCTGGTAATATTCTTCATAGCCAATTTCAATTTTTCAATCCGAGATCCAATCTGGGATCACACACATTTAGTTGTCATGATAACTTTTCTTTCATGACACTGACAGTTTAAATATTCCAGACCAATTGTTGCCACCCTTCACTTTGGATTTGATCGTTTCGTAATGACGAGAATCAAGGTAAACATTTTCTTAGACATTTTTCTTTTAAATACAAAAGATAAAACGCTAAGTACACCATTCTGCACCTTGCTTTATCAACTAAACAATGCCTCTTTGAGAGCCTTCCATATCAGTACACAGAGAGCTTCCTCATTCCTTTATACAGCTGCATAGTATTCCAGTGAACAGAAAACAGTCCCCTAGGGGGAGGACATTTAGGTGGTTTCCAGTCTTTTGGGATTTCAAACAATGATACTACCGGAAATAACCTTGTAAATGCAATTTTTTGTATGCGATAGTATAACTAGCATGAATCCCTATATGTGGAATTGCAGCCTCCAAACTTTTATGTTTTTAATCGAGGTGTAATTTACATTTAGTGTAATGCACAGGTCTCAAATGTGCAGTTTGATGTACACTACATTCCCATCACCCCAGAAAATTACCTCATACCCCTGCCCAGTCAGTCTCTCCCACCCCAGAAGCAGCTGCTAATCCAATTTTCTAGCACCATAGATCAATTTTGTCTATTCTACAGCTTACATAAATGGCATCATACAATATGTACTTTCTTTTTTAACTGAGGTGAAATTAACCATTTTAAAGTGAGCAATTCAGTGGCATTTAGTACATTCACAATGTTGTGTAACCATCACCTCTATCTGGTTCCAAAATATTTTATCACCCCCAAAGAAAACCCCCTACCCATTAAGCAGTCACTTCCTATTCCCCCAATTTGTATGTTTTGTGTCTGGCTTCTTTTGCACACGTGTTTTTGAGATTTATCCATACTGTGTATATTAGTAACTGACTGCTTTTCCTTTTTTTTTTTTTTTTTTTTTTTTTGGTGGCTAGCTGGTACGGGGATCCAAACCCATGACTTTGATGTTAAAAGACTGCACTCTAACCAACTGACTGCTTGTAAATGTTGAGAAGTATTCATTATATTCCATCTCCAACGTTTGAGATAATGCATCCCCAGTCCAGAATTTTTCAGTGCTGTATTTGTTAAGGTCTAGGCTATGCTGCTATAACAAAGAGCACCCAACATTCAGTGGCCCAAGAAAGCTACAAGTTGATTTCTCCAAAGGTAGGCAGGTGTGCAGGATGGATAGGTGGCTTTGTTCCAAAAGGTTGTTGAGGAGCTCAGTGTTGTCCTCATGCCTGTGGTCGAGACTGGCTCACCACCACATCCACGTTCCAGCCATTGAGAAGGGGAAGAGGGTGGAGGGCATATAGCTTCCTCTTACTGCTGGGTCCCAGAAATTGCACACCTCATAGCACTCATTCCATGAGAGAGACCTTAGTCATGTGACCATGCCTAGCATTGTACCCCAGGAAGTGTAGCCTCCAGCTGGGCATCTTGTGGCAGTGACAAGATGGAGTGGGGGTTCTGTTATAAAAGGGACAGAGCAGGGACTGGATATGGAGCAGTAGTTATGGGATCCATAGGTATTTGCTTGAACCTAGGGCAGCTGACCTGTTGTCCTCTGCTTCTCCCTCCCAGGTGGGTCTGGGGTCTACCCTAGGTTCCCATAATCCTCTCTGTCTCAGCCTGGACTGTGGGAGATACGGAGTTTTTTAAATTTTTTTTTTTAAGTTAAATGCAGTTGGGTTTTTTTTGTTTTTAATAATAATTTTAAATTTATAGGATGGTTGAAAGAATAAGAATAGTGCAAAGAACAACTGTATACCCTTTACCCAGATGAACCTGTTTTAACATTTTATGCTATTCACTTTATGAGTTGCATGTTTTCTTTCTCTCCTCTCTTTCTATATACATACACACACTTTTAAAAAAAGAGTTCAGAATAGCTTGCATATGTCACGGCTGTTTACCCTGAAAGACTTGAGTGTGCATCTCCTTAGAATGTCCTCCTGCTGAACCACAGTTAAGTTACCAACTTAACTAAATTTAACCTGAATACAATCTTGACTAATCTACCACAGGATATATACTTTTATATCATTATATCTTGTCAAAGTATACCCCCAAAATAATTTTTTATAGTTTACAATTAAGAAAACATATAAACACATATAAATAGTCTCTATTTGGTTTCTGTTTTGTTTGGATTGGGGGAGGGAGTGGGTTCCTATAAAGGGCATTTGGGGGATAATTGGAGAAATTGAGAGACACACTATTTACATGTTTTTTTTTTGTTTGTTTCTATTTAATTTTTAACATTTACTTGTATATATTTGTGGGGTACAGTGTGTTGTTACAATACATTCATATACTGCACAATGATTCACTTAGGGTGGTTAGCACCGTTTTGTACCTGTTACTCCACCACTTCTCCTCCCCAACACCTTTCGTCCTCGCCCCTCCCCTCCCTTCCTCTCTTGACCGCTGGTTAAGATTATTCTACTCTCTAACTCTGTGAGAACCACTTTTCTTTTTCTTTTTTAAGATTCCACCTATGAGGAGATTATGTAGTATCTTTCTTTCTGTGCCTGACTTACGTCACTTAACATGGTGGTTTTCTAGTTCCATCTATGTTGCTGCAAATGATAGGATTTCATTTAATATGTATATGTATAGCGGAATAGTATTCTGTTGTGTATATATACCAGTGTTTAATTCATTCATCCATTGATGGGCATTTAGGTTGATTACATCTCTTTTGTGAACAGTGTTATGATGAACATGGGCGTGCAGGTGTCTTTTTGATATATTGAAAAATTGAGTTACTTGGTCTTTTGCTGTTGAATTCCTTATATATTCTGCGTATTAGCCCCTTGTCTGATGTGTAGATAGCAAACAGTTTCTCCCATTCTGTAGGTTGTCTCTTCACTTTGTGGATTGTGTCCCTTGTTGTACAGAAGCTTTTTAGTTTGGTGTAGTTCCATTTGTCTATTTTTGCTTTAGTTGCCTGTGCCATTGTAGTCTTGTACAAAAAAGTGCTCCCTCATTCTCATTTCATGTAGGGTTTCTCCTTTGGTTTCTTCTAGTAGTTTCATAGTTTCAGGTCTTAAATTAAGGTCTTTGATCCATTTTGAGTTGAGTTTTGTGTGTGGTGAGAAATAGGATTCTAGTTTCAATCTTCTGCATGTGGGTATCCAGTTTTCCCAGCACCATTTATTGAAGAGGCTGTCCTTTCCCCAGTGTGTATTTTTGGCACCTTTGTTGAAAATCAGTTGGCTGTAAGTGTGTGGATTTACTTCTGGGCTCTCTATTTTGTTTCATTGATCTATTCATCTGTTTTTATCCCAGTATTACGCTGTCTTGGTTACTATAGCTTTATAGTATATTTTGAAGTCATCATACTACGATACCTCCAGCTTTGTTCTTTTTGTTGAAGATTGCTTTTGTGGCTGGCCTGTACGGGGATCTGAACCCTTGACCTTGGTGTTACAACACTGCACTCTAACCAACTGAACTAACTGGCCAGCTTGGACATTTTGATGATGTTATTTCTTCCAACCCATGAACATGGGATATCTTTCCATTTACTGTCATCTTCAGTTTCTGTCACCAGTGTTTTATAGTTTTCATTGTAGAGATCTTTCACCTCTGGTTAAATTTACTCCTAGGTGTTTTCATTTTTTTTGGTAGCTATTGTGAATCAGATTACTTTCTTGATTTTTTCTTCAACTTTCATTATTGGCATATAGGAACACTATTGATTTTTGTGTGTTGATTTTGTATCCTGCCACTATACTGAATTATTTATTCTAGTAATTTTTTGTGGAGTCTTTAGGGTTTTCAATGTATAGGATCATGTCATCTACAAATAGGACTAGTTTGATTTTCCTTCTTTCCAATTTTGATGGCCTTTATTGCTTTCTCTTGCCTCACTGCACTGGCTGGAACTTCCAGTAAGTACTCTGTTGAATAGAAGTGGGGAAAGTGGGCATCCTTGTCTTGTTCCAGATCTTATAGGAAAAGCTTCCTATTTTTGGCCATTCAGTATATTAGGTGTGAGTTTGTTGTGTAAGGCCTTTACTGTGTTGAGGTACATTCCTTCTCTACTTAATTTGTTGAGTGTTTTTATCATGAAGTGGTGGTAGATTTTATCAAATGCTTTTTCTGCGTCTATTGAAATGATCGTATGGGTTTTTTTCCTTCATTCTGTTGATGTGATGTTGATCACTTTTATTGATTTGCATATGTTGAACCATCCTTGTGTCCCTGGAATGAATCCCACTTGCTCATGGTGAATGATCTTTTTAATGTGTTATTGGATTTGGTTTGTTAGTATTTTGTTGAGGATTTTCACATCTGTATTCATAAGGGATATTGGTCTGTAGTTTTCTTTTTTTGTTTTGTCTTTTTCCAGTTTGGGTATGAAGGTAATAGAATGAGGTTGGAGGTATTCCCTCCTCTTTAATTTTTTGAAAGAATTTGGGAAAAAATTAGAATTAGTTCTTTTTTAAATGTTTAGTAGAATTTGGTAGTGAAGCTCTCTGGTCCTGGGGTCTTCTTTGTTGGGAGATTTTTTATTACTGCTTCCATCTCATTACTCATTTATTTTATATTATTCTTGAGTCAGTGTTAAATGTCCTGGATTTGATCATTGTACGGTGCTTATTTAAGGGAATGTCCTTGTTCTTAAGAGCTACATGCTAAAGTATGTAGCAATAAAAGGGCACGGTATCTGCAGTGAATTCTCAGATGCTTCAGGAAAACTAATGATAACATGATGTGTGCACCCTGTATATGTCAGAGGGCAGAAGGCAGAGAGGGAGTGAGGAAGCAAATGTAGCAACATATTGGCAATTAGGGGGAAGGGTATACAAGAGGTCTATGAATTTGAAATTCTTTCAAAAAAAAGGGTTTTTTTTTTAATGCAGTAGCCTCTGCAGTGTTATAAGCTTGGAAGGGACCTGATCAGATTCATATGTCAGTCAGGTCCTGCCCTGGCACCTAATGCAGTGCCTAGAGTGAAGTCAGTGCTTCCCAGCTGTTCACTGAATGAAGGCCTGGGCAGATGGACTGGTGGGCAGGCCAGGGCATCAGGGCCAGAGGTTTGTGGGAAGTAAAGGGATGTGCCAAGGACCAAGTCTGATGGGGAGAAAGGGTTGAGAGCATGCGGGGCAGGTGATGAGGGGTCTGTAAGGGACAAAAAAGGGAAAAGTTTGTGGAGAGCTTGAGCATCTAAGGTAAGGATTAAACTGAGGTGGGGAGTAAAAAGGGGCATAACTGTATTAGCTAACAATTAATAATCTGGAATGTGCCAGGCACCTCATCACCCTACAAGGTGGAGAGTTGTGTTATTCTTTAACTACTCCAGAGTATTAAAAGGCTTGAGGTCATGGTGGGTGCATGGGAGGCCATGGAAAAGACAAGGGAAGGGGTATCTCTGGTCAGAACCTCTACCAAGCCCTGACTTGCCCAGCAGGATGGATGGTAAACGGCGGCCAGGCCCAGGCCCAGGCCCCGGGGTGCCCCCGAAGCGTGCCCGTGGGGGCCTCTGGAATGAAGATGAGGCACCTCAGCCATCTCAGTTTGAGGAGGAGCTGGCACTGATGGAGGAGATGGAGGCGGAGCACAGGCTACAAGAACAGGAGGAGGAGGAGTTGCAGCCAGCCTTGGAGGGGGCTGCAGATGGTAAGACTTATTAGAGCAGGAACCCCCTACAACCTCCCTACCACTCCTAGTCTTGCCTCTGGATGAAGAGTCAGCTGCAAGGCTGACCTGAGACCCCACTTTGACCCACAACTTCTGGCAGATTTGGAGTCCTATAAAGGGCTGACCTTTGACCCCATGCCAGTATGCAAACTTTTTTGCCTTTAACTTCTCTCCTGACCCTGACCTTTGGCTCCCAATCTCTCCTGAGTTTCCTGCCTGACCCAGACCACCACTTCCACCTGACTTTTCATTTGTAGGTCAGATGCCATCTGAGGAATAATGGGCTGGCCTGGGAGGGCAGTTACTTATTTCTGAGGGAAGACCATGACTCCATGTAGCCCCACTTCTCCCCATCCCCAGGGCAGTTATCCCTGTCAGCCATAGATTCTCGCTGGCTTCGGCCCACCCCGCCCACCCTCGACCCCCAGACGGAGCCCCTCATCTTCCAGCAGTTGGAGATCGACCATTATGTGGGTGAGTTTGGCAGGTAGAGAGGCAGAGTGAGGGGGGTCTGAGCTCCTGGGGTGGACACCGGGCCAGGTCAACTCCCCTGGCTTTGCCCCTCAAGCAGTCAGTGTCTGTGTGAGGAGATTGACCCAGGAAGTCCCCACCCTGGTGACCAGGGCCATGAGAGGGAAGGACAGGGCTGGGGTGCCAGAGCAGGAGGCAAGGAGTCAGAGTGGGTGGGTGGGAGCAAGGGTCCAAGAAGGCTTCCTGGAGGAGGGGAGCACCTTCCAGCTGAGGCATGAAGGTAAGAAGAGTTGTCTCCATGCAGAGGGGAGAGGCATATCTGTCCATTTATTTATTCATTCATCCAGTTAGAAGCTACTGCACATCTACATTGAGCTAGGCCCGATTCCAGGCAGACAAGGTCTCTGCCCTCAAAGTCTCGTGTTCTAGAAGGAGAGACAATAAAAAAGGAAACGTAACATCCAGTGGTGGTGAAGGTTACAGAGGAAGGTAAACTTGGATGGAGGGTGCCAGAGTGTGTATCACGGAGGTTGGGGAAAGCCTCTGAGGAGGGGCTAAGGACCTGAGGGGATGTCTGGAAAAGAGGGATTCTAGGCAGACGGTCCTGACAAGGGAGCAGGTCAGGTTTGTTTAAGGCACAGCAAGGAGGAAACCAGTGTGGCAGGAACAGGGGCACAAAGGACAAAGATGAAAGCCAGGAGGTCACTGAGATCTTGTTGGCCCAAGCAAGGACCTCAAGGTTTCCATTCTAAGTGAGCTGGGACATATTTGGTAATGGAGAGACCCATTCCTACTTGTGTATTAGAAGTCTATCCTGTAGAGAATGAAAAGACAAGCTACACACTAGGAGAAAGGGTTTGCAAGCCACATATCTGATCAAATGCTGGTATTGCAAATACATAAAGACCACTCAGATCTCAATGGTGAGAAAACAAACAGTCCAAGTCAAAAATGGGCAAAGAACTTGAACAGAAAGTTCACCCAAGAGGATGGCAGTGAAGCCCCTGAAATGCTACTCACTGTCATTAGCCATTAGGGAAATGCAAATAAAAGCCACAGGGAGAGACAATACACCCCTATTAGAATGGCTAAAGTAAAATAGACTGACAACAGCAAGTGCTGACAAGGACATGGAGCAACTCTTGTGCATTGCTGGTGGAAATGTGGAATGGTGCAGCCATGCTGGGGAACAGTTTGGTCGTTTCTTTTTTTTTTTTTTTTAAAAGATGACCAGTAAGGGGATCTCAACCCTTGGCTTGGTGTTGTCAGCACCACGCTCAGCCAGTGAGCAAACCGGCCATCCCTATATAGGATCCGAACCCGTGGCCTTGGTGTTATCAGCACCGCACTCTACCGAGTGAGCCACGGGCCGGCCTTGGCCGTTTCTTAACAGAGTTAAACCTTTTCTTACCATAGGACCCAGCAACTCCACCCCTAGATATTTACCCTAGAAAAACAAAAGCTTAGGTTCAAACAAAAGCCTGTACATGGAATGGATGTTAATAGCAGTTCTGTTCATAACCACCAAAAACTGGGAATGACTCGCATGTCCTGCAGCAGGTGAATAGATGAACTGTGGTACATCCATACCATGCAACACCGCTCTGCAATAAAAAGGAACAAACTATTGACTCTGCAACAACATAGATGAGTCTCAAAGGTGTCAGAGTGAGTGCAAATGATACCGGAGTGGAGGATGTGGGGAGGCCCAATAGCAGGCCTCAAGCTACCCTGTTCTCTGCCAGATTCTTGACTCTGCCACGGGAAAGAATTCAAGACAGTCAGAGGAGAAAGTGAAAACAGGTTTAATATAGAGAATGAGAAATACAGACTTCACAGGGAAAGTTCAGCCTGGCTCCAGAGACTGAGCAGCAGCTGCAGCAAGTTTAATACAAAAAGTAAGAAATACACACCTTAAAGTGCTGACTGGCTCCAGGAGAGTGAGCAACTGCTCCGCCTTCTTCCTGGATTTCATTTTTATAGTTTTTCTATCTATACATATTCATGATGTCTAATGAATATTCAACGAAGGGAGTGGCTCCCAGTTATGTAACCTAGCCTTGCACATGTTCAGTTAGTCTCTTAGAGCATGCTTATTGGTCAAATTCTGCCACATGTACCAAATACACTTGGAATATTCTAGGTGCTGGGGCTGGCCAGTTGCTCAGTTGGTTAGAGTGTGGTGCTAATAACACCAAGGTCAGGGGTTTGGATCCCTATACTGGCCAGCTGCTAAAAAAAAAAAAAAAAAAAATCCTAGGTGCTTAATAGCCCCTCCAGTGGGAAGTCATTTAAGGGGTAAACTCCTTTTTACTGAGCATGCTTGGCCACCGAGATTACATAAATCTGCCTCCTGTCGTCTCAATCTCTACATGTTGTTACTGAAAATAGGTGCTACAGGCCACAGTAGTTTAGAACTCAGACCAGGCTTGAGTCCTAGCGTGGTGGTTTGAGACCAAGGGGAGTGGCCTGAAACCCGATTCCAGGGGGACTGAGCACCTCCTATCTCACAAAAAGCCACACTCCAAAGCTAACATACTGGATGATTTCGTTTATCTGGGCAGTGTAGAAAAGATAAAACTGTAGTGAGGGAGAACAGATCAGTGGGTGCCAGGAGTGTGTGTATGGGTGTGGGGAGGAGGTTGATTACAAAGGGGCAGCTGGAGGGAACTGTTAGGAGTGATGGAACTGTTTTGTGTCCCAATTTTGGTAGTGATTGCATAAATCTATACATGCATTAAAATTCATAACACCAAACATAAATACCAAAAGCCAATTTTACTTTTACAAGAAATTTTTTTATATTGTAACAGTAAGGAGGGGGCCTCCCAGTAGCTACCTGGTGGGAAATGGGTTGTAGGAGGATAATGGTGGAAATGGAACTAGGGAAGAGACAAATAGGAAGAGCAAACAGTGTGGTGAAGCCGGTAGCGGGGGAGGAGGCCCTAGGCTGCAGGGCTGGGGGCTGTGTTTGGACCACAGGAGAGCTTGGGTCCTGCTGCGGGCGTCTAAGGAGGTCCATACCTTATCCTACAGTCCCCCCAGGCCCAGCACGGCCTCTGCCTTGGGGGCCCCCGTCCTGCGGCTCCGTGCCTGTGCTCCGCGCCTTTGGGGTCACTGATGAGGGCGTCTCTGTCTGCTGCCACATCCACGGCTTCTCTCCGTACTTCTACACCCCGGCGCCCCCTGGTGAGTGGCCACTGACCCAGGACACCCGGCTCCTGGCCACCTCCTAGAGGCCTCCTGCACCGCTGACCGCCCTCCTACGCCAGGTTTTGGGCCCGAGCACCTGGTGGAACTGCAGCGGGAACTGAACACAGCCATCAGCCGGGACCAGCGCGGAGGAAAAGAGCTCACAGGGCCAGCCGTGCTGGCCGTGGAGCTGTGCTCCCGCGAGAGTGAGTGCCGCCCCTGGGGACCAGTGGGTGGGGCCCCCGCAGGGCCTGTCCCAGACTCTTCTGTCCACAGGCATGTTCGGGTACCACGGGCACGGCCCCTCACCATTTCTGCGCATCACCCTGGCGCTGCCTCGCCTTGTGGCACCTGCCCGCCGCCTCTTGGAGCAGGGCATCCGCGTGGCAGGCCTGGGCACCCCCAGCTTCGCACTCTATGAGGCTAACGTGGACTTCGAGATCCGGTACAGCTCCTACCTCGCTTCTCCGACCTCTGCCCCCACCCCGCCCCCAACAACCTTTGCCTACTGACTCTCAGTCCCCTCCAGGTTCATGGTGGACACGGATATCGTTGGGTGCAACTGGCTGGAGCTCCCAGCTGGGAAATACCTCTTGAGGCCGAAGGAGAAGGTGCGGGGCTCTCCAAGGGCGGGGTCAGGGAGCCGGGACACTGCTGCGGCTGATTGACCCTGCCCCATAGGCTACCCTGTGTCAGCTGGAAGCAGACGTGCTGTGGTCAGACGTGGTCAGTCACCCGCCAGAAGGGCAGTGGCAGCGCATTGCGCCCCTGCGCGTGCTCAGCTTCGACATCGAGTGTGCTGGCCGCAAAGGTCTGTCCCCAGGGCCTGGGCTCCTCCCCCTCCTCTGCTCGTCTGTAACATGCCAGGTTCAGGCAAAGAGGGGTGCGGGGAGAGCATTCCCGCTAGAGGGAACAGCAAGTGCAAAAGCCCCGGGACAGGAGAGTTTCAGCCTGTGTGGCTAGAAGAGATTGATCCTGAGAGAGTGGGCCTGGAGATAAGGACAGAATGGTAACTGGGTGGATCGCGCAGTCTGCAGGCAGTGGGGTCAGAAAGATGTGAAAGGGCTGGGGCAGATCCAGAGGGGCAACCACCCTAGTGTTTGTGATGGAGAAGCAGGAGTCAGGTCTCCTGCATCTTTCTCCTCCCGCCCTCTGCAGGCATCTTCCCTGAGCCTGAGCGGGACCCCGTGATCCAGATCTGCTCGCTGGGCCTGCGCTGGGGTGAGCCGGAGCCCTTCCTGCGCCTGGCACTCACCCTGCGGCCCTGCGCCCCCATCTTGGGCGCCAAGGTGCAGAGCTACGAGCAGGAAGAGGAACTGCTCCAGGTGGCTCTTGTTCTGTTAACACCCCCCTCTCCCTGTCTCTACATCTCAGTCATCCCCTTCTGGACCCTGGATGCTGAGATGACCAAATCCAAGGGTTTGGTTGGATCCCTGTGCATTGAGAGCTAAGTGTTTCCCCTCTGGTTCTGCGATATATTCAGAAGCACCAGGGGACTTCTGGGACAGTCTTGGGAGTAAGGGGATCTGAAATAGGGAAAAGACCAGGTGACTCTGTGTCCTCCTACCCGCAGGCCTGGTCCACCTTTGTCCGCACCATGGACCCTGATGTGATCACCGGCTACAACATCCAGAACTTTGACCTCCCATACCTCATCTCTCGGGCCCAGTTCCTCAAGGTAAGGGCAAGGCAGGTGGGGAGGCTTCCTCTCAGATGCCCCAACTGGTGGGGGGTGAGGGGACCTCAGGGCCCTATGCCTCCTCTCTGCTCTGTCTCCATGTGGCTTTGTCCTGCTTGAGGCTGTCCATCTTGCTCTGTGTACCTGCAGTCTGTCATCTCCAGCAGCTCCATAAGTGTCCGGGGCCTGGCCCTGCCCTGCTTAAAGTTCAAAAATTTACTGTGGCTTTTGTCACAGGTGAAGTGGGCATTATGGTTAAGTTCAGAGTAGGCCTGTATATTTCGTGGGGCAGACTGAAGCATGCAGGAGTTCAACAAGCCATTGAACTAGCCATTGAATCTAGGCCTTTCTTTAGCATACGTCAGCAAAGAGTAAGGAAGGTGGCAGGTGTTGTTGAAATATGTAGTAATACTTGTTGAATGTGGGTGTGAGTATATAAGAGTGTATCAGTCTGCTCAAGCTGCTGTAACAAAGTACCACTGACCAGGTGGCTTAAAACAACAGAAATTGTCTCATGGTTCTGGAGGCTGAAATGTCCAAGATCAAGGTATCAGCAGGGCTGGTTCCTTCTGAGAGCTGTAAGGGAAGAAACTGTTGTTCCAGGCCTCCTTGGCTTGCAGATGGCTGCCTTCTCCCTGTGTCTTTTTACATTATCTTTCCTCCCTGTGTGTCTTTGTGTCCAAATCTCCCCTTTTTATAAGGACACATTCATATTGGATTAGGGCCAACTCTAATGACCTCAACTTGATCATCTGCAAAGACTACTTATTTCCAAATGAGGTCACATTCTGAAGTGCTTAGTGTTAGGACTTCCGTGTCTTTGATAGGGGACCCAGTTCAGCTCCTAATGGGGTATGTTATGTTACTTACCTACTTTTCTGTATGTTTGGCCAGTTTGGTAATGAAAACATAAAACAAACTCTTATGGCCCCAACAGCTCCAGGGAGAAGCAGCCTGGCATTTGTACCCAGGTCACCGCTACCCTGCTCTCCCCTCAGTGCCCCTTACCCTCGGCTCCAGCCCCAGCTCAGGCCTCTCCTCTCCCTCCTGGTCTCTCAACCCAGCCTCAGCCTTTCCTCTAGTCTGCCCCCAACAGCCTGAAAGGACCTCTTCTCCACCTTCCTGCCCCCCGGTGCCCTCAGTCCGCTGTCTCTAGCCTAGCTCCTCGGTCTGCCTCCTCCTCTGCTCCCATCTGGCCACCCCAGGCTCCGTCCACTCACTACATCCCCACTGAGCTCAGCATTGTTACCCAAATCTGCCCCTCCCTGTTCCCCATCTAGGTACAGGCTGCAGCCTCTGGGTACCATCCTTGCCCCCCACAGCTCATCAGGCCCCCGATTCTCCCTGTCCCAGCTCCAGCTGCAGCTTCTTCTCCCCCTCCAGACTCCCTCACTAGCCTCTGCCCTCCCACCCCAGCCCCAGAGGGTCTTTTTGCACCCAGAGGTGCCCCTGCTCCCAGCCCCCAGTGTCGCATGTAGGGGCTGTTGTGGTTAGTTTCTGTGTCCGACATGACCTGGGACACTTAGTATGGGCTGACCTGCCCCATACCGTAGCCTCACCCAGCCCAAGTAGCTGTCCCAACCCCCCACCACCAGGTACAGACATTCCCTTTCCTGGGCCGTGTGGTCGGCCTCCGCTCCAACATCCGGGACTCATCGTTCCAGTCGAAGCAGATGGGCCGGCGGGACAGCAAGGTGGTCAGCATGGTGGGCCGTGTGCAGATGGATATGCTGCAGGTAGGTCCGGGCCAGTTGTGTCCCTGGCCTTGGGATGCTGCTGCCCCTGCTTGTGCCCAGCCTTCCCTCTCCCTTTCCCAGGTGCTGCTGCGAGAGTACAAGCTGCGCTCCTACACTCTCAATGCTGTGAGCTTCCACTTCCTGGGTGAGCAGAAGGAGGATGTACAGCACAGCATCATCACAGACCTGCAGGTGCCACCCACCCCTGACCCTGCCTGGATCTAACCCCACCTGGCCTTGACCCCCCACCACCTGTAGCCTCTGACCTCTGCCTCCTGCCTTCCCCGACCTCATTCCTCCACCTCCAGCCCCAATCTCTGACCTCAGTCTCACACTCGTCCCCTACCTTGACCTCTCACCCACCCTCCCGACCTCCGCCTCTAACTTCCCCAGTCTCGCACCTCCACCTTTTACCTCAAGCTCTGATCTCACTCTGTCATCTACTTCTGTGATTTGTGACCTCAACCTGCTAGCCGCCTTTTTCTGACTCCAGATTTCTCCCTATTCCAGTGACCTTTGTCACTGTGACCTTTGCTGTGCTCTCCTTCCCTGACCCTGAGTCCACACCAGCCCTTCAGATTGCCCCGTCTTCTTCCTGACCTTGTCGAATCCCTGACCTACTCCCCACCTCAATCCCTACTAGACTCTTGCCTGCTCCTTGGCCATTCAGAAGCCACCCCTGCCCCATCTCGCCTCCCTCCCCCTCCCCAGGCTGCCTTACACTGACCCTGGAGCCCCAACTCCTACTTCCTCCCATGGGCCCACCTCCCACTCCTGACCCCTGACCCCATTGGTGCCTGTCCCCAGAACGGGAATGACCAGAGTCGCCGCCGCCTGGCTGTGTACTGCCTCAAGGATGCATTCCTGCCACTGCGGCTGCTTGAGCGACTCATGGTGCTGGTGAATGCCATGGAGATGGCACGTGTCACCGGTGTGCCACTCAGCTACCTGCTCAGCCGTGGCCAGCAGGTCAAGGTCGTGTCCCAGCTGCTACGGCAGGTCAGTGGGCCAAGCCCAGGGTGGCCGTCCACACCGCTCACCACTGAGGGGACCCACCAGGCACGTCCCGCCCCTCTCCAGGCCATGACATCCTGGACTTGCTTTCTCCTCACTGTCTCTCTCTACCCCCTTTTCCAGTCTTCAGTGCCCACTCCTCCATTTCTGCCTTCTCCCCTCCCAGGCCATGCACGAGGGGCTGTTGATGCCTGTGGTGAAGTCGGAGGGTGGCGAAGACTACACAGGAGCCATTGTCATCGAGCCCCTTAAAGGGTGAGGCCCTGAGGCTGTGCTGGAGGTAGCACTAGGGCTCTGGCCCTGACACTTCCCTGTGGCTCCTCCTCCCTAGGTACTATGACGTCCCCATTGCCACCCTGGACTTCTCCTCACTGTACCCGTCCATCATGATGGCCCATAACCTGTGCTACACCACGCTTCTGCGGCCTGGGGCTGCCCAGAAACTGGGGTAAGAAGCCTTCACTCAGCACCTGTCCCCTGAGGCTAGCCTGGGCCTGACCTTCAGGGGTTTCCAGTCTGGCAGGGAAGATGGGCATAGGTCCAGGAATAGTAGGGAGGAAAGGGGAGGAGACCCCAGAGGTAGGGCCAGCTTGAGGGGGCCTGAACGTGCTCAGGGCCAAGGCCAGGACCAGTCTTCAATGCAGTCTTTAGGGCAGAGGTGGGGCTAGAAGTGAAGGAGAGAGCAACCTGGTAGTCACCACCGTCATCTCCCAACCCAGCCTGACCTCGGATCAGTTCATCAAAACGCCCACAGGGGATGAGTTTGTGAAGACATCAGTGCGGAAGGGGCTGCTACCCCAGATCCTGGAGAACCTGCTCAGCGCTCGGAAGAGGTGGACTCTTGAGCCCCCCTCCTACCCTTGCTCAGAGCTCCGACCTGCTAAGGCTTCTTGGCAATCCCTGTCCCTTGCTGGGTCACCCCAGTGCTGCCCAGCCCACTCACCTGCAGGTGTGTGTGAGTTAGAACAAGGCGCCCCCGCCAGGTAGCTCTCATTCACCTGCTTGGCCGGGTGCTTCTGTGCAGTGCACGGCAAGCCCAGTGTCCTGGGCTCCTCCCTGGCCCTCTAGTTTCCCCCGAGACCTGGGGCACCATGTGAGAGGCCTTTACCCCCACCCCCTCCCAGGGCCAAGGCCGAACTGGCCAAGGAGACAGACCCTCTGCGACGGCAGGTCCTGGATGGGCGGCAGCTGGCGCTGAAGGTGAGCGCCAACTCCGTATATGGCTTCACCGGCGCCCAAGTGGGCAAGTTGCCATGCCTGGAAATCTCACAGGTGAGCCCTCAGGGCCCTGGAGGGCAGGCGGGAGGCAAATGGGCCCCCTCTGTAGGAGAACTAGGGTCTATGTGGTGGAGCTGCGTCCAGGAGTCCAGGCCTAGTTGTCCTGATTCACTGGCCTTTTGGAGAGGGGATGCCAACATGGCTTGAGCAATTGGTTCATTCATTCATTCATTCATTCAAAAGACACTTAATACATGCTGTGGGCCAGGCCTTGCCCTGTGCCCTAGGGATACAGAGGGTGACAAAGCGGATGACAGTTCCTGTCCTTATGTGGCTCACAGACTAGTGGGGACACGAACAGTGACAACAGTAAGCGTGTTTAAGATGCAAGGGGCACCAAGGGCTCTGCAGACAGACAAAGTGGGGGTGGGGCAGAGAGCACTAAGACTGGGCAGGATAGACCACTCTGAGCAGGTGACACTTAAACAGAGGCCTAGAGATGTGAGGGGTTTCATGGTCACCGGACAGACCCCTTGCCATAGCAGTCTATGCCCCAGCCCACCTCCTCTGGTCCTGCAAGGGGGAAGAGGAAGGAGGACAGATTCCCACTGATGGGAGGAACAGCCTTGTCTCAGAGGTCTCAGGGACACCCAGCAGCATAGCCAGGCTCTGACGCTTGATTTGCTGTGTGTCCTTGGTTGAGTCACTTGACCTCAGTCACTGTTGGAGCACATGCTGGGGTCCTCCCTGCTGCCATGGGTGTGAGTGCCCCACTGAAGATGTTTGTTGGGTACTTGGTCAGTGCCTGGCCTTGGGAGGGAATGGGGGTAGAAAAGCCCATTGTCTCCCTCACCATCTGCAGCAGCATCCTGGGCCTGCTTACCTACAGCCGCTCTGCTGCTTGGACAGAAAAACAAAAGGTCTAAGATTCTGCCAAACTGGGATCAGTCCTCAGCTCCCAGCCTAATGCTTTAGAAGGGTCTTCCAGTCCAGTCCCTTTGCTGGGGTTTGGGTCTCAGCACTTTCCAGACTAGTGGTGGTGCACTCTGCTTGGTTACCTCCAGGCATGGGGAGCTCCCTCCCTACCTGGGCTGTGTCAGTCTTCACATGGAAGGAAGGTGTGGAGGAATTGCCAGTGGGTGGGCCTTCTGGTAGGAGGGGCCTGTGCATGCACCCACCCATCTGCAGTTCTGGGGTCCCCAAGACCACTCTCAGATTCAATGATACACTAGAAGTACTCAGAGAACTCAGAAAAGCTGTTATACTCACAGCTAGGGTTTAATACAGCAAAAGGAGATAGATTAAAATCAGCAAAGGAAAGAGGTGCACCAGGCAGGCAGGGCTTCTGAGAGTCCAAACGTGGAAAGACCAAACATGGAGCTTCCGGTTGTCCTCTCCCAGTGGAGTTGCACAGGCAACATTCATTTCTCCCAGCACTGATGTGTGACAGCACAGAATATCGCCAACCAGAGAAGCTCATCTGAGCTTTGGGGTCAGACTTTTTATTGGAGGTTGGTTTTGTAGGTATGGAACACCCATGTGACTGACCTTAGTTACTCAATTTCTAGCCCCAGAGGTCAAGCCGATTCCTCATGGCCCAAGGCTGCCACCATAAGCCATGTTAGCATAAACTACCTGATGTGGCTTAAGGTCTCAGGTAAACAGAGGCACTCTTATCAGACAGGAGGACATTCTTAGAGGTCCCCAACACCCCTTAGTCCCCGTCCCAGGAGCAAGGCAAGAGCCAGACCTTTCTTTGGACAGGGTGAATTCTTTACTGCATGACACCTCTGCTCCCCTCTTTGGCCTTCCATAGTCCCCAGGTGCCTCTCCACCCTCCTTGGTAGAAAGGGGTGGATATTAGGCTCCAGCCCTTAAGCAGAGCCAGGCTAGGAGAGCGCAGCTTTGCCTTCTAGGGCTGCTGCTTGCTAACCCTTTCTGTCTGTCTTTTCTCTCTCAGCCCCTTCCCTCTGTCTCTGTTCTGTCTCTGTCCCTTGGCCTCTTATTTCTGTCTCTCAAGCTTATGGGGGCAGGGGGATAGAATAATAAACAAGTTCTGAATCATTCCAGAAAAGATAAGAAAGGAAAACAAAAAGAACATAGAACAGGTGGAACAAGTAGAATGCAGATAGTAAAGTGGTAGATTTAAGCCCAAATAGTCTATCATGACACTAAATGTAAATTAACTGAATGCTATAGTTAAAAGACAAAGATTGGGCCCTGGCTGGTTTGCTTAACTGATTATAGCATGGTATCAGTAACACCAAGGTCAAGGGTTCGGATCCCCCTATTGGCCAGCTGCCCTCTGCCAAAAAAAAAAAAAACCAAAAACCCAGACTGGATCCACAGAATCACACCCAACTCCCTTGGTGTCCCTGCCCCCCAGCCTCAGTTTCTTTATCTGTAAAAAGAGACAGTTGGAAAGAAATGGTTTCTCAATGGGGGTGGTACTACTCCCTACCCTGGGGGCGTTTGTCATGTGTCAGTAGGGTCATTTCTATTTGCGCAGGGATGGAGGTGGCACTGCTGGCTTTCAGCAAGGGGGCAAGGCATGTCAGTGAGAGCTGCCCAGGTCATCACAGTGTCAGAGAAACACTGAACCAATGGCCTCTTCTTTTTTTCTTAAAAAAAGATGACCAGTAAGGGGATCTCAACCCTTGGTTTGGTGTTAGCACCACGCTCAGCCAGTGAGCGAACCGGCCATCCCTATATAGGATCCGAACCCGTGGCCTTGGTGTTATCAGCACCGCACTCTCCTGAGTGAGCCACGGGCCGGCCCTCCAATGGCCTTCTGATGTAGTCTATTCTTCCTTCATGCCTGGAGCTCTAGTCCAGGGAACCCACTTCTTTTCATCAGATCATTGAGGAGCAGCCTAGTAGCAACGTTTTTGCATATTTGGAAGCTGAGGCCCAGGAGGGTGGAGTGGCTGGCCCAAGCCTACACCACCTGGAAGTGGTGGAGGCGGGAACCTCCTAGCTCGTGTCCACTGCAGGTGGTCCCTGGGCCTTTATTCTGCTCTATTCTCCACGCCACAGAGTGTCACTGGGTTTGGGCGTCAGATGATTGAGAAAACCAAGCAACTGGTCGAGTCCAAGTACACAGTGGAGAACGGCTATGGTGCCAATGCCAAGGTCAGGGGCTATCCCACCGTTAGCCCTAAGGTGGGCCCAGAACAGGTGGGGGTGATTGCAGGGAAGCTGGGCCCATATGTCCCCGCACCTCCCAGTCACCTGGTCACATTCTGCCTGTTCTCCCATGGTAGCAAATCCCTCCCACCCCTCTGCCCCCTGCCCACCCCAGTTGGCAGAAGGGGACTTCCCTCACACAGTCCTTCCCCAGGTGGTGTATGGTGACACTGACTCTGTCATGTGCCAATTCGGAGTCTCCTCTGTGGCTGAGGCAATGGCTCTGGGGCAGGAGGCTGCGGACTGGGTATCAGGTCACTTCCCACCGCCCATCCGGCTCGAGTTTGAGAAGGTATATGGGGTCCCCCCTTTATACTCCGGGCTCAGAGTGGAAACAAGTATGGGTCTTGCCAGTTGAGGGGGTCTGTTTCTCGGGGTGCCTGCAAAGCTTGAGAATGCAGTAGTTTGGGGGTTACCTCATGTCTGGATTTGGGAGATCCTGATGTTCAGGGTCTCTCTGTTTTGGGGTGCCCTGATTGGGGTACTCTGGACATCCCATTCTTCAGGTTCATAAGTCCCAGTGTCAAGTTATTTTGTGGCATGAATTTGGGGCCTTGGTTTTGGAAACCTACAAAGACTTGGGCTTTGTAACACGGGACATCATCCTGTGGGATTTTGTAAACCCTGCCACAGTGTCTCTGGTTTGGGGGTTTCCCAGTGCCTGTCAGGTGTGGGAGCGTCCCTCAGTGGTGGGGACCCTGATGGGGATCTTGGATATGGGTACCATCGTCCAATGTCTCCTGGCTCCCAGGGTGCATTGGGCTTGGCTCCAGGAAACCTCACACTATATTCATTCTCCATAGTTCTAACATGCACCTCTGGGTGTACCAACTTGGAGTCTTCTGAGTTGAGGAAGTCTCTGCCTCAGGGCTCACCCCTGGATCTTAATCTTCTCTCTCTCAGGGGCTGCCTCATTGTATCCCCCTGTCTAGATCTCATGTTTTAGGGGGCATCTCTAGGTTTATTCCACTCTCTGTTTTAGATTGGGGTCCCTGGCATGCTGAGGGTGCTCAAGAGCCATTTAGGGTTCTAGAGTTCATTCTGCTACTTTAGGGTGTAGCTCCCCAAGTGTCTGATCCTGTGTCTCAGCGACCATCCCTGTGTGTCCTCAGTGTCTGGTGGGGAGTCCCATGATTGGGGACTGGCCCCCACAGTCTCAGAGGTCTCACCCATGGGTTTCTCCCAGGTCTACTTCCCCTACCTGCTCATCAGCAAGAAGCGCTATGCAGGCCTGCTCTTCTCCTCCCGGCCAGACACCCACGACCGCATGGACTGCAAGGGCCTGGAGGCTGTGCGCAGGGACAACTGCCCTCTCGTGGCCAACCTAGTCACCGCCTCACTGCGCCGCCTGCTCATTGACCGGTGTGTGAACCCTCCATCCAGACCTGGAGTGCAGGCCCCCAGCCCCCTCCTCCCTCAGACCCAGGAGCCCAGCCCCAGCCCCTCCTTCTTCAAACCCAGGAGTCCCGGCCCCCAGCCCCACCTCCCCTGGGGACACAGGTGTCAAGCCCAGCTCCTCAGTGGTGAAGCAGTGGAAAGAGTTGGGTTGGACAGCTGTGGGTTCAGGTCCCTCCTCTGCCACTTTGCAGCCTGTGGCCAGGCAGGGCCCCTCCTTTCCCTGGGCCTCAACCCACAGATCCCCTCCTAGTCCCCCAGCCCTCAGGTGCCAGCCTGGCTTTCAGTGGCCACTGGTGATGCCTGCCTGTTTGGCCCACCCTCCCTACAGAGACCCCAAGGGTGCTGTGGCCCACGCACAGGAGGTCATCTCGGACCTGCTGTGCAACCGCATTGACATCTCCCAGCTGGTCATCACCAAGGAGCTTACCCGTGCGGCCGCTGACTACGCCGGCAAGCAGGCCCATGTGGAGCTGGCTGAGAGGTCCGACAGGCAGGAGGCGGGGGCCATCCAGAAATAGCCCCCTCCTGCCAGCTGTGCCTACCACTTCCTGCACCCCCCACTCTGCCACCCCACCTGACCTCACCCACCCACCACCTCGGTCTCCCCGCAGGATGAGGAAGCGGGACCCTGGGAGTGCACCCAGCCTGGGTGACCGCGTCCCCTACGTGATCATCGGCGCCGCCAAGGGCGTGGCTGCCTACATGAAGTCCGAGGTCAGGCCCACCTGGGCTGCCCGCGCCCGCCTGGCTCTCCTCTGCTTTCACTTCTGCTTTCCAGGATGGGCGGGCCAGTGGGGAGGGGTGTGTCCCTGTGCGGGCCCCATGGGGTTCTGACACCCCTGGGAGTCAGCTCCAAGAGGCTTTCTTCCATCCTCCCCCATCCCCCATTATCCTGACCCCTCTCCTGCTCCCTCTTATAGAAAGGGGGCCCCAGACTCCCCCGGTACACAGAGCATCTCCGTCTCCATCTCTGTTTCTGTGTGTCTGTTTCCATTTCTGTCTCTCCCTGATCCCTGCTCTGCAGCTTCTAATTCCCCTGGATTCATGTCCTCCCCCATGCTACCCAGATGTCGAGTGACCTCTGACCTCCACGACCTTTCCTTTTCCTCGCTTCCATGAACTCTGACCCTTCCTTTGTTCCTGGGGACCCCTACCTGTGGCCTCCATTGCAATATGGGACACAGAGCCTGTGGCCCAGTGACTCCCCATGACCTCTGACCCCATCTCAGACCCATATTCTCCTCCCCCACCATGCCACAGTTTCCAGGGCAGCACCCATGCCTGGTGGCTGCACCACACCATTGCCTCCTCCATTTATGGCTAAAGGACCTCAGTGGCTCCGGTGCCCTTACATGATGCATGACTATGTCATCCCTGTCCCCTCCCTCATGTGACCTTGCTGACTCCCCTGCTGCAGGACCCCCTCTTCGTGCTGGAGCACAGCCTGCCCATTGACACGCAGTACTACCTGGAGCAGCAGCTTGCCAAGCCGCTCCTGCGCATCTTCGAGCCCATCCTGGGAGAGGGCCGCGCTGAAGCCGTGCTGCTGCGTATGAGGGGCGCCCAAGTTGGTGGGGGTACCTGGGAGCAGGGGAGGGCACCACACTCACCATCTGCCCTTTCCTCCTACAGGGGGGGACCACACACGCTGCAAGACAGTGCTCACAGGCAAGGTGGGTGGCCTCCTGGCCTTTGCCAAACGCCGCAACTGCTGCATCGGCTGCCGCACTGTGCTGAACCACCAGGGTGAGCACCGGGCCCCACCTCCATCATTGCCCTCCTAGACACCCACCCCACAGGCTGGCACTGCTGCCCAGCAGGCCCTGGGACTGGGTGGGGGGGCTCTCCTCTGCCTGCTCCCCAACGGGAGGGTCCACAGCCCCCCGCCCTGGGAGTTCCCCAGGGGAGTTTTCCCTACACACTCACTCCCTTGTTCTCTAGCCTCCAGGGGACTTTCAGAAGCTGGGATGGGCAGCGGGCAGGGAAGGGGCAAGGATAGGGTGGCCCAGGCCAGCAGGTCCTGTTCTGACCTGCTTCCCCCCCAACACCCAGGAGCTGTGTGTGAGTTCTGCCAGCCCCGGGAGTCAGAGCTATATCAGAAGGAGGTAAGGGATCAGGGGAAGCCAGAAGGGGGTGGTTTCTGGGGGGCCAGGGCCACCCTTCTCAGCTCCTGCTATCCCCAGGTGTCCCACCTGAATGCCCTGGAGGAGCGCTTTTCACGCCTCTGGACCCAGTGTCAACGCTGTCAGGGCAGCCTGCATGAGGATGTCATCTGCACCAGGTGTGCATCTCCTGGGCCCCACCATGCCCACCCTGGCCTGCTCAGCCCCCTCCCAGCTCCCAAGACCTGTGCGTTGTGGACCAAACTCCCGACCAGGGTCTCTCGACCCTAGCACCCCTCCCTACATCCCCTTCTGGCAGTGAGGTCTCAGGAGCCTGTGTTCCCGTCTGCAACATGGGCCAGTGCCCTTCAGCCCCCAGGAGGTTGTGGGTGCTCAGAGAACCAGGGCCGGTCACCCAGTGTCTGCCTGGGAGATGGCTGCCCTCTGGACACACACCTGTTGCCATCCTGGCCCCCTCTCCCAGGGTGGGGCTGGGCTTTCCCCAGGGAACAGGTGGGCAGGGCAGGTTCCCAGGCCAGGTGACAGGTGATATACAGCCTGTGGCCCAGCACTTTGGCGGGCACCCGCTGTTATCTGCTCCCCCTGTGCCTGCTGAGCAAACAGGAGGGAGGGGATGGGGAGCAGGCGGGAGCCAAAGTCCTGGGAATGGCCCCTGCCCCAGGGACAGGTGCTTGCAGCCCCCCACGCCATCCCCAGGTTGGGCACCAGTCCTCTGGTCCACGGGCAGGGGCACCCTTTGCCCACTCTGCCCTGACCCCACCTGCTCGCCTACAGCCGAGACTGCCCCATCTTCTACATGCGCAAGAAGGTTCGGAAGGACTTGGAGGACCAGGAGCAGCTTCTGCGACGCTTTGGTCCCCCTGGCCCTGAGGCCTGGTGACCTCAGTGGCACTGACAAGGATGGGGGTGGGGAGGAGATTGGTGAGAATTAATAAAGTTCAGGCCTTTTGCTACCTGCTGTTTGGTCTTTGGGGGATTGGAAGGGACAAGGTTCAATATCATAAGCCCTGGTGCCAGGCCCCGGACCTCACTGAGGCCTCCACTGGACCTCCTCACCGTAGTATAAGATCCCTGGGCTCTTGCTTCTACTGCGGCCCCACACAGGTCAGGCATGCCTCAGTTTCCCCTCGGACCCCTGCCCTATGGACCTGAGCGAACATTTCTCCACAAGCTCTCCCCTGCCCCTGCTCGGGGCACCAGGTGTCCAGCACCAGCCCACCCCTCCCTGGGGGCCAGTCCTGGGGTCCCTGGTGGCTGCCCCACCCTCCAGGTGCTGACCTGTTTCCTCCAGCCCCTGGGGCAGCCCCTGGCATGGAGGCTTCCACTCTACAGCACAACCAAGGGCCCCTGCTTTGTCACACACCCACGGATGTTTCCATTCAGGGTCCTGATGATCGGTTTTGGATATGGGTTCCCCCCTCAATGTTCACTTATGAGACCCCCTGGCAATCCCCATATCTGTCCCCACAGCCCCCCACTGCCTTCAGACACCATCAGTGCTCCAGAGTCACCTCCATCTCATACCCCCCTCAGGGACATAAATCCTGTTGGCGCCCTCCCCCCCTCCCCCACCAGCTCCCAGCATCCCACTCCCCTTTGCTCCTGCTGAAATTTGGCTCCTGGGTCCAGATCTCCCCCCCATTTCCTGATTCCCCCTTCATGGACCACAGTGACTCCCTGATTCTTCCTTTACTTTTTCAGGTCCCCCCATATCCAGCTTCTCACATCTTTGCCCCTCAGGGTCACACCCCCATCCTCACCCCCAACTATGGGGATCCCCAAATCCAGATGGTTCCTAGGCCCACCCTCCCTGCCACGTGACCAAGGGGTTGTGCAATCCAGCCCCCTCCCCTGACCTCCCCAAGGGGATTTTCGAGGAGGGCCAAGCTCACAGGCCGGCACCCCCGCCCCCCACAGCACGGGGCTGGGCCAAGGTATAAATAGGGGTGGTGGTTGCAGCCGGGCGGCAAGCCCAGCCTATCCCAGCACCACCATGCTCGCTCTGGAGGCTGCACAGTAAGTGGGGTCCCCCTAAACTTGCACTTGGGACCTTCACCGCATGCTACCCCTCTGCCGGGCCTCACCCACGGGCAGTGGTCTCCTCTGCTCAACCCAGGGGCAGGTGCGTGGGAGGGGAAGGGCCCACACCATCTCTTGCCCCTTCTGATTCTTCTATATCTCAGACTCTTTCCTCCATCCCCCGCACCCCTGCTGTCTTTCCTGGTCCCCAAAGATCTCATTTTTTTGCGACATTTTCTTCTCTCCCATCCTGCTGATGTCCTCTGCAAATGGGTCTCCACCTCTGTTCCTCTCCTTCCCTACATCTCTGTCTCTGTCCCTCCCTGGGTCTTGCTACATCTGTCGCTCCCCCTGTCTGCTTCTCACTCTGTTTCTTTTTTTGTTTCTGGGTCTCCGTTCTCTAACTCTTGCTCTCTCCTTGGCTCTGTCTTTGTCTCTGTATCTTTCACCCTCTTTCCGATTCTCTCTGTCCATCTATTCTCTCTCTCTTCTTCTGTCTACCTCCCCATCTCTGTATTTCTGAGGCTCAAGAAATAATTACTGCATCAGAGTGTGAATGTCTCTTTCCACACTTTTCTCTTTTCCCACCTCTCCTCGTGCCCCTCATCTGGGTCTCTTCTGTGTTTCCCCATCTCTGCCCACACATCTCTCCATCTCTCTCTGGTCCAAGGTGGACCCATTTAACCAATTCACCAACCAAGGCCCCACTGGCCCAGGCCCCCTCCCTACCCCACCTCTTCTCCCTGGGGACTTTCTCCCTCACTTTCCCTGCCCCCCCATCTATGCAAATCCCTAGGGGGAGGGGGACATTTGCCTGGCTCCCACCCCCCACTTCCTGTCCCGGTAGGGGAGTGGGGGTGGATGTGGTGGGGCTGGTCTCACACAGGGACACCCAGCAGACTGCAGAGCTGCGGTGGTCACAGCTGTTGCTGCCTCCCTCCCCCCAGCCCCCGTCAGTCCCCCAATCACTTTGAGACTCAGATGGCTGAAGGAAGCCCTGACATGCCCCTGTGTCTCTCCCCCTCTAGGCTCGACGGGCCATACTTCAGCTGTCTGGTGAGTTGGGGCCCTGGGGGCCAGGGAGGGGTGGGGAAACCCACGTGGCCTACCATGACTTCCCTCAGAGAAGTGGCTTGCTCCCTGCCTCAGTTTCTCCTTCCGCCCCCTGCCATCAGTTTGTCTTTCTGAACTCTCCCTTGGTATCTCCTGCCACTCCCCAGCCCCATCACAGATGTGCTTCTGATGTCTCGCCTTCTCTGAGCCTCTGAGTCCACTTTCTTTTGATTTTGTGTGCCTCTCTCTGTCCATCCCCCATTCAGCAAGTGCATTTATTCCCTCTTTCCTTTTCTCCTTTTTTTATATTAAAAAAATTTTTATTCTGTAATATTTCTGACACACAGAATACTATACCTAACACACTGACCCCATGACCCAATCTGAGAAATAGAATCTTACTGATGTGGTTGAAAAAAACCCTGCTTGTACCCCTTCCCCATCACATCCTGACCTGGAGTTTTGTTGGTTTTTTTTTTTTTGAAGTACTAAGGTGTGACTTACAAGTCAGTAAAGTGACGAATCTTGTGTACACCTCAATGAGTTTTTGTATTATACACATACCTGTGTAGCCGCCAACCAGATCAAGATAGAGAACATTTCCATTGCTCCGGAATATTTCCTCATGTCCCTTCCCAGTCAATACCCCTGTCTGATATTTTCCACCATTTTACCTGTTCTTGAACTTTACATAAAGTGAATTATGCAGCATGTCCCTTTTGGGGCCTGGCTTCCGTCACTCAACATGAAGTGTGTGTCTCGTGTCTGTTCCTTTTCCTTGCTATGTAGTAGTCCACCATCAGACTGCTCCACGGTTTGTTTATCCAATGCTCCTGTTGATGGACACCTGGGCTGGTTCCAGTTTGGAGCTATTAATAAAGCTGCTCTGATTATTCTTGAACAAGGCTATTTTGTGGACACATGTTTTCAGTTTTTTTTTTTTTTTTTTTTTTAAAGATGACCGGTAAGGGGATCTTAACCCTTGACTTGGTGTTGTCAGCACCACGCTCAGCCAGTGAGCGAACCGGCCATCCCTATATAGGGATCTGAACCTGTGGCCTTGGTGTTATCAGCACCGCACTCTCCCGAGTGAGCCACGGGCCGGCCCACATTTTCAGTTCTCTTGGGTAAATCCTAGGAGTGAGATTGCTGGGTCATAGGGATGGTGTATCTAGCAACACATGAGTCTTGGGACAAATCAAAGCAATATGGAGGTGGATTAAAGAAGCGTTGAGACCCCACCTGTGTAAAAACACTCCCACCTCCTCTCAGCCCTCACCTCCCTCCACCACCCCACCAGGCAGGCAAAGCTGGAGACATCCTTTGTACCTTCCCAGGCGCTATGTTTTAATTTTTGTTTTTTTCTTAATTTTACATTCCCCAGGTGCTATGATGTGCCTGTGGTACACCAGGAAAGTGCTAGGTTTCTCAGGAACCCCCAATCTTAGCAGGAGCTGGCTTCTGTGTGTCCCTCTTGCTTTGTGTCTGTCTCTACTTGCTGTATCTCTGTATGTCTCTCTCTTTGCCACTGTCTCTGGTGCCTAGTCTCTGTGTCTCTCTGTGTGTATGTCTCTCAGTTTCTGTTTCTGTTCTCTCCAGACTTTCCTCTTTTCTCCCGTTTGTGCCAGAGTTTCCACAAGGGTCCAGGGTGGGGCAGTGGCTCTCCGAAGCCTAAAATAACCCCCTCCCCTCCTCGAACCTGTTAGTATCCAGATGGTGTCTTCTATGACCTGGACAGCTGTAAGCACTCCAGCTACCCCAACTCAGAGGGGGCTCCTGGTGAGTGATCTTGGCCGTGCCACCCCCCAAACCTGGGCTTTGGGCAAATTTCACAGATGTGGGAGCTGAGGCCCAGGGGAGTTTATCACCTAGCACAGCAGGATAAGGGTAGCCCAGGCCTCCAGACCTCCTCCCTTTTCCTCTCCCACCCATCTGTTCCCTCATGCAAATCTTGGGGTCAGAGATTTGCACAGCCCACAATGGCCCCTCTGTGCTAGGGGCTTCTAGTGGGAAGGGGTCTCAATCAGAATTCCCAGCTTCTGACTCAGTGCCCTTCTTCTAGACTCCCTGTGGGATTATCCCTGTGGGAGTCTCCCTGTGGATCTGGCACCTGTCCCAACTGCCCCCTATGAAGCTTTCGACCCAGCAGCAGCCACCTTTGGCCACCCCCAGGCTGTGCAGCTCTGCTATGGACCCTCAACCTACAGCCCTGCAGGGAGCCTCAACCCAGCCTCCGGCCTGGAGGCCCCAGGGCCCGGCCTCCCAGCGTACCCCACAGAGGACTTCACCAGCCAGGTGAGGGGCAGGGTAGATAGTTGAAGTCAATCCCAATCATTTGGTTGAGGTTTACTAGGTGCCAGGCACCGCGTTAAAACTTGTGCACATAGTAACCGTTTTTATCCCTTTAGTAACCCTCTGAGGTGAAGCAGCATTATTACTCCATTGCACAAATAAGCCGACAGAGGCACAGACACAAACCAAGAGACAGCACAGACTTGTGTTATCTGTGTTGGACAGGCTCCAACGAAAGTAGTTTAGGTGTTCCCTGGCCACGACGTGGAGATCTGAACCAAGGCCAGAGTCCACATTGTGAACAAAGACGGAGACCAGAATGGGAGGGCTGTAGCAGGGGTCTGAGAGGAGAAAGTGGAGGGAGTGCAGAGGGAGGGAGAAGGGGACCCTGGACGTGTAGGTGATCCTGACCTTCCGCAGACTCTGGGCCCTCCAGCATATGCCCCATACTCCAGCCCTGTGCTGTCGGAGGAGGAAGATTTACTGCTGGACAGTCCTGCCCTGGAGGTCTCAGACAGCGAGTCAGATGAGGCCCTCGTGACTGGCCCTGAGGGGAGGGGATCTGAGGCAGGTATGTGGGAGTGGATGGGATGTGGGGACTCCAACTGGAGATGGGGGTAAGCAGCTAAAAGAACCATGGCTTCTCAAGCATCTACTATGTACTCCAGCACTGAAGGCGGTTCCCAGATCCATGCCACCTGCTGGCAGTATGATCTTGGACAAATGCCTCTACCTCTGTGTGCCTCAGTTTCCTGTCTGTATAACGGGGTTGTCAGTGGTTAGAGCACAGTGTTACAACACCAAGGTCAAAGGGTTCAGATTCTGTACCAGCCAGCCACCAAGAAACCCCCCCAAAACCCAACTATTCAACCCCTGCTTATGTCCTTGTGCACAACGTCCATTTTGCTCAACCCCTGGAAAGTTGAGGTCATTAGATACTTTCCCTATCTGGGCCTCGGTTTCCCATCTGTAGAATCGGCATCATGGTCATTATCCCTATCTCATAGGGTTATGATGGAGACTAAATGAGCTCATAATTGTAAAGCGCCTACCAAAGCAAATGCTCCATAAAGGTTTGAAAACACACACACACACACACACACACACACACACACACACACACACACACACACAAACACACACACACGCCTTGTTTATGGCTGAGGAGACCATCAGAGAGGTTAAGTCACCATCCAAAGGTCACACAACTGGGAAATAGCAGAGGCGGGATTCTTGTATCCAATGACCTGCTTTTTGGGGGGGCAGGGGAGGCTGGCCAGTACAAGGATAGAGCCCTGGACCTTGGTATCAGCACCATACTCTAACCGACTGAGTAAACAGTCAGCCCCTTAATGCCCTGCTTTGAAACCCCTAGTTCTGTAGGGTCCCTTGCTGCTTATAGGAGCCCAGGAGTCAGATGTCTCTCTGGCCTCTCCCAGGACCCCACCCCGTCTGGGGCTGAGAGGCTAGGAGACCAGGAGCTGGAGAAATGGCCAGGTGGCTTCAAACCGACTCCAGATCTATTCACCGCCACCCTTGGAGGAATACTGTCACGATTTCACAGATTCTTTCATCGTGGGCTCAACAAATATGTATTACTACTATGTGCTGGCCGCAGAAGAGAAAATAGGACAAACGCAAATCTTGAAAATTAAAGCACGCAAGGGGGATGGAGTTCTGGGGCTAACAGCTTTACCGAGGGGAACTGACTTGCCCCTGGTGAGACAAGACAGAGTCAGGTGTACCTAACAGCCACCTCCTTCCCCTCACTTCTCTGGACTGGGAGATTGAGGCCGGGGTGGGAGTGGCGTGGGCGTGCGGGCGGAGCCTAAGGGACACCCCCCCTGACGCGTCCTCCTCTCCCACTGCAGGGGCGCGCAAGAAGCTGCGCCTGTACCAGTTCCTGCTGGGGCTGCTGACGCGCGGTGACATGCGCGAGTGCGTGTGGTGGGTGGAGCCGGGTGCCGGCGTCTTCCAATTCTCCTCGAAGCACAAGGAGCTCCTTGCGCGCCGCTGGGGCCAGCAGAAGGGCAACCGCAAGCGCATGACCTACCAGAAGCTGGCGCGTGCTCTGCGCAACTATGCCAAGACCGGCGAGATCCGCAAGGTCAAGCGCAAGCTCACCTACCAGTTCGACAGTGCGCTGTTGCTCGCCGCTCGCCGGGCTTGAGCTCACCTAGGTTCTCGGGGCTCTCAGGGATTCGTGCCCTGCCTGGGGAGGCCCGGGAACCCCACACCTCTTGTGGAGCTGCTTAAGGACTTCGTGGCCCAGCCAGGACCCTTCTGTGGTCCCCGTGTCACGTTGGCGTCCCTACACCTTAGATCCCCACGTTTGGGGGGAGGGGTGCTGACATAATCCCTAAGCCCTACTCAGGGTCCCTCTGGGATCCCCCAGTTGTGTCTGGGGTCCCTCTGGGATTCCTTTATCATGAACAGGATCTCCAGGGATCTGCACGATTGGGTCACAGAACCCACAGACAACTATACTGTGTGTGTATGGAGGAAGGGGGGTTGGGAGCGGACAGTGCTTCCAGAATCCCAAGAGCTTCTCTGAGATCTCTTTGTGATATCTGAGATCTCCCAGCCAGGTCTGGGACCTCTCTGAGATCCCTCGTGTGTCTGTGAATCTTCAATCTCATGGGGAGGGGGGCACGGAGCCCACAGATCATCACACCAGGAGGGGGCACTGCCAGCAACCTTAAGCCTTGTTTGGGGAGTCCCTCTGGGATCTTCTTCTCATGTCTGTGTCCCTTTTGTTGGATCTGAAACCTCCAAGTTATGTCTTGAGCCCTCTGGGAAACTTTTATCAAGTTTCAGGTCTATGTGCCCATCTATTACTCTCTTGTCACATCTGTCCCCCCAAATTTCTTTGAGAGTCCCTAATTCTCTGGAACTACTTTGCTGTCACTTTCCTTGTGTCTGGAATTCTCCAGTCACATCTATGGCCCCTCTGGGATCCTTCTGTCATGTCTGGGCCCCCTCTGGGATACCCTTGTCATATCTAGGATCCTTCAATCATATGAGGCCCTCCTAGGTCCCCCATCTGATATGCCCCCTTAGGGACCTCACAAGCAGCCTTGAGTTCTTATGGGGACTCTACCCTTCCTGGGGTACTCTCCGTGTGGCCACACTGAGGATCATTCTGGCCACTCAACTGATTTCTGGATGATCTTGGCAGCCCTTCCCCATGTCATTTCTAACTAGAGGTCTCAAGCTGGTCAACTCACCACCCCAGACCCAGGCAAACCAGGTCCCTGGTGGTGTTTTCTTTTTAGTTCACAGCAGTGTTTTGGGAGGGAATCTGAATTACCAGCCAACCTTTCAAAATAGGGAGATTTGCAGATTTCTGGCTTCGCTTAAAACTTTGAACAATCCAGCGACAGTGGGTCAGCTTTTCGGTATGGAGAGGCTGGAGCAGGACAGTGGCCCCCTCCTAACAGGGCATTTGTTCTCCAATCTGCCCCAGTCCCTGCCAACCCCAGCTGTCTTAACTCCAGCAGCTTCAATCATCAGCCTGTTTGACCCCCAACTATTTGCATTTCAATTCCTGTGTAAACCCAGCTGGAGCTGAAGCCTGGATGAACTGTGGGAGCGCTGACTGAGACCCCGGGGGAATCACAGGCTGTGGGCCAAAGAGCTGGAGGTCCAAGTCCTTGAGCCTGGGTGGGCTGGGGATCTAGGGTGAATGACTTGCTGTTGCCTGGTCTCAGTTTGTCACTTCTGTGAAAAGAGGAGAGGAGGAGGAACATCTCTAAAAAGCCCTTGCAGCCCTGTTGAGCCTTTCACACACCTTCTGAAATCCACCCCAGCCCCACCGACGGCCTGGAGGAGGAGTAGGAGGAGCATCAAGGACTCAGAGAGGCAAGAGGTCCACGTGGGGACACACAACGGCTGCTGGACTGGGACCTGCCCTTATGAGAAGGTGGGGGAGGGGGAGAAGGGAGGAAGAGGGTGCAAAATATCCTCCCCAGGGCCTCCTCCTACAAAGAAGGTACTTTCTGCAAAAGCTATTATCGTCACCCTAAATGTGGAATAAAATAAATAAAATAAGAGAAATCAAGGTAGACAAAGCTCCTGGGACCCTTTGTCAGAGACTGCAATCCTGCCCCTCCATTGGGGCCCACTGGCTCTCAGAGACACAGCGACAGCGAGGGGAAGATGAGATAGGAGATCGAATAGGCAGTCTTGACTGACGTCTAATGCCAAAATAAGAGGCTTGAGATGCTGGCACTGGGAGTTGCGTTTCATTTTTATGTCTTCCTCCCTTCCTGCCAATTAGAGTTCTTCCCCACCTCGTCCCCGCTTCCTCTTCTGTCTGGATCTCTATCCCCCATTCTCTGAGTCTCTGTCCGCCTGTCTCTGGATTGAGCCCCTGGGCTGGCGGCGAGGGACACGAAGCTCGAGTTGGCAGCGCCACGCCTGGCAGGGGCGCCTCCACGACTTCGCTGGGCTCCCGGGAGTGCCGTGGCAGTCTACCTGGCAACCCGTGACGTCACAGGAAGGCTGCAGCCGGGTTGGCTTGGCACTCCCTGCAGGGGGAGAAGTTTCCGGCTCATAGGGGGTTTTGGAAAAGAGGGGAGAGGGGAGATGCGCAGGAAGAAAACTCGGGGAGCTTGTCTTCTCTCACGCTGGGTCACTCACTCTACGTTCCCCCGCCCTCATCACAAATCCCCTACACCCTCTCCGCCACTTTCACAGCCCCCTCCCGCTCTTCCCAGCACCTGGCCGCCCCAGTCCCGTCCTTCCCCCAAGGCCTCTCCGCCCACCCGGCGTCCAGCCACCACCCCATTCACCTTTTTTTTTTTTTTTGGCGTCTGGCCGGTTCCGGGATCTGAACCAGTGACTCAGGTGTTCTAAGGCTGCGCTCTAACCAACTGGGCTAACCAGCCGGCCCCCCACCCCATTCCGAAAGCTACGGGTCCCCCTGCCGGGAAGGGCGCCAACGTCCGGGCAGCCCTCCAGGGCCTTCCCAGCCTCCCTGCCCGTCCCCGCCGGGGACACCCGCCCCACCCCCGCGTCCGGTGCCCGCCGCACCCACTCCGGGAACAGTCGCGGGGAGCGGGTCGGCACGGTCCCAGGAGGGACAGCGGCCAGTCCGGGGCCCCAGGTGGCTGGGGCCCCAGGACTTCGATTCTACCCACGCTCGAGGGTTGGGACTCCGGAGTCCCAGAGCCCCAGGGCCCTCAGCGCGGGCACAGAGACCTCCTCCCCCGGCAGCGGTCCTGCCTACGCTGGGAAACCGGACCCTCCCTCCCAGCTCTGGTTTCCCGAAAACTCCTGACTCGCAGATGCTAAGAATGGCTTCCTAGACCGCCTCTCCCCGCCCCCTTCGTGCCGCAGTCCTGGCTCCAGCCCTCACTCCCTTCAGACCCCATCTCAGGGCCCGGGCGTCCAGGCCCTCGTCGTTTCCCCGGCGCCCTGCTTCTTCCGCCCCCCGACTCGCGAGTTTGGGCGCACAGCCACCTCCTCCCCGAGAGCCCGGAGCCCTCGCCTCCAGCGCCTGCTCCCTCAGGCCCGGGTGTCCGAGCCCCCAGCCTGCCTCCCTGGGAACCTGGCACTCGGCTCTGCCTCTTTGTCCAGCTGTTATTGCTCGCCCTTTAGAACACAGGGCGGGCGGAATGTGGGGCGGCTGACCAATGCCTCCCGGAGCCTGCTGGGAGTCCCAGAACTCCTTAAAGGGCTCCTCCTGGGGGCCCACCTGTCCTCCCTAGGGCCTAGAGGACGCAGCTGCTGTCAGAGGAGTGGGAGGAGGTCCAGCGACATGCCTGAGGCAAAACCAGGTGGCTGCCAGGACCCCTTCCCTATGTGGGACATGGGTCTTATTTTCTGAATGGGGATTTGGGGCTCCTCTCTTTGTGGAGTTAGGAGAATGGGGTGCCTTCTCTGTGTGAAGAGGGGATTCCCTTCTTTGTGTGGGATGGGGGTCTCATGTGTATGGGGGGTCCCCTTCCCCCTGCAGTAAGCCGGTTCCTTTTTCTGTAGTGGAGAGGGGAGCCCATCTCTGGGAGAGATGGGGATTCTCCGATTGTAAATTGGGGTCCCTTTTTCTCAATGGGGATGAAGATCCTGTGTGTGTAGGTTGGGGGTATTTGCATGGTGATTGGGATCCTCTATATTTGGGGATGGCATCCTCTGGGTGGGATTGGACCACTTTCCTGAGTGAAGATTGGGTTCTTTCTCAGTAGGATATGGGGTGCTTGTGTGTATAGAGATAGAGATTCCCGTCTGTGTGGAGACAGAGGGAAATTCTTCTCTATGTAAGGATGAAGGGAACCTCCTTTCTAAGGGAACTGAGGCTTCCCTATGTAGGAATTAGGGGGAATTCTCCATCTAGGGGCTAGAGTCCTTTCTTTATGTGGAGTTTACGGACCCCCTTCTGTATATGGAGTGGGGCTTTCTCTCGATGAGGAAGACAACATGGGAGATACAAAGCCCATGCTGGGGGGTTGGTGGGGGTCCCTCCTGGGGCGTCCAGTCCACTGGCATCAGGCCAACCAGGCTGGGTTTGGGGTCCGGCCCTGTGCTGCAGCTGGGGCCCCAGCGGGCCAGGAGCCAGGCAAGGCAGGTGAAGGATGCTGTGGTCAGCACGAAGTGTCCAGTTTCCAACCCAGGGGCAAAGCTAATTATACCACCAGGACCCAAAAGGTCAGGATCTGGTGGCCTGGGTAGATGGGGTGTGGCATGCCTGGGATAAGGGAAACCTGATCCCACAGACTCTCAGGATAGAGATAAATTTACACCTAGCATGGGGGCCTGGACTCCTGGGTCTGAGGGAGGAGGGGCTGGGGCCCGGATTCCCAGGTTCTGGAGGATGCTGGGCACATGTTCAACCGTGAACATCTCTTACCTCACAGAGGCCAAAAAGACCCCTGAAGGTAAAGATGCCCCCAAACAAGCCTCCAAAGAAGCTCCCCCTAAAGAGGTCCCTAAAGGTGAGATGGTGTTCCCTTGGGCTCTGGCATCTGAGCTGGCATCTCATCTCCCCATCTTCTCCCTGTTCTCCGTCCTTTAGTCTGTCCCCACAGGGCCCCAGAGCTGACCTGCCTCTCCCCTGCTCACAGCCCTCCTGTGGCTCCCCAGTGCCCCCAGGACAGAGCCCGGCCCCTCAGCCAGACCTTGAGCTTCCATCAACTGACTGGTCACCAAGTCCTGCCCAGCTCCAAATGCCTCAGTCTATCTTTAAATCTCTCTTATCCCAAAGGCGCATTTAGAACCCTCCCATCCACATAGGGGGAAACTGAGGCCCAAAGGGGTGGGGGTGCCTGGCCAAAGTCACACAGCCACCTGGGTGTGCATGTGGTCTTTCCCAGGTCAGGAAAAGCCACTTTGCTCGCATGGTCTTTGGTTTCTGAGCAGACTGTCCCTCACTGGCTCTAAACCCCTTCCCCGAAGTGGCTACTGACCCTTCCTCAGCCTATCTCAGGCCTCCTAATTCTGTCTTCTGAGCAGAAGCCTCACCTGAGGGCCAGTCTCCCATTGCTGAGGAGCCCACCGGCATTTTCCTGAAGAAGCCAGACTCTGTATCGGTGGAGACTGGTGAGAGGGGGCCGGGATTCCTGGGTCTGAGGGAGGGGGGCTGGGCGCCCGGACTTTGAGGACTGAGGGAGGACAGGGCTGGGATCTCTCACCCTCACAGTCCTCCTCTGGAGAGTCTTACTGTTCCTGACTGGTCCCTTGCTCCCATCCCCATCCCCACCCAGGAAAGGACATGGTGATCTCAGCCAAGGTGAACGGGAAGGAGTTTGAAGGCAAACCGACCATCAAGTGGTTCAAGGGGAAGTGGCTGGAGCTGGGCAGCAAGAGCGGTGCCCGATTCTCCTTCAAGGAGTCCCATGACTCTGCTAGCAATGTGAGGACCCTGTGGGACGAGAGGGCGTGTGGGCTGGGGCTAGAAGTTATGCAGGACCTGCTTCTCAGGAGGCCTGTTGCCTGAGGCATAATTGTGGGCCTGGAGTCCTCTAGATGGAGAATGGGACCGCCAAGGATAGAGGTTGTGGAGGGCTGCTTGTTAGAGGTCGTGCTGGGTAGAAGAGAATGGGTTGGGGAAGAGCACACTTGGGCACAGCCATGTGCATTCCTAGAAAGGTCTCAGGGAGTCAGGGACGTGGGGTCCCAGGAGCTAAGACTGCCCAGGCATGGAAGGAGACAATTGGCCACTGGGTTCCAAGCCACTCCCTCTGCTTCTAGGTCTTCACTGGCCCCTCCTTTGGGGTAGGAATGAGGATTTGTCTCACAGTTATGAAGTGGGCTCTGGGGGATGTGGGGTGGCTCTGGGGAGTGGTCACCTGCACACATACCCCTGGCCCTGGCCCCCAGGTATACACCGTGGAGCTGCATATTGGGAAGGTGGTACTGGGGGACCGTGGGGATTACCGCCTCGAGGTCAAAGCCAAGAACACCTGCGACAGCTGTGGCTTCAACATCGATGTGGAGGGTGCGCTGGCCGGGGATGGGGGCAAAGGGTTATAGTTCTGGGATGGGGGGCGGATGCACCAGCCAAGTGTAGGGAGAGTGTACAGACATGGGATTGAGGTGGGTGCAGGCTTTTGGAGGAGGGAGTATAGATCTAGGGGTCAGGGTATCCAAAATGGGAGAGACAATTTATAGGCTTAGAGTAGGACACGGTGTAGATTTGGGCTTAAAAGTGTTTAGGGTCTTCGGGTGCACATGTGAAGGTTTAGGAGGCCAGTTATGTACATTCCAAGTTTGAGAAAGTAGGAGTAAAGCTTGGGAAGTGAAGGTGTCCAGGCTTGGAGAACACGGGTGTATGAAGGGGATACAGGATTAATAGGAGGCTTATACAGATTTGGGGGCATGTGTGTGTGGAGCCCTGAGGGTGTACGGTCTCTGGGGGTCTGCACCTGTGGATGTTGGCAGCTTAAATATGGAGGGCACAGGGAATGAGATTGCCCAGGCATGGGAAGAAGGACGTGCTGGCCCAGGTGTGAGTGGGAGGGGAGTAACAGGCCACTGAGAGAGGCTGGTGGGTGGCAACCAGGAAAATGAGTACGAGCTGGTCCAGGCCTAGGTGAGAGGGTGTGCTGGTCCAAGAGATGGAGGGAAGGGGCCTGGAACAGGCTGTGAGGGTCTGAAGAAGAGCTCCTGGTCTTGGATCAGGCTCTGCCTCCAGTTCACTTTCCCTTCCCCCATTGCCTCTTCGCAGCACCTCGTCAGGATGCCTCTGGGCAGAATCTAGAAAGCTTCAAACGTGCGTAAGTAACCTGGACCCGGGGGAGAGGTAGGTCTCCTGGTGTCAAGGACCATGGGAAGCTCTCTTTTGGGAGGGGGAAATGTGGGAAAAGGGAGGATTGGGGACTCCGGGATAAGTCTAAGGGGGCAGGACATCAGGGGGGTTCACACCTCCTCTCAATGGCCACAGGGGTGAAGGGAAGTCAGAAAATGCTGGTGAGCTGGATTTCAGCAGCCTGTTGAAGAAGAGGTGAGCCCGCCCAGCTGACATAAAGGGGAGATGGGGCTCAAGGGGAGGAGGATGGGGGTTGATGCTCCCCTGCTCCGTTGCTTCCCCACTGTCACCCCTGCTTATCCATCTGCCACATTCTCCATCTTTCCCTGCCGACCCAATATTCGATCCACCAGTCCTTCCAGCCATCTGTTCATCCACTCATCCACTCATTCGCCCAAACCTTACCCACAACCCCGTCCAATCAACCATCTGCCCACCAATACACCTACCTACTCAGCCTTTAACCCATCATCCTCACGTCCATTCTCCTATTTACTTAGGCTCGAATTCACCTACTCATCCACCTACTCACCCAAGCAACCATCCATCATCCACTTTTCCACCCACCCACCAGTCCACCTACTCATCCGTTCATTCAAGCAGCTATCTACTTATCCATCTACTAATCCGTCCACCCACCTACCTGCTCATTTGCCCATCTGTCTACCCACATATCCATTCATCTACCCACCATCTTCCCACCTGTTCATCCACCCATCTGCCATTACACTCAGCTGCCTATTCGTTAACCCATTCATTCATCTTCCAGGCACCCACTACATTCATCTACTTCCCCACCTATTGAGGCACCCATTTATCCACCTCTCCACCACCCATCCATTCTTACCATCCATCCATCTTCCCACCTGTCTATCCATCTGCACCTGTGTCTCTCTCCCAGCTGAATCCAACATCCCAACCACCCATCTACTCATCCACCTACCCATCTAGCCAGGCATTCCTCTATCAACTGTTCACCTCTTTACTGACACACATATCCACCCAGATAGCTCTCTGTTAGATTGAACTATATGAAACTGATGGTTAAAATGATTGAATTTTGGCAATTTCATATTGTTCAGCATAATGCTTGTCCACTCCCTCATTGATTCATTATCGGCTGGTTCACCTACCCATCCTTCACTCATCCATCTGTCCCCAAACCAAATCCCCAACAACCCTATTTACAAATAGACTCATCTGTTTGTCTCCAGCTAGCCAATCACTCACTTAGCCATCTTCCGTCAACATATTCACCCAACTACCTGCCCAACCATTTCCCACCAACTCATCAATCCATCCACTCACCCAACCATCCCCCATCTATCTTCCCACCTGCTCATTTATTGACCCACCCATCCACCAACCTAGCCATCCATCAACCCCCCTATTTATCAGTCCACCTACCCACTGCTCTGTACATCAATCCAAATATTCATATGTCCCCAAATTCACTCACTCATCTATCATGTCTTTGTGGCCTTCCCTTTTGTACTTCTTTCCAAAGATCCATCCATGCATTCATTCACTCTCTTACTCATCAGACATCTTCTGAGACCTCCTGCCTAACACACCATCAGCTGAGATCAGGGGACAGAGAGCAGTTTGGGTCCCTGATGTTTGCTCACTCATTGTCTTGGGAAGATGGGTCTGAACCACAGACAGACTATTTGGTGTGGTTAGGGATGGGGTCCCACAGGGGCCTGTGAGGGCCCACAGCAAGAGCAACTCACTGCCTTGGAGGACAGGGAGTGCCTCACAGAGAAGGGAACTTGGGCACTAGGTCTGGTAGGACGAAGAGGAGTTTATAGAGAAGAGAAGGTGGGGAGGGACCATGAAGGCAGGGAAACATTTTGTATAAAGGCTGGGAGGCAGCAAAGAGCCCAGAGGTTTAGGAAAAGACAAGTAGCTTGGTCTGGATGGTTGCAGAGGAGGAGATGGGAAGGCGGGTGGGTCCAAGATTACTAGGCTGAGGAGTTGGGGTTTCCTACTAAAGGTAGTGGGGGAGCCATGGAAGAGTTTTGAACAGGGAGAGGATGGCATCTGATGTGGGTATCAGAAGTATCCCTCGGAACAGACTGGAAGGGAAGAGACTGGAGGCCAGCATGCTTGGGAAGAGGCTGGGGCGATTGTTCAGGTAGAAAAGAATAAGGCCCAGAGAGGGCAGGTGACTTGGGTAGGTGACACAGCAAGCAAGTGGAGCAGGCAGAAGCAGACCTTCCCCTCCTCACTGCCTGGTGGTCTGGACCTGTTTCCCCCACCCTCAGGGAGGTGGTTGAGGAGGAGAAGAAGAAGAAGAAGAAAGATGATGATGACCTAGGCATCCCCCCAGAGATCTGGGAGCTCCTGAAAGGGGCGAAGAAGAGTGAGTACGAGAGAATCGCCTTCCAGTATGGCATCACAGACCTCCGTGGCATGCTGAAGCGGCTCAAGAAGGCCAAGGTCGAGGTTAAGAAGAGTGAAGGTCAGCACTGGTCTGAGGGGAGGTGGGCCCTGCCCATAGGGGCCCCCAGAATCATGGTTTATCTGATGTTTGGACCCTGGACCTGTCTTTTGGAGGTCCCAGTCTGAGGAGTAATTGAGCCTCTGACCTTGAGCTTGGAGAGCCCTTGGTCGGCGGAGGGAGGCTTGGCACTTATGGGGATGACCCGGGGAATGAGGACCCCTCATGTCCACCCCCTCTGCATCCCTCTATCTCCAGCCTTCACGAAGAAGCTGGATCCAGCCTACCAGGTGGACAGGGGCAACAAGATCAAATTGGTGGTAGAGATCAGTGATCCAGACCTTCCCCTCAAATGGTTCAAGAACGGCCAGGAGATCAAACCAAGTAGCAAGTATGTTTGGGGCCATCCCTGTGGGGGGAGATCTCAGTCCAGAAAGAATGCTCAGAAATAAGATGAGGCACTCTCAACCAAGAAAGAGCACTCCCACACCTATATGAAAAGCACAAATAAGTCACTAGAAAAAATAGAGAAGGGCCATGAAGAACAGGAATTCAGACGAGAAGAAATCCAAATAAGCCAATCAGATGTGAAATACACCTTCGACCTTGCAAATAATAATAAAAATCCAAAACAAAACTACAATCTTTGTGCTGTGCAGATGGGAAAAAGCTTTACAAAATGATAAAACCCAGTGCTGGAGAAGACATGGGGAAATGGGTACACAAATGCTGCTGGTGGGAATGTAAATTGGTAAATCTCCAAAAGGGTAATAATGTATTACAAAGCCCTTAGACTATGCAATTCTAGGTGTTTATTATAAGGGAATTATCATGGTTATACATATTTAGCTGCAAGGATGTTCACTGAAGCAATTGCTATCATAGCAAAAAATGGAAAACAACCAAAATGTACAGGTCTCTACTAAGGTGCTATGCAGTCACTGAAAAAGATGTTCTAAAATATACACTAATACGGGAAACTGTTCAAGGTTACTCTTTTTTTTTTTTTTAAAGATGACTGGTAAGGGGATCTTAACCCTTGACTTGGTGTTGTCAGCACCATGCTCTCCCAAGTGAGCCATGGGCTGGCCCAAGGTTACTGTTATGTGCAAAAAATATATTTCCCATTTCTGCTTCACAAAATGTTAATCTACAAATGTATAGATAAAAAGATTGGAAAGAGGCTAAAATATTTGCAGCAATTGTCTTTCAGTGGACAATTATGGATGCATTAAAAAAATTTTTTTTCCTTGGCAGTGTTTTTTAAATCTCTCATAATGAGGGCTGGCCAGATAGCTCAGTTGATTAGACTGCAGCCTTATCACATCAAGGTCATGGGTTTAGATCCCCATACTGGCAAGCCACCAAAAAAAAAAAAAAAAAAAAAAAAAAAATTCCCATAGTGAGCTTTTTTGGTAAGATAAAAAGTTGTGTTAGTTAAGGTACAGGTTAAGTTGCTGTAACAAAAAGTTCCCAAAATACATTTAAGTTAGAGAGAAGTGTATTTCTGGTTGATTGAGGACAGTGGGCCAGCTTTTCTCCAAGAGACTATTTGGGGACCCAGGTTCTGTCCATGCTGTTGGCGACACCATCTTCTGTGGCATTGTCCTCATCCACATTGGTGAAGCAGGGTCATGGGCATGTCTGTGTTCTGACTGAGAGGAGGGGGGGATGGAGAGAAGTTTTGAGCAAGCAATTTGTCTCAAAATTGGAGACACCCTGGAAGTTACAAGCATCACTTCCACTCATATTCCGCCTCCCCACACTCAGCCCTTCGGCCATTCCAGCTGCAGACGAGACTGGAAAATGTAGTTCCAGCTGTGTGGCCAGGTGCTGCCTGCTAAAGGGAAGAAGATGATGGATGTGGATTGACAGTTGGCATTTCTGCTGTGGTTATTTAAATAATAGAAATTGGATCCTCTCTCCCCTCCCACACAATTTGGCTCTGAGAGGGAGAGAGAGACTTGCCCTGAGAACAGGATCTATCCAGGGCTAGGCAGCTGCTTCATGCCCTGGGTTGAGGTGAGACTTTTACACCAGGTATGTGTTTGAGAATGTCGGTAAGAAGAGAATTCTCACCATCAACAAGTGCACACTGGCAGATGATGCTGCCTACGAGGCAGCCGTCAAGGATGAGAAATGTTTCACCGAGCTCTTTGTCAAAGGTGAGGCCAAGATTTGGGCCTGAGTGTGGGGCCTGAGTGTAACTCTGGAGAGGGTCCTGAAACTACTGATCTTCTGTTCCTCTGCTCCATAGAACCTCCAGTCCTGATTGTCACACCCCTCGAAGACCAGCAAGTGTTTGTGGGTGACCGGGTGGAAATGATGGTGGAGGTGTCGGAAGAGGGTGCCCAGGTCATGTGGTAAGTGATCCTTGATTCCTGATCTCTGTACAGGTGCCCACAATTGCTTTGTCTCAGCCCTGATCTTTATGAGACACTCTATGACCTCTTTTGGAGATTTCTAACGTTTACTCAGTAGCCACCAGGAGACCTCAGCCTTTCTCTATGATCCTGGCCTTCACCCATGACCTCTTTCCAGAACTTCTGACCTCTGCCCATCCCATCCTCTTTAGGGTTCTTTTCCTGATCCTTGCTGTTTCATTGAATATTTATTCATCCATTCAACCAATCATCCGTCTTTTGTCCATCCACCCATGTATCCACTCACCCACCCATCCATGCATTCATCCATCCATTCATCCTCCATCCATCCCATTGGTTCATACATCCCTCCATCCATACATACATTCACCCATCCAGCAAATATTTATTGAGCATCTAGTGTGTGGTGCCACTCTTCTGCATATCAAAGACATAATGGGGAGGAAAAAAATGTCAACATGGTACCTGCTTTTATGGCATTTATAATGTGGAAAATTGGCAGTGGAGGTGTGTGTGTAGAAGTGAGAGACAGGCATTAGTCAAGTCATCACACAAATAAATATAGAAGTTCTATTCTGACAAGCAGTTGAAAGGAGCAGTAATAGTTGCTGTACCAGCTTTCAATAGGAGGAAGGGACTCAGGAGCTCTGGCAAGGCTTCCTGGAGGAGGTGACAATCAGGCTGAGATCTGAATGATCAGGAGGTATAAGTGAACTGGGAAGAGGGGAGTGCCTTGGGCAGGGCAAACACCACTTACAGAGGCCACAATATTTGACATCTCTCTGAGACCCTAAGGCTTACTCTGTGCTCTGACCTCTTCCCCTAACCTCCAACTAGGAACTTGAGGCATCTCCCTGTGGCCTGAGACCTCCTCCTCTCTCTGTCTCCACTGACCCCACCTGTGACCCACCCATCACTCAAGATGCTTCTGCCAACCTTTATCTCTCCTCCCTCCTGTGATCTCCCTTCTGACCCCCCTGCTCTGGTCCCTGACTCACCCTCGGAGACCCTGAGCGAGAGCTGTGCTGGCCCCTAACTGCCCCTTTCATGTCCTTTCTGTCCAGGATGAAAGACGGTGTGGAGTTGACCCGGGAGGACTCCTACAATGCCAGATACCGTTTCAAGAAGGACGGGAAGCGCCACATTCTGATCTACTCAGATGTGACCCAGGAGGACAGGGGTCGCTATCAGGTCATGACCAATGGTGGCCAATGTGAGGCTGAGCTCATTGTGGAAGGTATGGGGCCTTGGGGTGGGGCAGGGGGCCAGTGCTTGGCATGCAGTGGGTGCTCACAAGTATTTGTGGACTGACTGGAGTAGTGGCGTCCCCATCTCCTTCCCTCCCCACCCAGAGAAACAGCTGGAAGTCTTGCAGGGTATCGCGGATCTGACAGTGAAGGCCTCAGAACAGGCCGTGTTCAAGTGTGAGGTTTCTGACGAGAAGGTGACTGGCAAGTGGTACAAGAATGGCATTGAGGTGCGGCCCAGCAAGAGGATCACCATCTCCCATGTGGGGAGGTGAGCAGTGGGCTGGGGGGCATGGTGGGGCGTGTGTATCAGTTAGCTCCAGCTGCATAACAAACCACCCCCAGACTCACTGGTTTAAAAGAACAAGGATTAATTTAAGTCTGTGGGTTGGTTGGAGGCTGGCTGATCAAGGATGGCCTCACTCTTGCCTCTGTGGTTGGTGAATGTCAGCTCTGCTAGTCTTGCCTGGGCCCTTTCAGGACCTCAGCTGCCACCACTCTTGTCCACATGGCATCTTATCCCCCAGAAAGCTAGTCCTGGCATGTACACATGGCAGAATCAGAGGTCCTGAGAGATGAAAACAAACAAGGCCTCTGTGGCCTAGGCTGGAAACTTCTGCCCCTTCTATTGTCCCAATGTCACTTCTGCAGTATTCCACTGAGCAAAAAAAGTCCCAGACCAGCTCAGATTCAAGGGGTGGGAAATAGACTCGACCACTTGGTGGGCAAAAGGGGGCACTGCAAGGTTTCATTGCAAGGGAACTGATACAGGGAGGGAAAAACCATGTACAGTCTACATGGGAGGGTCCAGTTAGGGAGACAGAGGCTGGAATTCAACAGATAACACATAACATGTGGACACTGGAGACAAATACCTGGTTACCTACAGAATGCAGGGCCACTATGTTGCTGGTAGAAAGTCATGCACTCGTGGGTTTCCTGGGGATAGCTTTTGGCAGGGTGTGGGCTTTCTCTATGTTCTGTATAAGGAACCACGCCCACAGAGCTCTTGCTTTGTACCACATACTTTTCTAGATGCTTTACAAGAACACTGATGTACACTCTTATCGTTGATCTTCTTTTATAGATGAAGAAATGGAGGCACAGAGAGGTTGAGTAACTTGCCTAAGGTAACACAGCCAGGAAGTAGGATTTAGAAGTAGGAAGTAGGATTAGCTAGGAAGTAGGCCATAGCATTCCACAGCCCTGAATAAAAATGCTGGGTGTTTCTCAAAGTAGCATTGAGGGAAACAGATGGGGCAGTCTGGCTCCGTGGTGATCCCCAGGCTGACCTGGCCTACCCCTACCTGGTTCCCCCAACCCTTTAGGACCCACAAGCTGGTGATTGATGACGTCCGTCCAGAGGATGAGGGAGACTACACATTCGTGCCTGATGGCTATGCTCTGTCTCTCTCAGCCAAGCTCAACTTCTTGGGTGAAGATGTCCCTTCCTTCTCCTGGGGGACTGTAGGACCCAGACCCCAGGACCCCAGGATGCCTCCCTTCAGGATTAGCTTTCCCTAATTGTACAATAAGGATGACAGCAAGGGTCTGTTGAGCTCATGGGAAGAGTCAGACAAGAAGATGAAGGGAGAGAGCATTGTATACACTGAAGTGTGTCCACACGGGAGTAGGGGTGGCTCACGGGCCTGAGCCTCACGCTCAGCACCCCAGTTCCAGAGTGACTGCCAGACCCTTGCCTCTTCCTCTGGGTTGTGAAGGTGGGATGAGGAGCCTACTGGATTTAGATCTAACTGTCCAGTCTTCTTTGTTTTCCAGAAATCAAAGTGGAGTATGTACCTAAGCAAGGTAAGACCAAGGACTACTGTGGTAAGCTGGGGGCCCGGACTCCTGGGTCTGAGGGAGGAGGGGGCTGGGGGCCCGGACTCCTGGGTCTGAGGGAGGAGGGGCTGGCGGCCCGGACTCCTGGGTCTGAGGGAGGAGGGGGCTGGGGGCCTGGACTCCTGGGTCTGAGGGAGGAGGGGCTGGCGGCCCGGACTCCTGGGTCTGAGGGAGGAGGGGGCTGGGGGCCTGGACTCCTGGGTCCGAGGTAGGTGGGGGCTGGGGGCCCGGACTCCTGAGTCTGAGGGAGGAGGGGGCCGGGGGCCCGGATTCCTGGGTCTGAGGGAGGAGGGGGCCGGGGGCCTGGACTCCTGGGTCTGAGGGAGGAGGGGGCTGGGGGCCCGGACTCCTGGGTCTGAGGGAGGAGGGGGCTGGGGGCCCGGACTCCTGGGTCTGAGGGAGGAGGGGGCGCTGGGGACCCGGACTCCTGGGTCTGAGGGAGGGGGGCTGGGGGCCCGGACTCCTGGGTCTGAGGGGGGAGGAGCTGGGGGTCCGGACTCCTGGGTCTGAGGGAGGAGGGGGCTGGGGGTCTGGACTCCTGGGTCTGAGGGAGGAGGGGGCTGTGGGCCCGGATTCCTGGGTCTGAGGGAGGAGGGGATGGGGGCCGGGACTCCTGGGTCTGAGGGAGGAGGAGCTGGGGGCCCGGATTCCTGGGTCTGAGGGAGGAGGAGCTGGGGGCCGGGACTCCTGGGTCTGAGAGAAGAGGCAGTTGGGGACTTGGGCTCCTGGTTCTCTTGCTGTTGTAACCTCGCTTCTTGGAGGATTCCTCTGGTGGAGATTGGGAGGGCTCGGCTGCCCACCCCCAAGTTCCCCAATGTCTCTCTGTGCCACCAGAGCCACCAAAGATCCACCTGGACTGCTCAGGGAAGACCTCAGAGAATTCTATTGTAGTTGTGGCTGGAAATAAGCTGAGGATGGACGTTGCCATCACAGGGGAGCCGCCTCCCGTGGCCACCTGGCTGAAGGGAGATGAGGTAGGCTGGGGCTTCCCCTCTGACCTGGGCTCCTGTCCCTCTCAGTTCTGCTGCATGACTTGGGGCAAGCTGCTTTTCTCCTCTGAGCCTCAGTTCAGCCTCCATAAGATAAGGATGATGATTCCGTTCTCATAGGATTGTTTTGAAGACTGGAGACTATGTTTGTCCATCACCTGGTTCAGGCCTGTCACATGGTGGGTGCTCCATTCATTAACCTATTCATCCAGCAGCTAATTAACCAATCAGTGGATAAATCCAGTCATCCATCCATCCAGTAATTCATCCATTTGTCCATTTATTTGTCAATGAATCCAGTTATCCATCCGTCCATTCAGAAATTCATCTATCCACTTATCGATATGTCATCCATCCATCCATCCATCTGTCCCTCCATCCTTCCATCCAACAAGTATTTTAACCTTGTACGTCCCAGGCCCTGGGATAATTTAATTTTTCATCTCTCCTCTATGCCTCAGTTTTCTTCTGTAAAATGGACAGATTTAGCTAAATCTTCATTCATTCATTCACTCAGCAAGCATCCCCTGAGGTTTCCTATCTATGCCAGGCTTTTTGCGTAGGCATTGAGGATACAAACATGAATCAGACACAGCCCCTGCCCTCCAGGAGCCTTCACTTCTGGGGAGAGGCAGTCAAGTGCCCAAACAGTCACAGTCCAGGGTGTTGGAGGCAGAGATAAAGGGAGATACCAGAAGCTATGAGAATCCAGGGGATGGAGCCACTTTCAGCTGGGAGGCATCCAAGAAGGCTGCCTGGAGGAGGTGACTTCTGGGTGGGTCCTAAAGGATGAGTAAGAGTATAGTGTCTTATGTACAGGGAACAGCTTTGCAAAGTCTTGGGGACAAGACAGTCTGGTGTTTTTAAGGAGGGCAAGGAAGGCAGTAGAGAGGAATGATGAAGCTGGGTGGAGATCCAAAAGGGGCTCTTGTGCTGAGTCCAGGGACTTGTGCGTTTTGTGGCCATGGGGAGCCATTGAAGACTTTTGAGCAGGGTGGGGGAGTGGAGGCAGGCCTGGGTTTGGGGAGAAGATGTGGAGCTAGGACATCTGGTGGCTGTGTCCAGGTGTTCTCGACCACGGAGGGCCGGACCCGCATCGAGCATCGGGTGGACTATAGCAGCTTTGTGATTGAGAGTGCCGAGCGGGCAGACGAAGGCCGTTACACCATCAAGGTCACCAACCCCCTTGGCGAGGATGTGGCTTCCATCTTCTTGCGGGTTGTGGGTGAGCAGAGAAAGCTGAGGGGCTGAGCCATGGGGTGGCTCCCCGAGGCCATGAGGGGCCCCCTGACTCTCCTGCCCCCCTCAGATGTCCCAGATCCTCCGGAGGCTGTGCGAGTCACTTCAGTTGGAGAGGATTGGGCCATCCTTGTCTGGGAGCCACCCAAGTATGACGGGGGGCAGCCAGTGACTGGTGAGTGCCTGTGTGCCACTGTCCCCATGACCACTGACCTTCCCTACCCTCTGACTTTTCCTTGACCTTCCAGAGTCCTTTGCATCCTCAGTGACCTACCTCTGAGACCTGGTTTTCCATCTTTGCTACTCCACAACCCCTTTGCTCTTCTCCCATCATTCTTTATTCCCCAGCGACCTGGGAATTTTCCTTTGGCCAGTAGCCTTGGGTTTTCTGTGACTCCTGACTCATGACTGGTGACCTCTCTTGATTTCTAACTCCATGACTGGTAGCTTTGTGATGCTTGAGATCAACCCAAGATTCATGTCCTCAGAACTCTCTGTCATGTGATCCTTTAGATGTGACCCTCACTGCCCCAAAGGACTGTGACCCCATGAGCGCCCCATGACCATCTGCTCCTCTCTGTTTGGGGAGCCCTCAGGGTACCTCCTGGAGCGGAAGAAGAAGGGGTCTCAGCGCTGGATGAAGCTGAACTTTGAGGTCTTCACGGAGACAACTTACGAGTCCACCAATATGATTGAGGGCGTCCTCTATGAGATGCGGGTCTTTGCCGTCAATGCTATTGGAGTCTCTCAGCCCAGCATGTACACCAAGCCCTTTATGCCTATTGGTAAAGCCTCCTGGGCCTCTCACTGAACCTCTGACCTATACTCTGCTCGACGTTGATCTCTGACCCTACACCTTTGTCCCCACATACTCTGCTGACTTCTGATCCCTTTCACCCAACACATTGGCCCCCAACCCCACACATGCCCCTGGTCTCTTCCTGACCCACTACATTAACCACGGATCTCTAGGATCCTAGACTGTGCTGATGCCTGAATACCTCATTGACCTCTGACCTCATTAACACCTACCCCTGACCTTGGAGACTTCACTGTCCTCCCTTGATATTTTGATGTTTTAATGACCCTGGATGACGTTTCCTTACTCATTGACTTCCAGCCCACCATACTGATCCCTTTCTTGATCAGTGACTCCACCTCTGCCCCCTGCCCCTTCCTGCTGACCCTTAGCCTCTCATTTATCCCCATTTCCCCTTTCTCTGGATCCTCACAGCACCCACAAGTGAACCCCTGCACCTGACGGTGGAGGATGTGACAGACACCACCACCACACTCAAGTGGAGGCCTCCAAGTAGGATTGGGGCAGGCGGCATCGATGGGTACCTGGTGGAGTACTGCCTGGAAGGCTGTGAGTGACCCTGCCAGGCCGGTAGGGGGGTGGCCTACACAGAGCCCCAAGGGGTGTCCAGTCCAGGGAACTGGAAACGGGGCCATGCAGAAAGAGATGTCTGGTGGCATGCAGTGGCTGCCCTTGTTCTGTGTCTGTACTGGCATGAATCCCACAGGATGGACTGAGTCAAGTCAGACCCCAAGTGACCAGCTTGTCCTCTCTCCCTTCCTCCTTCCCTCCCCAGCATCTGTCCGCCGTACAGCAACGACTTGCATCCATCCGTCCTCCCATCTATTTATCCACTACCTTTATTCTTTCTTCCTTCCTTCTATCCATCCATCTACCCACCCATATTTCCTTCCTTCCTTTCCCCCTTTTATTCCTCTTTCTCTTCCTCCCTTCCCTCTTTCCCTCCCTCCCTCCCTTTCTTTCTTCCTGCCAGCCATCCACTTGCCTGCCCAGTCATCCATCCATCCTCCATCTCTCTGAAAATCTTTTTCATGATCTGACTATCCACCCATACAGTAGTATTTTTCTATCCATATATTTATTGCTTCACCTCCATCTTTCCTTCCCTCCTTCCATCCACTTGTATGACCATCCAACCATCTGTCTATCTACTATCTATTCTCTCTCCACCTGTCTATCCATCATCCAAACTTCCATATATCCAACCCTCCATCGTCCTCTGCATGAACATTCACTGAGTGCTGACTGCATGCCAGGACCAGTGCCGTGGCTATGGAGATGTTGCTGACACAGTCATCTCACAGGGATGCCACAAGGGATCACCTCAAAACCACATCATAGGCCTTAAAGTCAGATAGACGTGGGTTCCAATCCTGCCCCAGCACTTTCTGTGCGACCTTCGCCAAGTCTCTGAGCCTCAGTGTCTTCATCTAAAAATGGCGAAGACAGCTTCCATCTTGACAGGGTACAGTGAGGACTGCATTCGACAGTGCATGGAAGTGATGGATGGCTGAACTCTTGTCAGCTTTCTCCCTCTTTCTCATCCCAGCTCTCTCTACCCCATTCCTACCCTGGCTGACCCCTCCCTCACATGTGCCCAAGCCACTCTGATGTTTCAGAACCAGTCTTGTTAGGGTTCACTCTATTGATGGTTGGTCTGACCCACACTGGCTCACCAACCCACAGTCATAAACACAACACAGAAAGGCATGTAACCAAGAGGCAAGAAATCCAATGGGTTCTGACCACCACCTGCAACTCACTCTCCCGAACACACCTGGATGCTTGCTCCCCAGCCTCCCCCTGCTGTGCCCTCAGACAGAGCCATTTTCCCTGTTCCTCTGTACCGACCTTGGCAGTAGAGAAGAGCATAAGAGCATTCTGGAGTCAGACAGGCTTGGATTCTAATTCCTAGTCCACCACGTTTGAGCTGTGTGACCTTGACAAGTTCCTTAACCTCTCTGGGCCTCAATTTCCCATCCCTAGAATGCGGAGAACATAGGGTTGAGGTGAGAATTAATGAGCTAACACATATGCCAACCTTAGAACCCAGTCATGAAAAATGCTTAACAGGGCTGACCCCATGGCTCACTCGGGAGAGTGTGGTGCTGGGAGCGCCGAGGCCGCGGGTTTGGATCCTATATAGGGATGGCTGGTGCGCTCACTGGCTGAGTGTGGTGCGGACAACACCAAGCCAAGGGTTATGATCCCCTTACAGGTCACACACACACACAAAAATGCTTAACAAATGTTAGCTGCTGCTGTTGCTTCTGCTGCTGCTGAGGATTAACTCAGTAATCATTGTGGGGGAACCCAAGTCACTGGAAGGGCAGTGAGCTGAGGGCTAGGAGGAAGGCCATGGGATCTACCAGCATGGCTCCTTTCTCATAGCTGAGGAATGGGTCCCTGCTAACACCGAGCCCGTGGAGCGATGTGGCTTCACCGTCAAGGATCTCCCAACAGGAGCGAGGATCCTCTTCCGGGTCGTTGGGGTCAACATTGCAGGTCGCAGTGAGCCGGCCACCCTGGCCCAGCCAGTTACCATCCGGGAGATTGTGGGTGAGTGACCCCTGGCCCCTGACCTTGCTCTTCTAAGGGCCAAGTTGGTATCATCTGACCTGCCCTTCCCTGTGTCATCCTTAGGGCCTCCCCAAGACAACCTCATCACCATTGGTCTCTCCATCCTTCGAATGTCCCCCCAGCCCAGTGCTGAGCTCCCTCCCTGTGTTTGTGCCCTCAGAGCAACCCAAAATCCGTCTTCCCCGCCATCTCCGCCAGACTTACATTCGTAAAGTGGGAGAACACCTCAACCTTGTCATCCCCTTCCAGGTATGTGAAGCTGGGGTCAGGGGTCAGGGATCAGCCCCTGCAGCAAGACCCCTCCACATTTGTGAAGCCCTGGCTGACCTCTCCCCACCCACCCTCTCCTCTCCAGGGAAAGCCTCGGCCCCAGGCGGTGTGGACGAAGGGTGGGGCGCCCTTGGACACCTCCCGAGTGCACGTGCGGACCAGCGACTTCGACACTGTGTTTTTTGTGCGCCAGGCAGCACGCTCTGACTCCGGGGAGTATGAGCTGAGCCTGCAGATCGAGAACATGAAGGACACGGCCACCATCCACATCCGGGTTGTGGGTGTGCAGCTGGGGCAGGCAGGGAGGAGGGGACCATGGGCCAGGGGGCAGGGGGGAATGGATGAGGAGGCAATGAGATGGGGGGTGGGAGAGGAGGTGAGGCGAGATGAGGATGGCGCAGGAGGGGAGGAAGTGAAGAGAGACTGGAATGGGGGAGTATGAGGTGCGAATGGGGCAAAAAGGTGAGGAAATGGGAGTGGGGGAAGAGGTGTAGGAGAGGAGGTGAGGGCAGCAGGTGTCAGGGAGGGGAGGGCGGCGGGAGGGTAGGAGCTGGACTTTTAAGAACTCCTGTGCTGGCGTGGAACACTGCCCCCCACCCCCACTTCCAGAAAAGGCAGGGCCACCGGAGAACGTGATGGTGAAGGAGGTGTGGGGCACTAATGCTCTGGTGCAGTGGCAGCCCCCCAGAGATGACGGGAACAGTGAGATCACGGGGTACTTTGTCCAGAAAGCTGACAAGAAAACCATGGTGAGAGAACAGAGGGGCCCGTGGTGGGGATGATGGGGGAGAAAAGCTGCAGGGTCTTTAGAGCCAGTGCCAGTGTTCCCATTTCACAGCTGGGGAGACTGAGGCCGAGAGATTGGGAGAATGGGCAGGGGTGGGAGGGTAGCTTTTTGGTGGATTTGCTGTGTGATGGGTTTTCTTTTTCTTTTTTTTATTGAGGTAAACTTCACATAACAAAATTAACCATTATAGGGCTGGCCAGTTAGCTCAGTTGGTTAGAGAGCAGCCTTGTACAACTAAGATCAAGGGTGTGGATCCCTGTACAGGCCAGCTGCCAAAAAACACACAAAACCCCAAATTAACCATTAACCATTGTAAAATGAATAATTTGGCAACATTTAGTACCTTCCCAATGTTATGCAACCTCCACCTCTGTCTAGTTCCAGGACATTTTCTTTTCTTTTTTTTTTTAAAAAAATGACTGGTAAGGGGATTTTAACCCTTGGCTTGGTGTTATCAGCACCAAGCTCAGCCAGTGAGCAAACCGGCCATCCCTATATGGGATCCGAACCCGTGGCCTTGGTGCTATCAGCACCACACTCTCCCGAGTGAGCCACGAGCTGGCCCTCCAAGACATTTTCATCACCACAAAGGAAACCCTGTACCCATTAGCAGTCACCCCTCTTTCTTCCCTCAACTTAGCCCCTGGCAACCACCAATTTGCTCTCTGTCTCTGGATTTACTTATTTTGGACTTTTGGTATAAGTGGAATCATATAACATGTGACTTTTGTGTCTGGCTTATTTCACTCGGCAGTGTCTTCAAAGTCACCCATGTTGTAGCATGTGTCAGCACTTCATTCCTTTTTATGGCCAATAACATTCCATTGTCTGGATCAACCACATTTGTTTATCTGTCCATCTGTGCATGGACCCTTGGGTTGTTTCAGACTGTTGGAGACTGCGAACAGTGCTGCGATGAGGGATGGGTTTTCTTAACACTTGGGTGAGCTTTTTTCACCCTGGCCCTTCTTGTGTCTGTGTCCACTTGTATCTGTTCCCCTTGCATCCCTGACTTGCCTGATCCCTCTCTGTCCCCTCACCAGGAGTGGTTCAACGTCTATGAACACAACCGGCACACCTGCTGTACTGTGTCTGACCTCATCGTGGGCAACGAATACTACTTCCGTGTTTTCAGTGAGAACATCTGTGGGCTCAGCGACTCACCTGGTGTCTCCAAGAACACAGCCCGCATCCTCAAGACAGGTGCCACCATACCCCTCCACAGGGCCCGGTCCTACCCCGACCACCACCTTGGCTGGGGTCTAGCCTGGACTCAATGTTGATGGCGACGGACGATGGGGGAGAGGTGGCTGGAGTTTGTTCCCTGGTTGGGGTCAGGGAACAATCTAGATCAGTCACCTTACAGGTCTGTCTCCTCTTACCAGGAATCACTTTCAAACCGCTTGAGTACAAGGAACATGATTTCCGAATGGCTCCCAAGTTCTTGACGCCTCTAATAGATCGGGTGGTCGTGGCTGGATATGCTGCTGCTCTCAACTGCGCCGTTAGAGGCAACCCGAAGGTGCGGGGGACAGGGGCCCCAGATCTGTGTATGTCAGGCATGTGGAACCCTGAAGGAAATCTTCAGCACGATGAAGCCCCCACTCCCCCTCACACCAGCCCTTCTTCGAGTTCTGTTTCATGGGATTTGCTCACTTTTAACCCACTTTCTGTTTTTCTCCTCCTCTGGCCAGAGCCCAAGTCTCAGACAATTACACTCTGCCTTCCTGCCCTTTTCTCTGCCTCACGATTGCCAGGTGACAGCTCATCTTGGCAGCCTGAGGAGAGGGTCATTCAGTCTCTCTTGTCCTATCTAAGGATAAGCTTTCTGTTTTTCTTGAAAACAGAAACCACTGGGGGCAAGGGTGGCCTAGATTTTCACAACTCCTCAGGGTCTTCCTGCTCCATCCTGGTTTCCAGACTCCTGTTGGGAATATGGACAGGACACTTGCATCTTTGAGCTCCAGGGACTCATGTAGACCAAGAGTTCACAAACTACAGCCTGTGAGCCAAATTTGCCTGCCACCTGTTACTCTCCATAAAGTTTTATTGGAACATGGGCCATGCACATGTAAGTTTTGTCCATGGCTGCTTTTGCAGGGCAGTAGAGTTGAGTAGATGCAACAAACACCATAGGGCCCACAAAGCCTGAAATATTTACTGTCTGGCCCACAACAGGAAAAATTTGCTGACTTCTGGTCTAGACTCCAGGTTTTTAGCTTCAGCCCCCTTTGGCATAGCATGGATTCATTAGTTCACCTTCTCCATCTCCATGCATCTGTTTTATTCACTAACTCTGCTGATTAATTCATTCTGCTCATTTATTCACCTACCAATTCATTCATTCATTTATTCACCTATCAATTCACTCAGTTCATTTACTCCATGTGTTTATTTACAACATTCATTCACTCACTCATTCACTTCATTTATTCTTTCTTTCTTTTTTTTTCTTGATTATTCATTTCATTTTTTCTTTCAACAAAGCCAGTGCAAAGGTACTGAGGTTGGAGCCTGTCTAGTCTGCTTGAGGAACAGTGAGGCAGCCAGTATGGTTGGAGCAGAGGGAAGGAGGGAGAGGGTGATGTAAGGGCAGAGAAGTAATGGGGGCAAATCCTGCAGGTCCGGTGGGCCACTATGAGGAGTGAGCTCTTTATTCTGAGATCAGTGAGGAGCCCTCCCCATTACCCTATGAAGTAGGGATTATCAACCTGCTTTTACAGAAGAGGAGACTGAGGGTCAGAGAGTAGAAGTGACTAGCACAAGGATATCCAGCAAGGAGGTGGCACAGCCAGGATGAGAATCTAAATCTGCCTCCAGAGCCTCATTTTGCCACCATTGGGGACCCTAAGTTGGCCTCCTGTCCCGCTTCCTTCAACAGCCTAAGGTGGTCTGGATGAAGAACAAGATGGAAATCCGTGAAGATCCCAAGTTCCTGATGACCAACTACCAGGGAGTCCTGACACTGAATATTCGCCGCCCCTCACCCTTCGACGCTGGGACTTACTCCTGTCGGGCCTTCAATGAGCTGGGGGAGGCACTGGCTGAGTGCAAGCTGGATGTCCGAGGTGAGGATGTGGCAGTCTCCAACACTGGCTGACCCCTCATTTGGGTCCTTTGCAAACTTAACTGGAGGCCCCCGTGCTGAGGTTGCTGAAATCTAGAGAGGAGTTGGACCTGGGCCCTCTGGGAGGATGATTGGGAAGCCAGGTTCAGACCCAAACAGGAATGATGCTGTGATATTTGCTGTCATGAAGGCAGCACAGGTTGGAGTTGGTCCAGCCTGGGCAGGAGGAGTCTCAGAAGGTTTTTCCAAAGGAGCTGAAGGACAAATAATAGGCAAGTGAATGAGGTGGAGATGAGCGAGGTAGAGATGAGCTTAGCAAACATCCCCAAGGCCTTCAGTGGGCGTGTACCTACTTGGGGAGATGGGTTGACACAGAGTTGAAACAAACATGGGTTATGGCAGAGGACCAGGTGCTGTGGGAGCCCAGAAAAATGCTTCCCCCACCACAGCCTGTCCCCAAGCTCTGTCCATCTTGCCCCTGCCTCTCCTTGTCCCATCCCCTCTTCTGTGTCCCACCGCTCCAGTCTCATCCTCTTCCTCCTGGATCTGTCCAGCCTCTGTCTTGTCCTCCCTTTCTCCAGTCTCTCCTTCCTGTCCATCCCCAAACAGCCTTAGAAGGGTCTCCATATCCAGAGTTGACTTGCTCCTCCTGCTTACAGCCCACCCAGGGCTCCCAGAGCCCCTGGAGCCCCTCAGCCTGGTGTTCATGGTCCTGCATCTGGCTCCCCTCCCCCTCCCAGCCTCATGTACTCATTCTCCCCCATACTATGTTCCAGCCATACCAAGGTGCTGGTGGTTGCACAAACTGTCCATGCTTCCTCCTGTCACTGGGACTTTGCATGTGCTGTTCCCTGTGCTTGGGATGCTCTTCCTCACTTCCTTTGCCTTGGGCTCCAGTCTATCACAAGGTGGCCAGTCAAGGCTCAGTGAGGAGGCCACTACCATGTCCCACAGACCAGGCTGACGTTAATTTTGGCTTCCCGAGTACCTCCTCAACTGTGACTTCTGACCAACTCAGACTTCCCCTGGCCCTGACGATAGCACAGCAGACAGAAGTGGCTGCAGACTCATAACAAGGGCTCACAGAGGACACTTTCCAGACCTGAGTGTCTGTCATTCTAGATCACTGCTTTTCCAGGCTGACCCTAATATTATGCTGTCACCTTTATCACCATATACTGACTTCAGGATTCCAGTGACCACTCATAGCCAGCAGCTGCTCAGAACATGCCAGTTTAGGGTTCAAAATGACAGTAATCACAGGCACCATGACATTGCATTGGCTGCCATATGGTGGTCAGGGACAGGTGTTAGATGATGACAAGTCATCGTGCTCCTCCCCCTGCTGGTCATGCGGATACAGCAGGCAGAGGGGCCTGGGTGGACCCACCTCACCTACTCTTTCCTCATTTCCCCCACAGTGCTGCAGTGAAACTGTCTCCCACCTGTCAAGACAATGCTGCTGAGTCCTAACCGCAATCCCAGACTTGCCCAAACCGTGTTCTCCTTTCCCAAGTTATCACTGAGAACAAAATAGTGTTGTCTGGGGCTCTCATGTGTCTGTCCTTCTTGAATCTGTAGCTCCGCCTTCCTTCTCCCATTGGGGGTTAGGCACATTGGGGCAGTCATGTTGGAATGGCAGTCATGATAAAACAGATCACGTTGCGGTGGCCATCTCGGAACATCTACTTCTGTGAGGCAACCACATTAACGTAGCAACTGCAGAGAGTCAAAGGTGAACCCAAGGCCATGGAGGCAGCTGGAGGCAGCCCTCTCAGACTGGCTCCTAGGAGAGAGAGGAGGCAGGCTGGTTGCAACGGTAACTGCAGTGTGTCAAAGATGAAGCAAAGGCTAGACTGAGAAGACTGCTGAGGTAGCCATGTCGTAATAGTGAGTACTAGGTCTCGTTGGTGGCCCAAGGAGCTAAACACGGCGAACTGCAGACTATACTGAGGCAGCCATACTGGAAAAGCTACTTCTGGGAGGCAGCCATGTTGAATTGGTGATGGCGACGAATCTGGTCATGACCAGGTTGTTGGGTCTTAAGTGGCAGATCTTTATTAACTTTAACAATTCATCTGCCAGGCCCTGAGGTAAGGTGCTTTGAACTTTGGTCCTTTGGTGACTTCAAAGGATGTTAGAAGAATCAGAGTCCCCAGAGTTCGGAGGCCTGTGGGTCAAGTCTGGCTTCTGTGGCTTGATGCTGGGTACAAGAGAGGGTTTTGTCTCAGAGGCTTTGACCTGCAGACGTATCTGCAGTTTGAGAGTGGGGAGAAGGGACTTGGTGCTTACTGGGAAGCCATGTTGGAATGGCAACCACCGTAAGGAGCCAGGTGTCTCCAGAGGAAGAGGCTCCACAGATGCCCCCATCTCCTGGGACTGTCGCCCTTCCCCTCCCTCCAGGACTTAAGAGGAACTGGACATATGGCCTGGCTGCCCCCGCCCCTTCAGGGTGCACATTCCCTCTCCAGATCCCACTTTGGTAAGGGTAGAGACGCTGGCGGGTGGGTCTGGGTATGTTTCCAATTAGGAAACTGTAGTCATCTTAGCTAGGGGTACCAAGGCCCTACAGGCCCTGCTGTCTTCTACCCACAAACTTCATACCACTCAAGGACTCAGGAGTCTAGGACCAGGTCACCTCCATTTTCAGACAGTCATCCAGGCTCCCAGCCCCCTCCCCTCCCCCAGACACAGGAGTCCCGCCCCTCACCTTCTCCCACTCTAGCCAGATCTCCTCCTCTTCCTCTTCTTTCTCCTCCTCCTCTTCCTCGTCGTCCTCTGGTGCTGAGTACTCCTGTGTGAAAGGCACAGCTCCTTGGGCTGAATTGAAGTGCAGGCGGTAGAGCAGCCTCACCCACTGGCCGAACTCGCGATCGCGAGTCTCGGACGGGGCCCGCAACTGCAAGTAGAAGGCGCGGCCGGTGCAGAACTTGACCTTGAGCTGCCAGCGGCTTTCGTCGTGGACGAAGAGCTGGACAAACTGCAAGGGGAACAGCCTGGGCATGTGGAAGGGGTGGTCTCAGGTTTTAACTCTCCCTGAATCAACAGTCTTCCCTTCTCCAGGCGCCCTCAGGGTCCAGCCTCCCACATCTGACCACTCCTCCCTCTGCCCGCAAGGAATCTTTTTTCGCCTCCATTGCCTCTTGAATATAAATACATCCCCAACTTCCTTCCAACCCAAAATCACCTTTTTGTGTCCTGTTGGTCCTAACTCCGTAACTCCAGACTCAAATATGCAACTGCCTACTTGAAATTTCCATTTGGATGTCGGATCGATCATCAGACCACAACATGTCAAACAACCAAATTCCTGATCTCCTTTCCTGCAAACCTACTCCTCTTCTTTGCCGCCTTAACTACATTCCCGCCTCCTACTCCCCACCCTCTTGCCTTGCTAGGTCAAAAATCTTGGAGTTGCCCCTGACTCGACGTTCTTTCTCACACTCTCAACCAATCTTGCCATCAAATCCTGGTGGCTCCACCTTTAAAATGTATCCACAATCCAACCACTTCTGACTCCCTCAACAACCATCCTGGGGTCCAGCCACAGTAATTTCCCGCCTGGGTTTCTGGCCTCAGCCCTTGTTTCCTAGTCTGTTTTCCATGAGGCCGTCAGAGGGCGCCAGTTAACGCCTTACTTAGCCTCCCGTTCGCTGCAGCTGCCGGCTCACACAGGGTGAAAACAAGGTCCTGCAGGATCTGCCCCTTTGTTCCTTCTCTGACCTCGGCTGCTGTACCTCCAGCCACACTAGCCTTCTCACTGTTCCACGAACACAGGCTCAGTTCTACCCCAGGACCTTTGCACAGGCTGTTCCCTCCACTTGGTACACCCTCTTTCTCCAGCCATCCCCATGACTCGACCCCTTAATCTCCCTCACATCTTTCTCAGGAAGTTCCTTCCCAGGGAGGTTTCCTCTTGGCTTATTTACAACCACATCCATCCTTGCAGACCTCACCATGGCCCTGCCCTGTCTTATAGATCCTTACACCATCTGACAAACGGCTATGTGTTCTGTCTGCCTTCCCAGTAGAATGTGAGCTCCTTGAGGGCAAGGATTCTGGCCTGGTTTTGTCCAATGCTGTTTCCCTAGTACGCAGAGCTGACATATAGCAGGTGCTCAATGGATGTTTGTTGATTATTTGAATAAATGAATTGCTCAGGCCCCCACCCTGATTCAAAGGTTCAACAAGGCAGAGGAGGAAACAGTCGAGAAGGTGGGGAACTTGGCCCAGGTCAGGAACATTCCTTTATGTTCTTAACCAAACATTGGGTAGGCACATACTCCCCTCTGGCCTAGCAATATTACTTCTAAGAACTGGTCTTACAGATACCCTCACACCTGTCCACAGACTTACTCACATGGATAACCCCTGCCACATTGGCTATAACCCCAAGACACCAGAGGAAATTTCAGTGTCCCTCAGTGGGTGACTTATTATGTCCCCTACCAAATGGAAAAACATCGGCTTACATATGTGGAGTACTCACTCTGTTCCAGGTGCTGTTCCAAGTGCTTTACAAACATTTACTCAGTTTATCCCCTGATAGCCCTGGAAGGTGAGCTCTCTTATTTCCACTTCCCAGATGAGGAAACTGAGGCACGGACAGGTAGGGAGGTTGGCCAAAGCCAGTGAAGAAGGGAGTCCAGGATTTGAACACAGGCCATCTGAAGGCAGACATTGTTCAAGGACATTCCTTCTACACTGTAACAGCAACAGGATGGACACAAGCTTGGTGCTCAAGGGGGCAGAGCTTGTTCAATTGCGTACATCCAAAATAAATAAATAAATAAATAAATGTGGTGGCTGGTACTATGCCGATATAAAATGGGTACTGACATAGTGCTGATGAGGGAGTGAGCACAGCAGAAAAAGAGCATACAGCATGTGTCTACTGCTGTTTTTAAAGAAAGGGTGAACACATATATGCCTGTCGGTAACTTGTTACAGAACAGCTCAGAGCTGTAAGTTGGTTAGATAGAAGCAAGATAGGTTGGGCTGGCTAGTTGGCTCGCTTGTTTAGAGTGCCATGTTTGTTTTGTATTTTGGAGTATGTTTGTTTTCCCACGTGTTTGTATTACTCTTTCAATGAAAAACTAAGGCCAAAACAGGCAGCATGTAGCATGGCATGGGAGCTCAAGAATCATGAGATCAGCCATCACGAGGAGCCCGAGGTTCCAATCTCAGACCATCCTTGACCTACTGTGGGACCCTGGGCAAACTCGCTTTCCTCTCTGAGCCTCAGTTTATCTCTTTGGAGGATGGGGCTAAGGAGCCCCACCATGTGAGGATATGAGGTCTGAGATGAGATCATGTGAATGGCCCAGGGGGCACCTGGCATGCAGTAGACACTGCACAAATGGTCATTCTCCTACCCCTACCAGGGTATAGCTGAAGAGTGTTCCCTCATGCCTGTCTAGACCCTGGTTTTTGGCCCCTGTGGATTGCCCTGTCTTTATTCTGCTGGGTGGACAGCAGCCCAGACAGGGCTGGCAGCCATTCGAGGCTCCTTGCCCTAGGGGTGGTCTGGATGACAGCAGGTGCTCCTGGGGGCTTGGGTGCCCAGAGCGGAGAAGGAAAAGGTCTAGGTTTAGGTGGGGGCAGTCACCCGAAGAGCTCCAGATGTCCATTTTCCTTGGAAGGGCCCGCCAGCAGCAACAGATCAGGGAGTTCCAGGGCTGGACTGGAGGCTGCCACCCCCATTGTGACTTTGTTGGCGACTTCTCCTAACTGGGTTACCTGGGGCCAGAGGTCAGAGACAGGATAGAAGTGGGGCAGAATTGAGAAGAGATCAGAAGTCAGGAATCTTGGTAGGGTAAAAAGATCATGGACCAGGTGAATTGAAAATCAGTTTGGGGGTCAGATATCTTGTGATTAAAGGTCAAGAAATCATGGCTGTCAAGTCAGGGAAACTGAGGCAAGGGAATCAGCGGCCAGGATTCACAGAGATGCTAAAAGGCTAGAGGTATGGGTGGGGGGAGGAGTGGTCAGAGGTCACATAGGAGGAGTTGGAGGTCAGGGATCCCATGAGATGGACGTTATGGGAAAAAATGGTCAGAAGGAGGGACGGCAGAGGTTTCCCAAGTCAGGTCGAGGGTCAGGCCGAAGCTCTGGAGCTGAGGGTGTCTTGGGGGCTTCACACCTGCACGAAGTTGCTCTCAAAGATGGAGAAGTCTCGCAGCTCGTCGAACTCGCCGCTCATTAGGTGGCGTTGAAGCCGTCCGGGACGGCCTGTGGGACAGGCAGGAACCAGGGGGTGTTCTAGCGGGCGAAGTTAGGGGGTCTATCCCAGGAGGCTGGGCCCAGCCCGCCCCGAAGGTGGAGCAGGGGGCAGCTCCGCGTTGAGAAAAGGGGTATCAGATGCTTCCGAACTGCCGGCCCCATCCCTCACCTGGTTCCCTCACCAGGTCCAACCCCTCTTGGCCTGGCTCCTCCTCTCACCTGCCGTCCCACCCGGTCCCGCCTCACCTGCTCCACCGAGGGCTGGCTTAGGCACATTCCTCCGCTTCATCGCAACGCCCCTACCGCTTGTGGGAGTGGAGGGAGGAGCCGGGGGAGAAAACAAGACAGCGGGGCCAATGGCTATGTCACGTCACAATATCGGGGACAGGGTAGAATGACGTCACCGAGAAGAGAACATCTAAGAAGGTGACGTCGTTGGAGGGGCGGCCCCAGGAAAACCCAACGAAAGGGGACAGCCCCGCTGCCGTCCAGCCCCGATTGCGGAGGGCGCCAATGCGCAGGCGCGAGGAGCCGGCGCAGGCGTACGGGCGTCAGGATACGGCCGGTTACTCCCAGTGTGCTCCGCGGCGCTCCGCTCACACCCGCCCTTTGGCTGGTGGGAAGGGGTCGAGATGGCGGAGGCCGTCGCTGGGGCAACTCGGCTCCTCCTGCTCTTGCTGATGGCGGCAGCAGCGCCCAGCCGGGCCCGGGGCAGCGGGTGCCGCGCTGGGGCCGCTGCGCGGGGGGTGAGTGCTCATTAGTTCTGCACAGTGGGCGAGGCCAACGGAAGTCGTGGGTCATGGGTCTTTAGGTGCGTTTAGGTTGGAACGAGGCTGTGCACGGCCGAGAGGGAAGAGGAGGCGGGAGAACCGTGGAGAGCCAGACTGCAGTGATGCACGCGCAGGAGGGGTGTCGGCCGGGCACAAGGCCGCAGGAGTGGGAGAGAAAGCGAGGGGATAGTTCGGAAGGCTCTAGCTAGTGAGTATACATGAGGGGGCGGGCTCGGACGGAATCTTGGCTCCTGGGCGTTCGGTGCGGTGAAAATGACGCGGCGCCCAAGGGGCAGGTTGGGCAAGTTACGAACGTATGGGGACCGCAGTCGTGAATATGCATGAGAGGGTGTGTCCCAGATGGAATCTTGGGGAATCAGACGTCGGAGAGGTTAAAATGAAAAAGGGGGGGTGGTGCTCAAGGTATTAGAGAGGAGTTCAGTTCGTGAATATGCATGAGGGGGTGGAATCTTGAGCTCACGGAATCCTTTAATGTGGAAACGAAGTCGCGCAGGTGCGAGGGCGTGGGTAGGTGGAGGACGGAGAGGTAGAAGAAATTTGGAGAGTTGGAGAAAAGGAAGGCGTGCAATCTTGAATGTGCTTGATAGGGGTGCAACTCAGGCCGCGTCTTGGAGGTTGGGGCTGTTGAGGTGAAAACTAGGTCATTTGGTTATCAGCATGGAAATGAAGCCCTTGGACAGGGAGAGTGTCCTTTAACTCATGAATACGTATGGTGCAAGATATGAAAGTGACCTAGGGATAGTTGCCTTGGAAACGAGGTTAGTCGTGTTTGTACGGGCTGGTTTTCTGGGGCAGGAGTCCAAGTCATGAATGAGGCTCCTCCCTCAGCCCGCCAGTCCGTCTGTCCTGGGGTCTGTGGGTCCTCACCTCGAGTTCTCTCTCTTTCTTGCAGAGTGGGGCAGAAGGCCGAGAGGGTGAGGGCTGTGGCATAGTAGGGCTGCTGCTGGAGCACTCGTTCGAGATCGGTGAGTCCAGCAACATCCTCCCCTGGGCACTTACGTGGTCCGGGTGCCATCAAGTGTGAGACATGCCATCGAATTACTAATAGCTCTGCCCTGGAGAGAGGGACATAGGAGAAGAGAAACACTTCCTTTAAATGTCCCCGTACCTATAAGACAAATCCCAGTTTCGGAAAGGTCAGCATAGCAGTAATGATTTCAGAGCAGACTTCTGACCAGTCGCTGTGTGCCCTGCATTAATGATTGGATGCTTTGCTTGTTTAACTCAAATGTTGGGACTGGCCGGTTATCCCAATTGGTTAAAGCACAGCCTTATCACACCAAGGTCATGGGTTCAGATCCCCATACCGGCCAGACACACTCACTCTCTCCCCTCCTCCCTCCCTCCCTCTCTCCGTCTCTCCCTCTCTCCCTTTCTCCCTTTCTTCCTTCCCTTACAGTAGTCATGCAAGGCAGTAGATGTTAGTGTTAGCCCCATTTTCCAGAAGAGGAACCTGAGGCTAGAGTAGGTACCACACAGCGTCCCTTTGTAAATGAATGGCAGAGCTGGAATCAGCTCCAAAGCCCAACTTAAACTGCCATGACACAAGCGTCCAAGTTCCCAGAGCCAGATGTCAGTGCTATGCAGTGGTTACTAATCAAGTCTGAGTTTCCCAAACCTTTTTACAAACCCTGAAGCTGGGGACCCTCCCCAGACCTATTAAGTCAGATTCTGCCCAGTGTACAAGTCTATTGATTCTGACACAGCCATGTGGTTGGGTGCTCCAGAGCTCTGCAGCCCCTGTATTTTGCATCTGGGGAAACTAAGTCTCAATCTCTTCCCGCTGTCCTCATCCTCTGTCCCATGAGGACCACCCCAGGCTGAATGGTGCCATGGTCAGGCTTAGTGCTCCAGAGCATGACATGCCTACCTCAGGGCGTTTGTCTGTGCTGTTCCCTCTGCCTGGCACACCCTCTAACCCCACACATTTCACATGATTGGCCCCTCACACTTCTGGATTCAGCTGAAACATTTTATGATCAGTTAGGATGATGATACTCATATTTGCTTGTGAGTCACCTGGCAAGACAAAGGCAGGGCTTGGGAGCCCTGAGGTTCACGTGACTGCTGTGGGCTGCCTTGTGAGGCAGGAGGGCAGAACATGGTGGGGTTGTCTCTTAATTTGCAAATGGGAAAATGGAGTCTAAGGATGCAGAAGCAACCTGATCACTCTTGGGTGGAGACCTGGCCGAGATTTGAAACCAGGTTTCCCAGCACCTGCCAAGGTTGAAGGGTGCAGCAAGGAGTGGTCGTTGAGCCCAGGATCCCCACAGATGACAGCGCCCACTTTCAGAAGCGGGGCTCACTGCTGTGGAACCAGCAGGATGGCACCTTGTCCCTGTCACAGCGGCAGCTCAGTGAAGAGGAGCGAGGCCGACTCAGGGTGAGGTGGGGACCCTAGGGCTGGGCTGGAGGATGGGTGGCATCCAGCAGTCTCTCTATCTGCTTTTCTGTGGCCCCCCATTCAGCCTTCCTTCCAGGTCTAGATGAGATCCCAGCTCTTTGTGCTGTCCTCCTCCTCTGTCCCATGAGGCCCACCCCAGGCCGGATGGTGCCATGGTCAGCCTTAGTGCCCCAGAGCATGACATGCCTGCCTCAGGGCCTTTGCCTGTGCTGTTCCCTCTGCCTGGCACACCCTCTAACCCCAAATGTTTCAGATGATTGACACCTCTCACCCTTCTGGATTTAGCCGAAACATTTCACGATCATTTAGAATGATACTCACATTTGGTTGTGAGGAGAAAGACATCCTTAAAATACTCATGGTTAAACAAGAGGTCTCTTCTCCTGTAGCTCTGCTTCATGCCTCTTCAAGGGCCTGGGCTCCTTCCAGGCCCTGTGGACCTCCTTAGGGATGGTGCAGGGAGGCTCTGGGGCTCCAGGAAGCTGGGTAGAGGAGGGTAGAGGGAGCCACATCTTTTAGGAAAAGCTCACAAGAGTTGGCACCATCCACTTCCACTTCTATTCCTTGCAGGGGGAGGCTGGGAAACTTGCCTTATTGTGGCAGCCGTGTGCACACAGGCACTCTCCCTGTGGAACATGTGAGGGTGAGGTCTGCTCCAGCCAGCCTTTCCGCGTGGTGCCCACATGATTCCCTGTCGCAGCTGCCCCCAGAGAACTTAATGCCCATGCAACTGGGGAGTGCAGGCATGAGACAGGCACCAGGTGTGGCTGGATCCAGGCACAGGGAAGATGTCCCTGGGACTCACTCTGTCACTGGGCTGGGCTCTACTCTCCTCGTGGTGGCTTCTCCCGCAGGTGGGATGGCCCCAGCCACTCCTGGCCTCACCCACCAGCCGAGCCATCCCAGTGGGAAGAGTCTTGGGCAGGCAGGAGTGCAGGATGCTAGGTGGGCAAGACTGGGGAAGGACCTTCCTTCCTGGGCCTGGTAGGGGGTCATGGCCTGGCAGGGGCTGGACTCCGTTCTTCTCACCAGCACCCTCCTCTGCCCACCCTGCAGGATGTGGCAGCCCTGAATGGTCTGTACCGTGTCCGGGTCCCACGGCGGCCAGGGGCCCCTGATGGCCCAGAAGCCGGAGGCTATGTCTCCTCCTTTGTTCCCGCGGTGAGTTGGTAAGGTGGCAAGGACCAGCCACCCTCCTTGCTCCTCCCACATGCCTTAGTCCTGCATCCACTATTCATTCCCTAGTGTGGTGGCTGCTTTAATGGGCAGCATTGTGGGGACACTGGGGATGCAATTGAACTTGGGCTTCTGCCTGAGGTTGGCAGGGAGGTACAGGAAGGTTTTAAAAGATGCTTTGGGGGTCCTGTGAGAGGGGACAAGAGGCTGGCAGAGGAGCCTGGGCAGCTGCCCCTGCTTTCCCTACTCCTGACACTCTTCCCCACCATCAGTGCTCCCTGATGGAGTCACACCTCTCAGACGAGCTGACCCTGCATGTGGACGTGGCTGGCAATGTGGTGGGTGTGTCAGTGGTGACACACCCTGGGGGCTGCCGAGGACACGAGGTGGAGGACGTGGACCTGGAGCTGTTCAATACTTCAGTGCAGCTGCAGCCGCCAGTCATGGCCCCAGGGTGAGGGCTCAAGGTGTCGGGGAGGGGATCTCTCTGCTACCTTCACTGCTGTCCCTGCTGGCTTGTGGTCCTGGCCTCCTCCCCCTGCTCTTCCTGTCTGCTTCAGGGTCTCTGGGTCCCTGACTCCAGCCCCTTACCCCCTTTTCTTCCCTCCACTCGCCCTGCAGCCCTGAGACAGCAGCCTTCATTGAGCGCCTGGAGATGGAGCAGGCACAGAAGGCCAAGAATCCCCAGGAACAGAAGTCCTTTTTTGCCAAATATGTGAGTGGGGCTCCCCCTGCCTTCTTCTACCCTGTTCCATCCAGAGCTCCCTGCCCTCTCCCTTGCCCTCGGTCCTGTGCCTTGTCTTCCTGGCTTCCTGCGTGTGGGGCCTGCTTGTTTTCCTGATGCCTCTGTGCACATCCCCTGGGACCTGGGCTGAATCTAGGCCTGGATGGAAGGGGCTGAGAGCTGTGGAGACCCATGCCCTATCATCCCTGCCCTGCCCGCACCAGCTCAAGAAAATGGTCCCAGAGCTCAGCAGTGCTAGGAGCCAACCTGGACCCTGGGTCCCAGGCTGGGGTAGACACAGGCACAGCTGTCACAGTCTTGACTGGAGGATTGTTTGGAGGAAGAGCAATGTGGAGGGTGTAGTCGGGGAGGGATGGCTAGCTCTGGGCACAGGTTGGAGGCCTGAATGAAGATCTGGGGAGAGGCCTTGACCTGAGCCAGGCTGGAGCTGTGAGGCTGGAGAGGAAGAGCTAGGGCAGAGAATTAAAAGGAATGAGGAACGCTTGGAAAGGATGGAGTGGGAGGCGGCTCCAGGAGGTTGGGCAGGCAGGCGGAGAGGAGCCAAGGAGCCGGGTCTGGGAGGCATGTGGCCCTGGGTAGGGGCTTTGTGGTTGCAGGGTGCTGGGTGAAGGTGCCCAGGAGGCCCGCCTAGAACTGGGGAGGAAGAGCCTATTCCACCAGAAGCAGGTCTGAGGTGAGGGGCCTTGAGGCTGAGGCCTGGGGCAGTAGGAGGCAGCTCATCTAGAGAAGGATGGTTCCCTCCAAGCCTCTGGTCCCTGTTAGGCACAGGCCCCCAGGCAAAGCAGGGGACAGCTGGAGGCCGGTTGGCCTGTCAAACAAGGGTGGGAGGATGCTGATGGCCCATGATTCCTGAGCCCTCCTTTGCAGAGTGGCTTACCCCAAGAGCCTCAGTAGCTCCTCATGTTAGGATAGCCTAACAGCTGAGCTGCAGGGAAACTGAGGCCCAGAGAGGCCAAGAGCTTGTCTACCTTGGCTGTGCCCTCCTGCTTGCTTGAGGGTCTTCCCCCCCCCCGGTGGCTGCAGGACCCCACTGACCTCCACTCCCCCTCCTCCTCAGTGGCACCTCATCCTGGGGGGGGCTGTGTTGCTCACAGCTCTGCGTCCTACTGCCCCGGGGCCCACGCCGCTGCCGCAGGAGGCCTGAGTGAGGACCGAGACCCCCTCCCGCCTCTGCCCCTCCCTGCACCCCGCTGGCCCTTCCCCCACCTGTAGTGACTGTAGGGGACCTGGGCCTCCCGCCCCCCACTGCCCCTCCCCCACACCGGGCCCCACCTTCCCCACCCTGGGCAGAGCGATTCCCACACTCACCTCCTTTTCTCTGTCTCTCTTGTGTGTCTGTCTGTCCATCCTCCTGTCTGCCCACAGTGGATGTACATCATTCCTGTTGTCCTGTTCCTCATGATGTCAGGAGCGCCAGATGCCGGGGGCCAGGGTGGTGGTGGTGGTGGAGGTGGTGGTGGAGGCAGTGGCCGGTGAGGGGACTGGGGCTGGTTAGTGTTCTGGCCTCTTTCACCCAGGGGACTCCCTTCCTGCTCAGAATTCTCTGCGTCCTTAGTTATGCCAAGAAGGATTTGCCGACCCCTCCCATCTCCCCATCCCATGAGGTTAGAAGGATGCCCCCTCCCCAGGAGCCATCTGGCCACCTGGGAGAGCCCCTTGTCCTCTGGACGTCTGTGTTACTGTTGGTGGAAGAGTGGCTGGATTCAGGCCCCTTTGACACTGGCACCCATGTCTGCTGCAGCCCCACCTCCCCTGGAGCCCCACTACAGCCCCAGGGTCTTCCCTTTGCCCATGGGACAGAGTCCAAGCTTCTGGGCCACTGTGCCAGCTGTGACCTCGTGTCTCCCTTAGACACCTGCCCAAAACCCTGCAGTTTGGGAACATGCCGAGTTCTCTCCAGTCTCTGTGCCTTTCAGTTCCTTATGATGTCAGGAGCACCAGATGCTGGGAGCCAGGGCGGGGGTGGTGATAGTTTTCTCATGCTGCCTGCTCCCAGCCAGGATCGATGCTCTGTCCAGGCTCCCATGGCTTCCCCCTCTCTCGTCTGACACTGTACTCTCCCATCTGCCTTCCCTGGAGGGTGCCTGAGCCACCTCCACCTCCAGGTGGGCTGGCCACTGCACCCTGGGCTGGACTTCTCCTCCCAGCCAGGGTCTTGGTCTAACCTTACTTGCCCAGTGCAGATAAAACATCCCTTCCTTCAGGGCTCCTGGACCACCATAGGCCTTGAAGAAAAAGGATGTTTAAAGTAAACAAACAAAAAACTGAGTTAGTGGAATCAAGGGCCAGGTGATATAAATAGCATTTCTCCCGTGGCTCAGCCTGGGACTTTAGGAGAGGACTGCCAGTGCTGGGCGTTTGCTGTTTATACTCTCCCCCAACCCCTGCGCCTGTTGTCTATTTAAAAACATTGATGATATATTGAAATGCGTAGATGTTTGGAAAAGCTACTGCTTCTAGCAGTCAAGTGCAACTGTTGTTTTGACTACAGGATGGCTCTGATGTACAGGCTTTATTGAATTCTGCTGTTCACTTAATATATTATTCAGAAACCAAAAAAATGGTCGTCATCGTAATTACTGTGTAATGCTCAGCTGTGTATGGCAGTTTATTAAACCGTTCCCAGAATGTTCAGCCTTTAGCCTGCTTCCTGCTTTATGTGGTTATAAATAGTACTACAGTGAATGTGGCCGTCCCATCTTTCTTTGGTGTGAGTTTGAATGATTTCCTTGGGGCGTGTGACTGAAAGTGGAATTACTGTGGCAGATCGGAAGCGTTTTCATGCATTCCTGTGACTCGACTGTCAAAACAGGATGAGAAGATGCACGTGGAAAGTTTTGTTCCCTCCCATCACTTTTATTCATTTTTTGTTTTCCCTCCTTAGAGTGTTTTCATGCCAGCACGAAGAGATGTGAACGTGTAGTACTTTCCTTTCCTGTAACACAGAGGTAGCAAATTCTGTGCACCGTCCTGTGCTTGCTTATTTGCTTGGCACTGTGTATTCCAGAGATCTTTACTTGCCAGGGTCCAGAGAGCTTCCTTGTTCTCTGTGCCCCACCAGGAAGCCCTCTACTGACCGATTAAGATATATAACTGGGATAAAACCTCAGAGCTGGGACTGCAGGAGCAAAGGAAAATGACACTTGTAAATTTGATCCATACTGCCAAGTCACCCTCCACGGGGTGACCCCTTTGCTCCAGTCCTGTGAAAGCGGACTGTGTCCCCACAGCCTCGCCGACAGACTGTGTTCTCAAACTTTTGGGTTTTGGCCAGTCTAATAGGTTAAGAAAAGGTATCATGGTGTTGTTACACTCTGCATTGCCGAGAGCGAGGTGGAGCATGTTTGTGCCATTGTTGTATTCTGAGAGCTGTTCTTGTTCTTTGCCCAGCGGCAGCATGTATGTTTTGAAGTTCCTTTTCCTTGGGGTTCTTCTGGTGCTTCCCATGTGAGGAAGTTTCTCAGGTCTGAAAGTTCTTCCTCTGTTTTCTGGGTCTTGCTGAGGGCCTCAGAGTCCACCCCCAGGGGCCTGCCACCCCCACCCTAAGAGTCTCAAAGGGTCTGGCCAATTTACATTTTCTCAATATTTATGAGGGTATCTGTTCTGTCACGTGCTTACTGGCATTGGGGGTTATCTTTTTACAAGTTTTTTTTTTTTTTTTTTTAGCTTCAGTGCATAAAGCCAGGTCCCAGGGTTGGGGTTGTTCTGTTTCTTTCTCCACCAACAAGAGGTAGCATGTGCTGTGTTTTTGCTGTCTTCATTCCATGTGAAGTCCACTTTTCTCTTTTCCTAGATTATCCCAGGGGTATTTACTGATGCTTTTTCTTTTTCTTTTTTTTTCTTACCACTATGCGAACAAGGATTGATGTTTTTTTGGAAAGTGTTCACAGCTCAAGAGTTCTTAACACTTTGTCTAAAGAGTTCTTAACACTTTGTCTAATTTGTAGATGTATTCTCCCCCAAGCCCGGTCTTTTTTTTTTTTTCCAGCTGGCCAGTATGGGGATCTGAACCCTTGACCTTGGTGTTACCAACACCGCCTCTAACCAAATGAGCTAACTGCCAGTCCCATCTCCCAGTCATTTGTAGGACTATCTGGTTATTTTTTAATGGATTGTGCTTTGGGATCTTTATGTATCTGATTACATTCTTTCTCTCTAAGACTTTTGATTGTTTTCAAGTTGTCAGTTATTCTGTGGTGAATTCTATGTATGGTGAATTCAGTGTCTGAGATTCTACAGGCTCCCCAGGGCTCTGTTCTTATTAAACTTTCTTCTGACCCTTGCCTGTCGCTGAAGAGCTTGTTCACTCTTTTGTCTTATTGACAGGGTCTCCAGGCACTTAGTACAAAACTGACAAGATACAGTAGGATCCACAGCAAAAAGCTTTCCATTTGCCCTTGCTCTGCCATCCAGTTCTCCTCCCTAGGGGCAGCCTGAGTTTTCTGTCACCTGATCATTGTTCTGGAGATGTTCTCTACATAACAAGCAAATGCACGTGTAGTTTTGCAAGAGTGTGTTGCTCTTGCTTTTTTTCCCATTCACTTGATGTAAGTTGGAGAGCTTTCCATTTCTGATATAAAGTACACCCTCATTCCGTGATATGGATGGCTCAGAGTTTATTTCATGGGTTCTGTTTTGGTGGATCTTTGGGTTGTTCCAAGCATCGCTGCAGGAATTCCCACCTTCCTGCATCATTTTGCACATGTGCATGTATCTGCGGAATGTGGCAAGATGGGGACTTACTTGCTGGGGGACAAAGGGTGTGTGTGTGCTTGTGATGTGTGCTGCCCCATTGCCACTCTGGGTCTCAGCCACACCCCTCTGCACTGGAGGTTCCAAACAGCCCTTCTTCATTAACAGTTCCCAAACCTATCTGCAGCTCAGACCACCCTCCTCATCTCTAGACCCACAGCCCTATCTGCCTCCTGGGCTCCTTCCCCAGGATGCGTCTCCCACCTACCCAGATTGGGTGCTCCTCCAGGGATCCTTATTCAAGTGGTGCTACCACCTGCCCACCTTCACAGACCAGAGTGCGGCTCTGCCCCAGTGACGTCCCTCTGCACACCATCATTTCTATCCCTCTAGTTCCTCCTGGCCTCATCCCTTCACTGCTGTCCCCATGGCCCTGTCCCTAGCTTAAGCCTCATCCTCTCCCACCTGGACCATCAGCCCAGCCTCTTCCCTGGCCTCCCAGCCACCAGTGTCCCTCCTCTAGTCCATCATTGGGGTTTTTCTGACACCAGAGCTGACCTCGCTGCTTCACTGCTCATGTCCTTCCATGGCCTGCTAGTACCCCTAGGACAAGTCTCAGCCCCTCAGACACGCATTTGAGGCCCTTAATTAATGAATCATATAGATACCACCAGGCCAGACCTCAGGCACTGTTCTCACACTCTCCCTTCCCCTCACAGCCCCATCCCTCCTTCCTCTTTCTGCCATCTCCCCTCTATCTCCACTGTCCTGACCCCCCCACTCAGCCCACATTCTCTCTCTGTTGGACCCTCACCCCAGCCTCATGACTTCTGGTTTAAGATGACATGAGAGCACCTGGCACTGAGCATTTGTTCAGTGAAGGGATTGTGTACACCCCGTTTCTTGCTTCATCCCTTGAATGTCCTTCTTTGCCCCTTAAAATGTTGCCTGCTCCCTAGCAATGAAAAAGCTCCCCTCTTCCCAGCCTAGGGCTTCATATTGCCATTTAGATGTTTTTAGCAAATAGTTGCATGGCAAGCAATCCTTGAAAGTATAGAAGACTAGTTTTAGAATTTTGTAAGATTCTTTACTACCCCAGATTGTGGCTTCTGGAAACAATTCTACAGGTTTCTTTATTTAACCCATCAGAGACTCCATGGTGAGGATCAGTGGCTAAATATTGGGGCCACTTTAGCTGTCAGTCCATCAGCCTCTGTACCCACCTTCCATTTAACAAGGCATAACAATATCATTACAAAGGAAACAAACTCAGTTTGGCCCAATCTCTGGAAATGGAGTCTCCAAAGCAAGCTCGTGTAAACCAAATCCGATTTTCCAACAATATAAGTCCCAGTTGCATTTCTGTGGGGATGCAGAAGAGAATCCACCCATAGAATGACTTGAAAACATGTGAAGTTCAGAGGTTTAAGTTAGCATACCAAGAAGCTTGCTGGGTGTGAATGTTTATATTTGATTAGCCACAAACATGTTCATTGTTACAGAATTTTACAAGTTCTCCCTTTCTTCCCTGTGGCTACCCCGCCCCCCCCACCCCCAAGTCCTTCCTCCCCCAGGAATTCTAGTCACTGTTCTTGGGACCATTCTCAGTGTCTAATACAGCCGGGCTATAGTTCCATCCTTTGCCAGTACGTGGCAGTAGAGGATTTCATGCAGTCTGAGAATATATCAGCCAGATCCTGGTGGCCCTTCTAGATGGAGAGAAGTGCCCTGCAGAAGGCACTGTTGGTCCTCTGGGCAAGGTAAGGGTTCCCACGAAGACTGTCCTAGCAGTTGCTGGTCTTCAGAAACACTGGGTGCCTATTTTTTTTCTCTTCTGTGAAATGAAAGTCGGGCGAGGTCCTCCCTCACTGATGTGCTCCATGCTGCTGGAGGAAGAGAAGATGGTGGAGGGTTGGGGAGAAGAATGGAGCAGAAGGTCATCATTGCCCTTCTCACCAAGCTCAGACAGAAGCCCAGGAGCCAACCCAGGGGGCCTACCAAGTTCTGGCCCTGCCACTTACGTGCTGAATGTCTGTAGGCAACTCATTTCCTGTTTCTGAGACTGTTTCTTGTTTCCTCCTTCCTGGGCCTATAGCAGGCTTTATTCCTCGAGGTAGTGTCCAGAGTCCAGGACAGACAGAAAAAAGAGAGAGAGAATGTGTGTCACAAAGGTCCTTCCATTCCTGGGCTGGCCAGCTTCCTGCTACCAAGCCAGTTCAGGCCTCTGGGTGGACTCCAGCCTCATGCTCAGAACCTGGAAACCTCCAGCACCAAGGGCAGGAGAGGGAGAGTATCCCACAGGGTCAGGGTGCAGAGGGCTGGGCAGGGCAGGAGCCTCCCTGAGACAGGGAGAAGAAAAGGCTCAGAGGGAAGGAGGCCAGTGAGTTTGAGAACTTGGGGAGGGGAGGGAAGGGGAGAGGGAGAGACAGAAAAGAGAGAGACCAGAGAGAGAGGGAGAGAGCGTGAGAGAGCGAGAGAGTGGGAATGAAGAGGAGGATGCGAAGAGGAAGAGAGGAGACAGGTTCAGAGAGGGGAAGAAAGGAGGGAAGAGAGTGCAAGAAAAAGAAAAGAGAAAAGGGAGACCACACAGGGAGGGAAGGGAAGAGAAAGTGAGGAAAGAGAAGAAAGAGCACCAGGGAGGGAGAACTTGAGAGGGAAGGGACAGGCAGAGAGAGGAGAAAAGAAATGGACAGGAAGAGAAAAATGGAAGGGAAAGGTGGAGAAAGGGGAAAGACAGAAGGCAGAGAAGAGACGGAGAAGGGAGAGTCAGAAATGGGAGGAAAAGAAAAAAGGAAAGGAGAGAAGAGGGACAGAGGAAGGAGAAATAGGCTGTGTCAGAGAAGAGGGACAGGACAGACAGCCAGGACAGGAGAGAAAACAGAATGGGGATAAAGGAGGGAGAGGAGGAGGGGAAGGTTCGGAGCCAGGGAAAAGAGAAAGAGGAGGGAGATGGATAAGAAGGAAGAGAGAGACTATGAGATAGAGCAAAGCGGGGGAGAGGAGAAGAGGGGAAGAGGGCCAGAGGGGGCGAGGGTGCAAAAGGGGGAGCAGGAGAAGGAGAGAAAAGAAGAGTGACGGAGAAAGGAGAGAAAACGGGGCGAAAACGAGAGAGAGGAGAGAAAGCCAGGGAGGGGGGGGGTTGGGGGCGAAATGAAAGAGGGAGGCAGAGAGCTTGAGGGAGGAGAGGAAGAATCGAAATAGAGGGTAAAGAGAAATGGAGAGAGGAAGGAGGATTGGAGAGAAGGGGCCCGTGAAGGAGGAGAGGGAGGCAAGAGGGAGGGGAAGAGAAGCTGAGAGAAGGGAGTGAGAAGACCTGACGGAAGGGAGAGGGGAGAAAGGAGACGGATGGAAGGGAACAGAAAGAGAAGTGTGTGTGACAGAATGTGAAAGACAGAACAGGGAGGGAGGAAGAAAGAACAGCAGGAGAGAAGGGAAGGGGAGAGAGGAAAAAGGGAGCAAGGGAGAGACTAGGAGAGGTGAGAGAGTGAGAAGGGGAAAGAGGAGAGAAAGCGACAGGACAGAAAGAGTATAAAAAGCAGAGAAAGACTGAAAACGCCTCCCACATCCAGTAACAGTGGGCCAGGTCACTGGACCAACCCTGTAGCTGGAAACGGCTGGGAACCTGGATAAACTCTGAAAATCTTAAAAGCATCAAACTGCTGGCCAGACCATAGGAACACGTAGGTCAGCCTGAAGGGGATGGGAGCTCATCGAGGTGAGCAGCAGCCTGACGTCTTTGCTCCGAGGGATCTGTTGATCTGGGGAAATTTAAACTGTCCTTTGGATAGCCTTGATGATAAGGGGAACCCAAGGCCCTCACAGGGGGCCTGCAATGAGGGGACCCCAGTGAGCTCCAGCCCAGGGGAGGGTGGACAAGCCACCTCGAGGAGGTGCAGCCTGGGCCCAGATCCTCAAGTCTTGCCCCCAACGTCCAGCGGAACAATTGGGAAATCGCTATAGAGGAATATGCCTTCGGCCTAGTCCCGCAGGTCATTTCTCAGATCCAACGAGCAGCGCAGGGTCTCGAGTAACCAGGCATGCAAGGAAAGAAGGACCATGAGCAAGAGTCAGTAGAAACAGTAAAAAGGACTGGCAAGCCCTTGGCTGCTGGAAAAGTCAGACACAGACTTTACGACGACTATGCTCATAATACTAAAGAAAAAAAGCAAAAAACCAGGTCACTGATGTCAACAGGAGCAGGGCACACTATGAGAGAGAGAGAATAGAGGCATGAGGTAGAGAGGGAGAGGAAGACGAAGGCACAGAAGAGGGAGCAATTCCCGCCGTCCATGTTGTGACCTCCTGTGTGCTAACATGTTCTTCCAAGTCATGGGGTCATGTCCTCGTGTCCCCATTAATGAACTGCAGACAGACAAGAATGTGCAGCTGTGGAGGAGACACACGAACTGATGGTCCCAGGCCGTGGGAGGACATGAGACGATTTCGTAAGGACTGCAGGACCGATCGTCCGAGGCAGGATGGATGTCCCCAGCACGCGGACAAGCCGGTCCCTGTCCCGGCAGGTCGTCAGGCGGGGCCTGGGCCTCCGCGGCTGTGGCCGTCGCTGGGACAGGGAGGCCGGGCGGGGGTGAGGGGGAGGCTGGAAACACCAGGTATGGCAGCAGGTGTGGGAGGAAGACAGGCTGAGACAAGGAGGAGGGGAAAGTCGAGGACACTGAGAGGCAGTCGAAGAAAGGCAGGGGACGGTGCGGAGAGAGGCTGAGGGACGGCGAGGAGGACGGGTCAGGGCCAGGAGCGGAGCTTGGGGCTGAGGGAGGAACGTGGGGGAGGGGGAGGAGCGAGCAGTAGGGACATCTGTAGAAGGTACAGGAAACGTGAGTGAGCGCGCGGACAGGAGTGACAGGGAGTGGAGACCTCGTGGAGGTGACGGAGTGGGGTGGGCAGGGAAGTCGCGTGGGAGAAGCAGAGGGCGGAGCAGGTGCAGGCGAACGTGAGGACGGAGTGAAGGGGAGAGGAGGAGTAGGGAGGAGGAGGGAGGAGGAGGGAGGAGAAGGGAGGAGGAGAGGAGGAGGAGGGAGGAGGAGGGAGGAGGAGAGGAGGGAGGAGGAGAGAAGGAGGAGGGAGGAGGAGAGGAGGGGAGGAGGGAGGAGGAGAGGAGGAGGAGAGGAGGGGAGGAGGGAGGGACGAGGAGGGGAGGAGGAGGGACGAGGAGGGGAGGAGGAGGGACGAGGAGGGAGGAGGAGGGAGGAGGAGGGAGGACGGAAGAGGAGGGAGGAGGAGAGGAGGGAGGAGGAGGGAGGAGGAGAGGAGGAGGGAGGAAAGGAGGAGGAGGGAGGAGGAGAGGAGGAGGAGAGGAGGAGGAGGGAGGAGGAGGGAAGAGGAGAGGAGGAGGAGGGAAGAGGAGAGGAGGAGGAGGGAGGAGGAGGGAGGAGGGAGGAGGAGGGGAGGAGGAGAGGAGGAGGAGGGAGGAGGAGAGGAGGAGGAGGGAGGAGAGGAGGAGGGGGGAGGAGGGAGGAGAGGAGGAGGGGGGAGGAGGAGAGGAGGAGGAGGGAGGAGGAGAGGAGGGAGGGAGGAGGAGGGAGGAGGAGAGGAGGGAGGAGGAGGGAGGAGGGAGGAGGAGAGGAGGGAGGAGGAGGGAGGGAGGAGGAGAGGAGGAGGAGAGGAGGGAGGGACGAGGAGAGGAGGAGGAGGGACGAGGAGGGGAGGAGGAGGGACGAGGAGGGAGGAGGAGGGACGAGGAGGGAGGACGGAAGAGGAGGGAGGAGGAGAGGAGGGAGGAGGAGGGAGGAGGAGAGGAGGAGGGAGGAAAGGAGGAGGAGGGAGGAGGAGAGGAGGAGGAGGGAAGAGGAGAGGAGGAGGAGGGAGGAGGAGGGAGGAGGAGGGGAGGAGGAGGGGAGGAGGAGGAGAGGAGGGAGGAGGAGGGAGGAGGAGAGGAGGAGGAGGGAGGAGAGGAGGAGGAGGGGGGAGGAGGAGAGGAGGAGGAGGGGGGAGGAGGAGAGGAGGAGGAGGGGGGAGGAGGAGAGGAGGAGGAGAGGAGGAGGAGGGAGGAGGAGGGAAGAGGAGAGGAGGAGGAGGAGAGGAGGAGGAGGGAGGAGGGGAGAGGAGGAGGAGGGAGGAGGGGGGAGGAGGAGAGGAGGAGGGAGGAGGAGGGAGGAGGAGAGGGGGAGGAGGGGAGGAGGAGGGATGAGGAGGGGAGGAGGAGGGACGAGGGGGGAGGAGGGAAGAGAGGGAGGAGGAGAGGAGGAGGAGGGAGGAGGAGAGGAGGAGAGGAGGAGGAGGGAGGAGGAGGGAGGAGGAGGGAGGAGGGAAGAGGAGGGGAGGAGGAGGAGGAGGAGGAGGGAGGAGGAGGGAGGAGGAGGAGGAGGAGGAGGGAGGAGGAGGGAGGAGGAGGAGGAGGAGGGAGGAGGAGGAGGAGGAGGGAGGAGGGAGGAGGAGGAGGGAGGAGGAGGAGAGGAGGAGGAGGGAGGAGGAGAGGAGGAGGAGGGAGGAGGAGAGGAGGAGGAGGGAGGAGGAGGAGGAGGAGAGGAGGAGGAGGGAGGAGGAGAGGAGGAGGAGAGGAGGAGGAGGAGGGAGGAGGAGGAGGAGGGAGGAGGAGGAGGAGGAGGAGGAGGAGGAGGGAGGAGGGAGGAGGAGGAGGGAGGAGGAGGAGGAGGAGGAGGAGGAGGAGGGAGGAGGAGAGAAGGAGGAGAGGAGGAGGAGAGGAAGAGAGGAGGAGGAGGAGGGAGGAGGAGAGGAGGAGGAGAGGAGGAGGAGGAGGGAGGAGGAGGAGGAGGGAGGAGGAGGAGGAGGGAGGAGGAGGAGGAGGAGGGAGGAGGGAGGAGGAGGAGGAGGAGGAGGAGAGGAGGGAGGAGGAGGAGGGAGGAGGAGGGAGGAGGAGGAGGGAGGAGGAGAGAAGGAGGAGAGGAGGAGGAGAGGAAGAGAGGAGGAGGAGGAGGGAGGAGGAGAGGAGGAGGAGGGAGGAGGAGAGGAGGAGGAGAGGAGGAAGAGAGGAGGAGGAGGAGGAGGAGGAGGGAGGAGGAGGAGGGAGGAGGAGGAGGAGGAGGAGGAGGGAGGGAGGAGGAGAGGAGGAGGAGAGGAGGAGGAGGAGGTGGAGGAGGGAGGAGGTGGAGGTGGTGAGGAGGGGTGGGAGGAGGGGGGAGGAGGGAGGAGGAGGTGGGAGGAGGGGGGAGGAGGAGAGGAGGAGGGGGGGGAGGGGGGAGGAGGAGGGAGGAGGGGGGAGGAGGAGGGGAGGAGGTGAGGTGGGGGGGAGGAGGGGAGGTGGTGTGGTGGAGGGAGGAGGAGGGAGGAGGGGAGGAGGGTGGAGGAGTGGAGGAGGTGGAGGTGAGGAGGTGGAGGGAGGAGGGTGGAGAGGAGGTGGAGGGAGGGAGGAGGAGAGGAGGTGGAGGAGGAGAGGTGGTGGGTGGGAGGTGGAGGAGGTGGTGGAGGGTGGGAGGTGGAGGGTGGAGGAGGGTGGGGAGGGAGGGTGGTGTGGTGATGGTGGGAGGAGGAGGGAGGTGGAGGGAGGTGGAGGGTGGAGGTGGGAGGAGGTGGTGGAGGAGGTGGGAGGAGGAGGAGGGTGGTGGTGGGTGGTGGGAGGTGGTGGAGTGGTGGGAGGGGTAGGTGGTGGGGGTGGTGAGGAGGTGGGAGGGGTGTGAGGAGGGGGGGAGGTGGGAGGAGGTGTGGAGGGTGGAGGAGGAGGAGGTGGAGGGGAGGAGAGGTGGAGGTGGGGGAGGAGGGGGTGGTGGGGAGGAGAGGAGGAGGGGGGAGGTGGGGGGAGGAGGTGGAGGAGGGGGGGAGGGAGGGAGGTGGGAGGAGGAGGAGAGGAGGAGGAGAGGAGGAGGAGGGAGGAGGAGGGAAGAGGAGAGGAGGAGGAGGGAGGAGGAGAGGAGGAGGAGGGAAGAGGAGGAGGAGGAGGGAGGAGGAGAGGAGGAGGGAGGAGGAGAGGAGGAGGGGGAGGAGAGGAGGAGGAGGGAGGAGGAGAGGAGGAGGAGGGAGGAGGAGAGGAGGAGGAGGGAGGAGGGAGGAGGAGAGGAGGAGGAGGGAGGAGGAGAGGAGGAGGAGGGAGGAGGAGAGGAGGAGGAGGGAGGAGGAGAGGAGGAGGAGGGGGAGGAGAGGGGGGGAGGAGGAGGGGGAGGAGAGGAGGAGGGGCAGGAGAGGAGGAGGAGGGAGGAGGAGAGGAGGAGGAGAGGAGGACGAGGGAGGAGGAAAAGGAAGAAGAGGAGGAGCAGGAGGAGGAGGAGGCTGAGCAAGGGAAACAGGAAGGCACCGTGAGGGAAATCAGCGCGTGCAGGAAAGCGTGGCGCGTGCGCGTGACAGACATGGCGCTGGAGGGAAGCCCGCCAGGGTGGGAGGCGGAGAGCGGCAGAGGCCTGGGCCAGAGAAAGAAAGTGAAAGCAAGCGAGAGATGGGAGAGGGGAGGAGGGAAAAGAGAAGAGGAGGATGAGTGAGAAAGCCCTAGGGAGCAGGGCGAGAGGGAAGGGACAGGGTAAGGTAGAGAGAGAGAGAGAGAGAGGAAGAGGATGACAGAAGTGAAAGTGCATCTCTGGGCCCCACAACATGACCCACGCCGCATCCTGACCTCCTAAAGATGTTTTTTGTTAGAAAAAATGATCAAACATGAAATATGGAGGACACAAGGTCTACTGCGTAATCTGTGAGACACGAGTCACTGTAGTATGTCCTCTATAGGACAAACATCACATTTTAAAAATAACCTGGAAATTAAAGATGAGGAAAGTTCAGAGGCCTCTTCCCTGGGGAGGCAGCTGGACCATTGAAGACCTTGTGTGAGGAGGCAGCAAATGGGGAGAGAGAGGTGTGTGTGTGTGTGTGTGTGTGTCTGTGTGTGTGTGTGTCTGTGTGTGTGTGTGTGTGTGTGTGTGTCTGTGTGTGTGTGTGTTGTGTGTGTGTGTGTGTGTGTGGTGTGTGTGTGTGTGTGTCTGTGTGGTGTGTGTGTCTGTGTGTGTGTGGTCTGTGTGTGTGTGGTCTGTGTGTGTGTCTGTGTGTGTGTGTGTGTGTGTGTGTCTGTGTGTGTGTGTGTTGTGTGTGTGTGTGTGTGTGTGGTGTGTGTGTGTGTGTGTCTGTGTGGTGTGTGTGT